>NC_045639.1:65498182-67998182 GCF_009829145.1 Chiroxiphia lanceolata
ATTTTTTTCTCTCTCATTACTTTTTACCAGCACTCTCCTGCATTAATAAGAGTGTTTGGTCAATTCTTTTCTCTCTAGTCTAACATTCTGATTTCAGTCTTTAAAGTTATTTTTAAAAAATTCATGAGCCATACTCCATCATAACTTTTGCCATTTTCTCCATCAACCTCAAGTGGAAAAGAAAGGGACAAATCAAAGATATGCATATAGGAAAAGCAATTTCACTAATAAATGTGAAAAACAAATATTTCATCAATTTATATGTATTTATGTCTCAATTTTAAGTGTCTTGTTTTATAAATAACACTAGCTTGCATATCAAAGAACTGAACACAACAAGATGCATCAAATTGGTGCCTGTCTAAATGTGAGTCTTGTATCTATATTCCAGCTATACTCCTGCAGGGAAAAATGAAAACAAGATTAATAAATGTGCACTGGTAACAAATCTTATCTTATTGACTTCTCTCAGACTACACTGAAATACAACTTTGTCCTTTGTTACACTCCAGTCTGATGTATTCTCTGGGAAGAGAATGCAACATCAAGGCCTGAGGCAAGCAGAAAAGAGAAACTTCTGTGTTCAAACCTATGCAGAGTTTGATGGGTGTATAAAGATGTTACTAAACAAGGCCTCTGGCAGTGTTATACTGTTGGAATACATCCTTTTTTTCTTTTTTTCTTTTTTTTTAGGAAATTTTTCAGATAAATTTTGTTTCCATAAGTGTAAAAAAATCCTCTCTGACTCAAAGTCAGTGCAAAAAAGAGATCATACTTAGAAGAGTGCATTACTCTCACCACGTTCTCCATCAGCATAGAGCAGTTTTCCATAATTACAATGAATTTCTGCACTCTCTTTGCTTCAGTATGCTGGAAAACTAGAGTTATTCGTGTCACACCATTTAATGTGGAGCATTATTGCCTCACCAAAATGCACTATAACAAAATCCTCAGGGATACTGGCAATAAAGGAAAAATCCACACTTTTTTCCTTTCTACCCACAATGCTTCTCATGAAGAGGAAAACCACAACTCTATATTACAGTCCATAAAGTTGTAGTTTCTCACCAAAAGCTGAAGAGCACAGTATGTAGATTATACAGAGGTTAAGTGAGCCCTTCTTCTCTGTGTCTTCTTACTAATTTGGAATAATAGTAGAAAGAGAGACAGAGAGATAGACAGACAGATAGACATTTTCTTATGCCTTCCACATATGCAATTTTAACTACAAGGACAATGCAATGGAAATTCCAAGAAGAGAGGATATCCCATTATTACTTGTAGCAAGAATGTGACTCAATATATCCTCTCTAGAAGAAATCGAACTACAGTAAGAAAGAAACTTAGGGTCTGTACACAGTCGGGGGGAGGATTGACTTGTCTACTTTTTTAGCTTATTTTCCCATTTCAACTTACAGTTGTCAAAGTGCAACATATTCAGTACCATTCACACTTCAGGAACTTTGGGAAAATGAGACTTGCACAATCATAAAGGCAAAGGCAGGTGTGAAGAAAGGTAGGAAGGACAGCAATTTCTCTTCCTTACTAAAGTTCTAAAATTTTCCTTGTTTCACATCAGAATAAGACAAAGAATTTACAGTGGGCAAAGAAGAACTGTATGATATGTAACAAAGACAAATGCAAGGTCCTGTACCTGACACAACAAAATCAAAGAGCACAGTACAGGCTAGGATCTGCATGGCTGGGGTTAACCTTGCTGAAAGAGACCTGGGGGTCCTGGTGGACAACCAGCTGGACATGAATCAGTAGTGCATTGCTGCAACGAAAAAGGCAAATTGGATCCTAGGCTGCATCTACAGGTGCATTACCAAAAGAGATAAAGATGTGATCATCCCACTCTTCTCAGCCCTTTCCAGACCACAGCTGAAGTATTATGTCCAGTTTTGGCCCCCACAATTCAAAAAGGATATGGACAGACTAGAGAGGGTCCAAGTGCGGGTCATGAAGCTAATCAAAGAGTGGGAGAACCTGTTCTATGAAGAAATTAAGTCTTTTTTCCCTGGAGAAGAAGAGGCTCAGGGAAGACCTTATCACAGTTTTCCAATACTTTAAGGGTAGCTACAAAGAGGATGGAGGCTTTCTTTCACAGGAGACACATGGAGAAGATAAGAGGCAATAAGTACAAGTTGCACCAGGAGAGATTTCATCTTGATATATGAAGGAGTTTTTTAAATTAAGATCTATCATTCACTGAAAGAACCTTCTTAGGGACATGGCGGAGATTCCATCACTAGAGATTTTCAAGACATATTTGGACAGTGTTCCAGATAATCTCATCTAGGTTCCCTTTCCCACAAAAGGTTGAACTAGATGACTTTTCAATGTCTCTTGCAACCTGGACTGTTCTATGATTCCATGATTCTGAGATTTAGTACTGTAGAAGGGAAAAACAATCTCTTCTTCATGGCAAAAAAATTATGGGGAGAGTACCTAGACAGATAGGCTTCTTTCCAAATAGCTAGATAGTTAGCTTTCTCCTGCACATTTCTTCAGAACTAAATTTTTCTTATTTCATCTTAAGCTCAAAGTAAGTTCCTTTGGAAGCTTGTGCCTCCTACTTATAAATCATCAATCTCAAATCTAGATAGGTCATGGAAAAAGCAAAACTGTATTTCTTGAATAAGAAATGTTTATGTCCTTTATTTCCAGTATTTCTTCTGCACACAAATTGACAAAACAGAGACAAAGCAGTTTACTTTGCTCACTTCTTTCTATCCCCATGACTCCTAAACCAAATCGCAGTGCACCCTGTAGCACATCCAGCCACAGATTTATGATCAGAAATCTAGTTACATTGCATCTTGTCATGCAATCTGTTCTCTGGAAGAAAATCATGAGCAGGGAGGGAACTCTGGTACTTTTTACTGGACTGTGACAAAGGCACCCATGCTAACGCGTAACCCACTGAACACATCTGCCCCATCACAAAGACACACCTCATGAGCTGTTAGACAGATCAGGCTTCCATGACACTTTTGCAGTCATTTCTTTGCACCAATCCAGACTCAGGTAGAATTCAAGTCAAAGAGAAGATACCTACATATATGCATGTGGACATAAACTTATGTAGGCCCAAGTGTCCTTAGCAGTCAATGGAGATTTAGCCAATGAAACCTATAATCTCACCAGACAGCTCTTGCCTACTTTGAATCATAGAATTATAGGATGGCTTGGTTTGGAAGAGAACACTAAAGATAATCCAGTCCAAAGCCCCTGCCATGGGCAGGAACATCTTTCAGTAGATCAGATTGCCCAAAACCCTGTGCAAGCTCATTTTGAATTCTTCCAGTGAAGGGGGATCTCCAACTTCTCTGGACAACCTGTTTCAGTGTTCCACTACTCATCATAAAAAAATTTTCTTCTTTATATACAGTCTCAATATATCCTTTTTCAATTTAAAAGCATTGCCTCTTGTCACTACAGGCCCTTGTAAAGACTCTTTCTCCATCTTTCATGTAATGAAAGATTATGATTATCTCTTTCTATAATAAAAGGCCAAAAAACAGTTCTCCCAGGAGCCTTCTCTTCTCCAGGCTGAAATCAGGCTGTCTTCACAGGAGAAGTGCACTAGTCCTCTGAGCATCTTCATGGTCCTCCTCTGGACTTGGTCCAACAGGTCTATGTCTTTCTTATGTTGGAAGCCCCAGAGCTGGATGCAGTACTCTAGGTGGGGTCTCACAAGGGCAGAGTAGAGTGTGAAATCACCTAACTCGACCTACACATTTTCTTTTTATGTAACCCTTGCCTAATGTTGATGTCCATTATTCTGCAAAGTGCTCAGTTGGCTGTAGTAGGAGTCTGGCACCTTACTTATGCAAAGACACCTATGTTTAGAAGTTTGAATCTTTAACTGAATTTTACCTTGTAGGCACATCAGCTGTCACCTAATGCCAAGTTGCCTGGCCTGATCTGGCACATAGCTTCTCTTTCAGAAAGGCACAGAACCCAGATTACATCTGCCAGTCCTATGCAGATGTCTCCTCTATCCAAGGGGATTTCGATGTATGAACCAGACAGGGACCACAGTATCAACTTAGTGGGCGTGCATCTGATTATCAGCCTCCTTACAATAAACAGAAACAGACCAGTTAATATCCCTGAAGACACCTTTCCCTTGAATTGCACCACCATAAATATCGGAATGTCTTGCAGTGTAAATTAATATCTTTGATCTGTTTGCAGTCCTTTGACATGATACATACTAGGGGGTTACAAAAGTAATAAGGACTAAATATTTGTATGTTCTATCCACAATGCTTTCAAGATTCTTCTATATATTCCTGTAATGAGGGGGAGTAAGTCATCACATTCTGTGAAGTAATTAAAATTAATTCTCTTTAATGCATTGTCTCAGGCTTATGTGGAACGAATATGACACTGCTAATGGAATGCGTTAGGAACAGCAGAAATTTTATTACAATAATAACATACTTTTAAGAGTTATTTTATTCCTAGATAGATAGATGATAGAGATATAGATACATAGATAGGTAGGTAGATAGATAGATAGATAAAAAAAAAAATTGGTTCTCTTACTAGCCTGAGAGATTAGTACATTTCTTTTCACAATTTTACCCCTTTATGCATGCAATAGATGCATAAATCCAGCACAAAAAAATACAGTACATTGTCCTGTATACATTAACTTGGATATTTTAATCCTGCTTTTAGCCACGCAGAACTAAAATGTGTGTGTGTGTGTATATATATATATATAAAAATATATATAGGTATATAATTTCACTTAACATGATGAGACTTCAGATTAAGTCAGGCCATGAAAAGATAATTTTAGGCATGATAATCTATAGTTTTCAGTTCAAATGGTCATGATGATAGCTGGAATGTATTTGTTTAACAATCAATGTATTAATGCATTTGTTACAAAGTTTAAAACTTTGTTCAAATTCAAGATTATTCAATGATTGAAAACATACATGCATGTAACTCACAGTATACAACACTCAAATACACTACTATTCAAGGCAAAATCTAACTGACTAGAACTCTGTCTTTTGTTTTCTTTGGGATCTTGTGGAAAGCTAACTTGGTGAGAAGTATTAAATTTGAAAGCTTTATAAGCTAAAGAACAGATTAAACACATTTATTCCATGTAGATTTCCCTGTTTCTCCCTCTCTCACTTCCTTTTTTTTTTTAATCAACTTGGTAATAATGCAATTAAAACCCTGTCTGACCTTTCAGTCAGTCAGCTGACTGTCATGGATGCCAGAGCACTGAAATGTTGCTAGTGTGTCATGGGATCCATGCTCAGAGCTTTACTTTTCTCCCAGCTGTAAGCCTATCATGTCAAACTGACGTTGTACATCACTCAGCATGATGATGCCAAAATAGCTATCAGCCAAGAGCAGCACGCATAGCAGCCTATCACCATATTAATCTAGCCCTGACTTATGCCAGTTTCCATCAGCATAAACCAACAAACCACTCCTTTGGCCCAGGGAAAGAGAAGGAAATAATGGAGACGTTGCAGAAGACCAGTAGGACCAAGACTATCCTGACAAACTTTACATTTTGGCTTGAAAGCTACTTTCAAGTCCCTGTGTCCACCTGCAGTTTTGGGCATTTGAGTTGCCAAGACTGTGCCTGCGGAAAGTAAAGAAAATATTTAGCACGCAGTTTCTACCAGGACTGTTATTTATGTAAGGTGCGTATGCTTTGCAAATCAGAAAGAGACCAATTCCTGGAAATTGGTGCCCAAAGCCTTACATGATCCCTTAGCTATTGTCACACCAGAGAGTCCCTACAGAAATTATCTGCCTTTTCTAGCTTCCCATTTACCTTTTACTGCTGAACCTCCATCAGTTGAACTTGCTGTTGTTAGAATGCTAATGTGAATCAAGCCTCTGAGAATAGCGCTTGCCTTACATACTCAGGACAGCAGTATTGTATAAGTACAAATGAGGCCATCTAGGTCAGAAAACTCAACAGATCTCTTTTAGGACAATGAGTTTTCACACTGATTTTCATAACATTTTGTTTTGATTTACGCAACCTACTTGTTAAGTAGGTCTGCTTAGAAAGTTTGTTGTTGCGTTTCACATCTCAGGATATTCAGGAAGCAAGTGTCATTCATATTCATATAACTCTAGTGAGATCAACTCAAATAATCCATCCTTGAGGTCTTTTGTTTGTTAATAATGCTTCTAAATGACCCAGGTTATTTTACAGGGGCGTAAACATATTTCTGTTGTCTGCCATGGAAATACTTTACTCATGCCACAAAAGGCTTTCAAATAGTCTATCAGGCTTAGAAAAAGTGGCAGGTGCCATTCATTTCTTTTATTCACCTTTTTTATATACAATAGAAATTGAACAATGCAAGAATAAACGTGATGAAATTAAGCCAATCTGAGTCTGATGTCAACGGCATTATGGAGTCTATCAATTTTTCAAAATCAGATCCAGAGATTTTTTTTTTAAAGGATACTTTTTAACTCTGAACTGGCCCAGTTAATAGCAAGCGACTTCTGCTTTATGCTGCAGATGCGAGCATCAACAGAATGATGAAGAAAGTTCTTTCAAATGAGTGTACTTTAAGGAAAGGGACACTTTCTGTTTGCAGCCTCACTTATTGGCCTCTTTAGTACTTAAAATCAGTGACCAAAACCTTTCCAGACCAGTTAGTCACTCAGGTACATGTCAGGAGTAATTTGGAGTTATGTTTCATGTGGTTCTGGAGAAGATTCCTTCTCCAGCACTCAACAGTGCATCAATGTTTTCTGCAGTTATTTATATTATCCTTCAGTTTTATTTTGTAGGCTTGTTTGTGGACATCTGGGCTAAGTTCTTTCCTCCAAAGCCTATTTTGTCAAAGCTGACCTTTTGTATCAAGTGGATGTCTTTTTAAAACACATTGAAAATTACTTATGCCTTCATTTGCTTATACTTTTGTGGGGACAGAAGAAGAAAGAAATTCTGAATTTTTTTTTTTTTTTGGTAATACTGTAGCTGAAAGAAAATTAAGCAGAGACTTTCTGCTTTAGAAAACTTTTTTTATTCTCTTTTTTGCTATTGTTTATGATTACTAGACATGACTTTCAATATGTACTTGTTTTTTCTTGTTGACAATTTTACTATTAGTTTTACTTTGAGGGTTTTTTAATTTTCATTAACTTTAAATGATGTTTGGCTCTGACTGTTTCTCATAATAGCTTTCCACATTGTGCTAATGAGCTATTTCTCTCTCCCATCCAAACCATTCCTAGATATACTGCCAAATACATATCTGAGAGTTTCTCCAAGTTTTTCCTCTCTTATCAGAGATAGAATTCTGAGAGTATGGTGGAAAAGCTGTCTCAGCAAAGGGTTCAAATTCCTCTCTATTTTGACAGTAGAGGATACATCTGGAACTAAGCATTCTTTGAAAGCACTTTTTAAAATAAAATTTCACAACACAGCACACAAGTCATGGTTATTTTCTACATTGGCTTCTCTGATACACAAATGTCCAAAAGAATGTAACAAGCTGCTTACTTGTTTCCCAAATATTTATGAATCACACTGTGGGTTAAACAACCTTTCTCACCAACCTGGGTCATCCCTGCTATTACATCCACAAATTCGTCACATGCCATTGGTGCTCTTTAGTTTATTATTGTCCATCCCATGACACTTAGAGAGACTCATAGAAAGGTAAGGTAGAAACTGGTAAATTTGTCTTTGTCTTCTTCATATTACTTATTTTAAAGGCAAAATGCAGGATGATAATCTGATTCACACATTGCATGTGGACTTCGCAAAATAATAGTCTCAGTGTAGAATAGCTTTGAGACCTGTCACTCATGACTACAACAATTTCTATTCTTCCAGTTAGAAAACTCCAAGGTAGTTTATCACCTTCTGCCCATTGGTCCAGCTCATTTGTGTTCAGTCTTGATCACACATATCCCAGTTAAGGCCACGCGCAAGCATTCAGCTTAATTTTATCGATGTTAGGAGACTGTAGGACAGCTAATTAAGTAAGTGTGCTTGGCTTATTATATCTCCATGAAGTATCCTTAAATAAGAGACTATAAATTCCCCAAGCTCCTAGTAGAAAAAGTCAGTCCCAGAACCAATTCATTAAAACAGACAGGCCTCAACCTGCATCTTCAACAGCAAACCTGTGCAGTCTATAGACTGTAGACAGCAGCCTGGGTAAGATTTTTTCAATAAAATAGTGTTTCATCAGCTTTTGTCAGAACTAAGATTATTTGTTTACAGAAACACATCTTGTTTTTTGAGGATTTTTCCCAGGAGCAAGATGGGTTTATAGATTGATTGTAACTTCAGAGGCAAGATTTTCAGGGCTGTAGGATAAGTTTCATGCAAGGTTTGGACCCTTTCCCCACCGAGTACCCTTTCCATTGCAATAGCTGATTATACCTTCTCTGATTGCATTCAACACTGAAGTCTTAAAGTTCTAAGGAATGGAAAAATAACAGTAATTTAGCTCTTTACATGAACTCTTCTCACACACCGATGAAAACTTTGTTTCCTCTTTCAACAGGAAGTATGATGAATCTCTGTTGAAATTATGTTGAAATCCATCTGGATGGCTAGCTACCCTTTCTGTTCCTCAGTAATTTCAGAGAAGTGCTTTTAAAGCTCATGTACCTGTTATCAGTAATTTTTATGCTGTGCACACTGCATCCAGAACTAAAACCACATTAGTCATGCTATGACTAACCCATAAATAGAAGGCTAATGCTCATTCTTATATTGCTGAGATCTCTCTGGATCATTCAGTGTTTCCATCGTGAGACAAAAGTGTGCCATCTAAGGAGATACTTCATATTTTGTACAGCATTCTGCTCCATTACTTTCATAGCCTGAGCTACTGTATGCTTCTATTTTGTGTGTGTGTGCTTGGATAAGGACATATTCTAAGCGCATCCCATGATAGAAAACAAGAAATTAAAATTTTAGATAACTCACACACAAAGATCATTCATCTTCCACTGTTTAGAAAACTGATTAGACAGTACAGACTGAAATTTGAATATGTTTTCTAATGATATGCAATTCTGTTTGCCCTTCATATCATACAGATATATCGCCCTCACTAAATTAATCTACTTTTTGGTGGAGATGATTTTATGGATGAAGAAAAACTGTTTGAAAATTAATCAGATCAAAATTAAGATTACACTGTGAGGTAGAGGAAAACACACTTTGCAAACAGGCATGTTCTTATTTATTTCATAAAGTGTAATCTTGACTAGTTGATTTTTAACACGAGTTATTGAAAAATTCTTTTTCTTCACTCATAGGAACTTTTCAGGATATAGTAATATCCAGGGAGACGTAGTTGATTTTGACTAGGACACTCCATTATAATTTACCTTAAATAACATGACCCTCTGTCTTCTGAATATACTTAGAAGGATTACAACAACACAGTCTTGGACAGAAAACAGAACTCCAGAAATGACAGTCAAGGCTGAAATCCAGCAGAGGACTTTGTAACTTACCATAAGGACTATTAACCTCACTCAGCTTTGCCTTCTAGTCTCCCTACAGAAATTTCCATAATGATCAAGATCTTGAGTCACCCTTCAGGTTGGGCTTCCCTTAAAAAAAGACCAAGAAACCAAACAAGAAACCAATCAAGCAACAAAACTAATTTTTCCTAAAAACACTACTGTGGTTAACAAGCAAAATGCTGCCTGTTGCCAGGTGAATTCAGGTTCTTTGCTGGACAAAACATTGGTTGGACCTGGTCCAAAATTTCTGAAGACCTAAGAACAAATGTAAGACCTGCCAACCTTATCCTCTCTCTTCAAAACCAACTTTCTTGACCCTCAGACTTCTAAGAAACACCTAGCTGAATATATGCAAAAAAACATTTTGCCTTTTTTCCTCTATAGAGAATTATCCCCTAGGAAAAGGCAGAGAGAAAGAAGAAAATAACCTGTATAAATTAACAGCTATGAATTATTAATTTTTCAGAGTATTAATAATATTTTCATGTGAAATAAGAAGTTTCTGTCCTGCATATTTGAAATAACTCATAAGGTTATGACAGGATTGACTGACCCCAAATTATAGATTTTTATTTTTTATCATTCAAATGTAAAATGTAAAATGTAAAAAACTTCAAAGTTTTACTACGCAGTTCATGCTGTTTCTGTCACATAATGTTTTAAATTAAACTAATATTTCACTTCTAAATTATGGAAACAGCCTCTGATTTCTATCAATGGGAAGTAGAAAGTAGGTTCCTACTCATATCTTCTATATTTCTTGCTCACATCATAAAGCTTGGTGTGATTTTGTTACTCATTGTCAACATCCAAGACTCAGATATATTTACAGGAAAATGAGCCAGTGACAATGGTTTTCAATGCAAAGTTAATTAAATATGAATGTTATTAAGTAATATGTTTTTCTTGAACTCAAAAAAGGAAATAATTGAAACTACTGGTAATGTTCCAGCTCTAAAACAAAACATGAGGCTGCTTGTACCTATTCATATGTTTTGAGCTATCACTCAAAAAAAAATTCAGCCCAATAACTCTATGATCTAATAAGAAAGCAGGTAATTTATCTGTCTTCAAGCATATTGGACCCACTAAGTTCCTTTTTAAACTTTTGCCTCAGAAACCAGCCAGTTCTGTTGCCTGCTTAGGTGGTGGCAGAGCAGAGCTTTGCCACCTTTCTCACTCAGCATTCAGTACCAGAAGGTAGCAGAGGCAGGACAACACAGGTATAGACAATGCCAACTTTCCTTAGGAACCTGACTTTTAACTGGTTGTACTACAGAGGTGTAGAATTGGTAACTGAGGCTTCTTCTGACCTTCCTACGCTATTAAGCTACCCACATACCAGATACCATATGACTTCAAACAAGACCATTACCAGTGCTGTATTTCCTTGAAAGAAATTGAAAAAAAGAAACTCCTAAGATAACGAGTCATGTCAATCCTATCAAAAATTGTTATTGATGATATTAAGAAACATATTGTTACTTTTAAAGAACAGATTCAATATATATAGTGCTAATTTGCAAGGCATGAGAGGGAGTTCATCGTCCTGTAGCAACCCTCACAGTTGCTGTTTTTTGCATTCTTAGCTAGAAAGGTGTTAGTAACACACCAGGGTTTTGGCTACTGCTGAGCAGCACTGGTACAGTACCAGCGCCGTCTCTCAACATTCCCCTCCCATCAAGGGGCTGGGGATGTGAAAGATTCTGGGCACTGACACAAGTAGGTCACCTGACCCAAACTAACCAAAGGGATATTCCATACTGTATGGTCAGCTCAGATATAAAAGCTAAGGAAAGAAGAAGGAATTGGGCAGCATTCGTTATTTACAATGTTTGCCTTCCAGAGCAACTATCACATGTCCTGTAGCTCTGCTTTGCAGGAGGTGGCTGAACATCACTTGCTGATGGGGAATAAAGAATAAACCTTTTTTTTCTCTTTGCTTATGTGTGTGCAAACTTTTGCTTTTGCTTTAGTAAACTGCCCTATCTCAAGTGGCTGGTCAGGTCAGAAGAGAAGGGGGAGGAGGCGCTCCAGGTGCCAGAGCTGAGGTTCCCCCGCAGCCAATGGTGAAGTAGGCTGTGTCCCTGCAGCCCATGGAGGAACACAGGTATGGAGAGGTCCATCTGAAGCCCATAGAGGAGATCCGTGCTGGAGCAGCTGGGTGCCTGAGAGGAGGCTGTAAACACCGTGGGAGGCCCATGCTGGAGCAGAGTCCTGGCAGGGACCTGCAGACCCTTGGAGAGAGGAGTAGGTTTCCCTGGTAGAACTTGTGATCTTGTGAGGGACTCACACTGGAGCAGCTTGTGCTTGAAGGACTGCACCCTGTGGAAAAGTGACCCACATTGTAGCAGTTTGTGGACAACCATTGCCTGTGGGATGGACTCACATTGCTGAAGTTCATGGAAAACTGTCTCCCCACGGGAGGGACCCCATGTTGGAGCAGGGAAAGGAGTCCTATCCCTGAGCAGTGGCAGAAACAACTTGTGATGAACAGAGCATAATCCTCATTCTCTCTCTCCCTGCACCACTGCAGGGTAGGAGATAGAGCTCAGGAAGGAGGGAAGGGTGGGGGAAGATGTTTTAAAGATTTATTTTATTTCTCATTATCCTCCTCTAATTTTGTTAGTAATAAATTCAATTAATATCCCCAGTTGAAGTGTATTTGGCCCATGATGATATTTGGTGACTGTTCTCTTACATACCTTATCTCAACCCATGAACCCTTTTTTCTCTTCCCTGTCCAGTTGCGGAGGGGAGTGATGGAGCAGCTTTGGTGGGTGCTTGGCATCAGCCACAATCAACCCACTACAACGGCTCAAAATGTATATACATTATTTGCCATTAGCATGAAACAGATTCTCTAAAAAACCTAAAATGATCTCAACAACATGATAAAATTCAAGCATAACATCTAGATGAGATATTATAACAATCTTTTATCTTCAAGCTAAACTATAATCTATATTTTCAGGAAAGTGCAGAATTGCCTTCTAAATGTATACCTGCTAGCTGAACTGACCGCTGAAGGGCCTGCAACACATTATGCATTTAATAAATTTTATGTGCTCTTTATGAACAAAAAAGAGAAAACTCAGCTAAGTGGATTTAGAATTTGCATGGTAACACAGAGAATTATACTGATTTCATTCTGACTGATGGGCTCTGTATTACCCAGAAGACTACAGAACAAAACTACTTCAACTCAGGAACTGCCTGCTGAGATATATATTGTTTAACAAAACATTAAGCATAAAGGAACAAAATTGTTCAGCATGAAAACTTCAGAAATAGCTAAGACAACTTCAGGACAGATTTTAGTCATGAAGTGAAAGTAAAAAGACACTAAGTGCTATTAACTAATTGAATTTTTCTGCATTAAATAAAAATGGAAGATCTACTTGCTGTTGTAAATGTAGCTCAAGTTAAGAAATTACTAAAGTTATATTCTCTCAGAAAATATTCTGTTTTATTAAAATGGAGACTGAAGTTACAAAACCCAACTGTAAGTCTTAGTATCCTGTCAGAGTTATTGTATTTCTCAAAAAGTTCAACCAGAAAGAAGTTCAGTCACTGTGCTGCAGAGTAGACTACTTTGTCCATTTTCAGAAATTACAGTGATACAGGAGGTAGGACCACAGACAAAACAGCCAGTGGGAACAGAGACAAAGGATTTGAAAGATATGGACAGAACATTATGTGACATTGCCTTGCAAAAACAACCTTTAAGAAATTTGCTTGTTGTTTAATTTTGATAAGTATTTTAGAATTTGTATTATTTCATTGATTTAATTAATTTCTTTAACACAAACGCTGTGACCAAATTAAGAAACTGTCCAATAACTCAAAGCCATGAGGATAATCCATTCAAGAGATAACTGGAATAGAACCAGATGACCTTGAAACATAAAGAAAGAGAAATGTAATGGTAAAATAAAATACACGATCCTGAATTGATGAAATAACAGGAATTTTTAGAATCAGCTAGAACTGATGGAGGAGAGAAACATCGGTACCTTAGCTAACCACAGCAAGATGAATAATGAATAAAGAGAAGCAGCAACGAATAATAAGATTAAACAGTATTTCAGTCAAGTTGCTTCTGGTTGAGTTAGGTAAATGTAAATGTCATGTGATGGCTACTTAAAAATACAGCTTTCACAAGACATATTTAGGTACAAGGAACTCAGACTAGGAAAGTTGTAGAGAGTAAATATGAGACCAGATTTATAGTGTAAACCAAAGTATTGGTGCACCTATTGATAGATGCACTTACATAGACTTACAGTGTTGAATTGGTTCTAATTAGAAATTTGCCTCACCCAGGCACTCTGATCTCTGAGGACCTGCAGGAAAATGAGAGTTTCTTTTCTGCCAAACTGAAATAGTCTTAACACAACAAGCATGTGTAGCAGTTGCACTGGAAGACAAACTTCATAAATAATGAATGCCCCCCTTCCTCCTCTTTATCTTAGCTTTTATATCTCAGCAGAACACAGAATCACAGAATAATGTGTAGGAAGGGACCAACAAGGATCATCGAGTCCAGCTCTTCGCCCTGCACAGGACCATCCCCAAGAGTCACACCATGTGCCTGAGAGTATCATCCAAACACTTCTTGAACTCTGTCAGGTTTGGTGCTGTGACCACTTCCATGGACAGACTATTCCAGCACCTAACCACTGCCTGAGTGAAGAACATTTTTCTAATATCTAACATAAACCTCCCCTGACACAACTTCAGACCTTTCCCTCAGGTCCTGTCACTGGTTACTACAAAGAAGAGATCAGTGTCTCCTCTTCCCATTGCTCAGTTGGGGTCAGTTGTCCTGGTTATGCTTTCTTCCAAGATTTTGCCCACCCCCACCTACTGTTGGCAGGGCAGAATACTGGGGAGAGAGTATTGATTCTGTTACCAGCACTGCTTAGCAGTACCAAAACACTGGTGTGTTAGCAACACCTTTCAAGTTACAAAGTACAGCACTATGAGAGCTGCTATGAGGAAAATTAACTCCGTCTCTGTTATGATCAGGTTCTTTAAAATTATTAGAGAGATGCCTCTGGCTGAATTAAGGTACAAACGAGACCATATGCCATAGTCAATAGTACAGATTTTTATTTAACAGTAAATGTGAGGTAGAGAGAGATAGAAAGAAGTAGGAAAAACAGAGAGAGGGGAACAGTAAGAGAGTGACAGAGAGATAGATTAAGTAGAAAAAATAGCAAACCTCCATGGATTCTGATGGTGACCCATTGATTTTCTTCTTGCGGCCTTCTCAGTGGTGAGAATCTCAGTCTGTCAAAGTGATGGTTGCAGTCTGGATCCATTGAGGGAAGCCCAGGATGGTGAGGAAAGGAGCCCTGGGTGGTGAGGGAAGAAACCCAGGGTGATAAGAGAAGTCTCATGGGTTTTTATTATGCTTAGGCTAGGTAGAAACACCCCCAGTACCTCCCTTGTGGCAGTTTTACAATGTAATACTGGATCACAGGACATTTCATGAGTCTTTGACACCTCTGAAGTTGTTTACAGATGCCTGTTATATCAGCACAGTTGAGTCCATAAAGGCCCATCAGCAGAGATGAGTACCTTGAGCCCTTGTGTGAATGTTTAAGCCATTAACCATTTCTGTCTCTCACAATCTCAGCTAGACCCAATACAATATCTGTGTATCAACATAGTTACAATATAATAAATTTAGACTACAAAAACCTTTGAAAAAACCTTCTTTACATATTCCTCTAAAGCTAAAGCAATAGGATTAATGCTGTAGAATAACCTCATATATTAGTCTCTTATACACTAAAGCTATTATAGCAATTTTTGCCACTGCCACCTAGAGATGCCATTATTGGTGACAAAAACAGAAGCAGAGGTACAGCAGTAGTTATTGAAATTAATTAATTTTACTCATTTAGAAAGGTGCCTCTGTGACATGCAGAAGGAATTACAGCAGTTAGGTTTAAGACACAGCTTGTGAATATAATTCCCTATGAAAGGCATTATAAGACATGGTCTTTTGAGACATCAGAAGTTTAGCACAGAAGGTTACCATCAGCCTTTGTGCTTACCAAAGAGAAACAAAAATGCTGGAAGATAACTGCTGCTTCGTTGCAATTTCAGAAATAGAACAACCCTGAGAAGTACAAAACAGAAAGACCCTGGGCAAAGGACACCTTTACCTGCATTAAATACTTCTAAGCATCTGCCGGGGAAGTATGAAGGATTTGCAACATCCTCATGATCCGCTTGCAGAACATAGGGAAAAAATAATAGTGCAATAATGTTACAAGCATGAAAACCTTACAAAACCTGAACATTTTCATCTTTTTTTATATTCTCTTAGCATCAAATTCAGTATTGAGATGAGGCATCCAGAAAGACCTTGAATGAAGTAGAACGCAGGATCACATGCAGAACACTAACACTGTATTTAGAAATATAATCAGCGACTTAGAAATTGCTAAATGGCAATATGGTGTATCAGAACTTGTTGAAGTGATGTGGAGCACTGACAAACTGAAAGGGGTTTAGTAAGCAGACAGCGAGCACTGCTCATTCATACAGCTGTTCAGCTACTGCACTCAGACACTCATGCCCAATCCTTATCTACAAAAGGGCCTAAGTGAAAATTTTATCCATCCAGAAATCATGTAGTGACAGTTCATTGAAAAAAGTCATAAAATTTAGATAAGTTAAAAAAATAAGGAGCATAGGCTCAGATAATAGCTTTTGCAGATGAACACGAATGCCTTAGGATGTGCAAAAGCAGTTACTGGGGAAATCATACAGGAAACAGTATGTTTTGAAGTAAGTGAAACTTTGATCTATTTCAATATCTTGAAAAGCTGATTCATATGGACTCAGTGATAAGATCATACAAATTAAAAGTAGCTAAAATACCATGAAAAATAGGAATGGTAAACAAAAATGTATCAATTTGTGATGGCTCAGCCTCCATGCTCACATATATAAGATTATATCAGTATGTTAGTCTGAAAGATAGAAATATTCAAATCATCAACGGGAGATGCAGTTGGTAACAATGGAATATATATACCAGTGCAGCATCACTTGAACAAATCAGTGTCCTAGCCTGCTTTCTGAGTAGCCCAGACAATCTAGAACTACCCACAGCAGATCCATCCATTCTAAATTACCTCTATATCTGCATGAGATTCCCAGAATATACTCTGGGGCGCCTCAAACAGTCCCGATCTTGAATGGAGAGAATGCAAAATCAGATTGTTTTGATCATTCTTGCATCTTAATGACATTTCTACATAATTTTAGCAATTGAGAAATAGGATAATGTTGGTCATAAAATGCTGCTGATCAAAAGTGTTATAGAAGGAGCAATGTATGAATTGAAGCAAAACTTCTCTTGTCTATTGGATAAAAGTAAGGTTTCTTATTTATACTTCAATAGTCACATGTTCTCTTCAGTTTGGTAATAAGTGCGTAGAAAGCAAATACTATAACAATATAACATATGAATAATTTTACTTTTTTTTTTTTAATTTCCTAATGCATTTCTTACATTTTCATCAGTGTTACTCTCTCATAATCTTCTATGGACCCTGAAAGTTGTTAATGGAGATTGACAAGCAGGGTAGCTATTTAGATAAAATACTTTGACATATAGACCAGAGTGTTCAGACCCTTTTGGTGACAAATAATATGCTATTAACTCAAAAAGAGTCATTCTTCACCAGTATAGGAAAATATCTTTCTAAAATGCCCTTGTGTAATCAACTGAGATACCCACTGGAGTCTACTATGTTAGTGACAGAATATTTCCATAATTAGAACCTCCAGTATCTTGTTCTCTGTAGCCAGACTGATGCTACTGCTACTAACACTGAATATCTCCTTATTAACCCAAATAGCCACACTGGTGTAGGGAAGAAGGAAGACTACTCCAAGAAAGGTCTGTTTAATACCTAGGGGCAATATAGATTAAAAATCACACTGAAAGGTAACACAGCTTAACATTTCCCAAATTACCTGTTATTTCATTTGTTAAGTTTCAGATTTTTTTGTGTACCCATCCTAAAAATATCGGACATCTTTTCTCAGGAGAAATTTATACAATAGTCTACATTAACCTGCTCTGGTGGGTCTGAGGACCTACCAATGGAAATTCAGTAACATTGTAAACACCCTAAGAGTCTCCATTGCATCTAATTCTCTCCTTTCTTTTTGAGGGCAAGGATGGTTAGTTTCCTGAGAAGGAGCTTTATTGCTCCTTTTATTTATAGAAAGTGTGAGGGCTCCCTCTGTCATCCAGCGGGGAAGACAAATACATGGAAAGTTGATCTGCCCCATCTGAACATAGGCTGGGATGAACCACCATGTGAAAGTGCTGCTCTTTTCACTGACTATTAGAGCTTTGACTGGCAGCTAAGGTTAAGTGAAATATACATCATCCTTTATGTCTAGACTACTCGAAGTCCAGTGCCTACAGAGGGGGTAATAATACTTACAAATTCATAGACACTGTAGCTGTTGTAATTTCTATAGTGATTTGCTAATAAGAAAACACTATTTCCTAACATTGGTCTGAATCCATATTCACCTCTGGAAAATTACCATAAAAGAGAGAATGTGATTTCCCAAAGTTATTTTTAAAATTATTGTGGATAAGATTTATACTTCTTCCAATTTTCTTTTCTCTATCAAAAAGAACTCTCTAGCTAACGTGAAAACTTCAAAAAGTTTGGCTAAGCAGACCGAATTTCAAATATTTTTTACAAAACATTATCCAACCCTCTGAAGGCTTGATTTAGACCTCACACTGATTTGACCTTGCATCACACCTACTGAATTCAGTGGGATTACTTCTGACTTAGGCTGGAATAAATGAGATTCAGACCTCTGAGGTCTGCAAATGGGAGTAGATTCAATACAAAAACTGCTTGTCTTCCAAGATTCCCAACACTTCTGGGTCCAGCTGGGAATTTCTCAACAGCAATATCTCTCAAGATATCTTGGCACTTCCAGTGCTGGTCAGTTCTCAAAAACTCAAGTGGTAAAAAAACGGAAAAGGAAAAAATGCCTAGAAATATTGCAGAACCTCAATGAAGTCTGTATCACATCTGGAAATTGGGCCATTTTTGCAAGAACACCTACGGATAAGATAGAGCAAACAGAGCTGTTTAAATTCCCAGCTGATCCTCTATCCCTAATTCTGTTCTTGTACTCAAGTCTCCCTGTAGTCTATTGTTGAGTGCAAAATGATGTTTCATTTCAAGACATATACTGACTCAATGACCAGAGTTTAGTTTCTTGCTTTCAAAAGTGCTCTTATGCAATGGAGAAATGAAAGGTAGTAAAATAAAATCATGTCATATTTTTCAAATCTGTTCTCTTGCATTATGTTGAGGACTTGACCAGTCCTTCTCATAATGTCTGAAGGAGGATAGCACGGAATTACCACTATGCATCACAGAACTCTGAAGTTCAGCTGAGTTATATTTCTCAGCAGAGACTCACACAGATTCATATTCTTGTCAAGATTTTTGTAAAAGATAAAACATCAGCTCTTGATAATCAACCAAATTTTTGCAAACACTTTTTCTAGCCAATTATCTCTAGTAAACAGATAACATTTACTGTTGAGCAATATATTTTTCTTCACTGGCATTTTCAATGTAAAAATGGATTATTATAACTGCAGAAGCAGAACAAGAAAAACTGTTTTCACCAAGTTTGTGTGACAGTCATGATTAACTAATTCAATTTTTATTGTCTCTCTTTGCATACTTTCTGATCTTTATGTCTATTGCTGAACTGTGAAATCTGGCCCGGATTTTAATAGTTTAGAATTATGTTTGCAGAAGAACCCACTATTTTACTGATGAAAATAAGCTTGAATAAAAAACTATTCTCTTTTTTACATAGTCAGAAACAACAATCACAGAATTTCTTCCACTGACTTAAATTGCCATGCTAAAGCTCCTCCAAGTCAAATTATGTTTTACCTGTACTTTTTATTCCCTGATGAAAATGTCCACTTCCTTCTTTAGATCTTTCACTGAAGATCATCTGACAACATGGTCAGTCAGTTCAAGTTTTGTCTGAAAAAAACCCTGAAATAATGACAATAATAATAAACAGTAACAACAGGTGTGATAAAGTATGTATATATATATTCAAACAAGATAAACCATAAAATGCACCAGAGATTGTGAAAATATATTTAGTTTTAAAGATTCTGTCAGCTACAAAATTACGTGTAGCCAACTTAATTCTGGTATCACTGGAAAAAAATTATGAAAAAACATTCTTTCCTGCACTGCCTTTTTTAGGAAATTAGTTTTTGGAGAGAAAAATTAATCTCCCAGCCTTTTGTCTGTGTCTAGAAGAAGCAAATGTAATGCACTTTCAACCTGCTCTAGGGACTTAACATCCCTCATCCCCACACTCAAAATTCAGATACTGAATGCAGTCTCTGGCTATAGAGTCGTAAGCTTTCCTACAAAACCAGGATGGTAAGAGAACTAACTTACATAGAAAAAAAGCAATACAATACGTAATCACATATGGAAAAAGCCTTAAGAAAAATTACCATGTCATACACACACAAACTCACTAGCCCCATTATACCATTTGCTTCCCTAGTGATACCTCTTTTGTCAGCACAAGTGTCACGTCTTCTTCTGAACAAAAAGGCAGTCTTTAAAGCCTGTTTGCCAAAAACACTCTTCTACAAGCTTTACAGCAAATGATCTTTGTAAGTCTTAGACTCAAAGAAAAGTGAAAACATAACAAGGGGCTGTGAGTCAAAGACTCTAGAAAATGGAGTGGATTTCAACTCATAGAGCAGTCTTTAGACTGACTCTTGGGTTGCAGAGTTGTGTATTTTTTTACTTACTTAAGACACAGATGCTGAAATCGTCTCAGAATTTAAGAAAAGTTTCTACCTTTCCAGTTCTAAGAACTTCAGTTTCTTAGCCTCTTATCCAAAGGGATGGAGAAAACCCCTGATTATTCTGAGGGCAGCAAAATAACCACATTCAAGCACAAGAATTAAGTTGGCATAAAATAGTCATGAATATTCTGTATAAAAACTCCTTGCCTGTGCTTCCTGTTAAAACTGAGGAAAATATTTAAATTTGTAACTTATCAAAACAGCTACTTGTTTTGGATGAATGAGCAAGTGTAATTTTGCCTATATGTGTAAAAAAATCCATTTCTCTGCCCCAATCTTTTTTCTGCTTTCCAGCCAAACAAAATAGCTGAAAGAGACCAACTATTCCAAGTGGTAAATTCTGAGTGCTGACAAATTTTCATGAGGGGAGACATCTCAAGCGCTGGACTAAAGTCTCATGTTCCAAGTATAGTTTTAAATAATTTACCTAAACATCTGCAGATTGAAATGAGACCTCTGTTTTATCTCCTGGATCTTCACAATGTGGAAATAATTTGGTTTCTGAAGTCAGATTTTGTTGGCATTTTAGTCAAGCCACCCACTTCTCTGCTTCAGTTTTTCCATTAACATTTCAATTTTCCTATTCAGAAACTATAACTTTGAAGTCATCTACCTCGACAGCTATTATTCATTTTTCCATGATCAGTTCTCAATCTTCATCCTTCAGGTCTTCCCAGCATGTTCTCACTCCTTATCTTTTATGTGAACTATGCCGACTTCTCATTCCCTATGACAATCTCAAGCTCCTCAGCATCTTTCCCACAGATCCTGTCTGTATTTCATCTTGATTTTTATGCCATAAGTCTCAAGTCACACACCAGCAATTAACTCTTTGCTGTGTGACTTTAACTTTCATTTAAGCTTTGTAGAGCTGTCAAATTCTCTGGGAAGCAGAGGCCCTCTGATTGT
This sequence comes from Chiroxiphia lanceolata, assembly GCF_009829145.1. NCBI lineage: Eukaryota > Metazoa > Chordata > Aves > Passeriformes > Pipridae > Chiroxiphia > Chiroxiphia lanceolata. Next base: position 65,519,529 of record NC_045639.1, read on the forward strand.
AAAACCTCAATGAGAAGAGCTGTGTGGGTGATTTTGTAGGCTAAACTGATGATGGATGAAGGAAAAGTCCCATGACCATTATGGATTTAAACATAAACAAGAGCTACCAAGCAGGCTCGTACACAGAAAAATTACATTACAACATAGATTTTCACTTAAGCCATGACTGACAGGAGACATCAGTTCATTCCCTGTCACAATGGGGAACGTCACGCTTCAACCCAGTACGGTATTTCCCAATAGCCTCTGGCAGTAAAACCGGAATTTAAAGGGCAACAGGTCCAAGGCTGCTTTCCTAGCTTTGAAAAGAGGGTGGTGATGTTCCTGTCAAACTCAAGTGACTGATTCATCTTTATGAAAGTGTCTCAATATTTTATGTGTCTTATTTAAAACCTAACTCAATTATCTATTATTTTTAGCTCCTACAGTCACAGGAAAAGCTCACAAAATAAATTTTAGAGGCTCTTACCTTTAAAAGATTTTTTTAAAATTAAAAATGGCAATAGTTTCAAAAAATGTCATGATTTTGTCAGCTCTTGAGCACTTTCAGCTGTCAATACTGATGCTGAATACTATTCAGCTGAGTCTATCACCATTAGATGCAAGCAGTCAGTGTGTTTGCAGTTTTGTGACTTTGTTGTGCTTAGGGGAGTAAACTCTAGATATCTACTCCTTTCCACCTACATTGCCATCACCAGCTGCCTAGAGAAACAACTGCTGACAAGCACCAACAACTTTGGGCATAAGTGAAATAGATAGTTGCCTTGTACTGAAAACAATCAACTTTGCTGTAATCTTAGCCTAGGTGTTGTCCTGTCTAAATGTTGAACTAACAGAATTGTAGGACAGGATCACAGGAGGTACCTGACCCTGTATGAACCCATCCTTTGCAATACAGTACCGTAAAGTGGTAATGGCCTGATGCAAAAGAAATAGGAATAAGAGTTTTTAGCTCGGCCACCCTTTACTTCCCTAGCAAAAGAATTTCAAATCTGTTGATTTCACACTTCCCCATCACTTTATTTTGCCAGCAAAGATGATGAGCCTTGAGTCAACACTTCTAACAGTATGATAGGCATTTCTATAGCATTTTAATCTATGGAAGAGTGAAAGAATATTGCAATAAAAATTAACAAGGAAATCTGGACAGATCATCAGCTTGTGATGCCAGTGAGAGCAACACATTGAACTTAAGATAGAATAGAAAGAGAATATTTCAAAATTAACCCAGTTGATGGTAGGTTTCCACAAAACAATTCTTATTGCTGGCAAAATCAGTAGCAAAGAAGAACAGCAAGTTGGCACACGTTGAATTTTACCTGAAATGTGAAGCAGCACTTGTTCAAAACATCAACCCTTGTGTTTAGGTCCAGGAGAAAAATGTTCTGAGAATTTTCCCAACAGAATATATAGGAAGATTGAATTTTAAAAAAGCACTTTCTCACACAAACAAGCAAACAAATTTTACTGTTTTATTCACTTATTAGAACCTCCCCTGATTCTGGTGGATCCTAAGGTCCATTTCTGACTCAGTACTAAACTAAACATTCATGTATCCTGGACTTTTGTTTTGTCATTGGTTGACACGGTTAAGTGTTTATTTATTTAAATAATAACCTACCAACAAAATAAATAAGTAAATAAATAAATAAATAAATAAAATTAAAGAAAATATTATCCTAATGTATATTCTATGAAATTTGCCAAATTAGCTCATCATTTTCAAAAAATAAAAATTTCAGTGGCAAAAGGTTTCTTGGTAATAAATCCATACAAAACCCTATAAAAATAACAGCTGTTCCTGACAAAACCTTGAAGCAAAATTAACACTTCAGTACAATTTTAGCAGCTGCAACCTCTAGGCAGTAGCTGAGTTGATGACAAAAAATATCTATTGGACACATTTTATATTAACTAAAACAGGGAGGCTTCTGGCACCATTCTTGCAGCCTGAACAGAAAGTATGATGACACACAAAGGCCAGCTCTTCTGAAGACATGAATCACAGAATCACAGAAAGGTTGTGTTTCCAAGGGACCTCTGGAAGTCATCTGACCCAACACCCTTGCTGAAGTAGGGCCACCTAGAGACAGTTTCCCAGGACCATGTCTAGACAGGTTTGAATATCTCTAAGGAAGGAGACTCCACGACATCCCTGGGCAACCTATTCCAGTGTTCAGTCATCCTTACAGTAAAAAAAGTGTTTCCTGATGCTCAGAGGGAATCTTTCATGTTTCAGTGTGGGTTCACCTGCTCTGGACTTGTCACAGTGCACCACTAAAAAGACCTCTTGCACCCTCCCTTCAGGTATTAATATACATTGATAAGATCCTCTTGCACCTTCTCTTCTCTAGGCTGAACAGTTACAGATCACTCAGTCTTTCCTCATCTGTGAGGTGTCCCTGTCCTTTAATCATCCTTGTGGTGTTGAGGTCTCTGGTATGACCTTGTCTTTTCGTAAGGGTGAACCCAGATTTGGATACAGCACTCCAGGCACACCTCATCACTGCTGAGGAGAAGGGAAGGATCACCTCCTTTGACCTGCTGGCAGTATACTGTTTAATGCAGACTAGGATACCACTCACCTTCTTTGCTGCAAGGGCACATTGTTGGCTTATGTTCAACCTGCTGTTCACAAGAACCCCCAAACGTTCCTGCCAGGACCCCTAGGTCTTCTTTTTCCATACTTTCCAGCTGTCTGCTTCTCCATGTACAGTGGTGCATAGGTGGTTTTTTTCCCAGGAAAATTCTATCTTGCAGGCAATGCCAGTATGAATTCAATAGAATAGCATTTAGCCAGAGTGTCTTAAAATTAGGTGCTGCTATGATAGTATTACTTTATTTGCAGGAGTCCATTAGGGGACACTGAGGCGTGCTGCTGAGTTAATGGTGAGGAAAAAACATCACAAAAAAACAGAAGCATTTCAAACTAAGTCAGACACCTGTTTCTACATCTAAAAGGAAGGGAGGCAAGGAAGCACTCTGGAAGTTAGTCACCAAAGGACTTGGGACTGAATATAGTACCAAAAGTGCCACTGTTCAGCAATTACTGCTCAGCATAAGGTACACTGTGTTTGTGTCCACTTCGAAGTTCAGGTAAAATCTGCTTTCATATTAGGTTCCTATTGCCAGAGTACTGGCAATCATAACAAGTAGCAAGGGGTGGGTCTGTCATGTTGTCAAGGGCTTCTTCTAAATGAAACAAAAACTTTAACTGAAATTCCCATCTGGAGTCATACTTAAATTTCTTTCCATGGGATTTGAAACCTAGTTCTGTGTATATTTTTGGAGGATAATTATTATTAATTCTCTTCTTCCATCTCAACAAACTATCTGGAGACACAAGTCTGTCTTAGAAAATATAGTAATAGAAAATATAGTAATCAACTGACTGGGTTCAGTTTTTGCATAAGTTCTGCATCGCTATTCTGGTAACAGCTCCCTGTAACTGCAGTTCAGATACAACTCCCTGAAAGTATGCACCAAGACAGGTACAATCTGCAGCTCTAAGCCAGGTGACCAGGAGAATCACAAGGTGAATTTTATAACGTTTCATAGACTCACAAATGCTATCCTTTGCTACCAACCTTCCCTCCCCTTGACAACAAAACCTATGCTTAATAAAATGTCAAAGTATCCACAGAACTAAAAGTGATAAAATTAAACTAAAATTTTCCAAAAAGCTAAGCTTCTCATGTGCATAGATCTGCATACAACTACAGGTACATAGCCGCTACTACATGCAACAGAAGACATTTTCAGATAACAGAATTTTTTTGAAGTCATGAACATGTCAGTAACCAGAATTGCCTTTTAGCTTTTTCCTATTACTAGGAGCAGGATCTAGAAGGGACGAATTGATGAGTCAACCTGGGAGCAAAGGACTACTTTATCAATTGTCTCATTTAATGTAGAGGGAATCAATCAGTATCATTACCTCAAGCTTTCTTGTCAGCATTTCTCCCTCCCACCCAGCCCCCTTCACTTAATTCCTCTCCAGTACTCCACTCAGTTATGGAGTACTAGATCCCCACATTTATTTAGGTTCTCAGTTTCCTGTGAAAACAAATGGCAAGCTGGCACTTAATGTCTTTGAGGGGCTGGCTCCTGAAGTCTGAATGTCCATTTGCTAACAAATAAGAGAAACGTAAGCAAGCATCCCAATGGAAAATAGCAAATATTTGGCAGCAAAAAAAAAAAAAAAGAAAGACTATATTTTACTAAGATTTCTCCTCTTAATGAACTGATATTGAGTGTTTATTTTTCATTTCACAGTAGCTAAAGAAGCAGAACCAAATACCCTTTTTTATCATAATGAATTCAGCTATCCAAGCATATGTTTACAGACAGATAGCTTTAGGAGGGAAAAGCCTCTGAAATGCTTTAAAAAGCTAAGCAAAAGACAATACCCCTAGTGCAAAACAACTTAGTAATTTTTCTTAGATTTTTAAATATACAGCACATAAAGCAATTGTTCCATCAATTGCAATGAAACTATTCTAGAAGACATTCAACAAACAAAGCTGGTTTATTGTTCAGATCTTATAATAACAACTTACTGACACAGAAGTGAAAGAGAACCTGGCCTCTCTCCCTGCTCTGCTAAAGAACAATGAGAAAACAAGGAAGGACGGAAACTGAAGTTTATGAACCACTTTCAATACAGATCTACACTTGTGTGATACATAACTTATCAGCATTCTACAAAAAAAATTACCTTAACAAATTTTACATCACAAAGATGCCACACTTTCTTGGAAAGGGTAATTCTGACATGGCCCCTAAGGAGACCAGTATCCAAGGAATTTGCTAGCAAGGAAAAGGCTTAACTGAAAGTTCTGTAAACTGAAAACAAAATCCTTACTGATGGCTTTTAAAATTACTTCAGGCATACCCACATAATTAACTAGATACTCATTAAATAGACTACCAAATAACATCCGTCTAGTAATATGGCCTGCGTTACTTGTGCTAGTTCCTCAGAGGAAGTCCTCATTCCCTGCTCTGCTACTTCACGTTGTACTTGAATAACACATGCTAGGGCAGTTACACCTGCAAAATTATATACCACCTGTCAATCAATACCATTATCGAAATATTATATACCAAACCCCACATTATTTTATCGATTTGTTGCTGGGTTTTCAAGAATTCTAGAATCACATGACTACATATTTGAGAGAGAAAAATATATTAATCATCCCACAAAATTATTCAAGGCAAATAACCAGAAATGGCATCCTGCACCTACAGCATTTGAAATAAGAAATGCCAAGACAGTGGTGCATTTAATGTCCCAAAAGTTGCTGGAATAGTAAAAGCCATGCATGAATAAAGAGGGAAACATGCTACAGGGAAAAGCAATATATTCTTTTTGTCCTTAGGCGAGTGGAATCTAATCAAGAGATGTGCTACTTTTGTACGTTTTAGAGAATATCACCAGAGAATTTAGGTTGTAAGAGGTCTGCATAGTGCAGGAAAGAAATTAAATAGAAGTTGCTGTCATACTCATGGCTCAGTAAATGACTTCTCTGTCAGACTTGACAAAGTGATGGTATAAATAACTTCCAAGGATAATTTGCTAACACTTGGCTAGTTGACTTGATTCAGCAATTGGCACTGATAACCTATTCTTATTCTCAGAAGAGCAATGGCATTTTTTAGTTCTTTAATTCCCACTGAAGAAAATTGCAACCTATTGTAAGAACCAATGATTTACCATGGTAAGATATATCACCAACATACACATTGCAGAGTCTCGCAGTGGCTATCTGTATCATTGTCTCAGAAAGTGTAGACCTCTATAAAATATAGTGGAAGAAAATGAGCCAAAATGTCAGTCCAAAACATCCCTAAGAAAGGAAAACCACAAAATAAATCTTTTTAATAAATCCTATTTATAGCTTTCATATAGTTACAGATAATCTGGTGCTGAGATCTAATTGAAATTTATTACATGGAGAGACCCTTGTTGGTTGCCCTCTTACTTCTCATTATGTGCATTAAAACAGCAGTTCAGTCATGGAAAAAAGTCCTTCTGTATGTGAAAGCATGAAGATAGCTACTGCTGCAACTTTAATAACAACTTGTTTGTCCAAAGGAGTTTGCTGTCATGCAGCACCAGTTTCAAGTATTTTGTACGCTTTTTGTCACGTGTTTCATTACTGCCCTGCTATCCCTAGTCACCTGTCATTCTTCCCAGTTTGAAATCTAAATCTTCCCCAACTGCAGCTGTGGCTGCTTTATCTAGCATGGCAAATAAAACTGAGAGTGATAAATAACACCCTGATGGTCAGGCATGCCCCAGGGAGAAGAAAGACCTGAACAAAGGGAATCAGACTTATTTAGTACCCTTCCTGTTGACAACTGACAACTCAAAAGCCTCATATTCATATTCATTGTTGGCTACCTCACAAAAACCCTGCCTTGACTACATGCTAGCTGAATCACATTCTCTCAAAGGTATCCAACAGGGGTAGATATAAAGATTTCTATCAATACAGGATTTTCCTGGGAAAAAAACACTTTATATTATTTAAGAACTGTCAACAGAATGCAAAAAATCAACCACCTGTTGTACAATAGCCATTTTTTTCCTCTTATTCACCCTAAAGAGAAGTTCTAAAAGCAGAGGAACAGAGACCTAAGCCAAACGTGTGACCCCACACAGGTCCCTCACCAGCACTGGTATCAAGAACCATTTTGCAGCATCCTCTGAAAGGTTTAAGGTCTCAACCACTTAAGTATCTGTGGTGGTTTCACTCTAGGCCTTCCTGGAGACCAACTTGTAGCCAGGAAGGAACTAGAAAAGTGATCACGGAAGTATTCCATGCTATTCCTTTACGTAACTTGAGGTATAAATAAAGCCAGCGGGAGGGATCTCACTCTCTTCCTCTCCGGCGAGGTTCGAGAACGGTGGATCCCTGTTTCAGTCGGGCTTATCTGGAGCCGAGGCCTATAGTGACTGCCGTTATCTGCCCGCGTGAGGGGAGAGCCGAGGACCGTGTCTGGTCATCCTGCCTGTTCGAAGGGAAGTGGTGAGATTTTTGCTAGTTTGCCTTCGGCTGGCCGTTTGACTTGTTCGGTCCTTGCCCCTTTTTGTCCTTCTCCCTTTCCCCCTCTCCCCCCCCCCCCCCCCGGTGTGTGGTATTCTCCTTTTGTGTATCTGTCTCATATGTAAAGTATATACATATATATATATATATATATATTTTGCTATAGCTTTGGCTGCTTGGTTTTTTTTTTCCCTTTTTCCCTCTCTGGGAGGCGGGTTCTTGTTGTCGAGTTTCTCGGGGGGACTTGGCGGGAAGCCAGCTCGAAACTTGTACAGTATCTTAAAGACTTTGAAGTAACGAAGGACAATAAATCTGGTGACTCAGTCCAAACAGTTACATCAGTACTGTCTCAATCCTAACCGATGCAACACTTTAAAAACAAGGAGACAGGGGTGACCTTTGAACACTGTTAAAACTCTCAAAGCTCTGATTCATGCATAGTCTTCATTGTTGAATGTATTTTAGGGGATAAACAGCTTGAATTTGATTTTTCAAAACTGAAAAAAAAAGAAAATATAAAGATGATGTTTAGAACAGAACAAAAGTTTGATGGAAAACAAGAAGCTCCATCTTATTTTCTTTTTAGACATTTTCTGTCTTCCTTCTCCTAATGCTATGGAGCTTTGAGGGGAATGATCCCTGGGTTGTTTCAAGAACAAGTTGTCAACATTATCATGAACAAGTAAGATAAAACTAAGTATACGATTTCTGTATGTGTACGTGTATATCTATAAACAAATACGTACATATTAAAAGAACCCTTACTCAAGGATTACACTATAACTCACATGTTATTTACCCCACAAAAAAACACTGGTAAAAGAAATGAAAAATAGAAGATACTAGATACTCAGTCTATAAGACAATGAAGGTAGTGAGAGTCTGCGTAGAATAAAATAGCATAAAACAGCAGAAGTTTGTGACATAGAATGAGAAGCAACTACCTATGAAAACATCCAGATTTTGATAAAATAGACGGTTCATTTGCCTGCTAATGTTAAACTTAACCTATACTGGGTGTAAAATCTAAGACTACTATTGTTACAATTCCCAAAAGCATGTTGGATGTTTTCCAAGACAAACAGAATGATATAGACCATAGTCTGAATGGTTTTCAGAGGCTTGATATGACACTGAAAAGTCAGTAAAGATCACTGTTGGCATCAAGGGGATAAATTAAAGAATGTTAATGGAATATTATAGCAGGAATGCACAAAAGGCAAAGAGGTCAAGGGGTTAATTTTCCACAGCAACATTACCTTTGCTGGGTTACACAGCCTACATATACTATATAAACTAGAGCATACTGACATGTATATTGCACAAAGAAAAAGGAAACTCGGGTGCAGCTTTTGTCTAATGTATCAAAACTTTTAACTCAGTGAAATTGAGATTAAGAACCTTTTTCACAATGTATGTATTGATGTGTTGCACACAAAGAGACATGAAAAACTAGATCTGGTAGCAGAACCTAATTTGCAAAGACAAATTATTTAGCAGACACTAAATACAAATGATAATGATAATTTGAATAACTTATCCTCAAATTCATTCTTGAACCAACGGCCATTTGTATGGTAATTTTTTTTGTTTCTACACCAGGTGAAATTTTCTAGAAACACCTTCATGAACAAAACATGTGGTAGATAAACATTTTGGCGCATAATGAGAAGACAGACTTGCTGTCAGAGGAGAGTATTCATCCACTGCCTATCAATCAGGCCAAAATAAAAAACACCAAAAATGAAGGGAAAGGCTTCAATTACCAAGTGTTTCAGCACTGGCTACTGGAGGTAATTTTAAATGAGCATGCACAAGAATACCAACAAAATAGCAGAAGTAGACCTTAAGTCCATTTTGTAGATCAACGGCATGAATGGATTTAAACTTTAGTAATGCCTTTGGAACAACGGTGACAACATGACCTTCTGCGTAAATTGCTTCAAACATCAGACATAAATATTTCAGAAACTCAAGAGAAGAGCAAGACTATCATAAGGACAAAGCTACAAAATAATGAGGTTATTAAAGAAAGGCTGCAATTATAAGGACAAAGCACAGCTGACTGAAACAAGTTCAACAGCTAATACAAGGGTATTAGTAGAAATTCTGCTATAATCTAGCTATAAAGGTTGATTAAGAAAATTACAAAAGTATTTGAATACCCTAAATTCCACCTAAAGGAGATTATTGCTATGCAATTGTAGTTACAGAACGAACTGGCTTTTTGAATAGCCCATAGAAACCTATTTCACTAAACAGAATTTTATGAAAGCCTACAAGGATATAAAATTTTATAAGGAAAAAACAAAGATGAGAGGGAGATGATGGAGTTGAGAACAGAAGGAAAAAAGCCAGAGCTACTCTCAGCCACAGGAAATTACAAGCAGATTCAGGTATTGTACAAAATAACAGAACTGCAATTTGCATAAGTAAATAATCATTTCTTGCCTACTCCCTCCCTTCATTTTAATCACAACCTCTAGTTCACCTGACCTCTACTTTCTTCAACTACTATTACATTTAAAACCCACTTCCTTTCAAATTAGCTTCCCCATTAGAACATTCCTGAGCACACTTATAGAAATGTATACTTCTTGTAGAAAACCTGTACATTAGAGCATTCCTCAATTGGTCATTCATAATTTTTTCCCAAACAATAATAACAATAACAAATAATTATAATAACCACACCATCAGTAGCAGTACTTGGCCAAGATTACACCTCAGCAAATGCTTCATGTTTTTAAACTTAGATCCTAAATGTGAAGTGGGCAGAGAATATGTGAAGCAGACTACAACTTGAGGTATCTACAATAAAACAAAGCAACAGAAAGGGGCAGGACTTGTGCACTGTCCACAAAACCTCATGAGATGGTGATGGACAGCAGAGCACTTGATTTGGGCATCCATTTTGTTCTGCTGAAAATCCAGTCTGTATTTCTTACCTTCCCTGAAAGAACTGAATGCACGTCAGCAAGCATAGGGGAGGAGCAGTTTTCAATGTCTTCTGCTATGTTCCACCTTTGTACAAGGTATTTAAATACTTACTGAGCCAGAGAAAGAAATTACATTGCAATCTAGTGACTGCAGCAAGGCAGTGCACTCCCATTTCTAGTCCCTGCTCCATGAATATGAAGCACATCATGAAGCATAACAGCATCAACAGGCAATACCAAGAGCTGCCCATCCATCAGTGCCCTACAAGACAGCGCTTAGGATGCAGTCTGGAGCAGCAACTGCAATGATGAATTCAAACTGACATAGCTCACTTCTCTAAACAGTAGTCCAACTGTGCCATATCTCATTAGCTGAATGAATATTTATATATCTCATATGGAGCAAAACAGCACCAATCTAAAATAAATGCACCTACCTTTTCAGTCATGCATAGTCTGTAGCACTATGCTTGAAAAAGAAGAATTCAAACCCCTAATCTGCTGAGCAGAAAGGGGAGCACCACTATATGGAAAGACTTGCTAAATTCAAACCAAACTCAAGAATAATTTCAAGCAATTAAGCTACTGAGATTCATTTATATCTATTCAAATATAAATTTACAGTAAAATTTCTGTTATTCATGAACCTCATATACTGTTAAAGTATAGAATACAAATAATTAACAATTAAATTGACCTTTGGAAATGTGAAAATGCTTATGTAATAATGCAAAGTGATGATATATTTTATGTAAATCTAGTTGCTAAAAATTACATCATTCATCAGGAATTGTAGTGATAAGAAAAAATTAAGCTAATTCAAAATTAACTTTTTTTTTGACAGTAATTTGCACCAGATTGTATGGACATCAGAAATTTAGAAAGGTTCAAGTAACAACCAAATATTAGTATAAACAACAAGAGTAGTCCAAGTAACGAAAACTTGGAAAATATCCTTACTTTTGCAAATTATTTAAAACTTAATATTTTCAGACTTAAGTCAATCCATCTAAAAGCACAGGTCAATGATGAACAGGACTACAAGTTATCCTATTCTAGCTCCAAGGAGTTCTTACACTTTCCAAACCAGATTTTTTGCGTTAGCTATTGTTGACAGCGGGACACAGAAGACAAATCCAGCCCAATGAAGTCTGTCAGTTCCCACCCTCATTTAAAATTACCAATCTAGGGAACAACCTTTTACCTGAATTCTCATGTAATTATCAATATTTCTGCATCTATAACCCAGAAAGGATATATTGGTATATAGGTTGTTAAAGCAAGAAGAGTAGCCAGCTCTCTGAATGCAAACAGCAATAATTCATTAGTGAAGGTGTCAGGTTTTTCACTGGTTCTCTGTTAGATACAAAATGAGACCACTAATGTTTTGCCATATTCACATCTCTACTCTCTTGCTCTGCATTTAAAAATGTTGGATTTTTCTTTTATTTCTCCTGAACAGCACTCAGCAAGCACAGCAATATAGCTTGAGACCGGACTAACTGCAGCAGACCAGACTCTTTGGAAATTAAAAAAATACCTGAACTAAAAAAAGTAAAGAAGGAAGGAAAGCAACAAGAGACTAATGAAAGAAACTAGAAATGCCTTTTTGATGCTTAAAATTGAATCAGGAGAGTTACTTTGCCAGTCTCTCTCCCCACAAAGACAATGTAATTCAATTATATTAGGAAAAAGAAGATAACAGTGTAAGGTCATTACTATTGCAATTCATTGTAAGTACAGAAAGGAATGTATTCTTTTCCTTTTAGAGGTCTTCATTTGTGCCTTTACAAGTCAAACAATGCTATTTCTTTCTCGTTCCCCAAAAATCACGTTCCTTTGACCTCTCTCATTCTCTCCACCAATTTCACTCCATCTGGACAACATCTTTCAGTACTCGAGTACATGCTGTATGCTGCATAATGCCTTATAACTGCAGAACAGAGCTAAAAGTCCTGAAGCTATATTCCCATATATATTTATATATGTATATCAGCTTAGTAAGTCCAAATCTGGTAATGGCAAGATGTTAACTCCTTATGATCTCCAAATTTTCTCTTTGCTTAACACTGCTACCTAAGTAGTGGTGTTTGCACTGTTTTAACTATCTAATCTAAATGTTTGATCTGAGAAAGTTCAATTCCTGATTTTAGTCCTTTGCATGATCCCCAATATACATCTAAAGTAGCCTGAATTAAGTAATAAATATGATTTCTCAGAATTTTCCATATGTTTTCTAAATTTATCTTGTTCTGTTTTTCAGTGAAATATTATCTTGGGTGTGATTTATTCAAGTACTATACACATAGATTTCTGAAGATATTAATTTCAGAGTGGATCTACTTTGGCAAAAATGCAGTTATGCAATAATAGTTGTAAGATTTCTTCATATACCCAAGGACCATAGCAACAAAAATAAGTAATTAAGTGGGTGATGAAAGTGAAGGGAAGGGCCTTATGAGGAGAAGGCTTCTGTATAAATGCAAAGATTGGGGGTTTTTCTAAGTTCTTTGCAGGTCAGGGGACAGAGAATGAAACAATAAGGCAATCAATCTTTGGCTTGGTATGTAGTTTACAGTTTCCAGTAGTTTATTTTATTACTAGATATGCCAAGAAGCCCTCAAACTGCTATTCCAAACTGCAGTCCTTAATATCAACTGCATGCTGCTTGAGCTGAATTTAAAAAAAATAAACAATAATGACAGTTAGTAGCATCTATAACTTAACTGTCACAGACTCACAGAGGTTTCCAAATTTGACTACATTGACAAAGATCCCATGTCACACACTTTTTCGAAGGAGTCATCCAAAATTGGATCAGGGGCAAAAGGTCTGACCTAGCATATTGAATTTCACTACCTGTCAGTTGACAATAGAGAATATCTGAAAAAGGATCTGAAACAAGCTATATACACAGTGTTAGTGAAAACGAGATGGGAAAATAGGACAATATTTACATTAGAATTGGGTATCTTACGACAACTATGCTAGAAATTGATATGACACCTAAGAAATTAACCATAAAAAGATAAGCCTTAAAACAAAATCTGTTGTCAACATACTACAGAGACTAAAGGAAAGACAGCGAATCCAAACTACTATTCTACAAGTACTAGATTACATCCAAATGTTGATTATTATACTTCCTCGATGCCCATGTCAGGAAGGCCCAAAAATATTTAATTTAATCAGCATTTGTAAGAATTAATTTAAATTTTGGTATACCAAGATCAGAGTCAGTCTGAAGGAATACAAGTGAACTGCCATTGATGAAGGGGAGGTGAATGTATTTATGTTACTCACATTGACTTACGTGAGTAATCTTTATGATCTTAACAAATAACTGCTGAACATGGATCTCCATTTCTAAAATGTTTTAAGATAGTATTCGTAAAGTAAAAGACAAAAATTATAAGGAAGATACAAACACCACGCTGAAGCAGCCCTCCTACTAGTTACATAGAAAAAAACAACCAACAAACAAACAAAAAAAGGCAAAACAAAATTTTTTAAAAATCTAAGATACTTTCAAGGAGCCTTGCCTTCTCTTGAAACACTTAAAATGTCTAGCTTCTCCCTGGTCACCTCCTGTCACAAAATTTGCAGGGATAATAATGTCTTTAGCCTTCCCGTAGCAACTGTGAATGACATTAGCCAGTGGGTTTAAAAATTTTAAAGAAAATAACAGACATGCATGTGCACAGAGAGACACGGATATGTGTATATAAGCATATTCATATATAAAAGTGTACACAGAAATAGAGAAGTTTTATTTTCTCTGAAAACTAAGTAATGTTCCAAATTGACCAATTTCAGAAAGAGAAACCTTCTCAGTTTATGGTACTGCACGTGGGAAGTGGTTTGGGGCACAGGGGCACTAGGTTTCCAGGAGTGTATTACCCAGAGTATATTTCCCTCTCTTCCCAATAAATAGTCACATAATGATTTCAGTATTTATTTTTGTAAATTCCACAGTCTATGAAGAACATTTTCTGTCTGTCATCCCTATAACAGCATCACTTGCAAATTACATAAGCTCCAAGCGCAGACTACAATCATATCTGAGGCAATTTTCATCTTCTAAAGCAGGCTCAGAAATTAAATTCAGTATTATCCTCTTTTAATATTCTGTTACTTATAGTGATTAATTTATTTTCTTTGAAGACTCCAGAAAGCCCACTTGTAATTGAGGAGTATAATAAATACCTCTGTACTTCTCGGATGATATCCTTTCTGAGGCTGTAGTTATTTCATGGTAACACCCTTTCAGATTCCTTGTAAAAGGCTTTATTAAATGTTAGATGATGCATACTAACTGCATCAGTAAGATACATTGCCTTTTCAAAATATAAGCAAAAATCCGTAACTTCTAACATATTATCATTTCTACTCTGTACAGTGTTTGTATTTCAAACTACTGTAGGCATAAATAAAATTTATGCATTAATAACAAAATTTGGTTTTCATTTGGTGTAAATATTTTCTTCTTATTGTTTCCATCTGCTTTTGACAGAAATATGATTATTCTCTTTTGTTCTGGAGGGACTACTTGATGCTATCAATGTCTATTTTAAAAGAATGTTCCATAAATCATTCATAATAAAGCTAAGGAAATTACAGAACTTTGAAGTATAAAATGCAAGTTTAGCAAGAGGGTGAATTGAATGTTAAGATATCACTCAAATATATCTTCAGACCAACTTGTAGGAAATATATAAAGGAAGTGGAATCTTTTCTAGTACGAGTGATCTGTGAATCAATATTATACCTGTGACTCCAGAGTTTTAACACATTTTCCCCGAACTGCTCTATCTAGCTCCATTTCACTGAATCAACCTCTAAAGGAAAAATGTCAAATTAAAATCTAGTGAGGAAAAGACATTTGTGTGCTGTTTACATAGTGTTTTATTCATCTGGATATTGTAGGATGTTATGACTTAATATAATGCTGTTGAATGCAAACAACAAAGAACTTCCAGCAGCACCATGGAAACTCATAATCATGTCATCGTAGACTAGGATACTAAAAATATAGTTAAACAGGCTTGGTTCTTTAGTGACACAGGATAAATCACAAAAAGGAAAAAGGAAATAACAATTACAAGACTACAACACAGTCATTATTTATAGACAACGCAGAGAAATTAGCAGTGAAACAGTCAAAATGTCACAGTGATAGCATTAGAGGTCATTTGTACCTTCCATGATAACTGCATGTAGTTTTGAAATGTCATATTCAAACTTAAGACAAATATATGGGAGTTCATTGTTCATTGTAAGTAACTTTGTAAATTATCTCAGTATAAAGCTCCTAGGCCTGTATAATTAAAGGCATATTTCTCTACTTCATTACATCTCTGAAGCTCTTTGCCCCAGATTCAGACAGGTGGATATTTCGGTTTGGTCTGGTAAGACACCATAAAATATTCTTAGATTGGGATTTATGGGTAGGTGGCTAAGTAGTTGAAAGTCAGAAGGAGAAGACTTTAAACATTAGTTCATTTAGAAGACTCCAATAGCCTTTAAAATAGCACCCAACCTATTTACCTTCTTTTTTTTTATGGTGAGCGTGTTAATTAGCTTTCTCTAAGCATATAAATCAAAGCTGTACACAAACAACTCAAAGGTTTACTTTGTGTGCTGGGATTTCACTTATTCCTGAGCGCTACCTAGGAGCTCTCAGAACACAAACTCAGTTTTTCAGAAACGTACTTTGCTCCTCTTTGTGTTTTGCTTTAGAAATGCAGAAGGAAGGAAATAAAAGATAAATAAAAAAGATGATAGAACTAATATAAAAATAATCCATTAGAGATAAATGAGTCTTAGAGATAAGATTCCTCTTCCAATAAGTAGTGGTTTTAGGTCTGAAGGAGCTACAATTGGTTAAATATTTGATATATCCCATTTTAAGTTCCTAAAAGCAAGGGTTTGGTTATCATAAGATTCACTGGACCTTAAGATCATGGTACTAACACGTATTCCTAACACATATTTCAATTTACAATAGAATAGGAGAGAAGAGAATGTCTTATGTTTAAAGTCAATCTAGTTCCAATATCACTGCCACAGGCAGGGACACCTTCCACTAGACCCGGTTGCTCAAAGCCCCATCCAACCTGGTCTTGAACACTTCCAGGGGTGGGATACCACTGATTCCCTAGGCAACTGTTCCAGTGCCTCACCACCCTCAAAGTGAAGAATTTCCAGCTAATATCTAATTTAAACATATCCTCTTTCAGTTTGAAGCCATTCCCCTTTGTCCTATCACTACATGCCCATGTCAAAAGTTGTTCTTCAGTTCTCTTGTAGGCCCACTTTAGATACTGGAAGGCTTCTCTGAGGTATCCTTGGAGCATTCTCTTCTCCAGGCTGAACAGCACAAATTCTCAGCCTGTCTTCATAGGAGAGGTGCTCCAGCCCTCTGAGCATATTCATGGCTTCCCCTGTACTTACTCCAACAAGTCAAATCCTTCTTTTGTTGGGGGCTCCAGGGCTGGATGCAGTACTCCAGGTGGGGTCTCATGAGAGCACAGTAGAGGGGACGAATCACCTCCCTCAACCTGCTGGCTGCTCTACTTTTGATGTAGTCGAGGATGTGGTTGGCTTTCCAAGGGTCTCTCTTGCTGGATATCTGCTAAAGGTTGCAAAGCATCTGCCTATAACTATTACCACTTATTAAAAAACCTAATCTACTATTGAAGCAATACTACAAGATAGTACATTTTGATGCAGCTGCCCAAATAAAGCTAAATAGGAAGTCATTATTAAGGCTGATGCTGTTTACAGAGGTTCTTTTGGCATTTTGTTTTTTTAACCTCGCTCACAGACTTCAGAATGGGAAACCTTCTTTCTAGACATAGTTGAGATTAACCTACCAAAGTTTTAATAATTCGATGACCATCTTATTATATCTTTAATTGTAATATACATAACAGAAAACAGTCAATAGGATCAGAAAGGGAAATTACATCAATATGGTAACTAGACATCCAGCTGTTAGCTAGTTTAAGAAAATAAAAGTTTAGAGAAGTCACAGAACTCTGTTTAAGACAAACATTTTCATTTATGCCTAAAGTCAATAAAGTTTACTAGAAAATACTTACACCACTCAATCCTGATTCATAATTTTATTTGCCATAAATCTGAGGCAGGTATAATCTATCCTACATAAAATACTACAATTTTAGGTCTGGTATTAAATATAAAAGTCATTCCATCATCAAATACTGCAGTTCTTGATTCTGGATCTTGTTGCTGGTGTTCAGACTAGTGGCCCATGAAGCCAAACAGAACTTCAGTCCTGACACACACTGGACTATGCTCAGCCCATTGAAATTGTAGAAATACCTATGCTTATCATTGTTTCACATGCATAAATCAGGAAAGAGAGTCTTTCCAATTCTTTGCAAATATGTAGTCATGAGTAACCAAACATTTATATGTCCTTTATATTTTTCCTACTGCCAGAACCTTTGGTTTTCTTAAGCATTGCTTGGGTTTGGAAAGAGATTGGACCCCATGGACCTTCATTTTCTCCTTTTTTTTTTTTTTTCAGGATTTATTTTCTGTTGTTGATATGCAGCATAACATCTTAGGAGTTGTAAAAGCCTTTATCTCTCTTTCATTCATGTAACCAGTATTTAAATGGGAGACATTTCTTTCCATTTTCTCCAAAGTTTCCAAAAGCTCAACATCCTCCTACTTTCCCTAAGAAAAGACAAGAGCAACTAGGTAAATTCTAACTGGACATTTATCGAGTTCAAAGATCCGTTATTCAGCTCCATACCCGTCCAGCCATAGCTAAGTACCAACATGATTTTTTTTAACACTTGTCTTCATCATCCAGATTCATTTTACAAAGTTGCAGGGATTTTTATAAGAAACTGTTTTGTCTACTTGCTTATAAACTAGAGGAAAATACAGCTTTGACAACATAACAGGTCAAACTGTACACCGGCTTATAGCTGGAGCAAGCTCTTGATCAAGTCATCACACAAAACATGCTTGTATATCCCCTCTTTACTTCTGAATTCTGATTACTTCAAAAAACACTGCTCAGCTTCCCTTCATCATCCTACATTTCTGATATTTCAAAGTGTTTTGGTCTTAGCAGGATATAATCCTTCAGCTCTGATGAACCAGCCAGCAGAAATCCCCAGCCCACTCCTGCTCGGTGACTAAGAGATCCTGAATCACTGCTGGGAGGGCTGACAGCAGCCAGCAGCCACACCAGAAAGCGTAAAGCACTGTACTGGAAGAACAAGCTGCCTACTAATAAAAATAACATTTGTTTTGTTTCTCTTGTGACAGCTGCCAGCGTCTAAATCTAAGTATTTTACACTTTTTTTTTCAAATAAATTAAGCCAGACTGGTGCCTCATACACCATCTGCAGAATCCAGACAAACAGCAGTAGAGCTAGTCTTTGAAAAAGTACAGTAGAAAGGGACAACAATAAAAACAATTTTTAGAAAAGCATGATGCAACAGTGAATTCTCTGGAGGAGCTCCATACGCTGGCTACACATCAGATGGTAAATTCAGTAACTACAGAATTGCAAAATACCATGTTTTTTATTGGTCTTCATGTGTTTAGGTGACAACCCATGACACCTTTATCACATAATATACAAGGAAAAATTAATATTTTGTGGGTGACAGTAGTTGTACACAAGTTTCCCTAGAGCCTTAAGATAAATTATTTCCCTCCATCTGTTGTACAACTCTGTCATTGACTCAGTTTTGTTAATAGAACTTTAAATTTTATTGTCCCCTAAGAAAGAAATGCATTTAGTTATTTCCAGCTCAGCAAGAGCTGGAAATTTCAACCCATCTTGGAAACTATTATGAGTTATAGTAGTCTTAAATACAGCAAAGTAAATATTTCAGAATGATTCCTGATGTGCACAGCTGATTTTCACCTGTCAGTCAGTGTACAGGGAATAGTGAATCTTGAAAATCTTTCAGAAGATAGAAATCCATTTATAGAAGCAACTCAGGATGCTCATGCCTCACCACCCATGTCACAAACCTCTGACCCTGCTGCTTCTTTGATTTTTCCCTGCTGCCTCACACCTCACATAGTCATCTGTATCAGAGCGAAATGAGTGTACGCAATTGTTATGGTCTGATCTCCTACGCCAACTTTGTACAAGCCAAGCAACTATAGAATGAATTGAAGCCTTGGAGAAGGATGCCCTATGTGTCTCTCAAGCAGTGAAAGGGATCTGGACACCTACTTCCACAGCTCATTTTCCAAATGCAAGCATAGTTCAACCCCTAAACATCATGAGTGACCTGGAGAAAATTCTGAGAGAGAATATCTCATGTTCCCACGAACGAATGCATAAACTAAGCTGAAAATTAATAGAACAAGAAAAGCTGTGTAAGTTTTGTTTGTATAGTGTGTACGCAGTTTACAGTTGTGTATCTTATCATTAATGCATTTTTTGCCCATAAACCAGTATCTCTACCTATGGTAGCACTTTTAATCTTTATCCAAAAGTTGACTGGCGTACTAAACAATATTTGCAGTTTTCATTAAAACAACACCTCTGCTCCTACTGGGATCCATCTACAGCTTAAACCTTCACTTCCTTGTGGTCACCGCCTTGTGGTCAGGTGAAACATTGAAGGAAGACTCCACACCACTGGAAAACTTGTCTGCCTGGTAAGAGGAACAAAGGTGCAAAGAAACCATCATAATTTTAGATATTGAACTGCAGAATCTAATCCTCAGTGCCACTACATTCAAAGAAGGCAGGCTAGCACCTCTGCTCTGCATGGACTGCACAGGGAACCAGATATATGAATCTAATTCCAGCACATTTCAAGTTCTGAAGTTTGGCAGCATGAATCCGCTTTCTTTTCTCCCCCATCAGGGCATATTTTGATTTTTTTTTTTATTTATTTTATTTTTCCTTTCGCAGAAATGCCTTTCCATATCTGAAAGAGTAAAATGCCTCCAAACAAATGAGCACTGCAAGGCAGAGGGGCCAGTCTAAGACCTAGGGTTTGCCACAAAAATTGTCAGTATCTGACCACCTTGGTAAATCTCCCACCAGAGAAGCACCTACCCTGAGCACTGTCAGCCTAAAAATATTCCAACTCTTGTTTTAAATGATCAGTTACTAACGAGAAAGCAGACAGCAGTTGTTTAAATGTGAACTGCCATAAGAGTTGGAAATCATTTGCTTAATCTCTGAATTGGCTTTGGAACCCCAAAAAAAGATTCAGAGTGGACCTTAGACACTTAATTCATTACAGAGTTTTTACAGATTTGAGCTAGTCATTTTGAAGATAGAAAGGAAAGAAAGCTAATGAAATTTTGGCTTCCATTCAGCATTCATCAGAGGTACTGTGGTAAATCAGTTAATCCAGAGAAACCGGCTAAATCAGTTAATCATCGACAAAGTAGCAGCTCCACTTTGGGGTCAGAAGGTTGTTGAGGTGAGAGGCAAGCAGAAGGTAAGATGTACCTGTGTTTCTGCCTGCTGATGGAACATAGTATATAATGGGGTGACAGCACGAAAAGTAGGGTTGCTTACTGCTTGTGCTGCCTGGAGGAAGTAGTGTCTGCTCTGAAAAGTCAGACCCAAGAGGATGTCTAAAGAGAGAGAACGTGAAAAGGGATCAAGACATTTGTTTAAATGAGGTTCAGCAAGGCTTCAGCCAGAAGCAATGATGCCAGGACTTTTTCCAGCATCAGACTATAAATCAGTGCCTGACAGGCTATGGGCTAAAATTATGTCTCAAAGGTATACTATCTACACAGAACCAGGAGAGCTCCAAGAGAAAGGCAATATCTGGCATATAGGTAATAACCCTGTTTCAAAAGATGGGCTACTTATGAATACCCTCCTGACCCAGAGCTTTACAGGGATTTCATTCAGCTGGGAAAACTGGGTTTTAATTTTTACTTCCATGGCCTGAATTTTTCTGTTGAACTGCCTAGGAAATTCTCTTTGCAGAGAAAGGCTTAGCTCTAACCAAGGAGTACTTGCATTTAGAGACAGATGAATTAAACACTTCCCACACATATATCTGCTTCCTGCAGATCAGCAGAGGGGCAGCCTGCCAGAGAGGTAGGTCACAGGCCACTCTTTCCTATACAGAGAACACATTTTTCATAAGAGTGAAAAGGAAATAGCATGATAATAATAACCAGGACCCTCACCTGATGGTCCTCACTCCTAGATATAAGCAAAATGACTTCCACAAACCTCAGTAAGTCATGAAAAAAAGCTCAAAAAGAGATTACCTGCTGAGCTTGTTTGAACCAGAATTATCCATGAGCTTGAACATTTCTTCAAACCTCCTTTACTTAACTTCCATGTCAAAACAGATCTAGGAGCTGTCACCATAGGCTGATAGTAATCATTTATTTATGCGTTACTTCTTTTCACTGACACAGATGCCACTGCAATTTGGAGAACTCAAGAGCTTTTGCTTTCTTTCTTTTCCTGACATATTGACATATATTAAACTAAAACTAATAGTCCAGAACTCAGTAGCTTGGGTTGTGGGTGCTTCTATTGCAACAGGCTCTGTAATGACAAAAAGCCAAAATGTGAATTTCACTTATAGAATTTCCCATGTATCCAGAAAAAAATCCTTGTTTTAATATAGTCTTGCATCCATGAAACAAAATTATTGAAGAGGAACACACTGCTGTTTTAAACAAAATATTATTTAAACCCCTCCTGCCCCTTTAACCACAGACACACATATATATTCTATTTGGACTCACATTTTTGAAAAGTAGTATCAGCTCAAAAATTCATATTTTAAAAGAGGGCCTTAACTAGACAGAGGTAGATAGTGCAGCAACAGAAATGTTTATAAGTATGAGCCTCTTCTATAAGGCCCCAGTAAAACTTACTCTGAATACTGTGTACAACCCTCATCTCACAGGGGCAATAAAAATTAATTCAACTTGGAACAGATACAGGGGAGGATTACTAAGATGATCAAGGAAATGGAGAGCTGATGCTAGTAAAGAAGACAGAAGAAGGCTAGCTCATACACGTAGAGAAAAGAAGGTTGAGGATATTAAGGTCTTTATTAATAGATCAAGAAGTAAACAGAAGGGAAGGGAAAGGAACTGTTAGAACTTAGAAACAATATTGATGCAAAAGCAAATGGTTATAAAGTGACCACGAGTAAATTTCAACCAGAGGTGAGATAGAAAGTTTCTAATGATCAAAGAAACTGAGCTTTGGAAGTCTCCTTCAGTAGGAGTAGAGAGGGAAAACACCTTAATTAGGTGTAAGATGGAGCTCAATGGATTTGTCCTGTAATAGCAGCAAGTCAGATTAAATGACACAGTCCCTTCTGTTCCACATCCCCTTTTTTCAGAATAGAAACTGAGAACATTCGTAGATATTTGCACATAAATTATCCAAGAATTAAAATAAGACTCCAATGTGTACAACATTTTTTTCCCTCCTATTCAAGCAGCGATTCACACTGCCTTCAAAAGAAATCATGATGCAAACTACAAAATTTAGTTATTATAATACTCTTATTCAAGTATTCCAGATTAAGCCCAGGTTAATTCTTAGATTATTGCAGTGAATTACATTTCTGAGGGACTGTGCAGTTTTAGCTTTTGGAAGGTTTTTTTGTGCCATCGTTCAAAAACATATGGCTAAATTCTTCAACCTGAAGTGACAAATGATTCCTGTTTTATTCAGCCTTGCAAGACAAGCATGCAACTGGCCAGTAATAATCCATTCTTTCATTTGTTTAATGTATTTATTTTAAATGCTGCATTGTTGATGTTTGTTAAAACATGTTCCAACATCAGTGAATCACTGATAATCCTCAGGTAACAAAGGGCTATTTTTATATCCAATCAGAAAGACAGATTTAAAAAAACATTTGGAGATAACAAGTATTCAGTGGAATGGTATATCCTCAACCTAAGTTTGGAAATGAGTGAAAAGCAAGAAAATACAATAAATATATCCTTTCTGAAGGACTTAGAGGGGTGAGCCTACTCTGAAAAGGATAGCTTTTAGATTTGTTCTTTCGTCATTTCGAAAAAAAAAAATGAGAGTCACTGATTTTTCAAATGTTCACAGATGGGGAGAAAAATTACAAAATTATCTGTCAGGATACCTCTCTGCAACAGTGAGAATTTTACTATCAATGCCTAATTTCTAGTTTGAGAAGAAAGTGAGTGAGATGAGCAGAGCAAACATTCTAGAAAGCTTTTTGGGACAAAATTCTACTCTGAAAGTACAATGTAATTGAGGGGTTTAGCGTCCCCAGAAGTCCCTTCTAAAGTCCCTGTTCCTTATTAACCACTTAGTTGTTATCAGCAGCTTGTGTGGAAAGCTGATTTCAGTGGTTTTATATTGATTCAAACCACTTGGGCCACAATAGGAAAAAGGCTTTGTTGGTAATTACATTATTTGGAAGTGTTTTAAGTGTAAATTCCAGGGCTGCTGACTCTTTCAGGTTTGAAGGAAATTCAGAAAGAAAACAATAAAAAGTAAATGGATCTTATGTCCTATGTATTTATACTACAAGAATGGTAATACACCAAATTTTGTTAACTAACTCCATACCATACAGTTTTAGCATAATATGTGCAAGTATGCTTGTGTTTATTAAAGAGAAATTCTGAACACAGATTGAAAAGAAGCATGACTTTCAAAAAAGTCCATAAATTTTCATATTATCTGACCACCTCCTCTAAGGATCTAAGTGATCTAAGGATCACTTCTCAGGTCATTCTCCAGACTGCAAGCATCTCACAACTAGGCTGAAAAGCAGATCTCTTCCAGCTCCTGTGTCTAAGCAGCATTTCATATGTTTCTGCTTCGCACATTATTTTCAAATTTATTTTTGCTGGTTATGCAATTTTAAATTCTTTTTTTTCCTGTTTTGCTGTGAACACTGCAAAGACAGCAGTTGTGCAACATTTTGTGATGCTGAGTATGAATACAGTGTCTTTCCATATCTTTTGTTGATGTCATTACATGTATTATCAACAAAATCAGCTCCAGGTGTTTGGCCTGTTGCATTTCTTGTGAAAGAAAATATGTAAACAGATTACACTGATAATATATTTCCCATCAAGAGTTGTGAGTTACCACATAAACTTTTCCTTAGTAACAGAGTTTTGTCTTTCACTTCCTTTAAGGCTTCAGTTACCCAACTGACTCTCTCTAGAGCCATCAGTCCTTCCTACTGAGAGTTTAGTGTTCAAAAGTCATGGCTTTTTTTTTTTTTTTTTTTGCTTAGACATTATCAATAGCTCATCAAGCAACCAAAATCCAAATTCCTCACAGGTGGTTTCTTTCTGTATGATTTCCCACAGGCTCTTTGCAGGCTACTCCGTTGTTTGCATCGCTGTTGAACTCTGGTTGTCCTTAGGGCAATGGAGTATGTGGCTACATAGTTACTAGCAAACCAAGCAGTGCCAGTTCTCAGTGCCTGGCCCAGAGAATCTAAATCCCAGACTGCTATGGTCAATGTTATTAAACTTGCAGTTTTCCAACATGTAGCAGCATTAAAAGTGCTGAGTGAGAGCTCTGCCCTGGAGTGGTCTGACCAGTGGTGCTCTGCCAAGGCCAAAAGCTGTGACTGACCATCTATAAGTTTTATAGGTCAGTCTGATGCCCATATACCCTTTGCAATTCACAAGCAGGGATACTGCCAGTAAATCAAAGGAATTATAGCATGCATAAACAGAGATTTACCATTCATGTCTTAGCCAACAAGCAATTAACTCATTTTAAAGATTCTGAAACCACTGTATGACCAGAGAATTAGGTTGAAACAAGTAGACAACAGCAGTTTTTAACAGGTTAAAAAAATTTTATGGGATTTTATGGGATACACTTTTCACAAGAGAGGGTAGAACACAGAAGCTAGGCATAAAATTCCACAAGTGCTGTTTCTTTCTGTAGGGATCTGTACTTATTTTGTTTCCATTAATTATTTCCCCTGGGATTTTTTAAATCCCATCTACTGAAATATTTCAATAAAAGTTAAATTAAAATAGGATTTGAGGGAGTGCTATTAAGAATTGGAATTTTCATTGTCTCAGTGTAAGGATTTAGTTGCTATCTTGGCTCTCTTCTCACTTTTGTGGTTACAGAACTTTGAATGCCCACCCAGTAAGACGGTACATTATTAACCTCCTGAGTGTGGACAATACAGTTTCACTCAAATAACACATGGCAGACAGCTGTCCAAACTAGCAAAACAGCCACCTCATCAGCTACTTTCAAAGGGATTAGGAGCAAGACTATGGTCAAATGAATAAAAGGGTAAAGAAACAACCAAACCTAGACTCTCTCTCAGTCTCTGCCTCTGATTCACTCTGAGATTTCAGGTATGTCCCTTAACCTCTCTACCCTTGCGTTCTTTCATCTGTAAAGTAGAAACAATATGTTCTTTGCAAAGTATGCGGAAAAAAAAAGCATGATGGCAGAATCACCATAGCAGTTACTGATATAATGTAATAAATCTGGATCCTTGTAGTACTGTAACACTGAGATTCTTTCATGAACATTCTTCCAACACATAGAGACTGATGATATGAGATGATACATTTTCAGAAGCAATAATAGTTTTATTTCAAAACTTCCTCCTTTCAGCATCTTTGTCACCACATGTTCTTTACAGTAGAATTGTGAAGTAGATAATATTTAGTGTACACAACCATGTAAATAAAATATCCTGCCCTATCAATAGCTTCCAGTACTCTGCAGCTTGCAGTCTATGTATCAAGGTGGGTAGAAATATCTTTTAAATTAAAATGGAATAAAGTAATCTGCCATAGAAATAAAGATGTTCTGAGATGTTTTCTTAAATAGCAATTAGACTTAAGATCTGAAAAGAATCCAGACATACTGACAGTGAAACATTCTGTTTTGGGAAGGAGTTTCCAATCCACCACTACATCTCTCATTTTTTTATGTTTGAGAAACACTTTGAATTTGGGAGACACATGCTTCAGATCAGTGCTTGGGCCGTGAAGCAGGTGATAATTTGGAGGCTGGTAGTCATTGGTTCAAGGAGGAATTCCAACCATAATATAATTTTTTTGTCAAACATGATAGACACTCGCAAATAAAAATAATTCTTAATTTATCAGTCCTTCTTGACAATAAAAATTTAAAACCCTTGCCTCTCTAACCAGTCAATATGGTTAATCCTCACAACATCAAAGGAGCAATGTATACACTGAGAACCAGTGTGTGTGTGAATGTTTTCATACATGTACCTACCAGTAAAGAAAAGAAACTATTCAGTTTATAGCATCACTACTACATTCCTTGTTGCCACAGCCCTAGTGCATGATCTCCTGTTATGACCCTGTTTCCTTGATTTGCCTCCAATTAGAAGAGGAAAAAATATTTTTAAGCTTCCATCAGGGATTTTTTGGCTGATATTTGTGGAAAGTGTCAAAATTATTTACTAAAATAATTTCAGCGTGAACAGTTGGTTTTCACATCGAACTGCTTTCATTTGTAAATACATTGCTTTTTTTAAGCATCAAAATTTATCCAAAGAAAATATTCTTTGGGATTACATATAACAAAAACAAAATAAAGTGTAAAAAGAAAGTCTAATTCACCATCAAAACTGAAAACTCTTATTTTTGAACTCATGAGAAGTCATATTCTTTTTTTATTCATTCAGAGACAAAGATCATTTAATCATACAATTTTATGTTCCACAAATTTATTATTTCCTTTAGAATATTTCATCTCTGTCTTTTCCAGATTTTGAGGGTTCTCTCCCATTTTCCTTTTTACCTTAGATGAGACTTATTTAATCTACAATCATAAATGTAATCGTCCTGCAGACTGTTCAAAGATCTACCTTAATTCTGTAGACCTATTTTATGCAATTCTAAATATAATCTTGTCTATCTGATTGTTCAGCCCCCAAAGGAGAAGGTTTCGGGGTGACCTAATGGCAGCCTTCCAGTACCTGAAGGGAGCCTACAAGAAAGATGAAGAGAGACTATTTTCAAGAGCATGGAGTGACAGGACAAATGGGAATAGCTTTAAATTGACAGAGAGTAGGTATAGATTGGATATTAGGAAGAAACTCTTTACTGTGAGCGTGGTGAAGCACTAAACTGCTTGCCCATAGAAGTCGTGGATGCCCCATCCCTGATAGCGTTCCAGGACAGACTGGATGGGGCTCTGAGCAACCTAGTCTACTGAAAGGTATCTCTGCCCATGGCAGGGAGGTTGAAACTAGATGATCTCTAAGGTGCCTTCCAACCCAAGCCATTCTATGCCTCTGTGATCTAATAACTGGTTTCATATGAAGCTTAACATGGCTATAACAGAACATCCATGGGTAGTGCCATCCTTCTCTATCTTACGCTGGTTATAAATACAGAACATCATCTTCAAAGTAAACCTCTTATAGTACTGAAATTGACATCATTGCTACATGGTGCAGCTTCTCTCTCCATAAAACAGTTAACTGTGGAGAAGCAACCCTTCCATGTCCAAGCTTTCACCAAAGTTTAAATACTACAAGCTTTTTCTATAGCCTTTATCCTGTTCTTTCTTAGTAATCATATTTGATGATCATTTCTCCTGATTGCCACATCTCTCTGAATCACACTCACAGCTCTACCATCTACTGCATTGTTCATCGGGTATTTACTCTCTCTCTACAGGCTCTTCAAAATCTTCACAATTATATTCAGTTTTGTGAAGTTAACTGCAATCAGCCTATTGGATAGCTTTCACTTTCAAACACACTTTTTTTTCCTGTTATGCTTTTCCCTCTTAGGAAGAATTTACCAAATCATCCAAGATACTCCTTCATTATTCTCCCCTAGATTGGTCCTGAAGTCTTCTTTGATGTGTCACTAGGCTGTTGATGCATAAAACCCACAATCTATCATGCTGAATAACACTCATGTGATTAATTTTAGCTTTACTTGACATCCCCAGTATTCTGCAAAGACAATAAGGAGACAAAAATAAGC
The DNA here is from genome assembly GCF_009829145.1 of Chiroxiphia lanceolata. Lineage (NCBI taxonomy): Eukaryota > Metazoa > Chordata > Aves > Passeriformes > Pipridae > Chiroxiphia > Chiroxiphia lanceolata. Next base: position 65,547,497 of record NC_045639.1, read on the forward strand.
CAGGTTTATGTTCACAATAAATAAGTCAACAAATCCACACCCATCTTTGTATACTTCTGTATAACCAGTGGCAAAACATACAGGAGGCTAACAGGAGGTAGAAATAATAGTCTTCTGCATTCAATTGCGACACTGCATTCCAAATTTGACAGAGGATTATTCATAATGGCACAGGCACACTTGGTTGGCTTCTTTTCCCAGCCTTGTAAAGCACCATCAAAAGTCACCAGGCTATCAAGGTTCAATTACTAGCATTCTCTGGGAGACCCCCATGATGAAAGTGGTGTCACAATTGGTTTACATCACCTTAACACTGTGCGTGTCCATGCCGTTAGAGAGATGTCTTTGAGAAGAAAGTATTAGAGCATGCAGCAAGTTTTTAAAACTGCTCAACAAAAATGGGTTTATTTTCTGTGTGCTTTTTTTACAACAGAGACCTGTGTCAGTGGCCAAAAGAGGCAGCATGATTCAGCTCCAGCACATGGATATGACTAAGGTGAGATGTCAGTCTTGTAGTGCCTTCCTTTCAAGTGAGCAGTATATATTCCTTATTGTTCCCTTGAGTCTATATCAGAGCTAGCCTTCAGCAGCAGAGCAATGGAGTCAACTATAAGTGAGAGAAATATAAACAACTACAAAAACTGTTTCCCATTCATCTGAAAACATCTTGGCAGAAAAGTGGTGTTGCTTTAGAGGACAGGGCCTCCCAGAGGGCTCAAGATACCTGGGAAAAATTGTGGATAAGAGCTGCCAAAGAAATAGAATAGCAGACAATAAATTTCAAAGTATCAACCAGGTCACAAAAGAATCAACAGAAATTGAAGAATGTATTAAGATTATTCAATCTAACTGAGAGTTGAGTGGATCACAGTGCTTAGCTTCCATGTAAGAATGACAGAAAAGGCAAACTGCTCTGCCTTTTTCTGTCATAATCTTGAGGTGTAAAGTTAAGCAATAACAGACCAAGATAATTTGGATTTGGTTGATGTAACAAATTACTTTTAAAAGGATTATTATAGCACTATATGACAAAGCTTAGTATCAGCACCAAGCTTTATAGTGCATACCCTCAGAAAATTAGATCCATCGGTATAATCTCTATCATTTTCCATCAACATTTTTCAGAAATATAGGAAATTGTTTCCATAAGCATTCATTACAAAAATCCAATTTATGGTAAAACTGAGAAAATATTGGCATTTTTCCAAACAGCTAGTAAATCATCAGATGGTGACAACACAATAAAAAATATTTTTAAAAAATTAGCAAAACCAGCAAGCAAAAAAAAAAAAACACCACACCCAAAAGGTAAACCATTTTGCAGAAATTTTCTTCGGAAAAAGCTAGGAAAATACCACAGTAAAAAATAAAGGCAATGAAGTCTTGCAGTAGGAAATGCAAAGACATACCCTTCTAAATAATATTAATCCAGAAATCTGCCCTAAAATCTTCATTATTTGTCTTGGAAAATTGGTATGTTTTAGCTTCTCATACACATAGATTTTTTCATACCTAACTTCACAGCATTCATTTACCAGCTCAACCTTACCCTAATCACAGTCAATGCAGATATTTAACTAACATCAAAACGTTAATAATCTTCTTGAATTTGGAAGGCCAAGAGAAGTTATTGTGAGATATCCATAATGCATACCTCAGAGGAGTAGGAAAGCAGGGCAGTTTAAATAAAATTAGAAGCCAAGGAAAAGTGGAATGCTGTCACCACAGCAGAGACTCCTTCACGCTCTCCTTGAAGTCTCATGCTGTAGCTTCCTACTTGTGCAAACCCTTAACATGTATCTGCACTTACTTGAAACATCATCACCTCACATAAAGTCCACCAATCCATGACAATAGGTACTTGACCCTGTTTGTAGCTGGAGGATAAAATCCCATTTGTCACTGCCAGGCAGCAAGAAATTACCACCCTGGGCAATTCTCAAGGAAAACCAAATCCCATAGCCATAATAATTCAGTTTTGTTTTCCTACTCTACAGGTAGTGTTAAATATTCACCCAAAGAAGATGAGAGAAAAAGGATAATTTCTCCCACAGAATAGGGAGGATCTCTCACATCACTGAAAACATTTAATTACTTATCCAAGTTTTTTTTATGAGAACTGGGGTTCATTTACCAGATTCAATGCATAAATTTAGCTCACCTACCTGAAACCTATATTGGTATTGATATCACATGGTATAAAAAATATATTAAATGCCAATTTCCAGCAGTACTACCCAATCCTGGTAGTGTTACTCATGAAGCAGGAAAGAAGCATGTAACAGCTAAAGAACACAGATGTTTTTGTGGTGATGTGGGAAGATATTTGCTTGTTTTCACTTCTTCAAAACTACCTGTGAGTTTGATGACTGAAGAATTAACTGCCTAGGTTCAACTTTCACTGAAGTGTCTGTTCACTTCTTTGCATACATTTGTCCTCATAGCAAGCAGTCATTAAAGGGAGTTTCTTTTAGCTTCCACAGTGTTCATCACAGTATATAGCTTAGTGTATAGTCTGAGATGGAGGTAAGTTGAGGATGAAAAAAACCCCTGTATTTCCTGTCTCATCTCCTAAAATGACTGTTTTGGAAAGAAACATAAAATTGTGACATTTGAAAACCTGTAGAGGAAACGTGAAAAACAGCCAAAAACACATCAGTAAGATGTGGCATAGTTAACAACAGCAAGAGAGGTGATGGAGAACATATATATTTTTAATTTTTTACAAGCACGGTGAAGAGTCTATCCATCCCCAGGAAATCATAGGGAGATTTACAGCTACAGCTCGTATGAGCAATGGAGAAAAAGAATATTTGTACAGGAGTCACTACACTGTAAATAATCTATCCTGTAGTTTTGGCATATTTATATGAAAATTTATTTGAATTTCTAAACTTTAAATTTGATTGGTGTTTTTTCTAAAGAGGTAAGAAGTTGGTTGGCCATCAGTGGACAAACATGTTTGTCTTGTTATGCCTAGATGACTGACCACATACCAGCGGCTTGGCCTTTTTTATGCTGATCTCCTATGCTCCTAGTGGCAAAAGAAGGGCTACAGAATATTCAGCATGCTACATTCTGTGCCTGAGAACAAAATACTTTTATTTAGTCATTTATTCATTTAAAAGAACAAATGAAACTAGACTCTGGCATATATTCACATATTTACTATAGTAGCTAGTGCTTCTCCCTATCCCAAATGAGTCTGAGCTAAGGTCTTCTTTTACTTAGAAGGCCCTTCTCACAGTCTTCAAGAGGGAAAAGAACCCCTCTTTTCCTCTTCTCTCTTTATTGAATAATGTCCAAATTATCTCAGGCCTACATGATGACTCAAGGAACTCTAAGCTATGTCTCTGCCTTGAGATTCTTTCCCTATCTAAGAAAAGACCTGAGACAATCAAGGAGCTGGCCACAGTATCCTCTATACAGACTCTATAACATAGCTTTTAAAGCCTCTCAATATGTCCCAGGAAATGGTTATACATGTTTGCCTGTGGCCCTCTGCATTCACCAGTTAAATTAGGCACAAGTTACAGAGTCACAGAATATTCTGAGTTGAAAGATTACTGCACAGTGTGAGCACCCAAATGGGTTGACCTAGACTTGTAATTTTACTTCTGGCACTCACAAATTTTTCAGTGGCTGGCCTTTCAACCTTAAGTTTTCTTTTTTGTGTCGGAGAAAGTATAGTAGAAAAAAGTATAGTAGAAAGGAACTCCTAGAAAATATCAAAATTGAGAGAGATTGCAATTACAGTCTGCACACACTGGTGCAGGACTGCTGATTCCAAAAGGACACGCCTTGAGAAGAAATTTCACAAAATATGTACATTCTCACAATGTGATTCTGTGCCATGCTCCGTTTTGGAGATGGTATCAATCTTCCAGTTTAACTGCTACTCATTCAGCTACATCCTTAAAGGGTCTGTGGTTCTCTTCGTAAATGATTCAGGCAGCAACAGTATACAAACTTAATTTGATGAGGATACAAACTTGACGAGGAAGGAGCAGCTACTTGATCATTTAGTTTAGATGAATGCATCTTGCTCCCTATTACTCTGTAGTGCTCATGGTAACCAGATAGAGGCTAGGAGATAGGTCTCCCAAGTAAGTGCTGCAGCTCACCTCCTTGTTTTGATCACTTCCACAGACTGAGAACCAAGTTTTAACATGGACAGAGGACTGACCTTGTCAAAAAGCACTAGCAGTCAGTGATAAAAATGAAGAACAAAGTATATTCGTGTGCGAGTTCAGACAACTTTTGCTCATCGACCTTTAAAATCTGAGACTACAGAGTTCAAATTGGGATTGTTTGTATCCCCTTAGGTCTCAAATTTAACACCTTAGAAAGAGAAAACGAGACACAGTGCATGGGAGAGCAGTAAGAAAATACAGAAGCAACAAGGAAAAGAGTAGGGGCAAGACTAAGACAGTAAGGGATCATAATCAAAGAGGGATAAGGATGATTTGTTCCTAGGCTCTGAAGGAGAACAGACTGCTTTACTGACAGCAGAATGAAAGCCTAAGATTTACACCAGAACTAAGAAAAGGTAGCGACTACGGACTTCATTGTAAGAATTGACAAGTCTATCACTTGAACTGTTGCAGCCTAGGAAGATGTACAATGTCTTCCATGAGCAAAAGTGTCTTTGTTTAATGGCAATATATTCAGCAGGTGAGACCTCTAATGAGATAAACCCTCCTTTTCTTTCTCTTATTTCCCTCTCCCCAGTATTGACAAGGTAGAAATTATGAGGAGTCCAAAAGAAGAAGGAAAAATAACAGTTTTACTAAAAATGGAGAGAAATGAAAACAGAAACAAACAAACAAACAAAAACAAGCAAAAAAACCACCCTGCAAAACAACAATAGCAGAAAATAACTCCAAAGGTCAGCAGTGCTCCAGTGAGCAAAAACCCAGGTACGGAGAGAGAGTTCCAGTGCTCATTTGTTTTTGTCTCCTGTCTCCCAGGTTCCTGAGGTGCTTCGCTTCAGGGACCCACCTTTCCAGCAGGTCCCAAAATGCTGGGTACAGTCATTCCCTGATTCAGCTCAGAGTAGGGGGAGGAAAGGGGGTAGTCCTCCATGCTCCAAATTATGTGGTAGTATGAAAAAATTCACTAAAAATCTTTCGCATTTAACTAAAACTACAGCAAAAAGTATGGGGACAAATACTGATAGAAAGTGGGGCAAGGAAAGCACAGAAAACCACTCCCCTAGTTGCCTTTCACATTCAAACAAATGATCCTGCCAGATTCTGGTTGAAACAAAATCCAGAACAGCTTTGCCTGCTAGAAATGAGGCTCAGAGGGGGATCTGTATAACTACCTCTGCCTCCAATGGGGAAAATGCATGGAATCAACAAGAAAGTGAGAATCAACAGATGAATTAATGAATACATTATTTGCATCTGGGAAAGATTTGAGATGTGTAATCCTTGGGAGAAATTAAAGGGAAACAGTCTTTTGACACAGAAATTTCCTCATCAACCACAATCTCTAGCCAATTAGCATACTATGATCAATTTTCATGTGAATAAAGTAAATAAATCGGGGAGAAGAACTTTTAAGAGAGAGCTCTGATATCCATGTCATCTGACAACACATAAGAAGAGGAAAGCATAATAGTTACAGAGACTCCATGGACTGACTGTTTGGGAGCAGATGAAGGTTAAAACAAGATGAGAAAAAGACATGCTGAAAGAAGTGGTAGAGTAAGCAAGGCAAAGAAGTTAATCAGAATAATCAGAAAAAGAAAGCATAATGTCAGGAGTGGAGAGACACAGTTGCCACATTAAAGCAGATGGAGGCATTAGAATTGATAAAGTACATGCAAGCAAATACTCAGGATAAAACATAACCCAAATTCAAAGAGGAGGTTAAATTATAAAATGCTCAAGTGTACATTTAGTCAATCAGGTAAGGTCTCTGGCTGAAAGACAGATCCAGGCATTCCTATGAAAAGCTAAGGGAAAGGGCAGCAAATGCCTTTATATGTATGAGGAAACTTTCTGATGCGAAAGGGGATTTTGGTTACAATGAGAATACGATTTAGCAGTATCAAAGCAGAATAAGCAGTTTTTTCCCTACCAGATGCAGCAGTAGCTTGATGTTCCTGGGAGTCTGAACAGATATTTAAATCTGCTAGTAGTAGTCCACCAGAATCAGAAAGCAGTCCATATGGGTACCCAGGGAAAAGCAAGGACAGATGCTCTGGGGGCAGAATCTAGATCACCAGAGGAAAATGAAGACTAGGACTCCCTGATAACAGGACCAATTCTAAGTCTGTATAACCTCAAGAAAAGAGTAAAAGATGGGAAAACTTAAACATGAAATTTTGGTAAACAGTTAGATCACACAGTAAAAAAAAAAAGCTTCAACAAACTAATGCATGCTTCTACACCGATAAAGTAAGAAACAAGATGGCAGTGCTGGAATACTTAGCTTGATACACATAGAGGAAAAGCCATCAGTAGAACATTATTCCATTGGATTGTGAATCATGGGGGAAAACTACTGGATGAGGAAGTATAACTACATATTATAAGCCTTTATCATTTACTATATAAAGTCTTGATATGAAGTACAAGTTTATGAAAGGTCTATACCTACAATGTGGACTGAAATTTTAGATCTAACTAGAAGGAGTTCCATAGTGGGGTTATACTGACAGAATGGTCAGGATAGCAACAGTAACCAACATACTAAAAGAGGTTTGTGAGGTTGTGAAGGCAGGAGATAGTAATAAAAGGCCTCCGTGCTGCCTTTCTAAAGATGTCTTTAGCACAAAGGTAGTGTTAGGGTTGGTGACATATTTTATATGTTTTTAATGCTTAATAGTTCAGGCACTCAGGGAGTTCTGAACAAGAGCAGTAATGTTTATTTATTTGAGCAGCACACAACCTCAAGCTCAAAACACAGCAGAGCCCTTTTGACCTTCATAGGATCTGACTCAGCATCCAGGTTGAAACAGGAAAGACAAAGCCATATGCTACACTTGTGCGTAGCTTAACCAACATTCTTAGACTATCAGAGTTTTCTAGCTCTAAAGTCATTTGGGCTTTTAAAAATTTACTTGTACTACTCCTAAAATTAAGAATTTAAGCTTTTATAAAGCAAGTATTGCAGCATACAGAAAACACATTTTTATGAGTTCCTAAACCTTACATAGCAATAAAGAGCACGAAAACCAATGAAATCCTTCACCAGAACTTATTTGAACAGCTAAATGAAGAATAAATCACAGTAGCAAAAAAGCATCACAGTGAAGTGCTATATCAAACATAAATATGACAAAGAAGGAGGTGTGATTACTCATTAAATTGGAAGTGTATAAAGCCTAATCTGACCTACTAGTATTATAAACCAGATATCTTACACCTGGCTGTTTATACTGCAAGTAAAATGTCAGTTATGGTTTAAATATTTTAGTGCTCAATATTGATTTTAAGGCTACAGAATAGATAATCCAACACTTCCCAAGATCATATTTTACAGTTTAATCATCTTTACTCTTAATGATTCACACTTTATTTTCAGCTGGAATGTGTCTAGCTTTGTCTTCCAGCTGTTGATTCTTGTTATGCAGCTCCCCATTAGATTAAAGAGCTCTGTGGTTACCCAGCAACTTCTTCCATGAAAACACTTATTCATATTGATTGTATTTCATGTAAATCATCTTTTAGATAAAACAAACCGTATTGTGCTCTCTCTGTTTTTCATTCTGACATTAACCTCAGCCCTCATACTTTTTCTGTTGATTTCTTCAGTGTTCTCAAATTTTCAGCTTGCTTTTTAAATATTAATTCATCTCATTTTAGCTCTCTACAAGCTGGACGTCTAGCCTTGGTAAGTCTCCAAGGTCCCTCAATAGTCCACAGAGAACATAAAGCAACTCCAAGTAATTCATCCTTTTTTCTTAGACACCTCTCTAAGAATCAGACAATGATGACTTGGATGTAACTTTCTCTCTGCAGACTACATCAGGAATTTAGGCCACTCATCTGGACTGCACATCCTGCTTTAGAAGGCTGAATTTCAGCTAAATCAATTCAAACAGATATTCAAATTCTGGTACCAGTTGTTTTCATCATGCCCATCCCACTCCGCTTCATCATAACAGAGAAGTCCATTTTGATTTCCTTCATAGTCTATGACCTCTATATTCCTTTTAGCAACACTCTTCCAGATTACAATTTCTCCTTTTGTAATCTATATTTGGACCTAACATCTCCTGGAAAAATAAAGATCACTCTGCAAGCCATATTACTATTCCTATTGTAATTATCATGATCCAAATAGTCTCACGACTCAGTTGTACCTATTGAAACTTCTTGTTTGGTATGTTTAATGAAATAGTACTACACTTTAAAGATAAATGGTAACTTTGATGTAAGCTGAAAACTTCTTCTAAGATAAAATAAATTAGCACATTCCTTCCTAATTAAGACCTAAAGACTCATACGGTTGTATTGATTTCACCCTTCAAAATAACCGTAAATTTTGGAAGCCCTAACTTCATTTGATAATAACATTTTTTTTGTGCTACAACATCAGATTGTCTCAAAAGGGAATTCTAGAAAATGTTTCAATTCTGAAATGTATGAGATTATATATAGAGAAATAACAGTTACTGTAGAAACACTTTTATCCCTAAATCTTTGAATTTTCAAGATCCTAGCATAAATAGGCAGCAAGATGTTATGAAAAACTCTGCAGTGATACGAATCAAGGGAAACCTTACCACAGGAGCTTAGAGATGTTCCAAAAGCACTAACTATGAAATACAACAGTTTACCTAGATCTTTGAATTAGTGACCTGAGTCACCTTCAATACCTTGCAATCATTCTAAAGCTGCAAATGAGCTTTGCTTCAATTGCTTTTATGTATTACATACGAGAGCATAAAGAATTATTCTGAAATTGGGAAAAATTTCCAAACAAATAAGGCCTTTAAGTATTACATGATACATGAAATGAACTAACTATTCATGTTTATGGACTGTATAAGAAAACTGAAGGATAACAAAAATGAGTGAGTCAGAGAAGAAAGAGAAAAATCAAGCTATAAGAAGTGAATTAACAATCTGCACTAAAGCCTATAAGGCAGAAGAAAGGCTATGGAAAATTACAAGTAGCATTATCAGGCAGCAGCCATTTCTCAGGGCTGACCTGTGGCAGTCCTTACACAGGCATTTCTTTGAGGTTATGCAGGCCCATTAAGAGGAGGGGGCTGATGTTCCTCTCCTGGAGCAGCTACTGAGAGAGGTTTCAGAGACACGGGAGGTGGCACAAGGAAAAAAGTCCAGCTTGTGAAAAATGGGAGCAAGGAGAAGCTGGGAGTATCCAGGTAGGCTGCCCTATGGGCAGTAGTGGTGTTGCAACCCACAGTTGCTGAGACAGTCAAAGCCAAGCAGAGAAACAGTCACTTGCAAAGGAAGTGGGCATGGGAAGAGCTGTGTATAAGTTCTGCTCCTTCCTGTTCCACTTCTTCTAGCCAATTTGTATTTTTGTACCTAAAAATTAGTTATGTTTGTAGCTTTTCAATCAGATCATATGGGATTGAGGGAAGTTGAGTTTTAAACCAGTGGGTCTTTGGGGAGATGTTCACTCTAGTAGATTATATAAAACTCTGCACTTGCATGTTCTGGCACCTTGTGGTCTAGCCATACTGCAGAAGCATTTGCAGAAGCACACATCCTACCCTCTGAAACAAACCTTAGAAATTAGCCTAAGACTAATCTAGCTGCTCTGAGCACAATGAGAGAGGAGAGCTAGCACATCTTCCTACTTTCTCCTTGCACAATAAGATTAATTGTGTGCTTGCTAGGATGTATGCTCTTTCCCACCCATAGCACTTCAAATAATTCTTGGTGGTGATGAAGGGAGGCAGCACTTGTCAGTAATGTGGTGCAGCTGATTCCCCTTAAGACAACACCACCAGCACAAGTAAGGAACAGCACACAGGTAGGAATGAGAAGCAAGGGGCAGAAGGAACTTTGGCAACCATCCTCACTGGTGAAGAAAAAGATTGGAAAACCATGCCATGAAGTAGAACAGTCTAGAGCACTTGACAATCTTGGGTTGAAGCTGAGGAGCTAAAGGGAGTCCTTTTTCCCCAAGGTGCAGTGAGAGATAATCACACAATTTACTGTGCCTAAACAAGACCACTGATGTTCATGTAGCAAAATGCAGAAACAAAACAGGTAAAATACCCAGATAACATGTTTTTTCTTGTGAGAAAAATCAACAACATGCAAAACTGAAAGAATAGCAAGTTTTAAAAGATACATTATTTAATCTGGAACTGTGAATGTAAATTGTCTTTGTCATAAGCAAGTTACTGAGCCCTGCAACAACTCAGTCACACAAGTAAATACCCACAGCACTAGGCAAAAGACATTTATTTTCATACACCTTTCCAGCAAAATAAGAGTCTAGAAGTATTCCTCAACATTTATTCTACAAGACATTCAAATTCAGTAAAGAACTTTAAATGTTGCAATTTCTTTTTTAATGACATTTAAAATTTATAAAAAAAAATTAAATTATTTCAAATCATTTGAAAGAATCTGTTGCTTGCAAGACAGAAAAACTCCTTTGTAGTGCAAATTAAATGTTATAAATAATTTTTGCTGTTTCTTTAAAGGAAAGTATTAATTTCAAGTCAAAAAATGGCAGTTTGTCTAAAAGTCAAATACAAAAATCCAGAAGGATTGAAAATTAGGTAGCTATTCTTCCTCTCTGGCTGAACAATTATGGGAGTGGTGGTCTTCTCAGGGAAAGAAGAATAACAGTACAGCAACTCTGAGTGATCTAGGAAACACATGAATGGTCTCCAAAAAATAGGTACGAGGCAGACTGGGGAGTCAGAAGAGAGCATAGACTCTCTCTGAGGAGCACTAAGGATGGATAAGATGAATGTTCCGAAGAAACAAAGAGTACAGGTTTACTGTTTTAATATTAAAACAAAGTAAGCTGAAATGTGTTCACTATGCTGTGGCAGTGCAGCACCTGACAAAGTGCTTTTCTGGGACAGAGGACCTGGAACCATCTGGCTCAGTAAAATGAGAGCAAGTTAAGTCTTGTAAATGGCAAAAATTATGTTAATACTCTTCGGAAAAACTTTTGTTTCTTCCCCTCTTTCATTCCCAAAGCCCTACTGGAAAATGAATAAAGAATACCAGGTTTAAAAGTGTCTGAAGTGTATTAACCCCTACACTAATTTTTATCAAGTTATTAAAACAAACTCTTCATAAAGGTGCTGTATTTCTACTAGGCTTGTAAAGAGAGATTGAGTGAAATCCTCCAACCACCTTGCAATGCAGAAGTATTTGTCAAATGAATCATCAACAAAGCTGTACTTAGTAGGTATGCCTGTGCTTTTTTAGCAGCAATCTCCCTTTTGCCCGTAATCATCTTCCTTAAAGTAAGATAATAGTGTTCCAGCAGCACAGATTTGTGAACGTTTCTTTGTCTTTGTTTAAGTTGCAATCTTTGCTTTCTGCTTTGCATTTCATTGTGGGTTATTATGGCATGGGAGTGAAACTTGTCAACCTCACAGTGTCAGCAGCCTGGAAACGCTCATGCTGCTAACTAGGAATTACTCACACATCAGCGTTAGATCTGAGCAAGCATGGGCGTCTTTGTGAAGCCTTCAGAACTTCAGTTTCAGCTCCGAATACATGCTATTAATGACAAACTATAAATCAGGCAAAGAAATATTTCTTCAAATGCAGGCATTCAGCCTGGGAGATTTCCATTCACTTTACTGTAGCTCCAGTCAAGGAACTTGGGAATGCATTAATTTACGTTGAACCCTACAGGCATTGCCGGGATGCCAGGTGGTACATGGCCAATCACAAAACCAAAATGTGACTTTTTAAAGAAATGTGGCACATTGACCCAGTGCTCATACATGATGTTTGTACGCAAATGTATCAGAGATTTCTGCCACTAATGACTACTTTTCAAGTCACTCAACTGTAACTCAGATTGTCACTCTTTTTTTCCAAGGTGGGGATTTTATTTCTCACAAGTGAAGTGGGGAGTTTTTCCAAGTACACTGACAAAAAGCCATCCTACACTATTTTCTGTTGCAGGAAAGTTGCAGATTGCTGTCCTGTAGAGCATTTTTACATTTTTTCTCACAAAGAAGTTCAACATTCCGTAACAAATCTTGTTATATTTGTCTCAATTTACATCTTTCCTTTTTTTTCTTTTTCAGTTGCACAATAGAAACATTGATTGGTAAAAGCACCACTATTGTGAATTTGATTGAAAATATTGGAGTTACCAAAATAAAAATTCACTTTCACATAGTTTTAGCTTATTGTCATAAGTTACTATGGCAGTAGGCAAAATCACTAGCAATTAAACAAGTATTCTTTTTAGATGAGCATAAATTATTTTGGTTCCTGCGACTTTAAAAGAAGAAGAATTGCTGTTATTTAGCTAAGCCATATTATTTCACCTTTAGGAGTTGAGAAATGTTTCCTCAAAAATCTAATTCCTTGTTAAATACTCTTTATTACAATGTTTTACAGATTATAATTACTATCTCCCAGGGTAACTATTTAATAAAATAAAAACAAAAAAATTAGACATCATTTGTAAAGATTTTTCTCTACTTCTTGTTCCTTTGATAACTGATTATACAGAGAAACATGTTAAAATTTGTCACACATAATCAGATTTCAGTTATTATCCCTGAAACTGTTCAAGGCCAGGTTGGATGTAGCTCTGAGCAACACTGTCTAGTGAAAGGTGTCCCTGCTCATGGCAGAAGGGTTGGAACTAGATGATCTTTAAGGTTCCATCCAACTCAAACCGCTCTATGACTCTTGCATTATGAACATCATCTGTCTTCAAGTAGTGGAACATTTCTCTTGACTTAATGAAATATGCCAGGTACTTAGACTGGTTATTTTAATCTGTGTTTTGTCACGACCACTTGAGGATCATGCAACAGAAAAGAAACCTTGAGATATTTCTTGGCCCAGCTTCACATCATAAGAGTCATATCCTCTCTCCTCTAGAGAAAATAAATGATGTGTGAAAAACAGATGTTTGTACTTTCCTGGCTGTTCACAAGCAAAGGCTAGACTTTAAAGTTCTGTGAAATATCTACAATGGTCTCTAGGCAAGACTCAAGTCTGAGGATATCCAATGTTCAGCCAGAAAAGGCTATCCAGAAACTCACTCCACAATGCTGCACATGCACTGCTGCTGCAAGCTTCACTTGGCAGTGCCAGTTCTTCTTAATGAAATCACGTAAGACTTGAAAAGTCATCTACCCATTCTTGGCTAAGAACCCCCTCCTCAACATTCACAATTTCGGAACATATGGGCTCCCTTGTCAGCTTACACTCATACCCATCTGTTCAGATGGCATGGAGTCTGTCCACAAGTCAGTCAGATTGTTGCTCTAGTGTACATGAGGCATGCAATAATGGGTTTGGATTAGTAGCCTGTACAATATTGAAAACTCCTTTTCTGCTGCAGAATGCCTCTCATCTGTACCAGCAGTCAAGCATTGGCAACACATGCCTCCTTACACTTGAACAAAGATGTTTGAATGTATTTGACAGAATAGAAAAGGAAGCTGCCAGCTGACCACTGTCATTGATTGTAGGAAATAGGGCTATCTGAGTAATAGAAACACAAAAAGAAACACTTTCTCAGGATGCACAGTCTTGGCTAATCAGGCAAAACTTAAGTGACCCAGAGGAATACAGAACTACAATTGAATAATTCAGTGAAGATTAAAGAATAGACTGTGGTACTTAGAATATACCTAGAAACATCATTTCACTTTTGCTTTCATCTTTCACTGTTGCTGGGAAAACATGGGGATCAAGTGAGAGGAAAATGTCAACTCCTAGACAATGGTATGTCTCTCATGGCAAAGCAGCATTCAGAACGCAGGAATTTGAATTTTCTTATAAAATGTTGGAAGTTGGTTTAGATTTTGCAGTAGTTGTTCCCTAGAAATGCCCCTCAGGCACATCACTAATTGATAGAGTTACACACTAATTTTAACATGGATGGCCCAGGGCATCTAGAAAGAAGCTTCACATCTTCCAGGATATCGAACACAAAGTTAGTTTTCAACATCTCCGTAGTAACATCTCATTGAAGCAACATCTCATTGAAGCCCTATTGTCTTCAGTGAAAAGATTTGGCAAGTGGATAGGTAAAAACAGGTTGAAGACAGGGGAAGCTCTTTTCGTATCCACAGCAGTGCAGCATCCTTGCAGATTGTACCAGAGAGCGTTCACAGAACAGACTACTATTGTAATAGGGAGAGTTTCAAAGAGATGCTGAGATTGAAACCAAACACTGTTGAAAGCTCAACAAAAAACAATATTTATTACAAAGAAGTGGCCAAGTAAATGGGAACCCGAGAGAAAGAGAAACAGTGAGGGAATACAAACACCCTACTCACTCAGGTGTCACTTATGAGGTTATCTTACCAACTCCAAATGCCAAAAAATCCTCTGCAGCAGCTGCATTCTTGGAAGGTCATCAGGCTCACCCATAGTGGGCGTCCCCGCAAAAGGCAACGTGGTCCTTCATGTGAAACAAGCTAGCCCAAATGAGTTATCTGCTTTTTATGCAATTAATTGATGACGTCTACCTAGGCAGGTGTGGCTAGCACCACCCAGCTAGAGGCCTTCAGTCCCACCCCCTGGTTATGCAAGTGGCATCTCTTCTGTGCATGCGTGGGTACCTTGGAATTTCCCCCTCACTTGCGCATTAACTTCAGGGATCTTTTCTAAATAAGTCTGGGGGTTTGCTTCATCACCTTCCTCTTCAATTTCTCCTTCAAGCCCCTTGAAAAGTGATTAGCTAATTGTAGGACACCAATTAAATATAATTTATACAAGATTCTCCCTTTAAGGGCGAAGTTCCCATTTATCAGTGCTTGTTTTCTTATAACTTGGCAGGAAAAAGATAAACTCTCACAGGTGGCTGAGCCAACACAAACCAAAAGTATCAACATCTAATTAACCCCTGGTACAACTCTACATACATCAGTACTGCATGTCTGGGATAGAAACTGTATGTTCGCATCTGAACAGATTTTGGTCCTATCAGGGAGAAATTCTTCAACATTTATTATAGAGGCCTCTCTTTCATTACATCAAATAGTACAGCTGCTACTTTCCTGAATCACATTAAATTTTTTCTCCAAATACACATAAATTCATGACAAAGGTTGGTAATCCTACAAACTGGCATGTTCTAGCAAGTGTAGGTATGCAGGAGAAAGTTTGAGCTGCAGATGAAAAAAAAAAAACCCCTCTCAGATTATTTCTGTTCTGAATATTGTTTATTCAAACAACTTTAGGGAATGCCTTCTAGTAATTAATATACTCACAAATTAAAAAAAAAATAAATTAAGAGTTTGCACAGTTCAGAGACCAGAAATGGATTAAACTGTTGGTTAATATTGTTTAACTGCCTAATCAGAATCCTCTAAAATGCTGCCTTTCAATTCTATTTCAGCAGAGATTAAGTTAGGAGACAGCTGAACCACTTAATGAAAGTAAATTCACAAATAAGAACAAATCCAAAGAAAATAATTCTTCAGTAAAGAGCAGTGGTTTATCCAAGTCCACTACAATTAATACTACTCAAATTTCATATAGAATTTTCACTCAAATATTTGTTTCAATTCCTTAGGTAATTCACATTATCACCTGTATTTGCTTTCTATAACTCCTGAATAGCAAAGATTATCTACAAGTTCAGTGGCATATGAATTGCAAAGTTTGTTCTACAATCACAAATAAAAACAATTTAAAGTCTACTCATTAACTAATACGAATAAAGAATATCTTCAAAGAAATTTTTTTAATATTGCAGAAAAAAAGTAACTGTGCGTAACATGGTTTCCAGTGTGTTTTTCTTAGATAATTTTCCTGTGTGTTCACTGTTTTTATTAGCAAATAAGGCAATAAGAGACTGTGACATAACACTTGTGATCCAAACTAGGGCTTAGCATGATCTTTTTTCCCTAGCAAACTTGAAATAAATCCTACTGATTTATGTTGGTTGCTTCTCACATTTAGAAAGTTGTATTAGATTGAAGTGTAAGGAGAATGCTTCGCTGAATAAGTATTTATTTTACCTTGCACCTCCTTTTTAGCTTTTAAGTATTCCTCTTCAAGAACAGGAGAAATTATAGCACTCTAAAATGCATGAAAGAACAAAGCACAGTAAATTTGGCCTTGGACCTTAGGCAACTGCAGAACAATGACAAATTAATTTGTTTATGTCATTTGTATCTCGGAAAAAGAAAAGAAAAAAACCACAAAACCCCCTTACTTTCATGCATAGATCCAACATCAAATGCACTGATTCTCAAGCCACTGTGTCTTACCTTCTAGAGTCTATCATTACCAAACCTGAATGGAGTGTCATACATTTGACTATGATTCAGTACATAGTCCACAGCAAAAGCCATAACTTAAAGCAAGAATACAGGAGCATACATAAGCAAAACTGACCTCAATAAAGTCAAACTTCTCCAACAACAGACAAATCACAATGACAAGTTGTCTACTGAATGCCAATATTAATAAATTCTTAATGCACTTTTATGCGTTACTCTGTTTGGGGAAAAAAATACAAAAGAAAGTATTTTCACATGCTAAAGAGATTCCATTAGGTGAATTACTCTTTTGGGTGTTCAGAATGAATGATACAGGTATAACGGGGCTGATTCTGGAATACTTTTTCCTTCTGCTTGTTTAAATTAATTATTGTATGCAAGCCTGAGTGTTTCGTCTCGCAAACAAGTAAATCCAGTAACAAAAGAGGATTACCTAGAGTTTGTCCCTGCCATTGAAAACTGAGGTTTTTAGCTAATCCTAAACTTTCAAGACCATTCAACATACTTCTGACTTTTGATTTCCCAGTGTCGGGGTCCAGCAACAGAGTACCTGTGAAGCACAGTGAGTTTAAAGGTCCACATACGTATAAAGAGCTAAACACATGGACAATTAACAAAGCATGGGAGACTTGTAGTAAAATTACAATGCTGGAAACCCATAAAAATATTTTAGTCACTGCTCTGGATCGAAAATTCAGAACATTTAAATATGTCAGTTCTTGCAGATGCAATCTCTGAGAGAAACAATGGGCAACCAAGATATAATAATCTTTTTACTGATGTTAGATCAGTGCTTACCTAGTCCAAAAAGCATAAAGGACATAATCACTCCGCCATCTATTCAGAGGAAAAGCAATGCATGAAGAAATGCTATTTTAGATAGCACTTGCATTGGGTTATATCTAACAGCTCCAACTAAATGCATGCTACCCAGGCAGTGCAAAGATGAATATTGGGATGCAGTACAGGGACTGAAAGTTTGGGCATGCAGGTGTGTTTTTTGAGGAAGACTATGAGTAAGTTATGAAACAGCCTTTGACAAAAGAATGATGAAGTCAATCAGGTCAGTTGAAAGTGGACAGCCAAGACCCACAGATATGCACTAAGGATCAGTTCTACATTCATGGGAACAGCAGCTAGAACAAATGAACTTGTAAAACAGCAACAGAATAAGCTTCGTTCTAATCAGTATGTGTAAACCATTTTATTATGACGGTAATTCTGTATACCAACAGCTCCTACTTTCTCTGTGAGACACTAGTCCTCCAAGGCCCCATCTTTTCTTTGAAACATGAAGAAAAGGAGTCAAAATTTGAAACAACATTACTGACTGCATAGTACCAATGTACAGGAAGACCATGACTTCTGAGGAACTCATCACACCAAAAATGCAAAAATTGTCCTCCAACACTGTTTGGATGATGAAATCTGTCCCATCACTAATAGAAAATTAGAGTGAGGTGACAGGGCTAGGAGCATCAACCCACCCAGAGCCCATGCAGCAGATATTGAAAAGCTGAAAGACTGTAATGAGGGGCACTCTGGAACCACTGCATAATGAGTCCTGACAGAATAAAAGAAATCTTCCATTTCCATACAATTCGGGCTGCTGCAGACTAGAATCGATTATGCAGACCTGATGAGCAACATTACTCAGCCTGGAAACTGTGCAATCCACAGAATAATATCTTGTGAATAAAGTCTTGTGTCAAGACTTGTGATTACTCTTCTGTTAGGGATTGATTTGATTATTCCAATTATAAGAATTAACTTACAATGGACTTTGAAAAACAAAACCATGTGGGAAATCCCTTGCGCTGCCACAGTAACTCTCATTCTTAACACATTCAATGTATGACAGTAATGTATTTAAAACTGGATTACTTATCCTTGTATACATTTGTAGAAAAGAGGCATTCCTTGCAAAAGCAGAGATGACAGACCAGAGAAAGCCTTTCTGTGACACAAAAAGTTTAAAAGCATTTGTCCTTGAATGCAACAGGGGATGGTGATGCTATCCTAAGTTGAATGGAGATGTGTGCAAATGCCCACATCAATAAAAAAGGTTTGTACACTGTTAAAAACAGTCCTTGGAGGTAAGCTAATTAGCAAACTAGAGAGTTTTAAAACTCTCAAGTGAAATCTTTGAACTGAAAAAAAGTTATCTAATGAACTCCCCTGTGGATTAATAGTCTAGATTTGGCAGCATACATACTGCTATAGCTGAATTTCAACTAGGCTGATACACTGATGGCAAAAAGAGAAGTTGTATTTAAGGACAGAAAAAATGATAGGTACATATATAAAATACCCACTGACCAATTCTCTCTTCACAATTATTAGCATTAAGGCTTTAAGGTGAAGAAGAGCAATCTAAATATTCTATCTCTGAAAGGAAGTGGCAAGTGAGATACACATTTATGGATAACTGGTTTCAAGCAGTATCTAAGAAGTCTTTCACCCATATAAAATGTAGCAGAATTTATCCCTATGAAAGTGATATAAGTATACATTTTCACTGTATTGCACAGAAACAGATGTGACCTCTCCTTTTGGGGCTTAATGGTTTCTGTAAAGAGACTTTTCTTTTCTGTGCTGTTTAGCATAAAGAATTCAGGTTTACAACCACACTTGAATTAGAATTTTGAATCTAATAAAAAATGTAAGCAGAGTAAATATTCAGTGTGGAGCTACATATAAATTTAATTATTGTACTAATCCTGACAATAAAAGAAGGATTGTAACTGAAAGAATGTTACTTATTCCTTATTAGGAGAACATGATTTATCATACTGCAACCAAGAAGCTGGCTATATGATCCTCATTATTTAATAAACATGATATTTTCATATGGTGTTATGATTCTTTTCTCTCTTCGACTATAAAGTCTGGAAATTACACTAAAGTGGCCTTGGGGAACAATCAAAACGAATCAAGTTCTAGAGTTATCATCTTCCTAAAGCCTGTCACAAGTTAGAAACACAGAGACAAAGAAAACAGAGATCTAGACTGAAAACAGGAAAAGAAGTTTCTTATTCTACAGAAATAGCATCAAGACTTAAAAAGCTGTCATCAAAAGGGCCAGGGAAGTCCATAGAAATGGAAAAGGTATGCAGGTATGCATACCTGGCTATAATAAACAGCAGGATTAGTATGCCCAGACACGTGTATGAGGAGAGAACTACATTCCTCCTTTCTCACCTACAAAGAGTCTTCCATGCACATACAAGTCACACTAATTTTGTCTTCCAGATTGAAGGCTGACATATCTTTGACCTGTGGCTTTGTAGGAGAAGAGGGAAGAAGGCACTCCCAGGCTACCTTAGAGAGACCATTGCAGAGCTGTAACAGAAAACAGAGGAAGTAAAATCTGGTTTTCACATTCCATGAGTAATTTTATTCATTTCATTATTCTTTCATTTCATTATTTGTCCAAGATCTGCTGCTCCAGTTGGATCCCTGTAAGTCTACAGAACCTGATAAGTTTCATCTGAGAATACTCAAAGATCTGACTGATGTCATTGTGAGGCCTCTCTCAACAGTTTTTGAATGGTCTAGGGGATTTCGAGATGTCCCAGTTGACTGGAAGATGGCAAACATTATCCCAGTTTTCAAAGGCAAGAAGGATGATCTTGGAAACTACAGGCCTGAAAGTCTTACTTCAGTGCATGGTAAAATTTTGAATAAGATTATTCTGGGAGTTATTGAAAAACACCTGAAGGACAGCAGAGTCATCAGTCATACTCAGCATGGCTTCATGAGGGGAAAGTTCTCCTTATCAAACTTCATGTCCATAATTTCACCATTTATCCTCTCAGAAAGTTGCTTAGGAAGTTAAGACAGAAGCTTTTGATACTGTCTCTCCTTCTGGAGAAAATATTCAGCCCACAACTGGATAAATACATCGTGTGATGGGTGAGCAACTGGCTCACAGGTCAGGTACAAAGGGTTATAGTAAATGCGACAACATCAGGCTGGTGAGCAGTCACCGCTATGGTTCCACAAGGCTCCATTTGAGGGCCAGTGCTCTTCAATGTCTTCATAAATGACTTGGACACAAGACTCGAAGGAATACTAAGTCTATTTCCCTGCAACATTAAATTGGGAGAAGTTGTTGACTCCTTTGAGGGCAGAGAGGCCTCAACAAATTAGAGGCAATCACCGACTGTATGAAGTTTACCAAGGGCAGGTGCCAGATTCTGCACCAGGGGTGAAACAACCGTGGAGGTATCTACAGACTTGGGAACAAGAGGTTGGAGATCAGCCTTGTGGAAAGGCACCTGGGAGTTCTGGTCAACAGCAGGTTGAATATGAGTCAGCAGTGCCCTGGCAGCCTGGAGGGCCAACCGTGTCCTGAGGGTGTCAGGCAAAGCATCGCCAGCTGGTTGAGGGAGGGATTGTCCAGCTCTGCTCTGCACTGGGGCAGCCTCACTTTGAATATTGTTGCAGGTTGGGGCACTGCAATATGAGATACTCAGCTATTAGAGAACATCCAAAGGAGGGCCATGAAGATGGTGAAGGGCCTAAAATGGAAGCCACATGAGGTGTAACTGAGGTCACTTGACTTGTTCATCCTGGAGAAGGGAAGACTGAGGAGAAACCTCATTGTCATCTACAACTTCCTAACAAGGAAAAGTGTGGGGGCAAGCAGCAATCTCTCTTCTCTTGTGACCAGTGATAGGACCGAAAAGAATGGCATGAAGCTGTCTAAAGGAATATTTAGGCTGGATATTAGGAAAAAGTTCTTCACTCAGAGGGTAGTTGGGTGTTGGAACAGGCTCTCCAGAGAAGTGGTCACAGTATCAAGCCTGCCAGATTTCAGGAAGTGTTTGGACAATGCTCTTAGACACATGGTGTGATTCTTGGGGTGGTTCTATGCAGGACCAGGATTTGGACTTCGATGATCCTAAAGGGTCCTTTCCAACTCAGGGTATTCTATGATTCTGTTCTTCATTTAAATCAATCTTGAAGTTTCTGGCTTGCCTTGGTTTTGGTAGAAACACACGTTTTCTTTTTGAACTTAGTTAAACTTGACTTGCTAACATGTCTATTCTTTTATTTGCCAGATGGGACTAGCTTCAAAGGTCCATTTCTCTTTATTCAATATACATCTTTCAGCAGTTTTACTGGTATTTAGTGAATACTTTAAACTAAGGGATGCAGAAAGCACATTTTTGGATGTGTTAAAATCATCTGGGAAGAGAAGAACAACTGACACTAACTTTTCCACAAAACAGAAGCAAACTATTAAAAATGCATATTGCCAATATAAGACAAAAGTAGGGATGTCACAAGGTCACTATAAATGTCTTAATCCATAGAGAAAAGTGCAGGTTAAAGACAATTTGCACCTCTCTTTGGAGAGCATAACATTCAGTCTTATCCATCTTTTCTGTGAGCCAATCATGCTTACAGTTCTCAGATAGCTCCAGATTATTACCCAGTGTCTAGTTGTTTACTAGACACTGTCGTAGAACAGACACTTTTCTAGGTGGCTTCTGAATTACTTGCTGCCTATAGTGGTTGTAACTAATCTCATTGCTTTCCTTCCAGGACATTTGATAAAATACACCACTGTTTTGTAGCTGCAAAATGTAACTGCAAAAGTGCTAACCTGCATTCAGCAAATGAATAGTTGCACTGGAGAGCTACCTAGGTACCAACCATATTTGTTAATGTAATCAAGAAAAAAAAGGGGGAAACCAAGATTTGTATATGAAAAAAAAGGCTGCAAAACTTATCTGCTGTGCCAGGGAGAACAACTTGTCCCCAGAGTAGATAAACTGAAAGGATCTCTTTATTTCTTATAGATTTGTTTCACATTATTTCAGCATTGTTATTTCCCATATAAAGCAGTGTAAAGAGACAACTGTCAGGTTGCAAATGCCCAGAGGCAGGGAAAGATGAGGTCAGGCAGTCAGATATCTTTTACATTCCTCTTCTACATTAAAAAGAAAGTAAGAATGACTATATTGCTCAGAACAAGGTCAACTTTATCCAGCATCCAGTGGACAGTAACAGATGTGACAGAAACAAGAGGGCAATAAACATAATAATCTCAGCTTCCAGAAATCTATGACTTAAGGTCTCAGGAAGACACTGTTTACATCTTTGAGTTTAATAACTTGTGATGGATTTTTTATTATTATGCCGTGAATTTATTCATGATTTGTCACCTGTTTTAGTACGAGTTTTCTTTGGTTTTTGTGAACTAGATGCCATTTGGTTCTTTTACAGTGAAAAAAGAAGAGTAAACACCAATTCTCAGGAGCCATAGGTGCACTCTGGATCTATTCAGCTCCATATTTATGACTTTTATGTAATCTCCATTCCTTTCCTATGTGTTCCCTGCCATTCCACAGCTGGGCACTATGACAGTCAATTGACGTACCCATGGTGATACTAAGATCAATTTTCTGAGTAGCAAAAGCTAATTTTGAAACACCACTGATTCTCCTAAGTAAGGTTATTTCTCTCTCAAGTTTATTGATAGTGATATGTCATTACCTATGAACAGTATCTTGAGCAAGGAAATATTACAAAGCAAGTCATTTCTTAGGAGAGGGCATAAAACCTGTTGCTGACTGGCTGAAAATACGGATCTACTGTATTCTCATGTGTTTAAACTATATTTTGGATAGCTCACACCCGTGTAAAAGACCAGATGTTTGAAAAGTAATAGTGCATTAACAAAGCTCTTCATATAGCCTGCAGAAAACCTGAGGAGCAGAGCAAGGGAACTAGATTTGCAAAAACTCCTGAACTAGGAAGGCAGTGAAGTGAGATAGAGAAAGGGACACAAAAGCCTTTCTAGATAACTTATGCATTCAAGATTTAAGGGCCAAATAAACTGATTAATTGGTGTAGAGAACTCAGACACAATATCTCCATAGTGATTAACAGATAAGCTAATTTGCTCCTTCCTGGTTTCTGGCAATTTACACCCCTACCCAGCTGGATGTTTTTACAAAGTTCAATGTCTGTTCCAAAAAAAACCACAACTGCTTACTTTTTTAGACATTCCCAGAATATAAGTGACAAAAGTAAACATCTACATAATCTCCAGGCCTTATTCATCTCCATCTTTTGCACAGCACTCATGAGATTACATCTAGACTATAAGAAATTCTGAACTATGCTGTGTTTTTCATCTCCTGCCAAAGTCTTCTTCAAATTCACAGCTCATTCAAACCTTCTGACTACTTAATAAACAAAACTTTGTATTATCACTATTATCACCTAATTAAAATATATCTCTTTCAGGGCTTTATCGCATAACATAAAGCTTCAGTTGCAAGTTTGTACAAAAATTATTGTGCAGACATCAGCTAATTGCACCTCTCAAACTATAGTTCTGCTATAAACTTGCAGCAGTGAAGCTACACATAAGTGATATCAATTACTTCTCTGTAAAAAAAATTTCTACAGAAAAATCTTATATGTTTTAAGCTAAGTTTTACAGAAAACATACTTCAGCCTACATTTTTATAACGAAGTGTTAATTCTGTTTTTAACACTTTGTGATACCTGAAAGGGTTTCTTGTGCAATTGGAGGGAGCTTTTGTCATTTGAGATCGTGTTACTATTATTTGTTTCAGAAATAATATGACATCTATCACAATTTAAAACCAACCCCAATGAAAACTTTTCTAAATTGTATCACCACAAAATGCACCGGCACAATGCAAACCTCGTACCCACAGACTGCCTGCACTGTGAGGATAGAAGAATAATTCTTGTGCTATGTTGAACATGCTTATAAATTCCAGTGGGTGTGTCAAGAGAGACACATAACAAAGACAAATGATGCCCAGCAATACTTCTCACACATAATACATATGCCTGCCTTTCTGTCGGAGTCTCTGGAGGGAGAAAGAGGGAAGGGAGCCAGCAGGTCACCAACTAAAGAGTGAGGTGGAAAGGTAAAGCTCAAACCACTTTGAGAGAAGGGGATTTGGAGAAAGATGTGACCGCCTAACCTATTCTTCATCTGAACACTGCTGATTTTCACTTATGTGTGGCTCACTAAGGCTCGGACTGCTTTCATCAATGTCACAAGGATAAACTCACAGCTATGAAATGTTGCAGCATAACTGTCTCTTTTAATGCAGGGGAGCTGGGTGCCACAGCACAGTGTCAATGCAGTGCTGGGTGCCACAGCACAATGTCAATGCACATTGAAATGACAGGACAGCCCTGTGCTGAACAGAAATCACTGTAATTGAGATGGTTCTTCACCATGAAGGATGCATATCATGGCAGTTACACGTCAGAGAGGACCAGGGGCCAGATCTACAAACATTGTCACAGCAATTTTCGGTAGTAAACATCTACAATTCCATATAACCCTACTGCCAGTGGAGACTCCTCCAAATACAACAGATGGTTTCAGAAGGGAGCCAGGCTCTTGGTAATGGGGTAGGATCCTTCAGTTTTGAAAAAGAGGGCAGAATCCCAATGCATGTCACAGCTTACAAAGAGACATTCCTCTATGGCTAGTTCAGCAAAGATCACCAAAATGGCATAGTTAATCCAAATTCAAATTAACATAATAAAGGAAAAATAAAAGCAACAACGGGAGACAGAACAGAAATAAGAAGCGTTTATATGCAATGCTCTCCCTGCCCACCTTTCCCCTACAGGTAAGTCCTTGTTTTCATATAAGCTTAGAATTGTCTAAGTTGCAGGCAGTTCTGTCCACTCCACCCTCCTGCTCCAGGTGCTCCTTCCACCATGCTCTCCTCAAAGTGGCAGCTGTGTACAGCAGCAAACCCAAACACTCCTAATCACAATAAGTGACAGAAATATGTACAAGAATGAGAGGAGTCAAGGGGGGCAATCAAGATCATCTAAGAGATGCCATGAACCAGCAGAAATATGATAGATGTGTATAAACAACGAATGCAATAGAGAAAGGTTCAGTCTTTCATCTTTTTTCCTAAGTTAAGAATTAAAGGGTAATGAAAGGCAATAGAAATGATGGATTCACAACAGAGAGAGATGGTTCCTCACATGTGTAGTCCAGCTGTGTTGTAGATAAAATAAAGACTGGCTGGATTCAAAGAGGGACAGAAAAAAGTTCTTGGATTAAAAAAAATCTATTTAGCAGCACTGAATATAAGACAGTATTTCTGATTCGGGAGCTACAAAAATCACCAACCAGTGGTTGTTTGGAGAATATTTGGATAAAATAACATGCTTGTATGTCTCTTATACTTTTCCCTACAGTTCAGTGACAGGATCACTAGACCATCAGGAACAGGAAACTAAGATCAATGAAGAAAAGCCACACATGTGGTCTTGGGAAAAAAATGAATTTTTGTTTATCAAACATAATTTTTTTAATTGTTGCATATGAAGCCTCAGACCCACTGGATTGCTAGTCTAGTTGGAAATAGGAGTGTGTCATATATCCCTGTTCAGAGACCAGGAGCATAGCTCTCTCTTGAAAGTAAGAATTGGCACTACTAAGCTTTTTCTTATTAAAAAAATAGTGATCTATTTTTTTCATCACAGGTAATCATTGTGGTTCAGAATGAGCCTGAATCCTTCTTGGATTTTTGTTAAATAATCATGGAAGGATCTGAGGAAATCAAGTAGCTTGATTCTAGGGTGACTGTCAAAGTGGAACAAGAGGGAAGCTTGAATGACTATTTAACTAATAATATGAAAGGGGAAGGAAAGAATCAGGACAATATGACACTTATATGGTGTTTTGGAAACTTAAAATGAAGATCCCCACACCATAAAAATCAGCAAAAAGGTAACTAAAGGGCCTAAGAGAAAAGTAGAAGAAATAAAAAAATATTGGTCTTGAGAGAGTCTTTGTCTCTCTATTAGGAGACTAGAAATTATTGTATCGTGAATCTTTATTTATGTATATGTTTAATTTTCTTTGTAATAAAATGTACAAAGATGTAGAAATCTTTACATCATAGAAGTAAGGACAACAATATCTGCGCACAACAGCATCAGCAGTGCCAGCAGAACAACTGTCTCTTTACACACAGAGACTAAGAATCTCAATCAAGAATCATTTTAATTTTTACCATGTCTAAGGGATTTTTCTGCTGTATTTACACCCATCTTTGGTCACTATTGGGCTATTCTCTTCCTCTTTTCTTATTGAGTTTAAACTATCCCCTTCCTCTTTTCCCCTTACACTTCTATATCATTGACGATTTTCTTTCTGCGCCTCTCTCTGATTATACCTTAATCAGTAAGGAACGTCTTGACAAACAGTTTCATTCAGGTTGTTAAATTTCTACATTCTCCAAATCACTTCAGGAATTTAATTCCCAGATTGTAGCCTGGTTCATTCACAAGTCCTTTACAGACCAAAAAAAAACAAAATTATTTCTCGGAGGAAGATACATAGCAGCTGGCATCACTGGTTTCTGCGTGAGGAATTTGAAGATAAAGATTTAGAACGTAAAATACTAAAGTGCTTGAATAAATTCTTCTGGAATTTCACAAGCACAATTCATTTTATTCCAAGATCACATATGCAAATTCACAAAGGGGAGTTATTCTTTTTATTCTTTTTAATGGTCTAGTATTAGATCAGTATCTAATTTCATGACATTTAATTTGGAAATATCTTCTTACAAGGCTTCTGCAAAGGCCATCTATTGGTTTTGCACTGGGGAAGTATTTTTTTCCTTATGTATAAACTTTGACTCTTTGTGATGTCAGACTGCCTTTGAATGCTTTGTTCTTTAAATATTTTTCTGCCCATCATTTTTAGAACTTTCCTGTTTATTCTGTTTATTCCTTCTCTTTCCTTTTGTTTCATTTCTGGAGTTTTCTCCAACTTATTATTAGTATTTATAAAGGTTTAATGTTGGAAAATATGCACGATTACTGGATTACACAAACAGAAACTAAGCAGTGCACACAATTAAAGTCCTCACATAACTGTTATTATGAAGGGACCAGATGAAGTTTTGAAGTGCTGCTTATCACGTCATCACCATGGCAACTGCTGTGCTAGCCTCCTTAAAAAGCAGACAAATCAAAATTTAGAAGTAATGGCAGTTACTTTGACAAAAAGGCAAATTTAACTGCCGTCACATTTCCCAGGAATGTCAGTGGTGTAATACTACAGCATCCTGCAACACCAGCATAATCTCAGAAGCCCTTTAGCCCATATAAAATTGCAGACTAAAGGCCCTTTGGATATTTCATTAAAGGGAACAGTAAATAAAGCTAATTAAGGGAAATCTCTTGCTCTCATTACCCAGTCTTCTAGGAACAAGGCCTAAAACTCTCATACTATGTAAGTCATGAGTTCTGCAACTCTTAATTTTCAAATTATATATGAAGTTCCTGTCAAAACATGTCCCTCTACAACCTAAATTGTTGTTATGAGCAGAAAAACATGATGTTTAACTCATAGAAAGAAACCAAATAGAAAATTTAGACTTCCTTTTAGCAGTAAATAACATTTTAAAAAGTGGCATAGAGCACATTTTAACAATCACCACAGGTTAAAGAAGAAGGAAACAAAGCTCAATGAAGCAATCCAGTGGATTGATTCGTGAAGCTTGCATCCAACAAAGCCTGGCTTGAGTTAGAAGTAAAAATAAAAGCAACCACCTCATCTTCCTATAGTATCAAAAAACACCAATAATTTTCCCATATGGAGAAAGCAGCAAAGATTTTGGGCAGCTATATTAACATGACAGCAGAAAACCAAGGTAGTAAGGTTTTCTTTTCAAGGGTAACAATGGGAGGTGAAAGAAGAAAACTTCATGGAAACAGATACATTTGGTGGTAACAATTGGAAAAGGTAATCCCTGCCCCTGCGGCACTGAAGCAATGCTTTCACCATTTGTAACAGCTCCAGAAAATGGAGTACTTTCCAAAGAACACTGTTGTACCCCACAGAGCCAAACTGGGTAGATTCATACTTTTTTTCTCACCACCTGCCTAGTAGAAGCAGTTTATTTAATCAGTTATATACTTTAACAACTATGGTATTTACAGTAACAGCATTTTGAAAATCTAGGAATATACTGAGACAGTATTGCTACATCTGACTGAAGATGCAATTCCATCTCATACAAGAAAACAGAGTCTCTAGTCACGTAGAACAAGAGATGCAGTTGTCTGTCTCCAAGTTTGTTTAAGTGTTTTCTAGAGTCCATCTTTCCTCTTCCTCATGTAGCATCAAAGGATATCAAATACAACATATCTCTGATTTTATTATGTAACTATGTCAGTAACATTTTCTTCTCTGCTTCACTCCAGTGTTTTGTTCTGCATGGCCCACAGAGAAATTTCTGTTAAAGCAGTATACACTTAACTGCCAGCTTTTTTCACAGTTTCTGACCATGTCACAAGTTCTACTGACTTTTAGTTAATAATTTGATAGCAATTGATAATCATTTCCTTAAATGATAAGCAAATGCCATTTATATGTTAAACTCACTGAATAACATTGAGTAAAGCAGTTACCATCAGCCCATTCAGCACTCAGAGACATGTAGCTTCTGTTCAGAACCTGCTGCTCAGCAGTTTCCCAATGTTTCCAAAGTTTTCTCATAGTAGTTTCATAAGAAGTTTTAATTGTCACAAATCATAGAATGATTTAGGTTCCAAAATACCTCTAAGATCATCAAATCCAACCACTAACACTGCCAAGTTCACCATTAAACCATGCTCTTAAATGTCACATCTACATGCAGCTCTACTGCAAGAAATGGGAAGTCTTGTCCTCCTCATGCTGCCAGGTTCTTTTTTCTCTCCTTCTCCCCCACTTCCTACGTCAACTTAATCACTCAAGTCATCAAACCCATCCTGGTATTTTTCCAGGTTCAGTCCAGTCCATAGGAGGTCACTGGTGTGGCTCCTTGAATGGTTGCACAAAGGCTTTTACCTACTGAGTGTGTAAAAAACCACTCAGACTGAGTGGAGGAGGAGAAAAATGCTGGGCTAGCAGAAGATAAGTAGAAATAACATGGAGTTGAAAAGGAGGTATGGTTTTTTTGATGATAGGACCAGAATATTTGGCTTAAATTGCTTAAGAAGAATGGTGTAAAGTATAATCTAGGCATGAAAGTTTGTGTTTCTCCTGATGCCAGTAAACAGTAAGAATTCAAAAGTCTTGGGAGAAGCAAAGATATTCAAGATAAAAATCTAGGAAAGAGGCCAGGGACAGTCACTTCTAGGGCAATGATCATTTCCAGAGCCCACTCTGACTGTACAAGTTGTATTTGTTAACTTGATCAAGCCCTAGAAATAGTGAAACATAAGATGCATAAAGGCCCATACATAGTGGCTTTCAGTATCTGTGTCTGGTTGTCAAAACTTCTCATGCAAATCAGTTACCTCTAGAAAGTGATGTTTGCTGGCACTATAGCCTGAAAATTACCCAATCTGTATACACAAATAGATACAGTTACAGATTCAGTAGAGGAGTAGCAGTGCACGTTCACTTCCAGCAAACAGAATTGTTGTGCTTAAAACTGACTTCCCCCTCCCCAAGGATTTCCATTGCATTTACTGCTTTATTTCTTAAAACTCGAACAGCAGAAATGCCCTTTCCTTTGCTTTACTTCTATAATTTTGGTTCTTATGTGTAACAAAGGAGTTACAAAAAATTATGAGAGAATTAGTAAGAGGAGAGCCTGAGTATAGTTACAAAATAATTTTCATTTCCAAAAGTTTGACTCTCTCGTTCTACTTCAACTGAAAAATTAGCCATAATGATCCAATCACATCCCACTAGAGGCAGACAAGTTATGTTAAGATGATTTTTTTTTTGTAACAGAAATATTTTTTTGCCCCAGCTGGGACATCAGTGAAGGTCTCTTTCTATTACTAGCATTAAACATTTTTACCTCACGACCAATAAAAAGAGAAGATAATTTGAGAACTTTAGTCCTCCTGAAGCATCACAAATCACAGCCCTTTCAGCTACTGGAATTGAATGGGGATCACTTACACCTCATAGAAACTGAAAACATGCAGGAAGCAAGCAATATTAGTTTAGACAGAAAGAGTTAAAAAAAAATCCACTTCCCAAAGAGATGGAGAAATCTACCTTCATTTTACAGTTTCCTTCACTCTGGGAAGAAAATGTTTGAGTGGGACAGAGCTGGAAATAGAAACATTCTTGTTTTAGAAGGCTTGCAACACTAGAAAAGAATACCACAGCTAAATCCCTTTTGCCTGCACCAAGAATCAAATGAAAAGCCTGCTTCTTCTTGCCAATTAAAATTTGTGGTTTCTTTTGTAACCCTTACAAAGTCACTTCCATAGAGATTTTATAATGTTCTGCTGCCTCTGGGTCTCCAAGGAAAAGGAAGCTAAACACCTTACTTTCACTATTCTGCGTGTTTTAAATTTGTCTGAGTTACTTAAGAGCATTTTAAAAGGGGAGAGACAAAATTATGAGACTGAACAAAATCCCAGAACAACAATTTAAAAGGTGTATTAAATGCACCTGAAATAATTTCTTGGATACATTGCCTAAGAAGGATACATTTATTCCTGAACTTTCCTCCAGCAGCTTCCCAAGACCTTGTATGAGAAGGAACATATGATCCTTTGGGGTTTTATTATTGCAATGTCAGTAAAATCTTGTGATCATCAGTATCCTAGTGTTTTTCTACATGTGCACTGTAGGGGAGTGAGAATACCAGGAATCCTCCTCATTTTGCCTCTGAGCTTCTTCTGCTGTTGTGTTTCTATGACCAGTCTCCCCATCTAAAACCAAAAAGAAAACAGAAAAAGCGTACAGCAACACTGAAGAATCCAAGTTATAAGACTTACTCCTCAATGGTGCCTTTTAAACGTTTTGAGGCATCTTGAAAACTTATAACTCAAAAAAAATCATTTAGAAGAAACAGCATTTAGATGAACCAGACAGCCAAGAATAATCAGTTGAACCACAATCTCATGATATTTTCTGTAAAGTGAATTAGGGAAAAGCAACATGGTTTTTTACATCTGTTGGTAATAATATTTCTGGTTAGAGCTGTAAAAAAAGCATCAACCTTTTATGTATTAGGAAAAAGAATATTCAGAGCAGAACCTCACCTCCGTTTAGCTCTTAATGACTAACAGCAGGACTCTAGGATATGCATAAAAATCAGTGTATTATTTAAATTGATTTTTTTTCTATAAAGGTTTTGAAAGTATGCTCCAACTACATTACTAGCATAAATTTCAATTTTATTACATCTATCTTAATACATGACAAAACACTTCTTGTAGGTGTAAACAATGTATATTTCCAGGCAAACAACACTTATTTATAGCACAAATTACAATTTGTCCAGGTCTCTTGCCTCCATATTGGTTGAGTTCTGTGGATAGCCTTATAGTGTGGTAAAAAACATGTTCAATTTTTCACTTACAGATAACTAAAAATTTGTTAAGGTATAAAATGAAGTATAGTGATCAAAGGAAACACCTAATAAACTCAAATTTTAATTGATACTAAACTCAATTCACAAGTTTTTCCACATGCACAATACCTGAAAGAGTCTGTCTCCTTGAGATCAGTGGCCTCTGGGCTTGTGCCATGCAATCAAAATTCTCATTTACTTCCAGCACTTAATCTAAAAATAAAGGTATGAATTCTAGCATTTAATAATTTTCTTCTGATTACTCATAAATCTTTATATTATTCATTCTTAATCAGCTTCAGAATTTGGAACATTTTCTGCACAATTGTCTCTCTTACTTCAATAAAGGAGAATCAATACGCGTTTCTATTCTCTTTCTCCTATTTGCTGCTCCAGTTAGTCTGCTCTGTCCTCTGTTTTTATTAAGTTTTGCTTTATTCCTGAGATTGAATTCACAAGCTTAGCAAAATGATGAGGCTGTCTCTAGTTTCAGTTCCTTAATTTCCCTCCTATATTATCTGGCAGACCCTGGGGTGCTGGAGTGGTCCATTGCATCTTTTTCCTGCTTGTTCATTCTTCCATTACTTTGAACTAAAAAGTAAAAGTTTTCTTACTAATCATGTTGTTTTATTAACTGTATTGATGTCTCAGCTTTTCTCTGATGACTGCCACCTTTCATTAAAAAGCAGGGCCTGATTTTTAAGGTTTATACACAGGTCAGACAATTAAATGTCTTGGGTCTTTGAAGTTTTACTGGATACATTCAGTGCTACATTGAGTCACGTAGACCTGGTCTTTCTGTAGAAAGGAATACAATTCTCCCTCCACCTGTTCGCCCTTTAAATCACAGCAATTGAAGGTCACATTTCTTATGACATGCACCCATGTTACCCCGAAGATTTATTTGAATTCCAACATCTGAAACAGACTTTGTTCAGATCCCACTGTGAAAGAACTCTGCTACTGTCTAGTGTAATACCACAACTGCACAGTTTTATGGTGTAGAGAACACATCGGAAATATCACATGTTCAAACACAAAGCTCAGTCATGGATCTCCTACCCTGTCCCTCGGACATCAGCAGGGAATCATTTGCAAGGCAATTGGAGTGTTTGTGTGCTTCCCCCGCTACTGCCAAAGAGCTTCTCACTTCTGCTGATATCTTAGCAATATTTGTCCTCCTCTGGGGACAGAAAGTAGGAAACCACCAAAAACATTGCCTACAGGCTCATCCATTCACCCAAGAAAAAAGGTCTGTCTGAAAAGCTGAATTTGCAACCATCTGTGCCTATAATCTGCTCCACTTACAAACAAACGGGAGGAAGAATTCCTAGAATTTCCTAAACATTAACATGTAGACTAGAAGCCATTGTGAAGATAGAATAACAAAATCCACAAGTTTCCTTAGCCAAGCTGTTTAACAAGAAAGAGAAGAAAGTCACCAGCACTTACTTTTCAAAGTCACAGAAGAGTGTACCAAATTTATTTTTCTATTATCACAGCGGTTGCTTGCCATTTCTTTCTCTTACTATAATTTTCAGAGCTAAGGAGTTACTGGGCCAAATTGCTTTAGTCAGAAATAGGTTGCAATGCATTTATCAATTTGCCATTTCTTTCCTTCATTCTTTTGTTTACTCATTCAACTTTTCTCCTTGGAAGCAAGTCAAAAAATCTTGCATTATCTCTAATTTTTTAAGAAGGGCAATCATGTCTTTTAAAGTTGCTTCCAAATCTGTGTCCATTTTGTATGCAGAGGGATTTTCCTGATCCATACTCAGTTTGCGTGCAGAGGGTTAGCAGGAAAAACAAGATTACTTGGAACAGTGTTTCAGAGGTACCTGAAGGCTGCTGGGCGTGGGTTTCCCAAACTACAAGGTAAGAAGTCCATCCAAACTGTTTTGGGGTTGTTTTTCTCTAGAGCTGTGCAGGAAAATAGAGTTAACTTACTTTTTTTTTTTTCGGTGTATTACATGAGAAGAAAATCGCTGTAAAAGAAAGATAGAAAGATAGAAAGAGGAGAGGAGCTTCCCCACACTGTAGTTCAGACATACTGCAGCCTACAGAAGAGGCAGACAGACCTGTGTCTCAAGCAGGGTCTCTACAGAACCTATCATGTAAGTAAAACATTTGTAACATTTTCCATTTAAACTTGTTTTTTCACTTGCTCCAACTTAAATTTGGCTGCAGTTTATATCTGCTTTTATCATGGTACAAACAATTTTTTTTGTTGCCATCATGTTCCCTTGCCTACAGTGGGGTACCTGGTGTTCTGGCACATACTGTGCTGAATTCTTCCATCATATCACAGTGAAGGCTTTCCCTTTCTTCCAGCTCTTCTCCTCATGCTATGCTCAGACTCTTGCCTGCCTTTTTAAATGCTCAGGCAATTGCCACATCAGGGAAGGAAAACTAAATTTCTGACTAATGGGTACTGTGAGGGTATAATTATCTCATGGCAGGAAGCCTTATTATCCAAACATATATAAAGTTAGAGAAAAGCAAAACCCTGCTAAGGGGAAAAACTCAGATTCTGTCTTCTGCAAAAATTATTTGGAGGGCAGGAGAAAGATCATCCCTTCAGAGTTATTTAGCCTTGGCTATCTCAGGAGACCAGGAGAATATTCTTTTTCTTTGATCATGGATCTATTTAGTCATCCAGGAGAAATGTCTGATTTTCCTTATATTCCTTCACTTCTGATCATCTGATGTTCCTCTGTCCCTGAAGTCAGTCCAGATAACCTACTCTCTTCCATCTCCCACCTTGAGGACTCTGGCAGACCTGACATCCTTATATTAGCTAAAGGTAGACTCAAATCTAAGATCAGAATAGATCTGATATGGAAAGTGCATTTAGAGCATCCTTAAGGCAAAGTTGCTTGGAGTTCACTCAGAGATACTGTTCAAAGAAGAGGAGGTTCCTGTCCTTTTTCATGCTAGCCTAATGGTTAAAACACCTACCAAACAAATGGGAGATATAATCCCACAGTAGCACTTCACAGATGAGAAGGACACTGAAGAGGAAGGTTTTGAAACACAGTCATTGAGGGGTCAGGAGTACAAGATTCACAGGATCAGATAATGAAAAATTTAAATGCAATATAAATCTACTCTAGGATTTACAAGTTGAAGAGGACAGACCAGGTGTCCTGGCTCTCTTCCAGAATATTTCTTGATTTTATCCAGTGCATATGTAATTTAGAATGCATAAACTTTCCTAAGAAAGCAGATGAAAAGGTGATAAACAGAGAATTGCCCTCATAACTTCTACAGCATTAAATAATGAAGGAAGTAGTAAAAATAACAGTTCTAAATGTGCATTCATTGTGAATTCAGGAGACTTTCTCCTTTTAAGAAGGAAAAACAACAGTCAGTATATTTATTTTCCTGAGAAAAATTCTTTAATAAATTAAAAAAGTGCAGAAGACAGAAGGTGGATACTATGAGACAAACACTATTTTTCAGAAAATTTCTGTAACCAAATTTAAGAAAAATCTTCCAAAAAATGGCAGTAAGAAAATCTGAAAACTAAAAATTTTCCAGAAATGCTTAGGCATGCTGTTCAGCTACTACAAAACCCCACTGGAATAGATGGTTTTATCATATTTCAAGTGGGATGTTGAAGAATAAAGGAATGCAAATGTCTTTTAAATTCCCTGAGTTTATTCCTGTATCTTCAATTTGATAAATAAATTAATAAACATTTGATGCATAAGTTATTCTTTATTTGTGGCAACAAACAAAATGTAAATGTCTGAAAAGAGCAATGCACATTATTACTACAACAATGACAGAAAACATTATAAACGGGTACAATGTGACCAGCTTCAAACAACCCTCTAGGGAAAAGAGTAGGCGAGTGCATGTTCACAGAGAAAAGTTAGGAAAACATCTGAGACTGCTCGACACGAGCAGCAGCAGTAAAGCTGCCCCTCCAATGTATACTGGAGCTCTCCATTATGCCACGTGTTTTTTTCTGTAAACTAAAATTCTATTCATGCCACTGAAGTTTCCCACAAACAAATCTAAAGCAAATACATGTGGCCCACAGATCTCATTAAAAAAAAAAAGTTTTGCTTTACACTTGGAAAAACAAAAAGGTATACACATACTAGGTACAAGATAGAAAGCATCTTTGCCATTTCTGTTAGTTGAATTCCAAAGACATCTTTTAAATTGCTAAGGAATATGCTAAGGAAAACATTTTTAGACTAATGGGTAACCTGCTAGTCAGAAGCCAGGATAATTAATTTAGAAGGCATAGAAGTATATCACTAACAGACAAAGTAAACAACAGGTCACAAGACCCCTAATAAAAATGAGTGCAAAATTTTCAAATCTAAGAAGCTAGAAATACATGCACTTCTCACATTTCATAATACCCAGGTCATATTGAAGATAAATAATGAAATCTAAAGCCGGACATTTTTGAAATAATTTATATAGTACTCCCATGATAACTAAAGATCAAGTAGAATAATTAATCATCCTTTCTGAGCCTTTCTGAGATAGGACCAGCCACAAAGACATGCAGGAATAATGAAGAATTAAGTCTAGCTGGTTTTATCAGGAAATTCACAGTCTACTTAGAGAAAATATTGCCTTTAGTCACAGAAATACATGAATAATAATGAGAACTAAAACATGATAAATAATCACTCTTATTGGCATAAGGGAAGACTCAGTTATTACTAAATTTTACAGGGGAATTTACTTGGTATAGGTTTATTTAGACAGTCTCAGCTCCTTGCTGAGGTAGCTGATATGCCTAAGGAACAACAGAATGACAGTGGCTAAGGGAGATTGTGGAGGGGCACAGCTCATCAGACCCTGGACCTGTTCTTGTTCAGCTCCTCATCTCATACCAAACACATGCAAGGTTTTCAAGGGACTCGGAAAGAAGGTTGTCCGTGTTTTCTCAAAGTGAACCTGAGAGTATTTTGGAGGGCCTGAGGATAGCCAGGAGTCACAAACCTAGAGAGACTGAGCACTGAGGGCTCCACCTCTGCTGGTAACTTGCTGTGGTAGATAATTTTGTCCAAGATCTTAAAGCAACCAATTAACTGATTTTTTTTCATGCCAAATCCAGTAGAAAACAATAAAATTTAGGCATCTAAAACATTTTATAAGATCTCAATGCCTTTTTAACCACCCACAGTCTGCATGTCGATCTGAAAACCCTATATGAGAGAGGTAAGAATGTCTCAAGAAGGAGGCTAAGGCATGCTAAAAAGATACTAAGGCCTACTGCTTATAAAACATTGGGTTCCCTCACAGGAAGAGGTGCTAAGTAAACACAAGATATATTCCCACAGACAAGGAGTTACTTGCAAACGCACATTGAAGGGAATGAGGTACAACAACAACGTGTGCACAGAATACCATATAACAAAATTAATGCAAAAGCCAAAGGCTAGCCACAAATTAAGGAGATGTAAGACATCTTGTCAGAAAAATTCACATGATGCATAACAAAAATGGAAACAGAGAAGGTAATTATCTATAAGGACTTAGATGTTGTATTAGGCCTTCAATGGACCACATATTTCCCAGGGATAGCTAGGAAGTCCAAAATTTTGTAAGCCAATATAACAACAATTGCAAGAAATTGCAATTTCCAAATATAACAACATATGCAGGAAAAAAATTCCCTAATGTTCTGTATTGTGTCATGAGGCTCCTAATCTGCCTTATATTCTGGCACCAGAAATATTTACTTAAAGCATTTCCTCTACTCTAAGACCGCTCCCACACACCCATCCTTTAAAGAAACTTATTCTCATCATCAAATCCTGGTACTTTTGCCTGTCCCAGATCTGTTTTATAAGGAAGCAGTAGCTATGAGGACTACAAATCCCTCCAAAGTCATTCTGGTACACCTTTCTCTCAGAGTTACAGCAATCCATAATTCATCCCAATGATTCACAATGATCGGGGTACAAAATGCTACAGACTAGTTTGGATTCCTTTTCCTCCAAGTTACATCTGCCTAGACGTGGATAACAGTGCTTAAGAGATAGTCCCAAATCCCTGCCCAAGATACTGGGTTGATCCAGACTTTTCTGGGTTTGGTCAGCACCTTGGCCGTGGCTCCAAGTGCTGCCCTATTCAGATAAGGCTTCAGATCAACAAATGTGATCTATTTTAACAGGCTGCCATGAAAATCCAAGAGAGGCATGTTTCTTGTAAATAATGTCTGGTAAATCTGCTGGAGTTCTTCACCTACAGGGTGTGTTATAGAGAAGATGAAGCCAGACTCAGAATCAAATATTTTGATTAACCTTCAATCCCTTCACAAAGCCATGTGAATTATGCATTCTTACACATTCTTTTTCATTCTTTTGGGTTACTTCTGTGTAACCTTATTAAAGTCCAGTCTTCCCTCATATCCTCAAAAAAAAAGTTCTACCATAAGACCAGGAAAAAACATAATTGCATGACTGTCATCTGTCCATTTGTTAAAAAATTCGATAACTAATATCCGAAGAAGAGGAACAGTTACAAAGTGAAATGCTTCTCTTCTGTTCCAACTTTAACTGAAGAACTCCATCTTCAAACAGTGGCTCTTGTCCATATTACAGGTACCATTACCTCATCTTCCTGTGACATGAAAATGGCCTGCTCATGTCCTCTAGACCCCCCATGTTGTTTTGCAGAATCTGCTGATATTCTTGGACAGTTTCAGAACAAGCTTCAATCGTTAACCTGGAAGTTTTCTCATACCCCAGAGTGCCCCTGTATTTTGATACTTTCTGTTTTGTAGCTTTGACCACAGACATGGAGAGTATTTTCATCTGCAAGACTAAGTTAAAATAAGCTAAAGTATACCAGGTTGCCCCTGTAGAAACAATTTTAACTGAAAAACTGAAATAAAGTGGTGGTCTATAGAAAGATGGGGGGGAGGCTAGTCACGGTTTTCTATCACTATTTTACTTAAATAATTTATTCCTATCCCTTGACACAGACAGAAGGACTAATTTGAAAGAAAAACAAAATACTTTGGATGATTTGCTAAATGAGTTTTCACCAACTCAGAGGATTTGAACCCATACACCCATTGAAATAGCATATCTTTATTTCTTACCAAATCAAGTAACAAAAAAGAAAATGAAAAAAACAAAAAGAAAGGACATAAGGATCTCAGATACAATGAGAAATGATGCTTTCAATGTGTTTCTTCACAAGTGTATCTGCTTAACAGCAACAGATACAATAGACACAAAGTATGCTGAACTGTAAATAATCCAAAAAAAGGATAAACATTAAGAACTTTCTATTTGTGGTGCTTTAATTGTTGTTTTGTTTAGTTTATTGAACCATAAAATTAGTTGAATTAACTGTCCAAATATACCAAGTTAACCTTCCCCTATTATACCCGTTTATTTAACTTATTTTTCAGAACTTATTAGAATAACAATATGTATTATACTAGGTAATGATTATGTATAGCCCATGTTATTTAAAACTGCTATAAGAACAATTTCTGTAACTCCAAATTTTTTTCGTATCTTGATCCTAATTCCTTCCAGTAGAAGATATATTGCAAAAACCCAAGCTAGTTTTCCACCAATTATTATAAGCGATTATGCCATTTTTTAATTAACTAAAAAGAAGATAGAGGTGATATTAAATGAAATCTGTACTTAGGATGGTCCTACATAGACCTATTGTAAACCGGAAATTGTCACTATCAATTCCAGTTTGGTTTCTAAATGAGAGTATCTGATACAGATCTTGAATTTTCCTATAGGAATAGTCCCTAATTCAATATTTTTATCAGCATATATAATATGATCACGCCTCAATAAGTCAAGAGCTTTGGCCAGGCTGTTACAGCCAATTTGCCATTGGCATTTTATTATCAATAATGGAAAGATATTACGTCTCTGGCAACTTGGAACTGCTATGTAATTTTGATTACCACTTGCAAGCAAGGTAGCCAAAATCTTAATATACAGCCTTCTCCTAATAGAACAGGTAGTTACATATTTGCAATTAGAAACCCCTCAGTCTTAGGGATAAGAATAGACTTGTTTTCTTGAAGATACTCAAGAGATCGTTAAGTAAATCATAAATGTTTCTAAACATTTTCTGTGAGCATCATTTAAAAGTAACCCAGGAATCTTTAGCTTTCATCACTTCACATATATATATATATAATTTTTTTAACAAAATTAGAGCTCTTTCATTACTAAGCAGTTATATATGAAGGTAATACATTTTCCCTTTGCACTGTATGTTGGCATTTCCAAAACAACTGCTTCGGCACCAAGGTCTTTTACTGGTAGAGGATATGTATAAAAATTGTAAAGGACAAACTGGATAAAAGTTGTTCTATGCCTTTTTAATATCAACTCTCTTCTTGCTAATGGACCTTCTTTAGTGTGATGAATGCTGTTGAGATTGCTGTTTCAAAAAGAGATCACATAAGCAAAAGATAAAACCACTAATACCTCTTATGTTTCTAGCACCCATAGGTAAGGGATGCTGTTCAAAAACCACCTACCATTCATCTTTCTTTGTGGTAAATTTTGAATGAACATGAGAAATTCCTTTTCAAATCTTACTGTGGCAAAGGTACTTCTCAAGAAGCTGTAAGAACTGCAAGCTGTGTGGTGGCAACCCTGCTCAGACTTTTTCATCTGGTGTAGTCATGACTCATCAGAAGTTTGTTCATTAGGATTGTGTGTTTCATTCTAGCCCAGTATATATACTGATATGTCTCTTCCCCATGTTTCCTCCATTCTAACTAGGTGAATAGATGGCATATCTACAGAATGAACACTTGCAACTTAAATACATTAGCAGGGCATCCTTGAAGGAAAAGCTGGCTGTGTAGCAGGTTATATTAGCCAGCAGGTCCAGGGAAGTGATTCTCCTCTCTATTCAGTGTGAGACCGCTTCTGGACAGTTGTATTGAGTTTGAGATTCACCAATATAAGACAGACATCAGCCCTCCAAGCAAGTCCATCAAAGAGCACCAAGGTGGTCAGTGAGCTGGAACACAGGATGGCCAAGGAGAGGTTGACATAGCTAGGCTTGTTAAGGATTAAGAGGAGAAGGCTTCAGGGAGGGATCTTATTGCTGTCTGCAGTTACCTAATGGGAAAATTTAGATAAGATAAACTCAGGCTCATCTGAAAAGTGCACAGCAACAGGATGAGAGGCAACAGACACAAGCTGAGCAAGGAAATTCCAACTATAGCAGAATATTTCTATTCTTCACCACAAACAAGGGTGATCAAACACTGGAACTTGCTGCTCAGAGAGTTTAAGGAATCTCCACCCCTGGAGATATTCAGAACTTGACTGGGCACAATCTTGAGCAATCTGATTTGGCTGGCCCTGCTTTGCACAGGGGTTGACTAGACAGTCCCCAGCATTCCCTTCCAGCTTAGACTACCCTCTGGGTCTATGAAGCGCAGACAGCTGCATGCTGTGTTTTGTTCATGCACCAAAGAGGACTTGGTCACATTGTCACAGTAGTGCAAATGTGTTTAAATGTCTTCTGGACAGGATCTAGCACGCATCATTTAGGCAGAGAGTTACAGGTCCCAGAATATGGGCAAATGATCACCTGCCTGTACATACATGCCTGTATATTCTTTATTTAGAGATACAAATCATCACTTCTACTTTCAAATATTGCCTGCTTTGAAAAAGACATCATCTTTTTTTCAGCCGACTGGTTTTGTACTCCTGTGAAGCGTTAACATAACTCCCCATGCTGTTTGTATGGCAGGCTCTTAGTCCACGACTCTGCCCTTCACATGGTATCTGCATATTTCACTTTATCATTGCTCTCTGTGTTAGCACCAGCTTGATCCTTTCTTCAGAAGAGGAATATTTTCCTGGCTCTGAATGCTACCTATAACTTCAGCTGCCTGACACCAAGCTAAAATTCCTCTACAGTTGGCAGAGAGAAAAAGGCCCCTCCAGAAAGTGATTCATCCTCACTTTTCTTGGAAACAAGGCCGGTAAATTTCTGAACATATGCAAATCTCAGATATGTACTCTTTAGACAC
This sequence comes from Chiroxiphia lanceolata, assembly GCF_009829145.1. Classification (NCBI taxonomy): domain Eukaryota; kingdom Metazoa; phylum Chordata; class Aves; order Passeriformes; family Pipridae; genus Chiroxiphia; species Chiroxiphia lanceolata. Next base: position 65,589,270 of record NC_045639.1, read on the forward strand.
TATTCATGTCTTTAGCTCTCTTCATTCGTGAAGCTTTCAGTGAGGCACAGAGCAGAAAAACCCAGATATTTTTGGAACAATATAGAGTAATTTAGTTATTGTGACCTGCAGAAGAAGACACTAAGAGCAAGAAAAAAAGAAGTTTTACAGAACTAGTTTCCTGTATAAAAGGTGGAGGGAAAAAAGATATATGAATTATTCCAATCTCTGAAAAAAGGTACAATTTTGTAGTACAATACTTACCCAAGTATGCCCTTACAAAAGGTACAGTATTTACGTAACACTCTCATTAGGAAATCTCCTTCATTACACCTAGGAACCTAATACAGAAATTAATTTCTTCTCTTTTTCTCCTTTTCCAAACCCTGCACCAGTAGCAGTAGTTTTCACAATTGTGACAAGATTGTTTTGCCAGTTTTACATGAGGCTGCACAGTGGCATGAGGAGCCTGCTAGCATCATCTCATATAGTACTGAACTTCTCCTGACTACAGAAACCCACAGAGCTATTGAGACAACAGCAAGTCCCAAAAGGTGTAAATGGAAGCTTGTGTGGCTGCAAGGCACAGGAACTAAGCTGTAAAAGAAAAATCAATCCTCTCCAATTGAAGAACATCAACAGACAATTTTCACAGAATTTCACGAAATATTCTGAGTTGGAAGGGACCCACAAGGATCATCCAGTTTCTAAGTGAATGCCCCATACAGGTCTGAATCCACAACCTTGGTGTAATTAGCACCATGCTCTAACCAACTGAGCTAATCTCAGGGCATTTTACATCGTATCTGTTCTTTGCTGTCTCACAGGTCTTCTGTTCTTCCCTCTGGCATCGTCTCTGAAGATTCAAGTTCTGTCAGTTAATTTCAGATCAAGACCAAGAGTGTGTCAACAGCCTGCAGCTCCCGCTAAGTCTTTGCTGCATGGTGAGGAGCCCACTGATCCAGGAGATGCTCCAGCAGCAGCGCTCCGGGCAGCTGACAGGCATCAGCCCATGCGGCAGGCATGCAGGGGCGGACTGGAAAGAGAAACACTCATATCAATGTCAGCCAAGTCACCAGGGTGCCCAGGGTAACAAAGGAGGCATGTTAGAAACTCTCCTGGCTAGACAACTGTAAAGGAGTTTCTTCTTGGGATAACAGGAACCCAGCCTTTTGGAGATAGAAGACAAAAGGACAATGTGTATCTCATCTTATTCTCCTCTGTGAGGAAGAGAGAAGATAAACTCATTTTCTCACATATTTCTTAATGCATCTGTAAATAAAAGACTACTATTAGCACTTTTCATCAGACATCATCTGTGTGTCAAAACTGTTTAGCGTATGACTTGAAATCTTCTCCTTCAGAGAGCATGCAAGCAAGAAAAAGCTGCCTTTGATTTATTAAAGATGAACTACCAGTGCTGTAAAAGGCACACACAAATCCTAAGAGCAAGGCAGGATGAATGCCGCCCTCACATTTATATATAAAGTTCAGTACACAACCTTTCCTGTTTATTAGCCTGTCAACATTCATGCAGTCACAGTATATCTACATCGCTATTTTTTGAGTTTACCTGTGTGTTATTTGCTGAAGATTGCACCAATTTAGATACAGAATGCTTCCCTGTCTGCATGAAGCCTTTTGACTCGGGAATTAAATTTGGGGATAAATAGCATATGAAAAGAAGATATGAAAAAAAGTCTATTTTTTAGTTAAATGAAAGACAGGGTGAGATTAACTAGAATTCAAGCACAGAAAACAAGGGAAGAGTAAACTAGTGAGGATAAAAAGCCCAGTGCCTCTTACCGTATCACTTCCAAGCTAAAACCAGCTTGGAATTCAGCTCTGGATCTCTAGAAGTGCCAGGGATCTCAGCATCCAGAGCTGTGTCATGGCTGCACAGGCACTGATGGAGGTATTGCCTTCAAATTACTGAATGTAGTCTTCATCTGACAGTAAATACAGCAACTACCTCTATCTCAGTCATTCCTCCACAGAAGTCATTAACAGATATGACATCAATGTCAGGGGGATATGGTACACTATAGCTATTGAGCAGGTAACGCCTACAAGCATTCCCCTGCTCCTCCTTTTATTTGTTGTATGTGGGTGTCTTAAGTAATCCTTGAGAGCTGGTTCTGGACTGGTGTTGTAAGGTAGTGCTATGCTAAAGATGCTGTCACTATCTCAGATACAGAAATTCTGACTATGTCAAGAGGTGTTGGGGTGCCATTACTCTCCACCAGCTCCTACTTCCCATCACAATCTAACTTCCAGAATTATCCTACTGGGCAAAGCAGTTCTCTTCAAAAGAGCAGGAGATACCTGCGGTTCATCACATCTAAACAACACAGACAAAAAAAACCAGTCAGACCTAGTTCTTTGCATAAAAAGATACTGAAAACACTATTGTTTCATATTCATGGTAAATGACACAGGAGAAAAGAAAAATAAGAATTTGGTACAAGATTGTCTTTTATGCTCCTTATTTCCCAAACCCAAAGCTGTTCTTTTCTTTCATAGAGCTCTCAGAGGATCTTAGTTATTAATTCAACCAAAATGAAATAATCTTCAGAAGCCAAGTGAAAAGCAGCTTACTGCGGAAGACAGTTGTTGGACAGCTTTGTTGTCGCTGCTGGTTTATTTTTGTTTTCCATGCAGCACATTATGAAATGCATATTATTAGCGGCCAGGGTCCCTCATGTCCTGTTCTGCCCTTCTGCTACTAAGAACCATGTGCTCTCACTATCAGAGGCTGTGCAGAAGCAAGTATTTGCTCAGTTGGTGACTGCCAGCCTTCATGCACTTCACCGTGGAGGCAGGGGGCACAGGCTTGTCAGCAATGGCAGCATCTGCCAGGCTAAAAAGCCTTTCAAAGCAAGTGTTTGAGGGGAAACAGTTGAGTGTGAGGAAGACAGTTTGACTCTGTGAAACATGTCCCCCAGCAGATCTCTCCAGCTGCCCATGCTACCTGCAGGCAGGGTGACTGGCAGACACAGTGTCAACCTGCCCTCCTGCATCAATGTTTCATGCAGTTCAAGCTTCAGCCTAACCCTCACGGAGCTTAGGAACAGTTCTGGCAGAGCCAGACTCCATCACAGCTCTAAGAACTTTTCTCTTTCTAAATAACCACTATCAGGCTGCTATGGCTTTTTTGTGCCAAATGGCACCATGCTCCAAAAAACCAGATTTAGATCCTGCCAAAAATATAGCTCCTCCTATAACCCTGAGCCTTTCCTCATGATGGTTTATATCTACCATTCATTCTGGTAGGTAAAAGGACCAATGTCCTTTGAAATCTGTCAGCCAATTATGTGGCTCCAGTATAATTCTGATTTTAATATATTTTTGAGGTGGCTGGCAGTGTTTGCAGCACTTCCTGTGCCAGCTAGATCTACCTCCCATGTTACTGTTCACAGTCCAGCATTCAGCTTTACACCTCATTCAGTTGTTCAGCTGGCAGGAAAATGAGCTAGCATGGCACACAACGCAACAGAGCATCAAAGGGCAACAGGACAAATCATATACATTTCTCCCCCGTGGGTAGTCTGAGCCCACAGATGTGAACTCTCCTGGCTCTGGCTTCAATGCTAGTCTCTGACATGCAATGGAGTAACCCTTGGTTCAAACCAGATAATTAGCTGTAGCAATAGAAAGTCTGCTGGAACAAGTCACCTTCAATTCGTTTCCCTCTTAGAAGTGTCAGGCTGGTAAGGCAAAAGCCTTGGAGCAAGGGAAATTGAGACACAGCCATTTCCAAGCTGTCTCTGCTAGATGGCCTTCTGTGAAACCCTATGGAAATTTAAAAACTGCTATCTGCCGGTAGCAAATTGGCTCTCCTTGCTGGCACCAAATGTATCATAAAAGGTGGCTCCAGTCCAAACCATGGAAACTTGCTGGGTCAGCACATCTGCATTTGTGTTTTGGCAAGAAAGCGTAGGTTCTGGGGGTATTTAGCAATAACGGTGCTCAGCTTTAGATCATTTGAACCAAACACAGACATTCAGCCTAAATTAACAGCGTAACTCAAGTTCAACATGGACAAAATAATCTTTCCCAAAGCTACCCCCCACTGTCTCCTTCTGTGTCAGAGTATAATGCATCCTGCCTGTCATAAAAGCTTTCACCCTAAGTCTACTATCTATCCAGGTATCCTACTAGGTCTTCATCTCTAACAATGTTTGAATGTGTCTCTCCAGTGCTCAGCTATGTGTCTAACTTCTGGTTCTTTCCATTTTATGAAATGCTTCCCGTTTTACATTGCCAAATATATAACCTCTTTTGTTTCAACTGCAGCAACCATTTTCTGCCAATCTTACCTACAGGACTTCACAGTTTGACCTCTCCAACCCAATCACCCCACTTTTCTTCAACCCTTTCTCCTTCTCTGGCACACTGTCACTTAAGTTACCTTAAACTCTCATAGCACTGTTCCCTGCCACCACCCTCCATGTTTTTCCTCAGTCAGCACTGAAATACAGATTCCTGGTTCTGCATTTCTGATGGCATGAACAGCCATCACAAAGTCCCTGCAAAATCTGCAAGGTACAGACATCTCCATGCCTCCTCATGCACTGATCCTTCCACTTGGAGGGAGTGAAAGGTCTTGGAAAAGGAAAATGTTGAAAACCTGAGCTACCTGTCCCTTGCTTAGTCCCAATAACCTACCACATGCTCAAGGGGTATGTTCAGAACAGCAGAGCACCTGTAGCTCCAGTAGGTAACTTTGGCACCTGTCCTGTGCCGCTTCTTTTGTCAAAATCTTATACTGTTGGAAGGGAATGAGCCAGCCAAAGCCAATATCCAGCAAAAAGAGCTGAATTAACTGAATGAGAGAGAAGGACCAACTGCACAGCAGCCACCTAGCCCTTTGCATCCACCAGAGCTCCCTCCACTGCAGTGTCAGCCCCGCTGCCCACCTTGGAACCCTTCAAGTTCACAGCACAAAACTCATCCGACACAGTGTGGAGGTTACTTCTCTATCTTTTCCAACACACATATTTTGGGCTGGTCACTGTCTCATATTTTACTCAGATAGGCCCTCTGCTATCAATTACATCGAAGATCTTGAGTGTGTGAGACAGTATGACAGTAAGTGTAGGGGGAATAAAAGTTTTGCAACCATTACAGAGAAAAAAGTTTTCACAAATAAAAAAACCAGAATATAGACAAAGGAAACTTGCTACTGATTGTTTAACTCAATATTTAGCAGGGATACAATTGCACAGACAGAAACAAACTGAACTCTCAGAGCTATGGTTAGAGCCTCTGTATTAAAAGGCCATATGCAGTTGATGAGTAGATGATTAGAGCATGAACAGAAGCTCTTAGGGACATTTGTATTCAGTGCAAAAGCAAACATCCCCCACTGAACTGTGAAACAGTTGGCTAACTAAGGCTGGTTACAAAAATAAGGAAAAAGGTGGAGAAAAACAAAAAGAATGCAGTGGTAAATTTCTTGACATAAATTCTAATGACTTTCCACTCTCTTTTTTCTACCCTCTCCTGAAAGCCACACTTCCTTGTATTAGGTCTCTTTGGGTTTCTCTCTAACTCATCCAATAATTTCAAGGAGAATTTGGGTAGAACTTGAAGACCCTAAAGTTTCTAGGAGAAAATGTTTAATTCAAAAATTTACCATGGCTGGTAGCAATAATCCAGATGACACCAAGAATGTAACATGAGCAGAAAACATAGATTTTTAATGTTTGACACTTTTCTCTCCTGTTGATCTTCCAAATTATCTTTTTTGAAATATATATCTTAAAACTTTTAAGCTTTCCTGATGAATATTTAACTTATATTTAAGATAGCCTGATAGTGCTGAGCATTTTTTATGCAGTCGCTCTTTGTTTTGCTGTCTCAGTACTTCTATTCAAGACATTTCATCATCACAGAAGGTAGCTAATGAGTGGTATTACAGTTTATAGCTCACAGATGCCATTAAGAACAATTCCTAGATTTTGTTACTAGTCATTTTAAAAACTTAAGTAACTCTCCAGCAATCATCATTCCAGCAAAGTTTTCAGTAGGCAGACAAAAACTGACCTGCTTGTGCCAATTCCTTGGGTTTGTGCTTGTCTTCTCGGGAACTGTCCCCAGGTTTCTGTTTGCATTTCCCCACTTGTGAACAGCATGTGCCTTGTATGGCATTGAGAGCCTCATATGACATTCTCAGAAAGTGGACTATGAGAGATGACAACTGGTAGACCATGAATATTTACTGAGAAAATAGCAGACTGCATTTTAGAAGGATTTTGTTCCTCTGCTGGTCTGCAAGGACTGTAGCCAGGATTTTAGCATCCTTACCTTCAGCATCAGTGTGTCTTAACCTAAGGGGGAATATTTTCACTATTTCAGTGTAATACACGGATGGGCTCCATGAACCTTAAGATATCCATAAAACTTCTCCCTGTCCATTGGTTACCATCAGCAGTCACACAACTCACCCAGTGCAAGGTGATGCCCAATAAAGGAGAAAAGTCATAATAAATGTAGTCTTAGATGGAACATGGCTATCAGAAGGAAGCAAAAGCTTGAGACTTCTGAAATGCAGCATCTATAGCATTGAACCAAACACAGGTCAATGCTGATCTCACCTAAAAAAAAGGCTCTGACCAAGTTCAAGTGTCCAAATGTGTCAGTGGCCAAACTGGTTAATTACAAGTTCTCAAAATGGAAATGGTTACAAAATAAAAGTTATTTTCAGCAACATCTCCTCCAAAATTTACAGTTACTACATATTGCTAACTGTAAGTGAAATATTAAATTCAGTTCCTTCAATAGGCAGTAGAATACACCTCTGCTGGTGGTACAGCTCACCTAATAGATCTTATTACTGTTGGTTCTCAATCCAGTTAGACTAGGATACCAGAGGCCTAAGTGTGCCAAACTAAAGCCTTATTTCCATACAAATTCTGCAGTGTGGACTTTTGAACTCTTTTGAAAATGTGATCCTGAAATAACAATCAAAAACCTAGCTTTGAAACTTTTAAATCACATTGTCTTACAAGGCTCAGATTTTGCAGTAAGCATCATGTGTACAATAGCTTTAAAATAGAAATTACATAATAATTACATTCTACCAGTCGAGACACAAACTAAAAAGTGACACATGGACTGCATCATGTTGAGAACAAAGAAATCTCTGTCAGTGCTACAACTTGACTGAATTGAGTCACAAATCTCAGAAATTATGAACACCATTGTAAGTCTTTCTAATGCATCTTTACACTAAGCTCTAAATAGTGCTCTTTTCATAGGTAATATGACTGTTGGTTTTTTTCTTGTTACAGGCTGTGGCCAAAACACCAGTACATTATTAAAAATGTTTTTATATGAATTTGAGCCTTAGAATAGATTTGATTGGAGTACATAGGGGTTTTTTTAACATCAGGTGATTAACTCTATGGACAAATCTTAAGGTATGTCAGAAACAGGCACACATTGTTAAGTATTTCTTTAAAGACATAATTGCTATAACTGCCACTCTTCCACTAAATCAAAATCAGAAAAAAAAAAAAACCAACAAACAGATTTCTGCTGCTATCTAATTGCTGTATTGTGTTTCCTGCTGGCTTCAGTAGGTTTTCATCATTTAAAGTATTTGTAAATAGTTTAAGAAATGCGGGGATTCTTTTCTAAGACATGATCCAAGTAGAAACTTCATGAACTCTTCAGAAAGAAAAATATAGGTTAGCAAGTAAGAGGTCTCAAATATAACAGAAAGGTAAGAAAGAGTAGAGAAATGTTGCATTAGTATTCTTTCTTAGTGAGTGTAAAACCAGAATGGATTAATAAGGATGTACTAAGCTATAAATACTAGGCACCAGCCCACATTTCACTTGGGGAATCGACCATTTTCCTTTGTTTACAATTCTACTTTCTCATTTACCTGAAATAATATTGGTACCAAACCACCAATCTCACCTGTTAACAGTTGCCAGAAGTTTGTTTATGATTAATGCCTATTTTTTCTTTTTTTTTTCCTAAGATTCAAGAAATTTCTGTATTAATGAAAGAAAAAAACCAGTTTATTTCTATGGCTTTCTCTGCTAAGAATTCTTTTTCTCAAATAAGATTGAACAAATGGATTGTAGATACTCTGTCGATCTTTATATTTTAATGCATCATATCACACTGGATTATATGGGGTATCACTCAAATTAAATTTACTCCTGAGAGATGCAATAACTTTCAGTCAAACCACAGGTACTGAGCATCCTTCAGAAGCAGGTATATAATGTAGGATGATGAATGAGAGTGAACACAATCAGCTGGAGAAGAACAAATTACTATTGCTGGATACAACTAAGCTACAGGACTTAAACAAATCATTTTGATTAGCTGAATAACTCCACAAATTATGTGTGATCCCAGGAAAAGACATTTCTGACACGTAGTTCTCAAGTAAACTTATGTCTGCTTTCCAGATGCCGATTCAATGGCCCACACTTCAGGAATGCCTGAATGTCTTAATGTTACTATCCTATGCATCAAGAATAATAAATAACTAGGAAATACTCTATAGCAAAACTAGGCTGTCCTAGTTAACAATTTCCAAGCTGCTTCTGACTGGCTGCCTCTCACACACTACACCTGATCTGGGTGAAGAGGGTAAGTTCGAAAAGTGAATAGCTGTGAAAAGTCAGCGTGCGAACTCATCCCAGGAGAGAAACCCTGTGTGATTAACCCTGTGTGCCTGCACATGAGCTAATGCTCTTCCCACCAAACTTCAAATCATCCATTCAAGCGTCAAGGTCTTTCCAAGAAACAGAATGCATTTTAGAACCATTCCACCACTGACCCCAAGTTGCACTTCAATAAAGAAAGAAATCCCTGCATAATAAAAGGTTCTGATAGCACTGTCTTAGAGCCACCCCACCTAAAGGACCCACTTAACTCTTAAATTGAAAGAGCCTGTTACTTGCTAAGTTGTTCATCATTTATGAGTTTGTCTCAGCTGGTCACACATATAGGACAAATGAAAGCAACTGCAAAAGTTTCAGCTGCAGGAGCTGTGGAGAAATAGCACACTCTGAATTAGATTTTTCTAAAGTTGAGACAAGGTAGTTAGTTATGAGGACTCTTTATGCTTTGAGGAAATAAGGTGTTTTTCAGAAAACTTTTCATCCCAAGCTAATACTTAATTGTTCATAAAAACATATGCTCAGTAATCCCACATTAGACACTTTATAGTTTATGCTAAGACTGTGGTTTTGGATAGCGTTTTAACAGCTTGTGAAAATTGTCATTTTTACAGGGTCTGGTCCATTATGAACCTTCATATTTGTCCTCTGAAAGAAAAAAGATCACCATGTGTGCTTAAAGAAGTCATTATATCTTAATATAAATCACAACAGCTGCAAAATGGAAAAAATTTCAGGGCAATACACAAGGTGTTTACAATCTACTGGGCCCATTATTTTAGTGCTGCTTTGTCGTACTATCTATCACTCTTTTGGAAAATCCCAGTGTTTTTAGCTTAAGCCTAGTGCCTGATGGGATCATCCCCACATCACCATTGGCCAATCAGAGCTCAAATCAGTCCAACAGGTTTAACTACCCTGGTAGCCTCATCTCCTCAGATGGTAAGATCGACGGAGAGATAGACAACAGGTTAGCTAAGGCATATAGTACCTTTGGAAAACTCCACAAGAGAGTATGGCGTAATAAACACTTGAAGAAAGCACCAAGATCAGTGTTTACAAAGCCATAGTGTTGTCTACTCTCCTATATGGTTCCAAATCATGGTCATCTACCGCCACCACCTGCGTCTCCTAGAACGCTTCCATCAGCGCTGCCTCCGTACAATCCTAAACATCCGCTGGTCAGATTATGTGACCAATACATCTGTACTAGAGCAAGCAGCTGTCACAAGTATTGAGGCCATGTTGCTGAGAACACAGCTGCGCTGGGCAGGGCACGTCTCAAGGATGAAGGACCACCCGCCTTCCTAAGATCCTGCTCTATGGTGAACTTGCCACTGGCTGCCGCATGAGAGGAGCCCCGAAGAAAAGATTCAAGGACTCCCTGAAACAACATCTCAGCCTTGGCCATATTGATCACCATAACTGGTCTACTCTGGCCTCCAATCGGGAGGCCTGGAGACACACCATCTATAACGCAGCTGTCTCCTTCGAGAACACACGCAGGATCACTCTTGAGGAGAAAAGGCAACGCAGAAAGAACCGTGTCTTGCAAATACACCATCTAAGGAGTCTTTCTGCTGCACCTTTGTGCAATCGGATATGTCTGTCACGTATTGGCCTCATAAGCCACCAGCGTGCCTGTAGCAAAAGTGGATAGTGCCTTCCCAAATCTTCGTTCGTGAAGCCAAGCCATGACATGACAGTGCCTGATGGGATAATCATACTTTTCATATTCTCAACTTTGAACTGCTTCCTAAATTCTTTTTTGTATCTGTTGTTACTCAATTTAAATCATCTGTGCTGGTCTGTATAAACAGTTCTGATTGGTTTCTGTGAAAATTAAATTTTTTATTGGCTTGTATTACGTATTTGACTACTGCTTTTCTAAACTACTAATTTTTAGGTCTTTTCAAACTTAAAATCAATTTCTTCCCTTGAAAAGGGAAAAAACCCTACACTCCCTGTAAAAACAAGTTTATAAATCTAAATATGAGTTAGAAATATGAATTAAGAATATATTTATTATTCAGACTAGATGTAACCTAAAAATTCTACTAAGAATCGACATGCTTACTTTTAAAAGGGTTGTGATCTGTATACCTGGTGCTACAACCTTTAGGAGCCTCGTAGAAATCTGTATATATGAGTAATTCCATATGCAAGAGTGTGCCATAGAATTTGCTGGAAATACATATTCATGGGTAAAGTTAATAGAGCTACTCAGAAATGTAAATTTACTTATACTTAGCATTGGTAGCAGGCCAGGAAGGTAATGCTACATATTCCAGTCTGTATAATGACAACTTACTCATCTAGCACATGTCACATACTTCAGTACAGTACAGTTGGGTTACTTCTGACAAGAAAAAAGGATGTGAATCATAATTAGTCAGCACAAAACTAACAAGTGTTCCAAGAAGGCACTCATTTCTATTGCTTGGAATTTGGTGCTTGGTTATATCTGTGCTGATTTTGTCTGGGGTAGAGTTAATTTTCTTTATAGTAGCTGATATGGGGCTGTGCTTTGAATTTGAGCTGGAAACACGTTTATAATACAGGGATGTTTTTGCTACTGCTGAGCGATGTTTTACACTGTCAAAAGTCAAGGCCTTTGTCACTTGACAAAGTCAAGGCCTTTTCTGCCCCTCACCCCACCAGCAAGAAGGCTGGGGGTGCCCAAAGAGTTGGGAAGGGACACAGCTGGGACAGCTGATCCCAACTGACCAAAGCAATATTCAATACCATATGGCATCATGCTTAGCACATAAACCTAGGGAAAAAAGGAGGAAGGGACAGACTTTGAAGTGGTCGTGTTTGTCTTTGCAAGTCCCATTACAGGTGACGGTGCCCTGCTTTCCTGAGGATGTCTAAACACCTACCTGCCTGTGTGAAGTGGTGAATCAATTCCCTTGTCTTGCTTTGCTTGTGTGTGAGGCTTTTGCTTTACCTATTAAACTGTCTTTATCCCAACCCACAAGTTTTCTCTCTTTTTCTCTTCCCATTCTCTCCTCCATCCCACTGGGGTGAGATGAGCAAGTGGCTGCATAGGGCTTAGTTTTCAGCTGGGGTTAAACCACAACAATATCATAAAATAGTTGTTGCCTCAACAGAAACGTAGGTTTTTATCAAACTAGTTCCTCTAAAAACAAACACAACTCACTTCCCTACAGCAAACCCTGGAGAAAGCTAGATGCACAGACAGTAAGCTTCTGGAAGAGAGAAATTATCTCTTACTATACTGAGGACCTACCAGTGCAAGGAAGCTGCCTATTAATGGAGTCTACAGTACAAATAATGAGCAACAAAAAGGAAAAAAATGAAAGCTATATAAGTTGCTCTTCAGTGTGAGAATTATTTCTCATTGTATTTACAGGGATATAATATTTTTGCTCTGTATCAGGATAGTATATAGATAGGTACATGCATATTCTCTCTCTAAAATAACATCTTGTATTAAATTCTCTGTGTAGAGTCCAAGACAATTCACTTTCTGCAAAGTTAACATTTTATACCTCAATTCATGGTACCCATGTCTGCATCTAATGAGCAAAGCTCACAGAGCTAAAAATATCTCCTTTCATTGCTTATTAGCTCCTTTTAGCTAAAAAATGAGCACCCTCAATTGCCATTGCAGGCAAAGTGTGTGAGTATTCAGCACCTCTGGGAGGCAGACTTGGGGCCTGATTCTTCCTGAATTTTTGTATGTATGTATTTAATGTGCACCATGCATACAAAACACATCTTTTGCTGACTTAAGAAAAGTTGCAGATACTCAGTAGGAAGAAATCTGATCCTGCTTATGCTCTATTCGTTTTAAGGAATCAGGATTATGCCTGCAAATCTATTACCTCAAATAGATTTTATGCATGCCTCTGCTGATCTAAGAATGAACTCTCCAGTGACTGAAATTTTTTTATAAGCTATTTTGCCAGCAGTGGAATACCATGTTATTTATGTCCCAGGAGAATGCTATAACAATTTAGCTGAGTGTTGTTTTAAAGTTAAAGTAATGACAGAAATCCAATAGCCTTAACCTTTCTTTGTTGCAATCCTCACTTAATTTCAACTGCCTAGGGTTAGGTGAAAGTAGAGATTATAAAAAGTAGAAATAATCTCATAGACTCTAAAGTAACATAACTTCTGTAATTAAAGTGATATTACTGTGCAGTGATCCAACTTTGTTTTAAACTATGGAATAGCCTATCAATTTACAAGATCCACTCCTTTTGCTCTTTTGGTATATAGGCACAAATAATTCTGCAGTTTGCAGGGTTTTGAGGTGAGACTGAGAAACATCTGAGGTGTACTGGTTTTGTAGCCTTAGCAAACAGTTGCTGCTGATAGGATGTGCAACATATACCTGTTCAAAAATTCATTTCTTAGTTTCATGTTCCTAGAAATGCTGTAAATTTTACTCACCAGTCCACAGACCAAATTCTGTCTCATAAGCAATAGGTACACACAGTCAAGCAACATGAATCTACCAGAGGCACAAATAATGAGTCAGCTTTTTTGCAGCCAATCCATAATTCTGGATTCCAAGACTTAGGTTATGCTACATCATGCTGTATTTTTCCTGATTTAAGCCACTGTCATAATAGTTGCCCACATGCAATACTTCCAGCATGTTCATCACTCAGCCTATCATTGAACACATTTCTTGGTGAATTTTCCTGGTGAACAATATCCTTCTCTCCTAGTATATTTCATTATTCACACTGTAAGCATATCCATTGCTAGGCATATAGAAATTACTACTGGTAGACCATTTCATTCCTACTTGTTTAAGAAATATCAGAAGCCAACCTCAAGTACATATGACTAGAAAAGAATTTCTACAAGAGGCACAAAGAGTCTTGTAAACTCCAACTGTAAAAAGTAAAACATGATTTACTCGGCTGGATAGCATTTCTGCCAATGCTGGGTGTGCTACAGTCAACAGCTATAGTAAAAGCTTTATTTTAACTATATGAATAGATAAATGTAGCAAAATATATTGACAGCTAATTTTTTCCAGTGCACCAGTGGGTGGCAAAGCATTGCAGACAGATACAAAAAAGAGAGAACAAAAGAGTGATCATATTAGTTAGTGGGAACTCATTTGAAAAATGCAGAAACAGCACACATCAACGCTAATTTTAACTCCTTCAGTTCAGAGGACTCAAGACATCCATAATAGGAAGTTTTACAGAGTCATGACCCCTGGAAACATCTACTGGCACTGTTGGAAAGAGCCACACACAGAGAAGACACCAATAAAAGCCACTTTCAGCAGCTCTCCTGTATGGATGCAAGGCAAAGACATATCAGTGCTGGGTGTGTTTCTTCCTATAAAGCATTGCACTCTGCTACACAGGCATAGTTTGTGTAGCATTTGATAAATTATCTCTGAGCTATAGTTCTCCGACCCTTGGGAATGCAAGGTACTAGTATTCCAAAAGACTTTTGGAAGAATAAATGCAGTAAAGAAAATACCATCTCACAGTTATTAGGAAGCAGAATACACCTAGATATCTTTCACAGATGTGTGTCTAGAGGACAGTTGGAGGTCCAGATGAGGTTTTTTTTCTTCTTTGCAACCCATACATTCATTGACCAGTGTCCTCCCCCTTAGGGAGAATTGCACACTCCTTAGAAGCAATCTGGAGGAACACAGACCCCTTGTTTCCAGGTGAGATTTCTGTGGAGGCATGTATCTTGGTCAGAGTCTGTTCACACAAGACACCAGTACAATCTCCAGGCAAGAGAAGCTGCCAACGCTGCCTGCAAGTCAAACTCCACAGCTGGCAGCACAGGGTGAGTAGGAGGTAAGTCAGAAGGAGACAAGTAAATACTTACAAGGGTGCAACACATCTTCTGCTTGAGAAAGCCTTTTCCCCTCCCTACCTTGCTTAGCATCTCAGCTCTGAGTCATGGTGGCATGACAGATCGTATGGCTTGCTCAAGATGCTCTTTCCTTGTTTTGTATCTTTCAAGCAACAGAGTTGGAGGTGACCATAATTATGCACCAGACCCAGTGTTTTGCACATTTAAGGCTGGCTGTGAATACTTTGTGACTTCTTGTGAATATGTCATGCTTACTTCCTCTAGAAAAGCCTGTTAACTACAATCACAGTTTGTAAAAATGTATTACATGCACAGGCATACTACAGAAAGAAAAAAAGACCACAAGAACTAACAACTCTTAGAATAAAAATAAATTCTAGAAATGTGAACTGCCATTTAAGCAACACTATCTTAATCCATTTCATTAATAGCTAAGAAAATCTGACATCCATTATAAGATCCAACTCTCTCCCTTTGGTTATTATGGGCACTGGCCCTTCCCATTTCCCAGCTTACAAGGGAGATGCTGGAGCCCTAGCCATCCTGACACAAGCCTCTGTTGAATGCTCTTTTAAAATAAAGTTCTGGGGCTCCCACCAACCCCAGATCCGTGTCCCTCCCAGTTCCTCACCAGGTCCTGCACTTGTCTCTTGGTTGTGTAGCAGAGCATGACATTGCTTGCCCATATTGAGCTGGAGAACAAAAAGGAGATGCGAATCACCAGCAGCCATTCCTCTGTGACTATCCCAGCTAGAGTCCCTATGGATGGCCTCCAGCCCCTCAGAGGTCTCACCTGGATGTTGTGTATGGCAAGGAGCAAGGCATGACAAGAGAGTAGAAATAATTCTGGGAGGAAGTCAGAAGCCTAAGAATAAGGACTATGCAAAAGAAAACAAAAGGGGAGAGAATATTATTGAGTTTAAAAGCATATTTCTGATGTACCAACAAGTCACTGCTTAGTTATATCACTGTAATTCGTGATGATAAAATCATTTTTTCCCCTGACTATAAAAGATCTACCACAAAAATTTAAAAGTGAGATTCAATCTTTAAGTAAGATTGAATTATTTAGTCTAAAGATGCAGTCATATAGATAGATGCAAATAAAGATTAAAAGGTCATAGTAAGTAAGAATGACAAAGATCCAGGATGAACTATCCATGACAAATAGGTTTGAATGCAGAAGTGCCCAGAGAGGAAGAGGATCACAGAAAGAGTTATTTCACTTGGACTTTCACCCAGAGGCAGTCACTGCACTGCCCTCTGCACTGTCCTGTAGAACTCTTGTATACTATAAATCTTCCTCAAAAAAAGCCTAAAGTCATGAATGGAATGCAAGCCTTCAAGAAATGCATGAGGAGCGTCTTCATGCTCTTTCTACAGCCCAGAGAGAATGAGGATGCAGCTCTTTTCCTCACCAGTAACCACTTTTGAGCCCCTTGCAGAAAACTAAGGAAGGAAAAGGTCAAGCCTGTCAGAACATTAAAGCACCTCAGATGACATGGAATGAGATAGCATCTGCTCACTGCCCCATAACAGGGAGCAGCCAGTTCTTTCTGCCCTTTTTACCAAGCTCTACCTGGCAGGACGTCTTGGACTGCATGTGCCAGGAACATGGTTCTGTTTAACCCAGGAAGACGCCCTTCAGTCTCATATTTAGAAAATTCTCATAGCCTCCTCTTTTTGTATGCCCTATATCATCTCCTACTAAAGTTCTGCTTTACATTAATGCACTGCTTTGAGCAATTGATTTTGGAAAGTAACTATAAAACCCCCCAAAGATTTTACTTAAGAAAAAATTATTAGCTTACTGAAAGTGTTAGAGGTGACCTCTGGCATAAAATGTAATGTGGCAGTAAAGGGGTTAGTATTCAAAGATACATTCAAATCCAATGCATGATAATAATTCAGAAAGTGGCAATCATTTTCCAAACCTCCTGTGTAGAATACCGCTATTATTCCTGTGACTATCTCTTTAAGGAGGTGAGTTACACAAGTATGAGATCTCTCAAGAAAAGTTATAATAAATCTTTACTGACTCAGTTTTTAAGCAGCAAGAAAAATTCTTCTATGAAAAGGCTTCAAGCCAAAATGTTACCCAATTCAGATTCAAACTTTTGATTTATTAGGAAAGTTGTACAGTTGTCTCCAGGTGCTTGATGTTACTTGTTCTCAGCAGTGGAAGTAATAATGTTACTCCAGGGGAAACATCTTTGACGCTGTCACTGTTGATCTTAAAATATTGTATAGTATAAATACACAAAGTCTTGTCCATCAGACAGGTACTATTCCAAGATACAAATGACATGGTCATGATACACATACAGAGTAGTGCTGTGTAGGCATTGAAAAGAGAATCTGATCAGCAGTATCTGATTTGCAATAGATAAGTTCAATTCATTATGACCCCTGTTTGGTAACTGAAGTGCCAACATCTACGCTGAACCCCTGAAAAGCAGCAAGGTTTTCCTGCTTTGTTTGCTCCATATCGTCATGGTAAGCTCTTTTGTTGTTACAGTAAGCTTTTATGGGTTTTGCTTTATAACCGGTTCCTTCAGCCTTCAAGAACAAAATGCTGAAACACACGATCAACTTACATAGGAAAGTAAAAAATCAAGATTTACTGCATTGGTTTCTAAATCAGTTCTAGTAAATAGTCTGAAGAACTTTGATCTCTGACAGGTCCACTGGGTTTGCTAATGAAAAAGCCAAACTCCGGAAGCAAAATACAGAGCAACTGAGATTCCAAGACTGCACAGGTGTTTACATATACTTGTCATCACTGAAAGTTATCTCCAAAAATCGTAGGTACCCCTATAGGAAGTACAAGAAGCTTTATGTCCAGAACAGGAGTTGAAATACAAACAGAAAATACTCCAGTACAAAGGAAATGGGATAAAAGCTGTTTTCTGGCCATGCATAAAATCCATAGCCAAAATAATAAAATAGTTCCCACTGATCACATGGAAACTAAACCTTTTATTAATTTTTCTGTACCACTGACAGCCCCTCCAGATGAAATTTTCCACTTCAAAACAGTAGAGCTGTACAAAGAACCGATACAAATTGGTCCTAGGAAACAAAATGACATTGCAGCTTTCCAGTAAACAGAAGCGAAAAGCCAGATTCTGATCTCAGGCTGATGATGTCGGTGTGCAGCAGCAGGTTTCTGAAGAGCATGATAGCATCTGCTAGGTAGTGAAGAGTGGGTTGTGTGGCACTGGTCAATATCACCCAACCTTCCAAGTGAGCCACTTACCAGAAAAGTTGATGTACTTACAGCTACACCTTGCTAGAAGATGTAACTCTGCTGCCATTTAAAAGGATAAGAATCCAGGGACACAGAAAGGGAGCTCTGCTTCCTTAGATCTGAAGACTGATGAATTTAGGCAAGGGACAGACCTGAAAGATGATTTTCTGTTAGATAAAGAAACTCAGCTCACACAGTAGTACATCAATGATTCATCCCTGACTAATGGCCAGATACCTTAGTGTGCTGAATAAGATTTTGGGCTGCATCTAATTAAATACTTGTCCAAGCCAAGTTGTCTTTCCAATAACAAGTATAAGTCATCCCAAGGAAATTATGACTCTACATTGGTAATTTAATAAACTACTCTATATAAAACTTAAAATCTTTCAAGCCTCTTGCTCAGTTCATCCTGTGCTTTTGGGTTCACATACTTGGGCAGAAAAATAATGGAGGAGGGGGAAACTGTAAATACTTTCAAATGTTAGGTCATTAAAATCATTGGAGTAAAAACATACAATGCATGCAATTCAGTAAAGACAATTGCAAGCCATTACTCTAACACAGAACTATCAGGTAAATAATTATGAAATGGAGAATTTCTATCTAAACAGAAATGCTGTCAAAAGAGACCCACAGAATTAAAAGGTTCAGGAATTACCCAGAATCAACATTATCATTTTACTACCGTGCCAGGCCACTTATTTGTAAAATGGAGCTTCTTTCATGCAAGCCTTCCACACACATCAGAAGAGTTACAGCTCAACCAACACATCATTGTGTACTTTTGGCTGACAAACCGCAAGAAATAAACTAACCAGAAAGCATCCAAAGAGAATAACAACAACCAACCAAAAAAAAAAAAAGGGCAAAAAAGTAAAAAAATCAAAGGTAGAGAAAATGGACCCTTGAAGAAATATGGGAAAAGCTAAAGCTCAATTAAATGAGTTGGGGAATAAAAAATACATGGTAACAATTTCCAGAGATTTAAAAGATAAATGTGTTCACTGGTGAATGGAAAATCAGTAATGGGTTTAAACAAAGAAAATAGGATGTAAGGTAAACAGAAGGGTACAAAAATATCTATAATTAGAATGATAATTAGGCAATAGTATAGAGGAGTACTTAGGAAAGTCATTGACCCACTTGACTGGGATAGTTTTAAGAAAAGAGTGTGCAAATGCCTCTGAGAAAGTCTCTCAGTATAACCAAATCTGTTTCAACAGGAGAATGGATAGGACCTCTCAAGAACCCTTCCAACCGTATTTACCATGATTATATAATTTTACAGTCTGGGTAAAAAGCTTTCACATTTGTAATGTAAAAAACATTTTAAAGATACATAATTTTTATACCTGGGGGAGGATCATATTTTCCTGTTCTTGGAAAAATTAGCTGTTATTTTGGAGAAAAGTGAGAGGCAAATAAATATCTCAAAGTGAGTGGAAGCAGTGGTTGCTACTACTCATAATCCCAGTTTCATATAACACCAGTCATAAACTGAGCTAGGCAGAATTCACCGTGGACATACTGTAAATAGAGAGACCTGTCTGCTGTTTGTGGAAGCTGTCATTACACTGCCAAAGCCTAAAATGCCAGATGCATAAACACAGAGGGCAGCAAGAGGTCTGACAGCAGAGATGCACTCATAAAAAAAAGGCTTGGATTATTAGGAAAGGAAGCTACTTTCTTTTACTCACTTCTAGTATATTAGGAGGATCAGGAGTTTGTAAATTATGGTTCTATCAAGAAATCACCCAACTTTCCCTTTTCTTTACAAACAAAAACAATGTTCAAGAGGCCAAATACAGTCAAAGCATTTCAGTCAAAAGAAGTTAAATAGCAAACACAAAAACGGACACCTGATTACAAAGCTGACATGGGTTCAAAGCTCTCCATTTTTCTTAGAACTCAAACACATGATTTTAGCAAAAATAGGAGCTTTGTCATCATGTATTTAGCCTCAATTCATCCAGATTATTAAGGACATTAATATTTTAACTGAATGCAAACATACATTTTAAATTAGACTTATACATAACTTCAAAAAGACCCTTTTCAAATTATCAAGAAGCAACAGCACAGTGGGCAGAGGGTACAGTGTGAGAATGCATTGTTTGAAGGAAAAAGGATGACTGCCATAGTAACCCAATTGTTATATTTCAAATTACAGTTTGAACACTTTGGCAAAGCAGATCCAACAATATGAAATAAATAAACAAACAAACAAATAACCACAACATTTAAGATTATAAAATAATAGATGTATCACTGGTAAGATTTTCAGCTTTCCATATGCAGGGGTTTCAGGACACTATTCTCTGCTGATTTTTTTTTAAAGCTTCCTCCCACAGTTGTTTTGTAGAAGAGAATGAAATAGATCTTCATTTATATTATGCATCCCTTCTGATGACTTAGAAGCAGCTTTGAATGAAACTTGGAATGCAAATAAAATGAGACAGGAGTTTCATCAGAAGTCCAGCCTCGCAGGTGTCTGGAGGTTAGTTATGACAATAGTCAATACAATGTGGAGAGAGAGAGGCCCAACCCAAATTTATGGTGGAAAACTGATTAGGAGGAGCTGGGTGAACTGTTGGTAGCAGCAGATACAATGGAGTAATGAGGAAAAATCATGATCAGTCTTCTCAGGGGAAGTGAAGGAGTCAGAAAAGAAGGAAGCGGTACAGACTGAAGACTAAGTGGAAGCCCAGCATCTACTGCTGTGGTCTATTACAGTGGGAAAACTAAGAAAAGAGGTGTAAAAGCAATTGAGTAACTTTCCAAACAATAGAGTTCAGGTATCAGACCAACCGAGTTGCAGACAGGAAATAATGCAGAGGATTGACCTATTCATTTTGAATAGAGAAGGAACTTCTGGAGAATGAAACAGAAGAAAATCAAATAGGCACAAGGCAAAGGAAGGCAGTGCAAGAGGAAGGCAAGGTGGCAGTAGTGAGAGGTAAAGGGAAGCTGCAGGAAGAAAAAGAAGGAACTAGAGGAGAAAGGAACAGGGAGATGCAGAGGCCAAATAAATGTGGTGAGTTGCAGACAAGCGCAGCTGCTAACAAACCGAGTACTGCTGTAAGAAAAATTTCCTTAGCTCTCTTCCAGGAAAATGGCATGTGTTCCCCTCCACCCACCCACAGAGACCAGTGAGAACAAAACAGAGTGTGTGGCATCACAAGGACAACATACTCTTCCACAGACAGCAAAGAGCACACACAAATTCCTGAGGAATAAGTGCTTTCTAAGCTATTAATTCATACATTTCAGCTGATCTTGACTTTATTTAACATTTCCATGGCACTCAGCATATTCAAATCAGAGTGTAACAGTGCTCACTGTGCAACTGCATGTGTAGGGTAAGTAGAGGCTGCTGTAGTGAGCACATAGCACTGACTGGCCTGTGCTGCAGCTCTGAACAAGAAACATGTTATGTGGGCCCCAGCTCAGCACTCTAAATGCGAGTCCGACCATCACCTTTTTGATGGATGGATAATCCTTAAATTTTGCATAATCGATATGTCAATTTAATTTGGTTTAAGCAACTCTAATAGTAAAGGAGCGTCTCTCACTGAAAACATTTGCCACTCCCACCACAGTGTTTTTTACTCTGAAACAGCACCAAGTATTTTTGGCAGTGGTAGGCATTCTCTGCTTGTTCCTGTCTCAGGTCACTACCTAACTCTTCTTATTGGACAAAGTTGTTTTCATAAAGCTAATATCCCACAGCATGTCATTCTGTTCATTTCACTGTCCTTTATCTTTTTTATTACCTACCTACCGATTTTTCTGCCAAGACCTTTTCATGATTGATCTGTTACAACTTTAATAGAAACTATACCCTTACAGAAGGCTTGAGGAGGGTCACATTTGCTCCCAATGTAATTAAACTGACAGCAGTGGCTTTATCCCAAGAAAAAATTTGGCTGTGTACACTCACAATAAATAATGAATTCTAAAATTATTCAAATGTTTCCATATCTCATTTCTCTTCTACAGAGTTAAGGTCTATATTGAGCCAGGTTTCTTGGTCTTGTATATATCCTTTAGAATTAGAGAATATCAACAATAATTACAACAAATCTGAGTTAGTTAATTGAATTTAAAATATTCTGATCACGAACCTAGATTGGACCTGGTTTTGAATCGCAGGTAGGTTGAATTGCTGGCATAGTAGATATGCAAGAAACATTTGTTCACTAAATCCCTCATCTACATTTCATTCATTACGTGTTGTTATAAAGGCAACAAAAATCCTAAGAATGTGAAGTCATTTATAATTGCAGTCTTTCCTTCCATGCCTACCTTATCACATATTTCACTCTTCTGTTTCTTATGTACTGCATGTGCTCTTACCACCTCCCCTTTTTACATCCAGTACATGAGAGGCTGGTTTATTGCACCATTTCAGAATTAAGTAATAGGCTTTTCTCTTACTCATGTCTTGTATTCACCTCCTCACCTTTTTATTGTCTCCTGTCTGCTCTTCATAATCACTGTTCTCTTTTCCTTTCTGAAAACTAGCCATGACTGCCCAACTTTGAATCTACAATTTGGTTTCCACCTGAAGGTCTAAACTGCCAGTTTCTCCTCATTGTGTTATTTAGTTCTTGGACTGGTCCTTTGGATTTTCCTGAAGAAATGACTCCGTGACTAAGTTTTTTGAGAAGTGTGAGCTGTGGGAGGACAAATTTAAAAAGACAGAGGGAACTCTATCCTTCATATCAGCAAGGAAACTGAAGCAGCTGTAAACTCTGCCTGGTTGCAAATATTTAAAAAATCTTTTATCCATTTAAAAGGCAGATCTAAGTACAGATCTCCTACGTACAGACACTTGGAGATAGTATGGATTAATTTTAGGCCATATATCATATTTTATGTGGGCATCAGCTATTTAAATATTGAGAAACCTTACTAATGAAAGGACTTAACAGGGAAAATAACCAGTGATGACCATGGATATAGCAAACGTAAGGGTCATGCTGGATTACAGTGCTGCAGCACCCTGAGATTAGCTCAGTTGGTTAGAACATGGTACTAATAACACCAAGGTCATGTTTGATCCTCATACAGGCCATTTACTTAAGAGTTGGACTCAATGATCCTTGGGGATCCCTTCCAACTCAGAATATTCTGTGACTTCTGTGACCCAATCCACCTCATATCACACTGTGAAAAGGATCTTTTTTTGACCATAAGTTAGTCAGACCTTCAACAGATGTGCACAGTGTAATGGTGAGCAGTCAGAAGGATATTTCTGTGACTTTACTCCTCTGGCTAAAACAGCTGATGTGATGCTTTCATAGCCTCCAAAGGCACTGAAGAAACAATTGTATGGGGTTTGTGTGGCAAGGTTTTGGTAGCAGGAGGCAGGGCTACGCGAGTGTCTTCTGTAAGAAGTTGCCAGAAACTTCCCTGAAGCAACTGGATGTAAACTAAATTGTGGAAGTTCTTATCAAACAGCAAAACCATCAAACTCCACACAAAGCATGGCTCACATAGCAAGCCCAGTCCTCAGGTAAACTGCAGTGGTGAATCACTGCAGGCAGACCAGAGGCTGAACTTTCTTGCATAAGTACCTGCCAACTAATACTGAGGAACACCAGTAAATTACAACATATGTTTGTAAGCAATTTGCCTAGAAGTAAAAAATGCCATTCAGAGAATAAATAAGTACTCTGATGCAAATACTGTACCTCATTATTTCTTTGCCTCATGACTTGCTTTGGTCACACATGTTGAAAATACTTTGGTTTTAATATCTCTAGCCCCTGGGAAAAGACATTTATTGTTTTCCATTTCTTTCCCTTTCCCCCAGTTGTACATCCACATTTAGGGTTTCACTTCTGTTTCCGCTTTATCTTCCAGCAGGTTCTGTCGATATTTTTTAAAATGGGAAGGTGTGGGGAACAGAGAAATTGCACCAGGACCTATATTTTGTGAAGACAGATTCTATAAATTCGCAGGTATTTTGTAGGAGCAGGAGCAGGTGTTCAGCGAAAAGCCCCAGAGATAACTGTCCAGTGTGGGGCCCCAGAAATAACCGTGGAATTCAGCAAGAGACCTTGGAGCCTGAGTGAGAGAGAAAAAGAACTGCTAACTCCGCCAAAGAGAGACCATTTCAGGTATGCCTGAGACAAGAAGCAATACTGAAGCCAAAAGACTGTTTCTAGTAGTTCCATTTAGGGACTATATATTGGTCAGTTAACCGATGGTAACAAGTATGTTGCAAATTGGTTCGTGAAGAGTTTGAATGCTTTGAAAAGTGTGTAGTTGTGTGATGGAATGTTCCGTGCATTCCCCTCGCCCTGTAGTCTGTATATCCCTCCTCCAACTATGATAAATT
The DNA here is from genome assembly GCF_009829145.1 of Chiroxiphia lanceolata. Classification (NCBI taxonomy): domain Eukaryota; kingdom Metazoa; phylum Chordata; class Aves; order Passeriformes; family Pipridae; genus Chiroxiphia; species Chiroxiphia lanceolata. The sequence goes on from NC_045639.1 coordinate 65,613,325, forward strand.
GTAGCGATTACGTGTAATAAAGGATTCGGGATTCAGTTTGCTCCGGCAAAAACAGAGCTACACTGTGTCCTTGTAGTACCTTTTAGGCGTCACAGTATATAACACAGCAAAATGTTGACTTCTACACCTTTCCAATAGCAAATATTAATCCATCCATTTTATCCCTTAGAAACCAATTGTGCAGCATTGCAATCTACAGTCTTTTCTTCCACACAGGGGATTTTTTCTTCCCTGTCTGGATCAGGAAGAGATACAATGTACCCATCTGTTTAACGTGGTTCTGATTAATATACTGTCAGCCACCCTGAAAACACTCGGTTATTAACTCGCTAATGTACAACTGGAGCTAATTAATGAGTGGGTGTACACACTCCTACAAGTGTGTCCATACGAGTGAGTGGATCCGCGGCTGCACGGGCTTGTGCCAACAAGGAAAAGGATTCTCACCCCCAGTAAAGCAGAGGAGCCACGACAGGGAGATAAACCCTCCCTGGAATCCCTTTAGGCTCGCTCCACGTCTTATTTCTCCTCTGGAGCCAGCACAGCAGCAGTGAGACTTCTGCGCAGTAAGTTTTTAGATTTGTCATGTCTGCACCCACTGATGTAGAAACTATGAAAGTGGGACCAGGAGCAATGATGGAAGGATAATTAAAAAATAATTAGCAAGAATAATTTGCAAGGGGCCAAGGGACAAGAGCTTTTATTTCATCAGCTGGTGTAAGTGATTAAATAAGTACGCAACACAGCTGCAGAAGTATCCCTTTTTTCAAGTAGAGAGGAGGGATGGCGTAGAGGGAATAATTACCAATTACTTTCTTTCTTTTGTTCTTTTGTCAGACTAACTTGCATGACCAAGTAGTTTATTCCAAAACAAGCAGTTAACAAATCACCTACCCCCACTGTGAAGAGTAGCTCTGGCAGCATGACGGTATTTGATGCAGAACACAGCTGCACAGATAAAAGGAAAGAGAAGCAGCAGAACAATAGACTGCACTTCAATGCCCCTGGATGGGAGGTATGATAGGAGGAAGTCTTACTGCATCTCCCATCAGCTATCAATGTTCCTCTCATCTGGAATAATTTATTGCTTTATAAAATAGAAGGAAAAGAATGAGTTCCCCCGTGATATTTTGTGGTGTGTTTTAGTATTTAAAATTAAAATTACATCTCTCAGAGATGCACATTGGAAAGTTTGCTTACAACCAGTCACATCTGCCTAGAAGCTGAACGTCTCTCCCCGGCAAAGGAAGCTTCCCTGCGGCTAGTCAAGGTTGTTGCACTCTTCGTAGTACCAGAAAACTGTCCAGTTGAGACCAAATCCCACAGTAAGAGAATAAACTCCAGTGATCTTGTGTATTGCTCTGAAAATAACCCAGCATCTTTTATTTGAATATTTTGGCTTTTGTTCCTTCTTTCTTGCAAGTCTTTGAACTCCACTACAGTTCACCCATGTGGATGGGACCCTGCTGTCGACCTTACTATGGGCAGGACCTGATGCTTCTGGTTTAGATTAAGAATCAAGAGAGCAGCTTGTTTTTTTCCCCAGGGTAGTTTCAAGCCCTAAATCTGCTGCCTTCCCTTCAAGTTACATTGATCTCTGGTTTCCTGCAGCTCCCTGTTCTTGACATTCTCTTGTATTTGACCTCTGCTAGAAATGTGATCAAAATGGTATCAACAGCTAAATGATTCACAGGAATAAGAACTAGCATAAAATATATGACAAGCCTGAGAAGAAGACTTCTGTCATTAAAATACCTCACAAAGAAAGAACCGAAATCCCAGGTCGGCATCTGAGCTGCAGATTTCATGCCAAATTTCCTGGCCAGTACAGCATGAATACATTTCTGGGAAGTATCCAAGCCTTTGAATACTTTTCTAGACCTTTCAAGTTCACCAAGCATTAATGACTGTATGAAAAATGCAAATTAAGTACCATATGTGAATTCAAAATTAAAGCCTTATAAAGAACAATGTGGAAATGTATATTCCAGATGCATTTCTGCTTGGGAGCTAAAAGAAAAGCAGCTTTCAGGATTTTGCCAGGTTCCCCATTGTAATTCTATCCTCTCTTTTGAACAGCTCTCTATGTAAACGATGATAGGGCAGTTAAGCACAGTGATTGTTAAATGCTTCCTACTGTTCACTGGGGGTTTTATCAGAGGTTTTCAATTCAGCATCTTTATCTGTGCTGCCTTTCAGTCAGTGCTAAGTGCCAGTCCTAACAAATACCTCTTTTGTAAGTTTGCTCTTCCTGCTGTCACAAGTATTATATAATAAAAAACCAGGCTTCTAGCAGCAGGGAAGCGGATCTACTCATGTGCCAGATGCTTATTCATTTATTGCACTCAGTCCTATTTTCTTCAGTTAGGGGAGTAGAAACAAGTTACCTGGCACTGCATTAGGGGCCAAGGTCTTGCCTATCCTAGGCTAGAGAGTCTTCAATCACAGAGAGGTTTCCCCAGTGCCCCTACAGAACAGCACATTCCAATGAAACAAATTACCATCAAGCACAGAGGAGTGATCACACCACTCCTACAGATTGCGCTTGACCCAAGCAAGGTTAATTGTCATGTTAGTCTCTATACACATAGGTTTTGCAATAACAAGCATTTCCAAAGGAAAACATGAAGCTCCCAGAGTCCTTTTCTTCCCATATTGTCTCTGTTGTTTACAAGATACCGAATTTCTTTCTTTTTTTTTTTTGTAACCACCAAATCCTTTTCTACACAAAGGAAATTCTCTTAGTATTTCAACGTCACACATTCCATGTCCTGCTCACAAACATGCATAACTCTTCACATTAGGACTCTGCCAGAATAAATTAGAGTCCACATATGTCAGGAAAAAATGGGACATTGTTAAATATTAGCAAGCACTAAAAAGCCATTTCCTGAAGCAAAGCTCCAAAGTCATCCTTTTGTTCATATGCAACTATAAAATTCCCTGAGGTGTAAGGTACTTTGACAGAGGCTTGCACGGCACAATCTCCCCTGGCACAAGACACTTTTGCTCTGCTATAGAACCTGGAGCAGGTTACACTGCATCTAGCTTCTTTACCTCTTTTCATACTTTCAGCCTGAAAGTCCACGTGTGCCAGAAAAATACCAAGAGCTGTTTATTAAAAAAAAAAAAGTTTTCAATATTTTGAATTGTCTTTAGTTCTCTGCTGGGCAAAATATACAGAAACGTAACACAAATAACCTAAACAGCTGGTTGCTGCAGGTGGAATTTCTCAACTGCTAATGTAGCATTTGCAGGTAATGGTGGGGTGAATATTCACAAATATCTTGTGAAATACCAATCAGTTAACTTTCAGATTCACTGGCATCATCAGCTGAAGAGGGAGCTTCTGGCTATGGTAGATTTCTGAACATAGGTGGGCATTTTATCACTTGTACAAAATTAACTAATTATAGGTATGACCTCTCCATTAAAAATGAAGTCTCATGCCACTTTTAAAATAATTGTTCCTGAAATGTTGGAATACTTTGTTTTGACGTTTTCAAAAACAGTACAATTTTTACTTTTTGCTTTAGAAACCTTCAAGTTTTGCTAAAATAGTTTTGCTAAAACTAAAAAAGTTTGCTAAAACTGAAACAACAACAAGAAAAGCATTTCATTCTTGGATGAATTAAACTTTTAAGGAAGGGAGCGTCAAACAAGAAACTGAAATCCCAGGTCAGCATCTGAGCTGCAGATTTCATGCCAGATTTCCAGGCCAGTACAGCATGAATACGTTTCTGGGAAATGTGCTTTCCATAGTTTTGATTCAGTCTCTGAAAAGTTGTCTTCATGTCTGTCTTTACTCCCGAGTAAAGAGATCATTTCTGTCTTTACAAAAATCTCAGTGCTATCATAAGGGGATAAGTGCAAAAGAGACATAAGATGAAGGTCAGCTGCTAAGAAGAAAATATGAGTTAGACAGAAATTGGTTTAGACTGCAAGCCAAATGAAGTTTTCTCATTCGTTAAAGAGCTGAGATTCAAGAACAGTTTCCCCATAGGAACAGAGAAGAAGAAAATCTAAGAACTTTCACATGGATTTTGCAACACATATGTCAGAGATTGGAATATCTGACATTTCACAATGCAATAGACTAGTTTGCATAACACAGGAATGGCCATTCTTTCTAAGTCTCCCATGAGAGTCACCATTTACTATAATAATTTCAGAAGCTGTGGAAGGAAAACTGATAAAGCATTATGTATACAGCTTATAACGAGATCTCTGTGTGCACAGGCAGAAAACAACTGAAAGCAAAATCATTTGCTGTGTTGGACGGAGCACAGTCACTTTCAACAGAGGAATAATCCTTGTAGTATAGTTTTCTGAAGGAAAGGAAATCAAAGCACTCAAGTGCTATTGAATAAAGGCATTTAGAAGCATGGTTTATGGATAGTATGGTAAATGGTTTGAGTTCTGTCATGATAGCAATTTTTCCCAGAGCCAAGAACTGTCAGGTATTAAGTAAAAGTCTCTACTCTGCTCAAGGATCCTGGGAGATCTTCAGCAAAATAAGAACAAGCAGAATGAAATTTGAGCTAGAAGTTATGTGAAAACTTTAACTTTCACTGGTAAAACACCCAAAGCCCTCAGCTGTTCCATTGATAAAGGGCAATCCACACGAAAATGTACACTGCAGCTGTGAACCCAGAATTCAAAGCACATTTTCTCATAAAAAGAGAGTCCTGCTGAGGGTGTATGGGATGAGGTGCCAACACCTGGAGATATTTCCAACCATCTCCCAAGCACGATGCATTGCGCAAAGCTTTTGGCTAATGCTAACAAAGGGGAACAAGTAAGTCTCTCTGACTTTTATTCTGCCAAGGGTTCCTCATAGTTTCCCACTGGCTCAGACCCTCCAGCTTCACTAGGCCGGTGCTGTAGCATATTTTTCTGATATCATCTAGAATGACTACTTTATTTCCACACAAAGTGCCAAATGAAGTTTCTAAAGTGGGAACACTTTTTCTCTGAGAAACAGTGCTATATCTCCCATCTGTTTTCAAAGAGGCAGACAAATATTCACCAGTTGATAAACTATTGTGACTATCCATATGACACATACTTAGTTCAATAACCAAAAGTGAAACCCTCTGTATTTCATTGCTTTCGAGCACATCTGTTCCTGCAGCAGAATTTCTTATAATACTGAATGCTTGACAAAACTGGAAAAGCTGAAAGTAAAGAAGAGAAAGCCATCACTGGCATATATTGTGAGTATGCATGCCCCTTACTGGTTTTTACACATGAGGAGTGACCACCTCAGAAGTTCAGAAGTTGCACTTCACTTTTGCTTGGTTCTTTGAAAAAGACAGTGACAATTTTAATGAAATTACTTTTGTCTTCAGATCACATTGATACATAAAATCAAAATCATAGAATGCCTTGGGTTGGAAGGGACCTTAAAGGATCATCTAATTCCAAATCCTCTTCTGTGGGTAGGGATAGCTCCCCCTAGACCAAGTTGCTCAAAGCCCCATCCAACCTGACCTTGAATACTATGTTTATGCAATTCACCATAATACTATGAGAATCCCCACACAGTGTTTTTTAGCATCCTTAACAGCATAAGTGCAAGAGGAAAAACATTTATATTACTCTCAGCTGGTACAAGATAAACCAAGATAAATGAGAGAAAACTAACACATTGCCATATTTCAGATACATAGTATAGGAGACAATACCCTAGAAAATCATGGTTAAAAGACTATGTAGTTAGATGTTTAGAGATATGCTGTGGCCTTTCATGGATAATGCATGACATCATACATAATAAGAAATAGAAAAACAATTTGAAACTTTATGTTTTTCTTCATGCAGATACCCTTGAGAAAGAAGCCTACGGCTATATAAAAAGGACCATATTGACCCCTTTTCACTTTTGGCTGTTGGGCTGGCAATAACTGTCTCTTTTTATTAATATTGTTTTTATCTAGAGCCATAATGACTATCCTACATAGGTGAAATGAAAGACATTTATTTTATTCCTAACACCTCACTGGGAGAAAAAAAATTCAATGTATTGCACTAATTTGCTAAATAACTTTTTGCTGTCAAAGAGAAACAGCCCTCGAGGGCCAGACATCTCACCTGGCCTGCTCAGAAACTAATTGCAAATCACTGTGCCTGAGCAATGGGATCTCACCACTGAGCATGCTACAGTCTGCAGCTCTCTGTGCTAACATGATCAGCAATGATGACATAGATTATGGAGAAGTTCCTTGAGAAAAACCTAAGTCTTTCTTACAGCATTAATCAGAGTTTGCCTGAAAAGTAATGGAAACTATGGAGCAGCATTGACAAGCCCAAGCAAGCTGACAGATGATATGCTCGCCTGTGTGAGCTCACTCTGTTGAAACCAGAGCTGAGACATTATCATCTCCAGGCACCAGCAGCCATGGATTGAACAGAGCTTAAAAACAAGCTCCTTTCCACTCACTCTTCCCTAGAGGAATAGAGAAATTTATTGGATATTTTCAAACAGAAATTCCTATCCAAGGCATGTGGAGAAAAGAGAGATGTTTTTCCCCCTAGCCGGAGATCTGTGGTGGGAGACATCACTATGGGACCTGAGGATATGTCTGTAATGCAGTTACCATTCAGTATAACCAGAATAACCTACATCACTTTCTCACATAACTGCCAGTAGCAGAGATATAGCCCTGTGTTTCTCATTGCAGGTTATAAAACCCATCTGGGAAACTTAACATACACTTGAACAGGTTTAGCAGCCTGCACTAAGTTTTATAATGCCATAATGATGCTGTTAATGCTAATTTAAAGATACTTCAAGTCTTGTCCGAAGGACAACTGTCCCAGTCTCACCTGAAGGAATAATGTGAAGTAGCAGCAGCCAAAATCTAACTTTGGTTTCATCACTATCAGTGTAACTAGGGACTGCTCTGAGTTTTCTCGTGCTTTTTCTGAGAGGCAGAGCAAGTCAGTGTGTGTCTTGCACTTGTCTTTCTGTTCTGTCTCAGAAACACTTAAGCTGGTGTGTTAAAGAGGGGACTAAGAGAGGCTTGTGAAACAGCAGCTCCCTAAGCCTGCTGAGTGTGAAATAAATGCAAGAAAAATACCTCCAAAGCAGACAATTAAACACATTAAGAAATGCTCCTGGTACAATCAAATATATTATTTTTAATTTCTTTCTCAGGAAACCCAACTCCGCTTACAAGAAAAACCTGTAAAATTTCAGTTAAGAAGTTGATGCATATGCAGATCTTACACTGGAATTCTATCATTTTGCACTTGAAATACTAGAAAACAGTGGCTTTTCTAGCTTCATCCAGAATATAAATCCTAAGAGTGATGTTTTTTTGAGGTCTGGTCTTTCAAATCCATATACTCAGACTTTGTCCTTTATGTTTTTCCCTCACTCCTCAATATTTTGCTTTATTTTATCTTCATTTTCAATCAAAGACTCAAGTTATATATTTTCCCCCCTTCTGGGGGGAATGAATACTAGGATAAAATATGTAGGTCCTTTTTCATCAGAATAGCTTGCAGAATTTGTTCCTTCACCTTTTTATCACAGTAATATCACCTCTACACAGTGTTATTACTACTAGATGATAAAGAACTCCAAACTGTATTTTTCAGAACTAGTTGTGCCTAACATAACATGGCACTCATATCACCTTATCCAAAAAAACCATAAATAGGTATGCTTTTATCTGTCCTCTGCCATTCACCCATCTCAGACTTTTCTTATACAGTAAATTCTTCCAATTACTATGGGCAGCTGCAGATAATTTTTGGCTAGGATAGAAATACTGTCACATAATTTATGTCATCGTTCACCTATAATTTACAATCTAGTATATGCAAAGTAAAAAACATATAGGGAAATTCATCAAAGATGATTACAAACAAAAGTAGATTTAAAATAGCTTGAAAGAGTTTACAACTGATAACATACCCATCTGTATAGAAAATAGTCACAGAAAGTCAAGGAATCACATGCAAGAAAGCCAAAGAGCTGAGGAATTGTGGAAGCCCAAAAATAATTCTAGTTCCAGAAAGTACCAGGTACCAAAATATTTGTTTTTGCAGTCTCTGCTTTGAAACATCTTGTCAAGAGCTCAAAACTACTCAGTGAAACCAGGACTTAAGTCTTACTGACCTGTCCATTAAGCTCACAAGAGGATGAGTTAATGCACAGCACATATGAAAACAGGTAGGTTTTTCTTTACCTACCTGTTGATAATACTATATAGGAAATTCCACTATGGAGTTTCCTCTCTTTCCACTAAAGCTCAAAAACATCACCACTTTTCCAATCTAAATGAAATTCTGCACCTCAGGATGCCAGTTTGTAATGTATGCTGAAATAAAAGGAAGGATTTATTCCAATGATGTAACGCTCAAATTTTTAGAAAGAAATAACCAAACTAAAATCTTATCAAACAAATTTTAATCAAGTTGCCATTCTGCAGAGGTTTGAAATCCAATGTTATCTAAAATTTTAAAATCATTTTATTGCCCTAGTGCTTACAATTAATATCTCCATTCTTATTGCTGCACTGGGCATTTCAGCAGGATTTGACTTGGTCATAGCAGAGAAGGAAATAAGGCTGTTCACAATTAAATGTGTGGTAGGAACAAAACCAGCAAAGCAACAGTTGGTTAGGGTGCTGGAAGGCTTAACGGGAGAATCTGTTTATTTAGAGTCATAGGGGAGGTGACAATATTGAGGGGAACAAAACAAAAAGTGCCAGTATACCCTTCACAAGGGAAATAAAAATGCAATAGAGATATCAGATAGTAGTGACTGGCAACCAAGGTGGAAGTCAGACAGGTTCATGGCTGGGCTTCGCGAACGAAGATTTGGGAAGGGCTGTACCCACATTTGCTACAAGCGCGTTGGTGGCTAAAAAGGCCAATACAAGATAGACACATCCAGTTGCAAAAGGCACAGAAGAAAGACTCCTTAGGTAGTATCAGCAGGACATGATTCTTTCTGCGTTGTCTTTTCTCCTCAAGAGTGATCCTGTGTGCATTCTCAAAGGAAGCAGCAGCAATATAGATGGTGTGTCTCCCAGACCTCCCGGTTGGGGGCCAGAGTAGACCAGTTATGTTGATCAACATGACCAAGGCTGAGATGTTGTTTCAGGGAGTCCTTGTATCTTCTCTTCGGGGCTCCTCTCTTGCAGTCGCCGGTGGCAAGTTCACCATAAAGCACGATCTTAGGGAGGTGGTAGTCCTTCATCCTTGAGATGTGTCCTGTCCAACGCAGCTGAGAGAAGTCAGGCAGGTAGGCTGGTAAATAATAAGACAGGATAAAAATTGACATGTCATGAGGAAAATTTATGAAGAAATTATTCCACTTGGATAGAAACATATATGATATTATGAATTGGCAATATAAGATTTTAATTAAATTATAGGTGGTTGACTCAAGTTGCTTCTTATTACACTATATAACACTGTATAAAAAACAAAAATTTTTTTCCTGATGTATATCTGTGCAAACAAATATGCTGCTACAACAGCATGGAAAATTTACACCATGTTTCCCTTTGTTCTTTAAGAGACTGTAAATTTTCTTTAATGGATTGTAAATTTCTGTTGTATAGATTGTATGCATGAAAAAGCATTTAGGTAGAAGCATAAGAAAATAATTTCAGATAGATAGAGAAGGAATTAAGCTACTATTACTTGACTTTTCTCATCTCAACAATACCGACCATTTACTATCCCCATGCTCCATGGAGGTTGAGTAACATAGAACAGGCAAAACAGGCTGCATGTAACTACAGAGAAAATGCCAGAGATTGAATTTAAAGATAGGACTGTTTTGGCTCCTTGCCCAGTTTTTAAAACCTGGATTGTCTTGCCATCAGCACATACATTTCCCTACTGCACAAAGTGAAAGCTCGTGGGTTTTGCTGCATTAGCAACTTAATCTCCTCAACCTCTCACTTGTGGCCTGAACCCTTTTAATTATTATTCAAGGGGACCAAAGTGGCTGCTACTTGGGGTCGCTGGGCAGCCCCACACCAAATTCTGATGCTCTGAAGAGGAACCTTCAATCAGGTTATCTGCTCATTAGGGAGTCTGAAGGCTCTGTGTGTGCTGTCAGACCATGGGTCATGGCTTTTCACAGCATTTCTCTGAACTGGTGCAAGAAAACTTAGGAGGCAAACTGCTGATGGGTCCTGCTGTTCTCAGGAGGGAAGAAGGAGGTGCTATGTTTTGTGTCAGAGCTGCATGCTTACACCCCGCAGGGAGAACTTCTGTCCCTGCCAATTACTTCACTCTTAATGGTGTTTCAACCGGTTAGGACCTGACATTTTTCACCCTCCCTACACAGGAAAAACAGGATCTTCCTAAAACCAGCTCTCTGTGTGTTTACACAGCAGGGAGGCTGTGTGTGCCAAAATAAATATGATTATTACCCTTGCCATTGTGAAAGAAATTACTCAAAAGGGAGATCAATAGAAATTTGTTACAAATGCATGATAGGGTGATTTTTAAATCAGGATAAGGATTTACAGAGAGCTAAAGCAGTGAAAAAACAAATATATAATGAGAAATATTAAATTACCTTTATTATGTGGAAGGAAGGTTTGACATTAAGGATTTTCTTTAAATATTTGTGAGCTGTGTAGTGGCTAACATTAAAATACCAAAATGACAGCTAAAGTTTTATAATAGCACATCAACAAGCAGAGGCAGTGTATAAGTATGATTCCTAGGATGTTTGAGGATATTTAGAGGCTGACTGAGGTAGTAAGACAGCTTTAATCAATGTACTCAGCAAGACATTCTGCTATCCAAAAATTGTAAGTAGTAACAAAATTTATACCCAGACTAGTACAAAACAGGGCTTGCCCTCCTGTCTGGTTAGGAGATGGCTGTGGTTTAGCTTCCAATCACTTACCTCTTTCAAATAATATTGGTAATATTGTACCTACTTTGCTTATCAAATGATAATCCTCGACACATAAGGTCACCAAGCAGAGAGCTAAGACAAAGTGAATATATTGTCCTGCAGAAATTGCAAAAATCAACTTCCCTTCTCCTTTCTCACGTTCTACATGTAAGAAATAATCAGTCTCACAGCATATAACAACTTAGAATAGTATTTTACAGAAACTTGATTAAAATGACACGAGTTGGAAGGAGAGGGAAGAGGAGAGCAAAATGACTTTGCAATTGTAAGAGGAAAACTCATTAACCTTGGTGGGTTTTTTAGGAAGTTGTTTTTTAATGCATCCAGACACTTCTTTTGATGTCCAGTGCATCCAGCAGCTCTGTTTCGCTGGTCACTACAACTGACAACTACCTGGAGAGAGCAAGAGCTCCCATCACACAATCTGAGTTTTGTGTCTGAAAAAAACAAGTGAGAGGAGGCAAGAAGGAAAAGAAGATAAGAAAAGAGTGGAATGTGGAGAGGAAACTTTCTAGACAAACACCTCATCTAATATGAAGTTAAGACATGTCTGGGCCTTGAATCCAGAAAAGGAACCTGAGAAATTATCCAGTATTGAGTAATCCAGATTATTAAGGGATTTTTGATTGAACATCAAATTCTTATCTGAAACTCTTCAGTGACATTCACCATATTAACACTTCAACACTTAAAAAAATTCTTATGCATTTAAATTTTCTTCCATAATTCAAGGATTGCATCAAATAAAACATTTTCAGATACTGATGACAGTGCACAGTGACAAAAGTGATGCCTAGGAAGGGATGGGGCAGGAAGCAGAGCATGGCATCTGCAAAGAGATTAAGACAGATCCATAAGCTCCCCACCTGCCAGTTTAACCACTGCTTTGGGAAGCACCACCTCTTGCCAGCCTCCAAGACATCGTTGCATTCTTGGCTCAGGAAAGGGTTACAAATTCAGGTGACATGCCTAAGCCCTTAGGAAGGGTGGGGGATTGCTGTCTGAAGGGAAAGGGAAAGCAAGAGAAAAAGGTAAAGGCCGTGAAGGTGACACTGCAAGTTGCTATCAGCAGGAGCAGCACCGGACTGCCTTCAGGAAAAGCAGCAGCTGTGCCTGAGTCTGTCCTCATCCTTCCCTATTTCTCCCACTAAGAATGGGGAACGGAAAAACATACACATTTCTTAAAAGGTAATTATCATGTGACAAGGAAAAAGCTACTCTGCAGAGCTTCCATTATTTTTATTTTTTCACATTTTCTCACTGTTTTTCTTGGCCAACAGCTTAGTTTTGTGTGCATTTGCTCCACCAAACCACTTCATTCATTTTGAACTATACTGGAAAGCTCTCACTCTTCAGAGAAGTTAGATAGAAACCAGTCCTATGCACTTGATGAAAGACAAGATTTTCCACTCTAACCATTACCTTGTTCCTTTTTAAACCACACATTACTTTCTCTATCGTTTTCCCTTTCCAATAAGTACTACTGTCTCTAGTCACCATGAAGAAACAGCAACAGGTGACACTACAGACTGCTGCAGAGGCACCATGGGAACCTGGATAAATCAGCACACTGATGCTTTTTCTTGTTCTTTGTGCACAGAAGAAACAGCTTTCCACAAGGTATTTCTGGCCTCAATTAAAAAAAAATTAAATTAAAAAACAAACATCAACAACAAAACTCAGCAGTGCAGTCTAGCTAAATTATTTGCCTATCTTATTTAGGTTAAACTGGTTTAACAATTTCAGCCAAAACTTACGAATTGTGAGGCTATAAACTTTAAATTTTGCTTTGAGGGAAATGAAACATACCTCAAATATTCAGAAATAATGGATAATTATCTTTTTAATTCACAAACCATAGTGATAATAATTAGAAAAAATCCCTGAAAATGTAGTGAAGCTGATATACACAAAGATATAATCCGTGGTTCAAGAAAATCCTGAACTGCAGAGCTCTAGAAAATGGGGAGAATACTAGGGAAAATAATTTTTCTCTGTTCTCATAAACTTCTTCTTCAGGCCAGTTTTGGAGTCAGGATACCACGCTGGGTGGATCTCTGCTCTGATCAAGTACAGCTGCTCTTACCTTCCTAAAGCACATCAAACGTGATAAGGTCTGACAGTACCAAAACTCACATGGGCTGTACCTCGTGATTAACTAAATATTGAGTCTTACTCCAAGCCTCTATTTACTAAACTTAGGCTCTGTCTCACATTACAGGGGGTCACCATTCCACTGGGGAGCCTTATGTACACATAGCCTTGCTATTTCAAACAAGTTGAAAGTTTGGTTTGCCCATAGTTCTGCCACCTTCTGTAAATAAATATCTTATGACCTGGCCATCTTGAGCTTCCAACTTACTTGTCATAAAGCAGACATTTATATCTGCCATGAATGCTCTTACTCCCCATACAGAATTGTCATGCATGTGTCCTGCATGTACGTATGACTACACACTTCTTGTGGCTGACAGAATCTTAATAATGTGACAGAAAGATGGAAAACAATGAGCTTTTTCATCTTTCTAAAGCAGTAGCTTTTTAATGCACACACCCAGGCTTCACATAAAATTGAAACCTAGTAGAAATCCCCACCCTTCCTCCTGCTTCCCCTAGACATCTTTTCAGCAACACTTAGAAGAGTTTTAACTTTTTTTATCCCTCTGAGTTACTGAAAAAAAACCCAAAATATTTCTATCAGAGCAATGAAGTTGCATACTTCATTTTCAGAATTAAATCTTCAGTTTTGATAATAAAGAAGCTGCTGAATTACATCTGTTTCTGGAAGGCCAGCCAAATTCTGAGGAAATTGCAGTAGACATTAAAAAGTTCAGATGTTCCAAAAAAGTGCAAATAATAAAAGTACAGGGAAAGATACTTTTAAACTTTCATAGAAAATTTGAAAAAATATTTGTTTTGCAAAACTGTTAAAAAAAAGAAAAAGCCTTTTTAATAAGAAATGTATCTTTTATCTTTATAGGACTATCACCGAAGCCCTTTGGCCAGTGCAAACACAAAGGATGCATGATTTCCTGCATCTTACAAGAAAGGTGAGAAAATAGCCTGTTAAAACAATTCTTTCTGTGCTGCTAAGCACCAGCTTTGGCATTATATTCAGGTTTAATAGGAAACTAGAAATTACTGTATTCCCTTTTTTATCTCATGCCACCATTTCTGTTAGCCATACTGTTAAACTAGGACATCTGCTTTTCCATTTGAAGATGCCCAGCTGTACTGGATTACAATCTGCTTTGGTACAGCACACTAAAAGGTTCCTACCACATTATGCCATGGCTCCAACAGGGGAGCTACAGTAAGATGAGTGTAGGTTACCTTTACAAATATATGCTATAAGTGTGTAAAATAACAAGTCAATGGCAAATTTCATTTTAAGAGTTATTATTTCTCATTATACTGTTACGCATGCTCTCTAGTTTCAGTGTACAGTTTAGTCCTATGCCCAGCCCTGTCTTGACCTCAAAGGCTTTCTTGACAATGTGAGCAAGAATTCATACCCAGCACTTGCTTTTCTGTCCATATGCCTCACGGGCTTATCCTGGATGCATCATGCAAGCCTCTGTAGACAAATGGTTTTACCTCGTATGTGCACACAGACATTAGATGTTCCTGAAAAAATAAAATCATATGCATGTATGTGTAGCTACTACCACAAGCATTTGCATGTACATAGAAAAGTTGCACATGCAACTGCATGTCAACTTATTTGACATCAATAGCCTGATACACTTCAACCTCTAACAAGTTGATGCTCTGATGTTATTATCCTTACTCCTGTCCTGACATTTTTGACAGCACCAACAAAAGTCACTTTGATGCTGCACTCATACTCACTCCCCCTACCCTACATCCCAATGCCCCTGCCCTCCATCTACAATGGATATTATGTTCTCAGGTTTAGTCCACATGCATTCAAACTAGACTCAGGGTATAGAGATGCATGTGGTTCACAGTAACTTTCAATGGCAGAGTGAAGAAATACAATGAAATCCAGGCAAACAGTTTAGGCTGATTTAATCTCAGCTATTTGTTTCTGAAGCTAGGCAGACACTGGCCTGCCTCAAGTGCCTGTAGAGCCAACAGACATTAAGGCAATTCACTTTTTAATTAGACAATTAATTCCTCTTGGTTTTACTGTTTTTAAGTCACCCAATAGACACTGATCCTTTCTGAATACAGTTCCTATTCTTCTCCGCATCTGGGCAACACAGTGGGGTCATGTCTGCATTCAGCATCCAGCTGCCAAGACAGACTAACCTCTCACACATCTTCAAACTATCCCTGGTCAGAGCTCCAGCCTGAGCACCTACATCTACTACAATTCCTGAAGTTACAAA
The DNA here is from genome assembly GCF_009829145.1 of Chiroxiphia lanceolata. NCBI lineage: Eukaryota > Metazoa > Chordata > Aves > Passeriformes > Pipridae > Chiroxiphia > Chiroxiphia lanceolata. The sequence goes on from NC_045639.1 coordinate 65,628,580, forward strand.
TACAGTTTGCTGGCTTCTCTAAGATGTTTTAATGTATCCAGTACTATTCATCTTCTGAAATGGTGCTACTGAGAGTAGGCCCTGATGCCCTTCAGAAGGTGCAGCCAGCAGAAGGGCAGCCTTGAAGTCTGGGCTCTTCAAATGAGGGATCAAACCATATCAGAAATCTAATGATCTTAGCAAAGAGATCTGACAGGCCATTTAGGAATGTCAATAAAATGTCCAGGGAAACAAACATTATTTTCCTTGATTGCATTAATCTTGGCCCAATTTTTTTTCTGAGCCAGCACAATTCAGAATGGCAAGTACTTTATCCATATGACAGTATAATAAGAAAATTGCCACCCAGGCTTAGAAAATGAGCCTTTTCCATTTTCTGACATTCATTTATTCAGGGAAAATCATGCAATATCTGAAATTATGTAGGCCTTATCTTGAAAAAAAACTTATTGAATCATAGAAGCTGTCAATACAGTTTTAACCTTTGAAGAAACACTTTCTTTTCAAAAGGAGTCACATTGCCTTTTGCAAGGATAATTCTTGTAGTGACCCATAAAAGTATTCAGAAGAGTTCTTTCTTATTACAATATCTAATGTCCTCTAAAATTATTTCACTCTTTCCTATAGTAACTCAAATAATTGGCTCAAAGAACAGCATTTCACAAATGTGCTATGACAGCAAACAATCAGTGATACAATGTGCAAGCTATCACCTACTTTTACCAGATCAAAACCTGACAAACTATTCCTATCTGATAGCATAATAGCAGATAACTCCTTTGAACAATTCTAGCACATAGATACTTTGTTTTGCCTCCTTGCATTATATAATATATCTAACCTTTTATTTTAATTAAGTTACCTAAAGAAGAAAGCAATGCCTAAACATAAAAGGTAATTCAAAATCAGAAAATGCACATGATGTTTACACCAGCAATATATACTTACGACTGCCTCGACTAAAGATGAGAATGGGCTATCTTGTCTATTTTTCTGCTATTACAGTTTTGCTTCTCATTAACTATTTGTCCTGTTTAATTCAAGCTATGCAAGGTACTTCACTTGGAGCATTCTGTAACTTTCAGAAATTACCCTTGGGAATTACTTGCAGATATTTATTGTTGGTTAACTTTTGCTCAGATTTAGCTTATTATTTCTATTTGAGCTTCTCCCTCTATTATGTTGTTGTTGTCAACTATTGAGTATAGCTACAGCTACATAGACAATCATCTGTCATAGAGATTTGAGCAAGCAAAAAGTAATTCAAACCAGTGAGAACTTCTTATATGCTATAACAACCAGTATAAGTTGCCTCAGAATACTAGAGTGGATTGATTTATGCATCATGAACACGATATCTGATGAAGAAGTCCTGGTTTTGCTCACAAACCATTTCCAAGTGGTTGTGATTATTGTAGATCTATCTGTGAGTTCTTTGACAAATTCAAATACAGATTCCAACCTACTGGTCAGTCAGAAAACTATTTACTGTTACTTATTTGTCATTTAAAATTGTGGTTGGTGGCTTGCATCTCACATCATTTATGCCCTGGGAGAAATAACAATGCAGGGCATACCAGGCAACAGTCAACAGAAAACGTTCCTCATGTACAAATTCGTAAATGAAAACTCACTCAGGTGAAAACAAATGAAGTTTCTCACGAATAAACTTCTGGTGATGCCAACATCCATCCATGGGGACACACAACCAGAAACAGACTGTGCTTTATCAATCTGTTGACAAAATGTTCTCAAGACCTTTTCACGATGCAGAAATACAGAAGACTCTCAAAATTCTTCACATCCTTTATTATAACGTAATATAATACAAAGCTATTCTTTATTTTTGTGAGGAAAACAATGAAAGGGGCATATTTTAGTTCACGAAAATTATCAACATACAGCATAGAATTTATGAGGAAAACATTTGAATAGAGTGGATGCAGGTCATCAAGCCACAAAAACCAACACTCTGAAATGAGGCTGATCATACAGAATCACGGCATCAATGCAAACAGAATAATTTCCAAAAGCAATTGCATGACTTAGAAGTTTTCTTGGTAAACTAGAGGCCTTATTCTAAAATCAGAGCTATGATTCTGTAACACAAATAATCCATGCTAGCTATAAAATCGACCTGGCACTACTATGGCAGTGAATTAAGTGCTGGTGAGCTGTGGACACCACAAGGGACTTGCTGTGCTTAATGAGGCAGCCAGTTTATATCCCTCCTTTTTTCTCCACACATGGGTATACCAGCTTGTGCTATCACTCCATTCCAACTGCAGGAGTCAATACACCTGCCTGCATTTTTATGGGCTTTATACCAGTAAAATTTATTTCTTTCAGGTTTTTTTTCCCTATAAAAAAAAGTCAAACCAAAGAGATGAAGCCCTTGCTCAGAGAATTAGGGATTATACAAAGTTTAATGCCAATGTAAAAATATTTCCATGGTCTCTGTCAATTCTAATAATCTCCTGTATTTTTACACAAGTAAACTTTTAATTTGCGATGATGGCCTGGAAGGTTCTCGTTCTACAGTCTTGTACAGGAAGATTCAACATTGTGCTGAAGAAATGAAAAGAAGACACTGAGCAGCTATTCACCAGTCATCACATCAGCTCTTGGGGAAGTCTGTCCCTCTCCTTAACTACAGGTCTTCCTCTGCAGATATATCTACCAACCAACATCAGAAATACATTGTTAAGTGCTCGTAGGCACCAGATTAAACAGGAAGAAGCCCTCCTTCAGAGCTATGACTGAGTTGTCAATACAAGTCTACATTACAATCTAATTGTCTTCTGTGACCTCCATATGTATTAAACACTGCTACTGTTTACCTTCTTTGATGGCTCAGAAGGAGATTGAGATGCAGCAATCTGAGGGTTTTGAGCACCATAAGTTGTGTGAGACGTACTTCTCAGCGCCAGCACGTACCAATTCAGCTATTCACTTGATTCACTCACACCTAGAAGATAAACAGGTATCTGAAAGCCACACCATGCAGGTAAGCAGAAAGGACATTTCTATGTAATTTTGAAAATAGGCTTGTGACATTGAGGGCTCTGTTCAGAAAAGGTGGAACTTGGGGCTTCTTGCGTAACAGACAAAATACAGTACAACAGTTCATGAACTAGTTTCAGGAACAATTCATCTTAAATTTAGACCTTGAACTACTGATTGTTACTGAGCTAAGCATGAGCCACAAATTATTGGTGAGTCTATTCTGATCAAACTGAGTGAGTGCTTTAAACATTTTTAAAGTATATCTGAACAATTTGGACCATGTTTCAGCTCCACACTTTATACAAATATGTTCAAAGCACTCAGCCAGCAAGTCCTAGAAGTTAGAGAGTGTTTAAGCAAACAGTGGATTTACTGAAAGTGAATTGCTTACCATGGAAGTGCCTGATGCTCTGCTTGTCTGTCCTCCCACCTTCATATGCTGCTTTCCTTAGGACTGCTAATTCTAGCAGTTCTGTGGCTCTCTTTCTCCTTTCTCTAAAACTTATCCCTCTGGATTTAATTCTGTCCACCCCTTTTTCTCTGACCGTCCCTCCTCACCATGAATCTTTTTCTTCAGTTCTCTGCCCAACTCCCCACATTTTGATCCTCCTGTAAGACCAGGTCAGCCCTGCTGTCCATGTCCACCGGGACTTGGCATACATACATTTTGCAATTGCTGGCTGTTCAGTACATGTACAACCAATCACTGCAGTTGGTCCTCTGAGAAGCTGAGACAATGCCAAGCCAGGCACAATTGATACCTTGCTGACTATTGACTCATGAGGTACCATAAGCTCCCTAATCCACAGCCCTGTTGAGCTCAAAAACAGCGCAGCTGAGTCTGAGAAACATTGATCTCACCTCCAGCTGTGGCCAATACCAGTTTCTTCAGAGAAACAAAATGCCCTCTATGGACACTCAGATGGACAAAACCTACAGCTAAAAGCAGATTACATGACTCTTCTGAAAACAAGGTCTCAAAGTTCACCCTGCCTTGAAATATATTTCAGCAATATCAGATTTGGAAAGAGCCCCTTCCTTGTGGAGGAAATAAAAGAGTAAAGCTTCACAACACTGTTATCAGAGACATATTTATGAAGACAAGGATTTTGTACATTTCATTGAGTGATGACTTACACTGGATTTTCATTTGAGCTACAAATTTATCCTCCCTGTAACATCAATTACTGGGTATGCTTCTAGAACAGTTTTTCTACCGTATTGTTTGTTTCCTTTCTAAAGTAAAAGAAGAAAATATCTCTCACTTGTTTTAGAGGTCTAAGCCACAAGAATAAAAAGCAGTCTTCTCTCATAAAGCTTATCTCCTACCTCTTAGCACCTCCTTACCTTCTAAAATTCCTATTTATAAAAATGAGGCTACCAGAGCCACCAGAGCCAAACACAGTATGACCAGCAATGAAAGATAATGCATCACTTGTATTCTCTGTACTACTCTTTTCACAAAACCATGTTTTATTTTTGGCCGCTTCTGATTTATCCTCAGAGACATCCAGGATGAACAGTTGATCACAATTTGGCATATTGAAAATTACATTGTCATTTGTCTTTAATTTGCGATCCACAATGGCACTTCAGTGAGTAGCTTTTTTACAACTTTATAAGACACTGTGTCAAAGGTCTTCGAAAGTCCAAATGAGTCCTATATACTAACCTCCAAGGCTGAAGAGGAGTTAAATCTCAGCATTGTAAAAACTGAAGGCAGTTCCTTAAGAATCTAATTTTCATTAGAAAATTTCAGGTAGTGCTTCAAATAATAGTTTCAAAATACAAAAAAAAAAAAAGTTGTATTTTCAACTCCATTGCCATACATTAAAGCCCTAAAGGTAACTGAGTGATATCAGGATGAACTGATACCAATAGAGTACACTTGTACATTTTTCCTTATTAGCATTTCTAACATACTGTTGACTCTTCACACACAGTCACTGTCAGAAAAGTGTTCTTTGCTTCTTCATCTAAAATAACAGAAAACACCACTCCTATTTTTTTCCAGAAAAGGTTACTTTCTTTATAGAACACCAATTATTAACTCTGCTAGCTACCACAGATCAGATAAAGGAAGAATTAGTACTTTAGGCATAGCAGAACTCTTGTATTACTGGTGGATATCTTTATCTCTGCTCTTTTTTTTCAGCAATATTGTAGACTTTACAGCAGAATTCTTCTTTTCATATCTCAGATTCACGGTCCTTATTAAATGTTAAAATGAACAGAAAGTATCTTCTGTTAGAAATTCTGTATTTCAGTCATTTCTTTAGTTGAAACAACTAACAGAAACTGATGAGTTTTGATGTGCTGTTATCTCAGCCTCTCTTCAACATTTCCTGAAAGACACTCCACAGATTTCTGTCTCAACGACCTGATTTTGTTTTCTCTCCTTATTAATGCTCCTGTCTCTGAGACAAATGAACAAATGAGTCACAAAAACAAATTCATTAAATGAAATTAATAGACAAATGGAAAAGAAAACCCATCCATTAATAAGAAATCACTTATTAACACCATGATCATTTAAAGTTTGGCAGACCCTATGAGATGTATTTGTAACCAGAAGGAAAAATGGAAAAAAATAAAAAATTTACTAGTCTGTTGCTATCAGAAAACAGTGAAATTAATTTGCAGGGTATGTTAGCATTGAAAATCAAGTCACCCTGACAAAACAACCACTGTCTTTTTGTGATAATACAGTCATTATAGTGACAAGAACTCTTGCAAAAGTTGTCCAGATTGTGCACTAAAAATTTTAGTCCCTTCTTTCAGCTGATATGGGTCTGCAAGCACTTTCATATCCAAAATCTAACTACATAAAGCACTTAAAAGTTTTGAAATCAAGTAACAAAATAACATCTGAAACTTAATTATCTTCCTTGTGCTTAGACTACTAGAAAAAAATGAAAATTAATCTTTAAGAGTATCAATAACCTGGTGACCTTATCTGCAGTTGAGCTCCCTTGTAATTTTAATTTTTCCTTTCAATACAATATGAGGTCTCAAGCATTGCAATGGCTGTGTTTCTTATCATAACTGGGTTTTGTCACTTTTTATCTCCCTACCTAGTGCACACTTCCCCTTGGATGTATCATCATCATCTATGAGCAGACAAAAATATGGAGCAGATCATCCTTTATGGAGCAGATCATCCTAAGTGCAATCACACAGCACCTACAGGATGGACAAGGGATCAGACCCAGCCAGCACAGCTTTAGGAGGGGTAGGTCCTGTCTGACCAACCTGATCTCCTTTTATGATCAGGTGACCTGTCTGATGGATGAGGGGAAGGCTGTGGATGTGGTCTACCTGGACTGCAGCAAAGCCTTTGACACCATCTCCCACAGCATACTCCTGAAGAAGCTGTCAGCCCACGGCTTGGACAGGGGCACCCTGTGCTGGGTTAGGAACGGGCTGCAGGGCCAAGCCCAGAGATTGGTGGTGAATGGTGCTGCACCAGTTGGCAACCGGTCACTAGTGGTGTCCCCCAGGGATCAGTGTTGGACCCAGTTCTGTTTAATATCTTTATCGACAATTTAGATGATGGGATTGAGTCCATCATCAGCAAATTTGCAGATGACACTAAACTGGGAGTGAGTGTCAATCAGCTGGAAAGCAGGAGGGCTCTGCAGAGGGACCTGGATAGGTTGGAGAGTTGGGCTGATTCCAACGGGATGAGGTTCAACAGGGCCAAGTGCCGGGTCCTGCACTTTGGCCACAACAACCCCATGCAGCGCCACAGGCTGGGCACAGAGTGGCTGGAGAGAAGCCAGGCAGAGAGGGACCTGGGAGTTTGGATTGACAGGAAGCTGAACATGAGCCAGCAGTGTGCCCAGGTGGCCAAGAAGGCCAATGGCATCCTGGCCTGGATCAGGAACAGTGTGTACTTCCCTGGTACTCAGCACTGGTGAGGCCACACCTCGAGTGCTGTGTCCAATTCTGGGCCCCTCAGTTCAGGAAGGATATTGAGGTGCTGGAGCAGGTCCAGAGAAGAGCAACAAGGTTGGTGAAGGGACTCAAGCACAAGTCCTATGAGGAGAGGCTGAGGGAGCTGGGCTTATTTAGCCTGGAGAAGAAGAGGCTCAGGGGAGACCTCATCACTCTCTATATGTCCCCGAAAGGAGGTTGTAACCAGACGGGGGTTGGTCTCTTCTCCCAGGCAGCTATCAGTAAGACAAGAGGGCATGGTCTTTAGCTCTGCCAGGGGAGGTTTAGATTAGATATCAGGAAGAAATTCTTTATAGAGAGGGTAATTAGACATTGGAATGGGCTGCCCAGGGAAGTGGTGGATTCTCCATCCCTGGAGGTTTTTAAGATGAGATTGGATGTGGCACTTAGTGCCATGGTCTAGTAACCATGATGGTAGTGGATCAAGGGTTGGACTTGATGATCTCAGAGGTCTTTTCCAACCCCGTTGATTCTACGATTCTATTTTATGAAAACAGAAAACTCAGTGTTCTCCATATTATCTGACACTGCTAAAAAATTCAATACAACACTCTCTATCACTCTCACTGATGCTGCATCACTGGGTCTTCACTTTCACCAGATACGCACTGAGTAACACAGTGACAGCGGACTTGTGAGCCCTTCTTTCTTATTCACTCCTTTGGGAGCAATCTGTATGTGTTGTGCAATACCTCTTCAACTAAGTGAAAATATAATATTTGAAAGTAATTTTTCCAACGCATCTTCCCAATTGAGGTGATAGATGCTCCATCCCTGGAAACATTCAAGGTCAGATTGGACAGAGATCTGAACAACCTCATCAGTTGAAGGTGTCTCTCCGTGTTGCAGAGGGGCTGGACTAGGTGATCTTTAAGAGTCCCTTCCAATCTAAACCATTCTATGATTCTAAATACACACTGGAATTTATCCCTTAAATCTTCCCCTGAGTCCCAGTGTTTCAGCAAATCAAACCAGTATCTCCACTGGATGCCTGACTTAAGTTTTGTCATGGTTCTCCTTTGCTTTCCTGTTCTACCAGCAGATCATGCTCCCAGATGCCCTAGAAGACTCTGACCTTCCTGCCCAGAAGCAAATTCAAGATTGAATTCCCTAATGAATATACACACGTATCTCCTTTTTTAATCTAAATCATTACTCAGAATCCATTTTTGCTGTTTTGCTTACAAAAAGAAGTCAGATAATTAATGACAACTTGAGGCACAAATAGGCCATCTACCAATTTTTACAACAGTTAAACAGTGGAGATGTGTCTTATATCAAAACAAATTTATTTTGTTTTCTCCTTTGTGTCTCTTTTCAGGTCACATCTTTCCTTAGATTGTGCATGTTTATACAGCACTTACCACAGCGGGAGTCCCAGTCTTGGCTGGGGCCCCTGGACAACAAACATAACAAGTAATAATGTTACACATGCTTAATGCTGATGCAGATAATAATGTCTTTAGAAGAAGAAGAAATTTCATTACATAGCATGACAAATGTGATCAGCTGAAACTGTACTCCTGTTGCTTGCATATATCACAGTATTAACGGTGCTCTTAAAAGTTATGCTCATTAAATCAGAGGACTAAAATCCTGAATATTGGGCCATATCTGTAGGCGCACAAATATGTGAGCATAGATCACATATGTCTCTTGTCTTCCTAATATTTGTTTTCCTTGTAAGCAATTGTTACCACTATCAAAGAAAGCTATGTTAATCCAAAGAGAGAGGCATGAGCTACATGGCTGGAAAGAGAAAGGATACATAGTTCAAGGGACGGTTTTCTTATTAAAATACAATTGCTGACACAAAGAGTTCCAAAAGATCTTGCAACACAAGAAATCATTTCGAGACTGAGACTCAGGATGAGTCTCTCCACCAGCACCTCACTGACCACCATGGTAATTTGCTGTGCTAACACTGCTGTCAAGCTGGTCGTGCCTGATGCTGGAGGGATATGCTCCAAGCGATAGAGTATCTCTGCCCAGGGGCAGCCTTCTGCTCTTAGCCATGTGTTCCTGTCACACATGATCACTGCCTCACTCTTTAAGGCAGTGCTGAGCACAGATATGTCATGTCCAAGGTCAGCCCATGCACTAGTCACTGGTAAAGTGTGAAGCAACAGAGGGAGCAGGATCTGCACTTACTGCTGTCACCTCTTTCAGAACCCTTGGCACTGAGCTAAGACATGATCCCCATACTTGTTCTCTCTTGCATCATGCAAACATGACTACACAAATCCAGACACATGTTGGGCTTCATTTTGCACTCAAATGCAAAAGATAGAAACCTCTAATAGCAACTCAACTCTTGAGGAACTCTCCCATGATCATCCCACACCATTACAGATGGCATGCTCTTGAGAAATATCTTTAAACACTGCCAGGCTGAGGAATGAATTGGCCCACATCTCCCTCTTTCGGGGATAAAATATTTTGTGTAGAAGACCACGACTACTTTTTCTTCTTAGTAACTACATTTTTAAATGAAATATCCACAACTCCTGCACTTCCTTCTGCACTTGCTCATTTCACTGGCTAGTCCATGGGCACCCAGGTAAATTAAGAGCAATTAGCAACCCTGCCAAGTCTATGTGAACAGCACAGACCACACATTCCCTGAGCTTATGAATCCTGAAATCCTTACACGTGGGACTGTTATGGCAGAGGTAGTTTATATCATTGCATGTCCTTTACCACTCTCTCATTCCCAGCTGACATTCACTCTCCTTCTACCTTAGTGTATGTGTATAGAGGATAGATAAAGCAAAACAAAACCATGAGAAAGTCCGAGTTATTACCTAAAAACTAATTGAGTATTTCAGACTTTGTTTTTCCTTTAAGTAACTGCTGAAGTAGCTTAGTTGTTTTACTCTATTTCATTTGAAAGTGCACAGACATGGGTTTTATCTTTGTATTCAACTTATTATTAAGTCTTTTAAAGCTAATATTTAGAAAAGGACAATAATTGGACATCATCACCATCATCATCTTCTGTCACTGAGGCTCTACCTGACTTAAGCTTTTCTCTGCAGGGTTAGGCTTTACACAAAAGCCTAACCACAGAGATACAACTCTGTGATCATCTTCCTTAAACAGTGAAACCAAAAACTTTTCAAAGGACACCAGAGACACCCCCTTTTTGACAACTGACACTGATGCTTTATAATATAGCCTAGCTACAGATAAGCAAGTTCCTTGATGCATTGCAGCCGAAGAGGGTCATCTTTCTGTTCCATTTGAAACAGTCAGCAGCTGTTGTCAGTACAGACATGAATGTTTTAATAGCTGAGTTGTAAACATCAGCCAACCCCTCACTCAAAATTAAAGCTGGGGAAAATGACCATCATTGACAGTAAAGTTTCTTTGTCTATTTCCTACCCAGTTGCCTAACTTTTATTATGGCATAAAAGAGAAAGTACTTGATTCCACCAATGCAATACACATGTTTTGCTAGAGCTCCTTTCTGCCTGAGGCATGGCACAAACTAGTTTAACTGAATTATTCTCAGGAGAGCTGTGAAAGAGATTATCCCTATGATGAAAAAAAGAGGTGGAGGGTGAGGGCAGGGAGGGAGAAGCAGCCAACAAGCAGCCTAACCTTGCATTATCCATCTGCAGAGTCACTCAGCTGTCTGCCATGAACTGTGTCCTGAGAGCAAACCTTAACTGCTGCTGTTAGTAATGCCGCTCTCATTCACTCAGCACTGATGGGCACTGCAATCATTACAGAAAGATTGTTCTATCTTCTTTATTTTAAGCATCAGCCTTCCAGCCTTTTCACATTTCCATAGAGAAGCCTTTCCAATTTGAGGTCAGATGAGATACTGCTGCTAAGACAATCTGACAGAAACGCTCACGGGATACTAAACATCTGAGTTACACCTGGGGGAGATATTAAAACACACCGAATACAGAAGTGGACTATACTTGCTGACAGACTGCACTTTTAAAAAAAAATTAATTTGATTTTTAAAAAAAAAAACTTCGTAGCTTCATATCAGCAAAGACAACAAAGACCAAAATCTTAAAAATTTGTATTACATATGCTTAGTTGCAGTTCTCTTACACACGACTGTTCAATGAGCAGCATTTCCAGGAGAAGAAGAGGTTGATTACTCAGTGAAATGACAGAAGGTAAGCATAAAAAATAAAGACCCATGATATGCATAAAAGAATTGGGAGGCTTAGTTTCGAAATGGTTTACATTACTTATGACTGACAAAACTTCGAGAGAATTTTACAGGTCACTCTAGGTGTCAATTAGACTGCCATACCCCAAGACACCAATACCTCTTGTATTTCTCCACCTGTATTGCTACTTTTCCTTAGTGTCACAGGTCTAACAGAGGCTCAGAAGAAAATTAAATTGTAGCTCCTAAAATAGAACCTAACTCAAGCCAACCATCATTTTTTTCTGGAGTTTAACTCCTGCTGGGTATCTCACCTACATGATGATCTTCCAGCCCCAATAAGTTTGGAGCACTAGGCAAAAATGGGTTTATACCACTATTAAAATTGTCCCTTCCTGTGACAAATATTGCTGTTTATTTTAAGCAGATTTCATGCAGTTCAGTTCATTATTAAAGTTCAAGATTGCAGCAAACATCCCAACTACAGCACTGTTAATGATCTTGTCTTACCAGAGGTGCTGGAAGCTGCTCCAGGAGTGTGACAATAAACCTGGAGGGAAGAATTTGTGGGTAGAGAGGCACAGGTAAAATGTAGAACGACAATTAACATTAAGCATATACATATAACATCCCATTCATATATGTACAACCAAATGCTGTTGAAACAGTAAAATCAGTTCCTCATACCATTTGCTGTCTACAACTCAGATACTCCAGGAAGGAACTGTAACCAACGATCAATTGGAGAACATAAATGAGGATACTCCAGACAGAAAAAGAAAAACCTGTACGTGTGTCTGGAACAGATTTGTGCAGAAAAGACAGCTAGAGAAAGCCAGGCACTTTTTCAAGGAGCTACAAGCTTCCTCCAACAAACAGCTAGGGATTACCGAGTGCCCCCCTGGAAGGAACGCATACAAGTTCATGAGTCAGTGTCTCAGGAAGCAACTCTGACCTGCATGGTGGCCAAGGATGGGAAAAATCAACCTCTACTGATTCTCATACAAACTTTACATAGGTTGATGTTTCATCACTTGGGTCTCATTACTGCATACTTTGAAAATATACAGCCTATATCCCTTACATTTACGTTTATATTAAAAATAATCCTATCTCCCATAATTCTCAATTGCGACTAATCAGTATAGTCAGGCTGGAACCTATTGGTAACTTTCTCTATAGAAAATATTTATTACCACATTGAAACATTTTATTTCATAAGAACAGATGAAGAACGTATCACAAAGCACAACATTTTTATGTGGGTATACTACTTACTGAATTATCAAAAGGACTATATTTCATAAAGCAGAACATTTAAATGCCATCACTTTTATATTATTTTTCACTCATGCAGTGGAAATAATGCTAACAGACCACTGTTGACCCGAAGTTTGATCATTCCTACACATAAGGACAGGAATTAAAACGAATTTAATGTACTGTTATATTTCATCTTGCCACTTTCTATGCATTTTATGACCATGGTTTTCAATTAATTTTTTTCTCTTCCAGTGGTCACCATGGAAAAAGACAAGAGGAGAAAATGATTAAGGCTCTGTCAGGCCCTGTCACATTTAATAACAACGGGTTCATGTATCACGTTATAAATCAAACAAAACCCAGCAATATGAGCCCTAGACCTCCTACCCTGCAAATAGACCTTTATATTGAGAACTCATAGGATAACAGGGAGTTCAGTAGAGATTTAGGATATAGCTAACCATGATAACAGGCACAATACAGACAACAGAAACATGGACTTAAGAACAAAATTAAAGGAGAGGGTGCCAGAAAACGGGGAAGAAACCGCTTCCCATCACTTCTCTGTAACACTCTTAAATAATGTATGTAACAACATGAAACATAAAATAATGTAGACAAAAAAAGATATGTTTAGGTTGGTGGTCACTATCACTGCAATCAAAAGAGGTACTTGAACGTAATAGAAAGTCATTTTTTGAAAGGATGTTACTGCACAGGGAATAAAAGCAGGATATTCAAGTTAGATTTTGAGATTGAATACTAGGATCTCTATTAGCTTATGTTGTCTGTGATTTTCTTACATTTTCCCACTGAGGGTAGGTTATACCTTAAGAGAACAATTTTAGCTGTGTTCACTTTGCTTTTGGGCAATCCAAAACCCTGGCTTAAAATTACAGTCTTGAAGCAGTGATAACCCTAAGGTAAACAAGATGTATTCAGTAATGCCTACTGAGTGCCTTAAGAAATATATAGACTTTGAAATTCCTCTCATCTCACTTTTGTAATCTAAAACATAGGCACGGTTGACACTAATGGTCCCTCTATAATTTAGAAAGGGGAATGTAGCTCTGTTCCCAAGAGTGATTCATTTAATCAGAAAATAAATGGGATAAATATCCTCCTGGAAGTACCTGGCCTTTCTCCACTGTCTACAAAGGCAACCACTGCACAGTTAATGTTAAAAAAAAATCGCTTCATCTCCAAACATTTAAATGTCTAATGGCAGATGAGAACAAAAACTTACCCTCATTGTCTGTGGAGTCCACAGAGTTACAGGTATGATTGTAATTCTGAATTATGAATAAATGATTTCCCAATTTCCAATATTGTTCTTATTTTGGCAAGTTTGTATAAAACAGAACTACTAGGAGGGGAATGTAGGCCAAATAGATATAGCAGTATGACATTTTATAGGCAGTTTTTCAAAAATAAAACCAAATTATTTTATTCGCAACTTATGCAAATTGGAAAAAGAGGTTTAAATGAGAAATGAAACTGAAAAATAAGACACTTACAGAACAGCATGGGCATCCACACAAGGAATCAAAAGTTATTGACATAACTTTTGGGAATAAATACGTCTGAGAAAAAGATGGGAGGAATTACAGAGCAACTCAAAGGAGATGAATGACAGTTTATCACATTTGCACTCATTTTCTAAGATAACTTTAAGCTCTCGAAGACTAAAACTCCTTGTAGATGCCTCAAGAGACTTCTTCATTATGGGTAATCTATACCCTAAAGGGATGCAGTTTTGTACACAGTCTTATACAACATTTTGACTAAAGGATATGTACTTTCTATCCAAAATTTTATTCCCGTGTGAGAAAACAGACTTGTAGGTCTTCATTTTCTCAATTTTGAGTGGAATGTGAATTAATTTTTTGCAGTTTCATGGTTTAAAAATGCAAAAGGAGTCTGGTGTCCCATTTAACATAGATTGCAGTATACACTCAGAGATATCTTCAGTGCCTGCTTGCTCCTTCTTTACTACAAAAGGTAATAGCAATGAAATAGAGAAAAACTTTACTTGCTATGATTAAATCTGAATTATATTGAATTCTAGTGTTATGCTTTCCAGTTGCTTTCTACACAGTCTTTGGATTTTGGTAGAGAATGCCTGCAATTTTTCGCTTCCATATTCATCTAAAAAGAACATAAATCAATCAAACTAGTTATTAAAAAAAAACATTTCAAAAACAACTTTTGTAAATCCATAGCTTTCAGATATATATGCAGTGAAGAAAATGCATTATACGACAGGACACAAAAACAGTCTTCGTGCGACGTCAACATGATGAAAAGTTGTCCTCTTAGATGGAGTTCATGTAAATACATAAATGCATCAGAATAAACCAAGAATTTAAATAGACTGTTGCTTTCAGTATAAGCCATTGCTGAGAGTTTCCAGAGAAAAAAATATACTACACAAAATGAAACCAATTATGAAACACTATGTCACTGAATTATATTTTTCCCCAAAAAGCTTAGTCTATACCCTGAAGCATAAAGAAGATAATCCTCATTATTTTTTTCTAATGTGAGCTTAGTTCTTTTAGATGCTTACTCACCGAAGCAATTAATCTTCTTGGATTACAACAACTATTTCAATATTCAATATTCAGTGACAATCAGATGCTCAGATTGGCCTACATCTAGGGTGTAAAGTGCATTTCCTAAGGGTCTCAGGGAAGTAGTCTGTTACTCAGTATGCTAGAATACATAAATTTAGTCACAAAGCATCCCTTATGAGCAAAAGCAGTACTGCTCTTAAAAAGTATTTTGTGGAACATGAACTCTTATTTGCTCAAGGATTCCAGGTAAGCATGAGACTAAACCATCTTGAAAAAGAAGTGACAGCACAAACTAATCCTCACATACTTAACATATGCATAGACATTTTATTTATAGGCTAAAGGTGAAGAAAAGTATGTTTGTATTTTTGGAAGAATCACTTAGACCACTGGTGCCACATGTAAATGACACTGCAGGAGAACAAAATGTCTTTTCCCCAGTGTGTCTCTGAAAAGCTTCACTTACACATATTTGATTAGATAAATTGCCTGCAATTGTACTCTTTGGATGATCTTTTACATCTAATTGTAATCCTAACAGACCTATGTCACCAAAGCCTTTGCAACCATAAATCTTACTAATGACAACATCTCTACAGCTTTTTTGTTTCATACCCCAAGCACAGCAAATTGTCAGATCAGTTCATGAAGAAGTGACAGGCTATTGTTCTTCCTTGCATTCATGAACACCTCATTAACGCAAATTTAATGCCAATAACATCTTAGTGGCTTTGATTAGGTACAGAAATCTCACTACACTGTGTAAGGGACAAAAGTGTACCTTACAAAACATAAATAAATGTTCGCAAAAATCCAATTGTTATTTTTTTATAGGGAAACCAGAAAAAAACTAGCAGCTTCATTAAAAGCAATCTGTTCCAGCCAGTCTTGAAGGATAAATATTTTTGTTTTGAAGAAGAATACATGAATTATTTATTTCTTTCAAAACAGCGCACTACATTAATCCAGGTTCTCTACCTTCTGCCCTGATTCAACTGACTGTGGGCCATAAAAATACTCAAGGGAAGTTAGTTTCATTTGTTTTAGCACACATATTTAGTGCATAATAATTCACAATACAGAAAGATCTCACACTGGGACTGAGAGAATGCCTTTTAATAAAAGAGATCTGGATTGCAATGAAGCCATGAGAATTTCTAGTCAATGGTGTATGAAATACAATTTGAAAATTGGTTATTCCATAACCTATGTTTCAATATCAGTTTAGGAAAAAAAATAGACTTCACTTGCTTGCAGTACATATTGACTGCAAGAAGAGAAAAAAAGAGAAACTGGAGCAACAGGCTGTTCTGTAGAGCCAGAAGCAGAGAAACCCTTAACACAGGAATAAATTCCAATACCTAAGGCAAGTTAAAACAATGGGATCTAAGCAGAAATTTACAGTTAAATTTTTGGTAGTGTTTCCTCAGGTCCCTGATCAGCCAGTAGTACTAATATTTTTTCAGTAATCACTTCATATTTACAGCCCACTGCTTTCTCCTATTCAGGAAAATACTAAGAGGGAGGTACCATGACCACGTTTCTTGGTATGAAGCTGTTTTAGGGATTATAGGGCTGCTAAGGTCTACAGACAGTGACAGGATTATAGTGGTGCTGTTGGTACAAAAAACAGCCAACCAACCAACCAACAAACCCTAATGAATTAAAGAAAAGAAAAAAAAAAGAGCTAAAGGACAGGAAGGAAGGACTTTCCTGATTAAAAACTTTGCCTGAGATTTGGTACTGGAATTGGAATTTATTCCTGCCTTCCAACTTAATCACCGGTAATCTTTGTCTGTCTGTTCCATATCCTTCCCCATCTTCCCTGCCACCATACAGTGCAGTTTTCAAAATAGGAATGTCACTCCGGTGCTCTAAGTGAATTACAGATTAAGAAGTATGTAGGAATTCAGTATGATCAGCTCATAGCACACCAAGCACATATGCCTCTTGTTATATGTTTCGGTTTATTAAGCATGTGAGTTTTCCTCATAAGCCTCTTGAGCTGAGAAGGCATTCACCTCAACTCTGCAGACTGCCTCTGTGGCTGCAAGGTTAAACATACTCCAATACATGTAGGCAGTATTCTGTACCCACACAGATTTCCTGTGCCTTCAACAGGGTTTCTACAAGTGACTGTAGGAATATGCTCTCACTCAAATGCCGAAGCAGCATCTTAGCAATTCTTTGCAGATGAAATCCAAGAGGAGAGCCTGCAGGGTTTCCTAGGTATAACTGAAGACTCCTTTCTAAGAGGCTCTGGAGGAGACAGCATTTACAGCATCTTGTTTGCATGAATAATGTAAACCATCAGGGTGATATTTGTGCACAGTGAAAAGTAACTGCATCATGCTTACCGTGTATTCAAAGTGTCCAGAGGGTTTTCAGATCAAAATTTGCAAGCACAAGATTATTTTTTTCCTAGCTGCTGGCTCTGAAAACTTCAACTGAAAATTGATCTGAAAGTCAGACAAGGCTCCCCATTATTGCATGTTGCAAAGATTTTGTGAGTCAAACTGCACTCTAAGTTACAAGTGTCAAACTGCATTAATCCTCAAGGTGTTAATTTCTGCCTTGGCAATCTGTCCTTGTAACTGAAGCTCTGTTAACAATTGTTGATAATGTATGAGCCAGATGGAATCAGTTTTGCTTTCCTATGACCACAGGTTCTGTGATTTGAGCAGAAGAAAAGTTGTAATAAAACCTTTTTATCCATGAGAGTGATGACCAACGCTGCAGTCAGAAAATGTAATTTCTATTCTTATTTCTCAGATACAGCTGCAAATCCTGGAACTATCGTGAATTAATTGCATAGTGAAGGTGGTCTTCCCAAACTGTTTCAAGTGAACTTTTGAAATAAAAGTGAAATGATAACATTAGAAAAATATTGGCTTTCACATGTGGCTTCTGCTGTTCATTTCACATTAAAAATAAGGAGGAAAATCCTGGTGCTAACTCAGTCATTTAGGGGGACACCCCACAGCTGGCAGCTGTGAGATAACACACATTTCAGGTAGGCAGAGAAGCATGGGGGAGGTGCCGTGAGTTCACCACAAAACCACAGCTGTGCTAGCCCAACTGAAGTCACTGCTAAGGGGACTGAAGTGGTTTCTGTAGCTGTAAATCTATACACCTCACGAAAATCTGTTGTTACTTTGCGTAAATCCCTAGCACTCTTTAGCCTACATGACCCTTCTAATACAGAGACATGTAAAGTGATAGCCAGATTATTTCGATTTCTTCTCCGTCAATGACTGCAATATTCCGTTGGAGTTACGGTCTATTAGGCAACACAGGCAGAGATCAATACTCAGATCTTTATCTGTTTCAACTTTATTTGCTTATTCCCCACTGTGCTTTCTGTGGGGGAATGATATCTAGTACTTTCTAGTTTATGGGATGTTGAACAGAACCACGATAATGTAGTTCAGGAGAACTGTTTGCCTGAATACTAAATCTGGATCCCTTTCCCCACCCACGACGTGGGGCGGCCCAGTTCTAGTTCCATCTCCATCTGAGGAACCATTCTGACGTCTTGAAGGATGGGGAAAGGGAACTCCAGGGGTTTCTTCAGGGGTTTCTTCTGGCCCTGAGCCTGGAGGGGAGAGGTGCCCTCCCCTCCCCCCACGCACGTGGTCCCATGGCAGGCACAGAGACAGCACACCAGGCGTGGAGAGGAGGCAAGAGAGCGGTTTATTGTTGGGGATGCTACATTTATAGGGTTTAGGAGGATTCACAGAGTAACCAATTAGAAGACTCAAGGGGTTTACAGGAACACCCAGTCATAGGAAGGGGTTAACAAAGGCCAATGGGAAACACCTCAGGACACCTTCCCAGGACATTCCTGAGATAACACTACCGTGGGGGGTGTTGGGAAGAAGAAGCATGTGTTTGCAAAGAGACCACCAAAAGCCATTTTAAGACATGTTTAAACAACAGTTTTCTCAAATAATGCAGGTTTAGTGCCACAACTAAACTCATGCATATAAGGCTGAAATTCAGATAAAACTTTGTTTTATTGGTAGAGAAAGAAAGTAAATTCTGAGTCTTTTTCTCTGCTCTAATCTTATCACATTGTTTTCTGCTCAGTCTATGTGAGATAAGAAATCTCATGCCCTGCTATAAAGCCTCCATTAAAGCATCTCTGGTAGCACTTCACAGCAGCCTTTGAGCTTGAAGGCAATGGATGAGGGAGGTGGGGAGCAACCTGCAGATTAGTCCAAATAGACGGTCCCCTTCAAAATTTTTGTGCCAACTATGGGCATGGCCCCTCACCCTGACCTTCCCTCCTCCCCAGTCTCTGGCCTACTGTCCCTCTGCTGAAAGTTATTGTCCTCAATGTTTTCCAGAAGGGCTGGTACGGTAGCTTTGGACAAAAACATTGTTATCTTAAACAGCTGTAGATAGTGCCTCACCTCTTCTGTGTGCAGCCTTATGAAAACAGGGCCCTTCCTTGACTGGATGCTGATGAGCAATAAGAGACAGTAGCATCTCCCACCATCTCCATTCCTTGCCAGCTTGAGCACAGATGGGAGAGGGCTAGCTGAAGGCATATAAGTATTTCTTTAGACTTTCAGGTCTCCACAGAGAGGTGAGGAGAGGCCTGAGTTCCTGAAACCAGAAGTCCCTTCTAGAAGAATCATAGAATTATGGAATTATTTAGTTTGGAAAGGACCTTTGAGATCACTGAGTCCAACCATTAAACCAGCACTGCCGAGACCACCGCTAAATCATGTCTTTAAGTCCTATATCTACACATATTTTAAATACCTCCAGGGACGAGGATTCAATCACTTCCTTGGCAGCCTGTTCGAATGCTTGATAACCCTTTCCATGAAGTTTTCCCTAATATCCAATCTAAAGCTCCCCTGGCGCAACTGGAGGCCATTCCCCCTAGTCCTATCACTAGTTGCCTGGTAAAAGAGACTGGCTCACACCTTACTACAGCCTCCTTTCCGATAATTGTAGAAGGTAATAAGGTCTCCCCTGAGCCTTTTGTTCTTCAGGCCAAAGAACCCCAGCTCCCTCAGCTGCTCCAAAAAAAACTCGTGCTCCAGACCCTTTACCAGTTTTACTGCCCTTCTCTGGATATGCTCCAGCACCTCAATATCCTTCCTGTAGAGAGAGGCCCAAAACTGAAAACAGGATTCAAGGTGTGGCCTCGCTAGCACTGGCCACAGAGTTTCTGATACAAGCAAGGAAGCCATTGGCTTTCTTGGCCACCTGGGCACACTGCTGGCTCATGTTCAACCAGCTGTCAACCAGCACCCCGAGGTCCTTATCTGCCAGGCAGTTTTTCTGACGCTCTGCCACAAACCTGTAGTATTGCATGGGGTTGTTATGACCCAAGTGCAGAACCTGGCACCTGGTCTTGTTGGACCTCATACAATTGGCCTTGTCCCATCAATCCAACCTGTCCAGATCCCACTGCAGAGCCTTCCTGCTCTCCAGAAGATCAATGCTCCTGCCCAACTTGGTATAGTAGTACATGCCTGAACCCATGGGCTGCTGAAGGACACACAAGCCCTGGCACAACGTTGTGCTAATGTAACTCTAAGCATGGCTCACTCTGCACACATCTGCATAATTACAACTCAAACACTTCCAAAATGTATTTTAAGTTTTCACAAGAACAGAAATTTGTATTTTTAGCAAAGGTACCAGAATCAAAATAGCTGAGTGCTTAAATTCCTAGCACTTCCATACTTTCCTATCTGTACTGGGACTTTACAATACGGCTCCTTGTCGTGCTCTTCAGTCTTCCTGTGAGCAAGAATTGCTTTGTCCTCCCAGATCTTTTACAAGTCTTTGTTCATTTAAAGGGAAAATATTCAGCAAATCTCAGTTGGAGGACCTGCATTTGGATTTATTCTTCCAACATGCGCACCCCACTGTGTGGGACTTAGTAACACATCCACATACTTAGGAGGGGCGTTCATGTTTTAGAAACAGGCATGCATCCAAGAGCTTTGCTGGATCAAGATCAGTGTATTCACCACCAGATGGCACCCACAGGTGGAACGTTTTTATTCTCTTGATTACATACCTTTATGACTTTTCTTGCGCAGTAGTGACTAGACATAAGAGTATTAGATACTATCCTGACAGCTGGGATTGTTTGTCATTTGTCAGTTTAAAGCAATTTAACATTTTAAAGCCAATATATTTATCATTTTTATCTGAATAGTCATGTGAAACCAAACACATCAGCAGCACAAGTCCAACATATGCTCCAACACCATATTCCCCCTCTATGAGACACACTAGTCTATTGCATGTTTTTGTGCTTGAAGATCCACCACAACAGTGCATATTTCATTTAATTTCTTCCACAAGCACTCCCAAGTCACAGGACTGTGGAATAAGATGGAAAGACTGCATGTCATCAGAGGTGCCAAGATGAGATGCCGTAAGTGCTTACTATGTATCATGTCAGTGAGAGACACAGGTTAATAAGTAGATCTGAGAACAGTATCTGCAGCATCTCCTTCTGAGAATGTAGCAACAAATCATTACAGTCTGTACAATGTCAAGCTGTTACCACGCCAGTAATACCAACTTTATTCTATAGTTCACATTTCCAAGGCCAAATGCTCCTCTGCTGTGATCTCAGGTGTTCTCAAGCATAAAGGAAAGCTGAACCATGCAGACACAGTTTTAAACATGTTAATGTTTATAGAAGCTATTGTCTGACAAAGTGGGAGGTCACTGATCCCCCAGGTATGCATGCTTCTGGTTAGTTTGTTTGGCCTGACTAGCAGAGCCTGAAAACATGCCTCAATGCATTCAGGCATGCTAGTCACAGAACCTCAACACCTCATGAAATCACCTTCCATCTATGGGCAACAAACCACACTCATATCGACATTGAGTCACAGAATGACAGAGCATGAACCGACAGGATTTAATAAGAGAGAGAAAAAAACTCCAAAACAAAACAAAACCCACAACATAAAACCAGTGCTGTGTTTTCGTCTAATCAGGTAGAAGGTAGACAGATCTCCAGAAAACTTCATGACCCCATAGTCTATATTACTATGGCAAGTCCATACTCCGAGTATCATAACTCACCTATAATGGTTCTTATACTTTTATTTTCCACAGTTTCTTCCACCTTAATCCCTCATGGAGGCCACTATTACTATTATGCAACTTGGAACAATTCATCTAAGTACTCTTCAATTTTCAGGTCTCTTTATTCAATCCGACATTAAGCAGGTTCCACTATAAGAGATGGGTTCTGATATGGAAAAGTGCATGCACATACAGGTTTAGTAGTTAACAGCTGTTTGTGTCATTGTAATACAGCTTCTAGTAAACACTTACAGTGAAATTCAATATAGATAAATATAGAAGGATGCAAATAGAGAAAAACAATCTAAGTTTTACATCTGCAGGAGAGGGCTTAGAGCTGACTCCTGACCAGATTGAGATCTTCAGCTTATAATAAATCATTTAAAAAAAAACTTCAGCATGACACTGAGCAGAAGCCAAAGCAAATGTTCAGAATTATGAGAAAAGTAATAGAGAACTGTACTGGCTTTGGCTCAAATAGAGTTAGTTTTCTCCATAGTAGCTGGTATCATGCTATGTTTTGGATTTGTGATGAAAACAGTGTTGATAACACAGAGAATTTTTAGCTGTTACTGAGCAGTGCTTTCACAGAGTCAAGGCCATTTCTGTTTCTCATGCTGCATAACCAGTCAGTAGGCTGGGGATGCACAAGAATTTGGGAGGGGACATACCATATGACATCATATTCAGCGTATAAAGATGAGGAAAGAAGGAGCAAGTGGGGGACATTTGGAAGGTGGTGTTTGTCTTCCCAACTCACCATTATGTGTGACGGAGTCCTGCTCTCCTGGGGATGGCTGAACACCTGCCTGCCCACAGGAAGGAGTGACTGAATTCCTTACTTCATTTTTCTTGTGTGCGCAGCTTTTGCTTTACCTATTAAACTTAAACTGCCTTTGTGTCAACTCACAAATTCTCTCATTTCTACCCTTCTGATTCTTTTCTTCATTCCAGAGTGGGGAAGTGAACAAGCAGCTATGTGGGACTGAGCCGCCTACCACAATAAACCCTGGTATGCCACCACATATATGTCTTCATTAATGCTCTGTGCTGTTCTAGTGCCGCTCTCCATAGCAAAGAGGAGCTGAGAAAAGATAGCAGAGAAGCAAAACAACAATGAAGCCAATTACAGGAGTTGCCTGAAGCCTTTTTCAGAGTGATTCCCGTTACAGGGAATGACTAAAATTACTACTCTTATATCCAGTCTAGCTAGGGGTGCATTGCAGAAGAGACCTACGGAACTTTGAAGATGTGAACAAGGAACAAATACTCCGAGTTCACCAGTTCAAAGTGATGAACCAATGGCAGGTTAAAAGTAAGCATGGCAGAAACAGTCCCCATGAAAGAGGAAGAGAGCTGGGGAATTACTTGCAGTGGAATACACAAAGCTAGTAAATTCACATAAGATTAGAGGGGTATTGAACAAAGAAGAGAATACCAAAGACATGATGAGGTTCAGGAACACTGTGAGCTGCAACATGTTAGAGCATAATCTAGGGAAATATCACATTGTGGTTGCTCCTCTCTTACACACTTCTCTGCACCTTGCTTCTCATATTAAGGCTGGTTTTGCATCCATTTCCATTTTTAAAGGCTTACAGAAAGCAGTTTCTTTGTTTGTCACCTGTGTAGTAATGTCAGAGCAGTTTCTAATGGAAATATTAATTTGCAGGATGCACAAAATTCCATATATAACAAGTTTCTATTTAGTTCAAGAACCTCAAGAAAACAAATGGATTAACCAGGCTACTCTTTTTTGTGTGGAATCATTGATGAGCACAATGCTTTGCAGATAAATTCCTCATCCCGCAGATCTTTAAAACAGAATATAGACAAGGAAGACAGTCCACATGAAGAAGAATAACCTAAGGCTTGCCACTGCCCTGTGACTTCCACAGACAATTTTATTTTATAGCCTAAACTGCAGAAATAGAGTGAACTACCATAGAGAAAAGGATAACCAAAATGGGGACCGGTTAAAAGGTTAAGCAAAAAGAAAACACCAAGAAAATTAACAAAGAGCTCCAGGGAAGAATTAGAAGGAGGAATTGTTATCAACAGGGCTGGGCCAAGGAAGCATAATTGTTAATGGAAACACAGCTTTCATTTGTGGACATGAAAGAAAACTGAAAAGGAACTTTTAGCTTCTGGTTCTTCCAAAAATATCTGAGAAAAAACCACAGATAAACAGGTGCAAATAAAACCTGTGTCGGAGGCCTCTCAGTTCAATAGCTCTCAAGAAATGGAACTAGCCTATCTAATTTAGTAGGCTATTAACCCCATGAAACTAGCTTTTATGGAGTCCTAGTAGCCAGCAACCACTAAGAGAGGGTCTTCACTTACACACAGTTTTTATGCCCAAGGTCTCCCAGATTCTTAGGCACAATTACATCAGACATTTTAAGACCAATAAACTGCCTTCCTGTCACCAAACTCCAGGCACAAAAAGCACAGAGAAGAGCCCTTTGTGCAACAGAAAGGCTCTTACCTGGAAGGAAGACTCCTGGTGACAGGTGAGAGAAGCAAACTCTCTTGTAACTGCTGCTTGATAAGTGAATCACACCAAATCCCATTAATTAGTTTAATTTAGAGTCTCATAGAACCCTACACAGTGGCAGGAATGCAATACTGCAGCGCACAGCAAATGGGAAATTGCTAGTGGGCATTTTTTCATTCCTGCTCCTCATAGATCTGAGTAGATGAAAAGGGTTGGTATTTCCCTGACTATAACTGAGCACCAAGGCTAATACCTTAAGGAACAAAATCAGAAACCATGGTACAGAAAGGAGTGTGAATGGAGAAAGTGTAAAATACAAATGACAATAATACTCAATTGGCTTAAAGTAAGAGGATTTAGACCCTCTAACCCAGAGTAAGGAAGAAGACTGACCACAAGTTAGTGCAAAATAGATATTCAGATGAGTCTGCAAGTTTGTAGGTTTGTTTATTTATATTTTGCCATTGATTCAAACTGTGTTTCACATGGAACCCTCTAAATCCGTAAGGAAAATATAAACACCTGAACAGTGGATTTTCTTTCTCTCACCTTTCTTCTGATTTTGCTGGAAGACTGTCAAGGATGGACACCAGAGTGAAATAAGTTTGGGTTTGAATTATAGGCACAGCATCTTCTCTAGGGTGTTTCTGAGCTTTTCCTACACTGGGAGTGTTTGGAGAGTGACAGTTTAAATGTCTCTAAAACCACACAAATGGGCTCTCAGTGTGGGTGAAGCATCCCTTTGGAGAGTTAATTGAAAGAAGTGATTCCACAATAGCTGCTCAATGCCAGATCTCTATTGGAGACAGTTTGGCCAAAACAACTGTTGACAAAGCAGCCAATATCCAGATCAGCTACTTGAGCCAGCTCTGGCACACCTTGCTCTCTGCCTTGCTTGGGCCAGAAATATAGCACACTGGTAGTTGATTCCATTGTATTGAGAAGTGCTAGATCTAATAATTCTTATTTCTAGGTTGATATTGGAGGTGTAAAACTACAAGTATTTAGAGATTTAGTTCCTCAGCTGGATGCTTGCAAATTGGGTGCTGTTTGTACTTATTTAAACTTTTTATCACGTTAGAACTACCTCTCTGTAGGAGAACGAGTGTCGTTTTCCTCTCAATGTAGTTAGCAAAGTCAAAGCAAAATGATCAGAGCATTTTGTCTGCAAATATCCTCATTAAAGGATGTTGAGGGATAATCAGAAAATAATATGCTGGGGAAAGGAAGAACATTAATTATTTTTTTCCAGGATCAGAAATCAGGTTCCTCAATTTACATTGATGTGTAATGTCATATCCATCTAAAAATAATAATATAAACCCACATCAGATTAAGTGGTCTTTACATTTTCTGTGTAAATTGAATCAGATTTGATCTGGAATTCACTGACACGAGCAGTGAACTCTAAAATGCTCTTTTCATCCAGACACTGTTCGGAGTAGAACTGCACTCATATTATTTTCACTG
This sequence comes from Chiroxiphia lanceolata, assembly GCF_009829145.1. NCBI lineage: Eukaryota > Metazoa > Chordata > Aves > Passeriformes > Pipridae > Chiroxiphia > Chiroxiphia lanceolata. Next base: position 65,654,558 of record NC_045639.1, read on the forward strand.
TCTGCACCAACTTAAATGTCAAAAGAAGGAAGATGCAAAAAAGCACACGAAGGCATATAATTTTTTTCATTCTGATAATTCAAGATACTAATGATATAGGTAGCATCTATTTTAAGAATGGAATATACACATTTCCATTTATGCCTTTCCAAAACTACTCTTCTTACTGCACCTAGCAGCCTTTGCAGTGTTCTCCACAAATTATAAATGTAATTAATTGATTGTGGTCTGTATTAAACTACTTCAGCAGGGGACATTGCATGTGCAGCTGTCAGCTGCAAAACTCAGTTCTGTCCCTCAGAGCTTTGTCTTCCACATTTACATTATGCTGCACCTGGAAGACATTTTTCACCATTACTAGACACATATAAACTGTAGCTTGAAAGTACAAATAAATGTATAGAGGAGCTACTCATTAAGATTCAAGCATCGATTACAGACATTCATCAGCACCAGACAACACTAGACAAACCACAAAGGATTTTCTCTTCCATTTTATTAATTCCGTGAAAAATTGCAAGTGTCCTGGCTAAAAATCAATTGTCTCAAATTTTCACTTCTTTAACCCCTTCAGTTACAATGAAAAGTTACTTCTTGATTACTGGACCTATTCCTCATGAGAAAGTGGTGATCAGTTAGTTTATCATACACAAACATTGCTCTGGACAACACCAACACCATTTGAATATGTGAGTTAGCAGTGGGGAGTGTCAAAGTTTTCCTGTCTGTTCAACAGCTGAAAAAGTACAGCAACAACTCAGTCAGAGTCTGCCTGCTGTCAGAATCAGATGACAATGAATGATTGTGTGACAGTGGATGACATTAATTTCCTTTTTTTGCATACTGATAATCATCAAGTATAAATCACAAGTTTTAGTTAACCTGGGACTTCTAAAAGTCTACTGAAACCTGTTTTAAATAACTGGTCAAGAAACAAGAAGTAACAAAGTGTTTGTGGACCAAATTGCCTAGTAACAGGGAAACATACTAAAAATAAATAAGTCTGAAAAAATATTTTAAACAAATAATAACAAAGAAAAAAATCTAAGAGATGAGTAGAACTCTGGATTGTAACTTATTTCTACCCTGTTTAGTTAACGCATTTTGGCACTGATTCATAGCCTCATCTCCCCCATCAGAACTAATTTTTAAACTAATTTAAATCACTAAATTATAGGTAAAAGCTGATGAATACTCCTTATTTGGACCATAAAACTGGTTCAAATGTTTTTCATACAGAAATTGTTTTGTCCCCTGACATAACCTGCCTTGAACCTGAAAACTGTTTTTTCATTAATATTGTTCTAAATTTGTAGTGTCTTCCTGTCTATATTTTGATATTGTAATTATACTTACTCTGGAACCATGTTCTTTGTTAAAAAAATTACTAGCCTTAACTTGCTTTTTAAGTAACTTTACGTTAAAATACAAACATATTCTTTGAAGTGGTTATATTTCAAGGTTTCGTAACTTATAGATAGTGAAACATGATCAGAGGATGCACTGTCCTAACTGGCAAGGACAAAATAAATTCATGCTGCCTGAGGATGGAGGATTCATTCTTTTTTCACTCAAGTTTGCATATTTTTGGGCTCAGAGGGTCACAGAGGGACAGAATCACTAATTCATCTCTCTGAAAAGTAGCAAGAAACCAACTGAGAGTAAACAAAAATTGAGACAAAGTATCACTTTAGTATATAATAGTGCTTTACACAATTAAATCTCTAAGAGGTATAGATTCCTTAAGAGCTGGCAGCATACAGTCCAGATCCCATGACACACACCTCATTCATACTGCTTCTGTGCATGGGCTTGTCTATCAGCTGTACTATGAGAACCTTACCACAGCATAAATGTTTAATAATGGACAGAGACAACGTGATTCACATAACTAGAAAGCAAATCCAGTCATGTATTGACTGCGCTGTTCCACTTCCCCTGCAGCCTGACTCTGGGACTTAATGAAACAAAAGGAGTACATTAAATTTGTGCTGACAACAAAACCAAAGCAGGGATCTTTTAGCTATTCTAGGAGCCATCTGTAAAAGTTAGTTGGCTTAGAGCAGCAGTAAGACAAAATCTTCATAAGGAAATACTGTGATGATGTAATGTGGTCATCCCAAATGAATGGCTATAAAACTTTATAGCACACCACACTTTGCAAGGCACTATAAAGATTTTATGTCCATGCATCTAGGATGAGTGCTTTGCTCATGAGTGATGGAAGCACCAGTGAGTTATGTAAGTCTTTGCCAGAGGAGCAGCATAGAACATAAACATTTTTATTTCACTTCGCAACATCTCATATAGTAATTTGCAGATGGACTCTCAGTTTTACTTATTTTTGGTTCCTGTTGGAAGAGCAACGGTTAGAAACACTGTTATATGAGGAATGGCAAAACCCATTTCCATCACCAGTGCCCTTCAGCAGCCATTTATATAATGGAAGTTCTGCCAATCCTGTTCGTACAGTTGAAATGTGACTTACAGATGCTTGTGCTATTGCCATGACCACAGACATGATGGGCGTGCACTCAGAAGGAGTAAGGAAGACAGCAGTGGCCACTGTCCTGGCAGACTTAACATCCCTCTTCTGTAGCCTCTGCATGTCTGTGAACACATTGTAGAATAAAGCTTAAATCATTCCGCTGCATTCCTTTTGGTGGGCTCTGTACTTTGTGGATTTTCTGTATATCACATTATCCAACCAATATACAACACGGTCCTTATGATTAAATTGGCACTGTACAAATCTGGGCCCCATACATACACAGTGATGCCAATAGAAGGCAATTAATCTCTGTCCTCTTTCCCGCTTTACACTGGGCGATGTTATCCAACAATTGCTTCCTCAGAGAAAGCAAATGCCTGCTTGAAAGGAAATGCCACTAAATATACCCTAGATTTCATCTCATATGTTAAAAGGGAGCCTGGACCCACCTTTAAAGAAGTGCTTGGGATGTTATCCAGTCTGGAGATTGCCATGGAGGGTCTGCAGCAGATTATTTGAAGGAATAAAACTAAACCTCTAGAATCCAAAGCTAGCATGATTTTCTGAAATCACTTCATTTAGTCTCTTGTGTCTGTATGTTGTATTTGTCTCTCTTATATGCAATAGTGGTGGCCTTCTCTGGGGGCCAGAATTCAGGATGCATTTTGCTGTTTCTTTCGTCCGTCCTTATGAAGAGGTAATTTAACAAAGAATTAATCAGCACATATTTATAACTGGTCAACCTGAATGGGGAAAGTCATCAGCAAGACAAGGTCTGCTGGATCCTTTTTTTCAAAAATGAGATTTACTTGATTTTTAAGAGCTTTTTATTCTTTCTTCTTCACAGTCTGGTCGGACTATCCACCAATAAAGACAGACTACTTTGAACTGCATGAACTTTCTGCTCTCTTTGGCTGCTGAAGTACTACTGCTGGGATCTGCTACCAATTTTATCATTACTGAATATTGGCGATTTGGTTTGTGAAAACAACTATAAGCAGCATGCACACTTACGTTACATTTGTAATATATGCATTTCTGTGTGTATATATGTATAAAACATATTTTAGTACTTCAAGCAAGGAAATAAAGCACAGAACAGTTTGAAGAGCAAATATTCTTCAGCCTACAGAGAGATGGGAGAAAGTATTCATCAAATGCATTTTATATTCTGTGACAAGATTAGACAGGACAAAAGAGTTAAAAAGAACAAGAATAACAGGAAAACCAACACCAAATAATTCATATTCAGGTCCAGTTCAAAGACAGTATACTTGCTATGGTGTAATTGAAGACTTAAGTTGACCCATTGAGTGCTCCATTGCTGGCAATTACACAGGAGAAGAAAAGAGCCCACTGTGAACTTCAAGTCTAGGTTATGTTAACAAGGGCTGACAGGCAGAAACAAAATTAAGTGTCTTTTTCACTGTTTATGGAAAACATTTGATATGGAAACAATTTAGAGATTATAGGTATGGAACTCCACAATGCCATTTCTAGAATCATTTTTCAGCATAGAGCTGCACTACTGCCAGACAATCAAAGGATTTGGGAGCATCAGATGATACTACTACTATCTGATGCTATTACCTTTTTGCCAGAGACCATCAATTTATGTCACTGAAGAGTAAAACAAACAAAGAATACAGATGAAATGATGAACCAATTTCTCTCTCTTTTCACTTTGTGACATGATTTAAGGATACCTCCAACATCTGACTTCACGAAATGAGATTAGTAGAGTCCACACTCACGCCCTGGCAACTTATGGGCTTTGGGAGGCATTTCTGAAAACTGTATGTGTGTGTGGTGCGACACTGAAATCGGTGCTTTGTGCTTCACCTTGTACACTTTCCTGAGAGTCTAACCTCCCCCTGTAACAACCTCAAAACTTAAGTAATGGGAGACAACTCCACTCAGAGATGAATAAGTAATATCAGGGGAAGATGTCTATTAATCACTAGCTATGCGGCTTTCAGAGTTGCATGTGGGTTGTGCATGGGCCTTATGTAGCAGAGCCTAGTGTAAAAATGGGGAGCCTTTTCATACAGCTCGTTCTGACCCTTGCAGCACCAAAGGCAATTGACCAAGGGGATCCAGAGTGTGGTAAATTGAGCAAGGCAATATTTAGAAGCATAGTTGGAGGGCAAAGGATGAAACAACACAGAGTCTTTCAAAGATGCCCAGGAGAGTCAGTCAGGCTCTAGCACCTGTACAGACACCTTTTCTTGGCAGCTGGCAGCAGGTTCTGCTCTGCTACTTTAAGAGAAGCTTATCCAGCTTTGTTTGCAGTGAAGCATGAGATTAGGTAGGACAAAATATTCACACGGCTGTTTCAAAAACCTTTCTTTATTGCTTTTATCTATGCTAAATGAAAATGAGTCTTTATGAAGAAGGATGCTGGTCAAATATCACAGTGTTTCAGAAGTGAGGAATTGCAGGTCCATGAATTCTAGGTGGAAACATAGGATGTGAGAAACTCACTGAAGTACAGCAGTAAGCTAACATACTTGTCCTGGAGATGAAAGCAAAGGGCCTAGTTTGGGTTGGGTTTTTACCTTAGCATAATTTTAGTGCAAGTTGAAAAAAACCAAACACTTTTGCAGATATGCAGACAAGCCTACAGAAAGGCAACAGGGATACAACACTGAAACCATAAACATGGCTAAGGGCTCCTTCCCCAGTGATGGTAGTAAGTCAATCATCTCTAGGTGCCTGTGTATACAAGGGCAGGAGGTGAGAGCATCATGCATGCCAGCATCCTGAGATTTGGTGCCCACTGATGCTTATTTTTTTAAATAGGTACTCAAAATTTATTACAAGACTGATTTTCAATGACCTGTTGGGTAGGAAAAAACCCAAACACACACCCACAGCTCATTACCATGCTTTTATCAACACACAGCTCCACATGGAGCACCCCTGGCTTGCCACTTGGAGCCTGCAAATACTGTAAAATAGTCTGAACAAAATTAAGCACAACACTTACAGATTGACTATTTCTCTAAAAAGAAATGTCAAGTGTTTTGATTGTTCAAGCCCAGCCTTCCGTCATGAGGCTGCTGATGAAAACTAGGCTCTGAGCTCTGCAAGGGGATTAGCAATACTCAGTGCAAGGCTGCCTCAATGTTCAAGATGGACAATTTGCTAACCCACAGTGCAGACTTCTGCTTTCCCTCTATGCTTGCTTGATAATTTCTCTAATAACATCCTGCTTACCTTGCCAACCAAAGTGAGATTTTTTTATTATTAGCTTGTCATTCAGAAATATGCACTTATAAGAAGAAAGAAGACTTGCAGAATAAAAGGGAGAATGTGTGGCATTCAAAGTTCAAAACTTCTGTAAATATTTCCATTAATCTCATGGTTTAAACCAATGTGTTTTCTTCACCTATAAAAAAAGCCAAATGTAAATACCACTAAGCATGCTTGAGCAGGTCTAACATCCTAACTATCCTATCTGTTGTACATGATAAGGGACTGAAAAAGATCAGAAGATGAGGAAGAGTTAATTATGTGCTGCTGTCTAGCTGAGTGATGACACAGTTAGGACACAATTGCATCCCAGCACTTCAAACTAACCTTCAAAATCCAGATCTTGCACTGAGTCTAGGTTTGAGATGTAGCTAGTTTGAGATCCATTGTCTCTTTTTTGGAATGCGTGATGCAGAGAGAGTTACGGAGGAAACCACAAAGGTGAATAAGAAAATTAAGTTAATATTTTTTAAAAGATCAAATGAAAGTTACTTCTAACAACACAAAATCCCCCAAAGGGAAGGAATAGTAGTCCTACAGCTACCAGCAACAGGGTCAAACCCCTCTAGTGCCCCCAGGGAGACAGTTCTGATCTTCCCCCAGGTGCCTGGGATTGACATGGCTCTCCAACTATCCATATGATATTACATAAAAAAAACCAAATTTGCAGTGGAATAACAAAGATGAATTTCAATTTGACTACCCCACTTCATAGTCATAAATAGTAAAACTTTCTGCTTGGTCCTGTGACCCTCAGAGGTACAGATGCACAGATCACTTCCAGTGTTTCAGTGTTATCTTTTTATGAGAGAAGCTATCTTCATCTCTTACTTGACATCAGTGGCTATTGGGCATTAAGAACAGATCTTCCATGAGATCCTGCAGCAAAATATTTATATTCATTTTGTAAGTAAGTATCCTATGAAAACAACAAACAGTGGGCACAGAAGAGAATCAAATAGAATTTTTCACTGGCTTGCCATACTTTCAATATGGCAAATCATCCTGAAATGTAGTAAACAAAACAATAACAGTACAACAATTAGGTAAAAGTAGTTAGCATTTCAAATACCACCAACCAAGACAGAAAATGTAACCTGGTACATGTGGGCTCTTCCTGTTTTTCTATTGAAAATTATCGTGAGATATTTAGCTTCTACCCAGTTGTAAGTCATAAACAAATAGATAAAATGACTCATCTTATGGTCTTATCTGAAGACCATAAGATATTTTCTAACAAATCACAGAGTCAAAGATGAAAACCCTGAGGCTATATCTATATAGTAAAGGGAACATACCAGGGCCTGTTTTCTGGTTCTGAGATCAGCTGACACAATGTGGCCATGTGTCTTCTACTAAGTTCTCTTAGCCTCCAAAAAGGGTCATCCAAACTGCCAAACTTCCACAGCAAGTACAGTCCCTGGCATTTATGAAGCCCCAGCTACCTGGAAACTCCATGAGAAAACACTAGTTATTCTGGCTGAAAAGAGTGCCAGGGACCACTCCAACAAGTGTCTGGGGACATTGTGACATCATTTAATTCAGCAGCATAGGTGCAGCCTAAATCTCAATTATCAGAGCTTGATTTAAATCTGTAGAAGTAATGGCAAGGCAGGGATTTAGATCTGTGACTTTTACATACAGAAATATCTTTAAATTGAGTGTCTGACTCATTATGAAAAGGAGACTCACTGTGAAAGTCACAGTAGGATTAAACATCCTGATGTTCAAGGGATGTTCAGATATAGGTTATCTGGGTCTGAGATTATGGCTAAAGTACATCTCTAACTGAAACACTCCACTGACATCAGTCTTGAGAAATGAGTATAAGGTACTTTCCCACTGTAACCACAACTGTAAATATTAATGCTGAGAGACTATTTTTACAGTATAGCTTTGCTGGAATGAACCTATGCAGAATTTATTGTATCTGGAGAACTGCCTCTGAAAATCTCAAAAAAATGTGAAACTGACCTTAAATAGCTTCTTGCTTATGAATAACACTACCAAATCCTTGTGTTTTGGTCTGCAAGATTACAGAGGCAGACTGAAGCATATAACATCAGCATAGAAGTATTGCAAACCATCTCTGATTAGGTAGTACAGTATATACACAAAGATTTAATCAAATACTGAGCAAAAGATCAAAGGGAATTAGAGATGTATAGCTCTAAAAGGAAGACCAGATTTCCTTCCTCTTTGCCTCCTATGATCCCAAATTCCTTTTAAACCAGTAGGAATTCTATAAGACTCTTGCCAATGACAAGAGCTAGTTTTGTCTGTGCTCCTGAGCTTCAAAAAGAAGCCACTCTCAAAGTTCAAAATCTATACAGTCCTCAAAAATCTGTGCATTCACTATGTTCTTAAAGTCAAATCTACTCGATGGGCAAAGCACTTTACTCGGATAGTCAAAAGAAAAGCAACTCACACAGGGTAAGTAACCAGGAATAAAATGAAAGGAGGAGCAAGACAGCTGCTAAGCATAGTCTCAGTCAGGGTACCAGATTATTTTGGTCTCTCACAAGCCCTGTGGTTCCCCTTAATTTCAGGAATGCATCTACCGCTCTTATTGCTCCCACACCTGTTGCAGCCTTGGGCATCATCCCTGCAACCTACTTCTGCAAAAGGTGAGGCATGAGCAAAAGGCTGCAAGGCCATCTGCTTCTCTTGAGAAGAATATAGTCTCACTTCTCCATAATGCAATCACATTAGCATAATATTTTAGAGAGAACTATCAAAAGGATAGGAGCCAAGCCAGTCCTGTGCAAGGTAAAAGTATTGTCCAAGTGATTAAAAAACCAGAGGCAAAATGTCAGCTGAAGGACAGACCAATGTCACAGCGGTTGGAAAGCTCAAGTATAGTCTCACAAAACTTCTTCCCATTGACTGGGATATCTGAATTAAGAACACTTTGCCTGCCTTGTTTTTTCTCCCTGCCTATTTGCACTTTAAATCCAAGGTCTGAAATTTAAATGGTTACTTGATATGTCTCTTTTAAGCAATTTCACCTCAATAGACTTCCTTCAGCTTTGGTTGTTTACCAAAGTGCTGACTCTTGAACTTTATTTCCTTACTAATCTTGTCTTTTGCAAAACTCTAGGAGGTTGACATACGGATCAGTGTCACCAGAGTGACTGAACAAGGTAAACTTAATAATCCAGTCTGGGTTTTTATGTATTTACATAGAAGGGTGAAGGAAATGCAGGAGACTAATCGATGTTTGATCTTAAAGGACATGAGAACATGCTGTCCTGATTTTGCTAGATGGAGTCCTCCTTCTTTCTCTAATATCTTTATTGCAAAATCCTAGAAGTGATATAATAAACATTATTTGAAAGATAAATGGCTTCATTTCAAGGCAATAGGTGTATCCTGGGCTAAATGTAAACTTGGTAACAAAAGGCTGAGAAGTTATTTACTCAAACAAAAGTTACTGGCAGGTTAAAGTAAGTATCTTTAAGCTTTTTTTTCTTTATCCTGAAATATCTCTGCATGCAAATATACCTCCTGTACTTCTGCTTCACAAACATTGAAATAATCTTATTTCTGCTCCTGATCACAGCTGATACAAGCAGTGGAAAGAAAGAAAATGTTAGGACTGATAGTACAAAGGAATAAGGCACCGTTATACCTCCTTCATGTCCCTGTTCCTATAGACCTAACTTCTGTTCTCTTCCCATTTACTGAAGGCTAAAATGAGGAAAATCAACACTCATCACCAAAAATAAAGTGTTAAAAAAACAGTGGAAGCTCTCTTTACATTTGCAAGAAATTCATATTAAGAAGTCAAGGTGGGAGGGCAAGGAGGTACTTTCCTCCAAGGCAAAACTTAAATGTCAGTATAGATTATCAGTTAAAGCTGTGTTATTTTGTGCTCATTCCTATGCCAAAAAATCCAAGCACAAGCTTAATTATAGTAACAAAAATATGGATAGAGGATAGGTTGCCAGTGTTATTTTCTTCAGAGGATTAATATAAGCAGTATAAGCAATCTCCTTTTGCTAACAAATCTACACCTGCATTAGTATATTTTGTCAGTATGTCAGTATATTTCCCAGTGTTGGGTAAGACTTGGTTTGGAAATCACAGAACAGAGAAATCGTTATTTGTCAGAGAAAGGGCAGAGAAAATACTTGTGTCAATCCTTGCTTTTAAGCAATGTTTACCCTTTACACCATGTACATGAGTTATATCTGCAATCATTATTTACATATGTTAGCACACAGCTGCTATCTTTTGTCCTGTAGCCACATTCTCTAAATTCAAGGATAGTCCTATAATCATGCAGACACCAAGGCCCAGGTTGCACAGCTCAGGTTTTTACGTGCTTTGCTATAGGCTTATCCTGGAGAAGAATCTGGTAATTTTACAAATGTCTCCAATATGCAATACTCAAAAACAAGGTTAAAACCTATTAACTAGTTGGGCAATGCTGAGGCAACTGAGCTGGCCATGTGGGTGTCTGTCTGCTCTGGGCATAACACTGTAGCTACAAGGTTGCTGTGAAATACTGTCTCTATCACAAAATTACAGAGAGGAATGTCCTTCTGCTTCATGTTCAGTAAGTCCTTTAATGACTGACATTTCCTGAACCAGGTAGCATGGAGGGACTTGATACCATGTCTAAATCACAACCAGATACTTATTTTTTGAAATTATGTCATTCCCTCTACTCTCACTGAGAAGAATTATCTGAACAGAAAGAAAGGACTTAGATAATCAGTACTTGGTTATTTCCAGATAAGCATATAATGATTGTGAAAGTCATTACCATACACTGATTTTTATGACTTCTTTCCTAGAGAATTTCCCCATATCCACTAATATCACTTTCTAATTGCTATCAGAATCAGTGCTTCCAACCTCCACCTCCTCAGTTCTCCTCAGTTTTTCTCACCATGTGAGAAAATGTCTCCCAGCCCCAAAACCCATGAACTACTTCCTTATAAATCTTCCCTAGTTTCAAAATGACAGCAACACAGTGTGACAGCATAGAAAAGGGAGCTAGAAACTGAGAGCATGCAAAATGTCAAGCTAAAGTCTTCATCCAAAACTGAAAAAGAGCTTTGGGTTTTAGTTGTACTTTTCAAAAAACTCCCACCCTTTCACCCGCTTTGATTTCCAGTATTTTCTGGTGTTGGTAAAATACACAAGATTGGAGCCAAAAAAAAAGGAAGAGTTGGTCCTAATGGTACATCCAGCACTTTTGGAAACAGAAAATCACAAGAATTTGGGTCAGCTTAGGTTGTTGGAACACATTCATATTCTTTAGATATTTTTCCAAAGTGAACTTTCAATGCTTCTGACATGTAAGCTTTATCAAAATAGGTACCTGTTAGACTGGAACCCTACTCAACTCATAAAAAGCTTTTTTTATCATTTATCACAGTATTGTGGTATTCGCACCACTTTTGCCTTTAGAGACGCACAGTCCTCCTACACATCCATAACAGAGACTGATGCAAGTAGAAAACTAAACGCTCAATTCTACTAATTAAATACACATCCCATATAATAAACTGTTGGGCTTCAATCCCACAAGCTTTTCACACACCTAAGAAAACAAGTTTCCTTGAATTACTGCTTTTACCTACATTTGGTGCTCTTGTGCCTGAGACAGGTGAGGAACAGCTCCCAGAGTGAAGGGCTTAGTGACAGTGATGTCTTAAACCAGTGCAGTTAGGTCTGTCCTAGCTAATCCATCATGGCACTGAGATTCCTGTTTGGCATATTATCACTGTTCTGGACAGTCAAAAAAAAGAAAGCCATGCAAACCAAGTAATTGGAGCTATAGTTTTCAAATCTGCATTAATCTCAAAGCAACATCTCTCAAGGATTATTAGTACCACAGTGAAGAATTAAAATCCTCACTGTTAGGATTTCTGACTCACTGCTGTCCTACTTCCTTCTATCTATTGCCCTGTCCTAATACTTTAGTTGTCCATTTACAAAGCCTTGCCTCATTAACCACATGCCACCTATCAAACCATTTAATGTTCCTAGTACAGTATTTCATCATTCTAATCTTGTCCTGTGTTACATTGCTTAGCATCTTTTATCATAGTTGATGTTTTTTATCCTAGGTCCCTGCCTTTCATTTCTATTACATCACACTGTTTATGCGTTGCACATGTGTTTGCATTGTCCTCTCTAGACTGTCTTGCATACACAGAATATTTAAATGAGAAAAAATTCAAGGACGAGTAAAGTTTACACATCATTTTTTGCTGAGCCAGTTGAACAGTTGTTAATAGATTACAGCATCAATGCAACTCCCATACAAAATGAAAAGGAAGACTTGATCCTTTCCCTGGAAAGTTTTCTTTTAAATTATGATCAACAATATAGTTAGGGTATACTAAGGATAAGTTATAATGCCATATGGTGAAGCCAATGCACTTCAGGTAATTTCTTAAGAGCCTCTTACCGAATTTTGCTTCTCATATTTTATTCTTCAGTTTTTGTTTTAGAATTCTTTTGATGATTAACAAGACAATGATTCTTTCTGAAAAAATCTAAGATGTTTTCATACTGCAATGAAATTACCTGAGTTTAAATTATTATCCAAACTAAGTTATTGTGGTACAGACCACCTATTCATGAAGAAGTAGTGAATGATGCCTTCTTCAGGCTACTGGAAGAAATCTCACTCTCACAGGCCCTTGTCCTTAAGGGGACTTGAACATATGCAGGAGGGACAGTACAGGAGGAAGTAAATCTACAATGTTTTATGGAGTGCATTGATGATAAATTCCTCAACCATGGCCACCAGTACATGCTGAGGACCAATCAACTGGAAAGCAGCTTTGCAGAGAAGGACCTTGGGATCCTGGTGAACAAGCTGAACATGAGCTGGCAAAGTGTTCTTATAACAAAGAAGGCCAACATCCTCCCAGGCTGCACAAGAAAGAGCATCACCAGCTCATTGAGGGAGGTGATCCTTCCCATCTACTCAACACTGGTGAGACACATTTGAAGTGCTGGGTTCACTTCTGGGCTCCCCAATACAAGAGAGATAGGGACATACTGGAATGAGTCTAGTGAAGGGCAACAAAAATTACTAAACCACTGGAGAATCTGTAATACGAAGAGTAACTGAGAGAGCTGGGACAGTTTAACCTGGAGAAGAGAAGGCTCAGAAGGGTCTTATGAATTAAGTCTATAAATATGTGAAACAAAGCAGACTTCTCAGTGGTGCCTCATAAAAGGACAGGAGTCAGTGGGCACACACTGAAATGCAAGAAAGTCTTTTTAAAAATAATGAAAGACTTAATTGAAAAAGAGATTGAGCATTGGACCAGATTTTCCAGAGAGGTCATAGAGTCACAATCCTTGGAAATATTCAAAACCAGAGTGTACACAGCCCTGACCTACTGGGGGTGACCCTGCCCTGAGCAGAAATTTTGTACTGAGAAATCTCCAGAGATGCCTTCCAAACTCAGCCTTTCTCCCTTTCTGTGAGCATTTGAATGCTCAGTGAGTAGGCTCCAATCACCCAGCCTTAGGCACCCAGTTTACCTTTCCTTCAGTGCTCTAGATGTGAAGGTCAAAGGTCTTTCTCTAATCAATGGAAAGATGCTAATGTCTCCAATGGCAAATTTTATCTGCCTAAGCATGAGGGACTTTTAAGTCAAAGCACAAGGCTGTTAGCTGAATTACAAAAACTTGAATTCATCCATTGATTTTTCTGTTGACCAAAGGCTACAATTCCAAATAACCTACTGAACAAGGAAATTTGACCAAAGCGCAAGTGTTGCGTTTATCAGAGAGGTATTATTCAAATAACTGGAACTAGTACAAAAGTATCGTCCATGGCTGAGTTTATTGCAACTTCCTGCCATTCAGCTAATGCACAATAATGTCTTACCCTTAAGTAAATGATGCATGTGTCAGTATGAGTTCTGAGTTTGGGGTTATGTGATGCAGAGGATATTTTCTGTTATCAGAAAGGAAGTCTAAGTCCCCATGCAAACACATACTCTGCCTTCATCATCTTTTCTGCCCCTACCACATAACTTCTAGAGCACACCTAAACAAGCAATAACCAACTGACTAATACTGCAGAAAAATGCTTTTTCTCTCTGCATTGATTTTCTACCATTCGAGTAAATTTGCCCTGGCTTGGAGCAAGATCATAGGAAGCACAGAGTCAGCTCAACAAAGAAGTCAGGGTTTCAAGGCAAAGAACTGTAGGTAAAAGAGAGGGAAATGGGGCAGAGACTGCTGGGGTCAAACTACCCTGGAGGCATCACCGAACCTCCAAACTGGATCAAGCTCTGTCACATAGCTTTACCCTTAGCAGCCAGTCATAACTCATAACACCACCAGGCATAAACAGGTGACAAAACCAAGACTCTTGGTCACAGATGAAAGAGAATATGGTGTTGAAAAAATGCACACAGACAGTGTAACACAATGCATACAGGTGTCCTCATCCATGGGGATGCAGGAGAGCAGATGATCAAGGTAAACATCATTAGCAGAACAAGGGAAGGTCCCATGTCACACTGGAAGGAGAAAAAGGTTGAATAGGACCAAATAGGAGTGAACTTTTTTTATCTATGCAATAGATATACCACATGGCTTGATATACTACCAGAGAAGTTGTTCTAATGGCTGGTACTTTGTTTCAGGTTTGCACTCATGTCCACCAATATTATTAAACTTTAAGCAAAGTCTCACATAATCCAAACAGCTGCTGAGAACAGAAAACTGCAGCAGGAAGTGCTCAGTCCTGGTCTATATCTTCCAGGCACTCCCGCAACAAAAAAAATGTCCTTTTCAGTGGTATCATGTCAAAATTATACTTTTTTTTCAAACTCAAGATACAAAATGCTAAATAAATTTTTAAAAATAATAAAAATTCAGAAAAATACCATGTTCTTTCATTTAATTCTACACATAAACTTTTAATCCCAAATCTGAGAGTTAAGTCACTCAGACTAAAGAGCTAAAAATTCAAAATCTAATATATCATTTTTGTTTCATTACCCTGCATAAACAGAGCCACATATTTTATGTGTTTTGTCTATTCTCATTTAAAGCCTTGTCTGGAAAGAAGCTGACAGGCCTCTTCAGTCTTCTCTTCATATTGAGCTGTTGTACTAAAGATAAATTGTACTTTGAAAACTTATTTATCCAATGTGATGAAGTAAACAGTTGTTACTGTTGAATTTTATTACAAAGATAGCAGCTTGTCATTAAATTTTTCACTCATCTAGGAAAATCATTGTCTTTCATGTGTTAGGTAAGACTTTTGGAAAACCAAAGCTTTAAAAGTTATTTAAAATTAAGCTTTCATATACAGAAAAGAAAGCAGCTTTCCCATTCAGCAAGGATGTCACTGAATAACTAACAGTATCTTGTATATGCAAAAAACCAGTGGATATAGAAGTAGTTTCCCTGACCATATGTCTGTTTTGTTTAACTGTTTGAGTGTCCTTGACATCACTTTTTTTCATGCCAGTCAACACTCTCCTAGCTAATACACAGGTATGACTGGGAGGATGGCGCATGCTTGGGACTTATCCACATAGATATTTTGAGCAGAATAAGGTCATCATGGAGCAAAAGATTAGTTATAGCAAGAAGAAGCAAACTGTGAGGGACAGAGAATAATGCTTGGCCTGTCTGATTAAATACATTAGAAGGGCCCCTGGAAAGTATTTTGAAAAACTGCCAGCTTGCTCTTGACAGTTGTTTTAAACCTACGTAAAACTGACCACTTCACTGCAGTGTCCCTAACAAATGAGCCAGTGCATGTGCCCTGTGGCAGAGTGTGAAGACATGTAACATAAAGATGGTGCCCAGCTAAAAATTATGGGTTTTTTTGCTTGATCTTCCTGTTGTTATAATTTATTTGTTTAAGCATTTAGCCTGGTATCTGTTGGGGAGAGGGGATTCCAGCCTTTTTCTGAATTTGTGATTAGCAAACAAGAAAACAACCAAGGCAAAGACAGATAAGACAACTGTAAGTTAGAAAGCACCAGATAGCTATAATTATATTTATTTGCTTAATTAGATTGCAAATAGATGTTTTTCTCTCATCTATCCAACAATTCTGTGAAACGAGTGAATCAATAAAAATAAATAAATGATGGTATGGTAGAAAGGCATTATCTGCAACATGAGCACAGGAGGAGTGAAATGAACTTATTTAGATAGATGACATTGAACAAGTGCTAACAAAAGTTTTAATACCTCTCCTGCCCTTTTAAGTATTAGTAATTATGTGCTACCTGACAGCAGAATCTCAGAATTTAAAAAATATGTTAATGATTTTTACGATACTTTGGCAGTCTGTGTTTAGGTTTTCTATTTTGGTAAATTAGGTACTCTCAAAAAAACTGCAGAGAGCCACCAAGACCCATGAGTTCAATGCAGTTCTCACTAGGTTTCCTAGCACCTTGGTCATCATTTCATGAAAATCTCAACTTACATTAGAAGAAGTGTCTGGGATATTTGTGAAGAACATAGAAACACTGTACCATGCTCCTTTACAAAGAAAAGGAAGGAAAAAAGAAAATACTTCACAGTTGCAACATTTATGAACAAGTAGTTTAAAAAGTAATAAAGGCAAGGATTTATGATTTAGGATGCGGGTTTACTCATAATGAAGCTATGAGGAATGTCTAAGTGACAGCAATACAAAAAATGTAGTGAACAAGCAGGAGAAGAAAGCCTTAAAGTGATTAAACTTCTGATTTAATTGCTGTAAAAGACCTAGTGAATTAGTTCACTTAGCTTGAACATAAGCATGGACAACTGATTTGAAAGCAGCCCTGCAGAGAGGGACTTGGGGGTACTGGTGGATAAAAAGCTGGACATGACCCTGCAAAGTGCTATTCCAGCCCTGAGACCAACCATATCCTGGACTGTATCAAAAGCAACGTGGCCAGCAGGTCGAGGCAAATGATTCTCTCCCTTCCTTCTTGTGAGACCCCGGCTGGATTGCTGTGTCCAGCTGTAAGAATCCCAACCTAATGAGGCCAAGGACCCATTGGAGCGAATTCAGAGGAGAATCACAAAAAATTGTCATAGGAATGGAACAGCTTTCTTATGAGGAAAGGCTGAGAGAGTTCGGGTTGTTCAGCCCAGACAAGAGAAGGGAGACATTATCACAATCTTTCAATAATTAAAGGGGGGCTATGAGAAAGATAGGGACAAGTATTTTGGTAGGGCCTGCAGTGATAGGACAAGGGACAATGGTTTTAAACTAAAAGGGGGTAGATTCAGACTAGATCTAAGGAAAAAAAATGTTTATGATGAGGGTGGAAAAACACTGGAACAGGTTGCCCAGAGAGGTGGTGGAATGCAAGTTGGGTGACAGTATATACAAAATAACAGATAAGCACAACTGTCCAGCTAATTAAGGACAACAGACTTGAAAAAGAAAAATTTTAAGACATTCTGAGAACTGGTAGCTAAGATCCAATAAATCTAAAGTTTCTTAAAAAAAAAGAAAACTGTCTTAATGTAGAAAATAGAATAAACCAAAAAAGGGTAGGTGGGCCAATGATCAGTCCTTCACTGATCTAAAAATCGAATCACATAGAAACTGTAAATTAGGTAGAACTGATACAGAGGAATTTGAAAGAACTTATGCAGGTGACGGCAAAAGAGTGCAAAGACCAGGGCTGAAAACTGGATGTCACAAGCAAGAGAAAACATGCATATTGAAACAGAAACCCAGGGAAAGGTTTCATGCTCTGTAGTTAGAAGGCATTTATAACCCAATGCTGTCAAGAAAGAAAAAAATGTCACTCCCATGTCAGTTAGTATAACTGGCATCAGTGAGAAAGGAGTAAGAATGCAGCAGGGGAAGACCAGACTAGAAAATACATTTATAAATCAGCTGTTTTTACGTTAGTTCAGACTAATGAGTTTGACTCTTATGTAAAAAAGAAGTGCTTGAACAACCTCAGAAGTATTCACTCTCAAAAGCACTGAGAGCTCATGAAGGATGGAGGGATATTCCATGATAAAAGGCAAATGTAATGGCAACATTCTTCTTTCTTAGGAAAAAACTGAATAATCAGTGTGTAAGCCCCTAGAAAATGACAATGAAATAAGTAGCAGTCAAGAAACAGTCAAGTCAAGAAAATCTCAACTCTTCTTGTGATGAAGTAATGGTTCTCATAGACAGGGGAGAAGCACTACCTTTGAAACACTTTCATTTCAGTATGGTTTTTGACACTGCCTCATATGACTCTCACAAGCAAGCACAGATTAGAGGGTGCACTACCACACCACAGAGGTGTGTCTAATGGATTCCCTAGGGGTCTGCCCTAGGTCTTATGCTTGCACAACTTAATGCTTACACCAATAGATTGCTTTGGATCAAGAAATAGATATTAAGTATGCTGCAGGAAGGGTCACAAACACACCAGGGGACAGGATTAGAATTTTAATCTAAAGCCTCTTACCAAATATGAAGAACAGTCATGAAGAAAAAAGATGCACTGCAGTCAGGACAAATAAATAAAAGTCTGTGCTTAAGTAGGAATAATCCACTACATAAATAGGGAGTGTACAATATCCACTTCAGCAGTCACCACGGAGAAAAGGATTTGGCATTATGAATTATCATGTGAACTTGAGTCAGCAATGTCACAAATTCACAAGGAAAAGCAAGTATCATGTATAAACTAAAGGTAAGCAAGATCTAAAAGCATGACTACACCATAACAGCATAGATTAAAGCTTCTTTTAAACCATGGTAGTACAATAAAGCACAAGCACAGTATAGGGGAGGACCATATCATGTCTTCCCCTTGGAGGCTTTAAGCATAAGTTGTACAAGCACCTGTTGGAAACTGTACAGCTATGGCTAATCCTGCCTTTAAACATGTGGTTAGACTCCATGGCCTTTCAAGGTACTCAGCCTTACCACTTATGAATTCTGTCACCAGTGAAACTGCCCAGAACAGCTTAAAGTTGCAGTCGTAGGACTGCCTTCACCAATACTTTGCTGGTGTTAAAGGGCAGTAGTGATGCTGTGTGCTGTCCTCTAAACAGCACACACAGTGAAACCATCCTTCTTCACCTCTCTCTGTAAGCTCTGGTTTTAGAACGGAGCTTCACTCAAGTACTGAAACTATGGTGTAGTGCTTTGACACTTCAAAACTGAGAGGCAGGCATACATCCTGATTTCCTTACATAAAAAAACAAGCAAAAAACCAAAACATAAAAAAAACCAACCAAACAAACAAACAAAAAAACCACACCACAATTTTCTTGTGTTTTTTCTCAGGATTTGGGAGGGAGAAGAGAATAAAGCAGAGCAGCCTGCGTCCATTATGAAATACCTGCACAAAGGCAGTGGTTAAACAAGCAGAGTAAAATCAGAATTTGTGGGCTGTGTGGACAAATTTGACTCCCATCCTCCAAAGAAAATGGCAAAAGAAATCCAAAATTCAATTCAACCTTAGTGTCAGAATGAGTTGGGTGGATAAAAGATTTTAAAGACTCTGGACAAAAGAGGTCATGGGAGATGTGGGAAGTCCCAGGGACTGCTGATGAAGGCTTTTCTTTCTCTCTGTCTACCTTTCCCACTTCCCAATCCACTTCAGTAGACCTCTCTCTTCCTTTCCCATGAGGGACTCACCTAGCTGCTGAAATTCAGTCATGTCTAAACAATTCTCCATCTTCCTTCTCCCACAGGAGTTTTCCTCCTACCATCACTAATAGTAGGCCCTCTACCTCCATCCCCATCTTTTTGGATGTATCCCCCCTTGCACCTCTCCATAAGGGGGCTGGGCAGGGATTAACACAGCCCCTGACAGAAGCCAGAGGCAGGCAAGGGAGCGAGGCAGTAGAACAATCTCTGTTACCTGCAGGAGCCTTTCCCTCCCACATCAACCCAGCAGTGTCAGCAATGACAGCAGCAGAGGTCTTGTCAGGCAAGGAAAGAAACAAGGACAGAAGTCGCTGTCTTCAGCACTCTACTTCTGCAGGCAGCTGCCTAGGTTGGATTTATAGAAAGACCACCCTGTCTTGTCTGTGGAGGTGACATACAGCAGTGCCTACCACCTGAATAATCCCCAGTTTTGGAGTTTGCACTCTTCCCTTTTCCTTGGTGAGCAGCTCATCATTCTTGCCCTCAAACATCTTGGTTTGAATTTGTTTGATTTTTTATCATAGAAGAGCTTCAGTCTGTAGCAAAGCCTGTGTAATAGATGTCCTGATGTTGTAGACACCTTCATTATATACAGCAAAACAAACAGAAAGAATTTGAACAAAATCATCAAGATGTATATGATGCTTCTTTGAAATCATTACTGAAGAAAACCATAAGGAAAATAAATTACAACTTCCCAAATTCCTATTCAATTAAATTGCATAAATAGTACCTGAAGCAACAGGTACTGGAACGGAGCTGCTACAGCTAAAACAAACAGCTTACACATATTTTATATCAAGAAATTAGAATTCTTTCCATCATTGCATTCTTGAGTCTTATGCATTAATTTAGCTACAATGCAGCAGAGCTCACACTGTAGTAATAGAATATTGATTGTACAACATTCTGAGACAAAGAACTCATGTTGCTGAACTTTATACACATGCATGTTGTTGCAGTAAGAATTCCATATCAATACTCCTTGCCAAATATATCCAATCACCACTGTGCCTGCTAGTGATTTAATTACAGAATACATAATTTTGGTAGGACAAAGTCAAGTTCTCATTAAACTAAAATTCCAGTAATGGAAATGACCTTGAGTAAAGGAAAATATTAAATGTTCAAACCCAGAAAAGTGTGATGTTCATGTAGTTCTGCTTCTTTGCTGGTTTATTATTATATAGCAATATACTTCAGAGTTGCCAGGGACTTCTCTGAAGATGAATAATATACGTGTAGTGCAGCTTTCACATCCTAATTCAAAGTAACTTTTATTTTTTAGGTCTTCATCAGTTTGAAACCCACTTCTAAACAAGCGATAATGTCACTCAAAAACAAATAAATGGTCACTGTGCATACATTATTCCTCAGAACAGCTTCCTGAAACACTTCTTCAAAACAAATCAATCATAACACAGGAGAGTAATGCAGGCTGCTTGCTCCACATTCCTTGTTCCTGCCTCTCCTACAAGGCCACACATCCTACTCCACAGCTGAGAGGCACTTCCAGTATCCGCTGTTGCTCAGCTCCTTACTTCTGTTTCACCACCCAATCTAATCTGTCTCCAAAAGATCGTCTCATAACGCCTCTGTTTTCCTGACCATGGCATGAATATAACACCAATATTACATGTATTTTAAGGCAATTTCTGTGCAATAGCAGTTATACAAAAACGTATGCAAGTTTTGATTTGAGATTTTGTTTCATTCTTCATGGTAGAGGAAGGATTAGGCTTTTAAGCAACTGGCACCGACAGCCCCTAGACAAAATGGTTATCTGATAGTTACACTGATGGCCTGATCCCCTAGGGCAATTTCCATATTTCTGTTTTCTCATTTGGAAAAGAATAACATTATTCTACTTTGTTCACTGAGCAATACCCTTATGATGATGTATTATGAACATATTATCCATTGAGCATACTTTGGGATTGCAAGCATCTTTAAAAAGTCTTCACACTGTTGAAATCATGAGAAATTGCTTCAAGACACTCAGAACACTTGCAGTAATTTCTAACTGTGCAATGCACAGAACTTTATAAGCAAACAACTTTTGTATTCCCACATTTTTGACTACAGATATATTTCAGTAGCCCATGTAATAGTACTTACTGTTAAAATAATAGCGTAGAAATAGAGTGAGGTCCTACTCCCATTCATTTGTCTCGTCTCCCATTAAGCTTTTAAAGCCCTTTCATCCTGCAGATACAAATGCTGACCAATTGCAATTTCCCATTACAGTATAACCCTAAAATATTACAACTGTGTTTTTGTCATCCATTCTCTGTTCCCATTAACTGCTAACCACAAAATTTGACTTCAGAGTCAAATCTCCTCCTTTAGAGATCAGTACCACTAGAAGTTCAGCTTTAACTTTCGACCAATAGTAAATCTTTCCTTTAAAATGCTTATGTTTATTTAAAACCTGAATATGTTTAATTTTACCTAAGAAGAAAAACATAGTATCTATCTTTTTGACTGGACTTGCTTATGGTCTGCTATGTAATTATCTTAAAAGTGTTTACAGAAAATACTGCTTGCAACCAGCTTTTGTACCCCTTTGTATTGTCCCTTCAAGGCATTAGTTTCATATACTATAAAACACAAGAAAGATACCTTTATTAGCACAATTAATTAGAATGTGCTAAACACTACCAAATGAAGAAGCATTTTTTATAATTATTGTTATTACCTAGTGCAATTTACATTTTGCTGACTAGAAAAAAAAGTTGTCTTTTAAATTTTAGCTTTTGTGAAAAAGAAGTGTTATTCTACACTTTAGAGAGCCTGGAGGCTCTTTAAATTTGCTACTTTGTATTTCAAATCCATTAACCTGTACCAGCACCAGTTTAACTAATCTTGAAGGTTTTTGCAAGAAAAGTCACCAACCTTATCTACAATCTAAGATACCTGCATGCAAAAATAAAAGGACTTTTGCTGGAGGAGTTAATTTCAGGAAAAAATCTTCCCATAATTGGAAATATTTTTTTAGTGGATGAACAAAGTATGCTAATAGAGTTTTCATTTTGCATCCCACATTTTAATAGCCATCAGGATTCAAAAAACAAATGGATGAAATCTCTCCTAAATTGTTGTTGAGGGAAGAAAAATCTGTAGAAGGGTCTATATGGCGTAGTTCCCTTAGGATTTTGGCTAGTGGAAGAGGGATTCCTGCTGCAACACAGAGAAGTAAGGAAGCTTCATGTGGGATAGTGTTCTTTAACCCACTGAACCAGATTCCTCAGCAGCTGATCAAGTGAGGGGATACCTCCTTTCACCAGTCTGAAGTCTTGTACCAGAGGAAAATTATTCTGGTGAACAGCATGTTATCTCTTTTTGTGTGTCCATGGGGGAACATAGGTGGAAGAAGTTACAAGACATTTAGTCCCAATTACCCAACATGGCCAGCTTTTTGTACAGTTTCCTCCACGTGCAAATGGTCTGCTGAGCCCAGTAGTTGTTGCCAGGTCTCTTCTCCAGCACAGAGAAAAGGTCTATCTGAAAGACTGCATTTGCACAGGCAGAATTCAGGGTTGAAAGATGAGCATCATAAGAATTCAGTAAAAGGAATAGCACAAAGTCATCACCCTTGCATATTGCATGTAAAATCAAAAAACTTTGTCCCAGTAATAATGACAAAAGCTAGGCTCTGAGAAGGCTCAGAGTGAAGGATTTTTGCAAAAAAAAAATGCAAAACAAATTATGAAAACAGTTGTCTGTGCCTCAGAAACAATGTTTGCAGTACAGGTGGTGGAAGAACCAGACAGAACAAGCTTCATCACTCTTTTGGTTCAGTGAACAGCAATTCATATATGAAAATAGTACATTGCCAAGTTAGGTGGCTCCTTGGCGCAATGGATAGCGCATTGGACTTCTAGAGGGTTGAAGGGATTCAAAGGTTCCGAGTTCATGTCCCAGTGGAGTTGTGTCTTCACATGCCCAAGTTGTTGAGGTGCTGTGACATGATGCTTCATGAGGACTTCCAAAGCAGACTTCATTTACACTAGAAAACAGTCAGTTATTTTTAGCTACAATTTAAACAAAATTAAATTTATGAATCTGCAGTGCTTAATATCAGCAGTCACCTATGATGGCATTGTCAGCACTGGAGGTGCACTGAGTTGTAGCACTGACAATATTCTGCAACATATACTCAGTTATTAGGTTCTTCTATGGAAAGTCTGAGACCCAAACCAATGGGACATGAAAATCATTGTGCTCAGAGAGCACTGGCTTGTCCCTAAAGATGTTTTCCCTGCACTAAGGTATCTGAGAAGTTTCTAACATTTTCCGGTGTGGTTTCTTCCAGAGCCGTATAGATCCTTTGTGTATTGAATGGACATCTGTATCATCTCCAGAAGGTCAGAGAAAAGAGAAACTCTGACAGTAGAGGAGACCATAGTTTACCATTGAATCCAAGAGTTGTTGGGTTGGAAGGGGCCTTAAAGATCCTCTAGTTCCAACTCCCCTGCCACGGGCAGGGACACTTTCCACTAGACCAGGTTTCCCCATTCAGCCTGGCCCTGGCCACATCTGGAGATGAAACATTCACAGCTTCACAGGACAACCTGTTCCATTGCCTCATAGTCAAGAATTTTTCCTAATATCTATTTTAAACCTACTCTTTAAAGCCATTCCCCCTTGTCCTATCACTACATTCCCTATGTGAGTGAAGACAGAAAAAGAAGACCAAAGAAACATGCATTAAGGGATGCCTTGTTTGGTGAGGTATTACTCTCTTTTCAGTGACAAACAAAACCTTCTGCAATCAGTTCATGAATAGAATGCAGGAAGTAATTGAGGCAAACCTAAGAGAAGAGCAGACTGGATTTAGACCCAAAAGATAATGTGTCAATCACATTTTTGTTCTAAAAATACAGGAGAGAATGTCCAATAGCAAAAACCGCATGCCACAAATGTCAAGGATTTTAAAAAGTATTTGGCAGCCTGTGCTGTGATTGATTCTGGACCATTTTAAAGTAAAACAGTATGCCAATAAAAACTATTACCATCATCAGGGTTTTATATTAAGGTGCATTTTGTGTAGTCAAAGAAAATGCAGACTTGATCATTTTTTAAAATGATGTCAAAGGAGGATGCATTTCTCTTTAGCACTGGCACTAGCTGCACTTCTAGAATAAGCATGTACACAGGGCAGGCAGACACAACACTGGCACTGCCTGTCTTGACCTCACACAGGAAGAATTAGGTTTAAATAAAGACACAGTTCTTCCCAGTAACAGAGGAGCTGATTTGGAAGTTGTGATCAAAAAAGATAGGGTTAAAGATATAACAAAATTTAATTTAAAAGGTCCACAAAGATTTGGAGAACGCGTTTCCCCTTCTCCGCTTCCCTGAGGGGACATTTTGCCAGGCTCCTGACAGTTCAACACAAATAAGCCTCCTCTCTTCTCATAGGTCAGAAGACAATAACTCCCTCACCCTCTGAAGCCCCCTCACATGGAAGAGATGCCCTAGTCCTTGTCCAGCTCTTCTGTATCAACATCTTCGCCCTAGATGAAGTGCTCCTTTAAGGCAAACCTGAGTAACAGAAGAAATCAGATTACATACATTGAAAGTGATAGGACTGTTTTCCCCCCACAGAAGGGAAAAACATTGCTAACTGGTCAAGGCCAGACTACAGACTATCAGTCCTACTTCCAATTTAAAATACTGATGTGAAGCCTGGAAATCTACCCATACACAAGAAGGCATCGAAATGCCATACAAATCAGGAAAATACCAGGCAAGTAGGAAATTAATTTTTAATGAATTGTTATAGCTGGCTACAGAGTTCAACAGCACTCTATCTCCAAAGTTATCTAGAAGGAAACCTGGGACACATTGAAAGCAAAGTCTGTCAATGACAGTGTATCATTGGACCAATAAGGGGATTTTGAGGAGGTGGATGGACAGTCATCTGTTAAACAGTGTGTTGAGAGGAAACACAACTGTTTTAACAACAGATAACTGAAAAAGCATGGAAGTGAACCAACCTAGATAATGCAGGCAGAGCTCTGCCTCTGCTTAAAGCAGTGTTCGGCCATGCAGGAAAGATTCAGAGCTGCCTATTGGCATTTAGGATAAACGAAGATTTAATTCATTACATTACAGTAATTGATGCGATACGCTGACTTGTAGTCAATTCTAGGAAGCTTCTGGGTGTAGTTTGTAATGAAACTACAGAAAAATGGAATTCAGCAATAGTCAAAGGGAGAATACTTGACCAGACAGTCTACCCATGAGGGTAGAAATTCCACCCTCATGAGATGTAATAGAAATTCCATTAATTTTGAAAGCATACAGCTGTCTTAGAGTTGTAAGAAGGGAAGTTGTTTCCTTAGGGAAAAAACAGGAATAAGATTCCGAACAAAAAACTCAAAATCATTTTTTCCTTTTTTTTTTAGATTTTGATCACCAACTCCTTTAGTCATATATAAATACCACTTGTAACTTAGCATCATTCCTTATTAAGGAAAGTAATCCTCCCTCTTTAAATATTTACAAAATATAGTATTCTAAAATAATGAACATTCACTTTTTAAGCAGAATGATAACAATTACATTGCGGTTCTTAATTATTTCAAAAATTTTAGAAAAAAAATTTTTGTGTGATGAGATACTTGCTACTTTTGTGTGTTATTTTCCATAGGTCTGATTGAATAAGGACTGTAAATAGAACATTGAACTGAAATCTTTACTGAACAATTCTTTTCATGTGTTCTTGACAATTCTGTATGTGTATATTTTTCTTATGGATTTCACTGGGTTTTGGTCTCTTATTACTTGCAACTTATCTGAATGGCACATTCACTAAAAAAGAAGGCCTTTTTTCTGTTTTTGCAGATTGTGTAAATTTAAAGATAATGTATTCTGTACCAGCTCCCTGATAAGATAAAACATATAATGATATTATACAGTAATTTGGGTATTTGACTGACTTTATATTCTGGCAGTATGTTTCATGCCTCATTTGGTGAAAAACTCATTAGACTAGTGCAAACCATGTTTTAATGCAATAGGTTAAGACTTTTTTCCCAACTAACTTGAGTCCCTGCCTATTTTCTGTATTTTCATGCTCAAGTTAATAAATTGCAAACTTTTAACTCCTTGGTTTGCTCTAATTTTCTTTACATACCATTTATTGGTAGCTCTATATTTTGAGAGAGAAGGAAGAGATGAAAGCCAAATTATCCCCTTAGGCTCATGGAATTAATTTTGCCATCATATAATCTGTATTTTATAGGGCATTATATTTTATTGAGCTCTCAATTTCTGACAAGAGCATTCACTGAAACACAGAAATATCAATAAGGAAGAATACTGAAGACCAAACCACTGAGAACTTTCCAAGCCCATTTCATGAGTCTTAGTCATGATTTTGGATTTGATAGCTGAAATCAAGTGGAAGATCTGCTGCTAAGACCTAATGTATTCTAACATCAGACATAAGTAGTTTGCTAAACTGATCATTAATTTTGAGTGGTGTATATGCATGCATACAGGTATGTATACGCAGAGATATGTGTCCTACACTAGGTTTATTGGTTATCTGAGTGAATATCCAACTAGTGGAAACTCAGGAGTGGTTTCTTCAGCAATGCTGTGTTGCAGGTTTCAAGACATCTGAGATAACGTGTCATGGTTCTAATATTCAAAGAACTCACTGAGTCCTGAAAATAAATACAGCAACTGGTAGAAAAGCACTGAATTCTTATTAAGGTCATCCAAAAAAGTGCAGCCAGCAACATATTATTTGTGATTACAAAGTAAGAGTTGACAGGACTGCGGTTTCATCAAGCACAGAATAAGAGGTGGAAAAGACCAGTTGTAGTCTTACAACTTAGACACTTGGAAAAAAATTTGAAATTTTTGGAAGAAGAAAAATTTATGATTTCAAGGACCTGGCTATGTTAGAGGATCTAGAATACACAAAACAAAAGCCCCTCTAATATTACATTTTTTTCCCCAAAATTGCATCCCTAGAACAGGATCAGAGGATCAGAGAATCACAGAATACTTTAGGTTGGAAGGGATACCTGGAGGTCACCTGGTCCAACCTCTTGCTAAAGCAAGGCTACCCAGAGCAGACTGCCCAGATCCATATCCAGATGACTTTTGAATATCTCCAAGAATGGAGACTCCACAACCTCTCTGAGCAACCTATGCCAGTGCTCGGTCAATTGTCCTGAGATAACTCAGGCTGGATGGAGGAGTTGCCCCTTTGGCCCAGTGGGGAAGAGACCACTCCTTTTAGCCCATCTGAACCTCTCTGACCTGGTTCAGTTGATGGCCCTTGTCTGTCTAGCTCCTTCTTCTCCCTTATACCCCCACAGATATTGGGGGGCTGCTGTTAGTCCACCAAGTCTCTCCCTGAAGCCAAGTCAGACCTAGTCTCCCTCAGCCTCTCCTCACAGGGCATCACATTTACAGGCACTATTAACTATGCACTTTCTCCCACTGATTTTCATAAAACTCCTTCTGGCCTGTTCCTCCAGCCTATCTTGGTAGCTGTGATTGGCAACCCTACCTTCAAGCTCATCAACTGATCCTCCCATTTGCTGTTACCTGCAGACTTAATGAGAGTGCAGTCCACCATCTTCAGAACACTGGTAATGATATTACATGGGACTGGTCCCGGGACAGACCCCTGCAGTACTGCATTTGCTAAGAGTCTCCAGACAAAGTGCAGTCAATTAACCACCATCCTCCATTGTGCAAATGATTCTACCAGATCTCAGCTGTGCCAACAACATTGCAGATTTGTAGCACGTGGTGCTCAGGATCCTCCAGTTTGTTTCCCTAGTTATGTGCATTTGTGCAAGTTAAGGAGGTGTCCCTCTAACCTAAATTCTGGAGAAGCCACTGGACTGCCACAGCCATTCGCATATCTCTTATTGCAAGTCCTTGGGGAGGGTGGAGTAAGCAATCCACATTTTAATCCATCGCAGAGAAGTATTGAGAAAGCTTTATGAGAAAAAGTGTGTATCATTATCTCTCATGGATTACCAGGATTTGACATCATCACTTCTAATGCAAGTCATACTTTCACCTCAAGTTCATATGTACACAGTACATATAACTGTTAGGTATTAGTGAGGTTATTGTAACCAAAAAGGTGCTGTCACAATTGCACAACTGAAGAAACAAAATTATAGGAGTATTTTAGAGGTCAATAAATATCACAGCTGAAGGAAAAGGAAAATGAGCTCGTAGCTACTCGGAATGGTCTACAAAAATTAGAGTTTGAACAATAATGTAAGCATGCATAGAAATGACAGCCTGATGAAAATTTCACTTTATGCCTGTTAATCATTTCAGGACAAAAGCCCTGAGTATGTTGAAATAGCTACATTTAAAATAAATAAATAAATAAATAAAAATCTGACAATTAAATACATCATTCTTCTTCCTCAAAGAAGGAATACATGTCTCCCAGGACAGAATAATTCAGTTCTGGATCACTTACAAATTTCTGAGATATACAGATATCCACTGAGCCAAAAATCTAGTGATTCTGTAGTGATTCTACTAGGCATTGTCTTACCAACCCCCTCCCAGTGAGTTCTTCTGACTCCCTTGGCTTTGAATTCCAATGTTCCTGTTCTCCCACATCATGGCATATGATTTATTTGGATCTACATCATTGTGCATGTGGATCTAAAAATAGTTTCAGGTTGCATCTAGAGACAAACTTTATTACAAATAAAATAACAGCCTTTATGTACAAGTAGAAACAGAAAGTCTCAATAATAAATATAAACAATTTTTTGTATCACATAACAAAGGACAGTCTCTCCATAAGGTTTATTTGATACTTGTTGGGATGACCTACATAATTTAGCTTCGGCTTTTGCTACTCTTGAGTAGGGATCTCATACTTGTGCTAATAAATTCTTTATATTATACCACCATGTCTCCCCTGTACATAATGCATCATGCATGGTTTGGGGGGTTTTTTGTCCTGTGTTTCATATCCAGTCCAATGCACTTCTGTTTCCCCGAGGGAGATGGATTGGAGAAAAATATGCAAACAGAAAAGAGAAAGTATTGGCACAGCATAGCGCTTACTTATGCAGGCACACACAGCACATGTTCTCTTTAACTGAAGCTGCACAATAGTTGAATAATTCTGGCCCAGCTCATCTGGTTTAAAGCATTGGAACCACTTATAAAGTTATACATAAAGCAGGAGAAGGAGAAAAGAAAACAATATTTACTCCAGGGTCTTCAGACACTGCACGTATTTTTTTTGAAAAATACATATTCTTCCAACTTGATTCTACTTAACTTATTCAAATTCAAAAGTTACAGATGAAGGTCACATCTGTGACATTCTATCAGGATTTT
Organism: Chiroxiphia lanceolata; assembly: GCF_009829145.1. Taxonomy (NCBI): domain Eukaryota; kingdom Metazoa; phylum Chordata; class Aves; order Passeriformes; family Pipridae; genus Chiroxiphia; species Chiroxiphia lanceolata. The sequence goes on from NC_045639.1 coordinate 65,684,278, forward strand.
TGAGTGAAAAGTCGTTAAAGAGAAATTGTCTCCCCAGAATACAACAATGCAAAGAGCCAAGTTTATTTGCTTTTCACAGTGTCCCTCCTGTATACTCACTCTGCATTCCTATCACGCATAATATTTTTCAAGAGCCTTAAAGGTATTGTGAACAAGCTCAGTATTCTGAAACTAATTAATCTGTGGCACATTTGCAAGAGGTAACTGCATCTCATTATAGATATATATTGCTATAGTGAAAGAACAGCTTAATCTTTCTAATATCTAGTCTTACAGGGTTTATTACACAGCTTCTGGCATGCTAATTTTTCACTTTTTTGACTATCTCTCTAATGATTGATAAACATTCTTACAAAGGTGTTCAGGTGAGCTCATTACTCAATTTTAAGCTATTTAAATTGTGATTATTAATGCCTGTGAAATGTAACCGAGACTAATGCACAGGTGTGAGGCCCAGGTCAGAATCAGAGGATGGGGCATTACCTAGTGTACTGTGTCAGTGCCTCACAGCTTACTGGGTGCTCAGCAGATATGCTGAAACCTTGCAGGTAAGCACTCCAAAAATAATAAGAAAGGGAGAGATAGGACCGTGGCAATAACATTATGTGACTGCAATAAATATTGAAACAGTATAACAAATTACTCTGATTTAAAATAAAATGACCAGCCACTTGTGAGTGTTGCACAGATCAGGTGTTAAAATCTGGGGTTACAGAACAATAAAATGGTATTCAGTTGTACTCCATTAATCTCACCGAAGATAAATTCTTCTCCTTTCCATATCCTCTCTTCCATGTGGTTAAATTTTTCCAATGGTACACAATAGTAGGTAGAGAATAGAGATCTTTGTAGATGAAGTAGAAATACTAATATTAAAGAAAATGGGAATCTACAGTTAGCTTCTGAAATCTCATTTTTTAAAAAAAAGTGATCTTTCACTATTGATGTGAAAACCCAAAGCTGTAGTTCTTCAATACAAGCACCACATGCATAACACAGATTTTATATTTGTCTTCATGTCTTCATAATTTAAACAGTTTTTATAGGTGACTCATGCTACCGATGGTACCATTGTCACAAAAAAAATCTAAAAGTAATTCTCAGATGACTTAAATGTTTACAAAGTGGCTGATTTACACACATATATCTACAGCTGTCTGTACCTGTGACTATTAGTGTGTGAACAATATTTGTTTTGCGCTTCTCATAATTTTGTTGTTTGGTTTTTTTGGTTGATTTTTCCTGCCCTCTGTTTACTTTGTTTCTGTTAGACTATTAAAGACCAGATCCAATTCCATATGATACTTTTGCACATCATAAATATTCATCGTGAAAAACTGCAAACAACCATTGCACCTAACAACTATCCAACTAATTCAGTAACTAATTATAACTAACAAATACTTGCAGAGAAATGGATGCACAAATATATGCAGAAAAGAAGACCCGTTTTAGCCATAACATATTTGCAAGGAGTACAATACCCAGTTCAAATCCTTACACAAATATTTGCCCCAAATACAGTTCCTCCAACATAGTTCTCTCTTTTTTTCCCCTTGAGTTATTTTTGTTTTGATTTCAGCAATAGCAGAATTCACAGTGCATAGCAGAAAAAAGAGCTAATTTAGAAGAATGAATCACCAACCGTTTTGCAGCCTGTCAATGTAGTATCAATACTTCTAATTGCTATTGTTTATGTCATTAACAACCCTTTCAAATAAAGCTGCATAATGAAGATATGTTATCAGGTGTGGTATGTTGCCATGACAGATACATTGTGGATTCCAGGAGAGATACAGACTTCAGAGGGAAATCTCCTCTTACTCACTTATCAAGCAGAGCTGTTGAAACCTTGACACATCCAATTTGCAAAGATCTGTGCAAACCTTTCCCTTGGCATGGATTCAAGCCTCCTGAATTTCACTGTGAGATTTAAGTTTGCATTAATCCAAACCCCATAGTAACAGTCAGCCAAAATTGTTAATTTATGCCAAATTCACAGAGCTTTGAATGGTTTCCATTTCTTGTTAAATCAGTGCTGTACAGCTGGCTTAAAAATTGGTCCAGGTTTGGCAGTAAACTCACAAATTAAATCTGACTCAGATCTGTACCCACACTAAATCATGCCTGGTAAGTGCAAACCCACATGGGGAGGGGGCATCAGAGCTCCCACTGCCTTGGAGGAGCAGCCCAGGGGAGATATGAAGACCACACAGCCTCTTCAACTGCAGCAAGCCTGATCTATACTGAAATAGAATCATAGAATCATAGAATCAGCCAGGTTGGAAGGGACCTCTGAGATCATCAAGCTCAACCCCTGATCCAACACCACCGTGGTTACTAGACCATGGCACTAAGTGCCACATCCAGTCTCATCTTAAAAACCTCCAGGGATGGAGAATCCACCACTTCCCTGGGCAGCCCATTCCAGTGTCTGATTACCCTCTCTGTAAATGCCCTCTTGTCTTATTGATAGCTGCCTGGGAGAAGAGACCAACTGCCATCTGGCTATAACCTCCTTTCAGGGAGTTGTAGAGAGTGATGAGGTCTCTCCTGAGCCTTCTCTTATCCAGACTGAACAACTTCAGTTCCCTCAGCCTCTCCTCATAGATCTTGTGCTCGAGTCCCTTCACCAGTCTTGTTGTTCTTCTCTGGACCTGCTCCAGGACCTCAATATCCTTCCTGAACTGAGAGGCCCAGAACTGGACACAGTACTCCAGCTCTGAGTACCAGCTCTGAGTACCAGGGAAGAATCACTTCCCTGGACCTGTTGGCCACACTGTTCCTGATACAGGCCAGGATGCCACTGGCCACCTGGGCACACTGCTGGCTCATGTTCAGCTTTCTGTCAATCCAAACTCCCAGGTCCCTTTCTACCTGGCTGCTCTTCAGCCACTCTGTGCCCAGCCTGTAGCACTGCAGGGGATTGTGGCCAAAGTGCAGGACCCAGCACTTGGCCTTGTTGAACCTCATCCTGTTAGAATCAACCCAACTTTCCAGGCTGTCCAGGTCCCTCTGCAGAGCCCTCCTGCCTTCCAGCTGATCGACACTCCTCCCCAACTTAGTGTCATCTGCAAATGACTTACTGGGTGCTACTAAGAGGCACTCATTGGTCCGAGCATACCCTGCTTCCTGCCATGGAGATTCCTCCTTCTCAGACACTGTCACGTTTTCATTTCTTACATTTCATCTAGCTGTTCTGTCCTCATTATAATAGCAATAAATATATCCCCATCATCTACCACTGACTACATTTTCAAGGACAAAAACCTCCAGATACCATTTTTCATCTGGATTAGAGCTGCCTGAGGCAGATCCATAGCTGTGCCAGCTTCCTGGGATTGAGTGCTCTGACCGACAAATGAGGACTGTAGTCATAGTTCCCACTTCCAGCTTTCTACTTCCCTTCTCTTCGTCCACTGTGTGGGTGACAGAGACACTCATGTGGAGGCAATGTACCACATAACAAGGTGAGCTGGCACGTTGCCTTAGTGCAACAGGCTACAAGCTCTGGGAGCCAAGCAGCAGCTGAGCCATCCAACAGGAAGGGTAAGAAGCTCTAAAAAAGAGTGGGTTGAGCAGACAGAGCCAGGAACAACTGTGGCTCCTCCCTGTTGTAAATCTGCATAATTTCTGAAGGCAGCAAGTCAGTGTCAAGTGTCAGGAACATTAAATTATCTCTGCTAGATCTGGGGTGTGTTTTCCACTACATTTATTATGAGATTAGCTAAAACTGACACAATTTTGAAAAATGAAGATTTCCCAATTTTTCAACACCATTTTCCAGTATAAAACAAACCATGAAGGAAAAAGATGTATTCAAATCTTTACTTGTCAAGATGACTGGAGTCTAAAAATCACTTCAAAAGCAACCTAGCTATAATTTCTATTTATATTTTATTATATATTTATTATAAAAAGTACATTGAAATAAATATGTCCCCTATTCTACCCAAACTAATCTGTAAACTATTCCCTTATTTGCCAGCATTCACAATGCCTAAATAAAAGCATATTTAACTGTATCATAAAGTTGGCTGTTTCAGAAAATTCCAGTTGATGCATAAATCTACTCTTTGTGGCAACCAGCTTGCACATAGTGTGCACACAAATGTACACTGCAAAACCATTTGACTTAAATCAGCAGCAAAGTAATACAAAAGAAAAATAAACATAAACTGAATAACTTTGATCTTTGAGCTTCTTTTGCACAATTACCTGGGCAAAGAACACAGTCTGTTTCCACATGTGCTTACAGTAAGCAGTGCAGCTGCTCTTTGTTTCAGAATGATGCAATGCAGATGAATATCAAGGTGTCTGAAAACAGAGAGTTTTAATTTATTCTTTTTTTACTAAAAAAAAAAAAAAAACAACAACAAAAAAAAAAACCCAAATCTTTTCCTCACAATCAATGTCTTTGCTAAGCAAACTAGTGAGGAAACAGCCTTAGAAGGAGACCTCCACACCAGGAAGGGTGCACTTTGTCTCTCAGAGTAGATGCCCAGAGCAGGGTTGGTGAAGGCACCTGCAGGACTAGTTTCATGTGGCCTCCACATAGCAGTAGTGCCTAAGTGGTTGATCAAGCACCCATGTCACTCACAGGATAATCCTCCAAAAGGGTCACACTTGGAGAGCTGAGTTAGCATGGCAAAAAAATAAGATACCTGGTGTTTTCAGCTCCTCATACCACAATATTAATCTTTATGCTTTCCTCACCCTGTTCTGGTCCTCCCTCTCCTCCCATCCACCTCAGCTGCTTTTCTGCCTCAGGCAGATGTCAGAGGACAACTATTATTGCAGGAGACTTCAACCGGTTTGCAGCTGCTAAGTGCCATCTTAGAGGTATTGCTGATAATGCCAATAGTGATAAGGAGAATGATAGATTTTTTAAGAGAAAATGTAGACTAAATTTAGGAAATGGGCAAGAAGGGAAGAAAAGTCGTGTGGCAGGGAATTGATGGAAGCTGAGGGTTGTCTTCCCAGAGGTACTATTCCTATCACTTTGGCAGGAAAATGAGGACCAAGGAAGACCATCTATTCCCATACTCCTTTATCCTTATCCTTCTCCTTCTTTCCCATTTCTCTCTTACCAGTCCTTTCTCCTTCTGTTCTCTCATACTCTGCCATGGTATTTCACACTTCATCCTCACTGTTTGATCTCCTTGATTCCTTTTTTCCTTCTCACTTTCCACATCTTGGATATCTAATATTCCTTACAGTGGAAAAGCCTGTCTTCCTCTCCAAGCTGATGGGGGATGCAATCTCCCTCCTTGAGCTGCCCTGCTGCTCTACCAAAACTAACTCCACAGCTCCCAAAGGGAATGACTACCAGCACAGGAGTGTCCTGCTTTGGCAGAAGAGCTTCCCCAAGTCTCCCACACAGGCGTTGACAGCAGATGCCTGGCTTGTAGGGTACAATGGACTGCCTGGGGGCTGTGCTCCTACATAGACAGCACACGAGCACTTTGAAAAGGTGGGCATCAACCACCAAGGAGCCCAAGCTTCTCAGATTTGCAGATGTTAGAGCAAAACACTGATTTGTGGAGCGGTGATGAAAGTGGATGTAGATGCAGTGATGGGCCCTGAAACCAGCGCACTTTCCTAGTTACTAGAAACACATGTCCACGTGCATCCCCTCAGGGATGGTACCAAAGGAACTTAACAGAGAGAGCCCAGCAGGGTAGCATGGAATACATGGGAATGTACACCAAGAAGGGAAAGTGTGATGGGTTCTAAAGGGAGGCTCTGTGCCTCAGTCTGCCTGCCCTTTGCTGCTTACAGGAATATACTCCTTAATCAAATGCTTCTATCGAACAAATTCAAATAATCCTAACATAAAAGTAGGGTGTTTAATATGTTCTTGGCATGCCAGGATGGTTTCTATTAATCCTTCTCATAGTCTTAAGATTTCAGCCAACAGTCATTCATTGTATTAACTCAGTCTGGATTGTCTAGTCATTACTTTATCTCCTGCTGTTTAACACACCACCAAGCATTTTCCAGTTCTGCTACAGGATCTATTTCATGCTTTATGCTAAATGTAAACCTTTTCCACATTCATTTTACAAATTGTTATTTCTTTTATAGAGTTATTATGCTAATTCCAAGTGAATTTATGATCATTTAAGGATACAGTTGTGATAGTATAACAAAATGTTATCGTTTTCACTGAGTTGTAGCATTTACAATACAGCTATTTTTATGAGAGACAAACACCTTGAAATTTATAAAGGTTTTTACATTTTTAATGACAAAATTACATGACAGTGAGAAGATATAGAAATTGATACATTCAGATCAGGAGTAGAAAAAATCTGAAATAGTTGGGATGATCCTTCTGACAGAGAGAAACGTGGAACTCATTTTCTACAGTGCTGCATAAACTTTACATCAGGATAAGCAATGCATGTCATCCAACAGAAACATTTCTGGGTTTCCCTGTCGTTAAACCAGAGGCAAACTGATGGAAATCCAGCCAAAGAATTTTCTTCAAGATTTGAGGACATAGTGTGTAGCTCTGGAAGAAAGACAATTATTTTGTAAATTATTCTCTGGAAGGCTGCTCGTGCAGGAAGCTATTGCAGAATGGCTTCTTTTACTGTACATTCGTATTGGTCAGTTTGTACCTGTTGACAGTCCCTTACTAAGAGGGGGGAAAAAAGAGGGGAATAACCACATGTATCTGTGAAACTGGAAGGCTTTGAAGCCAGGAGAATAAATTTGACACTAAAAATGGCGAGCAAAATTATCTGATGCAAGAGATATTATGACCATATGTGCAAAGGGATGTGCCAGTCTATGTATGCCGCAATACTGAAAATCATAGGAAAGGGAAGACTGTAATGTCCTTTAACAATTTATGGAAGAAATGAACTAGCGCATTTCTCTTTGTACAGCCAATAATACCAGTATGCTCCCAACAGGAAAGTGGAAAGGGACCAGTTCAGCAAGACCTGGGTTATAAGTAAAAATCGGAAACCCCAACTCGAAAACTCAAGGGTAGGAGCAAGACCCTGCCACATGCAGAGATGATATCTTTTTTGAGGAGGGACAAGGAGTAGTCCCCGAGCTCTGAATATTGGCAAGGTGGGGAGCCCTAGGCACACAGATGCTGAACCAAGCAGTGGGACACTGCAGGGCTTTCTGCCACAGGCCCTAAGTCTTTATCCCTCAAAGAGAGAAGTATAAGAAGGATATATTAGCCCCAGAGAGCTCTTGGAGGAAGTCAAAGGGAAGTTTCCTTTCTTCCAAATGGGAAAGTGAAGCATCCTACAGAAACCAAAGGATTTATTGATTTTTCATTCTTCAGCAAGAAAAAGTGTGTGTTGCTTTCCCTCCCGCATTAGGTGTATGAACTATCCCAGCAGAAACACCCGCGTATCTCTTCACTTTTATTCCTGCTGGTTTTATTACTATAGTCACAGAAAGGTAAATTAGTATGCAGGGTGGAAGGCAGAGGGGAATGAAGCAGTCATAGCAGATTTATAAGAGGAGACTTTGGCATCTGGGATAACGTGATGCAAACAAGAACTCTGAGGCACAGAAAGAAACTCGAGGCCTACCCTGCCCAAGAAGAGTGCAAATAAAAGTCAAAGGGGATTATCTTTTTCCTCAACATGAACCAGTGCAGGGATATGGACAAAAAGACCTTTACATCTTCTTACAGATGGCACTATAAGTATACAGGTGAGAATCATCAGCATTAAACCATACGAAATGAAGGTCACTTATCTAAACTTCCATCAAGCCCCAAGCAATGTAGACTCTCATATACACTCATTACTTTGAAAACTAAAATGCTTCATAAAATGAGAGCAAAAATCTTTCATTTCCCAGCATTATTATAGCATTCTATTAGTTAAGACTATAATACAGAAAAAATTCAACATATCATCATCAGCATAACTTTTTTTCCAAACCATTTAAGAAATAAGGCATTTGCAACAAAAGCTCCATTTCATTATTGCTAATTTTTTTATAAGCAGCTATATTTTGAAGCTGCTCCAACATCAGACTTCTTGATTTCCATTCATCATCATCAGGTCTAGGCTTCGTGAACGAAGATTTGGGAAGGGATCTACTCACATTCACTGGCTAAAGAGGCCAATGCAAGATAGACAAGACCATTTGCAAAAGGCACAGCGGAAAGACTCCTTAGGTGGTATCAGCAAGACATGGTTCTTTCTGCATTGTCTTTTCTCCTTGAGAGTGATCCTGCGTGCTTTCTCAAAGGCATCAGCAGCGTTATAGATGGTGTGTCTCCAGACCTCCCGATTTGAGGCCAGAGTAGACGAGTTATGTTGATCAATATGGCCAAGGCTGAGATGATGTTTCAGGGAGTCCTTGTATCTTCTCTTTGGGGTTCCTCTCTTGTGGCAGCCAGTGGCAAGTTCACCATAAAGCAAGATCTTAGGGAGGCAGTGGTCCTTCATCCTTGAGACGTGCCCTGCCCAACGCAGCTGTGTTCTCAGCAACATGGCCTCAATACTCGTAACTGCTGCCTGTTCTAGAACAGACATATTAGTCACATAATTTGACCAGTGGATGTTTAGGATTGTACGGAGGTAGTGTTGATGGAAGCATTCTAGGAGACACAGGTGGTGGTGGTAAATGACGATTTCCATTAGTATCTTAACAAAGAACCATGCAACTACAGCTGCTTTCTAAAATATCACAACTGTTACTTGGCACTTTTTAGTGACATCCAGGATCAAGCTTTCATTACTTTGTCTCAGAGATTAAGAGGTAGGACTAACTTGATCTCCTTCATCTCAGTGGATGAGGGAAAGGCTGTGGATGGGTCTACATGCACTTTAGTAAACCCTTTGACACTATTTCCCAAAGCATTCTCCTGAAGAAACCAGCTGCTCGTGGCTTGGATGGTTGCACTGTTCACTGGGTAAAAAACTAATTGGATGGTCAGGCCCAGAGTTAGGGTTGGTGAATGGTTAGGATAGGTGGTAAATGGTGCCATATCCAGCTGGCAGCTGGTCATGACTGGTGTCCCCTCAGGTTTAGTGCTGGGGCCAGTCCTGTTTAATATCTTTATCAGTGCTCTGGATGAGTGGATTGAGTGCTCCCTCAGTCAGATTGCAAAACCACTAAGTTTTGCTAGGGTGTTGGTCTACAGGAAGGTTCCACAGAGGGATCTGAAGAATCTGGATCAATGGAACAAGGCCAATTGTATGAGATCCAACAAGGCAAAGTATCAGGTCCTGCATTTGAGTCGCAACAACCCCATGTAGCACCACAGGCCTCGGGAAGAGTGGCTGGAAATCAAAAAGGACCTGGTGGTGCCGGTCAACAGCCAGCTGGACAAAAGCCAGCAGTGTGCCTAGGTGGCCAAGAAGGCAAATGGCATCCTGGCTTGTATTACAAATAGTGCGGTCAGCAGGACCAGGGCAGTGATTATCCCTCCGTACTCAGCACTGGTGAGGCTGTACCTTGAATCCTGGATTCGGTTCTGGGCCCCTCACTACAAAAAGGACATTGAGATGCTGGAGTGTGTCCAGAGAAGGGTAATGAGGCTGGTAAAGGGTCTGGACCACAAGTCTTGTGAGGACCAGCTGAGGGAGCTGGGGTTGTTTAGCCTGGAGAAAAGGAGACTCAGGAGAAACCTTATGGTTCTCTACAACTACCTGAAAGGAGGTTGTAGTGAGGTGGGGGTCAGTCTCTTCTACCAGGTAACAAGTGATAAGATAAGAGGAACTGGATAAATTGTGGCAGAGTAGGTTGAGATTGGATATAAGGAATAATTCCTTCAGGAAAGGAGTTATCAAGCATTGGGACAGGCTGCCCAGGGAAGTGGTACAGCCTCCATTCCTGGAAGTATTTAAAAGATGTGTAGATGTGGCACTTAGGGACATGGTTTAGCAGTGGACTTGATAGTGCTGGGTTAATGACTGGACTTGATGATCTTAGAGGTCTTTTCCAACTTAAGTGATTCCATGATTCTATGACTTGTCTCCAGGTTAAGACACTTAAATGTAAGTATTTTACCGACCAGGTTCATGTGTTGACATCTTCAGTTAGGTACCTTACTCTGGAGATGAATCCCACTCTAAACCCTCAGTATTGGGATTACATGGGACTCTGTTAGTATTTCAACAGTTTGCATGGCAATTCCAGTAATTTTTTTTTCATGAGAAGACAATTATACAGAAGTGCACATGACAGTCCACACGTTGTCTATGCACAAGTACATATGCACCCTAGAGGGTAGCAGTTCTTTTCCCCATGATGAAGGAACTTAATGAGTTCATAAAACTGGTTTTCTTATTTCCACTCATGAGGGTAAATGCTAGTAATAGATAATTTTTGTTATGGCACTGCAGATTTTCTCTTAATTTGCCACATTGTGTCTAGGCTGTTTTGTACTTGTGGATGTCTGTTGCCATCTGTCTTTCAAAAAGCCACTGGCACCACTAGAATCAATGTTTAAACAGATTGATTTTTCACAGTCAGAAATATTTCATTTCATTCTGTCTAAAATGACTGTTATTATTAGAGCACTTTTCTGATTATGAACTACTTACTTGTTCAGTCTTTGATACTAAGGAAATCATTTATAATTTTCCAAGACAAAATTACCAGGGTCATTTAACTTTTCCACATCTTAGTATTGTTAGGTAGAAACACAGCACTTTCTCCATACAGTGTAATTGCTGCCTGTAAAAGGGAACATTTGCTGCTCCCACAGCAAAGGCCATGGTTTTCATATAGATTTATCATTTTGTGTGGACCGATTACCTCAGTGATTATATCTTCTCTGATTTTTTTAGTGTGACCCAACAAAGCAGGGAACCTTCCTACTGAAGATGCCACTTGACTGAAAATCCACCAGGGCACCTCCATTTTCCAACACTGAACACTCAGACTTCACACGGGAGATGTCTGTCAAATCACTCTGTTTTTCACTGACAGCTTACTTTCAAGCTTTTATATCCTTAGGGCATTCCTGTAGTTCCATTGTCCTATATACAGCAAAACCTCACCTGCATGCAGATCTCTGTGGATATCTCACTTCCTTAATATCTCACTTCATCATCAAATATGCAAAGTAGGGATATTTGAAGTACACTAGAGTTCTTCATCGTGATTGGATTAAATAAAAAACCAAATTAAATAATTCTGCAATACTATAAGATCACAGCTTACCTCATCATCCTGTGCAATCCACATCCAAATGACGCTTGTCTGGCTTTGAATGCAAAGTCCTTTGAGTGAAGGGTGTCTTTGTGAAAAAGTTAGATTATATCTTGGCAACAAAAAGGGAAAGAAATTTCTTCCATACTACCAAGCTGCATAAACCAAACATTCAGCCCTATTGGTGAGCAAACTAACTAGCAGAACTTATTCCCCAAGGCTTTCCACCAAACTTGACTTGCTCTCGATGTGCTAGGGGAAAGTTTCCCTCAACCCCCTCCCTACATAGGTATCCTATGCAAGATGAAAGCAATGGGAGCACCAACACAACCACAGCAAACGCTGACGTAGTCAAAGCTCACCACCCCCTCTCACATCCCTCCATGCCCCAGCAGAGGACTATCAACGTCCATAAATTTAAGCCTGGTCCTGATAGTTTTATTGGGTCAGAATTTCAGCGCTTAGTACTGTGCTGGATTCAGCTGCAAGCCTGGCTGATCTTTCTGGCTTGGCGCTCACCTTGAACAAGGATGCCTCTGGGAAGTTTCAGCTCCAGTTCACAGTCATGCCAAGGAAATGGGCTGCACATCCAAGCTGAGTTATTTTGCCTATATCAATCACCTTCTGACTACACTGCACTTTGATGATGTTCTTCTCTTTTTCGAGTTGACCTCCCCCTCAAAAATAGTCTTCTTCCAGTACACAACCTTGTGCCTGCTGACAACACAACAGCAACTAAAGATGGCTCAGTACTGTCATTAAACTGTCATCTAGTATAGACAAATTTGAGGATACACTCCTTGCATCTACAATGCATTGGCTTCTCTGTACCTGCCAGAGGCTCCTAAAACACTTTACTCTTCATGTCATGCCTAAGGTGGCAATCTCCTTGCCCCTTCCTTCCAACACACCGTCAACAGCTCAGGGGTTCTGAATTTCCTGTTAAGGGAAAGTGGTGAATAATGGCAAAAAAACCAATAATGGTTGGGTTGCCAATAATGGCAACCCAACCCAAACAAAAACTCAGACAAAAATAAACAAACAATAAAAGAAAAAAAAAGAAAGCATGGTGATTGCCATTCCTTGATGTCTTCAGGGTCATAGAAGAAACTCACACCTTGACCTCAATAAGAGATGAAACTAAATGACTTACTGATCTGCCTGTGGCCCTAAAATCTATGATTACCTGTCCATCTAAAGCCTTGTCCAAGATCAAACTCATATTGAGGGCTTTTTGTATGTGAAGATGTGAAAAAAAGATAAAAAAACAACTGAAAACTCTTTAACCTGCCCTCGTGTACTGAAAGAACAGCAGTCTCAGTAACTCTTTTGCTCAATCTGCAAGTAAAAGTGGAAGCACAGAGCAAACAGGTTTCCTACCTGCCAGGCCAGCACAATTTTGTCCTTTCCAGCACACACAGTGGTATTAATGCACAGGTTACCAGGTCAAAGTGTGTACATGCAGGAAAAAACAGAGTCTGGTCCTTTTGCCAAGTGTCCTATTACAGCAGGGGGAACAGATGGAAAAATCAGCAAAATTTGGATTCACAAAGAAGTTGTTTCATTGGGCAGCATGCTACCTATTTGAAAATATGACCTTCCAAAAGAGAGTTTCCCCCTAAAATCATTAGCTTAACATTGCTTTACATCAAAAGCAAATGTCAATAAAAGAATTCGAGGTAAGCAACAAGTCTGATACTTCTGGTTTTGTTCTTGAAAAGGCAAATTTACAAATGAATCGGTCATTAGAAAGTCAATTTGCAGCTGTGACAAACAAGCAAAGAACTATTCAAGTCACGGTATCACCAATAGTATTAATGATCTTGGTAATGAAAAGCTGATGAGTTTTAACAAGCGTTATCTGACACACAAGATAAATACTATTAAATATGAAAAGTCTCTTTAATTACATATGGAGTTTAGAGGCTTATAAAAACCAAGCAAATTGGTATGCCACTAACTCCTTTACCTGTTACTGGACAGGATAATGCCATCACTCAGTCACTACCAGCACCACCTAAGCCCTGGCTTTCCACATGGGGCTCCTGTTCTGGATGTTTCCATAAGGAAGCCATAGGCTCAAGGCAATTGCAAAAACGGTGCTGAGTTAGTTCTGTAGAACAGTGTAGCAGAGGTGCTGCAGGTTTCCAGCAAATGAAAATGTTATCACATTTAAATGGATTTAATTGTGTGTTTGTTTTTCCTATGCAATAATCTTGCAAAGCTGTTTATGTCGTGTTTTCCTCCGAGACACCAGTAGTCACAAAGGCATACTGTAGTTCTTTAAAAAGGTGCAGTCTGACAGTCAATTTCTGACCAGGTTTGTAATTTAGAATTTAGCAGGCTTTTGTTTCAGTGCCTATGACAAACACTCTGCTTAAATGCTTATAAATGCCTGTCCTGCTTTTCACTAAGATGGCAAATGTCTGTTTAAGAAAGAAACATCTTTCCCAACCTTCACACTTCTTTACATCTGCATTTTTATACCAAAATTTAAAACAGCAAATAAAAGACTGATCTTTTTCATTTTAATAGGTAATATGCTTTCTTGATATTTCCAGTGATTGAATTAAGTTATTTTGGTGAATGAATTTTAACATACCCTCAAGAATAACAGAGGCACTTCCTACTACTACTTTATAGCAGAAGCACAGGAGAGGAACACAGTTTTAAAAAATTGCACCTCTGACTACACTGTACCATCAATAAACCCACGTAAAGAGACTTATCTTTGACCTAAAAAAACTATGTGATGTTCATAGTAGTTCAGAGGGTAGGCCTGGGGTCCAGGGCTTCTCTTGCAGAGATTGGGAGCAACCTTCCAGACACAGAAGGATTAAAATCTCACATGAATGATTTTCTGTGCAGTATTTTCGTGAATAAATCATATCTCCTTTTTTATTAAATTGGACCATTGGTCCATTTATGTTTGAAAGACACATGAATCAATATGATTTGACAAAAATATGACATATACAAATGAAATTTCAATACTATATATACACATCATTAACATATTAAAAACGCCATTTCATTTAACAGACAATTAAAGTAAAAATGTTTTTAAGGCAAGGTCCTCTGAATACTTGCTATCCTACCTCCTTTTTTTTGTTTCCTGAGGAAGAAGAAATTAACTCCTAGCAGGTATTTATATAAGATATATATAAAAATATTTGGGGTGAGTTTCTATGTGTGTTCTCCTGAATTTCCTGGATCCACTCAAATAGGAAATAATATTTCCTATTCTTTTCTTTTATTTATTTAATATTTATTAAAAGATTAAGTGATACTTCATTAAAAACAAATTCAAGCCATGGTAGAAAACAAGTTGAAAACAAATTCTGGAAGAAGCAGAAAGAGAAGGGAAAGAATGAGGCAGAGAACGAATTCATGAACTATCTTCACTTACCAATTGTTTGAAGACAGAAGTAAAACCCAGTTCTGCCTGGTTTCCTGAATGGCACTTTATCTGTTGAAGTCCGGTCCTGCTCAATTTCACCTGTGCCACCAGCACTGGAATGCTTTTAAAGGGATTAGTGGTGCTTAGAGTAGCAATTTGGGTGTCACACAGGTATCTAAGCTGACAAGCACTAAGCATGGAAACTCCAGTAGGAACTGAGACCTCACAGGATGGATGCTTTGGTGCTGTCACCTGCTGTGGAGTCACTTCTGGCTGCTTTTAACAGGATTATGAAGTACTATACAACAGACTGTACTCCTAAGCTGCAAGAACTGACCCTGCAAAATGCAGTGTTTTTCTTTTGAGATGTTCTTTTCTATTACTACTAGGAGCTGAGGATCCTCAGTCCTTCCAGGAGTTGCTCAGATCACCTCAGGATCCAGTCTCTTTAAGCCTGTTACTATTCCCTGTGTATTATATTATTATCATCATAGAAACAGACATACAATGCATTTGACTTAAGGAATAAGCACAATTTATAATTTGTAGCTCAAATTTAAAATGCTATTAACCTTCCATAATCAGAACCAGATACTCATAGATTTGGAAATGATACAGTATTTTTTTAAGTTTTAAAGCTGTCTCCTTTAAAAACACTGGAGGTGTTAAAGACATGCCTTTGACTTTTAATGGGAATGAGGTAAACTCCTAAGTACCTGATCTAGCCACAGGAATTTTTTATAAATTATGGGGTATGATGAGAACATGGAAAGAGTTTTACATCTTTGCAATACTGAAGAGCCTTGACACATTTATTATTCACTTTGTCCTGGCCTAAGCATTTGAGAGGCCAAAAGGGGATGCTGAAAGGAGGTGGATGAGCGAAAAAAACCCACAGTATGAAAAGGGTGTGAGGATTATCAGATTATCAAAAGGAGACAAAAAGTTTGACATGTGCAAATAATAGATTTTATAATCCAAAGCATAAGTCATCTTTATTTTCCAAGAAGAATTGAATGCTGTAATTCATTATTCCTCTGGGACAAACCACACTGCAGCAAAATATCAAGAACACAGCACACAGTTTTGTTGAAACTGGCCAACTGTATGGGCAACCTTACCTGCCAATACCCACCTGGGTCTGCCTGAGGAAGCAATTCCATTCCATTATCAGAATTGTCTTTGCACAATGCTTCTGCTGACAGCATGGATTAAACTTTTTCCATCACTATGCAGCTCACAGGCAGCTCAGTGGCACTGTGGGAAGGAGAAAAGCCAGCAAACTGCACAATTAGCAGCTACAAGATCTCATTCTGAGCTCACTGTCTTACCTGGGGAAGATCACAACATGAAGGAAATATGCTTTATGACATGTTTCTGTGGATCTCTGGGTACCTTCAGCTACCTATAAGCTTAAACGACCAACACAAACATACATGCACACATGGGATACCCAACATGTGAGTTGTCCTGAGACCTCCACAGCAGACCAGCTGACATTCTTGATGCAGTAAGGAAGGTAAGGGAAAATACATTTGTATCCTGTCACCTCAGTTCCCTTCTCCTGCTGTAAGGCTACATGCCATGAGTTTAGGAGGCTCTTGCTTTGCCCAGAAGGCACAGTCCAAGGATCAGTGGAGCACAGTCTGTGCTTACTGCCGCCTCCATGTCTACTTTTCTCCAAAAGCAAAACTCCTGCTGGCTCCAATGTTGCAATATCAGAGGGAAGGTGTCCCTTGTTATCATCTCAGGATCTGGCCATCCTCATTAAGTGAAATACCACAGATGATGCACAGACTCCTGAAACATAAACATTTTCTCTCTGGAAATGGAATTGTAAACAACAAAGTATTAATGGTTCATTTGGTAAAAATTTGACTGTGTGTTTGATCACACAGCAGTCAGAAACTGCCTTAACTTTCTCTCTGCTTTTATTGCAAAGTACGACACAAAGTTTCCAAATGCAACATAACACCACAAACAGAGAAATACCTCATACATAACAGCCTTGTAATTCACGTGGAATTTTTTATGGTTTACTTTTCGTACAACCCTGCCTTAAAAATGAACATTTAAAGCCACATGCAGATTAGTAACTACAGGTAAATGGCACAAATATCTGTAAGCTGTGTTGCAAACACAGCAAGAAAAATCAACCAAAACTTAATACCTAGAGTTAGAAAGTGCAGGAATATTAAGACCTTATGTGGTAACAGCTTCATAGTATGCTATGTGAGAAACAAACACAAATGACTGAAAGTGTCTGTTTTTTCCAGTCTAGAACAATCTCTGGCACTTTTTTTTGTTTTTTTTTTGTTAAAAAACAACAAAAACAAGCTGCTGAAAAAACACTGCAAGAAGACACCAGAAGTTTAACATAATACAAACACGCATATGAATCTATCTGCCTGATATATATTGTAGTTTTATCATCTTTACTCCACTGTAGAAAGCAAAGTCATAAGAAGCAATAAATACATTCTTATTTAAAATGGAATTAAATTCAGCCAAGAACCTGTTGGAATGTTTATAGCTGTACCCTTCATTTGAGTACTGTTTGGCATTCTTCCATTTATTTACATGTTTACATCGAAATGCAACTATTAAAATAATTGTAAAGCATTCCAGGGAAACTGAGGATGCCTTACCCTGTTTCATGGGCAGCTGGTCAGCAGAGACAGAAATACATCAAGCAACAGTCAATAGGTATAAGGTGAATCAGTATTAGAGACAGAAAGCAAATTCAGAGACCTGATGATGGGGGAAATAAAGCGTAGAACTTGAGTAATCAAAAATGAAGAATTGTTGTAGAAACATATTGGGAAAGATCTTCTAGTGTCTCCCATGGAACAGAGAGGAAAATGGGTGTTTCTTTTTCAAATTCAGAGGTAGAAGAGAGCTCTGCTCCAGTATGGCTGAGCAGTTCTGTACTCGTATCAGATACAGGTAGGAAACGATCTGTCCCTGGGCTAAAGTAGTTTATTAGGATTTCCATTCAGTGCAAATTCCTCAAATACTCAGCTACTATTCACTAGTACTCATGAAATGAACATGAAAAGGTCTCATTTTTCTCTCAGTATAAACCAGGAAAAAAGAAAGAAATCTCAGAAATGTTAATGGGAAGTAAAATATCCAGGGAGTTATGTCTGGGAAGTGTGAACTCCCAAACAGGTATTTCTTTCTCCATGCTGCTTATGTATCTGTCAAAGAAAGATAGAAGCAGTAGGACTGGGAGATGCAGCCAAGTGCAGCCACCTACAGATACTAGAAAAACCACAAAATATTTCCTGGAGCAGCTGATGCCAATGTTTAGCTTGCTACAGAAATTGAGGAGAAACAGGAGAGGGAAGACTGAAGTAGGAGAAAAACATGAGGAAAGCTTCTGTACTTAACTCACTACAGAATGGAGAGATTAAATTAAAAAATGGTTAAATAAATGTAAATCTGCATTCATATATCTTTTCTGGGAGACATAAAATGTGCAGAATAAGCAGGTATGTATAGATTGTTGCTTTCCCTTGATTCGGGTCCACAGTAATATTTCTGGACTCAGAAATCTTCTCTCTCATTGAAAATTAGGTGCTCCTGAGAAAGGCTTCGCATCTTAGTTTTCAGCCCGAGGGTCAGAGCTGAAGTGAGTATGAGTCAATAATGTGAAGTGAAACAATGTAAATAATGAAATTAATGGAAGAACTCCCACCCAGTCTGGCTCCTGGTGGAGCATGCCGTGAGATAGTGGGAATACATCTGAGGGAACAGAAATCCTGAGAGGAAATTGTACTTAGGAAAAAATGTTTCTACATTTCTTAATGTAAAAAAGCTGTAGAAGGAATTCAACCATTTTTCACTACAGTGCCCCTCATGATGATGCAATGGCCTACCCCATCAAGAGCCCAGGCATTGCCAAGGCTGGTAGCAATGTCTGACATTTGTGCAAGAAGAGCAAGCTGTTACTGGGCATGGAAGTTATATTCCTTGATTGTTGGGTATATTGGTAATAAGCCTATATTTTCTGATGATGAAGGCTTTTAGATTTAATTTTCAAGGTAAAAGGAAAAGAAAACATGTTCAGCATGAAAAATATACTAGGAGGAATGAACAGATAGTACTGTAAATAGGAATAGGTCAGACCTTTTCTTCTACTTTTTGATTTCTTCTCAAAGGTTTCACCAGATCAATGCCTAAAAAGCTGAACAATTTGTAAAGGCTGAATGAAAAGCAATATGGAGTCATTTGAGAAAAGCTGACTTATGTGCGACCACAGAAAATAAAATGAAATATTCTAGAAGTATAAAAATATTTCTACCTGTCATATAAAGAAATGCATCTGCTTACATCCTTTTTCATTATTTTCCTTTTTCTGTTTTCCAGTTTAATAGAATTAAATTAAACTTTGAGGATCCCTTCAGCTCCTTGTTTTCTGTTTGGCCATAGCTTTTGGGGGATCCAAAATTGCTGGTCATTTTTCTGGACAAGAACTACAAGCCAGGGTCTCCCAACCATCTGGATTTGTTAGACAAAGAAGTAAAGTACAGACTGACTCAATGACTTACACAAGGCAATAGTGGAAATCTCAAGCAAAACTGAAAGAAATCCATGCCACCTCAGCCAGGATGCAGCACCATAACACCTAGATCACTCCTTTGTCACTATGTCAATGTTATCACAGAAGCAGAGCAGGAATTAAACTTTGACAAATAGTTAAACACGTAAGCAAGGCAATCTGTCCTGGGGAAGCTATGTTTTAATCACAAGTTTCCCTTCAGCCTTCAGCCAAAGGCCTGATGACTCTGATGTTGCAAAGCAGGAGCTCAGATCTGGCAGAATAACACAGAAAAAGATACAGGTTCTTTAGTGTTAGAATTTACGTGCAATTCATTGAGGTTAAAAAAATGAAGTAATTGTCCTCTGAATAACTGAAAGGCTAAGGCTCATTGGAAATTTGGGGGATGATTTCTGATTTCTAACTGCTTCTTGCTTCTCAGTTCCTAGTATCCTGTTAAGGACGGGAGAAGCACTGCTGCTGATCACTCTTTTGATATTATAATGAAAGTTTTAATTCTCTTGCAACTAATCAGATATTACACATCATTCTACAACTATTCTATTGAACAAAGGTCCTTCTAAAGAAAAATTAATCTAACACCTATAAATGATGCAGTCACATGTATTTTCAATTGTCACAAACTCACCTTCTTAGCATCGATTTTTTGCTCCATGGATTAGTGGAAATGGTTCTCTTCAAAATTCATAAGATCTCTGTGTTCATTTAATTTCAGTTGTTCTGAAGGAAGATATTAATACTTTGGCAAAGATACAGACCTCATTGTTTATAATGAGGACTGTCCAATAGCTGGAAGAGTTCAAAGGATCCCTGCCTTTTTTAATTCAAGACTGAATAGCATTATATCTGCTTTTGAATACTGGACTATAAAACCATCTGCCTGTACAGTTATACTAAATTTCTCATTATTTTAGACTGCATAGTATATGTTAGCTATTTTAAATTACAGTGTTGCAATTAAGATCCACTGGCATGAGAGATAGAAACTGAAAAATCTTGATGCTTACTAAAGGCTGATGCACTTGAGGGAGAGCAAGAAGCATAACAAGTTGGCATTAACGTCCTTGACAGTAATTTTTTTACAGCAGGTAGGTTGAAACTTGTGCTTACTGATGATAGAGAGATTAAATCATACATCTGGAAGCCTCGACTCAGCATCTCCAGTTCTAAGGCTCTGCTGGCCCATCTTGTGGTTCTAATACAGTGAGCAGAGTACTTGCACTATGCTGTAATGCATCCAAAGGTGAAGGTACTGCTACCAGAATTCTCCTAGTGACAGACACCAGTGTAAGTGCTTTGTGAATCGAACCCCCAGAATTTTCCAGAGTGACCAAAATAATGCAACAACTGATACCTATAGAAAAAAAGTGACATCCTGTGATGTTCCAGTTAACATGTCCTTAAGGAAGTCCCACCACATTAATGAACTAATATGAAATAGTCTAGTAAGAAAAGGAAATCCATATTATAAGACAAACTTCTTTCTGGAAATCCCAGAGATCCAGACCTAGTATTGCGATTTTCTCTGAGATTTCTGGCGCAGGTGATGGGCCACTGTCTTTTTCTTTCTCACCTGCATTCTACTGAGACCCAAAAAAACAACTGCCTACAACCTTGCCACTTGTTGTCAAGAATTTTCCGTAAATCTAGTGAATTAAGATTTCCTTCAGCAGAAGCCTGATAGCCTGCTTCAAGTTTCTTTTGTCCCTTCTCATTAATAGTGTTGAACATCCACACAGAACATTTAGCTTAGAACATAATAGCAATTACATCTTTAAAAGTGAAGCCTAAATTGTTCTATATGTATTTCCTATTTCTAATTCAAGAATGTTTATAGAGCCTGCCTAAATAATTATCTCCTAACTAACTTAAAAATTATACCTCTGACAAGGGGCTAATAAGCCACTGCAGTTAGCATAAACTTTTTCTCAACAAGAATAAACTAAGAGTGACAGAGATATGGCAACTGATTTAATTATATCATAGAATACCAGCTCTATTTAAACAAAGTTAATGCTGTCTGTAAAAGGCTTTCAGTGTTTAAAGTCTGGAAAGAATGGTGAGGAGTTCAATAAACTACTTATTACTTCTGCTACTGGACTCTTAGGGGAAAAATCTCAAAAAATACAAAAACAACCCACATCTGTGCAACATGCCACTATAGTCAATCAACAGTACGTTCTGCTTTAAAAATGGTGTGTAAGAACTCTGCTGGGAAGTGAGTGTTGGTGTTCTCTCCCATTGACTACAACAACATATTTGTCTTAGCACTTTGAAAGCTGAGCAAGCAGCATGCATGAATGGTGCTTAGGGATGGCACTTGTGAATGTAATGCTTCTCAAAACCTGTTCAAGGACACGTCATCCTTGGAACACACAATTCCTAATTCTGTTAAGTTTGGTGTCCCCACAGGTTATCTGCTAAGTAATTGACAGTTGTTTAACCTAATAGCATCTGGGGACAACTTCAGAGATCATCAGGAATACAAAGTTATTTTGGCTTTCTCCTCTCTGCACACTCAATTCCCATCAGCAGCAAGCTTTCCCCATGTCACATCTTGCTTTCACACATCTACATCCACAACAAGCAGTGATCCAGCCATAATGTGGAGCAGTATAGGCCAGACCTGAGCTAGCATACAGTGAGCACTTCACAGCCAAGCTGACCCTGTTACACAAGAATGGTTGAGAGCACTCCTGGCCTTCATGTCAGTCACCTCCACACCCCTGTCTCCATGTCACACTTCCACTAGTGCTTTTATCTCCAGTTGCAAATCATCTATCTGCAAATCTATCTGTTATTGTTAGTCGTAGTCAAGGTGTAAGGTGATCAAGTAGCTGTTTATTGCTCTCAAGTGTTTCTTTTATACTCTTTGTATACTATTGTACTACAACATAATTGGTTAAAGTCTCAAGCATATGACACTCTACATACTTTCATTGGTGACACAGAAGACACCCTACATACTTTCATTGGTGACACTGAAGACACTGTGCATACTGTCATTGGTGAAACTGAAGACACTGTGCACACTGTCATTGGTGGCACTATACACATTTTGATTGGTGACCTTTGGTCCCGGCTGCATTACATTTGTTTCATCCGGCATTGCAGTAAATACTTCCTTAGAGTTGTTTACATTCCTCTGCAGTCTCCGTATCATCCTCTTTTCAGGGATATACTGTGATCTGGTCAACGTCGATTGCTTCGTCAATAAGTGCCAGGCTGCTGACAGACCTGCTGTCGATCCCGACATGCACACATCCTGGCTCAGCCTTCTCCATCCTGCTTTGTTTGGAGGGCTCCTGGCTTCACCCATTGTTGTGCTCAGTGCAGGGGAGGAAAACAGCAAAAAATGGGAACCCAAAATTTTCCTGACATCCATAACCTGAGGTATGTACATAAATTCATCAACAGGGTCACGAGTGCACTGGAGACCCCAGGGGTGAGCAGATGTGCTCCATCCACTTTTCAGTCCAGAAAGGGTCGACTCTCATCTCAGAGGGATCCATAGACCTGAATCACCTCTTCTTCTCCTTGGATTGACTGATTAAGAGCACAGTAGGGTGAAGGTGATCTGCATGGAGGAAGAGGAAGCTAAGCCTTTCAGCAGGTCAAAGAAAAAAAATGGTTTGGGTTGGAAGAGACCTCAAAGATCACCTAGTTCCAGCCCTCCTGCCATAGGCTGGGAATACCTTTCATAATACCGGGTTGCTCAAAGCCCCTTCCAACCTGGACTTGAACACTTTCAGGGAGGGGACATGCACAGCTTCACTGGATAATCTGTTCCAGTGTCTCACCACCCTCACATTTCTTCCTAATATCTAATCTAAATGTACCCTCTTTCAGCTTAAAGCCATTGCCCCTTGTCCTATCACTACACGCCCTCACAAAAAGTCCCTCTCAGCTCTCTTGCAGGTCCCCCTTAGGTACTAGAAGGCTACTCTAAAGTATCCCCAGAGCCTTTTCTTATCCAGACTGAACAGCCCCAATGCTCTTAGCCTGTCTTCACAGGAGAGATGCTCCAGCCCTCTGATTATTTTCATGGCCTTCCTCTGGACTCACTCCAGCAGGTCCATTCCTTCTTATGTTAGGAACCGCAGAGCTGGACACAGTACTCCAGGTGGGGGCTCACGAGAGTAGAGTAGATGTAAGATTTGGGTGAGATTTTACACTCTAATTTCAGCCATGACTTCTCAGGCCCTCAAATGGTACATTGTCAGCTCACCTCTAGTTGTCTGCTTCCCTCCCCTCACTCCTGCTTTGAAAATGCAGAGGTAAAATACCTTGCCTTAACTGTAGTCTTACAGTGTTCAAACAGGCTGTCATTTTTCTTATGGCAGACAAGTAAAAATAACAAGAGTTATGCTTGTTGTAAAAAATTATATGCCATAAAATGACATTAACTGCACCTCCATATAAATACCATTTCATCTAAATCTCCCTCTCCTCAAAAGAAACTGTGAGCTAGTTTACTGGAAAGTGATAAAATAACATGTTTTTTGCTCAGGAAAAATTGCAGGTAATCTCTGCAATTTCTTGTTAAGACTAGCCTCCCTGTACTATCCTTGTAATTTGTCATTTTTACCCTGTCACTATCCCAGCTATCTGCTAAAGATGCAGAAAAATTCACTTTACACAGACAGAAAAGACCTACTCTTCACAGTCCTGGTCCCACTTCATTCTCAGGGTGAGAAAAGAAGGGAAATGCCACCCTGGTGATGGAAATCAGGTAGTCTGTAGCCAACTTCTGCATCAGCCATTCAATGAGGAGGAGGCTGCATAAAGCATTGCCTTCCTCTGGTCATTTGGATGAAAGGGACCTGCTTCTGTTGTACCTTCCCATTTCCTCCTGTGGCCTGCAAGCACATGGACTAACCCACAGCACTGCCTGAAAGTCATAGGGCAAATCATGGGATGCTTTATACTATCTTGCAGCAGGCATGTAATAAATTGGGACTGGAGAGAGGAAGGAGCCTACTGACACCATGGTGCAGCTACGGCATAGTGCACTTACAAATGTGTTCACTAATACACCGTTGCTGACCAATGGACAGACAGGAATTAAGACATGGCCTTCTGCCTTATTTTCTGATCTGTAGCTAACAGTAAAGGAGATCCTGTTCTCCCTGCTGGTGCTGCTGGAAACAGAGTGTTTATTGGAAAGTAGAGTTATGTCACATAATTAAAAGTACAGGGGTTTGGGGTTTTTTTTAACAACAAAAAGGCACAGTGGCTCTTCAGCCTGGAAAAATAAAACATAATTGCTTTGTAGTCTTAACTACTAAGATTTTATTATAACAAAATCTTGAGACTCAGAAGTAAGGAACACAACTGTGCGCTGTATGGAACATGCCCATACTGGAGACCAGCACAGGACCTGCAAGACCCTCCAGATCATGTCCCTTCATGCACTGGAGTCAACATAATATGATGGGAAGCAGATCTCAATGAAAATTTCTCTTAAATTGCTCCAAAGTTTGTGTTAAAATGTAGATCAAAAATCCAGAGGGCATTATATAATCTCACTCAAATTTCTTAATAAATGCTATATATTCCAATTTCTGTCTCTTCTAAGAAAGATATAAAGTCATTCTGCCATCTCCTATCATTCTCTAGGACTTTATGGCAGATTGACATGGTTGAAAAATTAATCTGGCAACAGATTTCACTTTCATAATAATAAAATTGCATTCTAAAAAAGTTAAGAAAACAGGAAAGGGGGAGAGTTGGGGGTGGTCAGTTGTTCATGCATCAGTATTTTCTGACTTGAGGGGTGTTGTGTTGCTACTGGGGTGTTTGTGGCAACACAGTAAACAAAATCCGTGAAGTACAGGTGAAAAAATCTGTAGCTGGGACTAGTTGTGGTGTCATATTGACTAATTGACTAATAAAAAGATGACTAATAAAAAGATGAACTGTCATATGATGATGCAGCCCAGGGAAATAAGGGTTCTTCCACTTCGGAGATAGAGGGTGAAATGGACCTTTATTGAAGGGAGGAGCCAGTTTATAAGGGGTAGGTATGAAAGGTGCTGGAAAAGTAGGAAGAGTTAGGGAGGACTTAGGGAGGAGAATGCTAATGCAAACCATATAAGAAGAAAAAAGAGGAGGTACTAACCAAATAAGGTATTACTAAGTACTAAGTTACTGCAATGTGACACTTATGAGCCAATCAGGGAGAAGGGCATAAACAGGGGTACAGAACCCTGAGGATTTTTATGAAAACCGGGCAATAGGGTACAATAAATGGTAAAAATACAATGGACATTGAACATGAACACAGATGCAGTGTCTCAACAGTCCCGTTCATCATTTAAATGTAGAGAAGGTGGTGTCATTGGGGATCCTGCAAATCTCTTCACATATATCTATTTCTTTTTCCCACTACTCGTAATCAAACCTCTCCTGGTCTCCCACATTATGACACTCAGAGATACACTTTTCCATATTCCTTTTCTGGAAACATATCAATGCAGATACCTATTTCACCTGTGTGAAAGGCAGAAAACAATTCCTCCCTACTTATTTCTAGACCAGCAAGTGCAATGTCCTTTCACTTTTGGTGCCATCTTCTTTCCCTTGTGTTTTGCTTCCTTGAAGTGCCTCATTTTTAGCCACCTGGTCGAACACCTTTTTCCTGGTTAAGGAACTCAAGTGGGAAAAAAAAAGAACACCCACTGAATTTAAACTCTGCAAATGAGGCATCCATCGCTTTATTTTCTGGCTATTCTATATATGCTGACACAAAGTCAGGTCGTGTAGAATATAAGTTATTCATGAAGACAGTCTCATTTGCCCTAAACAATGCTCTGCTTTTAATTACATTGCCACAGAACAGTTGAACAACTCTCAGGAGTCTGCTCTGAAATTCTAAAAAAAAAATCACTTAGCTCAGACAGGACTTCTGTTTATTGGAAAGTTGTTTTTAAACTATATATCTCTATATAGATATATAAAGAGATATAGATAAAGATACAGATAATACATCTAGTAGTGGTGCAGCTTCTTGGCCAGCTATGCAGTTGCCTCTATGTTTCCTTCCTGGAAAGCAGAAATACAGGAACACAATACAGTTGAACAGAAAATCCCCCTCAAAAATTCCCCTTGCTCCTTCCCATGAATTTCAAGCCCAGATCCTATTCACTTGGGCCATATAAGCCGCACTGCTACAAAAGGTGCTCAGATCTTTTGTTTCTCTTTGTATCAGTTTATTTCCTCCCAGATCTCTGTTTGGATTATGTAATGATCCGCCCTGGATCTACCTGTATAGCATGGCATAGGTCTTTGCCCTGTGCTTCGTTGTCCTGCTTACCTAATAATGTAGATAATGTTAGAGCTGTGATTTCCTGGGAAACTAACACACAGAAAAGAGTGAAGTGTGTGCACGAGTATCATGTCCCCGCAGCTCACACCTGAATCAGTGAGCTGGAAAGAGCTTCTGGGTGGTACATGGGCTTGCTCTTTCCATAGATTTCACAGATATTTAGGAGAGCAAGAAAAAATAAACATTTTTACCTAATAAAAATTTATTAGGTAAAGCTTTTTTAACCTCTGTAAGACTGTGATATTGCTCAGGCTACATTAGGCCTGACAGTGAAAAATCTGGTCTCTGTAATTCCAGATATGTAAACTGTAAAATATCTAACTTAAATGTTTTTCCTTAGCTGAAAGCTGTGACCTAAGTCTTACTAGAATACTTTAATAACAAGAATCTTCTTGTTCATTCAGAATGGTAGTGTAATGCATGGTAAATTTAAAAAAATGCAAGACTGAGCTGTTGGAATCTTAAACAGACATCAAAAGCCTTTCTAAAAAAGTTCATTTTCTTTCCATAAACTTAAAATGCAAGAGAAAAGCAGACTTACCACATAGTTACAAGTTTAAAAATTGACATTGAAATTGCCTTAGGTTTTTTTCCTGGTGCATCACCTCAGCAGTAGAATAACTCGTCAAAGCTGTCTTCTGGTTAGAACTTGCCAGTATGAAATTAAGTTACTTTTCATTCATATGGTGCCTAGAAACTTCACACAAGGCACAACTTTCATTCCTAAAAATTTCTGAGTTTTAAAAGTCTTATTTTTAAATCATGTTTTCACATACACTGCATCACAAACATCCATTATAATATAAAAGAATAAGTATTAGACTATAAAATAAAGATTTTTGTAAAGAGTAAAATTGTGCTAAATATTGCAAATGAAATGTTTACATGGGATTACAATTCAGTCGTCAGAGGTCTTAGCTGTCTGGTTCTTCCAGTCACTGTTGATATATAAAAGAAATCAGATAGTTCTATAAATCTATTTTTAATCTCCAAATAGTATTTTCTAATTACTTAGGCCACTGACATTCAGATACCAGAGCTTACTTATTACGGTATAGGTGGGGTTATTTACTTTTAAATCCAATTTTCAGCCCATACCTCTTTACTTTTTCACCAGTTTCCAATGAAACGGTGTCAGATATTCTCACAACCAGCAGTTTCCTGCAGTTTGAGTATCTCATGTGCTAGAAAAAGAATTTGCCCAACTGAAACTTATGCTTTGTGTTTCATATAAAGCTGTTATAATTGCATGTAAACAAAGACATATTTTACTTATATCTATTCTACCTTTTCACACTCTGTGCAAAACTAGCATATAGCACTTGACTGAGGGAAATCTTGGGAAATAAAGCTTATCTTGATAAATTCCTGCCTCAGTGCAGCCTTTAGGAACATACTTAACTCTGTGTTTAAAAAAAAAAGATTATGACTGAACATTTGCAGGAATCAGGGCTGAGAAGACTAATGCTTATCATGGTGAAGTGATGAATAAGCATACTAAATTTGCTCTTGAATAAAAGGTAGTTTCCAAGATGTGAAAATCACCTTTGTGATAAGAAAGAACAAAATATCTAAGTCAAGGTACTAAATAATAAATCCATCAGGGATTCAAATTACTTTCTTAATAAGTAACAGAGTCTGAAATTTTAATCTCTAGGTCACCTATTCAAATCCAGCTAAATTCCCTAATAAAAGGTTATTGCTGTTTAATGACAGCTTCCTGAACAAGCAAAAAGAGCGTGTTTAATGTTAGCCTTAAAGGAAGCCCAAGGACAGAGGGAGTCCTTCGATTCAAGTCCACTGCTTTGAAAGAAAAGACACCGTCATTAACGCTGGTCACAACAGATCATTATTTTTCCCCATACTAATGGAAAAAACTACTGCCATATGATATTTGAATAAGCTGGGAAGTTTTCTTTTTGAGCATGTTAAATTATCTCTGTTCTTCACAATGCTATATCCACAAGGAAGGAGTTTTCCAATGTACAATGCTGCCTGAGCCACTGCTCAGAAGAGGCTTTACATGGAGATGAGTTTTATGAGAGAGAAATAATTTTGTTAGGGTAATATAAGAAGCAGTGGCTTGAGGGAAAAGCAAAACCTCCAAGGTTGGAGGCTGACTCTATTCTTGCTTACATCAGTTTAAAAAAAGCTGAACAGTACAGGCTGTCAGAACCTAGCATGAACACTTCAGAATGCATGGGCACATCAGACCAGGCCATGGATACTCTATTACCTCTTTAAAAAAATCCTTGCAAATGTGAAAGGCAAAGGATGGTCAGGACTATAGGATTCATCCCCAAAAGGGATAGATATAAATCCTTGGGGGAAAAAACATCACTTATCAGCATTACAGTCAAGAAAACTATTAATGAACTGCAGCTCAGTTTTTTGAA
The DNA here is from genome assembly GCF_009829145.1 of Chiroxiphia lanceolata. Lineage (NCBI taxonomy): Eukaryota > Metazoa > Chordata > Aves > Passeriformes > Pipridae > Chiroxiphia > Chiroxiphia lanceolata. The sequence goes on from NC_045639.1 coordinate 65,713,110, forward strand.
CCAGCTGTGTGACGGGAACCTGTCAGAGTGCAATTCAGTTACTTTTCGTTAACTCAGTGACTGGAAACTGCATACATGTCCTAATGTTTTACTCAGTGCTTGTGAGAGGACTGTAAGAGAGGAAAGCCTGTTTTCGCTAATAGTTCATGCTTTATGAGCCAGTACACAGAGCTTGTACCATATACTACTGCCAGGCAAGAGTGGCCTTTCTCTTGATATTATATAACAGCTCATTCACTTGTCTGCTTCCCCATTTGATTAAAAAAGCAAAATCTCCAGGGCTTTCCTATGTCTCTGGAAGAAACTACTGGTGCTTATCTGCTGCTCCCAGGTGAGGATTCTATGATTACTTTATAAGCTTCAGGAGTTTTCTCTTTTGCTGATGATCATCTCTTCCAGAAAAGGTTCAGAACAAAAGCTCAAAGCAGTTATACTTTATTACATCTGAAAGGGTTTATCTTTTTTTCACGGACTATACAGGAGTCCATGGAAATGATCCTTACTAGACTAAGGGTAGTCTTCCTCCAGAGTGCATCCTTTCCCATGACTTTGTCTATCTTTACAAGCAGCCAGAATGGGAAAGAGAAAACTTGACTTCAATTTATCTTGCTTTGTAGGCTTCTTCTGCAATGTTTGTTAGTAACAAAATATGCTGACATGTATTTTTTTACATATATTTACTGAACTATTTAGTGTCTTGACATACTAATTTATGGGCACAAAGAACAACAAATGACAGCAAGACGAACAACAAATGACAACAGAAGAAAAGAAGTATCAACTGATTCTAAAGTCCATATTGAAACATACTAATATTACCCTAGGAGACAGATTTTTCTACGACATCAAGACCAGTTATGGAATCAAGGGTTCTACAGCAATAGTTTATATTTAATATAAAAATAGCTAGAAGTTATTTTAGATTCTGGAATACTGTAGAATACATTCTGATACCTGACTGCATCCCACAGTGACTGAAGTTTCTCAGTAACTTTTTAGTGTGTATTAGTCTAACGAGGAAAACTGTTAGGGTGAGGTAAAAGAAAGAGGGGAACAGTACTCTTGACTACCCATACGTGAGTGGAAGGAAGAAGCTGGAGATTTAGTGGGATCACAGATCAGGACTCGGTTAAGGAATGTTCAGAAAAGAGTCAAGCATAAACTTTCCTCTTCTTGATATGTTGCTTCACTTATCAAAATTATGTCAGTCCTACACTGCACTACATTCTGAAAAGTCATCGGTGCCCAAGCAGAGCTAGACCCCTCTGACAGTACTCAAGTCTAAGTGAAACTGAAACATATTTTAAAGGTCTACAGAGCCCTACAGCTAGACCTCAATGTCCCTTTTGATGACTATAATCAACATGAGTATAATTGATTGCAGGATTACATTCACGTTTGCAAACACTTGAGTTTTGCACTTATGTTTGCTTGTCTGTTCATCGGTTCATTGAAGTTTTATGCTCTCAAATGCTCACAGTGGAGTTTTCAGTGAAAGTATCATAGAATCATAGAATAGTATGGGGAAAGGGACCCTAAAGATCACCCAGTTTTTACCCTCTCCCATGGGCAGTGATACCTTCCACTAGACCAGGATGCTCAAAGCCCATCCACCTGCCGCAACTGCAGCTGGAGAGAGGTGCGAGACTAGGAGAAGAAGAGCCCTGCCGACACCAAGCTTGGGGAGGAAGGAGTTGCTACAGGCTCTGGAGCTCAGATTCATCTGCAGCCCATGAGGAAAAACATGGTGAGACAGGCTATGCCTCCGCAGCCCACAGAGGTTCATGGTGGAGCAGAGATCCACCTGCAGCTCCTGGAGGTCTCCATGTTGGAACAGGTGAATGCTCAAAGGAGGCTGTGACCCTGTGGCAAGTCCACACTGGAGCAGGTTTACTGGCAGGACCTGTCACCCTGTAGGTGACCCACACTGGAGCAGCCTGTTCCTGAAGGGATGCAACCCATGGGAGGGACCAACATTGGAGCAGTTTGTGAGGAGCTGCAGCCTGTGGGAAGGACTCACACTGGAGAAGTTCATGGAGCACTGTCTCCTATGCAAGGGACACCACACTGGACCAGGGGAAGCATGTGAGAAGTCCTTCCCCTGACGAGGAAGGAGTATGAGGGACAACGTGTGATGAACTGGCTGTAACCCTTCTTCTCCATTTCCCTGTGCTGCTGTAGGGGAGAGAGTAGAGAATTTAGGAGAAAAGTTGAGCCTGAGAAGAAGGGAGGGGTGGGTGGAAGGTGTTTTTAAGATTTGGTTTTATTTCTCGTTATGCTACTCTTATCTGATTGGTAGTAACTTCAATCAATTTCCCGAAGCTGAGTCTGTTCTGCCTGTGATGGTAACTGGTGAGTGATCTCTCCCTGTTCTTTTCTCAATTCAGGAGCCTTTCATTATATTTTCTCTCCCCTGTCCAGCTGAGGACAGCAGTGATAGAGAGGCTTTTGTGGGTACCTGGTATCCAGACAGGGTCACCCCAATGCATTATATTATTTTATTACTATTGTAAAAATATCTGGCTGGTATTTTTTTAATTTTAAAGCTGATTACCTCCCAGTTGCTTTGACTCTATTTGGTATGCCATCTATTTTTCCATCTCAATGGCAAGCAGCTCAGATTAAATCTCCACAGCTAAAAATTGAAGGAACAAAGGATGAGGAGCACTAGACAGGCCTGACATAGGACACAACTCAGCAACTTCTATTTATGGATCCACTTCCATATCCACCCATCCTGTTTTGGGAAGGACAGTAGAGTAACTCATTTTATGTTAATGCATTAACCTAAAGCAACCCATTCACATTTCTTGTTCTTAGTGTTATTTACTTATGTGTCTAGGCATTCATCTTAGCATTTAGTTGCCTGCATTAACCATTCACGAGCCATTTCACAGACGAGCATGGTAGCAACACTGCTGCCCTGGTGGCCTAACCTCCAAGCCATGCTTGTAAACAGATTCAGCTGCAGGGAACTGCACTGTTCCTGTGCAGAATTTGTTGGTCAAGGCTTCAGAGCACGTAACTGACATCATACAGATTATTTCTACATTGTAGTAAGAAATCCAGTTGACTAAAATAGGATGGAATTAGGCAGTGTCTAGCAGCAGTAACAGTAGCAAAACTGGCTCTAAGAAAGACCAAACTCATAATTTTGAAAGACTTTTACACCATGTCAGCATTTTTCCTGGTTACTGTGCACTATACTGGATGATCACTGGTCAGTAAGAAATACTGGTAAGAAATACTGGTGCGTAGAGGACGTGAAGAATTGCTGGTTTAAGGTCTTCTTGCCTCTGGCTAGTGCAAGAGACAACTATAAAGACATCCTGTCCAACTGTGGCTTATGACTCTAGATGAAAATAAATATGTCTTGTGACAACATCTGGTTTCCTGACATGGAGCCTCAGGTATAGATTTTTGTTCCCAAAAGCCTGCTTTCTATTCCCTCTTTTCCTTCCATACAAATACATCCCTAAGACCTGCTCTCCGCCATCATCCTTCCAGCAGCCTGTGTACCATAAGGTCCATATTCCATGAACAAATAATTGTATTTGTGTTGCCAGTCTTGAACTATGCTAAATCAGGCCTCTAGTTTCCTCTCATGGAAGAAAACCACTGGACCTATAACCCTTGTAGAATATACCAATAGGGCAGCTCCAGGCTGGGGAGAGATGTATTCTTCCATGCAGGTTACAAACGGAGGAGAGAGTGCCAGTTTGTTAGTACTTCAGGACAACTGAATATAGGGGCACACTGTAGGTAAGCCTGTAGCCTGAGAATCTGGCACCAGCACATGTTCTTAATCTCTCACTTTTGTGATGAGATGCTGATGGGCAATGACCTAAATGAAGCTATTGTCTGTCTACGAGACCACAGGACAACTACATGTGACACAACCACATCAGTCAGTGATGGAGTGAACAACCAGAGGTGCAAGAAGACATTAATGGTAAAGGTGTGGTCCCCGACATGCCTTGTGGAAGCCTCTCTACAGCCCCAGTAGGATTGTTAATAGGACAGGACTGGTGAGAAAACAAGTCAGCACGAGTATTCCCCACTGCAGCAACCCTTCTCAGAAACAGAACAAAACACCACAGCACTGTTCAGAAAGTAATCTCTCATTCCAAGGCAAACACTTAACTATTAATTTTTCTGACCACCTCAGTTCTGCACTATCAAATGTCACTATGAGCTGAAACAGAGGAGTAAATGTGAGGCAACACATGACAGAGAATCTTTCTTTGAAGAGAGATGGTGAGGTTGTAGTAAAAGACAGCATGACACCAAATCACTTCTGATAAAGATCCTTAAAGACCACTCCATCTGTTTTTTCAAAAGCAGTCTGTTCAGCTCTCACAGAGGCATTGGATAGGTCATGTCAGCCCAAACTGCTAGAGAAATGTGACTTTACTCTGCCTGCTAGGTAGGATGGATTTATTCTTTCTTACACTGCAGCTAGAGAGAAGAGTAAATTACATGCAGCTGCTTAAATGCTATGTAGTAAACTTTAATGTCCATCAGTAAACACTTCTCACTAGAAAAGAAAAAAAATCCTAATTTCAAAGATTTTTTTTTCAGAGCAGTTTGCAAATCAATGTCTTCCTAATATAGGTCAACAACAAGATGTATGTCCATGAAAATAAATCTCCTCTATGCTGGGGAAAAAGGTGGAACAAAGTAAACCTATATTAAATGGGTGATTCTAGGAGCATGACAACCTTACCCAGATGCCTCATTCTGCTTTGTTTGGAATTTGTCCACTGTGCTCACGTACATATATTAACAATTAACTTATTTTGCTGTCTCTCATCTGTTGATGCAAATATTTAAGGGGAAAGAAACACCGAATTATTTTCATTTGTGAAAAATAGCTAATGCCAATGATGAGTCAAAAACAAGGAACAGACCATGCATGTTTTTCAAATGTAGCCAATTACTGTTTAACTTGAGAAAATAGCAGATATTAACTCTTACACTAGATGTATTATCTAATTATATTGATGTTCACTCACAGTTAGACTGTTACTTTCTATATTAGCAACTATCCTGTAGGTTTATTGAAGCCAAAGGCAGGTGTCCACCCTGCTAGTGGGGATATTAAAGGAACAGACTGTGTAAAAGAGAACTAGAGAAACATGCAGAGGCATGAAACTACTAAAATCTTAGAGGACCTTGTCCCACTTGTACTCCCACTTTGTAGATTTGGTTCACATACAAACATTGACCCTTTTCTCAAGACAATACTTGACATGCATAGAGACCTTCATGCCACAGATACCATTCTGAAAGCCAAAAATACATTCTTCAGTCTTTAGCATCTTCTTTGAGAGAGTAGGTTTTCCCTAAGAAACATTTGCTTCTTACTCAATAATTATCTTACATTTTGAGCCTTGAATATTTTCCTGAGTTTCATCTTAAATTGAAATCTGCCCTTTGAAAAGCTAATTCATTCTTGTCATTCTTGTGTTTGGAGTCCCATACTGCCTGGCGCTTTTGAGGGACATAATGCACTCAAAGATGCCTTGTATTCAGGAAAGCATTATACACTGTAAGCTCAGGGTTGCAGCAATGAACTAGAGCATCAGATGACATTGAAGCACTACAGCTGTCAATAAAGCAGAAGGCTTTGTATATGAAGGACAATTGAATATATGTGGGGGAGGAAGGAGACCTGTGTTTCAGGAAGACAGGCAAAAATGTGAAATGAACCAGAAGTGGCCTAGGATACACTGTCCATGGTATACTACGAGTCCTTGGATTAGTAACTGAGCACTGAATACTAGGAAGAATTTAATTTGCAAGGAGAACAAAGCAAAACTTTGCATGCCAAAACATTTCCTCTAAGGATATTGAAGTAAACTCCATACATTAGGTCTTGCTGCAAAATAGGTTAGCTCTTACTTTAAAGTTGAGGAAACTAAGACTCACCATCACACAGAGAAAAAAAAGGCAAAACCATTTTTCTTATCTAGATTTTCAATAAGATATTGGTTTAGCCAAACAGCAAGAGCAAAGGTCAGATTACCACTGATTTTTTTCTGCATGGTTTAGCCCAAGCAGTAAATCAAACAGGATAAAAGATCAGAACTGAGGCTGAAACTCCTGGATTTAATTTAGAGAAGACAAATAATTCACAACTGTGTAAGATTTGAGCAGTCACATGTGCATTGTGTGCACATTCACCATCTGCCAGTACGCAGCTGAGAGCCATTACTCCAGGAGGGATTTTAAAAAAAAATTCACACCGTCCATCAGGTGGTAGCGGGACACATCTGATGCAATATCACTATGTGTCAAGGTGAGTCAGAAAACACATAGTACAGACAGAAAAACAAAAAAAGGTTAACCCTCCATCACCAAAAGGCTTCCGTGGCCTGTAGTAAAAGAATCCGTCAAGGACTGATGGAACCAAGCACAACAATTTTGAACAAAAGCCTGTGAAAAGGACATGTGTAGTGGTCCTAATTAGAACCACTGGGAAATGTGGACCAGATGATGGAGCCAGTAAGCAGTGGAATATTTTCAGTAGGAAAGCTAGACTAAAAAAATAACTAGTACATAAACTCTGCTGCTTATAACCCCAAAACCATATAAAATTTACAGAAAGAGAAAGCAACTTTAGAATAGACTCACAAATTAAGTAAATTCATAGTAATGCTTCAGTCAATCGGGACAGAATCAACATGTCTATACTTGTTCTATTAAAGTGTGGTGTTGAGCAGAATTAACTCATCTAGTTAGGGAAATAACTATTGAAAAGAGGGGTGCAAGGACACCACTTCAATTACTATGTGAGGGCAATTTAAATAATCCATGTGGCATCACATGTTGTTGAGGTGATAAAAGCTCAGGAACATTGTTTATTATTAAATAGTCAAGGAGCCGTTGAATATGGAATTTAAATTTTGTACAAACTAAACATGGCTAGTATAAAGAATTAGATGAGTAATTCACAGTGTCCTTTGCTTTTAAGATTGCTTGTTGATACTTTCAGTCATATATTATAGCATACTTTTTATTCCTTAGTAGGTTTATCAGGTCAGTAATATCTGCTCTAACCACTTTTCCTTGAGGATATACACTAAAAGAGTCAGATCTGCTTTGCAACCAGAATATCCAGTTATTCCAATCATCTGGCTGCTAAACAGCTGTTGAGTGGTTGCAAATGCCAACTCCAATGGCCATGTCTTGTTTTCTGCCAACACATCTCCCCTCTGGTTCAGGAAAAGGATATACCACCTTGGAAAGAACAAGTAAGTCTGTTTTCCAAGGACCTTCTTACAAAATTTTGCCTTCTTGTCTTGATTTAATCTTGTCAGAATCAACTAAACTCACATATGTAAACAGAATATACAAACTTGATGACAGCAATGAAAGTGCTGCTGGGAGTTCCTAGAGTTGATGCAGCCATAGCACTGGCACCAGATATTTTAGTGCTGTTGGAGATAATAAGGTCCAAAGAAAACTGCTTTCAGTCACTCACAATCCACTGAGCTTTTTCCCTTAAATATATGCCCTATCCGGTGGCCTTTTGACTTTCCTGGGGACTGTAGTTACAAAATGGGAGACTGGAAGGAAAAGAACATTCTTACTCTATGTAACAGCAGTCTCTTCACTTCTGAAGGACAAGGGAAGAGAATAGATCATGACCTGTCATGACTTCTAATAGTCTCTTAAAGATCTAAGGTCCAGATGGAATTTCATGGAATCTCTCAAAACAACTTCATCCTTAATTGCTATGAGAATAATTATATGTGATTCTGAGTCTTAAACAGTAAAAAACCATAAAGGCTAATTTCTATTTCTAAGCTCCATGGCTAAAATTCTCATCAAGGACATGAGCATTGATAAACTTCTGGAAAGAGGAACAAAGTTTGTACTTCTTCTTGCCTTTATTTCTCTGTTTACCTATATATTCTTCTCCCCTTGCACATTGAAAACCATGGCTCTGTTTACTTTCTTTGAAGGAGTGCAAAAGCCCCTAAGTAAAACAATTATAAAGCGATGAAAAGCAAGGACTAGCTTAAGCGAGATACTTTCAAAGAAGCCATCTGGCGCTGAGTATGATAACTTCATGCTAGTACCGAATACAATACTGCAAGCAGTCAGAGTTCAAATTTAGATTCAGGTTTCTTGTGATGTTAAAGAAAATGCTTTTAATCTCTCATGATTTTATAGAACAAGTCAAATATTTTCTTCAGACAGCATTTCTTGCAGTTCATTTTCTGCGCTTTCTGAAATCTTGGGGAGGAGAGAAAGGTCAGAGCTTTTCTGCCCTTACTTGGATGCTTACTTGGGCACTTCCGGTGAACCCTCCCAACAAACACTCAAAGCTGCATGCACTACAGAGATTTCATTTGGAGAGATGAATCATCCTCTCCCTCAGGTGGGGATGTAGGGAGTTATGGAAGATATTTCCAAAGATACTGGTAGAAAAGAGGCCTTTCGTAGCATTGACAGCCATACCAGAAAAGAGTTATAAAAGTGGTTAAGAAGGTTTGTGAGCCTACAGTTTCATATTCACCATACATTTATTTCTACAGTATTTATAAAGTTTGGATGTTAGCCACATTCATCTCATGTGTTGATCTAGAAGTGTTTGATAAAGGATGTCACAGAATTTAATTTTCTTTCTTCTGCTTTTCATTCTCAAATAGGAGACCAATCTTCAATATCCATCTCATTGGGAAGGGGATAAACTGGTGTCTTCCATCTCTCAGATTAGTGCCCTAGCTCTTACACTGTAGGCTTCTCTGGGAGCGGAGCATTCCTACTTCAGGGTTGTTAAGCAATACTCAACAGAAAACTTTTCTCCTCTTTGCCTTCAGAGTACCGCACTCCTCTCTGAGTCATAGCAGTACTTCAAAAGGAAAGGTGGTGGAGAATGTACATGTTCGCCTGGATATTACTGTAAGAAAAAAGAGAATAATTTGAATCCTCCAAGACTAAAAAATCTTGTAAAACACAGATCTCCAACTTCCTGAGCAAGTGCTCTAATCACAGGACTCCTAAATAAGTGGTCAACACTTATCTCTTCTAAGCTCTTAAAGAAAAGCATCAGGCAGTCCTGTATTCTCAAAGCACTGAAGATTAAGCAAAGTTTTTGTGGCTGTGAATCACACTGTCCTCACATATTGAATTTAGAACCACAGCCAACCACCAAAATCAGAGACAGAGGGTATTTCATACACATCTGCTCCTCAAGTGGTTGAAGCCTCCTTCCAAACAGCACTTTATGTGTTATGAATCCAGCTTGTGAACCCTGTGAACCTCAGGTCTATGTCATGTTACTTATTCTATGAAGAGCTGGATGTCTAACTTGGGTTTATGAATCCTATTCCCAAAGGCAAGCATATTAAAGGTATCTCTGAAGAGCTGCGTAAAAGTATTGCATTTTAAAAGGAAGCTGTCAAGTAATTTTTTACAGTAGTCTTAACCAGAAGGTAACACTGGGAACCCCTTGCAAGGCAGTGGCAATGTTACAAATTCATTCTCCAAAAAGATGTATCAGCCAGTATCTCTGCTTCAACTGAATGGGCCTAAAACTGAGACAACTGTAAATGCTCTCCTTATCTGTTGCATGTGTCTTTTAGAGCATATGGGCTAATTCCTTATCACTAGAAAAGATCTAAGGCTAGAACTCTGACAAATTAGGTGTAAGCTGTTAAAAAAAAGATAGTAAGAAGAGGGGGTTTTTTTAGGCAACAAATTTCCCCATTCAGAACATTTATTACAGAAAAGAGCCTTATTCCTTATTATGCAAATCTCCCTCTCACCACCTCTGATGTATCAGTTCTACCTTTCTATAAATGCCTGACCTGTGCATGATTGCTGGAAAATTACTCGTGATCCTGCCACTGAATCCACAGAAGCAGTATTTCCCTCCATGGAGGGATACAGTTCGGTGTTTTGTTGGCAGACTGGACAAGACCCAGCCTCACCCAGCATAGAAAAACAACTGCCCTAAGACTTGGGTTTTTTCCCTCGTTTTAGCTGATGTCATCCAGGAAGTAATGCAGTTCAATTAGCAAAAAAAAAAAGAAACCAACCCAAACTGTCAGCCAGGTCAATGTTTTCACTAGGTGGATATGTTGACGGAGTTGTTATCAGAGAAGCTCTTCCAGTGCAAGTCCTGGTGCAGGCAGGTGGGCTTTCCACTTCTGTCACTAGATTAATGCAAACACCAGGCTTCATTTGTTCATGATTTGTTGAACTTTTTGACACTATTTAAGCACCTATCAACATGGTTTAAATTTATAGCTGAGTTGCCTGTTGGACACAGTCAGTCGAAACTGAGCATGTACAGCCCTTCATTTTACTACTTGCAATCAAGGTGTTTTTTTCTGAGATACTCCTTGTATTTCCACATTCTTTGAAACGCCTTGAGTCTAAAGTAAATTATTGACCAAAAAATACAAAGAACTTGTACATCACTGTTGGATTGAAGTAGGTTTCTTTTTATTTCAGTCTCCGTTGCTCTCACGTAGTGAACAGCTCTGTGTGCCAGTAACTTTACATGCGTCAGTAGTCCCACTGAATAGTTCCCACCTGACTTTACTGGTAACAGTAACATTAGGTGCTAACAACAGGAATGCTCTGAATACAAAATTTCACATCCTGTTCAGAGGAGGAGTCATAAACCTAGGTGATCATTGTCCTTGGAACGGTCATCATATCACAAAGGCTTGAGAATTTAACAATTTCTGTCTTTGTATAGAAAATCCTCGTTGTTGCTTTCCTCACGCTCGGGATGTCCCAAAGATAGTGATGAGTGTAGCAGTGAAGCCCCTGGCACAGGTCTACATTTAAGCCGTAGCACTTATGGTGGACAGCAAACGAAGGCAAGAGGCTGATGAGTTCAGAGAGCTTCAGTTTAGGAAGCACAAGAGCAGAACTCCACGTGATGGTATTTTCAACTCCTGCATCCATTCATGAAGTGCTATAGATATATGGCAACGTAAGGAATGACTTCAGAATACTGAAGAAAGGCACTTCTTCCAGCAGTAACTTCTGCCTCCAAATATTATCACATAAGTAGTGATGAGTTTTGAGGACAATCTGTGAAAAATATTGTACGCCCCCACACACAGTGATTGAAGCAGAATATGCTCACTGAAGCTGAGAGTGGTATTTCAGCATTTAGGAAGCTTTTTCATTAGTCAGCTGTCTTTCAACAGCTAACCCCATATTTGCTACCTTAGATGTTGCTTTAAAAAAAAAAAAAAAAAGGCACCAGAGATTCTTTTCGCCTTTTCCAAGCAGTCTGAACTCTTCAATCCTAAACAATTTTGTCTTGGCATAGCTATTAGACTATGTTACAAGCTTCTGGGAAATATGTTTCAAAATCAGACTGCTTATTGTTTAGTTTAAGCAGTAGTTCTACATCTAAATGTGGGGAAATGCAACTCAGGAAAAAAATATGATTGAAAAGAAAACCACGATAAAAACTAAATGAAATTAGTGATCTCACTGGATACAAAGTTGGGCCCCTGATTCTTCAGTTTCATATATAATCTTGAAATTTTACAGAAGCATTTGCTTGTATACTTAAGGGAGTTTTGCAGGACTCAGTCCAACATTTCTATGTAACTGTCTTCTCTAAACCTGTTTTTAATTAACCTATTACATATTCTAACTTCTAAAGAATGGGATTTAGAAAAGCATCGGGCAGCAGCTTTACTTTATTCCTATTAAGTCAGTGGTAAAACTCCCCTTAATTCCACTGGGAGCAAAAGTAGAGCCATGCCAAGCCCATTTTCAAAATCACGTCTTTAAGGCTTACACAATGCCTTTTCCCTGCCCTTGGTTAAAGCACAGACTTCCCTCTACTGTTGTTTTTTGTTTTCTCTTGCAAAATAAAGCCATGCAAATACGCAAACAAACCTCTGCATCCTAACTTCTGGGAACAACCTATCTCACTGTTTTCTTTCTGACTCTGTGGTTAGGAGTCAGAAACATTTTGGAGGAAACGTTTAAGTTTATGGCCCTGAACTGCTGTGAAAGTCAAGCTAGACTCTGAGTACGTTCCCAAAGAGTTGGAGATAAACTCCTGGGTGTTGGCTGGATTACCTTTTCCTGTAAAAGTGACCCAGTATTCTATTGTGTTTCCTCGATTCTCACATCTCCACAGTTTATTGCATTGCTCCGTAACACGAGCAAAAATAATAAATCCGCATCTTATTTTTTTTGGAAACTTTTCCCATCACCATATGTTCGGGGAGCTTGATGCAGCAATTTGATCTGCTATCAAACACATATCCTTGTGCCAACAGACGACAGTTTTTTAATTTTGCACTAGCATAGATGAAAACTCGAATTTTCATATTCCATGCAGAGATACATTTCCCTATTTCCTTGAAAAAGATGCATCTTCTGCCTCCAGAAAATAAATAAGTAAGTAAGTAAACAAATAAATAGAATTAACCCCTGCTTTTCTTACAAAGAACAGACTAGAGCTCCTCCTGACCGGTGGATCGGGAGTTATTGCCGGCCCCGCTCCGTCCCCCCAACCGGACGGCGGACAGGGATGCCGGAGCCGCCTCCTCTCGCGCCGCGCGTGTGTGTGCGCGCACAACTGTGCGCGTGGGTGCGCGTGTGAGCGCTGCCGGCATGTGCAGGTGCCGCGCACCCGCCCCGGGCCGCCGCTGCCGCCAGCCACGGGCACGAAGCGGGCGGGCCCCGGCGCCGCGCCCGTCCCGCCCGCCCGCCCGCCCGCAGGGGTCCGGCAGCGCCCGGGTAGCGCATCCCGCGGGTGAGCCCCGGGACCCGCGGGTCCGGCAGCCCCGCCTCCCCCGCCATTGGGCCGGCGGCCGCCCCGCCCCGCCCCGCCCCCGGCCGCCCGGCAGTTCCGCGCGGGCGGAGCGGGGAGCGGCACCCGCGGCGGCGGCCCGGCAGCGGCGGCGGCAGCGGCAGCAGCAGCAGCAGCAGCAGCAGCAGCAGCAGCAGCAGCAGCAGCAGCAGCAGCAGCAGCAGCAGCAGCAGCAGCATGGTTTGGAGCTGACAGCGCCCGCCCCGCAAACGCTGCCGAGCGCTGCCTGCGGGGAAGGAAAAAGTTGCCGCGCCCGCCCGAGGAAACTTTGTGTCGCACAGGCGGGCAGGGGGCGGCGGCGGAGCCGAGCCGTCCGGTGCGGTGCGGTCCCTGCGCGGCGCTGAGGCGGCGGGGCGCGCTGCGCGGCGCTGAGGCGGCGCGGGGGTCATGCCCGCCGCCAGCCTGCTGCCGCTCTTCGGTAGCGCGCCGGGGCCGGGGACGCTGGGCGGCCCCGCGGGCAGCGGCGCGGGCGGCGGGGGCAGGAAAGCGGCGAGCCCCGGCGCGTTCCGGCTGACGGAGAAGTTCGTGCTGCTGCTGGTGTTCAGCGCCTTCATCACTCTCTGCTTCGGGCCATCTTCTTCCTGCCCGACTCCTCCAAGCTCCTCAGCGGTGTCTTTTTCCACTCGGCCGCCCTGCAGCCGCCGCCGCCGCCGCCCGGCGGACAGCCCCGAGCCCCTCCGCAGCCCGGAGGCGGCCCGGCGGCGGCGGCGGCCGCGGGCGGCGCGGGCAGCCTGGAGCGGATCCGTGCGGACCACGAGCGGGCTCTGCGGGAGGCCAAGGAGACGCTGCAGAAGCTGCCCGAGGAGATCCGCAGGGACATCCGCCAGGACAAGGAGAAACTTCTACAGGACGCCCGCGACAGGAAAGAAGCTGGGGCCCCTGGGCTGCCCCAGCGCCTCTTCCGCCAGCCCGTAGGCGCCGTGGGGCAGGAGCCCGCCGACCCCGACGTCCGGCAGAGGAGGGGAGAAAATCAAAGAGGTGGGTGGCGGCTGCTGGCGGTCCCTCTCATGGGGACGCGCCTCGCATCCCCGTGCGGGGCAACAGGTCGCTGCCAGGGCTGGCGGCCGTGTTGGGGGAGCCCTGACCCTTCCTGCCTCCACCCTCCTCCTCCTCCCTGCAGGAACGGGGTCTTTCTGCCGGCCCTCGCTCGGCAGCCGCCGCGCAGATCGGCGTCGTGGCCCGCGGTTGCATCCTCTCGGTCTGCGGTGCGTTCCGCTACCGGCTCCGCGCTGGCCGCGCCTCCCAACCTCCCGGCGTTACCGGGTTCCTCCAGCTGTTGCAGAGAAATCAGGGAAGGAAGCAAAGCCCAGCGAGGGCCGGCAGGCTGCAAAGCACCCCGAGGGGAGCTGAGGGCCGGACGAGGGCTGGGGACAGCGGCGCCCGGGAAGAGGAGCGGCGCGGGTCCGCCTGCGCGCCCGGTGGGGCATCCCGGTCTCGGGCTGCCGGCCGGTTGAGCTCCGAGTGTCTCCGCAGGGTGCAGGGGGGCCGGCGCCCTGCCCATGCCGCCACTGTTGGCAGAGGAGGAGCCGCCCCGGGCTGTCCGGCGCCGGGCGAGTGCAGGATGGAGGTGCGGTCCAGCGCTTCCGGAGATGTCGCGGTCTGTCTCGGGTTCGTGCGATTCACTGTTTCAGCGATACAGGCCATCTAAGAGTTAAGGGCGTTTGGCAAAATACAGTCAACTTAGGTTAAAGCAGTAAAGCGTCACACTGTAGTGTTTTGACAAATTCACCGTCCTTTTTCCGGTTGTGCTGCTCGTTTGGTTCAGATACCGGTTTAAGTCCTTCCTTACAGAAATTCCCCAAACTGTGTCTAGGTACGCTGTCATGAGCAGAGCTTGACAGGGTCGCCTCTGAAAAGAAAAATTTCCCTGATAATACAGTTCAACTTCCCGTCAGTACCGGCTGGTTTATTTATTGAACTGACAATTTCAGCTGCCTGCAGAGATTAGGGTTATGAATTAATTAGTAGTATGTGTTTCCTGTTCTGTGGTGATGGAAATGAGATAGGAATGAGACTGTTACTACAAGTATTTCAGTGTTTGTGAAACATGGTTAGCCTTATTTGAAATAATTAATTTTTTTGTGTGTTTGTACAGAGTGGTCCAAAAAGTGACCTGTAACATCACACAGAGAATCAGATAATAAGCTATCACAAATCTCAAGTTGTGTTCTGTGATCTGGAGTCCTTGCATCAGTTAGCAAATTGTGCAGCCAACTACATAAGTAGTACAGACTGATGCAGAGATGTTTTGAAGAGAGAAACTCATAGGAGTGCATGGTACAGACCACCTCTTGGAGTATGCAGAGACTATGTTGTCTTCTGTTTTAGTCACACAGCCTCCCTGAGGCATATGGAACAGTTAGAAATACCAGAAAACTCTTTTTCCAGTTATCTGGAATTGATAAGTAGAAGTATTTAGAAGTAAGGAGGCTCCCGATCTGATTGATCTGATTCTGTGGTATAGAAACTGCAACAAGTAAATAAACAGGAGGAAGAAGATAACACTTAAGTATACTGCTGCTCTTGCTGGTCCCACTCTGTGTCAACTAGTTCAAGTTATTTTTTATTATATATAGATACACGTGTGTCTGTGTGCATATAGTTTGTGTGCTTATGTATGTGTAAGTACATACGTACATAACCCAATATTTCTTCAATTTCTTCCTCCCTTTCCTTTCTATCACTCTTCTTTCTCCTCCAGTTGTACAGAGTAGCCACCAACAACACAGTAGCCTCCCTAAATGAGACCTTTGGCTATTTAAGCATAGGAGATGACAGAAGGACTGCACTTAGTTTCCAGATCTTTATTTTTCCTTAATACTACATGTTGTTTTCTGGGAGTTTCTTTTCCTCCTAATTCAGTATGTGACCTTAACATGTTGTTTACTTAATTGCTCTTGCATTTTTGCAGACTTTGCCTGATTCATTTTTTCTGTTTTTTTTTAAAAAATACCTTTTTTTTTTTTTGCCATTTACAGTTAAACAGTGTTTCTTATTCTGTGTTAACTTTCCTCACACTGATTCATGTGTTGGCCTTTTTGTTGATTTTCTCTCTGTCTTTGCAAGCTTTAATGTACTTTTTTATATTGTTACTTTACTGTCAAGATGGATTTATAATCTGTGGTCTTTTTAGAAAAAGTTTTAAACTGTAACGTTTTTAACTGTGAACTTTTGTACTTTACTGTGCATGCACAGAAAACAGAATTCCTTTTAAAGCTCCTTTCTTCGTGCCTGGTGGTTGCATGCTGGAGATGCAAAAGTAAAGAATCTTCCTCCTTTCATACTCTTTTGAGCCTGGAACTTGCATCTGCGTTGTATGATCTGTGTCATATACCTAGAACTCAAAACTTGAAACTGTTCCTGTGGATATTTTTGGCAGAAGGAAGCAAGTTACTTTAAAGGAAAAGAATGTCAAAAAATAATGTGTTTTTTTTCCACATTTCTGTTCTGGAAGAGCTCTGTGTGTTCAACATGCTGACGTAAAGCCGAGAGGGGAGAGAGCTTACACATGTTTTGTCTATTTATTGTTTCAAATTTTAAGTTGACATAAGTATTCGGAAGTCCAGTCAGTACAATATCGTTTGCAGTCACAAAACAATAAAATACCTTGACTTTATAGCATTTCTTAACCACATTTTGTTGTAGAAATTTCAACCATTTTTTCTATGGCACACTCTTTTGTATTAAAAACAAACAAACAAACAAACCAAAAGCATAAACCAGAAACAGGGCAAACTTCAAAAGATGGAAATATAAGATTCTTGAACCTTTTGAATTTTTAAACCAACATAATAAGACAAAAAGTAGAAAAATAATGCTAGATGCTTATATAGCAAGTAAAAGACTTGTGGAAACATGAAGAAGTGCAGATCTTGATGCTGTCACTGCTTTTCACTCTGTCAGAACAGTATGGTTGCTCTTAAAGTCTGTGTGTGGGACCTGCCCCACTGTGTTACACCTGCGAGGCCTGTCAGTGTGCAAGTGTGCCCATACAGGTGTAAGGGATGTGGGCCAAAGACCAGAGATACTAATGGGTGCTGTGATATTCCTCTGTTTCTCTTCTGATGATGGGCTACAGGCAAATTTGAAAGAAAGAGCAGTACTGCCAGCAGTGGGGTTTCCCTAGTACTTCCCGTTGTGCAACTGCTGTCAGTTCCTTTTGGCTGCTGATTTTTTTACTGGGTGACCTAATGTTGCCTGCCCTGAGTGTCTTCCTCATGCCAGATGCTTCAAGGAGACTTCAGCAAAGAGGAACAGTTGATTTTGAGCATACAGCACACCTTGTGTTTTGTCATAACTTGAGTTCTTGGGGCAGTTCCACTAATGCTCTGGTGACTCATGACTTGAGGCAAGGTCTGGGTGCCTGGTATACCTCACGCTGGTCTCTGTTTCCATGTCCTGATAGGAACCCCAGACTATGAATAAGGTGACTGTGGTTTGTGTTCTTGCTCTTCCACTCATTAATTTGAGAGGTGACTCCTCTTTTGAGCAAGTACTCCTGTGATACCTGTTTCCTATTTGTAAAAAAGGAGTGGAAAGCAATGGTGACTCTTACACTCAAGCTTAACATCTCCTAGTCTCTGCTCTTGTCACTGTTCACTGTGGCTGGAAATCGTTATTTCTGATATAAAGGGAGGACTTGCAGGTTCACAGGCAGCTGATACGACAAAGGAAGTGATTAGAAGAGGATGGTAATAGTGGACAGAGGCAATGGAGGCAGGAGATGCATTCTTTCAAACAGGGAAATCTGGCTTGGAGTCTTCTCTGTCTTGTTTCCTCTCTCTTCCAAAAAAAAAAAAAAGGTACTTGAATTATTTAGATGTTAAGGAAATAGCAAAATCTAAACTCTTTATTTCAGAGCAAAGGAATAGAAACAATGAATAAGCTAGCTCAGGTACTAGAAGCTACATAATCACATTAGTGCTATGCTCTGCCAGACTAATTAATCCTGCTGAACAGCAAGCTATTGCTGTGGTGGAGCACCATACTAATGCAGCTGAGATGTTCTTGTAAAAAGTAACTAGCTTGGAAACTGTACACATTATTGATCAGAGCTGTTTGGACATGTTTTCAGGATAAAAGCCTCCTTGGTAAACTGGAATCAGTGTCGCAAGAGCATGATCATGCAGTGCTGGAAGTACTTGCATAGCTCTCAGCTGCTGCAGTCATGTAGTACAAGTCCTGGAGGGGAGAATTTGAGCACCAGTCCTTTGAGCTCAACAAGGCAATGGTCACAAGTCAGTAGAACAGACTCCGCAGACTCCCCTGTCTTTTTATAAAGAATTGAGGTTGCATTGGCAGTGTGAATTCTGAAGCTTCCTGAGTCCTCAGCATTCATTTTGTTTGTTTAACGGTTTTCTGTGGTGACCTTTCTGCAGTTGAGTTGGAAATCTCAATAATATTACAAGGAAGTTCAGCAGTATCTTGAGGAAAATAAGCTTGAGAACATGGAAATAAAGCACTATTCAGAGATCTAATATGCACTTGACATAGAGCACTTGGACATAAGTGGAACTCTTCATTAACAAGGAGGAGTGATGGGAAATTAATGAGAGGTCACTCACTGCTGAAGAAAGGCAGTTAGCCCCTTACGTTTTCCTGCGTGCTTCCACCACTTGCTTTCCTACTGCCTGGTATCCTGATGCTGATGCTCAGGAGGGTCCAGTGCCTGGCTGTGGGGAGTTTTATTTCCTTTAGTGATGTTACATGACAAAGTGAGCTTCTTGCTGTTGAAAGAAGTCCCTCCTACCACTTTTGACTGCCTTCTTCCCACTATCTACCTTGTGTGAATTCCACTGTGTCCCTCCATAAGCTGCTGAAGTAAGCTGCTCAGTAAACCAGCAGAAAACTACCAGAGCAAAAAACCTGGATGAATTTCTGCTAAACTTTCTGTCAAGTTGCTGAGTTAAAGGCCTTAATGAAAGGGTTGACTTGGTGCTGGTTTTTGGCTGTTGTGAGAGAACAGGTGGATGAAAGGTATGAACCTCTTTTAGTAGCCTTGTCTAGGAGCTTGGTATCTGATCTTCTTGCCTAGCTTCTCCATTAAAACTGAATCTCTGCAATGAGACTTTTGCGGACCAAAGGTTTCTATATACTGTAATAACCTTCTCTAGCAGAATGAAGTGCTTCCCTTCAGGAGCTTGTTATCTCCCAATCCCTTTTCTCATAAGAAGAAACGCAGAGGCAGAAATTACTGAAGCCTCAGCTGCTGTAGACAGAAATTCGGAGTGCTTTTACTGGGAGGAAGGTGTGGAGGGCCTTTATAGGAGAGGGAAGAGCTAAAATGCAAGCAGTTTAAGTATGAAGTGGTTTGGTTTTCAGACAGGAAAAACTATGTTCCCTAATGGTACATTTGTTAAGAACAAGATACAGTGAAAGGAAAGGAGTTGACATGTAATGAGTAAGCATGCGGTGATTGCTGCCAACATGCTGATGATGCAATATATTTTGAAAGAAATTTTCTTAAAGTATTCTGTGACCTTAATGCTGACTTATAGCTCTTATAGCTGTCATTCAGCTTGTTGAAGTTTAAATTAATCTTGGCTTTCTTTACCCAAAGCTTTAATTACCTACCTGTAATCTTCAATATTTTTGTATCTGCAAGTTCTTTTTGAATGTTTGGCAGTGCTTTCCTTGCTGATAAATACTATAAATACTGTTTATTGTAGTTCTTTTTTTTTTATGTTTTTATAAAAGACATTGAGGAAGTGAATTAAGTGCTTAAAGACAAGGAATCAATATGATGACACTCAGTAGGTACCTTATACCCCTAAATTGAGGTATCCTCACTTGGCTTCTAGACATTTTCCCTGGATTTGTTGTGAGATTTGTGCTTTTGTGTAGTGGCAAGCTGGAGGTAGTCGGGATTGTCTTATGGTATCCAAAAATCTCACAAAACAGTAAGTTAAAATTGCCTTGCTTAGGTTTAATGGCACTACAAGCTTCAGCTGAGTTGCTAAGAGTATGATTCAGTGACTCTATTAAGCATCCTCTTGTATCTGTAACTTGGCAGAACCTATGGAGATCCAGCCACTTCTGTTGGGTTTGTGGCCTGGCGAGGTACAGAGCCAAAATGGCTTAGTGGAGACCTGAGCATAGTGGAAGCAATGGACCCCCACTAAGCCAATGCTTTTGAAAGAAGAGGAAAGTGGAGGAGAATGGACTGAGGCGTCTTTATGCCCATGAGACATGAAATAGAGTATACCTTTGCCAAATTAATGTTCTCTTAAGGGAGCCCTAAGGGTCATTTTGTGGAAGGACACGGTTTCAGGTTCTGATTTGCTTCAGCTACCTTTTTTTTTTTTTTCAGTTGAGAACCTCACAGCTTCTTCTGAGTCAAATGACTTGCAGGCAAATACTTGTCTGATTGAACATCCCTTGTGAGATGGAGGGATGTCTATGGGTGACTGGTGCATATCTGACTGGAATAGGTGTGTTCCCAATTTCTAGTTCATTTTTTTACAGCCTTACACCTGTTTTCTGTGAGCTAAGAAGATATTTAATTTTCCTACATTCTGACTTGGTCTGCATTCTCAACAGGTTAAATTTATGGAAACTAACTGAATGTCTTATATAACTGGATCCTTGAATTTTGGGAAAATGAAAAGGCTTTAAATATTCAGTGGAAAACATGTGGCTTTCACAGAAATCAAGAACATGATTAACTCTTAACTTTATGTAAAGGCAAATGTAAATTCCAGACACACAGGACTCTTTTCTTGAGAACTAAGTAAGGTGATGTAAAGACGCGAGGTAAAGCTTAAAATAGAATGTTTCCTGTGCTTTGGCAAAAGTTATATTCTCATGGTAATGATTTTGGGTTTAATGCTAGTATAGCAGCCTGTGGCAGCCATTTAATATAAAGAAATAGAATAAATCATAATGTTGGTGAGTACAGTTGCTTAAGGCTGTAGTTCTGTGCTGTGGGCAAACTGAAGCAGAAAAATTCCACCTGTTTATTAAAATCTACCATTAAGACCACAAAAGGTCTTATCTCATTCAGAGAGAAAATAAAAGTGGTAGACAGACAGGCTTTGATACTTTCTTTGAATGTTAATGAAAGCACAGGACTTATGAAAAGGAAATGACAGAGAGACAGGAGACATCTCTTCTTGTGGAAGGTAATTCACATCCTTACAGAAGGATCTGTATGACTGTTGGATGGACAGACGTTTTCTTAAAGCTGTCTAAAACATACTGCTGTAAGGATTGTTGAGTGTGTTAACTTTCCCTTCAATTGTGTTGGGGTGGTTTTTTCTAGCTTGGGGACCCAGCATAGGTGTAAATGTCTGCAATTTTCATCTTGAAGATAATATCTTAATAAGTACTTCCTTTATTTACAAATAATAAATTTTTCTTCATATCTTACTTGACAGAGTAAGAGTATTACATCAGGAAAGTGGCTTTGATTCAGTGTTTGCACTGTCTTAACAGTGCAGCACTTACTCTGGCAATAAACTCTCATCTAAGGTGGTACAGAGATAATGAAACCACTCTGGTTGTGTGCCTTTTTGGTAACAAACTCAACTATTTAAATGTGTCTCTGTATAAAGCATGTTTTAGACATTCAATTTTGAAGGATTTTGTGGTCTACTTTTAAGTTATTTAAAGAACTGTTATTTTACAAATGAAGAAAATAATTGGTTAGAAGCGGGGGGCTATGAATTAAGCAATATGGGCAATGTACCAGATACTCATAGACCGATTCCTTTTGTGTAAAAATCTTCTTTATCCACAAAATTTTTAGGATTTTTTTTTTTTGGTGTTCTGTTTTGGGTTTTTTTCCCACTTGGTTGTTTGGGTTTAAGCATGTCATATAAAGAGTATGTGCACGCTTCTGAGAAGCATCTCTGATTTTCTGTTTTCCTTGAGTCTTTCTAATCGTGTTTGCAAGTCTGTCATGAAAACATAATTGGTGAGTAATGAAGTGTGTGCTTACCTGAACCATATTAAATGAAACCTTTTACAGAATTGTGGTTAAGCCGCTGTTTTATCACAGTGCTTGGCAGCCTTGCCTGCAGAGTCCGGAAGACTTCACTATTGAGACGAAGCAGTTTTGTTTTTCAGGGGTAAGAGCAGTCCATTGACTTGCACAGGATTGCACAGTGTGACAGATTTCAGAGCAGAACTTGAATACCTGGACCCTGTTTGGTTGTGCCTCACTAAACCAGGGACTGTTGCTGTATCCTGGGTGGAGGCTGTCTTCTCTCCTAGCCATGCTGCAGGTCTCTAGCCTGGGCGTGTCAGCTCAATAGGGTCAGTTTAAACCTGGATTCCGGAGTCTGATTTATGGCTGCACATGAGCAGCTGTGGTTTACCACTAAACTGCTGCTAAATGCATTGTTTGTTTCAGGGGAAGGCTAAACCTGAGATTCCCTCTTGCAATGTCTAGGTCACTATCTGGTGAGCTTTTTAAACAATACTTAAGTGCTGTGCTCCGGTGCTGTTTTGAAGGAAGGCTCATAGAGTAGTAAAATTCAATTGCCTTTCTTACTCCTTGAAGTCTTCAGTTTGAACTCTGTTGTAACCAAGAAAGGCTTGTATGAAATAATATGACAACTTGCTAAAACTCTTTGCAGTAAGCTGATTGGATTTTATAGCTGGTGTTTATGAAGACATAGGTATTGCTCATTCTGATGCTTCTGATTTTCAAAGCTTTTTAAACAGATTGGATGAGCACATAACCTGCTGTTACATTCTTATAACTGTTAAACATTCACAGCCCTTGTGGGAACACTGAGATATGAAGTCACTTATGCAAAGGTAACTACAAGTGTAAAATCTATTTTCATTTGTCCTCCCACTCTTTCTTGGAAGCTATATGTACCTTGGCTTTTAAATTGTTTTAGGAATACGGCAAGTGAATGGAAGTCTGACTTCTATGAAAGATGTGCCCTTTCTCTTAAAAGAAGGCAATACTGAGCAAAGGACTAAAATGATTCTGTACAGTGAATGAGCTGATGACTGTGAAATATCTGGCTGTTACAAGACTTGGTGTGCATCTCAAAAAACAGTAGTTGAAGTGTTAATGTAAAAGGATGCAGCTTTGCACTTCCCATGTGAAGATACATATTGCTGGCATTTAGCATAGAGGCAGTATTGTGTATTTTTTATATGAATAAAGTAGAAAGGAAAGAATGTCTGATAATTTCTTCCCAGAATTTTACATCATCTCACTTCTGTAGGGGTGATCTTATTGCTTGGCAACATAAACCCTCTTTTTCAATTATTTATTAAAAACCAGTATCTGCTCTTAAAACTTTGCAATAAAATTGCATTTAGATGAATGTGACTTGCTTCTTTAATTTGTGTTCAGACCACTGTGAGGCTATTTTTTTAAAAGTATCTGCATATTTTTCTTTCTCTTAGTTCACTGCTTAATATAAATCTCTGTGCCTTTTGAAATTTCTTTTGTTCAGGGACTGCTTTTGTCCAAGGAAAAAGGAAGTAGATTGTGGAAAAGAATACCAAGCTAAAAAAAATAAATGTTGCTTTCGAAGCACGCTACTTCAGGAGATAATAGTTTTACTATTCACTGATAGACACGTGCAGATGCAGACCCAGTCTTTAACGCCACTGTCAGTTTTCTCACTGCCTTTGAGCACTGACATCTGTTGATGCACTGAACAGTGGTATTGATGATAAATCTTTGCCCATACTACTCTCTGAAGAGAAATCTGTTGCTTGCTACTGTGGTTGCAGTTCTCCACCCATCTGTGATTTTGAGAATTGCACTTTTAATTCTGTGTTGGACCTAGGTAGTAATACTAGATTCTTGAAACCTTAAAGAAGAGAAATAGATGTTAATCATTTGCAGTGATGGATTCTGTCCCCCCTTCCCATCATGCAACAGAAAAACTAATTACAATTTAGAGAGTAGAAGAGTTATACATATTACATCTTTAAAAAGTCACAATACTTCAAAACTGCATGCTGCTTTCTTTGTTCTGGTGAGATCATTTGAAGAATCACCACGGGAAAAACTGTGCCGTGTAAAGACAAACTGCAATTGACTGATATTTTTATGCCTTATTCTGTAAAGCTCTAGAGTAAACATGGCACTGAACCTGAACTGACTGTTCATAGAAATGTGTGTGATCTTGTCAGGGGCTGATGTGACATCACACATCAAGAAGGGCACTTCAAAGAAATGACCTTTCTGAAGAAAAGTCTCTTTATGCAATTTCTTAAAAAAAAAAGTTGTACTCATATATTGACAGATGTATTTGTGTATCTCTCCATATGTATGTTTTACGTAAGAGTCAAATACGTTGTACAATTAGTCTGTTGTATATAGCCTGTAACTGAAGGTGCAGTTTGTTGGGGGCAAGCTGTGATCTGAATAAACACTTTGAACAAAGTAAAAGACATAGGTTTTGTTTTGTTTTACAAATAATCATCTAAATTGAAAAAATAATTATACATATGCTGCAAGCAAAATTAGGATGGAGCAAAGAAATCCTTGTATTTCAATAATCAGTTTTGCTCAAGTTATTTTTTATTATATAAATCTAAACCTTGCAGAAAGTAGGTGCTCTTAGAGAAAGTTTTCAAACTTCTTGAAAACAGTTTCCATATGCAACCTTATCATCTGAAAGAATTATGGAGACTTGGTTGGTCTACATTTTATGCACACCATAGTCCTATTTGTTCTTTTTCCCAGCCTTCTGCTTACCTCAGAATTTTGCTGTTGAAAAGGAGAGAGATTTTGACTTATCACTGGACCTCTGGAGGCCTGATCTCTTGCTTAGAATAGAGCTGACTTCAAAATTAAATTGAGCTGCTCAGTCTTGTGCACCAAAGTGTGGAAGACCTATGCAGAGGGAAATTCTGTAGCCCCTCTGAACAAACATATTCCAGTGTCTGAAGACCATTATGTAGATTTTCTGACTTATTATTGTGTCTAGTTAGAATTTCTCATGCTGCAACTGATGACACTGCCTTTGCTCCTTTCATTGTGCCCTACTGAGATGATCGTGGCTATCTTTTCTCTGTGGGTACCCCCTAAATCACTAAGAAACCTCTTTCCTCTAGTCTGAGCAAAGCCAGCTCCATCTACCTCTTCTCATAGGTCATGTGTTCTCCATTATTTTAAAAAAATTTCTAATTGGTACAAAGGAGCTGAAAACCAAGAACAAGGTTCAATTTGAAGCATCAGGAAGGTCACATAGGTGTTAATTAATTGCCTCCCGTCACTAGCATGCAATGCTGTTAATGCAGCCCATTGCTTTCATCATTGCAAGGATGCCTTGTTTGTTTGTGTTCAATGGGTTATTCACCAGGACCCCCAGGATATTTGTTCCTAAGCTGCTTTCTAGCCTGTAAGTTCCTGATGTGTACTTAGGTATAAGATTTTTGCATTTGCTTTTGTTTGGTTTCAAGAGGCTTGTCAGCTCAGTCCTCCTATTGGTTGAGGCCCTTCAGGTGGGAGCCCTACAATCCAACCTCTTGATTGCTGAAGTTTGGAGTTATACACATAGTTGGAAGGGTGTGATTGCTCTGTTGTTCGGAGAAACGTCACGGCTAAATGTTAGACTTTGACCTGTTTACTGTTGTCTTGAGTGAGATTGTCTGATTAGCCACTTTTTTCATCAACCTTGACCAGCCATCTCATCCATCCCTTTTTGACTGCCATAGTGCTGAGGCAGAATGTGTCAAAAAGCATGGTAAAGTCAGGTAAATGGTGTCTGCTGCGCTGTTCTCATCCACAGGGCCAGTGGTTTCATCATAATAAGTAACTGGGTTGTTTGGGCACGTTTTGCCTTTGGGGAATTATACTTGCCATTTGCAAAGTTGTTTCTGTCCTTGATGTTCCTGGAAAGCGTGTCAAAGAGGTTTTGGTCCATTTTCTTCCAAAGGTTTGAAATAACCTATCTACCTTGTAATTCCCTGGATCTTCCTTCTTACTCTTTTCCTTACTTACCAGGGACCTCCCTTGGTTACTGTGGCCTTTCAAAGGTGATGCAGAGAGGCCTTACAATGGCATGCAGCCTTTCCTGGCTATTTTGCATGTATGCTGCCTCCCTCAGTTTTCTTAGGGAAGTCCAGCAGGTATGTTAGCTCAACAGGTATTTTTTTATTTAAAAAATGAGGAAGGATTTACTGGACAAAGAAATTTGGTTGATATAGGGAATTCCTCTCGGAATTTTTGAAATACAAGCTACTGATAGAAAATAAAAGTCTTAGTTTCAGCTTTGCCACTTTTGTGACTGTAAATGGATGACTAGAATACTGACATCTATGTCATATCTGGGTGATATCGCTGCAGAATTTTGAAGTGTCTTTCCTCTACATACCTCTGAACAAAGTATCAGTCAGCTGATGTTTATACATTGCAAGTATGAAACTAAGGACATGAAAGCTAGCATGGTGTCATTTCAAAGTTGGTAGTTTTGGAGTTTGTATTGTAACAGAAATGGATGACATTAAATTAGATTTAAAGCACAGTTCTGTCTGATTTCTTTCTTAGGGGTCTAAGCTTACAAATATGTATTTTTTAATTAACTTTCCAAGTGTTTTAAGGACTTATTATGGAGTTTACAGCAGGAACTGTAAATATTCTTATAGTAGGGTTGTACTATTGAACTGCACCACCAATTCAGGAGTTCAGTTCCTCAGTATTTGATTTTCTGTCACTTTTGACATCACAAAGGGGCCTGGCTTTACAGAAGCTTGGTTTTGAAAATGAAGTCTTTCTTTACCCTGCCTTGTACTCACTTCTAAAAGAGTTGGTTTCCAGTATTACAGAGGTGCATAAGCATCCCTTCAATTTGACATACTTATTCTGATTAGTGATGTGAGAAGCAAAGCTCTTTCCATCTATAGCAGGGACTATATAACCTTCCTTTTGCCCTAACTTTATGATCCTTGTTGGCAACAAGTTGTCTGGCCCCAACTTTATGATCCTATGTTGTGGGAACAGTAACCACCTATAGTTTTTATTTGGTCCTTAAAGTGTGAAAAGTTAGCTGTAAAACCTACATGAGTACTTTTGATGTGAGTAAGTCTGAGGAAGGAGCCAGGTTTTGTGAAGGAGTTAAGCTTGTTTTAACTTTCATTAGACTTTTTTTTCCTTACATTTTCTACTGTGCCCAAGTATGGAGGTTTCATGTCATCAAGAAAGTAAGTTATTTTGGATGCTGTTCAGGAATCCAAAGGATGACCAATGGCTGTACACCTCCACTTATGTTTTTGATCAATGACTTGAAGTAAAAATTCAGCATTTTCCTAAGTAAAGCTGATCCTGTAGTCTAAGCTATTGAAGTCACACCACTTAGGTCTCTTGAATGTGAAAAGAAACTTTTAGATGAACAGTCATGCATTGAGAAAACACTTTTTTTGTCAGCTGTAGCCTGGATCACAATAACCTAGAAGAATACAACTATTAATGAAATTATTTCAAACACAGAATAGTGCACTGCAAGGTATTACATGTGTTCATTTCAGAGTACCTCTGCAGTAGCTTTGTGGTGTGCTAATTACCCTTTCTTGTGTTCTCTGATGGGGGGGGGATTTTGTGGAGTTTTATCTTCCCTTTTGATTGAATGCAGTATTTTTGTGATGCCTGTCTTATTCATTATTTTTCATGAGGAGTCTTTCCCACTTCAGATTCATACCGCTCTTTGAAAAATGTGTATGCTTTATTTTCTGTGGAAGGAAGAGGACCAGCGGCTGAAACCAAAGACAAGTCTCAAAAACAGCTTTAAAAGTCCTCTGTGTTTATGTGAACACTGCAGTGTACATAAATGGGGATGTGATCAGCTACCTCAATCAAACACACTTAGTGTCTCTTTTACCAGCCCTACCATACGTCCACATAGAAAAACGTTTCCCTAAGAACTTTGGGGCTGATTTTACTGCAGCATCACCAATAATGATTCTCTTGTGCTTGGTAACTTCATGTTGGTAACTTCATATTGCTGTGAATGTGCTATTATCTGAAAGAAAATAACTGATTCGTAATTTCTCTTGGATATGTTATGCTGTGCTGTAATATGTGGTTTAAATATGCTGTTTGTGGGAAGCATCCCATGCAGCATTGTGCATGCTGTAATCAAAATGAGAAAATATGTTACATGCTGTATCTTCTAGCACCACCACACTCCTCCCCCCCAATCCTACTCAAATTTCAACTTCAATCTTTTCCGTTAAGAACTTGTCTAAATTCCCCAAAGATGTTATATAGAAGGAAGATAGAAGTTTTTCAGATGGGAAAAGGAAAACTTGCTCTTCTTTTGTTTGAAAATGAATAACTAGGAGCATCATGAATGTGACTCATTTTACCAAAGAAACTAGCACATAAAAGAGTGTTTGGAGTGAAGTGGAGGAAGATTTGTATATGTATGGATATATGAATATGTATATATGTGTTAAGGAAAAAACTCTAAAGAAAATGCTTATTCCTTCGTATTTGGAATTATTGCCAAAGAAGTAAAACCAAACTTTACTTTTTACAGAGCATTCTTTTCTATAGCGTGAATATTTGACAGCCTTTCCTGCTTGTATATGAGACTGAAACCTGTGAAAGGCCCTTTTTTGGCTGGTGAGTAGGGACAAACTGTTTGGCAGCTCAGATGGTGAAAGGTAGTTCTTCTAGCTGTATATAAAGGTGTACTATTGATTATTGTATGAACTCTGATTAAATGTTATTCATATATTTTGCCTTTTGCCCTTTGGACTGCTGGGCATAAAGAACATTTTTGATCTTTGGAAGTGCTATTGCTTACTAACTGTAGACCTCTTTGGTTGAGAACAGTATTTGCTTGCAAGTCACAATGTACTTAAAAATAAATTTTATTCATTGTTGTACTGAAAATTCTTATCAGCAGTTCACAATCAACTTTTTATACAAGGAATTTGATAATAATTACTTTGTACAGTTAATCCACATAGTTAAACTCTCTCGCTTTGGGACACACTCAGTTTCATTCATGCTCTCCAGCTTTGGTGATATGGTTGGTGATGCTAAAGTAGTTATGACCTCAGTAATACCTCCAGGCAAATTTAGAAATAATTTGGATTCTTTTTCTAACAGAATTTAATTTTTTTAGCATTTGTCTCTAAACGTACTTGATTCTGTTTCTACAGAAAAAATATTGAAAATATATATTGTGAGGAAAAAAATTATTTTTCATCTTCATAACATTTTAAGATCTGTACAGTCAACTACTTCCCGTGAATCAGCATAAACTCATGTTCCTTTCATTCTCTCTTGGACTTTGGCAGTGCATTTGATATTCTAACGAGCCATGGCTCTGCCAGATCCAAGCTGGAAGCAAATTTACCAAAAAACCACTGCTTTTTTGGCACACACCTTGCCACTGAAAAATCTTTTTCCCTGAAGGCAGAATGTGTGTGCGCTTATGTTGTTCATAGAAGAGATGTATGTGTACTTAGTGCAAAGGCTTTTAGACTTGGGAGGCAAATGTTTCTGCAAGTGAATGAGGATTGTGGAATATTTGTACTTTTCCTTGAAGCTGTGGTCATATGTTGAACATATATTCCTTTATTTACTTTGAAATGTGGATGAAAGCCAAGCTAACTAAAACTATAGTTCACTTTGATCTGTAAAAAACATACCTTGCATGAACAAATGATTACAGGAGAAGAATATTAGTGTACAAAGATGGGATCACCGAAAGATCCTTCCAGCTGTGGTGGGGGATTAAACTGTCCCACTATCTAGCTTTTAAGGTAACTCTGACATGATGGCATGGACTGGCATTTCCCAATGCTTTTTAAAGCGTTCTAGTATCCTTTCATTAGTACTGAGAATGGAAACAGAGGAAAAATCAGGGCAGTGGGTTTCCTCTCTTTGTGGCCATATCTGTCAGTTTCAAACACAGCAAATGCTGCTCCACATGGACTGTGGTTCTTCAGAAAGACAGCAGGAAGCAATTTCTCCTAAAATCAATGAAAAAAGCACCAGACTGCAAATATTAAACAAGTTTTTCAGGGCACATGTTTTGGAAGACTGTAATTTTTGAATTTGAGTTTACTTAATACCATCAGGAGACTTCAAATGCAGATATATTTCTGATGTGTTGCCTCTCTTGTAGACCCTTCTTTTTGCATTCTGCTTGACACTGCCTTGGGTTTAGTCTGTAGTTTGATTACAGCACTAGCTTGCACCAGCAGGCATTGTTGACTTTTTATGCTGACTTTAAAACTTCCTCAAAAGAGGTAAAATGCTTGCTCACTATTTAAACTTGATAGTTTCTTGCTCTGGCATCTGGTTTTTACCTATTATTAGCAAGTAGCAGTAGCATCATATGTAAGGCAGGCATGAAGACAGCTAGAGAAACTGAAAGTCTGAGCTGCTGCATATTTTAATTCCAGTGATGCATTTGTGCGACCAACTCTCTGGCTTTTAGTCTTTGGCCAGAGGTCCTGATATGAGACCAGTTCCAGTAGCACCATGCACCAGAGCAAAACCTTCTCTCCTGTGTTGTACAGCCCAAAAGCTTTCTTGCCACTTATCACTGCTCTTGAATGGGATGTGAAAAGCTCTAAGCTTCTGCACTGCAGCTGTGGGCCCTGACTGGTGTGACACTTCTGAAGGGGTCTGCTTTGATATAGCTGAAGCAATGATTAGTGCCCTATTTCAGAGTCAGTAGCTGATGAACACACTGCCTAGTAGCTTTTGTTGAAGCTGCTATGCTAGGGTAAAAGGACTAAGCTCAAAACTGTTTTTTTTTTCCTTAAGAAATGACAGCCTTAAAAGAATATAGTCTATTAATGGGTAAAAGTAGAATAGAAGGAAATGAGTCTCTTCTGTTCAGCAGGGTAAGGCAGTGATAGAGTTGGCTTGTTTGTTTTTACAATTGACAGATGGGACAATAAGATTTCCACTTCAACATACACATCAGCATTTCATTGTCTTCCTTTGCTAATGCAGGTAAATTTTTAACTCTCAGCTGACCATGTCAGCTAGAATATGGTTAACTTAGTGTGTTGAGTTGACCTGGCTGGAAGTCAAATACCCACTAAAGCTGCTGAATCTTTCCCCTCCTCAGCTGAACAGGTGAGAGAATGTAATGAAAGGCTTATGGGTGGGGATAAGACCAGGGAGAGACCACTTGCCAGTTACCATCATGGGCAAAACAGACTCAACATGGGGAAACCAAATCTGAGTAGGGTAATGAGAAATAAAACCAAATCATGGAACACCTTTCCCCCACCCTTCCTTTCTTCCTGAGATTGACTTCCCTTCTAATTTTCTTTACCTCCTACTCCCACAGCCATGCAGAGGGACAGTGAGTGGGGGCTGTGGTTGGTTCATCACATGTCATCACTGCTGCTGCTTCCTCGTCAGAGGGAGGGCTACTCAGACTCTTTCCCTGCTCCAGCTTGGGGTCCCTCCAACAAGAGACAGTCCTTCCCAAACTTCTCCAACATGAGTTCTTCCCATGGACTGCAGTTCTTCACAAACTGCTTCAGCATGGGTCTCTTCCACAGGGTGCAGTCCTTCAGGAACAGACTGCTCCAGTTTATATACAGAGAATGACATTCTATGATATGGAATATTCCTTTGTCCAGTTCAGTCAGCTGTCCTGGTCATGCTCCCTCATGGCTTCTTGTGTGCCTGCTGTCAGAGCTTGGAACACTTGAAAAGTCCTTGACTTGGATAAGCACCACTTAGCAACGACTAAAACATCAGTATGTTATCAACATTATTCTCATACTGAATCCCAAACTCGGCACTCAGCACTGTGCCAGCTACTGGGAAGAAAATTAACTCCATCCCACCCAAAATGGGGACACCAATACAGGTTTTCTATTCCATGTGTTTGGCAGACCTAAATCACAGGGATGATGGAGCTTGCTTGTTATGATTAACAGGAAACAACTAGGATACATTGTGTTCTACTGTAAACAAGCGATGATAGAACCTTCTAATGTGTCCTGGTTTTAAAACAAACTTAAACAAACTAAGAAGATTTCTATTACAGATGCAAGTCACAAGAAGAGCTCTCTCTGTGTGGTCAATCACCTCCTGTGCATATGGAAAATATGGTTCAGCATTTTGTGAAATTGAGCAGATAAGGCAGACTTAGGGATGTGTCAGAAAGGGTTTTTTGTAAGTTTTCTTCTCAAGTGGTCATTACAGAATGGAAACATAAGAAAGAAAAACAAATGTAGTTTTACTGTGATAATCTCAAGCACAGCAGCACAAGAACATTTGGAATAAATGAAAAGTCTTTCTCAAATTCTTTGATGTTAGAGAAATCATTTCACATTTTGGTGAAAATATAGTATTAGACTAACGACTGTGTCTTCCCCTTTCATTTTTGACCAAAGATGTTGTGAAAGAATAAGTTCTATGAATGAAATATATTGCAGTTTAGAGAAGACTGTAAGAAGCTGTATAAATAGCTTATGTGCTCAACTCTGTGCTCAAAAGGCAACAATGTGTAGTTCTACAGAAACGTAGTATCCTTAGAAGGACTGAAACTTCTGTTGTCTTACGCTGTCATCTTTAAGGCATGTTAGTTTAACATGCTAAATATTATATTTGAATCCTGAAAAAAGCTCTGAATTTCTGTAATTGGATTCCGAAATCGGTAAGTGTATGGAGATTGAGATCATAGGCAGATAACCTGCACATTAGTATGAGTCAAAAATTCCTGCTAATGAACATGGCGTAGAAACTGACTGCTATGATAACACATGGCTATTTTATATAAGGTTTTTATAGGTGGGTCTAGTGAAGCATTTCAGAGAAGATCAGAATTGCTTCCCCATTTTAGAATGCAGGAACTAAGGCAGATTTAAAGCATGTTAGCGCCTTTTAATACAAAAAGAGTAGATAATTAGAAGGAAAGTAAATTACACATTTCTGCCTGTCAAGTTTATTCTCCCCTACAACGATCTTTATCAAAATATATAATAAAAGCATACTTTGTTTCAAAATTTTAAGATTAAATAGAGTCAGTGTTTTCCTGGAAAGTACTGTAATTGGGAGAAAGAGGTAATAGTACATCATCAATTTTTACAGTGTATTTAGTGGTGTTGTTTGCACCTATTCTCAGAAATATTCTTGTTTGTTGAATATAAGGCACATCAAATGAAACTACTAGGTGATAAAATCAGAACAAACCTCTTCTTTGCACGTTATGTTGCAGAGCTGTAGAGCTCGTTCTGCAGGATGTGAATATAAAAAATTCAGACAAGTTCAGAAAACAGTTGAGTAATTTCATGAAAGAAAACTCTACTGGGCATTTTTAATCATACAAGCATCACATCTGGCTCTGAAAGTCTCTGACTCAAGCTCTGAACACTCCTATTACTCACAGGAAATGTTTGCTTGTACTGTTCATAAGATTTTGTTAGGAATGGGAAACTGCAGTAGTTAAGACTTTTAGACTCTCATCTAGCAGCTATTTTTTGTGCTGAACATCTTCTGAGAGCTGGAGTGGTTGTTGCCTGGCTTGTATTGAGAGAAATCTGTTTTTGAGACAGGAACAACCATGAAAAAAAGTCTTGAAGAAAGATGTTGGCATTGTTTTAGAATGGCACAAACAGAATTCCTAACTGTCATAAATAGAATTACATTAATATTACCCAAATGCTCTGTTAAGGAGCTATAAACATTAGTAAAGGTCTGCTCCATCCTGTAAGTTGTTAGGACATCAGGAGGTCCCCTCCAGCTGTTTCCTCACACACAGGAAGAGAGCACCCAGGTTCCCCTGCACTGCGTTGATAATGTGCCCTCAAACGCCTAGTTTGTCTCCCCTTGCATTCCTTTCTCCCATTTTTCCCTTTCTAAGTTCTTTCAACTTATCATTCTCATCACTTCCCAATTAAACATCTCAGCCCAGTTTTCCTTTCCTCAATTCTGTTAAAAGCTGACACTCTTCTGTTGTCTCTTGTGCCTGCCTTTCTCCTGTTGCTTTCTTGTTGTGGTGCCACAGAACAGTGAGCCACCTGCATGTAGGCTGCTCCTCTCTGTTATCTGCAGCATCTCACACTTGGTGGTGGTGTTATCTTGGCAGAGGCACCACAAGCCTGGTCGTGCCATTTGTGTTCTCCCCTGACATACAGAAAGTCTTACAATCTGTGATTCTTTGTGTCTGTGCCCCAGAAAAGGTTGCAGAACAATATAGTTTACACATACCTCAATGTTTACATAACTATAGACATAGCCGTGGGTTTCCTAAAGTCTTTCTATTGGCATAACTGCAGCTGTTTGCACTGGAGATTAGGTGACTTGCTAGCTGAAAAAGGGTAGACTTGGAAATGGGATCAAGCCCACAGCTACATAGAGAACATTTCTTGTGGATAAAATTTGAGATTTAGGGAAGAAATGTGAGACAAAAGAACAATTAATTTATTTCAAAAAATAGAGTCTTCAGAATTTACAAAATTTGCTCATGGGCAGCTGGTAAGCCAGAAATGAAAATTGACAGGATCTGTCAAGTAAGTTGCTCGGGAAGCTCAGTCCCTGCCTGCTCTGCTCCTCAGCCATCAGCCTGCCTGGAAGGGACTTGTCAAATACAGCTTTCTGTCCAGAGCAAGTGAATTTGATGTGTTTTATGCTTGTGTATTTTTGTGTGGTTGTTTGGTTTTGGTGAGTTGAGGGAGAGCTGTTTTTAAACATGGACAAGTGGATTTTTGACAGGGAACTTCACCACCAGCTCTATTCCAGCAGACATTCTGTAGCTTGATGATTTGACCTGGATATTATTTCTTTTAAGTTATGATGATTTGGATGTTTTGTTTTCCCTTTTGCCACATAACTGTGCTTATCTTTGAGGTATTTCTTAGAAACAGCTGTAGCAAACTTGCTAGACTATTTTCATAGGACAGTTTGGGTTGGAAGGGACCTTAAAGATCGTCTAGTTCCAAGCCTCTAAAGTTTCAGCTTCAGGCTGAACAGTCCAAAACAGTTTGAAGGAGTGTGAAGACTTTGTCTCTTCTGTATAGTGGTTTTATGTACATTAAATACTTTGACTGATTTCCTTAGGGGAACTTGAAATACAAGTGATGAATCAACAGAGCTAATCTGGGGGACTTGCATGGTTTTACATACCTGCCTGGAAAAAGCAGGAGAATTAAAAGAAAGGAGTAGTGTGTACTGGAAAATAGGTCCCATCCACAGTCTTTCCTTTCTCCAAGCTTGCAGGTTCGTTTACTCAGTAGCTGGAAGGGACAGAAATTTCTGGTAGTTGTTTGAATGCATTGTATTATGGAGGAGCATCCCACTCTATATTTTTTGTGGTACCTTATGTGTTTGTGTGGCACCATACATGCTGAGAAACTGTAAGTTTAGATGGCAGTGAAAAGCTAAAATTTTTGCCCATTGTGGGAGCTGGGGTTGTTTAGCCTAGAGAAAAGAAGACTCAGGGGGAGACCTTATTGCTTTCTGCAACTGACTGAAAGGAGGTTGTAGTGAGGTGAAAGTTGGTCTCTTCCCTAGATAACAAGCAATAGGACAAGAGGAAGTGGCATGAGTTGTGCCATGGGAGGTTTAGATTGGATGTTAGGAAAAATTTCTCCACAAAAAGGGTTGTCAAACACTGGAACAGGCTGCCTAGGGAAGTGGTTGAGTCACTATCCCTGGAGGTATTTAAAAGACATGTAGATGTGGTGCTTAAGGACGTGTTTTATTGGTGATCTTGGCAGTGCTGAGTTAATGGTTGGACTCAATGATCTTAGGGGTTTTTTCCAACCTAAACAATTCTGTGATTCTATAATAAGTCTTTACTGGGTGCATGGGGTGGAAGGTGTTTCCTGACAACACTACAGTGCTCAAGAGTCATCATGCCATTAGTTGTGTTACAGATATGCAAACTGAAATTATGTTCCATTTGTTCCATTTTACAATGTGAAAACTGTAAGGCATTTGAAGCACTTTCTGTTAACAGCTTAGGAAATGCAGTATGAGGTTTGGACCACTATGACCATCTGCTCTCTCACATCCTTCAGTATCCTGTTAGGTTGTAACTGTATCTTCTGACAAGGATTCTTGAGTGTTTGCCTTTTCAGTAACAAACCTAATGTTTTCATGCTTCATTTTCTCCTTTTGTCTTTTACAAAAATGTTCAGGAGCAACCCTTACTTTTTGTATGGCTTTATTTTTATCTTGTTCTCTTTTTACCCATTTACAAATAAACAGAGCTATTTTTTCAGCCTTTCCATTGACGAAAATATTTTCGTCCCTCTTAATTGAATCCTTTCTTTTTCTTCTGTATCCTCTACTGCCAGGAGGTGTTTGGAACAGACCACTAGTATCCCTCATGGCTGTTTTTATCTCATAAAGGTTTTATAGTTTTCCATTCATTTTCTTGTATAACTGAGCATCTGATTCCTTTTGCCTGTCATGAAAACATGAGCACAGATATTCTCCGTAAGCCTGTGACAGCTGTTCTCAAATTCACATGGAGCTGATGAACTATTAACAATATTATAATTTTCTATATCATTTATGATTGCTTCTTGCTGAGGAACATTTTGATACATAAGAAAAATATTATATAAAGAGCTAATATGCTGTATATAGCATTGGAAGAGGTACTACCTCAGGGTTAAATTAATTTTTGTAAATAAGAGTAGATTTGTATGGCTTTTAAAGTTTGTTATTAAACTGTATCCTTTTACAAAAGAATTCATGGCATAGGTGTACTTTTCAGTACAAAGACATAATTTCCAAGCTGTCATCCTTACTCCAGCTTGACTGAAGGAAATTATGGATACCAGTAGGTATCTGTTGGGCACAGGGGAAGTGTGTTACTACTTTTTTTGCAGATATGTTTATGTGAACTGGAAAGCTAATTTACAAATCCAGTCACTACTCTGTAACATGTATATACTGTGGCAGTGGAATTAAGCAAAAGGTGTAAGGTTCAAGTGCCTTGTAGTTGGGGAACTTGACCAGCACTGATTGTGTCAGGATCCACAGGCTGGGTAATCTAATAAATGTTTCAAGAGAAAAACACAAATGCCACCCAAAGAATGGTAATGTTGGAGCCATCCCCCCTCAGACTGAGCCAGCCTGTACCTCGGCCTCTTCTCATGGCACATCTGCTCCAGCCATGTCCAGCTTGGGCCGCACCTCCCAATGGACTCACGTCAGTTTACTGATACCTTTTCTGTACTGGGAGGCCCAGAACTGGATGCAGCATCAAGATGTGGTTTCATGAGCACTGAAAGAAAGCAGGAGGGTAATCTCATCCTGTAATGGATGAGCTGTGTCCTGTCCTTCTGCCCAGGCAGGCATGTGCGCAGCTACCTGCAGCAGAATCCCAGTGCTTTCCTTACAGAGCTACTTCCCAATCTGCACCATCACCAGGGGTTATGGACTTTGCATTTCTCCCCACTAAATGTCATGAAGTTCCTTTTGGCCTGTTCTCCAGCCTGTTTTGACCTCTGCAAATGACAGCCCTGACTCCCAGATGGGATTTCCTTTCCCCACCCCAAAATGGTGTCACTTACAAATTTGATAATGGTACATCACATCCTGCAGGTTTTACCATCTTTTAATAAAGATGTTAAAAGAGAGGCACATGAGGGAAAAGGTCCCAAATTAGTATTGCCTGCTTTTGACCACTGGTGTTCAGCTGCTGGGAAACAATCCCATCCTTTTGTTCTAATTCCAGGCTATTAGGCTGAAGATACTTCTCTGAGGATAGTGTTAATGATGCAGACTTAGCCCTTGATCCATGCAGCAACTGTGCATCTGATTAATCTGTGTAGATACTGTTCAATGAACAGGCTGGCTGACTTCTGAAAGTCCAGTTTCACCATGGCCGCAGTAATGAGCTTTAGCAGTGGAGTACTTCAGCATCTTTAGCTGGATGCTGGAGAGAGGAGAAGGGAATGGAAAAGAAGAACTCATTTGGGGCAGGTGAAGAGGAGAAAAATTCTTACAGCTGACAATCAGTGACACATGGATAAGGATTTGATATGATCTGGTCTGGTCTGGGCTTTTGTCAAAAGCTCATGGCATGAGGATGAGTAAAGTATTTATTGCCGATACCCTGCATTTTGGAAAGCTCAAAGTGCCCTGCACTTGGTGAATTCAGGGACCACATCAAGTTCTAGTAAGTTTCTCATTAACTGAGAAACTCTAATAGTTTTTATAGGTGGTTTGTGTTTTTACTTACTATTGTTAGCCATTCAATTAGGTTGGTAATGGTCCCAAATCTACTAATAATGCATGGCTCACTGTTTAATTTTCTTCCTTAAGAAAAAAAGCTACAAAAGAAAAAAAAAAGAGAGAGCGAAAGAAGCTAAGGACTTGCTTCAATCAAATGCAATGAAATAAAAGAAAACACAATTAAAGAAAAATTTCTTTTAGGAATTACATCTGAAATTTTGCCTTTCAGAGCTAGTCTGGCATTTCTATTACAACTAAAACTTCTTACCATCAAGGATACTGTCTTGTCACTCCCAATTCTCTGGTAGAGAAACAAGATTGTGGGATGAATGTAGACTCATTCTGCAAGGGAGAGAAACTTCTGGAGGGTTGTTACTTTTTTTATTTGTTGTTCCTCTTTGGTTTTTGTCTTAAAGACATTCTGGATAGGCCTGGATATACTGATACTTTCCGTTTAACAGGGTGGCCAAAACTCTGTTACTTACTGACTTTAACAATAGAGTAAAATTTAGAAACATGTAAGCGAGACTGAGGTTCAAAATGGATGAAAGTAAACAGGTTCTTTAAATCCATCTTACTTCATTTTTGTGGATTTTAATTGTGCTCTGAAACAGCAGCTTGAATCACCTTGATGTTAATCACTTCATGTAGCTGTGTCGTAACTGCATAACACTGTGCTTATTTTTCTGTTTGCATTACCCTACTGAGATTGGGAACTTCACTGGCCACATGGCTATGGAGTGCCAGGTACCTAACAAACAAGCAGGAGATACAGCCTATGCCATGAATAATTTATAATCTAATTAGAAGCAAACCTTATCAAATAACTTTTTAAAGATCAGTAGGAAAAAAATAGAGAACAAAAGCATGATTGTATCATGCAGTTGCAAGAGCCTAACTGTTCACAGTGTTCAGCTTGGGAGTTTTTGGAAACTGTAGCAAGTCATAAGTAACCAAGGGAAAAAAAATTACACTGAGTGGGATGAGTCTATGTATACCACTATTCTTCATAAGAGTAGTAATTCCATGAATTGTTTTCTTTTTTATTTCCCTTTTTATGATGTTAGTCAAACTGTGCATGATCTTCAGAGGCTGCTAGTAATTCTGTTTAAGATCAAAGAAATACATTATTTTCTTGTACAACACTTTAGTGCTTTTCTGTTTTAAGTGAAAATGTTTCAGCTTTCTTTCTGGTTATTGTCAGTAATGAACAATGACTTCAGTTGTTCCACATTACCTTATGATGTGATATGTTTCTCTTTTGATGGATGTTTTAGTAACAGAAAACATCTGTGTGATTTGGTTCTTTAAAAATTAGGTAACAGTGACTCTCCTCAGGAAAAGAAAACAGAGAACATTGGAGCATCACTGATTTGTCCATCACAGAGACTAAAAGGGTGCATTTGACTTTTTTTGTTAAGTGTTTGAAGAAGACAACTAGGGAGAAATGCAGTGGTTTTGAGTGACAGGCTGTACGCTTCATTTTTTTTCTGAAATGCAGATCTTGGTAACAGTTGCTAAGTTGTAAGGTAGAGACTCTATAGCTCGTTCTTTAGACTACTCGTTTGTTTGTAACTGGATGAGTTGGATGGTTCATTTAAGATTTCCATCTT
The DNA here is from genome assembly GCF_009829145.1 of Chiroxiphia lanceolata. Classification (NCBI taxonomy): domain Eukaryota; kingdom Metazoa; phylum Chordata; class Aves; order Passeriformes; family Pipridae; genus Chiroxiphia; species Chiroxiphia lanceolata. The sequence continues at coordinate 65,752,630 of NC_045639.1, forward strand.
GTGTGTGTATGTATAAAGGCATAAATGGCAACTAAGTTGAAATAGAACATCTTCAACATTAATGTAACCTATGCTCAATTTCATAATTCTACACTTCAGTGCTATTTTTTTTTTCTTTTTCTACTGGTGTAGTTACTGAGAATGTGTAGTTAGTTCACCCCCTAGTAACTGAGAGTTGGAGGACAAAGCAGTTCAACAATATCTTAATTGATGCTTTCAAGGTAGATGTTTTCAGGAAAAAATATTTAAATGCCTACAGAACATACTCAAATCCTAGCTTACCTGGGAGGGGAAATAAAAAATAATAATTAAAAAAACCCGATTCAAACCCCTCAGTTTTATAAGGAAATAGTCTTTTCTTGCATGTCTATTTTGTTTACTTTGGGTGAAAGACTAGTAACTAGAGTTGAGTGAATGAATCTAAAACTGAGCTAAAACTGATCTACTCTGGATGGTTCGAGGTAGCATTAATGCTGTTTCATTAGATTTGGGTAACTGTATGGGCAAGATTTTTGAACCACCTTTTTTTCTCTTTCTCTGAAATTGGTAATTTCATTTGGCTGAAATTAGCCAGACCTTTGGTTATGGAAAGTGCAAGGACGGTGCTCTTTGTGGGAATGGTTGTACACTGGTTTTGCCTTTATGGTTTTTGATTAGTCAAGGAACGGATCTCAGACAGGATGCTTCTGTGCTTCATGAAATTGTTTGCTTTTCATGTGTCTGTAGCGGTGAGATGGCCAGGGAAGAAGCAGGCTGTAGATATTGGTTTCTACTGTATGATACCAATACTTGAAGTATGCATATGAACTCTAGTCTTCCTTCAAGTTCCTCTGCCTTATTGCACTGTGACTTCTATTAAAATGAACCATTCAATAATTAAAACACTATAGACCAGCTCTCAGAAACTAATAGTAAAACATTCTGATGTCTCCAGTTTTTCAGTAAAATTATAGCTTTAGCAGTACGTTACTCTTTAACAAAGAGAGGTATGCCTGACAAATGAGTAAAACATAGCTTGTTATCATGTTTGGTGTGTCATACAATCATTTTCAAATGAGCTAATTTTTTTTTCAGTGCATATCAAAGCATAAGAGCTGCTGTTCTTATTAGTTATTTCTTATATGAAATAGTCTCTTTTTTCTTGTTTACTTATGCATTAAATAAAATATGCAGTAATAGAATAAGTGTAGAAAATACCTTACCTGCAAATTTCCTGTTCTCCTTAGTTACCTTTTAATTAAATTCTTGTTACAGAATTAATAGGATAATTGATTCCTTTTAAAATAAGTAACAGAATGAAGCACTGTGCAACGTCTGTCCCTGGTTAACAAACGATGCCCAGAACAGCATATGATGAATATTAGTTGAATACTTTAATACACTACTAAAGAGGCTTACAAGCTACTGTGAGGAATAGAAATATAAGAATAGAAGCTTATCTGTAACTTAACACATGAGGGAATAATACTTAGCATTTCTGTCAGGCTTTCCATTTGAGGAGTTTGAAGTGCTTTGCAATACAAATGACAAATTAATCCTCAGAATAGGCCTTAATGTTTTTATTTTCCCTCTTACTTCCTTTTTTATATGGAGATATTGGATTTTTTATTTTAATTTGTCTTTGCAGGCAAGAAGTGAATTAGTGTGTGGCAGTGCCCTATGCTATGGGCAGCACTGTTGGATGAACTTGTGAGTTGTTAAGAGTTCCTTTCACAATGAGCAGTGAAGCAGTGAGCGCCTAAATGTTCCCAAAACCGCTCTCTGCTGCTTAGTGGAAGACACAACTGGGAATCCTTGTTGCTGGCCCATTAACTAATACTAAATACTCCTTTGCAGCTTTTCTTGGCTAAGTGGAAGTCCCATCAGGAAGCACTCACAGGACCTCCGCCAGGCTTCTGAGCATGGTTATCATCCACCTGCTAAGTTAGTAACAGTGGCACTTTGGCAGTGACTGTTGTACAAACATTGACAGTGTGTAGCTTGCTTTTAACTTGGGATGATCCGTGTTAGGAAATGAGATTATAAACATGAAAAATCTGTCAAACTCCTGATCTGCAATAAGTGTCCTACTGACAGATAGGAAGTGGTTATATAAATGAAAGTTCATAGTGACAGGATTTATTTTATGTGTCTTTAAGGTGAAAACCAGATTTCTATTGCCAGTAGAGAAAGCGAGTCTGTCATTTTTATCTTCATCTGTCAGATTCAAGGGAGAAAAGTAAATAGTATCTACTGAGATGAACCTTCTTTGTACATTTGAGATTGTTTTTTCAGCTTTGTTTCTGGAATAAGAAACAGTAACAGAAAATAAAGAGTTTAAAATTCATACAACTATAATTGCTAATTTTTAGCTTGAAAATAAAGTCTAGGCACAATTTTACCTACAGAAAACATGATCTGAATATAGACCAGTTTTAACTAGTTTTCTAGTGAATCTTGGTCTTCAGTCAAGAAGTTTGAATTTTTGTTTTATGGAAAGCTGCTTAAAACAAATGTTCTCAGCAGGCCAGTATGACAGTAGACAGTGTAACTGAAAAAGCCAAAACCAGACATGTATAACTCTTAGTCATATCTGTGCGTCTGCTTAGATAAGGTTATGAACTAATTAGTGAAGAAGTAACTTCAGTAGAACACCCTACATCTTTACCTAGAATTTCCAATATATAGAGCTGGTCTGAGCAGGGTAAAAAGCTCTGAATACTGATAAAAATTACCTTAAAAAAATAAATCAAGGTAGTTATAAGTGATCAAAACACTTCAATATAGAAAAGACATTGGAGTGTGGTACAATTACATTTAGAACTGCAAGAAAAGATTGAAATAAAAGGTTTAAAATACTACCAAAGCAATAATAGTGAATATTGACAAAGTAACAAAGATCATGCTCAGAAACAAGAGAAATTGTCAAATTATTTTGCAATGTAGTTGTGCTTACTAATCCTAGAATAAGTGTCATGTATTGAGATACAGAGAAAAATTAACCTATTACTTCATGTTCTGAAGATGCATATTATTCAAGACAAGATCAATAAACTCAGTTAATAACTTGTATTTCTTTAAAGTGCAATGTAACATTAAATAACATTGTAAAGATGATGAAACACCAATGTAATACTTTGGATAACTAAAGAAACACAGGCTGTGTATTGCCAAAAATTATTCACTGTTATAATCAGTAGATTCAGTAAGAGCATATTAAACAGAGCGCTTGAATATACAGCATAGCTTTATGAAAACTGATAGTGAATCAGCTAAAGGAGATCCTGCAGTTTTTCATAGAGTAATCCTAATTGGTGGCAGTACATTCAAAGGTACATTTACTAATAATAGATTTCTGAAATATGAGGGTTTTTTAGCTGTACTGCAATTTGGCTGGTACTTGAGGGCTCTGAAAACAGTTGAGAATAGGACTTTTGATGGGGTTTGGGCAGGATGACTTCGAGTCCCTTCTAGCCTCAACCCTTCTGTGACTCTGATTCAGCGAGTCTCAGATAGCTTGTTGGTTAACAGTAGTGGGAACAGAATGTGAGAATGTAAGGCTTTCTAAAGCTTGAGTTTTTGCTAACGGTTAATGTAATATTGTCATCAGAGCAAAGAAACCAGCTGGGGGTTTTGTTGTGATCACAAACTTCCTGCACTGAAGATACTATGAGACACTGTGTTGGATTCACCTGGACCAACAGCTAAGCAACCACACAGCTGTTGGCCCAGGGCTGCAGAAGAGAACAGGAAGAATGAAAGTGAGAAAACTGGTAGGTCAGGATAAAGCCCATTTATTAGGAGAAGGAAGGAAGGGGCAGGGCCAAGTGATGCAAAGGCAATGACTCACAACCTCCCACAAGCAAACTGATACCCAGTCTCTGAGAACAGCCACCTTGGAAAAGCCCTCCTTCTTCCTCTGCCCCAGTTTTTTGGTGAACATGGCATTAATGTGGTAGGGAATAACCCTTTGACCAGCTGGGGTCAGCTGTCCCATCTGTATCCCCTCTCAAGCTCATAGCCATTCCCTCCATCCTACTTCTTGGAGAGAGTAGAAAAGGGGCAGAAGTTGGAAAAAGAGAAAGCCTTGTTGTTGTACAAGTACTGTTCAGCAGTAGCCAAAACATTGCTGTGTTACTAATGTTATTTCAGGCACAAATTCAAAAGCACAAATTCAAAACACCATAGGGGCTCTTCTGATGGGTGCTAACTCCATCACAACCAGACCGAGTACAGTCATCAGCCATGCAAGTTGAATTGTACAGGAGGAAAGTTTAAGTTGAACATCTATAGAGGTTTCTTACTAATTCTAGGGACTTCTTTAATTTCCCTTGCTGACTGTGAGAGAATGACATTTTAGATGTAGCAGCAAGGAGAGAAGAAGCAGGGAGACTAGACTAAGTGAACATGTAGTTCTGGTAAGGAGTTTAAAAGGTGAGAATAAGTTAAATGTGTAAAAAGATCCCAATACATCTGTTCTTGAGCAAGCAGCAGTCACAAGTGTAGAGGCCATGCTGATGAGAACACAGCTGCGATGGGCAGGGCACGTCTCAAGGATGAAGGACCACCGCCTCCCTAAGATCTTGCTCTATGGTGAACTTGCCACTGGTTGCCGCAAGAGAGGAGCCCCGAAGAAAAGATTCAAGGACTCCCTGAAACAACATCTCAGCCTTGGCCATATTGATCACCATAATTGGTCCACTCTGGCCTCAAATCGGGAGGCCTGGAGACACAGCATCTATAACGCTGCGGAAGCCTTTGAGAACACACGCAGGATCACTCTCGAGGAGAAAAGGCAACGCAGGAAGAACCGTGTCTTGCGGAATACACCATCTAAGGAGTCTTTCTGTTGTGCCTTTTGCAACCGGATATGTCTGTCACGTATTGGCCTCATAAGTCACCAACGTGCCTGTAACAAGTGTGGATAAAGCCTTCCCAAATCTTCGTTCGCGAAGCCCAGCCATGATGAATGAAAGCTGAGAAAGAAAAGATTATTTAATCTAGCAGTGAGAGTTTAATAGATAAACTGTTACATTTTAGTCAGAGGTTTGTTTTGGTTTTTGGGGGTGTTTGTTTTTTATTGACTTGACTCTTCATTTTTTGAGCTTTCAGTACCTTAGTCTTCTACCTTCCTCCTTTGTCTTGGCAACATTTAAATGGCTCTGTTGAAGGTCAGGGTGGTACTATTTCATGCAGTGAATAATTTTTTTTCCTTTAATATCCCAATTCTAGAAAGTGCTTTAATTCTTTTCCTAATGTCCTCTTTGACATCTCCCCCACTTGCATGTAACTGCTAAAAATAAACCTTATTATTTTCATTCCACCTGGTACTGCAGTAGTTTACATCTAAATACCACTATTACTGTGCTGATTCAACATTGCTGTTGTTTTTTGGCAACATTTTGTGCCTGAACTCATGAGTATTCCTTTTTGAATAGAACTATATTTTGCAGATTTCAAGTGACTTACGTGTCCTGTGTAGACGGTGCATTAAGAGTGCTTTGAAAGGTGGCAGTAACTAAAATGCCAGTGAATTGGAGTGCATTATCATCATCTTTTAGTTGTCCAACATTACAGCTGTAGAAAAGGTCTTTATTTTTGCTTCTGGAGAAAAAAGTGCTGGGTTTTGAATTTTACTTTTTTATTTTAATTTCAGTGTTTTGAGAAGGATTTTAAAATTATATTTCAAAATGCTTCCTTTAGAGGTAAAGAAATACAGAGGTCATTTTGTGTATAATGTCAGACCTTCTCCTTCTCCTTCTGAGTGACTTAGCTGATAGCAATTACAATAGCACAATTCATTATTCTCCAGGAGAGGTGGGTTAGTGTTTTGGCATTTTCTGACTTCATAAGTAAAACTCAGTGCCCCATTTCTTTCTGAAGATGGAAAAGCAGTCAGCTTACTAGTGAAACAGTGCTAGCTAGTCAAACCTTCCACTACCACATCTGACTGTGAGGGACCTGAGATAGAACTTCATCAGAAAGAGACTTCACTAATGTCGGCATATGGCTTCCCAGTGAGGTGTCAGGCTCTTCTAGAGTTTGAGGTTCAATGAACAGTGTCCAGTTCAGGTCTTCCCAGTTCAGGAAAGACAAGGAATTACTGGAGAGCGTCTAGCAAAGGGCTATGAAAATGATTAGAGAACTGGAGCATCTCCCTTATGAGGAAAGGCTAGGGGAGCTGGGCCTGTTTATCCTGAAGGAGAGACAACTGAGATGGGATTTTATCATTACATACAAGTATCTTAAGGGCTGATGTCAAGAGGATGGAGCCTGACTCTTCAGTGGTGCCAGGCAGTGGGCAAAAACTGAAACATAGGGAGTTCCATCTCAATGTCAGGAAAAACATCTCTACTGTGAGAGTGTCAGAGCACTGGAACAAAGCTGCTGGTTGTGGATTCTCCTTCTCTGGAGATATTCAAAACTTACCCAGACAGAATCCTGTGCAACCTGCTCTGCATGAACCTGCCCTCACAGAGGGGATTAGACTAGTTGATTTCCAGATGATTTCTCTCTTCCAATCCCAACCATTCTGTGACTGTTAGCATATCTTAGTAAAACTAGAAGGACTGAGGGATACCTCTATGCAAATGTAACTCTGGCTATTAACATCCTGGAAGGCTAATATAGAATTATTTGAAAGCAGTCAGGTGAAATAATTTTATTAGTTATACTGTGGAGGAGTTTGAGAGTATCTGGAATCATCTAGTCAAAAGCTCTGAGACTCTCCCTCATTGGGAATTTCTCTTTTTAACAGGATCGGTAATTTTGTATTCTCAGTAACTGATCTTTATTTAGAAATTTCAGGTGATCAACAGTACTTATACAAGTAGTCAGAGGTGTGATCAGAAGGGCCCTTGTGAATTAAAAAAAAATAAATCTGGAGATACTGATTTGTGGATGTCTCATGCAAACAGAAGGGGGAAGACTGCAAATATAGATAGACTTATCCAAAAAACTGTTAAAATTAATTCCCTAAGTACCAGTGCTAGGAGTTTTGCCTAAGCAAAGAATTATCAGGGGGCCGGGTCTATGAAAATTGCTCCTCAATATTTTAGAACTTTTTCATTCTTACATAGAAAATAAGATTATTAACAAATAGGAAGTTAATATAGTGGGAAACTTAATATAGTTTTGTAATTTACAGAGGAGGGAAAGCATGTAGATTATTTCTGATGTATTGAATTCTTGAAATTGAGACTTCTTGATAGGTTAGATGCCCAAACTCACTTGTGCAGCAGGCAGTGTTGATTGAGGTAGGGTTTTTTGGCTCTCATGTCTAGGGGCAATTTGCTCAGCAAGTAACACAATAACACTAAGTCTTTTATTTAAATAGCCATTCGCTTTTTTGTCTAGTTGAAATGACTCATGTTGTTTTGAAACGCTAGAGGGCTCACTGACTACTTTTGGAGCTGCATTTTGCTTTCATTGTATGCCCATAAACCTCCAAATATCTAAAGCTAGTATGTTCTAAAGGTACATTTTCTTAGGAGTAAATTTACTTACTAACTTTGGTGGTTTTGTCTAAATCTAGGCTTTCTGGAAGAGTTCTTAAAAAACTCTTTGATTAGCCAAAAGAGATGAATTGGATCTCTTGCTCAGTAGATTCTGGTGGGGGTTTTCCTACTGGAATATTTCCTAACTTTTTTTTTTCTTTTGTAGGGGAGGGGATGGGTAGTTTGGGGGGTTTGTTTGGTTTTTTGAGGGGGTTGTTGGTTTGTTTGTGGTTTCTTTGGGGTTTTTTTTTAATTACTGTGGGTTGGGGTTTTTTTCTGTCTGCTTGGCTTTATGGATTCAACAATTATTATAAAACAATTATACCTGAGTAGTTACAGAATGAGAGGACATTTTGGAAAAAACCCCAAAATCAGTTGTTCACTAGCACACAATAATAAGTATTATTAGAGGGTTGTGTCTACTGTCTTCCTGTTTTATTACCTAGGGGTTTCTATGACCAAATCACACATGCATTTAAGATACAATATGATTGACACATCAATCCATTGGGAAAAACTAAAGGCAACTGAGTGCATATAAGACATCTTGTGGCATCATGCACTTCGTGACTTGTGGCTAGACTGAACTGTTCCTGCCTTTCCCTCTTGGTAACTCTGATACTCGGGAAAATCTGACTTGAGGATCAGACGGGACAAAAATGATCCTCAGAACAAAAATTTCACTTGCAAAGGTTTCTGTTTCCTGAACTGACTTGGTATGGAAGTACGTGAGCATTGCATTTCTTATGCAAGAGAAGGAGCATGGATGTGCTAGGTGAAAAAGGACAAAAAAGGGGAAGGATCACTGCAGTACTGTCTTGAGCAATTTTAATTCTGTTATAATACTGCATTATTAGACACTTTGATTCAGGCCACTTAATTACAAGTTTAGTTTTAAAAAAGCCCTTTTGTGTGGTGTCCCTGATTGAGATTAAACAAATGAAAAGATTCTGACATGATTTCATGAGAAAATAAGCTTTTACAAAGCATAGGATTTAGCCTCCTGAAATCTTTGAGAATTTAAAGCTGAGCTTGGAGGTCTAGCACATGATGGCAGAGCAGAATAAGTCTTTCTCATATAATAGACAAAACTACCAGAAAATTTCAATTGGTAAAATAGAAAATATGCTGTGGACAAATGGTTGGTTTCATGTAGTCTTGATTCTTGTAGCCAGGAATTGGGAATGCCTCATAGAAATAAAGTCTGCCACTTGGCTGCTTATTATCAGTTCTGCATTGGGACAAAAAGCCCCATCCTTGGAGAGCTCCTAAGCCATTCTGCAATGAAGTCAAGCAATGGACACTGCTCCTGCCATCTAGCATATTGGTGCCATCCATGGCCTGAGACCATTTCCTTGGGCCTCTTGGTGCCTTTCAGCTGAGATCTGACACCAGGCTAACCTTCTGGTTGAAAATGTTCGTGTATTAAATGCAGTTGCCAATTTTTGCATTTGTAACACTGGGCCTGTAAGGGCTGTAGCATAGATTAACATAGATGAATTTTCCTGCAGGATAGATGTGCATTTATGATTCCATAAATAGCAAAGAAATGTTTATTCTCATAAGTATAGCGGTACTCTAGAAAATCTGTTGTCATCTATTATAGTATGGCTTAATGCAGATTTTTAATTGACATAATTTCTCTGTGATTTGAGCAAAGGAAAGAGGAAGGGAGAAAGTGCAGGATTACTATTATCAGCATGTCCCAAGGCTGCTGCTTTTAAATTTAGGATTATAACTGTTACTTAACAGAATTATCCTTGACACACATGGCCTCAAGAAGAGGTCTGAAAGCAAAGGCAGAGCAGTGTTGTCAGCTGACAGCCTGAAGCAGTATTTTTGAAAAGGTCTGAAATTGTCACTTTTTGTCTAGAAGATGACCTCTGGCATTCCCAACACTGCTCTGCCTTGTGGAAGAGGGGAAGAGGGACAAAAAGGAGGCAAAATCTTTTTTTTCTGTTATGCAAAATCAGGCTGCTTGTGGTGCTGCTTCTTTAAAGAAAACTCTTCCTGGGCAGGTGTTAAGGGTGGTGGTTGGTAATGGGAGGTGTTAGACCCACTGGAGTGGCAGTGGTTCTTCACCAGGTCTGCAGAGTTGCATGCATTGTTCTCACATTGTTCTTTGAGGAGGAACAGGTAGGCTCCTGGCAATGCACCTGGACCACCCTGGAAAAGGACAGTTTGGCCCAGGTGTGTCTGGTGGTGGTGGTAAAGAGTGTGAAGTCATCTTGAGCCACTACCCTGGCTTCTGATGGGGGTGCCCTCTGCTCTTACCACAGTGCTGCTGTTCTGGGCTCCCGAGGCTGTTTCCCAAAGCAGTATGTATTTGTGGTGCACCTCTTTTTATGCAAAACATGCTTTTGTAGTGATGTGTTTAATTTGTAAAAGTTTTACCATTTGTGTAAAATGACATACGAAAGTAGCTACAGATGAATTCATAATAACAAAAAGATTATATCATAATAACCTACCACAAAATCTTTCCTAGGTGTTCTGTCTAGCCACTTTAGCTTTATTTTACTGTTATTAGCCATATTGAGCTTGAGCCAGCTAGTTTTATGCAAGCAAGTCTCTGTCAGAATCTGAAAACTACTGTGAGCTTAATTTTGACCTTAAAAATTCCTCCTCTAGGAGAAAAAAAGCTTCTTTAAAAATGTTACTTCCCTCAGTTTCAGAGGTGTGTGCTTAAGGGAAATAAAATCTTAATTGAATTGATATATGACACAATGAATTCCCTTCCTAAAAACCTAATTATTTCTAGACTGTCTTGACCATAAGCTTGCAGATAACAGTAGAAGTGGACAGTCATGGAATTCTTATAGTAACCATCCCACTGCCCCCTGGAAAACAGTGCCACTGTTATTCTGTACTGAGTATTTCGTAGTTATAGTGCATACAACAGGAATTTGGTTAAGAATTGAATTAAATGTGTTTATACTGAGAATATTCTCAAATTGGTATTTGCTGTGGCTTCTTGCTAAATCAATGTTATAATCCTGCTTTCGTTTCCCTACAGATGATGAAGCATGCCTGGGATAATTATAAGCGTTACGCATGGGGATTAAATGAACTGAAACCCATATCTAAGCAAGGACATTCAAGCAATTTATTTGGTGAGTAGAGTGTATTTTTGTGCTTAGTGACGTTAGCATAAAACACTAAATCAGCTGAAAAGCTTATAGGTGATAAACATATTTTCTTTCTGCTCTCTGTCATGCAGTATGATGTTTGTTGCTTTTGTTATATATAAAAAATAACAGTAAACAAGGATGATGCTTTCTGTGACTTTTATAGATTCCTGTCTGAATGAGAATCAATTGAGCATGACATTGCTGCGTGATAAAGATATAGTTTTGTTGCATTAAATACTGCCCTGTCTTAAACTTTTCATGTGGAGTGGAACTCATTGACGCCACATTCAATAAGCAGGGAACAAAAACTCTAAGAAGGAAATTCTGTACAAGGAGCAAATGGTGCTCTTTATAGTCCTGAAGGTGGCTGAAGCTGTCTGCGGTTTTCAGGAATTTATTTCCATCCCTTAAAAAAACCTTGTTAATCTATATCAGTCAGACTCCCTTACCAGGCTTTCTCTTTCATTAATATAACCATTATTTGCTCCTCTAAGTGTTGTACAGGTAATGCTAAATAACACCCAAGTTGTTATCAGTGTAGAACAAATATGGGGCTGAAAAGTTCTGGTAGGAGAGGCACAAAAATCACTACAGAAATCCACTGTAAAGAGGCAAGACTTTTCCAGTGTGGGACATATGGCTGGATAAATATCTGGAGAGCAACAGCATTCTGAGGAAGCGTAAGAAAGCAGTCCCCTGAAGTGTCATCATCAGTTTTGCAGAAAAATGAAGAATTAAACTGTTTAACATCAATTTTTGTATTCAAATGGCTTCTGTTTTCCAAACAGAAAGCTGAAAAATTAACAAATTTCTATAACTGAGACAAAATCAAATCTTGATTTTAACAAGAATTAACTTTGTTGAATTTTTTGAAAAGATAGTTTGAAGTAGAAACATTTCCTGAAATGGTCTAAATAGAGCACTTATCAAATCCTCAACTATATTTGGAAGTTGCTAAGAGACAGCAGTTGTGATTACAAAAATTATTTTGAAAATGCAACATCTATATTGATCTTGCTGCACAGCTTGTCTACCCGAGATAACATCAAAGCTGCTACAAAGTAATTATTATCTAGTTAGTTGTTGGACTTCAGACCTGAATTGAGTGCTTGAAACCAGAATACTCTGGGAGAACTTCAGGGTTCAGTCATGCTTCTGTTTCCTTCTGTTTTCTTAAATTAACTAAAATTATTTGTTATCTTCAGGTGACTTGTGCAGTTTAAATCACTTGAGGAACTATTTAATGCAATCCTGTTTTCTTGGAGGACAACAAAATGGCACATAATTTCCTGAAAATTGTAACACTTAATGTAGTTTCAGTTGGAATCAGAAGTGGTACAAAAATTTCTAAGGTTCGATAATATTGCATGGAATCACAGAAAAAGCTGTAGATGTATTGACTTGTGAAATTCTTAAGCAGGATTTCTGTGGATGTTGTATCAGTTTCAGTCACTGCAGGCACAATTCACTGTGAAAGTAAAACTTTACTTAAGGAGTAAGAGCCAGAGTCAGTCTAAATGCAGATCACTTCCTCGTCATGGTCATCTAGTATAAGATCTTATTGCTGAGGAGTTTTCCTTTGAAACATCTTCACTCTTATTGATCTTGGCGACAAATCAAAATAAGCAAGCAGGTCTGTTTCTGCTGAATAACTTTACAGAATACCAAAGAGCAGAATATCTGCAAGCAGGTCTATCTCATAAGTGCCCTTTCCCGAATCCATAATTTCCTTTTGTTTTTAGAAACAAAACCTCGTTTCTCTGAGTTTCCTGGAATGATTGGATCTGATCTGTACCTTCATGTTTGAATTCAACAAATAGAATACCTTCTTTTTCATAAACAATAAGAGAAAAGGGTGATCAGTTTGCATTTTGGTTTTTTCCTTGTGAAAGGACAGACAAGTTTCCTTATCTCCCTTGTTTCTGTTTCTTATTTAAAAAAAAAAAAAAAAAGAGAGATTACAAATGGTTTACTACTTTTAAGGTAATTCTGAATTGAATTATTTGAGAATAAGTTCAGCTCTGTGTCCTGTGAATTTCCTGATAATCTTCAGAAATTGAGACCTTCAGTTCACTGTCATACGTCATAACTATCTCCAATTTTTCATGATTGTCCTTTCTTCTTGCTATCAGGTCTCAATTTTTCAAAAATACAAGTTTCTGATTGTCTTAGTAAGATAGAGCATATTTCATTATCCAGCTGTTTAATTTTAAACACCTCTCCTTCATTACTGCAGTTATGTTGCTTTGCGTATAATAGGAGTACCTGTTATGGGACAGAGACTTTTAGTACCTCACTATGAGGAACGGCAGATTCCAGTGCTTTATGCTGATGCTTTATGTTGCATATGTTGCAAGTACAGCTCTCCTGACACAGAAGGGGAGAGTTGTTTTCAAATGATACTGCTTCTAAGCTTATTTTTGAAAGTATAAATGCATCACTCCTTTCTGTAATGATAAGCCATTTTGTAGATGGATTATAACAATGATTGTGTCTTGAAGGCAAGTCATGATGTGTTCCTCTGAAATACAAAAATAAGATGGCTTCTGAGAGGTGTAATTAAACACAGATGTACCATCATGAATTTGGCAACTATACTAACACTGTATCAGCTAGGAAAAGAGGAAAATGGCCAATGGGATGTTGATGGGACAAACGATAGGGACAGCTGGTAGTTCTGATCTCGGGGGAAGAAAAAGAACCCTTCTTTAGCACTCCATACAAATTAATAGTAGTAGGGCTATTCTGTAGCTGAGAACTTCTTGTTGAACCTGAAAATGACATTTTATTTGTCCTAATCCCTGGCCATGAAAACAACTTTTGAAGAAAAGGACCTGCCTTGATCTTGCTGGTAATCTGCGAGCAGTGTGTGTGGAGGGTGTATTTGATAAGTTGAGAGAGTCTTTGGACTGGTAGAGTGTAGATACATTCATGTTATGAGCAGAAGTTGCTTTGTCTCGTGTTCACGCTGAGAATAATATACCTTTAGAGAAACACTGAAACATATGTAAACTGAAACATTTGTCTTTGAAGCCAAAGCCACATACGTGCCTCTGACCATTGCAATGTCTTTTCAGCACATCCATATACTGTTTTTATTTCCTTTTTATTTGCCACATTAGCTCTTACCATGTTGTAACAACCCTTTGAAAAAGCAGAAACAAAAAATCATTAGTTGTTGTCTCTGTGTCGTTCTTATTAGTTAAATTCCGTGAAGCATGCAACTATTTCTAGATTAATCAAATAAATTGGAATAGCTTAGCACCTCTTTGCACCCTACCTGTGCATCAGCAAAACAGGGCATGTCTCCTATGCTGCTATGGCTTCTGCTGGGAGTACTAATCATTCTCTGAATATACCCAGTAGAAAATAGGCCCTGAGCAAGTGCTGTTAGTTTTTAGTACTTTAACCTTAAAAGTTTCAGATTACTGTTAACAATGATTGCTAAAGTAGACATTTATTAATCTACCTTCCTAGTGTGAAAGTGGTGAAATCACAATTTTGCCAATTTTTTTCACAGCACTCTACCACCAGCCCCTAGCCCAGGAGCTATTCCTTTCTAAGCCTTCTGTATTAGTTTTAAAACTAATGAGTGTTGCTGCACTAACAAGGAGCTCTTTCTAGAAGTGTTTTCTGCACTTAAGTGACTGTTACTGAAGGGCTTTTTTAATTGTCTGTAACTGTGTTTCATGTGCAGTTGCCAGTTTAATAATATTGTAACTTGTGGGCATAGTATAATTAGTCTCTGCAAGGGAAAAAGGACCTTTTCTGGAGGGGAAAAGGGAGGTATTTAATAAATACAATCTGCAAAGCCAAAGTCCTGCTTCTCCCAATTTGAAATGGTTCTTTTGTAGTTTCTGTTATGGAGCATTGAGGTGTATGAAGATTTTTAAAGCCTGCCAAAAGTTATATTCAAAACTGTCTTGCAATGTGTATCTTTAGACTGTAAGTTTGTTAATATAGCTCTAAACAATTAATTGTGCATGTATTTAAACAGTGTATTAATTTAAATTGGAAGGCTTCAACATCTTCCCCCCACCCCAATCTTCTTTCTCTTCACTGTTCCTACTGGATTCCTTGAAATTTTGTATTTTGATATGTGGTCTTAATTTTGGAAGTAAGCTTGCCATCTCAACTAAATTAATAGAAACTTGTGTAAAGAATAACATTAGCAGATATATGGATAAATGACTCAACACAGCATTTGTGAGAAGAGATCGAGTTGCTTGACAAAGATGCATTTATTGTCTTTTTAGATTTTCAGAAGACATTTTTCAGACTTATTTCTAGCCTCTCACAAGGATCTGTTACTGCTGAGGTCACACTCTCAAATTTAACTAATTTAATTTCACAGTACTGAAAAATCGAATGACCAGAGTGAAGTTTGACAGCGCAAATAAGTTACTTGGGGTAGCTTCACCAAAGGCAAACTGCAAGCAGTTCCACAAACCCAGGATTCCCCAACAGATGATAACTGCACTTAGAAATAGCAAATGAATACTAACATTCCTAATTTTAACTGGCACTTAGTGAAATGGGAGATATAATTCTAAGTTAATACATGGAAGTGGAACACTTGAACTCATAGTAAGTGGTAAAGGTTGAAAACTTTCCAGAACAATATATGGAAGTCCATAAAAAGTGGCATAGATGGGATGAAAAAGGATTTATTTTTCCTTGTGGGGAATGATATCTTTTGTAAGGGGTGGAAATACCAAATCACTGGGAGGCATGCTCAAACAAAAGAAGGTAGTTCATAACAAAATGTGGCTGAGCTGCATGGGTGCCAGAAGTTTGGTAGATGCCAAAAGCTTCCACAGAAAACAGAGAGATTAGCTATGAAGGAAAAATTAATCAAGCTCTATCAAATACAAAGATATTAGAGCTGGCTCTAAAATGCGGAGATGTATAAAATACTAGAGATTAGAAGAGTGTTCTAGAAATAGCACAGTATTGTTTCATGTTATACATGGAAAGATAGATCTGTCGAAAATTGAACTTATTGTTTCTTTTCCCACTCTTACCAGCTGGTAATAGGCACTGAAATATGAAATGTTATTGTTGCTGAGGGTTTGCCAGTACTTGAGTAAGAGTTTCATGTTTTGGCATAGCACACTTTAATAATTAATCACTCTTGACACTTTAAATTGCTAATGATATTGGATAGGAACCTTTTCAATGAACTTTAAAGAAAGGAAAACACTGTTTTAAGATCTGAGTCAGCTTTTGAAACAATGCTCCAAGAAACCTACAACTCAAAACAAAATGTTACTTTAGTCAAACCTATATGTATTCTTGAATATGTTGAGAATAATATAGTTCAGACTTGGTAATGTACAATGTATATGCACATAGAGCTGAAAAAGAATTGGATGCGGGCTTGATTTTTTTAATTTGCAAGTTTAATGTTACAAAGTATCTCATCCTACTATGTTAAGAAAATCAAAAGTGTTATTACTGGCCAAATTAAGAAAAACGTTGTGACAGCTAATTTCTGGGGTTTGGGCAGGAATTTTGTGTCTGAAATGGCAGACCAGAAAGAGATTGTATAGTATACATCTGTTTTGACTGAGCTTCTCCAACTTAGAATAACTGGAAGGTGACAAAAAAGTTTACCTTGCTGGCTGAAAATAGCGAAGAGTATAAGAACAGGATGGGGCTGAGTGTAATTCAAGTACAGCTATGTATAAAAATTTCTTTTCCACAGAAATACAAAATAGTCCTAAAGAGCAATTCTTCTGACAATAATAGAGGAAACTTCTTGGAACATTTTCACTTTATATGAATGGTTAGCTGTTATTTTTTGTATTTGTTTGTATTTCTGTCACATTAAAAAATTACAAATATTAATGTCCTATATTAATTTTCATACTTCATATCAGAAACACAGAAAGGTAACTGTTTTTTGGAAGAAAAATCAGCATTCTACTTGTCTTTTCTATCTGTCTTCTACAGTCATGCAAGAATAAAAACTCCTAGCTTATGATGCTTGTTGGAAGGTGAACTATTGTAGGTCAGGGACCTGATGTGTAGCATGACCTCAGGCCACTTCATAGTTCATCTTTCCTTATCTTCCATTTTTGTCATGTGTTTTGCCACAGTTTCCTTCCATTCAAAATATGACACAGTCAGCAAAAGAAAAACAGTAGAACTTGAGAAGAGTAAGGGGCCTGGCTTCCATCCGCTTACAGACAGTGCATTAGAACATGTCTGAAACTTTCCTCCATGTCATGTTCTGTATGATATCCTTGCAGATCACAAATCTTCATCTATTTCAAACATATATATATATATGCATCTGTTTCATGCATATATATACGTGTGTGTGTGTATATATATAGATGTATATGTATCTCAAAATTTATTAACTGAAGAGGAATGTGCATCTTCTGGAGAACCAATCTTGGTATAAAAGAGATAGGAGGAAAATTGTAAACAACCTATTAAGTGTAACAGTATGCATTGATTCTGACATGATGGCAGTATTCTGTTTCGGACTCTTCTGGCCAAAATATAAACCATGTCCAAAAGCCTAGGCTAGACAAAACTTATTTTTGTCACACTCTCTCCAAAGTTGTTGGCCATAAGCCAGCTGTGGTTCTTAAACCATATGGCCACATAAGCTCAGACACAGAGCTGTGCTAATAAGGTTGTCATTCACATCCACAGCAGTTCTCTCTGCAATGTCACCCTGGAAACTCATAAAAAGTTATTCATCCTCTGATAATTTTTTTATTCTGCTATTCCTGCCCACCCCTGAGATGCTACTCAATTTGCTAATATAATCTCTTTTTTTTATTTGCATGCACACACCTTTGCATTGTTAGATATTAAAAAGCATGCTATTTAAATTGGCCAACTCCGCATTACTAGAGGAGATCTAGACTGCTCAGTGCTTCGTATTGCACTATTCTAAAATGCTGAGTGATAAGGCATCTTGGTTAATAGTCCACAAATCTTGTTAGCAATACGTTCTTTTTATTTTCTTCCAGATCATTGCTTAAGACTTTAAGTGTTAAACTGGAAAAGAATCTCTGTAGATGTTTCTAGATAGTCCACTGGAAGTTTCATTTTGATTGATTTTTTTATTTTTTTGCATTGTCTTTGGTTAACTAGGTTGTAGACTAGTTTATGTGTTCTCTATTAATCACACACATGGAGTAAATGATACTGTTAGTAAAGAGGAGAGAGCACAGCAAAGGTTTAACAAAAGTAAAATGGAGCATATCTGAGTTCTTGGTCTGGAGGTTTTGGTAGAGACTAAAAATGTTTCGCTTTGGTACACTTGTACATCCGGTTATCTCTTTTATCATCTAAATTACTCACTTTGAGCTTATGTTTTATGAGTTTCAAGTTTGTTTTCTCTACCTTGAGTATACTTTTTTTTGGTATTATCTGTAAGACATCTGTATTTACCTGAGGTGTATGAATTTGCTCCGGGTCTTGTTTGTGATATCTTCTTCCTGCCTAGGGCAACTATGAAACTCTACCATGGTGACTGCAACTTTGCTGGCACTTTCTGGAATGCAGTGCTCACCATTTGTCAAATTTATAGCCAGTACTGTAGATGTATAGCAAAACAGTCTTCCTGTCCAAATATTCAGTGTCATGTGAGTGTGTACTGTAATTGCCTAGCAACAAACTTTGCCTCTTGTCGACTGCCATGTAATTCCTTGGGAATGTTGTACAGGAACTAATAAGAATGATAACTATATTTAATAATTTATGTGCTGTGCTTTGAGAAGCATCACTTGTATAGGCTTGTGACGTATTTGATCTTATCGTATAATAAGAAATGTTCATTTAACTTCTTTGCATTCCTTCCCCCCTACCCGTTTGTCTGACTGGTTGTTAATGAACTGTTCAGCATCACAATTTCCATAATACTCTTATGTTTAGATTATGCTGTTGGCTGACTCAGTGTAAACTGCAAATATTCACAAGTCATAATTCTGGCCTCTAAACCGACACTTTAAAAATTCATTCTGTGTTCTTTTGTCTTTTATCAAGAATTTTGAAGTACAGCTGTTTGAGACAAACTTGACTAATTGTCACATTAATTGGTTTTTTTCTGTTTTCTGGAGCTTTCAGAATAACAGCAAAAGTTATTTTAAATAAAGATCTACTTGACATTCTAGCATTATCTGTTTGCCTGCCTGCAAGGAGAGGTCTGTGCTCTAGGCAGGCTATATAGGCCAGATTCAGGGGGGAAAAAAAAATCATAGTAAGGGGTGACTCCAAGGATGATTTCTCAATAAGGTTTCTCCTTATTTTCTCCTTCTTTTTTTCTGACTTAGTAGTGAGTTGCAGCTCAAGTACTAATCCTCAAAATTGAAAGCTCAACTGTTTAGTGGTGGTGTTAGCTGTATTACAAGAGGATTAACACAACGAATGTCATTGCACGGTGCACCTATCGCAATCCACTCAAGCAAATCAGGTTACAGATGATTTTTCCGTAAGTAGAGCTCAGATGTAAAAGTTCACTAGGAGCTGCTTTTGTTGTGGAGCAGATGTCCTCCAGCAGTTTTTCACAGTCACTCTCACTTTCTCATGAACTCAGGAAAAATAAAAGTTGCTTAGCCAAGTTTAAAGGAATACTTTTCCTTTAATATGAGAGAAGGGCAGCCAAGCTCTAGCTGAGCTCTGGGAAGATATGATGTTGTTCTTACCAAAGTATGCTGCAGTTTTATTAGTGGAATATCTGGAGGAAAACATACAGATTAATTCCTTCAAAGTAGGAAAGTGATATTCCAAAAAGGGTGGTATAAGCAGCTGCTAAAATACAGAAAGCATCTGATTCTGTTAAATGTAGCAAGTAACTGTCACAATAATCTTAAGTATTATTTTGTTTAGTATGGTAGAAATGGAAAATTATTTTCTACCTGGAAGCTTAAGTTAAGAAAGTGATGTCAGTCCTGCTATATGGACTCTCCAATCACCTCGCTGTTTCATGTGGAAGCAGAAACTCATGATGGCAGTAAACACAAGAATTGACTGAAATAGTAGATTACTTTCTTAAATATGAAAAATTATGATATTTGATAAGTTTATAAAATTAAGTTTACTTTTTCATCCAGTGTTTCAAGAGACAAGATGATAATCAAGTTCTTTAAAGTTAATTGTAGCTACTGACTTGTTATTCCCCCTGTACAATCAATGCCTGAATAAGTAGTCAGCTACTCACTTGATTCATTAGCCTTGCTGTGGAAGAGAGGAATTGGACCTAATTATTTTGTAATTCTGAATGTTTGCTTCTGTATCAGTCCTCTCTAAAGTATATCATAACAATGGCTTCCATTCATAATGAAAACTGCAGGAGCCAAATTCATAAATATAAATTTTAGTAGAGTGGTTGAAATTGAATTTTTGACACTGTTGAGTAAATAGGAACTGAAACTCTGCTTAGACAAAAGTGGTGATTTGAAATGGTCATCATAAATTTGAAGGAACTAGTGGGAAAGTAGTTTGAGTGTATTTTCTCCCCCACCCTCCACATTAACCTTTCACTACAAGATCATGAACATTTAATCCATCCCAGAGCAAACATACTGATGATGTTTCATCTTGGAGTGTTAGGTGAAGGCTAGCTCTTGGCCATCTCCATAACAGAGACAGAAGGATGCCACTGAAAACCAGTGTCTTTCAGTCTCTCCTCAGCTGAGAAATCCATCTGTGCAAGTTTGCCCTTTGCCTCCCCCAGTTCTATATTGTGCAGATTACATGGTGGTGCACAGTATCAGAAAAATTGTTTTTCAGAGAGGATACTTCTTAAAGGGCTTTCTTAACTGAAATGTGATCATTACTTACCAGCTTCTTAAAGTTTTATGTATATTACTGAGAAGAAAAACAAAAAATGTAACTGATTTTTTTTCACTCCAAACTGGAAAATCAGTAATTTCTCCATTATTGAGATTTATTAAGTTATTTTATTAATTTTACTTTACATTGAACTGTTCCATCAGTGTTTAAAAATGTAAAATTTTGGCTGAAAATGAAGTGCATCAGAACCGCTCTTTCAAACTTCATTAGTGGAAGAAAAATATTATGATTTTGTCTTGTGGCATGAGAATCAAAGCTAAAGCTGTGAATTACTAGTTACCACTTGAATGCTTATACATCCAATTTTTATTTGGATTAATTAAGCTTGGATTTTGAAATTGTAATGAATTTAAATTAATTAGATCTAACTGAAAAGTCTTCTGTTGGAAAGTAAATAAATCACGGCTCTTCGTGTATTTCAGGTAACATACAAGGAGCAACAATAGTGGATGCCCTTGATACACTATACATCATGGAAATGAAAGAGGAATTCAAGGAAGCCAAGGAGTGGGTTGAAAAAAACTTGGATTTCAATGTGGTAAGTAGTGTTCTGATGAACATTTAATGCTCTGTTTAGTCTCCAGGGACCAATTGATGACTGGGTTCTAATATGAAAAGCGTGATGCAAGGCTACAGAATTTAGATCATTGATAGACAAAGCAAGGCAAAAAGCTGGAACATAAGTAAGAAACTTACTGTTCTGCTTGTATACTCTTTTTCAATCTAAGAGATTTAGGTAGATGGCAGGCAGCAAGCTGGACTGAAGGAAGGAAAAAGGAAATAGAGTATTTACCATTGTAAAGTAAACAACAGCCTTTTCAGCTTTTTTGGATAGAAGAATCCAGACACTTCAAGCATCAATTTCTTTGTTATGTAAACACTGTTCATTTTCACTTTGTGAAATCTTCCACAAATGTGACTTGTGTTTAGAGAAAGCTACACGCCATACATACTACTTAGATTCCTTTGTCTAGTCCAGTGAAGTTGAATCCCATGAGTTAGGCTGAACTATTGGCACAACTGAGCTGCTTTAGTCTTATGAAGCACCAGGTCTTCATAACTGCAAGTACAAATCACTCTATTAACTGGCAAATATGCAGCTGAGAGCAAAGTTCATTATTGAAGCTTTTATTCTAGAAAGGCCCTGAAGAACAGGCAAGAACCTCTGAAAAACATCAATTAAACTGAGAAGTCCTGGGTTTGGTCTTTTTTTCTTTTTTTTTCTTTTGTGGGCCAGAGGACTTATTGTAGTTGCTGGGTATAGAGAGCTGATAGAGTACCTCTGTTGATCAGTGTAATAAAGTAAGAAAGCGTTGTAGGCACAGTGCACAGAGCACTTAAAAGCTCTTGTAGTTGATGTGTGTAATGTTAGAAACACTTTCTGAAAACAAAGTACTCTTTCTAATAGGTAATGCAAAAGCCAGGATTAATTAGCTTCTCTTACATGCTTCAGAATTAATTATCATTTTAAGGAGTTAATAAGAGTGGATATTACATCGTTTATATAAGCAGTAATTTAATGTGCATTTATATTTACATGTGTAATGTAAATACAGGATAGTAAACAGTGCTTCTGAGTAGTGTCAGAAGCCTAAATGACATGCTAACTTTATTTTGTGCATAAATTTTTTTTTTCTAAAAGAATTTATATAATACTAAATTCCTGCCTTATTAGCTTGGCATTATTAAGATCTAAGAACAAAACAACATAGAAAATAGCAAACTCCATTTTAAAGGATGAGCTGAGCTCTACTTGGAGAAATATCGTAGTTTTGTAGAGTGATTTATGTTATTACCACAAAAATCTTTGTGGGTACATAAATCTTGCTATATGTCATACTGGAACCTTATGGATGGTATTGCCTACAATTTCAGGTCCTCTTGTTAATGCATTTATTTTTTCTCAGTAATGTTTTTAAGCTATGAAGTCTTTCAAAATGTCTGAAATCCTGTATTGCATTAGTTGATCAATGCAGCAATCAAGCAGATTTACCAAAGCTGCTTCATAGATAATACTGATATGCATCAGTAACAGTATCTTGTTCCTGATATTCTTGTAAATAGCTGTCTTGAGTTTGACACCTCAGAAAATTATTCTCATAATGCTTCATAATCATATAGGATTGAATTTTACATTGGCATCAACAGTGAGTAGATTAATTTTCCCAAACTGGAAAAAGGAAATGAAAACAAATAACTGCAACACCAACTTCAATAAAGGTTGTGCATTTGTTTAGTGGCTGGATTGTCAGAAGCTACTCAACTTTCACTCTTATTTAGTTTTTAAGTATAAGTTCTAGTTTTAAATGCTGTTTTGTATTTGTATCTTACTGTTTAAAGAACAGGAGGGCCTTTTGTGTTTAAGCATTTATCCTGTATCAGGTGTTGCTCAGCATTTTCTGCATTAACGTTTTGTACACTCTTACATGCTCCTGTTTTAGAAACCTTTGTTTCATGAAAGTGATTTGTTTTTAAAAACTGACACACTAACATATCCTTAATGGTTATTTCTTGTGAATAGTATAAACTTGTATTTAATGTTTCTGGTTGTTTCCTGGGCAGTGACTGCTTAATCAGGTTTTGGGGAGGCATATTTGGGCTTTATTTACATAAATAGGATTAGTTTTTCTCTCCATTTATTCTTAGAACTATGTATTTTACATGTTAAATTGTTCTTTACAAAAATAGCTGTGACTGTAGTCTGTAGCAGAATCTTTTCTCTGTGTTCCACGTCAGTGCAGCTGGATAGAGGAAACTGTTTCAAACTCTATAGGATACTCATTGTACATGTTGAATTATTTGGCCAGCACTCAGATTCTCATCACTTGATCATAAAAGTTTCCTAATGTCACTTTGTAAAGTAGGCATTAGTTTATCCACATGAAAGCATTTATAGAATAAAGATGACTTAATGGGAAATGTCATCATCTCTTTATGTGTTAGATTTCAGTCCCGCAATTCAATGAATTGAATGTCAGGGTTACTCTTATTTACCTTTCTGAAAATAGGTTTTGATCCTGAAGGAAAATTCTAGAAAAGTAAATGACACCTTTCTCAGCAAACTTGTGCATTTTAGTAAGCTTGTGAGTGGATGTGTTTGGAAGCTTCCCCTTTTGGAGTATAAATGCTTAGGCTATTTTGGTTATAGCTATAGCTGGTAACCCTGTGATTTTATAACTGAGATATCCACGTTGCAATGCTTGGAGCTGTTTTTCTATTCATACTGCTGAAATTTTTTGTATTTGACACCTTGCTGAGTTTTCAGCCAAACTGAGCCGTTCCTTCAGGCATTAAGTTACATTTTCTGATTCTGTCAATGTTTTAAGAGATTTAAACATACCTTTGGAAAAAGTTGGCCTTTACAGTGGCTAAATCCATGCTCTTGTACCATGGATGTGTGCTCTGTTTTCTGTTAAAGCACTTCATCTCCCTGGGGGATTTATCTTTGCTCTTCTAATTAATATAACTAAGGATTTGTTCTGACCTCCCCATGCATGCTGCTGCTCACATGTCCTTTTGCAGTGCTTGCACACAGCCCAAGGCTGCACTGGGCTGGGTTGTATATCAACATATTAGAACGGAGGAAAAAGGAGCCAGTCTTTCATGGGATCTCTAGGGAGCTTGGCTGTTTCCTAGCTACAGCTACACACTGCTACGTGCTTCTCTGCCTTTACTTTTTATCATTTGCTTCAGAATCTGCACACACACACAGAGCATTCATAGCTTTCTGAAAGAGTTTTTGTACCACCACCGAACTTGTGCTTCACACTGGGGAGGAAAAAGCTATCAGTCTCTGCAACACAAGGGCTGAACCTCACTGAATCCAAACTTGGGAATAGAGATAGGAAGAGGGATCTTAATGAGGCAAATGAAGAGTTCTGGTGTCAGGAGGAAGTGGCGCAGGAGCTGAGCCACATGGCACAGCAGTGAAGGGTTGGGAGCTGTTAAGTATTGGAATTGATGACGTGTCACTTCTACACCCAGATACACCACAGCGTCATTAGGATGAGCGACTAAATCATCTGTCCCCCTCTTCTTCAGCCCTCTTAAACTCCTTCCCTGCAAAACAGCACTCTTGCCCATACTTCATACTAGAAGCAGTCCTTGACCTACATGGTGTCCTAAAGCATATCTGGACATTGGCTGGAACAACACAGGCCCAAACCAGATCAGAAGGTGCTAACAATCAAATGGTACATGGGACAGGGCTTGACCTGCTGATCAACTGTGTGATGTAAATGTAGCCAAACAGGATCAGAATGAGAACAAGGTATGGAGCAGAAAGCCATGCACTTATTGGGATAAGAAGAAAATAGGAAAAGTATGAAGAGCATTTCATTATTTCCTCTTGAAGAAAGATGCTAATGAATTGAGGAACTGCATATAGAGAAGGGAATGAATAAAAAGGTGGAGATACCTTCAGTATTGTGTCCTGCCAAAGCTCTTAAGGAAAGCTGTTTACAGGGGTCAGTCACCGTATCTGATTTTATAAGCCACTTTAAAGCTTGAAGGCTAACTTAACAGTTCTGATTTTCATCTTTGTGCTTAGCTCTGAAAATATGAGTATCTACTAAGGAAGTTTTGTCAGCAGCTTCATGCAACGTGAAAGTTTTGTGAGTGATATGTCTACTATTTTGGGAGCTGGAAAAAGAACTGCAAAAAAAAATAGAAACTTCAAGTTATGGCTTTTTCTCTACTGTCATATATAGGTCAACATACTCCTTTTCCAAGATGCAGAATAGCAAATATTATTTGCGTCTAGTTATTAATGCTTCCAGCATTTATCATTGGCTCACATCTATCTATGGTGTGGCAGTCTTTTAGAACCCAGTTTACATATATCAAACTTCATTTACAAATCAAAGTCATGCTACTTTCAAACTGTAGGTATTATGGTTGACTTGTAATTATACTTAGCAGTCCACAACTTAATGTTCTTACTTGAAAGCAGTTGGTTTTTTGGTGCTTTATTCTTGGTGGGTTTTTCTCTTCAAGTGAGAAAATCAGAATGTTCCTTAATACAACAATTTGGAACAGAATGGCTTTCCTATTAAAAAAAAATAAACATCGTGTGAGAAGTGTGAGTAAATGAACTTCAGCTACATGTATGTCTATGAGGGTCTATGGGGTATCTTAAGAAAGCCAGCAGTTGAATATAGTTGTTTAGTTTTTGGGACTATTTGATTACTAGTTTGCAGCATAACTTGCTAGTACACTAAGTTATAGACTTCAGTGTGATTTGATTTTGCTTTGCTTCTGTGTAAGAACTTACTTTGATGGGCTAAAAGGAGATCCTGCAACTTTATTACTAAATGCAGCTCTTTTGCTGCTAGATTTCATTAATGCCTTCAGTAGCACTTTATTTTTATGCCTGTTGAAAGTCTTGCAGTTTGGCATACAGGGACTTGAGCAAGGTTAAATACCATGTTATGCAATAACCAGGCTTTGACACTTGCAATAAAAAGGTTGCTAAAATTGTTTCCCATGTCTTTAGGAACTGAATATTTTAGCAAGCTGCCAGTAAATTTCATTTGTGGAATATGAATGAAACTTTTTTCCCCACAATTGCAAGTAATTAAAATCTTGTTTAATTACAGTAGCTGAAAGTGAGCTATTGTAGTACTCTCTATGGCTCTATGATACTTCCTGGACTACTTGAAAAATCTAAGATTTGTTGCTGTTCCTAACCTTTGTGCTTCACCAGGGGAATACTGTTATTTAATAGTAATAATAATTACAAGTTCATCTCATTTCACAGGAAATGTGGGTCCTTTGTGTCCACTTTTTAGTCTAGAATTATATACATTATTCAGCATTGCTCAGTGTAGGGCCTCTGGTGTTCTCTTGCACAGGTTGTTAAACTGCAGGATATGGGCTGCTTGCCATGGTACAGTATGGGGTGTGTGCTTGGGGGGAGTCACAGTATTCCTTGTGTGCAGGAGCAGTAGGTGGAAATGCAGATGAGGTGACTGAAGTTCTATGCAGTCTTGGTAGTACAAGAACAGGAGAACTGAAGGAAAGAAAGTTTTGGAAAGAATCTGTGCAATAAATAAGACCGAAACAAATTATTTGGTAAGACTTGTGATGTTATTTTCTATTATCTTTATGAAAACTAAGAGAGTAAGCTCTTTATCAAATATAAATTAAGGTGGTCTGATTATTGGGAATATAGTCATCTGTGTAAAGAGCAGACAATATTTTCTCAAACTGAATTATGAATGGCAGAACAAGTAACCAGTCCTGGTGAGTGCCAGGTGGAAGCTCACACTGGATAAAAAAAATCAAGTTGTATTTCAAATGTTGTGTTCATAAGTGAGGGTGACTTCTCATAAGAAAACACAGACGGAAATTGTTTTTATCTTGGTCTATGCATTATGGAGAGGAAGACTTTAAGGAAAGAGATTTTTGGGAAGCTGAAGGAGTCTAATAGGCAAAAGGCTTCAGGAGAGCCCAGCTGACAGTCATTGTCTGAACAGTGCTTTTGATATTAAATTTAATCACAGCTGATTGAAGCTTCAGTAGTTTATCAGTTGTAGACTTAATCCTCCGGTTTACAGAAGGGTAGGGGAAATCAAGTGGTGAGACGCAGCTAAGATCATGTCATAGGTTTGCAAATAAAATAGACATGCAAGAGTAGCACAAGTTAGCCAATGTTCTTAGTACTTTATTTCTCCCCTGCACCCCACCCCATTTGGTTATATTTGTTGCTTTTTGAAGATGGGATTTCATAAGTATTGTCACCCTTCCTTTCTTTAAAAGAAATTAGTTTAATAGGTTTACTAGTTAAATCTGTAACATTCTGCAGCTTCCTGAGTGTTTCTGGAACTACAGTTCCTTTGCTTAAACATCACCCCTCTCCCCTGCCCCTATTTTAGCATTTCCCCTTGTCAGGACAAAATGTAGACATTCAAATAGCAGAGCAAGCTGATATTTCATAGGAACAATAAGATGTAAGCACAGTTGTGTACTCACAAAGGTATTTCAGATATTCTCATACACAGCACATGGCCATGCAGTCTAATTGGGGTACTAATGAAAGGACCATAAAACTAGAAGTAGTATCTATCCAGTTGGTCAGCACCATTTTATAAACTTAGGATCTTAAAAAAGGAACATTATAGTCATGTTGAAATAAGCATGCCCAATCACCTCTCCTTACAGAATTTCCATTAGATATAATGGAAAAAATTCAATCACTTCTCAGACCTGCTATGTAATGATACAACGATGGTTTGAAAGGGAAGGCTAAATTTGAAAGAAAAAATAAAATCATTCTTACCTCTCTAGGTGATGAAGTAGAAATTTTGGGAAATTCAGATCAAAGTTTTTTCTGTTATATTTTGGCACTGTTAAATGGATCATAAGGTATTTATGTACAGCTGGATCTGAGAGCAAAATAAAAAATAGTATTGCTTATTTAGGATTTGACTGCTGAGTAGAAATATATGGACTTTGTTCAAAATGTGGTTGATTAAAAATATGAAAAGAGGGTAATGATCAGGGTGTTGCATCTTCAATGTGTCATACAAAAAATTTTAAAAATCAAACCAGAAAGAAGGATAAAGTTGGTGTAGCAGAAATTTGTTATTTTTAGGAGAAGTACACTTTTCTTAACAGACTGCTTCTTCACATGAGCTTTTCACAAATGTATCTTTGATATGAAATTATAAAACTTTGTTTTGAAAATTGCTGTAAATTCTGTGCTAAAAATATACTAACCTGGTATAATGAGTTTAAGAATAACTATAATACATAGTTATTAAGCATGCAGCTTTCAAATTTACCATTAATAAAATGTTTGTCCATTTCATTAATTGCATTTACTTCGGTGACTTGTATAAAAATTTTAGTGAGAAACAAGGATTTTGAACAAAGGGTCACAGATGTGTTCATGTGACATAATGGAAATTTGATAACATTAAAACAATGGTTACCTTCAAGAAATGTCCTGAAAGATCACCCCTTCAAAAAACATTCAAGATTACAATGCAACTAATCTTTGTGGCTCAACAGTAAAACCTTTATTCACATAACTTCCAAGTCATCTTTTTGTCTGTAACTGATTTCTAGAAAATGATCAGTGCATACATACTGAGCTTTTTTTAAAGGGCCTTTGCCTTCCTTGAAACATAACCCTGGCTTTGTGAATTAAATGGTCATATTAAATCCAGAAGGGCAAAATGTAAGGTTCTGGAGACAAAATATTCAGGTCATACATCACTCAATTTACTTTAGGCAATTGAAAATCAAAAAGTAATTTAATTCAGTCCTCAAAGGAAACACAAGTGTCTGGGATATCTGATTAACTCATTTCCTCATCTAATACCTACCTCTTTACAGCTTCAACTTTCCTATCAAAGAAAAGTTCTTGACATATGCTGAGACTTAGGATTGAAATGTAAAGAACCTGAAGTTCTGAAGAAGGTTCTCATATAAAATATTCTTCATAGGAGTTTCAGCTAGCTCAAACTCCAGGGAAGAGAAATGGCGCCTGTCACTCATTTAATCACCATTTCTTCAATTAGATCAGGTCAGATCAGCCTTTCTTAGGTCAGACCAATTCTTTACTAGTTGTCTCAGGTGTTGGATTTAGTTAAGGCAGACTAATGTATATATAATGTAGAGTTCTTACACAGGTAGCCTGCTTAGGAGGTGTACAGGTGTATTGTCTAGTTAGTTCAGATTTCTAGAGGATTTAAATGTTTTTATATCCATCTTCCCAGGTTTAACATGTATTACGGTATAATAAAAAGGCATGCACAGAAATGTTAAAGTTGAAGCAAATTCCTGTTTCCAGTTATTTCATTTGCCTTCTTGCTGAATTCAGTGAGACAATGACTGAGCACTTGGAAGCAGAAATAACAGATTTTGAAAAAACAGAAATGTTGGAAACAGAAATTAAGCTGCTTTTTTCCTTTGTACTTTTTTCCCAGAAAGAATAAGAGTAGATCTGTATTGGAAGAGCAGTGACAGAGGAGAAACTGCAGAGTTTCAGTACACTTAAAATAAACGTGAAAAAATGTTATGTTCTTAACACTGCAAGACAGCAAGATAACTTTTTCAGTTTTGCAATTTTAACACATGATGCCAGTCTGAGTTTTTGCTGGTAGATGTACCGGATGGCTTTACTTTGTCTGCCCCTTTGAATTGCACCTCATGTGTATTTAAAATCTGTACAGACACACACATATATACTATATGAATTATGTATCAATCAGAGTAATTCTGTGAATGAAATTATATCCTCCGTTTTTAGAGGGAGAAGTGCAGATTTTAGAGGAAAAAAAGGTAAGTGCTTGACTGTAAACTGGCTAGTATTGTAGCAATTCTGTGAGTGTGTTTTGAAGTCTGTACCTTTACAAGTTATAAAACACTGAACAACTCTGCAATGTGTCTAGATACCTTTTCTTAATCAGAGCACCTTGCAAACTGAAAAGCATGAAGTAATATTTCTAGTAAGTAGCCTAGTGCTGGGATTTTTTCCCTTTTTTTCTGCAAAGGCAGTTTAAAATCCATACAATTGAAAATCCATAGAAAACTGGGGGCAACAGTCTTCCCTCCTACTTAGAGTAACATCTGAATGTTTAAACTGGAAAAGCACAAGATCTAGCTGAATGAAAAAAGCCTGTAAGCCCTTCAGAGGAAAATCACGCAGCTCCACCATGCATTGATTTATATTAAATATAGCTATAGTGTATGTCAGCAAATAGAAAATGGAAAAGTAACTCAATAGAAGCAACAGCAACTCAAAACAAATGAAAGTCAAACACCTTATTTACATGCCAAAAAATTTTAGAAGATTGACTGCTGGGTACCATTTTTCTAGAGAATTACAAAAATGTAAAAAGTCATATTACAGAAAAAAGCTAAAATTAGGCAACTTCGCTAGATCACCTTTTCAACTGAATCCCTCGAGTGGATTGAATGTCACGTGTTAGCGTAAAACTGGAGAGATTTGGTGAAAAACAAGAGCATGTAGTGATCATGAGACTCAAATTTTTCATTTATATTTGAACATTAAAAGACAAGGAAGAATGTGCTTTGAGTTTTGGGACAGATAATGGCTATACTGCTCATTACCACAGACCTAGTCTCTATCACTGGTAAAGATCAGGCCAGCTTGGGGAGGACCGTAACTGTAATAGTGAAAGATCATCCGCTTCCTTGTCAATACACGTAATGATTACATTTTTATCATGATCATGTAATTAACTCATTCTAATGTTACCTCCTTTTTTACAATAACCTGCATTTGGAATGAAGTAGGAAAACCCTTGATATGACATTCGGATCAAGAGCTTCTCATACAGTATCTGAGAAGAGATGGTGTGAGATGAGGTAGTGTGGGACACATGATCTGAGAGCACTTTTTGGGCGAGTGATGAATCATCTACAAGGAAGTATTTAGATATGTAGATTTAGAGAAAGCCTTTTGTCCAAATGGGAGATGGAAAGTTAAACAGTATGGGGAAAATGGAGAGGCTATTTTGTTAACATGAGGAAGAGAAGAAAATGCTATAAAATGCTTCACAAAATCAAGAATATGCTGAGTTGGAAGGGAACCACAAGGATCATCAAGTCCAACTCTTAGCCCTGCACAAGCCCACCTCCAGGAGTCACACCATGTGCCTGAGAGTATCATCCAAACATTTCTTGAACTCTGTCAGACTTGATGCTCCCTGGGGAGCCTGTTCCAGCACCCAACCACCCTCTGGGTGAAGAACTTTTTTCTAGTATCTAACCTTCCCTTTATCTTCTGTGTTTTGCTATGCACAGCTGTTGTGGCTTAATATCTGCATGTATGTATATTTAAAAAGAAAAAGACAAACCCAAACAAACAAACCTATATAGAAATAAATGTTTGTTTATTTCAACAGAATGCTGAAATTTCTGTATTTGAAGTGAACATTCGTTTCGTTGGTGGACTACTTTCAGCTTACTATCTTTCAGGAGAAGAGGTAAGATATTTCACATGGGTTATCTGATGTATAATCATCTGGATAAGTTGTAAACTTTTAATTTAATAATTTTATGTATCCAAATCAAATGTGTTTAAAACTTTGAAAACCACTCCATTGGGTTTTCTTCTATTACTGTTACTTTCTGTAAGTCCTAAAGCTATTATTTCATTTGAGTATTAAATGATACTCAGGTCCTTTTCCTGTGTTGGAACCATACCAATACATTCTTATTGGGCTTTGTGCTATAGTGTGTAATTATGGAGTTCCTATGCTATGATAGTGGTAGATTTGGTACATCAGCTTCCTGCTTCGCAAATGGGTTTCAAGCATATGCTTGAATTCCTATAAACTCTAGTTCTGTTGACCTTCCTGAAAATGAAGCTTCGACTCAGGTGGGAAAGACATGAAACCATCCAAAACATGAAAACTGGTAAGCCTATACATGTGAATGTCTTTAAAGCGTTAATGATTCATTCTTCTCTATTGCCTTCCATGGGTTCTGGAGAGAATGAAGATGCAATTTCAGCTAAGAGCTTTGTCTAAATGCAATTCTGTAGTATTTTTGGAGAAGGCCGAAGACTCACGGGTCAAAGATACCATATTAAGTCACAGGTACTATGATATTTCAAATTTTTAGCTTGTATAGTGGTTTGACCCTGGCCAGATACCAGGTACACACTACAGCCACTCTCTCACTCTCCCTCTGCAACTGGACAGAGGAGAGAGGGAAAAAAAAAAAAAACAGCTAAGAATCCATGAGTTGAGATGAGAGCTAGGAGAGGTCAGTTACTGATTACCTTCACAGACGAAACAGACTCAAAGTGGGGACAGTATTTAAATTTATTACTAACAGGATAAGAACCAAAGAGTGAGAAATAAAACAGCCTTAAAAACACCTTCCCCTCACCCCTCCTTCCATGTTCTCCCTTCTCCCCTCCAGCAGTGCAGCGGGATGGGGAATGGGGGTTGTGGTCAGTTGTTGTTTCTGCCCTGCTCCCATGGGGTCCCTCCCACAAGAGACAGTCCTTGATGGACCTCTCCAGTTTGAGTCCATCCCTCGGGTAGCAGTTCTTCTCAAACTGCTGTCCCATGGGTCACTCCTCCATGGGGTGCAGTCCTTCATGAATGAGCTGTACTGGCGTTGGTCCCCCACAGGGGCCACAAGTCCTACCTGGGAAAAACCTGCTCCAGTGCGGGCTTCCCTCTCCACGGGCTGCAGGTCCCTAGCAGGACCCTGCTCCATCTTGGGCCTCCCACAGGGTCACAGCCTCCTTCATGCATCCACCTGCTCCAGCATGGGCTCCTCCATGGGCTGCAGGTGGGTCTCTGCACCCCGATGGTCCTCCATGGGCTGCAGGGGCACAGCTGCTCCACCATGGTCTTGCACCACGGGCTGCAGGGGCCTCAGCTCCGGTGCATGGAGATCCTACTCCCCCTCCTTCTGCACTGACCTTGGTGTCTGCATAGTTGTTCCCATGTTCTCACTCCACTCTTCCCTGGATGGAATTCTTTCTTCGTAACAACCTTCTGTTCTTAAATATGTTATCACAGAGGCATTACTATCACCCCTGATTGGCTCAGCCTTGGCCAGCAGCAGGAAGCCCATCCTGGAGCTGACTGGCATTGGCTCCACGGGACAGGGGAAGCTTCTAGCAGCTTCTAACAGAAGCCACCCCTGTAGCCCCCCCGCTACCAAAACCTAGCCACAGAAACCCACTACAGCTTGGCACTTGAAAAGTCTTTAATCTTACTAGTTCATATTTCCGTCTCTGTATTATAGTAGTATTTTACTGTAGGATTACACAAGTTAATACTCTTTAACTGTAAGTTGAATTTATCATTGGATTTCTTTAAATCCAAAGTAATTACTGGTGGAAACTCCACAAAACCCAAAAAAAGATAATTTTTTCATATGTAAATTTCCCAAATACTTGATAGGGTTCTGTTTTGAACCTGTCACTTTAAATTAACTTAAATTCGATGGTGTACATGTTGGATTTTGTTAAAATTTCTCATTACATTCAATTTGCATTAGCAGGTACAATTGGGTCACGTACCTGATAAAGCAGTTAAAAGGAAACAATGTTCCTCTGACATTTTTATGTGTGAAGAAGACTTGCCTGTTTGTTTTCCATGGTCCTGTCCTGAGTGTAGCTGGTATTGAAAGGACATTAATGTCTTAAAATAAATACCTTTTAGTATTTTAACTGACTTGTAATTTTGGGGGGAAAAAATTGCACTTAGACACTTAACAGTAATGAAAAAAAACTGAGAGGTGCTTGGGAGATGGCTTTTTTATTCTTCCTAAATATTATTTTACTTATGTTTCATCTCTGACTCTTAAAGGAAATCACTCATCCTCCTATAGTAACTCAGCACAGAAATAAACATATCTAAGCGTATCTCCAGTTGAAAGCTCTTCTTGGATTAAATAGTTGTATCTTTCACTGCAGATCTATTTGGCAAACAGGAGTGAACTTTTCCAGTATAACCTATTTCTACACTTTAATTAACCAGTTCTGACAGAAGCAGAGAATATTTCTTGGCAGATGACAAGCTGGTAGATGAATGCATGTGAGCCTTTACATCAAGCAACAGTTGTCTGCCAAATGCCTGAACCATTTGTCATTGGTGCTGGTGATTTCGCCTATATGTTGATGGTTTGTATCTTGTGTCTGTTAATGTGCAGTCTTGCTTTCAATCGGTGCTTATAGTTTCTCCTGATTAACACCTAGTCATTGCTTCTCAACCATTCCTTCATCCTTAGGGAGGCAGCTTTACCACTACCTCTTGGACTAGATTGATAGCAACACCCATGTTCCAGTAAAACTCTTGTACAAATGAAATGAGGAGACATCTGAAGCAAAAAGAAGTGTTTCACAGAGTGGATAATTAAGTGGAACTCTTTGCAGTGGAATGTTGTCGATAATGGATGCTAATGCCCATTCTAAAAATGACAGACTCATTAATGAAATTAAAATGGGCTCTTAAACACAAAAAAAGAGGTGCATGATTAAGGAGGGTGCTGAGCTCTTGCAGGCCAGGAAAGGCACCGCCCATGCTTGCCACTGGTTCTCATACTCTTTGGTAGGCATCTACTGTCTGAGGCAGAATGATGTTCCTAAACAGTTGTCCTGATGACTTAGAGAGTGTGACTCAGCACATGCTGCCCTTATTAGATTTGGGGAAACTTCATGATTTGTCTCCTAAATCCAAGACACTGAAGCAATAGCCAGCCACTGCCTATGGAAAGAATGGGATCCAGGAGATTGAGGTTTTCCATGCTATGTGGGTCTTCCTTCACTAGTGCTGTTGAGAGGTGTGGAAACGCCTGAGGTACCCAGAGACTGGCTGCTACCATAGAAAATATATATTTAATAATCTGTTAGTCCATTATATTAGTGGGTGTTCTTAAGGAGGTGGCATAATCTGTATGCACACTGTTCGGAGGATTAAGCTTTCTCAGTTAAAAACTCAATTAATTCTTTATCAGATTAACTATTAAAAAATCTTACATTTTCTGTGCTCACTTATCAATATCCTAATTAAAGCAAGCTATGTTTCAGTAAAAGGAGTGACAGAAGTAATTATTGTTTGTACTTCTGAATTACATTTCCATGGGTAATGATCCAAAGCTGCAACACATTGTATGTTCCATAATCATTTGTAAGTCTAACAAATCATGATTAAAGAATATCCTATCATATTGAGTAGTTCCTAAAACATCCTGCTCATATAATAGTTCATTTAGATAAAGGCACCAATGTGAATCATTCTAAAAATGAACAGATTGAATACTTTGCCATTTGATAACTATGTGTACCGCTCGCTTGCAAATGGAGCTATGAGATGCATTCTATTAAACTTCCTACAGTTTCCGCCTTACTTGAATTAATATGAAATACCTAAAAGTGCTAGAAATGTCATATGCTTTAATTTTTTTTTAAAAATTTGATTACTGTCTAAATCCAAGCTAGACAGATTTCCAGTCAAATATCAAACTTCATTTGTAAAACAGCTACAAATAGCAAAAAACTTTATTTAATGTAACTGTTTCAGTGCTGCTCTTTTTTTGTTGGTTGTTTTTCTAGTTTGTTTCAGGTTTTTTAACTCCTTTATAGTAATATTGCATGTGAATGCTTCCCTGGTATTTTTTCATGAGTCAGTGACTGTAAGGTATTATTAAAAATAAAACTAGCTCTTTTAAAGCACTGCTAGTACTGACATACATGAAAGTATTGGTAGAAGCCTATAATATGGTAAATTTAACCCATCAGAATGGGACAGATTTTTTTTTTTTTTTGCAAATTTCTTGATGATTTTCTTTAAATTAAACCTGAATTCATTACTAAGTAAGTAATTTTAAGCAACTTTTTGTTTTGGTGCTGGAAAATAAGATGTCTAGTAAGGGAGAAATTTGTTTTACAACTGCTTTGCTGTACTTTGCTAGTCTGATGTAAAATCCTGGTATACTAAGGGTCAGGAGTATTGCATGCAACAAGATCCCCTGTTCTGCAGATGCAGATATTCACATATTTCCACATGTATTCATATAAGGAGATAATTTGTTAACTTTTGGAGGACGACAACATTGTATCCTCTAGCAGCAACTAAGGTCTTTCTTGGAATTCATGGAGATGACAAACATTACTTGTGAGCACTGTAATTTTCACTGTTGGGAATGACTGTGATACTGGTGCTGAAAGTCATGGTAAATGTGTGGCGCTGCTCTTAGTCGGATCAGCCTTGTATATTCTCTAGCTCTTCTGATTTACTCATAGCTGGTTCTTAAAGGCACTGCTAAAGCTGTGTAATAAGGAAACTGTTTTACTTGAAGGTTGGTTCCACAATCAGAGAATACATTGCACAGGCAGAAATAGAAGGAGCTTCTAATTTGCTGTTTGTCTGAATAGCAAAAAAGTAAATCCAAAATGCTCTGAAGTGAATAAGGAACACATGAGTTTCAGATCCAGCTGGTAAGTTTGCAGATTCCTTTGAAGCTTTTCTGGTTTTTGAGTGGGATAAGTAACTTTTTTTTTTGTCCCAGAATCAAAATATTTTGCATTCAGCAGCTGTTCTTCCTTCATAATATGCTTATATTGCCATTCTTCTTCAGGGCATGAAGCAGAAATGTGACAGATTTTTGAGGGTTTTTTTTAGTCTGGCAGTACAACCTGTTTGAAGGAATGTGAATTTATCCTGATTAGGATGAAGGAATAACAATTAAAAAACCAAAACAAAACAAAAAAGCAACAACAAAAACAAACTAAAAAAAACCCCAGACCTAAAAAAACAACCAACCAAAAAAACAAACTGTTCTTCTCGATGAGAGTTTCATCTATTACTCTTTACCAGCTGTTAATTAGAGGTTAAAAAAAAAAAAAAGTGATGACATATCACCTAATTAGTTTATATCTGCATTTAGAATCAGAGTTACAGTGCCACTATTCAACCTCACTTGATGATCTTGGCCTCCTGTCTGACTTCAGACCTAGTCATTGTTCACTTAAAACCACCATCCCTCAGTGATTGTAGAGCTGTCTTACTAATGAGGAGCAGGCATGAAATAATGATGCAGATGCTATTGATCTAGAGCTGCCTCTGCCAGGCTGACCACAGAAGATTACTGACTTCATATAGTGCTAAGACATTCTCCAGAATTTAGCTGTAGCTATTTTATCTGTCTCTCTCTCTCGTAGAGGTGTCTCTTCAGAGAGAATATTTAAGTTCCGTAGTTGCAAAAGAATATATAATCCATCATTTAGCAGTCTTGAATGTTAGGAAAACGAAATTTGTCACCTTTACAAAGGTATTGGCCTATTAGTGCAAATCAGAATGTAAGTTCCCAGTGTATGTGCCTTGGGGATCTTAGCTCACCAGTGTAAGAATTGGCCACATGTTTTATCTCCTGCTTCCTCTCACTTAATTTGACACTAATTAACAAGAGGCCTTTTCCTTTTATGCCTTGGAAGCTTGATTTCTAATGCCGTTTGAAACTGCAGGCATACTGTATCAGCTTGATCACTTCTGTGTGAATGCCACTTAACTCCTCCTTAATTGTTTTCACAGACTGGCAGTAGAGTTCCCTTTGTGGTACAAACTAGAAAACTGAAATTGCCTGTAGTTTTCTGCAGCTCTGTTTTCAGATTTGGGTCCTGTTTCCCACCTACCATCCATCTGCTGCCCATTTTAAGCAATACATCGGTATTTCAGTGGTGTCATGGTTTAGTTCCTTTAGAGGTCTGAAATTATCTTTAAGATTTGTTTCATTTTTATAGATTTATGATTGAATCCTGGAGCCATTCAACTTGGAAGTGACCTCAAGAGGTCACTAGTTCAGCCTCAGTATTGCAACAGTGCATTAGGCTTGTTCTTTTAAGAACCTGCTTGCATGGAAACCTGCCTAGGCTCTTCA
Source organism: Chiroxiphia lanceolata (assembly GCF_009829145.1). Classification (NCBI taxonomy): domain Eukaryota; kingdom Metazoa; phylum Chordata; class Aves; order Passeriformes; family Pipridae; genus Chiroxiphia; species Chiroxiphia lanceolata. The sequence continues at coordinate 65,790,431 of NC_045639.1, forward strand.
AGACAGAACACTGGGGCAAATTCATCTTTTCTTCAATGGCTTTGTTTCATGCACTGTGCTCTTTTACACAGATCTCTTATTGTTTCTTCTGGCTCTCTATTAAGCCTCCTGATTCTCTTTTTTTTTTTTAACTTTAAACACTTGTTCTTGAACGATTACTTTTACCCTGACTTGAGAGTTTTCATTTATGTTGCCAAGCATTATCAGTTTCTGTACTTCTTAGCTGGACTCAATATACTTTTAATTAACTTCTTTACAGTCATACCAAAAGAAGGTAGAAGTCATCTGAGCCTTTTGATTTGAGAATTTTGGACTCTGAACCTCATATTTTATTCTCCAAGTCATCTCCAAGCATTTTATGCATTTGCCTGTTTCTTTCTAAGTTCATTGCAGCTGGTCATCTTGATTCTCCTTCCAAACTTAAGCATTAGCAAAGTAAACCTTTTGTTTATAACAGCATGTTGAATTGGAGTGTGTGGCCCCTGTTAGATAGTAATACATCAAACTAAGCTAAGAGCTACTTTTTCTCTTATGGACTCTGAGTTTCTGCAAGAAGCTGTCATGACAGTGTATAAAAGCAAGGTTTATATCAGCTCTAATGTAACACTTAACATGGACAGAGAAGGTTTTAAAATCTCCTCTGTTTCCCACTATCACAGTCTGCAATCTCCATTAGTATTTCAGTCTCTTCATCACCTTTAATAAATCTAAGGCTGTTTACTTTCTGTGCTAGCTGCATCAGATTCCCTCTGGATTCACATTCTGGAGATAACCTTGACTCCTAAGATTTTCTTTTATGTAGACTGTTCTTTGCTGTTGCAAGCAGATTGCCCTTCAGTCTTCTATTTCTGTCTCTTAAGTTCCTGTGGTGCAATTATGCTGTCGCTGTTGATGAAACCCATCTCTCTTAAATAGGTTCCCTTTACTCCAAAAGCTTTCTCATTCCTAATATTTCTGTCCCCTTTCTCCCAGTGCTACTTGCTCAGCTGCTCTGTGCAACTCTGCCGCTCAAGCTGGCCCCACACATAACTCTGAGCAAAATTCGAAGATATGGGTAACAGAGATGTGGATTTCCAGTCTCTTGCACTTAATTAAAATGTTACTTCTTGGGTTTCCTTCTCTTCTGTCTCTACTTTGGAGTTACTGATACCACATATACATACCATGACACTGAACTTTCTCAGGTCTAAGTACCTGAAGCCTTGTGGAGACTCTGACACCTGTACCACAGTAAGGCACCACCATCAGGCACACAATTAACTGTAATCACCAACATTTTTTGTGCTTCAGAATAAAGGCCCTCAGGCAACTCTACTAATATAAAGTGAGAATAGTGGCAATTTACATTAATTCCATGAATTGCTGTCTGCTGGAGTCCAGCAGTGGGTATGTTTTGCTTTCGGTTCTCTGTCATCAGTGTGAATACCCACAGCAGGGGACTGAGAAGCTATGGTGATAGCTTGCTGCAGCTGCCATAACTAAGCCTCTATGAAACCAGGAGTCAGAGCCCTGATTTTGATCTGAGAAACATGAGGTTAGAACTTCAACCTGTACATAACCATGTTCATCACTTTTAATGGTTTCCCTTTCACATAACTGAAAGAAGTTTGTTTGGGGAGTTTTCTCAAAACAACAAAAAAAATCTGTTTTGTCCCATGGCAAACAACTTGGCATGTTGACTTTAGAAATAACCAAAAAGTCAGTTGCTCATTACATTAATTTTAACCAAAATCCCTGCTTACCTCCAGACTACTATAGTCTGATGGTAAATTGCTAGAAAGGAGAATGGATAATAATGAGAGCTAAGTATTATTACCTGATTGTGATTGTAACAGCTGTTGATTTGGCATAACCTCATGGGCTGTATTACTGAGTAGAATTCAAGCAGCTGAGAAGGAGCTGTTTGTTTCTTCTGAGGATTTGGCTCTCAACAAGCTCCTGCAGTTTCACTTCATTCTGGTTCTACAGAACAGTTGGAGAGAGATTGTCTATCAGAAATAGCAGTGTGTACGGTTTCCTTTTGAGCAGCAGCAGCTCCAGATAGACCCAAAAGAATTCTTTGCATGTGTGTTAATATATTGTACAGAAGAAGTGATACACTATTAACAGTCTGTCCAGAGTCACCATGCATCTGCAGAGAAGCTGTTTCCAAGATATTTCTCCCTTTTATCTCAGTGTTCACTTCTGTCACTTTGTACCAGCAAATGCAGTTGCAATTATAAGGAGTCAAAGCAGAGTAAAAACACAGTGCCTGAAAAGCTGGTGAAGTTGTTCTGCAGACTTAATAGAAAATGTACAACATATGGTTAGATACAGGGTTTGGTGGAGCCATTTGCAAGTAGTGTTTAGACTGTTGCAAATATCCATATCTAAAGAATAATCCTTATCTATAATATCACATCCGAGAATTTTACTTCTTTCTGCAAATGAAAACAACATAAAGATATCTCAGTCAGTGCTGACAGGGGGAATAGATCAGCATTAATTTATTCTGCTTAAATTCTAGGCTATGTAAAATATTTGGGAAAGTATATTCTCTCTGTGGATATGGTATAAAAGTTCAATTAGGTGATAAGTAAAAGATGTTATTGAATCATCGTACTGATTTTTGAAAAAAAAAAGTGAAAATATTATTTTACTCTGGGTGTGGAGTAATTCTTCATTTCTTCATCTAAATATTTCACAATGTATTGCTAGTTTATGTAAGAGTCCATTTTGGGCTTTGTCTCCCTAGACAAAAATAGTTATTTTTCATTAAGTTGGGAGCTAAGTAGGTGATAACTCTTATTAGCTTAGAGAATATAAAAGCATAAACCATCCAGTAGATTACTATGTTTTTGATTCTGTTGGCAGAAGGCATCTGAAGGCATTACTTCAGATTCTCAAAGCTGACTAGCAAAGAATCTTTCTACTTTTGTATCTTTTTGGAAAAATTTAAATTACTTCTATTAAAAATTATGTAAGCATTAATTAATTCTTAGTATTTTAAATACAAATCAAGCAAACAGAAATTTATGATGAAGTTGGGAAAGTTTCTTATCCAATTTGCTCTTTGAAGGATCATATTAGAAATTCATTACAAAACACCGCTTTGTACCTCATACCAGTTCGGCTGCGTCAAGCTAACTGTAAATCATTGAGAAAATTGAGTGCCTGAAATCAGAAGCAGACACCATTGCTGTTCTTGCATGCTCTTCATGTCTCCAGCAATAGATGCAGATAATAGTATCTTTGCTGCAGAAGCAATAAGTACTCTTTTAGTTTCCTTTGCACTTAGCAACATACTTGCTAAGCAGATCAAACGTGAAACAGATATATACAAGGTTCACTGGCTTTAAATTAGCATGAACTCTTGGGGTCAATTTATGGCGAGTGCTAATTGGCCTGTCTAGTAGTTTTTTTGGCAGGTTTGTTATTTTCAGACAACAGAAATTTGAAAGATTTGTAAGATGATAAGGGAGCTTTCTCCCATGTCTTTCAGTAACTGCAGGAATCCACATGCTGTTTGTTTGCCATTTGTTTGCAAAAATGCAATAATTGAATAATGTTGATAAATGTTGTGATTGATAAATGAGTGCAGTTCCTGTCTCTCTAGTGCCAAAAGCTTGCCTCTGCCATACACAGATTGTATTTGCACCCTATCTGCAAATGATTGAGAAGGAATTTGGACATGATGTTCACATGAAAAATCCTGTGCCACTTCCAGCGTGATGGATGCTAAGGGGAATTTGTGTTTTTGGCAGATGATTGTCCCTAAACAGAGCTGTCATGAAGTATTTGAAAGACAAATCTTCTTTTTCCTCAAATCAGTAAATATAAAGGCTCATTTTGCCCAGGGCTAAGTGCACAGAATTGTGCTAACTGCAAACTTTTCTTAAGCTAAAGACTGAGAAGAGGATAAACATGAAGATCTGAAAGCTGAAAAAGAGGGGTGGGATGTAGTACCAGTGTCTCATACAAATCTTACTTGGTTTTCTCAAGGAAAAATAATTTAGGATGTACTTAAACAGCAAATTCAGTTTCTTAGCTCATTGTTTACAGTGCAAGTCTTTTGACAACATGTATACAAGCTTTTGTATTCCTGGAGGTGTTATCTGGTCTGCTATCTTACTCTTTAATTTCCTAGTAAAGCATAAGATATAAGGGAGGTCAGGAGGTGATAAAACATTTTGAAAAAATTGAATTTTTTTTCATGTGTTCTGCTCTGATTTTCTTTACTCAACATCTTTAATTGCTTACATTAACCCACTCAACCCTGATGAACTCCTTCAAATAGTGGCTAATTAAGACAGTACAGTATAAGGGGACTCTTGTCATTCAGCTGCATGAAGGCTCAAGAGCTTATTTTAACATCCAAAAAACCCAACCTTATATAAAGTTACAAAATTCTAAAGCAAACAAGGAAGATCATTCCAGCACCACTGTTACTGGAGTAGAGTCAATCTCCAATTAACAGAAAGCTGTCTTCTTTCTGGTAGGGCCAGTTCCATTGTTTCTTATGCTTCAGATGCATTGAACTATCAGAAAGGCTGTGTAACTGGTTAATCTGAAGAACTAGATGTGTCTGGTTTGTTTCTTTTCCTCAGTCTTTAGGCATTCGTCTGCCTTTGCAGGCTAAGCAAAATAACCATACTAGTTGTTTCAGAAGCTGGTTCAGTCCCGTTAATGCTTTAAAGTCGTGTTGTCCCTTGGGGGGCAAATTGTCCTTAAGTTTTGCGAGCATGATTAGATAATTTTACAGTCCAATAAATCATCATGTGAAAAGGATATGCTATGAACTTCACTCCTTCCATTTTTCTTTGAAAACTCTTTTTTGTTTTCTTCAAACCAACAGCTGCAGAACAAAGTCAGCAGCTCACAATGCCGTTTCTTAAAGGATGCTATTTTCCCCAAATTGTTCTTAAAAACACTATTCATAGTATACAGACAATTTCAATCTTTTTCCTTTTATCATGCAAAACCAGTGAATAACTCAAACCTTCTCATCAGCATTTGCTGCTTGTAGGGAATCTCTTACAAACATCATTCAGTCTGTGCTCAGTCTTTTCTTTCCAGAGTTGCTTTTATTTCCATTTATATTCGAGAGGGAAGAAAAAATAATCTTCACGATTTCAGGCAAGATCTATAACTGCTGAGATGCTCTAGGCCAACATTGCCACACTGCTGCAGGAAACTACAGTGGTGGTTCTCAGCATGTCTGAGCAGAATTACTCTGTTAAATGCCATCAGCCTTTCTGATTTGCTTGAAGGTTCTGTGTTAATATGTTTATTAACTGACACAAGGTCAAAAGTAAAGACTTACTGAGATAATAAGAAGAACTTGCTCAACCATTTTTTTTTTGATGGACTATGACAGTTGGTAATAGAATTAACGAGTAGAGCCGGTGCTAAGATGCCCTTTTTCTAAATCATACTTCAAAGACATTTTTGTATCTAGTTCCAACTTGAAATTACAGTTAAGGTAATCTAATGTTTTAATTTACATACCATCAAATATGAAATTAATTTAGTGCAACCTACAAGGTATTCTCTAGGAATGTGAAGGGTTCAGTCAGAGAGTAATATAAAACACTAGAGCCATGTCATGGGTTTTGTTAAAAATGGAGAGAGCTTACATGACTGTCATGCCTTTTTTCTTTCCTCTTGCTTCAAGTGGGCGCATGGAAAGCAATGTAATAATACCTACACATGCTAATATGCACACTTGAAATCTTTGTGAATACTTCTAACCATTATTACCTCCAAATATGTACTGTATTCAAAAATAATGTTAATCTTTACAGAGAACAACTTATTGCTACTTAATTACAGGAATGATTTTGAGGTTTAGCTATAAAAAAAGTTTTAACTGCAGGGAATTCAGAGAAATAGTTGAATTGCTCATAAATATGACATGCTGGCAGCTCTGCTGCTCAGTCAGAGGAGCTTGTTTCTGATTCTTAACAATTGGAAATGTCTGCTTGCCTCCTTATATCTTAGTCATTTTAGTTTTATGGCTTGTCCAGTAAGAGAAGTAGTCTTACAGTAAACAGAAAGAAATTGAATTAGTCTGCCTGATGATTTAACTTACAACATAAAAGCAGCTTCTTAAATCATAGTTCTTTGCTCTTGAAGCTTCCTGTTTGGCTTACATAAAAAGAACTACAAGAGTTCACATTTCTTATATTTAATTTAAGGAAAATACACAAGTGCTTTATTTAGGCTCATTTTGGATATGCCCATTATTCATCAGACAATTCACTGACCATTGTCTGTCAGAGAAATATCAACAATAAGAAAACAAACACTGAGTTAAGAAACCATCATCTTTTTTTCCTGCTACATAGAAGTTTTTCTTGTTACATTAGTTATATAAAAAGTCAGCTAGATTGTGTGTCAGAAATGTCGTGGAGAAAGGAGCCTGCAGAGTATGCTAAATTTTAACCTGTTCCTCCCCCTGAAAAATAACAGCTTAAAAATGCATTAATGCAACTGTTAGTGTTACCAAACTCACCTGTCATGGAGTCAAGCTGAGCTGTTTGCGTGGTTGCGAATCCAAGCTGAATTTACTCAAATGGCACCTTTTCAATCCCATTATTTTTAATGGAATTTACCAAAACAAATTTACTTGAACCTGTGAAACCACTAAAACATGAGGGCTGTAACAAATAGAACAGTTCAATTCTTTTCCATATATTTATACAAGTGAGACAGAAGTAGTCTGTAACTGCTGGTGATAGAGAAAGATTAGTGAGAGAGTTTTATGATCAAATGGCTTGTTCCTAAGCAATCTATGCTGCAGATCTAACAGAGTGACAGTTGACACTGTCTTTGTGCTTGTGATCATTTTGCTTGTTTCCAGTATCTGCAATCACATTTGGAAATGTGTTGCCTTCAGGCCTAGCGTAAGGATTAAAAGAAGCACTTTACTGTTTAAACATGGGACAGCCTTAATGCACAGCATTAATTTGCAGTGAATGCTCATTATATTTTATATATGTTTAAAGAGTAGAAGAAACACTACAAGAGTAGTGCTTAATTTATTCTCCTTGTATCTATGAACACATCAAATTAATGGTCATTGGGGTTGCCTGTGTGTGAAGAGGAACAGAGGGTTTCTGGCAAAGGATATTAGAGTAATGCAAATGAACTCCTTAAGCTTTTTCTGTTTAATGAAGACTGTGTGAAGCCTGGAACTTGGTAATTCTGTGCCTAACATCACGATTTGTTTTTGAAACTTCAGTATTCAAACTTGTCGGTCTGGATTCTCATCATATTTTGTTCTTTGTGCTAATCCTTTCATAACCTGTATTGCATGTAGTTCACTGGTTATTAGTTGTTTTTTATTGTTGTTGTTGTTGTTATTATGAGTTTACTGCTTGCTTCATTCTAAATCAAGCCACTACAACCTTATCAAACGAGACTCTTGATAAATACCTTGTTTCAGTGTCTACTGAAGATATAACTTGGACAAGTCACTTAGGACTGTGACACTGCCCTGATGTGCCCTAAGTGTCCTAATGCTGTGCCACAATACATGTATAACATTTATATAAGACTTTCAGCAGAAACTGAAACACAAGAGGTTCCCTGTGAATATCAGGAAACATGTTTTTACTATTAGGGTGACTGAGCACTGCAGTGATTACCCAGAGACACTGAGCAGTCTGTCCATGGAGATATTCAAAATCTATCTGTACATGCTCCAGGCTCTGGGTTGAGCAGGAGGGTTGGACCAGATGACCTCCAGAGCTCCCTCCACATAGGTCTCTTCCAGCCTCAACCATCCTCTGATTCTGTGAACTTTCACTGACAGCTTCATGAAAACACAGCCCCTTGACTATTTGGAACACTTTGCATGAAAAGAACGGGGAAAAGGAAAGCTTTTCTTTCTTAGGGCCACTGCCCTACAGCTGCAGACCCAGGATGACTTCTGTACAACAAAAGGAGTAATTCCAGAAGAAATAAACCCTGAGCTGGCTGGAGAACTGCTGCTCTGTACTACCTGGTCTGAGGACTTTTTTGATTCAAACTACTGAGAGCCATTTCATTAAGCTATTGTTCTGGTTAAAGTAAAATATTAAAGTGAGTAAATGAAGTTAGAAAAATACGAGTGGAAGAACAATTAAAGTAGGCATCCTTGATATCCTGATCATATGGTTATACTTGTATATTTGATAACCATCTTTTAAAACTCTTACCATTAATACCATTACAAGGGTCATGTAACACTGGCTGAAACAAACAGCTCCCCATTTGCTGTTGACTCACCATTAAAAAGCAAATAGAATTCCGTTTATGTACAGAGTGATTTTAGCCTTCTCTGTGCCTGCCACCATGGTCTAGGAGTGTAGTTTAGAGTGAAAGCATCACTCTAAGTAACTTAATGGTATTGAAATTAAAATATACAACCGAATTTACAAGGCTAGGAATGAATCTTCTGTTAGCACTTTATGCTACATTAAGGATGTAATTATTGATTCACCATGCAAAGTCTATCAGGCTCCTCAACCCCACCCCCTGCTTTCACACAGATGGTGTTGCAAATCACTTCTCAATGGTCACCTGCTTGAAAGGAGAGTTTCATATGCAAAGTGGTATTCTTTGTTTAGTTTTGATAGCTTGCAAGATATAAAATGAGGCAGCTATTTAAATTTGTTGTTACAACACTTGGGCTGGGTACACAAGATTAAATAAAAAGAAAATTAGGAAGCAGATGTTTGTGGCTTAACAGAAGAATTGTGCTAAAAGATGCTCTTCGTTACTGCTGGATATGAGTAATTTTACTAAGGCAGCTGTTTCCTTAATCAAGAAAAAAACTCAAACCTCTGAGATGACATCCAGATGTTTTCTGTATCGCTTCACAATATAATGAGTTTCCATTGTATGTGCCATATTTTTAATTTCATTCATATTTACTTACATTCAATACATTTTCAAATACATGTATCATCTTCCTGAACTGTAGAAGACCTGAGGACTAAATACATGATGTATTTTGTACGCTTGACATCCTTGCCTGGTGTTAGTCTATGAGTTGCTTCTAGGGTTGACTGTGTCTCTCACCAACATCCAAGCATATCAATGTCAGATTTCCATAGGTTGGAAAGGGTTTATTTTTTAGGGGATAGAGGGGTCTTGGGAAGGAGTTTTTTAGTGCTAGTGTCTGTTAATACTTTAGTACACCATATAGTTGTATGGTGCCTCTTACGGTGCTGCCTGTTGTTCAAAGCAGGACATACCATTGTGTTAATACATATATAGTGGGTTAATATCCAACTATATGGATATTGGGTAAAAACAGATATTTAAAACTTCCGGTAGCTCTTAGGTGTGGGCTTAGTCCTCCATCATGGGCTGCTGACATTTATAATGCCTGTTAGCTTGCCATCTGACTTTGCTGAAAAAAACAAGCTTTATTTGACTGAAGACCCAATGTTCCAGGCTTTCTGTTGCTGATAGGATGCAAAACTGGCATCTCAAATCTTTGACACTGATGTGCTGATGCTGAGCTGTTTCATAATTTATGTATTTGGGGTGGTGTGGTATTTCAGAGTCTTAAGGTTTGAGCATAGTTTTTGTAGGTGTTAGGCTTGTTACCTGTATTTTGTCCTCAGGAGCCAGTTACCAGCATGCAGGTAATCTGTACATATGCAGCAAATCCAGCTTGTTACTCTTCGTACATTCTGTGCATTGCACCTCTTGAAAAATTAGGGCTGCCCTGAGTTTGGGGTGAGGAATTCTCAAAGGCTTTTATAAGTAACATGTTCCTTCTATTATTACAGACAATCATTAAAGTTTGTTTACTACATTCATCACCACCTTTTCTTGGATTATCACAGCACAGATATTATTAAATGGTTGGTTCATGAGCTTTCCAGCTGCTAATGGGTTGTAGCTAAGACTGTAGTTGTTCAAGTATACATAAGCTATAAAAAAACTTATGCTTTCTTGACATTAGTAGATAAATTAGCAGTTACTTTTTCTCTTGTGGTCTAAAAGTTCTTCCTGTTAAATAGTCCTCGGAGTTTGTCTGTGTAAGCAATCTTAAATGCACATGAATAACACGAGGTGAAGTAACTAAATATAACAGGAACAAACTCTTCCTTTATGATTTTTTAGTTCTACAATTGTTTAGAAATTCATTCCTTTATATGAGTTTTAAAGTCTGCAAGTCAGATATGGATAAGTTACTGTACATTAATATTTCTTTGGTTTATGCCTGGTGTTGTTTCTGATAGTTTGTACCATTTATTACTAGCCTTCCTAAAATAAGATTTTCAAACGCAGTAGATCTACTTAGAAATTCTTTCATTAAAAAACAACTGAAGTAATTACACACATTAGCTACTGCTGATAACTTGAGGTGTTTATGCTTGTTGCTATGTGCATTTGGATGAAACCTGGAAATCTCTCACTAATCCAGTTACTTCCATTTGATTAAGTTCTCTACAGTGTTTTCTAAAGAGGGGATACTCTTCATGGTATTATGTGAGTTCTTTGGTACAATAGTCAGCTAGAAAAGAAAACTAATTTTCTTGCCGTCAGTGAAATCATTAAAAAAGGCTAATTGAATAAAAGAAGGTATTTTAAAATTTTATTTTTTTAATCTAATATACTTTTCGTAATAAGCATCGTTTTAAAGTGGATTTTCTGATATGATCTGGTGACCAGGATACTGGACTATTCTGGAAAGGGCAGTACAAATGTAAAAGCTTACCCGTCTTTGTTACTTCCTTCAGTTATGAACAAGACATGTACTGTTCTAGCAGTTTGCAGGTGAAATAGAACTGTTACTCACAGATACCACAAGCTACTTGAATCTCTTCAGTAATTTATTTGCCTACTTCTACAGTCACTATTTTCGAAAGCTGGAAACTTATGTGCACCTTCCTAAATCGCCCCAACATCTTGGATGGTGAGAGCTTTCGCAAGGTTTGGGTGCTCCGATGTCTGCTGCTGGCACAGATGTGTCACATATAAGCTTTGGATTCCCACACTGAAGATCTCATAATAAATACTACCCTGTGGTTGTTTCAGCCTTAGATCGGGATCCTCTTTTACCACAGGATCTATATTTTCCATGCTGTCTCCACTGAAAACCATTTGTCTTTTAACACGTTCCAGCGCAGCGCTGTATGATGGCAGATGCTGGGCAGGATTGTGAGAATGGCTGCAGATTGTCATTATTTTTGAATGAGATATACCTCCTGCTTTATTCAGCTGTGATACTGTTTGTATGTGTGAGGGGGAGATCTGTATGAAAACTAGCTACTTTGAGAATTTTAATGAGGGGAACATCTGAGATTATTTCCCAAACTAAGTAGATTTTTTTAATTTATTCATTTTCTTGGGATTACTGACGTTTTCTAACCCCGAGATACCCCTGTGTCATGCTGTGTAACAGCTTCACTTGTGCTTCCTCTGCTGGTATTCCAATGGGCTAGGAACAAGACCATTTGTACCATGCTAATCTCCAGGAAGGGGGTGTCTTTTTTAATTCTTAATAAAATAAAATTCTGCTTTGTCCAGTTAATATTTGCATGTGAAGGTGTGGCAACCCCTTTGCGAAGGAGCTAAAGCACGTTGTGGTTCTTCTCATGGTGCTTTTACAGAATTGATACCAATTTAAATTTCCAGCGCAGAGTCATCTCTTTGCTGCTGGGGGTCTGACTGTGCCTGAAATGCCCTAAGGGTGGCCTTGGCTTGGCCAGTACAGAAAGAGGGGTGCCTTAAGGTGTGTAGTGCAGAAGCCCCCCCATTGCCTGTTTAGGGAAACTCCCCACATCCAGCCAATCTTTGGACCTCTATCTTGGTGAAACTCCAGGAGAGCCAGGTCTCAGCCATCAGTGACACTCTGGTCTTGGGGACTGAGGGGAGGCTTATCAGCTTTGAGCAAAGTTGTGCAGATGGGCAAAGGTGCTTGCAAACTGAAAAGCCTGCCCAGAGTGGTGAAGAACGTGATGCTTAATGGTATCAGTGTGTGCCCTTGTATTAATTGTTCTGGCTGGTCTTTGACCACTATAGGTGTAGCCTCAAGTGAAGCCGCTTGTTTTTAATGCACTGTCCTCCTCTTCTGTGTTCTGGTAGGAAGACTCGAGGTTGGGTGCAGTCCTGGGCTGGACGTGGGCTCATGCGTTTGTGTGGCAATTCACATGCTTAAGTCCAGCAGGAGCAGGGCTGGCCCAGAGCTAGTGAGGTGGTCTTGAACACAGTCTGTTTCCTGGGGAAAATGCTCAAAACACACTCCCAGTACTTCTGGATCTGAATGTACAAAAATACTACAACAGCTTTGAAAGTCCTCAGCGAAGTCCATTTGGCTTCTTTTGTTGGTACTTATTATCACACTGACATGACTCATTACAATGCTTGTTTCCAGAAATGTTATTAACTGTCTCACCTTTTAGTGCAGAAAATTCATAACTAACTTGGCTCAGCCAGGAGTGAGGACTGAATGAAATTAAACTCAAAGCCACCTGCTAATGTCAAGGTGATGGTAACTGTGAAAGCAGTAATTGCTGCTGAATTAATGTCAGCTTCTGGGTAACTTACCCAGAAAATGTATTATAGGAAATGGTTTCAAGTAATATGGCACTTAGGTGTGGTATCACTAGGTATTGCAAATAGTGGCAGAATTAAACTTCCACTATTTCAAGTATTATAGTATGTCAGGTGGAGTACCACAATTTTTGTAGCATTTCTAATCTTTCATTGTAAAAGTAAAACACATGTAAATATAGCAAAAATACTGAATCGTCTTTCAGTAAAGAAGGTATTGTAATAAGCTCTTCTGAGAGAGTTATTTTGTTAGCAGATCACTTTGAACCCAAATCAACATTTGTTACGCTGGAAGGATTTCTATTCAGTGTTCTGAAGAGCAGCAAAGCGGCCTGTCCCTGTTCATTTGTCTGCTCTCGTTTTCTGCTTTTGCACTGAAATATTCATTCCTTACTCTACTGGGAAAGGCAGTCGGGTACAGGAGAGAAAGCAATAAATCTTACTTAGTGGGTTGTCAGTTTCTATCTGTAAATATAAAAACAAAAATAAGAAATGCTTAATTTGACAGAATTAGAAATGTTCAGAAAATTTCTTTGTCAATTGAAAAAAAATTAAAAAATAGTATTATTCGCTTTGGTGTTAAATTTTTACTTCTAGTTTCCTTCATATGGAGGACTTTTTAAAGCAGAATTCTGACAGTTGTTTAATTTATGATACTGTGCCATGTTATGCTCTTTTTTAATTAGACGTGCCTCATATACAATTCTAAGATATTTCTCGTTTCCTATGTTTTCTTTTCTTCCTGATTAGCAAAGCAATTAAATCTACAATGAGGTAATCTAACATTTTCAAAGGGATTTGTCATTCCAGCCAGAGGAAACATTTTTGTTTATCCAGAGGAGATAACATTCTTGCACTATAATTAAAGCCAGTGCTCACCAGATGACAGGTCTGGTCTTAGCCCTGCAGTTGCATCTTTACAGGCACATCCTCATTTCTCTGTGGGAATGCTATTTTCCCTAATAAGATTTGTTAATGGATGGGAGAGTCTGCAAGATCTGATTGATTGTGGCATTGGGTGTTCTAACATGAGCATTGCAGTTCTAGATGTATGATCTATTAGTTAGTTTATTCTCTCTTACTAAGAACAAAAATACTTATATGTATTTAAAAAATAATTGAGAATATGATGGGGTTTTTCCCTTGCTTGGTATGTTTGTTGCCTGTGGAACGAACAGACAGTAACTGTGTGCAGCAATGAGGTGGATTTTGTGTTTTGGTATTAGTTGTTCAAAGAATTGCTGGCTTGGAGTAACGGTGATGGTTGAAGTGACTTTTGTGTCTGTAAGGCACTCCAGGTTGGTAACTCAAAGGACAATGAAGGTGTTGCTTTATTAACCCTGAGCTCATTTTAACATTTCACAGCCTACTAATATAAACAGAGATTGTGATTGAAAATGTTGTAACTCTATTTTCTATATAATCTATATAATCTAACTTGCTTTAGTGCTAATATTGAGCAGGACTTCAGTGCTAATTTTGAATAGGGCTACAGAGGAATTCATACTAATTTCATGGAGGAGTCCATTTTACATGGTGAGAATCAGTATTATACCTTTTAAAAATGTTAGTAATGCTTTAGAGTTTAAAAAGAGAATTATCTTACATCCAAAGCCTGGCAAAAATTAGGTTAGAGGGAAATGCTTGAGAAAGTATTTCATATCCTGCCCAACTTTATAGTGTTACATACTGATCATTTCTGATCAGTATTTCTGACTGGTTTCAATGATCATTTTCTTTCCTGAATCACAATGCTTTACTCACAATAATTTTCTTTGTTATGTTAGGGCATCCAGCTGACTTAAATATCAGTGAATTTTTTAGTGGTTTTGCTACTTTTTAAGGGTAGTTGGAATACTTTCATCTGAATCCTCAGTTTAAAAGAAGGGATTGATGACAGTGTGGCTTACTCTGTGCATCACCTGATAAAGGGACTGCTGATGTCAGGTAAATAACTCCACACTCCCTTTTCTTTAAAGAGTATGCAGTCTAGATATGATAGAGCACTGGAGAAAGTGATGGAGACCTTGTGAGAGGTTTATAGACTTTTAGACTCGTAGGTAAATATTTAAACTAAATGTGGGGTGAAGGGTGGGTTCAGGCATGGGACGGTGAAAGCTTCTGCCAGGTCTGATCCAATTGGAATACTTCATGTAAGTAATCCTTCATTACTGCTGGCTCACCATTCGTGAGGAAAAGCCAGGAAAGGTTCTTGAGGCTCTAAAGATAACTACTGGAATGGGAAATTTACTGTAGATATTTTCCTTTATTATATAATATCTCTCATTTTTGTACTCTGTCATTTCTGCCTTTGCTTTGTGCTTCTCAGCACAGCTGTTACCATTTGTGCTTACCACAGTGCTGACTTTACTGAATGAAAATCAGGGCTTGGCAAAAATTTGAAATTCATGTCAGAAGTGGAGATAAGAGGTAGAAGTTTCTGTTGTTTATTTACTTCTATTATCAAAAAAAAAAAAAAAACCAAAAACTTGTCCTGTACAATATTTATTTCTTGTCCAATACTAGAAGTTTCTGCAAAAGAAAAATAGTGTGAATGTTGTGGATGGTGTACAATAATTGCAGCACCTGCTTTGCCTATTTTTTCTTTAACTGTTGCAAATTGAGAAATAAAGTGGTTCCTTTAATAATCTTTCCCCTTTTACCCTTACTGAAAGAGTATAATTTTACTGCATGAAGCTACTATTTATTGTGTTCAGTCATTCAGAGTGGTGTTGTATTCTTGTCTATACTGTTCTACTTAATAGATAGTGATTTGGCAGTCAGTTGTTCAGCCATGTTAAATTAGCCTTAGAGATAAAATTGGATAATGTCCATAGTTGACTTTTATTTTTAACTTTGGAAGGGGAAGGAAAATCACTAGCATACAGGAAAAGGTAGAGTTTTATACTGTACAGCAGGTTCTTCTACAGAAGTTCTGGGTCCTGGTGTGCCCATTCCTTAGGAGGATCATCATAGCCACTCTCCTGTCAATATTTCAATGTTTCAGGGCAGAGGTGCTAAACTAGGCTGATGAGCTGATCTCACGGTATATTGTGAAAGGCTGAGGGAGGTCTCTCTTGTGCTAAAAAACTAAAGGCTAGATTTGGCTTCAACAGACCAAGGTGGAAAATGTGGCTGTGTAGTGAAACGTGGGGAAAGCTTGTGTGGCTTACTGTCTCTTGCTCCTCCCAAGGAAATCTGCTGAGAGGTAATTGTTCTGCACCAACTGTTGTTGAGTGTTCCTCAGGGTTTTAACCCTTGGGGAGACTGAATTGTGTACTGGATGAAGATCACAAATCCATAACTAATTCTCATCAGAATGCACACAATTGGTAAACTGGGAAGTTAAAAATATCATGAATTATGAAGGGATTTCCAAGCAAATTGTTTTCCCTACTGCTTTGCTCCAAATTTCTCCCAGCACTCACATGCAATCCACTTGAGAAAATTTTCTGACTCCAGCCATAATTTGGCTTGAAATTACTTAGCACCCTCAAAATATCTTATACTATAATTCCTTATCTTGAGATATATATCATATGAAGAGACCTTGGACTGAGATAGTTTGGAGTTTCTTTATGGTAACATGATTATCCCAGAGTTTTATATTCACTCCTGATCACATATTTTCAATAGTAGAAAACCTTTATTCAATGTGGCTTTTAGGAACTGGGATTTTATGAATTGTATTTTATATGTGTGGAAAGAAACTTCTTCATTACCTTGTTTTGATCAGCAAATGTCTTTATGTATTCACGTATGCGTGGCTACACCACAGGATGCATTGGATGTACAAGCTGATTTCTAATACATAAATAAATATAAATTCATCATAAATATGTCTGAGAAGAAAAAATTAATTGAAAGGAACCATTATTAGAAAGAGAGAACAATGAAGGTGACTTTGCTATTTTGACTACTACATCTGGGATAATCCCTTTCAGTGTTGCGCAAGATCCCAGTGTAATTCCAAGGAAATAGGCCTTAAACATCATCATATTGAAATCACTAAATAGATTTCTATATTTAAGTTGGAACAATATTGCTTCTAATTAAAAACTCTCTTACTAGAGCACTCAGTTCTCAAAAAATCAGATTAGTGTAACCTGAGCTGAGCTGGCAGTTGAAGGAAAGCAAAATCCTCTTTGTTTCAGCTTTTCAACTCATAAAAAGTTCCTCTTGTTAAATTGTTTATCACTCTTGTGGGCATATGTTAAGCATTTGGGTTCCTTTTACTTCATGTTTTTAAAATGAAAGCTGAAACTCTTTAGATGCTAAATATCAGTTAAGTCTCAGTTGTCTGCAGGGGTATATTCTAATTTTTTGATTAATTGTGGCATTGACACTAGCTGGGCATAAGCCGGCTGAGTCCATAAAGACTGTAGTGCTGCAAAATTATTTTTTTATTCGGTGGCGTGGGGGAGTGTTTTTACCACAGATTGCCCGTGCAGCAGATTGGCAATACAGCAGGTACATGGTGATGCAGCCCCGGCTCCCACAGCCTGCTGAGCCGCTGTTAATAAACCTCACGGAAAGCAAAGGCGGCCTTTCTGCGTCTGTGTCCCCACTGCTCCAGCAGGAGGTGTTGCTCGGGGTAGGGAGCTGCCAGTGAGCAAGCCTGGACACAGCAGCGTGCCTGGCTCATGGTCCCCACCCTGAGCCTGGCGTATCTGACAGGGGAACCGGGAACGTGTAAGCTGCTCCGCGACATCCAGAGCAGGTCTGGCTGCACTCATGGCTCTGGTTTGGTGGGGTCATGCCAGAGGCTGGTTATCTGGGCATTGTCACTGTGTGATCCTGCTGTGTGAGTTCTCTTGTTACCAGTTGCAATGGAAAACAAGTCGTGCTGCTTTGTTCCTTTGACATCATTCTAAAAGAGCAGGAATGCTTCATTGTGCTGAGGTGGCTTGTACCATATGTTCAGTAATGGTATTATTTAAATTAATTTAGTTGGAGCACCAATGCATTTTCCAACACTTAGTTTCTTCTTAACTTTCAGGTTTTCCGAAAAAAGGCAGTGGAGCTTGGAGAGAAATTGCTACCTGCTTTCAACACTCCCACTGGGATACCTTGGGCATTGCTTAACATCAAGAGGTAAAACAACTGTTTCTTGGTGACTAGAACGTATAAAAATTATGTTGAACCCATCTTTACCACAGAATTATTACAATTGCTGTACAGTTTTTGTCTTTTTTGGTTCTACAATTTAAATTGGGAAATTTAAGTGGATACATGTTGTACACACAAGAATACACATAGAAATATATATTTGTTCATCTCACAACTGGCTGCGTTTTTGTCAGTTAACATGTTCATCACTGAGGTCCTTAATTGCTTTTACAGTTGTTTTAGGTAGGGTAAGAGCAAAAGGGCATGTGCTACTCTGAAAGGATAAGTTTTCTATCCACTTGATTTTTATCTGTTCTCAAATGCACCATCAGCACGTCCTTCATATTGAGAAACAAGAGTAGTAGTACCTGCTACAAGTGACTCACTGTTTTGTACCTTCTCCCAAGGAGTACTTTTGCTTTGGGTGGTTGTGGTTTGAAGGCAGCTGTGTGTTGCTGTAGGAGATGCATGCTTTCCTTAAATCACTCTTGCCTCGACATGTCAGCAATTCCTTGGTCCATCTCAGGACTGCTAGCTGTGATGCTGTGCTGGTAAAGAAAATTCTTTCTTTGCACTGTGTGGGGAAGAATATTGAAAGTTACACGTGTGGGGTGTATTTGCATATTTGTAAGGACACCTCAGCTTTCTTCATACTGCAAATAAACCCCAGCATCACTCATCACAAGAAAGTCAATCAGGAAGAATTTCACATGTGCACGTGTTGGTGGTGGTTTTTTTTGCGTGGTTCCCTCCTTGGCAGTCAGCATCTTTCACTGTTCTTGATCTGTGTTTATGAGCACACGTTTCCCCACAGTGGGACATACATTGACGTGTTGCTTGATTGGCTGTGTTTGCTTCAGGCTACACAGTAAACTGCTCAGAGGCAGTCCTGCAGAAACCCCTGGCATGTCGGTTCAGACAGGCTTTTCTTCCACCTTCCTTTCGAACAGCAGTGAGGTAGAAGGCAAAAAAAGTACGTCCGTGTGCAGGAGCAGGAGGGAATTAGCAAATCCTGAACTTTCTCATCATTGAAGGGGCTGATTAACTGCTACCTGGTGATGATTCTTGGACTGTGGTTAATTACATGCATGCTAATAATTTCTTCTCAACAGGCTTTAATGAGTTCTTCACAAGTTCAATAGCACAACAGCTTGAGGTGTGTTGGTTATTTGTTTGTAAGCTGTTAGAAAAACTTCTGAATACAAAATGCTAGCATATGTTTGAAATTGCAACACAACAGTACCTTGCTCTACATAGTATATGTAAATGTGTTTGAAGTATTCAGGCTAAAAATTTGTCTTTTATCTAAATCCCTGATTAACTACTAAATAAATCAATGGTTTTTTGCATATAGCTCAAATTGTGTGATAGGTCTTTTTGGTTTTATTCCTACCTTCTCACAACAACTGCTATAGGGCACTACAGATGTCAGCCACAAACACCGCAAGGTGGTAATGCTAAAGGGATTCGTTTCTTATCTGGCATAAAAGTGGAAGAGGATCTGTGCTGAAATAATTTCTTTTGCTGTGGCAGAAAAATTTACATTAAATGCTGGGTTCTTGGTTATTCATTCTGAATCCTTCCACATCTGCCTAGGTTTGACCTTCAGTAGATGACTCTTCCATAATACTGTGAGTAAACAAATATGCTGTCATCCAGGCTTAGGAAATGCTAAGCCACTGAAGCCTGCATATATTACAGAGCTAATACGCCTCATTTCTGATTAGTATTTTACTTGATTTTATTTTGATTTACGCTTCAAATTGGAAAACCCTCACAATAGATTATGGGTGTCAGTGGTTATTTTTAAATTACTATTTTTGGATTAACAGATGAGCTGGATATTTGTTTCACTGTGCAAATGTTCTTCACCAAATAGTTTGTTTTCTCTGCTCGTCCTGTATCATCATAGCCAGCCTTGTTCTCTGCTTGCATGCCCCTGTGTGTAAACACATATGTGCGCTTTTGTCTAATACATATGTGCTTACATACCAAAGGCTGAAGTCTTTTTGTTTTTATCTTCTCCATTGTTTTTCTTCATCTTGCTTCTTTCCTCACTGCTTCATGACTATAGGACACTTACTGTTTTATTTGTGGAACCCTAATTATCAAATATAATAAAAAGTTCATTGTGCTATTCTACAGCTAAAATTACTTGCCAATTCTTGAGTGTGTTTGCTTGTAAAATTTCCTTTGGTCTCGAAAGTACATTTTAAGTAATTAGATTGGTTGTTTGTACTGGGATTTCCTTTTCTTTCTTTCTAAAGTTTCAGTTGCATTTCCTTATTTCTGATGTTCTTGGTATTGCTCTGTATCTTCATCTGCAGCATCTGTTTTTCACTTCTGCTTGTACTGCAGGAATTTGAAGTTCCTTTTATTTAAGTAACCAGGCTTATATAGCACATACTGACTGTTCTGGCTAAAAATGCTGGTACAAAGAGAGGCTGCAGACAGAAAAGTGTTTAAAGCAGTAGTGAGTCAACAGACAGGTTTGAGTCTTATTCTTGGGAATAAGGAACGCAAGCTGGCAAAGCCACTTTTATTTATTTATTTGCTTACTTATTTATTTTCCTCCCTCACACAATCCTTTGTTTAGATACCTTGTCTTCAATACTTCTAAAACACCAACTATAAGAGTTTCTTGAAACACCACTCGTTCATGATCCTATATTTTTCTTCTCAGTGAGTTGTGATAATTGGGCTTCTCCATGCTAAGATTGTAATTTCCCTTTCTCTCTAAAAACATCAAGTAATTTATAACTGAACAATTGGAATGCTTCTGTCTTTCCATAATTTACCTTTCAGATTTATAGAAATAAAAAAACCTGAAATTATAACTTTCTTAGGGAGTTAAGTAAGCTTAACAAATACCCAGCCTTGCATCAAGTTTGCAGGATCAAGTAATCTTTTTAATGTATCTATTTATTTTTACCTCTGTAACTTAAAAGGGAAGCTGCTTAGGGCTTGTGTTTATGGGATGATGCCCAGCTGTGAAATACAGAGAAGAACCCAGACTGATGTTATTCTGTTGGATCGATCAGGAATTAAGATGCTGTGCGTTTTTTTTTTCTTTTATATGGAAATTGTGCCTTCATGACACTTTTCCCCCCTTTAAAAGCAAACCTGTATCTGGGTTCTAGTCACTATTTTTCCAATAAGACCACATTACTACTTGCTAATTAACATTCTTATGGGAAAGAATGTATTTTCCATAAAATGTTTGCTTTTTATACATTGACCAGTTGCATAGTTTTTGTAAGGTTATTTATTTTGTGTTTTGGGCTATGATGTAGCAATACTGTTAAGCATTAAGGTGCCTGCCTTTTTATGAAGAATCAGTGTAGCATATAACCTTTAAGTGCATCTGAAACTTTGAAAAATAGTTATGCCTTACCTTAATGAAGAAGTTTTCAACTGGAGTAAATACTATTTTTATTTCTGGAAAGAGAACAAATTGAAAATGGTATCTAAGTATCTAAGGCTATCACGGTATGCGAGGGGTATACCATGCCTGTTCCTCTGTCTCAGTGACAAAGCTGAATTATGTAAACATTTATAGCTACAGCAACCATGGGAAGTGCTGTATAAGAGGAAAAGCTTTGAGGGGTGGTTGGAGTGGGTCAGAGCAAAGAAGCTTAACAGAAACTAAAAAGGAGAAGTTTGAAATATGTGATTAATTTTTATTGAAATCAAACCCCAGGGTGTGGTAAGATTTATTCAACATAAATGTAAAATGCTTACTGTGCCTGATGTCAGCTCAGGGTTCTTTGCCTTTCACACATTAACATTGATTGTACATTAAAAGCAGACCTAAGTTGAATTCAATATAACATATTTTTTGAAGTGAGACAGCAGAGGCCTTGCTAAATTGTTTACACGAAGTAGTTACTCATTTGTAGGTAACTGAGTTTGGAAGTGACAAAGCTGCAATATGTACCACTGGGATGTTGTCAGCATGATTTTTAACAAGGTCCCCTTTTGACTTTATTATTATTGTTGTTGTTGTTATATTAATTGTTAATAATAATAATAAATAAAATACTGCATTTTGTACAGGATATTTAAGTTGGGCCACGGGCTTTTCCAGGCGTCACAGTTTTCAAAGTTTGAACAAAAGTTTATTGGAGCTACTGGGCCCTTGTAGCTGCTGTGTGGATTCAGTACAAGATACACTCATAGCTTCAAAAAGAGCTTTTTGTCTCACATCACTAGGAAAAAAAGAAAATAGCAAGAAAAAGTACACCCATAGTTTTTTATTTTGAATTAATTTTTACCACCAGCTAAGATTCCTGTTCCATGACAGTAGTGCCAAGTAGGATGGTTCTCCCCACCATCTTTGGCTTGCCTTGGAGAGCTGTTTTGGTGAGGGCTTTTATGGTAAAATGCCACAGCATTTGCCAGGATGACACAGACACAGGTGATGTTCTCTTATGGAGCACTCATTTTGATACTTCACACTATCAGGTACTTCTTCTGGTACTTCAGACTACCAGCAGTGGTTTAGGCTGTAGACATTTAAAGGAGCTTCTTTCTCAGCACCTTCCAGCTAAGTGGAAATGTGGTCAATAAACCAAGCACTGAGGTATGAAATGTTGGTCTTCAGACAACAGAACTTGCTAGAAAATATCTTAAAGTTTCAGAGTAATTCCCAAATTCAAAATGTGTTTGAGGTCTCATGTACCAACAATACTTGAGGTCTTCAAAATATCTTTAGTGTGCTACCTCGTTAGAAAAACTCTGGTATTCCTAAGGAAAGATTTTAGCATATAACAGAATGGTTCTCTTTGAGTTCTGGGACATTTTCCAAAACATAATCAATGCACTTAGGAGTATATACCTTTATAGTTTGTAGAGGAATCTTAAAAGTTTGAAAATGTACCAAAGAAGGGATCCAATCATGTAAATTCAGTAAACCTTTTTGGACAGCTTAATTCTCCCACTTAGATTGTCACAAAATACTTGAAATGTGATTGTTGCATTATTTTGCAAAATTTGTTGCAAGTTGCTTGTATGATACTATATTCTTTAAAATAATTAACAGTTCATGCTTTTACTTGTCCTAGTGATACAACAAGCCATTTCTTGCAGAGATTCAATCAGGAGGGATAATTTAATTTTTCTGGTTTGCACTGTTAACTCCAGTGTCTAAATTAAATTAAAAAAAAAAAAAAAAGACTAAGACTATAGGGTTAAATAAAGGTTTATTCTTCAAATTTGACTGTCTTTAGCAAAAATAAACCTGTTTTTTAAAGCAAGTTTAGAGAGGAAAAACTGCGTAATTTGTTATTGTAGGACCATGCAGAAGTTGTGTTTAGATGAAATCTTGAAATCTGTAATTTTATCCCTTCTGTGTAATTTTGGCATAATGTTAGAGGAAGAAATCAAAAATACGTAAGGAAAAAAGCTAAAGGTAGCAGACATGGTTTATAAAGGCTTTTTGTGTGTGGTTTTGGCAAATGGCTCCACTAATGTAATAGAGTGATAATAATAACAAAAAGGATTTGGATATTGAGTTAAACACTGAGATTTCCCCCGTAGAAAAAACAACCAATTGAAAGCAGACTTTTGCCTTCAGGCATTTGGATCGTGGTGTGGATTTGTATTAGCACTGGATGCAAAGAGCTAAATCCTAGCTGAACTTTACCTCTCTAAAAATTATTTGTCTGGTGTCAAGCATATGTTTGGACACAGAATGATCTACCGTCTAGAGATACTGATCTCTTTCCGTTGTCTGAAGAAGACCGTACACAAGTAATTGATAGAATTAACATCTTGAGTTGAAATTAATTCCATCCTAATTTATAAGTAACTAGTGACAAGAATGATTTCAGCGAAGGGTACATTTTTCAGCACAGACATTTCAGTTAATTGTATGATTCATAAACAAGTTTACATTTCTTGAGTCAGTATTGAATGCAAAAAAACCTGGAAAAATAGTTTTGTGTTTGGGGTATTTTGATATCACCACGTTATATGTCATCTGCTAAAAAATTTCATTGTTTTAGGACTTGTTAGAACACTAAAGTTAAAAGATTCCTTGCCATATCTTTGCCTCATCTGAAATGAGTAGCCAGCATTGCATAGTGCTTTATCATAGAATCGTAAAATCAGCTGGGTTGGAAGGGACCTTTATATTCAATAGTCAGTATATTTGACCTGTGGTGATGTCTGATTTGCCATTAGGCAATGTAAAAAAAAGTCTCATTTATAATAATATCATAAAAATTCCATGAGAAAGTTCAAGGAACATAGCTGTTTGGCAAGGAAGAAAAAGAACCAAGAAAAAATGTTATTTTTATGATAGCCCTTAATGATAGACTGTATTACTCAAATACCATTTTCAATTCAATATTGTAATGCAGAATTTGTGTGGGAGGCTGCCCTCTGGCAATAACACAGGAAGGATTTGGGACCTATTATTACTATTGCAAAATATCTTTCTCAGTTGAAGTACCTTCTTTATAGGCAAAAGAAAGAGATTCTAGTCCCAAATTCTAAGTTTAAATACTAAGTCTTTCCCACAGTTTATTAGTGCAATGTGAAATGAATATAAATACTTACAAGTTCATAATTATCATACTGTTTATCTGTGTAAAATCCTGTGTGAGTATTAGTAATGTGATTCCTCAGTATAAAATCTACAATTGCAATCACTTTATAGATCTCTGTGGTGCTAACAATAGGTAATGTTCTTTTAAAAAACAAAACAAACCTTGTGCCAAACAGCCCCACAGAAGCCAACTGGTTAGAGCAGGAGGCTCTAGGTCTTCACTTCTTAGGTCTTGCCCCTCTCCTCAGCAGACAGTCTTCAGGGTATGAAAGCCTTCCGCAGCTATCATAACATTTTGTCTTGGTGGTTTAAAAAAATGGGAAATGGCTTTTGTGTGTGTGTGTTATTTGTGAAGAAGATATTAATGTTTCTGCTCTGGAAACAGGGAGGGATTTGAGTTAGGATAGGCAAGTTGAAATATTTTGTGTTTTGCTCTAGAAATCAGGATAGGAAGTTCACCCGAGTCACCTATATACCAATAGATGGCAAGTACCAAGCAGGTATGGCAAATTTTCTGCTAGTCTGGTTGTAAATTAACCAGTCCCTCATCGAAATGCAATGACATAAGGTGGGAAAGTTGCATCAGGTCCTCAATTTGCTTCCTGAGAGTTAAAACCATTCTTGCTCCCCAAAGAAATCTGCCTGCAAGATTTTGAAATTGCAAGTATTGAAAATAGAATTTTATAAATTAGTATATGGATGTTGGTGTTGCTTGTACTCTTGCTTTAGCTGGATAACTGCTGTTATCACCTTAGGATACTTAGGAGTTATTTGTATGCCATATGTAAGGATTGATAGACACACAGGTAACCCCAGACACTAGGCTGTGGCAAAAGTTTTGAAGAAAATTAATTTTAACTGCTGAGAACACTGCAATTTATCTAAGTGATAGATATAGTTGGCCAAGAAGGCGAAAACAGAAACCGGTTTTGGTATTGTTTAGCACCTTTTGCATGTGCAGTAAAAGCCCAGGCTGTATTCTCCTGCTGTGCTTTATGGGCTGCCTGGACCCCCTGCAGGAGCCTCTGGGCATGTCTGTGAGAATTTTATCACTTGTAGCAAGGGAGTTATCTCTCAGCAGACAGAAAGAGAACATACACAGCATCCTGCATTAGAACAAATTCCTTCCCACATAAAGCTTTTCCCTGCCAGCAAACATTTCCTTGAGAAGGGTGCTGACCTCTCCCTCCTCACTGTCTCTTCCAAAGATCTCTAGCACCTGGACCATAGCTTCTCGTTTCCTAGGAGTTGCAAGGGAACACTTAGCACTGAATTGCCAAACATATTGGAGTTGTTTGTAAAGATGTGCAGGTTGAGGCTCAGTTCAGATGAAACATGTTTGTATGAGACACCAGCACAGCAGGAACAAGTTCCCACTACAGTGAGACACACTGCAAAGGCACTATGAAGCAACTTGAGGAGCAGTTATCCTTCCTTCCCTGAAATCAAGTATCCAATGCCTACTGAGCTGCTTCTCTTGGCCCTATTGACTGTGCTGGGAACACCAGCACCTGAGTTTAGGCAAAGTAATCTTTGCACTGGTTGAAGGTCATTTCCCTTTCAATTGCTTGTATCATGTATGTCCTAATTTTAATCTTTACAGATTAATCTGTACAGATAAAAATTATAATAAATTATAATATAAGAGTAAATTATAATCTTATCATAGACAAAATGTAACTGTTGGAAGAGGCTTCCTTCAGAGGGAAGGGAATCAATTCCTACGATTTCAGGTTTCATTAAATAAATAAAATGAGCACAACTACTTTTCAGTCACTTCCACCACAATTCAAGTAATTTCAGGAAAACACATCACCTGAAAATGATAGTTGTTGTTAGGATTGTTCCACCTAAGAATTTTCTAACTGGCAAATTATAAAGGCATTTACAAATTGTTCACTTTATGTATTTGATACAATGTATGTACATTTACAGGACTCTGCCTGCAAGAAGGGGAGAGGGGTCATTTACAGTGTGCTTTGCCTGTGTATTTTAGCCAAAATTACTGTCTAAATTCTCAGATTGAGCAGGTCATTCTTAAAAATAATAATTTCAAAATTTAAAAGTATGTCTTTATGATCTACATTAGTAGCTAAAAACACTGTACTTTGAGTAAATTGTTGCTATAAAGGTTCAGCATTACAGGACTGGAGAAACAAGGTTTTCCTTTAGTATTGAAATAAGGACTGTTTTAGATTCTAAAATAAGCAGTAGTTTAAGTAGCTGATGTTTGTAGTTACTCTGTATTCTTACTGTCCTAAAATGATGAGCGTGAACAAGTGTTGTTAACTACAGTTTTTCAGAAATCATTACTAAGAACAGATTCTGCTCATATCTTCACAGAATACTGCATTTTTTCCTCACTTAAAAAAAGCAATTCCCTGCAATACTTCTTGAAGTACATCTTTTATTACAGAAAAACACATAGATTTATGTATGTATTGGTAAATCTTTATTCATCATTTTATGGTTTCTTGTTACTGCTGACATGAGAGGCCTTCTCCATAACTTCCTCTAAACCATAACCTTGCAGCTGGACAGCTGAAACCCTGCCTGTAACTGATACAATTCCAATGCATCATGTTTATCACAAATAATAGTTTTACTTGTCTAAATTTTCAACTTCTCTTTATAGCACTTCATAATCCTATTAATACTGTGAAACTTGAATTTTGTATTTTTCAGTTTCATAGTGCCAATGCTAATGGGGGTGTGTTTTGCGTTTTTTAAGCTGACTAGTCATAACTGCTTATGACATCTTTTGTTCTTCTGAAAGTCATGGCATATCCATTTTCATGGATATGTTGGATACTCTTGCAGTACAGTTTCCCATTTAATTTTTAGATTGGCCTTATAGTAACAAATCAGCATAAAATAGGGGTTTTTTTCCCCTAGAAATCAGTCTATTATATCAGAATAATAACATTCACGCAGATTTAATTTTTGCCTTGGATTTTAACAGAAACAAAAGTTTGTTATTTGTTAATTGTTTAGTTATGTTTAGCATTAGGTGAGAACTGCGGAGTTTGCTTTCTTTTCAGAAATCTTAAAATAGTGGAAGGATTATTTTCTTCCTTGTTTCCATAATTGCTGATCATAACTTGGACTTTCTCAGCTTTATGACTAGTTTATGTGTTGGGATATATACACACTTCATGGCCAGCTGAATAAAGACCACATAATTGTTTTTAAACAATAACCTCAGCATTAAATGGTACCTGTAGTGCTGTGCTTGTTACTTTTAGTTATCTAGGTGGTGATAAATGTAACAAAATGGTTTTAGGTTGGAAAACAGCTACACTGTTTCTCATCGTGTCTCTGAAACATCCAGACCTTAATTGAATGCTTAATCTACTTGCAAGTTTTTATTACGATTCTGAGATCATCCAGTGCCTTTTAGTGGTGTGTTTTCTGTAAATCAAAACTATTGCAATCTGTCTTTGATCCTGCTCTACTTTATGTATTTTCTAATCCTGCTACTCCTCTTCCATGCTTGCTACCCTCTTCTAATCCATAGTTATTTTGGAGGAGAAGCACAGCAGTGATCATTTTCAGCCCTGGTAGAAGTTTTCTCTACTGTGATTCTGTGATTTTTGCCCCACATAAGAAGTATCTGAATCCTGGATGCATCGTGTTTTCCCGATCCATGGGTTGCTTCTCTGAGTCTTTTTTCAAATTTTTCATTTTCATAGCTTGTGAAAATTAATATTTGAGAACTGTACTGGGTATTGTCCCACGTATGTCTTCTGCGACTTCTGAGCTGACTGCTTTTCAGTTTCTTCCCTTCCTCTCTTCCATCCCTCCTTCCATCCTTCCTTCCTTACCTCCTTCTGTCCTTCTGTCCCTCACGTTCTTGAGGTCATCTAGTTGATCTGGTTCTCTGCCCCTCTGCAGTACCCCAAACAGGGCATATGCTAGAGATGCTGCTTTAAGGTATGATGCTTTACGGAAGAGTTGATCCATAAATGCTACTTCTCCTAGAGTATTATCATCTACTACATTGTTCATCAAGGTCTTAAATATATTGAAGTACTTAAATATTCTGGAAAGAGTGATAATCAAGTTTATGTGTATTTTGGTATACACCCTGGGGTAGACGAGGGCTGTGTGTGTATACATCAACACACACGTATAGATGTTTTATATATATAAAAAACATATTTATAACACTTAACAGTGTAAGGCAAATTAAGCTTCTTTAGGGAGGTTTGGGAGAAGAGATATATAACAAAAGACTTATGCTTGGCTTTGCTACTGAAGGCTATATATTCTTTTAAAATCCTTTATCTCCAGTCTTTCACAAATACAGAATTACTTGTTCTTTACCATATCCTGGAAGATTTTAGAAACAGTAAAAAGCCACAAACACCCAAACTAAAAATATTTTCAGTCTTCATTTGTTACTGACATTCACTCTTCCCATTCCGACACCTAAGCTTGACCATATGAAGACTTCTATTAGATCAAAATAGAATAGATTAGCACTCTTTGGAAGCCATGATGTCATAATTCTTATGTTTCTATACTCATTCTTATCGTTTACAAAGGAAGGGAAGTGAGGAGAGAAAAAAAAATTTAAACAGTAATGAGGCTGGAGAAATTAAACAGCTTTCGGGCATAATGGAAAATGAAAAAAAGGTGCATTGATTTTACTTATTTCTCCTTTCTTCACATGACAGCCCTTGAATAAACCTTTCCATCTTATAAAATCACCTTTTTATACTAATGCAGATATGAACACAGAAAAATGTATGCTGCTTGAATGCTGCATTAATTATCTTGGCTGTATTTGTAACTAAATGCTCCTGATGAGAGCTGTGATGTACTTTTGTCTGTATCTCTGTAAAGTTGTTTTCATATATTAGTTCTTTAAATGTCTTGCACTGTGTGCTCTGGAAAGGCCAGACAAGTATGAAGCACTTTTGGTGGTTTCTAATGACAAAGTCAGCTGATGAAGAAATTTTAAAAGTCTCAGCAGTGAAGGCTTTCAAAAATGCAACTATGAGTAAACCCTTTTTTCCAGTTCAAAATATTTTGAAATATACTAGCCACTTCAAATTTGGTAATTAAGAAGATTCTTTAAAAATTCATTTTTAAGCTTATGTAGTTTTTCTGCTAATTATACTAAGTCAAATTACAATTTATAATTTATTTGCCTTATTACAACACTTCATTAAAATGTCAGAAGATAAGAGTTTCTAGGCAGAGTATTACCCCAAGAACTATGCATGTGGTGTTTTTTGCATGTAGAAATAGCTATGGCAGTTCTGTTCTGCAGCATGAATTAACAAAGATTGATTGCAATCTGTTTTTATTAACTCAAGGAAGAAAAGCAGTGTAGTGATATTAAGAAAATTAATTATAACTTTCTAATCGGGTAATTAATGTGCAGCTGGGCATGAGTGCAGTTAGTGCAATTCAGTAATTTGGCAGTCCTGACAAATTATCATCGTCCATTTTAAGGTAGACAACTGTTCTTTAATATTAGCTCAGATTTTTATAATCTTTACCATTTCAGAACAGTTTTAACAACTTATATATTATATAGGGCCTTTTACCATAATAACGTGTGCTGAAGTTCAGTTGTATCTTTCAGAATTGGGGTTCAGTTGTATTTTTTAGAATCCCCTTTTACTCTTTTCCAGTGTTGTACCGAAGTTTCTTCTGAAGCAGTTGTATAAAACAGTAATTACTGGTAATTGACCTGCATATGTTGAATCATCTTAAAATGCTACCGAGGATTTAATGTATCCTGTAAATTGAGATTATTCCAATTAAATAGAGTTCTTAGGATAATCACTTTCAAAACTAATCAAGTAATATAATAGTGTTACTAAAACTCTTATTGACTTAATTTTGACAAATTAATAAATTTAACTAATGCAGTTACTGTAATGGTCATACTAGTTTGCATTTTTCATAACCTGTCCCTAAATGCTTTTCAGAAACGCAGTAGAAATTACCTTGGTGTATTTAATTAGCATGACAAGGTGACTTGAGGGGTGGGGGAGAGAGTATTTGTGCCCTTTTTGCCTTCTTTTTGAGGCATGAAGGTTATTGTGGATCACCCCACGCTCAGTGCCTCTAGTCTAGTAGGAAATCAAATGGTACTGAACAAAAACTACAACTCAGATCCTAGCAGTGGAATTGATAATAGAAAATGCTCTTTAGCAGACTGCCTGGTTTTGCTACTATCAAATCTAATCTGCTAAAATATTCGGGTGGACAAAGTATTGTAATCTTTTCAATAAGGTTTATATTTAGTCTTATTTTTAACAATTGAAGAGGAAAAAGCACAAAACATCTGTAGATCAAATGCCGAAAACTGTCTAAAACCATTCATTATCCTTATATTGTCAGTGAACAGATAGTTAAAACAACCTGCTTTATTTACATAAGACTTGTGGGGAGTTTGCTTGTCTTGTTTTAGGGATTTTGTTGTTGCTGTTTAAGTTTTCATTAAGAATGCATTAGAGAAGGTGTTCTAGGAGACCAAAATCCATGAGTTTTCAGTCCAGTGAATCTGTCCTTTCAGTTGTTTTGTGACACAATTTCAACAAAAGAAAAGATGGACAGCATTTTCCAGAACAGCTTCTTGCCTTGTACTTAAAACATTCTCCAGGAATTTAACAGTCATGGGTTTGAAACTTTTCAGCTGGAGGAGAATTAGACTGAGGTTTTTTACTTCTCAGACATGTGGTTCAGCTCCCTTGGTTCTTTCTTCTTTTAAAAGAAAGCATTAGCTAGAGTTTAAATCAGTCTGATCTCGCTCATAGGTGAATGGTGGGTATATTATGCCTAAGGGCTTTTGAATAATTAAGATCAAGGAATCAATATGAGTGTCTTCATTAACAGGTTAGTTCAGCTCAGGAGATGAACTTCTGAAGTCTTTCTCCCAGTCTTTCCTCTTGCTGTGTTGTGGTTTATGGGATAAACATGAAAGTACCTAAAAGTGGATATTTGCTTGACACCATTGACCTGCTTGTTCTCAGAACATGTCGGGGTCACAAACTTGGTCTTAGATAGCTAAGCAAAGCAAAGCCTTCTATGTCTTTTGATCCAGCTTTTTGATCTGAGCAAAGCCAGACAAATCAAAGATTTTGAGCAGAAATGAAAAGATTTGACTGTTCACTAATAATTAGACATTTGATAACTATTTTCTTTGCAGTTACCACTGTAACACAATTTTCGTGAGCATTTCCAGTAATAAAGCTCGGTTTGCACATGGCAAAATAAGAGTAGTTACATGACATGCAGCTGGTTGGAGAAAGATTTTTTTAAAGTGTCTTATGTATTCTTTGAAGTCATTCTGTGGTAGATTAGGCACTCCAGTACTGTAAATCAGTTTGATCACACTGTAACTTTCAGTTAGATCAGCTGGACTTTTTTTTGTGTTTTCATGTACTACAAGATATTATTACTGACAAAGAGTACACATTAAAGAATTAGGTTGTAGATATG
The DNA here is from genome assembly GCF_009829145.1 of Chiroxiphia lanceolata. Lineage (NCBI taxonomy): Eukaryota > Metazoa > Chordata > Aves > Passeriformes > Pipridae > Chiroxiphia > Chiroxiphia lanceolata. Next base: position 65,822,088 of record NC_045639.1, read on the forward strand.
CAGGATAAAATATAACCTTAAATGATATCCAGTGCTGTAACTCATTCAGCTGTGCTAATAAAATGGATGGTTGTAGAACTGACATGAGTAGTAAAGACCAAGAGTTCCTCCAAAACCAAATTCAGTCATGTATGTGAGTGCCTCAGGGCTTGTTGTAGCTATCTGAGGTTTTTCCTTTTAGCATTAAAAGGTATGGAATGTAAACCGCACAATTTTTCTGTCCAGTTTAGAGAGATAGTTTGACTTTTAATGTATTCTTTTTTTTTTTCTTTTTAAGGAAAACTTTTAGCTTTTTTTTTTAATCTCTTGATTGCTGATGAATTGCATATACATATAACTTTGAAAACTGATCCCTTGTCATATCTTTGAGTTTCTATTATGATGGCGAACATGATATTCACCTTGAGAAAGAAACTGTAAAAGAAGATACTAAAGTCTTCCATCAGGAGAAACACAGATTACCAAAGAATCTCTTTCTGCTGTTTTCTCTATGCTGTTTTGCAGTGAGTTGATGCTAAAAATCCTGTATGCTTTCAAAATAACTGTTTGTCATTATCATATCAATGTTACGGCTCAGTGAGCATTTGATGTAAGTGTTCCTTTTGCTGTTGGAGCCTGCCAGTGTTAGGGTGATTATTCGATGCTGTATAGGCTGACTGTGCTGTTTTTTCCCCTAATATTGCCATATAATTTGGAATTACTATAGCAGAGATCTAATGCCTGGCAAATCAACCTTAAGAATGAATAACCCAGTAAGCAATACCTTCATGATCATGTTCTGCTCTGGCAGACCTTTAACTCATTACAGACTGAATTTTTTAAGGGCAGGGAAGAGTAACAGCTCACTAGCATGTCTTTATGTTGCAGAAAGCACTCAACCTGACTTCTTAGTCCAGTGGGCTGGTGTGCACTCTTATCTAAGTGTTGAGTTAGGTGGATGCACCTAGCCAACATCCAAAATAAATTGGGTTCTCGCTTTAATCTCACATTAAAATCTGAGTGTCATTGTTTTTCCTTCTTTTCAATGAGCAGACCTTGCTCATTGTAGTACATCATAACCTAACAGAGTAGACTTGGCTTAGAGGATATGGTATAACTGAGTGTAATTTTAAAAGACTTACCAGAATAGTCTGTTGCTCTGTATTAGACAATCTGCTGCTCACCAACAAGCAGTAATAAAACCCCAGCAGTAAATGCCATAGATACATGGATGTCGCTGTAGGAATCCATATAGCAGAGAGTAAAGACAAAATGAGACTTGTATAATGATGAGGTAGTTTGAGACCTATTGAGAAGGAAATAAAAAGAGGCTAGCAAGAAATCTGAGTAGTTTGTTCCAGAAATTTGCCTTCATTGGTTTAAACTTCATGTTAAAATGACATTTTTATTGTTATAACACTGACACATCTTCAGGAGGAAGTTAATAGGAGGGACCAGTCTTTCAGCAAATTAAATGAAAGGCTACTATTTCCAGCTGACACCTGTGAAACTGCTGCTACATCCATTGCAGTACTGCTTAGAGAAATAAATGAGCAAGTACTCATTATAATTGAGCCTTAATGGTATCCATATGCTATATATCTTGTAATGGTGCTCATGTTGTGCAGTTTCTGTTTAGTATAAGAAAACTGAGTATTAGTCAAAGGCCCATTAATGTAAATGTCTTGATTCAATACTTTGCCTTGGAGAGGCTTATGTGTTTTAAATGCATGTCAGCAAATTGTGGTTGGTGCAGCAAGTTTGACAGTCTTTCTGGTTGACCTTTCAGGTTGTCCATTTCATGTCATACAGCATCTTCTCTAGGTAATCAAATTTATTGGAGCAAAAAAGATTTTAAAAGTATATAATTTTGATTTTAATTCTTTTCAAATGAATGTTTTCTAACAGGCATTAGAACATGCAGTCTTTCAGCAATGTCATTTTGCATCATGTCATAATATTCTACTGAGGCCATAATTAAGCTATTTTTGCTATCTTCTACCCAGAATTCTTTTTGTAAATTAATTGAGTTTTGCTTAACTAAGTTTGTCAGCACTGTTTTAATGGCTAATAGCTTTTGAGCCAGACTTTGAAGGCTTAAATCTGTCGGTTTGGTATTCAGCCTATGGTATGGTTAAAGTTTACTAGCATCTGAGATTTTCATGAGTAGTACTAGTTCACAAGCCTGCTTTTGAATAAGTAAACTTTAGACAGTGGTTCAAACTTGCTTCTTTTTCTCCATTTAATGAAGTCTGAACTGTCCAGTTTTTGCATGATATACTGTTTCTTCTGAATGATATATCACAGATGCTTTGATAAGGCATACCTTAAAAGTTTCAAAAAGATTCCTTATGGGCTTTACTTGCTTCCCTCCTCCTGTAAAGCACAGGGATGGGATGCTGTAAAATCTTTATTACTGTTTTTAAACAACCTTATTTCCTCAAGAATGTATGATTTAGTTTTGTATTGCTTTATCAGATGTTTTGGGGGATGATTCAGGAATGATTTAAACACACAAAATAAGACAGAAATCCTGTCATCAATCCATATGTTTCAATACTGGACATCCAAGTACCATCTAATTTATCACAAGCGGATGTCTGCCTAGCCATTTCTTCAAGAACTGTAACATGGGGATTCCATGCTTTTCCGAGGGAGCTTATTCCAATGCTTCTGTGTCTTCACTCTTGAGAGGTTTCTTTGAGTGTTATTGTGTGTACTTTTTATTCTGAAACTTAAATACTTCAGTAGTTCGGTGAAAGATTTATCCCCTTTTATGTGTTGGAAGACTATTGACATGCTTAATCTACTGTTGACAAGATGACTCTCCCCTCAGTCCTGCCATTTGTGTTCCTGGGAGTTCTTGTTACTCTTCTCAAAGCTTTCTAAATTTTTTCCCTGTCTTTCTTGAAATGTAGTTGGCATCCAGTATTGGATGCAGATCAAGGAAGGCCTTTCCGTGAATGAATAACATAAGCCTTACATCACCCTCATTCCTCAGTTTACATTTAAGTCACATCATGCACCCCATGACATACCTTGTTTGCAATTCCCCGTACAGCCTGCTCATTTCTAAAATCTTCTTTCCCAGACCTATTTCTCCAAGCTCGTGGGGATGCTTCTGTAGAATATTCTAATCTTAGGTAGTAGTCTCATGAATACTCCAGAGCTCTTTTCCATACACATTCCATTTTTTTAAGCCAGCAAAATACTTGTCTTCTCAGAGCAGCTCTGGTATTCACTCAGCATTCTGTTTATTTCCCCTCACTCAAGCACAACAGAAAGAGAAAACAAATGTTGGACAGAACTGTGGCATCACTATCACTTTAATGTATTTTTGTATTATTCTGTACCATATCAGTACTTGATTCTCTGATGTGGGAGACTATGTTTCCATATTTCTTGAGCCTCTTTGAAGTAAACAACCAGCTTACTTTTTCCTCTTTTCCCTTTATAATCATTTGTGATTGTATAGCATTTTGTTTGCGAACCAGATTAGTTTGTTGTTAATCAGTCATGAATTGACTAAACATGTCTTAGGTACTTTAGAGGATTAGAGAAAGACCTGTTACTGTCCACAGGGACTGCAGCTGTAGCAGAGATGGTTCTTCAAGCTTGCTTGTTAGGAAGGAGAAGAGAGCTTACATTCTATCCCTGCATTCACCCACACATCACAGAAAATTTGGACTCTGGTTGCTGGCCCTTGAAGACACCCTTTGGAAATCTGCCTACCTGAAAGAGACGGGAGTCAGAAAAGGGAGTCATCTCAATTTTTTTTATTTACTCTGATCATTTTGACTTGGGCCAGGGTGTTGCTCTTAAACTCCAAAATATGTAATATAACGAGACAAGAAATAAATACTTTTAATAAAGTAGACCTATTCTATTTTAAGAGACATAAAATAGTTTATTTTGATGGCTTTTGAGTTCAAAGTCTCTCTGGTACTAAAAAGACAATTGTGCACCTTACCAAAAGTACTTATTTTGACTGACAGTATCTTTCAAAAGTTTCAAAAAAGCTAACTAGTATGCCATATCTATCCAGAATATACTCCACTCCAGACACGGAATTGTAGTTGAAGAACAGATATGGTGCTTCTTACATGACAATCCTTGCAAAATATTCCATGTTATATTATTCCAGTCTACACCAGGAAATACAAAAAAGAAAAAAAGTAAAAAACGGCAGAAAACAAAAAAGCTTAAAATAGTGATTCCTGCACTAAAGCCATTAAAAGCAAAGAGAGATTACAAACAACACTTAAAACCTTTGACCAAGTGTTTTGCTGAAATTGGGACGGAAGCCTGATTTTCTTAAATGCTTTATAAAACTATAGCATCATTGTTCTCATTGATAATTTATAACAGAAAAATAGTAAGGTACTTTCTCTGTGTGCATTGTTTAATATGCAGCAGCTTTTTCAGCATGGTTAATGAAACATTGTATGCTGGTGCAGGAACAAACAGTACACATACTGTCTCCAGCAGGATTCCAGAAGTGTGGGGGTTTTTCTAAGGCTTTTTATTGTTCTATTATTTTAAATAGTAATCCCTATTGTTAAGAAAAGCTTATTTGACTACTTCATGCCAGGTCCTTTATTATCTGATAATCTGGTTTACAGAATCCTCCAAGGAATATCTTCAGTGTGGTCATGAATATTAGTGCATGGATTGTGATTACATTTTAAAGTACTTTTAGAAGAAATGTTTGGTACTTCTCATTTTTCTGCTCTGCCAAGGTAGCAAATGTCCTTCAGCCTTTTACAGCTCTATTGAATTGTTAGGTAATTGAATGGAAAACTCCTTTCCTTCTTCAGGATATTCACTGAAATAAAGTCCTTGTATCATAATTTAATACATGGATTCCTGAAAAAAAGATTATGGAACAAAATTGCTTTTTGTTTAAAAGAGTCTCGCACAATCTGACTTTACTGAGTTTTCGAGGTAATGTTTGTCCTTTTTTTTTCTTTTTCTTCTCTTTATGATGAAATCAGACTGTCCTGGGTCATAATTTTTAGTGCAAATCTGGGAATTAAGCTGTATTGTGCTGTGCCTCGCCATTTGAGATAATCAGCATCATCGGTTTCTTGTAAATAGCTCATCTATAGTATGAGGAGCAGCTGTGTAAAAGTATTTGTTGTTTGAAGTAATAGTTGATTGATAGTGAAGTTCGGGGTTTGGTGGAACACGATTAAATAACTGATAATTGAGATTACAGGAAAAGTGGAATAGGTTTATTTCCTCAGGTGAAAATCCGGTGTGTATTAGATTACGTGTCATTCATCGCCTTTTTTGTTTTTTTTGCCTGCTACACAGTAGGAAATATTCTTTATCATACCTTAGTTAATGAATTTGATCATATTTTAGGCATTGGTTTATTTTCCTTGATGACACAAACAATGACGGATTTGATTCATCTATAAATATGTGAATCAATAAAATAAAATTTAATGTTTGTTAAACAGGGAGCACAAGCATAACATTCAGAATCAGAAATTGATAAATAACATGTATATCTTCTCTAGCCTAGTTATAGGCCTGAAACTAATGTCATTTGAAAAAAACAAGGATGGCTCTTTGTAGTTAAATTGCCTGAATAATATGTATCTTCCATAAATCTATAAAGTAGGAAAAAATATGTAAATTGTATGTAAATAAGTACTTCTTTAAAATAATTGATTTCAATCTTGATCTTTATATAGCTAACAGGCATTGAAGGATAAAACTGTGCATAAGTAAATGTGTCATTTGCTGGGGAAAGAAACTAGAAACCGGAGTCTTTCTTTTGCATTGTATTAACTGATTTCCAGAAAGAGAAGCAGGTCTCAGTTCCCAAATCTGAATGGTGTTAGCAGAAATTATATATGCTGTGATACTGGTGTTTCAATCTACCTGCAGGGTATCCCCGTATTCATATTAACTTGTTGTCTCTGCAACAGGTTTAATGACAGTTACAGGATTTTAATGCTCGATCAGTGCCTGTTGAAGCCACCAGGAGTCTTTCAGTTGGCTGTGAGTAAGGATCAAGCCCTTAGCGACTGGCACTGAGAAAAACAAATGTTTATCTGATCCTAGAACAAATGGATTTATATGACACAGCAATGTGCAGGTAAAGAGGAACAAGGAGATTGAAGCAGACTGGAAAAAGGGGACATTTATACTTTTGTTAAAGCATTTGTCAAAACAGATTATGTCTTTAACAACACTAGTCTGAAAAAGGCTACTTCAGTATTTTTTATGTGGAGAAGCTGTCCCTTTCAGTGAACCAAAATGCCATTTCAGTAGTGTTTCATACAGCTGTCACAGCATCTGTGAAAGCAGATACTGAAGAGAGGTTTCCCTTGACAACAGTGGTGTCTCTGTATTGTACATGTTTAGATTGATACACGTATCTGTAAATGCATATGCAAGTGTAGTTTACAGCATTTGTAAGTTAATGTTAATATCAGATGAATATCACAGCTGCAAGTCTTGTGACAATCCATCCAGTATTTGAAACCACTGTTGATCCAACAGCTTGTATTAGAAGGAGAAATAGTTGACTGTCAGTCAGCAAGCCTTTGACGTAGTCTCCTTATGATGAAAGGTAGCTATAAAACTGCTTGAAACAGACCTTTGCAACTTGTCAGCCCCTTATTTTTAATAATGGAGCCGTGCAGTTAGTGTAATGATTTTGATTCTATGATTCAAATGTTTCATGGCACCACGTGCAATATCGAGCACAAAAAATGTGATTAGATGCTTTGATAGACTTTTTGACTTAAATGACTGTGAACCATATAAAATATTTTCATGACATGAGAAGCTAATACAAGCTAATTGAATTCAGAGAAGTAAAAGATTAAACCCTCTTTTTAATTTTATCATCTGATGGTAAGGAATGAATATGAACTGTATAAACAAGGTGATGCTAATATATTTCAAATGACTGAGATTGAGATTAGGACTATTTAAGGTATTGAAAAATTAGTGCTATGAAGTGGAAAAGTGGGAATTAGTGGCTGAGAAGTTTCATATAGCTGTCACTTGCCATCCTTGCTTTGGTCCTTTGAATCTTTACCCTTCCTTATAGGTCCTCATCATACTGCAAAGAACAAATAATGGGATTTTGTCCTGTCCAGAAGATCAGTTGTGGCTTTCCTTAAAAATGTGACTACTGCTCTTGTGATTAAGAAGCCATTGTTATCACAATATTTCAGTACACTAATATCTTTGGTTGAGTTGTGAGTGTCCTCAACCCAAAATGGAGGGGATTGCTGTTGCAAGATCTCTGTCATACAAACACATCTTGCTGCTTTCCACTTGAGGCTGTGTGGAGACAATTTAAAGATCTCCAGTGACTGGCAGTAAAGGGAAGAACATCTGGTAACAAGAAGGTCAACTGGGAGAGCAAGAGGAGAGTTTTGGGACCAGCAAGAAAAAAAAAAGAAATTATCAAGAGTGCTGAATGTCGTGGCTATTGTAGTTTAAGGCAGCAAGGACTTTTAATGTGAGATGTAAAGTTCTGAAAGAAGTTTTAAACTTAAACAGTTAATTTGTCTTTTGGTATTAAAAGGTATGGCAGAGACGAAAAGAACATATATAAATAGCATTTTTCATGGACTCTTCCAGAATTCTTAATTATTTTCCTTCTCAGTGGATTTGTTAAGAAGGTGTTTTCCATTGGCTTCTCAGGAGCTAGTTTCTCTTGCTTTGGTTTGGGGTTTTTTGGAGTTGGAGAGGCTTGTTGTTTCATTGGGTTTGGTTTTGTGAGTTTTTTGGTTGTCAGTGACTCTGAGTTAGACCACTTGCTACAGTAGGGAATTTCATTCTAATATCACCTTCTTTTACACCATCTTCACTTATTGCATGGATGGCAGAACTGTGAAATTCCATTCATGACTTTTCATTTCCTGTTATTTTCACTTTTCTTTGGGGACTTGATTAAAAGTAGTCCATGGTAGTACTTATTATTTCTAGCCTTGCTCTGTTGTTTTCTATTCCCTCTTGCTTTTTTAGCCTTTGGAATTGATTAATTAAACCTTAGCGCATAAACTAATAGCATGCTTGAATTGTTTAGTTTATTCATTAGTGTGTTGTGGGAGAAATGTAGGTCTGTGCTTTGCTCAGATAACTTTTATCAGAAATTATTATAGTAACAAGTACAGTTTTAGTACATTTTTAGATGGTGACACTGAAAATTACCTTTAAGCACTTGACATGTCTCATAGTGATATTTCAGATCATGTACTGCCTGACTACTAATTATCTCTCCCTTTCTCATACTCCTCCATGTGGGTGTGTACATGTGAGCTTACTGCTCTGTGGGTTTGCTGCAGAGTGACAATTGCACAAGCTCTGATGCCCCTTTAGAGCACCAGTAACATGAGAAGTGTCAGTAGGCAGACAGCCATAAGGAAAGGGTTGTACAAACCCTACCTTTAAAATTCTAAAGAAATTCAGCCTTTTTCCACAGAGAAATGTTGCAGAAATTTGATGTAAACAAAGCAGCCCAACAGTCTGAATGGACTGGTAAAAATAAGATACTCTGATTATTTTAAGCATCAATAGACACTAGATCCAGATGTTCAAAAACTGTATATCAGACCGTTAAAGAAGTACCTAATGGAGTCTGGTGGTTTTTGGAGCCCATGGAGGAGGTGATTTATTTTTATTCTCCGCAGCTGTCAGACTTCAATGCGTACAGTGAAGCATGATCTTCCCACAGGCAGTTTTGCTGGCCTTTGCTTATTCTCTGCTGCTCTCCAGAGGCAGATGAGATTGTTTCCTCTTCATCTTGGTTCTCTCTGGCATTTTGTTCTCCACCTGGGTCTTGGCTCCTCCTGCTCCCTATGCAGCTGTTCCCATTCACTGTGGCGTCCACTCACTTCAGTGCTTCCCCGGGAGCCATCACCACTCTGACTTAATCATGAGCAGACACATTTCACCACAGAGGATACTTAGTGGGCGTTCATGTACTATGACTTGGACGTGGAGTGGATAGAAGTCTCTTGCCTCCCCTGTGTCCTCCACTGCTGACTGATCCTTCTGGGAGGTGGGGACCTGTCCTGGCATAGGCCATAGCACAGGTTGGTATTGGAAATCCTGTGCTTCATGCATCTTCTGCTCAATTTCTGGTTTTACATTAACAGTGCTCTTCAGTCTCTGTTGCTGTTCTGTCCAGTTTCAAGAGAAATTGCCTGTCAGATGGTCACCTCATGAAGATCAGCCCACTGGATAGCATCCCATGATTGTTGAACATTTTAGACTTTTGTCTGCAAGTACCTTAAGGAAAAGCAGGACAGCTTTAGAGGTGCTGGGTAGGTTTCCTTATAGAGGTAAAAGGCAAAACTGCTGGGAAGAAGGTAACTTTTGTTTTTGAAAAATGTAAGCACAAACAGTGCAACTGATGTGCCAAGGTAGTGTAGGGTATCTGAAACAACTGTTAATTTTCAAGAACCATAAAACTATTATTATTGATCCCGTCTTCCTAAAATTGACGAACTTCCAAAAATTGATGAACTTCAGGGAGAAAAGCAGAGATCTTGTCTCAAATTAGTATCTTTCTGGAACTCTGCTGGTAGTTTCTCAAAAAATGAACAGTTAGCCATAGTAATCTGACTTTTCTACTCTTCTTTCCAGACAGATGATGATGTGCATGTGCCTCCAATACAAATAGATACATCTCCTGCATTGCCAGCACTGAAGTGGCCAGGAGATGAGCATAATATTAATGCTGACACTGCATATGACTAGGCAAATAGACGAAATTAATGTTCTCAAACTAAAAGCTCTTGAGGCTATACCTCTTCATTATATCACTTGTTACAGTAAAAAACATTTGTGTTTTGTGTGGCGTTACAGCATAGAAATTTTTTTATTCCCTGTCGTACCACAAAATTGAGTAACCACTTTTGTTAGTCTTCCTATTGCGGTTGCTGATGGTACTAATTCATGTCTACCTTGTCCTGCTAAGCCAGCATCCCTAGAAATCACCTCACCAGGTGACAGCTGATATTAGTCAGTCTTCAGAGAGGGCAGCTCAGCTGAGCAGGAAACTGCCAGCTGAGCAGTGGTTAGGCAAGGGCAGTAGTTACACATTCATTGTCACTGCTGAAAAACCAACCAGCTGTTAGAATTTGCCTAACAATCCACCTTTCAAAGAGGAATAAAAACAGATATCAAAAACTACCACACAGGCTAGGTAGCTGATTTTCAATTTCTTTTTCAGCTGTCTCCAACTGTCAGAATGATGAGCGAGAGGTGATTAAACAGATTATAATCATTTTCCTGTCTCAGAAAAGGGATATGGTGGACAAGTCAGAGCTCCAGCAGGTGTCTGGGTGCCTTGGGTGATGCTGGGACCACTTAGGCCTGCAAAAAGTTAGTTGCCATTTACTGGAAGTTGGACAGGAAGGTGTTTCACACTTGCTGCTGGGGCTAGAAATACACAGCTACTGTGCTAGTCCTGTCATGGGTTCCCCCATTTGACCCTGCCCTGACAGCTCCTGCATGAGACTGGGTGGAAGAGTTGAGTGCCAATGGTGTGCACAAACGTGGGATTTCAGTTCCTGTCTTTCTTCTGTCAAACAGGAGTATGGATGGTTTGCCAGGTATGGTGAAAACAAAAACATATTAAATATCTTTGAAGTGTTAACAAATAAATCAGTGGTTTCAGTGTTTGTGAAGACAGGCTCTTACACCAAGATCCCATATGTTGTACTCTTGAGGGTGGGGGTGAAGGAGGTAAATTTAAAAAAAAAAAAATCTTTTGAGCATGTAATGTATCAAATATAGTAGTTAAAACTTTAGCAAGCATTACCTGTGTGCTCCGTGGTTGAGTTTTTTTTTTTCTCTTGCTTTAAAAGCATGAGCCTCTAATTAAAAAATTTCTTTCTTCATCACAGTTTCTTAATAAATTAAATCATACACCATAATTTATTAGCATTGTTAGTCAGCTGCAGTACTAAAATTAGAAAGATGCAGCCCAGGAGTTTGAAGGGAATCTCTTCTAAAAAGTATTAGCAGCAGATCATCCTTTAGCTTCCCCAGTGTAGTCTATGATATTGGATTTTGTAAGTTGTTAGGGAAGAATGTGTGTCTAATGATCAGTGTTGATTTCTGGGAAAAGAAGAAGCTGCTCTTTTTTCTTTTTTTTTTTTTTTTTTTTTTTTTGGTGACACATTGACAAATGGTTCCATTCAGGGCAAACCAAAAAATCATACTTATGAAAGCATTTTCAGATGTGGCAATCCTAAATAATTTATGAAACATATATTCTATGAAAATGGCCTCTGAGAATCATGCTTTTGGCTGCCATTTGACTCCTTGAGCTCGGGGATCACAGTATCACAGAATCACAAAATGGGTCAGGTTCAAAGGAACCACAGTGGGTCATCTGGTCCAACCTCCCTGTTCAAGTAGGGTCATCCTAGAGCACTCCTAGAGTATGCCACTATAGTATCCATGAAATATTTTTTCCCCATTCTTTGCTTATTTTTATGTTGAGGTGTGTGTCGCAAAGTATATTTAGAACATATTAATTTTTTGGGTTTGAGTTTGCTCCTTTGCCTAGGAAATGCTGAAAGCAATTAAGTTTTATTTAGTGTTTTGATGTATTTTCTGCCATCTATGGTTCTGTACCAACTTAATTTTTAAATATATTTTGCTTAAAATGACAAATAGATACTGAGTATGTAAATGAAAACCTGACGGTTTACTGACCTCTCTTCATCTGTTCTAAGGAGACTGAGTTGACTTAATTAAATTAAAATATTATGAAAGACTAGTAGAGGCAGAAAAGAAATAGACTGAAGACTGGCAATGTATAGATTGAAGGCTTTTGCAATGTATAAACACTTTATTAGAAATGCTGTGACTGGGCATTGGGTAGTTATACTGAGTTTTTGTAAAAGGAAGACATAGGAATAATGAACAATTCTGCCAAAGTGGAACAGACCTTAAAATCATTTAGTTCCAACTGCCCTACCATGGGCAGGGTCATCTCCCTTTAGAATGACAAAGAAAATAATAAATTGACATGTATTACTTATGTGAGAGAAATTTTGGACATAATGCATTGTGTTAACTTATTTATTTTACTAATTCACAATATGTGGCACAGGCTGTATGACTTTGCTTGACTAGGTATAGAAGATTCATGGACCTTGAGATATCCTTTTCATGGCACACTACTGCAGAAAGGTTTTCTGTATTTGTTTTTGCAGTTTAACCTGCTAAAACTTATCTTGCAGTATTTTATAAAAATGTCATGCAAATGTGGCCAGTACCAAAAAAATCACTGAAGATAAATTATGAGCTAGGAAAAAACTTCTTTTTTTATAATTAAAGAATTAAAAATATAATATTACAGAGTTTTTATCTCCAGTCCTTCTTTTTGTTATATATATAAGCCTGTAGAGAGTTAAAAAATTCATCTGGTACCTGTGGAACTAATTGAAATTTTGAGATTTGGGCACCTGGCAAGGGGTAACTGTAGAAGACTGGTCTCCCTGGGTTTACTCTGTAACGGGAAAGACTCCATCTTCAGCTTAATCTCCTCTGTGAGGTGATTTAATTCTGTTATCTCCATGTGCTGATTATCAGGGGAGTCCCAAAGAGATTAATTTCTGTGAGTTACCCTTGCTGGAGTTACTTGTGCTCTTGCATTTCTCCACCTTCTTTCATGGCCAGGCCTGTAGCTGGCACACAGTGTCTGTCTGCTGAATTACAGTCTGGTATTTGAGTTGTGCAGCCAAATCACATGTGGTCATAATTTTAAGACTAAAACATGGAAAAGTGATCATATTATGCTTTCAAAATTGTCTGAGGACCACAGGCTTCCTTTGGGGAAAAAAGAGGGGGATGATGTTGTTTTTCCACAGAAAACCTGGTAATTCTACTTTATTTCTGTTTTCAAGGCATGTATGCTTGGGGATTGAGACTTGAGACTCAAGGAGAAGCATGAAGTGTATCCTGGGAGAGGGCAGAAGGATAAAAATAGCTGCAGGAAAGTTTTTGTGTCCTTCGCATCACTCTCTGCTTATTTCTTGACCTCCTTTTCGGAAGGTCCCTCTCCCCCCTGGGTCTGAGTGATGGCTGGTGGTGAGGACTGAGGCAGGTGAGCCAGGATCTGCAGACTGGGCTGGGCAGCACTCCACTCCTGAGGGTCGCTGTTAAAACAGGATTAAGCCCAACCAATTCCAGTCATAAGTTTGTATTCTCTGGGCAGATTCCCATTATCCCCTCAGCACTGCAGGCACAACCTGCGTGCTCCACTTCAAGTCCCAGCTCTGGTGAATTTCAAGCACCATCTTCTCATTTCTCTCTTGTAGCATTCTGTATTTTCACCCACCATCATAGTTGGGGTAGTTCCATAAAAAAAACCAGCATTAGTAAAGTCCAAAGGGGCTACTGGGAGTTATTTTCATATTTAATCCTAAAACCTTTCACAGCAGTGGCACTTGGACACTTCACATTGTTACTGCTGTGTCTCTTTTATTCTGGCCTTTCACTTTTTTCACTGACTAAGTCTGCAGGAGGATACTTACTACTCGGTTGTACTTATGTATTTTGCATTAAATATTGAAATTCTGACTTCTTGCTCTGCCTCCAGCTTGTGGAGTTGTCCTAGCATCCTCCAGGAAAGGTTGGGGTATAATAAACAAGCTGTCTGTAGAGACAAACAGTTCTTCCCATTGGTGACAAGAATTTTGATAAGTGTTTTGACCCTTTGAAGTATTTGTGTGGTTTCCCTGAGGATTTGCTTTCCCTTTCAGTTGAAATTCAGCTGCTGCTTTATATATATTGGGGATGTGCTATAATTTTTAAAAAATCTTTTCAACATTGTTGTGCCTCTGAATTTCAGTAATTTTAAAAAAGCAACCTTTGAATATTTATGTTTCCTCTATGGTTCCCTCTCTTGGTACACTCTGTACGTTTTAGAAGAGATACTGATCTCATACATTCTGTTCTTAGGTGCAGAAGGACCAACAGTGGTCTACTGGAAAAATACTGAGTTGGGTTAGCAGCAACCCGGGTCAGTCAGGCTCATTTCCTGAGAATGAATAACAGTAGAATTACAAACACTGTTTTTCAGGTTCTGTGGCACTCAATGTTCAGAAACAAAATTTATAAAATAAATGAGAAATGTTATAAACCAGTGATGATCCTACTTTAATACGCTTCTCTGATCTAGATCCTCACTTCAAACTTCACTTACTTACATAATACTAATTATAATCAGTCCTAAAGCTCTATGAATATGTTACTGAAAATTTTTATGTGTTTTAAGCAGTATAAAAAGTATGATTTAAGACACAGTGATTTGAGATACATTAAAATAGTGCCCTGTAAACTGAACTTATTTTAGTAGTGGTCTGGATCTTCAAAGAAGTTTGAGTAGTGTGTTTCCTTCTTTCCTTCCTGAAGTGTAGGAGTTAGTTTCTGACTCTGGTGTTAGTATATGACTGACACTTAGCATGGGTTCTAGTCAGTATCAACACAGTAGAATTGAAAAATGCAGTGGCAAAGTAAATTACGAAAGGAAAGCAAGATATAGGAATGCAGCTAATAAAAAGGGTATCATACCTAGCCCCCTTTGTTGTCCTCCATCTCTTTCTGAAAAGTGCGTTTGTCAGCTTACAAGACATTTAGGACATTAAACGATTTTGGAAGAATAACTGAGTGAAAATAAGATGCAAAAAAGTTTTCAGTGCTTTACCGATTTTGCTTTGATTGGGAGGAGTAATCTACACATAAGTTTGTGCATCTCGGAGTCATAAGCCACCTTTAGAAAAATCCCCCAAATACGCTGATCATTTTTTGGGTTCAGATTGCTGCCGTAATTTCTTGACCTGAGTAATGGGTGCCCTTGGAAGAAAAACTGTAGGAACTTGCAGTGTTACATAGGTTTGCTAAAACTTGGGACTAGAAACAAAACCTTTCACCAGAGCCTTAGGCTTGCATCTCAAGACTTCAGGAAGATAGTGCATAACTTCATAACTGAAGAGTAACAAGATACCCAGCATTGATTTTATGGCTGAAGAGTAAATAGGTACCTAGCATTGACTTCTTTAATTTTACTTTTTTAAATTCTGTTCTGTTTAAAAGTATACAGTATTTAGGATTATTTTTGAGGGGAAGAAGGGATTGTGGAGTGGTGAATAAAGAGCACCCACTTCTTTTTTTCTTTTTTAAGCCAAGAGACTGTTAAACAAAAGTCCAAGTCTACTTTTCTGGTCAAAAATGTCTCACATTCTGTATGTTGAAAGCTGTGTTGAGTATCTCCTGGGCTCTAGTAATGTCTCTTCAGGAGCTGGCTGTCTGCATAGTGCACACTGGACTATCATCTTAAAGTAAGGATGGAGTTAAATAGAATCAGAAGCAATACTGTGGCTGTTCCAGTTAGTGTGAGGGAATATGGAAAACTCACCTGTTCCCTTGCTCCCAAAGATTAAATGTATGCTATGAAAATTGATCAGAGGGCTGGAGCACCCCTCCTATGAAGCCAGGCTGAGAGAGGTGGGGCTGTTCAACCTGGAGAAGAGAAGGCTCAGGGGAGACCTTACAGCAGCCTTCCAGTACTTAAAGGGTATCTGCAAGAGAGCCTTGTAAAAAGAGACTTTTTACAAGGACATGTAGTGATAGGACAAAGGGAAATGGATTTAAACTGAAAGAGGATAGGTTTAGAGTAGATACTAAGAAGAAATTCTTTACTGTAAGTGTGGGGAGGCACTGGAACTGGTTATCCAGAGGAGCTGTGGATGCCCCATCCCTGGAAGTGGTCGAGGCCAGGTTAGATGTGGCTCTGAGCAACCTGGTCTACTGGGAGGTGTCCCTGCCCATGGCAGAGGGTTTGGAAGTAGGTGATCTTTAAGGTGCCCTCCAACCCAAACCATTCTATGATATGAGAGAATATCAGACATCCATAGCAGAGGGTTGTATGAAAAATGGTTAAGGGACTGCAGTGCAATTCTTTGGTTTGACCACTTATTGAAATGAGCTTGTCAGTTTTGACAGAGCTCTCATTTGAGACTAAACCAACAGACAACCTCATCATTTTGCAGATTTGCCAGAAATACATTCATGCCTTTTTTTTTCTAAGCAGCTCCCCTAACTGAAAAAAACGAAAGCTACAGTAAATAGTACAAAAATGCAACATAGATGTTTATTTCTACTTTTTTTTGTATTACGAGTAAAGAATGCGAATTTGTAATTTTCAAGCCATCTTCAAACAAGAAGAAGCTTCCACTCATGGTAAAACACATTGCTGCATGCAGAAAAACTCTTGACAGCCATGCTTGGAAATTTTTCTGATTAACAAAACGCACTACATCAAAATGTTCTGACAGGTTGTTTTGATATCAACAGACATTGGGGTGGAGTGCAAGTAGGGACTGTTAACATTTTCTGTCACTTTTGGTTGATGCTTTGCTGCAGGAACAGCTCAATGTGTCCACTTTGAGATTTACTAAGGAACTTAACAGAAAAAACAAGAGGGCTTTTTCCAGATGTACCATAACACAGTAACTTTTCAAAACTCTGAAATATTTCAATTTTGGTTTTTCCCCCCGGTGAGCTTTATTTACTAGTAGTACCTTATATCAGCTCTTACAATCTGGGTGTTTTGGAAACAAGCTAAAATATTTTCCTCTAGAAGTCAGCAGTTAGAACTTGAGAACTTGGGTATGTCCCAGATATGATGCCTGTTCTTGGGTGAATAACCAGTCTGTAGCTGTAAGTTCTCCAGACTACAGAGAAGAGATTTCCACATATGTTGTCTGCTGTACTCACCTTGATCCTATTTTCTGTCGTGTCTGATGGTTTTACATTACCGTTCAGAAAAATTCTAAGCCACAGTAGATTGAAGTGCAGACAGCTTGTAAACCAGATGGGGTTTTCTCTTCACTTTCTCTTTTAATCCAATGTAAAAAGCACTCTAATCTTTGTAAGATAGCGCTTAAAATGAGTTATTTAGGTCCCATAAAACTTGTTTTCTGTTTCTGTCACACAAATACCATATCAAAATTGCATTGTGTGCATCTTTGCAGTACCCTGATTTCATTGTGTCATTGATTTTTGTCTGCAGCTATGAAGATTAGAAACATTTTTATCCTTTGGATTTTTGAGCAGTCATTTGCATTCTAGGACTTCAGTCTGCCCCAGCCTCCTGCACCTTTATGGTCAGCCAGGGGAGCCTCATCTGATCTCTTTCCTTTGTGCTCTCCATTTGTAGCCTTGTCTGTGCTTTTAAAGTTTAATGCCTTGGTGTTATTTTGCATGTCTGGCAAAAATCTCAAAATAATGTGTTAATATAGCTAGTAGGGAAATTAATTTAATGGAGTCTTAATTTCCTTGTATTGGATAAACTTCAGCTATAGATGACCTTTTGAAAAAGATTTTAATATAACTGAGGACTTCCATCTTGATGAACTGAAGATGAGGTTTCTTGGTTTTTTTGCTTTACTTTGTGGATTTTTTTTTCATAATATGAGTCACATTTTAATGGAGAAGAATACCCTATTTTCATGGTTGTGCAACTGCTAATTGATGACTGTTGTGGCTGTTTATGTGTAAAAGTAAAATTAAAATTTTATTTATATATGTATATGTGTTTAATGCTGTTTACAACTTGTAAATAAGGAAGGCATTCCAGTATCTAGTAAGTGTATTTATATCTAACATTCATGCTAATAATATGCCACCTAGATACTCCAGAAAGTTGGCTAATTTTTCTTTAATTTCAGAGGTTTTTTCTGAATATTGCTGCTGGAAATTTCAAGGCGAAAAAGAAAATCATCTTTTTGTAATGAAACTTTAGTAGATTTTTGTCCCGAGTCTCAACCAGCATTAGTTTCTGGTGGGGATTTAGCAATAAATGTGCTTTTCTCTACTCTCAGCACAAATCCTGAGATTAACTTTCCCGTGAAGTATCTTTAGGTCTTAATGAAAACTGAAGTTACTCATCCTGGTAAGAGTGCCCATAGAGACAATGCCTCCATATCCTACCCTATTAAATTCTCTATTAAGAAGGATATACTTCTTGCGGTACTTTTAACTTAAAGCCTATCCTGCATATATGCATTATTTTAAATTAATAAGCAATTGTACTGTGGAAATAGGACTTAGAATTGGAGAGCGTTGTGCTAAATACAGGGGAAAACAGGTGAAGTACGAGAACGTTTTCTCATAGTGTTTTTTAATGTCTTTAAACATGATATCATGCAATGAAACAGTTACAGTGAGAAGTGTAATGGAGCTATTCATGAGCTAAAAGATTGGGTTGTTGCAAGAAGCGATTTTAGTAGCCTAAGCAGAACTAGACTGAGGTAATTTAAGCCCTTTGGTGAAGTCATGGAAGGCTGCTGAAGCATGGCTCCTTACATATATATTAAATACATTTTAAATTATTTGTCTTCTCATGATAACAGCATAACTACTGCCTGTTTTATTTTATTAGCATTGCCTTATAGATGCTTTGTGGTTATTTTCTGTCTTTCTCTTCCCCCCATCTTAGTGGAATCGGTCGAAATTGGCCATGGGCCTCTGGCGGAAGCAGCATTTTGGCAGAATTTGGGACTTTGCATCTGGAGTTTGTGCATTTGAGCCACCTGTCTGGAAACCCTGTCTTTGCTGAAAAGGTTAGACTTCTCAGTCAAAATCATGTTGTAAAAATCACATATTGGGAGACTAATATCAGTGGGGAGAGATTTGGATTTTCCTCAGTTGTAAGCATTTGTCGCATTTTCCCAAATCACATTGGCATGTTTTTGTATTAAAAAGTCAAAAATCCCTTCCAAAATTATTCTGATGCATATTCTTGTATATGGCCTCATAAAACACATAATTTCTGTTTATGTTCTAAATTACTATCACATTAAACAATCAGACTGTAGACCTTTCTTTAGTTCTTCAGCGGAATGAGGTGTAAACATACTGACATTATATTGGGGATAATAACTGATGTCTAGAGAAAGCAAAGCACCATGGTGATTTCAACAAGTTTATTCTTCAAAATGTTGTATAATATCACTGCTGTCAGCAAGGTCATATAGCGCTTCCATTGCACTGACCTATAAGAAATACACTTTGAACTTTGTTTTGTCAAATAACTAATTCTTCCAAAATTTGACAACATTTATCATACTTTTTATTTACATGAGCCATGGAAAGCAACTCCTCCTGCCCTTAATTCCCACATAAACAATTTTGCTTTGCTTTTGGGTGTATAAATAGCCAGCAAGTCCTGTTCTTTATAATACACTGATTCATTTATCTTCTTTTTTTTTTTTTTTGTAATTTAAACTTACACTTGCTTTGGTTTTGTATTCTTACTGCAGCTGCCACATGTTAACTAAAACTGATATTATCAATTTAATAATCTAGCTAATAACAAGACTCCAAATGTTTAGCAGTAGGTCTAAAAGCAGTGGTCAAATCTAAAATTATTACTGGATAAGGACTGAATGGCTTTGCTGCAATACTGTTGTCAGCATTGGAATAAATTTTGTGAAGCAAATTCCTAGAAATTTTCATGTATTTAGGGGTGAATTTAAAGAGAATTTCTCTTAAAGAAATCTAATCTGCAGGGGATATATGGGAAGGGGGTGGCAGCACTGAGGAAAAGCCAGAAACAAATTTATTACATAAGTTAATTATCTTTTTGACATTTATGGTAATTTAATGTAAAACATCTGTACTACTAAGAGACAATGAAAGTGTGTATCTTAAAATCCTAGTCTATGGTTCTCTTACAGAGTGGCATCATGCTCTAGCTGCAAGATGCTGGAAATCTGTTTATGTAATCTACTCTTAAAACCCTTTAGAGATTGTGATTCCAAAGCACTCCAAGACAAACCATTCCAGCACTGGTACACGTGACAAAGAAGAGAAAATACTGGAATAAGCTTTGCATGGAAGTATTCATAGAAGAACTCATTAACTGAGGTCTAGGACACATTGCAACCTGCATTTGGGCAATGCATTTGGGCAGGAAGCAGTTTATGTACCACAACAGAAATCCTTCTGTGTCTTGGTATAAGCTAATTTATCTTCTTTTTCAGTAGCTAATTCAATGGATCTCTAGACATTCAGGGTGTTTTAATGAAGCTGTCAGTACCTTTTTGTTACGATTTCTGGCCTGCAGTGCTCAGGATCCTCATTCTCCCAAGTTGCTACATTTGCTTTTTCTGTGAATCTTAAAAGTATAACTCATTTCATGTGCTCTGCAATGGATTGTGCTGCTGGATGACTCCAGCTGCAGAGCATCTGGACTGCAATTGTTTCCCAGGGCATCTCATTTGTAGCAAGCTCCTTAACAGTGCCAGCAAACTGCTCAGGGCTGCCTGGGTTCCTGCTGGGCAAGTTGTATGAAACTCAGTTCCAGCAGTGCTCTCCTTTCCAAGCAAAACTGCTTTAGAGTTCACTTCCATATCTGAACGAGGTGATAGGCTTAATATTCAATACCATTTCTGATTAGGTATAGTGCTGCCATAGTTTAACTTAGTTAAGGAAAATATTCTCAGTGAATTTCAGTATCCTGTGGAGGAGTGAGATAGTCTGTATGGCAAGCCCCGAACTTTGGAGCTTGCTTCTGTTGTTGTTTCCTTGTTGACACTCACCACACAAAACTCCAGAGGTTTTGAGGGGCTTGTTTGCACAATGATATCAGCTTTGAGAGTCCTTTTTAATAGTAATACAATTGCATTGAGGTATTTGGGTATATGTGTTGAATAAGACTGGGGGTTTTATTTTTAGGCATATTGTACCAACACTGTTTTATTTCATGTGGGAGGAAAATGGGTCAGTGTTCAATATTTTGTACCCTTCCAATAGGTAATGAATATTCGAAAAGTTCTAAATCGACTGGATAAACCAGAGGGACTTTACCCCAACTATCTGAATCCCAGCAGTGGCCAGTGGGGCCAGCGTAAGTAGCTCAAGTCTGGTACTGTGACCTGTCTGTCAGTGTGCTGCCTGCAGTCATTAAATTCTTTCAGTCACTGTTACATGTTTTTTGTATATATATATGGAGAACTTTTATAACATATAGAAACTCATATTATATTTGAGATTCTATAAAATGTAAAAAATGCTACAAATATAAAACTAATAATTCTACTTGCTGTATTTTAATGTACATTTTTTGATCTTTCAATTTGACTTGTGCAAGCAGGGAAATGTCTGAATATGTATGATTTTGGGAAGGAATTGGTAAACTACCTAAGTCTCTTATTCAAAAATCTAAAGTGCTCTCTGAAGTAGCTGTTTAAGAAACATTATCAGCTCATCTGAATCAAATTCTGTATTTTTGGACCCAGTGGTGTGGGTCCACTGAAGAAAAAAAAGCAATAAGACAAGTCTTCCCAGTTAGTACCAGCTGTGATTTCTGTTGATATTTAATGCCAACAACTTGTTTGAGGAAGCAAACTAATCAGAACTGTGGCATGGCATTAATCCCCTTGGAACCGTTGCTGAAGATACCAAAATTAGAAGGCAAAGATGTACTTCACAAGAAGCAATAGATCCCCTGCCCTCTCACCACCACGCAGAGGGAGATATAGGGGAGTGGAAACAAGTTTCTGCTCAAGGTAGCAGGCAAATCTCCTCTCCTGACATACCTCACTTCCCCAGGTGCCCTCATACAATAGCTATGAGGCCCTGAAATACATTGGTGACTCCCTTTTGAAAGAATTGGAAAGCCCAATATGCTGACTGAACGCAAGCTATAGAGAGATGTGTTGCCTCCTTGGGGCCCAGGTAAGGGACATCACCAAGAAACTTTCCAACCTGGTATGGCCCACTGATTATTACCTGCTACTGGTTTTCCAGGTAGGCAGTGGCAAAGTTCCCAGCAAGAAGGCTGCAGACAATCAAGAAGGGACCTCAGGGCCTTGCAACAACTGATCAAGGGATCTGGAGCACAAGTTATATTCTCTTCTGTCCTACCAGATGCAGGGGATGATGGGGAAAGAAACAGGAAAATCATGCAGATGAATACCTGGCTTTGAGACTGGTGTTACCAGTTGAATTTTGGGGGTTTTGATCATGGATCATATGACACCAAGCCTTCTGGTAACAAATAGGACCCACTTGTCTCAAAGGTGGAAAAGGATCTTAGCTCAGGAGTTACCAGGGCTTGTTGAGAGATCTTTAAACTGATTTGAAGGGGGAAGGGGAATAGCCAGGTTCAAGAAAGATAAAGTGTGGGAAGGGAAGAACTATAGCAACCACCCAAGTAGCAAAATGAGGTTTAAGAGGGGATACCTCCAGCAAGTACAAGCAGCCAAAGGTGTCACCATAAGACAGGACTATGGGGCATCCCTTTGCACCCCTACTGGGATATTGATACAATCAAATACTTACTGTAATGTGCCTGCACACCAGTGCATGCAGTATAGGGAACAGGAGGAACTGGAGATCTGTGTGCAGTCATAGGACTTTGACCTCACTAAGATTACACAGACATGGTGGGATAGTGTGCATGACTGGAATGCTGTTGTGAAGGGCTACACACTGTTTAGGAAAGACAGATCATGAAGGCATGGTAGTGGAGTTGCCCTCTATGTGAGGCAACACTTGGAACGTACCAAGCTCTGTTCTGGAGTGGATGACAAGTGAGTCAAGAGCTTAGGGTTAGGATAAAAGGGCAGACAAGTAAGGATGACACTGTTGTGGATGTTTGCTAATGTGACCTGATCAGGAGGAGGAAGTGGATGAGGCTTTCTACAGGCACCTTGAAGCACCTTCAACGTCACAGGCACTGGTTCTTTGGGGGGGCTTTTAACCACTCTGACATCTGCTGGAGAAGCAACCCAGCAAAGCACAAACAGTCCAGGAGGTTCCTGAAGAGCACTGGTGACAACTTCCTGACACAGATAGTGGAGGATCTGACAAGGAATGGTGTGCTGGGTGACCTCATACTGAGAAATAGGGAAGGCCTTGTTAGAGATGTGAAGGTTGGGGGCAGCCTTGGCTGTAGTGACCATGAGACTCTGGAGTTCAATATCAGGTGAGGAGGAAACAGGAGGGCAGGAAGTAAGATCGTAACCATGGATTTCAGGAGAACTAACTTTGGCCTCTTTAGGGATCTTTGAAAAATTCCATGGGAACAGGTCCTTCAAGGAAGAGAGGTCCAAGAGACCTGGTTGGTATTCAAGGACCACTTTTTAAGGTTCTAGAATGATGTATCCTGATGAGAAGAAATTGGGCAAAGGGGGCAAGAGACTTGCATGGATGAACAAGGAACTCCTGTCATTGCTCAAGCATAAGCAGGAAATACACAGGAGATGGAAGCAGGGTCAGGCCACTTGGAATGAATATAGGGAGTTGTCAGAGTAAATAAAAATGAGACGAGGAAGGCCACATCTAGGCAAACTTTACAGCCACAAGCCCATAGGCCCTGATGGGAAAATTTATACTTTGTACTAGCTTTGCTTTCCAATATTATGTAGTATTGACATACTTCCTGTGCATGCAAATGATGAACACAGATGTTGATGCAGGTCTATCCACAGCATGCTGAAGCAGCAAAAACAAATTCCATCTTGTTGCATCTCTTCCATATTGGTTGCCTTCATTCACAGACGTTGACTGACTAATTTTTTCCCATAGAGAAGATCAGTATGTGAGACTCGAAAGTTGTTTTATTTGAGATTGCTTTTCTAGGCTGTTTTCAGTTGATTACAACAGAAGGAAAAAAACAAACAACCAAGACCCTTAACTGGTATAAGACAGAAGTATTTTCTCTCAAACATCAAGTGGGGAGGGAGGAATGATTTCTGAACATTTCTTCTCCAGCAGTGCCGTAACTGTGAAAAGCCACTGCTGGATCTCTGCCATTGTTCCTGTAAATTCGTTTAGCCCTTGTTATTTTGACAATAAACTGACAGTGATTTGCTGCAGCATGCATCAATTGGATTTGTCTACTGCAATAATGTATATAATAACAGGGCTTATTATTGATGAAACTGTGCTTGTGCTATTTAGTTTGCAAATGTCAGAGGTTTCTATGGTAATTTATTTAGGAAACCGTAAAGGTCATTTAAATGCTGCTGTTCAAAGATCAGCCTTTGATCATAGGAAATATTCCATTGTTTTAAGAAGCCTCTTTTCCTTTTGGATCATGAACATTTAATTAAAAAAATGGTGTAGTCTTTCCAGAAGTTTAATATATCTCATTCAAAAGATAGGGAGGGAGGAAAAAAGCCATTTAAAACCCAGGTTTGATGGTACAATATATTTGGTAGGCACAGGATACATTTAGAAAGCTACATTATTTTTTGCATATCACGGGCTAGTAGAGGAAAAGGACACTGTTAGTAAAGTTTGAATAGAAAAATATATATCTTCTATGTTTGCATGTCTTTAAAACCTGTTTGGAAGGTGAAAGGAGGCTTTCCATGAAGAGAAAGATACAAAGGAGTTTAAATTCTCTGTGTTCTTTTGAATTCCACCAAAAGGTGCATAACTTGGAAGCTAAAATGAGAGTTAGGTGTCAAGGAAGTGTGAGCTCAGTACCACTAACCCTTCTGCATCTCACTTTATGAGCCTGGATTATCCCATGGGGGTTGTTTTTGCCTTTCTCATGCCCAGAATTTTGTGGTATGACTCATGGACTTGCTGCATGATCTGTGTAACTACATCTACATCCTGGATATCTTGGGTGAAATTAGTGGGTACCTTCCTTGCTGTAAAATTGACAGTTATAAATAAATAGTCCTGGTAAAGCATTTTGACATTCTTTCGCTGAAGACACAATAAATGGCAAATCACTT
Source organism: Chiroxiphia lanceolata (assembly GCF_009829145.1). Lineage (NCBI taxonomy): Eukaryota > Metazoa > Chordata > Aves > Passeriformes > Pipridae > Chiroxiphia > Chiroxiphia lanceolata. The sequence continues at coordinate 65,846,822 of NC_045639.1, forward strand.
GATTTTACCAGGCAGCACCAAGTTTTAGAAGAAAACCTCTAGCTAGTGTTCTTAGTTTAATGGAGCTTAGAAAAACACTTTACATATGTATATAGTTGTAGTATTTCCTGTATTAAGGGGATCTACGCTGAAATCATGACAGCCCATTACAATTTTACCAAGAACCTCTTAGGCTCCTGCACAGCAAGTGGGTGCAACCTGGTACAAGCAGCTGAGAGCATCACTAACTTTCCCATCACTGGTGCAACTAATGTTGAATGTCTGACTTGTGTGGTGTTAGTGTTTGCAGAGTCACGTCCTAAATTGTGCAATTGAATAATCACAGCATCTGTAGTACCAGATCATTTCTCGTAGTAAGCAAAGGGCAGAATAATGCAGTATTACAGCAATAATCTTCTGTAGGTGTGGATAAGTCTTTTTTTTTTTTTCCTTCTAGAACCACTGCTGAGTTGTGAGAGCAGTCAGACGTTCAAAAATATAGTATTATTTTTAAACTTATGGCTCGGTGTTTTGAAATACCACTAAATAACCTGAAATTCAACTCTGCAGTAAGGAGCTAAAGCCTTTTTTATGAAGTGGCTTAAATGGAAAGTTAGTGAATAAAAGAGCAAATAAAAACAATGCCTGCGCATTAAGAAGGGAAAGCATTTATCAAATTAGAGAGCACTTTTTTTTCTTTTTAGAACAAAAAAGACCTTAGTTTAACACATTTTTGTATGAAATAGACTGCATGAATTAGAACTAACAACTATAAATTCTTTTTTTCTTTGCCATGAACTCCTGAGGCATATTGTGGATATTAAATAACTGTGGTGCTTTAGCTAGATTAAAAATTTAGAAAATAAATAAATAAATCTCTGCTTATACCAGTAAAGTTTTTCCTGAGGTTCCAGGCTTATGTTTGCTGAAGATGTTGTAGAAAGAGATCATTAAATACACTATTGCAAACTGTAATTGTATTTTATTGCCTGGGCTGAAGATGAAATTGTTGTTCAATCTCTTTCTTCCCTATTAAGATCATGTCTCCATTGGAGGGCTTGGGGATAGCTTTTATGAATATCTGCTAAAGGCATGGCTGATGTCAGACAAAACAGATGAAGACGGCAAGAAAATGTATTATGATGCTGTTCAGGTAAATAAGATATGTAAATCTTCCTTTCCATAATAATCTAATCTATTGTAATCCTAAAGAGACAGGCTCTGGGGACAATGTGAGAGATTTATGTATTTCCCACTACAGGATGTTTTTTTAAAGAATTGGTTTCTGTTTTAAAAAGACTTCTTCAAATAGAAGTGCTAGAGAAATACAGACACTGTGGGAAAGGGGAGAATCTTGATGAATAACTATTTTTTTTCAACTGCAATGTAGTCAGTTGTCTCTGGAGGAGAAAAGTATAAAATAAGCAACAAAAGATGCATCTACAAGTAGTTCTCAGATAGACATTCAATTGTTTTTCCTTAGTCTACTCTAAATATATATTACTCTTGTCTTCTTCCCTTATATCCAGAAGGGAATTCCTCTCTTGTGTTTCAATCTCACGTTTCAGCCATCAAAAGTGTTTTGATTGTGGTCCACAAATGGATCAATGTAATATGGTAGGTAAGTATAAATGAAAATAGGAGCTTTGTTGCACAATTACTTTTTGGTCCAAGAGCATATATTAGCCAGCTTCTGTGAAACAGCCAAATTGGACACAAGAGAAAGTTTTCAAAAATCAGAATTGTTCATACTTACATTTCTATGTGGTATTTTATTTATGGTCCTGCTGGTCTGCAGTTTGCTTTGTTATTGATGATATTTCCTTAATATGCTGTTTTGGGAGAAATAATGGGTTTGTGACACCAGATTGAGACTTGAGAAATATTAAGTTTAAATTCATATTTACAGGCTTTCCTTCCAGTCTTGGGCAAATGACCTAATTTCTCAGTTCTTTGCTTTCATGTATATATATATATATATATATATATATATATATATATATAAAAGAGATTATATTAGTTGTTTTTTTCCCCTCCTTTCATCTGTTTTGACTAGAAGCTGTCTAGGGCCAGGACTTTTATCTCTTATTAACTGTATCTATGTACACTGCCTCTATAGACAAGGCTTCAAGATGCTAAGCAATATCTGCTTATTCTTTCATATATCTGGAAATTCACTGTCCCTAGGGAAGTTATAAGTCTCTTTTTGCTTCCTATACACAAAAAGTCGTGACATTAAAAAATACAACTCTGACTTATTGCAACTATCTTTTTTTTCCATTGGAAAGTCATATGTGATGATTTGAGGGAGGGCATGATCTTTGGTGGTAGTAAATTTGATGACCAAGTATCCCCTGATAAGAAAATCTTGCCTTTAATTTTGTAAGTGCAGATTTGGATGCTGTCGGCCTCATTTTCACTGCTAACATGGTTTCAGCTTCAGAGCAAAAGGTGGATTTTAAATTAGATTTGAGTGCATTTGAGGCTATAGCATAAGAACAGTGCTACTGTAAATAGCTCAGCCATCGGGTTGGCAGGCGAACAGAGAGAACAAAGTGTCTAATAATACAATATAAATTCATCTTACCATGGAAGGCATTTTGAAGCACCTCAAAGCTGCTCCTAGCCTTCTGCTTCTGTTGGCTTAATAACGTCAGGTTTTTCTTTTAAATACATTCTCAGACATGGTAAGTGCTAGTGCGTAGATGCATACGGTAAAAAAAAATTGTGCTTTTGTTTGTACAGCTATTCTGGAAACAACTGCAGGTAGACTGTCCCAAATGTGGTGTGACCATCACCCTTGTTGGCAGGACCCTGAGTGCACTGCCCCCCATCCTGTAGGGGAGGAGCAGGAGCACGTTGGTCCTAGCTGACAACGTCAGAGAGTCCAAGAGAGCCCAATGCCTCGGTGGCCACCGTGGGCTTGCTTCTACTAAGGTGGAACTTCACCTTCCTCCGTTGTGAGCACTGGAGTGAGGTACATGAGGAAGTCTATCTTGCCTTACACCACACGAGCATGTCTGCATCACATGCCAGCTGCAAGGTGGCAGCATGCCTGTATCTCTCCTGAGCCAATCCAAGTTGTCCATAAGCTGGAGAACTGCCTGTTGTTGGCTGGTCACTGGAGAAGAGGGCCAGGCACACTCTGATATGTGTCTATGCAGAGTGCAGGAGCATGCCTTTCTTTAAACTCACACCTTATCAATACTAGGATAACAACCTGTGATGGCCACCACACTACAGAATCACACAACAGTTCTCCCTGCTTGGGTTTGAGCTAGAGGAGCAGAATTGCCTGGTCAGCAGCATCACCAAATGTGACAATATCAGTGACAGGGTCTGAGCTCTGTTGTATATGACTGTTTAAAGTGCCTATTTTCTTAATGCTTTTTAGTAGTACTAGCTCTTAAGAAGTCCAAGCATCATGTATTAGTGTTTGAGAGGGCCAAGTGATCACTATAAAGATGTACTAGATTTCCTTATGCTGCTGGCTGAATGCCACTTCCAGTATTTTCTGAGCGATGGCATTTCTCCTGTTGGCTCTTTTCTGTACCAAGGTACATCTGTACCAAAGCTGAAAATGTACATGCAGCGTTAGGAGTTGCAGCTTGATGTTGTAACGTATCTTGTTCAAAAAGCAGAGGCAAAGTTGCAGTCTCACAGAAACTGCAGAATGTCTGTGCCCCACTGAGATGCCAGGTTCTTCCCTGGAGCAACAACCCTGATTTGAAATCCATTCTGATATTGGCTTTATTGCTATCGATCCATTACTTATCTAAATTAAAGCTAATTTGAGAGTCTGCACAAGCTGCAGTCTTTCTTTAAGACTAAGCCTACACGGTTTGGGCATTCTGAGTCTGCTTCATATTTTCTTAGATAAATTTCCCCTGACGCTTTCAGAATCTTTTTAAGACTACGCCAGAGGGAACGGTGTGATTATTCCTGGCCATTCGGTCCAGCACATACCCACCAGATTCTGAAAGAGTGATGTGAAGGTTCGATGCCTAATTCAATACCATCTGCTATCCAGAAACCACAAATGAAAATATATGGTGAGTGATATAGTTCACTGTGAAAAGCTAAAATCTATTTAGATAAAGCTTTGGGATTATTTCTCACACTGTTCCGTAAATCATATTAAAGAAAAAAGAGTTCTTTCTATTAGAATTTTTGTATCACCTATAGATTGTATAATGGCTTAAGTTAAAAGTAATAACTAAGATGTCAAACTACATTTAAAAACTTCTTCTGCTTGCCGTGAATAAGATGCATATTTGGCTGAAACCATTTAAAGAAGAGTTTATTTCTAATGGGAAGAGGGACAGAGGTAGTCTTGTTTTGAATACCAGAGCTTAATATGGATATATAAGGCCATCAGAGGGGTTCATAAACTCTAGAATTCACACAAAAAGACAAGTGAATGCATTTTTAATGCAAGTTATTTTTTCTCTTTTGAAAAGCAATACCTATAATGTCCTGCTTCACATAATACATGAAGTAAGAGATTTTTTTAAATGGGTTTGAATGGATAGCATGCAAAATTTAGTTACAGAACGAATGTGTATTCAGCTTTTAGCCATATTTTGAGGCTATAACTGCCAATAAAATAATCTATGAGTCTTTGCAAGTATCAGGACAAGAATCATCCCACTCTTCTTAGTTAAAAAGCTGACCTCTGAGACACAATTAAGTTTAATAAGAGAACATAATAATTTCGAGCAAAAATGGACATTGTGGGTTGACTTATATCTAGTCTGGCAACAGCAGTGTCATAAACAACTGCATCAAATCCTCCCCTCTTGAATGTGTCAGCCCTCATTTTCTACGTTGAAGGGATATTTTTCCACTACTCCTGTGTATAGGTTGTCTCACATTTGATGTCTGAACAGGTGTGGTATCTTTTCCCAGTTTTCCCATTACATCTATTTATGGCCATTGCTGCAATCTCTCTGCATCTCATCTATTTATTCTCCCTCTCTCTCTGATGCTGCCTTCATCCCCTTATCAGGGTATTTCTAGGGAAGTGGCATATCTAAAGGTTGTAAAGAGAATGGAAACTCATCCTAGAAGAACTTCACAGGAAAAGGGAGAATGCCTCACCAGCACTTCCCAAGCAGCTCAGTTCAGTGCAACCCAGGGTGGGCCCATGGTATCAGTAAGGTGAAGGAGATAGTCTCTGCAGTTTTACCGTGAGTCAGGGTAGTTTACTTTTAGACATTTAGGTTTTTTACTTTCCCTTACTGCTCAGAAGCAGTAATAACTGCTCAGAAGATAATAACAAGAAAACTAGTGATGTCTGGAGAACATAGCACATGGAAGTAGAAACAATGGAAATGGCCAAAAGAATAGTCAGTGGTGCCACAGCAGTGCCACAGCCACTCTGCCAGATTTCAACAGCATTCCAGAAAGTCAGCTTGCTGCTAGGCTGGGTTGCATGATTAAGGAATGCAGTAAACTTCTGTGGGTATCAAAAGGCAAAAAAATAATTTTTGGCCTCAGGATTTTGAGAATTTAGACAGAAAAGATACAGAATCACTTTTTTAATTTTTTTATAATTTTTTGGCACATTGCTAACTTTGGAGACTAACTTTGATTAGCTTTAATTTTGTTTGGGGTTTTTTGGGATAGATTTAATTGTCAGCATTAAGTAGTGAATATTTTCCAGAGCTGTTGATTTCAGCCTTTCAGATAAATAAAACAAATCCATGGAGATTCCTTTCTCATTGAAACAAGGGAGAGAACAAAGTGTTGTTAGCAAACTGAACACATGATGTTGGCAGAAAGGCCCTTTTTATCTCTGGAGTTTCATGAGGGTCTGTTTAATTGTGGTGACAGTCTGGTTGCTGATCTGTGCTGATTGCAGTTTCCATTAATTTGCTTGAAGTGGTTTGCTTTGTGATTGCAGTGATCTTAAAAACTACATAACTGATGTGGACAGTGACAGAACTGCAACAATTCACTCGTAATAGTTTGTCATATTGGGTAAAGCAAAAAATATATTAATGAATTGAACATTCAATACTTGAGCACTTCTTGGCATTGAAGAAAATACATAAACAGGTCACACTGGGTGCTGCAATAGGAGCCCCTAGAATGAAACAGTGGACCCAGCAGTCTCACTGCATAGTTTGTTTTGGGAGTTTTTTGATGTAGCAGTGGGGAGGCATTGTCTGTAACTTAAATGTGTTAAAATTAATAAACAGGCAGTTTATTTACATTTTGTCAGCAGTCGCGTTTAAAATATTTATCACCCAGATGCACTGGTGTTCTGCACATAGCGATAGTATAGCTGTTTTATGTAGATTCATTACACTTAGCAGACGAGAATGTCCAGAGGACTCACTGCTCCTTGTTATTCTCTTCACTATATTTCCCCTCTTAACAAGAGTTTTGAGGCTCTCTACAACTGCTTACAGAAAGCATCAAGACTAAAGACAGGCTTCTATTTTTAAATTGTTTATAATTTACTTATAACTGCACAATGCCTTATGTTTTGGACTATGGAAGGTATTTATTCAATTTTTTGCTTATTTATGGACTGTCAGGAGAAGCAGCGAGCTATATAATGTTGTTAGAAGTCTTTAAGGAGCATTTTAACTATAAAAGTCCAGAGAGAAATTGTCTGGTTTTTGCTTGTGACCTTGGTTGTCTTGTCAGAGAAGCCGTGTCCTTACTACTCGTGCTATTTTCCCTTCCTTTTCTGATGACAAAAGAAGCTTATCAGGAGCAACAGATACTTATTCTAGAATATTCAGAAAATGCATAATGTAATATTTTGAGAGTGGCTTGATTTGATTCTTGCCAGACCGTTAATACTGTTTTAAGAATATGAATAAATTTAGCCTTCTGGTAACAGGCAGCATTAACTACATTTAGTAGTAGGGCACTGGTGCTCTTAGAGACACTAATAGATCTATAGAGGGAAAAAATAATGATTTTCAGACAAAAGTAAATTGTCAGCTTTCCCCTTGAATTTAATCATCTTTTTTGTGATCAGATGAATAGATATCACAGTAGTTAAATATTTGCCAATGTTTCCATTTTAAAAATTTAGGCATCTCCATTATTAGCACTCATATTTCATTGCACTTTTAATCTTGTCTGCATAACATGTCTTAAGTCCAAAAGCAGTAAGTGCTTTAGTGCTTTCAAAATGTTTCTTACGTACTGTGTTTAAACAAATGAAAGTTCTTCTGTGTTCAGATTTCAGTTTTAATTTTTAAAGCTCCATTTAGTGAGCAATGAGGACCTCAGGATAAGATGCCACTTTTCTTTGGCAGAAGTATATTTAACTTATATGTAGCAAGGGCTTGAACCTCCTATTCCAGCTATAAACTTTTCATAATAAACTCATTGGAATTTTTGATAAAGGATAAATTTGATTAATCATGAAGGTTGATGAAAAAAACTATCTATTGCACTAGATCAACTCAATAGAGAAAACATAAGGGAAATAGCAAAGTCAAGAAAGCAGACAATTGACTTAGAAGTCACTGCATGAAAACCTTACCTGCCTGCTGTGTGCTGTTTCAAAGCAATAAAATGTATTGGTACAAGCCGTAAATATTAAAATAAATAAGCAATTGACATTATACATCTATGAATTATTGGAAATATCACATGGTAGAATTCTCTTTCATCCTCATTGTGCTTCAGATCATCAAAATACTGTTTATGAGAAGTCCTAGGGGAAGAAAAATATATTAAAAGTTTGAACTGAGATAATTTATAGTGCTTTGTTATGAAGACACCTGCAGAATTGTAATTATCCCCAAAACAAACATTATAAACACTTGCAATTTAGAACTAGAATCATATTTTTGAAGTTTCAAATGTATTAAGGTATGGAAATATGTAACTGTCTTGCAGGGCAGTTTTATCTCCAGCCACAGTGACATCTTGAGGTGGGAAATGAAACACCTGTTTTTTGTTAAAACAGTAGTAATCATTGAAATTCATTAATCATAATTTAGAAGTTACTGTAAAAGGAGAGGTAAAATGCCTAAGTGCTAGAGGTAGTAGAACTGTGGGATTACATGGCAGTTTGAGGTTTGTAATTTGTTATCTCTGCTCCTTTAGCAGAGTTAATGTTTTTGAGCCACATGTTTATTTTGAATTGAGCAACCTTGAGGTTATCATTTTTCCTGAGAAGCCTCCATCTGTGCTCTGTAGGTATCTCTGTTAGTGTTTTTATTACCTGTCAGTGTAATCCTCTAAGACAATACATGTAAAAATAAGCTTGTTGATGGGGGGGGTTAACTCATTTGAACAGTGAGATAATTCAGTTCTGTATCTTCTGTGTTTCCCTACAAACAATACAATTTTATTTTAAACAACTCAAAGGGTAAACGAAGGACTTACCAATGACAAAATCAAGTCAGGGTTGGAGGAAGGGGGTGGTGAAGACGTCATTTAAGCTGCATGAAAATCTTAAAGGAGTGAAGAACTGAATGAAGGAAAGTGGGTATTTATTAGGAGGGTCCAGTTCTACTGAACTGTGCAAGGACAAGAAGTGGCAATATAATGTATAGGTTAAGGAACAGGCTGATAAGCAGAGAACACAAAACATTGCTTTAACAAAGAAGGCAAGAGGGGATGCAAATCAGGTTGGGAAAAGCTGAAGAGTTTCTCTTTTGTGCTGTCAATAACATAGATTACACAAATGTGCAATTTGCAATCCTGTAGTTGAAACAATTCCTAATGTCTCATTTACTGTGACAGATAGGCAAGGGCATAATTTTAACATGCAAACTCATGACAAAGATGCCAGTAGTAATACAAGGAGCACTTGAGCCACAATTCAAACTGTAAAAGGGACTATTATTGTTTCTAATTGAGTGCTAAAGCATTTATAAAGTTGTCGTATCAAAGGAATAATTTCCCACAAGATGGAGAAAAAAGTTATTTGGCTAAGGGCTTTACTGCAGTAAGGTCTGTAAGCAGAGCCTTATGTAAAAGCTCAAAAAGAAAAATTGCCAGGAACTGTATCAGCTGTAAAAGCAAGTCTGGCTCTAAAATCTTGTAGGTATATGTGAGTACAGGACAAAGTGTATTCCATAATGCTTTATCAGCTTTACATGTAGTAAATTTGTTTCTTTAAATATCTAGAAAATGTTTACTTACCTTTAGTTTCTCTCCCTTGCTTTTCCTTTTTTGTCCACTACAGTCTCAAGTCAGGCTGTCTCTATTTTTATTTTTTATTTTTGTTCACTCACAGGTAGCATCTGGTATTCCTACCTTTGGCAACATACATTGGTAGCCACCTTTTCTCTTTCCAGACTTTTATGTTGCACAGTCTCTCTGCCTTACCTTAATACACTCTGGAATGAAATTTCCATTTACTTAAAAGAAAAATTGTACCAGCTCCAAAAAACAATTATCCATCAGTAATGTATTTTCAGCTAATCAAAGACCACATTATTTTAGCTTTTTTTATTATTTTCAGATCCTGTATATTGGTTTTTATTGAGAATATTCATTACAATGAGAAGAAATAATAATCTCTATAGTGATAAATATCATAGAATGGTTTGGGTTGGAAGGCACCTTAGAGATCATCCAACCCCCTGCCGTGGGCATGGACACCTTCCACTAGACCAGGTTGCTCAGAGCTCCAGGCAACTTGGCTTTGAACACTTTCAGGGATGGGGCATCCACAGCTTCTCAGGGCAACCAGTTCTAGTGATTCGCCACCCTCACAGGAAATACTTTTTTTCCTAATATCTAATCTAAATCTAATCTCTTTTGCCCTTTGCCTCAGTTTTCAACAGTAAGACAGGTTGTCCTCAGGACAACTAACCTCCGGAACTGGTGGACAGAGACAGGAAGCTGAATAGCCCCCCCTGTAATCCAGGAGGAAACAGTGACCTGCTGAACCACTTGGATCCTCACGAGTCTATAGAACCAGATGGGATCCACCCAAGGGTGATGAGGCAGCTGGCGGAAGAGCTTGCCAGGCCATTCTCCATCATTTACCAACAGTCCTGGCTCACTGGGGACGTCCCAGATGATTGGAAGTTGGCAAATGTCACACCAGTCCACAAAAAGGGCTGCTAGGAGGACCCGGGAAACTACAGGCCTGTCAGCCTGAGCTCAGTGCCTGGCAAGGTTATGGAGCAGATCATCCTAAGTGCAATCACACAGCACCTACAGGATGGACAAGGGATCAGACCCAGCCAGCACGGGTTTAGGAAGGGCAGGTCCTGTCTGACCAACCTGATCTCCTTTTAAGATCAGGTGACCCGCCTGGTAGATGAGGGGAAGGCTGTGGATGTGTCTATCTGGACTTCAGCAAAGCCTTTGACACCATCTCCCACAGCATACTCCTGGAAAAGCAGGCAGCCCATGGCTTGGACAGGGGCACCCTCTGCTGGGTTAGGAACTGGCTGGAGGGCCGGGCCCAGAGAGTGGTGGTGAACGGTGCTGCATCCAGTTGGCAGCCAGTCACTAGTGGTGTCCCCCAGGGATCAGTGTTGGGCCCAGTCCTGTTTAATATCTTTATTGATGGTCTGGATGAGGGGATTGAGTCAACCATCAGCAAATTTGCAGATGACACTAAGTTGGGGAGGAGTGTTGATCTGCCGGAAGGCAGGAGGGCTCTTCGGAGGGACCTGGACAAGCTGGAGAAATGGTTCAACAGGGCCAAGTGCCGGGTCCTGCACTTTGGCCACAACAACCCCATGCAGCGCTACAGGCTGGGCACAGAGTGGCTGGAGAGCAGCCAGGCAGAGAGGGACCTGGGAGTTTGGATTGACAGGAAGCTGAACATGAGCCAGCAGTGTGCCCAGGTGGCCAAGAAGGCCAATGGCATCCTGGCCTGGATCAGGAACAGTGTGGCCAACAGGACCAGGGAAGCGATTCTTCCCCCATACTCAGCACTGGTGAGGCCACACCTGGAGTCCTGTGTCCAGTTCTGGGCCCCTCAGTTCAGGAAGGACATTGAGGTGCTGGAGCAGGTCCAGAGAAGAGCAACAAGGCTGGTGAAGGGACTTGAGCACAAGTCCTATGAGGAGCAGCTGAGGAAGCTGGGGTTATTTAGCCTGGAGAAGAGGAGGCTCAGGGGAGACCTCATGACTCTCTACAGCTCCCTGAAAGGAGGTTGTAGCCAGGTGCGGGTTGGTCTCTTCTCCCAGGCAACCAGCAGTAGGACAAAAGGGCATGATCTTAATCTCTGCCAGGGGAAGTTTAGGTTGGATATTAGGAAGAAATTTTTTACAGAGAGAGTAATCAGACATTGGAATGGGCTGCCCAGGGAGGTGGTGGATTCTCCATCCCTGGAGGTTTTTAAGATGAGACTGGATGTGGCACTTAGTGCCATGGTCTAGTAACCATGGTGGTGTTGGATCAAGGGTTGGACTTGATGGTCTCGGAGGTCTTTTCCAACATGGTTGATTCTACGATTCTATGATTCTTTTGGTTTGAATCCATTCCCCCTTGTCCTGTCAGTATATGCTCTTATGAATAAGTCTCTCTTCATCTTTCTTGTAGCTCCCTTCAGGTACTGGAAGGCACAATTAGGTCACCCTGAAGCCTTCTCCTTTCCTGGCTGAACAAACCAAATCCTCTCAGCCTTTCCTCATAGAAGGAGTGCTCCATCCCACCACCTGATCTGCAAACAGTGTAGGAAGGAATTACTTGTAGGTGGCGAGCAACTTGTAATAGAGCTGCAATTCAAATAAATATGTCCCTTTGAATGAGTACATAATTAGATAAAAATAAAAGTAAAGTGATTTTAAGTATGAAATGCAAAATTAATTATACCAGACAGAACTTTTCACTTGGGTGGATCTTTGTCACCATACTACCAATTGTCCTTTTATAATAACTTGTTTTACTCACTTTATTTCCCTGCCAAAACTGCACCCACAGCACTGCAGATACCAAGTAGCATTTCCCTATGGGAATGTAACCCTACCCTTCCATCCAACTCTTAAACTTCAGATTTCATGTCTAGGGAAAAATGATTAGTGACCTGGCATGCCATTAATAAAGGCATATACGTTGGTATGTAGCACTCAGAGACCCATGATTTTACAAAGTATGACAAGGCAGTCTGAGAGTCTGTAATATATCAAATAACTACCTAATAAAAATAGCTTTAAGTAAGATGGTTACATAATAAAATAACTTTTAATAGACATATGTACTAGTTCTTAATAGGACCCATTTATAAAACTGAGATGATTTGCTTAACGAAACATGAATACTTAAATTGGAAATATATTTTTATTTTGTGACATTCTTGGCATCAATCAACATCAATTTGTTAGTTTCTTAACACCCATTTGTTAGAATAATTTTAAAATTTCTCAAGTGGAAGTTGTCTTTTTTCAACCTTAGCTTTAAGCTTGAGCCAAAAGAGGGGCAAAAACTTGCAATGACTAATTGGTATCACAAAATCCATTTTCGTACTACAAGAATCAACTCTGGTCTAGTTACTATTGTTCAAAAGTGTGTTACTGCTGTTATTTCTGTCAATTTCTTCTTTCTGTCTTGCGGTAATTATTTTCTTTTAAAAAATGCAATATAGGTAAATTTAATCGTCAGTCTATTTTTATAATTTTTTGGTTTTTAAATAAATTCTGACCCAACAGCTAACTGACCAGTAGAGTTATCACCTGTTGCCAGAATTGTTGTTTTAGTGAGATGGGACATACCATGCTGAAAAATTTAATGAAATGTAATTAAAGTTTTCCTTTCTGAACTTGGTTTTAGGTAGCTTATTTTTTAGAATGCTTAAGTAGTCTGAAAGCTATTTCCCACAAAATTGTTGTGTTTTCTCACCATTCCCCTTTCATGCATAATTCCTCTTTTTATAGGTTGAATTATGCAGGATTTGTTTAAAGCAGGATTTGTTTAAAGCACGGGAATCGTCATTATTTACTGCAGCTTAAAATTTAGGTATGCTTTCCAGTAGGTACTTAGCGCTAAAAAACATACAATCAAGGAGGAAACAAAGGGATAGAGGAGTTTCCTCAGCTAATAGTGACTCTATATCTTGGCAGAAAACATCCCTACTATGTGTTTTGCACTAATTTTAGTGGAAAACAAAGTGTAGTTTTCAATGTGACATTCTTGGCAGAAAAAAATAGTACATCAAAGTTGTACAGTTATTCTCCTGATGCTTCTATTTCAGAGAAGACTTTCTGTGCTTATAGAAACAACCTTTGCAAATGTTTAAGTAAGAAGAAGTGAATACAATCATTACTTTCTCTTTATAACACTTTAAAAAAATCCTGGCGTTTTTGTTAATAATTGTTTGTACTCATATTTATTAATGCATTATTCTCTTGTATAAGGCATGTCAAGTACTGTTTCTGTATCTTGTGATTTCAATAAAACAACCAGAGCACTGCTGGATAACTGAATGCATGATAGCATTGTTTATCTCCTCTCCATTACCCTTTAAAGAGTAATAGCTTACTTTCTTTGTGGGCCTCTATTGTTTTAATTCTGTTCCTCCCACAAGGGAAGGTTGTTTTCGTGGATTTTGTAATCAGTGACCATATGTTGCTAGCATCACCAACTTCTAATTCTCTCTAGATTTGTATATTTTTATTCTGCTTAGATTTTTTTTTTCCCAGAAATCTCAGTGAGACCCTACTCTTTATTGATAAGTAGAGGATTTCAGCCTGGGAGGGGAAACTCATGGAACTTTGGGAATGCCATCTAGACTCAGAGGTCTGACATCATTCAGTGCACACACTGAGTCAAGCGTTTTGAATCTGAGTTATGTCTACATATAGTTTACATGAAATTATATCAATAACTATATCCTTTAAGTCAGAATTAAAGTGGGAAACACAGAACTCAAGTGATGGCTAATTACTATTAAAAGTGAAATTACCTGAAACTGCTCAGAGTAGAAAGGGAAAGAAAATAATTTAAAAATTGAATTGTATTTTGTAGGTCTTTCCAGCATTTTTATAAAATGTACCATGTAAATTGTTCAAAGTTTTAGCAAAATTAGTCATTATTACTGATATATGCTAATCTGCATTGGTTTGGCTGTACTCTGATTGTGCTAGCTCATGTTATCCATTTTATTTTATAAGCAAAGGCAATATGGAGCAAAAATAGCCAACACACAAGACAACTTTGTCCTGCACACTTTACCAATTGGTACCTTTGTTTTGAAATCATGTACTTTTGCAGGCCATAGAGGCCCATCTCATCCGAAAATCAGGCGGAGGGCTGACGTACATCGCTGAGTGGAAGGGTGGACTGCTTGAACACAAGATGGGACATCTCACTTGTTTTGCTGGAGGCATGTTTGCTCTCGGAGCAGATGGAGCACCCAATGACAAGACAGGCCATCACATCGAGCTGGGTGCTGAAATTGCGAGGACTTGCCACGAATCCTATGATCGTACACGTGAGTACTGTATTGCGGAGTTTAGCTTCACAGCTTCACTTTGTGAAGGCAGCCATCGGTATTTTTGTGTAACGCTGAATGAAAATTGTAGCAGAGTGAGAACTATTCATCTTTTTTGAGCAAATGCTGCTTTGCTTTAAGAGTAATTTTAAAGAAGGATGCTCTGTTTTATAAATAATTTCTGTGCACCTGAGTTGTGCCTCCTCACCGTAGTAATTAACATGACAGCTTTTTTCACTATGCCAATTTCTGAATACAAATAAGAGAGGGATCCTGTTCATTTATGCATCAATGTAGCTGTTACTCACATTTTATGCACAAAAAAACTATTTTACACTCAATTTTGTTGATACAATGCTGCAAACAATAGAGTTGCACAAAGAAAGTGGATTTCTGTGCAGAAAATTTCTTTGGATTCTTTCGTCTTCTTATGGAAATAACCCTGGCAGTATTTCAGGTCCCAGAGTGTATTTTCCAGTTTGATACAGAAAAGAAGTAAATATCCTCATCTCTTAAGCAAGATTTCACATGTTGCTAGTTATATGAAGTCTTCCAGAATGCACATGTTAGCATCACTGTTCAAACTGTAATCCCTGTTTAAGGCATTGGTGAAGAACAGCTCTCTCCTACTCTGAATTATTTACAAAATATTAAAAACAGGATGTGCTGCAATATCTTTCATGAATTACCTTTTGGGCAACCTGGATTTGTGCCACATGAAAGGCTAGTTGACTTGGTATGTTACATAATTTGAAACCTTTATTTTTAGCCTGTGTTTTTGTATTGGCTAGGCATGAAACTGGGACCAGAAGCCTTCAGATTTGATGGTGGTGTTGAGGCCATTGCTACAAGACAAAATGAAAAATACTATATCCTACGACCAGAAGTCATAGAAACCTACATGTACATGTGGCGGCTCACTCACGATCCAAAGTACAGGCAGTGGGGATGGGAAGCTGTTGAGGTAATGTTCCATTGGACTTTTTTCATGTTAAATCCTAACATCTTGTTAAGTGAGCTATTGAATGATAACTAGATATTGTTTAGCAGTTGGAGAGTAAATATTTATTTTAAATCAATAATATCAATTCAAATTTCCAGAGATTCATTTACTAATATATTAGCTAAGATCATTTTGACAAAAAGCAAATACTGCTGGTATTGCATAATAGAAAAATACCTTGTGATTTCTCCTTCTTAAATACTTCTAGGATTAGAGTCACGTTTGTACGTACTGTGCAAGATGTTGAGTATTGCTGCATGTGAATGGAAAGTGCAGATGTGTGTCAGATTTAAGCCTTCGACATGGAAAGAAGTTTTATGAAATATATTTTCAACAGTAATTTTACCAAGGAGATTTTAATTAAGGTGATAAAGGCCAGGATGAAGTAGTAGATAGTACTGAACATTTAAAAACTGGGTGACTTTCAAAAAGCATAGATCGTCTGGACAAAACTCCATAAATGATAGCAATCTCTTCTAGATTTAAATTTCTGTGTCCCACTAGCAGTTGATCTTCAACCAGTAATGCTGAATCTAGCTCTTTTGTTTTGTCTAGCCCAAGCCTTCCAAGAGGGCAGCTAGTCCATACGGCAAAAATTAGCTTGCCAAATCCATTGTTTCCCTTATTTCAGTGGTTAATCACTCTTACTGCTAGGGATGAGAGCCTTTAGATTTACCATGTTTCATCCTCTAGGTATGGGTCCCCATTACACTTACAGAGTTCACTTTTCTCCTCACGTTGATGTCACCCATGTTAAGTTATATGAGGTCTGATAGGAAATACAGGAAGCTAAAGGACTATTTTTGTGGCTCTGTACAATTAAGAAAAATATATTAAAAAAAAAAAAAAAGAAAAAAAACCCACCACACCTCTGTGTGGTATGTTTTTGCACAGCAACCTCTCTTGTGCAGAGGTATTGCTTTCCAGGATTTCAGAAATGTCCTTTTTGTCAGTTTACCCAACACCTCCTGCTTCTAGGAGTGTATGAGTGTATGATTACAACTTTCTTGGAGGGGCCTACACTGCTAGTTGTAGAAGGTGGCTCTATGCTAAGGCTAGAACATGTAGACTTGTGCCCTGAGGAACCCCACTACAGAGCTCATACTGGGTTATGACTCCATGTACCTGACTCCCTCAACAGCAACCAAGATCTGTAAATGTATTCAGTATTCACCATGTGAGATACTGAATGTATTGCAAATGCTGTGCAAATGTTTTTGAGCATTGTGAAAAAAAAGGCATTTCAAGTTCAGTAATCAGATATTCTTGAAGAATTAAAGGCAAAATCTGTTTTGCAAAAAAGGCTAATAGCATTAAATGTACTTATACTCTCAAACTTCTTGTATGAATATTCACAGTCATTCTGTATCTGCAGTGAGCACTCTATTCAGCTAGGTAGACTGTAGTTAATTTAGGGCATTATATTTGCCTCTCTCAGGTATTGGCTCTGTGGTCCTGAAACACTATGCTTCTGAGTTAACGATTCCAAAGCAATTGTTTTTTTAAAAACTCTAATTTAGAGGGCTGTTCCCTTACTTTCTTCTGTGGTAACACCACCCATAGGCACACATTTTATTACTGGAATCTTCCCAGGCAGATTATAATTGGCAGTCATAAATGGAAGTCATCCCACCAGGCTTCAGCAATTCCAAATGTTCCTTCTCCAGGAGGTGTTTTTCCTGACTCATTGTTACTGCCCACACTGATAACACTGTTATAAACAATTGAAATGTTTTCCTCATTATTATTCTTTACCCTGTTGGTTCGGTTTGTTTGTGTTTCTTTCAGGTTTATACACTCATTTACCTTCTTAGCACTCCCCATGTGTTCCTTGTTTAACATTCTTGTGGTTACTCTCATCTGGCTCTAATGTAATGGATTACAGCCTGTGTGGGGGAGATGCAGCTGGTCCCATTCTGCAGGGGGCCCATCTTCCACTGTCCTAATGTGCAGTTGTGTGTTTCACAAAAAGAAATCTTACAGCTTCACAGAAGTTATACAGTCACAGTTGAAGGTTTAAAATATTTTTCAATTTTTTTTCTTTCCTCTTCTCCCTTGATGTTTATAGTACTACAGCTTCACCTGATAATGTTTTTTGTTCCAGCACTTCATGATAGCTTACCACAACTATTTCATAAATTCTGCTCCCTCTTGCTCCTTAATGTTGCCCCAGAGAGCATGTAACTTCACCCTTTTTGTTCTTGGGGAAGTCCCCAACCACTGAAGGTAGTTGGTTTAATTACCAGCACCTCTTGCACAAACAGAACCTGAGACCGAAACAAGAAAAAAGAGGTAACAATCAGACCATTTGGGTTTTGCCCAAAAAAAGTTGTTCTTCAGGTATTTCATGTCCATTTTCAAGTCATTACTCTGGCAATAAGAAATCATTAGGTTTGTTTCCCCTTACCCTTGTAGTACAAAAGGAGGCTGCTCTAGAGTCCTGACTTCTAAACTCTCCAACAAGTCTATTAAGTCCTTCTCTAACTTTTGTCGACTTTAAATATGCTATAGCCTCTCCCTTTTTTCTTTGTAAACTTGTTTTGCTACTTTTAGTCCAAGATCATTTTGTATGTACTTCAGCAGCTGGAGAAAATGCAGTTATGACCACCAGCAATATCCACTGTTACTGAGTCAGAAAGGTTTTATCAGCTTAGCTCATGAAAGCCTCCCTTTCTGCATTATAAATGTGGCACATATTTTAAATTTGTAGCACTTCCTTTGTTTTTTTCCCTTTATGATCGTTTGAGACTGTCAGCCAGTTTTCACTGTGCTTGATGTTTTCCATTACTTTAGCATAACTGATCTTAGCCACCCTCGTTCTCTGAGAACTACTAATTTAAAATGTGTTTGATTGTTTCTTCCTGCCCACCACTATCCCCTGTCACTGTGGACATCACTGTACTCTGAAACTGCAGGTAAGGGGCACAAAAGCCCATCACTGCCAGTTAAAGGAGGTTGACAACCAAGAGTGTTTTCATCCTACTAATCCTGCTGGTGAATGTGCTTTAATTACATGGAAAGTAGCTTTGAAAGATAAGATGCTTCATATTTGTACCAAGCAAATACCACCAGATAGCTGACATGGTACAAGTTAACCCCTTGGTTTACATCACAGCAGTGTGTTCTGGTACCTTTATGGTGTACCCCTACTGTGAAGTCAAACAAGACTCTAAGAGCACATAAACAGCAAGTGCAATTTGCTTTCCTTTTACATTGCCCTGTTTAGAATGGAGATTATTTCCTTGCATAATAGCCTTATCCTTCAAGTTCTCCTTCTGCTGCGCCTTGAAAAACACCATCTTGTGTTTGACATTGAAAATTGAGAGACAGATTCAGCATTTTGAATTCATTGCAGGTTGAAGTAGACAAGAGGGAAGGAGTACCAGCCAGGGGAAATTACTTGTTTAAACTTAAGATTATTTGTCACTTAGTAAAAGTATCCAGGAAAATGAAAGAACCTAAAAACACATAAGAAAAGACAGATAGGCTGTTATACTTTAAAAGGATCTCTCCTGAAGAAAAATCCCTTTTAAATATACAATAGGCAGCATAGTCTCCAGTGAAAACTATGAAGAGCCTGACATGCAAGCTAAATGTGTGCAGACAGCTACAGGGACTCCAGCAAAATCAAGGACATTTAGGATATCTACTCATAGCAAAACGCAGATCTCTAGCAGTCTTTAGAGCAGGTGAAGGTAATGGATACCTCAGTAATTATTAGTGACTTTTAGTCCCATCTTTCTTCAAAAAATGGTTATTCTGCCTGTTTTAGACATACATTCTGCCTTTTCATATCTTTTTGCCATGTGTGTTTTGAAATGCAGCATCTTTCTCTAAATTAAATCTACATGTACTCACTTCAGTGATATTAGTAGTAACTTCAGAAACAGAGAAACTAGTTACCTTCTGGCTCTCTACTGGGGGTTGGATAAAGCCCCAGGTACTTCTACCTGAAAGTTGTTACTCCAATACCATCTCCAGAGCAAACATCATGTTTCAGAGTAGCATGGTCCTGAGTGAATGTAGTAATCCACTATCCTTACCATCATTTTCATTACGAGAAATCATTTAGGGAAATATACCATTTTCTGGATTTGTTTTTGAATAATGAGTTGTTTTAAATATAATCATCTTAGATTCTCCTAACTCCTTCATTATACTGCATGATACGAGAGAGTTATAAAACAGACCAAGAAGAATTAAGAGGCTAAGAATACTTGTGGCCTTGTTAAATAGGTCATTTATAAAGAAAAAAAATGAATTAATATTTTAAACAAATATTAGTGATAACTAATATTCAAATAAGGTATTGGATAGCAGTACATTTAAAGAAGTTATGACTCATACATAGACATACGGTTTCAACCTTTCTAATGCAAACACCCATCTAAAATAAAGAAAAGTTAAAGTCTGTTAAATAGTCTAACTGTATATACCTTCTACAGTTCTGGCACTTAATACATATTTTTTGCCCTTCTGTGAACACTTTTCATCTGATCTTTTTTCTCCTTCAAAATTATAAATCTCCTTCAAAATATAGGATATTCCTGTGGGCAGAAAAGAAATTGTATTTTAGGTCGTCCATGTCCATTTTATTGTGAAATAGGCATCAGTCATCTATTTTACACCTTTTAATTGAATACAGAGTTTGGAAACTAGTTAGAGAAAAACACAGTTATTGTTACAACTAAAACATGTTTAGTCCAGCCACATACTGGCTTTCCATCTCCTGTGTAACAAAGCTTTTTCAGAAACATAGCAAAGAAAAACATAGCTACTGCAGTAAAGAAATTCAGTCACAGCCTAATATCAGTGTTTCCCATTGAAAAGTGAAATAATTGCAAAGAGAAGCCAAACAACTTGCATACAAAATGGAGAGTTGCCTTTCCTTATTTTAAAGGGACTTGCAGGTGGTAAGGAAGAGACTGATCTTTAGGATGGTATTCAATTCTATCACAATCATTTTCAAGTATTAAAATATGACCAAGAAAGGTATATGTAACGTCATCTCCAAAGGCTGATAGACAAGCTTGGCAGAGAAAGACTATTGTTACTCCTACTGAAAAGAGGAAAAAGAAAATAAGTGAAAATCCATGTCTTTACATCCTCATACCCCTATGTCTTTCCTTCTGAAACCTGGTTTGTGTTCACTTTTTATGCATTTATCATTTTGCTTCTCTTCCTATATGTAAAATTAGACACACGTGCATGTGACTTTAAAAAAAGAGTTTTTTCTATCTGGAGCTTTATCTAGTTTTCATCTCTTTATCAAAAAAACTGTGACAATTGTTTTTGGCTAGTTTTATTGTCAAACAAAGAAAAACTGATAGATGATTCATTTTGTTAATACTACTATTTTGGTTTTTTCCCTTGCTTCAGGCACTGGAAAAACACTGCAGAGTAGACGGTGGCTATTCTGGCATTAGAGATGTTTATAACAATCATGAAAGCCATGATGATGTGCAGCAAAGTTTCTTCCTTTCAGAGACACTCAAGTAAGTTAAGAAAGTTGACTTTCATTAATGGGAAGTAGTTGTG
The DNA here is from genome assembly GCF_009829145.1 of Chiroxiphia lanceolata. Classification (NCBI taxonomy): domain Eukaryota; kingdom Metazoa; phylum Chordata; class Aves; order Passeriformes; family Pipridae; genus Chiroxiphia; species Chiroxiphia lanceolata. Next base: position 65,867,716 of record NC_045639.1, read on the forward strand.
TATATCCTCTTTACAGATAAGTATTTATCTTTAGTACCCTTGACATTCACATAACAAAATCTGAGTGGAATAGCATAGCTTTTCTTAGGTGACAGGAAGCCAAATTGCCTTTTTTTTTTCCCCATCTATATCAATAAGCTAAGTAAGTTCCCTGACTTCTGGAAACTGTCTTTACTTCTGATAAAGGTACTTGATAGTCTTTGAGAAATTGCATCTCCTGTCTTTGATAGGATCTAATTATATATGCCAACACTAATGAAATAAATTGACTAGACTTATCATGCTTGTATTACATACTTTTCATTTGAAAACTGTAGAAAGAGAAAAAGAAGTCAATTTCCATGGAAAGCTCACAAGGTCTGTTAAAAAAAAAAAAAAAAAGATTTCATTATCTGTCATCATTTCCTGAGTTTTTAATGAGATGAACAAAGTTTTGGCTTGGTTTCCTCACTTGTTTTCTTTTGCTGTGCAAGAAGAAGTTGCAAGGACCAGAAAAAAAAGCAGTCATGCCATTTCAACAGAAAATTTAATACTCAAGTAAATGAAATATATGTTTTCCAGAAAACTATTGTAGTTTCACTCATAGATGTGGTCGCATTTCCTGCTTTTTTTCTTGCCAGGTACCTGTATTTGCTGTTTTCTGAAGATGATCTTCTTCCATTTGAACATTGGGTTTTCAACACAGAGGCTCATCCTCTCCCTATTCTTCACAAAGATGATGGGAATAAAGAAGAAAACCAGAAATAGATGAAGATTAAGTTATACTTTGTTTCATTCCTTATATTTCTTTCCAGGACTTGGGCACATAATTTGGTTTTAAATTCCTGAGTTAAATTTTTAAATCAAGTGTTTTGCAGTCTGTTTTCTTTAACAGTAAATATTTATTAATGGACCCAAACTAATTATGATAAAACCTCAGTCCTCAAATCCAGATGAATAACTTTTTAGAAGAGAAATAGGACATCTCCACAGATTCTATTAGGCTGCAGTGTCATCTTGGCCAAAAAGAGCAGAGAGTCTGCATGTTACTCGTTTCCTGTTACACTTTTAATTTGACTGCAAAATTCTTTTCTCCTCTGTGAGGAGATGTATGCTTTAAGCTGTAATATTTTGCCATGTTGCAAAAAGCCATATCGAATTAAGTATAAAGAGCTTTTTCCTTTTTTTTTTTTTAATTTTTTTTTTGTTCTATGTTAATTTGTTTTGTGTTTCATCCAGGACAAATATTGTGACTGTGACAGCCTCTTCTTATGCGGGTCTATTATTACTTGGTAAAGTGTCTGTATTTCACTGTCAATGAAGTCTACATAGGGGTATTTTCATCTCATGCAGACACAACTCTGAAATTGCAGTATATGTTGAAGTTAGACTGAACTAGTTTTTATGAATTTAGCACATTAGTCAGCAGACCTTAGTTTTTCAGGTTTTGATTAGAATATTGTAATAGAATAAATTGGTTTCTCCCTTTTCTAAGTGGTGTTATTCTTACGTGTTTAGTCAAGCTACTATGGAGTAAAATAAGGTAGTCATTTCTTACTAAGAAGGGGAATATTAACCTTCTTTATATATTTAGTCCAGTAGTTTTCATTTGATTGGTTGGCAAAAAAGTACTCAATGACATTTTCCTGGAAGCTGAATTATATCAGAGACAATTTGTTTGTTTCTCTAGGACTTTAGCAAACATTTAGATAGGTTCAGACTTGGCACCAGACTTGATAGTAATTTGTCACAAAGCAATTTAATATATATATATGAACGAAGCTAGATATTTAGATGCCTTGAAGAAAACTTGTCTCCTCGAAAGAAGATAAGTCATTCAGAGAGGAAATTACGCTGCATGGAACGAAAACTCTCTGACAGCACTGTCTTAACAGAAATGCAATGTGCTTAAAAAATATTCCCTCCCTAGAGCAGAGGCCTGGCTTACTAAGAAAGGTAACAACTTTGCCAAAAAATGTTTTGCATTGTGGTATCACCAAAGGGAAAAAGAAATGACACACTATTAATTCCTGGTTTTATTTAAGTCTGGTTTGAAGTGGTTTACATGATTTTTAAGTCTACCTATGTCTTCATTTAATGACAGGATGACTCTCATAAATTTTAGGTAGGAAACACGTGGCTTCTCATTCTGAGAAAGCACATAATTCCCTGATTTGACTGCAGCAAAACATATATGGTTCTGAACAGTAATATTTAATGGTATTTATTAAGATAGATATGATTAGCAATGCTGGACATGCGAGCTGAGGGAGCACAATTGTTTAGGCAGTAACATTTGCATTTTACAGTTACATTATTCCTATGCTAATAGACGTCTGCAAGGGACATTTTCTTAGGTAGAAGCCAGGAGGAAAAATTACTAATTACATTTTTATATATAGCAGCTGGAAGCTGACCCATAGACTTCACATTCTGGAGTCTTTACAGGCAGCACTGCCTCTCTCCTTTCCCTGCAGACGGAGAAGATGGCATGTGCCACATGAGCTGCCAAAGACATTTATGCGGGGGGCAAGGCAAGGTAATGCTGATCCTTCCATCACCCTTCTGAGCCTGGGCCATGCAGCACTGGGAGAAGGGATACAAATGGATGTGCATCTGCAGGTAAAGCTTGCTTCATGGAGCCAGCACATAGACTCAAAACTTTTTGTTTTACTGCCTTTTTTTCAATTATTATTTTCTATTTTAAAGTATGGATTCCCTCATGTCACAGTAGTTTTCTGAAACCAAGCAAGCAAGGATGAAGCCTTCGCTCTCTCCTCTGGTGAAAAGCAGAAATTCTGCTGATTTTGATGCTCCAGAATTTGTACTGTTGGAGGACTATACTTTCATTGTATTTCTTTGGAAATGGTATTTATAAGAGAGATTTTTTTCTTCCACCCCCTAAAGTACCACAGAGAAACTATAGCTGTGGAATAAAAACAAGACCAAAAATTCTCTTCCGTCTTTAACCAAAAAAATAATAATAATTACTTTTTTCTTAGGTATCTTTATTAGGTCACCTGCTGCTGCTGCCTACCACATGCATGTGCTGCTATAGGCCTCCTCTCAATTAAATAAATGCGACAACTCAGACAAAAACAGTCTTTGAAAAGTGCGTTTTGTAAGCCTCTTCTCTATGGTTTTCTTAACCACAGTTTGTTTCCCCCAGATGTTTCTAGTGATCTTGCTGATACTTAACAAGCTGAAAGGAAACAGTGGAGAACCAGATAGGTCTTCTTCATCTTTCAAAAAGCAGGCTTCAAACCCCCAACTGTGTATGCATTGGGTCTTATGTACTTAAATAGAAGTATCACGACTGTTTCCTTGTCATACAGACATTTCATATGGGTTTTTTTTTCGGTGTGGGAGTTATGATGATTTGAAAGAGCACAAATTTGATGTGACTGGTATTGGTATTCAGGTTGTATGTACAAACTGCACTATACTGTACTTTTTGTAAACTAATGTAAGTAGACGAGAAGATTGTACAACGTGTAGATCTGCCAACTGTAAGAAAAAAAATTTTCATAAACTGAGAATATATTGATTTATCTTTTTTTTTAAATAACCCCAAAACACCAAAGTTAGAGCAATCATTTTGAAACAGTCCACACTTACCATTGCTTGTTAGATTGCTGAAATAATATGCATTTTATTTCCCATTCACTTAACTAGCTGCATGGAAGTAGCTAGTAATGATCACTTTGTGTTCCCAGTTATTGATAAGAGCAAAAGAAATTGCTTGTTATTGGGGGGAGGGAGGAGACACACAGATAGGGACAAGGACATGGACACATTATCTTTGCATAAACACACTGCCCATACTTCTTCCATTTCGTTGTAGCATGATAAGGCATTTAAATCTGTATATGTTAAGTCATAAGAGGTAGATCATTTTAAATGGCACCCATATTTTTTCATGGGGGGAAAAATAATTTTTGATTGTTTGTGAGATAAGTATTGCATATGTGTTGGTTGTACACAGATTTTTGCAATGCTCAATGGCTCACTGTTTCTATGGTGACTTCATACATATCCATTTCTATCATGTATTTAAATTGGTTTTGATTTGTACATATTCCATTTAGTCTTTTCATCTTTATATAAACAAATTATGGAATACATAATAGATCAAGATGCTTAATTTTTAAGAACTTATATTTGTAAAAATTTCTCTATTGTGAATAAAGTCTTTTAATATATCTGTTCAACTTGTTATAGTTTTTCTTAAATGTGTTTCGGAAGTAACTACAGGAATCTGCTGAATAGTTTGGTTTGGCTGCTACACTCACAAGTTTTTGTCAGCAGATCAGTACTCTGTGTACTTGTTAAGATGCTATTCTTAATTAATGTCAGTGTATAGAATTTCTACCACTGAAGTAAGTTTCTAGAATTTTTTGTCAAATAAAATTCAACATACCAACTGCATTTGGTAGAAAGTGAGCCTACTGATGAAAAGTGGGAAGCTGGGAAGTCAGAGGTGGCAGGCAACAAGCACAGTGAAGGTCAGTCACTGCAATTCATGTTCTGCACAAGTGGGCTTCAGCTAAATGCTATTTAGGAGCAAACAGAGGAGTGGAGATGACAAGGCTGTCACAGTGCCCCGTGTTACATGACCATGTAATGAAATTCTGTCGTTAGCCCATGCTCCAGAGGAGAGAGAAACAGTTGTCATAGGAACTGTAACTATATTTTGTTTCAGAAGGATATTAAGCTTTCCAATCTAAATATTGAAATAACAGCTACACCTCACAGATAACCTTGTTTTCTCCATTTAGTAGAAAGCCTCATCCCAAGATGATACGAAAATAAACTGCTGTGATTTTAAGGAACTGTCTCAGTAGTATCAATTTCTGTCAGAGGACTTACTCATTAGACCTGCGTAAGTAATTTTTGAGGGTAGCTCTTAGATTTTTTTCAACACAGTTGAGTGTGCAGCTACACAGGGCAGTCCTTGGGGTAGTCAGCAGACAGTCCCTTCCTGCAGCTGGCTCCAGGATTATGCAAGCTGCCTACTCAACAAGTCAAACATGAGCTAACGCAAACCTTATTGAAGATCATTATTCAGAAGAGATGTAGATGCAAGCCAGGGTTAGAATTTCAACCAATTCAGTCACCTTAATTGGATGCTTGGTGGGGTTTGTTTTCTGCTGGGGAAAAAGGAACTACAGTGGAGTTGACAGTTATTCAAGACAAACAGGATTGCACCTGCACTGCACCATCTGCATTGCCCTATGGCCTTGCTCTATCAGAAGAGGGACTCAGCACTCACATGACAGCGTCTGCTATGGAAACAGTCCTTCATCTGGTCTGCCTTAATCTTGGGATTAGTCTGTCCTGGCTGATCTCAAATGCAGGAGAAAAGATTATGCATCAAAAAAGCAAACTGCCAAACCCAGGAAACAGTCACTGAGACTCAGAGTTCCTGCCTGAATACTGCAAGAAGAGATAAACCACAGGGTTTTGCTCTCTCTTGGTTTTATGCATTCATACATGCAGAGTGGTGGATGCGTTCATTCATACAGAGTGGTGGATGGAGCAAATCCCATACCTGCAGAATCCAGATAGAGCCCAGCAGACCATTAGCATTCAACAGTATCTCAAAAGCCAGCACTTTGACCCTCATTTCTCAGGTATCTGTTCCTCTATCTGCACCAGCTCTCATTCACCCTGTAAGTAAAATCACTGTTATAAACCTTCCCTTTGGAAGCCCCTCTCTAAAACGTTCACACGCTCTCCAGAATTTGTATGCACTTTGTGGCCAACTTGTGGAGGCTTTGCCTTTTATCATTCCTATACTGACATTTTTACCAGGACATAAGACCCTGCTCATTTATCCCTTCACTCTGACTGTGTGTTGCTTTCACACCATCAGAGTCACACAGAGCTATTATTAAAGAAAAAACCCAAAACTGGCAGTGTGATTTTAATATAGTGTCACATTCTAGCCCTTGATTCATCTGCCAAGCAACATCACCCTATGACAAGGGTACTTGCTGGAACTCCAGAAGCTTGGAGAGGTGTTATGGTGGTGCAAATGAGAGAAAAGCTCAAAGATACTTACTTCAGCAGTGAGAAGTAGTTAAAGGATGCTGATGCTGCAAAAAGCAATCCTACAGTAATGGTAGGTTATGTGATTTTAAGAAGTTCATCAGCACATATCCAAGGGATCACATAGACCATGGCATACTAAGGCACCACAGAATACCCTAACCCAGCTACTCCCAGGTCTATGGGAATCAGCCCTAAAACCTATCTTCACTCTCACAGAGTAGAACAGGCAGCATGTCAAACCCCTCAACTTCAAAAAACTCAGAATAAAAGTAGTCACATAATCTTGCTGCTTTCACATTTGCTAAGTACAATTGTATATTGTATATTCCCCACAGGAAAAAAAATTGTTACTTTGTAGTGCAAAGAGCTCTATCCATAAGCTTCATACTGTTCCCTCAATTTGCAATTTGAAATAGAACATTGTAATATTTTAAAAGTACAGTGCAAAGAATTGTATAGCAGGGACAAAGCAAGGCATGAGCAAAACTATACCAAATGCTGTATTTATAAGAGGTTTTGTTATAGTTTGATTATCTTTTAGCTAAAGCTAAATATTGGGGTACAGTTTCTTTCTGTTCCTTTTGCTTTTGGGTTTGATATAATTCCCAGCTTCTCTTGTTTGAAAAGCTTTTCCTCAGACATCTGCATTTAGCTTCCCAGTGCTACCAAATATCCATAGGTGCTCCATGTTTAAAAAGAACAAACACCACTAACACAACAAACAAAAACCCTGGAAACAACAAAAAAAAACCACAACAAAAGAAAGAAAACACACATGGCAAAACTTAATAGTCATTTAAATATTGAACTACAATTCCATGGTACATATGCAGAAACAGAACTCATTCTAAAACTGTATTTTTCACTTATTCTAAAAATCTATTTTTCCTGTGCAGTCATTGCAGTTTATACACCACCACCTAATCTACAACTGCAGCCCAAGAAAGATTCCTCCTTTATTTTCTGCCACTATTTTAACACTAAGCAGCAAATTGCTTTTTCTCCTGCTAGTTACAGTGTAAAGCCAATTCTCACCACCACGATCCCTATATTTGAGGGTGACCACACAAACTTGCCTAAGAGCAAACAAAATCTACCTCATCAACAGTTAACAAGGACTCCCGATAAAATACCAACTGAGCTTTAATCAACCACCACCCATGGAAGCTGGAAACTGAGTGCTGCCCTCTCCACAGTCCCAAGCTCCCATGCCCATGTCTCAGAGTGTAGAAAAACACAAGAAGAAAATTTGTAAAAGTAGGAGCAGCAATTTCTCACAGACACTGCGTGGATGGCCAAGGAAACTTGTTTTGGTGATTTAGCTCCAATGCAACCCGTGCCAGCAAAAGAGCAAAAAGGAAAGGAAGAGAAGTCTTAGAAGATGAGAAAGCGGGAGCTTGAAAGAAATATGCTAGAAAAACCTGAGAGTCTAAAGAACTTGTTATTTCCTCCTTTTTTTCATGAAGCAGCTTTCTACTGTAAGTGTCATTGCAAAAATACAGATAGATAGAAAACTAATTAAACACCTTCATGGTCCAATGGGACAGAGATGGAAAAAGGGTGCTTATTATCTTATCGATCACCACTCTCCTGCTACCCACGCATGCAAACAAGGGGCATAAGGCAAGGCAGGACCTACATAATAAGCAATTACCTGGAAAGCCTCCCCAGAGTCTCCCAGCAAGACCAGACCAGCACAGAGCACTGCAAGTCTGCCCCTTGCAATTTCTGCAAGGGCCCTTGGCTGCCACCATAACCATTTCCACCTTGAGAGCTCTGCAGAAAGTAAATTTACAAGTGTAGGCAGTTGCAACCACATCTAAAACTCTGAAAAACTACATTAAATTACAGAAACTTGAGGCTATAGAGAAAAATAATCCTGCTTTTGTCTTATGCTTATCTCTGATTTTTTTTTTTCTTAGTTCCAGAGTGGAATATATTTGTCCAGGAAAATACAATTGTCCACATCTTACTTTGATTCCACACCTAAACATTTCTCAATAAAAAAGAATAAGTGCAACTACACATAGACTCCATTCATGGATTATATTGAGATATATTTACAGATCTAAGCAAACCTTACAACTATCCACTTCTGCCATAAGATTTGATAGAGTATAATATAGATCTCAGTTTCTAATTCTCATTTCTTTCTGTTCCAAAGCAAAAAGGAGGAGGCAACAGCTTCACACTGAAGTGTATGAACATTTTCCAACTGGAAAATTAATTGGCTGCTCACAGTTACAACTTGTTTGGGGAACTAAAACTTCTGTCTTTATATCCACAGTATCACCAACACGAGTTAACTGGAAAAAACTTCTTGCATTAATGAGAATTTTTTTCTAAAAATAACTTATATAGCCAGAAAGCCAGCTCCATTTAAATCAGTGGCAAAGCTATTTTAGTGAAGTCAATTTTTCACTCAAAGTAAACAATTTCATAGAATTTTACATGGAGATTTATGGAGTGGATGCAGTCTAAGGAATGCTTGAGGAAAAAGCAGCACACATGCTTTTTTTTTCTTCTTTTCCTTCTTTTAGTTTTTAATACCCTACAGATGATCTGTTTCTCAAACATGGTTTTCTTAAACAATAAACACTATATCTGAATTTATTCTCGCTCTGCATTTTCTTGTCAGAGCTTGTTTTTCCAGTGAAAACAAATCAGTGCCTTCCACTCAACTGATGTTTGGCTTCTTTAATTAAAGTGTGCATGTATTAACATGAATAGCTTCAACAAAATTTGAAGCTTTCTTTTTCTATCATTCTAGACCATTTTAATATATCACATATTTGGGTCTGTTTCCAACATTGGCTGCCAACATAGACAAAGCCAAATCTTCTCTCGTAATTTGCATACAAAATCCTGCCCCTTTCCATTTCTCAGCAAAAGTTTAACAACCAAACACAGTAGTGACTTCCCATTTTGTGGGATTCCATTAATTTTAGAAAATATGCTGTGGACTACTTACAAGCATGTCATAAATATTATATGTTAAAATAAAAGTACACTTGTCCAATAAGAGACCATTTTGAGATGCATTATTAATAACAACCATTTATACACTATAATGCCATAAAGGTAAAGCAAGTTACACAGACACAATTTCTTCCTAAAAATTTTTACAATAGAACTTAAGATAAATCTAAGTCACTGGGCAATTATTCAAACATGACAAGGCATAGGGAGATTGGCAGTGAAAAGAATAAGGCAAAATGAGTTGCTGACAGCATTGGGTTGAAAGGGAGATGGTGAGGAGAAAGTGAACAATTTTTATGAGCAGGAACCACTACACTGGGCAAGGTGAACCATGAGAACAATGAGGTACTTCAGAATGGAGGAAGAGAAGGAATCAGAGAGAACAGCTGTGTCTCACACACACACAGAGCGAGAACTTAAAAAATATGATGTTCAAACAGGCCAAGAATCAAAAAATGGCACCTCCTTTTCAGGGCTGAGGCACACAGAGCAGATATGGTAAGCAAGGAAGCTGGAATGTGCCTGTTCTACATCTGCAAGGCCACTGATTTTGGAAGCCAAACACAAGAGTTAGTCATTGAAACCATTAACTACAACCAGATAAAAAAAAATTTTAAAAATTACCACCGCAATATGATCCTGCACTGCAGGCTGCCCTCCTGTCCTCTCACAACTCCAAAATTTCCCTCCCTCATCATGGTGTATCCATGATCTCTGTACTTCTCCATGGCACAAGAGGGTGCTGGTAGCACGAAAGGACCCATCTCCTGGAGATGGCTGAACACATGCATGTAGATGGTAAGCAGTGAATTAATTCCTTGTTTTGCTTAGCTTGTGGGTGCAGCTTTTGCTTTCCCTATTAAACTGTCTTTATATCAACCCATGAGTTTTCTGGCTTTTACCTTCCCAGTTCTCTCCCCGGTCCCACTGGTGGGGGAGTGAGCAAGTGGCTGCGCAGGGCTTGACTGCTGGCTGGGATTAAACCATGACACCAGGAAAAGTTTAAATTATTTGTGCATAACTTGCCTTTCCTGACTTATCAAAGGTCTCTCCTTAGCTTCTACACATTCCCTTGAATCCCTCAGTGGATTTGTCCTTTCTCTGGGAGATGGGAATCTAGAGGCATTCTTCAACTAAATCACCTGGAGACACACACCGACCTTTAAAGTTTAGGAGAGACGGAGAATTCCCTGAACTCACACAGATATTTCCTGCCTACCCAGATCCTGAGAATTTGTACAGCTTCCTACATTTGAATAGGCTTTTTTAAATCCCAGTGGCAAAGTCCAGGCTGCAAAGCACAAGGATTAGCACTCAGGCTAGAGTGATCACTGGGGACTTCAGCAAGTCCCAGGCCAAAGCTGTTTGCAATATTCAATCAAGAGCCCCAAACTGTTGTAAACAATATTTTTCACAGATCTACAGCATGATGAGCTGATTAAAAGCACAGAAGTAGCATGTACAGTAATAGTGACACAACAGCATCTTCAGAGTGATTTAGGAGAATGTTTTAAAGAGGCACAAGTCATCTTACTGTCTGCAGTTCCCAGAAATAATGTGTAAATAATTCATTAAGAAAGGCCAGCCTGCATATCATCGCCACTCAGAGGAACCAGAAAGACCACAAAAATGAAGAGATACATAATCAGTATAATAATTGCTGATAATGTAAGGTTTAGCAACTCTATTTCATACTAAAATATCCCAGCTTCAAGAAGACTGATGCTAACACTTCTTATGAAACAAAACACCAGTAGAAATAAGCCAGCCTCATTGCTTAGCTTTCTTAAGAGTTAAAAATGCTTAAAGTGGCCAGGTTAGGAAAAAATAGACATTTGGGGGGGTTTAATCCACTCACACTAGTAAACAAGCATTACCCACACCATGGAATCAATGCATTTTTGCTCATCCCATAGATTTTTATAAAGCACCCTCTTGAAACTTTCAAAGCCAGAGGCCATGTCAGAGCCAATCCAGTTTATCCTCAGAACTCTTCTCTCTCTGCTCCACCCTCAGAAATATAACACACACCACTGTTGTTGTCCTTCTGCTCTACAATGGCAGAACAAGAACCTTCAAAGTTAGTTACGCAAAATCTTTATCTCTTTTCATTTTTCTTTTGTTTTTCCTCCAATCTACCTCATCCTTGACAAGTCTCTCCCATTTCAGGCCATCTCTAGACCCTGAGGGAGAGCCACTGTTCAGCCCACACCACAGAGCAGCCCGACCAGCCTTTAACTCAGGGACTTTCACAACACTTTCACTAGTAACAAGGGGAATCTTTCTTGCATAGTTTTACTCAGTCTCCTTTTGCCTTTGTGTTTTTAATAGGGAAGTCCTGGAAAGAACTTCCCAGGCAGACTTCATTCAGTCCAGCTTATTTGTGCAAGCAGGTAGGTACCTTAGAGGATGATATAATTCATCCAAGTCTCATAATGCCTAGTCCCACAGGCCCTAATCATTTTATTTTACTATTATATAACTTTAAAACCAAAGGATATTTGCTTTTCTTTCAGGATTACATTCCACTTTCTCTGTCCCTAAGAAGATGTGAAGGCTGAAATACACTTTTGGAGCAAGTATAATCAGCCACAGAAGGAGAAGAGGAAAAACTCCTACTAAAAGTTGGCAATAGAGCAGCATCACACTAGAGTCCTATTTTCTAGTTCTTCATTTGGGGAGAACAAATCCCTCTACAAACTAGCCAAGAATTAGGTCTGTATTTACAGGAAGCATCAAGTACACCAGGCACACAATATGACTCACCCAAGGTTACAAAGCCAGGCAGTCAAACCCCCTCAGCACAACAGCCAATTCTCAACTCCACTCTGCTTTCCAGCTGCTAAACAATAATCTTTTTCCCACCCCCATGTAAGATATGAGCCAATTTTACTTTTATGAGACTAAATTACCTCTATTCATCTCCTGTCATGGTAAATGAGTTACTAGTGAACTCCCTCATTTCTCAACATTTTATTCACAAATGTCTTTATAATTCCATTTACATGTATACGAAGAAATACAGGCTGTTTATACAAGCATAAATCAGGTATGATTTCCTTTGCACTAAGCTAATGTTTCTTTTACTACCAGAGAAGTAATAAGTTTAAGTTGTAAAAGAAAGCAAAAATTTTAAAAAATTACAAGTGTGGAGATTATGGCTAATATGCCTTAAACGGGAAAAGGTATTCCCAGTTTCAGGAGTGAGACTCAAAGAGACGTCACCACGAAGTAACAAGCACAACACACATCTCTCAGGATGTGGGAGCTGACTCAGGATACCTCCTGCATCCTTTCTTTGCATTCCCCATGAGGGAAGGAGGAAAAGGCAATACACCATGTCAATTGCTCCACAAGCAGTTGGGTGCAATCAGGAGTCTGCAACACAAGAGTGTAAAAATAACAGTAAATAAACTGGTAAAAAGATATACCCAAAGGGATATGAGGAGATACTGGTCTTCATCTTTCACCATCCACAATGAAACAGGGCAGCACATAAATGGTCATGCCCTGACAGTGGTCCTGGAAAAACATTAGATTTCTAACTATAATCCATTTCTAAATGGTCATTCAGTCTACCTATGTTTGTTTGTACCTCTAAGGGCTTTCTAACCTGTCAGGTTGATTTCAGCCAAATTTTTCTCCAGAGATCAAGGACTCAAGTCCCACTAACAATTGCATGCCTTAAAAATACATCATTAAGAAGAGGAGAAGGTATTTACGATAGCTACAGGCTTTTGATCCCATCAAAGGCAGTGGTGGTGATAAATCAATTGGGAATACAGAGCTGCTTATTTTAGGAAAAATAGGAACCACAGTCAGACATCAGTAACTCATGGCCCAGCCCTGCTGGCTGCTCTCAGCAAGAGGGACACTAGAGATGAATGGGGAGGCAGCTGCACCCCAGCAGGAGTGCAGCATTTTGGAGGCAGCAGGGAGGGCACTCAGGAGGGGTCAGAGCCCTGGTTATGCTGTAGAAGGTCAAGTATGAAAGGAAGTATCTTTGAGCAAAGACTCTCCTCTTTACACTAAAGAGAACAAGGAGCTTCTTCCCATATATACCCGCAGCCAAGTTATTTTCAACTTGTGAGAATGCCCAAAATGTGCCAGGTTCTTCTCCTAGCCTAAGGGAGAGGTGATTTCTTCCCTTGAGAATTTAAAATTTAACAAAATGAAAATGAAATCTCAATTACCAAATAAGTATCTCTTATGCCTACAAGAATTTTGTTTTCCTTGTGAACTTTTTCCAGTTGTTGTTTTACCTTTTTTGGTGACTTGGAAACTATAGTCACATCAGCATTTCTGTAGCCAAAAGTTTAAAAAAAATAAAATCCTTGTAAGAACCATGTAAAGATGAATATTCAACAACTTTTGCTCCTTCACTAGACAGAAATAAGCAAGGTCCCGGGAGGTGTTTAGGTTTGAGTTTTATTTTAGGACAGGGAAGAGAAGGAAGAAAAGAATCTTTTACTAAAAAGTAAGTCTACTACAGTTCAATGGATTTTGAATTCCCAAGTTTTTAATTAAAACCTAGATCAAAGTAACAATGAATGCCAGTTGGAAAGCCTGCACTCATCTGGAAACAGGGACCAACCAGTCCACAGCTTTCCAAACCCACTGCATTCAGCAGCCCCACAAGGGACGGAGGGGAACAGCACAGACCTGCTCAGCCAGCTGGGCTGTCAAGTAGCTTTTATTTCCCTATGCAAGAGAGCAGGAAAGGTGTTGAGCAGACAGATGATGAAAAGATGGGGGGGAGGAGGGCAGAACTTCAGAGGAAAGAGATTCATAAGAATAATTTAATTTAGAACATAAAATTAATCCAACAAAATAGAGGAACAGATGCGAAGGGATTTGAAACTCCTTCTTGGATCATATCCCCTTAACTTTACTATACTCACAATCTGAATGTGATCTTATTTATTCATAATATTGAAATTATATTAATTAAGCAATAAAATACTCCAGACAGTGTATTGTTAGGATTATTTACATAGTGTGTGTGTTAAGGGAGGAGGAGGAGAAATTAGTGGCTCCATCCTGAGAGGTGACTAAACACTAGAGGAAACAATTCCAGGCTTTTTATAGCATGAAGGATTCCTCTTTCTATTGGAGCACTTGCCAAAGACTAAAGAACTCTGCTAATTAAGATATGTAGTCATACAAGCCAAATATTTGGCTATCTCAGTGCTGCTGTTATCTCCCTGGTGAAGCTGGGAAAACCAAGGCAAACAGAGGAATAAGGGGCTGTGAAACATTTCCCATCTCTGACCCCAGTAAGGAGACTAAGTCAGTGATCTGCATTAACCACAAGGTCATTAGTACAGCGAGGACAGAGAGATACTAATCTAGATGAGCCCTCTGGAGAGTCTGCCAAGGAATATGCTGCCTTTCCAAGCAGAAGATATCCCACTCTTCACACTGCCATATAACTGATGTGCAACCTCAGGCAGTGAACTACAGATTTCAAGGACATTGGTTTTGCCTCCAAGGCAGCAGAAGAGAGGTCATATAATTAACTTCCTCTGCTAGCCAGGCCTGCTTGTTATTACAGAGCTGTGGTGTGCAGAACCTGGATGAATTTTGTCTCTACAAACAAATCTGGCAAATAGAAATTAAGAGCAGGAATAAGAGGAGGGAGTCCATCAACAGATGTTTACCTGAAATCTTGGAGCAACAGGCAATATGAAAGTAATTTTCCCTGTCCACACACAGAGCTCTTTACAACCTTTGCACTACCTTCAAGTTTAGCAGAGATGGTTCCACAATATCTTCCAGCAAGAAAGAAATGAGCCCTAATTCCCTTGAAGCTGAATTCACTTTTAAGGGACATCGCTGATCTCCTAAGTACTTAACAAGCACAGGTCAGGCCTGTGTAATTTACTGAGACAGCTGCATCTGTGCTCTAGGTGCCTTTACTATTTCTTAATTGTTTTCTTTTGGAGAAGGAGGAACCATTGCCACCTGAACTTTTCTTCATAGTTTTAGATTTCCTAGTCCTGGGTATCATCCAGTCCTTGCAGAGCAGTGAGGAACTGATGCCCGAGCAAGTATAGCTGAGAGAGGAAGCTGGAACCTAATGTCTCTCATGAGTGTGGGCTCGGCACCCATGACTAGCATCAGCACAATAATGCTTGAGAGAGCTTAAGTTTTTAATAACTTCATTGACTAACTTCATAGAACTTCAGGGCTGAGTGAAAGTAAAAGAATATATCTGTTTGTTTTAAACACTTCCCTTTTCCAAATATGAAAGTTTACCCTCTTTGTGGGACTGGAGATAATAAAGTATTTTTCCTCAGTATCACTTCTTCTACCAATCTTCTTTAGCTTGTTTGCAAGTGACTGTAGAGAAAAGCTTGGGGTTTTGTTTAGATAAAAGCAGCCTGTATGAGGAAGACCCTATTAGTATTGTCTATTACTGACAGTATGCTAGGGTGCTGCAGTTGTTCTGTCTAGCTTCGGATACAGCTGCTCAAAAAGACCTTCCTCCCCTGAGTTGCTTCCAAGGATTTTGTTTTTCTCCCCCACTCAAAATGTTTACATCGAAAACTATTCTACCTTGCCCTCAAATAAGCATCTTGTCTATATGTACAGTCACAGAGGGAAGTCTTATAGTCAGATTGCTGTGCTGAAACCCAGAAAGCCTGTGTTCGGTCAGTCACGGAAAGACATGGCACAGAGGAACAAGCAGGAGAGTTTCTATCAGAGTAGGAGATAACTGATCTAACCCCGTTACCTGGGAGGCCCACGTCTGAAATGCTATTTTAAATTGTGTCATTAGACAATAAGGAATTAGAATTATTCATCGTGTCTAACCTAACCTCACCTCATTACAGCTTCTACCGGGAATAATTATTTCAAAACATTTCTTGCTCTTCAGAACCTAAGGGCACAATTATTGAGTCTTCCTGAGCTTGGCTGAAATGACTTCTCTAAATCCTGGGGAGTTGTGCTGGCTCCCAGCACAAACTGAACCCACCTACGAACTAATTTTCTTTGCAACAAAGAAACACAGCTGCTCAATACATTCACCTATCTGCCTGACCCCGACCATCACAGCACAGCCAGTAGCTGTGTCCCTCACATCCCTTTCCATCCCAAGGACACATTTCCCCAGGTGGGGGGATCCTACCTTTCAAGTTAGTACAAAGTTACTGCTTCCAAAGAGATACAAATCAAACCTGCGGGTGCTTTCCTAGTTTGTGTAATCCTCGCCTGCAGAACTGGAAGGATAATAAAATACGTGTCATTATATATAATTTGCAACTTATGTATGTTTCGGAGAAATCCCTCACACGCCCCGCATCCAAACTCTGGCAAACAAAGCTTTTTTAAAACAATGGTTCATAGAGCGCACAATACTTAATTTGCAGAAAAGGGGTCCTTGCAAATATTTCTTTCAGCATCTTTTCTGGCTAATGGGGATCAGTGTACTTAATAAGAAATTTGAGGTCAGCAAAAAAAAATGCATAAATTTCTGGCAATAATGTTAGCACAGCTGCATGAGATTACATTGATGTTTAAAGGTGTAACTAGAAATGACCTCTCAGTAATATTTCAAATTCTTTTCAGTTCCAATGAAAATGTGTACTGTGACTTCTATCAGTCAGGTCTTGACTTGTCTAGCTTTTTTATGGGTATAAATTAGCCTGTTCGGATCTGACCTTTGTCCTTTCAAGGAGTTTAATGCCTTTTTGACTAGAACTAGACAGCTGCCATCCAAAAGGAGTTGAGGTGGAAGATGGTCTCTTCCAGTTTTTTTCATACTAAGAAGCTCTGTGTCCTTACATTCCTTTCCATTCCAAAGAAGCATTTCCCTTAAAAAAGGCACATTATATCTTCAGCTCACGAATGTTCTGATTTGCATTGTTCTGAACTAAAATTATGGCCAGTACAAAATAGGTATAAATATTGGTCCTGTTTCCCAGTAGGCTGCTTAAGACTTCCGGAGACAATTCAGAATCGAAATAACCTCTTCTGAAATTAGCAAACATAAAAGAATTTCATCTGAACAAATAAACAGATTGTGATGCATTTCCTGATCAGCCAAAAGAGCCCATCAATACAAGATTAAGTAAACCAACAGATGCAAAAGCAAGATATAACATCTCATCTAAGTGAACAGTTGAAGTGCTAAACAAAATGAATGAGGACAAAGACATTCATCGGTCAAGTGTTTGTGTGTATGCTTTTTCTTTTTCAAAGAAACTCTTATTATAACACAAGTCATAAATGAATTATATTTTACTATCATAGAGTTCCAGTAGCCATCATTTGGTAGTTAGGTTTGTTATCTTGGATTTACAGGGATTTTCAAGCTACAACATTAATGTATTACTCAGGTCCAAATCACATCACCAATTCTCAACAATACAAAACCTGTGTCTTTGAGCTTTGACCAGTGTGCTGCAGAAACTTTGGTCTGCCATCTGAAAGCTGACTTCTTGTTCAAAACACATGAGACAAAGATAATTCCTGTTAACAAAGGAAATGGGCAAGGCTTCCTTTCAATTCTCAGCTAGCTTCTTTTAAGAAAGGCTAATTTTTGACAGTCATTCAGGAAACCTTTTATTAGTACTAAGAACTCTGAATTACCCATCAGTTATTCTACTTATTGTTTTGTCAAATAACAAAGAGGGTTCAAGAATAACGTTCTCAATATATGTGTATCTGTATAGCATGGTATATATTTATACCAACAGCCTGGTACCTTCATTTCACTTACCTGGGAATGTGAGAGAGGAATAAAGTTTTTCAGTGGGGTTTATAGATCTGGTTTTGGTTTAGGAAGCTTGGGGGCTGGTGGGTTTGGGGTTGTTTTAGTACTGCACTCAGCACTGTAAAACTCCAACCTATTCCAGTAACACATGAAGCACCTTGTTATCTCAGTTTTTCCAATAAGGGAAAATGCAAAATGAAGCATTTTAGGTCTCCTGGAAGCATGCCGCCTTCTATTCTAGTGGTCCATTCTTCACTGCAATGACTTGTACCAAAATTCTTGACTCTACCCCCCAACTAGATCTGGTTATAGCCTCAGTACCACGGTTTCTTGCTTACTCTTCTTTACACTAAGAAATGGACTGTTATTTGTTGTCAGGACAAGCAGCAATTTTATATCATTTAATAAGTTAAAGATCAGTGAGCGATCTCCGAGGCAAGTTTTTTCCCTGCACGCATACAGCATACATACAACTTGTGGCTCTAAACTTCACTATGTAAGCTTAAGTCAAACAATAAGATACAGTTTAAAACACACCAAAACACACTAAGCAAAGAGAAGTTATTTTTGCCCCGTTGTGAAGCAAAACAAAAAATATGTACATTTAGTTAGAAGCAATTGTGTGTGAAATGTTTTACACTTAGCGCTGCCACAGCCTCTACAATGTGTGTGGGTGAGCTCTGACAGAGCTGTGCTGCCACCCTCTGTCCTCAGCCCTCTCAAGTATTAGCAATTAGTATTGGGGTAAGACTAATTTCTCTTCAATCTGTGGAGGGTAAAATCTACATCATATAAGCAGCTGATGAGTTATCAAAGCATAAGAGAGAGAGCCTGTTTCACTTCCCAAGCATATTAAGTCTTGCTGAGCATCCTGTGCTATACATAACACTGTGGCCACAGGACCATTTGGAAAGCCTGTGGTAAAAAGTCTTAGCTTAGAGGAAGAGCTTTGATGAAGCAGGTTTGTGTGTACCTGTAGCTGCAGTCAGCATGTCAAACATGGAGCAAAACATCAAGATCCTTAATGGGCCCAACCAATTCTGCTCTGGTGATTTCATTTAAGTTCTTAGGGTCACTATGGCTGTCTTACTAGTCCACATCTATTCTGTGATAGTCTTTAGAAACAAATAAAGTTAAGCATTGTTACATACATATGTTTCCTGTATTTCAGGGCGTCTTTATTCAGTATGACTCAGGTCTGAAACAACTGGAGAAATGCACTTTCCCTTGCATGTCCCATAATGTCCTAAAGGACCTCTGTTTTGCATGGCTTGTCACTGTGAAGAGAGGCTCAGGATCTTCCCCACCATGTTGACAGGCACTGACTGGCCTCAGGCATTTTCTGTGAAATCGAGAGCTAGGATTATTTTGTTCACAGTATCTTCTCCCACTTCTTAAAGTATTGGACTTCTTGAAGCAATTCAATTGAACATTTGTCATTTTGTGAGGGAGGGTAGAGCTCTTAATGTTGCTGGAGAACTGAAAAACAACATAGACCCTCAACCATAAAGGTAGAGGAGCAGTATCTTAACAACCAAGAGGAATGGCAAAGCAACTTCCACCTTCCTGGCTAGAGTATGTCTGACTTCAATCCTTCAACTCAATGCCAAATAACTCTTCCAGTCCCATGTTTAGGCAGGTTTCATCAAGAAATCAAGAACCATCACAAGAAAGACTAGATTAATAAACTTATTGAGCAGTAATTAGCTAAAATACACACCTTTCCAGCCTGGTTACATAACAACAAGAAAAGGAGCCCAGTGGCTGGTGACATGGTAGACCTCAACAGAATATAAACAGCCCAGTAGCACCCTCAATCTGTTTCAGTTTTCCATAAGAACTGTCAATGTTACTTTTGAGGGTTTCTGTCTGCTCTGAAAGGAATGCATAAGGCAGATTGTTAAGCTGAAAACAAGGATAAATGCCAATAAAACTTTCTCTTCTGTGTGCTTTTTCCATGGGAAGGGAAAAATACACACTGTAATCTACTACAATGAGCTGGAGTTCAGAGAAAGCCGACTATTTCTCAAGAGGTTGTCAAGCATTAACATTATTTCACCACAGAACATCAAGCTTACATGAAGAGGATTTCACATGGTGTTAGCTATGCACCAACACTTTGTGAGGCCTAACTTTAGGCACACTTGAAATACCTAGGCAGAGTTTTGTGAACTACAGGGTGGCAACGGGGGAAGGGGGAGCTAGATCTTCAGGGCAAGACAAAGTCATTCCAAAGTGTGTAGATATTTCTAGGTGGCTTTGCAGCATCCTGCTTGCCCTTCAGTTTTGCTGTTTCTGCTTATTTTCAGATGGTCTCCCTCACGGCACTATTATGCCTTGCAATGTTTGGAAGTCATAAGTGCCCTTTTGCGCTCATTAAATTCTCAGAAGAAAGTTGCTATAAGTGTAAAATAAGTCATGGTGTCAAAGTGTCTGGCAAGAAAAGAGAGCAGAAAGTGCGGAAAGAATGCAAGGAAAACACAAGGGCATGTGTCAGCCCCTCCTCCTCAAGGCAGGGAAGAATTCATAAATTGGGCAGGGGTCACCACACAATTGCTAAAGCCAAACTCCTGTTAGCAGGCTGCTGAGCTATGTTTGGATAGGAAGTGGAAGGCAAGGACAGAAAAGCAGACATTCCTCTTTCACAGTTACAGCTCCCAGTCACGCCAAGCAGAGTGACAAAACCACTGTCATATTACATTTAGGAAGGTCACAGTTGCGGTTGCTTGTGGCTTTCTCACAAGCTGTAAGGGCCATAACAAGCAGTAGACTGTTGTGTGCACACATACACGCACCCATATACACAGGTAAAGGTAAGATATAAAGACATTAGACTGGTGACCTGTTACTAGGGGGATTCCACAGGGCTCCATCTTGGGCCCTGTGCTCTTCATCTTCATAAATGACTTGGACGCAGGACTAGAAGGAATACTAAGCTAGTTTGCAGATGACACAAAACTCAGAGTAGCTGTTGACTCCCTCGAAGGCAGGGAGGTCCTGCAGAGAGACCTCAACAAATTGGAGGAGTAGGCAATCACCAACCACAGGAAGTTCAACAAGGGAAAGTGCTGGATTCACTGGGACGGGTCAACCCCAGATGTTTGTACAGACTTCAGAATGAGATGCTGAAAAGCAGTGGTGTAGAAAGGTACCTGGGGCTCCTGGTTGATGGCAAGTTGAATATGAGTCAGTAGTACCCTGACAGCCAGGAGGGCCAGCCGTGTCCTGGGGGGCATCAGGCAAAGTATCACCAGTCGGTCAAGGGAGGGGATTGTCCCGCTCTGCTCTGCACCGGTGTGGCCTCACCTTGAATATCACATGCAGTTTTGGGCACCACAAGATAAGAAAGCTATTAAGCTGTTAGAGAGCATCCAAAGGAGGGCAATGGAGAAGGTGAAGGGCCTTGAGGGGAAGCTGTATGAGGAGCAGCTGAGGTCACTTGGTCTGTTCAGCCTGGAGAAGAGGAGATTGAGGGGAGACCTCATTGCATCATCGTAAGGGGAAGTGGAGGGTCAGGCACTGATCTCTTCTCTGTGGTGACCAGCGACAGGACCCAAGAGAATGGCCTGAAGTTGTGTCAGAGGAGGTTAAGGTTGGATATTAGAAAAAGGTTCTTCACCCAGAGGGTGGTTGGGCACTGGAACAGGCTCCCCAGGGAAGTGGTCACAGCACCATGCCTGACAGAGTTCAAGAAGCACTTGGACAATGCTCTCAGGCATATGGTGTGACTCTTGGGGATGGTCCCTTGCAGGGCCAGAAGTTGGACTTGGTGATCCTTGTGGGTCCCTTCCAACTCAGCATATTCTGTGATTCTGTGACATTCTAGCTATGTATGGACTTGTGAGGTTAAAGGGACACTGTAGAAACTGTAATAGGTGTGATTCCACTTGGAGACCTTAAAATCACAATCCTCAGAAAGCCCCATGAGATGTGACTAATGCATGTGTTCACACTCATCCCCACTAGTACATAAAATTTTCTGCAGAAGAGAATTAACATTTTCACTTACAGCAATGACAACCTTTTTCCTAGAGAAAAAAAAACAGCCTTGTATAAAAATAGCCTCTATTCATTGACCCTAAGAAAGAAGCAAACATTGCTTTTCTCCTCCTGTTGCTCAACAGTAGCTTTAAAATAGCTCTTAGAAGACAAGTACTTTCACTGGTCTTCTGACACAGAACAGTTTTTCTCTTTGCAAATATATTGGTTTTCCAAATTAAACAACAAAGTACACCAGCAGCACGAAAACAGCATCTTGACTTTATAATCCTTCCCCTCTGGCTCTCAACATCAGCTTGAGACTCCATTGTTCTTACCAGCTATCTGCAACTACTGCCTCAATTACATTCCTCTATCACATTTACTATGTGTTTTTTTCCAGCACCAAAATCCCTCCTGAAATTCCACCTTCCTTAGCAAATTTTGTGTTACTCTAGTTTAACTTATTTTACCTTGTCTCAATTTTTTTTTTGTTCAATTACATGCTTACTCATAAATGTGCACAAACCTGACATGACAGTTGAGTATCTTACTCCCTGTGGGTCAAAAATCTGTTCTCAATCTCTTATCTTCCATGAACATATTAAAAAAAAAGAAAACAAAAATGCACACATCCATGCAAAATTATTTGCACTTTGATCTTCTATAACATCTGTAGCAATGAAGCCTCCATCTTCACCATACACTGTGTGAAAGACTACTGCCTCCTCTGTTCTAAAGCTACTGTTTGAGTTTTATGGTGTACCTCTTATTCCTCATGATGGTGACAAAAAGGCACACGAGTGAGTAACAATTCCTTTACAGGAGGATATGTGTGCAACCCACAGATGCCAAAATAAAAAGGACACTGCTCTTTCTAACCAACTTTGTT
The DNA here is from genome assembly GCF_009829145.1 of Chiroxiphia lanceolata. Classification (NCBI taxonomy): domain Eukaryota; kingdom Metazoa; phylum Chordata; class Aves; order Passeriformes; family Pipridae; genus Chiroxiphia; species Chiroxiphia lanceolata. The sequence goes on from NC_045639.1 coordinate 65,890,317, forward strand.
ATGAGAGCTCTTTAACCACCATTATTTACAGGACCAACTAAGCACCTGAGTTGCTTGAATATAGTGAGTGTCTCCCTCCCTCCCAATCTGCCATCCCATATTTGGTCATTGTTCAGAGGGAATCTGTCAGTGGCTGTAGTTTGTAAGCCTGGACTTTAATTTTCTTCTATCAGTCAGAGTTAGCTGGCAGCGAAGGTGACAGCCTGGCAGCCTTCTGTTAGTACTGAAACACTGTCTAATGCACCTGCTATCCGAGGTAATTTTACAGAGAAGCCTAGAGATAATTTTTCAATTTGCTGTCTAGTGAATCAATTGCAGCTCAGTAATCAAGACAATGGCTGTGAAATGAAATGTGTGGAGTGTGTAAGTGGAGTGACGGTTTCACTCTGCAAATCTGAATCAGAGTAACAGTATTTTCCCTTAAGCCTATGGAAACCCCAGAAGGACCTCTGAACGTAAACGGTGAAAAGCGAATTACAACTGCTGATACTCTTAAAGATTCTTCTTGCTGATGAAACTACCAGTGAAATTGGTGTAGAAAGGCTTCAGTAAAAGTGAGCTGTGGAAAGGCACAGCTGAGATCATACCCTTCTAACAGAAGGACTGAAGGAAAATTTAAGGCTGCTATAAATTGAGTAACACCTCAAATTCACAGACATCACTGTTGCTCTTCTCTTAAAGATCTTTGATGCAAAGATAGCATCCTAGAGGTGGCTATGTCGTTGTCATGACAGTAATTTCCATGTGAATAGTTTGGAACAAGGTTCTGGTTGGATTTTTGGAAGGAGAAAAAATAAGATAAATACAAGATAAAAAGGTTGTACTGCAACCTTATAACAAAAAAATTTGTGCAAATTCCTCTCAGGTGGAAAGGAATTTCAGTTATAAGCAAAGCAAGTCCTTTCTGGTTCCTGAGAAACAGGGTTTCCTCTGAGACTATCAGACTTCTAAGAAACCATTTGTGAGGCTACAAAGTTTGGATGACCAAAAGAAGGTTGCAATTTCACATAAAACTAGAAGGAAGGCTCTATACACTGCAATTCTAGAGGTACAGTCCCCCTGTATGCCATCATTTTTAATTCATTACTCATTTATATTTTTAAGTTTACATTCAAAAGGTTTACAACCAAAAAGTTTGAGGACATCATAGGAATCTTCTTTTTCCTTTACTCTGAATTACATGAGTAGGCTAGGAAATTACATGTCTTTCTAAAGAAGAGAGATTAAAGCTAAAAAAGAATAGATAATCAATTTCCATAATAATCTCAGAGTGCAGGTAACTGAAAAGAGTTCTGCTTGTAAATGTAACTTCCCCTAGAAGCAAAGACCACAACACTACAGAAAAGAAAAAAAAAATTAAAAAGCCTTTTTTTTTTTTTTTTACAGTCTACAGAGTAATGTTCCTCAGGATTGGGCAAAGCAACTCCTTACTGAAAAGGGAACAAAATTCCAACAGGATATGCCATGATCATATGTTCAAAAGGTTTTACCTAAAGGAACCTTAAACACTGAGCAATTATAAAAATACCAGAAAAGGAACAGCAGCACAAATGAGATTGTTTGTTGCCTGCCTAAAATTTAACATCAGTGGATATATGGACACCGTAAGAGATTATCTCTGCCTCAAACAAATTATAGGCTACTTTAGGAAGACAGGAAGGTAGCAATATTACAGAAATCCCAATAGAAAAAAAAAAAAGTGTTTAATTTGCCCACAGTAGTGCAGCAAGGTAACAGCCAAGTGAAAAATTCTCTGACCAGTACTTTACCCACAAGCCTATCCTTCCTTCTCGTCCCTAAAGGAGGTTAAATGTCTAAAGAGGGCATAAATATTTTTCTTTTCTGCTGCTGAAATGAAGCTGAAAAACTATCTGCCATTACTTGTAGAATAGTGTAAAAATTAGCAAACCAGGATAGATGTAGGTAATACTACAGTTATACATGACTTATTTTGCCCAGGAACATTTGCAAAAAAGAAAAAAAAAAGAAATGAGATGTTCCACCGCTTTGGACAGATGCACCATTTTTAGAGGCAATAATTTAAATTCATTGTCAGAATAAGCACACTTGCACTTTAGCCTGGTAATTTATCTGTCTGGGAAAACTGCTTTTGCATAGTGAGCACTGCCTACTTTGCTATCGAATGCTTAAGAGAATTGGCACTGCAGGCTGTTAAAGCCCAGTTCATGAACACACAAGATCAAGAAAGATAGTTTGGAGACTCTTCTGGTTTTATTAGTGCACTGATCTGTAGAAGAGTTTTTTAAAACCAGATCTCTATTTTAAGAGACAAATTAAGAGTACTCAATATACATCCGCCTATTGGATTGCTGGAGCTATCTTTGTACTGGACATTTGCTTCGGTGACTTAAACCTCAAAAAAAGCTGTACATTCAATTTAAATATTTTGTTGGGTTTGTGAACCAATTGTAAATAAGCATGTGGAACAGATTTGTCCCACGCCCAAATATATGTCTCTGGCAAGTTATCTATGGCAAAAGTTTTTTGCAAATTAAGAAAAGCATTTCTAGGCCCACAAAGGTTGTTCCATGCATCTTCCAAGACCTCCATTTTCTCACAGTCATCATCTGCTCCTTGGGAAGTGCTACTTCAGTGACTGGTGTGAGAAAATAGGCATGGCAGACTCGAGCTGGGAATAATAAGTAGTGCATAAAACACTCACAGTCAGGAAAAAGCAGTAAGACTATGTGGGACAGCAATTTAGAACAGTGCATGAGACATTGCCATGGTTTAACCACAGCCATCATCTCATCCCCACGCAGCTACTCTCTCACTCCCAGTGGGACGGGGGAGGAGAGAGGAAGAGTGAGAAGAATTGTGTATTGAGATAAAGGCAGTTTGATAGTTAAAGCAAGAGCCACAAACACAATCAAAGCAAGACAAGGAATTAATTCACCACTTCCCATGGAAGACAGGTGTTCAGCCATCTCCAGGAAATCAGGGTTCCATCACACTTAACAGTGTCTTGGGAAGACAAACACCATCACTCCGAATGTCCCCTCTTCCTCTTTCTTTCCCCAGCCCTATATGCCATGTATAATGCCATATAGTATGGAATATCCCTCAAGTTGGTCAGGGTCAGCTGTCCTGGTTGTGTCCCCCTCCCAGCTACTTGTGCATCTCCAGCCTAGTTGCTGATGGGGTACTGTGAGAAACAGAAAAAGCCTTGATTTTGTATGAGCACTGCTCAGCAGTAACTAAAACATCCCTGAACTATCAACACTGTTTTCAGCACAAATCCAAAACACAGCACCATATCAACCACTGTAGAGAAAATTAACTCTATCCCACCCAAACATAGCACAGATATCATGAGTCAGTTTTGGTTTTCTAATGTTTCAGTATTTTCTCTCCAAGTCAGCCTAACCTATGTTTACTCATATATAATACTAAAAACCTGAGGTCAGAGCTTATGTCTACAGTGGAGATACAAACTTCAGTCTCTTACATCACAGGGAATGTCTCCCTGTTTCTTCAGTATAATTCTTTCATTTTCTAAATGTGTATGGACTGAGGCATATAGTTTTCTTCTATTGTACAGCTTTTCTGATCTGACTGACAAGATCAAAACAAAACAAAAACAAACAAAAACCAATTATGTAACCAAAAAAAGGTGGGGGGGAGGGGCCAGGGGGTGAAATAAGGGGAAGAAAGAGAGTCACTTTATTTATACAAATCCATAAATCATGAAGACAGAGTAGTCATCTGATATCAGATTTCACAGTATTTAAGAAATTCCTGTGGCAGATTTCCTAGACCATTGAGTAAAGCTTTAACCATTGCCCAATTCACTGTAATGAATCCAGTTTGCTTTTGCCATGCTCTGAGAGACACAAGTCAGCCTTCCTTCCAAGACAGTGTGTAATTCTGAGTTACATGTGAAATTAGCTACCTATTTACCTTAATTAGGTAGATATTTATTTTTGGCATTTCTAGATGCCTTGCTTCTCTGACTTCACTCTTGCCCAACAATCCCCTTCGTAAGCATTTAACCATGGTACATTACATGAAAGGCCTATGAACCTAGGTCTAAGTTGAATATTCCCTTCTTTTTTTCCCAGAAGGTCACTAATGCAACCACAGCTGCTGAATATGTTGGATTATTTCAGCCAAATCCCACCAGTCTTATTAGCACACCAACAACAATCTGACCATTTACCAAGAGGGGCATTTTTCTTCACTCCTGGACATTAATTAAAACCAGATGAGCTAGAAAATTAAGCTGGAACACCACATACAGACGACGCTGTTAAAGACAAATTCATATGAAGCACAGTGACTGACCTGTGCAGTATCCATGCAGTAGTTCTAGACTTTTAGGCTGGTTACATTCTACTCTGAAGGAGTTATTAACATTTTATTGGACCATGTGTCAAGTTCTAACAGAAAAATCAAAATAAAATTATTTCCTCTCTAGCAGATCTACCACTGCTTCATCACTCTGTATTTAAATAGAACCGCAAGCTGTTCCAGTACTCAAGGAGGGTATACAGAAGAAGAAAAGTATGGAAACCTTCTCCCTTGGCACCCATATTCTGAAAGCTTCTTACCTTGGAGTGTTTGATGCCTGGAAAGTAAGTAGCCATTAACCATGATTTCTTGATACACAAGACTGAAAACTTCTGCCAGTGTCACACCAGAAGTGGGGTTTGCCATAACAAATGGCATTCACAGTGTACTTGCTTATACAAGTAACTTATGGGTGTATTTGTAGGCCTCCTGAATCCAGTTTTCTGTCCTAAATTGAATGATAGAATACTCAGTTTTTAAACTGATCAATATAATAATGGCTGAAAAATCCAGTAATTTCAGCAATTTCAGCCTCACCCTCAACACAATTTGTCAGAATTAGATGCACAAATATGAGTAAATTATAAATCCTTGTTTCTCACCTTCCACCCAAATGCCCTAATCACCAGTATAGGAGGATGGCTTTAAGTAAAGTCTCAGTCCATTATTCCTGGTCAAGTGACTCAGCGTAAAATAAATGGAAATCGAGATTAAATGAGCCAGAAGAAGCACAGGAAACACTTTGACTCTATATTGACTTTAAGCTACAGTTACGTCTATTGAAAGAAAGGATTCATTCTCTTAATCTTCACCATTAATTGTTTAATTTCAATACAGAAAAGTCCTCAAAGCAAAGACCAGAGCTTAGAGCATCACCTTGTGAGTGACCCCATCACTACATACATTAGGAAACAGCTGAAAGAGTTTGTTATCTCAATCAGCTCCAGCTTGTTTCCTCTTTTCTAGAAGAGTGCTCTGCCCACAGATGATGGCTACTTCTGCACAGAAAGCTAAACAATGCCAGAGCCTATTCTCTGTGATAGCAGCTGTTTCAGACCAGCCAGCACTAAACCTCTTTCCCTCCAGAACAGTTGTGCCCTATTCAAACTCCATATTGGGAACAAGTCATTGGCCTGTACTGGGGGAGCACTTTTTGAGCCACCCAAGGAGCCATAGACCATACTAATAAACTAACAGCTAGACACCACTCAATTTGTTGGTGTGACAGCACTGAAAAATAGTTGGGTGTTCACATGCATCCTCCTCCCACACACACAGACACATCCCCTGTCCCTCTGCACTACCTCTGCTGGGCAATATGGTCTGTCCTAAGAAAAGAACACCAGGTGGGTATTGCAGAAAGAACTGTCTGGATGCTCACATAATTAATGCATTCCAGAGATGGGTCAGTTGAATTGTTTTCAACTGACCTTGGTGCACATCGGCCTGTAAATGAATATAAAACACTGCTGGAGACTGGGCCAAAGGGGCAAACTGGTCTCCCAAGATTGCAAGCAGTTTTTGGTTGGATATCTCCCTGGCAGAGACACCTGCAGGGTATCTCCAGTCTGAAGATGGGGTACACTCATTTTTGAATGGGTATGCAAAAGCACTAAGATCCGATCACATACAGAAATAAAAATCCTAAAGTAGCTACATAAGTGCTTTGTTGCTTTGTAGTTGTAAATTCTGCAAGGCCAAAGACTGTAAGCCTGTACATTTCTAGCTGAACCTGCTTATATTATAGCCCTTTAGTCCCAGACTGTTGAACAAGTCTGAGACTAAGTGGACCAAGATGTAACTGGACTTCTCTGAGAAGTTTAGGAAGCAAGGGGGTCTCACTGAAGCTCATGACTCAACAGGAGGGACCATGACCGGATTATAATATAATTCCATTGCAAGAGATTAAATTAGAGTTGTTACTCAGATACCCCACTGGCAATATTTGAATACTGTATTATCTATAAATCTAATCATAATCGTCCTCATGATCACTGTGTCCTGCTTCTTGTGCCTGACCAAGAATCTTGACTACTCTGCTACAGCTGGTATAGGTACAATTTATGATTCCTGTTCACTCATTTCTCTGTCATTCAGATACACGACAGTACAAAGCAGTACAGCTCAATCATCAATTTTTGGTATTCGTGTCTCTTTCTGGAGTGATTAGGAGAAATACACCTGGTTTGTCTGCTATCATCAACATAATTACTTAGCTTTGCCTTGACCCTTTTTTTTTTCTTGGTTAGTAAGCTGTTCTGAGCCTACTGATACAAGAAACAGATTAAAGCATAACATTATATATAAATTTTCTTGTTGGGAAGCAAATGAAGAAGGGAGGGCAGGCTCTGAAAATTGGATATGTTCATCCCAGTAACTAAATAGTTAAAAACCCTCACTACATGAAAGCTTAGGATTCAGCAGCAGTGCCTCAGGTGGCACATGTTAGTTGCTAGTTTACATCACTCCTCACAAGAGGGCTTCAACATTAAAAGACAAATGGTGCATAACAGGTCTCAGAGAGATTTATTTGGTGGAATTCACCCTCAATCCAAGAATCTAGTACACACTTTCAACAACAATGATTTCCCCTCTCTGTACTCTGCCACACTCCTCTGCCCATGAGAAAAAAGCTGACCAAGGATTACAGGAACAAACCTCTGCATCAATAACCCATAGAGCACACAAACCTTGCAGCAGTGTTTGTATGTGCTTGTAGTCATCACCAACTGTTACAAACACCAGTGAAGACATATTAGGTGTTTCTATAGTGATTCTATTTAGCTTTGATTTTGAGGGGGGAAAAACAAAACAAAACAAAACAAAGAAAAAAAAACCAATGAAAACAACCGTAGAAAGTTCAGTTTATCTTTAAAACTCCTGCCTCAGAGAGCCATTTGCAATTGTCTCAGGTCATTCACCCCCCCAGATTAGCTATCATAAATTCACACCACTGGAGTTTTAGAAGGAAGAAGGGGTTGATTTTGATGAAAACAAGGACTTAAAAAAAAAATAAAGTCAGGGGACAGACAAAGTGGTTGGATGCTACCTCAGCTTTAAACAAAAAAGAAGGGAGAGCCTCTTCATAAAACAAAGCAGTCGACCTCCATGTTTTTGTAAACTGTTTCAACACTTCTGAAGTACACCCTCTCTGCAAGGTGCCAGCTCACTGCAGTCACTTCCCTATCGATTTGTCTGCCGCATCTTGGAAAGGTCAAGTAGGATGAGGGCCTTTTCTAGTGCTCTTTCAAATCACTTCATTCCCTTCCAGAAAGGGCGAAAGCTCTCAGGTGATGCACTAATTAATTCAGTCTTTTCAGCTGTGCAGAACTGTGACATTTATAATTTATTCTGAAAGGAAAATAAATATAATTTAATCCTGTTGAAGACATCACCACATCCCTCACCAAAATCTTGTTTCACACTGTTTCATTCAGATGACACTTCAAATGTGGCAAGTTTACACTTTGTACATATCTGTATTCTGTGCTTACCTCTTTAAAGGTGGCTTCAGTGCTACCACATAAAAATAACATATGTATTTATATAAAATAAAATAAATTGCAGTATTTCACAGGAGTGGTTACAAACTCTTAAGCGGAACTATTGCAAACTATAATTTTTAGGCTACTACTGTAGTGACTTCCAAAAAAGAAGGTACTTGATTTCTGCTGCTTCAAAAACAGTGCAGTTTCGTATTTAAGTCAGCCAAGGTTAGTTTATTTTATATCAAAAAAAAAATTTTGTGTGTGTTCAGAAAGAGAATTGAGATTTTCCTTCAGGAAACGTGAATGTGATGTTGCAAATAAGAGATGTAGGTAAGAACATGAGCACTGTAGAGCAGTGGGAGAAACTTTCAATGCAGTAAATATTCAGAATAATTTCTGATGCATGTCCAGAGCTTAGACTAAATGAAAATAAGCCAGAGTATTTTGTTGTTGTTGTTGTGCTTAAAAGTGCCTTTGCTTTCCTTAGATGCAGAAACACTCAACAGGTCTTACTATATCCTTGGCAGGACAGGACTCTTGTAATGGCTTTAAATGAACAAGGCTGAGTCAGCTATTAAAAGAGGTCTAGTTCAGATGCAGTCTGTCCTTCAGATAAAGGGATTCCTGTGCATAGTCTGCCTGTACAGCAACCAGAGCAATTTTTCAGCTGAAGGAACCTTACCCCTGGGCCAAGGCAGAGCATAATCATTTACCACGCAATTCCTCATGGTAGAAGGCCATGACAGCACTGTGGATGCTGGTGCAGACAGCTCTTCAGTCTAAGCCTCCTTGACAATAAATATCTCTTATATATTCAGTGGCTTAAGATGTCCTAGATCCTTTGGGGAAATAACAACCCTTTAGTACTAAGAATCAGAGTGATTTACTGTAGCTTTTCATCAAACTACTCTGCTTATATTTCTAAAAAGATAAAGTCCTTTCCAGTCTTATGTTTCAAAGTCATCAACTCTTGTCCTTTGCTGTCCCCATAGCCATATCAAATAATTTATTTTAACAGCAGATCAAGCACCAGCCAAGGCTCTATTACCTCTTCTGGAAAGTTATTTCAGAACTTCAAAGCTGTGGGGGTTTGTAACTTTCTTTAATATTTACTGATCTCATATCAAGCTGCTCTGAGCCTAATGTCATATCCTGCACCTTAAACAGACTTTCTTCTATCATGATCTTTACTGCGTTGATGTACTTAAAATTGTTAAACATTTTGGTTTTAAGTCTAATCTTCCTAAACTAAGTCAAGTTCATTCAAGAAAATAAACTCTCTCACACTCCAATGCTTGATTCATTTATTTGGTTTTGAATTCATATTTCCTGATAATGGCCACTGGAAGTGCCTATCAGCCATCTTAGAACTGTATCTGCCTTTCCCATGACTGTATCAGCACTGTGAGTGGTCTGGCTTTCACCAGTTCCACATTTTTCTACTAGTTTGAGTCTTCTCATGTAATGATTTGCTCCCTAGAATTCTATCAAGTGCTATGAAGGACTAATAAAAAAATCACCATATCAGCCTGACACAATCTTCTGTTAGTAAACACATACACAACATTTTATCTCGTTTTCCATTTATGTGCAAATTCCTACTTACTCTTAGTTCCAAGTTGTTTTTAAAGGCTTCTATATTTTGACAGTCAAACAGGCCTGTAGCAATATGGATCATATTTCTTTGATTGGTAGCGTATGTACTATTTTCCTATTATTTTAGAATAGCAGCTAAGCTTTTTATATCAGATTAACTTCTGTTTCCAAGCATTCTCAGAGAAATTTTTGATTTTAGCCTCGTTTAACTGTGTTCTAACTGCATTACTGTACTTAATTGCGTTATTTAACTAAAAACTAAGGCAAACTGCTCCCTGTTCTGATGTCATGCTAAAACCAACTCTAATTGCTAGCCTGTTTCTACTGCATAGTACCAGTATATCATTCCTCCTTCTCTTTGTTTACTGTTCCTTCAAAACATGTCAGCTACAGTAACTTTTATCCAACTGTCAGTCCACTTAATAGGCTGCATTAGTTATTTACACTTTAGGTTTAATTCCTTTTACCTAGTTCAGCTCTGCCCCTTCTTTTTACTCATCAGATCCTGCAACAATTGCCAAAGATAATACACCTCCAGATGCCTCAGCTGCAAAGCCTCTATCTTCACATGATCTCTAAAATAGTGTGTGAATTACCACCAAATCAAGCAAAACCCCACATAGATAAAATAGTGTACCCTCCAGAAAAGATAATTACCTTTTCAGCAAGAGCAAGTTTTATCTAAACATCCTTATTTACTGTTTTCTATTCTTCAGTCATCTCAGTAACTGACAGCTATTGGGGTTTCTAAAGGTTTTCCCTCAGCTGGCTGTGCCCATTTACCCTCAGCATCTAGCATTGTCAGCAAAAGTAGGAAGTCCCATCATGTCAGCTGTGAGTTTAATAGTTTATTCATAATGCATAGCCAGACTTGGTGACCGTGCACTTCAGGGTCTTAGGCTGTCTGCAGCACAGGTACAGGAGGTACACTGGCTCTGAGGGGTGTCAGACAAGATGAGCCCAATCTGCAGAGTTCCATGCCCAGGAAAGGTTACCAGTTATCCCATCATACAGTCAGAGCTGATGTTTCAGAGAGCTGCCAGCTCCCAAGGAGGCCTAGGCTACATGTAGAATCTTCAGACTTCATGCGGACGCAGTTTCTAAAAATGTTAAAGAAAGCAAACATGGTGACTTTCCGTCAGCTTCCTGCTTCCTGGCCCCTGAAAACATAGGATTACACAAACAAAATTATACATTTTGGTTCTCTTGCTTTTTGAACTCCTCTCATCCTCTAGCTTCATGGCAAAACCTATTTATATTCCTGGAGACATTAAACCAAGTGCCTTGGTCTCCAGTACAAAAGGTCTCACCATTACTTATGTTACAGCACTTCACAGTTGCCTTTAAGCTCCAACATTCTCCAAAACTCTTCCCAGCTCTTCCTCAGATTTACATGTTTTCTCCCCAGACAACTGGGACAGCTTTAAGAGCTCCTGCTACTATTCCTTCCTAATCCTGCAAGTTAGATGACACTCAAAGACTTTTTACTTCCCTTCTCTCCTCCCTTCTTTTCCTTGGTCAAATATTGAAAGTATAGGAGCAAACTCACCTCTTTCTCAAATGAGTGGATAATCTTTCATTCCCTATTTCTCTCCCTTCACATGCATATTGCCAACTGCACATGGTCATAAAAGAAGTAAAGGAGAGTTTTACTTCATTTATGAGGCAGTTCTCCTTGAAAGAAGAGTCACTGAGCCCTCCTTAAGGAAGGAAGTTTTCCCCAAAAGTCAGAACACATGACCAAAACCTGAATCTTAGATCTAAGTGAAGCTGAAGTTCTAAAACACATATGCCAGGCTTATGGTAGTCGTAGTATCTTGACGTAAGTTACAAATTAAATCTTAGGTCTCTGGGAAAGTTCGTAACTCAAACTTTGTAGCACAGAGTTTTAGTCACTAAGAAGTGTAACAGAATGTAAGGTATTTCCTCATATTCTTCTTTTGTTGATAGGTTGTTGCAGGGCACTCTGAAGCATACAATCTGAATGCATTGCAACAAAAACTTAAATGTACTAGCATAAATGTACTAGCATAGCTTTACAGAAGATAATTTTTATAGCTATGAATTCTGAATGTGCTCATCATTAGACAAATCACATAATACATAAAAAGAGCTTTTAAAGGACATTAGAACATTTTCATCAATAGAATCATCAGCCTCGTAATACACTTGTCATTGACTTTCTAGTGTGAAAATTGACACTGAAATTTAACCACTAAAATGAAGTTAAGTGGCTTGCTCAAGGTCCCACAGTAGATAATAGCATAGCTCAAGCCTGATTCCATGATTCCCAGAAGCTGAATAAGAAACCTGAGCACTTCTGCACACCTGAGGGTTGTGAAGTCTTCCGTCTCATGAACAAGGAGGGGAGAAAATAGATGCAAACAAGACGAAGTCCACTTCCCTAGTGAAAAAAAAACCCTTCAAGATTCCCTGAAATGCCTTACAACAAATTCTCAACCATTCAGACAATTCGTTGAAACGGGATTAACAATTGTAACAGTGGTTACAATTTCTGACCTAGCTCTCAGCACGGAAACAGTTTTTTATTATGTGAACTTTAGGATTGCTCTGCTAAGCATTCTTTTGGAAAAGATAAGCTGGCAAAATTTAAGCACTCGTGTTTCATCTATGCACCACCTGCATAAGTAACAATCTCCATTTGTCAGAAGAGATTAAGACGTTGCTTTTGTGCGACTGTAAAAACAAGCTGGCAGTTCACTCAGTGATTAGACTATAGTAATTTGACGCACTTCATGCTGATCACTGTTATATTGTACTTTATTATATTTCTCGATACTTTAAGTACTGCAAATTGGGCAAAAGAACATAAACTATAATATGCAGAAAGCAAACTATCATTTTAATCATCATTTATGTTTCTCAGTTTGAGTGAAGTGTTTATGAAACACTTAAAATCTAGAGTTAGATCTTCTGTTTCTACCAATCTACGCTGCTCCATTGGGTTCAAGAAGATACAGTGATTTATGGTCCTTGAGGATCACACATAATGCTTCTTCATTTTCTTATGGTTTGCAGAGATAAGAAAATCAAAAGAGACTGTCATATTAGATCCTTATGAGTACGGAGATTTTTAGCTGGTAAATGTACTGTATTAAAGGAGTTAGAACCTGTGAAAGGGGATGCAGTTCCTTTAGTAGAGTGTAGGAGAGACCTTTAGATATTATAGAAACTAATAATTTGCTTTCTTATGCAGTCAAAAATAATTTCTCACAGTAACATCTCACTAAAATTGCTTGACTAGTTTAATTTGAAAAAAAAAACCACCAAAACTATCCAACCATACTTAGAAAATGTTCGTGCCACAACAATTTAATCATGTCTACTCATTCCCCTAGTGCCATTCTCATTCTTTTATGTAATTATTTACATATTTCTGTACTTATTTGCAGAATGTGTGAAGAACTGCATTAATTACTCTCCTACTATTTCGTATGCATTTTCTACAAAATCATTAAATATTTAGAATTACTAAGTCATGTGAAGGTTTTGTGGGTTTTTTGGTTGTTTTGTGGGTTCATTTTTGGGAGGAGTGTTTGGGGTTGTTTTTTTTGTGTTTTGTTTTTTTTTTTTTTATTATCCCAAACATCCTATGATACATCTAGATTTTTCAGGATATTTTGGTGCCTAGAATGATTTCAGTACTATAGAGGTAAATTTTCTAAAAGTTACTGAGCTATGCAAGCTTTAAGGTCTTTCTCTTCTATACTTAGATCCACCATATATCTCAGTGATAAAATCCACTATGGTAGAATGGAAAGAACTATCTTACATCACCAGTTGTCTCACTTTCTTTTAGAGGCGAAACAAGGAGGTAGTCCAGTTCAGAAAATGCATATGTTCAACTCTCACTCCTAAACCAGCCAAGTTCTGTGTTAAGGCTGAAAAGTTTCTGAAAAGTTCCCACTCAAAGTTTAAGCAGTGGGAGTGTGTCATGAGTGTGGCTCACCAGAAACTGAACAAATTGACCAAAAGGAGAGCTGAAGAGACAACCAAGAGTTTAATGTCTATCCAGATTGTCAGTGAATTTTAGAGCCAGAAGTCATCAAATAAATCTATGCAAACACTCCTCCTTCCTTCTACTAGAGCAGGAACTTGGTATTTAGGACAGAATGCTAGTCATTGTTGCATGTTTTGCTACTTCTCTGAGATTTGAAGGTCTGTGAAGATAGGGAAGGAAGAATTACTCATGTAAACAGGGATTATTATTGGATCTCAACTGCAGATGGCAGCAAACCCCCAAATATATCTACAGTCTCACCCTGGTAATCTTTGATCCATATGCAAAGAAGAAAAAACATATTTTAGCATAAAATAAATAAACAAAACTATTTAAAAAGAAGAGCACATTTGCTAAATTAGAAGGTGACATAGCTCACAGAAACATGTAAGATTTTTTAGAAACATCCAAATGTCAGTGGATGATGAGATGTGACAGCTCTCCCAGTGAAGGTGCCAATCACTTGCATAAAGAGTCACAGAAAAAATGACAGAGAGCATGGGCTATAGATTCTCCCTGCCTTCTGTCAGGCCCTCTGGCAGTTCCTGCAGCTTTGCACTTAGCAGCGGGAGGAAGGAAGTCTGGTAGAACAGGACACTGACATGTCCTTGCCTCATTATTTAATTCAAAATAATCAGGGGACATCTGCTGAGGACACTATTGTTGAGATAAATAACAGTCAAAATGGAGGTAGCAAAATTTCTGGCCAGAAGACTAGCCTCAACACCTATACACTGGGAGCAGGCCAAAGGGAGAGAATTCTCATCTGGCTTCACAGAGGAAACAGATGGTGTGACAGTGCACGCACCACAGCAAGGGATGGCATGTATGAAAATCTCTGAGTTAGGGGTTGCTACAAGTACCACTAGCAGGACTCTTGAAACAGAGCAGGAGGATGATCTGAGTGTGTCTAAACCCAGCAGTTTAGTGGGTACATTAGTGAAAATGTATCTTGAAGTACAAGGAAAAGCTTTACCCCAGGATAGTGCCTAAATGGTGCTTTTCTAGACTGTATTTCCAGGGAGCCTGAAATTGTTTCGTGGCCTTGGGCTATGAGGACATCCTTGTCTCATCGGTTCAACATCTGGCTCTTTGTTTCCGTACTTTCCCGAGACAACTTACAGTAGTAGAGATACAACATTCAGTCCATCACTGAAACAAAGGAGCAGTGAGACAACGTAGCTATAAACAGTGGTCAGATAAGGCCTCATATTTTAAGTCACGTGAAGCGAATTTAAGACTCATTTTTATTATTCTCTCACACAGAGGGAGCCCTGGGTTCATGCATTACTGAAAGGCAGACCAAAAACTTGTACTTGTCTGTGCTGTTGAATATGTTTTTTTTTTAATATTCAGACAGGGCTATGCAGATTTAAGAGGTATACCCACTCTCTTCTAAATCATTAGTCACTAGTTACAGATAATTATTAGCAAAGTTAACTGCTGTAGATTATTCAATAACTTTTTTTTTATTGTCTTTTCCATTTCCTTTTACCTCAGCTCCTATGTATACACCTATCTCTTTCCCTAATACAGTGGGTATTTCTATTTAAACTTTCTTCGGTTTTTTATTTCCATTTCTTTCTTATTGATCAGGAGATCACAGGGGCTGTATTTTAATGTGTCTTACCCATGGTGCAAAGCTTTATCAAAATGCAAGTTGTGCATTGAAAATCCAGTTCGATTTCAGAAAACATACAACTGAGAGCTTTAAACCCACCAGCTGAAAAATAGGCCTACAGGCTGATTCTTAGCACTTATGTGTGGTTTCTTTGTAGCTTCCTCAGAACCAAATACATCCTGTTACATTTAAGAAGATAACAGGTGGAAAAAAAATATTGAAGTCAATCCCAAAATTGCTACTGAAGTTAATGCAGTGAGGATTTCATACTAAATCCAAAAACCAGCGACCTCTGACAATTGGTGTAACAGCTTACTTTTTTATTCTTCCCAAATGAAAGGAAAGCATACTGGTAGAAAGTCAGCAGGACTTTGGAGTTGCTGCTTCCCAAATAAGCTTTCTGCTTTTAATCCACTTTTTCTTGGTATCTTGCTTCAGCATGACTCTTGAAGATAGAGTCCAGCAGGAACTGAGACATGAGAACTCTGACCATGTCAGGGCTGCTTCTCTAACACAAGGAGGGTGAAAGACAAGAGTAGCCACAAGACAAGAGTCTTCTGGATGGCTACTGGGAGTAACAGGAAGAAAAATTCAAAAAAGTTTCCTTTGGAAATGTCAGCGTCCTGGGGGCAGCTGTAAGCTTTAAGGGACCCAAGCAGCTGCACTGGAGCCCATGGGCCCAGGAGCCCCATTTCAGCTTGGGGTGGGGCTGGCAGTCCCTGCTTGGGCCATGTAGAAGCAGCGCCAATCTCCATCTGTCTCTGTTCCTGCCACCTGGATGCCCATGGACCTATTGTTTACTGGATGGCCCCTGTGGTCATATGTTGCACCTTGTTTCCAGTCTCTGGCCCTGCCCCTTGGATGAGCTCCAGACCCATCTCACAACCTTGTCTCAGGTACTGTCTCCAGTCCATTCTGCTGTAGCTCCTGACAGGACCCCCTGGACAGTGTCTGGCCCTGGTTCTTCATTTTTCATCTCAGCGGCTGTCAATGAGCCCTGTTACCCCAGTTCTGCCCACCGCAGTCAAACACACCCATCAGTAAGGGTATGGCCAACACTAGGATCACCCTCAGGACCCAGTTCACCCTTTCATAGGGAGCAAGCAGCTTTCATTGAGCCTAGACTAGAAAAAAAGGAGGAAAAATATTTATCTTTGATCATGAAGAGCTAGCATTCTTGTTTCCTTATGAGCTCACCAAGAAAAGGCAAGGAGACCTTACTTCTCACATTAGAGTAGCAAGACTTCTGTAGGAAGGACTCATAGTGAGAGATAATTATTTCTCATAATGAGAAATAAGAAGCTCTGAAGTTTCATTAACATCTTTGCAGGTAATCTAATCTTCTGTCATCACTGCTTGCTGTGGCACATTCCAGGTAAAATCCAACCTGCATCTTGCACAACATCTTTAAGGTTCATTTGGGGAAAACCGATTTTATTTCCATCTGTGTGGAAGACTCGGTATGGAGTTGAACAAATTGATTAAACTATAAAAGTGACACTGGACGGTACTATGAGACTGCAGCTTCTTGAGGAACATTAACACTAATGTCTCTACATTTAACTTGCACTATCTGGTGTTACATCTTATATAATTCTGCAAGTTATGGACTTGAGCTTATTCAGCAAACACCAAGGTTTTTGTAAGGAAGGAAAAGCACATGTTGTAACTTTTGTCAAACCTTCCCACTGAATACTGGCAGTCTTCAGATATGTATCTTACTCTCAGTGTATCATGGCAACACGGGTTTTTTTCTCTCTTTCCTTTTCTTCCCTAGTACATGTTTCAGCACCAACGACCTTTTTCTTGCCTCTAAATGCTGCCTTCCAACTACTAAGCACCAGAGCATGAAATGATGTGGCTTTTTGGGTGCAGGACTCTTCCAGAGACTATTCACTAGGTTGATGCACTTTATATTTTGAAAAGTAATTCTAAAATGTATTCTGCTTAGAATACCTTTCCCTAAATCACATAAGATGAGTAGATGCAACACAAATGCACATCACAACATTCCCTGGGAAAACGAAACAAAACTGGAATAAAATCTGTATTAAAACTGAGCAGAGCTGATGCAAGGTTTTTTTCTGTCCTAGGCAGATAAAAATTGCTGTCCTCCTTCCTTATCAGTACTCACTCTCTTTCAAAATTTTCCACCCTGCCCTGTGCAGCTGTTACCTCTTTGGACTCCGAAGATGCCCTCTGGCAAATCTTGCAGGGAGATCCAAATCCTCCAGTACCTGCACTGTCCCTGTGCCAGGGTATACTGTTCTGGTAGCAGCAGTGGGAGAAGAAAATATGTGTCTGCTTTTCTACTGCCCTGACCAGTAGTCTATGCTATTAACACAAATCCAAGCAGCAGGTACCCTAACTGGACTTAACAATAAAGGAAAAAATTCTGCCTTAAAAATTATAACATACCTGAAACACTATTGAAAACTACAGTCTTGCTGTTATTGATCAGTCCTCTGTCCCTTTTAGTCTTTGATCCTCAGTCACCTCATTTACAGCATGCATCCCTTACCTTGCAGTTGACAAATGCCAACCTTAGACCTTATGAAAGGAAATGTATCATGACACACGTAAGACACACACAGACCTATGTCATGTGTGTCACACCTAATGTGTTCTGGATATACAAAACAGGTTCCTACTTGCATATTTGCAGATTCAAAAATGCAACAACTTTTTTTCTGAGTTGCCACAGACTTCTGAGAAAATTTCCTTGAAAACAAAACAACTGGTTCCTTCTGAAGCCTCCAGGGTCTTCATCAGAGCCTCATTACAACACAAATTAGTGGGTTTAAGCACAGGTATCCCTGGCTGTGAAGAGCAGAAGAAGGGTAGCATATACCTTCCCCAGGGAACTTGTTTTGAAAAAAGATCAAGTTTGATATTCCCATGTTTGTAATTTCAGTGTGATTTATATCTAAATACAGTCTCAGACTGAGTAAGTTAAAAGGCAATTGCAGGTATTATTTCATTGTGTTTCCTGTAAAAATGGAAGTATTTTTATTTAATTATTCTTATCATGTATTGCAATTCTTTCAGAGTAATTCTGTGGAAATTATAAGCATGAATTTATAAATAAAACAGCCTCTGGGGAGCTTTGGTTTAGTATGTATGAGACAGTAAATACAAAGAAAATATTTTCTCTTAAAATTCAGTACATCTTATATACTTTTCCAGCAAAATGCATGACTCTTTCAGAAACATATAAACACACCAGATTCACTCCTCAGCATTATTTTGTGCCAGGAATACACATTTTCTCTTTCCTTTTCTGTTTTGTGATTATTTACAGTTAACTAACTGTATATGCAATTTATTTATGTATGTTTAGCACAAGTATGTTTATGCATATCCATCGGCACTTTTTAAAAGGAGGTCTTACAGTACCTGGAAGCCACATTTCTCGTTAAGACAGATTTTTAGAAAAATCTGACTTATTTATAGCTGTCAGCATTTGTATGTTCAAGGGATGCATCTAGTTTTTTTGCCTATAGACAGTGAGTCAGGAACACGGCCAGGCCTGCAGTCTGTAAGAAGGTACACAGGTCACAGAACACTTTCCCTCCCAGGACAACAAAACCTTTGCTTTTTCTATCATGTTGCTCAGTGGCTGACAGCATTAATGTCTCACAGACTGGGGTGATAGAGCTTGGAAAGGCAGGAACATGCTGGGAGGTATTGCTGTGAACATCAACTTGTGCACAGACTTCAGTGCTCTTCTGTGTATTTCAATAGGAAACTACGGAACTTGCCTCTCCTGGGTTATCTTTCAAGCTCAGTGGACATGTAAGAGGCCCAGAGGCATTGCCTCTGGAAAGAGAAAGCACCCAGCATGAGGGATAGAGCAATTCACACCTTATGGAGCTCTTGTCGCTGGCTGCTTTCACTTCCAGACTCTTTCATGCAACAGAGAAGACCTTTAGGTGAGTAAACCACATCACCCTGAAATGCAATTCCTCAGCAGTTTAAACAAACCTATCTAGGTGCTTATGTGACCAGAAAGGGAGCTGGTTCAGGAGTTAGACTGTTTGAAGATTAATTACTTAGCAAAAAACAGGATTTAGTTTTTGGCTGACCCCTGTACCAGTGCAACTTCCATGGATGTGAACGCCTCCTGGAAGAATGGACAGGAACATGCAGTCAGGAAAATGAAGACAGAGCTGCAGCAGCTTAGTCTTGGTAAGCCTTGACTGCAACAAAAGTTTGACTTCCAAGACAATTTAAGCCAACCCAAGTCAGATGCTGCAATCTTGCCCATAGCTTTGCACTGCTCTCTCATGCTGCTGCCCCTAGTGTTCATATTGACCTTCTGATGTGTCAGTTTGGAAGGCTTGCTTCATATAAAATTAAATTAGAAACAAAAATGTACAGTTCTCTCCTCCTTTTGCTACCCAAACTAGCTTACAAAGGGCTAAGTAAAATTCCTATGCCAAAGGAAAGAAATTTGAGCTTGTGCAGCTGAAGGAAGGAAGGAGATGCCACAGGACTGTAGCATCAACAAGCTAGCCTGACTTCAAACATATGGAGTTGCATTCCCAAGCTGTGGTTAAATGAACACCTTAAGTCAGCAGAAACTGGAACTGCTACCAAAACCAGCAGCTCTGTTCACCACCCAGCCCCTAGCTTGGGGCTGTCACTGCCTTTTGTGCTTCTTTCCAGCAAGTCTTACCAGAGAACTGGTCCAGGTTAAAAAAGACATATTTTCCTAGATGACTTCTCAGTTCTATCAGAGGATGTCCTATACTTTTTCATAATAAAGCATAGATTCAGTGCTGAGCTGAGGAATTTTGGTACCTCTCTAATTTTGCCTTATGTCTATGAAATGTGTACATTTAAATGGCCTCCACAGCAAGAACTCTGTGACTACAGTTGATAACAAAGCTACATATAGAAATAGTACCTAACTGTCGTGCACAAGGAATATATTTTGAAGATTTTTTTAACATTCATTTTCTAAAATTTAACAGCATCAAAAAATCCATTTAGATTCTACATTAAAATGTAGTTTTAAAAGATATGACCACATGGCATTTGCAAAATAATCCAACTATGCATTTGCTACAACTGTAAGCACACTTCAGGCATTTTATACTAATTATTAATTCCTGTATACTTGCACTAAATTGTGCTAATAGTCCAATACATTTCTTGTTACTTAGCCATGTTACTCTCAATTTCATTCCTCAAGAATATATTTAAATAACGTTAACACAGTCTATGTACCACATATTCATTTTGTGCTAGCTGTACAACCCTTCTTAGGTAAAAAAGCAGTGAACTGTGAAACCAACTCTCACAAATGGGTGACCCATATTTGCCAGAAGATTTTAATTCCTTCTTCTTTCTCTACATACAATTTTAACATGTTATGTACTTTCCACCTACGTGACTTCCATGAGCACTGCATAGGAAACAGTCCCACATAGCACCACAAGACATTATACTTTCTGTCTCAGATATAGAAAAGATGTGTATGATGTTACTAAATGGAATATGCATAAATAAAAGGGTGCATAATTATATGTACTGACAACAGAATGTGTTTTTCTTGGTATCTTTCATGTAAACATGTATCCTTCCACATACAGATGGAAATGGAAGTTTTTTTCCCTGTTGCCAAAGGTAGCTCTGAGGAGGAGGTGTGTACACTTCAGGCTTACATGCACAAACTCAGGTTAGCTCTGCTGCTTGCAGGAATTGAAGTCACCTGAACACAGCTGACAATCGAGCACAGTGCCAGGCACACTTGATTAGTCTGTCGAGGAGCAGCTTCCAAGCAAGCCACAAGCTGGTGGTCAGGCAGCTGTATGGCAAGAAGGGAGGCACGGCACACTTTGCCTTCAACCGTGTCAGAGACCATTGTCAGCTGAATATAGAACACAGAGGAACTTCACATTTATATAGGTAGACATTTAAATATATAGTTCCATAATTCTAGAATTGCATCTTGAAGTTCTGCATCTCAGCATCTCAGATTTTCAATTTACTTTGCAAATGTCACTAGATACTTCCCAAAGTTCTCAGAAAATTCTTCCAAGCTTGTGATTTATATCTGTGTGTTTGTTTGCCTATTATTTCTCCAAGCATGTGAACTCCAAATGCTTGAGCAACAAGTCTTTTTTTAAAGCTGTGTGCCTTATTAGTTTGATAAACAGCTGAAGTGCATTAGTAACAGATAATTTTTGAAGTCTCATAGTACTACAAATAGAAACTAATGTTCCCTTTGACAAGAAATACATTTGTTAAGACTATTTAATGCAATTTTTATTTTGCAATTTGGGCATCTTAACTGCACCTATACAGTCTGACATGATTTTTTACTTTGAAAAAGTTGCAAGTTACTTATGGTCAAAATCATCATGACTCTGACTGTATATCTATTCCATTTATTCCATTTGATGGCATTTCAGTCATTCATAAACTCAGAATATTACTGACATTACTGAATAGTACAATTGAAACTTTCCATTTGCTTTTTTATCATTCAGGCAAAATATATACACATATGAACTGAAGTTATTGCCTCTTTTTTTCAGCAGTATGTCATAAATCAAGCTGAAGCTCTTATCTATTATTGTCTTCTCTCCATGCATCAGATGAACAATTATCAGAAGACACAAATTATGTGCATCAGTGGGAAAGAACATTATTTTCTATGAGAATAACTGTAAGTGGGTGGATGACTTTAGCCACGACTGAACAAACTCAATTGAAGTGTAGTACAGAAATGAGCAATCAAAAATTTTGGAAGTCTTCAATTGTTTGTGCTAAAACTGTGTGGGATGCCTCAGCCCGGTGAAAGACACAGTCCTGAATTCATAAAAATTTCCTTTCTCTTCTCTATTTGGCCACTTATTTCTGATTTCAGACAGACCTGGTGCTTACCATTTAGAAGCAAGAGGTGCTGGAAAGGATTGGAGACAATTGCAACTGGAATAATCAAGCCATGCCAAACAGTGGCTTTGTCTCAGCCCTTACAGCCATCACATTTGGGAAGTGTTATCCATACCACACAGGCATTTGCAGGATGCCCACATTTTGCTCAGGTGAAGCATCTGAAGTCCATCAGAAAAATCAGAAAAAAGTCCCCCTGGAAAACAATTACTGGTAAGTAGGGATGTATGGAAATATTCCAAGACTCTCTGAAAGCCCCTGAGCCCCATCTTCCCCACAGGTGAGCAGGAGCAAGAAGCAAAGGTGAGCTCCATACCTTTCCATTGAGGAGCCAGCCGGAGAGCCAGTCCCAAAGGATTAATGGGAAGCTCTCAAACTACTTTGAGAAACCTGTCAATCCTTAGCAGTGGGTGAAGCATACATCTGCCTGGGAGGTATGAGTGAGGCACCACGGGCTCCTGGCAACTGGGAGGTGACCACAGCAAAAGTCCCAGGTGGGGGCCTGCCGGGAAGACGGAGACCACTGGGATGGCGCCAAGGTGCCCTCCCACCTGTGCCCCCGGGTAGGGCTGGCACCATGGCCAGGCTCACCTGAGCTATGGCGGGCCAGGCATGGCTACATTTCTGCCCTGCTGTTTTTCTGGGACCTGTGATTTGGGCTGAAGAACACTCCTGTTTGAACCCCTTCTTGGAGAGGGCTGCATTGGAGAAGGGCACTGAGGGGGCAAAAGCCACTGAGAACCTGAATGCTTACAAGAAAGGGCTCATTTGACCGCATTTTGTGCAGTGAAAATTGTTTTTTGTGCAATGAAAACATTAACAAGAGCGGGATTTTGTGATACTGTGCTTCCTCGGCCTAATCAAACCCCACAAAGTGCAGAGGCATCTCCAGAGAGGCCCTTTGGAAGTTAACTTTTCATGTTACTACAGATGATGGAAGTGACCTGTCCCTAGCCTGTGGGCTAGCAACATTTTTTAGGGACGTAACTTCCGTGTACAAGTTTTTCTGCCATCCCAGATCAACCTGTAAGGAATATGTGCTGGAGGGACCACCAGGGTTTTTCCATGGTGCTAAAAAATCTCTCTTCACATTTTACTGTAAGTCGACTTGAGAGTTTTCATATTCTAAAGCATTTTTTGAATGTAAGCACCTTGAAAATAGGGACTGAAACCCTAATAGGTGGCTTCACGAAGGAAGCCAGTGTCAGGAATAGTGAAAGGCTACTTTTACTCACAGTAGTCACTGCCATGGACATGTGTTTCAGATTAGGCTGTTTCCTAAATTTCTGGCTTCAGGTATGATGGAATCCTGAAGTCCTGTGGGGACATAATAAAATTGTTTTCTAGATGAAGTCACTTCTGTAACCCAGAGTGACACCATTTCTTCTATAGAGAATATAAAATGTTATTCATGGGTGTCATGTGCAAAGAGCTCATTGTGGCTAAAAATCTATTCTGTTTGTTTCCTTTTGCCTTCTTGATGGCACTCATATCACTGTTTGTTGTTAGGGGAGATGAACCCAAGTGTTACCTCCACCTTTGTGGTACTTGGGTTCAAGATCTGTCTACCTCTGTTCACATAAAAATGATTCAGATATAGTCACTGAACAGAACTAGAGCAAAGATTGATCTTTCTGGGGCTCTTCTGGGTAGTCTTTACTGAGAAATGCCCAATGTATTCTACTCCAGTCTCCAAAGTCTTAGCAGTCTACATATTAATATATAACCAGCCTAAAATGGGCATAAAATTTCCTAAAATAATTCCTTCTATTGTCAGTCAAGGAAAGAAATAATTCATTCACCATGGCCCAACAATGTTCAGTGAGACAGAGCAAAGACAGCCTCAGGTTACTGAAGTGACCTAGTTTCATCCTACATATTCACCACAGAGCAGCAGTAAAAATTCTCTGACAAGTCAAAGAAAGACTGAAATTTGAAAGTGGTAAATAGGAAGTTTTATAGCAGAAAGAGTCAGCCAAATAACACAGTTACTTTTTTAAAATATTGTAATATAATCTTGAAAAAACCTTGAGTGATTTTTATCACTGCAGATGTTTGCCACGGACATTTTGTTAGTAAACAATTCCTTCACATCCATAAATGAATTAATTCTTGCTTATATAGGAATAAGGAACATGAGGCTGACAGGATGTCTCAGCCAACGTTATAGAGAGATCCCAGGTACTTTGTGTTGATATTTCTGTTGTGAATTTCCACTGCCAAAACCCTACAAAAAGAATGGAGAGAGTTTACATTAGCTGTGACTAGTTTCATAGTATACTGATACAGTATCAACATGCTAGAAAAACACTGTTTCTGATATCATTTGGGGTAACCTGAAAAATATTTTTTTGTCATGAGTCTGTCTGTAATGGTAATGCTGCTATACTCCCAGCCTTCTGAGCAGCTGAGCCACGTTCATGGTATAACCCTGAGCACAGCTGACTTGCTTCATGGCTGTACACATGTGAGTTAGAGAGAAGCCCTCTGCTAGTTTTGTCCTACACTTTTCTGTTGCCAAGAGAAAACAGAGCAGGCGATTGTATTTTAGCAACCTTATTTTACAGGCCGGGTGGATTCTGGGCTGTCTAGCAAATATTACACAGGGCTATGAAGCAACAGCTCTACAGAAGAGGTATCTTTCATCTAAAATGATGATTTTACACGAAAGCATTTCTGGTCATGCTTCACTTTGGAATCATCCTGCACATCTGAAAAGGAAGCACTTCTTTTTGTTGTATAAAATTCTTTTGTGTTACACATACAGGATATCTGTCTGAGAAAGAACTCCTCCTACCATCTTTTCACCTCTGACAAGATGGAATTGGAGAAAAAAACCTTTTCATAGGACTTGATCCAATTGAAAAAAAAAAAGCCATCTTTGCTCTCCTCCTCCTCTGGTGCTAGAATTACCTCAGTTCTTAAATTAAGAGAAGCAAAGTCACAGACGGCTGTGATTTGTTAAATTATATTTTAAGACTATCATCTGTTGTTTCAGATATTATCCTTTACTAGGAAAAATGGAAAGTTTATCAGTCAGGAAGAAGAGCAAGGTAGCACAGGATATGTTAAATGCTTCAGGGTAGATGCAATCTATAATGACAGTTAGCCCAAACAGCCACATGCCAAGTGGGGTTCAACCGGTCCTAACAAAAGCAAGGAACCAGAGGGAGGAACATGTCAGATAACCTTTCAATGAAACAAAAACCAAAACCAAACGCACAAATAATGCAAGGTAGTGCCTGTTCCTAATGCTTTCTTTTGAAGCTAGTCAGAATGGATTTGCAAATGCATTGTTGGAGCGTACTCAGCCTGGAGAAGGCTTAGGGGGGATCTAACAGCAATATGCTAATACCTAAAAGGGAGTTATCAAGATAGAGCCTGGTAGTGGTGCATGGCAAAAGGATTTATGGCAGTGGTATAAACTGGAATGAGAGGTTCAAACCGGATGGAAGGAAGAACTTTCTCCATGAGGACAGTCAGGCAGAGTAGTAGCAGCCTACCAGGAGAAGCTGTGCTGCCTCCATCATTGGAGGTTTTCCAGCCTTGACCAGGTAAAGCCTGACCTCAAGCTGAGCCTGTTTAAGGTAGGAGGCTGGACCAGAGAGCCCGAGGTCCCTCTTAATCTGAATTATTTTAGCAATGCTCAGAATTACAAACCTCTCTGGGTATGATTACTTTGTGTTGTAACTACTTAGCAGTGAAATACTTGAAGTAAATTGTCTTTTGGTTTAATAAAGAGATTTTTAGCTGACATAGTCTATTAACTTCATGTCTGATATTAAGATTCCACAAGACATTGTAAGAGTTATCAGAGAACAGAATTGTCATCAGTCAAAAAAGGTTTGCTTTAGCAGGTGGCCTTCCATTGTGTAACCCTGGCTTTTCCTTGCAAGTATCATGGAGAAGTAAAATCCATGACATTAGTTTTGCATATAATAATGCATGAAATTGCTTTCCTTCTTTGACACATTTATTGCCTCAAAAAAGAGCTATGGAGGAGTAAGTTAGGCTAAAATGGATTAACATAGGCATATGTCAATTATTTCTACGAGTGATATGTAATCCTGCTTATTAGCAGTCATTTTACCAGAAAACACTACAAGCATAATTTCTCAAATGATTTGAAATATAACTTTTTGTGCATTTTTTTAAAGCTGGTCCATGAATTTTATGTTTAAATGCATAGGTTTTGTGTGAAATATGTGGAAATAGTGGCACTACACTAGAAATGTTGCAGAGGAGGAAAATGACAGAAAACAACAAAAGAAATATCTTAGAACGAAATTATGGAAGACTGGTGTTACCACTATGGTTTGTTTATATTTTTGTTTCTTTAATAAACGTGTGCAAGACTGAATAGGGTTGAGTGACATCCTGCAGTCCAGAGGCACTGCTGTACAGAGGCACAGAGGCACTGTTCTTATCTGAAGTGTTTGGCAAGTAGAGAAAATAACTGAGAGTGAACGAAAGGATTCAAGAAAAGAGAGAAATCTTTGCTTCATTATATAAGAGTGAGGTAGTAATACTTGGGGAACAAGTAATGTAAAATTATTATAGAGATTTTTCACTTGTTAATATGTCAAATCTTGATTACATTTGTATTATGTAATTAGTCTCCTAGATCTGTTCTTCTGTACACTTGTCTTGGGATCATAACATCATAACTGACATCAGTAAGAACTTCTAACAGCAATGTAAAAAGTTTTCTCTGGGTGATACAGATTGAACTGGAAATCTGAAACTGCCTTTGAAAAAGAAGGATGTTCAGTCTCACAAGCTGCTCTGATATCCTGCCAAACAAAAAAACCCCGCGTCGTCCATACTCTAAATTAGCTCTATACCATTAGAACTATTGACTCTTTGAAGAGCTAGGTATCAGTAAAAGAGGTTTCTCAGTGATATTCTGTATTCTCTCTCTATCAAACACAATACTGATAGGGTTTTTTGTCCTTCTCTAGGAGGAAATTATGTTTGGTTAATTCCTCTAGTCCAGGACTAGTATCTGGGTGAAGCCAACTTCACCGCTGTGCTCACTGGAATAAAATGCAGAAGCTGAAGGAATTCAAACAGAGGTTAATATTCTTCTCTTCAGCCATGTCAAACCCATTCCGTTTTCATACTTAGTTTCTCAAAAATGGAAATAATTGGAGCTGCAGAACTAACCATCTCTCCTGAGTAAAGATGCACCTCTTCTGTGCACATGGCTTTCTCCTCTCTCTTCTATTTTTATAAAAATGGTGGAACAGAACATGTTTTCCATGGCACATTGCATAAACTGTTTAAAGTATTTTGTAAAATTATTTTGTAAATTGATTTTAAAATTACTTGGCTTTTCGCATAACACTTAATTTCTTTAGCATGGGTACCTGATACTGAGGAAGACAGAAGTGGGCTACATAGCACAGTATAGAAATTCTAAGATATATACATAGAAGTGAATTTTTATTT
Source organism: Chiroxiphia lanceolata (assembly GCF_009829145.1). Lineage (NCBI taxonomy): Eukaryota > Metazoa > Chordata > Aves > Passeriformes > Pipridae > Chiroxiphia > Chiroxiphia lanceolata. The sequence goes on from NC_045639.1 coordinate 65,917,708, forward strand.
ATACACAGGTAAAAAGGTATAATCGTCTGTAAACCTTATTATTAAAAAAGAAATACATTTCATTCAGTTCATAATTGAAGGTATTAGTAGCCCACTAATGGCAAAAAACCCCCAGTAACTCATAATTTCATAAGAAAAGTAGCTGAAAACAAGCATCTTGGTATTCTTTTTAGTATAAGTTCATTAATTTTTTTTTCCTAAATACTTGATCTAACAAGGCTAAGCAAGTTCTCTCAGGTGCACTTTGGAATTACATTTTTCTTTCTCCAAGGGGAAGTTAGCATAGAAGTAAATACCACAATGTGTTCCCATTGAAATAAATTTTTCTCTTTCCACCACAGAGGATGAACCTACACACTAATTTGGACTCTCTCAACTTCTGATGCCAAAAAAGAACCCCCAAAAAACCCCAAAGCCCCCCAAGAATATCCAGTCAATCCAACTAAATATTTATGGACTCGCTAAAGTAACAGAGGACTAGAATCAAAAATAGGCAGTAGTATAGTTTCCTTAATTCTTCTTTATTGAAAAGAAAAATAAATGGAAGGTAATTTACAAAGCAAACACAAAGAGAAGTGCATGATAATCCTGTAAGGCTGACTGATGATTCTGAAAGAGCTATTTTGTGATGAAAAATGAGCTGGAGTGGTGGATGGCATTTATGAATCAGACACCTTTATCTCTGAGTGATGTTAGATGAGAGTTGAGCTGATGAGTTATGCATCATTATCAAATAAATATTAATTTCTTATATGAAGAATTAAAATACTCTTTCAATGAAAAAACAGCTGTGTATAGATCTTCCAGTAGTTTTCATATTTTGCATATCTACCACATGATGACAAAGTCTCTATGTTCTTTCTCTAAATATCATCTTTTACTAGACTTAGATGTTCCAAGTTTCTTAAAAAGAGAATAAGGATTGTGCCATAGTCTTTTTATTCCAAGAGTTTTATTTTAGAGCACAAGTATCATATTCCTGTGCATGTCAACTAGGTTATAACGTAAACCGAAAATCTGCATTTACCTATGTATTGAAATAGTATAGTTATGAGCAATAATAGAAATTACTGTTTTATTAAAGTATTCTTCCCACATACATATATGGGTTACAAGTGACCCTGAAGGTGTTCTTTATCACTAGTATATTATGGAGATTTATCTTTTAGCATCAAGGCTTTTTTTCACTATTTGTATGGGACATGATCTGAGCCTATTTTTATTAAAATTTTGTCTCTGGCAAATTTGACATCTCTCCAGAGTACACACTGTATGACAGCTACATGGAGTAGAATCAGTCGCTTACTTCTCAATATCTAGTTGGCCTTGCACTCTCTTTTGGGTGGATGCCAAATTGGGAGCTGCTTGCAACTATGATGGACCCATTTGTGTTGCAGCAGAAGCTCTGGCTTAGAAAAAAAGTTCTGAAAGGCAAATGATTTTACCCTGAAAAAACCCGAGTGTTAGAGATTTAAGATGTCTTCATGAGGGTTGATACGATTTATAATATAAAAGTGTGAAACTACCATATTAGTTTTTTCCTCAGGTAATCTTCCAAGATACTGTGTAGGTAGTCATTAAGTATAGAAATGAAGTCCAACATGAAAAAGCTTTTGTGGCAAATAGTGCAGAAGCCAGCTGCACAGCCTATAGGAAGAGAGAGCTTTCTGTAGACATTTATTAATTATAGGAGATCTTTAAAACCATGATCTGGTTTTAGATAGAAAATGAAAGGTTTCTCAGTTACTATGCAGAAACCTGGCACTAGAAATTACACAGGTATAATTCCTAAAGTACTTTACACTAAATGAGGGGGTTTTAAAGACAAACTGGACTTTCATAAACATTAGAATTACTGTATTTCCTTCAAAGTTTGGTTTGAATATTAAGTTTCAAAGTTTCACAGATTTTTAGATTCCAAAAGATTAGGGTATAATTATTCCTAGAAGCTTTATTATGCTTTTTGGATTTTCATTCTCAAATAATTGAACTGGTTCTGATAAGCTTGGCAAGAAAAAAAAAAAACAAACCCAAGTAACTGTAGACTAAGATTAAGCCTTATGAATGTCATACCTGAATGATGTTACAGAACACCATGGAGAACTTAACTGTGGAGAAATAATACTCCTGATCAAAGCAAAATTAAAATCCTTTTATCCTTCTGTTAAATGTCGGTAAATGTTGATCTTCTGTTTAACTGAAGATCAGCTGGGAAATGGGCTCTTTGTCACTAAAAGAATTAATTAGTTTTTATTTCTCCGACTGATTTTCAATCTCTGAAAATTATGGTAGGCTCAAAATAATAGATAGCAAAAATTCCTAGTAGAAGTATATTTCTGTATTTGGTTGGTAGAGTGTGTGGCACGACTCTGATCAAGTGAAAGCTGATCTCAGAGAAAGGACTTGAATACTCAAACCAAAAATGTACCTGCTGGACTCAGGCTCTAATCACCAAGCTCACTCTAAGTGGATGAATACTTGAAGAGAATTCTTTTTCTTGCCCTTCAGGTTTCCTACTTGAGAGACACCAGATTGTTTCATCACAGTCTTTGACTTAAAAAAACTCTTTGTGGAGTCACTTTTGATATTCAAATGCTTTATTACTTTCCTTGCTAAGTGTTGTACATATTTATTTACTTTTATGCAGTTCTAGTCTTACAGATCAAGAACCCTGTACTGTTTAAAACACAGATTTATGCGTAAGTTGATAAACTGTTGTAACTAGCTCAGCATACAAAGAGTTGTAATAATTATTTCAGAATTAGTCTCTTAATATCTAACAGGATATGTTTACAAGTAAGTAAACTAGATTTTATTACAGCAATTAGGGGCACTTGTAATAAGATGTAAAGTAAAAATGAACAATGATGTAAAAAGTTACTATCAGTGACATTTTGCCCTACTGTCCATAAATTTCAAAAGATGCTCAAGAGCATTCATATGTTTTGTGAGGAAAAACTTAGCTCTTATTTGCTTTCTCTAAAATGCCTGTTCTTAAACTTCATAAGCAATAGTTTGTAAATTTAAGTACTATTCTGGTCATAGAAATTATCTGTATCTTTTCTCTCACTCTCAAGAACATTTTTCAATAATTTTACAACCTTTTTCATAATAATTAAAAATACTGACATTTCTGTGCTTATAAACTAGCTTGATTATACCCTAAACAGGATATGACACACTCTATGAAATTTATAGGCATGATATACTGAAACATAAGTTTATGGTGACTTGAGATAGAACGTATTTTAGTTTCCAAGGGTAGCCCTTTCTCAAAGCAAATATCTTACCTTGGTCCAGAACCAGTCCTATGGAACACTAATCCTGATCCCTTCCAAAATTTTAAATATTGCTGAGTGAGTTGGTTTCCTGTCAAGAACTTGAAACCCTACCTTCTGCTGAACTCAAGCTGTGTTGCTGGTTGGAGTTAGAGCAAAAAGGGATGTTTTCAGGCCCGATGCACTTTAATCAAGATAGTTGACAATCCTGTAGTTTCCAGTATTCAATTCAAAGCTGGATGTCTGGCAGGCAGGTCTCAAATCACCACCACTGTGAACAGTAACAGTACAGTAACCAGATAACCACAGTCACCAGAACTTAAAGTAATAGCAGGTTATCCTATTTGGGGCAGATAACCTTTGCTCTGTTTCCCCTACCCCTGATGGTTTTAGTTACTGTATCAACTTCAAGAGGTATGCTTCTTGATTTTGATGGGTTAATTGAAGATCAGTAATACACTAGAAGTGCTCTTCTTATCTTCCCTTAACCACAATTTTTATGGAACACTTCTATAAAAGGCTTTCAGTCAGGAACCTGCATATGCAAATAACTTTTAAAATATTGCAGTTTGCAATACATTTATTTCAAAAGAAGCCTTTCCCTATTTGAAGGTAATAAAATCTTTAAAAAAAAAATTTATTTGAATATTGACACTTGTGCAAAGCTTTTGGCGCTTCAACACAATTCTAGCACAACCATAAATCCACCACTGTAAATTTTCTGGAAATATGCCAGTCTATCTTTCTTCCTTTTTGAGGCATAACCAAAATCCTCCCTAGTCTCCAAATCTTTATGCTCAAATCCCCTCAAATGCATTGGCAAGATACAGCAATTTGAATTCACATGTGTCAAGGAATAGACTGGAGATAAGCATGTGGAACAGAAAATTCTGAACAAATGTTGGAGATTAATTAGCTACATTTAAAGTAAAATCCTTCAAGCAACCAATCTCTCCATTTTCAATACCATCTTAGTGAGAAACACAAATGACAAATGTTGTCTGTGTTGCTCTGCAGAATGACCCTGAGGGCAGGATCAGAGCTACACCAGCCATCTGTTTGAACTTTCCTACTGGAGCATTTCTGTGGCTGCTTCCAAGTGATCCCATTGGTATTGAGGGAGAAGGAAAACCTGATCAGTCCTGGTCCTTTTGGTGCCTTTACCTGCACTGTAGTTAAGATGTGCTACTCAGTATGGCTTTCAGCGGTCCCATCCAACCTTCCACTGATGATCTCGAAGAAAAAAAAAATCTACATTTCATCCATTATGCCTGTTGCAAGACCACGTGAATTTTATAGGCATCGTGAAGGCTGAATGAGTATATGTAAGGGACAATATGAATCCCAGCACAGAATGTAGTGAACTAAATCCCTACCTCGCTTAAATCTGAACCAGTGCTCCTATAATCATAGAATCATAGAATGGCCTGGGTTTGAAGGGACCTTAAAGATCACCTAGTTCCAACCCTCCTGCCATGGGCACAGACACCTTCCAGTAGATTGGGTTGCCCAGAGCTCCATCCAGCCTGGCCTTGAACACCTCCAGGGATGAGACATCCACAGCTTCTCAGGGCAATCTGTTCAAGTGCCTCATCACCCTCACAGGAAAGAATTTCTTCCTAATATCTAATCTAGATCTACCCTCTTTCAGTTTGAATCCACTCCTCCTAGTTCTATCACTACATGCTCTTGTAAAAAGTGTCTCTCCATCTTTCTTATAGGCTCCTTTCAGGTGCTGGAAGGCCACAGTTAGATCACTCCCGAGCCATCTCTTTTCCAGGCTAAACAAACCAAATTTTCTCAGCCTTTCCTCACAGGAGAGGTGCTCCATTCCTCTAATCATCTTTGCATCCCTTCTAAGGACTTGGTCCACCCCCTTCTTATGTCCCAGAAGTGGACATGGGATCTCACAAGAGCAGAGCAGAGAGGCAGAATCACCTCCCTTGACCTGCTGGCCATACTGCTTTTGATGAAGCCCAGAGTATGGTTGACTTTCTGGGTTGACCATTGCCGGGTCATGTCCAGCCTTTCATCCACCAATGAACAGGTATATGATGTTAGATCAAGCTGCTGAGAGCAGTGACACTTAAACTGGGGACAGTCTCTCTAGCTGCTTTTTCCTACTGAGGATTTTTTCCCCAGAGATGCACAGTAGATGTGATAAATACCAGCTGGCAATAACAATGCCAAAATCAAACAAACATCAGCAGCCAGACAGATTTTCTCAGGAAGGTCAGTATAGTAAGTCTTATTCTAATCATGTTTGTTTGGGATTTTTCATCATATATTAATAGTCTGAATAATATTTGCATTGGTCAGAATTATTTTTATATTTTAGCCTATAAATCTGCTTTTCCTCCAAAAAGAGAATAAATGCGTTACATGCTGTACAACAAATCCAGCATATTAAAACAATGTCAGGATTGAGCTGAGCAAGTCATACTAATATTCCAAAGTAATCTTTACCAGTTGCTACTAAAAGGCCATGCAGATTTCCTTGCATTGGTCTCCTTTCTGAGATGATCGTAGCACTTGTATTAGAAACAACACAGCCCCAGTCACAGCACTCCCTTCCATTTAGTTCAGTCCTTAGAGGAACATTACAGAAGTCAGCAAAATTACTTAATGCATCCCTGGAAGAAACTCCAATAGTACATCAAAGGTCACTGTGCCTTTCAATAGGAAGGCTTTCATCTTAACGAAGATTAATAGGAACATATTAATTGAATTACCTGAAATGTATTCATTTTTTACTCTGAACAGTCTCCTTAATGAGATATTGTCAGAGGAGCATAAAAATGTAAAAGACCAACAGTCTATGATAAAGACCTTCAAATTCAACTTCACTTAATACATCAATTTTTGTCCTATCTGCTATTTTGTCCATGAGCAAAACCAAAACCACTTTCTGACATACATGGATAAAAGTGTCCCAGGCAGATGATTAGATTTATATTCCAGTGTGGAATGCAAGACTGGATTTTTCCTCTGCAGTAGACAATTCCACATAATAAAAGTTATGCTAAATTTAGCATATATTGATAAAATTGCATTTTCATGTGCAGAAATGTGTCTACATCTTGAGTCTGAACATAGAAATTAAACGAAGGTTTCTCTGCATCCCTAAATTTATTTGTAGCACTAATCCAAAAAGACTGATTCGAAACATTAAGATCAGGATTTGGTTTGACATATTTCAGGGAGTGAAATCAACAAGGTTGATTTACACAGGTTGTGCAGGAAAGGATGGCAGTTCTTTTAATGTCTGTTAAATTCACCATGAGAGTCCTGCTAAGCAGGCCTGGTTTGCAAATCAAATTCTTTGGCCTCCTATTTCCCATCATAAAGGCCAACCCTGCCCCAGAGGGCCCAAACTTAGACAAGAAGACCTCTCTGTTCCCTTCCTCCTGTCCATTCACCATTCCTCTCAAGTACTTGCTCTCAGTTGAGCTGCCAGCTTCACTGTTTTAGGTCTAATTTTTAGTATCTGAAAAAACATACATAATTTAAAAATGGAGCACAACAAAAATGAGAAAACCTCCTAAGAAGCAGCTTAAAGCAGTAGCTTACATGTTAAATCTTTGCAGGTGACATGAAAGACTATAAGGACTACTATATCCTATTTAAGGACTTTATTGGCAACTTAGACCAAATGAGTACCATTTATTAAAAAAAAAAAAAGCAAAAAAAAACCTTGAAAAAAGCCAAAATGAAACATTATTTAGAGTAAGAAAGCTTACTTCAAAAGATATATTTTGCCAGCCAAAATACTGTCTCTAAGCTGAAAATGAAGTGACTAATTACTAAAGGCCTGTTCCTGAGAGGTTCCATAGGGTTACATGCTACATCTTGATGCAGATGACTGGCACAAAATATTCTGTACAGCTACTATTAACATTTACATGAATTTTTAGCATGAGCTCTGGCTTTGTAATGATCAGTTGACTTGTTAATTTTCTGTCCAGTGATGAGCACCGATAGGTTTGGTTCTCTGTTTTAGTTGGGTTTTTAAACGTCTGGGTACTTTCCTCATGTTGGCAAATGCCTTCTTGCCCTGATAAATCAACAAAGGACTAGATTGAAATAGTACTTGACAAAGAAAAAGTTATGAGAACTAATAGAAACACTAGGATTCATCCACTTTTCTCCATCTGTGCAGCTAAAGAGAACAGAAAGGTACCAGATCCTTTCTAAACAAGAGAAAAAATATTTTATACTGCTTAGACTCTTGAAGCATCTTTTACCCAGCTGTATCTCAGCAATTTCCAGAACAGCATTGAGTGAAACAGCCAACACTTCCTTTATGTGACTCCTATCTCTAAAGGACAGTCATGTGTAAGCAGTGAGATATTTTTCCAAAGGCGTTAGTTTTTCTTTGTTTCTGTTTCTCCTGCTGCTTTTTTTTTAACTTTGTAAAACAGATCTGTGTTTTCTCTGTAATTTTTGTTTATTTTCTTTAAAATATAACTTCTCTGCTGAAAAAAAAAGTGGATCAAGCTTTAAAAACAAAGTTAACTTCTAAGACATCAGAAGAATTAAAAAAGAGAGCTATATCAGAAGAAAGATAGAGCCTTGCACTTTTCTTACTGGTCTTTTTCCTTTACAGTGGACTTTTAAATCCTTAACTACTGTTTTGGACTTGAAACTAAAATATTATGAAAATCTTTACTTGTTAAAACCAATTGATGTTGATACTGTTAATTTTTGTAATAAAAAGCCATATGCCCCCAACTGCATGCTTCCATGGGAGGAATTAACATTGTTAAATGTTATGCAAGAAAAGATATAAATGGGTTTAAAGAAGGAGAGAATTATCTGGAGGTAGCTGCTCATGGGAATTTTTCTGTGCACCAGTGCACATCTTTACAGAATCTGGAAAATTATTTTCCAAAGAATCAGCAAAAAACCCCAATCACTCAAATACACTACTTCACAAGTTGCAGGCCAAACACTCTCTCCTCCATCATATCTTGACAGTTGTCCAGTTTGGACACATGCATGAGGTTGTATTATTCCTTTTAGGAACTGGTGACCTAAATTATTTTCCAGACACTAACAGTTTCCTAGATGGGCAAACAGATGTAATAAAAACAGCAGCTTTATCTGTATCAGATGTGTGCTCACCATTCTCTGCTTCATTTTTTGAAATACTCAGTTTACACCAGCTTTCCACACATATTAATTCAAGACTTGCAGGGGTTGAATCTTTCAAGCTTTGAGGGCCAAGTCAGTGTATAGCCATAAAATTACAAAACTCAAAAGATGTAAGGACTAAAAATCTACCAGGCAGAATCATAATTCTGTATTTGTCACCCTGTACCACTGTCTCATATTGCCTAAAAGCTTACTTGCATACAGAGGCAAAAAGGTAATTGATTGTACTACTCAGATAAGTATCCTGAAATGCTGATCTGATTGTTTCCTTTATATAAATCACAGTCTTGCTAACCCGCAAATAAAAAGGTCATGAGATTATTATGATATTTAGTTTTTGTTTGCTTGTTCACCTCCCCCCTGCATATCCTTCATGATTATATACGCAACCATAGTAAGGCAATTTTGGGTACCCCTTTATTGATGTGAAAACATATATCACATATTATTATCTACAGCTCTATATCATTATCTACAGCTAACAAAAGAAGCCCTTGTTACTTGCACACTTTCAAAACAAAATGTTTTTTTATGATTTCTTACACAGAAACCTCAGCATCCTAGATTAACCTCAGCCTTAGCAATGAGGTCTTTATGTTAAAGTAGGACATCATGGGCTTATTCAGTTATTATATTCCACCAGGTTTGTTTGGACCAGAAAATTAAACCAGGAATGACAGATATGTTTAAGCTGTGCTGCTGTTATTTTGAATATTTTATACTATTCTTTTAAAAGGTGAATTCTTACTTTATGAAAATAATTAAATTTGTATATAAACTTAAGGTATGTATATAATAAATTATTAGTTAGCATTCTGGTAGAAATAAAGACCTTTTTAAAGAACCGCCGTATTTTAAGTATTTAGTTACTAAATTTAAGTATTTTTAAGTATTTAGTTGCTTTCTTCATACACATTCACAAAAAAAAATATTAAATTCTGGTCAGAGTTGCAGCTGCAGGCTTACAAATTAAACAGCACAAACCTGCAAAGACCAGTAGGTCAAATTTCTCGTTAACCATCCTTTCAGAAAAAGCTGCCGACTTCCTGACATCTTCAGAGTTGTCAAAACACATTATCACAAAGCAAGCTTAGCCCTTGTAACACTTTCTGTCTATAAAGAATCAGAAAGGGAGTTTTGTGCCTGTGGCTTGAGAAGAAGGCATACAGTGATTGCACACGTTTATCTTAGTCAGAGCTGTGATGAGGTAAATAAAGGAGGGTTTGTGCACATGGAAATCTATAATCCATAATATTTCCAGCGGATTGAATGTAAATGAAATTCTTTCCTGGTTTCACAATTCTCAGTGACAGAATTTCATAATTTTAGAAAATGTTACACACACAGCAGACCATTTGAACAGCAAATATGCAAATAAATGGATAGGCAGTAGATTACAAAAAAAGGTACAGGTAGATTTTCTCACAGGCGATTTTACATCAGAAAAAGCAAAACTACAAAGTCTTGCCCACATGGTGCTAAAAAAATGGTATCTTAAAGCATATTTTCAAATGCATTAAAAAATGGTCTGTATACATACACCAAGAGCACTCCCACATGGAGCCTATAGTCACATGGACACACTCGATAGACACAAATTGTATCTCACTTACATAACCCCGTGGTGACAGAGACACCAACGGTTTCACTGTGCAGCTTTCAGAGCAATGATACACATCGAGAGCCCTGCCTTGTTCCATCGCTTTTTGCACCCTTCAGCAATCCATGAGTGCTGCCTCCTCATTTGCCTCGGGATGGCCTCAGCCCAAGCCCCGGGACACCTTTAGACCTACAGATCCTACTGCACTGATGAGACATGAAATCCCACCCAAGGAAAAAGCACTAGGATCCTGGCTGTGCTGCCGCATTAAGCCCCTTTTCAGCAGTAACCTTAAGAAAACAGGCTCTATCCCACATATGCAGACCCGAATGGAAAAGAGCTTAGCAGTCACCATCTGAGCTCTAAAGGCTTAAAATGTGTAAAGAGAAGCTTGAAAAAAATCGGAATATGCAAACTACTACTAAGGGGCACATGAAATATTGACAAAGAATATTTAATCACTTTTTTTAAAATTTAAAAGCACCTAGACAAAACTTACTATTTAGCATCTCAGTACAAGAGGAAGACAAAATTGAAGGTATTTGACTGTTTTGTCAAACATATATAAGCCTAGCATATATAAGTCACTTCAAAATGCTTAAAAACAATGATTTGGGGCCAATATGAACCACAGCAAATGTTGTTCCTTAGATGTGCAAGAAACTGAAAAAATAAAGTAAGGCTTTTTGTCTCAGAAGAAATGTTGATAAACCCAAACCACTCCAATTCACTTGAAAAATAAGTCTATCCAGAATATTTAAAATGTGTAAACTAAAATGAAAATATTCTGTAACTTTTGAGATTTCTAGGACTAATAGTAAATTAAGCCAGCCATTTTTTAATATCAGGGGCATTATTAAGCACACTAAAGAAAATGCTCTTTTGCACAAGAATTAAGAAGCTCGCTTAAGGTTGCACAATCAGCCAGACACAAGTATTATCTGTGACAAAGCCTTCACAATCAGTCTACTGCTTTGATTAGTAGTTTGACCTTCCTAAACATGAAAAATCACAGTCTCCTCTGTGACTGAATTATTTTTTAATTTGATAAAACTGAATGTGTTATTCATGGATGTCATCCATGGACACAGATTTGAAACAGATGCTCCTAATATTCTTTCTTCCCCTTGTATTTCATCTGCATGAATCAATGGCTGGGTAGGCACCATCTGTCCTTTGTTCTCTGTTGCCAGAATGGGCCACTTCAGAAGGAAAAAAAAAATCATTGTCAGAATTTCCTGGACAATGCAAATTCTGAGCTTAGCCCAACACAGCTACTGAAAAACTGGGATTGAGTTACTTCTTTAATCACTTTGATTAAATCAAAGACTCCTTGTTACTCAAAATAATTTGGGTTAATTATTTTCTTGATTATATGAGACTTTTCCCAGAATCTCCTTAGTTTTTCTGGCCCTTTTTAAAATACCTTTCCAGTGTGTTGACGCATGGAAACTGCAGATCCCAGAACTCTATGAAAGTACTTCCCATGTACTCTCACAATCAATCTGTACAAAAGTACCAACTGTACCTTCTGGACAGTGACCAGTCTACGCATCAAAGAACCTAATTTACCCCATGACCTCAGGTTTGCACTGGCAGTTCATGTTTAGTTGGCTATTTACCATACAATATAAGCATGAATCTCTATCAGCAAGCAAGGCACACTGCTCTGTAATACAGATTTCTTCTTATAATTTACTATTCCACCTACTTCTAATATTTGCAAATTTTAAGTGATACTTTTCTCCATACTGTTGCTGAGAAGTCTGTTGCTCAGACTTAGCTGTGTATTTTTGTGGTTTGCCTCTTTAATATTTCTGTCTGCCTACAAAGAATGCAGGCAAAGAAGAGATTTTTAGAGCAGAAAAAAAAGCAGTAAAAAGATAAACTACTCAACAGAGAGTACCGAGGACTCTGTAAAAGATGAGTGCAGAGGCTGTTAATCAGGGAATCAGACGTGTCCAATCCCATTAATATATATATTCTCACACGGCCAGAGCGTAGCAAGGAGATGTTAAATTGTTAAAGAGGGTGGCGGATCTCAGGAGTCACACAGGATGGGAACTGAAGAAGAGAGCAGGCAAACCCAGGCCAAAGGACATGCTAAATCTAGCTGTGAATCCCCTCTGGTGGGAACCTTTGTTCCATGCTCATCAGCCAGTGGGCCACTGGCTATAGAGGCAGTGTCTGTGGCTATGGGAGGGACTGGCTGGCTCAGGTGGATGCCTCCCCACTCACCAGCCAGGTCACCCCAGCATCTGTGAGCACTGAGTTGTTTCTTCACAGAATCAATTAGGTTGGTAAAGACCTTTGAGATCATTGAGTCTGAGTCTTGTCCTAACACCACCATGTCAACTATACCATGGCACTAAATGCCTCATCCCATCTTTCCTTAAACACCTCCAAGGACAGCGACTCCACCATCTCCTTGGGGAGTCCATTCCAATGTCTAATCACCCTTTCTGTGAAGAAATTCTTTCTAATATCCAACCTAAACCTCCCTTGGTGCAGCTTAAGACTATATCCTCTCCTGTCGCTGGTTGCCTCAGAGAAGAGGCCGACCCCCAATTTCCCTCAAAACCTGAGGTAATCGTGCAGTCCCGTGCTTACTTCAGATACTACAACTTTAACTCGGTCCTTTCCCGTACCACCTACTGCTGTGAGGGGACAGCACACACCAGTACACACCAGTACATCCCCGAGGACCAGCAACACCTCACCCGCTCCATTCACTCACACACACCGCACCATAGCGCCCCCGGTGCCCACCCAGTGTTGGGGAGGCCCACCCTGGCCACCCCTCGCCGCACGCGGGGGGCTTCCCGCGAGAAAAAGGCTTGGGCGACCGGCATACCTACCCCAAACCCTACCACAAGAAGGGCAGCGCTGCCTAAAACCTGATCCCCGCCCCCATCTTGCCCAAGCCCCCGCGGCGGCAGGGACCTTCTCCGCCCCCGTCCCCGCCCGCAGGAGTGGCGGCAGGCTCCCGGCTCCCGCGGCCGCGGGGACGGGCCGGGGGCGCTCGGCGCGGTGCCGGGGCCGCGCTCGCTGGGGGGCGCGCACGGTCACGGCCACAGCCAGAGCCAGAGCCAGAGCCAGAGCCGCGGCCGCTCCGCGGGCGGGGCCGGAGAGTGACGCGGGGCTGCGCGGCGTAAGCAGCCCGGCGGCGGCCCCGGCAACAGGGGACTGCTGCTCTTGCTCCGCGCCCCACCGCACCGACCGGCCTCCCTCCGCCCGCTGCCGGCGGAGCGGACGGGGAGCAGGACGAGGAGAGGAGAGGCTGGCGCCGCTTCTCGCAGCGGCCCCCAGAGCTTTGGCGCCGCAGCCCGGCGTGGCTGGCGGGAGCGGCGGCCGTAGGAAGCGCCCGGGGCGGGAGGAGCCGCCTCGGGCAGCGGATCGCGGCCCTCGGGTGCGAGGCAGGGCCGGCGGCGTTGGAGGAGCCCGAGCGGCGGCGGGGGCCGTGCGGTGAAGATGGCGACCCCGGGGATGGGCTGGCAGCAGCCGCAGCACGGCTACGGCGGCGGCTCCGCACCCGGCGCGGGGAAACTCGGCTCGGGCTCGGCACAGGCGGGGCTGGGCGCCGAGCACAGCCCGGACCTGCACTTCAAAATGAGCAAGAAGATCGCCCAGCTGACGAAGGTGAGGGAGACGCGCCGAATTCTTTGCCACCTCGGTTGTCTTCGCGCTCCGCGGTGTCTTTGCGCCTTGCTATCGCGTGGGCAGGGATGGGCCTGGAGAGGGGCTCGTTGTTGGGATTGGTGGCAAATCCAGGAGGGATGCAGCCGGGTGTGTGCCTCGGAGGCTGCGCCTGGAGCGGCCGAGTTGCCCCGCGGAGCATCCTCGTTCCCCGGGGGCCAGAGCTTGACGTGCCCCGCGGTCCCGCGGACCGGGAGTCCGGGGTTGGAGGCGGACGGCTCACGGGAGCTGCCGCAGTACCGGCCCCCGATAGTTGTGTCCGAACCCCACCTAGCGCGGCCACCTATCCCGGTGTGTAGGAGCGGGTCCCTGGCTGCTGGGCTGGTATTTGATATTTATTCTGTGAAAATTACAGCTTCTCTTCTAGCTCTTTTTTAAGCCCTTCTCCAGATCTCTTTAAATTGTGAAATTCAAGTGTTGCTTGCCTTCCGTTTGCTGTAGTGCTGTTATTTTAGGTGTCTGGTAATAGCTTAAGTGCCTTAGATGGGGAGGGCGAAGAGTGAGAAAATCTCTGGTCTAGCATTGCTGATTGAACAGATTTCATTGTGTCATCCCTAGCCTAGAAAATACATTGTATCTTTCATAGAGGCTGGAGTCAAGCTACGAGGTGTTTTTGAGGGTAAGGCTGGTAGGCCCCGTGTTTCAGATGTAATTGCAGCTGTGATTTACTCAACTTAAAAGAATGCTTTGGTGCTGTAATCTTTCTTGTGTGATGCTCAAGCTGTAGGCGAATAGCCTTGTTTAGGGAATGAGAGGCAGATTATCTTTGTTAAAGAGAAAGCAGAAGTCATTTCTGTCGAGAATTACATAGCTAAAACATTTAAAGGTAATTTAAAAGCACTGTGGGAACTGCTAGTATTCTTCAAATGTATGCTAAAATGGATGAAGGTGACATTTCGTTGGAACTAAGAATGAAGACTGCTGGCAGTCTCACAGCAGAGACAGTTCATATTTATGTACAGTTGATGCACTATCGACCAGTTAAAAATAGTATTTATCATGGCATGCTGTGTACCTTCATGTGTTGGAAAACTGATGACTGAGGGGTATTTTGTCTTAGAATTCAGAGTGCAGCTCCTTTCTATGTTAATATCAGTGGAATTCTAATTTCATAAGGAGAAAAGTTGAATTAAAATAAGCTGAGCAATCTCCTGGGTTTTGCTCCCTGTGCATACAAATCACAAATTAAAACATTAAAGGTGTTACTACAGACTTGTGCTCCCTGAAAGGTGCAGAAAGCACCTGGAGACCATAAACATGTATTAGGCTTACCTGAAGGCCTAGTGCGTATGCAAAGTAATACTTTCAAAGACTAATTTGATTCTGTGTGTGTGTCTTTGATATATTCCCTTACTTTCTCTAGGAAACTACCCAGCAGTTTATAGTTTATTTCAGGAATAGCATTCCCCCTCTGTTGTGGAGTCATTTGTGCATACCCATGAGTTCCACATCACTGGGCATGTGCCCTGTGCACTCTCAGTTATGCATCAGATATCTTGAGGTGGATGTGAGTTAAATATGGATTTAAATGCATGATGATGAAATATTTTGAACATCTGTATCGGAAAATTTAAAAAGAGTGAAAGTAAATACTGTTTTTTCTTCTGATTTTTTTTATGACCCATACTGAGTTCATCTAAAATTCTCTATATTGTGTGCATGTCTGTCCTGACCAAGACTTCAGAGTAGTTCAAATGAGTTGTCTTCTGATTGTGTATTTAAAATGTGAACTATATGCTTGTAAAAGGAGTTTACAAGTGAATTAGTCTTTTGCTGGACTGGAATCTTGTATGTGTTTCCCAGTGACTTGCAGATTCTGGCAATATTTTAATTTGTGCGTTTGTGTTCTGTTTTCAAGTTTTAGGGAGAAAATTTGGAAAATCAGGTGATCTTTACGTTGAGTGAAGGCCTGGAGTGAATAATAGTATTTTTAAATGTAAACCAGTATATAGAGATACTTCTCTTGCACCTATTGCAACAATAAAATTAAGACTTTAAAGATTAGAAGTGCTGTATAAAATTAATTTCATTAAGGTAGAGGTGCACCTTTTGACAGTTTTGTAGTTAGAGTGCTCAGGTGCTACATTTCTGTTTGTTACATGACCTTTCAGAAAGAGAAGCTTAAAAGAAGTATAGAAACTTCTGGGTAAAGTATAATCTATACTTTCTAATCTACTCTAGAATCTGAAGCCTGATTTGATAGCTGGCTGCAGAAATGAATCTTAATAAAGGACTCAAGGTACAGGGAAAAAATATACACCCACTACTTAATGTCTCAAGGTGAGAGTTAACTGTCAGAGAAGAATTAACTTCACTTTGCAGAAGATTTCTTGAAGTAAGTTGTTGCAAAAAAGATTTTAGGATATTTCTATTAAGGTCTTTTGACCAAATTCTGCTATTCTAACTTTGTCAAGTGCTTACTACCTTGTGTGTATAAAATTCCTCTTTGGTAGTTTAGGAACTTAGTTTTAGGAAAGCCACTTCTTAATTGTGCTTCTCAAGTCGTTTAATGTCATATGTAAGATACTTCTCACACACCTTTCAACTGTTTTCTCCATTTATTTATTTTTGACTTCCAACTTTCCTCTAAGAGTGCGTTGAAGATATATTAACTCTTTCTGTGGATTTAGAGCTTGAGTCAGGCACTTTACCAGGTCAAAGCAAACCCACTAATATAGTATAGTTGAAGGAAATCCAAATACGCATTGTCAAAGGAATATCCACAGTTAAGTTATCCAGACAGCTTCTGTCTTCTGACGAAAGAAATGTGACTCAATAGTTTATTTTTGCCTATCCTTGTACAGTTTGTATTATAAACTGTGATTAGGAGCAGAAGAAAATGCTTTCCCTACAGAAGATGCAGGTCACTCATGAATTAAATGTAAAATTCCAAAATTAGGATTCCTCTCTTACTTTCTTGCATCACTTAGAGGGAATCTGATGTTTTAGTCAAAGCAATACAGGAACACAAAGTAAAAGGTGGAATTTGTTTAATAACTGAATTTAATCACTAATTCAGAGTGAGGCAAAATAAGGTAGGAATCAATTTCACTAAGCATAACACTTCTGAAGAGCTTTACTATATTTTTACTTTTGGGCGTGAGAGAAAGACTTACTTGATTTAACTTTAATGTGCTTAATTCACAGGGGAAGTTAAAACAAGTAGTTAGAAATGCAGCTTTAAAAAATAAGATGATACTTCGTGTCATGTTCAAAGACTGCAGTAAATTGTAACTGAAGCAATTTTAGGTCTTCCTCTTCAGTATAAGCTCCTTATTTTCAGGCATTTTGAAAGATCTGTGTAGCAGTTTGGGATAAAGGAGCATCTGACATGAAGATTAAAGCCAACAAGAAATAAACTGCGATTATGAGATTGCATATATGCTTTTGTACTACTGCATGCAGGAGTGCCAATGCAGTGTTGAATTATGCCTGCTGCAGATGAAAATATGCAAACTAATTAAATATATATGCATAAGACAACTGGAATAGAAACAAAAAGCAAGTTGCTGCTACGCTTGCATCAATAGGAGAGAATGGCACTAGTTTTTAGTATTGCCAGAAGAATTCAAGTGGCTTGGTTTTTTGGTTTGTTGGGGTTTTTTTGTTGTGGGGTTGGGTTTGTTTTTTATTCTTTTTGTGATGTAATTTTTAGCTTGAACATTTGTGATAAAGAAATCCATATCCTAAATGTGCCTGCAAAGTCGGTTGTCCAAGCTTTGTGACATCAACATAAATCTTTTACTTTTACGGAATAACTGCATGATCCGTGCTGGGATTATAAAATGAGAATCTTCAGTATTGGTTGTTGTATGGTATTAGTTGCAGACATTTGGCATTAACTGGAGTAGCTCTGAAGAGAAGGAAGCACTTGGGAGCGTTGATTGATAAGAAACTCAATATGACCCAGCGATGTACTCTTGCAGCCCAGAAAACCAGCCCAGTATCCTGGGCTGCATTAGAACTGTGACCAACAGGTTGAGGGAGGTGATTGATTCTCCCCCTCTACTTTGCTCTCCTGAGATCCCACCTGGAGTACTGCATCCAGCTCTGAGGTCCCTGGCATAGGAAAGACCTAGACCTGCTAGAGCAAGTCCAGAGAAGGGCCCCAAGGACTGGAGAGAGCTGGAGCTCCCCTCCTATGAAGACAGGCTGAGAGAGTTGGGGATGTTCAGCCTGGAGGAGAGAAGGCTCTAGGGAAACTCTACAGCAGCCTTCCAGTAACTAAAGGGGCCTGGAAGTGAGCTGAAGAGGGACTTTTTACAAGTGCATGTAGTGATAAGACTAAAGGGGAATGGCTTTAAACAGAAAAAGGATAGATTTAGATTAGGTACTAGGAAGAAATTCTTTCCCTTGAGGGCGGTGAGGCACTTGAACTGGTTGCCCTGAGAAGTTGTGGATGCCTCATCGCTGGAAGTGTTGAAGTCCAGGCTGGATGGGGTTTTGAACAATCTGATTTAGTGAAAGGTGTCCCTGCCCATGGCAGAGGCGATTGGAACAAGGTGATCTTTAAGGTCCTTTCCAACTCAAACCATTGTATGATTCTGGAAGAAGGGTCTGTAAGTGCTATGCAGATGATCTGCATCCTGCAGTTATAATTTCTGTCTATTTAGTAAAAAGAAAAGCTGTACAAATTTCTAATGTTTTCCTTGGTACATTCTTAGAGCTGGATAGTTCAGTTGTGGAAAGGTTTCAAAAAACTCAGTTCAAATACTAAGGCTACAAAGTTATCCGAGGCACATCATACTTGAGTAAACAAGAATCTAGAATCTGAAACTCTTGAGATGAGATTCTGTTCTCAACTCTTCCAACAACTTCTTGTCTAAATTTGGGAAAATGCTTTTTTTTAAAAAAAAAATTTTCTCCTTTGATTTTCATTCTGTTATCTTGTGTTAGAGATAAGTACTTAGACAATAGACATTAAACCAGTGAGTTGCTAGGGGATGTAAATTTATTTCAAAGAATGAAGAGCAATTTTGATGATCTTTAATTCAGATGTTTGTTTCTTATTGTATGTGCTCTTTTTCTGGGATGGTTAAAGGTTTCTCTCAGCTATTGCAGAATGCAGTTCTATGGAACCTTATAAGGTTCCTTATAAGCTATAAGGTTTAACTTATATTAATGATTCTTAACAAAATGTTTCCAGTGAAACTTTGTCAGTTTTTATTTGTAAGTATTCTGCCTCAGGGAACAAAACAACTAAACCTCTTGCAGAGGGTTCATTGTGCATAGGATTATAAGAAAACTAAAAAAAGAACCCTTAAAAACAGGGAAGAAATGTGAATTTAAAAACCTCTGTAGAACTGTTTTGATGTTAGCTGTCATCATGTGATGGTTGATGCCATTAACAGTTTTGTAAAAACTTTGGATTTAGCTTTTTAAGCAGCCTTATGTCATCTCTCCAGTGTGTGTTAACATTGGCAGTAGGCCAGTATTTGCTAACAGTTCTAGGATTGCATGAAAAGAACTGAAATTTTGAGGCGGGTGTGATTTAAGTACATATTTTAATGTCAGTATTTTTCATATGCTTCTGACTGGTAGTGTGGGAATAAATGTTATGTTATTACATTAAGAAATGGTTTTCAAGAACTAAAAGATATGAAAATGTAATATTAGATATTCAATTCATTTACATTTCTCTGGAGATATTCAATTTTGTTTTGTGTTAATTATTCCAAAGATAGCTGAAGTAAGTCTTCTAAGACAGGAGAGACTGAAGGTAGGAACTGAGAAAGTTAGACATAGACGATATTTCTGAAGCAAGTGTCGTAAAATTTTTCTTTTTTAAATCATGCTAGTGTAGTCTCCCCATCTTCCCTGTCAGACTCTTTCCACTTGGTGTTCTGTGTCCTTGTTCTGCAGTAATTATGGTCTTAGCAGGGGATATTCATAGAAGAGAAGTTTTCTGTACCCATAATGGTATAAGGACAAAGATGGAACTGGGTAAAAATGTCATGTCTTTAATACCATCTGGTAGAGTTCAGAAGAAGTAGAGCTTCAAGGCTCTCAATATCTTCTGCAGGCCTTCAATAAAACCATCAGTTATTGTCTTTATCCAAATACTTGCTGGCTGATGTACTGGGAATTGCTTTAAAGCACCTGTGCCTTCCTTCCATGTATTGTAGGACAAGAATTACGGTATTTGGTGTTCTAGTTAGTATGCTCTTTGTTTCTAAAGAAGAGATTAGGCATCTTTAAAAAAGAAAAGGGGGAAAAAAAAGAAAAAGGTTGACAATCCTGATATGATGTCTGGGAACTCTTATTTAGTTCTGTGATTTTCCAATCAGGACTAATTGAAATAACTTAATTATTGTGATACTTAGGAGACCTCAGGACCATATATCTGTCTCAAATGGTTCTTCCATTCATTATCATTGCAAACTTAAGAGGTGAGACATACTTTCTACATGGACCTGGTATGGGTATATTTTAGAGCTCAGTGTTGTGATATGTGTGAATTAGGTCAATGACTTCACAGTCTTTTATCACAAGACATCAAGAAGAAAGAAGTAGGACAAGAATGAAATATTTTTAATATTAAAAAATATATACTCAAGTAAAATTCCTTTACTCTCCACCCACATAGGTTTAATGGTTGTCTAGTAACTTGTAGTTCTTTTGAGACTACTGACAGCTTTATGTTCTAAAGATACTTTCTGTATGTGTGTGTAATTGAAAGTGTGATGGTGTTGAAAAACTGTCTGATCACACATTCACATAAGCTACTAGTCTAAAATGCCTCTTTAAATGCTTGTGCATATATCAGCTTCTCTGAGATCATTTTGGTTTCGGTGTTTTTTCTCCACATTTTACAAACATCCAGGAGAATACTCTAAATGAAGCAGCAATTAAACTGGGGGAGAGGATGAATAATATGACCTGACACCTAGGAACATCGTTTAGTGGTGGATTTGGAAGTGTTAGTTTACAGGTAGAGCTGATGATCTTAAGGATCTTTTCCAACCTAAATCACTCTATAATTCTGTATGTATCCTCTTGCTAATTCTTATTCATTCCTACAATCAAATAATATAGAGTTACAAGGAGCTGGAAAACTGTTAGATGTTATTGCTCTGGTACTTACTTCAGCTGTTAAATCCTATGCATCAGCACACTAAGGATATTTAAAGAAAAACCTGAAA
Source organism: Chiroxiphia lanceolata (assembly GCF_009829145.1). Classification (NCBI taxonomy): domain Eukaryota; kingdom Metazoa; phylum Chordata; class Aves; order Passeriformes; family Pipridae; genus Chiroxiphia; species Chiroxiphia lanceolata. Next base: position 65,938,578 of record NC_045639.1, read on the forward strand.
GATAGAGATTTTAGTATGATGTTCAATGTTATCAACATGTCAAAATTTAAAAACTAAAGAAGAAAGAACATGCAGGTCATAAATGAAACCTGATATTGCAACATCCATGAAATTTAAAATCTGTTAACCTTCAGCTGCTTTTTACATAGGATGATATAAAGCTTGTGAAAAAAATTAAGAAATATTTTGAATTTATTTTGATATGGGGTTTTGTTGTTATTACAGTTTTAAGCTAAGTACTGCATGATGAAAGAAGTCTTTTGCAATTTTCTTGATTTAGATAAAATCAATAATATGCCAGTTGAGAATTAAGAATGTAATACTGAAATACTTTCCTCCAGATACAAAAGTTGTAAAGTGGAGAGTCTTTCATGTATTTGAAAAATGAACTCCCTGGAACTGTACAAGGTATTTATAGATTAATTTCTCTGTGCAGTAATAAATTAGCATATGAACAGGACATTGAAGTACTCAATTCTGCAAGGAGATTTTGACAAGTCTTATAAAAATGTATCAGCGGAAGACAGCCTGGGTTGGTTTTTGTTTGTTTTTTTTGTTTGGTTGGTTTTTTTGTTTGGTTTGGTTTTTTGGGGTTTTTTTGTGTGTGTATGTGGTTTTGGGAGTTTTTTGGGGGTTGGTATCTGGAATACCATGAATGCGCAAAGAAGTTGTTTCAAATGGGTGAGACTTGCCACTTCTTTAGAAGTCAGATTACAATTTAATCTTAGACATAGTGTTGTTGTACTTTCTTCAAACGCAGTAAAACTGTATTTAGCAATAGCACTGTTTTTATGTTTGAATATTTATTATTGTCATGCAACCTATTGGTCACACATACTTTGTTTTTTCATGTCTAGAAGTACAATTAGAGGCTTACTGCATCTAATACATGTGCAAAAGTGTTACTTGTCATAAGTCATTGTATTGGTATAGCAACTTCTAGCCTTAAGTAGCTTCTAAGCACTGAAATTATTTCAATATCTCATTCTCTGAACTCGGGCTTTGGCTTTAATAAAACCAGCAATTTTGTCAATGACATTGCTGTTTCCCACCCTTCCAATTCTCCATTGAAAGCTTCATTCTCCTTTGAACTGTGTTGAGGAGGAGGGCATTACCTTAAATAGTCACTAACTTTTTCTTACTGTTTGCAGGCTTACTGTTAAACAAACCCAGCAAATCTCAACATAACATTATGAAATCAGATGTATATGTCTCTTGGCTGATTCAAGTCTGGCAGTAGTAAGCCAGGCTTCTCTGTATTTTTCTAATGACTGATGTCATACCAGTAACCAAAGGCATTGCATTCCAAAAATAACCAGAAGAAACAAAACCAGTCTAAAGCTATTCACCATCTTGTCCTACTTAATGCATATTACCTGGTTCTGTTTCCTCAGTCAGGCTCTTCTAACTGAATGTAGAAGGGTAGGAGGAAGAACAGCCTTTTGCTGCGGTTGTCACTTGGCTAGTCTCAAAATGACAGCTTTTAAAAATAGCTACTGTTAAAAAGTTCATGAAGTCCTTCTTGTTCAAGATGCTGCCATTAAATGAAAGACGACCTTTCAAGTACAAAAAGTAGTATGAGGTGAATATAAGAAATACTTACTTTCGATTTTCATTTTTATGAGATTAAAGTAATCTTGCCGTCCAGTTTCCTAAAATTTAACTTCTAGAAACCTGAATTGTAATGTCTTTATAAGCAGGTGCGCTGTAATCCAAAGATTTTTAATGGAACAGTGTTTTTGCTCAAAACATGACTGAAAGCTATAACTTTTAGTAAAAGGTGTCTGACACTGCCTTCTTAGATCTCGTATTTTGCAATAGGTATGCTGATGTCTTTGGATAGGTCGTACTCAAATGTATTACAGTAATCTTCTGTGACTGTCTTTGTCCTGTCAAAATTTGACAAATGAAAATAAAGGTAAATTATTTCTGTAATAAAGGTTAAGAAAGGACTTTAATTTTTTTATTTAACTGCTTTGTATAATTATAAGTGTAGATTTCATTCTTCAAATGTAGTTTATTGTAGCTGGTAGTAATAAGTAATCAATTATATGTTTATAGGCTAAACAAAGCGCAACAGCTTGAAAAATCTGTATATGTGTTTCTTCTCAACATTAACCTGTATTGCCTACATAGTTTATTTATTAAAAAAAAATACTTTTTCTGTTGTGCCACGGAATGGTAGAAATTTATTTGAAACTTCTAATCTGTTATTATGGTTGTTGTTCACTAGCTTTTCATATTGTATCTAACATTATAGTGTTGATTTACAGTTCCATTAACTTGCTATGCCATAAAATTCAGTCAGACCTTTCTTTTTCCCCTCTTTTTTTTTTTTTTCGTTTCTTTTGTTTTAAAAGCATATGTCCATTTGCTTTATGCTGAGCCTGGGCTTTGACACAAAGATCAGTTTACATGTTCTTTGAACTGACCTGGGTGTGTTCTGTGGCCATTCGTTCTCCTCCCATGATTCTTGTCTTGCCTTTCATTATTTCCATGCTCTGCTTCACATCTTGTGAATGGTCCATATTGTGGATCAAAAAGGTATACATGGCAATTTGGTGTATTAGGTATATTCTGTCTTACCTCGAAATACTGAATGCAAACAGTTGCAATTCTTATTATGTTTGGACAGGCACTGCATTAGTAAGTATCTCCCTGCACCTTCTGTACAAGTGAAGAGCCTGAAGCAAGTTTAGCTTCTGTTCATTTGCATTCTTTTTCATAGCTATGAGTTGATACTGTAGGATAAACTAGATTTCAAATCCCAGATTGTTGGGTTTCTGTTTTGTTTTGGGTTTTTTTTGACAAAGCTGTTTGTGTAATAGATGATTTTCCTCTAATGGAAATTTTAAAATGTTTTGGGTTGGGGTTTTTCTGTTGTTGTTTTGTTTGTCTTTTCTTTTTCTGTGTGTGGTTTTGTTTGGTTTTTTATGGACTTATGCTTGCTGGTCCTGAGGGAAACTAGATTTCCTGCTTTTAAAACACTGTTAATTTGGTGAAGTTGGAGACAGAAGTAAAATGCCTGTTCACTATAGGATATCGAAAAGAGTTGCATGATGATCATAAACTGTAGCTTCTGTGTGTGCCTATATGAAATTTTTGTAAAGAAAGTCTTAATGAAGTCCTGACTCATGGGGTACATTTGACTCTGGATTTGCTATTAATCTTGAGCCTTGTCTGTTCTTATGTGTAGAAAAGGGATTCTTATAGAAAAAGGAATAATTTGTTTAAGGCTACAGAAAGAAATAAAGTTCTCTGGTCTGGGAAGCATAAAAACCCAGTAGCTTTGTCAAAGAATTGAGAGTAGTCTTAAGTTTATCTACAAGAACTGATTGACATATATATGTTAGTGAAGGCTGAGGCTGTATGTGTGCTTTGTGGAAGACTTGTGAGGCTCTGCCCCTGTGAAGAGGAGCCTTGTCTGACACTTTGCCCATCGGCTGTGTTGGCACTGTTGAATTGTTCTCTTGCCCCGTGTTGCTCCGTGGCCGGCCGGGCGGCAGCTGCCGCTCTCCGGGGTGCCGAGTGCCGGGCTGCCTCGACGTTTTAGCTTCACTGGTGTCAACAGCAGCCGAGTTTTACTTGGTTTATGCAAACCAGTACATTTCCCTAGTGGCAAGATCTCGTTAGAGGCCCGACTTATATAACTACAATTTCCCAATCCTTTTATGTAGTCAGTGTGGCGAGCTATAACATTGATTACGCTGAACACGGTGAAGGTAAGTGCAGTGAATTATTTCTGAAAGTGTGTGCCATGCCATTTTGTAGTGTCTTCACAAAAACCAGGCCAAAAAAAAAAAAAAAAAAAAGGACAAAGAAGTGAAAATAAAAACAAGCACAAGCACTGACATTTTTCAGAGAGTTCTGTCAGCTAGCAAATTAAGAAGTGTTTGAGTATATCTGAATAGGCACCAGTACTTCATTCACATTGTTGGGATTCTGAAAGGGGGGTTCATGTTTGATTTTTCTAAAGCTGACTTAGGAAACATACAGAAAAAATCCCTTGATTTATTCCTACAGGATTTGTATTTGGGTTTATTCTGTTCTGAAATAGCTGCATTTTTAGCTTTTAAGGACCTTAAAAACTTGGAAATACAATTGTCTTGTCATGAAATTCATTCAAGGTATGTATTCTATTTCTGAATGCTGCCCACAGTATCTAAGATTTGCAAGCCCTCAAAACAAGAGGAAATTGCGTCTTGAAACAACATACTACTTAAAAAACACTTATTTTGATGATTAATCAAAAACAATGATACGGGTCTGTAAGATGACTACCTTTTTCACCTTTTTTCACCACTTAGGTATTACTGCTTCTTGGTTTAGGAAATCCTGAACTTAATATCACTCTGGTGAGAGAAAATTCATTTGTTTGTATATGGAATATATAGAAAGTAAAGAGTGAAGATCCTTAGGGATCTGTATACCTGAAAGGCTAAAATCAAATATGCAAATATTCAAGAAATAAATGTGAAAGGAAATGCAGCTTTGAGACTAAAACACAACTTGAGAGTAGCCTTTGGTCTATCCTGTTTTCTTTGCAGCAATTTAAGGTCTAATCATATAGCAGATATGTCAACTATATTCTAGCTAGGTGATTAGAGGGTAAATGTGATTCTTTCTCTCAGGAAAGCAGATTGGGAATTTGTACATCTGTCACTGAATCTTTTTTCTTTTTATTTTTTTCTTCATTATGCTTCTCAAGATTTAATGTCTTGGGAAATCGCCCAAAGCTAACTGTGCTACAGATTTATAATGCTTGTTTCTGACATAACCTTATTGTTAGAGGTTAACATGCCAAAACTGAAAAGGGCTTTTGATTGGGTGTTGGTACTGCCACACCTCTCCCAGCACAAGGGTATTGATTTGTTGTTGCAGGTATATCATGAATAAGTGTAACAGGAGGAAGTAGTTGTTACCAGTTGAATGAAGAGTGAATACCTATGTTATTCCTGTTCATTAGAGGGCTAATCCTTGCATATGATCCCAAAGCACTGAAAACTTCAGTTTTCTTTTTTTTAATGTGGCCTAAGAAACTGAGATGATCGGCTTTCTTTAGCTTCTGTCAGACCTCAAGGTTTGGAGTTTTTGTAATGGAGTACAAGGGAAATCTAATTCTTGGTAAGTGCAGGGGTTTACTTTAGTAACCAGCAGTAAAACTGCTTTTTGCATATTTTTAGATGTTCATGTTTGGGTTGGAGGTGATGTTGTTTCTTTATTATGATACACTGGAATCGTTAATGTTTAATTTTCGTGGCACTTCAATGAATTAGTTGGAATCTCTGCATTGAGTTCCAGTGTATTTTATATCTGGTTTTGTGATTGAAGATTATGCAAAATATAGGAGGTATATTAAGAACTTTATGAAAAGTCTGTGGCAAACCTGCAAGTGCATCAATTGCTGAAGATACTTGTCCTTAATGTGTAAGTGAGAGTGATGTTAAAAAAACACCAACAAACCAAAGCATAAATTGTATTTGCTAGCTAAATTGCTACTTTGAAAAAGTATCTGAAAACTTTAGCAAATTTGCTGTTGACTGTTAAATATTTTAATCTGAAAATGAAATTGTTCCATGCTGTTTCTTACCAAGTTAAGACATCATTTATAATTATATCAAATTACAACTAATGTATTGGAAGTTGCATGGTACACAGAAAAGTCTTAAAATGTGCCTTGGAATAATTTCTCAGTATTCTATGAGTGTGTTCTTTGTATATGAGTTACATAGATCATTCTTAAATTTTTCTTTTAACTAATTGTGTATTTTGCAATATGCCACCAATTTAGCTTATTTTTTATTAATTTCCCTTTTTGTGTAAAAAATGGAGAGTTTTGCACTAGTAGTCGGAACTAGGCATGTTTGTTTGAGACACTGAATATATAAAAACTGACAAGTGCATGATACAGACCTGTACCCACCTCAGCGCCAGAGGCCTTGAGCTGATTATTTAAGGTGAACTTGCACACAAGTGCTCGGTGATTTGGTTTTTTTAATCTTTTTTTTTTTCCCCTTGTAAATCTACATGTGTTTGATTTATATGTATTCCTTGATTTAAGATTGCCACTATTTTCTCATTTGCTGAATTAAAAGTAATATATATGCTGAAAGAAGACTTCTTGATTTTTTGTTTAATCATCTTTATTGTGTTAGCTATCACAGATTTTTTTCCTTAAGATAGTTCATCACAGCCAAAACTTGAGGTCTTGATTAAACTCCTTATTGGACTGACCCATCAGGTGTGGGGAATTTTTGTTGGAAGTGAAAAATTCTGAACAGTCTTACCTACAGAACTGTGTACGGTGAATTGATGGAAGAGGAGATAGTGTCTCCCATTTCATGTGAAATAAAGCAAGTATTGTAAAAGAGGCAAATCATTTACAATATAAATACTCTTAAAATAAGCTTCTTGTAGAAGAAATTGTAGAAGCCTTTATTGCAATTGCATGAGACAACTTTTTAAGCACATTCACTAGTGTAGCTCTCCAGAGGATTATATCACTGATGAAGTTTAGATTCGACTGGATAACCATAACAAGAAAATACAGATGTTGAACTGGTAACTGAGTGTTCATGATTCTACTTACTGTATTTATTGGGGTGAATGGAAAAAAGAGATACCTTAGGACAAAGCAATATAATTGTATGCTTTTACCAGGACATCAGTTTCCTTGTAGGTCTCTAATGGAGATATTACAGTTTTCCCACCTAAATATGCACAATCTTTTTTTTTTTCTTATATTTTTCTTTAATTTTTATCACATGGTTTAGAAAACTTGTGGTGAAAGGAACTGCTGCATACTAGGAGAAAGAATATATTTATTCTTTTTTTTTTTTGTGGGACTGTTTTTAAGGAAATTTAAAATTGGTTACATCTTCTCTGCTCTTTGTGTGCCTGTGAGTGCTGGACAAGTAGACCTTAAGGTAGACTGAAACCTCACTGGAACTCTGGACTTAATATACTGTGGTCAACTGGGGGCTGGTCACTTGGATGATGAGACAGAATGCACACTTAGCACGTTTGTAGCCAATACAAAACTGGGGCATGTGGTTGATAAAACAGATGGGTGTGCTGCTGTTCAAAGCTGGACAGGCTGGAGGAGTGCACAGACAGGAACCTCATGTGGAGGCCTGCATCTGGGGCAGCACAGAATCGACTGGCTGGAAAGCAGCTTAGCAGTAAAGGCCCCCGGGGTCCTGACAGACCATGAGTTGAACATGGTCCAGCAATGTGCCTTTGGCAGAGGAGGTCAGTGGTTTACCAGACTGCGTTACAAAGGGCGTCACCAGCAGTTCGAGGGAGATGATTCGGCACTGGTGAAACACACCCGGAGTGGTGGGTCCAGTTCTAGGGCTCCCCAGTAAGAGAGAGATGTGGACATACTGGAATAAATCCAGCAAAAGGCCACTAGGATGATGAAGAGACTGGACCATCTGTCGTAGTAGGAGAGGCAGAGAGCTGGGACTGTTTAGCCTGGAGAAGAGAAGGCTCGCGGGGAGATCTTGTGAGTGTATGTGTATACCAGATGGTAGGGAGTAAAGAAGACTGAGCAGGCATATTCTTAGTGATGTCTCATGAAAACATAAGGCAATAGGCACAAACTAAAACATAAGAAAACACTTGTTTTGCTGTGAGGATGGTCGAATTTTGTCACAAGTTGCCCAGAGAAGTTGAGGAGTCTCCTTCCTTGGAGATATTCAAAACCTACTTGAGCAAGACCCAGTACTGTCTGTTGTAGCTATGCTTTGCACAGGGAAGTTGGACTGTATGAGTTCCAAAATGAACTTCCAGCCTCAGTCTTTCTGTGATTCTGCATACATGGTTTCTATAATAGTGTGTCAAACCTTTAAGCTGTGGGTGTCAAATGTCAAAACTAATAGCTAGTATTGTGTAAATACTGAGATGTAGCTGAGAAATAACAAATTTTTTTCATTGCATGATAGATACCTGGAAAGTATCCCAGTAGGCCACTGCAAACTTGTCCTAGATTCATCTTGGGCTTGGCTTTGACAGTAAACTTGGAGTCTCAACTGGTGTGATTTGAGCAAAAGTGAACTGTGCCACCCTGTACTTAATTTATGGTTTTGCTTCTATAACCTACATTAAAAAAAAAAAAAGACTGTAATTGGTGATCAATCCTTAGTTTGAACGTGAATTTTATTTTTTTTTAGATAAAATCTGGATAGTTTTTTTTCCAGAGGAAGGGAAGATAAATTACTTCAAGGTAGTATAATATTTCTGGGGAAGTGGCTCAAATTCTTCTGCAATTATTAAAAATTCCATGAACAGACAAAATTCTGGCTGGAATTTCCTTTATTCATTCTGGAAAATGGTCATTTAGCATTAAAGCTTCCAGAAATGATTTGTAGTTAATGCCTTCTAGAAAGTGAAAAAATGCTGTAGATAAAAATATCAAGTTGAAAGTCTTACAGTGTATGCTTTTCACTAATAGGTGAAAAGCATACACTTTCCTGCATAGGTGCATACTTTTTTGGAAGGCTCTGTGCCTTTCCTTCACTTAAACAGGCCTGGAAAGTAGAGAGACAATTATGAGCAAGAAATGGACTTGTTTGCTATTGAAAACACTGATGAAGATTTCTTCTTTGCTCCATAGAGCCGAGTGGTATATTCTTGTCTGTGTGGTCTCTTCTGCTGTGAGGAACCTCTAGATACTGGAATTGCATAGAATCTGCAGAAGCTCTTGCAGAAATAAAACTCAAAATAGATCAGGCATTGAGAGGAAAAGACCTGCAGGCAGAGAGAGTGCAAAAATGAACTCTGTTTTGATGGGGAAGAGGAAACTGGGAAGGCCTTTTCTCTGTCATACAGTACTGCTGTTTCTTTTAGAAAACTGAATACAAGAAACCTTTTGCTAATGTTTTCATCAGCTCAACACTTGAGGACTTGTCAGTAAGATTGAATAGCGTGTATGAGTGATAATAATGCTGACTATGCCTTGCTTTCAGGTTTACAAGCAAACTAAGAGGAAACAGAGATCATCTTTCTTTAGTGTCAGCTTCATTTACAATTTTGCAAAAGTACTTGTGACATTTTCAGGTGATGGCACTCAGAAATATTGCTTTGGATATCCTCTAGAGCAGATTTAGAAATGGAGATATTTCATTTTCCTTCACATTTCCACAGTTGTTGTTCTGTCTTTACCACCTCTGTTTTCCCCTCTTCCTCCCCTTGCCAAATAAAAGAAAAAACAAATCCTTTTCATTCTAAATAGTTAATGTCAGTTCCCAATATTAGTGAGTACTTCCACAAAAATTATTTTTTCCTAAAAAGCAAGACAACTTGCCTTGCATATCCTTAGTTATTTAAAAGCTATGTGTTTTGGGCTAAGCCATGTGTGGAGAAATCCAAAATCAGTCAGTGACCGGACAGTTTTTAATCGTAAATATCTAGTGAAAACTAAATGTTTGAAAACATGATACTTCAAATGGTAAAAGTTAGTAGGAGGTTAGATTTGGTGGTGGAATAGATTAAGATTTAAGAGTAAGTTTTTAGTCTTGAATTATAATGTAAATGAGCTTGAATGATGAAACAAGTAAATAGGTTTTGTAGGAAATGGGATGGTGATTATTTAGATTTTGGATTTTTTTGAGTCTTATGACATTTTTCTGTGTAGTACAAATAACTGCATGACTGAAATATTTCTTTCTGATGAAAATAAAGGAGGTAAAAGTACAGATGTGATTGTATGAAGAATAATTTTGCCAAGCCTAGCAAAAAAAAGGAGACAAAATATAATTTATGTCAATATAATTGTTTATGACTGTTAGACATTCTTTATAGTGGCCTTTTCAAAATAAGAATTGATTTTAGAAAGTAAAAAAACTTAAGCTTTGCTTTTAGACAATAAATGGAATCAACTGCCTAATCTTACTCCTTTTATATGATTGGTTTTTTACTCTAAATTGAAAATCTCTAAGTGTGACGGATTTGTTGTTGATATATGCTTTGTAGAAAATTTCAATTTCTCTTCATCCTTTTAGGCTCTCATCATTTCAATCTCAGTGAATGTCATCCTTTAAGCCATTTGATCCTAGTGAAGAAAATTCACTTCAGTGCCATCGCTCGTATATTTTGCACCAAAAGGCTTTTTTTATTTTGTGTATGCTCTTTCGAGGAGTGATATGAATAGCTTTTTGTTAAGAGAAGGAATAAAGTATGCAGGGGTGAATTAGAAAATATTTTTTCCTTTTAAAAACATGCAGGGAGTGAGGGAAATTTCTGAATGAGATAAGGTCTGGAAAAAAATTCCAGCTTCATTTACTGTGGCTGACTATTAAGATGTAATTTGATGATGATACTAAATACAGAAACCGAAAAAGGAAAGGAGCAGCTTACTATGGTGTGCGGGTAATTAAAGCAGATGGAAATACGGCATCTGTATTTTTTCTGTAATATGGTTCTGAAACAATGCTGATGATTTGGGATGAATCAAATAATTTTGAAGTCATAGTGTTGAAGTGTTCTGAGAAGCTTTGTAAATGACTGTTGTATTTTAGTAACATTTGTGTAGTAGAGCTCTCCTTATCAGTTAAGCAGGTATGTGGTTTAGAGCCACTTAGCTTGACTTACGGATATTGGCCAAATTGAAAATAAGTGCTGATTTTCAAGGAACCATTACGAAGCATTTAAACTATTTTCTGCTGGTATTTGCTTCCATTCTGACTAACTTTTGAAGCTTTTTCTAAACACTTTTTTGCTCTTTCATAAGAGTCTTTCCTTGGGTTGTATTGAAATCTGTCATCATGAAAATATTTTTGATGTCATGATCAGATTGAAACTTAGATTAAACTCTGTTTTGACTTACTCTGCAAGTTGGTTTTATGCTTTGGCACAGAAAGCAAATTTATATGCAGTTAATAAAACTAAATATCTTAGTCATGCAGGTAATATATTGCTTAGAAGTAACTCTATTTGAGAACAGCGCAGTATGAATGTATGGAATTGGACTGCTGAACTCTGTAAATTTATGTAACTCCATTAAAGCCAGCAATGCCAGTGTGGAACAGCTGAGCATTTCTCTCAGAAATAGATGTTGTGTAGTAGCCAAGCGGGGGATTAAGTGCCAGGTCATACAAAGCACTAGGGGTGATGTCTCCCCTAATTTGGTTTATAGCAAAGGGGTGCACTTTACTTGTATCCAGCTGCTTCTTGTCTTTCTGTCAAAGTCTTCAAGTCTACTTTTTCCTTCTGGAAAAACTATTTTGGTTCAAGCTTGTGCCGATAATTCTTGGATGTTTTACTTCTCAAAATCAGTTAAACTGAATCTGGCCAGTAGCCTGTCCATCTGCAGCATTCTTTATCAGGCATCTTAGCCACTGACTAGAAGTAATGTCTAGTGTTATTCAACTGAATATCCAACTTATATCTCATAGTCCTATGCTATTATCTTGATATAGCTCTTCCCATTTCTTGTTTGTGATATCACTTCTGCTTGTTTTGCACCTGAGTTTTTTCCTCAGCTGAAGGTATTCCAGCGGTTGTATTGCATTTCATAGAGTCACAGAATCGTTAAGGTTGGGAAAGATCTCCAAGATCATTTAAGTCCACCGTTTGATTGAATACCTAGAACACAGTACTAAGTGCCATATCCAGTTGCTTCTTGAACACTTCCAGGGATGATGACTCCACCACTTCCCTGGGCAGCCCATTCTAATGTTTGACAACCTTTCAGTGAAGAAATTCTTCTTGATTTGGATGGTGCAGCATTGTATCTGTCTGTCATGCCTTAGCCGGGTCATGATTATTTAAAAAACCTTTATGAAGTGAACTTGTATTTCATCAATGTTTAAGTTATTTGTTTGGTTTTTTAAGTAACTTTACTATGAACATCCTGAAAATCAAATTAGCTTTTAGTATATAGGGTCTGCGTGCTATATCTAAGATGTTGTATCTACCATTCTCATTTTTTCTGCTCTTCTGTCTTCTAGACTTAGTAGGAATAACAACTTCACGTGTTCTCCAAAATCCAAATTGCATATTGTCAAGTAATATGCAATTTGTGATTCTTCCCCTGTACTCAGTGCTGGTGAGGCCACACCTGCAGTACTGTGTCCAGTTCTGGGTCCCTCAGTTCCGGAAGGACATTGAGGTCCTGGACCAGGTCCAGAGGAGAGCAACTAGGCTGGTGAAGGGACTCAAGCACAAGTCCTATGAGGAGAGGCTGAGGGAGCTGGGGCTGTTCAGCCTGGAGAAGAGGAGGCTCAGGGGAGACCTCATCACTCTCAACAACTACCTGAAAGGAGGCTGTAGCCAGGTGGGGGTTGGTCTCTTTTCCCAGGCAACTATCAGCAAGACAAGAGGGCATGAAGTTGTGCCAGGGGAGGTTTAGGTTAGATATTAGAAAGAATTTCATTACAGAGAGGGTGATAAGATATTGGAATGGGCTGCCCAGGAAAGTAGTGGATTCTCTGTCCCTGGAGATTTTTAAAAAGAGACTGGATGTGGCACTTAGTGCCATGGTCTAGTAACCACAGCAGTAGTGGATCAAGGGTTGGACTTGATGATCTCAGAGGTCCCTTCCAACGCAGCTGATTCTATGATTCTAAGTAAGTTTTCCTCTTCGTAGTGGGTTGACCCTGGCTGGATGCCAGGTACCTACTAAAGCCTCTCTCTCACTCCCCTCTGCAACTGGACAGAGGAGAGAAAATATAACTAAGGGTTCATGAGTTGAGATAAGGACAGGGAGAGATCACTCACCAACCACTGTCATGAGCAAAACAAATTCAAAGTGGGGATATTAATTAAATTTGTTACTAGCAGAATCAGAGCAGGATAGCGAGAAGTAAAATCTTAAAAACATCTTCCCCCACTTCCTTCCAAGTTCTACTTCCTTCCCACAGAGACACGGGGAGATGGAGAATGGGGGTTACAGTCACTTGTTTCTGTTGCTGCTCAAGGAGAGGAGTCCTTCCCCTGCTCCCCGTGGGATCCCTCCCACAGGAGACAGCCCTTCATGAACCTCTCAGATGTGAGTCCATCCCACAGACAACAGTCTTCACAAACTGCTGCAACATGGGTCACTTTTCCACAGGGTACAGTCCTTCAGGCACAGGCTGCTCTAGTGTGGCTCCCCCACACGTCACAAGTTCTACCAGGAAAACTTGCTCCAGTGTGGGCTCCTCTCTCCACTGGTCTGCAGGTGCCTGCCAGGACCCTGTTCCAGCATGGGCCTCCCATTGGGTCACAGCCTCTTTTGGGCATCCACCCACTCCAGTGTGGGCTCCTCCATGGGCTGCAGGTGAATTTCTGCACTCTTGTGTTCCTCCATGGGCTGCAGGGGCACAGCTGCTCCACCATGGTCTGCACCACAGGCTGTAGGGGAACCTCAGCGGTGGCACCTGGAGCACCTCCTGCCCCTCCTTCTCCACTGATCTTGGTGTCTGCATAGTTGTTCACATGTTCTCACTCCGCTCTTCTTTGGCTGCAATTTTCATTTGCACAGTAACATTTTTTTCCTTCTTAAATATGTTATCACAGAGGCATTCTTACCATTCCTGGTTGTCTCAGCCTTGGCTAGCAGCAGGTCTGTCCTGGAGCCGGCTGGCATTAACTCTACTGGACATGGGGGAAGCTTCTAGCAACATCTTGCAGAAGCCACCCCTGTAGCCCCCTCTCACTCCCCTCTTCCTCCCACCCTGCTACCAAAACCTGGCCACAGAAACCCAATACACTCGTTTTCCCTTCCATCAAACATTATATGCTTTCCATAATTACTGTCTTGTTTTTTGGATGGGAGAAAGGCTAGATCTAAGGGTTTCTGTTTTTTGTTTTATTTTGATAAATATTTGTAAGGGATATCTGCCCTTTTTTCTTCCTCAGAAAACTGAGTAGAGTTAAGAAATTCCTTTGCTGCACTATAATTTTTTGGTGTGAGGAAAATACCCCACTTGTCCATTTTCTGCACATCCAAGATAGCCATATAAGAATTTTCTACTACCCATATCAGGATACCAGCTGTTCTCCAGTGGTCACCCTGTATCCAGTCAAAGACCTCGCTTGCTTTGCCGAATGGAGTTGCCCCCAAGTGTCTCTTTCTGTCAGCCTCATATCTGTGCTAATGCCTCTGTCAAATCCCTTTTTGTCCCCCTAAGGTAGTATTTCACTGGTGAGACCCAGTCTTGGAAACACTCAGCTGCTAGAGCAGAAGGAGCAACATAGCCCGATTGCCCACTTGACCCCTTGTAATGGGTGAACTCCTTCTTGGTTCACTAGTGATTGCTAAAATCATTTGGAAGATTGCATGTTGTTGTGTCCTGGCCCTGAGACCTGAGGTTTAAACCACTCTTGACTCTGGCAGCAGACTGCACATCTTCTGAACTTGTGAACACCATGTTATTGCTCAGTGTGTTGGGCTATAAAAAGAGGTGCAAGTAATGCGCTCCTGTTGTTGAATCTGATTACAGAGTGTTCTGCAGCTGTAGGTTTACCTACCAGCATGCTTTTGATTTCTATTACCTGCTTGGCTTGATAAAGGTTATCCCTATTCCTGGATTAGGACAAAGTGCATGTTTCCAAGATAGGCCTCTCATTTGCTGTCTGGTACAACTCTAGGAGAAAGAAAAAATGCTGCAGGGAATGACCGAATTGACCACACTAACCACTGTCCCTGTGCTGAGGCGTGCTCTGCATCTCTTCTTCAGGTGAGGAGATCTCCTACCCCACAAGTAATTGGAATGTGGCATGCCTTTTTCTGGTAATTAAATTTTAAGGTACAGGCCCTGTAATAATTTATAAATATGCTGGGCAGTAAATGCAAGTGAATCTTTTAAAACAGTGGGATTTCTAGACAATAATTAAAAGAGTTAATATTTCAGTGTGGGCCATACACACACAAACAAAACACGGAAAGGATTGTAAATCGAGTAGTTAAATGTGATACTGGTATGTACTGAGCAGTTCTGAAAGTAAAAATGGGTTATTAGTGCATCAGATACAGGTACTTGAGGAGCACGTATTTAGGAGCATGAAGAAAGCATCTTTAGCTGTATGTGCCCCTGTGAGGCTTTATGCCTTATGTATATGGTATTAAACATCAGGAAACCTGAAAATATAAAATAGATTTTTCTCCTGTGTTTTATTATCAGTGTAGACGTTAGTGACCAGTGCATGTTCTCTGACATACCAAGATTTCTCTTAGTTAGAAAGTTAAGTGTAAATCTTTAGCAATAAGTGTGAAAATGAAAAATGATTGTCATTTGTTTTCATTCAAAGGTTGGAGGTTAGGTAGAAGTGGATATCTGTAAATGTTCAATGCCTGGAATTAATGCTGAGCTTCATGGTATCGTTCTCTAAGTAAATAGTTTTAAACAGAAGTCATTAGAGATTAATTTGGAGAGCTAGTTGCTGTAATAAAAATAATCCAGTATGTTTTCAGAATTTCTAAAGGAATAAATAAAGTACTAAATTTTACTTAGTCATAAATTGGGCTAACACATGAAGGCTGTTGAATAGCATAAAGGATATTTTAATAATAAATTTTCTGTGAAAGTGTGGGTTTTAGGGAAAAAAAATTCAAGTTCATGCCTTCTGTGTTTCGTCTCAAAGGAAGACCAGTATAGTTAGGCCGTCTTTTTGGGGGAGATGCTATTGGCAGGGGACACTACAGCTGCAGACCATATTTGTGTTGTCCCTGTTCATGGTGCTGTGCCCCTGATGCACTGGCCCCATTATTTAGGAAGACTTGCAGTGAACCACATAGCTGATGAACAAGGGCCTTCCTTCTGCCTTTTCTGTGGTGTCTAAACAATCCTGGGCTAAAGTTCTAGGCTTGTTTCTGTTTGTGTTATCAGCAACACAGAGATCTGGATTGACAAAGCATCTTTTATTTGCAGTATTTTCCATGAGATAACAAAAGATCTTTCCAGATAAAGGGATTTTTTTTTTAATTGGAACAAAAAAAATGGGGAAAAAAGAGGGGGAAAAAAAAAGAAAGATGGACATACAGAGGTTTTGGGATTTGGATTTTTTTTTGTACACATATTATAATTGCCTGTTTACTTTGTATGTAGTAATCCATTTGTAAGAATGTGCTTTGTGATTGTGGTCAGCTTTTCTGAAAGACTGTTTTAAGTAGCTTTGAAGTATTTCCTGTATTACTATATTTTTATAATGTACTAAGGAGAAGAAATTTGTCCAGTAAAACAAACTTTTTCTGGGCATTAAATTGGTTATTTTATTTATTTTGTCTTAAATCGACCCTTTGGTCATAATATATAAATCTTAAATGCTTAAATATAACGTACTTCTCATTACTTGGCATTATTTGGTCGATGGGAAGAAAAAGGGGAAAATTAATGCAATACCCCTTGTAACAAAAAGACTATGATCATTCTGGACTGTCGTATCTCATTTCTACATAAAATTAATTCATGATAATGCCAGTATTTTTTTTTTAATGTTTCTTGTTAATTTTGTAGACTGGACTCTTCTGTTTGCATTCTGCTGCACTTTTTACTGTTTCCCAGTATATTTTACTAGTTTCTGTGTGTAGCAATTCTTGTTTATCCCCAGACAGCAAAGATTGGTCAGACTCATTGGTCCATGTCTTCCAAATCATTAACAGGTTATGCACAAGCAATTCCTTGTTGGCACTGTGCTCGTGTGGTTCATTCAATTAGGCTGGCAGCATCAGCAAAATCTTGGGATGTCTCCAGAGGCTCTGGTGTTTCAGACTAGTGTTTCAGGCAGCAGCATTGGGAACACACTTTACCTGAATGAGACTGAACAGCACTCTTACCCAGAGACCCACATGTTAAGTCTAAAATGAAGGTTTAGCAGAGCCGTAAGGTTGGTGTTTGTGTAAGATGCGTAGTGATGGTTTTTTCTCACAGGTATCAGCTCTTTTTTTCATGTAAAATTAGAGATGATGAATGACACATTTTTGGAGATATTTTCATGGAATCGTAAAATATGGTTTTCAGTGCTGCCAAATATACTTGGCACTCAGTGCTAGTATTAAGTTGAATTACACATTTTTAATTAGAAAAACATTCCCTTGTAACTAAATTGCTGGCAGGAGCAGATGACCAAAGTGCAGCTGACTATGCAAGAGGTGGTCATCTCTCCAAATCATAACATCTGGTTTGGAGTAAAAAATATTTCTCAGCCAAATAGTCAAACTTTCATCTTTCAGCCACAGTGTGGAACAGGTATTTTTGTTTGTATTCCATGTAGTTCAATGCACCAGAGCTGATGCAGTGACTGACTTACTTCACCTTACTACAACGACTATGACTAAACACTTCAATAATTATTGGCATAAACGAGGTTATTACTGTTATTGTTACTAATTCTGTTGTAGTTCTTCAGGCCAAGGCACATAGTATTTCAGTAGATTCTTATTAATAGTTAATTATTGTTACTGTTTTCTATAAAGAGTATTAAGACCTTAGCTAGCAGTCTTGGTATCCTTGGAGAGAGTATGGTTCTGTCTGTACCTCTGAAATGATATGCTGACTGAAAATACAGCAAAGCACAATTATTTCTTTTTCTGTCATTTGATAGGAATTACTATGTGTATATGCATTTAGAGTGAAGCTGGCAAAATATGAATTACTC
Source organism: Chiroxiphia lanceolata (assembly GCF_009829145.1). Lineage (NCBI taxonomy): Eukaryota > Metazoa > Chordata > Aves > Passeriformes > Pipridae > Chiroxiphia > Chiroxiphia lanceolata. The sequence continues at coordinate 65,956,158 of NC_045639.1, forward strand.
AAATGAGCAGTTTACACTTCTTAGTACTATGCATTTGTACTGAAAAAGCTGCTAGTATTTTTTAAAGCATTTTAAAAAGTATTAACAAGCATGCTTAGCAAGTGGTTCATCCTCTGATTTAAAGAGTGTGCAAAACTTGTTTTATCTACCTACCTTCAATGTTTGCAACCTTTTAACTGCTTTTCAATTTTTAGAAATTTGCTTGAGAAGGACCTATTTATTTTAGCTGCAACTTTAAATGTATTAATTCGTTCCAAGGTATTTCAATTTCTGCTTTCATTTCATTGAAATGCTGTTGGGTTGCTTTTGCTTAAGTTAGTACAGACCTTCTTTCCTGTGTTCCTATACTAATACATCAAGTCCATCAAATTCTCAAAGATAAAATCTGATAGAGCTATTCAATTTCTTTAAAAATACTGAGATTTATAGTAATTTCATAGAGTTGGAATTCAGGCTGCTATGTAACATATATTATGACACAACGTTCAGTTGCATGCATTTTATTTTATTTTTCCATGTTCCATAAGATGCTCATGTCCTTCATTTAGGGAATGAGTGGTGCATATTGAATTTGTCGATGTTCAGTGCTTTTTGTGGGGAGCAAGTCAAGGTCGAAAATTTAAAGATACTTCTGAATCTGGAATTGCTTATATACTTATTTTTTACTTGGGATTTTCACTGAAGTTCGCACCGTTAAATCATAATACCCTTGAAAATACTTTGATTTACACTTTCTGCGGATCACAGCGCTGCATAACGTGAGACACTGCCTGAAGTGAAGAACATTATGGCACTTCTATGCACAAGGACAGGAGTCAAGGGTTGTTTTGAGTACGGGATTTGACCTAGTGTTCTGCAAATGCTTATTATAATATCCTGATCTTAAGTGTGAAATTTCTTTTTTATAGTACCTTTTAAACTACATTGTCCGGCTTCTCTAACCAAAACTAAGGCCTATTCGTGCAAGATAGTGTATGTACGTTTACCAAAAAAAACCCCGAATGGAGTGTTAGGTCCAAGAGCTGAGACTGTGTGTTGATGACAGGAGGGAGGAGAAGGCTTTGTGATTAGAAGGTACTGTTGGCATCACCAAAGACAATGAGAACATAAAAGGTTGAAACCTTGGGTGAAGGACATTGCAGTGATAGTTGTGATTTTCCTAATGGAATTGCACGTGATTTTGTTGTCATTTTTTGCAATTCATTGGTGGAGTTTTTGAGTGTCTGAACTGTGAAGCTCCTTCACAGTAGGAGTTTTTTTTGGTTTTGTTTTTTTTTCTGGGGAGGAAGAAAGCCAAAAGTCTGCTTGCTGACTGCAGAGATATAAGCATTATTAAGAACCATTACCAAAGCTATGGAAAACCTATGTTTTTTCCTGTGTTAATAGCATTGTACAAATGTTAGAAAAGTTGAATTAGAATAAGTGAAAGTGTCCTTTTTTGATATTTCTAAGTTATTTCCTTGGTATGTAAAGTTGAGTGAGGTTATTTAGCTTTTTCATTACATCTGATAGTGTTTCAGAACTTTTTTCTTTTTATATTTTCTATTTTTCTATTTTAATCTAAAGCCTGTCCTTTTAGCTTTCTGTGTCACAGACAACAGAATGGGGAATGTTTGTTGTTTCAGGCATAAAATTTAGAATACAGTGTCTGGACTTTTGCTAAAACAAACAAAAACCAACCAAAGAAAAATACCACCAGAAAACAGAGCACGTTATATTACATGGCCAAAATCTTGAATCTGCTTTTCCACTTATGAGAACTCTCTTGAGCTTTGTAGGTTCTCTGAACACTGGACTGTAAATACCTTCTCTAGGTGGAACATAGAGGCTTTGTGCTTGGAGCCAGGAGAGCAATTCTGAGCCTTCTTCACATTTCCCAGCCCTGAGGGCAAGTCAGCACCATCTTCCTCTGTTGCCTGGTTGAATGCCAATGGAGGACTGGCCTAGGTTCTGTCCTCATGGGAAAAAAAAAATCCCCTGCTGCTTCTTTGTTGTCCATTTTTGTTGCTTCTTGTTAATTTTTAAGATATACAATATATACCAGTCAGAAGACTTTTTTTTTCCCCCAGATATGTGTAGCTTTTGTTTTATTTATTAAACTACTAAGCTATTTATCATAGCTCTTCTGCCAGTAAGATATCTGGGAAGGGCGGGGGTATTTGCTGGAGTTCTTGAAGCACAAAAGATTGTGTTAACACAACCTATTGCATGAATACTTCATTCACTGACATGTACACACACATACCCACATACTTACCCATACTTCCTAGTTAAAAACCAAGATGATGACCTACTGTGTTGTAGTGCAATTGAAACATCCCATAGGATATATCTGGTTATCTTAAAACTTCCGCTGAAAGTCAGTGGCTTTACTGTTTTCACAGCCCTCTTGAACTGCTTTACTCCCTGGGCTCCCTAGATTGTTGCCTGCTCTGCCCTGACCTTTTCTGTTCAGCTGACTTACTTTGTTGTTGAATTCTGTAGCGAGTGACCTTAGACCTTAGGAGATCCACATATACCTGCTGCTTACTAGATAAGCTGTCAAAAGTGAAATTGTGTGCGGGCAACCATCAAGCTTACAAACCAAAACAACTAGTGTTTGCTTTTTAGATGCTATTTGATGTTCTGAAATGAAATATTTAAGAATGGTTAGCATTTGGAAAGGAGGGATTTCAGATTTGGTTTTTGTTCCAGTTTAATTTCTTGTTGTTATATATGCTGCATGTGTTATTCTCCAACAGAAGACCTCTGTTCAAATTATTTTTTAGGCTATGCTTTTAATTATTTTAAAAAATTTGGGAGGGTTTTAAAATTTGTTGACTGTGCTTTTAGTAGTATTTACAGCAGCAACATGAAACTTTCATCAGGAAAATTATAGGTCCAAAGAGTATAGAAAAACTGTTCTACAAGATGTGTAAGAATATCTGACTAATACAGTGTTTTTACAGTGTAATAACTTTTGGTGTTTTATTTGTATGATGAAAACAAGCCAGATTGTCAAAGTAATTTTCAGAGTGCTTACATGTTTTTTTCTTAGGATTTAGCAGGTAACCAGAATACCTTTTCTCTAATATAGTATTTCATGTTTGCAGGTAATATATGCTTTGAACACTAAAAATGATGAACACGAAGCAGCTATCCAAGCCCTTAAAGATGCTCATGAAGAAGAAATTCAACAAATTCTTGCGGAGACCAGAGAGAAGATCTTGCAGTATAAAAGTAAAGTGGCAGAAGAAATGGATCTCAAGAGAAAGATTCAGGTTTTGGAAGAGTCACTAGAAGATCATAAAAAGATGAAACATCAGGCCTTGACAGAATTTGAAGCATATAAGGATAGAGTTGAAGATATGCAGCTTTGTGCAGAAGCTCAGCATGTCCAACGTGTAGTGACCATGTCAAGGGAAGTAGAAGAGATCAGAAAGAAATTTGAGGAAAGGCTACGAAGTTTCATACAGTTGCAAGTGCAGTATGAGAAGGACAAACGTACAGCCCTGGAAGACTTAAAAGCTGCCCACAGGCTGGAGATTCAAGAACTTCTCAAGACTCATCAGAGTCAGAACGCTACCTTAAGTAAGGGGCAAGAAAAACTAGAGGAATTGCATAGACTGGAGCTGGAAGACTTAAACAATAAAGTTGAAGAGTTAAGGCTGGAAAGAAAAAAACTCATTGAGGACTATGAAGGCAAACTCAGCAAAGCACAGTCCTTCTATGAACATGAACTTGACTCTTTGAAAAGATCACAGCTTTTTACAGCAGAAAGTCTACATGCTTGCAAAGAAAAAGAAGTGGAGCTGAGAAAAGAATTTCAAAACCAGGAAAGTATGTTACGGAAGAATCTGGGAAAGCTTAAAACTGAATTGCAAATGGTCCAGGATGAAGCTGCCAGTCTAAGGGAAAAATGCCAAAAACTTCAGGTGGCTCTTGGTACAGCAGAAAACAATGTTCAGGTGAGACTGATGGTGCTATTCCCAAGGTTGTGAACTTTCTTTTCCTATTTATTCTATCTTTACATGAGGCTGGTAGGTTGAGGTAATGGGAGTATGTAAACTTAATTTTATGTCACTCATACTTGCTTATCGTATTCTAAATTTTTGCATTTATTTCTATTTTAAACTTAATTGTTTAATTAACAATGTTTTCACAAGCAGTAGCTGAAATACTGCACACATTTTCAATATGTTACTGGTTTTGGCTGGGGTAGAGTTAATTTTCTCCATAGCAGTTTGTAGGATGCCATGTCTTTGATTTGTGCTGGAAACAGTGTTGGTAACAAGGATATTTTAGTTATCTCTGAACAGTGCTTACACAGAGTCAAGGCCTTTTCTGCCTCTTAACCCACCTCACCAGCAAGGAGGCTGGGGGTGCACAAGGACTTGGGAGGGGACACAGTCAGGACAGCTGAATCCAGCTGACCACAGGGGTACTCCGTGGTACTCTATGGTGCCATGTGAGGGAAGGAAGGGGGAGGATGTTCAAAGTGATAGTGTTTGCCTTCCCAAGTCACTATTATGTGTGATGGAGCCCTGCTTTCCTGAGGATGCCTGAACACCTCTCTGCCCATGGAAAGTGGCAAATGAATTTCCTTGTTTTGCTTTGCTTGTGTGAGTGTGGCTTTTATTTATTAAACTGTCTTTATCCCAACCCACAAGTTTTTCACATTTACCCTTCCGATTCTCTCTCCCATCCTACTTTGGGGGTAGTGAGCAAGCAACAGTGTCATACTTAGCTGCTTACTCAGTTAAACTCCAACACAATTTTATTTAGTGTGTTGGGTTGACCCTGGCTGGATGCCAAGTGCCCACCAAAGCTGTTCTATCACTCCCCTCCTCAAGGCAGGGAAGAGAGAATATAATGGAAGGCTCATGGGTCAAGATAAGAATAGGGAGAAATCACTCACCAGTTACCGTCAAGAGCAAAACAGACTCAGGCTGGGGAAAAGGAAATCAAATCGGAGTAGGATAATGAGAAGTAAAACTAAATCTTAAAAGCACTTTCTTCCCACCCCTTCATCCTTCCTGGGCTTAACTTTATTCCCAGTTCTCTGTCTCCTCCCCCTCCAGCTGCACAGAAGGATGGTGAAGGGGGGTTGTAGTCAGTTCATCACACGTTTCTCTGCTGCTTCCTCTTCCTCAGGGGGAGGACTCCTCACACTTTTCCCCTACTCTACATGGGGTCCCTCCCATGGGAGACAGTCTTCCACCAACTTCTCCGACGTGAGTCCTTCCCATGAACTGCAGTTCTTCACAAACTGTTCCAGTGTGGATCCCTTCCATGGGGTGCAGTCCTTCAGGAGCAGACTGCTCCAATATGGGTCCCCCACAGGGTCACAAGTCCTGCCAGGAAACTACTCCAGTGTGAACTTTCCACAGGGTCACAGCCTCCTTTGGGCACCTGCCTTGGCATGGAGTCCTTCATGGGCTGCAGCAGGACAACCTGCCTCACCATGGTATTCATCACAGGCTGCAGGGGAATCTCTACTCCAGCACCTGGAGCACCTTCTCCCTCTCCTTCTTCACTGACCTCAGGGTCTGCAGGGCTGTTGCTCTCACATACTTTCACTCCTCGCTTCTCTGGCTGTGATTGCTTTTGCTCAGTAACACTTTCTTTTTTTTAAATCTGTTATCTCAGAGGTGCTCCTACTGTCACTGGTGGGCTCGGCCTTGACTAGTGGTGGGTCTGTCTTGGAGCTGGCTGCCATTGGCTCTGTCAGACACATGGGACGCTTCTAGCAGCTTCTCATAAGAGCCACTGCTGCAGCACCCCCTAGGCTAACAAAACCCTGCCACACTAGCCAAGTACATTTGGAAACTAAAGTTTCTTATCCCTAAAGAGAGACAAGACATCCCAGAAATACAAAGACTGGGGATTTTTTTGGTCAGCAACAAATAGGACTGGGTATGCTGGACTTGAATAAAAAGATTCTGAAATTCTGCTCATTTTTTTGGTAACGGGGCTGAGGTTTGAGGAACAGCATTTTCTGTGGGTAAGCTTGAGCATCTTGTCTTGGATTTATAGTTACTCTCAACTTACAAAACCTTAAATGTGATGGTCATAGTAATTTTGGAAGCATCATTGGTTAGAGCTAAGATGGGCCATGAGCTTTTCTCATTTACTGTCTAATTCCAGCCCATCTTTTGGACTGTCCTTCCATCTTGTGTAAAGGCTACACAACATAGTGAAGGAAGACTGCTGCCTTTATCAGATGTTACATTCAGAATACGTTTTTCCAGTTTCCCAGGGGGCCTGCCAAGAGTTCATTTCCAACTCTGTTCAGTTAACGAAGCAGAACTCTTGCCCTTCAGTTGACTACATTGATAAAGCAGGTTTCTGGCAAGCTGCAATGAAGAGGAAACCCAATGTATGTTGATCATTCCTGCAAGAGGAAGAGTCTGGTAGAGTATTGGTAGCAGATTTTAAAGTCAGGTCCTACTCTGGTCACTGTGGTTGAGATGATCAAAAGCATCATCTAGTGTCTATGTTTCATTACTGTCCTGTACAGTGTTTTTCCCAGTTCTCTTTTCTGCTTTAGTTTCTGAAATGACCCTTTACTATTTCAGTAACTTGAATGATAAGAAATCTGTATTTCCTTTTAAAACAGAACAGGATTTTCTTTTCCTTCCTCCATGGCTGAGAACACATCATCATGCTATCCAAGATATGCTGTTGTGAACAGCATATTTGAAGTTTAGAATCACAGAACCATAGAATAGTTTGTGTTGAAAGGGACAGTAAAGATCATCTAGCTCCAGCTCCACTGCCATCCGCAGGGACACCTTGCGCTAGACCAGCTTACTTAGAGCCCCATCCAGGCTGGTCTTGAACGCCTCCAGGGATGGAGAGTTCACAACCTCTCTGGGCAATCTTTTCAAATGCTTCACCACCCTCACAGGAAAGAAAGCATTTCTTCCTAATATCTAGTCTAAACCTATCCTCCTTCAGCCAAGGCCATTCCCCCTTGTCCTGTCACTACATGCCCTTGTGAAAAGTCCTTCTCTGAGTCTCTTTTAGTCCCCCTTTAGGTACTGGAAGGCTTCTTGAAGGCCCCCACCCAGAGCCTTACCTTCTCCAGGGTGAACATTCCCAGCTGTCTCAGCCTGTCTTCATAGAAGTGTACCAGCCCTGTGACCACTGAGTGTATTCCTCTGGAGTTGTTCCAACAGGTCCTTGTCTTTCCTGTGTTGGGGGCCCCACACCTGGACACGCAGTACTGCAGGTGGGGTCTAACAAGAGCAGAGTAGAATGGCAGATTCACTTCCCTTGATCTGCTGGCCACACTCCTTTTGATGCAGCCCAGGATACAGTTGGCTTTCTGGGCTGTGAGTGCACATTGCCGAGTCATATTGAGCTCTTCGTCCCCACGTCCTTCTCCTTGGGGCTAATCTCGATGCATTTTCCACCCAGCCTGTATTTGTGCTTGGGATTGCTCTGACCCAGGTGCAGCACTCTGCACTTGGTCTTGTTGAGTTTTGTGAGGTTCACACAGACCCACATGTCAAGGTCTCTCCGGGTGTCATTCCTTCCCTCCAGCACACTGACCGCACACCGCACAGCTTGGTGTCATCAGCGAACTTGCTGAGGGTGCACAAAATCCCGCTGTCCATGTTGCCAAGAAAGGTGCTAAAAAGTGCTGGTCCCAATACCGACCTCTGAGGAACATTTGATTTAAGTAAATGCCCAGCTCTCATTTATATGTCTCCACGTGCAGCTTAAATCTGAGTCAGTACTAGAAGCTCAGAGTTGCAGTGAAGGACACTGTAAACTGCTGTGAATATATGATGTATTTTTTAATGTGAAGAACTCTCACATATTAGAAACCAGGTTTCCAAAGTTGGCCCCCAAACTCTGTGGACCATTTTACAGTTTATATGTTTTCATATATTTTGAATATTATCATGTTTCTGTTATGCATTATTGCCATGCCATATATCCACTATCTTGTTTTTCAAAAAATATTTTTAAAGTATTACATATAACACAAAATCGATATGGCAGTAATATTACACTATTTCAGCTTTTGTATGAAGAAAACTTGTTTGCTGAAAGGTCTTTTCTGTGCCTTTTAACCTAATGCTCATTTAAATTTACATGATGATAACAGGTATTGTGTGTTTCCTCTAGGTTCTTCAAAAACAGCTAGATGATGTGAAGGAGGAGGAGATGTCATTGTTAAGCAAACACAAAGAAGTGGAAAGCGAGCTCGCAGCTGCTAGAGAGCGCTTACAGCAGCAGGCCACTGATCTTGTTCTCAAAGCCAGTATGTATGTCAGTAACTTAATCTGGAAATGAACTTCATCCTTTTATTCTAACCTTTCCTTTTTCTGTCAGCGTTGTGCAGGTTTAGAGTTTCTGAAGACTGTTTAATGCTTTCCATAGAAATTTGTGACAAGTTTTGGTATTCTTTTAACTTTTTTGATATCGCATGCATTGTACTTAAGACTCTTATTTTGTGTACTTATTTCTCCAGGTGTTCTACTTGAATGGCGTGTACATATCTTCCAGGCCTTGGAACTGCATTTGTGCAGAATGCTTATGCTGTGTGTCTGTCCTCCGCATAGTCACTGAAACATGCTTCCGGCTCCTCCATCTTTTTTAGTTGTCTTTTCTTTTTGCTGACACTGTGGGACTTTGCTTTTTACCCACTGTCAGAATACTTATCGGATAATAAATCTCTTAAGGTTTTCTCTATAGCTGTTCTTTTTTTGCTCCTTTGTGTTTGTTGGCATATGGAAAGGCATAAAAAATTGTTTAAGACCTGGCTGTACATGCGCAGGTTTTCCCTCTTAGGCCATGTCTCCCTAGTGAACTGCTGAGTGGTAGGGAATTGGCCCAAGAGCTTGAACTTGGTCAACTATATGATAGGTAGGGTCTTGGGCTGAAAAAAAGGCCCTGGCTTATCTTTGGCCTTGTTCAACAAGGCCAGTTGTAGTGATACCTGATTGTTTTCCATACAAATTAGCACAAGCTCAGGAATAGTGTAGGCTACATATTTGAGCAATATAGTGGCCAGCAGGGGCCTGAGAATGCAAGGTTCTACTGGATGCAAACATCTGAAAGGAATAGGCTTGCCACCTGTTCCTTGAGTATCTCAGATGGGAATCCGACCCCCCAAAAGGTGTTTTGTGAGGCACTCATAGAAAAATTGATGGCCTGAGACGGCTGGGGGGAAAAAAGCCCCTGTTCTCATACACTTTTCAGCCGTTACTGTTTCATTCCTTAGGCAGAAACATGTGAGCGGTTCACCAGGCCACCCCAAATAAAGTGGAAATAAACTTAACTATCCAGGCTGTTTTTCCATTTTACTAATGGCATCAAGTCAGCTAGCCTGTGATTGAGTCCAGCCCTGGTCTCCTCTGGCACTGAGGCTTTTAGCTTTACCAGAAATCCCTGTATGTCTGTGCTGTTGCCAAGCTCAGTGGCACTGTCAGTGGTACATCTTTTATTTTACAGTGCATCACTGTGCAACAAGAACCAGGATCCCTGTTTACATTGGTGCCACCAAGCCATCCCCATGTAATGTAATTGGCTTCCAGCCTGTTTCAAAATGGTTTCTGACACTGGCCCACTGCCATCTCCCTGATTTTCAGCTCACACTGTCAAAAATCCTGCTTCAAAGAGCCTGAATTCTCATACTTAATTACCATACAGAGTGTTTACTCATCATATTGCAATTTCAGAACACTGTATTGAGTCTATTTCGGACAATTAATACATTCTTCTTCCATTTATCCTGAGATTCCCAGCTTGGAACTTCTGCATTTCATACCTTTTGTGTAGAGCGTGAGGAATGGGAAACCTGTCTTGTGTGACGGTATTGCTAGGACAAAAGCTCTAGATCAGTGTGTGTGCTTACAATAAAATATACATGGCATACTTCCCAGCAAACTAAAAATTCTTCTCTCCTTGCTACATTCTGAAATTCTGAGTTTGAAAGTACCTTTCTTAAATGGCCGAACTTTTGAAACAAGTTTTTTTTCTTTTTTTTCAAAATGTTGTAGAAATTAAGCATACCCATTATCTTAAGTTTTTCTCTTCAGTTTTTAGTTTTACAAACAAAAATACCAAAATGATTCGTAGAATTCTTCAGGGCTTAGTACAAGTAAAGGTGTGCATTTTTTATGAAAATACCATTAATTTTGAAGCTTTTTTAGTTTTCAAATTTCATTATATATCCCACTGTTACTCCCTTCACATCAGTGTCCACAGATAACAAAGGCTAAAACAGGGGTTTTTTTGGCACATCTTCCTTTTAAGCACAGATAGAAATGAATCATGAGGCTCAGTGATTTTGTCTTATGAGAAACAGTAGCACGCAGTCCACTTTCTTAGCTATTTCTTAGTAACTTAAATTTAAAAGCAATACTCTGCTATTAAAACTCAATCTGTCATTTTTGAGGGTTATAATAATGAGAGAGGAAACAAAGAAGTCTTACCTAGGAGTTGTGACTAAAAAAAGGAATAAAAATTATTCTGAGCAAACAATACCTCTCATCTTTCAGTTGAACAAACCTAGAAGCATCCTCTTTTCCAAAATAGTCTTCAATCCACTCCAGAGCCTCTCCCAAAATAACAGGAATTTCACTGCTATAGTCAGTTATGTAGTGGTAGTATTTTCAATAATACAAATATGCATCAAAAAGAACAAGGACAAAAGTTTCTGAAGTCATAAACCTTTTTCCACTGGTTGTGTGAAGGACAGATGATTCTATTGTCTAGTTTGAAGTTGTTGGGGTTTTTTTGTTGATTGTTTTTTAAAAATATATCTAAAGAAATAAAAATAAAAAGCAAGCCTCTAACCTGCAATACTTTACTATAGAGAGAATGAGTTTTGTTACATCTTTTAGTCATACCCGTATACCAAAATAAACAAAGTTTATTAGTAGTATTATTATTCATTCTGTAAGTTTTACAGGAGCTAAAGCTATGTATCTAGCATGCTGGCTAAATTATGAGTTTTGATAAAACAATAATATTTTTACCTTTAGATGTCAGTGTTTTGCTTTCTATTGTGTAGCTTCTCATGGGGTGAAAACGTGTGGTTTTAGGGTGGGTAAGTTCTTCAGATAGACTGTCAGTATTCACAGTGTTGCCTACTTCTGCTTTACCTTGAGAGTCAATATGCAACTTTGAACCAGGAAAATTGAAACTAAAGGAGCCCCAGCACCAAGTACTCTACTGTTGTTGGACATTTTGTAAAAGTAAAAAAGACAGAAGTGGAGAGGAAGAGAAGTATTGCAGTGAAGACAAGGGAGATACTACATGCAAGCTTCCACTAGATTTGTACTGTCACTGGAGTTTGACTGTGCACTTCAATTGCATGAAACCAATGATGTGAGGTTTTAAAGAGCTGTTTTGTTTTTAGGTCACATTGGAATGCTTCAAGCTACTCAAATGACTCAAGAAGTTACAATCAGAGATTTGGAATCAGAAAAATCTAGACTAAAGGAAAAATTGTCCCAACTGGAAGAGGAAAGAAACTTATTACAAAGCAAAACACAGAGTCTGGATGAGCGACAAAGGCAGCAAATTCTGGCATTGGAGAAGGTTAAACAGCTTATTGGCTTTAGCTGAATAAAAACAAAAGACATAGAATTCTCAGGGGAAAAAAAGATTATGTTTTAATTTTTGTTTGGCGTGACTGGACTAGGACCAGTATATTTCAAGTATGTCTCATGTAACAACATTGACTAATGTAGAGTGTAAAGTGAGATTAGAGGGAGGTTCAGACTGCTTTGGACATCTTTTAACAATTTCATTTGATTTATGACCTGGTGTGTGTATGCCTAGTATCTAAAGTGTCTCAGGAAGGACAAACGTGAAAGGGCTAAAGAACGGTTTTAAAAGCCATTTGCTGCAAATGCACTGAACATATTTGAAAGTACTGTACTGAAATTCTCTATAGGCTTGATACCTGATTGCTGTTTTCCCAGATTAAATAGAGGGAAAAGTAGATTTTTAGTAAGGATATATTGCTTTGCATGGATCTGTTGAAACTACCTTTTTGGTTATGGAATTATGTAGTCAGTGCTTCTTGTTTGCTTAGTTTGTTTTATATGGAAGTTAATTTTTGGTAGATTTATCTCATCAGTAATATTTTTATGGTTTCTTTTCTGCTGTTCAAATTTTTTTACTACTTAATAGATTTTTTTTTTCCTGTATTTTATAGAAAGTAAATGAAGCAAGGGAAACACAACGTGAATATTATGAGAAGGAGCTGGTAAAATTGCAAGCAAGATTGGAAGGAGAGGCAGCACAGTTAAAGGAGGCTCACTCCAAGACCTTAGAAGAGCTGGCATGGAAACACCATACTGCAATTGAGGCTGCACACAGTAATGCTAATAAGGATAAGAAGAAACTGCAGATGGTAGGTTTGTGTTTTCTTAGTAATCGAACATATTACAAAAGTCAAATGTCACAGTTTGAATCTTGCATGGTTTTGTTTTATGGCAGGTTAATTTGGAATTACCTACAGGTCTGCTGGGTCTCTCTGAAGAAACTGCTTAGCTTTCATTTAACTAACAAATGTCTTGAAAAAAAAAAAAGCACTTGTATTGTCATTTGTCTGCATACAGAAGAGAAGTTTTCAAATTAGACAACTATCTGTTCAAGTATAGTAGCTGTTTCTTCCTGGCATTTGTGACCCATATTCAGAAGGGTTGGTATATCAATCAAGATCAGTTCTTCTGAAGAAGATGAAAGATTATATTATTATAACATTTATAGAGAATTTTCACAAACAGTCCAGAAAGACAAAATGGCACTATATTAGGACTTGGCTATATGTGTACTCAGAAGATGACAACAGCAGTTCCTAGCTTACATCATAAAATTGTGCTCACTGTACAGGATTCTTTTACTGGAATCCTGAAACTAAAAGGCCTTTTTTTGTTTCACAAAATTGACCTTTTTTTGTCGGGATGAGAGGATCATTTGTGAATTATTTCCTTATCTGATTGTCTGTGCCTTATACACAAATTTTGCCTTACACAGGAAATACAGGATAAAGATTAATTGTTTAATTCAAGGCTTTGTTATGCTCCTCTGATGTATTCACAGGAAACATACCAAGCAACACAGTTGTAGTTAGTGTTGTGCATCTCAGACTGAGGTTGAGTTTGTTTTTGTAAATTGTTTTACTAGTGTGTTGCTTCTTAGTTTTATTTTTGATAAATCCCAATTTTTTTTGTGTGTTACGCAGTAATTGAAGTTGTTCTTCGAGATATATGTGTATCTGATCTTTCAAATTTACTTTCTTTGTACCTTTAAACATGCCTGTTATTAAGACAATGTCTCTTAGGGGTTTCTGGGTATATTTTTCTTTTATTTCAGTACAATGTGGGGTTCTTTTTATTTTCTTTTGTTTTGTTTGTTACTAAAATAATGTAGAGAATAAAACAAAGGATATAATAAAATATCTTAAATAATTAAATTAGTTGAAGTAAGGAATACTTCTGTAAATGTGAGAACTCTGAAATTATTTTAACAAAGGAAAACTAAGTATGAAATGATGTTAGGATCGAGATCTGGGTAAATCTTAATCAGATTTCATTGATCTTAAATCTTAATCAGATTTCACTGTCTCCTCTGTCAAACCTTTCTCACTAAGCACATGTTGTGGTGTTTGAGTAATCCAAGGAAGAAAACAAGCTTAAATGCAGAGAAGAATTGAACTTAGTATAAGGAAGAAGCATGGTTACCAGAAGCCTTGGGATAGAGGACATGAAGATTTATTAGGACTGGAAGCCTGGGAAATGCATCTGGTGTTTGCAAAGTTCTGAAAAAAATAGAACAGAAGAGAATTCTACAGGATTAGAGTAGGACTCAAAAAATAGCTTAAATATTTCTTTTTGCTTCAATTCTTCCATCTATAAAATGAGCTGTAAAAATGGCATCGAGAGGATTAGGAAAATAAGAGTTGCTCATAATTTTGCAGTACTGCACAGCTGTACTGACAAGTATCATTAAAGAACTATTTATTCTGTTATCAGAATAGGGTCTAAATAGCACTAGTGGAATTTAACAGACAGCAGATTTCAGCATGAACAAGATAAATTGATCCAAGTTTCATTGAGCAAGGACCCTTTGTCCCACAAGGAGACTGATCTGGGACCAGTGAGAATAACAGGTACTTGTTGAGTTACATTGTGTAGCAGAGTTAGTGACAGTGTAACCTTCTGTTTTGTCACTCTGTCCAACTTACATTGTGAAGGAAGAGATTGTGCAAGCAGTTTACACAGACATTATTTATTACCTACCTCATACCCTAACATAGTGCTATAACTAACAAGCTAATAGGCTTAATGTGCTTACACCCCTCGCAAAACACTTGAAGAGTCTCTGGTTTTGGGTGAGGAAGGCTCGGCATCTCTTGCTTCTTGAGTCAGCTGGATAACACTGTGATTCTGTCATGCAGCTCCCCGGTTTTCTCTAGAGTTTTATATCTTTTTAGGGCTGTTTTTTCTTCTTTAATACTTGAGCTCTCTCTCTCTCCCCCTGTGTCTGCAATCTTACCAATATCTGCAGTTATACTTTTTGTTTCGGGTTGTCTCTGTTCTACATATTCTCATAGCTGTTTTCTGAGGTATTACTGATTTCTCAGAAATCTGAGCCCAGGGTTGCACAGAGGCACTGAATCAATGCTAAGCCTTGCATTACAGCTGAGCCCCTAGGAAGGAGTTAATTAAGGAACCTCTATAGCTGCACAGAAAACCTTGAAGTCCTGTATGACATGACTCTGGAGCACATTGCTTGGCAACCTTAATTTTCATCAATAAAACATTGTGGTATAATAAATTATATAGTATATTCCACTGAAATATGTGATGAAGTTCTTAATTTTAACATATTTCCTTTAAAGAATTTTGTGAAAGAAATTGTTCTTCTGAAAATGTATTCTGAATATTAATAAAGCTGAAGTGTAAATTTATAGTTTTCCTTGAAAAAGAGAAAGGTTTCTAACATATATATATATACACAACATAGGCTCACGTAAGACAAATATAATTCATTCAACAGTTACTTTCAGAATTTGGCTATTACACCACAAAGACTGAATGAAAACAGAGGTGTTACTTAATTCTTTCCATGTAGTTAAACTTGAAAACTAATTATTGATTTCTTTCGGTTCTATGTAAATTTTGTAGATATAGTGTAGGTTGTTTTTTTTTTTTTTAATCATAACAGCCTGAAAAACTTCACAGAGCTCATTCTGGATTTTAAGATTTACTATTTTCTGTGGGGGTTATGTGTAGGAAATAGATGGCTAAAGGCTGAAGGACATGCATATTATCAGTGTAATTTTATAAAAAGTGAAACCTTCTGTCAACTCAAATTGAAAAACTGGAAGTGAATATAGTTTTAATGATTTTGATAATTAATTGAGAGGGAAGTTCTGTTTGTCTCTATTTTGTGATTAATAAAGGATGTTACATTATAAAATAAATGGGATAATTAAGACATTCATCATAAAAGGAAATAAATATTCATATTTTATGAGTTTAAGGAAAGGGTGATTCTTGGTTGAGATAAAGAACATTTATGCCAGTAAGAATCATTTTCATGTGGGACATCTCTACTTTGCAATGACTGTATGGCAAGTATTTAATATTTCTTCCATCCTTCTTATCTCTGAAGGAGTTGGAGCAGCAGTTTGAGAAGGAGAAACTACATTTGGAGGATGACAAGAATCAGCTCCGACAACAGTTGGAAAACATGAAGGAAGAGCTGACAACAAAACTGACTTCTGCCAATCAGGAGGCAAGGGTTAACTTAATTGTTTCAGCTGTGTGTCCTTTGTGCTAGACCACATTTCATCAACAGTGATCTTGTGCTGAGAGTCCAGGACAGCGGTAGGACTATGCTGTTCAGTCTGTTTAGTGCCTTATTTCTGTTTAAAGTGGAGTATTCTTCAAAGATGATGAATTATTTGACTGCTGCTGAGCGTTGATTTTCTTTTCCTTTACAAAATTAACAAAGTGGGAGATGGAGCTTTTGTTGATGTAAACAGCTTTTCATTTTTAACTCTGCTTATATTCTGATTAGATACACAGACCCCTACGCAAAATATCAAGAGACAGAGAGAAAATTAACAGTATTTAAACCCATATTTAGTTACAATTAACATATTGGAAATTCTGGTCAGCTACCTGACTTGAAAATGTTCTTCATATATTTTCATCAAAAGATGACATGAAATACTTACAGTAAGACCCAAATTATTTGCGATGTTTTGTTATATGCAGTGTTAAATGTATCATATTTCAAGACAGTTTTAATATTTTGAGTTTGAAATTACTACCTTTTCATAGTATAATATGTTTATACTAGACATACATTCTACTGATAACAAAAACATTAATCCGTTCTTTTCTGGAACTTTCGCCTTGTTTCAAGAAAATTATTCATCAGCCTCACTGTTCAGCAAGGCCCTACACAGGATTTCAGTGTGTGCTTTAAGACAGACTTAAGCATGAATTTAAGTACTGTTTTGCAGCAACATTTTTCATTACTATTTTCTATACAGTGCAAGTTCTGGAGAGAACAGGTGTCTAATTCTGGTGGCTTGCAAATTGCACAAATGCTAAACTAGCTGAAGAACAAAACTGCTTGTTTTTAATGTAATTAGTGGGCGAGACTGCCCTTTTGAAAGTATAGATTAACATACTGAAGTATAGCTTTATGTGTTAATATATATTGCGATATTAATAGTATATTAATTTACATGATAATGTATTAAATTATTGCCATCGTGGCTGGGCTTTGCAAACAAAGATTTGGGGAGGGCTCTACCCACATTTGCTACAAGCGCGCTGGTGGCTAAAAAGGCCAATGCCAGATAGACATGTCCCGTTGCAAAAGGCACAGCAGAAAGACTCCTTAGGTGGTATATTCTGCAGGACATGATTCTTTCTGTGTTGTCTTTTCTCCTCAAGAGTGATCCTGCGTGCGTGCTCAAAGGAAGCATCAATGTTATAGATGGTGTGTCTCCAGACCTCCCGATTGGAGGCCAGAGTAGACCAGTTATGTTGATCAATATGGCCAAGGCTGAGATGATGTTTCAGGGAGTCCTTGTATCTTTTCTTCGGGGCTCCTCTCTTGTGGCAGCCGGTGGCAAGTTCACCATAAAGCAAGATCTTAGGGAGGTGGTGGAACTTCATCCTTGAGATATGTCCTGCCCGATTAGTATATACTTCCAGAGTAGTACCTACCAGATAGATAGGTATGACAGAGATTATATAATAGCAGAGCAGCTGAATCTCCCATCTTTGGAGTTCAGCAGCACTGCTGATGAGTCACTCATGAGTACCAGTTAAATAGGAGACTGTGCTTCCTTCTGATGGTTGTGTGTGCCTTTGCCAGTGCATCCAAGCTTAGAAAGCTGCAATTGAAGCTGGAACTGCTCCTGCTCTTTTAACATTATGCTTATCTGCGTTCAAATTGATGAAAATATGGTGTATTAGTTATTTATGATAACAAAATCAAACACAAGTTTATTTTTCATTTCAATATTAAAGAAAGTTTGTATGCTATTTTTTCTTGTTGCTGAATTAGATCTGAGGAGAGCACTGTTGTCGTTCTATTGTCACTCAACACTGTAGGCTTAAATTTAGTTGTTCTTTCTCAGCTTCTCTTGGGTTCCTGAGCAATAAACTTGCTCTTTCCTTAAAGGAAATAACTTCAAATGTTTTAAGAATGAATTTTTGTTACCTAACTGCTATGAAGTACAGGCTTGAAAAATTCATCAGCACACTGAAATAAGAAAACAGAGGCATAGCTAAGGAATAGAAGATTAACATAAACTAAAATAGTGAATTAGGGCCAGCTGCTATTTAGTATTTGAGTTTATATACATTCCTATACCAGGATAAATATAATATAGTGTATATTGCATATTGAAAGAATGAAAGAAAATGTACAGGCAATAAATTTGCAGTGGTCTGTAAATCCACTCCACGTGCTATGGAGGAGATTTGTTTCATTTCATTATATGTTTATGTTGAGCACATGAAAGAAGTGCCTCACTTGTAACCACAGCTTACCCTTAGATCTCTATTGACAACAGACAGCAGTTTCTCAATGCCTTCACTGACCTGGAAGAAGATTCCCTATGATGTGTCTGGCACATCATTAGCTTAGCTCTTATGTTTCTACTGTTGCATCCTTTTTTTTGGTTTGTTTAAAGTTACAGAAGTCATTTAACAGTAGGCATGTATTTATTACTTTCTGTGGATGTTAGCTTAGTTCTGGCTTCCCTGCTGAGAAAGCTGCTTTTGAACCCATGCCATCCTCTTTTCTTTTTGACAGACTATTTGGTGGCAATTATCTTGGCTAAAGGACGAGGAAGATTCAAGCCTCATTAGGTTGTTCCTAGTACTAAGCTATTTAAGAACAGTGTAATATTAAATACTCAACAGAGATTTTTTTGAGAGTTCAGGTTAAGTCAAGATAGTGGCTTTCTCACATATATATCAGGATGAGGCTGGCTGTTTGCTCTGTAGGTTTGTTTCCTTTCACTGGAGACCAGCCAAGACCTTTTAGAAAGATGCTTTGTTTGTGTCACTCTTACAGAGCAATCTAGGGACTTGCTGTCTCCATGCAGAGGATTTCTGATTATATTGCTAAGGATCGTTTTAAACAGCCTCCAGCATTGCTTTGTTAACAGCAGAATATATCTTTAGCCCTATGAGTGGCATTCCTGCATGCTCCCCTAGCCTACAGGACTGCTGTTCAAGTTTCATGCAAGTGGTTTGCTATTACCAGATATGTAGGTAGCAGTACACTTCCAGGATATCAATACAGTTTTGAGGACAATTCTTCATGTAGGAATCCTCCGTCATGTGGTAGTGCTTTTTAGGGATTTACTGGTTGTTTGAATGTAATGCAAAGGAGCACAGAGACAAGTGCTCGAGTTTACATTAGTTCTTCTCTGAGATCTGTCATGCCAAAAAAATTTTAGATTCCTTTCGGAGAGGAAAGGAGGAGTCCTTGTTTTTAGACATTCCATGGTTGCCTACAGAGGGAGAGAGTTCTGGGAGGGAGGGGTGGTGCCCCTGGGTATATTATAAAGAGTATTTGCATATCATTATTCTAACAAACAGAAAGAGTGGTTGTAACTCTTACCTGTTCATGCCTGCAAACCAAAGCAGGGACACTTGTGCCATTGTGAATGAAATTCATCTCAACATACAAAGGCAATGGCATAGACTACTGCTTCTGCAAAAACTTTAGTTCCAATTAGCTGCTGTTCTTTGGTTCCTCCTGACTCCTGTTATTCTGTTTTTCCAGTCTACATACTTAAAATTTTTTATCTCTCCTGTAGCTGGTGAACAATGTTCAATCTCTAATATTTTTATCTGAAACAAAGAAGTATAGTATCGTCATTTTACGGATGGGGACCTGAAGCACAAACAGGCAGAAAGGAAGTGTTACGTGGCAGTTAAGGAAATTACCACATTATACTCTACAGGTATTAGATTGAGCTTTAACTAGGCTAATTTATGGACAGGTAGCAATCTGAAAACAGAGAAACTTATACCTTAACACAAGTTAATTTATGTATTATATTAGAGTTTATGTATTTTGAAATAGTTCTCATTAATTTGTATAAAACATGCTTTCTCACAGTAAAGTTAGAGGCAATTTCAGATCTTCTATGTAACCTTGCAAAGTGCATCAAACACACATTGGATATAATTTTTTTTTACTTGTAGAAATCCTTTAATTGAGTCTTTGATTTTATAATATTACAGGAACTTGTTTTTAAGTATGGAAATGTTAAATGATATTAAAGGAGAACAGGCTGTGCAACTTAAAAATTTGCTTAGGTCAGAATTAGAAAATACTGAAAGAAAATGAAACCAGGTTGGCTTGGCTGCCATTAGTAATAGTTATGGAAATGACAACTTTCTTTGTTTTATCATAGGTGTGTCGTCTGCAAGACCTTGTACGAAAAAGTGAGCAAGGCCTTGGGACTGCAGAAGGACATATCTCCAGTCTTCAAGAAGCTCAGGAAATACTACAGAAAGAACTAGAATTAACTAGAGCAAGACTGCGAGAGACCACGGATTCCTTGTATAGTGTTGAGGTAACCGTAATGTTGGAGAATAAGTTGTGCAAAGCACAGTCACAGTGATTTTGGTCTTGTTTTTAAAATGGCAAGAAGTATTATGATGTTCACATTATTGAAGGAGCCTCATGTGGCTTCATTAAAAGAAAGATTTCTATATCTAACAGAGAAGGAAAAAAACCCTGAAAAGTAGGATGGGTTGTTTGGGGTTTTTTCTCCTTTTTTTTGGTTGGTTGTTTGGTTGATTGTTTTGGGGTGGATGGTTTTTTTGTTGTCAAAACATTTTTAGTATTTTAACAGGTAGTGCTGCATCTTTCTGTGGTTAATATAAATAGTAGCTGTGGCAAAATATGTTCAGAGGCTGGATAGAATTTCACAAGAATGTAAAAACTGTATGTGTTGCAATGTTGCTATTCCAGACAGTTCATGTCTTGCTGCAAAATAAGATCCAGAGCTTACTAGTGCTAGAATTCACTAAAACATATTTAATGTTTTCCTTGAGTAATGGGCACAGTCTTCATTTTAGTCTCAAATTTAGAATTTCAGTAGAGACTTGAGGATACTTTATAGATATATGCTATGATATCTTGAAAGATAGCAGACTGTCACCTAGAAAATGTGACCACTTTGAACCATTGAAGCAGTTAATCTGTCTACACAAATGTATTGTCATTTTAATTGGCTTAGTTGAAACTAGAACAGTCAGTTAGTCTGTCAATAACTCATTGACTGTAATACTAAGTAAACATTTCCTTTTTCTTTCCTCAGTAGATAATGTACATTTTACAAGATCACAGAAATGTTTGGAGTAGCAAATATTAAAAAAAAATTTCACTGAACCTGTTTTCTTATTTTCATAACAAAACCAGCCAGAAACTGGTATATTTTTTTAATTTCTTTCAGCTATGGTCATTTGGTGTGCACCATATTACAATTTATAACTTCCTTTGTATTTTCTTGTAATTTCTGTAAGTGTCCTTATGAACTAATATTGCTCTCTTCACCTATTAAAATATTTCAGTAGTTTCAGTAGAAGGTTATTAGCACTAACATTTATCTTAACAGATTTTAAAATATATAAAAATGCTACATTTTAAAAAGTCTTAATTAAATTTAGAGAGCCATGTTTGTGTCTCATGTATGAAGCAAGCACTGCTGAAGAAAATTCATGTAAGGCTTTCTAGGTAGTACCTAATACTATTCTAGTATGGTAAAATTTGAACAGAAATTGATAGGCATTTTAAAGATAGTGTTTTTTGTGTTCAGACTGTGAAACCTTGTTTCTAGCAGGTTTGTCCAATCAAGAAACAGAAAGAAGTTATATGAACTTTGTATCAAATACAGATAACTCAAGCTTTGAAATTCAAATACTGAATGTTTGATGTTTTAAAAATTTTAAAAAACAATCAAAGCCTTCTTGACAAGGACCCAAGCAACCTACTTTAGTTCTGGAGTTAGTCCTGCAGTAAACAGGACTTAATGACCTTTTGAGGTTCTTTGCGACATAAATTGTTCTGTGGTTCAATGTAATGGTATTTGAAAAGACTACTTGAAGAATGACCTATTGGAAAATTGCTTTTTATAGTAATGTAGACTTCTGTTTCACAAGTATGAAATATCAGCAGATGTTTAGGCATTAATTGTGCATAATTAGGAATTATACACTGAAGAAGTTGTAGTTCAAATTTTATGAGTCAGTTGTAACTGTTATTTCTATTATAAATATATTCATTTGAGGCTTAAAATATGTTTTTGCTGCTGATCAGTCTCTATTGTAAAGTTTGTGTTTGCAGGGGGAACTAGATCAGGAGAGACAACAGCACGAGGCAATGATTGCTGCCATGAGAGAAGAGGAAAAGTTCAAAGTTGACAGAATGGCACGTGACTTGGAAATAAAATGGACAGAAAATCTTCGGCAAGTATTTT
Organism: Chiroxiphia lanceolata; assembly: GCF_009829145.1. Taxonomy (NCBI): domain Eukaryota; kingdom Metazoa; phylum Chordata; class Aves; order Passeriformes; family Pipridae; genus Chiroxiphia; species Chiroxiphia lanceolata. Next base: position 65,978,146 of record NC_045639.1, read on the forward strand.
TTTTTCCTCTTTCATTCTTTAATAACAAATGAACTATGTATTATATGCAAATGTACTTTCAAATGAAATGTAAAGCAAAGGTTTCTGCTATTATCTAAGATTTTTCCAATTACTACTGAAATCTTAATTCTTTTTCACTTCTTGCACAAGGTCCACTGCATTGTAGTTATTTGACCTTTATTTTTAGACAGGAATGTAATAAGCTTCGTGAAGAGCTGAGGCTGCAGCATGAAGAGGATAAGAAGGCTGCCATGACTCAGCTGTTGCAGCTGAAAGAACGTGAAAAAAATGCAGCAAGAGATGGATGGCAAAAAAAGGTTGAAGATCTTTTAGACCAGGTAACTATGGTGTCTTTGAGAATTGAAAAGCCATTACAATTTAGTTGCAGGTGGTTTATTCCTAGTTAGCTGCATTGAATTGGTTGTGATATCTGACTTTGAAAAGAAATTTCTTAGCATAGTGCTTTTTAACCTAATCGTTATAAAATATTTTACATAATATATGAACATAATTTAATTATATGAATGTTCTTCTTTACATTAACTGTGAGTAAAACTTTTTACAGTTTTGAGGGGAGATGTGGCAGGATGTTAACAATCTCACATCTTCACTACAAGATTTTTTTGATTCTGTTTGCTCACCTGTTCTGCTGTTAAATATCTACCTATGCTAATTGGTTGGACTTAGAGTTGTCCCTTATCTTTACAAAAATAATAATTCCCTATCTGTACAAGAATAACACTGTACAAGTCATGGAAAAATCAAAATGTCTGGGATATTTTGGGATAATTTTGTATAAATATTGAGGGTTTTTGTTGGCAACTCATATTTATAATCTCAGTTACATTAGATAACTCAGAGAAAATATTTGCTTTGTACTTTTTCCAAGTCATAAATTCTATAGAATTGGTTTTATTGACTCCAGTTTGAAGGAATAGCTGATAATGAACAAATACATTTTAAAGTAAGAGAAACAGATTTTGGAACTCATTAAATGGCTGTGATTTCAGGGTGTTATTGTGGAATGGCTTTTAATTTGCTGTCTAATTTGAGAAGTCTAATAACTGAACACACATTTGATTATACAGCCTCTTATAGGAGCATATAACAATATATTTTGCTGACAGGAGAATTTAAGCTTGTGAAATCTTGTGGTTTAGACTCATAAAAGCTGGAGGTTTTCAAAGTTCTTTTACAACATGAACATAATAAGATTTGGACTCATTTGATTTTAAGTTTCAAGTTACACAAGCCTTAAGCTTCATTTACTTTTTTTGCTTCTACCTATAAGTAACATTTCTGTAGTTTTGACATATATTTTAAAAACTTTACAGGCTCTTTAAATAACCTCTTTCAGGACTTAATTATGCTCAGAGTGAGGTTTTTCTTTAAATTTAGGCAGAACCTTCTCTGTATCAGTTCATGATTGTTGTCTCTCATTGTCCTGTTGTACAGAACTGTAACAAGGCTGGGTGCACTTTCTCTATAACCACCTCATAGGTACTGGAAAGCCATTAAGTCCCACAAAATCTTCTCTTCTTTAGACTGAACAGTTTCCTCAGAAGGATATATGTTCCAGTCCCAGCCATCTTGATGGTAGCTCTCCACTGAACATGATCAAGTTTATCAATATGTGTCTCGCACCAAAGATTAATGAACTGGAGGAGGAAACAGAATATGTCCTCCAGGTGATATGCAATAAGTGCCAAGTCAGAGGGACTGATCCCTTTCCCTCAAATTACTGGTTGCTGTTACAGCCCAGAGTGCTGCTGGCATTCATTGCTGCCAGGCCATGCTGCTGATTCACATTTAGCCCACCTTCAACTAGGTTGTGTGAAGCAGATCTGTAACCCAGTATGGACTGGTGCAGGGGTTCAGTCCATCCCATGTAAAGGACTTTGCACTTGTCCTTGTTGAATTCTGTGAGGTTTCCATCAGCCCGTACCTATAACCTTTATAGGTCCCTCTGGATGGCAGCCCTATCTTTCAGTGTATTGTGTCCCCTCCACTGTGTCATTCTCCACCTTCTACTCTTCCCCGTTTGGTGTCATCCATAAACTTTGTTAGGATACTGTCTATCTCCTCCTCCAGATACTAGAGGAGGTCCTGGAGAAGATGCCTTAGAAACTCTACGCTGAACTAGAGCAGCCTGAGATACTAAAGTAGGGCTGTAAAATTGTGTATTTGTTACACCCAGCCCTGGTTTTCATTCGTGGGAAGATTTAAAACCCATTTGAAAGGCATGAAGCCCGTGTAAAAATTAGGAAGAGTGGAGGGATCCAGCTCTTCATTCTGCAGTTCAGATTTTTACACCTGAAAGAGTGGTCTGGTCTATACTGGTAGTATTATACAATGATTTTTCAAAATAATACAAGACCAGAGTCTCTGCTAAATCATTTGTAAACTCCTGCCTTGATAGCAGATGTGGCCTATGTGCATTCTTTATGTTGAGAAAAGGTCTAGAGCTTCAACATTTAGTTGCATAAATGCTGTTCAGAAAGATTGAATTCAGAAATAAAATGCTCCTCAATATGGGTACTTAATTTTCTATTATGTATTGATGCATCTCCGATTTGATTTAAAAACAAGCTACAAAGAAGTGTATGGCCTAACTTGAAGTACAGGAATGGTTATGTAATCGAAGTGTTGAAAAAGCAGGTTTAAATATAGTTACTTAAACTCTAGAAAAATACAACGTAGAGTATGCCCACCTTGGAATGCTGCTGACTGGTGCTGGAAAAACTGAATGAAGGGACAGCTATAAATGTTAACAATTAAAAAATCCCAAACAGTTCAGTCAAAAAACTTTATGCCCATAAAGTGTACTAAGCTGGTTTGGGGTTTTTTAATTATGTTATCCTAATCTATAAATTTATGCCACTTCTATTTGTTGCACGCTTGACGCATTAAGCTAGGTAATAGTTTTACCAGTAATGCTAAGTGGTACCTCACAGAATGCACATAGGATTATTGTTATTCTAACAGTGTAGCTTTGTTATGAGTAAAATAATTTTCTTGAGATAAAATGCTATTCAGCTGATTAAGTGCTTAAATACATCACTTACCATCTACAGTTAAATGTAGATGGTAGTTTAACTAGATCAGTGTCTGGAGACCAAGTGTGTAGTTCTTATCACTGGTATGAGATATTATTCTAGAAGACAAAAAAAGAAAGTGCTTTTCCTTCTTTTCCCCTGTAAATGGCACCAAGTACTTCTGCATCAATCCATGAGAGACTTTCATCATGAAATATGCAGTGAATTCGGATGTGCTAGCTCATTTCCATTCCTCTTATCTGTATAGTGGGGTTTTAACACTTTTCTTAAAACATTTTACTGCTGAGAAAGCTTCAGCCATGGACAAAATAGGAGGAATTTTCTTTTTTTTTAAAGCATGAGCATGTTCTCTCTTTTGCCTGTCTGTCTTATGCAATGTTCAGTTCTGGGCACTGAAATATACAGTTTAAGACCTGCATTCTTCTTATCTGTTTCTTCTTGTGATAAATATTTCTTCCTGTAAACTGAATCAAGTATCTCCATTATATATGAGCTTTTCTAAATTTGAACAAATATTGATTCTCTCATCTTCCTTTCTCTTCAGTAACACATTTCAGTAAATTAAATGTTTTTGACAGCATTTTTTCCCATATGTAGCTTTTCCATTCTTATGTATACATGACCAAGCATTAGTGGGACATTCTTCTTTCTAAACTTGTCCAGCTTTTCACGGTGGAAGTTACGTCTTCTGTTAATGGAAATATCAGAAGTAGTTCAGTGAGAATTGACAAAAGTATACTACATATGCTTTGGTAGCTTTTGTTTATTTTTCCTACTTTTTTGCAAAATATGTTCAAGTTTCCTATTCAGTTTCTTTTAAACTGTCAAAGTAAATAGGAGGAAGTTTGACATATCAAAATATAAATACTTCCTTCTGATGTAGACATTATTCAAATTCTAGTTTTCAGAAAAGTTCAAACTCAGTCTTAAAATGCTGGCCTTAAAATCCTGAGTATACTCTTGTTCATGAAGTGGAATACTGAGAAAAATCACTGAACTCCTGTGCACATCTGTAAATGACTGTTGATCAGCCTTCAGCCAGAGGCAGTTACTGCTCTGTCTTTACTTGCCCATGTGGAGGTGCTAATTGTAGAACTGATGTGCATCCACATCAGCAGAATCAGGAAATGCTCCTTTCTTTCCCCAGCACAAGGATTACTGGCCTGTTCCACAGCCTGGGTAATCCTTGTGTGAGAAGATTTTCTCTCAAATGGGTGCTGGAAATTTCTACAAGAAATAACATGTATATACCCTTTATCAGTTTCCTGAAGAAGGGAGATAAACTTTCAGCACAGAATCCTTTTACTCAACTTCCTTGCACTTGATATTGTCCTGAACACGCTGTCTAAAGGCTTGTCTGTCAGAAACAGAGTGGAGGTAAATTTCAAGTAACTCCCTCTAATTCACTTTGGCAGCTCTTGTACTCAAGAATACTTGTAAGGTTACCATGACATCTAGTGGATGGTAAGGGATTTTGGGCAAGATTTAAAAAGCAATTAAAAATCTAAAATGCTGAAAGCCAAAAGAATAAAAAGAAACATCATAGCAAAGAGGCAGAAAAGAACAGAGGGCACCTGGAATGCAGTTCAGGATAAGGTTTTATGCCCTTCTTTCATGTGTAGATAACTGTTTTTCCAAAAGAGCACACTGTCTTTGACTCTTGAAAACTTTGACAAGTTACTACAGCTCTCAAAACTGCAGTCTTAATGGGACTGTGCTGCAACTCAGGCGGCCTCACAGAGAATCAGTGGAGATTTGGGAGTTTCTGCCTAGATGCAGTGTCTGTGTGCATCCTGCCACTCACCACTGATTTAGAAGAATGGTACTCCTGTATTCTAGATGGGAAACTTATGCTTTAAGCAAGTCAGAAATTACCGTATGTGAGCATGTGGATAATCACACAGTCCAGAGTCGCTGCAGTCCTGAGGGCAAGCTATTGAGGGTGCTTTCCCCGGTTTCATCACTGTCTTCTTCTCAATAGGGAATCCCCCTTGTTCTGGCCTCCCTATTCTATACAGAGATTAGTTGGTGCATTTTTCTGTCCACATTGGTCACTGTAGTTTTATCTGAAGCTTGAATGATAACAAATGCCTAACATTCAGCTGTTTGTTATGAGCCTGTAGTTTTGATGAGCCCATTCAGCCCACACTGCGCCTTTGTCATTATTTTACTCTTTGTTTAAAAGATTCTGAATATAACAGAGGAAATTCATTAAAGACCATTTACAATTAAGAGCTGCTCAGCAATACAGACAAACAAAAGCAACAGAACAAATCAGTGCTTTCAAAGCACTTTCAGTAGGATATAGTGGGAATCCTAACAAATGTGAGTTTGTTGCTCTGTTGTATAATAAATGTTTTACTGGACTTCTTTTTCATCTCTCTTTTGATTTCTTCTTGATTTTATTTTTTTCTCCCATGGTGTTGTGTTTAATTGAATTTAAAAATTTATGTAGGCTATGTTTGAAGTTGATATCTTCATATCCGAAGAAACTTGTCTATCTGATCCTAAACTTCTAATTGAAATTTAATGTCACCAGTTTTCCTTTGGCAGTAAATCTGGAGGAGATGGAAAGACTGTTTTAATTCTATATGTCAATGGATGAAAAGAACATTAAATTCTTAGCACTGTATCTAATAAATGATGCATGAGTAAAGAGTTTAATTTGATATTTGGAAGTTTACACTTCCAAAACTGGAAAACAGAAATCTAAGTCAGATCCCACAGTAATACAATCCCCCAAACAAAATTTTAATCCTATATCTGTGTATGTTTTTCTGTTAAATGTAAGATAAAGACACTGGTAAGAATCTAGTTTTAAAACATTATCCTTAGCCTCTTTGCTCCATACATGCTCAAGTAGCTTTTGCTTTTGGTTCAAAACCTATAAAAACAGCACACTTTGGAAAGAACAAGAGAGAACTTACCAGGTGGGGCAAAATTTGTTTGAGATTCAGCAGATGAATGAAATTCTAGATTAAGGGCAATGATACCTCTGTACTCCAGGAAGAATTAGTCAAGGTGTGTATATAATCTTTAAGATCCTGACAGCTTTATGACAAATAAATGAACTGAAGCTCTAGTATCATTCCAAAACCTTTAAAAATTATCAGGAGGTTCAAATGGTCCTGTTTTTCCCCTGATCATTAAACCTGCGGTTTGTCAGATTAAAAGCATGTATTCCAAAATCCACATGGATACAAACATGCAAAACACTTAGGCCAACCCAAGCCATTCTGTGATTTTGCCTAGATGTTTGACAGATTCCTACAGCTGGAAAAGAGAAGAGCTCCATCTTTTTAAAACAACAAGATAAGCTCCCCACCCTATGATATCTGGGAGACAGCACCTTCCCTCATGGTTGTTACAAAACCAGGAGGAAATCAGGACCAATTAGATCCCAGAGATGGTCACACGTTTCAGAATGGCCTATATATACTTCGTTTTCCTCATCAGAAAACTGTTGGGTTTTGAGATAGAGAAAGTGCTCTAAATGCTGCTTTTCTTACCAGTCATAGGGGACAAACTTTGATGTAGCTCTTCAATTTCTAGCGTGTCACAAGCCTCGAGCCAAGTACAAAATGTTGTAGTAGGAAACAGCTGCTTTCCAAATCTCTGTGGAGTCATCTGTCGTGTAAGCACTGCACAGCCAGAGACTGCACATCTGCTGACAAATCAGTCTTTCTCTTCAAACGAAAGACGTATCTCGAGGGAGAGTTTTAGGGTTCTTGTTGTTGTTATTAGCTGGATAAAATGGACTTAAACCAAAGGTCGCTTCAGCTTCTTTGCTAGGCACCTCAGAAACTGGTTTCTTTTACTGACATCTGATGGAGGCACATAGGGTTTCTTTTTCAGAAAGGTAAGCAGCATCTGTGGGAGGTCATTCTTAAAGTGAAGCAAAGACTGTGTAGCAATCTAAATCTTCTTTGATAAAACAGATAAAGTAGGACCTTTCCAAGTTAAGGTCTCGGGTTTTATGCAAGAATTCCGTTTTGCCAGAAGTATTTTGAAAATTTAGTAAACTGTACAGCAAAATTGGATTGTGACACAATTTGACATTGATATTGTCAGTAAGGAAAAAGTGTTACATAATTGATGTTTGGGTGATATGAAGACTGATGCTGAAACTCAGTGTCAAGCCTCTCCAATCCGGTTTAAAGTAATTTTTAGCCCAGAGAAACAATCAAATTAGAGAACTTCCATGCATTCAATAGGTTGGTGTCCTGCAGAAAGCAGGGTAGCTGAATAAAAATGTGAAAATGTCACTGGTGCAGTAAATGTCCTCTTCGAGAAAAAAGACACTGTTTCATCACCAACTATGGGCCCTGTGACAGTTTCCCCTGTGATGGAAAACAAGCAACTGTTCATTACAATAAGCAAACCCAAACCTTGAATAGTTTCAAATCTCTAAATCCATGCTTTGCTGCAGCAAGATGGGCCCAACTAAGCTGAAAATTCGACTCTTTCATGAGAAATGTTGAAAAAGAGGCTAGAATACCAATCTTGTCCCATGCATTGTGTGCGAGGTCTTTTGGTTCTGCTGAGTAGCCTGCAGTGATCAGTGAGTTCTAAAGATGCTGCATATGAAAATGCAGATCTGCAGCATCTCTCTCTGCTGTTCCTCTGGATCATGATGAAGTTCTCTTTGTTATACCTGAGGCTTATCTGTGCATATGCTGAAGGTGTAGAAGATAGTACTTCTGTAAATTGAGACAGCAAAATCAAGTAAAGTCAGGTTAGCTAATACATACATACCACATAGTGATGTGTTTTCAGGAGTTCCTGTACTTCCAAGAAGCAAATTAATTCACTTGTCCACCCCATATCTACAAAGTCTAATTTCAAAGAGAAGTGAGCAAGGGTTTCTTATACCACAGTAACATCACGAATCAAACCTTGAATTCCAGCCTGTAGGAATAGAGTGATAGTGAAACCCACCTTCTCCCTTGTTTTTTTTCTCATCACTTTCCCCATCATAGAAATACAGACAATAATAATTATGCCTGCATTCTTTTTCGTTTTTAACACTTTTTCTCCAGAACATGGACCTTGTTGTGGAAATACTCATAAGGTTGTTTTGAATTTTTATGGAATTTCTTAATAATACTGAAACCAGTGTTATTTTGGAGTTCTGCATTCTGATGGTGTCCTGCATACTTTTCAATATGGAGCTGCATCTGATTATATTGCTACGTATTTGGCTGGAATCAGCCCCCATACCAGTTGACGAGCCTGTATAATTCTATAGTCCTATTCTATTGTGTATGGTTATTAGGAAAATGATTTACTATCTAATAAAGAATGAAAATAATAAGTTCTGGTCTGGTTTAGTAATAATCCTAGTGAATTCATGTTTGATTTCAGTGATCAAACAACACTGTTTTTGAAATAAAGTAGGTTAGTTTTAATCTTTGCAAATATCCTTCAATAATATTGTACAAGCACACGTTTTTATCAAAATCTCATTTGATAATAGATTGAATACCATTAAAAATTTCTCTTAAGTATTATTTCTGTACAGGAGCATTTAGTGCCCAAGTTTGTTATCAAAGGTCTTTATCCCATTGCTGTGTTGACTGCAAATCATCTTATTTTCACACTTGAAGATTTTCTTGTTTGAATTCTAAGTCATCTTTTCCAGTCTTTTTACCAGACTGATGTTTAGCCAACTGCCTTATAATTAAATGTTTTTGAATAGTGATATACTTAGACTTCCAGATTGGTCAAGTACTTGTGTATTTCAGGTTTTGTTAAAAATAAATAAGCTGTATTTATTGTGTATTCAGCATTGCTGTGTGTCTTTTTAGAATATGTAGGAATGCAAAATATATAAGTTCAACTTTATTAAAATACAACTCTTTTTGGTCTTTGCATGGTCTTCCTTTTTGCCAATAAGATCTGAGCAGTTAGTAGTTAATGTTTTTTGGACAAGATATTTACTGATCTCATTTCACAGTCAGGAAATGTGGGTTGCGGAAAGATTGCTTTGAGTGATGTAGCCTAAAAAATCTGTGACAAATTTAACTGGAAAGTTTTAGTGCAGAACCTTCACCAAGAGTTCATTTTAATTCTCTAGAAAACTTTTAAATTTGGTGAAATCACATGTATTAAAATGGTTATTCCATGTTAGTATTTTTAATTGTAAGATCAGTTTGACAGCAAAGCAAGACAAGTTTCTTTCTTGGTGAAAGAAATCTGTTATTCTACAAGTGGCAGAGGGCAACTGTCTTAAATGGCCTTTTTATAATAGGGAAGACCTCAGGATACAGCTTCTAAAAGTATTTTTACTTGGAACTTCTCTTCAGTGTAGAACAATATGAACCCTTCTGCTTCAGGTGTAAAATCTAAATACTTCTTAGTTGTACCGCAGTGCTGCCTAGATATGTCCACCAATATTAAGTCCAAAAAGTTCTATAGACTTTGCATTTATTTTGCAAGAGATTATTCCTGCTTGTAACAGCACCAAACAGATGGGAAAGGAAGCACAGCAAAATTAGACTGATTTGTTCAGACTGACACTGTCAAAATCCTGTGTTGGAATCGGAGCTGTTAGATGCCAGTCTGTTGTCTTGTCTGCTGGTGTATGATGCCTCCTAGTGTTATGCTCTTGCATAGAAAATTATTGCTTATAACTCTCTTACTATTTTAATGAGCTCATTTTGGATATTTCACAATAATGTATTTTTGTGTTGTGCCTTTTTGTAGATTCATGAGAATGAATAACAATTTCTTTTTGTATTTTGACAAAATATTAGATAATAGTTCCCACCTATGTGCTTCTAGGCTGGTATCAAAATACCTGCTGTCTCCTGGAGAAAACCATGTTCTTGACTGACCTATGCCAAAAGGGGAAAGTGGTCATGCTGGCTTTGAAATTGCTCTCACTTAATTTCTGATGACTGTTTTATACATGTGTGTTTGCTTATCCATGTGATTAATATGTAAAAACACACAGGCATATATATACATATATATATATATATATATATATAAATGAATCATAGAAACAACCAGGTTGGAAAAGACCTCTGAGATCAAGTCCAACCCTTGATCCAACACTGCTGTGGTTACTAGACTAAGTGCCACATCCAGTCTCATCTTAAAAACCTCCAGGGACGGTGAAATTATGTATGTTATTTGTATGATCAATAATATTTTATAGAGCATGTACTTGGCAATATGTTGGGGGTTTTTTGCTTTTTATTAGTAATCAACACTAGTATAAGTGGTACATTAAGTCATTTTATTGCTGGAGACTTGCAAGAATGAGTCTTTTATGTACCCATCTCATTCTGAATTTCAAGAAAAATAAAAGTACTTTAATAGAAATTTCTTCCTTGCTGACTAATTTTCTACTCTTTAGCAGTGAAATTTGTTCTTTAATATGATGTGTTTGATATACTTGTGATATTTCAGAGACACAGCTGATTGTTGATTGTGCCCTAATTTTTCTGATAGGAATGCAAATTGGTATACTTAATGATTTCTGCCAAAAATTATTTGCCATAAAGGAGAAGAGAAAACAAGTGGATAACTTCAAAAGTGTTCAGCTGTGTAATATGTGACTATGTAGTAACATTATGTGAAAGAGATAATGCTATTCTCTGTGTCCAAAACATAACATGGGAAACCACATCATTCTGTTCTGTGTTCGGTAGCTTATCTACTGAGTCAAAGCAATGTATTCGGGTTTTTTTCCAGATGGTTTTCAACTTATTTTTCTCTGATCAAATTATAATTAATGTTCTATGTTTACCCTTCCTGCCTTATCCCTTTTTCTTTTACTTAGTTGATTTCTGAATGTTTCCCTTTATTCCTGTGATCTTTTCTTCATAGCGGCACTGTCTCGGTGAAGCTTTGCATAAATCTATCAGCAATGTAAGTGATTTGCACTTACAGCTTGTGAACAGGGCATGCTTGCACTAATCAACCTGCCTATCCTGTAATACTGCTTTGGATCTTTAGCCCATGAAATGGGAAACATGGTAATATTTGAGAGGAGAACGTGTGCCACTAGTTACGAAAAGCTTGTGTACTGCATCCATTCATCTGTGTAACTGTATATGTATCATTGGGCATCAAACACTGTGTACGTGCTCATAACATAAGCAGCATTTTTATGTCATTGTTAACGCAAGCAAGCTTGTGGGCAGCGCAAACGTGTATTGCAAGAGCTTTCTACAAAGCATGAGATTGATGCTGTATTATAATTTGCAGTTTTGCAGTGCAAGTCTTAATTGTAGCCAAAATATTCTTTCTTTCTATTTTATTTTTAAAATTCTCACTATTGTTTTTGATGCACTGAAAACCGTGGGTAAAAGTATTGGAAGTTCAGAGGGTAGTGGTGAGAGCTGTTTTCTTTTGCATCCTCGATACAGAGGTGTATAGAAGGAGTGGTACAAAAACATGCAAAGGAAGGCACTAATGTTCTCAAAAATTTTCTCTTAAAGATATGTGTATGTACTGAATAATCAAACTAATGTTGAAAATTATGTGGTCTTCTAAAAAGACTCAGATTTTTAACTTTTTTTTACTTTTGAACAACAAAAAAATTATTAGATGGGTAGACTTATCTGACTTGCTTGTTAGAATCATTTAGTCCTCATTGTCCTTTATTTTCTGTGTAGTCTATTGATACAAGAAGACATCTCCAGACATTGACTCATTTCAGGTTGTGGTTTTGCAGTCACTTTAGTCTGGTGGAAGTATGAACTGCTCTTGTGTATTCCTGGTCTCTTCTAAGATGGCTTCCTGGCCAGATGTCAGACTACTCTTGGTCATCTCAATTACAATATTTTCTGCATTTACAAGAAGGAAATTAAAAGAAAATTGTTTTGCCTTTGGCCCATGCTCAAAATGTTTATAAATGGTATACTAAGAATTATCAGAGTTTGGAGCAGGAACTTAAATGAGAGACAGATTTAACTTCAAGCCAAAAATACATTTTTTTTCATGTCATCTTAAAAATTTGGCTAAGTTACCATGGTTGACTCCATTTGAATATTATCATGACAGGCTTGTTAGAGTGTGGTGATTAAATGGCCTGAGGTTCTGCAGGACTGAGCAGGAGTTCCCCTAGACTTGTACTTCCTGGTGGCCGTGGTGAATGGGCCAGGACAATGGTGAGAAACTTGAGGGACATGAGAAACATGGTGAAAGGGACAAGTAAGAGTGGGCATAGCATTCATCTAGTGAATGTGTCTCAGTGTTCCTGCTAAAGGCACTCGGAAGAGGAGGAACAGGATGTGAGTGAAAATTGTGGAATTTCCTTCAGATGAGATTTTTAAACCGTAATTTGTGTATAAATTTCCCACCTAGCGCAATAAATTGAACTGGATAATCTCTTAAGCCTATCCTAAGTGCAGATTCCTACGATACTAAAAATGGAGTTAGAAAGAAGAAAATGAGAAAAGGAGGGGAGGAGGAGGGGAAGAGATACTGGAGTATGGGATGGATGAAAGAGAAGGAATAGAGGTTCTAGAGCCAAGTTGCAGTTGTGGTCTCAGGGAAACAAACAAAAAAAAAATCTGAACAAACCTGAGAGTTTACGGATGGTGGTTAAATAGGAACAGAAGTAACCTAAAGAAGCATAAGTTGTCTAAAAGTACAGAGGAAAAACAGACCTCCAGACAGGGTCTGGGTTTTGCTAGGTGTAGTCTGGAAGAGAACCAGGAAATAAAGGCAAGGCTTACAGATGAAGACAAGGACCCAGGTAGGTATGAATTCTCAGAAAGGTGGGGAAAGAGAGAAGGGCCCAACAGTGAATGTGGAATGAATTAGAGTAGATGAAAGTTGAGGTAATATAGATTATTTTTTCCTGGAGAAGGAAGACAATAGCACATTGCATGACTAGAAGATGATGCATATATGAAAATTCAAAGCTGGCCATGCTGGCAGTTGCACGGTGCAAACTCACCACATCAGAGGAGTAAGTTTCTAGGGGTAAAGAGAAAAAAATACAGTATGTGGTTGAGCTGTTATTTTTTGAAATACTCTCTGTGGTGATTTGTCTGACCAGCCTGGCAACCTTGGCCATGGTTGCTGAAAGGGATCAGCCAAGAACTTCTGGGGCTTCTGAGGAAACTAAAATTCTGCTATACAAAGAAGGGAGGAAGGTTTTGTATAGATAAATGACTAGTTGAAAAATAGGTATTAAATAGAGTGTTACCACAGTGAACAAAGATTCTCAGTGGAGTTAAACAGATGTGTGGCACATTTTCTTTTGCAGGTTGTTGATAAGTAAGGTGGGAAACTTTGCAGCTTATAAAAGGTTATTCAGGGTGGGAAAAGCACTGAAGAATTATAGAATAGCTGTAAAAAGCCAAGGGACTTGGCAATAAAATGACAGATGAAATTCAGTGTAGATAAATGCAAAGTGACACACAAGGGAAAACAAATTGTAACTTCTTGTGTAAAATTATGACCCTTACCTTGACCTGTTACAACTAGAAAGTAGGTTTGGGGACTACAGTATATAATTCTGTAAAAACATCACCTCAGTGCTTTTTTGTTCTTGTTTTACTGCTAATTTTTATTTGTGTAGCTTTTTTGTTTCAAATCTGCTTCAGCTGTGTCCTTCTGAAAAAAAACTAAACTCACGTGTTTGACAACAATGTTTATGCTGCAAGTTGTACTTGGTATGCTGCTATTAATTTTTTGTTAAGTGGTGGGTACTAATGTTCTCTAATGCAATACATTGATGTGCAATGTCGTTATTAATTTGTCATAATTAGTTTTACGATATGCTGAATCAAATGACACTATCAGACTTTAATTTATAATTCCCTATTATGTAATGCTCTGAGGCTTGAAAAGTATCCTTGCTGATTCAAATTCTTTGTCACAGGGCAATTTTATTTTCCTTCCTTTGAGTCACTGTAGCAAAATTCTCTTTTGGTTAAATCTTGTTTCCAGAATTGGAGAATATCTCTCCTGTGTTTAGCTCTAAAGGGAATACAAGTTTAGTACTTTCAGTCTGAAAAGATGGTATCTGATGTGCAGAACAAAGTATAATATTATTATAAAAATAAAATTAGATTTTTCGAAGGAATACAGTGTTCTATATTACTTGGATGAAAAACATCATTTGTAAAATCAGGTATTTCTAAGAAAATGAGTTATTTTTGATTCAGAATGCTTAGGTCTTAGATCTTGAAAACAAGCATAAAAATCACTCTCATAGTCTTACTGAGCTAACAAAAAAGTGTTACTTTTTATTTGTGATATAGAATGTTATGATACCATTTCTTTCTAAATGAGAAAACTACCAGTAAGATAGGACCATAATATATGAGATTAGCTCAGTTGGTTAGAGCCTGGTGCTAATAACACCAAGGTTGTGGGTCCAATATCCCTATGGGCCATTCACCTAAAACTTGGACTCGATGATCCTTGTGGGTCCCTTCCAACTCAGAATATTCTGTGATATATCTGTGATAAAGGATACAAAAATCCATCAATGTAGATGTCGCAGGCTGTCCTCACCTATCCAAGCACAAGATTATCCTTGGAGAATGGATGTTCCCCTGAAGAATAGTTTAATAATCAAGTGGTTGATTTCAGACCTCGATAGTGTCATTTTTATTGATCTTTCATATAAAACCTAGAAATAAATTTTGAGAATCTGGCCATGAAAAATTGTGTTACAGGTAGTGCTGTAGTATAAACTAACCAATGTGATAATCCTTACAAAATCATTAAAATGTAGTTATTATATCTCTGACATATAATATTAACAGCAAATTCATACATGGATGACATTGCTTGTCTGTCTTTCAGCTAACAATGGCTTTAAAATTTCAAGTGTTTTCTTCTTTCGAATGTTTTCTTTACAGTTGATTTTAGTATTAATGACTAACAGATATTTGCTGTTCTCTTGTGGATTAGATCTCCTTACTGAAGCAGAATCTGGAGATGCAGCTTTCCCAGTCACAGAGCTCTTTACAACAGCTACAAGCCCAGTTCAGTCAGGAGCGACAGAGGCTGACTCAGGAGATCCAGGAATTAGAAGAGGAGCATCAGCAAAGGCATAAGTCCCTTCAGGAAGCCCATATCCTTGCCTTTCAAAACATGGAAGAAACAAAAGAGCAAGAACAAAAGGCATGTTCATATGGTTATTCCAAATTCTATAGAGAATGTTGCCATTGTAGCATTTTATGTACACAGTTGGAATTAGTAAAGAACAGTATCCACGTAACTACTAAATTTCCTTTTCAGATTATGTATTACAGTAATATTGTTATCCAGTTAAATCTGAGCAAGGCATATTTAAAATCATCTCTGACATTAGCATTGTTTCATGTCTTGCTTTATATGCATGTATGTAGGTGGGTGTGTGTATATATATATATATAATTATATATATATATATAAAATTATTATCAACACACATATTTCTTTATGGTAGTTTGACATTGTTACCCTTAATAGTATACTCTAAGAATTTTCTATTACAGTTACTTAATTTTGCATGTATTTTCTGTCAATTGACTCCTTTTCAATGTATTTTATATTTTCATTACATTAAAAATTGTATAAGCTATGTTCTGCAACTTGTAAGATAATTTTCATGTCTCTCCCAAGATATTTTTTTAAAACCTTCACTAAAACATCTCTAAAAATGAAAGCTGGCAGTGCATGGTACTTAATGAGGGGATGTCTTAAGGTTTTTTAAGTTCAGATCTAGAGTGCACTTTTGCAGTCAGTTGGCCACCCTTAATGTATTTTGGTTCACATTATAGACTGGTCTTGGAGCATGCAAGGTGGATTCCTTTTGTTTAAAATCAAACCAGAAGGTGTGCACCAGGAACATCATGCTTCATACAATAATTCAGTAGGGAGTAAACGTGAGTGTCCTCAGGGAGCAAAATCTCCAAATGCGTATTGTGTGCACACTAACCCCATCTATGGATCTGCACTTCACTACAGTGCTTGCTATTAGACATATATCCATAGATTGGTTTTTTAATCTTTTCCAGCTGTGAGCAGAACAGGGCTTTTGTGTCCAGGTCATCTTGATAACCATGAGTCACTGAAAAGAGAAATGTAGTAGTAGGATAAGAAAATATGAGGTAAATTAGTGCATTTTTAAAAATTTCTAGAGTATGTCAATGCCTGCTTTTTGTTTTCAGTTGTTTATTGTGTAATATTTTATAATTTTTTTAAGTTTGTATAGAATAAATTCTGTCAATTTTGATTTCGTAGGAATTAGAAGAACGTTTACAACAGAAGCACTCAGAAGAACTTCATGCACTGAAAGAAACACATAAACAAGCCATGGAAGGCTTTAAATTGGAGATGGAACAGGAACTTCAGACTCTACGATTTGAGCTGGAGGATGAAGGAAAAGCTATGTTAGGTATACTATTTTCAAATTTGAAAATGGGTTCAAAAACTTTATTTCTACTCATGCAAATATAGATGCACATCTATATGTGTGTATATGTGTGTGTTATAACACTACAGTGTATCTGAAAGTCATTCAGTGTTGACCTAAATGTCCCTCTTAAAATCAGTATAAGCATTAACAGGTAAGTCCAAACTGTTCACTTTTGAAATATCTCACCCTTATCCTATCTTATCTAGTTTTTTTTTTGAAGAAGTAAGCGACCAAAGTACCTGATGGAGAACATTTCAGAAAGAAACAGGAATAGAATGACAGGACAATTGCTTAGCTGGTGTAAACAGAGTGTGTTAGGTCAGCCACAATACTAGAGGGAGCTGGACTGTTATTGTTAATGTGAACATCTCCAAAATAAACTTTTCTGTTTGCTCCCGGTAACCAGCTTCCTTGCGCTCAGAGCTCAATCATCAACATGCAGCAGCAATTGACCAGCTGAGGCACAACCATCAACAAGAACTGGTAGCCGCCAAAATGGAGCTGGAAAGAAGCATAGAAATCGGCAGGAGACAGGTAAGGGGCATGACTGGCAACTGACTGTAAGACGGCATGATCAACATCTGGTTTTCTCTTAGCTGGAGGAAGGAACTGTTGTGAACAAACGACAAACATGTAATCTGTCCAAGTCACCTGACACCAGCAGCTAATGCATTCCTACCAGTTTCCTAAACTTTCTTGCTTAGCATTTTTTCCTTCTACAAACTTCCTTCAAAGCCTACTGAAGTCTCCCGTATCAAGGCAGTTTCCTCTCAGAAATGTGCAGCCGTCTGGGAGCACAGTGGCTTGCTGTGGGATGCAAGTGCCCATTCTTGCAAAATTGTGCTTATCCTCAACTGCCAGCAGGACTGAAAAGGAAAAAGCTGTTTCTCTTTGAAGTCTAAGCGATATGGAAAAAAAAGTGGTTGCTTATAACCAACCATGATTGTTTCAAACTTAAGAGATATCTGTCTCTTTCTGTCTCAGGAGCCAAATTAGAAAAGATTAATTAACATATAAAGAAAACAGAATATGATGTAACAGGTTGCAACTATTTCTTAAAAAAATAAAGGCACAAAAAAAACCCCTAGAACAAAACCCCAGGGACAGTATGGACTACCTTTGCTTTCAGTAGCAAATTAATTCATTCACTTTTATCTTTCATTTTCATTTTATACACTATTAGTTTTTCCACTGGTAACTAAAAATTCAAAGTTTAATCTCTATTGAGAAGAATCCAGACTCTTGGAAGTAAGAAGACCAGAAAACTACCTCTTTATTTGCCTATACAATAGGCTTTTCAAGATTGATTTACTGGTAGTCCAGCACCAAGGAGAAGTAGTTTAAGAAATATATTTAACAGAGTAAGCAGGCTTAGCTGGACATAGCCTTTACAGAAAAACAGAGGCAGTCAGAGATGAGCCCTTCTTTATCTCTTCCTTGCTGATTTAAAAGTGTTAGCACTAGAGCCAAAAACGTAGTACTGTCATGAAGGATTTAGGAGGATATATTTTCAGTCATGTGTTGTTTAAGCCTAGAGTCTGACATCTAAAGGAGGTGTCAGAAAAAAGAGTTTAAATTACAAGAGCCAGTGTTTGATCCAACCACATACCCTGTACTTTTGGACTCAGTATAATGATCTGCTAAGCACAAGCTCGAGTTGTACTGAGGGCAAAGCAAGTAATTGTGTTTTCTTGTGTTAGAATGCTTATCAGTTCACAGGATCAGAGTTGAAACAGATGTAGAGTAGTCTACTTTTTGAAATATTTAAATATGTGGATGTAACTTTTCCACTACTTTTTCCTATAACTTTAACATAGTCTATATATAGGGAGGTAGATAGTTATTTTTAATGATCTGTTCTTAAAGATGCCCGATAAAATTTGTGCATTTGGATATATTTGTGTTTCCTGGAGGCAGGAAGGCACAAAACACAATTATACCTAAAACTACTTTGAAATATCTACTGATTTTCTCTCTGTACAAACTATATGGTCATTAATTATTCTGAAACTGTAAGAAGTGGAATAGGTGGAAAGAGAAAACTCTGGCAAAGATTGTTTTCATTACTGACATTTCTTAACTGATGAGAAGCATTATCAAAGCCAGTTGAATGGGCTCCAGATGCGTTTCCCAGATATTAACTTTATTGTAGTTTCTTATGTAAAAAGAATGACTTTTATTATTGAAAACAATATAAATATTACATAAACTATTTAGTACATATTCTGCTGCAAAATATTTATGAACCTTGTATATATTTGTAAGATAAGAGACCTCTGAATCAGTGTTTGTTCGTGCAGGGCATACATCTTGAGCAATTTTCTCCCATTGAATGGGTCTGTAAAGGAAAAAAGTTTCTCTGGAGTGTATGCTGACAAGGCAGAAAACGCTAAATGCCCGGGCCCCTGGTTCTTAGCAATACCTGGTTTTATTGTTGTGTGTGTGGGCAGAAGGAAAATGTGATGAGCTACACAAATTTTAACTGGCAATGACAATGACAGGTTTTAACTTTTTTGGCAAATGGAAATTGCTTGTTACATAACTCTTATTTCTTCTTTCTTTGCACTTGTACACAATAAAAAAGAATCCCTTCATTTTAATTATAATTTGTATCAGCATCTAAAACTGAAAAAATTGTATATTGAATGGAAACTTCTGCTCAGCTTACAATACAGAAGCAAGTATTGTGCTTCTGAGACACAAGTCTATCTAAAATATTTTTTTATATTTAAATGCTGCTACTTATGTCATAGGAGAAAGAATTTTTATGCCGAATATCAGATCTGCAAGATGAACTGAGACACCGAGACCATCATATAGCTGAACTGGACAAAGAGATTTTGCATCTTCATGAAAATATAAGTGCATTGACAAAAGAATTAGAGTTTAAAGGGAAAGAAATTCTTAGAATACACAGTGAATCCAACCAACAGATCAGGTATGAATTTCTTCACTCTAAACTCAAATGTGTATTGTTTCGCTTATTGTTTTACTTAAGAAATTTTACCATTTGCAATTCTTAATTTATCTTTTCAATCAAGTGATGTTACATATCATTTAGTCTTCTTTAGGAAAAGCTATGCCTGTTAGTAGTAAACTTAGTGAATATTACCATACACATAAGCTGCATTTCAGTGATACATTTTGGCATATTTTAGTAACAGTTCGCTCGAGTGTTGGTTTTTGGTGGTTTTTTTTTCAAATTCATTATGTTTCTTTATTTAAAAAAGCATTAAAGGAGATGCATTTTCCATGAAATAAGCTAGAAGATTGGAGAACAGTAAGTAGTGGGTTTGATGAATGAGTAATTCCTTCTGATTTGTTTTCTGATATTGTGTAAAAGCCATTAGAAGCATGGCAGAAAATCATGATGAACAAACAACTCTGATTTTAGAATAACTCTTTTTTTAACAAAAAATAAATTAAACAGGATGCATGAGCAAGATTTAAGCAAGAAACATGAGAAAGAGCTGGATGGCTTGACAGCAGATCACATCAGAGAGAAACAAAGCATGCTGGCAGATTTTAATAAGACCCAAGAGCTGCTCAAGGAAATTAATTCAGCTTTACAGATTTCGTAAGTTTTGTTGCATTAAAAAAATTTGTATGTAGCTGCATTTGAGTGTATCCATAAGTTCCTGAAGATATTGCAGAGGTGCAGATGTACAAATACCTCAATCAAGTATGGGACCCAGTCTTGCATTCTTTAGGCAACACAATTCTGTAAGCTTTAGGGGAATGTAGTGAGATAAATTGTTAGGGGTTTGAGACCACAAATTTCAGGTAGGGATGATATTAAATCTGTGCAGTTCCTAGAAAATTGGAGAAAACATTACTTCAAATATTTTTTCTCAAACTTCAATATATCTTTTTTGAGAACACAAGAGCTTCTACAAGTTTATAAACAGTTTATAAAATTTGCTACTGAGAAGTGAGATTATAGTATGAGTAATGCAAACATTTTCAGGTTTGCTAAGAAAAGGAAAGTTAGTATCTGAAATGGATTATATGAGCATAACATAGAGAATACTTAGTGTTTCTCATAGTCAAAATGCCACCTGGGATTAGACCATGTCTGGGCAGAAGTCATGTTAGTATGTTGTCTAGCTACTGTTTTCCTGTCTTTCACATCCTTCATTCTGTATCTCTGTGATGTGTAACCAATTTGGTCACAGTTTTCATACTGCACTGAGGGCTTCCTGCCACAAATTTGTCACTGAGGGATTTGTATTTGCAGCACAAAGGATTTATGGCAGAGAAAAGAATTGGTTCTAAGTTTTCAAAGTAAATATCAGTTAAAAATGAACAATAAAGCCCAAATGCATCTAATTTTTTCTTGATAATGAGCACTCAGAAATTGTCCTCACATAAGATGGGTATAAAATTCTAGTTCTCACTGCCTTGTAATCATCCACATGCACACTGCTATGCCCTGATAAATGTAGTAACTTGCCATTCAGTAAATTAGGTGTAAGCTACTTCCTGTTTGCTGCATTTATTTTGTATGAGAAAGGGGCCTATGAGCACCAGAACTAGGCTTTGGAACTGTTTACCCTAGGTTTTTTTCACATTTAGTTGTTTGCTTTGGAGTATCCAGAAATTTTCTGAATTGGTTGGCTCCTTACTCCTGGTTCTTGTTCAACTTAGAGCTGCAAGGAAGCAGCCACTGGCCTGAAGTCAGAAGGATCATCCAGGATGCCCTGACCTGGCTTTCAATGTGTTATCTCTCTACTTACACTGAAGCAAGAAGCTGTCCAAAGAGGAAACTATGTAAAAAAGCAAACAAATTTAAAAAAAAAAAAAAAAAAAAAAAGGAGGAGTTTTATGTAGCTATTTCTCAAGTAACTGTTTCCAGGTTCAGCCTCACCTAAAGCATGGCCTCAAGAACTTCTGTGAAATGGAGAATCTATCTTAAAATAATTGAGAGTGGATGTCATTAATCAGGCTGTGCAACTAGAGTCCTTAAATTACAAATTATCTATTTGAAATAGAAAAATAAACCCACTTCTTTGAAGTATCTGAAAATTAAATGACAGCTATGTACTATACTCTGGGGATCTGTATACAATAGCTTAACCCAGCATAAAATGTATGCACAAAAATTAAGCCAGCTGTGGCTATTTCTGTTCTGCTGAGTCAAATGCCTTCTCTGCAAGTAAAAACAGTCATGTTGTTCTCATTCATATTGTTTTATGTAAATAACATTATATAATCTCATCAGAATACGTACAGGTTATTTGAAGGTTATCAATACAATTTAATATTAGCTGCATTTTCAGTTGCAAATCAAAGTGAAAATCATATAGTTGATTTTGAAGAGAAAATATTTATCTAAAGTGAGAAATTATGTCTACTTCCAAGTGTCTTGTGGAACTAAATTTGACTTGAGTTAGACGATTTAAATTCATAGATTTTTCTCAGCATTTGATTGGGGTTTTTTTTCTTTTTTCATTAAGTTTGTTAAATTTCCTGAATCTGTCCTGAAACTTGGCTCGCTAATCCACATGAGGGCTGAATATCTGAGACAAGTATTTTAGTATTTTCCTTGGAAACAATCTTTAGCATCATGAACACTGTATTTGTTTAAAAGAGACACGGTCATTTGAAATTGTCCTGTCTTCAAAACTTGTTCTTTAAGTAAAAAGGACATTTGTGCAGTTATTTGTACAATTCCTCTCTCAGTTGGCTTATTTCACTTCTCTCCTTTAATGCTTTCCCACCAGGCATTTCAAATTTCTTCTTTTTTTTCAAATATTTATCAGTTGTTACATTTCTCTTAATCTAGATCTCCTAATATCCAAGTGTTATTGCTTTTGTTTTGCAGCTCATTCCTTTATTTCATCTCTAATGGTACTAAGTTGCTTTTGTGGAGAGGAGTTAGTTACCTGTTAGTCTTCAGTGTTCTTGGATATCTTTGTTCCAGTATGTTCCACATGAACTGAGGAAGATGCTGCCAGCTTTTTCTGTCTACCCAGTTTCTCCATTATCACAAGCATGCATCTTTATCAGAGTAGTCTTCTTTTGAAATTAAAAAAAAAAAAAAAGATACTGTTGGTTTTCCTCATTAGGAAAGTGAATTGCCACCTTTTTAAATTTACATTAATATTAAATATAGTGCTATGTAGACCCTATATTTTACATAAGAATTGATTTTAGCTATGTCTTCTGTAACTCTCTTGTCCATATTGTGGTTTTGAATGCCTTATTTTCAGGCTGACTTCCAAGAGGCCTTTTTCAAACACATAGTACTGCATGCACAGGAATGATGTTAAGTTTTTAGAATTTTGCCCAGATTATTAGTTGCTGGAGAAAAAGTTATTGTTATTGGGGTTTTATGTTTTGTTTTGTTTCTTAACTGTCTAAAGCTGAATGAGAACATAGAAATTAATTTCCTTCAGGATGATAAGAAAGATATCTTCTGTTTTTACTCCTTGAACTCTCTTTTGTACTAATCAAAAATGCGACTATTCACTCATCATTTAACACTGGATCAGGCTAAAGAGGGTATTCTTCTTTTCTATAAAGTTTAGAAGAAATGGAAGAAAAATATAAAAACAGAGAATCAAGACCAGAAGACTTGCAGCTTATCTCAGAACTGAAAGACCTAATTGCAGAGCGGGACCAGCTCATAAAGAAATTGATTGTAAGACTTCTATGCTCTCTTGGTGTAATATCTTGACAGATACAAAAGTTAATCTAATTCAGAGTGTTTGAAATGTGTATGAAGAACCAATCCTGCTAGCATGTTATTCATACTCTTTAACACATTATTCCTGTGGTTCCAATTACTCATGATAGTAAAGCTAATAAGATACAGAGTGTTTTCCACAATCAAGCATAATACATTATTACAGAAATATTTGGGTGTGTCCTTGATCAGATGTCTTCTGTCTCCAGTCCTGGAATAAGCCAGCCATGTAAACCATATCTGAAATAGTCTCTTCTGTGCGATTTTTAAGACCAATATCCTGATCCACTGAGTTTCCCAAATTCAGAGCACAGCACCATGACTCGGGTTAGTCTGATTAGATCTTAATTAAGAAGCAAGAAGGAATGAGGAAATTAAAATTAATTAAAGATCAAAAGTTAACTATACTGAGTCTTTCCTAGCACATAACACATTAGGCTATGCTCACTCTAAAGACCGTAGAACTACAGAAATAGAAATTATTTAAATTATGACATATAATAATATATAAAACATGAAATGCAATTTTTAGAATTACCAGTTTATTTTAAAATGTAAGCATAAATTTATTTGAGAACATTTTATAGGCAGATTTGGCCACTAACTGATTGAAAATGCATAAAAAGAAGTTTCTATTTGTTGTTCTTTTTAGGAGGACAAAAAGTTCTATCAGCTGGAACTAGTTGACAGGGAGACTAACTACAACAAAATGTTTAATGCAAGCCCTAATGTTGGTGTTATTAATCCATTGGTGAAGGTATGTTCCATGGACTTCATTGCTAAAGTAAAGAAAAAGACATCTAAACTTAAGATACAGTAAAAGGAAGAAATATATGTGTATGTGTGTGTGCCTGCATCTGTACATAAATCACTCTTAAAAGACATGTTCAAAACAAGAAACATAGTTTTCCATTTGTCTCTACTTATTTTTGTGTAGGTTTGTTTCTTTTGTGTTGTTGAGAGATCCAGCGATGCTGTTGCCCTGGTTTGCTTGACGTGTATGACATAAAACACGGTTCCTTCTCACAAAACTGCAAAATCAAAATTGAAAAGTGACAGAAAGGCAACAGAGGGCAGAACTGTAGCATACAATAGAAAGCAGTGATGCCCCTAACTGTTTTTTAGTTTCATAATTTTTCTTGGTTATTTTGGAAAGTGCAAGGGCACTTAGCAATTTTGGGAAAGTGCTCGGGATGGAAGAGCATTAGAAATACAGAGGGACAGGTGACACTGAAAGGAAGGGAATAAGGGTAAAAAGTGGAAGGGGAAGAGTGTGAGAAGGACATAGGATAAGTTTGAATGAGGAAAGGTGTAGAGTAAGACTGGAGCACTGGAGTGACAAACCAGGTATGGACAGTGGAGGCAGCAGGAGGCAGAAGTCAGTCTCTAGCCTTCTCAGTTATTGTCATCACCTATACAAGTCAAAGCACTTCAGTAGCCACCTTTTCCAGTTCTCTCCATCCTGCTGAACAGCAGCCAGGGAAGGCTACTGTACGCGTAGGCATAGTAGCCTTCCTGTCACTTCAAATGCCAGCAGCATTCTGTCATGAGGAACGTGAATAGACTGTAGTAAGGTACCTTAATTCTATTTCTTTTCACCACTTCAGGAATAAGAATGAGTCCTCTGACATTTCCTTCCTCCTTGTGATAACCCATCGGTTATTTCACCTGCATGGAAGGGGAATAGATTTTGTCCCAGCTGTAGAGGCAGAAGAACTCTGGAAGGTTCTGAAACAGAGGCTAACCCAAGGGGCACAACATGAGCAGTTCAGATGCCTGAGTGCTTTAGTGATCAGGGTTCAGGCTCCCATTATTTAAAAGATGTTCTGGCTCTACTATTTGGGATCAGGCTGTGCTATTTAGCCAAGCCTTATTGCAGTTTCACATCAGATCAACATCTTTCACACTTCTGCACAAGCTCAGCTGCAAAATGTCAATATTCTCCTATGATTTTCAGGAGCCCAGCAGATCTCACAAGCTTATCTGTGGATGCCTAATTTTTATCCTAACTGCATAAAAGAACTTAGTTTGGGCCCAGTAGAGACAATACCAGGATATCCAGATACAATTTGAATGCTTTGGTTTTATGTGATAAAGGTTGTCTGAAAATTTTGGAAGTTTGTCTGAACCATTCATTTATAAAGATGTGAAATGTAACCATCTAGTATATAAGCTTGTTTTGTGTGAAATCTGAAGTGTTTGGCAAAAGTACTTTTAACATCAGATTTCCATAGTGATAATTCATATATTTTTATAATATACTTCTATCACTCAAAACTGTTTAGACTTTAAAAGTGTCTTGTATGCCAGAACATTCTGACCTCTCATTTCATGAGTTGTGGACTATGTTACTTTATTTTGTCAAAGCATGTGCTGTGTTATTGGAGAATGAATTACAGAGAAACTGAAAATCTCATTCTCTTTTCCTTTTTTAAAAGGAAAGACAGAATTTATGAGTTACTACAGGCTTTGCATATTAATGCAAAATTACAGCCATTGCAGTATGTATTACTGCTTCTCTAATTTATGCAATGGATCTGTTTAGTATTATATTGTTACATCTGAAATTTCTTAATACTTTGCATGAATTTCATGGAAACAATACACACAATTTTTGCTTTCCAGATTTGACCACTTCAGAAGTACAGATTTTTTTATAGAGAATGTTAAATAAATTGCAGTATTTTTCTAAGCACTTATGTGGATAACTTATATTTTCCAGAAATGGGCCACCTGTGGAGCACACAGATTTAACTACAGTTTGTTTAACACACTGTTTTAATTACCACATGTATTGCCTTGCAAGTGTATTTTACGTGCAGTTGGTTACTTTTACCAAACTATTTCTTCCATCATAATATTTCTTGCTTCTTCAGCTACTAAAGCAGAAGTGTATGGGACAATCTTAGTTTAATCCTTTGTAGCTGATGATCTTTCATTGTGATGCCTAGAAAAGAATATTTTCTATTATAGCATTTGGTTAAATTGTTGGGGGTTTTTAATTATATTTTGACAAACACATCCACCAGTGTGGCTGCAATTAGTAGCATTGGCATCTGCCAGCCCAGAGAGGCTGGGCACTGAAATCAAAGCCAGCAGAGAGCTACAGAGAAGGAAGTGCAAACAAACAATAGGACTCTCTGTCTGTCTCTATTTGAACTTGCACCCATCCTTGAATAGAGCAGCTCTCCTGTTTCAAGTGGAATTCTGCTGCAAAATGTTATATAGAAACAACATGATGTTGCACTTGTCTTTCACTTTCGTTCAAATTTGTGTAGTTCATAAGCCCTTAAGGGTTCTTCTCCTAGCTGCCTTGTTAGGGTTGCATGTAGGTAGTTGAAGGAAATTATTTATTATATATTCAAATAATACATAATTCATTATATTTATGAGGTATTTTTTCATTGCTCTGGGTATGTTAAAAAATCGTATTTTTAGAAATTAGATGCTTTTAATATTAATATTTTATCGTGGACGTGGAATATTTGATAGAAGTCAGAAAATACACAAGGTTTCTTGTCACACAGCGATTTTAAAAAAAGAAAGCTGTAGAAGTATTTGAAGCATCCTTCTACATTAAAGCATCTATAGAGAGGTTGAATACTGACTTCTTTGTGTGATGTGTTCTGGAATGTAGAATAGTGATATAAAAATAAATTTCTTCAGTATTTTGAGTCCCTTGAAATGCTATCAGGAGAAGTATAGAGTATTACAAAAAGAAAAATGTTCAGTTGTGCCACCTGGTGTCCAGAAGTGACACCTATAACGGCATCAAAGCTTGGCTTTTTCCTTATTCAAGAAACTGAACTCCTGTACAGTAATATTTGTATCTTTAGCCATATTGCTGTAATGCTTACTGACCATGAGGGTGTTGATTGCTGTGAAAGGTTTGCAGATATCAAGAAAAGTTTTGAGTAAACATGAAAGGTTTAGCAGACTGAGAGGAAGTTTTCCACAAGATTGCCAATGTCCAATGTTTAAATAGAGCAAAATATTATATTGGAAGACCTCCTATGACATACTCATTGATTATTATGCTAAGTCACAATAATTTAATCATCTTGATCAGAAATTTGATTTTTCTGTGAAAATCTGTGGCGTTCAGGTCTCGTCAAAGCAAACAGGATAACTACAATTGGAAAAAGGGCCCAATCTGTCACAATCTCTCCTTCAAAAAAACCTCCAAACCAGCCATCAGTAAAACTTTTAAGTTTGCCAATGTCCTCGTCTGTCTAGGTGCAAGAAGGCTTCCTTACATTTGTTATTTTTAATGCAGCAAAAGAAGAAGAACGATAAATCAACAAACAGGTTTGTGAGTGTCCCCAATCTAAGTGCTCTGGAATCTAGCGGAGTGGTGGGCAATGGACATCCTAATCGCCTGGACCCCATTCCTAACTCACCCATCCACGATATTGAGTTCAACAGCAGCAAACCACTACCACAGCCAATGCCACCCAAAGAGCCCAAGACGTTTTTGAGGTGAGCACTGCCTCACCAATCTTTTTTTTTTCTTTTTTTTTTTCTGCTTAACTCAGAAAAATTTTGCATTCCTATTGAGCTGAATCCCACTTGCTTTATCAGCCTTTCAGAGGTACAAGTACTCTTATGGCATTTTAATTTTTACATTGTATTTATAACCTCTTTATAGTATTCCTTTTTATTGCAGACCTTGTTGAAATATGAAGTATTCTCTCACTTTTTCCAAAGCCTTGAACTTTGAAAACCTTTATAAATACCCTAACAGAATTCATGTGCTTCCAATTGTTTACATATATGAACAATTGTTGTAAATGTTTGTGTTATTTACTGATATTCATTTAGGAATTGATACGAGCACGGAATTTCTTTTATTCAGGATTATGTGATAATGATTTTTATGTAAGAAAATTATTTTCCGTGCTACGTGAATGTTTTATGTTTCCCCTTTCCTCACCTGTATCAAATTGTTTCATAGGAATAACCTTCCTACAGCAACAGGAAATGTGTAGGCTTAGGTGCTTAATGCTGAGCTTCCAGTAATCAAAACCAGCATTAAAGTCTCAAATAATTCTTTCACAAAAGAATCTACTGAATTGAATAACTTAAAAATGGCATTTTAGAGGCAGGATTTTAATCTTTTAGCTTGATGTGCCCACATATTAAATGCACTGAAGTGCTGTACTCTGTATTTAATAGGTGCTGATCTCTTACCTTTAAGTTGACAACTTAAAATGATGTCTAATTAGTGGTTCCACTGTTGGTTGTTTGCTCTCTCCTTTGGTTTAATGCAAAAGATCACATACCTAGCAACTGCTAATTATAAAGGGAAACAAATGATAGAATCCAAAATAGATAAGGGAAAACAACATTTTTTCAAGAAAACAATTTAAAAAAGAAAAAAAGTACTGTTGCTAATTTTTTTCCTGTGCATGTGATGTGCATGAGTATGCTCAGATATCTATAACATGCATGTGCATGACCCCAGGAACTGTGATGCTGGAGTTTTCACTCCAAATTGGTTTATGCCCTGTATTATCCAATAATTGAGATTACTTTTAATACCAATTTTTATTGATAAAGGAAGTTAATTGTGTAAATAACTATAAATTATTCTCTCCTGCTCATTTTGTGAGAATGTTAAAAGAGAAACCAAATCCTCTTTGTAGCACAGTAGTTTCATTTTTCCTAGTATATGAGCATATTCTAATTGTGTGCATGAGCAACAATGCAAGTGATATTCATGATCGGTGTTAACTATTAAAATAGTGTGTATTTCTGTTCAGTTGCCAGCCAGTCTTTGTGAGCACATGTCTACAAATATGATGCTCGCATCATATTTTTCAAAATTAACTTTACCACAGGAAAAGGATGCTAAAAGAGGACTTTCTACAGTCACGCTTTTCCAAGAAAACTCTTTTTATTCTTCCTGAAAACCTACAGTTATTTATGAGATTCTAAATTATGTTTTCCAAAATATTATTTGCCCACTCTCTAATGTGGCTTCTGAACTGAGTTGTCTGTGCTGCTGATGCTCTCCAATGGAGTGGATGATCACAGATTCTATAGGGAGACATTAAATCACGTCCTGGGGCACACTGATAATTAATCCATGGAAAAACAGACTGTGTTCCTTACTGAATATTCTCTGTGATTCTTTTTTTTCCTCCTAATAGTCGTACTTTTTGTGTAGTTGTGGGATAATTGTGGTTTTTTTCTTTCTGTGAATTTAGCCCTCCTCCGACTGATGCCTCACCAGTGGCTTCACCGGATCCACAACGCCAGGAGTGGTTTGCCCGATACTTCACGTTCTGAGAGATGACTTGTTTTTGTGGCACAGCGTGATGTGGACTGTTTATAAGAGCATGACCTTAAGTAAACCCTCATGTGAACAAGCTATCCTGTAATTTGTCAAACACTGTGAATGAGAAAGTATTTGTCTTTCTGATTTGAAACTGCACTGTATTTCATGTTATATTTGTTGAAATCACTTGACATGATACTATACAATATGTGTAATTATAACTATTATTTTTATTTAAAATGGAAGAATCTTTAAACTTTGTAATTACTACATAATAAATTTTGGTAGAACAAACAATGCTTTCCCCCTTTTTCCTATAAATGCTTTGATTTCAGGTAAGGCTTTTCCCCCTGAATAACGTAATTGCATGGTTAATATAAATACAACTTAAATTGTAAAAGGAAAAGGTATGTATCTTGCACTCTCTCTCCAATTTGAGCAGGATATGTTTAATGCATCCCAATTCTGTTACTTTGTAGCAGTTTAAAAACTGTCTCTAACATTTAAAAGGAAGAATGCTAAATAAAACTAGCATAGCTGCTGGCCTTCAAAGCAGAGTCATTCTGACAGAGGATGAAAAAAGCCACAAACCAGGAGCTGTTCACTGGGGTTGGGGGTTGACTCCTCACTTATTGCTCACGAGGCTTTGCCATCTCATTATAATCAAACAGTTTATCATTGAATTTAAACAGAAACTGTTTTCACAGGTAAACAAATGCTTGATATATTTAGAAAACTCTGCTAAGTATCTCTGCATAAATCAAGAATCTACATTTTGAGCATATATTCCTGCTTTGGATAAAATTCATGTCTGAAATAAAAAAAGAAAGTCCCAAACAAGCAAACAAACAAAAGCAACGACCCAACTTTTTCCCATTTATTCATACTACAGTACAGATGTTTCCTTAAAAATTAGTCACCTTCCTTTGTCTATATTAATTTCTTTTCTTCTTCTTAAACTGATATATGAAAATGTTTTTTCAGCTAGTGAGCATGATTCTCCAATCTGTACCTTTTATGATGTCAGTGTTGCTCGAGAAATTTGTTGTAGCATATAGAAAACCAGACCTTATTGTCTTTTTTATATTTTTTCATTCAAAGATTACCACAAAGTAACTCACACTGGTAGTCTCAGGGAGAACATTGTCTTTGTTTTATGAATGTATTTTTAAGCTGAATCTCTTATCTTTTAAAAGCAAGAAAAAAAAACTTTGAGTTATTTGAATAAGGTTCTAGTTAGCATATACAAAGGTCTTTAATATTTCATCTGAAGCCCTAACTTCATCCTTTTTTTGCTATATGCACAAAGATAAATACCCAAATGAAGATACTTGCTAATTAAAATGAGTTTTATATGTAGTATATGTATAAATGAAAAATTTGTATGTTTTCATATAAACAATATAAAAATCTTCTAAATGCACATTTAAAAACTTCTATCTTATAATTCAGCTTGAAAACGCCACTGAAAGCTGTATTCTGGTGATGCTGCCATGGATTAAAGATGTATACAGCAGATTTTCGGTAGCTGGTGGACTCAACTGTAGGTATATGCAACTTTTTAATTTTAGAAGAAAGCCATATTGGGCAAAATGTCAGATTTCTTGGCTGTTACCCAAAATAAAATTCACTAGATCATTTTGTTACAATGTTCTGAAGTGAGTGTTGCGTATTTTTTCTTGCATGCTTTGCAAGGGATCAGCCTTTTTCTCCTATCCTCCACTTCATTTGTGCATTTTTACTTATGGAATGAATAACTGAACACTAATACAAAGATGATAATATCTACATTTACTTAATCAGTAAAAGCTGTGCCCATTGTTTTTTTACTAGAAGGGAGAAGAAAGTTAAGAAGGACACAGTTACTGTGTCTGCTACAGTCAGCAGCTGTACCACTACCAAATCAGTCTATTCAAACCAAAAACACTGGAGTCCTTTCTTTTCTCTGAATTATTAACAAATACACTATCCCAATATTAGCTTTTGGCCAATGGTCATACCGTTTTTTGCCAGTTTTACTCTTAGTCTGAAACTATTTTAAAACTATAGGATATGAGGTGTTCCTAATGAATATCAGGAAACTTCACTTGTAATATTAGAAATCAGACCTGATTGTAACATCAGAGTAACCCCTTGCTTGTTTAAGGTGTATTTTAAGCTATATGTAAATTTTGTTACATGATCTCAGTGCTATCTGTAGGCAGTTTCACTAATTCTGTACAGAGAAAATTAGATGCCAAGTTTTCCTCCTTTGCTGTACTTCCCTTAGAAGGAAAAGGACTGTCCCATCACTTAAGAAAATGGAGATCATTAACCTCCTCTGCAGTCAACAGGCAGCTTCAGTGGTGAATTGTCCCACTTGTCTCTTGATTACATAAAGATTGTAGAGCAACAGCAAACATTAAGTGCCTAGGTTGCTTAAATTTAAGTATGAGGAACCCTAGTCTGCCATTGTATTTGACTTTTTTTTTGACCACCACTTGCAAAAATATATCAGCTTCGAAAGACACAAACTGACTGTCCTCACAGGAGCTGTGTTGCTTTTCTTCATGGTAAGTTCATAGTCCAATACAGCACTGTTGCTGTTCTCCATAGGCAAATGCTAAACTTTTTTTTTTTTTACTACAGTGAAAATTTGTAGTATTGTTGTTTAGCTACTCTTGGGTGTTGGGCATTGTATCAGTTTTATTTCTGCACACATTCGCTGGCAAAATCTTTAATTGGAAATGACTAATTAACATGTACAATTATATACAGAAATCAGCTTGCAGTTCTAAAAATTATTTACTTTGCAGTGTATTTGTGTCATGTAAATAAACATCCATTTCTTAGGATACATCACAGTAATTGGACCTGTGGATGGTACTGGACAGTGTAACAAAAGCAGGCAGCCAAGCTGAAACAAATTTTGCTCTTTGTCTGACCAACTTCTGAACTCCATTTCTTGTTTTAACAGAACTTGTTATTTGCTGGGTTCAACACTGGGCTTTTCTACTGCACAACTGTGTTAACATTTCTAATCTTCAAGCACATACACTATTAGATAACTCAAGCTTTGCTGACTACAAAAATTGCACTGCAAGTTCCCAGGTTAATGGTGGGACCTAATGAGGTGAACTACTGATCCACTGTGGAGTCCTGCAGGGTCTTAAGGATGAGTTTGTAAATTGTCTGTCACTAAGGCAACTCACTTATTTTCAGAGCTGAGCACAGTGTAGTGGTCTGTTCATAATAGCTGGTTGAACACAATGAGAAGTAGCTGCTGCCAGTGGCACTGATAGCAGTGTTGCTGGGGAACATGAAGAGTTAAGCTTAAGAAAATAAAAGCATAATTCAATAATGACTACCAAAATCTAGCTTTGTTACAGCAGTGAGTTCTGTCTGACCTTAGCAGGCCTTTCACAGTCAACCTGACACATGAACAGAAAAGTTTAGAGAGTGGCTGATTCTTTACCTGGAACTACAGCTGTTTAACTTCAGTCATAGATTATCTGTGTGATGGCTGGGCACAAAGCAGAATCAGCACACTTCAGGCTGACTGAACCACCACAGGCAGCCTCACCCACGGCTGGCAAGAGACACGCTTTAGGGCAGAGCCTGAAGCCCAAGTTTTACAGCTACGTGAACATCCAAACATATTCACACTGCTTAGACTAAATCTTTACCTTACCTGTGGCATCCATGAGCCCTTCTCAGCTCTTGTGCAGCCTTGCTGGTACTGCCCTGATTGCACACAAATGAGATGTGTACCAGCCACACAAACCATAGTATTATGTGCAGTTCTTGTACTCTCCTGGGACATACCCATATTGAGGGCACACACTAGGTTCTGTAAAACTGATAAACAGAGGACTTTTAAGTCTTTGTCTCTTTCTTTATTACCACACAAGACTATCAGGAGTGACCTGAAAGCAAAAACAGTAATACAGATTTATGCAGGAGAGCCATTCCAAGGAAAGCAGAGACAAACCAGGAAAGCATTCCGAGCTAAGAACAAGAGAGCTTTTCAAGCTGGTAACTGCCAGCACTTCTCCATCCAGTCATTTGAAACAATTACTTTTTCATGTCCTATTTTGCACCATGATTTCAAAAGAGGCTACTCATGGATTTTCAAATGGGCATAATATATTTTTGGATGACTTCTTGCTGAGTAAACATTTCTTCATTATTCAGCTAAACACATACCAGTTACTGGTTATTATTAGATAATAACAGGATGATAAATAACTTCCGGGGGTTTTTTTGTAGGAACCACTACCTGATCGCAGCCTTTGCGTACCAATATCAGCTACTTGCTCTGTAGTTATAAAAATCAGCTGCCCCAGTTGCAGGCTGCTGCATTGTTTTTCATACTAGTTGTTTAAGCTACAAAACGCAGTCTGAGGAAGCACACATGGACACCTCCAGTAAATCACAAAGATGACACCTCTGCCACACCAGAAGCCAAGTAACTGTGCTAACAAACATGGTAATAACTGTGTCTCATCTTTAGAAAAAAAGCAGCCAGGCTTTCTACCTTGCAAGACAGCACTATAAACCGAGTAAAGCTGATACTGAAAGCATATACTGGAGACAGGGCTTGTTTTGAATTTTCACAGTGATCAATTTATATATTAAGTGCAGATCTCAGCAGTGCTTTTGGAACCATATCTGTTAAATTTGTTACAACAGGACCATTTTATAAAGCCCAATGTATTTTTCTTCTAGAGACACACCTAGGAATTAAAACATTTCCTCTTTATAACCACCTCAAGCAGTCTTGGACTTTTACTGTAAACACTATTTCCTTCAGGTAAGGATTTAGGAAACATCTACAGATAGCCTGAACAAGAATGTATTTGCAAACAATGCAGGAGAGGTAACTGAAGTTCCATCCACGGGTTCACGCAGCAGGAGTTAGATGCAGAAATCCTCTTCCAATAGCTTGTGAAGTTGCAATTCAGAGAAATGTGATCTGTGACTTAAAGTACCTGTAAAGTTCCACATGAGGATGAACTCATGGACAGTGAGATATTCAATATAGTCAAAGAGGTGAACCACTGCAGCTTTCTTATTCATTAAGATAACACGTTCAAATATGACTTGGAGAAAAAAAACCAAACATGTTAGACATTCATATTAATTAACTTAGTTTTATTAGGGCTGGTAAAGCAGTTACTTTACACATTGAAGTCATACATCATAACATGAAAATAAGGGATCTAAAGTTTATTGGAGTTTGGGGGGGGTTGTTGTTGTTGCGGTTGGTTGGTTGAAAAGTGTTGATTTTCCTCTCCACCAACCCTAAAAATTTGTATTAAAATACGAATTGTGTACATTTATTAGAGAGCATATGTTGGTGATGTTGTAATATCTTAAAAAGTGTTCTAAACAAGCAGTGATTTTTGTTTTGATTGCCTATCAGTAATTCACCATTAATACAGGCCAACAATGGGAGGTCCTGGGACTGAGGAACTCGGTGGAGAACTTTTAGGATTCTTCAACACTTTGAAGTTACGCAAAGATTAAGTTATGCTCCGTGATGTTGCAAGACTTGAATGGATGTATGAGAACGATACTCAAATACATTGTAGTAATTCAGAAGACAATCTACTTACACTGAACCCAATGAGGACAGAACTCAAACATGGAAGCGCAGAGTTGTTAGAAGTGTGCACACGTGCTGCCGAGTAACTGGAGGAAACAGACATACTGCTGGAGAAACTGGGAACCAGTTTCACTCCTTATGCCTGGAACACAATTTTGAAATAGAATCAATTAAAAGACAAAATATTTCAAATAGCTAAAGCATGTCACTGCGTCGCTATACACGATGGGGGGGGGAGAACATAGAGGTACGAAATTTTCAAAACAATACTGGGCAAAAGCGAAAGTTTTAGATCCTCCAGCAAACCCTATTTTCTGGTTATATTAAAAATATAATCCCTAAACTCCTCAGACTTCGAGGGAGGGAGAAATGGCTGGTTTGTTATGCAGTCCGCTTTTTAAGAAGCCCAATTTAGACTTTGTGGTGCCTGTAAACCGCGGGGGAGGACTTGTAAAAAGCAGCTCCAGCTGCCTGGGGGCTGCCCCTGCCGTACAGTGTCCCTTCCGCCCCTTGTACCACAGGAGCAGCGCCTCTTTGCAGCGAGGGAACAGAGATATTTAGGCAAACAACAAAGTGCGGCAAAGCTGGAAGGAGAACCCGTAGGTGGATCTGTTGTTCCCGAGAGGCCGAGCAGCTGCAGTGTTCCCCGAGCCCACGGAGCGCTGACAGGAGCGGAGCCGGGGCCCACCGCCCCTCAGCTGCTCCCGGGAGGGCCGGTTCTCCCGCCGCCGCTGAGGCACCCGAGGGAAGCGCCCCCGTGCCCGCCCTTGGAGCGGCGCGGAGGGGGCGGGGACGGAGCCGCTCCTCCTGCCGGTGAGGGAGCTGCGGTGGCGGGAACCCGGCCGGAGGGGCGGCGGCGCCCGCTGCAGGTACCGAGCGGGAGCGGGGCGGCCGCAGAGCTCTGCCCGCCTCCGCCCGACGGCCGCAAGGGTGACTCTCGGGGCGCACTCGCATCCCGCAGCACGGGACGCGCTTGGGGAAGCGCTCCGCAGGCGGGCGGGAGGCAGCGTGCTGCCGACCCGGCCCACCCCTGCCTCGCCACCGCTCCAAACCCGCCGTGCTGGCGGCGGCCGGCTGCGCGCTGCGGAGAGCCCCGCCCCTGCCGCCGCCTGGGGCGGGGCGGACACGCCGCTGCTGCTTCCTCCTCCTTTCACCTCCCACAGAGCGGCGGAGCGGGTGCCCTCGCGGTTTCGCTTTGTGGCATTAACGGGAGGAGCGCCCCGCCCGCTCCCCGCCCGCTCCGCCTGCCCTGGCGGGCGGGCGTGACCCACTGAGGAGGCGGAGCGGGTTGGCGGGTTGGCGGGAGCCGGTAGTGAGGGACTGCGGGCGGTTCCGTCCCGGCTCCGGAGCCTGGCGCGGCGCTGGTGCCGGGCAGCAGCGGGTCGGAGGTACCGCTGTAACGAGGTGCCGCTGCCCGAGCTCCTGAGCTGCGCCCCCTCTCTCGCCCGGCTCCGCCATGGGATTCCCCGAGAGAGAGATAAAGTTTCCCGCTCGGCGCGTGCCCGCACCGGGAAGCCTCGCTGTGTAACCTCTTCCCCTCACCTCGCCCCCGTGTAGGCGCAACATGGTGCTGAGCGCGGAGCAGGTGGCCCTCATCGGGCAGGTGTTCGAGTCCTACGTGCTGGAGCACCACAAGGACGACATCCTGGGCATCCTGAGGGAGGCGGACGACCAGGCGCACTACCCTGTCGTCGTCGATGCCTTGACGCTCTTTGAGACCAACATGGAGATCGGGGAGTATTTCAACGCCTTCCCCAGCGAGGTGCTCCCGATTTTCGACAGCGCGCTGCGCCGGGCTGCCCTGGCAGCGCTGCAGGACACCGCGGACCCAGCACAGCTCAGCCTGAAGCAGAACCTCCACGCCAGGATCTCGGGTGAGTGGCGGGGCAGGGGCTGCAGTGAGCTGCATCTCCCAGTCAAGTTTCCTTACTCTGGAACAAACTGTTGGGGTGCCATGGGAATGAGCAAGTTTAATTCTTGCCGTTTCTCTGTTTGAAGCAGTAGGGAATCTTTAGTGCCTATGAAGCAGGAAAGAACACATGCAAATACATGGAGGTGTGTAGACCAACCCCCCCAAAAAAGCTATGGCCATTGCCACTGGCCTGCATGCAGTGATTGGCGTTTGTTGGGTCAGGGCTTATACTAAAGCCTTTCCGTGGCAAAGACTCCTCACATCAGCAGCTGGTCTTACATTATTTCTCTTCTAGACAGAAGGTCTAAAGAAAAGTTTTAGGGGAAGATATATAGTTTGTAAGTTTAATTGCAGGTTGACTTCGCTACTGTGCCAGTTGGCTCATCGTCTTTTTTTACTCCAACCACCTCCCAGAAGAGGCAAAGTCAAAATTTTGAGTTGTCTTGTAACAATTGCATTTGAAATTGTTGAATTTTATGCTTAGCTGTAATAAAATTGCTTGTTATAAAGTTGGAATGAAGTGTTGAAAGGCATGATCGTTAACAGGGAACTTTGTCATTTTTTCCACTGCAAGTTGATATGCCATTATTCCTTATTATTAAGAAATTCCTAGTAGCTTTGAGGGCTGGTAAGTGTGGAGTGCAGATTCAGGAGTTGAAATGTCTGTTTTACCTGCTGTGGGAGACTGGGTCAGTGGTGGCATCATCCCTTCTGATCATTTCTGGTCATAACTATTTGGAGCAATAGTCCACAAAGCCAAGAGGTGGCAGCCTGTGTTTCCCTCCCATGCCCTCTTGTGGAGTGGATTGTGATCATTCAGTCTTTTGACATCTTGAACTTGGATAAATTACAGTTGTTAAATAGGCCCGTGTTTCATTCCAGTAAGTTTCAGTTAAAATGTTGTAATGAAAACACATACATCAGAAATACAATTAGCCTGTGGCTCTCACAATGCTATTTTTTCAAGATTTTTAGAGGGAAAGAAGTTAAAAAAATAAGGTTTGCTACCAATTGAGGTGTTAAGGAGCTTGTACACAACTGCTGAGTACGTGATGTAAAAGGGCATCTCCCTGTACCTATGAAAGCAGGAATGAATTAAAACTCTCCTCCTAGTGTTCTAGAATGCATGTGCATCATTCAGGGCTTCAGCATGAGAAAAAGACTCCAAGTAGGATTATTTTAAAAGCTAGCAGGAAGTATTAGAAGAAGCACAGCAAGGGGCAGATGATCACTGCATGAGTAGCGGTGTCTTTAAGACATTCCTGCTCCTGTTATCAGCCTGTTGCTGGAGCTGATCATTCCTCCCACAGTGATGTTTTGTCTGAATATTCCCTTATAAACCTCAGGCAAAATTAGCAATGTTTGATCAAGCAGTTTTAATAACTGATAAAAGCAAGCCTGACAGAAGAAGTTAGCAGACTACAAATAACCCCCTCACTAAGCTGGAGGGAAACTGATGAACAGGGGGTTTATCCTTGAGTGGTCCAGCTGGATCAAAATAACATCTGTCCACATAGTTTAGTTAATGTTCTGTACCACCGAAAGGCTGGCTTCAGAAGAAACAGAAGAAATAAGCTAAGGGATCTGTAGCCTTCTTTCCACACCAATTTTCCAATGATACTGTTACCTTTTAAGTGGATTCTGGGTTTTGATTACCTTCAGGATTCTCCTCTTGGAGTACCACTTCCCATTCCTACATTAGATGAGAATGGAATGAGAAGGTGGGGCATTATTTTTGGTGAGAGCAGCAGACAACTAACTGGAGTGTGGCTGAGGGGATCTTCATGTCGGGCATGGAATGAAGTGAGGAAAAGTGGTTTTGCTTATGCTGGGTATAAGAATGCAGTCTTGACACACTGCTACCAGTACATCTAGGAGTTCAAAGAGGGGTTCAGGGAGTGTGAGTATGCAGCAGTTAATAACAGATGATTACCTTGGGTTAACTGAAGAAGGTAAAAGATGAAGTTATCTGAATTTTAGCATTGTAGGAATTTGATTGTGTGACTTCTGCATTTTGCTACAAAGCCATGAAATGATTTTTCCTTACCATTAGCCTGAGCACCACTGTGTCTGTTACTGAAGGCCAAGCTGCTTCTAATAGTTCAGCGTTTTTGTGACTGATACAGTAAAGTTGATTCAAAGAGGCACATACTCAATTAAAGAGTTTGTCAAGCAGTCTGATATGATCAGAACAAAGGCTCTTTTTTCACATCCAGACTCGTCTCTTCAAAATTCACAGGGATGATCATCATATATCCTGACAACAGTGCTGCAGTTTTCTCTAGTGTAAGATGTGTTGTATTTTGCAAAGCTTGTTGAGGGGCACCAATACTGAGCTGGGAAAAAAATGCCAAAACAGTTGGAGAAATAATGGATTGTTTTTCCCTGAACTGATTAGAAATGCAAACCTGTGGGAGAAAAAAAAATTCAACAGGTTTGGTAGAACATGTAAATAGCTTTGCTAGAGTCAACCAGGAAAAAATTGTTTGCAGTTTTACAGATTATTTAATTCCTTTCTACATTTTCTTAACTTTATTCTTTTACCTTTTAAAATTAGCTTAATAGTTAAAAATATTTTCTTTAAACAAAAGCAAAAGGTTAAATGTTGCTTAAAAGCACTAAAACAGAGTGTTTCCGCGTGTCTGAAATAAAGCATTTAGTTTTGAAAACACCAATATAAACATACGATATCTTTTTTTTAGCAGTCAAAGCTCCTAAGAAGATTTGACCTAGATACACAAATAGTTTTAGTCCCCTTAGAAACATCATTTCCCAACAGATTTGTAGTTTTACATCTCTATTTTCTGGCTCTGTTTTAAAGCTAAGAAATTATTTTAGGAGTAGGTAATATCTTTTTAAGTTGATAAATATTAGTATCTTGTAGTTCATTACTACTTTCTGAAGAGGCAATATTGTGCTCAGGTGGTCATTTCACAGATATGTAAAGTTGAGGTAGATTAATTTTCCTGAGGACTTTAGCCACTGTGGTGCCAAGTGATGGCTGCATGAGTGAATAGCAGAACAGGATCAGGACACCACTGAATTGGCTGTTGGGGTGGAATTAAAGGAGGGCAGGTGGAAAGTGTTCTGTCACTATTCACTTGAACTTACAAGTGAATTTGCTTTGGTTGTGTTCAAAACTCCTTTACATTTTTTTTATCCTGTCTTCCTTGTGCTTGAGCTTTACTGGTATGCAATGTGGATTTAAGGTCAAATGCTCACCAACTGCGAATTTTAAATTTGCTTAGACTTGAGAATTCACACAAGACTAGGAGCTACAGCTGTTTAACTGTGGAATAACATTGAACTACAATTAAGTAGCATAACTAAAATTTTGTAAGTCAGATAAACCAGTTGTAGAATAAATGGCTTCTGCAAAAAGAACATTTAAATTAATAAATAGATCTGAGAACATCAGGATCTTCTTCCACGAATGGAAACTGTTTGTGACTATTCAGCCCTTGGCAAGAGAGGGAGAGTAAAATGGCAACATTTTCAGTTAATGCTCAGTGTCTGATGATTTTTACTATCTGAGGCCAGTGAGTCAGATTTATGGTACAACAGATGAATTGCTGAGTCACATTTATGAAACAGTAATAACAATGGCTACTATTCATATGTCTGGCATGTTTTCTAGCCTTTCTGTTTAACTGCACTGTAAGTCCATGTTTTATATGCACAGCCTTATGCTGCACATATTTCTGTTTAACAGGTTTGCCTGTTTGCCCAGAGCTGACTCGAGAGCACATTCCTAAAACCAAGGATGTTGGTCACTTTTTGTCTGTTACTGGGACTGTCATACGTACCAGCTCGGTGAAAGTTTTGGAGTTTGAACGGAGTTACATCTGCAACAAGTGCAAGCATGTGTTTGCTGTCAAGGCTGACTTTGAACAGTACTATGCATTCTGTCGTCCATCAGCCTGTCTTAATGAAGAAGGCTGCAACTCAATCAAGTTCACTTGTCTCTCTGGAACAGCCTCTTCTCCTACCTGCTGCAGAGACTATCAAGAAATCAAAATTCAGGAACAGGTAAGGAAAAAAAATGGAGAAAAAGGGAAAGGTATTAAAGTATAGATGTCTCAAGTACAAAAGTAATTAACTTATGAAAGAAGACATTTGGGGGTCTAATTTTCTGTTGAAATAAGGTATCTCTGCTAATCTTGGTG
This sequence comes from Chiroxiphia lanceolata, assembly GCF_009829145.1. Taxonomy (NCBI): domain Eukaryota; kingdom Metazoa; phylum Chordata; class Aves; order Passeriformes; family Pipridae; genus Chiroxiphia; species Chiroxiphia lanceolata. Next base: position 66,019,213 of record NC_045639.1, read on the forward strand.
AGACTATTCATGCTTACATTAGAATTAAGATTATCCCATTTTCATCGTTAAGTTTTACATGCTAAGATAAGTGGAAGAGTTTTACAGGTTCTACTGTGGTTTAAGTACAAATGCCTGAGAAGACTAAAAGAAGCCAGGCAGCCTGTTGGTCAGAGATTTCTCAAAGAGTTAACAATTAAGCGACATGTTGATTAGACTTCCGTTATTGGGTAACTCCATTTGATGTTGTACAGAACACCCAGGATCAGTGCACAGGTGAAATTTCTGTAGATGAAATTCCATTCCATGTTGAATCCTTACATCAAGTGTGCATTGTTTCTCTAAGCACTTGCTGGACATGATGCTGATGTTCAACACTGCTCCTGAGGACTAGAGCTAACCCAGTGGTGGCCAAGGCCAACTGTAGCTGTGCAGTATGGTCAACACATGGTGTCTGCAAATGTCTCTTCCCTTCAGCCAATATTGAATTCAACAATTATTGCACATGTGATCCTTACAGAATTTGCATTTGTTTTCCGATGGTAGCCCTGGGTGGAAGTACAGCTGAGCTGGAGGAATAAGAAACAATTGGACCTCTTTTTGTGGTAGCACATAACCAAGACAAAACTGGCAAAGGAAAATCTACACTGTATGAAAATTGAGAATAAGCAGGGTATATTGTAGGCAATGTTTCTGTGTTTATTTATATGCTGTGTCTTTATTTCGTAGATCTTTTCTAAGATATCTTCATTTGTTTCAGGGTTTTGATTTTACAAATGGAGAGGATAGTGGTGCAATCTACATGCAAGATGTATGAAATTAGAAATGAAGCTCTTGAAAGTTCAGAATAGCAAAAAAAAGTACGGGAATAAAACTTTCTAGGAAATAAGCTCTGTGTTGCATGTTTGTATAATGATTGTTCCTGGCATATGGGAAATTTCTATAACTTTTTAGTTTATTGTGTGACACACAGATCTCTATGACAGAAGGAATTTTCAGCACCATGGGCTTATTAAAAACAGTAAAATTAAACCAGGATTGAATTTCACTTGTGTTTCACTACTGAGCTCTGCAAACAACTGTGCGTGTGTTACCAGTACTGACAGTGATGTGAACTGCCTGTGGCCACGTAGATAATATACAAGGGTGGATTAACCTTCCTAGGCCAGAGAGAGAATAAGTCTAGAATTCCAGCATGTATGACCTGTGCTGCAGAATGAAAAGGAACTTCTGACTGTTGTACTTGTGCAGTGGATACTCTAAAAACTATTGCAAGCTTTAAGTGTAAATGGGAAGATTGCTGGTTGGAAATAGATTCTGACCAGATTGCATAGACTTTGTCCTGGAGAAAAGAAAAAGAATTACAGGATTTACTGGCACATTTGTCAATATATATATTTGGTTTTTCCGGTTGTTGATTTAATCCTTGACACCTAGGTGTATACTTAATCTCAAACTCTCAAATTATGGTTAAATACCAGAAAAATACAGAGAATATTCTCTCAGTGTGTACTTCCGTGAAGGGTTATCTAACGCATTGACATGCTTCAGTACCCAAAGTCAACTTTGCATATTGAAGAAGTATCTAATAATAGCTCAAATTACAATAAAAAAAAAGATCAGCTCTTTCAAATGACCTCTTTGAGTGAGCTTTCTTCAGCAAGATATTGAAATCACACTGCATCTCCCAGCACTGAGCACCTTCTGCTAATTTAATACTCAATCCCATTTCCATTAATATCAGCATTAAACTTTCATTGTTAAGTTCATGGCAGCAGTGGCATCCTTTACTGTAAGTTTTGTGATAAAAGGCAAGAACTGACCTCAGTTCCAGGAAAGAAAGGAGTGTAGGTCTTTAAAGCCAGAGCAGCTATAAATGAAGGGCTTTTGAAAGGTGCTGTTCTTAAGAAGCTCTTTTGCTTCCCATCTCCCAGGTTCAAAGGCTGTCTGTTGGAAGCATCCCTCGTTGCATGGTGGTTGTTCTGGAAGATGACTTGGTGGACAGTTGCAAGTCTGGTGAGGATACAGCATATATCACATATGTTTGTACCACAAGCATTTTTAGTTTTTCATTTGAGATGAATCTTTGTCAAGTAGGCTGTGTTAGTGCAGAGAGCCTGTCAAATGAGGTGTCTTTATCTGTCATGTTGCTGTTTCAGGATGGACATTAGCACGGCAGTTGAAGACTATTCTAGAGAATGTCATGAACCCCCATATTACACCTTAACTGTTTAACAGATCAGTTTCAATAAGTAATGGGTTGTGACATACAGAAATTATATTAAATCACATTAATGTAGAACACCAAACCTCTTCAGGAAGTTGGTTCACACCATCACCCAGCATGTGTTGCCCCTTCTTAGATTCAAAGTGCCAGGTAACCCAGCTTTCTATCTAAGGAGTGCTGCAGGTGGAAAAAGCTACTGGGCATTCAAAGGAGAAGCTAATTGGCAGGAGGATGAATGAAGAATGGACTACAAAGTCTCAGATAGGCACATCTCCACAAGAAATTAATTTCTGGTCATACTTTCTCAGAAGAACACTGTACCCAGAATGTTAATGAGTGATTCTGGAGTTCATAAAAGTTACCAGAAATCGAATAAGTTTTGACTGAATTTTTTGTATAGTCAATCTAATTGAGAGAGCTTCTACAGTTTACTGTGAATTCCTCTCTTTTAAAAGAGGAAACAAACAGAGGTATACCTCTAAGAATTCACCTCCCTTAAACAGAAGTGGAAAGACACAGCAACTTCCTACCACAGACATAAGCACTCTACCTTATCTTTGTTTTAGACTTCCTGTAACTGCATTGCATTATTATGCATTACAGCTAACTGAAATGGCTTCATGTCTCAAGTCAGATGTTATTTTGCTAACTTTTGTTTTTACCTCCAGGAGATGATATCACAGTGTATGGTGTGGTAATGCAGAGGTGGAAACCTTTCCATGAGGGTTCACGCTGTGACTTGGAGATTGTTTTGAAAGCCAACTACGTTAAAGTGAACAATGAGCAGCTAGCAGGGGTTGTAATTGATGAAGAAGTTCGCAGGGAATTTGAAGACTTCTGGGAAAGGCATAGGAATGATCCCTTAGCAGGTTAGTAGTTGAAAGCTTTTATGTAGGGCACTTGCTCGGATAGAGATGAAATCAGGAGTGAAAATACAGTGACTGAACACATTTTCCCCCATTATCCTATCCCACCACCCATTAATCCAAGAATATATTTTTTCCAATACAAGAATATGAAATTTTTACTTTAATATTACTGAGGGGGAGGAAGTACCAAACCTACTGCATTGATCTTCCTTCTTTTGAACTTTCTAGTCAAGTATTTTATGGAACATTTATTAACAAAAAATGAGAAACAATATAATTACCATGGGGGAAAAGAGGAGTGTTTTATTATCAAGAAAGACGAAGCATACTTCTTAGAGGAAATGGTATGGACCAGATCTGCCTTTAGTCAGCGTAGCTGTTGCCTCTGGGACAAGAGATCTGACTCGTGGTCTCTGCATCTCAAACTAGTGAATCTTCACTATAAAGCTTAGCACATCTTATCTTTAAGCTAACCCTTGGATGCCTAGACCCTTGACTTAGGTGCAGTGGAACCTCTCAATTCACAGTGGCTTCCAGAACAGTCAGTGCTGGGTCCTAAATTTAGTGTAGTCTGTAGTCAACCACCTTGGAATAACCAGGAGTCGTGTCTGAAACTCTGTCCTTCTCCATAATATGAGTGCCTTCTCCTCAACTCTGTGGAATCTCAATGGAGTCTTTAGGGTCTCCATCACTGAATTTTTTTAGGCTGACACTGTATCTTATAAAACCCTGGAAAGGGCTTAGTTTTTCTTCTTAAAAGACAAACAGGAGGAAAAAGAGGTGGGAATATCCCCCAAATTAGCCTGCTCACATAAGAAACTGTAGATCTTGTCAATGTTGAAGATTCTTCAGAACTGCATTTCCCAGAAAGCAATTTAATTGCTAGCTTCCTGCTGTTTGGAATGATACATGTTTGGAATACAATGTTTGGAATAACATTTCATCGTTCTGCTCTTTGGAACAAGATTATTATCACTCTGGTTAAAACTGTTCAGAAAGTAGTTCAGGATCTTCTTTGAAGGTTCCATTTAATCTTTCATTCTCAGGACAATTTTTGGAAGCCTGCAGGGAGCAATGTGATTTTGTGCAATATTACTCATTCTGAATAAATAAATATGAGGTGGGTACAATAAAATTGAGGTGGAAATGAGAAGGACCCTGACTGCCCAAGATGTCCGTTTCAGGCTGTTAGTCTGAATTTGAGTTGAAACGGAGGACAGAGATCAAATTTGACTGAGGAGTCTAAGGTATAGGCCATTGCACAACAGAATGTGTGTACATTTGCTGTTTTTCAAGAGATAATGGTAGCTACTACTGCATTTTGTGTCAGTCACTTTGTGATGCTAACTCCTAACTGTGGAGTTAATTCTTGAGTTATGCCGTGGCTGACCAAAGTTTTTAAAATTTCGCTTTTGGATGGACAAAGATGTGTTAATTCCTTGAGAAAACCTCCAAAAGAAACACATATGCCTCAAGTCGTCTATTAGGGGCTTACATATTTTGCCAGTCCCATGTAATTGCATCTAAATTTAATACATGAAGTTAAAATCTCAAAATTGGTCACTCTCTTTTATTCCCTAGCACTGGGAGTAATACATCACATTAAACCTGTGACCCCTTATGTGCTGGTAGTGTTAGAATATTAAAGGACAGAATTAATTCTGTTACATATCTTGCAAGCCATCAGCGTTGTGCTGGAAAGAGACTATGGTAGGGAGGAGAAAAGGGATCTGTGACACAGAAGGGTCAAAAAGGAAAAGGAAATTGCAGGTAACAACAAGAAAATGAGCCATGCTATGTGTGCACAGATTTAAGAAAATAATTCAAGTGTTAGAAGTTTTCTTTATTTTCTTAAATGTACAACACACCAGTTTTCAAGGGCTATTTCGAAGTCTGGAAATTTTTAGGTTTTATTCTTCATAGCCCCTTCACTTTTAGCTATGAAACAAAAGAATTTGGATGATGGTATTTCTTTCCTTAGAGCCCTTTTCTCCTGCTATCCAGACCATACATTCCTTAAATTGCAATAGGATTGGCTTTGCTGCTTGTGACTGTTTGGATCAAACAACTGCTTTGGGTCCCATTTAAAAAATAAAATAATTTTTAAGAAAATCTTCTCCCTACTCTGTTCCTCTTGTTCAAGAAGGAGGCCCAAATTATTTGTCAGTATACACAGGAGTCTGTGGGAAACCAAGTTTTACTCCAGGGGAAGTGCTGAGTGCCATTTTTGCTGTTTTAGGGAGGAATGAAATTTTGGCTAGCTTATGTCCTCAAGTTTTTGGCTTGTACCTGGTGAAGCTGGCTGTAGCCATGGTGCTTGCTGGTGGTGTACAGAGAACAGATGCTACTGGAACTCGAATCAGAGGTTAGTATTCTTTCTAACAGTATCAGATCCTTTCTAACAGTCATTCCCATCCCTCTCTTCACCCACATCCCTCCCCCCTACAAAATCAAACCAGTAAGGTCTTGGAAGCAAAATGATCCCATTTTCTTGAGTGAGAACAATTTTTGATCAATCCTGAGTATTATTGCAGAATCTCAGACAAATAAATTTTTCCCAAAAAAAAAACCAGTAGAAGCAGACTTTCAGGTTTCCATTAGGTACAATATTAAAGGCAGCTGTTTTATCTAAAATATAAATTCACTTTTTATTGTATAAGTGACATTTTTAAATGATTTCTAGTAGACTATTCCCAGCAGTATTGGCATCAAAGGATGGAATCTTAATGTTCCCTTAATGTCAATCACTACAGTTCATTGAAAGGAAAAATTAAAGGATTCACTTTGCTTCCTAATGCCAGACTTTTCCATCTATGATTGTCAGCACAGCTCACTTAGTTCTGTAACTCCCAAGTTATCTGCCTGCTGATTCTCCTTCTGTTGTTATTAGATGGCAAATCTGCCATGTGCCAGGTGGTATGCAGGTCATAATCTATGTAGGTCATAATAATTCTAAAATAGGATGTCTCTCTATACACATACAGGATTTTCTTAATGCTCCAGCAGCTAAATAAAGTTATACACTTTATGATTGAAGTTGTACTGATATTTTGTAGACAGTGAAATAATTTTAGAGCACTTCAGTGAGATTGTAGTAGCCAAATTATTGTTTTGAAATTATGAAGTTATGTAACTGTTGGCAAAGAATTAGTTAAGAAAAACAACATGCTGATTTTATTAGTCCGTTTTGCACTAATTTAAGTAACCAAGTAGAGGAATGATAACTAAAACCTGGTATCCTTCTGTTTCAAGTTCAAGAGTGAGATGAGCCTGAGAAATGAGTATTCTAAAATGTAAGAATTCTCATTACAGGAAATGTGCAAAAAAACTGCTAATACTTTAAAAATATTTCACTGTAAATATTTGTGTCCAGTCATATTGCTGGGTGAAGCAATATGACTAGATGCTTTTATTAAACAATAATTTATCACACCCAATAAATAGTGCAGTCTGAAACAGAATCACATGTTGTAACGTATATGTAGTGCTAAATGTTAAGTGAATAATGACAAGCATTATTTAATCTGAGCATTTTTGGTATACGTGTGTCTTTATCTGTACTGTCTGCTCTACATCAATGTTCTCTCCCAAGGTGAATCGCATCTTTTGTTGGTCGGAGATCCAGGTACAGGGAAATCTCAGTTCCTGAAGTATGCAGTAAAGATCATGCCACGCTCCGTGCTTACTGCAGGAATTGGATCTACAAGTGCAGGTATGTGCTTCTTCACCTGGAAAGGTTTATTTTCTCTCTCAAATATGTTTATATAGAAGCCTTCTACATAATATGAACATATGTGCTCAGGTTGTATGAGCACAGCTGAAGCAGAGAACTACTGTGGAGGCATATGAGGCCTGATATAACTGCAGAAGGGCAGTCCTGCCCTTCAGCTGTATCCGTGGAGGACTGTAATGACCTTCTAACAGGGAACCTTCCAGGCCTCATCCAGAGGCACCTCTCAATGCTTTACTTGCCGAGGGTGACCTGGACCTGTACTTTTAGTGCTTTCCAGTATGACAAATACGACATCTTTCCAGAGCTCACACTGTGTGATGGGCTAGCATCCTGACCAGATATCTCCTTTCTTCTGTTCTTTCATAAGTTCTGTCTGGATGCAGTTGGATTTCTGTTTACTTTCCAGAAATTCACCCCTGTGTTGAGGAATTATTTCTTACTCGTAAAGATGATTTCAAGGTGGTTTCAGAGAGCAAGTGGGTTTTTTTCCTCTTTGTTTTTTTTTCTTTCTCCTTTTTGTTAAATTTAAGTATGTCCCAGTTGGCTCTGAATGCCAGGCATTTTTACAAACTCTTCTGGGGACAATGTGCAGAGTCAGATTACCTCTGCCAGTGGCTTTATTTGAACAAATGAATATATTACTTGTACGTTCAAAATCACAAAATAATTAGGGTCAAATCCCAGTGTCTCAACTAGCATGTGTAAATTGAATATTTCTCAGATAGTGCTGCTTTTCATTTTATGTCTGGGAAACAGCATTATTTATACATGGGAGAACCAGAGAATAAATCCTTCCCAGTTCCACAGCTGTGTGTATACTGGGTCTTCTGTAGAAGTGGAACTGGAACGTGATGTCGAACATAAACCTGCTTATGTGCAGGGAACTTGTTATGAAACATACATGCCTCTAATTTTCCATTTAAACTGTTGACAAATAGGTCTGGAGAGAAGCCAGAGAGAAAATTTTGGCTGAGCATGACCTTTTCTCGAGTCTTTTTTTCCATGTTAAGAATTGAGAACAGGATGGATAATTGCGGATTTGCTACGGGACTTACAGTGATCTGGAGTGAAATTTTGCCATACATTTCAGCGTGACTTTGCCCACTTTTGTCAGTGCACTTCCTGTGCAAGGTGTGTCTTACTTATGAATCTGTGTGTAGCTGTACTTAGCATTGATTTTTGTCAACTTGCCCTTTGTGCAGAAGCTTCAAATTATGAGTTTGAAGAACTATTAAACTGCTTTACTTTCCTTACCAAATTTGCACACTTTGAAGTACCAGTTTTTGCTTTCTCATGAGAGGACAGTCCTAATTTGTATTTTTCCCTTCCATGTACAAATATTAGATCTGTAAATTTCATTTTCAGCTAGTTCCTCACTATATATAAAAAGCAGTCCAGATTACATTTAATTGCTGGGTCTGGGATTTTAGTCCACATAGGCCAAAAGACACACCTGAGGTTTGGTAAACCCTGGAGAAGTGCTAAAAGCTGTTTACATTTGGATCCCTCTTTTAGAGAAAACTGCCTATATCTAACCAACCTTTGGTCAGATTCTGTGCACTAACATATCTTGTACCCTTTACCCATCCGGTACAGTTTTAGGACACAAGCTATTTAACAACCATTGAATTAGAATTCTGCTTCCTAAACTGTCTGTCATATCAGTTTTCCTTGGTTTTCTGCACAAGCATTTCTTTGTACCAGGACAACATATTAGATCATTAACATTCTCCTTGTGCCACAATTCCCTTTCTTTCCTGCTCTGTCTTAGGTATCATGTACTTTGGGATCCACCATGACCCTTTGGGGCTCTGCAGTATCATGTTCCTGCTACAGCCCATTAACCCATCCAGTCCTAACTGGAATTGCGTTGCAGAATTTCAGAAAACACTGACCTAACTCCTGTGGCTTAATTTGCTGTTGGGCCTCTGCTCTTTCAATCAGGTTGCTGCCTTCCTCTTCACTTTTTAAACAAAGCCTGGGCTTCATCCCTTTTTGCATGATTCAGAAACTGTGACCCAGGAGAATGCCTGCTTTCTTGCTTTCTTGCTGAAGATATGGAAGACCTTCATCTTCCTATCTCACCGACAGGCTCAAGCTGCCTTCTTGCTGCAAACAGCCCTTACAAATGACCAATAATCTATTCTCTGTTTTGAAAAAAATAGAACTTTACCTCCACGCAGTGAATATGTTTCTGAGTTTACTTGTTTTATTAGGTTGCCTTTCTTGCAAGCACTTAGTAGAAATTGTCTGTTGAGTTTTCTACAGGTTTAGGACTTCTGTGAGGAACCTGGGTTTGTTCCTCCTACATCTCTTTAATGAGAGTTGGCAGCTAGAAGACCAGCCCACATGCAACAACTCCAGAAATTTATTTGACCAGTGTAAGACTTTCTGATTTGTAAATAAAAGATGGGGTAACCATCTGTCTCACTGTTTGGTTCTGTCTACACTGTTTTTTCAAAGGCCTGTTTCATTCTTCCCAGCTAGTCTCTCTTCTGAGAATCACAGGGAGTCATTCAGCTACCTTTTATTTTTAGAAATTGATACATAGTTTTCCATAGAGACTTAGTGAGGCTTAACAAACTCTCTCTGCAGGTTCTCACCTTACTACTGAGTTTAACCAGCTGTTTTGCAGTCCCCAGAGCCATAGCACTGCTTATGCATATTTGGACGAAATGAGCACTAGTAAGAAAATATTTCATTTACCCTGCAGTTTGAGATCTGCAGTGATTGATTGGTATGTTCAACTCCATAGGGACAGGAACCAACACATGCCTGTTCTGGCAGGTCTGGAGCTCAGGGACATCTGGGCCAGTCATTCTGCTGCTTATTGGTGCATATTTGGCCGTTCACATTTCTGAAAGTTTTGTTTGGTGTTGCGTCCCTCCACAGATGGACTGCCTAAATAATTTTGTGAACTGTATTTAAAACAGCCTGCCTAAAAGTCTGGGAGACTATCAGCTGTTTCTCCAGCTCTCCAGTTTTGTATAACATGCCTTTCTGAGCTGTATGAAATACAGCCTTGTTGCCTTTCCTCTTACAGCCTCTGCAGAGCCTTGTGAGTGCTGCCTTTTTGCTGACATTTTGCACTGTCTGAGATTGTCCATATCATGCCAACAGCAGTTTGCTACCGATTTTCTTTCTTTTCATTGAAGGGAACTGACTCCAGGGGAAACCACCTCTTTTTTTTTTTTTCTGTCATAGTAAGCGTCGCCCTGCTAGGCAGTCTTCAGGTGCTAAAGGCTGTCTCTCCTCTGATCCATTAGAAACCAATCCAAAGTGGCTGACATGAGCCATCCAGCTGTGGTTATAAATAGAGTACATGGTGTCAGTATCCTGAGGTATGCAAGACACTGAAACTGGAGATATTTTTCCCTCTTTGTAGATCCCAAACTGTCGCTGGGCATTCCCAAGTTGCTACAAGCCAAGGCAGTGGCAGGGAACAGTTTTCCACTGTAGATTCGTTCCCTGTCCCTGATAAAGTTATTAATACAGATGCAGCCTTTAGGCCACTCTTCTCTGATCTTCACTTCCACCAGGGGATTGTTTTCCTGAACAGTTATAATTGTACATGAACTTGAAGTATTTTCTATCAGCATGTACCTTGAAAATATTTTCCTGAGAGCATGGCTTCATTGGCTGTTCCATCAACAGTTGGGCCTCAAGTTGAAGAGGCCTTAACTCTGTAGGAAGTCTGCTAGACTTCCTGCAGGAATGAAATTTGAACTTGTGGTCAAACCCCGTCAGATATGTCCCATCTGTAACAATGTCTCATCTATTGCAGATTCTTAAAATCCCTTAATTTCCTCTCAATAATGCTGCTCCAAGATGACTTTGTCCTGAGATAGCTTACCTTCACCTCCTGCATGCCAGAGATTATTTAGCCAAGTATATACCTGTCTTCAAAAATTTTGGTCTGTTCATACATCTGTACCTGAAGACCTGTAGTTAGGATGGATGGGAAATATTGCAGGAGCAGTGCAGCAACTTCGTGTTGGCTGAAGGTTTCAGGTCTTTCACACATCCAGGCCAGCCTTCATCAGACTTATTCATCCTGCTGTTGAAATGGTAGGCATTTCAGTTGATTTCTGGATGGATATAAGATGTCTTCAGGATTCCCTCTACTGCACCATGAAGTCCCTGCTTCTTTCCAGTTTGTATCAGAGTAGGTCTGCCCCACCTTTCTTGTGAGATGGGACAAACTGAAGAACACCCTTATTTTGAAAGGTAGGCCTCCTTATCTCACAGTCCAGGAAAGTTTTGGATGGAGAGCCCAACAACTCCCTAAAAGTTCCTGACATTTCAGCTAGTTCTAACACTGCTGTTGACTCGTAGCTGTTGTCTCATGCAGTGCACACACCTCTGATTTTCCCTATCTGCAGATAGGCCAGTCACACCCTTATCTTACAGACAGTGAGTACCCAGCCATGCCTCCAAAAAAGCTTTAACTAAAGCTGGAAATGTTCAAGTGTATCCTCCCTCCATCTCCTCTTGAAAGGGCCTTTGCTTTTTGAGTTCCATGTAGAAGCCTGGGTTTGGCCTTTAATAAAGCATCCGTAGTGCCTCCAGCTGGTTTTTCTTCCTTAGATTGTCTTCATTGCCTAGACCAAAAATTAAGAAAAAATCCCTCCACCCATCTTCTCCAGCCCAGTTTTCATATCGCACATTACAAGACCAGCTCTTAAAAAGAGAACTGCAACTGGAAACAGAAACACAAATAGGAAGGCCTAGCATGAATAGTCCCACACACACTGCCAATGCTGATACACAGTTGTCAGGTTTGCAGCATCTTCCTGGCTGGCACTGAGCAGAGCTCCCCAGCTACCCACCACAGCAACAATTAACCCACCATCTTCAGACCAAACTTCTGTGCCTCTCAAAATATGAGATAATCTGTAAGCTTGCAGACCACTGTGCTATGGATAAGGAGTAGGGTAGTTAAGTAAGTATGTGAAGGATCTCCTGCAGCTGTCCAGACAGAAGTCACAAGATTTAGTTAACTTGGCTCTTTTTTTGTCTCTGGTAAATGAGGATTTGCCAGGAGTGTATGTGCATAGTACATTTTGGGTTTTTCCTTTTTCTTCCCTCCAGCATTTTCAGATGGCATGGACAGTATTAGTCTAGACTTGTCTGAACTGACTTCCAGAAAACCAGCAGTTGAGGCACTACAAAGAAAATAATGGACTGTCAAATACCAGATTTCTCTTTGTGACTTTGTCACTCACATCTCAAGAACAGATTGTCTGGCAAGGCTATAAACTAAGTTACTGCATTTATTTTAGCAAAGTTCTGAGTTGCTGCGCTGTTGAAGATTGGTAGTAAGGGTCAGCTTTGTAAAAGCCACTGGAAAGATGAAATTTTCTCCACTATGATGGAGCTGGAGCCTTTTTGCCCCTATCAAACTTAAGTGTCATAGGAATTCAGACTGAAGGTGAATAAATCACCTGAATAAATCACAGTAAGATGGACAATTTTTTTTCAAGCTAGACATAAAAACCCCACCTCTGTTTTTAATCCGTCATGTTACCTTGTCTGATCCACTTACTTCTTTGTACATGACTAACCTCTGATAAGCATTATGACAGTCTTCTAACGAAACTAGCTATCTGTCTGAGGTAAAAATACACCAAGATGCATCAACAGTCCTGTCAATAGACTCTGTAGCACTTCTTCATATCTTGGTGGTCTCTGCGAGTAGAAGTTCCCAGGAAAGCGAATTCATCTTCAACCTTAAAATTCTAATGCTGGGCTGTCAGCAATGGCTGGCTGTGTCATATGGACAACCCTGCTGTTTGAAAACTTACAGAGATCATGGATAGGTCTTTACAGATGCCCTACATGCACTCTATCTTTTAATAACACTAAGTTATGTGTGATATTGCCTGAAGCCTGTGGAGTACTGGAACTTGGTTTCTCAAATTCCATGCATCTGGATTATGATTTTTATCAGGAAACATGATACTCAGTGTGTATGGATTGCTAAGATGTGGACAAAGCTGTAGAAGACCTGAAAGGCATCGAACCTCTCAAAAGGCATAGAAAAGCCATTTATCTTGCAAAGATGATGAGGTAGAGTTGTTCCTCTCCAATTTTCACCAAGCACAGTATTCTTTCTCCCGTAACTGATAGGTCAGCTAAATATAGGACATGTTAGTGTGTCAGGTAAGGTGGTGCCAAATTCTACTGCAGCATCTGCCATACAGTTGAGCTTCAAGTTTATTGCACCCAAATTCACGTGCACAGTTGACTCTTTTGCTCCTTAACAGAACAACAGAGCTTCACTTTCCAATTTCTCTAAATTAATGGGTTTGCTGGGTGAGACTATATATTTTGTAGCTGATTGTGCAATAGCAGCAATAGGTTCTGCTTTCACCACTTTGTGGCATAGGCTTCTAAGAAGCCTTCATGCTACTGATGGATGGATTCTGGTTAAAGCTTGTACTTGATCATGTTTTCATTTGAATATTCAATAGGTGCAAGAGTTTGAAATGCTACTACTGTAGCCTTAGATCAAGGCAGACTTCACAAGCCCATCAGTGCTTCAGCAGATGACTAAGTTATTTACATGCTTACATTTAAGATATATCTTTAAAATAGAGTTATAAATAGAACAATAAAGTGCATGAAAAATCTCAAAACGTCACTACAGACCTGAAAGTTGCAATATAATTGAAAACCAAAGACCTTTCTTAAAAGTTCACAGAACTTCAGCCCTCAAGTGAAACAACTGCTAGTTTAGGGAACCAATTCTGTTAAGTCATACCAATATTACAGTGTTAATACTTTTAAATTGCTAGTCATCATTTAAACAATTACAGAGAGATTTTTAGGAGCACACATTAGAATTATGGTTCCAAATATTAATGGATTTCAGTAATTCATTCAGCTACCCTATGTACTGCTGAGCTTCCATATGCATGTACATTCAGATAACTCCTTTCCAATTTAAAAAAATATACATGTTCAAAATGAAGACAATTTCACTAACAATGTGGAAAGACAGAAGCACTAACTGCCTGGCACATCTTCATCCACATTAGAGAATGCAGAAAGAGAAGAGAAAGCATTCTATTTTTATTCAGAGCTCTACTGTCAGTCATCATGAAATCTACCTTTTTTTGAAGGGCCTGGAACCTACAAGGGTTCACAGTTTGGGCGGTTACTTCTAACTAGCAGAATTATATTCCTGTAATCTGGCATGACAGATTAAAATGTAAATGCACATACTGCCAAGAGTATATGTATAAAGCTAATGAGGACTGGAAGAATAACTAAATTGTTAGTGTCATAATGATGTCTTAAGTCTTTACAGTTTACTGCTTAGTTCTTTGTCTTCAAGGATGCCTCAGGTAATAGGGACATCTCAGTGCAAGAGCTTCAGGGCAAGTAATGTATTCTGCCTGCCACAACAGGATTTGAATCTTGATTTATACCAATGCATAGGGTTGCCTTAAACAGTAGAGAGAAAACAGAAGTTTTCAATTCCAGGCGTTTCAAAAAAAATGAAAGACAACATCTAAACTCCTTATTACTAGTGAAAAAGACTACAAGAACAAAGCATACCTGAAAATAACCATACCAACCAGCAGTGGTACATAATAATCTTACAGAAGAACATTTTTGGGATACTCACACCATTCCTTTTGACACTTAAAACTTTTTAGTAATTGCTTGCATCCTTCCAACCAATTGCTATTAAGGTGGCTGAAAAAGGGTTCTTTCCTGAGATACCCACTCAAATCCCCATGAAATACTGTCCTGAACAAACCACTGTTTGACTAAAGAGCAGCAGGAGGAGATTTAAAAAAAAAAAAAAAAAGTCCTAAAATCCAAAATAGCAGATGGTAAATCTCAAATTGCATGCTTTAAGTAACAAGTATGTGCCTTGAAAAAAAAGAATATTGCACCTAAAATTATACTGTGCTATCTGCTTTTAGAGCAAAAGGACATTTTTGGACTTTTTTTTTTTTAATCAGAGATACTTTTTTCTTTGCACTTCATCTAATGACAGTTTTGTTCTTAAGCTGCTATTAAAGGGCACTTTATATTTGGCAATCTGGGTATCAGAGACAAGGACATGGCATTATTCCTTCATTCTGCCTGAATGTTTTAACCTTTAAACTTTTTTTTTTTTAGCTTTTAATAGTGCTTACAAAGTAAAGGGGGAGGGGGGAGAATACATATACTTTAATCAGGTTTGGTTCAGACCACATAGAATAACACATTAGAAAAAAAGGCAATTACTTAAAAATAGTTGTATTTATATTCCACAATTTGCTCAAATACTGTTTGTTTGTTGGGTTTTTTTGGTTTTTTTTATAAACTTTCTACAGGATGTTTTAAAACAAGTTCTTCACATTGCTCATCAAACTATGTACTTATGGAATTTGAGGGAAATAGTTCTGGTTGTTTTTACAGTTTAACACATATACAGTACCAAAACGATGGTGGTTAGTCACATGCAGTCCATATGAGATTCTAACATAACATTTAGTGAATTTTCTGATGTTGACCATCCCTTTGATGCTGAAGGTAATGCATCTGTGGAAAGCAGAGACTGTAGATTTGGGTTACTGCTCTCTGCATCTTCCAGTTTTTCAGTGTTGTCCTCCCAGTTAATGTGGAATCTTGTGACTCTGGGATTAGATGCCAAAATATTCCTTTGAAGCTGGGAAAGAAGAAAATATATGGATTGTAATATGTACATCTCAAATGGGAGTTCACATGCATATAGATTTTTTTTCCTTTTACTCCCCATAGTCTTGCTTGTGTAAAACAATTTGTTTAAAAAGGGAATTTATATAAATGTGAATATATAGCTATTACCTGTGGACCAGAAATGCACTTACAGCACACATTACTTAGTCATTTACTCTAATATCCTACTCAGCAAAGAACTGCTTTCTTAAGAGGATATTTTAACTACTCCGTGTGTTCAAGGCTGTGCAAGACCTCCACAAGTAAAGTGCAAGTGTTTATTATTTTATCCAGCTTTTAGTAAAGGAAATTACTTTTACTCCTTAAAGATTCTGCAAACTACTGTACTCATAAAATTTTGCATCAATTTTCCAGTATTTGCAATAACTATCAATTCCATCAACTCCCCATCTTCATTTAAGAGTACAACCTATCCTTAAGTTACCAAACATTAGACTGATTTCACTAAGTAGATTTATCTACTACAGTTTTCAAGTAAAAGTAAAAACATTACTTAAGGTCTGGAAGATACTAACATTGTGGCAGTGGACATGATTAGTTATATATTTTATTCTCATGCTGGACTTCATTTCCTTTTGAAAACACATTGCATTTGTTTATTTATGCAGCAAAAAAAAAAAAGCTAATTTTCTGTTTATCTTGAGACGGGTAAAAGATCATAGTTACCTAGAGGATGGCAAGTTATCACCACTGAATACTCGTTATGAAAGTTAAGACTGATAACAGGAAAAGTCTACTTTTTTGATTTTATTCTCCTAGAAAGTATGCTCTCATTAAGTATTTCCCAATCCCTCATGCAAACTAACAAGATCACTACTTTTTTAAAACCTAGTAGGGTTTATTACCACCAATTAATTTATTAACCTTCTACTTGTGTGTTTCTATTCTGAGGGGGACTTCTTATACAAACATGCTAGCTTTTGCTGTTCTTTTTCATAGGAGCAACTCTAGCTTTTTATATAAGCAGAGAATGAAGACAAGTAGTTCTAGGCGTTTTTAAATTCAAGTGCTCAAAAGAAGCCACCTTTGGCATTTACAACCAACATGTTATGACTTCAATGAAAGAAAGAAAAAAGAAAGGAACATATCAAAAGTTTAAGAATCCTCAACATAAAATGAAATGTAATTTTGAGAACATATTGAGTATCTGATCCCTGAAAATTAAGTTAAGCATAGAAAAACATACTATTCCATTTCATTTTTTCATTCTAGTCCTGGGCTAATTGTTACCATGAAGGATATCTTTTTTTTAAAACTTAATCTGCATACTTCCTTTGTCAAGTTGTCCATTCATTGGATAATCATCCAACCAGGTTACCCATCTTCTCTCATTTTACACCTAACTTGTTCTTCAGGTTTTTTTGTTTGTTTCAGTTTTGCAGAAACTGCAGCTCTGACACTAGAACAGCTGGGTAACAACTCTGGTAAATTAATATCTACTACTTAGTTCCTGGCTGATGGACCTAGAAAAGCATTATTCTCTTTTTTTGAAGAACAGAGCCACTTTGTCAATGCTGGTGCAGGTAGAAATAAATCCAACAGTTTATTTCACACAGTCGGCCTGAAAGTGCAGCCAAGTTTTCAAGATGGTGGAAAGTGTTGATGGTTTCTCAGCATTATCCAAATTTATGACAACTACATGGTACTTGTAGTTTGTTTTCCCAAGTATTTTCCATTATTTAATGCCTTATTCCATGCACTTTATGAAATCACTTGATGTTTGCTTTTGTTTCTTAAAAAACCTCTAAGCATACCTTTGATATGTGACTAGAACAAAACATGCCTTACCTTAGAGAAGTCTGGCTTTACTGGTGGATTCTCTCTCAGTTCTGTTTCAGTATATTCATTGTTTACATAGTAGCCAACTCTAATAAATTCTTGCCCTCGGTAAGTGCATGTAATTAGCACAACTGTTACACCTACTGCATCTGCATCTGGAATAAGCCCTGGGTTAGGTGCATCAGCCTAAATGTGAAAGGGAAAGATAAATTAAAATAAAATTGATACTACGTGACTTTCTAGCAGGAGAATCTTAAACAGTATGTTTTAGCAGCTGAGTAGTGACTATATTTAAAATTGTTCAAGTTAACCAGAAAATATACCTGCTTTCACAACATCAACCCTAGATTTAGGACACTATCCTGTAGAGACAGAATTACGTAGAGTACAGTAATATTGTTGTCTGACATTTTTCACGGGCGATTAGGCAAGTTAGATCCCAAACTGCTTTTAAATTTAAAAAAAAAAATAAAAAAAATCAGCTGAACCATTGTTTGAGCAGGTATACTAACATCACTCCAATTCTAGAGTGCTATGGTTCTTCAGCCCATCTTGGTAATTCATTAGAGCAAGATTATTTTCTTTTACACCCTCAAGATTGATTTGGTCTATATGTGTGTTTTTAACAAGACTAAATCTTTAAAACTACAGAAATGGGCTATGGTGAGGTTTGAGCTGTCCCACAGACTTCTAGGAAAGGAATAAACTACTTTCTCTTGCCTCTTTCCTAATAGCTACGTTTGTTAAAATTTATGCAGTTAAATACATCATCTCTCCAAGGCACCTGACATTTTCAGCCAATACGCAAACCTAATTAATAGGCAACTCCTAGTGATCTTCCTCAATGTCCTTACTTACTACATCTCTGCAGGTTTTTTTCAATAAAATTTGCCTTATAAAATGTGGCTCACATCAGTTCCTTAAAATGCTTCCTAACTCGACATTTATTGATAAAATGTGCTGCCTCATTCTGCTGTGGGATTTAAAATAACAGCAGTCAAGGCATAGTGAAACAGCTTCACATTTACAATGTTACATGAAGATCTGAAGTTAATAACAAACACCCATGTTGCAAGAACAAGTTGGTATTAATAACGTGTGTTCAAATGGTTTGGGTGTAACAAACCTTGCCTAGGGACAGAGGATGAATGGAATTAATTCCTGATGTCCCTCCATCCCTACTTTTCTGTAGTATTTATATGCTCCAGCACAGTGAAATTTGGGAGCTACAGCTCATGCAGCATTGGCTTCTACTCTTTGCAACTGCAATTCTAAGCCTTCAAAGCAGTCTTGCTCTTTGTAAGAAGCTGTAGATACTTTGCAGAAGGATTACATGATCAGACCTCTCAGGCAGAAAGACACCAGATAGAGGAGAAGAAACCAGGGAATCAGGTAGAGCACAACTTCCTCCAGCTCTGAAGTAAATAGAAAATGACCAAATGGCTTTACAACTTGAATATGGATATGGAAAAGATGTCTGGAAACAACAGGACAAGTGCAGAAGCTTGAGGAAATTAAAAGAACTGCCAATACAGATTAAATCACTATTTTAATTCAGTAATCTTGTTCTAACAGTGCCCAGAAGCATTTGATTACTTTAAATGCTACAGTAATGGACAGCAGAAGGGCACTGTTCATTTATCTCCCTGTGAAACTCACACCTTAATGTAGGATTTTAGTTTTCCAGGTTCCCATTGTCATTTCCTGTCTTGTAATATCCCATGACACAGTTCTGAAACCAAGGAAATACTCTGTTCTAATCCTTCTTATCTCTCCAGCATTGTTTCGCTGCATGGAGAAGACACTGAAGATTGTTTAAAACAGTTCTCTCAAATTTTGAACTTCCCACCTTTGATGTCAAAGCTCTTAATTGCTCAGGAACCAAATGATCATACAAAGGTGGAAGAAAAAAAGAGCTTGGTATGATCAAGTGATAAACGCGCAGCTGCAGATATTTTGGTATTTGTTATATATATATTTATATATATATATTTTTGATATTTGGGCAAAGAGAGGCAGTAGATTATTTTTTGCATAAAAATCAGTCTTAATATTCTATTCTTATGCTATAAATTACTTAAGAGTTTTATGAAATCACTCAATGTGTATGTTCTCTTAAGTTATCTTGCTTTTCCACAAAACATTTATTCACATAGTTATTACTGCAGAGTAGGTAGCAAAGGTCATATCCCCACTTAAAGACAGTAAATTATTTATGTGCTTGTATTCTCAAAAAACGAAGTTTCTGTGATTTTATTACAAATCCCCACATGCATAGAGAGAAGGAACCAGATTTCACTATGTATGTCTTGGCATTTAGAAATAAATAGGTCAAGCTGTGGGCCTTTACTATTGAAATATTTTTAAATGGTTAAAAAAAAAAAAAAAGAAAAGGGGGGGACTGCTTGTGTCAATCTGAAAAGCACAATAATTTTCCATCTTTTTGTATGTAAGGCTGAATTCCCAACCTGATATACAGCTTCCTTTCAGCTAAGGTAGTTTTATCATCCTTGGTATTCTGTCTGTGTGGTACTCCATTTTAGTTGCTATTTCAGCCATTTTCCTATCTCGAAAAATCTACAGTGTATTATCTGAAAATTTTATACACCTCTGCAAAGGTCCTTTCCTTATGCTGTCCCTGGTGAACACAATCTCTGTTCTTTACATTACGTGCCTCCTGCAGTTTGTGCCTTGCCCCATTCTCGTCTTCTCTTGCTTGATCTCTCCATATTCCAGGCTGCTTCAGTCTGGTGAATAAAATGGCTTCAGTCATCAGCAAAGGCTTCTTGCAGCACTTTGGGTTTTGGTGGTCTCCTGTGTACACACTAGCTCAGCCCTACCCTCACTTGCAATACAGAGCTTTTGAAGCATAATATACTCAGACCAACAGTTCTTCCATAAGAAATAAAAGGGATACTTTAATATATCACAGAAGGAATCTCTTACAGGACCTGCTACAATCTAAGCAAGGTGTCTACATATCTCCTCCTAATTTAGCTGTAGTGTCATTTATAACCAGGATACAATTACCGACTCCATTCTACGTAAACTGCAAGACCAGTAAATTTAGTTTTTGAGACCTTCCTAATCATAGAGCCAAAACATGCCTTTTTAGGCACCTGCTTCCTGCTCCTTCCCATCACTATCAACAACGAGTCTTTGTAACTGAGAACATCATTTAAATTAGAAATGTAAATGCCAGCTGATTCCTCTGCATACACTACCACAAGGTAGCCCCTTTGAGGGCAATAGAGGATCACCTATTTCTGACCAATTAATGCCATAAGCTATAATAACCTGATAATTGAAGAACTGTTAATAAATGATGCATTTGTTACACATCTACTTTATTTGTAGCGTGGAAAAAATTAGGCCTGGCTCCAAAACCAAACAGAAATGTTTCAAGACTGATTTGCACATATGTGGTTGATAAATGTAACGTCCAACCTAATCCTATTCCTTTAACCTGTCCTTTACAGAAAAAAAACCAAACAAACACCAAAAAAAAAAAAACAAAACCCAAACCACAAAAACCAAACAAAACTTCCCTGGAACTCAGAGATGCCTCACAAACGTTGACGGCATTTTAAAACACTTACAGTACTATTGAGAAATGTATTCATTAGCACTTTGGGGTTTTTTAATGCTCATCTTCCAGCATGCATCTGCCATTAAATAGTTAATTGAATTTGCACTATTTGGGAAAGTAGTAGAGTCCTTATACTCAGTTTCTATCTGATTTTTCGTCTGATGGATTCTGCTCTCAGTTTACAAGAAAAATTCTTGTATTTCATAGGGAAAAGAGTGTTAGTTTTAATCAAAATTACAGGTTTGATAAAAAAACCCTAAAAAACCAACACCACCAAAAAAAAAAAACCACCCAAACAATTACCACCACAAAAGAAATTACCCCAAACAAACAAACAAAAGCTTCTGTAAGAATTCGGGCAGGTTCACCTCAGGTTTTTTCCCCTCCCTGACTTAAAATGGAAACCAGAGCAGGCTAGTAAGCCATCTCAGTGCTGCTCTTTCCCTGTTTTCTTTCCCTTCATTAACTTTTGGCTTTAACAGCAGGATATTATAGGACTGTCACATTCTCTAGACTTTGTTGGACAGTCTTGATCCACACATGTTTTTCCTAAATACCTACTATCTACCACTGGATTTCTGTCTTTATTTTAGAAGTCACTATATTTTGTTATGATTTAGCATGCTAAGCCAAACATCATGATTGAACATGTGTCCTGCCAAATAGAAGTGAACTTCTTGATTTTTCTGGCTGACTTTTACACTGATCTTCTGAAGGTGTTGGCTACATTAACCTAGTGCTCCTGACTGTCTGAAACTGCCACCAACTGCATTGAGCCTGATGGTGCCGGTGTAAACCAGCTAACTGGCACTGTTGATTACAGAGTGATCTAGAATGTATTTACAAACCAGACTGGCTAAAATTATCAGTAGCTGTGGGAACTGTGCTTATGTCACTATCTCTAATTATTGATACCACCAATGAAAAATGCCAAGAAATATCAAGGGCAAGAAATATCAGCTTATGAACAGACTTTAAAGGCAGGTGTATCATACCTCAGGAGCTGACAAATATTTTTTTCTAGCTTACCACTATTTTTTAACTGCCTCTTAGTTTCAAACAGTCCTCTCTAAACAAATTAGCACAACCCTTTTAGAAACCATTAAATCAAACTTACCTGAAATACAAACATGTGTCTGCCTGCAGGAACAGGTCCGACTAAAACAGAGTCTAACACCTGATCATACTCTTCACTTTCAGCTGAACCCACATAAATTATTTTCCATTCCAAATCTACAGCAAAACAAAATAATAATAAAAAACCATTATTTAATCATTACAGTTAAGGGTCTTCAACTGTTGCCTATCTACAGTTTTGAGGCCTAAAACTGCTTCTTTGTAAACAGGCCTAAAATAAGAAGAACCTGTTTTCATGGGGGAGATTTACTGATGCTTTACCCTATCCTCACAAACCTTATCCCACATTGTCCCTCTAGTCAGTTGGTACCACAACAATCCCTCAATTTCATGGTGAGGTTAATTTTCAAATTTTATACAGAAAACACGGCCCATTTACTAATTGGGAGCTTGTTCAGCACCTTCTCAAAGTCTGTCTGAATGGCTGCAGCAGAGGGATGATGCCTATATACACCTATAATGCACTGCATGCCTTGAATACTGACTCACCTCCCAAAACCAAATTTCTGCATTCCACATATACACCTCACAGCTTAAATTACACAGATTATAGAAAGTAGTTAATTGAGTAAGAAAACCCACTCTATAAGCACCAGGCATGCTAACCGTTTGTCCCCATTCCCTCACAAGTCACTTGTGTAACCCATGAAGTATGTAAAATTGTGGTAACATTCAAGATCATATTCTTGAAGATATTGGTGCTTGCATTTTATCTACATCCTGAAATGGAATTATAGGCAGAAAAAAAAATTCAATTTTGCTTCTTAAAATAATGCACCAAACATTTCTTATAATTCAGTTTTTCCTAATTCACTTTCCCTGACAGGTGTTTGAAAGTTGAAATTACACATTAGCCCACATTAGCTCTTCCTGGGCCAGCTTTTCACCTTTCCTTTTTGATTCAAAAACACATGTGTAAATACACATATGGAACTAATCTTAAGATGAGACAGATTTTTAAGTTTTTAAACAAGAGGAAAAAGACATAAACATTACAGAAAACTATGACTAACACTTTTTTCTTAATGAAACTGTTGCTTCAGATTGTACCTTGAAAATTTACATGGTATATTTCTTTTTTTCCCCTTGTGAATAATGCCCTGATAGCCTATGCAAAAGCACAAACCTGTACTCTATTACATTTACTTGATTACTACACTGCAAAATCCAAAGGTCCACATCACGGTTTCTTGATGCAGGAATGGTACTTAAGTATAGAAAAAACTTGGCACTTTAACAGAACTTGGCTGCTTTAAGATTGCAACTCTTTCTCCTCATTAGTTAATTTTTCTTGCTTATGTTTATCATCAGCACAGGTTTTGTGGGTTTAACAAACAGGGCTTGAGAAGTGATTTTACTACTCTGTACAGCACAGCAAAATTAGCCAGGTAGTATCAGAGGTTTTATTTACCTTTTAAGCATGTAGTATTAGCTGTTGACAGTACTGCAGGGTACTCATCCAGGACAATTAAGGAGCTTTCTTGTCTGCATCTGAGGACAAGTTACTACTTACAAGAATTGAGGACTTTAGGCTAAACTGCTTAAGATTATCACACTACCCTACGCCATTATTCTAGGAGAACAGTATAAAGTTCACTCTAAACCAGTAGTATTTAGTACTAAAACTGGACTTTTTAGAAGCTTTAAATTATAAATTTAGTAGTGAACCTAATGTTGTTTTAATTATCTTGATACAGAACAACAGCTTTAAGAAAGAAAGGTCTGGAGTTTGTGAATTTAATTTTAAAATCAGTGTTACACAGGACTGGCTGAAGAGAAAACAGCACAGTAAACAGATGTACTAGCAACACAGGAAAGCTAAGGCAATGACTTTTCATAGGCTGTGTTTAATTTTATTTTTAAATGTGCAAGATAGCACTGTTCATCCCGAATTTATCCTGTAGTCTAACTTGCATTTAGATGGGGGAAGGGAGCTGAGAATTTTGCATTGGACTAACTATAATTCTTCTCATCCCGACTGTCCGGGATTAACTTTACATAAATCCAGAGTATCAGGAGCACGTCACGTACAGCTGTGCACAACTGGAAGGAAAAGCATAACACCTTACACGGAGCCCCTGTGTCGGGCACTGCCACCTGCCATAGCAGTTGCCACCGAGGGGTCCAGGTCTGTACCTCAGATGAGGCCAGGCTGACTGGAAAGATCCAGCCAGCGACCTGGAGACGGGCATGGAGCACAGCTCCAACTAACGGGTCAGTTAGCTACAGAAGGGCACGGGACCGGCGGCGGAGGCCTAGAGGAAATCCCTAGCTCAGGAGAGACTTCCTCTAAGTTCCCGCCACCGCGGCCGTCCTTCCCTCCCTGCCCGCGCTGTCACAGCCCTATGCCGGCACGCAGGAGTACGCGCTGCTGCAGAGGCAGGCGGGGTGAGCGAGCTGAACCGCAGCGACAGCGAGCCTGTCAGCGAGAGCACCCAGGCTTAGCACCCAGCTCCCCCCTTTCCCCTCGGCCCTCCCCTCGCTCCTCCGCCCGCGGGGCTCCCTGGCGAGCAGGCGGCGCTGAGCTCCGCCAAGTGCCAGGCAGGCAGCTGTCCTCTCCCGCTCACAGGCAGCCCCAGCCGAGCGGCCTCTTCCTCCTCCCAGGGTAGCGGCCGCCGCTGGCTCGCCCCGCGGGCGGGCAGGAGCGCCCCGTACTCCCTCCCTCGCCCCGAGCCGTTCGAAACTCCCGCCCGCGGGGCGACGCGCGGCCTCTCGGGGCGCGTCCCGCGGCCGGCCGGGGGGCGGCGCTGCGGAGTGCGGCCGGGGCGAGGGCGGCCCGCGGCCCGCCTGGCCGGGGTGAGAAGGCGGGAGTGCGGCGGGAGCGCGGCGGCGCCCCCGGCTCGGGACGAGGGTCCCCGCGGGGCGACGGGGCCGGGGCCGCCCCCTCCTCGGGTTGGCGGCTGCCAGTAACTTTCGAGTGACTTCCAAAAATAGTGGCAGGCGGGCAGCCCCCTCCTCCCCCACCCTGGTGGGGCTACCGCAACCAGCGCTCCGCTCCGAGCCGAGCTGTGCCCCCAGCCCCGCGCACCCACCACGGCTGCCCGCTGCCGGCACCCGGGGCCAACCCGCCCGCCCCTGCCTCCTCCCGCGATTTATTTAATTTTTTTTTTTTTTTTTTTTTTTTTAGTATTAAAATGGAGCACGAGGCCAATGAGACGCATCCCCGCGGAGCGTTTTCCGCGCTCCGAGTACGGCCAGGGCTGCACGCCAGCATCCCGTGTGCCCGCGGGGATGCGCGGCCGCCGAGCCCGGTTCAACCCTCCTCTCTCCCGCTCGCTCCCCCCACGCACACACAAAGCTGGCAACATGGCTACCTCCACTCTAACAAGTTCCTCGCAACTTGCGGCAGCTCGCCGCCTCGCCGATGGCGGGGAGAGGCGGCGGGCCCAGGGCGGGCGGACGCCGCCAACTTTCCCCGGCGCCGGGCTCGGCGGGAGCGGCACATCCCCTCGCCCGGCCGGCACATCCCCTCGGCTCGGCACGGCGATGCGGCCAAGGAGGAAAGACTGGCAAATTGTAGGCGCAGGCCTGTGCAAAGTTTAAGCCTTAAAAGCCCCGAGCTCAGAGCCCGGGGTTGCAAAATCGTATCGGGGAGAAAAAAATCTACTCACCTTCAGACAGGTCCTCTATGCACTCGAATGTGATTTCGAACTGGAAAGGATTGTAGAAAGGAGAAGGATTATCCAACACCACTACATTGTTCACCTGAACCTTTGCCATATTTTGGAAAAAAACACAAACAATAGGCAGAGCGTGTTAACGCCGCGCACTAAAGTCCTCCGTGCCGGGCTCCCGCACCGCACAAGCCCCCGCACCGCTGCCCGAGCGAGGCTGCAGGGCGGCGACTTCCACAAACTTTTTTTTTTTTCCTCCCCCTTTTATTTACACCGGGAACGCTCCACACTGTTCGCCGCTTTCCCTATTTCACTCAACTACAGCCCATTCTGCCCCTGCTCGCCGCCAGCGCCCGCCCGGATTGGCCGCTCTCCGGGCGAGGGCCCTCCCTCCGCGGGCACGGCGGGCACCGAGCGCGGGCCAGAGCGGCTCCCGCGCGCGCCCGCCCCGCGCCGCCTCCGCCGCAGCGCCCCCGCGCGGCGCGCGCCGGCAACGGCCCGCCGGCAACCGCCACAGCGCCGGGGGGCGGGGGCGGGGCCGGGGAGGGGCGGGGCGGGAGCTGATGGCGGGGCTGCCTGGGCAGGAGGGTGTGGAAAAGCAGCAGCAGATCTGTAGCCTTTTTTTTTTTTTTTTTTTTTTTTTTTTAAATTTCCAGGAAAAGGACATAGGGCTTATCAATAGCAATTTTTTTCTGTATGCATTAAGAAAATTCAAGTTCAGGCAAGGAAAGGTCTTACCACATAACTAGTCGGATCTCCACAACTAGTCAGATCGTCACAACTAAGATCAGTTCGGAAGCTATCACCCTGCAAGAGTTTTATTTACAAAGAAAAAATTTTAAATCCTAAGATGTGAATTTATTTCGATTGCTGGCACATAGCTCATGCAAGTGTGTTTACTGTGCCTACCACATTTGTTGTTATTAAAGGTTCAGGTTCATATACAGAAGATGTGTCCTTTTGCCAGTGTATTATCTTATATTTAAAGTTGTGAACCATAAAGGTTTATATGAACTGAAGAAGAAATTAATTTCCTTTCAAAATGTTCATCCTCTGCAAGTTGTAAACAATATAAGACCGTACTCACCTTGGAAAATGCCCTAAGCTGAAAAAGGAGGTTGGAAGAATAGTAGAGCAAAATATCATAACTAAATTAAAACCACGGGTAGAACATGAACAAAACATAATCTTTTATCAATCTACTTCAGGCAAGAAGTTAAAGAAGCACTGTATCTGAACAAGACAAAAAGCTGCTTGAAATGAGTTCATTTTAAGGTTTTATTTAACTTTACTTATAAAAAGGAAGATTCACAAGTGTTTAAAAGAATTCTAGGTGCATTTTTAATATGCTAAGAGTGTGCACTGTGAAGTACTGTATAAACAGCAACTGCAATGTTAGCTGCTTGAGAAGAGTGAAAAACTACTCTCAGTCCAGCACTCGTGATTAAATTGTTCTCAACACCTCCCAGAACAAGCAATTTTACTGTCAAAATGCACACAACTAATCTAATCAAACAGGAAGGTGCATGAAGCTTTCAACATCCCTTAATAAGAATGAAAGTAGCGATTCACTTACAGACCAAACCTTTTTGCCTGTGGAGCTCCCCCATGTGCCGTGAGGCCCTTGTGGGTTGGGGTGGTTTCAGCTCTTTCTTTTTATTATGTTTTTGTTTTTTCCTTTTTCTGTGCTGGTTGTGTTGGGGCTGGATATTGATGGGAACCCAAGTGCCAGTGTCACCCCCGTCTTGGGGCTGCGCAGGGCTAGCAGGCTCATGAGTCTGACCCCCGCATTGCCCTGACCAGCACCCATGGCATCAACCTCTTGGCTGACATGGCATGCCAGGAAGCAGTGTGGCAGCACTTGGCTGGCTGGGGAGCCCCCTGAGTAAAAGGGGGTTTGCTGGTGGGGTGCTGGGTGTCCCAGGTGGGACGGGCTGTCTGCATGGCTGTTCTGCTGTGAGCCTGTGTCACTGCTGCTCAAGAGGCCACCCACAGAGGGGCTGTGTAGGGAATGGAGCATGCCTGCTACACAGCTGCACTGTCAGGAGACCATCCCCTTCCTCTTTTGTCAAGAAGGGCTTGGGTGACATAATAAACTGTGAGACAATGCACCTTCCCTATGCAGCAAGATTGCCATGTTGTGCAGCAGAGGAGGCCATCTTGTGTGGCAGCAGGAGCCCTGTGAGGGAGGCCATCTCATGGCTGCCATGCACAGAGCACAGGGACAAGCAGAGTGACACAGCACTGTAGCATCAGCGACATCCCTCACACCACTGTGGGGAGAGAGCAGAGAGTGCCCAGGGCTCGGGAGGGGGGTGTGAGTTGTGTACCTCTACCACGGGTGAAGATTCTGCATGGAAATAAATGTACAGCCAGGCTCTAGTACTTCCTGTTGTGGTTATTTTGTGTTTTTATAATTCTGCTGTATGATTGACTGCTCGGGTTATTTGGTGCAGAGTCCCAGAAACTGAGAAAGATTGGACACAGTGGAGGAGATTCCTTACAACAAGCTGAAGTACTTATTAATTTCAGGAAACATGTGTATTTCCAGTAACCTTTTGCTGGCCACTTGAGAACAAATGGGTACTGTGATGGGCTGTGCAGCAACGAGAAGGTCTCTGCAGCCTCTCTTCCCTGAACCAAATGACGGGGAGCGGGATTCTTGTGCAGGCTTTGTCATAGAATTCCAGGAGATTTTAGGCTGGTTGCAGCTTGTCAACTACTAGGATATTTTGAGCAGAACACTGGAGTGAAAAATGAGGGCTAAAGATAGAGAGGAAGCTGGGAAATAGGGAATAGAAGGATTGAAAGGAGCTGCACGTACTTGCTAATGTGTGGCTGTTTCCACAGTTGTGCAGGCTTTTTGACTTGCCATCCATACGATGTTGTATCATGTGTAGATTTACTGGGAAACTTTTTTTTATTTTTCTTTGCCATTTCATCCTTGGGCATCTTTGGATTTTCACATTTACTTAATGCTTAGAGGAAATCAAAATCTCATAAAGAAATGTAACTACCTTAGTTTAAGGGAAGAATTTGACTCTGCCTCCTGGGACAAGGTGTTATGTGAGATTGAAATATATTTCTTTTTCCAAACTTCGCAGCTCCAAAATTTTGTCTGTTTTAGTAGTTGAGGAGGAAGAGGATCTGAATTGGTCCATTGCATAATTTTGCAATCTATGCATTTGCCCTAATTTTCAATATGATCTGGCAGACCTAGTCTTCATATCCTAATCTCTTTTGTTCATTTAACGAAGTCTTAAAACAAGTCACAATCAAACATGGCAAGTTTAACAGAATCTGCTCCACAGCTCCAGGCTAACCTGCCACAACACTAGTGGGATTGATTACCAGTAGCTCTAAAGTGAATTTCGTGGTAGAGGTATGTGGTGGAGCTACCCTGCTGCTCTGCCTTCTGTCCATGGCACAAGCCAGTACGCTGGGTCCCTTTCTTTCACTCAAGTGCATTCCTGCATTTTAAGGAAAAGACTGACTAAAGTAATTGATTCTTCAGGCTTGACAGTGACTGCTGTGAAGGACTTTGGGGAGTGGAATTTGGAAGCTGGAGCACTGGTGCTTGCAGATGGAGGCCTTTGTTGCATTGATGAGTTCAACAGTATCAAAGAACATGACAGAACCAGCATCCATGAGGCAATGGAGCAACAAACCATCAGTGTTGCAAAGGCAGGGTAAGTGGCATGTTAACATATGCGATAAAACAATATAGGATGTTTCTCTTATACTTAAAAGGTTTGTCATGCTAATTAAATATATCTATTTTCTTTGTTGTACTTAAGAGTTTAGTTCTCAGCAGTATTCTTAAACTAAACGAGTCAGCATTTCCAAGGACAGTGCACTGGACTGTGGTTGCAAGTGATCAGAATAAATACATACCCTCTTCATGTTGAGTTTTCAATCCGCCACTTTAGGCCAGGTACTTTCCTAAGAAGACTTGGTGTTCTTTTCCTTGTCCTTTGCTGCAAGTGGTCGTACTAATCATATGTGAAATGAGGAGCTTAGTAACTTTTTTTTGGTGCAACTCAGAAAGCGGGACTTCATTTCACCAACATCACAGAATCATAGAATCAGTTAGGTTGGAAAAGACCTCTAAGATCATCGAGTCCAACCTTTGACTGATCACCACAGTATCAACTGGATCATAGCACTAAGTGCCATGTCCAGTCACTACTTGAAAACTTCCAGGGGTGGTGGCTCCACCACCTCCCTGGGTGGCCCATTCCAATGCTTGATCACCCTTTCAGTGAAGAAATTTTTCCTGATGTCCAACCTGAACCTTCTGTGGCACAGCTTGAGGTTATGTCCTCTTGTCCTGTCAAGCCCAGTAATACTGCATGGCAACAAAAAGAGATAAAGAGACTTCCAGGCTGCTGATTTTATGTGTTGGGCGTGGCATAAACTCCTGCTTACTTTTAGTTCCTCTCTCTCTTTTTTCAAAGTACTGTGTGTTCAAATCTGCTATTCCCCCCCACTCACCCCTGCCCACCGCTTGGATCTTTGAGCTCATATCTCATTCTCTCAGTCATATGCAGCTCTTGTCCAGGCCCAAATAATTTTCTGGCTGGTATTGCTGCAATTCCTGCTACTCAAAAGGAATCACCCTTTTCATATTCCTTTGTATTGCATTCAGCTCAGCTCTTGCTCCTATCACATCTTGGCTTCTCTAACTGGTCATGTCCTTTCCTTATTCTGAGTGTTTCCACTCTCTTTTGCAGACAGCAGTCAAGTGATGTCAGTCTCACCTGGGTGATTACTAGCCTTTGCTAATAATGCAGCTGGGCACAAATATTTGGAATCAACCTGATCCTGTCTCCTTAGTAAGACAGTGACATATTTTAGCAAGGTTCCTTGTTGCAGTCATTTGTGTTTTGTAGACCCCAAACACTGTTTACTAACTTGCACATGTAGCCTCAGTTGCTCACTTCTAAGGACTACGTATAGTGAGGGTTTTTTGAGTAGTAACTTAGCACGGATAGATTAAGCACCTTGTTAATTTAGGTCTTATTTTAGTGCATGGGAGATAAGTGTTTTTTCCTGTTGGGTGTGAGCCAGTGGAAGCTCTGTGGTCCTTCCTCTCAGTTACAGAAGAACTTTGGACATGAGGCTGCACTTACTCAGGAGCTGACTAGAAATAGCTCAGAGACAAACCAAAGTTAGAATGCTTCTGCTGCTGCCTTAACCAAAAAGAGTGCATTTGGACTACTAGAATAAAAAATAATCTTGCTTCACATCTACAAGCACATGCTAGGGCATCATGGTTAAAAGAGGAAAATGGCTGCCATCATTGTTTGCTTGGGTTCATATTAATGTTTACACGTAGGAATAAAACATGTGTATGTTACATTTTATTTTATTATCTGAAAAGTAATGTTGGTTTTCACTATTTAAGGACCTAGCTGTATATAGAGATTACTTGTGGCAATATTAGTCAGTTACTTTTGGTAGCCTGGTCACTCACTGTCTGTCTAGTTGTTACTGTGCTACTGAGAAAAACTGTACATATAATAAAAATTAATACAATAATTGTGTACATTGTTTAGCTCTTATGCTCTTTATGGTGTAAAAACATGAAAATTTTTAAACACTTTGAAATAATTTTCCGTACCAATTTAAGTCAACCATAATGTTCACCATTCTTTTCCCTAGCTTGGTGTGCAAGCTTAATACGAGGACAACTATCCTGGCAGCAACAAACCCAAAAGGCCATTATGACCCTAATGAGTCTGTCTCTGTCAACATAGCTCTTGGCAGTCCCCTGTTGAGCAGATTTGACCTGGTCTTAGTATTGCTGGATACAAAGAATGAGGAATGGGACCGCATCATTTCATCCTTCATCTTGCAAAATAAAGGTAAGAGTAGTCTTTTTAAATTGTAAGGTATTTTTTGGTTGGTTGGTTCTGGTTTTGTTTTTTCTTGGTTTCTTTTATTTCCCTACCTTTTGATTTGTTATTCTTGAGTCTTTCGTACTAATCAGTGAATACATTTTTGTTATGGTGATTTTCTGCTGTATGGTTGTTTTTCAAGTAGGACTAAGATAGAAATTAATTAGGAGGGGTGAGCTGAGAACACTATGCTTTTACTCTGTGATCATCAAGAGATTTCAGCCCAGGCTGCTCAGTAAGTGGATGGTTTCCATCCTTCGCCTTTACATTGTGTGATCTGCAGACTCTATAAACTCCATGCAATTGTGCTTGTGTTAATGGAAAACCTAATTCAGGCAGAACAAATTGGAGCTGCATGTGCTGCAGGGCTCAAAGAATGAACAATGGTGTTCCCAATGTGGAGCTTTGTGCTCTAGACTTAAGGAAGGCAATATGATTTAATTTTAACCAGTGCCTTCACCATCCACTTTAGGAACATGAATTTGATCCCCATTGCGGAAGTGATTAGAGGAAACTTCTTCAGCTAGCTTCCTTCTCTTTCTTAAGTATTTCCCTACAAAAAATGTTCAGAATATGGCAGGTAGCTTTTGGTTCCTACAAGGTAGGTAAAACAGACAGAGGAGGTACATACGCTCATGTAGGACTTTTCATTTTAAGGAATTCCAAAGCACTTGGTACTGCCTGTACCATCTGGTGGGCAGTGAGGCTGACTGAGCAGTTCTGCTGAAATGACTGGAGGCTTTACTGTGGATTTTGATAGGAGAAGGATTGGATGGTGTAAAATTCTGCACTGGAATTTGACCAAGTTCTTGAGGACTAGTGTACAGACCAGCCAGTGTGCCCCAAAAGTACAGTAATGTGTCTTTTATAGTCACCTCTCTATTTAACAGAAATTCTTAGGAAGAAACTTGATGTCTGTTGTTAAAGAATTACTGATAAGGCAATTCTAATGCAGGTTGCCCAAGCAAATCAGAAAAGCTCTGGAGCATGGAAAAGATGAAAACCTACTTCTGCCTTATAAAAAGCATACAGCCAAAATTGTCTGATGAGAGTAACCTGATCCTTGTACGCTACTATCAAATGCAGCGTCAGAGTGACTGCAGGAACGCTGCCCGGACCACCATCCGCTTATTGGAGAGTTTGATACGCCTTGCAGAAGGTAAGGCCCCAGCATTTTTATTTTTAGGCTAACAATTAACCTTTATGAAATGAATAGGGGTATAATTATAGCCAGTAAGCAGAATAGTAGCTTTTCTATAGAGGTGATTATTGCATTGTTTTATCTTTCTAATCTGAGAGACTGTGAGTTGAAGATTTTGAATGTGGGAAAAGGTGTTACATTTAGATTATCAAAACCACTTTTAGTTTTGACATTCTCAGACACATAATAAACAGCTAAACCACTGAAAGAAGTAATATTTGAGAGAAAAATCTCAGAAATTATGTGCCTATATGAAAAGCAGTCTCAGGATTTACTTGGCTTCGAGTCAAATATTTATTTCTATCCCAAAATTAATATAACATAAACATAGCATGTTTTTTGTTTCTGTAAGTATCAGTAATCAAGTCTGTATTTTGCAATACAACTTCAGCATTTCCAACACTGAGTTCAAATAATATTTCATTTATAAGAACAAAACCAAAGGAAGCAGTAGGTTTCTGTCTTAACATGATTTTATTTTATAAAATGACATATCAAATATTTTCAGGATGAACTTAAAATTATGTACTGTATTTTGTTTAACAATCATAAATGGCAATGTAGTGCTTCCTGCATCAGATGTTATATCTTGTTCTCCATTTTGGGGGAAAGACATTCTCCATTTAAGTGAAAGACATTCCTAACTTTTAGGGATTCACATGTAATTTTCACATTCAGTGTTTCTTCCTTTCTTATTAGTTCACATGATTGGAGCTTTTAGTAATATTTTGTTCTTTTAAACTATTATGTAGATAGTATTAGTTAATCTGCTTTTCTCTTGATGACTAAGACTTGAGTGTGTTTCCACGGCCAATCAGGAGAAAGGCTTCATGTGGTAAATTATTTGCGTTATATTTATTTACGAAAATTTATTTTTGTTTTGCTAACTTAAGAAAGGGAAGGAAGAAAAAATTAAGCTGCTGTAGAGGAAAGCATTTTAAATGATGCTAAATTTGTAATACAGACCAGTGTAGAGGAAATCAAATTTTTTCTGACCTGTGATGAAAACTAGATTTTATTTTTTCATTTTATGGTGATGACATGTACCTATATAGAGATGTTTCATATCACACTCTTTGTTGTGATATCTGAACTTTACATTTTCTAACTGTAGAATTTTGAGCATGTTTATTCGAACTGTCAGTGTAACTGTAATTTGAAAGTCATACCACATTGTTTACTAGAAAAACTAAGGCTTCCAATTTCCATTGAATTTGACCCTAAAATCAAAAATTATCATATTTATGTTTAAATTATGCCCATGTCCAAGTGTTTGAAGAGCTGAAGAAATCTGAAGAAATATCTTGTTCCTTCTAGTACGAAAAATTGGTTTTGACTTTGGTAACGCTTTTTGGTATTCTTGATAGCTCACGCCCGGTTGATGTTTAGGGATACTGTGACTTTGGAAGATGCAGTCACTGTGGTGTCAGTGATGGAATCTTCTATGCAGGTAAGGTTTCTTGCAGACATTGCCATTGCTGCAATACCCTATTGAAGGGATTCAGTTTTTCATGTATCCATGTGCCAGATCCCTTCGTCTCTTTGGAAAGGGTTTTATAGACTCATGGAAAGAAGGTCATCAGAGACCTTGACAAGTCTTTTTTAGTCCATCTGGATTGTTAAAATCCTTAAACAGAGATAATACTGAAAAATCTTGATTAGCAATAAAGGCCTGATACCTTTTTTTATAGACTTTGCAGTCTAAGTGAAGTTTTGGCATACTATTGAGTTTTGGTAATCTACATTTTAAAGACCTTTTGAGCCATAAATTCCGTATTTAATAGCCTCTGATGGGTTTTTTTCTCCATGATGTTATGTAGTCACTGATTAACTAGGTATGAGAGAACCTAATAATTTTTTTAAGCAAGTCCGAACAATTGCCAAGACCTACACTTTATTTTGCCATTAAATCATTTTGAACTATGTTGGTGGTAATAGTAAAACTCAGAATTGTAGAAGACTAATTTTACTCTGAGAAGCCTTCACATTCCAAATGTGGTTGGACTGAAAATTGTGCATTCCAGTTATCATGTGGATTTATGTAATGCTTCCATGTAAAAAGGCATTAAATAAATGTGGAAAGCTAGATTTTAGTTTACTGTAACATTGTTAGGATGTTGAAAAGGCAGCACATTTAGAATTAATAAAAGAAATGTGAATCTGATAGAAGGGATTTTTTTTAGTAGAAATGTGGAAAATAATATAGACACTTACTTCAGATAGAATATTTTTAAGAGAAATAAACCTTCATGCTTTGGAGTAGGAAAAAAATTACCATAAGCAGATTATCCAAAGTTTTATGCGTAGGAGCTTTTAGCATGTCTGAAATATTTGGTTTTGGCTCTGTCAGAGATGGTGTACTCCACTGCACAGCTGACTGGTCTGATCCAAAATGGCATTTCCTATGTTTCTGTATAGATTGCTATGAATATATTCAAAGTTTTATATAGCACCCATTAGCTCAATGGACCTGAAAGACCTTTGCAGGAGTAGATGTGTTCCTTTTTGCAGACAAGGCTCTTCAGGATAGATGCACAAAGTCACATGTGGCAGGTAGGCCCTTGTGATCTCCCTTGTTCTTTCAGTGAGGGTTGAGAGACTTGCAATTTGTGCCACAGATAATCTACTGCTCAATGTTGCAAATGGAATTTATCTCAAAAATACTACAGGGCCTGACCTTATTAAGTAGGAAAAGATTATTTAGCTGTCTGCTGCAATTTGTCTTGCACTGTTTTGAAGAGCTCAGCTTTTCAATGACAGCACTGCATCTAAGTTGAAATGTGAAGCTGTTGAAATAGCGGAAGATATCACATAAGTGTTCATTAACTGTAATTAAACCTGTAATTAACTAGATGAGAATTTGATGGGACAGTGATTTCGAAGCAATATGGTTTTGGATATAAGAACTCTGAGATACTAATTTTCTTTGTTTGTTTTTCGTAAGAGATCAAAAAGTGAAATGTATGCATATAATAGTATGTCATCTTTGTGTCTCTCTACCTCATCAGCATGAGTAAAAGCAAAAGAATTGTTTTAACTATGGCTCACTCTTTCATTTTTATACAGCCCTGCCCTCAAGGGCTGCAGTTTGCATAACAAGCATCTGTCTAGTAAGAGTCAGTGAGAAATTTGCCTGAAATATGACTGCAGAAGACTACCTGGGAGTAGTTGGTGTGCTCACTGTATTTGTTCCACTCTTCACTTCGTATGAGCAAGTAGACAAATGTGTTCATTTTTGCTAGGAATCTGCAAATTTGTGTTCTGCTATTTAAGGTCAAATTTTACTTTCCTCCTGGAAAGTATAAATGATTCACTGAAACTGATTCTTTTTTGATGGAAGAGATTTCTTTGTTTTAGTAAAAAAGGATAGAAGCAGCATGCAAAAGTTTATTTTCAGAAATGGATTTCTTCTCTAGAAAAAAAACCCCACAACATTTTGTATAGATACATCCTGTGTTTCCGGCCTAATTGTCAGTCTGTAGAATGAGGTTGTAAATGGGGAAATACGAGTATCCTTCTTGAAGGACTGGCTGCCACCTTTTACCTCAGCAAACTCCATCTTCAACACTGTCTTTGGAACTTCTACAATAAGTCATATTCTTGCCAGTATAAAATTAAAGTTTATGGTTCTGTGAGTGTTCAGATATTTCTTGTGAGCCCTCTTGGGAAGGAAGACTATAAAATTTTCTTCACCAACCTAGTTCATTGTGGTTTTTTGTTCATTTTGTCCTCAAATTCACCCTTATATTTCTCTTCCTGCTTTGTCAACATATTTCAATTCCCCCACTTGATCTTTTCTTTGTCTCATTTCCTCTTATTAATACTGTCTCCTTCCTTCTCTTAGTCATGTTTCCATCCTTGTTTTATTCCCTTTACAATCACTCTTCTTTTATTCCTTTTTATATTGGATTTTCCCATTCCTGGGCATTTTATGCCCTTCCTTTCTGCTAACTTTCTCTGTAACACTTTCTTTTTTTTCTTTCTCTGTTCTAGATCCTCTGCCCTCAGCATGTGATTTTGTCATATGGTTACCTTCCTCTACTCAAAATGATATCTCAGAATCTCAGAGGGGCAGATATCTCAGAGACATGAGCACCAGCACAGGAATGAAACCTCACAGATATTTTAAATTCACTTAGAATTTCACACACAAACACACAGACTATTTAAAAGAAGCTCATTGTGATGGCTGAGTACAGCACTGAAAAGTCAGTGAGGACAAGACATTATTGTACCCCATGGCCATATATCTACTTTTTTTCCACTGGATCTTTAGGTCACAGGCTGACAGTACTCAGGCCAAAAGGAACTATCTTTTGTTAATGTTTTGCTCAATATTTTCTTTATTGCCTGCTGTTCTAAAGGCAGTATTCTCAATTTCTTCACACATTTTTCTGTGGAATTCATTTCCAGTGTACTTGAATATTTCAGAAATACCAATTCACGTATCCTCACACAGTCCTTGTGAAGTGATGGGATGGTGCTACTCCTGTTCTATGATGTGAGGCTGAATTATGCACAATGAGAAGAAATTGTCTGCTGGAACATACCCCATGAGAGATGTTTGGGGTTTCAGAGTAGTAACAGTTTGAGTGTTTGAGCATATTTTCTGTTTTCTGCAATTTCCTTCTGTGCACACACCACATCAGGATCCCACTTACAGATTTATTGTCTTTCAAAACCTTTTCTTAACTGGCTCATTCTGAGTCACAAGAACTAGAATTTAGTGTCAGACGTGGAATCTGGTTCTCCTTGGCTGCTTTTAGCTGTTCTAACCAAGAGACTGAGTCCCCACCTCATTACCTATGAACTTTCCAGTTCCTGAAGCAAATACTGCAGAGATGACAGACTTGTGCTTCTGCGTGGAACAGATCTATCATGTGCCTGAAGTGATATGCAAAAAAACAACCCCAAGTGGTAACGTCAGTGAGATGCATTAAAGGTTGCATGAATGGCCTTATTTTTAGCAGTGTGCAGTGTTAGAGGGCTTTAATTAGCCAACAGAATTATGGTTTTGATGTAATTTTTTTAATATAAAATTTAAACATTTCAAAATGGGAGAACCATAAATTGCCACAGTTGAAAATGTATGGTACATGTGATGCCATATGTAGCAATTTCTGTATCTAGAGACTCCACTGACTTGTGCTACTGTTCTCATGGTACTTGATACATATCTTGTTCATTACTTGTACTGAGTTTTATAGATTAGACAGGAGTGGTAAACACTAATTTGTGGCAAAATAGAGGGTTTGTGGTGCAAGGTGTTTTTTCCCAAAGAGTAATTAACTACAGAGCTATTCTAGATTATTTGTTGTGGAACAAAGCACTGTGCAAGATGCTCTGTTCCAAATAAAAATTATTTCATTTTTACAAGGCACAGCAAAATTGTCCCAGGTTAAAATCACTTACAAGTCACTGGGATTACTCCCAAATAGTTACTCTTAAAGAGCTACTCAGAAATATTTCTGTCAGACAAGTCACCCTGTGTTGATAAATCTTAATACCCAAGTCTTTCCCTTTAAGAAATTAGGCAAAGCTAATGAAAACTTCTAGTAGTCAGAACTACTTCTGTTATAAAAGTTCCTCACGTGGGCAGAATTTTTACCAGGTATTTGGAAAACTTTTATAACTGTCATTTTCATTTCCAGTCATGATGTTCTCAAGCCTTAGGTGGACTTCCCATTCTTTGTATCAATAAAAATAAACCAGGATGAGTAAACTGCAGGCTTGATCATGTAATTGCTTTATGTGTATGAGCAACTTTGCCCATGTGAGCAGACCTAATGGGATTATTTATGTGGATACAATTAGTAAATATTTTTACCTTAAGCTTTAAAATATCTAGGGGAGAATTTTGGATAAAATGATCTCCACTGTGTTAATTTGGTGCTGAATAATAAAGGTAGTTTCCTACTATTTATTTTTTTTCTAATCTCTTTGTTGACATAGGGGGGTGCACTTCTTGGAGGCATCAATGCCTTACACACCTCATTTCCCGAAAATCCAATGGCGCAGTACCGAACGCAGTGTGAACTCATATTGGAGCGGCTGGAGCTGCAAGATCTTCTGCACAAAGAGCTACAAAGACTTGACAGGTCTATACAAAGCAACAAACTAATTCAGAAGTGAAAAAGAAGTTGTTTCACAATAATATTTGGAAAGAGTCTAAAAATAGGGTCTGGCATTGGGAAGGGACTTGTTCTTTAGAACACATGGATAATCAGAGAGATTGTTTTGAAGTAGCACTTTGAGATCATCACAAGATCATTTCTCTCTCTGGGTTATGGAATTTACAAATATTTTAAGAGCATTTTAATCAGTTCTCAACTCATATCCCAATACTATGCTCAGATAAATTTCAGCAGAGCTTCTTAGAGCCAAATACCAGATTCTGTAGCTGAGCAAATAATTTTATATAACCTTTTGTTGCTTGCAGCAGATCTGCTTCATGATTTTTTAAACCTTCTTTTGTGTTGGGCTTGTCGGGATCCTTCCCTTTCTGCTAAGGGAAAATGTAAGCCCGGATCAAAATTCTGTTCTTTCGGGTGATTTTTCTTTTTTTAACATGCTAGAATTTTTACTGTCTCATCTCTAGCTTTCAGCTCACTGCAATAATCTTTGGAAAGTCTATTTGTCATTTTTAATAGAAAGCTATTAATGTACTGAGGCTGAGAGAAAAACACAAGGATTGGAAGGAAATAAAATACAAAAAAATAACACTTGTTTCCTGGAATGAGATTAGGCGCTAAAGAAGCTTGTACTTTCTTGTTGTTAAAGGAAGATAAAAGATTAATGTTGTTAAAGGAAGATAAAAGAATAATGTTGTTGAATTTAATGGAAACAGCTGGGAGAATTCACTTTTCTTTTAACTACTTTTGAGACTTATTTTGTAAGTCATAGTTATGATATGTTAAATAACCACAGAGTCAACAAAAGCAGATGAAAGTAGGATATATTCCAGAGACAGACAAAAACTAGTTTTAAAACAGAGGTGTACACAAGGGATCATAGAAATGTAGGATGGGATGGGAGATCAAATACAAAGACAGGATCAGGTCTGCATTTGACCTTCCTGGCAGGGGCTCATGTTATCTGTTCTGAAGCCCTTCTAATGATGAGGATTTTCCATTGCCACTGTATAGTCTGTTCCATGATTGCTCCACCTAATGCTCATA
Organism: Chiroxiphia lanceolata; assembly: GCF_009829145.1. Lineage (NCBI taxonomy): Eukaryota > Metazoa > Chordata > Aves > Passeriformes > Pipridae > Chiroxiphia > Chiroxiphia lanceolata. Next base: position 66,059,137 of record NC_045639.1, read on the forward strand.
AAGTTTTTCCCAATATCTCATTGAATCCCCTATGCTGCAAATTAAGCTGATTTCTTCTTCTGTTCCTTAAGCAGCTTAGAGAATACTAAATTAATGTCCTCTTTAAAACAACCTATTCTGTACTGGAAGACTTGTTCCATGCATTCCCCCTAAGCTATATTTCAATAAAACAAGCATATATCTCTCATCCCTTCTTGATGAGTCATAGTCTATATCCCATAAAAAATTTAAGAATAAACATGTTAGTAAACAGTTATGATAATTACTCTAAAACATACTCGTCAATGTAATGTTTTCTCTCTCATATAGCAGAGAAACTGTTTATAATGCATAAGTATCATGTCTCTTAGACAAATGTATTTACTTTTGGGATGGACTGTGGCTGCGTTTCACTCACAGTTTGTGTCACTATTTAGCAAAAAACAGAATACTGTCTCCCTTGGAAATTATATATTTAAGTGCAATAGACAGAATATCAGCTATAATGAGATTGGAGAGAACTCTCATTCTAGCACCTCTGTTGTTTTGGAGGGCCATGAGAATATTGATAGCCACAGACAGTCATAATTAAGTGTTACAAGTGATCTGAGATGCTTTCACTCTATCATATGGAGTTTTTGACATGTTGTGTACATAGTGATTATGAGAGAAATCGAACAACAACCACTGTTCCAAGTAATACCTAGATTTTCCATTCCAATAACTCGTTTGAGGCTTTGTCTGGTTCAGGATAAAATTTAATTAGGTTCCTGTTCTAGAAGATAGATTTACAGAATATGTAAAATCCTGAGGGACTTTAGCAATGGTTGTAAGTAGTGCGAAGCTGTTTGTTTAGGTTTTATTTTTTTCTGTTTGGTTTACCAAGGAAATGCAGTTTAGGTGGTTGCTTCCTCTGTCCATCTATCAATTAGGGACGGTAAATTCTACCAATTACTGTCAAAGGTGCTGAAAGATCACAGCCTGCAACACCAGCTTTTGTAACTGTATGTGAAACAGTACTATACCTTTGTGGCCTATGTTATTTGTAGCTTTCCACCAGTCATACCTATTAAGTATCAATAATGCAATGAAGAAAGAAAAAGAAAGAAAAATAATTTACTATGGCCCTTTTTTTTTTCACTTTATAGATTGCAAATGGAAAATTCATCCCAGCTGCAGCCTGAAGAGACAAATTTCAGTGCTACCACAAGATGCTTGAACGGGGATGTGTTTGGACAGTCAAAGCAAAGGTCTCAGTCAGAACCTTCAAAGCAACAAGAGGATAACTCTGAGTTACAGCCGCCTTTGCCTGAAGGCAGCTGTGACAGGGATATTCATCCAGAAACCTTGTGCAACCAGGCACATGGTAATAACAAAAATACCAACAGCCTGGCATGGTTTGACAACCTGGAAGAGCACAGCATTGATGCTGAAGAAACTTCTCAGAAGAAGTCTCCAGTGCCCAAGATATCTCCAAATAACTTGGCTTCAAAAATCCTGTGTAAAACATCCTGTTCTGAAGAAAGATCTGCTTCAATACCTATGAAGGGAAATGGAATACGAGAGTCACTAGCAGCTGTGGATCTGCATGCTCCTTTGAAACAGGACAAAGTTTCCAAGTTAAGCAGGAAAAGGACTGAAGAACACAACTGTTCTTCTTCAGAAGCTCATATTCCAGACCCAGCATCACCAAGTGCTAGTGTGCAGGATTCAGTTATTACACAACATGCTTCTAAAAGGTGGCAGAGGCTGCACACGGAGAAATCACGTGGATTCTTTACAAGTACACAGGACCCTGAGGCAAAGGCTCTTCATTCAGTATTACCTGCCTCTGGCCTGTCAAATCTTTCGAGTGATGCAGATTCTGTGCTAGGGGAAGAAGAGAACAGTATATCTGTAGCAGCAAAAAGTGCAACAATTTCCCTGAGAAAACGAAGTAAAGGTCAAGTAGTGAAGGAAACAAATGCAAGTTCCCATGAGCCAGAAATCCTCAACAGTGGAAGTCCCCCAGCTGCTAAACTGGCTAAATTTTCTTTCAGACCAAGGACAAAACTTGATCATTCTTCAGAGAAGAAAAATGAAGAAGTTTCTCTTTTTCACAGTGAAACTATTTTTAAGCCAGGGGAGCAGCTCCAGGGAGAGCAGGTGCCAGAAACATGCTGCCCCCCTGAGGAAGGCAAGATGACATTGACTCGCTTAGGAAAGTGTAGTTTGGAAAAACGATCAATTGATAATAAAGGGAAAGAAGAGCAGGAGAGTCAGGCCATAGGGAAAGAAATCAGAGGAAGTGCAAAAATATCCTCTGATGTCAGTTTTGATGCTGCGTCACGTCCACCCCCTGAGAAGAAAAGGGAAGGAGAGGAGAAACCTGGTGGCCCAAGCACAGGGAAGGTGCGCTCCAGCACATTAGCCAAGCTGTCAACTTTCTCCTTTGTGTCACATCCTGAGTCAAAATCAGAAACCTCACCTGCCATTAGGACTGACACTAACAAGGAAAGGCACAGTACATCACTGAAGGTGCACATGAGCAATCCTAGCAGAAGGAAGAGTTTTATGTTGGGAAATGCTGGTAAAGCCAGTGTGATAACACAGAAATCTCTCTTCTCAATAGCAGAGCTAGATGATGCGACATTAGATTTTGATTGGGATGAAGAGGTTAGGAAAAATCCAAGCTCGTAACATGTATATCTTCCTGATTACTTAACATGCAGTTCTTCTGAATCTTCACCCTCCTATCAATTGTATCCATGGTTTTCAAACTATTTCATAGATTCATCCTGGACCTGAGTTGACAACAATGAACATACTTTCTTTAAGGGCCACATACTTTACATAAGCTAAGGACCATGTGTACTGCAGGCCTGATGTGGCTTTTAGTTTTCCAAACTCTCCCCAAGACTATTTATCCTAGTTGACTGTTCTGATTGACCTGATGAAACCTGAAGATTTGTATGGTTATGTTCATGTGTTCAGAGTGAATGATCTTGCAGAAGAGCAGGCTTGATTGACTTTATCCTTTATTTCATGTAACAGTTAGAATTACACGATTCAGATTGTCCCTCCAAATGACTATGCTGCTTTAGAAAAATGATGATGCTAAAGCTATGTAATTATATTTTGTTCAACTATTTGTCTCAACATAGTTACCAGTATTGTCATTTATCATCATGCTATGGTAAGTATTTCCATATTATCATGATCATGACAATTTTGCTGCATCTTTGATTACTGTGCTCCTTGTCACATGTCTAATGTTGAAGATATGGAATGAGGGATTTTTGTTTCTGTTTTTTAATTTCAATTTTAAATACACTGGTTCAGATATCTGTGTTTGTATTCTGGGTCATTTTATCAAAACTCAACTCTGTAATAAACAAACAAGTTCTCCACTGCAGAGACAACAAATTTCGGGTGATTGAATGGGAGTCCTCAGTAACCAGGGTAACTTTAATGCAGTCAGTAAGCCCTGGCATATAAACTACACTTCAAACATAGCACCATGGTGAAGAGCTTCCCTAGTGCAGCTTGGTTCTGATTCAGATAATGTTTACTTGGCTATTTTAATTGTGATTAGAGTTTTACTGCATCTGATATGAAGTTCATCTTCTGTAGCATGCTATGTCATTTGTCTAATGGGAAATTAATCTATTAATCCATTACATGTTTACAGGGAAAAGTAAGTCTTAATTTTCTTTTAGTGACTTGACTCATATGTTTCTTCTCTATTTTGACTCTCCACAGAATATGTTTGTTTTTACCTGCAAGGTAAACAGAAAATAGAGTGGTTGCTTACAGCACAGTAAATCCTTTGAGAGACTTCCTAGCACAACAACAGATTCTCTGTTGATTTGCTTAGATGTAGCTCCCTTGAAACCAGGTGAGTTAAAATACTGCAAATTTCAGAGAATTGAGGGAGTGTGAGGCCCAAGTACTCCAGAATGATACAAGAATAGTAGGGATAGTAGTTGGCTTACTGTTAAGGGTTTTGGGAAAAAGACAGAAACATTGCTGTCCAGACTCCTTGTGGGGTAATTCCTCCACTGGAAACATGACATCAACCAAAACAAGTGGAATTTATCCACCTCCCTCCCAAAACACAGAGCCACCCCATTATGTTCCTTCTCACCAACACCTATGCCAGGTCAAGGGAGACATGCACCCATGACCTACTGCCAGAGAAAATCAGAAGTTTCCTACAAGATGCTGTGTCTACACTGAAACTTGGGAAGGGTCAACAATACTGGAGCTATTAATGTTTATGGTGGTCTTCCTACTTGTATTTTTTGCATCAACCACTTGCATGGTGGTCTCATTTACAATCAGAAATCCTCTTTGCTAGCTGTTTGGTTTGATGGATGTTACTAGCTGGCCAGTGCAAAGCCAGAACATAGCTACTGGATCCCATTCAAGCATCATAAGTTTTTTTACCATGTAAAATGATAAATTAGTCAAGAGAAATTTCATCCACCTATACTGGAAGTACTGTTTTATTTATCACATCCCTATAGAACAGTAGCTATGGCCTCATCTAATGTAATTTGTTGAGTAAGGTTATGTGACAAGCTGATCTCAAGAACTGCAGGACTTTTTCCTAAATATTCTTTTGTGGGAGGCTGATTGACTGTTTTGCCTGGCTTGCAGATGTCCTTAGTACTCAACAGCTAAAGCTTAAATCAGTGAGACTTGTGTAAGGTGCAGTGTAATTATAATTTCACCCTTGTGTCTTCATCTCTCTCGTATTCTTGGTTGTGAATTGGCCCCTTCAAGAAGAAATGGTAGTGAGTAGTCTCACTTGGGATATCTGGAAGTAGAGGAAATGAGAAAATTATAGAGGTTCAAAGCGCTTCTTGCTGAGGACATCTGAGAGCCTAAGACCTCCCACATTTTAGCACCTGTCTTTAGTAGGTTGCAAGTCAAGCTTGCAGCCCTCAAAACAGTATGTCCGAGCACATTAGGACAAATTTGATAATCCCTGGAGACTTTCCAGACTTCCTGGAAAGAGCATGGCTGGGTTGCTATCTACCACTTAGATATGTTTTAGTGACCTAAATCTAAACCTAGACTGTAGAATTTAGGCAGAGTGAATTCTATCATTTTTTGTAGTGTCTTAATGGTTAATAATTTCTGAGGGACAATATGTTAGATAGTGTATCAATAAAACAAAGTTTGCTCTTCAGACTCCCCAGACTAGAAGTAGTCCACCTTATGAAGTGGAACAATGCTTCTTTATTGAGCAGAGGTTTTTGAGATGTGAGGGATCTGCTTCTCCCTTTTGTGTAACATGAGAAGTGGAACAAAAGCCCAAAGGAGTCAAGGAAGGATACTGAAGACTCCAATCACGCTGAGGTCACTCTGCCTAGAAGACCACTTGGGCCATGTTTCCCAGTTAGAAGCAAAGAAAAGGAGGCACAGGGACATCAGGGACATTCTGATGAGCTTTCAGAAAGGCCCATCTTTCCTGTATTATCAGAAGAAAAGCACTGATGTTTTTTCAAACTGTCTGCAAAGAGGTTCTAGTCACCAAAGTGTATGAGGTAAATAACCAAAGAATAAGTTTGGAAAAGCAGATACTGCTAAGATAATTCTTTACTTTTTCAGACCAGTTGAAATACTACTGTTGTGGTACTGCTTCTGATTCATAGCACAAATTCAGAGCATCCAAGATAAATGGGAAGCACCGAGTAATAGGAAAATGATACCTGCTGCTGATTTACTCTCTCCCTCACCACTGCCATTTATCAGTGCCTTGGCAGGAAACATGGCTAACTTCTTTCCTTTCCCTTTTTAAACCGTCTTCCCCAGTGATGGGATAATTTAAACCACTATGGCAGTGACAGTTTGCTGGGCTAACCTACAGATGAATTTCCCTTTCATCAGTGGGCAGATGAGTCACTCCCTGTCAGCCTGCCTTTCTGGCCAGACACTGAGCCCTTATCTCCATCTTTTAACACTTGCCTCTCCGAGTCTATGATCTGTCAAACCAATTACTACTGTTGAATATACTTGTATTTTATTAAGCTGTGTTCATGGAAGGTGAATGTATATGTTACTGTTGCTGTCTTAAAACCCAGTTGAACCAAACCTTAGAAGCCACTGGTTTAGTAGTGTGATCAGGCCCTCGTTTGTGAGCAGCAGTGAAATGCTGTTAGATATTCAGTGGCCAGACTCCACTGCCTTGGCTGAAACCAGATTTCATCAAGTTAGTGTGGGATTGGATCATGTCCCATAGTAGTGTTCTCCTGGATGGCCCATGCAGACATGCTGATGACTCAAAAGGAAGGTGGAAAGCAAAAAACCCAACAATTTAATTAGGTATTGTTTAATTATATTTTTGGGTAAAAAAAATGCTTCATCATAATTCTTTTAATCCTACTGCATGGTACTTTTGCAGGGAAAGGCACAGCCTTGTCTAAAATGAGACTGGATTTGAGACCCACACTCCTCATAATTAGGAGCCCAGGTATGGTATTTTAGGCTGTCGTGAAGTAGCCCCACTTAGTGCCTGAATCACTTCTCATTTGCCAGTACTTGGGAAGGGGGAGCTGTGGGTTACACATATCACTGGTTCTCTGTGGTTACATATATCACTGGTTGATTTACAGACCTCTCTGAGGGCCTATCTCCTCACTTCTTTTGTATCTGTAAAGTCCTGCTGAAAGAGGCTTCCTAAGGAGTCTTCCTCTCTTCTTCCTATTTACAGAAACAGGCTATCAGCCATGCCCAGGGCTTATTTTTGGGTTAGATGCTATTGACGACAGTCTTCATATGGTGAAGGCAAACTACAAAGCTGTTCCTGGTTATATAGCCACAAGTTATTTCCAGGCCTCAGCTGAGGTCTTTACCTGTTGGTATAGGATTTTTTTAAATTCCTTCATGTTTTTAATCTTTTTTTAGTGATCTTTTAATTTCACCCTAATTCACCCCTTCATTTATTCATTACCTCACTTGCAGATAAGTTTCAGGATGCTACATACAGCAATCTAGTATTTGTCACCTATTTGCTGAAGCATTGCTGCCAAGGTGACATTTAAGACAGTGTAATCCATAAATGTTTGTGTGAAATTTATCCCAAATGAAAAGGCAGTAAGGCAGAAAGCAGCATATTTTATATCCAATTTTCTTCTAATATGTTTAATTTAAACTGTTACACTATTAAGTTACACTTAGTCTGATCATTCAGGATCACCTGAAATTCTTCCTAGAGACAGTAGGATATGTGGTTATTTGTTACCTTTCAGGATCTTGCAGCACTTAAGAGGACAAAGCTGTTCTTCATATCCTTATAGTCCAATCTTGCTTCAGACTATTGGCAGATGTTATCAGGCACGGTCTGTGACTGCTGCCACTTTTTCCTTAACCTCCCTTTGAGGTGCCTCCTCACCTCCTTCCCTTCCTCCCAGATATTGTTGCCTTCTTTCTCTGAAACTTGGGACTGTCGTCACTGCCTGGTCCTGCAATGTCAGTGCAGCTCCCTTCAAAACTCCCCTGAGAGGCGTTGTCCATCCTATTTAAGGTATTTCTGGGGTGGATACCTAGTTCTTAAACTTGTAAAACAACCCATAATAGGAATCACTTGCCATGTAAACATCTTACAAAACCAGTCTTCAATATGAAAATTTTAGTCATGCCACAAAGAACATGGTAAAAAAGGAACTGAAAGAGGGACCATGAGCCATGTGTAAGAGCTACTCTGCTAACACAGAATCACAGAATATGCTGAGTTAGAAAGGACCCACAAGGACCATCAGGTCCAACCCTTAGCCCTGCACAGGACCAACCCCAAGAGTCACACCATATGACTGAGAGTATCATTCAAATGCTTCTTGAACATGTTCTTGCGGTGACTGCCAGCCAGTCTTACTCCAGTTCCTATGCTGCTTTTCATTCTAAGTAACTGGTAAGCAGAAGAAAACCCTACATGGCTGAGTTAGCTTGTTGCTCCTATTATCCTCAGGACAGTAGTTTCAATGTTGTGATTATTGTCAGATACATAGATTAATGTGTTAAATATTATAATGTGGTGTGCAGTGGGATTACAAAACCAAGTGAGCTAAAGCCAAAGGCAAGGCAAAGTCAAACTGAAATAAAACTTCTAATTAGTGGATTCTATGTGAACAGATTTCCCAAGTGAGGACATATAACATCACATTCTAAAAGGAATGTATTTATTGATGGGAAGATGAGGTAAATCGAGTATTAAGTGCTCTGTATTTCATGTGAATGAGGCAATAGCTTCATTAATAATGAATACTAATTATGTCATCTCCCTTAGGTATCTGGTGTGTCTTTGCTTATCGATGCTTTCCTTCCTGTTAGACAGAAGAGTATTAATACTTGCAAGGAATAACATTGTCCTTTACTGACTAAAGAGCACGGCTATTTTAGAAAAGACTGAAAACGTGTTTCTTATCAAGTCCGATTATTCTGAAAATATATATGTAATTACAGTTTTGCACATAATAATTATATATATCATTTAATAACTAAATACACAATAATATATGCATAACAAATACAGATTGTTTAAAAATGCAAATATTATTGTACAAATAAAATGTATTATTGCAGTGCACTTTAGGAAGACATGTCCTTAGGAGTAGTGACTTTTCAATCAGTAACATTTCCTAACTTGACCTCAATAGTTGTGAGATACTTACCATATGTAAAAAGGCAAGGAAAGGAGTATATGTCATCACAATCCGCAACAGAAAAGCTCATACAAGCAAAACCTACATGACCATGATCACTTACAAGGTGTTTGGCATCTTCTGAATAGCAGATACCAAGTTCCAAATCACTGTTGCTGCTGTCAACATTACTCCAACACCATACTCCCTGGCAACCAAAAGCAGGGGTGAAGAACAGTGGGAGCCACAAGTTCCCTGATGTAGTCATCTTTTGTGTTCAGCAGTATCCTTATGTTGCTCATCTTCGTTGCCAACTACTAGCTGAGTGCACCACATTTTTCCAGAAATGTTACTTGCCTTTGTCCTGAATTGTTTTTCCTTCTCCATTCAAGGCACCTACTTGCTACGAGTGACTGTTAATCTGTCAGAACAAAACATTACACAGAAGAGAAGCAACACTTCTGTAGTAGGACAGCAGCTTTACTCCATTCCCTCTTTCATGGAGATGTGGAGATGTAAAAATGCTTGTCATTGAATACAAAGGTGTTCTATGTGTTACAGCCACGATTTTTTAAGAGGTTCTTTTAGATCACAAATTGACCTCAGAAAAAGAAGGCCAGCTTTTAGGAGAGAGTGGTACCCACTGACAGCACCAAAATTCAGCAGGGTGAGCATTTTGCAGTCGAGAGGAACCTAAAGCAGTGTGGGATGCTGATTGCCATTTAGAATACTTCAGTATTCAGAGGTAGGATAAATTCCCCCTAAACTATGGCAATTCAACTTTTTTGGTAAAAAGTACCTTTTACCATGTTTGGTATCCGAGAGCACTGCTGTACTCCATAGTTAGTGATTAATATCATCACTGAAAAATCTTTTCCTTGTTTAAATAAATAACAAAGACCAAAGCTCAAATCATTTTAAATATATCATAAAATGTTGGGAAGACTGAAAACTTTAGAGTCACTAGAGGGTCATTCCAGTTTCTGCAAGAATCAGAAGGAACCTTTCCAGTGACTTCAGTGGGATAATTTTCTAATTACCTTCACAAGATTCAGCTCAGCATGTATTTATGGGTCCCTTATCCAGTTATCAATATCCAGAACTAGGCACCCTTCTAGTCTTTTGAAAGATACCTTTTCTTCAAGCAAACTGGAAGCAAACTTCAAGCAAACTGAAAATATACTCATGTCTCAATGAACTCAGAGAAAATAGAAGGTTTTTTTTTTTCCATATTAGTGATTAAATAAATGTAAATGAAATTGTTAAAAAGTTGAAAGTTAAAGTTCCATCTCTAATCACCTCTCAGTAGTGTCACTGAAATGATGATATAATCTAAAATAATCATGATTTTGAATTATCTTGTTAAGTACTATCTTGATTTAATCAGCTGTTCCTGTAATTATTTTATGGCTCTCCCATTAGTATTTTATCAGCCTCATTGAGGGCTGCATACCTCCACTATTAAAATTTTTTTATAGGCTACAGTTGATGTGCAAACCTCAGGATGGTTGGAATTTATTGCATCTTATCTGCAAAACCAGTGGCTTTTCCCCTGCAAAAAACAGGAAGAAAATCTCTACAATCTATTTTCAGATTCCTTTAATCCATCCAGAAAATACTTGAACGTAATAAAATTTTACCTTTTAAAGTTAAGGCTGTTTTGCAAACATAATCACTACCAAAATTGAAGTAGAAAACTAATTTTTGCAGGGGAGATTGTTGCATGCAGAGCATGGTTAAAAAAAAAAGAATGATACTTGAGCAATACCTTGGATATACACTGCTTCTGATACCTGTGTTCTCTCTCAACTGTTTGGTTGGTTTTTAACACATGTGCCTGAAATACCTGAGCAATTGTGTTGTGTGGCATACTAAGCTTGATTTCACCTTAGAAAAGCAAACCAAAACCCTGTAGTGCCATTTACGTACATGACAATAAGAAAATACGTCGCAGAAAATGAGGGATATTCTAGACCACGTAACAGTTAAATAAGATGTATAAAGGACGAGTATAAAACCCTGTACCTAGTTTCTTGGCAGTGTGTGCTTGTGCTATTTTGTGCAGTGTTTTCACAAGTGTTTGTACCTTGTTTGTACTCAGTAAGGCAGACTCTAACACGTATAAAAGCAGTCACGTGAGTGCACACATATTAGGAATTCACGGAAAAATGGAGTGATAGGGACATATGCTTCCACTAAACACTTGCAAACATGCACTATGCATTTGCAAGTCCTGAAACCAGACTTAGAAGAAGAAATCTTTTCTCTCCTTCTTAGAGGAACGTCAGATTTTTCTCCAATGTAACATGAACTATCCCAGGCACATGCTCTGATAAGCAATGTAATAACTTTTTCTTTTATTACAACAATACCTGAAATTAATTTTTTAAGTGGTAATGAGCAATCAGAGAAAAGAGAAAGGCGATTGAGTGAAAGTTACTGTAGAACCAGCAGAGGGAGCTCCAAAATTTGAATTCTTTTCTGCTATGGGGAACATCCTTGGAGCCTACTGTTGCGAGAAATAGTCTTTAGTCACTGAACAGCGTGGCTGTCTGCACTGCTTCTTCGCTGGTCCCAGGAATTCACAACAGCAAAATTATTTCATATTTGCTTGGGAGGAATACTCTTCTGATATGCTTAAAATGTAATTTAAAAGGTCTCTGCAGTACCACTGTTTCTTGGAAGAAATAATCATAGTATAATTGTAAAAATTTCCAGTTATCAAATCATATGCTAAACCCTTTCTTAAAATATTAAATGTCAACACTATTGCCCTTGTTACCTGAAACCATTGCACTTAACAGTAAACCATGAGAAAGAGACAGATTGTGACATTAAATGCTCTTTTCCAAACTAAGACATATGATACCTCAACAGAGTGCCCTGGCCTGGGTCACAACAGGTTTTCTTATTTTTAGAATAAGATCCAATATGATGGCTACCAGGACACTGAAGGGACATGGAGCACGGAATCAGCTATGGAGTGCTTTCTTCATGTACTGCGTAAAAAACAGCATGGCCAGCTGGTCCTGACCAGTGAGCAGAAACAGAGTTCCTTGATTTAGAATGGAAGATGTTCAGTGGATGAATAATGAACTGTTTAAAATCTGCAACCTGTGTGACTTTACTTTGTATGAGGCACAGAGCTGGCAAATACATGGCACAATACAGGGATACAATACCTGTAGTTATATCTGTACTGGATTACCTCTGTATCTGTAGACACCTGTGATACATGCACTTTCTCCCTCATCAGAGGAAGGGTATCTCAGGAGTGACCCCAGTGGTGCACTGTCCTCTCCCAGAGTAATGTTTGCATAATTTGTCTTTAAGACCTTCAGTCTCTCTAAGGTCACCGACTGCTGAACTCTGGGCTGAAAGCACCTGCACCAAGCTTTGCTCAGTATGGTATAGCACTAAGTGCCATGTCCAGTCATTTCTTGAACACTTCCAGGGATGGTAACACTGCCACTTCCCTGGGCAGCACATTCCAGTGCTTAACCACCCTTTCACTGAAGAAATTATTCCTGATGTCCAATCTGAACTACCCCTGAGAGTCTAAAACCTGTGCTGAAGTGTCAGATATAGGCAGGCTCCCCAGGCCCTGCTCCTGCTTTGGGCCACATTTGAGCACCCAAAACAGCAGGCACAGCTGGTTCCCAGCACAGCCTGAGATCAAGGCTCAACCAGCAGGGTAGAGGTGCCTGCTGGGAGGAGCTGCAAGCAAAGCTGTGAAGGCTCACTGCTTAAGAAACTGTTGACTGATGTTACAAGCAATCGAGGATTGTATTACAGGCAGATGCTGGAGTTTCAATTTACACTTAGTATTAGTGCATGACAAAAGCCTTGATAATTCTGTCCCAAAATCCCATAGGTCCCAGACCAGTCTTGGTGATGAGTTGACTGTCATCACTATCAGGCGTGTTATATAAGGGGGGAAGGGAGCAAAGTGGCTGAATTCTGTGGAGTTTTAATCACCCTCCAAACAAGCATTTGAAAGGCATGGAAGCATTTGGGTTAAGTAACACTCTCCTTAGTCAAAATATTCATGGGCCACTGAAAAAAGATGGGGAGTGGTAGATATTTCATCAGAAACCAGGAGCAAAGAAACAGAAACATTATCAGGTACAGAAAGCATGTTACTGTTGTCTTTATTTGGAAGAAGAGGGTTAGCAAAGACATACGATACAGGGAAGTTGGCAATACCACTCTAAAGATCAGAGAAACAGAAGAGACAGAAATCTCTAAAAGGTCTTTTTTGGCAGGTCTTTTAGGTAGTTTCTGCTGTTATAGTACTGGTCAAAGTTGTTTATAATTCAGAAACTTTTGTGGGTTGATATCAGTAAAAGAGAATAAAACTTTTTTTTTTTTCCAGAGAGAGAAAAGCCTCTCATGATAATACTCAAAGAGAGTTTTCAAGAGCATTCAGCTCAAACCTGGATTGCTACCAATTAAGCTAATGTTAATCAGCTTAATGCTCATGCCAATGCATAAGCATGTTATTGAGGAAAGGATGAGAGGTACCAAAGCCATCCTTGCCTTGGACACTGCTGACAAGGAACTTTAAATTGTGCAGCTCTCAGTGATAATACATTGTGCTGAGTGGGTATTTATTTTCTCTCCAGTTCCTTTTGCTGAAAGAAATAATTAAAGGTAGAAGCACTCCATAGCTACATTATCAAAGAGATCTGGAGAACACCTGACCAGCTCATTCCTCAACTGTGCTGGTTTTCAGTCTGAGATTTTGACAGTAAAACAATTTCCAGTAACACTTCTCCCTGGCCAGGACAGTTTCTTACTCTGAGCTGAGGAAAGAGTAATGCCAAAAGGGTCCAGGTCTGTGTGAGTCTGTGCCAGGGAGAGCTGCTGAGGTATATTAAGTTTGCTGGTCAGATCATAGAACCGTAGAATGGTTTGGGTTGGAAGGGACCTTAAAGACCATCTAGTTCCAACTCCTTGCCATGGGAAGGGACACCTTCCATCTAGATCAAGTTTCTCAAAGCTCCATCCAGCCTGGACTTGGCCACTTCCAGGGATGGGGAATCCACAACTTCTCTGGGCAACCTGTTCCAGTGTCTCACCATCCTCACAATGAAGAATTTCTTCTTAATATCTAGTCTAAGTTTACCCTTTTTGAGTTTGAAGCATTCCTCCTTGTCCTATCACTACATGTCCTTGTATAAAGTTCCTCTCCAGTTCTCTTGCAGGCCCCCTTTAGGTTACTGGAAGAGATTACTGGAAGGCTGCTATAAGGTCTCCCTGGAGCCTTTTTTTTTTCTATGCTGAACAACCACAACTCTTTCAGCCTGTCTCCACAGGAGAGGTACTCCAGCCCTCTGAGCATCTTTGTGGTCCTTCTCTGGTGGGGTCTCAGTAGAGTGGTATAGAGGGGGAGAATCACCTCCCTCAACCAGGATGGTTTCTTTTGAGAATGTGAGTAAAATAGTGTGCTTTATTTGAACACATACCCCAGTTAAAATTATGTTCCCAACAGGCTTTGTTATTAGAGGTTGGTAAATGATGGATATGTTAACTTCAGATCTCTAACTAATTTTAAAAGATAAATTATCAAAAGCACCTTATCTAGTTTATTAAGAAATTTCAGGGATTTAATCTAAACATCAACCAGTTGTTTAAAAAAAACAAAAACAAAAACAAAAAACAATAGAATCTTTATTTTTAGTCCTAGCATGCTCAACTTGTATCGGTTAACCTAAATTAAGTAAAAACAATTGCTTCATGGACTCAGAGTTCCCAGGTTGATATTGCTGATAGACTCTCTGTCTAATTTAATTTTACTTCTTCATCCAAATTGCCACTGCTGGAGCCTCTTAACTGTTCTATTTGAGATATCTAAAACAGGCAAACAGTACAAGAAATATCTGGTTCCTATTACTGCTGCAGAACCACCACCCTCCCTAAACGGACTGTTTGTGATGCCAAAAAGCTAATTGGGTCAGTGTGTCAGTTTAAATTGTACAGGAGATGAGCATTAAGTGTTTACTAATTTTAACTGGCTCTTTCTGGATCCTGAATGTCTGTTTGCTAGAACAGAGCAGGAGCAGAGACACTGGGCTTTAAATTAATCAAAACCAGTATACTGAAATGATTGCAGAAAATGAAGTGGTAGTTAGAATTACAGTATTTATTGTATTATCTAAATTATAAGACCAAGCAAAAGCTGAAGAAAGGGGTGGCTTTCAGAATTGATATTCTGCAAGCATTTAGATTGCTCATTCTGGCTGCAATTTGTAACAACTAACAAGATAAATCATCCAAAAAGTCATGTGAAGGAACATTTTTGAAGTGCATGCAACATGAATTTTCAGGTGTTAGGTACCTTCAGCTATGTCTAAATTATAGGGCATGGGAGCACTTTTTATGCCCTGGATCTAGGTGCATGCCCCAAAGGCATCTTGTCATTGTCCTATTTAGACTTTAACATGCACCATCCCTTTTCCCTAGTCCATATGCTTACTTCCATGGGAAAAATCTGGGTGCACCCTCAGAAGGCAGCACTGCGTCTTCTGTCAGGAACTCAGCTGTGAAATCAGGAGAGTGGGATCTTCTGTAGAGCATACCTGGCCCAAAGCCTAGATACATCCTCTTTGCAACGAGGATTCAAAGCCTGAAGTATTCTGAGGTTAATCAGTATGTACACAGGGCACCAGTTCATCTTTCTTCCAAGAAAGGAAAGGGAAACATAGGGAATAAAGCACTCCCTCATAAAGTGAGATCTTGAGTAATAATACTCATCCTTAATATTATTCTTATTCTTATACAATCACTGACCTGTTCACCATTAATTTTTGCTTTTGGGGGAGGTAAATTTGACACTTAACAGTGTCAAACAGCCTTGACACCCCAGTATGGCTGAATTCTGATGAGCCCATTGTGGGGAAGTGACTCCAACTAGGAACCTTCTGATTCATGATATTGTAAGGGGAGGTCACAGGCAGCCTGTTTCCTTCACTGCATCCCGTAATATCTTGGGATGTGAAAAGTTTTTGCTTTGTCTATTGGCTCAGGTTGCAGAACATTCTGATGACAAGGCTGGTGATCTTCTGGGGAGAGAATAGGGAAGAACTTGTGAAAAATAGCCTGGAAAGGAAAAGTAACTCAAACCCAGCTAAGTTTAGTTTTAAAAGTTTGATGGAATCAGTAAGAATAGTAGTTAATATGTTCTTCCTGCACTAAATAAATACATTAATTTTCTGGTACTAAATATCGTGTATGGGCTTATTTTTAGATGGCATGGCTAAGTTTATGCTCAGGCTTTGGACAGTTGATGAAAAAAATGTTTGGAGTAAAAATAGATGTTTTTCTCTATGTTCTTTCAGCTTCTTGGAATGAGATGTTTTGTATGGAACTGGTGTGAAAGTAAACCTGCCAAAATGAAAAGGCCAGCAGACACCAGCTTGGGTTCATGTGAGCTGCCCAAGGTCAACTCTGTGTTTTGTTTCAACATAGGTTCCACACTGTGTAGTCTCCTATGACTTGTAATCAAACAGAAGCTGTCAGTATTCCCTATCAACTTCCTTAAAGAGTCGTTGTCACCTATTGTCACACATATTGCTACACTCTTTCTGTATAATCCTTATTTCTGTTAGTCCATATCCAGTGTGCAAGTAAGTATCCTTTTCTTCCAGATCTCTACAATACAGAAAAGAAATTGTTGGTAAGAAACAAGACAACTTTAGCTCTTGCTGTTTAATATGACTCCCAGGAATGTACTCCCCAGACATGATAACAACAACATCTACCATTGAACTGTGCAATCTGTTTGCATCCTAGAGCATTTCAAGTATTAACAGTGTGGGCCTCAGTTGATGTCATGGTTTAACCCCAACCAGCAACCAAGCCCCACACAGCCACTTGCTCACTCCCCCCAACAGCAGGATCAGGGGGAGAATTGGAATGGTAAAAGCTGGAAAACCTGTGAGTTGAGATAAAGGCAATTTAATAGGGAAAGCAAAAGCCATGCACACAAACAAAAAAACCCAAGGAATTAATTTACTGCTTCCCATGGGCAGGCAGGTGTTCAGCCATCTCCAGGAGAGCAGCACCCCATCATGCATAGTGGTTACTTGGGAAGACAAACACCATCACTCCATATGTTCCCCCTCTTCCTCCTTCTTCCCCCCATTTTATATACAGAGCATGATGTCATATGGTCTGGAATATCCCTTTGGTCAGTTTGGGTCACCTGTCCTGGCTGCGACTCTTCCTAACCTCCCATGCACCCGACTTCCCTTGCCAGTGTGGCACTACAAAAAGGCCTTGGCTCTGTGTAAGCACTACTCAGCAATAACAAAAACATCTCTATCTTATCAACCCTGTGTTCAGCACAAATCCAAAACATAGCCCCATACCAGCCAGTGCGAAGAAAATTAATTCTACCCCAGCCAAAATCAGCACAGTTGATCTGTTAGGAGTTTGCACAGCTAACAGCATCAATCAGCAGAACTTCCCAAGCCATGGTCTCTCTGAAGAATACCCACAGGTTTTTTTAAATACATGAGCAGCAAAGTAGGAGAATACAGTCCCACACACATCTACACACACAAGACCAGGTCGGATGGGGTTTTGAGCAACCCGGTCTAGTGCAAGGCATTCCTGCCCATGACACAGGGCTTGGAACTAGTTGATCTTTAAATTCCCTTTCAACCCAAACCATCCCGTGATTCTGTGGGTTTAAAGCCCAGTTCATCATTTAAAGCTGCAGATCACTTTCCTGTGCTATACCACCAAGAGGGAGGGCAGGGCAAAATAACTGCCAAAGCCAGATGTAATGGAAATGGTCATGCAACAGCTGAAGTGGTCATGCAACAGCAAAAAAATATAACTCTCTGAACCTTGCTTGTATTTTGAAAATTGAACTTGGAGACAGGAGGTTAGGAAAAAAACACCTGTTTGAGAACAGCAGCCTTTTGTTCCTCAGGGCCTTCTCCTGGCCTTGCTGTGGTGCTCCAAGCTGCAGTCTGCCTAAGCAGCTGCTGACAGCTGCAGCCACCAGCTGTATCCAAGGGGATCCTGAGAATGGACCCAGCTCAGCAGCCCTGAAAATAGCCCTGAAGACATGAAGCAATTGTTGATCTGCATGCCATCAAGCTCCAGGGACAATTAGTAGTGCCTAAAGGGAAGAATATTCTCTTCTCTTCTGACTCACCTTATGTACCTTGTTCTCCCTATTAGAGTTCATTCTTCTCCTTTGATTAATTCTCAGTGTGGCATTTTTAATAGCTGTATATTTCTTTTGCATTTGATACTTCAGGAGAGAGGAAGGATAAATGGATGAAACTCCTAGAATTAATGCACATTGACCCCTAACCTTAAGCAGTGGTATGACCCTTCTTGAAGTCTATCCTCTGTCAAGTAACTGTACCCAAGAAATAAATACTAGTATTTGACAGCTGTCCTGGAGATTACATCCCTATTACTACTCATCTTGAACAGAGTAAACTAAATAAAGCTAAAAAAGTCATCAGACATGATCTCATATTCAAAGAACCAGTGTCACTAAAATAACATTATAAATTCAACAGTCTAACATAATTATTAAAGTGGAATGTCATCTGTTTAGTAGTGTATTGATTTAAGCCACTCTCTCTCAATTTGTAGCAGCAGTGCCACTGCTGGCATTGGGTTAGACCTGCTGGTATCATTACGTCTTGAACAATATCTACAATATAGCAGCAAGTAATGATAATGGCCAACATTTATCACACAGAGTTTAAAGATTTGCAGCAAAGTATTTAAACCTAACATTAAAAGGGAGGGCTTGTACTTATGGGAACAAATGATGAAAAGTAACAAGAAGCTAGAAAGCGTAAGACACTTCTTTTGCCTGTCTAGAAAAGAAAAAAAAAAAGCGACTTCTCATGTTCCTTTCTGTATAGGTTGATACTGGGGGAGAGGGGGGAGTTCTTCGAAAAAGATCTGTGAGATGTGGTGGCATTTGCCCTTTGTCCCTACAGTGCTGTCCTTCTTCTCCCTGGCCTGTGATGTTGATTCTTCCTGCCTGTGCTGTCCCACCTTTTACTCCTTCTCAGTGGCCCCATTATAATTTTTCACTTCCTTTAGTGTTGGCCTCGTAACCTCAATCTATGATTCTGTGCTTCTATTAGTCTTATTTTCACTCCTGTGTCTGTCTTCTGAAAGCACACACACACCCCTCCTCTCCTCCCCCCATCTGTATATCGAAGAATGCTTCTTCACTTCTTATCTCTTCTACTGTGGGTTTATATCCATTATGTATTAATAGAATGCACACATAGGTATATATGCTGGATCTCAGATGATGAACCCATCTTTTTTTAAATGTCTCTGTGAAGTTGTGCGTATCCAGGCTTGCCAATGAGCTGTGCCAAGTATGTTCCACACTAGCCTGGTTAGGCAGTCGCTGAACGAAAAGATTGTGCTATGAGCAGAGCAGTCGATACACTTGAGTAGCTGAAGCCAGTGGCCTTGCCTGTCTGCAGACAAAAGGCTGGCAGAATAAAGGACAAAAGTGATAAAAACTGACAAAAGACCCCTTTGAGGAAGGCATTTAAATGCATTTTATGGTTGGTAAAGAAGAAATCTCCTTCTATCTCATGCTTCATCCCATTCTAAGATGGCTGTTTAAAGTGGCACCCTGCCTGAGCTGACACACTTCTGACGTGCTCCAAGCTCTCACCCCAGAATGTCAGTCTTGCAGGGCACCTCAAACTGAACCAGGCATTTGGTGCACTGCCCAATTACACTTACAGATACATTTTTAGGTGTGAACTTATCATAACTGTGTCAGCTCTGCTGCATGTCTGTCATGAGTAATACAACATTTGGTACGATCTTTAAGGCTTGTTCCTGCAGTGATGTTATTGAGAATGCCCTTTTGTATTTTTAAAGAGTAATTTACTGATTCCCTGTTGATTTGGTAGAGAGAAAAAAAAAGAACAAGGGTTGCGGTGAGGACAGCTTTGTAAGTGTGAATTCCCATGTTCAAAAAAGAGATGAAAAACAGCAAAAGAAAATCCCACTGGTAGTACAGTCAATCTTTAAATCCTGCTTGTGATTTTTTTTCCAGTTGTAGAGCGAGCAGTACTGGTTTACGTACATTTGCTCTTCTTATGTAGGGGGAAAGAAATCTCTTCTTCCTTGATATCATATGTAATGTGAAACATGCAGTTTACTGCTGAAAAGATGGTGGTTTTTTTCTGTGATAGCTGCACTGAGGGAAAGCCAAAGAAAAGTAACTGCTTCCAGCAGAGGGAGCTCCAAAATCTGATTTTTTTTTTCCTGTGGGGGTGACAGATGGTGCTTTTCTCTGAAATGGGTGATCTTTGGTAGAATCCTGTTTGTTAACATAAAAATCCTTCCATGATTTTCATTCCCTTCTGTTAGGAATTCCTCTCTTTCTCTCTCACAATCCTCAACACTAAAATTATATTGGAATTTTTCTATGCATAAGGGTATTTTGTAGGCTGTCCTAACATTCTAAAACAATTTTTATATGTTTAAGGCAGCAGTTGGCATATCTTTTCATAGCATTTATTTAAAGTATTTCTGTTCTGTTTTTCTAGAAAAAAATAAATTATAGCGTATTATATATTTTTATGTGCATTTTCCTAAATTTCCACATGAAAACTCTTCTGGCTCAGCAAATAAGCAGAGCTTATTCCATGATATAAATTCCATTTCATGTGTTTCCTCTTCTGGTTAGTCAAGTCAGCCAGTCCCAGACAAAGCGGATTATATGAGTTTAAGCCCTCACCTTGCCAGCTCCTTCTCTCTCCTCATTGTTCGAATTCATTGAATAAGGACCGCAGATCCTGAGGCCACTTTCTTGCTTCTGATACTGTTCAACTACTAATCTAACAGATATTCATCTAATTTGAGGTGTGAGAGGTGACATTCAAATGCTATTGCCCTCACAAATGACCTCTAGGAGATATGCCCTGTTTCAGTTAGCATGAAAAAAAAAATCAGTGCCTGTCTCTTCTTCACAGCACCAAAACCTTTGCCTCTGTGGAGAAGCAGATCCCCAGTCCTCACAGGCCCAGTGACAGAAATGCTGAGTAAGTGAAGTGTGGATGCAAAACCACGCTTTGCTCTCCCTTTTGGCTCCATTTTAATTTTGTTTTTAAATTTCCTGAGGCTTTTGTGCCTCAGGAACTCGTAACAAGCGTGTCTGCTGCCCTCAACTTTTATTACAATGAAGACAGAAAACATATGGCATTTGGCTCCTAGTCATGTCATACCACTAAAATATCCAGTCTGCTGGGGCTTCTTCTTTTTCTCTGGTGAGACATAATGAGACCAAGCTCAAGGACTAGTTTTGCAGTCCTTTAGCAGCTGCTCTCTGTGCACAAGGGGTCCAGACAGTTGTGGGGGCAATGAATGCCCTTCTGAAGCGGTGTGGCAGTGCCCTTGATGTAACGCCCTGTTCTGCCAAAGAATTAATGTCATGATGTACTCCTTCCCAGCTCTGGCCGCCCCCAGATCCAGTAGAGCGTGTCAGTGTCCATTTTGCAGACAAGAAGGTAGTAAATGTTTGTTTGCTGCCAGCTGCTCAATTTCTGTGTACTCTGCTCTACAGAAAAAAGAGCTGGAAGATATTTGTGCAATTTGGAGCTTCCCATCACCAACTCCTGGGTGCGTGGTGACTGTGTTGGGCCCAAATAATCAGAAAGCAGGATCTGGCTCCACAACCTGTTTTGTTCCTCTCTCCCGTTTTCTTTTTGTTTTGCTTCCAAGAGCTTTCTCTGGAGTCATGATGATGACTGGGCACCTTGGATATGCGAAAAGCAAGCCACTAATTTAGGTGCAAAAATAGTGCTTTTGGCTTATTTTTCAAGAAGTTTGCTGGTGCCTGGGCATGCAAATATTGAAACTTTATTTGTCACTCTGCAAAGAATAGTTACACAACAGTCAGGTTCAAATTTTTTTGGTGCATTTTAAATGTGTTAAAATTGTGTCACAAACTATTACTTTTAAATATGATGCTTTCCCGGGTCAACTTGCCTCATAGAGAATGGAGAAGCAAACCTTCCATCTGATACCTTCGGCTTGAAGACTGCTCACCTCCCAGCTCCTCTCTTTCTGACATGGTGCCAAGCAGAGCTGGGAGATCAGATTAATTCCTGGAAGTCCTTGTACTCTCAAACCACAGCTGAATTTCTTCTTCAAGTAATTTTCAGCAGGGCTAATTTCAGGGATCGGTTCCTCAATTTCACTCTGTCTGACATCATGCCTGCCCAAAGGAATATTTTTTCTTAGAAATCAAGATGTTCTCAAGATCATTTATTTCTTTTACCTTTCTCCTGCATCCACAATCCAGTCAGTCCAAGACCAGTGTGTTAAAAAGGTAAATATTCACTTCATTAAGCATCTGTTTTCTCCTATTATTCCTCTTGTCATCAGTTTATATCTTTGTGTCTGATTCTTACTTAATTTGCAGCTGTGTAGCCTCCAATTTTCCAACTGCAATTTTCCAACTCTCTATATTTGAAATACACACTCCTACAAGCCTGCCCTCTGAGTATGGAGTCTGAGAGAGAAACACACAGAAGAGACCCCGCTTTTGATCTGGCTCCTCTTCTCTTACATTCCTACGACCTGACTTCACTCTGTGATAAACGCAGGCTCCGCGCTCATCCCACACGCGGCACACCCAGAATGGGATCCCTGTGTCTCCAAATGCCACTGCGCCCCTGCACGCAGCTCCAACCTGCTCTCCGGCCCCCAGTACCCCTGGCCCCTGCTGGCTTCTGCTGCACCGGGCAAGGCGCTGGTGCTGCTCCAAGTCAGCAAGGCGGTGCCTGGAGACTGGGAAATATTGGGAGATACAGGCTCAATTCACTTCATAAAGGAAAGTGACTTTGTGATTTTAAACAAATCATGTCACAAATCATATCCTCAGTTCCCTTTCAATATAAATGGCCCTCTGGATGTTTCCTTCTCTGGGGAGGACAGAAGGGTATGTGACCTGTTTTCCCAGTTCCCATATGTCAAGATGGCCGCCATTTTAGGCCGACACCTGGTGTCCACAAAATGGCCGCCCCAGGGTTCTGCAGTGCATGGCCGAGGCTCTTCTCCACTGTCTCCCAGCGTGAGGTGAGGCTATGCGTGTCCAGGTACTGGCTGTTGGCTGGAGGGCTGCCTGGGTTGTGGAGCACAAGGAGCAGAAGAAATGCAGTGCAAGGTGGGGAGCAGGAGGAGGAGGCTGAGTTTGCAGGGAATGCAGAGCAAGGCTGAGCAGTTCTGGGGGTATGCGCTGCATTACGCTGGTGGGCAGCATGATCCCTGCAGCAGGAATCACTAGCTATAGGATATCAGGTCAGCAGGAAATTTAGTTTAGATTGAAGCTGGTGATCCCTATATTTCAGATGGAATATTTTCTGATTTTTTTTTTTTTTCTCCATGCATACCTTCTTACTCTGGAAACATGTAGTTTAAAAGCTTTCAGCAGCCCACAAACCATCACACTAATGCGCATCAGGCCTTTCAGCGGAGAAGCTACTACCCTTCCTGAGGGGATATGGGCTGTGCCTGTGGCATCAGCACTGGTATCATCAAATTCTAATTGAATTGTACAGTTTTTTCCTGCGGAAATCAAAAGATAGATTCAAAACTGAGCTGACCCTTAACAAATGCAATTAGGCACAGAGTTTTTCTATTGTTCTCACTATTTTTAAGCACTATGTCTAAGAAGCCCACAGCTTCATAGATGTTGAGGATTTCAAAATGCACACATCAAAAGTCAGGATGACAAGGCCATTTTCTTTGTGTTGAAGCTCTTTTTAAATTCAGCAAATTTTGAATCCAAGCTGCAATGTGTATGTTAGCAATAAAGGCAGGAGAATGAGAGAATTGTTTTTTGTCCATACTTGTTTCTGGTCTGAAGAAATACGAAAATCTGAAAGTTCAGAAATATTTCAGGTTTTCTATTTGGTTCCTGTATAACTTTTTAGAGCTTATCAGACTATGCTGTCACAAATGGTGATTAAAAAAACACATGCACAACAACTTTGGTGTGTTTTTCCAGGAAGCAGCATCGATAAATATCACAGAGAGGGAAGATGCCCTTTGTGAAACATAGCTGGGTTTAATGCAATCATCTGGGGAGGAACCTGCAATATCCTCTGGACAGGATGGGTGAATGGGAGGATGTCTCTGCTGGAGCTTATCATTATGAGAAGTCTATGCTGTAACAAGCAGGTTAACATCCTTGCCCCAGGATCCTCTGAGGACTATTCCCCAAAATTATCCCATTTACCTCTTCCTTCGCATTACCAAATCCTCTCACAGACTAGGCAACCATGCTTATTAGTTCTGTTTTATAGTATAGGTTCTTCTTTGTTTGTTTGACATGGCTTCTGTGTTATACTATAAGAAATGCTCATGGCTCAATGTTTCCAAGTCCCAGAGAGCCTTTTAAAAGGCTTTAGAAGGCCATAGTCTACCCATAGGCGATGTCTCAATATCAGAAAGTGGAACAGGACCAGGGCACTGGTCTGCAATCATGTGTCTTATTTAATTGTTACAGTGCTCTATGGCACAGATTTAGTCCACGCCAGCTAGCAATATTGCTGGAAACAAAGAGGTTTGGATGCCTCAGACCTTTCCTAATGGGTGGTTCAGACATGACCATCATGTCTGGAGGCAAGGGGGAACAGTTTAGCTTTGTGTACATGTGCCAGGCCATGTTGCATTGCTTCAGGCTATGGAAAAGTGTCTAGCCTGTTTCATTACTACTATAGATGTAGCCTTACAGTTTTATACTTAGCGTTGCCACTAGTTTTACAAAATAGCATCAGTGAGGAGCTCTGCACATCTGTCATTCCGACCCTAGGCTGCTGGCAACTTTAAATGCTAGGTTAGATGCATTTGCAAAAGACACAGTCACAGCAATGCCTGGTGTGGACTTAGTCTGCTGATAAGCTTAAAGAAGTCTCTTTCTTTTTTTTTCTGCATTATTTTCTTTATTTTAAACCTCCCTGGAACTGTAAATTCCTTGGTAGCACTCTGCTGTAATTCAGTCAGGCTGGTGAAGAGATTCCCCATGTAGCAACAGCAAGCCTGCAGACAACAGTACAGCCTCCACCATGTGTTCCAAACGGACCTGCCAGAAATCAGTTGGTTTGTTCTTGCTTCTTCCTGTAGCTTTATCAAAAATCAGGGAAATCTGTTAAATAGTTTATATTAGTAAAAGACTGTTAACTACTCACTTGTCTAATAGTGAAGAAAAATTACTAATTAAGGTGCTGCAGAGATAAGGGTAGTCACATGAGAAGATCCCTGGGTCACAAAATGGAGATTTCTGTTTTGTGAAGCATGGCTAGGTTAACACTCATCCTTATTCTCCCTTCAGGGCCTTAAAAGGAAGGTTTTTAGAAACTGCTATATCAGTGTTACTGTGAATAACATTTTATTTTATGCCTCGGGAGAGGCAAAGATGGTTGATTTTAAAATATGCAAGCAGGGCATGAATCACTTTAGACTGTTGGCTGGTGGTTTCCTGCCTGGGAGAGAGATGTCTGAGTAGCACTCTGGCAGAGCGGTCTCCACCTCCTGCAATGCCCCTGCATTCAGGGCTGCCGGTCACATGGATTTGTCCCTTGTTGGAGTCCTCAGCAATGATAAAAGAGGTTTAAGAGGGAGGTTTTCAGCCTTGCCTGGCCATGCTCCTTGGCACACATCCCTTCTTCCTGGGGAAGGGCAGCCAAGTGGATCCCCAACAAAGGCACCACTTCCAGAGCCAGTTATAGGAGTGCCAAAGAGAAGGACAGCTTTTAGCAGACATGCTGGGAGCGACGAAAGAAAACAAAAGCCAGAATTTCTATACCCCTTATTTTCTTGTTATAACTGCTTGCAGGTGTGCAGGGGGAGAATGAAGGGACATGGAAGGGTCAGAGACAAACATGCAGTGATGGAGGATCTGACCAAAGGCCTATCTAGCTCAGATTTTGTGTGTCACTAAGCTGACTGAGGCCATTGCAGAATGAGTAGATGCTGCAGAAAGCTCAAGCATGGAAACTGTTGCAAGACATCAACATGTCCTGAGATGCTGTCAAGAGGCCTCCGTGCAAGTGCTTCATGCTTGCTCCAGCAGGCTCCAGGGAGCTCCAGGGCACACAGAATTACCTGGAACTGGAGCCAGCTGGTGGCTGAAATGCACGAGGGAGTCAATGGCAGGTGTAAAATCCTACTAACGGTGTAATTATTTATTTAGTAAAGACAGATAGATTGGAAAAAAAAAAGGAAGAAGTAGCTGCTGATGGAAGACCATGGCAACAGGTCAAATGCATATGGTACTTTTCCCTAATGTTCCCCAGACTTGGATACATTTGGGTTTATTTCTCACTATACTACTCAGATTTGATTGGTAATTAATTAAACTGATTTTCCCAATCAAGTCTGCTTTACCCATAACTGGTGAGTGATCTCTCCCTGCCCTTATCTCGACCCATGAGCCTTTCCATATCTCTTATCTGTCCTGCTGAGGAGGGGAGTGATAGAATGGCTTTGGTGGGTACCTGACATCCAGATAGGGTCAAAGAAACTTTGCACCATGAATAAAAAGCATGATGTGTAGAAAAAAAATTCTACCTGATATTTTTTGATATTTATTTGTAATGGCATAATGACCATCTGCTTCCCAGAACCCGTAAAAAAAATTTTCTGTGGACCTGTTTTTATTGCAATGAATGTCAATATGTTTCTTTCCTGTTATCATGGCTTTGGGCTCTAGTGTCTGTCACTACTGCAAACTGATTTGTTCCTAATAATAGAAAATAGGTCATAAATGAATGTCCTATTTTTTTTTTTGAATTGAGGTCCAAAAATTGGAGCAGATTTAAATATACTCATGAGGTTTATATACTGCAGGGAAAGACGGTGATGATTTTTTTTTGGACCAAAGCTGCCTTAAAGGGCTTGTGCTGGTGAGCATGTGAAATTTTTCATTGCTACTAATAAAAGGCTAAAACGTATGTTTTCCCTTGTTTAAAGTGAGGAAATAAAGTGGGGGAAGTTTAAGTTAGATATTAGGATAAGGTTCTTCTCCTAGAGGGTGGTTGGGCACTGGAATAGGCTCCCCAGGAAAGTGGTCACAGCACCAAGACTGACAGAGTTCTAGAAGCATTTGGACAACACTCTCAGGCACATAGTGATTCTTGGGATGGTCCTGTGCGGGGCCAGGAGTTGGACTTCGATGGTCCTTGTAGGTCCTTTCCAACTCAGGATATTCCATGATTCTATGATTCAAAAAGTGGTCCAACTCTTAGGCTGGTTGTACGGCTGTAGTCATCAGGCTGTCAGCAAGGTTTTACTTATTTCATCAGGACCTAAGAGTCACACAGCAAAGTAGCAGCTTCTGAAGTCCAGTCAGATTGAAGTTCTTTACATGAAGAAACACTAAATTCTTCAAGACTTTTCTGTTTCTCACTACTGCCTCTGGATTGATGTGAAATAGCAGCCTACTGCTCACCAAGTGTTTTGTTGAACGTTATCACATTTTTTAAATAAAGTGGAATTACAAAATCAATAATGGTAATTGTTGAGTGGAGAGAGACTATTTACAAGAGCATTTAGTGACAAGACAAGCAGGAATGGCTTCATACTGAAAGAGGGTAGGTTTAGATTAGATATTAGGAAAAAAATCTTTACTGTGAGAGCAGTGAGGGACTGGAACGTGTTGCCCAGAGAAGTTGTGGATTTTCCACGCTGGAAGTGTTTAAGGCCAGTCTAGATGGAGCTCTGAGCAACCTGGTCTAGTGGAAGGTGCCCCTGGTCACAGCAGGAAGGTTGGAACTAGATGAACTTTAAGGTCCCTTCCAATGCAGGCCATTCTGTGATTCTATGGTAAGTGGCCACCTCAGAGTTTCAGTCTCTCCTTCCCTCTGCTGATGCAGAGGCAAGGAAAGTAGCAGAAGCAGCAGCTGAAGCCAAATCGAGGTGTTCATATGTGGAGAAGTATCACTGTTCAGTAAAACAAATGTTTATTTTAAAATCACAGAGCAGGGACATTTCTGTTCTTCTCAGTGCCTGCAGGCACAGAATATGGTGGAGATGACTGTGAACGAGGCTGCTGAGGTGCAGCTCTGTGTTGAAGTTCAGCACAAGGACCTTGCTGGTTTGGTACAGTCACTTTGAAAAGGAACCCTGCATGAATGGTGTCCTTTTCATAAGTCCGTTTTCCTGCCCATATTTCACAGGCAAGTTTTTTTAGCCATTTATGTTACTCTGAAGCTGTTTTCTTGCTCTTTGGTTTCCTTCCAAGTATGATTCTCTGAAAGCTCTTCACTAGCTCACATTTGTAGGCTGTGAAATGCATGGTAGGTAGTGGGGAAAACAGGAAGTCTCAATGTAATTCCCAGAGGTTATGTGTGGGATTGAAACCAAAAACTGTGTTGTGTTTGTTTTGGCCAACAGAGCTGGAACTGAGTGCTGTGGAGTTATTAATGTGCAGCAAAACATTCCAGTGGGTATGCACCCATGAACCTGCTGACTTCTTGTTACTGTATTTAAAGAGATGCTGTAGAAAATAAAACCTAATTTATCCAGTGAACTTTAACAGCACTGCATCTGTTCAGATGATGCAGTTTCTAAGAATATGCTTTTTTTAGAGCTCATGTTATTTTTCTGATCACTCCTTTGGCCAGGACACAGAATCCTTCACGCAAATACAGCCTGTTTCCTATATTCCCTGCAACTTATTTATTTGAGAGGAGGAAAAGGAAGAGTAATGACTCTATGAATTTATCCTCTTCAGCACACTGAAGGTTTTTCTCCATGGAGTCCTTCCTGGAGTTACTTCCTGCAGTGTGGCACAGACTGCTCTCCACCATGGTGGAATTTTGTATATGTCCTTTCATCCATTTGGGGCCTCTCTTCGCAAATGCTTTTGTCTGCCTCATCTCCTCTCGACTTATACACCAATAAGTGTATAAGTCTTGACTTATACACCAATAAGCTTTGGTTTTACACTAGAAAACAGGAGTAAGTATCATGTATGTATTTAGTTCTCAGCTCTGTGGCCAGCTTGAGGAAAATAAGACTGGGGGGAAAAAAGCACATTAGCCAACATCAAAAGTAAAACTCATTCTGATCTGTAATGAAATCATCTCTAGAAGTTCCCTTCATCCCCAGAATTAGAGTCTGGACTGTGTTCTGAAACGTGAGGAGACTGATGTTATCCTAAAATTATTCTGATGCTGCTGTGATTAAGGGTATGCCTAGAACAGCACAGTGCATTTCAGCAGTTTGTTCCCCTGGGAAAGCAATGATGTTTTGTGCCTGTGTAATGGAATTTCTGCTGATAAAACCTTGTACTGGATTTTCTAACAATTCTTTCGGCCATGATCACATGAAACACTACCCATTATGTATAATAACTTGCACTCATTTTGCTACCCTCTCAAGCATTTAGAGCTGGAAGTCCATACTAGAACTTGACAGCCCAGTTAGGAATGAAAGCAATGCATTATGGAAGGATGCATTTTCATCCTTCCTGTTCAAGAAATGACTGGACGTGGCACCTAGTGTTATGGTTTGGTTGACATGGGGGTGATTTGTCAGAGTTTGGACTTGATAATCTTGGAGGTCTTTTCCAACCTTAATGATTCAGTGATTCATATTTCTTTCCCTTTATACTAATGCCCTGGGAAGGTGTGGGAGATAATTGGTTTTTGCTATGAGTTGGCTAGAAATTGGAAGAGGGGGTGTTCTTTCATCTTCACTGTACACTGAACAGATATAAATAGTAATTTGTCTAGGCACTTTAAACTAAAAAAAGATATGCCTTACCACAGCTTACCTTAAGGTTTTTACCTGCTAATTGAAATTTATCTTCCGCTTAACTGCCTTTCAAAGTCATTAGCATTGTTCAGCGGGGGAAATAGCTAAGTTGTAACTGACACTGGTGGACATAAGAGACAAACATAAAAAACGATGAAGCTCTCTTCAGCAACTGAATATCTCAGGCATGTAGCAAAGTTTAAATATGTGCTGGGCTATCCAATGCTGACAGATGAAAATGTCTAATATTACTCTGGTTCCTGGTGTAAAGGGTAACAGGACTTATTATGTTCTGTGTAAATAAGCAGGACTGTGAAAAAATACATTATTATTGTGGTTAATGTAGGCATACCAAAGGCATCTTAAAACTAACAGCTTAACAACTTACTGCAAGCATCTAGCTTAAAACCAGATCTATCATGGCCATGCAGCTCAAACTTGGAGTACAAACACAGTGCTAGTTTCCCCAGATAACTTAAATGACCCACTAACCCTTCAAACTACCTTACAGATTGGGGCAGAAAGGGATTCCTGTCCATACACATAATGTCTGTGGGTTCTCTTCCTGCTCCCACCAAAAGTGGGAGCTCCATACCAGATTATCTAAGTCTTCCCTTTTTAACATTGCTTTGTATTTTTAAGGAGGAAAGCCCCCATGTATTTTTAAGGAGGAAAGCCAAAGTCAGTGAACGTCACAGCCACTTGTAGACTGGCAGGACAAAATGCTGGTATGCCCAATCCTTTATTCCTATCATGACCTTCTTCTGGGCTTCAGAGAGCTTGTCCTGCTTCACTTGCTCATTTGCTCATGACAGTGAGACCCAACTTCCTTGTTTGGACGCTCAGAGAATCCAGTCTGAAGTTGGGCCTGCGCTGCAGCATTCCTGAATGTCTCCAGCGCCACTCTCTCTGCTCTTCCAGTTCAATGAGTCTAGTGTTGGAGCATGCATGATTTCTAAAAGTCATAAAATACTTGTTCGTGGATGTGCAGATAGGACATTCCTAGCTTGTGATAAGGATACGTACTTTTCAACTTTCTATCAGGAAATCTCCTATTGCAGAAGCTGTAGTTCGAGTACTTCAGTTTGCTTACAAAAAGATGAGAGTGGGGGCTGGTGGTATAGAAGTTACTATTTTTGCTCCAAGACAGGAAACCAAGCTTTTCTTGTAGTCTGATTCCATCCAGTTGACCTTGCTGCTGTCTTCCATCTTATTGCAGGCTTATCTCAATAATCTCAATTCTTGTCCTGGTTAGATATTTCCTCGTAGTTCTGTCACCTGTGACAACTCAGGGCATGGCCACAGGGGAAACCTCAGTGGAGACAGAATGCAGATAGCTGCTGCTATGTTACGTACAGGCTCATCTAGCCATGCTCCAAGACCATCAGTCAGTGCTTCTGCCTCAGCTCCCACCAGTGGGTCTCAACAGCAGCATTAATTTGCATCACTGGCATATGGCTTCTTGTGATAGCTTGAGTCCCCTCATCTCCTGCCTTTCTCTTTTCTTCATATTCTCCCTGTTACTTGTTTCAGGCAAACTAGCACAGGAATGGTCTACGTAAAAGAATTTTCAGATTGTGAGCTCCCCAAATGTGGCAGTTGTTAGTGATATCTCCTCTTAAAAATCCATTCTTAAATCCGTACACCCTAAGAAATTCAACCCAAATGCTGGAAAGTTTTGCTTCAACATTTAAGTTTCAGGGAAACCTACCTGTGAGTTCTCTAACAAAAATGTACAGGTTTTTAAAACACTTAGTTTAATGCATTTTACCTGTGCATATAATAGTGCATTACATCTTGCACTATTATAGCATCTTTTCTCCTTTCCAACACTTTTTTCCTATGCTTAGGTGAGAGCTGACAGCGAACTGTGCTTGGCTGATGAGTTGTGGAAGAGAATGAAAGAGCAGAATGGGAGTAATTTTTGTGGTTTCAGATTACCTAGATCACATGCCTTGAATAATCTGGGCTCATAGAAGCTTGCGATGTATTCCTTCTTGCTCTGTCCCACTAAATTGAACAAGAGAAAAAAGATGCAGCTTCATAATATAATTACCAGTACATGGTTGAGTCATTAAAGGATTAAAGTTGCAATACACTTTGCATCATTTCCATCTTTTTATCTGAGGAGCAAAGTCTAATTATACAACCTCATTTATAAAACCTGCTCATCCCTACACAGGAAAAAAAATAACCACTTTTCATTTCTGCAGGTTGTAATAAATAGTGCTCATAAAACAATTTTAAAACTGTACACCAAACTCAACTCCCAATATATATGCATTACTTCTTCCAAAGTACCAAAGCATGAAGTTACCTACAAGTAAATACTGTCCCTATACGGCTGAATTTGACCAGAGACTTCTGCATCTCTCAGGTCATGAGTTCAGGCTATGCAGAACCTTTGGAGATTGCTCCAGTGAAGTGTGAGCAGCCGCAACCAACTCTGTGCTCCAGTTTTACACAGCCCCATAAAGCAGCAGGGGAAGCAGAGATGACAAATCACACTTGCTGTCACTTCACTGAAAAGATTAGTATTAATGGATTAGAAATCCAATTAGCCACTCCTCTTCTTTTAGCAAAGGCTGGCATGTCAAAGATTGCTGTCTCTCGAGAGAATAGTGGGGTGCAGATGGCTGAAAATCCTGACATGCTTTGATGCAAAATAAAATTTTGGCCCCATCATTTTATTTCCAACTTTGGACCTCCTGAGGAAAGCAACCCTGTCACTGGCTGGCTGGGCTCATCCACACAGCCACTTCCATCTGTAGCCATCTTTCGACGCTAATCGAACAGATTTCTTACCCAGATTGCTATCTGTTTGCCAGGCAGTGTTACAGGGCTGTCAACAAATAGGCTGCAAATCAGTTTTGTATTTGTTTAAATGAAGTTTCTTCTCTTGTCTTTCACTTATCTTCAGTGAAGCTCAAGGTCAGCAGTTAGAGGCTTTTTAATAAGAAAAAAAAGTGTTTCTTTTCCACTTCCTGTCTGCTTGCAGGAATTTATTGTCATTTATTTTCAGATGCAATTTAATGCTGGACTTATTTCAATATTGTGTCCCTCACATGGCAGTATTTCTGGTTTTTTTCTGAGAATTCCCTTATACCCTTTAATGAGGCATTCAGAAGGCTTTGTATTTTGCTGTTATGTGTTAGACCAATATTGACCAGAAAATTTAAAGAATTCCTAGATGTTGAGCTGGACTCTGCTGGGCTTTGCTGTGACTGCAGAGAGATTTGTCAGAGTGGATTAGTGCTTTAGTCCATCATACACAATCCCTCTATCATTTTGGTACTCCAGATGATGATGGGCATTTCTTCCTCATTGTAGATCAAGACCCATTCCTTAATATGCCCAATTCATTGCAGGCTTTGCTCCAGGTGTTAAGGGTGATCAGCAGTGATACTTGATTGGTGGTGAGAGTTGCTTTCTCCTTCCCTCTTTCTTTCCCTCTTACACATATTGTCCAGATACTACAGAAGTCTTCGCAGATATCTGCCTGGGTCAGCTGTTGCCAAAGCACTTTGAATCATGGCTTGTGTGACATTACTGACATATTGGGGTATAGGAAGAAATCTAAAGAAATCTAGATGAGTCCTCTTTAATCCCTCCACAGAGAACAAACTTTGTGGAGGCATTCTCCAGGAGTTCAGGGGGCAATGGGCAGGCATATGACAAAAGCACTTCATAGGAAAAAAAAATCTCAAACTTGCCGTGA
Source organism: Chiroxiphia lanceolata (assembly GCF_009829145.1). Classification (NCBI taxonomy): domain Eukaryota; kingdom Metazoa; phylum Chordata; class Aves; order Passeriformes; family Pipridae; genus Chiroxiphia; species Chiroxiphia lanceolata. The sequence continues at coordinate 66,092,242 of NC_045639.1, forward strand.
AAGACTACCACGTATGTACTGTTACTTTAACACAGATCCAGGCATGAAACACGATCTCTAGCATTGTCCTTGATGATTGCCAGCTGATACCAGGCTCACCAAGGAGATCAGTTTTCAGATTCTCTGAATGATCTTTTTTGCATATGATTGATGAAGGGCACTGTCAGGTAACTCTTCTTGGGAACAGCTACAGTGCTTTATTCTCTTTCCATTTTCTCAGTCTCTGAAGAAGATAAAGCATGGAAAACTGAATTTTCTGAATGTCTCATTTATGCTGAGCTTTGTTCAACTGTACTATAATGAAATTGTAAGAATTACTCAGATCTGACCAGTCTGTTTCCTATATCTGACATTATTACAGATGTTGACTTTTGTGGAAGCAGATGCAGGCTGCTGTTGGTCTCCCTCAAAATACAATAAATCTAATGCCATTAAATGAGAGCTATTATGTCAATTAAAATAGGATCAATTTTTGAAATACCAGGTGTCCATGTACTCCAGAAAGGTCTATGACCATGGAAGTGCTATGGAGCAGAATGGACCCACACAAACTGTGCTACCTAAAGCTTCCTCGGCCCCAGTTATCAGTACCCAAAGACCTAACAATGTCTTTTTCCTGATGTTCATGACCAAAGACCATCAGATTGTAAACAGGTAGAAAAATAAATCTCTGGTTGATAGCTGGGGTTAAACCATGACAGCAGCTCTTGGAAACACCTAAGCAGACCCTCTAAGCTAGTTAGGAATTAAAAGCAATAAACAAAATAATTTAGGATGAAAGTTAATATTTTACACAATATGTTATTTTACTGTTTTGGTTGAATAACCCGTGCTGTACATTTGAAAAATTTTATATTGAACAAACAATATATCCTTCTTATAATCTCTAAAATAGATATAATTACATATTCTTGTAATTATAATTTAATAACTGTTAGCTTGTTACACTGCCTTTAGACAACCCAGACAAGAATTATATTTAAAACCTAATTTAATTTTCAGTGATTAAAAAATAATTAACACCAGTTCAGGCAATCTGCGCCATCATGTTTCTTGCCATCACTTTAATTTTCTTGGAACTGAGAAAAATAACAGCTTTTTAAATTAAACAAAACAAATGTTGCTTTGGTCTTTCCAGACTGTTCACGTTAAATCCTGCTATCTTTGTATCTGTAAGTATTTGCAACAGTTTCACCAAAATCCCTCGCTTAATATTTAAATGGAAATGAAACACAGACCTTGAGCTGCAGGAGTAAGTATGAAGGAGGCTGTTTCAGAATCTTTGCCGGGTCTGGCACAGCAGGTGATCTCACCAGCTGTGCCGCTGCACCACTGCCATCCCATGCTCTGCAGTGAGGTCATGATCTGAAAATCTATATTTTTGCCCTTTTTTACAAACAGAGGATTTCGCTTCTGGTTTATCTTTTTGATTCCTTTCTTGTCTGGCTCCAGTTTTTCTTACTTTCAAATATGTGTGTTATGGTGACCAGTTTTCTTTGACGTATGTCTCTTTCCATTTTTTCTCTTTCTTCCTTTCTCTCTTCCTCTCTGTTTTACTGTTTAGGCTATGTGTGATTGCAACCATACTTCTGCTTCCAATGCTTCCAATGATTAAGTCACTCCACTGCTCCACACATCAGTCCAATGTACTGCAATAGCTAAATTCTGATTTAAAGTATGCCTTTGGTTCTAGCAAACCTAACGTGTTTCTCATCTGTAGGTGAGGGGAGTTCTGTGGCTGTCCCAGCAGCAGCCCATCCTGAAATCCCTGGGACAGGAGCCAGAGTACTGCAGAGCCTTTTTACACCAGAGAGTAGCAGCATAGACCTTGAGTGCAGAACTGGGCAATTGCCACCAGAGCCTCTGGGGAGAATTGTCTTTTTCAGTTTGTGCCATACAGATGTAAATATTTTCAGTAGCACAGAGTTGGTACATTTTAAACAGCTGATACATTTTCTAAAAGAGTCAGCACTAATAATTGCTCTGCAAGCAAATATCTTTGGAAATAAATCTTTCCATTCATGTGCTCTAGGAAACAGATAAGGAAAGGGACCAGAGGACCTGATTCCCGTCACGGTTGTTTTTATCACTGCCCTGCTAAATCATCTCTGGTAAGTTATTTCACAGTCCTTTTCTGATGAAATTTTCGTCCCTGTAGAACAAGAATTCCCAAATGGTGCCATTTTACTTATAGTATGTTTAGTAGAATTGTTTACAGAGAAGGTCCTCAGACTCAGCTGATTCATTAGGCAGTAATGTAGCTTTTACAGCTGTTAGGTACAGGCTTTTTATCATCTGGCTATTAACCCAGATATGAAAGGAGTTCACCAATGTGTGATTCTCTTTAGAAATAACTTGCCTGTTGGTTTGGTGGTCTTCCTTGGCCATACCTAGAAACAATGGCCATACATAACATAGCAATTTGTATGTTTGGAAATGTCAAGTGAATATATTTGATGTGGTTTAACTCCAGCCAGCAACTGAGCCCCACATAGTTGCTTGCTCACAAACCCCCTGTGGGGTGAGAGAGAGAAACAGAAGAGTAAAAGTGCCAACACTGGTGGGTTGAGATAAAGACAGTAGAAAAAACAAAAGCTGCACACACTCAAGCAAAGCAAGACAGGAAATTCATTCACCACTTCCCATGGGCAGACACGTGTTCAGCCATCCCCTGGAAAGCAGGGCTCCATCATGCATTACGGTGAATTGGGAAGACAATTGCCATCGCTCTGAATGTCCCCTGCCCTTTCCTCCTTCTTTCCCCAGGTTTTTGTGATGAGCATAACGCCATATGGTGTGGAATACCCCTTTGGTCAGCTGTGGTCAGCTGTCCCAGCTGTGTCCCCTCCCAACTGCTTGCCTACTTGCTGGTGAGGTGAAAGGCAGAAAGGCCTTGACTCTGTCTGAGCACAGCTCAGCAATAACAAAAACATCCTCATATTATCAACACTGTTTCCAGCACAAATCCAAACCACAGCCTCATACTAGCTATTATGAAGAAAACTAATTTTATCCCAGCCAAAATCATCACATTTTCACCCCCTATTCCGTACCCTGTACATCATGCTCAGGTCTCACACTATCCAATACATCATCGTTAACCACCACCCCCCTTCCCATCCTTTGGTATAATACACAGATATCATTCCCTTAGTCTATGGACCACCCCTCTAAAAGGTCTATAAAATGTCCACAACTGTCCACTGAGTTAATTTAGCCCATATCTTTGGGCCACATCAGTTATGGTGGTGGTCACTTAGGATAGGAGAGGTGGTGTGTTGAGTGGACTTACTACCAAAGCCAGCTCAGGTCAGGTCACTGCTGCACTTGCACTGCTTCTTGTAAGGCTTCTCCTCCATTGGGTCAAGTGGATTCTTCTACAGTAACTCCTACAACAACAATTTAAAGGTACATCCATTACAATCTCCATTGCTTGTCCCTTTGAACAAGGTTATAAGGCTTAACATTGCAGTGAACTTGACTACTAAACCACAAAAGTAAATGTACATTTAATACCAGGTATGCAGCAAGTAGTTAATTTTCCTGTCTTTCTTTGTAACTATAATTAGGCCTTGAGGACTTTATTGCCCTTGAACAGAATGCCTGTCTCTAGCAGTTGCACATGGAATCACAGAATCATTTAAGTTGGAAAGGACCTTTAAGATCACTGAGTACAATGGTTAACCGAGTCTGACTGACTCCAACATGTACATTTCTTGCTGTTCCCACATCCTGCACTCTAGTTTCTTTTTATGGTCCACTGCTTAGCAATAGATTTTACTTCACACAGTGAATTCTCCATAAATAAAAGGTTTGAAATAACAGTAACACTAACATAAACAGTCAGTTATTGTCATTATCTGTTTCTTCACTCAATCAATAGCTTACAGTTGGTAAAAACATCCATTGACTCCAAGACAACAGAAAGTTCCTGCACTCACAACATGAATCCTTTCCCAGCAGTTGCAAAAGACCCTACAGCCACGTGTTAGTGGTAGGAGTTATCAGTGGTTCTCACAGCACTCTGTGTTTCTTTCTTTCTGAATTACTTCTGCCTTGAAACATCAACTGGCAGGCCCAAAGTGAGTTGGCCTGGAGAGGTGTTCCTGTATTCATTTATATAGATACCAGGGAAATCATGATTTCAGAAGTTAGTCTCTTGGACAAAACTAACACAGTGGACAATACTGGAAAATTATATACTGAGGTGTTGGGAGAGAGAAGCTGCTTCAGGCAGCAGCAAGACCGATTTTTAAATCAATTGTTTCATGGTTGTCATTTCAGGATCATGCATAGCAATTTATGCCATCATTTTGTGTTGATTATTATTAGTAAAACCTTTTGTCACTTTAATAACTTCCACTTAATTTGAAGCATACTTTAATGAGTTTGAAATGCAAAGTGTGTCTTTAAAAATCAGAAATTACTCTCACTAAGAGTTAGTGGATGAGGGAGGCAGGCTATAAATGGCAAAATTCCAATGATATGTGCTTTAAATCCTTGGTGTGATCACTTGTTAGTACTCAAAATACCTTACTCCATTTTGAACCAATATAGTCCAATGGTAAGTTGAATCTCAGGAAACAATGATAAAGAGAATGTGACTGAGAAACCAGGATGAAAGATAACAAGAGAAACGTCAGAATAGTTTATAAGTGCATGACCTGAGGGAGGAAATTTTATCTGATACTGTTAACTGACAAGAAGCCCTAATTCTGCAAAAACTATGTAACCCTTCAATAAAAAAGAGAAATATAGAACATGCCTGGATTTAGATATACAAAACACATTTTTTAATGTTTGAAATAAGTTATAGTGTTTAGATTTTCTAAGCCTGTAAACATTTTTGGTATGTCTCTTAGAGACCTAAGCTCTGAGAAAAGAAATGGGTTGAGAGAAAGAATGGGTTTAATCAGAGGCTAAACTTCTCATATTAAATTCACATTTCACTTGAAATTCTGCATTTCCTAGAAAGAAGCTTTTTATATATGATATTATATAATGGGATGTCCTACACTGTAAAAAAATTCCAGCACATAGTTATTGCTATATTCAAAAGAAAGTTGGGGAATGCCATGTCTTGCACTGGTTTCTGTAAACTGCAAGCGAATAGGACCAAATGAAGGATTTTTTCATCATAGACAATGTGGAGTAGGATTGATAGTTCTTTCTCATGTGGTCTCCACTGGTCTCAAGGAATTCAGAAAATCAGAAACTTGATATTGTCAGTGAAAACAGTGAGATTAAGAGAAAGTCTGTGAAGAGCAAGCCACAGAAGTGTGGCCCTTCCAGAACATTTTCTGTGTAAAGACATACTTTAAATCAATGGGTTTTGAACTAGTGCTTAGGCTGCATAAGGTCAAAATAAACAGGTATGGAACTGGCAAAGTGAAGTAAAAGAAATGTATTGTACGGTTAAGTAATTGCCCTGAGTGCTAAGAGGAGTTACAGCCATGTGAGACCACAGCTGGAAATGCTGAAAATACAGCAATCTGACAGAGATTCCATACGTTGTATTCTTGCCGAGGTCAATAAAACAAATGGGATTCCTTTTCTTTGTATTGTACATATTTTTGCAGCACCATATCAGCGTGGCCACATTTCTAAAAGTCACCTTAGTTTGCTAATCATTCCTTTCCAATGGTCTGAGTCATTCTAGTGGGTTGGGGGTAGCCTTTCTGCTTTTCTTTTTTGTTTTTCCCCTCTAAGATGCAATATAGGGATTCCTGCTCAATGAGTGATTATTTCCAGCTGTGTTAATAAATTTTCTGAAAAGATGACAAGGAATTGTTAGGACATTGTTTTTTAACTGGCCGAAAATCAATTCTGAATTTAAAAAGGAGGTGTCTTGTATTGATTTCAGATATACACTTTGCAAATAACTTGCAAATATACTGTGGGAAACATGTCTTTACGAGGAGTGGAGGAAGAGCAGCCCTGAAACATTTCTGTTACTCAGATCTTCTTTTCCTTAAAAAGGACATTTCAAATGAAAATATTTCCCTTTCTGAAAAAGAGGAGGACTTACTTGATGCCATGCTTGGTTTTAAACTTACCCTTGTCTCTTCCCCCACAGTGAAGCTACATGGTTTGAATTAAAGAAACAAAGTAAGAAGCAATAACTGTATTTTAAAAATGTTGCTCAGGAATTTATCCATTATTGAGAATAGATAATGTAAAAAATGAGCTTTGCATAACAAAAAGGCTCAACTCCAAAACAGTTCCTTATTCTTTCAAAAAATAAACTTGCATAAACACCTTTTTACTATAGATGGTATTATTGGCTCTAGAGAACCAAGATTTCAATATGAATTTCTGTGGTTTGGTTTTATTTCAGGCAGTGTTTATCAAAACAGACTGTTTAGAGTAATTATTTAGTCCTCAGGTGCTTGTCTCTCCATCCAGTGAACCTGCACAGTCTCCATTTTCAGATGTAAATTATAGATCTGAACTACAGATCTGGTTTAGCTGATCTGTTCATTCTGGAACTGTTAGAATTTGTTGCAAACTAAAAATGGCTGTATTTTCAGCAATCTTTGTTTGAGTGAGGACAGCAAGGTGTCTTACCAAGTGAAAATAGTAGTAGAAATGCAGTGGAGGCATTTTCAGGCAGGTGATGTCTTAACATTACCCAAATGTACTCAGTGGTAGCAAGATAAATATTTATCTCTACAATATTTATCTAAACAGTTGTCTGGATCACAAGAGAAAATGGCAGTGCGTAAACCTCGTTAATCTCATGAGAAGACAGAACTTCTAGCAAGGAAATATACTTCAGTGTATAATTTAGCCTCAAGTGTATTGCATCAGAAAAACAAAGACTTGGGTATCAGAGTTAAAAATTTATATCTTCAAAACTCCTGCAGTACTTCTGCACAACACGGAGTTTCTGTGTGCCAACTTTCCAGCAGTGAAGTTCCCTAAGGAGTTAAGTGTATGTTTTGTGTACAGTCTGTTGCTACCTAGTGCACGTAGCTAAGCTACATTGAGATCTCTATTTTGATTAAATATCCACTGAACTCAGTAGTAAGACTAGGTACATTTGGTATTCAATTAATCTGGTTCAATGTGCAAGATAATTTCACCTTTAAACAATAGCTCAAAAACTTGTGTAAGTTCAAGTTCATCTTCTGTTCATGAGTTTTTTAACTCACCTCTATTATGGATGCTTAAATTAGCTACATAATGCTATAGGATGAGGCAGTTTTAATCTTTTCTATTGTTAAATGGGACAGCTTTATGAAATAATTAGAGAAAGACAGTAACTTCATAACTAGACCACTTGTCTAGACTGGGAGAGGAACAGAAGGCTTAGGATCTTCTGTCTACTCTTGTGAATAATTAACATTAAATATCCTACCAATAAATGGGTTTCCCCAAACCGAGGTGCATACTTAAACATCAAGATCAAGGAGGGACTCAGTGTAAATGTGTAAATATTCAGTGCAAAGAGCAACACTTTCAATATGAGGAGGTAAAAATGGAATATGGACCTTCCATATACTGATCTGAGGAGTGGATTATTAAGAATTGGAGGTCTTCTGATGATAGTGTCTGCAATAATGTGTGTGAAAAAGCACTGGTGTGGGTGCCCAGTTGCCAGACAGAGTTCATGTCTGTGAGTATAGGGGATGGCAGTGCTTGCCTTCAGGGAAGAGCCAGGTGTGTAACACCCAGCGCTTCAGGGGGATCTTACTGGCAACTGGTCAAACACCCAACCACCAGAACCAGTGACTGAGCCCCTCACAGAGCTTGGATTGAAAGCATTCCTTGTTAGTAATAGTTCAGGTGCCTCTTTCCTTTAGCTGTTCTGATTTCATGCAAAGATTGGGGCTCTGACATTAAATAGAAAGCCAGTCGTTGTAACATAAACACTATTTTGGGCAGCTGGTCCCTAGCATGTCACATCTGGGTTCTCTACCCCTATCACACTGCAATTCAGTTACATCCATGCAGTACAGCTCAAAATAATTGGCAATCCTTAGCCAGAGTGATGGGCTAAGAGAAAGAAAAAGACAGCTGGATGAACTTCCACAGAGGAGTTAGCAGTGTTAAACTGAAGGAAGACAAATTATGGCTATACCTGAAAAATTAGAGGGGGAGGGGGCAAGGAAAGAAGGGAGAGAGTAGTGATAAAGGATTGTACATATAGTCTGTACTGAAGGGAAGAATATAGGGATAAAGAGAAACAATCAAGACATAAAAAGGCCTTTAATCTTCTTTAAATTTATGTAATTACTTACTAGAAGTCTTCTTAGTAAAGGAGGTCATGGGGTCAAACTTTTTAGCAGGGTCTGATGCAAGGGTAATGGTTTTAAACTGAAAGAGGATAGATTTAGATTAGACATAAGGAAGAAATTTTTTGTGGTGAAAAAGTGACACAGGTTGCTCAGAGAGTTCGTGGATGCACCACACCTAAAAATATTCAAGGTCAGGTTGGACAGAGCTCTGACCAACCTGAGCTAGTAGAAGATGTCCCTGCTCACTTCAGGGGGTTTGGACTCCATGACCTTTAAAGGTGCATTCCAACAGAAACCATTCTATGATTCTGTGCTTCTAGGAATAAGAGAGAAGTGAAGAAGCTAGAAAGTGAAGAATCACTTGAAAAGGAAATAGAGGGTTAAGGCAATAAGAAGGACCCAGGGAAGAAATAGAGGATGAAACTCAAGGACAAAAGGACCTTTAGTTCTGGATCAATTGCAGAGATGTCTGACTTGTCAGGTGCCAGCCTTTTCCCTTCAGTCAGCTAGTAACATCCAGCACCCCTGTCAAGTCATCTGCTGCAGTTATCTGCTGATAACATGGTAGTGGAGGTAGTGTGGGGGAGGGGAAGGTGCTATTTTTTGCCTGCATTTGCAGGTTCTTCAAAAAGTGGAAAAATTACCTAAGGTATGAGATAACCCTCATGGCAGGTAAACTTGGTGTAGGCAGGGATTCTATGGAAGTTCAAACAATGTTTTTCCAGACAGTGCTGCTCAGACTATCTGCAGATGCAATGAGAAAAGACTTTCTAATGTTTAATGGGCAAAATGCAAAGAAACCAGATGCATTTCACTGAAGCTAGGTAAAACTTTTCCTTCAGGGACCTCTGTGCCCTTTTGCTTGTGTTATGCAAGAGAGCATTGCTAACTTGCTTTAGTCGCTGGCACAGATGTTTCCTTTTACATGTGCATCTCCAGCGAATTTTAGTCTGACATGTAGCTGTGTAAGCAGGACCTCCTGGAGTTTATGTCACGGAGCTGACTCAGCTTACAAAGCTAGATGTTCCTAGAGGCATTCTGCAAATTTCTTGACTTATGCCCAGAAACACAGGTTCTGTAGGTTAGATCTGCCCTTCAGCAATCCTGTACAACTGCTCTTTTCTGCAATTCTCCTGTCTTTTCCAACCACACCGTCTCTGCAAGATTTTTCAGGTGTTCTTGCAATTACAATTTAGTTATCAATATTTCATCCACTTGCATGAATATTTTGTTGCTCTGCTGCTAATCTCTACCTTATCTAACTATCCAGTGGGTGCTAAACTGATGCTGACAAAAATGTAGAGTTGAAAGTATAAACCCTTGTGAGGCAATCCAGTTAGTAAAGACATGCCAAACTGTCTGCAGTATCTGATGTTATCAGAGCTTTTCCCTGAGTTCCCAGTCTTACATACATTTTTCTGTGAGCTGGATATTAGTGGCAGCATCTGTCAGATGCTAATTCAGAAACAAAACAGATTGTAGTTCCAGTCTTAAAGGCTGCAGGACACTGGCATGGTTTCAGTGAGCTGCTTGCCCTACTATGAAACCCAGTTGTAAGAAGGCAGGAGCAAGGTCCTCATTCACTATGGACACAGTTCTGCCTCAGTAGAGAATGCAAGGGTGTGTGGAGTTGTGTTTGGACCTACTTGTCCCATGAGCGTGCACATTGCTTCTCTACCACACTGCAGCAAAATGCAGGGCAAGAAGGTCCGAGTTCATCCCCATGTAATGAAGAGGAATTAAAGGTCAGTATTGCCTTTAATAAAGACAGTGAACACCTGCACCTGTCCAGATAAAATCAGTGTTAAACAGTAGCAGGCCTAGGATGCTTTTCATCTGTAGGTCTCAGGGAACTTCACAGCGGTAAATGCTATTGCTTACTTATATTGCTATTCTGAGCATAGAGCTATCATGAGTAATAAAGTCTTTTCAGACATATGTCACGTAGTTCTTTGTTAAAGTCACTTCTCTCCACATGGCATCAGCTTTTCTCTCCACATGGCATCAGTTTAAGATTTATATGCAAAGTACAAGAAGAAGGGGAGGTGGCTGTCTGTTGTTGCTTACCAATCCAGTGCTGACTGCCTCTGCACTTTACTGTGGGTGGTTTGAGCTGCAGTTGTGCAGCTTACCCGTAATCGCCACAATTTCCTGTTGCACTCATTTGAAAAGACAATGTTCCTGAGGAAGTTATGAAGACGACAAGTAAGTTGCTGCCCTAATTTCTACGTGTTTGGTTAAGAGTGCTTTCTTAATTGTGCCAGTTAGAGCTTATTTACAGTGCTTCTCCAACAGTGTTGTCTTTTGGAGGGATGAGAAGGTTTGTGCTTCCAGAGAACATGCAAGCAAATTTGTGTTTTCTGCAGTCCCCTCAGCATATTGCTCAGAAACAGCTGCATAAGATTCAGGGCAGCTCTTTCTTTTATTGGTGCTGAAACTGTGAGGAAAGTACCTTAAACACTGAGTTGCAAGATGCTGCTGCAGCTGGGATGTCAGAAAAGAAAATGTAACTTTTAGTAACTATACTGTATGACTGTTTCTTAAAGGCAGTAACTGAAAAAGAAATTTCACATGTTCAAACCAGCACTATTATTTTGGAGGACTGAATTATTTATGCCTTCAAATGGACTCTTGCCGATGGCTAAGTGTGTGCTAGAGAGCTCCCTTGCAGTTCACAAAACAGGTTTCTCAATAGGAAGGATATCAGTACCTTTTTGCTCACAGCCATGGCTTCCTGCCTTTGTTAGGGGAAATGCGGTGGAGGGAAGCAGCAAGTTTGCTGTCTGTCTGATGAACAGATAACCTGCTCAGGGCTCACAGTGTTGCTGCACAACTTGCAGCACAGATCACGGGACTGGTTTGACTTTGTCTGCACTGACACAACAGCAATTGCCTTGCTAGTTACAGCTCCCATGTGTACAGAGGGCTGAATACAGTTCTCAAATAAGGGGATTAAACAGAGAGAATATTAGGTGCTACACTTTTTTTCTAGGCACACAGGAAATGTTGTGGGAAAAGCTGGGTTGCTAGGCAGTTGTTTTGCTGGTAATGCGGGAACTAAGCCAACGCAGAGCAAGCCATAGAGGGGCTGTTCTTTTCAGGCCGCAGAAGAGCTGAGAGCCTCAGCATGTTCTTTGCACTCCGAGTTTTACTCTATGTCTGAACGCTCTTCTCTCTACTCACTCACAAAGTTTTAATTTCTTTAACATGTTGCTGATCAGCTTTTAAGTTCCAGCTTCCTCACGCAAAACTTCCATTGTTACTTCTAGGAAAAAATGAGATTTAGAAAAGGAAAGCAAGCCATTAACTTGAAAAGCAGCAAATGCAAAAAAAGTGAGAGTAAAAACTATTATGATTTAGTGTGTGAAATGAATAATAGAGAAAATTACTTAGCTGTTTGCTCATCAGTGACACTTCTTCACATCACTTTAAAGATTCATTCTGCTTAAGGTTAAGCAAAGTAGAATACTCCCCTATACACTTACACTAACTTAAATCGTCGTTAACTGGATATGAAGTGACATGTGAAAGCCCAAGACAATCCCTGTACTTTATGTGAAGAATTGAAAAATCCAGAGACTTACAATGGTAGCCTTAGAAATAGGGACTAATATCCATTTCTGAGATGAAGTAGAGAAAAATGTACAGCCCTTGGGCATCACACTGCATTTCAGTGAACTGTGAGAGGCAATCTTAGGTACTTCAGCTGCAGAATTAGGAATACAATGCCAGACAGTGGGAAGCCAGAAAGCTGCTCTCCAGGAAAGTCACAGACACTATACCAACACTCTGAGTCTGATGTAAAGAAGAGAGAGGGTATTCTTCAATTACACTACTCATCTTGTCTCCACTGTCTCCTCTGAGTCTCCAAAAGGCTTCGTATCAGAGAAACTACCATTAGATTTGGCGCTCATGGGCATCACCACTGACAGTGCCAGCAGGGTCTCATGGTCAGATAAGTGTGGAAAACAGGATCTTGCATTCTGAGTCACCCTCCTGCTGTCTCACGGCAAATTTTATTTTAAAGGATTATTGTAGCTCAGTGTTGGTGGTGCCAGCCCAAGTCTCTGTCAGTGCCAAGCCTGGCAGCGGTGTGAATGGTTTGCCATGAATGTTCAGGAGGAGGATGAGTTTCATGCAAAGGGGAGCTCTCATTCCTTCTGCCTATAATGTACAAGCTCTTTGGTGGCCTGAGAAACCCGAATCTGCGTGTCATCTTTCACCATTACTCTGTGTACCTTTCTTCATTTGCTTTGATGTGCTTCAGTCAATATTTATTGAGCAGTGGCTAAGAACATTATGACATCTTTTCATCTCATGTTTGTTACTTTCAATATTTGCTGGCATAGTAGCTGAATATGAAAGCTTATTTTCTTCACACAAGAATTCAATTTCTTTCTTACTGAACTTCATAAATGAGTCAATGTCCAGAATTGTATTACAGAAGCCCTACTAAATAATAAATATTGCATTTGGTTTACCACATGATTCTGTGCTTGTGTCTCTGCCCAGTGCTCCTCTAATTCACAAAAAGGAGTTTGTATCATAGGGTATGTAAGTTAAGTTTAGATTCTTCATGCCTACTCTGAACTAGATGCTTCTGCAAAGAGCAATATTATACAGAGCAAAAATATTTATTTATTTATTTATAACATCTTTCTGAAGTTTTAGTTTTGTGAGACTTTTTTAATTTCACAGAAACACAGAATCACAGAATATGCCATGTTGGAAGGGACTTACAAGGATCATTGAGTCCAACCCTTATCTCTGCACAGGACCATCCCCAAGAGTCACTCTGTGTGTCTGAGAGTATCATTCAAACACTTCTTAAACACTGCCAGCCTTGGTGTTATGACCACTTCGCTGTGGAGCCTGTTGCAGTACCTGACCACTCTCTGGGTGAAGAACCTTTTTTTGTTTTGAGTTAGTGAAGTTTGGAGTCCTTAAGTGCCCTGACTCTGCCACATACAGATTCTGTTTTTAAAGAGCTTGCGAAGGTGCTAGAGGAGCTCAGAGGTTAGTTGGCCTGTGTCTGTTGTGTACCTACATGAACCATTCATACTATCTGTATGATTCAGGAGATCAAAAGATTCTGTTGCAAAGGCAGGAGTCTAGAGAGCAGTTTGAGAGAAATGTTTGTGCACTTCAGACTATCCAGGTGATAGGAGCTTGCAGGAGTAAGTGCAGACATGGAGTCAAAACCAAAAACCAATAAGTGAATGATTCTTTCTCTTCAAAAGTTTCTACTACATCATCTGCATGTGCGTTATTGTGCTCAAGCTAAATAGAAAATTGACCTGAAATACTCCAGCTGTTATTGACAGTATCATGAGTGATTCTTCATTCTTCCCTAAAAACCACTTGTCCCTTGTTTATCTCAGTGACAAAGGTTCCAGAAAATCTCCCGTTGCTTCATAACAGCATAAGCAGTGAAGAAAAATCACGTTATCAGTAGAAGATGCCACAGATGCCTATGACAAAATTGGACTGTGAGAAGCTGGTGAGCCACAAGCTTTTGGCACAAACCCCGAACAAAGTGCAGAGGAATATCTACAGATCCTGAAAAATTCTGCCTTGAATATGCTATGGAAGTGGTTAAGGTATCTAGATATTAGAAGATATCCTGGCCTGTCAAAAGGCAGAGGTAAGCAAGAGAAGTGTAGGGAACAGAACAAAGGTCTCTATGTAACCTTTGTTGATCTCACCAAGGCTTTCGATACTGTGAGCAGAAAAGGTCTGTGGCAGATTTTGGAATGTTTAGGATGTCCCTCCAAGTTCCTTAAAATGATCTCTCACTCCATGAGGATCAGCGCAGCCAAGTCAGATGTGGCAATGCACTTTCTGAGCCCTTTCTAATTACCAATGGTGTGAAACAAGGCCGTATTCTCGCACCAACCCTATTCACAATCTTTTTCAGCATGATGCTCCAAAGGGCCACGGCAGACCTCGATCAAGATGGTATCTACATTCAATATCGTACTGATGGAAGCCTTTTCAACCTAAGGCGACTGAAGGCCCACACCAAGACCTTAAACCATCTTGTCCGGGAGCTGCTCTATGCTGATGACGCCGCCCTTGTGGCCCACACTGAAGCAGCTCTGCAGCATTTAACATCCTAGTTTGCAGAGGCTGCTGAGCTTTTTGGGCTGGAAGTCAGCTTAAAGAAGACAGAAGTTCTCTATCAACTGCCACCTCAGGACATCTTCCATCATTCCCATATCACCACTGGTGAATCAGAGCTCAAATCAGTCCAGTAGTTTAATAACCTGGGAAGCATCATCTTCTCAGACGGTAAGATTGATGGAGAGATAGACAACAGGTTAGCAAAGGCTTTTGGAAAACTCCATAAAAGAGTTTGGTGAAATAAAGACCTGAAGAAAAGTACAAAGATCAGTGTTTACAGAGCCATAGTGCTGTCTACTCTTTTATATGGATCCGAATCATGGGTCATCTACCGCCACCACCTGCAACTCTTAAAACGCTTCCATCAAAGTTGCCTTCATACAATCCTAAACATCCACTGGTCAGATTATGTCACTAATACGTCTGTTCTAGAACAAGCAGCAGTCAGAAGTATTGAGGCCACGTTGCTGAGAACACAGCTGTGCTGGGCAGGGCACGTCTCCAGGATGAAGGACCACCGCCTCCCTAAGTTCTTGCTTTATGGTGAACTTGCCACTGGCTGCTGCAAGAGAGGAGCCCCAAAGAGAAGATACAAGGACTCTCTGAAACAACATCTCAGCCTTGGCCATATTGATCATCATAACTGGTCTACTCTGGCCTCCAATCGGGAGGTCTGGAGACACACCATCTATAACGCTGCTGACGCCTTTGAGAACGCAAAGGATCATTCTTCAGGAGAAAAGACAATGCAGAAAGAATCATGTCTTGCAGAATATACCACCTAAGGAGTCTTTCTGCTGTGCCTTTTGCAACCAGATCTGTCTATCTCATATTGGCCTCTTTATCCACCAGTGCACTTGTAGCAAATGTGGGTAGAGCCCTTCCCAAATTTTCATTCACGAAGCCTAGCCATGATGGTGATGACCTTAGGCATAAATAAACCATTTTTCTGGGAACTTCAAAATGGCAGAATTATCTTCAGATTTTTCAAGCTGAGAGGTATTTAAAATAATTTATTTAAAATAATAAGGACTAAGTAGGAAGTACTGCACATCCGACTCTACATCACCGGTGCTGAACAACTGATGATCTCAGGAAAAGGCACTCTAAAGGCAAGATAATATTCCAAAATATGGAACTCTACAAGCAGAATGATGATGAGGATTGCATTGTAGCAGAGGAAGTTAAGAGTGTCATCCAGAAATCAGTGAAAAGAAAGATGCAAAGAGGGGATGGCTTTGCAAGGAGGAGGAGCTGGTCTATTCGGAAAGTCACATGTGCTATATAACATGCAGAAAGAAAAAAAAAGAAAGATTCTTAAATAAAGAACAAGGAAAGTCAGTGCTGCTGGTGGTGCCTAAGAAAGGTGAGATGCTAAGCTACATAGGTCACCAGAGATGGCTGATCAGTGAAATTAGGTCCTTCTCAAAAGATTCACAACACAGAGGAGAGTATCTGAAGGGCAAACCACTTCTCAGTGTCTGGAACAGCTGTGAGCTGTTAGGTGTGCCTTAGGAAAGCCCTATGTGGTTCACAAAGTAGCCTGTGATATCGCTGGAGGCAGGTAAGGTTGGCTTCCAAAAACTTCCCAGGTATGGTAGGATCAGTGGTCTTGACAAACAACACAGGCTAAGCAACTGGTTCAAGGGCAGTAGATAGGATATCTGTTATCTCCCAGTGCTTTCCCAGCCTTCAGGGAGAGAAACTCAGTAATGAAGTTATAATACCAGGAAGGGTCAGAAGAAGGTTTCATTTGCAAACACAGAGAATATAGGTCTGAAGAGTAAAGGCAACAGCTTCTGCAGACTGGTAATCTACTTGAACTGCTGGTCAGTGTGTAGAAGGCCTGGCAAAAACATTCACCTTCTGCAATGGAGAGATGAGAATTACATGGATAGTAACAAGGCAGTGGTTTGGCTGATGTGCATCATCTTGTGTGCAAAGGCATCTTGATCACAGAGGATAGCAATTGTTTAAGAAAACCTCGAGGGAGTGTGCAGAGGAGTGCTCTTGGCTTATGCAAGGTCTATGCAGAGGGAGAGATTAACAATTTTCAAGTCACTAGGAATGCATGGACTAAATTCATGCAACACTGTGTGAAAAAGCAAGCTTCACTGTCGGTGAACTTAGCATTTGTGAACAGTGTTGAGCAAGCAGAGAAGAAGATTAACAAAAAGGACAGAAAGAGTGGCATGTGTGGCAATTTAGTTCCACCTATAAATGACTGGACCAGATCTGTTAAATCTCGTGGCTCTCCCTAGCCCTGTAACTAGAGTTGCTCTAATAATACAAGTGTAGCATTTGCCTTTAATCCACAATTTTGCCACAAAACTTTGAAAGGGAAGATGTTTTCCAATGTCCATCATCAGTACCTGAATTGGGCTGGACTATACAGTGCCTTCATCATCCTCTAAGTCACTTCAGGCAATGGTCTTGCCTCCATCTCCTCAAGAGCCTGCCAGGAGGCAGGGGATCTTATCCAAAGACTATTGCATCTACTGCTGACTCTGATGGAAATACAATAGCATTATCTTTCAAATACTGCTGAGTTGCATGGTAGGATAGCATTTGTTAAAATACTCTGATGCCTTATTTAATTAATTTGAATCATTTAGTGTCACCACAGTTTTAATTTTTTCATCTGCTTGCCCTTAGATTTATGGGCAACAGCAAGGTATCCCTTCTGAAAGAATTCCTTGGAATAGTTTGTGCAGTGATGTCTTGTGAGGGGCAAGGACACAGGGTGTTGAAATCTTGTTAGTCCTTATATAAGCTAAAGTCCTTTCTGAGATGTTCTTAAAGGCAATAAAATGTCCATAAAGTATATTGATAGAAGGAGCACACACTGTAATGAAAGGCACAGGAGAAAAAAGGTTGTGCAGGGCAGATCTCACTAAAGTACTAAGAATTAAGTAGATGTAGCTACCTTCCTGTTAAGCTTCTCACCTTTACAACCTCCTCTTCAAGCAGAGGTGTAGTTTGTCCATTACTATCTACATTCAGAGCTGCTTGCTGGTTATCTGGGCTGTAACATCCTTTTCAAATGCTGATTCTGTTCTCATTTCCTCCTCTGCACACACAGGTATGTCACTCAAACACCACACAGTCATATCCTGGTGAATCCTCTGAGAAAAAAGTAATAGGAGCTACCCAAGGGAAGGGATGAAGTAAATGTCTCTGAGGACTGGAGCCTAAAATTCTAAACAACAGTAAGAATTAAAAAACTGATGCTATAAGGAAGTAAAGACATTTTAGAAAACGAAAAACTAAGCCTTAATTTCTGACTGTGGTTTTCAAAGCAATCATGGTTTCCTTCCCCCACTCCTCCCAGCACATCAGCATGTCTTTCCCTCAAAGTAGCAAATTATGATGACTACAGCCCTGAGAGAGAGCCAAAGGATTTACTAATATATATTCTATGCATACCAGTGGTGGCTATGTCATACAGAAAAAATGGGGATTTTTTTCTCAATTTTTATGGCAATAACTAACAGAGGTCAGGGCATTTCCTAAAGATTTATTGACTGTTTGGAGTTAATATCCTTCACCTTACTTACAGACCACCATTTGTTCCCATCCAGCCATTAACCTGCAGGAAACACTCTGCACCACAGTCATCATTTCCTATGTAACAGCAGCACAAATCAGTAGAAATGGTGTTTGGAGAGTGGGTAGAAGTGCTACCCTGTACCTAAAATGCATGTCATGTGCAAGAACAAGGGCAGGAAATGAAAGCCTCCTGTGCACAGGAGTGGCCTGATTCTTGTGTGACACACCACTGCCCTTCTGCTGGACAGGGAGACATGCTGACCTTTTCTGACCCCTTTTTACACAATAGCCTCCTCACTCACAACCAACTTCCAGCAGGAAACATTGTCTGATACAGCAGCACCTCAAGACGCTATGGTGTAGACAAGAGGCCTTTGCTGTAACCATTGACTTTTTCTGCATTGTTACCCCTCTCAGGTATTGCATGTTATAATAATTTAGCTTAAATGTGTCATCGTTGAGGAGTGACGTTTCTTCCTTCTTGGAGTTTGTTCAGTCAAAATTATGAACGAAATCTCTCCCTTATCGGTAAAAAGTTACAGCCAGAGAGTAAATGCAGCATCAGGAAGATGGTTTCATGGCAAGCACAGATGGAGTTTGACAGAGGAGAGCCATGGAAACTATATAAATAATGGTAGAATTGTTTATAAATATTTCCCTTTTTTAGGTGTGGGTGTGAGCAATTGCATTATTTGAAGACTTCTTTCTCTCAAAACATTTTTTTCATAGTCGGCACTGCAGTAGGTTCCTAGGGAAGTGTTCAGCAGTGGACACGATGACTGGCAGGGCTGCAGAAGCCCCTCAGGTAACACAGCACAGCAATGGAGCCCTGAACTCGATCTGTGGTAGGAGCCTGGGTGTGGGGCAGAGCTTGGCCTTGCTGAGCCTGCTCTGCAGAACAGCAAAGCCAGGCAGCTTCAACGGCCCCTCTGCTAACAGGACTTAGCTGCTGCCTGCAACCAAAATGGTCCTCATAATATTGCCAGCTGACTTTGTAGCCAGTCCTGTCTCATCACTCAAGTGGCTGCAATTGGAGCTTTCAGCACATAACTCAAAGCTGGAGAGATGAGGAGGGTGCTAATTTCACATAATAGAATCTAGTTTTACTGTAATTTACAGAACAGAGCATTATAAAAGGTTAGGCACAAAAGCTCTCCTGAAAGAGCTCTGCTTCTTTCAGAAGGCCAAGAGGTGTCTTTACCCTTGCAGAGGCTTTGATCTGGTAAAAACACATCTTTCCATCTTTTGTAAACTGCCTTGCATCTTTCAAAATGATGCGGTCCATGCTCATTAATTTAGCTTTCCAAAGCTCCTAGGGGCAAAGCTGAGGAGTAGCATGATGGAGGGGAGCAGAGGCGGCCACCAGTGCTGAGGTCCCATAGCAAGAAACGCTTCTTTTCTGAGCAAACACCCAAGCAAGGCAGATAGTGAAAAGGTGAAGGCACGATCCCAGAAGTGGACATACAAACAGAGCAAGGAGGAAGCTGAGAAGAGAATGTGATTAACCAGAGAGCAAATGGGGAAATAACAGCCAGGCTCGTGAGAGAAACTGAGTGGAAAAAATATGAGCAAAGGGTTAGTCTCAAGAAAACCCATAATATATGTGCCCAAATGACAGAACTGCTGGTATGTGCCCGAATATTTCTAGCAGTTATTTCTTACAGTTTTGAATAGATACTTCTAAAACATAGTAGTTTGATTTTACTATATTATCTTATTATTTAAAAGGCTTTTGTTTAGTTCTTCTGGACAGAATCCAAATAAGATTAGTAATGTGTATTTAAATCCTTTGTTTTGGAAATTGTCTTACACATGTGAAAGAAACACATCTCTGCAGTATTGCTAGGGATGGTGAGGATGAGTAATTGGTATTCCTGCTGGCAGCACTCTGCAGGCTCCAGCCAAGAGACAGATTATACAGACATGGGGTGACAAAAAGATTCTGCTTTGGAAAACTTGCAGGGCTTTTATTCTCCTTTTATTCCCTGTTTTCAAGCCTGGAAAGCAGAGCAGATGTCATAAGGCACACTCACCGCATCAGGACTCATGGCCTGGCACTGGCATCAGGAGAGGCACACATCTCAGGCTGGAGGCCAAGTGTTCTATAACATCCCTCTTGGGTTCTGTTCTGTGACTCAGCATGGGGCACCCACCTCACCCTCCTCCCATGGGGCCAGGAACAAGGGAGATCCCACGGCTCTGGCTTGGGGAGATGGGGAAAATTGCATATCATGAGTTAGAATCTGGCAGAAAATGGTATTCTGAAAACTTCACACAGCGTGGCTTAACATGGCACTCTACCTCTGTCTCCAGCCAGGGCAAGTGTCCACTCAGACTCTCCTTGGGTTTAACTGATCATTTCCTGCACTTTCACGTTAGTTACATCAGAAGGAAAAAGCTTTTAACAAGCCTTAAATAAAAAATATTTAAACTTACTGAACTGGAAATTCTTTTGTTTGTCTGTGATGATCATGGGGCAGTTCAGGGGAAAGTCAGCAAGCATGCAGGAAACAGGCTGCTCTGCTGATCCATGCTGGGGCCATCATTGGGCTACAATAAACCCTGAAGAAGTAAGGAAGTGAGTGACCAAACCAGGGAGCAGGGCTGGACACCTGAGTCATGGGACAGGACACAGGGAAGAGCAGATGGAGAGGGTGGGTTGGAAAAGAGCTGAGTGCTGATCCTCACGTAGATTACTGGAGTACAGGTCCCTCATCTCCTGTTCCTATCTTAACCTGTTAGTGCTTCCAGTTTTATTTTTGTTGCAGCACAAAAAGAAACATGGGTTGCACCAACTCATATGGTTTCTAATTTAGGTTGTACATTGATGCTTTGAAGAAATAAGTGGATACTTAGCTAGGATGTGAATATATAGTTCACTAGCTACTTTGTGCTATATTCTTTATGTGTGTCATTAGTATACAGTAACTATTACAGTAACTTACTCTGCTTTCACAGTGACCATGCAAAAGCCTAGTGCAGCCTAGCTTGTGGGCTGCAAATTCACACTAGCTAGTTCACACTAATTTATTCACCGCAGACAGCCTCCAACTTAAAGCAGCATCACTTCTCCACAAAGATGAAGTTTATCTGCTCACTCTTGTAGTTCCTATATGATCAGGAATCAACTGCAGTCTAAGTGGTTTTGCAATAGAAGCAGAAAAATAATAATAACTAATTGAAATGGAATCAATTTCCCTTGGTGGACTTGGTAATCTTACAGTTATGTTTGTATTTGATGATCTTAAGGGTCTTTTTCAACCCCAATGATTCTGTGATTCTGAATTGGTCGTGTTATTGTCAGATGAGGTTTGTGAGCTCCTAAGTGGAAACACACAAAGGCCAAGAGCCAAGTCTTTCTCACATGCAGGATACCTGTCACAGGTGAGATACAGTTCTTCCACCAGTGTTCAAGCAGTATTTTGTGTTTTGGCTGGAGGAATCCGCCACTTATATTTCCTAAGCCCTGTTTGTCTCTAGTGCGTCAGGGAGCTTTTGGCTCACACTGCCAGGACTTGAGGAAGTAACCGTGAAGCCAAGTGATGAGATGAGAGGCATCTTTCTTCAGTCTGTTCTCTGTTTGGCCCAAGCTCCTGTAATTGGAGGACTTGCGGAGCTATTGCAAGAGCCAAGAAAGCTGCTATGGAGACAACCAGTCCCTCTCTCCTCAAACTTCATTTAGAGGCACTGTTCAGTGAGAGCTGTTTTAGTAGGATAAACAAGCACCCCAAACAGTTCCCTGTATTGGGCATGGAGATAAAGAATAACTTGTTGGAATTAATCAAGGCTATAAAGGCAGACGTAATTTACTCTGTGTTTAATTAGGAGCTCATATCTGTGAAAAGGGATGTTTCACGTATTAATAGTTTCCTGCAGTGTGCAAATGCCAAGACCAAATTAAATAGCTTACTAAAAGCAAATGCTGAGGTAAAGGGGTAAAACCACACAGTATGGAATGCACATGGGCTTGTGGTAGCAGGAATTTATTTTGCCATGGAAAAAGACTGAAAGGGATTGAATATGATAATCCAAGGCCAATAAGTGAGACTTGACCACTCTATCATTAATTAATTGCCACATTTTGAGATTAATTTTAAAAGGCCATTTTTTATAGCCTTACAATAATAATTTTTTTTTTTAATTGAAGAATCAGCTAGTTTTAGAAGAACATTACTTCTAAATAATGCTAGCTCCCTAGCAGCTCAACAGACAAGAACAGGCCTCTGTATGGTATCATTGCAAGGTAACATCAGAGAAATGGACCTTTTCACAGAATACTTTTGTAAATGAAAATGAGGCTTTTTACACAGTAGCTGCTGATGAAGCCACTACAAACCATTTGCATTCTGAATGAAGCTCTTCTCATTGTATACAAAACAAAGTTATCTACAAGAATAAAGATGCTGTAGCACTCACCTTATCTAATCTATCGCTCTGTTCTTCTAACTCTCCTTGTCTGTATTGGCAACCCCTGGGGAGAAAGGACCTGCAGCTACCACTCTCCCTAACAGTTTATCTGCCCCATCTCTCCTCCTGATACATATGCAGATTTGCCTTATTGGCTGCCCATCCTAACTTTTACCACCATTGAAAAAGAATCTGTATTTGATCTAGTCCTTTCCAGTGGTCAGATGAGTGGGCTGTGAGCTTTAGCATGTAACTTCACAGCAGGGTCTTCAAATGAAGGTACTATTTTTAGGGCTTTGTTTTTATTTGCCTGTATTTTTAAATATAATAGATATAAAAGCAATGTATCACAACTGCAGGGGTTTTTCCCAGTTGAAAATATGAGATACATTGCACAAAAGCATTTTTGACTAGCTGTGGATTAACAGGAAGCCTAATCTTTGCAAGAGAAGGTTGGTTTATAAAGTGACTCATTCCTTACCTGTGTACTGTGAGTCACAGCCACTTAGGGCAGAAAAAGTATAGTGAGGGCAGGAGGGATCTTTGGGAAAGGGTCTTGGTTGCATTACATGGAAGAGACACACTGAGGTGGCATCTGAACTGTGGGACATGAAGTGAGCCTGCCAGCTGCATTTTGAGGTTCAGCCTGGGCACCCGCCGATACGCTGTTCTGTGCCCCATGTTCCCTGGATCCTCCAACCATATTCCCTATGGAAGAAATGGGACTGAAATGTGTGTTAGTCTTCCTGCCCATTGCTAGATTAAAAATGGATCTGTTCCTACTCACTCATTCCCTTCCTCAAGACAGAGCTACATGCCAGCTCACTGAGAGCAGGTCCAGCCTTAGTCTCACTCTGTAGAATAAAAAATACTGAGACATGAGATTTTAAGGTCAGTTCCTGGCTTTTTATGAACTAATATTGAACTTCACAGACTTAAAACGTGCTTTCTAGTGAGAGTGAATCTTTGCTTAACTTCTTCTAAACTCTATTATCATTTATATCCAGCCAAAGTATGTGCAAATGTGAATATGAATATGTTAAATTCACATTTTCAAATTTAAAGTTTTCACAATGTGAAAATAAAATAAGGATCAATACCATAAGCACCTACACAAGTGCAGCAAATTGTGAGTCAGAGTCATAAAACATAATTTCTTTTTTTTTTTAAGATGGAAAAATTTTTACATTCATTAAATACGGTTAATGTTGTGTTCATTTAAAAGGAAGTACCTTTGGCTGGAAGAGCTCTGTTATGTTACTCTGATGAGTCAAGCTTGATCAGTAGCATGAATGGAAGTGTAATGCCAGGAGTCATTCCTGTTCCCTGTAGACAAAATGACTTTACAAGTTCAAAATATGTTCCATGCAGATTGGAAAATTGCTACTATTAACTGACCAAAGAGAAAAGAAGAGAGTCAGCATGTATTTAGATGTATGAATTACTGATCTTTCTGGTCACCACTCTTTGTATTCATGTTGCAAACCTTGTGCTATGCAACCTGTCTTTGAATGTACCACACAAATGCGACTACACTGATACTGCAAAACTCCACATCAGAACTGCTCCCAGTTGTGAATGCGTTATGCAGGTGTGGTGTCAAAAATGTGCCAGGTTTCAAGGGGTGTCTGTCCTGTTAGGAATGTCGTGGTGAGTTCTAACATCACCTAGTGAAGCTCTGAGATGGATGCACTGCTCCATGACAGAGGCTATGGAGAGGGCTTTCCATAGGGAAAACATTCGGGGTAGTACAAAGCAATAAAATTCCAGAGGTAGTATTGGTAGTTTTGTTTCAAGTACATGTCAAGGGCTTGATCTGAGTTTATGGTTTGGGGTTTGTCTTACTTCATTCCTACCTTTTTACTACTAGTAGAAAGCTACTCCCTGGGCTAGGCTGTTATTTCACAGTCCCCAGGTCAGCATACTCACCCTGCCTGACAACCTGGTAAGAATGTAGACCAGTTTCCTGAGAAGTGCTTGAAGCTGTATTTTTTGGGACATTTGAGAGGATGAGGAAGAAAATAATGTTAAATAAAGAAAGAATCATGATATGTTGCAGTGGATGAAATATGTCACCAAGTAAGTTGCTTCTAGATGTACCTTTTCTGTTTCTTTGAGCCAGAGAACAGGACCAGAAATGAAGATAATATTGTAGGAAATATCTTTTTTTAGTTCCAGCAATATTAAAGAAGATTGAAGAAGGAGAAACTGTAATTGTTGCCATCATTGTTTTTTAACTGAAGTCGTACTGTATCTAGCAAGACGCTTATGTAACTCTGTCTAAAATGTCTTTGTGCTCAGAAAAGGTCATAAGTAAATGACTTTGAAGCTTAATCAGTGGAACTATGGGACAATTTCTGAATTTCATTATAAATCTAGTTTAAATCCAGTAAGGTCAGCAGGGTTACTTGGGATTTGTAGAGTAAGTGTGTACAGAATACGGCTCCATGATTTTAACTGCCTGGTTTCCACTATGCAAATATTATACACTTATCTCCAACTTGTGCTGAATAATTTTTAAGAAAAGACTCAGTATGCAAAGCCCCTAAAACACTATTGGACAAAAAGTGAAATACTGTAGGAAAAAGGTGAAAAGTTTAACATCGTTTAATATACAAAATGTTTTCTAGTGGTTCTACAACAGTCTACAAAACTAGTGAATGCTTCCTGTAGGGATTACAGTGAATAGTTTTGCATGTAAGACATTTTAGAATACGATGTAAGAGTAAAGCCTTAGTGTCTTCTTAGTTGTGGTTATCTTCTTAATCCATTGTATTTTTTTGTGATCTGTAGGGAAAGACATAAATCCTTTTGAGAAGGAGGAGCTCTCCACAGGAGGCTGGTTTGCTAAGTTTCTTTTGAGCTAGTTTAAATCCCTGGGTTTGTTGGCTTTGTTTTTTTTTGGCAATTAGATAATGGAGAGCACTTTCCCCACCTCAGGTCACACAGAAGAACCACCAGGGCCCTTTGCTTCAGGATGTAAATGTTGGTGGGGAAGCAAAGGCAGCAGGAGGAGATTACTTTTAGCACAAGTGTTCTACTCATTTTCTGAAGCAGCTGAGAATGAAATTTGATTTGAAGATATAAAACAAATCATTTACTTGTGTATAATTGTTTATGAAGAATACAGAAAAAGGTGAGAACTGAACAGAGAATAAAAATCATAGAATCACAGAATAGAATTCACATTTGGATTCACAAGACTTACATGCAGGTCTGCATCAAAACTTTCACAGAAGTCTCAGGAATTAGATCTTAAGCCTGATTTTCTTTCAGTATGAAGAAGAATGAGGTAAAATAGACAACATAGAAAAGAAATGCCCCTTTCCTGGGATTCCTGTGTGGCTTTTCCTAGATGGCACCTATACAGACTTACCACTCCTCAGCAGGCTGCAGCTCCTGTCTGCTGCTGCAGACAGTGCACTTCCTGCACTGGGGCACGGTATTGACTTGCGTACAAAAACATGCTCCAAACCTGATCCTGGAAGTAAAAAAATAAAAAGGACAGGAAGGTTTTGCTCAGTGCTCTTCTTTTGAGGTGTGCTTTAGGGTGTGCAAAATTCAAAGGGGTGTGTTTTCCTGTTTCTTTTCTAATGGTGAACTCTACAGTGTGCAAATATGGGAGGTGCACATACCTGTGGTCATTTTTCCTGCAAAAGCATCATGGAACAGACAGATAAAATGATACAGATAGTTAATTTAGGAGTGTTATTTAAAGGAAAAGAGTTGAACAACACATGTGACTGTTACATTGATTGCCAAACACAACAGCATTTGTGCGTGCTCTAAAAAATATTCATAAATGTGTTTTTGTAAAATCTCTTTTGTTTGTAAGTTTTGCTATCTTGCTATAAATAAATAAAAAAAAATGCTCTTCCTTCTGGGATAATTTAGTGTGACAATCACCTTTTGAGCCAGCCCAGTTTGGAAGACAAGGTGCAGCTGTGGTGTCTCAGGAGGAAAGAACACTCTTCCCAGGCATTTCCTGGTCTGGGAGGAGTATGACTCCCATCAAAAAGCCTGCTGCTCTGAGGGTAAAGCTTGTACCTCTTTTGGTTGGACACCTTGCTATGTTGCAGTGGCTCTCTGCCAGGTGTCAGGAGCAGTGCTGGTGTGCTTCCTGGCAGACCTCTCCAGCAAAAGATCGCTTGATGCACTGGCATCGAGGCTTTCCACAGCAAGATGTCCATTTTGCTTTCAAGTTCAGCAAAGAAGCAAGTGGGGAGGCAGCCTGGCTCAGAGCTGACTTCACACATGATGTGGCTCTCTGCCTGCTGGCTCAGTGTGCTACCAGGCCACCCAAGCTCCAGGAGGAATCCAGGTAGGACAGGGGGGCAACTCTCCCCCTGAGAGATGAGCCTGGGAAGGCAGCTG
This sequence comes from Chiroxiphia lanceolata, assembly GCF_009829145.1. Taxonomy (NCBI): domain Eukaryota; kingdom Metazoa; phylum Chordata; class Aves; order Passeriformes; family Pipridae; genus Chiroxiphia; species Chiroxiphia lanceolata. The sequence goes on from NC_045639.1 coordinate 66,118,935, forward strand.
TGGGGAAGCTTTAGGACCAGGGACTTTGCCAGGGATCCATCTATCTCAGCTGAGAACAAGGCCACATCTAAACCGATCCTGATTTATTTCCCGCAGAAAAAAAAAATAAAATGTTATCCCACTGATGTTAGGCATTAATAAGGGCACTAACAATACCAGTCCAGGAATGGGGGGTGGAAGATTCATATCTCTCTTCTCCAAGATTAGTCTAGTTCTCCTATGCATGCAACACTTCCTATCAGTTACTTGATAACCCGTCATTATGAATTACCCAGTGATTTGTTGATTTGGCATGCATGCAGTGATTCCTCTGGTAAAGCAAGCCAAGAGAATTTATTTTTGACAAGTTTCTGAATAACCAGAGATGTAGTGTCATTAGAGATGTATTTAGATTGTGAAATGGGCTGATACATTTTAAAAAATCTTATTTTACTAGGCTTAAAACTGTACTGGCACTACTGATGAAGCTTGTGGAAATCAGTTTATATTTCCTGTAAATGCCTGAAAGATTTGTTGATAGTGATTCTTTGTTTTAATATCAAGAATGTCAGTCTACATATTACATGAAATCACTGAAAACAAAATAAAGCATAAGAGCATCAGACACTTTGGTCTTGTCTGCACGTTCTGGTGGCAGGGCTGGATATAGTGTGAAGAACGTGACCAGACCAGCTGGTTTCCATCAAATGGCATCATGATGGCATAAAGGAAGGTAAACTGGGCCCTGCTGGGTCTGTTGTTTATGCTCTGCAGATCAGCTGATGTAATTTTCTCTGATAGATCTCTCTGCCTCTCTGTAGTGTCCTGGGGAGCTGTGTTGCAGTTGCCCATTCATGCTGCACTTGATGGATAGCTAAGTGAACAGAAGTGCACCATCCAAAAAGGCAGTAGTGCTGGCTTCCCATTAATATTCCCATATGTCCTTTTGGTGACTTCTAGGGGTAAAAATCATCAAGTCTGGAATCTATTAGGTAGTTGTTACTTTACAGACATGGCAATGTTGATGTCTTGTGATACCATGGGCTTTGCAAAATAATGCCATCTGTCTGCTGGAAATCGGGCTAAGATTATATACATCTCTCTTTATAGACCAGTGAGTATGTGTCAAGGGCAACATATTTTGTTCAGTGACCTGGAACCTGATTTGTAAATGCATTTGTCTTGTTTTATGTTCAAGTGCATTGTTTGTGTTTGTTTTTTGGGGTTTTTTTTAGTATACTAGCACAAATGTAAATACACTTCAAGAAACAAGCACCTTGATTAGATTTGGGCTTGTGTAAATATTTTATCTATCCTAAATTACTTCTTTCAGATAACCACATTTTCTTGCTTGTCCAATATAAAAACTTGCAAAGTATCTCACACTGTTGCTGTGGTGCCAAATTAGTACAGCTTTGACTCACACAGAAACATTTCTGTGCAGAAGTTTTGTATGCATTTTAAAACTGCATTGTGTGGTAAACACAGTGACTCCTAGAATCTGTTTAGCAAAAATGTGTGAGAAAAATGTAAAGATTAAACAATTATATTTCATCTAAGAGCCAAAGCCATATCTCATTATGATTTACTAGAAAAACTTTGTCTGACAAAAAGCCCTTATATAATGATAAACTCTAATAATGATATAAAGAAAAGAGAGAATTTTTTCTTCTTTCTTAAAACAAATTAAAAATAAAAATTTCTGAAAGTCACATTCTTGATAACTTCTGCTTAAGTTCAGTCCTCTCTAAGAACTGCAAAAATTTTCACTAAATCCCTCCCTCTCCTTTTCTGATTTCTTGAAACTCTGCGGGAAACAGGTTTTAGATATGCCGTTAGATCATTTTTCTATAGACAAATAATCTTTTGTTTAGAATTTACAAACAACTAAAATGTGAGTTCTTTTTTACTCTATGTTGCCAGCATGGATAAAGTTAAATACAGATCATATAAGTAACATTTATAATGGATAGTACTGCAAAAAGAGCAAAACTTTGAGCATCACCTTGACTGGCTGGTTACATTCAACATGAATAAAATAAGAAAATAAAGGGCATACATGCTCAATGTGTCTTTTAGGCAGCAGCTGTCAGTCTAATTGCATGAATAATGATATGCAAAAATCATTACACAACACATGAGTCACAAGAGCATCATCCTCACTGCATTGCCAAGGACAGGAAGATTACAACAACCATCTTGTGCCCTGTCCAAGCTCTTTCTTTTTATTTGGCCTTTGGCTTGAAAGACATACAAATTTGAGGTTAGAAATCCAGTGTAATACATGCTTTTGTGAGTAATCTGCATTAGTTTTAAATTATTATGTTTTATGGCTTAGTCATGTTCTGTACATCCTCAGATCATTACCTACAAAGACACTGCAACGAAAAAGCTGTGGACCCCTATGCACTTGTCACATCCAGAGGGAGTCTGTGGCAGGCAGAGTTTGGAGATGGCTCTGGTCCCCTTGTAGTGCCAGTCTGTGCACACAGTGTCCAGGTACACACACAGCATTTGGGATTCACAGTCTGTGAATTACTCTTTAAAAGGTTGCACGTTGGGCATTGTCTTCAGCTGGGAAAAGGTTTGGTGTCTTTACAGAGGACATGGATCAAGATGGACAGAAAATCATATTCTAGTGAAGTCTGTAAGTGATATAAAACCTGGTAAAATACTAAGTAAATGCTAAGCCTTAGAGCTGTACCTGCACAAAGACCCTGCATTGGCTCCTTGGAATCCAGTCAGACATAGACCATGGACACCGTTCTCAAGTGAGGTTATCAAAAAATGGGAAACTTCTGGTCCAGATGACACTTTACTTTCCAGCCTGTTGACTATGTTTTCTTTCTGCAGGCTGTAAAGCTGCATCTAAATACAAATTGTTCAGAGAAATTAGATTTTTTCCATACAACCTGAAAACAACATACCAGTTTACTCTCCTATGTGGAAAACTGCATATTTCCCAAATAAACCCCAGCTGGGTTGCTGAAACTCTGCTGTAAGGAAAGTTTTCATTGGTGTGCACTGAAAATCTGGAGCTTGGCGTGCTCAGTGCCCGTGCTCTGTTTTATAGCAGGATTTTTCTTCGGCCAGAGCTGGAACCACCCAGCGTGGTTCCTCTGTGCTGAATTCCTCTACGTTGAATGACTAACAAGAGACCAAGCAACATTCTGAAGATATCTTTTCATTGCTAATGCTCAGATTTTCCATTCATTGCCAAGACACAGCATCCATTTCCAGCAGTAAATGTCATGCACACAATAGCTCTGCTGTCGGTGTGAAAACCTAGCTTAACTAGAGGAGGAGGCATAAAAGATCAGAGCGTATCCTCTCTGTGCAAAAATGTACAGTCCAAAGTATGTCTCATACTCACAATTTCAAACCAATTGATTAGACAGGGTTGTATCCTAAGGCTTCATTGTCTGCCTGCATCAATTTTCTTTTACCTTTTTTTACTTGAATCATCTTTACGTGTTGAGGCACTAAAACAGATTATGGTCCTTACTTGGCCAAAAGAAGGCAGCATTTGAAGGAAGGTTTGCAGATGACAGACCTGACTACATGTGGTCTTCACCTGAATGAACAGGGGTTGGGTGAAGGTTAACAGATACCAGGGCTGCTTGTTCTTACCCACCTTGGGGCAGATAGGGTTCCAGAGGCTGTGTTTAAGCAAGCAGGAGATATAAGCGACAGCAAAAGAAGATGGTATAGGACAAAGCAAAGCAAAGCAGAGTCAGTGAAGCCTCAGTGTAAGGCAGTGTTAAAAACAAATGCTGGGGAACGTGTTTGAGGTTAGTCACTGAACCAGGAACAAGACTCAAATCAAAATCTGACTCTTCCTTGTAGTTTGACCTTCACTGCGTAGCCTGTAAATTGATTTCAAAGTGGTGTAATTCCCCTAATGTAGAAGTGTTTAATATGTATGAGAATATTTTTCCAGTTTTATATAGTAAGGGACAGATAAAATCTGATTTGAAAATAATATAGCATGCAACAAATAAATTACATGCTCTGGCATTTGGTGGTGTTTGTGAGATATAAGTCTATTTCTAGTGCAGTGTAGGCTTAAATAGCCAAGTGGTGTTTATAGGAGATGGGCTGCTGCATTCCTTTTCAGTTTGCTAATATGCACTAGTCTGCTGAAGTAAACCAGCCCTGCACTGAATAAACACATGGGACTCTGTTCATCTATGGGATGATGTGAATAAACCATCATACCTTTACTGGAGATCTATACATCATGTCTTAAATTATGAAAAAAATAAAAAAAATTAAACTAATTGACTATGTAATTGGATACACTCTCAGCCTGTATGCCTTAGTTTACATAGTTGAAACTTGAACTAAAAGTAATCTGTAGCTGGAAAATCTTTGTGATGGGCACTGTAAAATTCCAGCAAGATGGTTGAGTAGTGTAGTTTTTTCTTGTAAAAGACTTTTGGATCTTTGTTTTAAATGTGTTTAAACCATAAATGCTATTAAATTCTTGTTTTACTGCTCTTAGCACTTTCAGTGGTGCATCATTACATTAAGAGATGGGGACATGCCACTTTGACTTGATTATCATGGAAAACTTTGTCCTGTACTCCATCCAGAGCACAGAAACATGAGCTCTTCTGTACTGGTGAATATACTACAGAAGTGGGGCTACCGAGCTGTGTAGTGCCACCACCACGTAGTACAAGTAGGGAAAATATCTTTTATGACTGGGATGACACTCAGTCACTGGAAAAAAAATAAAGCTAAGAGAATTGGATCTTACTTAGGTAGTAGCTAAGTGAAAAGCTTCACCCAGTTCTGCTCAAACAGCTCCCTTCTACTCTTTTACTGAGAATCATTTTAGCTGAGATTGTTGGTGTGATCAACTAATTAAGCCAGACAGAAGCAGGCAGAAAGCCAAGACATGATTTTCATTTGCAGCATCTAGGTCTTGAGAAGTAAAATGTTAACATTGCTATCTTGTCACTTGGAAATACATAATTGTGCTTGAACTCTGTTTCACTATGGAAGGGTACTCTGTAAGTGGAATAGCAAGCCTTCCTAAAGGGAACAAGGACAGATCATGAAAAGGTACCCAAAGTAGCTGCTTGACTGGTTGTATTAATACCCAGGAGGGAATATGTCCATTACATTTTTTTCTGTGGCTTTCTATTGTATCTTTCATTTAACAGTGATCCATATACAAGGAAGGGTAAGGATAACGCAAATTGGAGGAAGGAAATAATTGTCTTTAAGCAATGTCCTTTTGCTCTCAGATTATTTGGGATTGTTTTCCCTCTCTCTCAGAAACCCCTGTGTATAGAGAGTGAGCAGGGTTGGCTGCTTGGTTTAAATTTGTCTTTGTCTTTTTACTGTGACAAAAAAGACAGCTTGTAAGCAAGTTGCAAAGCACTGAGCAAGGATGTGTTCTGAAGGACAGGAACAGCTGGGCCTTCTGGAGGCTCTGTAGTTTGCTGGGTAGTGTGGTCTCCAGGCCAATTTCACTTACAGTTCTATGTATGTGGATTATCAGCATATCCAGTTTTATAAGCTATTCCAAAGAGAAATTAGTATAATGTTACTCTCCAAACTTCCCTCTTACCGACTCCAAGATGAAGAAATTGTCTCTCCAAATCTGCAGGTTTTCAGAGCTTTCTTTCTTTCTTTCTCTTTCTTTCTTTCTCTTTCTTTCTTTCTCTCTTTCTTTCTTTCTCTTTCTCCTTCCCTCCCTTCCCTCCTTCCTTCCTTTCTCTTTCTCTCTCTTTCTCTCTCTTTCTCTCTCTTTCTCTCTCTTTCTCTCTCTTTCTCTCTCTTTCTCTCTCTGTTTCTCTCTCTTTCTCTCTCTTTCTCTCTCTTTCTCTCTTCTTTTTTTTTTTCCACTTCCTTTCTAAGTATTTCCTGTTTCTTTAAATTTCATTTTTGCCTTCCTTCTTATTCTCTCCATCTTCTCTTTTTTTCTGTCTCATTCTTTCTCTCTGTTTCTCATTTTCTAATTCTCTTTTTTATTCTCTTTCTGCAAATCACTACAAGTCTTATGGAAGAGATAGAAGACCTTTATGTTTTGTTTACTGATTTCCGAACACTTTATAGGATGAGAGTTCATGATCTAAATGCATATCCTGCTGATTGTTCTTTTGATCCTATGTGAGTTTAGAAAATGAGTCATCAGCTTGATTTCGAACACGACTGGGACCCTGAATGGATTTCAGTATGACTGCCCAGACTTTGCAAAAGCAAACAAGAAAAGAAAGACTTATCAATCTACTTATTTTTCTGCCTAATACATCAAAGAAAGCTTGAACAGTTTCTGAACTGAAGAGTTTTTGGGGAGAACATGAAAACTCTAAAACTTGATACTGACACATTCCCACTACTTCATAATACATATATATGTTTCTTTGACTTGTTATTTAGTGAGAACTGACAGTGTGCTTCATGCTGTTCAAGAAGCAAATGAAAATTCAGGGCCTCCTACCAGGAGCCTGCTTCTTATTTCTGAAAATCTAACTAAGCTTTAATTGTGGTCTGGAAGTTGATGTTATTTCAGAATTGTCTTCTTAATTTCCATCATTCCTATTCTGCAGATGTGGAAAATCTCTTTCTTTACTATATCTGCCATGACTCTCTTCATTACCATCTGCTAAGGTTCCAAAATCTGTTATAAGCTCGCTGCTAATTTCAACTTCCTTTTTTTTTTTTTTTGGTGGAGGGGGGGAGGGAGACCCACAAAAAACCCAACCAACAACAGAAAACAATCCATCTGTGTAGCTACTGAAGAACTTATCCTGCTATAACAAAGAACTCCTTTCAGAGATCCAAGCCAATACTTCTGCTTAGGTCAGCCAAAAGGAATTGTCTTTTCTTGGGTACATCCTATACTTTCCTCTTCTTTCCAAGGGAAAACAGTTTTCACTAGGCAAGCTGATACTCTGCCAGCCAGAAAAATCTGTGCTGTTTGAAAAATTAAAGCTGTCTTTAATAAAACGCTCCTTTCTAATATAACCATTCTTTCTCTACTAGTCAGCTGTGTAGTATTAAATTGTTCAGATAACAGTATTTAATAGTATTAAGAAAAAAGTAATTTTCTAGAAAGTGCAATATTTTTAATTTTGTCTATTCTTTGTCACTTTTTCTAATAGCTATACACAGCATAGAAGTAACTGGACTGTTAGGATTCTCCTTGTATATTTCTTAAGGAATTAAAACTGGTTAATAATAATGACATCACTGTTACAGCAAAATTAATTTTAGCAAAACCTCAGTTCACTAACCTATGAATAAACAATTCTGTGGGTAGTGAGTATATTCAGCATTGTCTAACATGGAAACATTAAAACTGGAGTGCCCTGGACTCACTTCCCAATTCCATAGTGGGTTGCTGTTCACCCAGTTTTCATCATCTTTGAAATGGCCACAACGGGACTTACTTCCACTGGTTTGAAAGTGATGTCTGAAAGTGTAAGGCAGAATAAGAGTGAAATATTTTGAGGAAGGGCTATATATCATGAAGGCCTGGAGGGACAGATATTTTACACCATCTCTTTGAAAGCCTCAACGCACACCCACACATGGATTGTCATGAATAACTTCAATGATGCATTTGCCAGCTACTTCTGCATATACTAGCAACCCACTAAATGAGTTGCCTACTCATTTGAGTAGTTGAACAGGGCTGAAGCTGTTGGCAGGGCCTGCATCAAAGCTGAAACATGATGAAAGGATTTGTGTCATGTGTACTGAACTGGGTAGGCCTGCTGCACACTCATTTGTCCTTCAGCAAATGCTACTTCCCGACACCATAACATGCTTACAGGGGCAGGTCTCTCTTCTGTGCTGAGCAGCAAGCCCAGCCAAGTCTGCCACTCTTCTGTTTAATCTGTAGCAGTGTGACCAACTGTCAAATCTCAGGAAATTCTGTGGAGCTGGCTTTGTATTTAAAAATAGAGCTGATAAGGGCGTGGGTGGGGGAAGAGCACATTCAGAAATCTGGCTTTTTGTTCTTCTTGAGCAGTCCCTCTCTTTCTCCTTTTCATAATTCTATGATTTTATGAAATTACTTTTCAAACCTTTACAAGTTGTTTGCAGCCCCTGCAGGTGTATCAAGCAGAGCATCCCCACAGACCAGTGCCACAAAGACCCCAAGCCATTGTCCTCTTCTGCACTTATATATTAGCTCTTGTATCTGCCTTGGTTTTTTTTGGTAAATCCAACCACAGCACTTCAGGGAGCTTGTAAGTCCATATTGTGTGGCTCTGTATGGAATCACCACCAGGCAGGGAGGACCTGCAGAATGCAGCCGGCAGTGTGTGCTGTGGAAATGTTTGACAAGGGTAAGATCCAGGGGCAGTAAAATCCTATATTGCAGTCACTATTTGGGATAGCAAAAAGAATTTCTGAGCAAAATCCTTGCAGCTGTAGATAAGGGTTGATCAGGACTCTACAAAAAACATCCATTTCAGTGACTGCTCACTTCTATTTTAAATAAATGAGTCTTTACCAAAGTAGTCTTTTACCATATGGTCCAGCAAAGTAGTCTTTTACCATATGGTATCACTGAGTACCTTTATATATTTCATGTAAAATTATATTTGGAAACCATATGAAAGATTATGCTAAAAAAACAGTAATAGAAAAGAAGGGACTTCATTAGATAAGGAAACACAATTCACAGCCTCTCAAGCTAGATAGCTGGATCTGTTAGATCTAACTTGGCTTACAAATTGACTTGCTAGTTCAATGGAACTTACTGTGTGTACTAACTTGTCTGCTCTTCCTAAAGAGGGAACTCATCTGCCAACATTTTCTTTGTATCTGTGTTCATCCAAATTTGAACTTGCAATAGATCATGTTTTGTTTGTGATGGAGCTCTGGGAGGGTTTCAATATATTTTTGTTCTTTGTAAATTTCACATTGGAAGCATGTACCTGATGGAAACAAAAATCTGTATTTTAGAACTTCTTTGTGCTTCAGAACTGATGTAAATCTTGCAAATCTTGCAAGGTGAAGTTTTGTTCTGAACATTCAATGTGCCTCATAGTGTCAATTTTTTCTGATGATTTTTTAATGCTACTGTAGAGGCAGTTTCAGCAATTAAAGTATGACACAGAAAATGCTAATTATAGACTTGAGTAAAATGGTTGGTAGTTTTTGTTTCACACAGCTCAGTTTTTCCTATTTCTGTGCAAGGGAGACCAGGTTTACTTAAATTGAAATGTATAAGCTCAAGGACTGTCTCCGTTTGAAGAGACTGGAATGTTTGCTAAGGAGGATGAGTTATGAGATAGACCAAACTCCTCTCTCTCAGCAATTGTAAATCCAAAATTAAGGGGCTCCATCAAGGAAGTACGGAAAAAAGGAAGAAATAACAGTCCGTTATTTAAATATATATGTATGTTGGCAAAAGACAGTAACAGAACACAAAAACAACTAGACAATAGTCCTGTACCCAAAAGTCCCCTTCAAAAAAAACCCACAGTCTGAATACTTCTCTGTCTTTAGCGCAGTTCTAATCACGGTTGGCAGGGGCGCTGTTGGATCACTGGAGGTGCAGAGCCTTGGGAATGCAGTTCTGCCAGCTAGATCTTTTGTAAAGCTAATTGCCCTCCTTCCCCCTCCCCTCTTCTTACAGTGGGGCAGGGGAAGGAAAATTTCCCCTTGGATTTTTAGAATCTATGACAAGGATATATAGCACTGAGTAGATATGATTATGTTCTACCTTCAGAGTTTGTAACACACTCCTAGGGTTTTAGATCTTTCCGTTTACTCTAGAGGTCCATTAAAGTCAACTTTCAGAGGTCATATTTTTATGTTTTAATTTTTGTATTCTTGCCTATCAGCAACATCTGAAAGCAGCAACATAAAAATGCAGCAAATATGTTTTGGGAATATGTGATTCAATTTATCATTTTTAAAAGTTAGTTCTTGAGTTCTACCTTTAATACAATGATTTTCTTCTGGGTTTTTTTGAGAGTTTATCCTTGCAGCATCCTTGAGACTGGATGTGGCACTTAGTGCCATGGTCTAGTAACCACGGCGGTGTTGGATCAAGGGTTGGACTTGATGATCTCAGAGGTCCCTTCCAACCCGGCTGTTTCTATGATTCTATGATTCTATGAATTATCTTCAAACACGGAAGTGAAAGACAAGTAGTATTTGCACTTTATTATAGCTGTCATCTTCCTTTTTATTCCTTTCTTATTTTTCCCGTTCTATCTGTTAACTGCGGCGGCTCTGCTAAGCGAGGATCTTGTCATGGTGACTGCTGGGGATCTATTCCAGCAAGGCCAACACCATGAAAGGTTCACTTATCATATGGTCAGTGGTATCATTGAACAAGGACTTCCATGAATGAAATGGTTTCACAGAGCATTCGTTGGAGTAGTGTACACATGGAAGTCTTGTGTATGACCGCCTCTTGCACTTTCTTAATACGTTTTTGTTGCTCTCCACTTTAGCTTCCTGCACTGCTTGTCATCTCCTCTTTCGGTATATTTTTCGTTCTTTGTAATTTTCACGTTGGGAGCATGTACATAATGTTGTTTTATAAGGATGCAGCCAGTTTCAAATTTTTAGTTAAGCTATTTATCTCTTCTACTAATGTATTTTGTTTAGGTCCTTCAAGCTCCTTTACCTTGTGAACAGATGACAATCATTTTTCCTTCAGAACCCAGGGGGATATTCCTATGATCTGGGTTGACCTTCTGATGCTTGGCTCAGAAGATAGGAACACCAAGAACTAAATGGCCAAAGTATAGAGCATATTTGTGTCATACTGTACTGCATTGACCAGAAACTTGGAAATATGATTCTTCAATTTCATTTTAATAGATTTAACCAGATATTCACGGTATTAGAACGGGACACCAATGCACTACATGATATGCAATTCTTAAACCACAGGATTCCTAAATGAGTGGCACAGTCCCCAGCAATTAAAGCAGCAATACTTAAACTTCTATGCTTCTTTTACTTATGTACATTTAAAGTTACATGCTCACTTAGAAGCTTGCTTTCTTGTTTTCTTTGTGACCAAAGATCAGGTTACATGTTTACTAAAACGCCTCCCAGATCAATTTGGTCACTCAAGTAGTGTGTTAAAAGTAGAACAATCTTACAGCCAAGCCAGAGCTGCAAAGTTACTTTTAATAAACCCTCTCGTCTGTGTTAATTTTAAGTCAAAAGCAAAACAGTCTCAGATACTGTGGTGGATTCGTACGTATGTCACATAGGAACCCTGAGGTCCCATGAAACAAATCTGATGAGCACTGTGGTCAGTAAAAACTAGTACGGTCCACTTGGTGCATTTCAGTCATTTTCTACCTTGTTGGGTGAACAGGGTCTGTCTAAAAATGTGTGTTCTAATATATATGTTTCTTAGTTTATTGTGAGAAGGATACAAGGCACAAGATATAAGCAAATTAGGCTTAGCAGAGTCAGGGATATCAAAATCAGAGTGTTTTCTACTGCTGCCTGTCCTGCACACTCTCCAGTTCCCAGCAGTGTCACAGCTGATGGCTGTTGGGAGTGGGCTGGTTCTGAGATATCTGCAGGGCGTGTGCTTGGTGGGTATAAAAGTGCTCCGTGAAACTGGATTTTATTCTACCAGCATAAAACACCCTGTCATTTTAGGCACAGACTTCTCACTGCTGAGAGAAAGCAAAGTAATACTGATACATTATTACACTATAATGTGTATAGAGAATTATTGTATTGTATTAGTAGTGAATTATTGTAGAATCAATGTCAGTGATTTTTGTAGAATAAAAATCAGTGGAGGAAAAAATGGGGTGGGGAGCTTCATGAAGTTATCGTATCTATGGTTAAAGCATGAAATAAATTTTTCCATCCGACTTTTACATGTGTGCATATGACAGCACTGAGCTGACTAAACTGAGTGCTGGCATAACTCCATTGACTTTACTGAAATTTCATCCCTTTGCAGCAATATTGGGTTTGGCTTAAACACAAATGACCAGATAATTTTCTGACTGGTAATGTTTATAGGTTGTATTTCTGACTTGGAGTAAACAAACGGCATAGTTTAGGCTATAAGCAGATAATGATGGCTACTTGGAAGAAATTTCCATATTCAAGTGTTCATACAATGTTGCATCCTAACTGGTTGTGCTGTAGTGTCTTTGGATTTCCTGTAACAGTTACTTGCAATTTAAAATTCTGATTTCTCTAAAGTTATATAATTCATCAGGGATGTTTGTTGCAAAAGGAAAACAGGATTTATTCCCTTCTGTGCCAAGGTGGAGAAGGACCAGGGAACGTGACTGCACGATCTGATCCATTGTTTCAGTGACTGCATACAAGGGGGTGCTTTTTGATTAACCTTTGAAGCAGGTAGGTTTAAATAGGTCAGGCTAAATGTTGCTTTGTGTTTCTGATACAGCAGTTACTTCACATTTGGGGTGGAGTTTAACATACATGAAGAAGCTTAAAAAAAATCTGCAAATTATTGTGTAGCAATATCATCCAATGCTTTATCCTTCTGCACTCACTTGTCTGTGTATAATACAGAGTGAAACAAGTCTGCCTTGAAGTAAAATGCCAACTATAAAAACTTGAGGACTGTCAGTGGCAGTTGGATTGAAAACCTGAACTGAAGCACTGCTGAGGCTTCTTCTGTTTTAACACAGAAAAGCAAATACAAAAAGAAGTTCAGTGTTTTCATAATGCCAAATTGAAAAGGTTTTAGTACAGCCATTGTGAAACTGAATTGTGCCTGCCTCATCTGATGACTGGTAGCACACTTATTTCATACCTCCATTTTCTTCATTTTATTGGTCTTTTTCTCTTAAAAATACCAAAGAATATTATCAATACTATTGATATATCATCACTTCTTATTCATTATTGCAATGAAGCTTCTAGACAGCAACAGGTCCCAAATATGGCCTTCATCAAATACTTCAGCATCATAATAGATGTAAAATATCACCAGGATGTCTCAGCCCTCTCTCTCAAGAGGATTTACAGCTAGCTAACTCATTTTGTATTAGAACTATTGTGGAAAAAATGGTCAGTGTTCCTAAAATGAGACTGTGTTCACAGCAAGTGAAGGGGATGAGTGGGCTCAAGAACAAGTGAACTGGAGAAACTCTAAAAAAGTCATCCAATGAGAGTAGGATAAACAATTTTTAAAAAATTTTTTTTTTAATGAAAGCATAATGTATTGCAAGGAAGCTGGATATTTCCTGGTGGGGACAGGGGAAGAGGTTCACTGGCTGCTCTGCTACAAGCACTTAAACTTTATAGGAAGCAACCCTGGAAGCCTGGGAGTAGAAGGCCTGCCTCTGGCCTGTAGTATTTTACATATTCTCTCAATCTCCTCTGGGTCCCACCCCTGCATATATTCTTCTTCCTGCATTATCAGAGTTGATGACACAAAGTTGATTTAGATCTCTTAGACTTATTTTAAATTCATATCACACACACAAAAGTGTAAAGTTCTGGACTCCAAAGGGTCTTTTAGCAAAGATGTAAAGAATTTCTCAGGTGAAAATCTGATTCTGAAACCCGAAACATTAAGAAGAGTGATATTTCAGGAGGCTGGTAATAAATCACAGTTACGGTAACAACAAGCTGCTTGGTTTGATCCTCTATCACGGTGTAAGCTGTTAGTGAAAGTGAGGTGCAAAGCAGATTCAAATCAATATCAACTTGTGCTCCTTTGTGAAAGATGCTCACTCCCATTTGCTTGTAGAAAAGGCAAAAATAAAAACATTGTGTACACTGTTTTTTCATGATGCCTGCTTTGCAGATATTAGGTGACACAGTTTATTGTTAATGCTGCACAGTGCACGCCATGTACTTTGAGTGAAACATTTCAGTCTTTTGTAGGCCAACCTGCCCCTACCAGCAGATGCGCAGTTTATTTGGTACATTAATCTGTTCTTAATTATAGTGCCACCCAATACAGTCTTGCGGTTATTTTTTTGGAAAACAGGAGGAATTGCTCTAAGGCTTCTTCAAGGCTGATAAGACTTTGCTAGGACACAGTGTTCAGCTGAAAAACTTGTGGGTGGAGGAAAAGGATTTCTGTACTTAGTGAAGCAACTCAATAATTGAACAATTGTGATTTTAATTTCAAAGTAATTTACAATATAGATGTGCTTGCAGAAATACCACTCTCGCTTTTTGATAGAATGCACACATGCTCGATGTCTTAATTAGATAGGGGAAATGGTCTGCATTCGCTTAGAACAATGTTTAGGTATTTAGCATTCAGGCTTTTTTAATAATCTTGTAATTCTATTAAATGTGAAAGCAAGTGCTTAGAATAAACATTGAACTTATTTCTGGCTTTAATAAAAAAAATGCTGCTTTCACAGTTATGCTTCAGCCTAATCCCATTTCGAGCATTGTGTTTTTACTCAGGGGAAAAAAAAAAAGGATGTGATTTCTAAACCTGGAGATAGATCACAAATCTAAGATGTGTTGCAATTGACCTTAATGAGACAGCATCTGCCTAGTACCAGTGCTTAAGCTCTTACCTTCTATTGTCGTTTTTTGTTCATTCTGCCAAGAAGGTGGAGCTTGTGTCAGAAAAAAAGAGGTGGGGAGAAGGCTTTTCAGACAATAAGAAATTGAGTCCATTCATTGTCTGGAGCATCAGATTTCGCAATAATTATCCAGGGATGCAGGCTGTTTCCACTTACCCTTGAGCATGTGTAAGGTTACATGAGTTTTCCCTTATATCATGCTGCTGTTTTCCATGAGTACTGAGACCTGTATACCCCTCTTGAGTGAGGCAGCACTGGAACACAGATTACTATGCTCCTAATTCTTATCAACCCAAGAGATGTAAAATGTGATAAGCTTAACAGTCGGACTTGATGATCTTAGAGGTCTTTTCCAACCGTAAGGATTCCATTATTCTATTCTAGTGCAAGTCACCTTGGTATGGGTACGCTCCCTTAGGCGTAGAAGGACTAAGGCATGAGTGAGGACTAAGGACCAGAGCCAGTACTACCCACCACCTCTGCACGGCTGAGCCTTGTAGGTGGGACAACAGAGACTTGCCAAGAAGAGGGACTTGGGATGTCCTCAGGGCCTGCTGCATTGCCAGGTTGAGATCCATATGAAAGTAGAGCCTTGCTTCAGCAGCATTAAATAGCACAAGCTCATCTCTGCAGGAGGTCCAAGCCAGTTGTTACACTTCTTCAAGAGGTTTTGGAAAATCTAAAGCAAATACTCCACCTGGTCTAGAACTGTGTACACAAGCAGACTGCAGACGCAAAACATTTCTGGACAGAGAATTAAGTATTAACAAGCTAAAATTTATTTATAGAGTAAAGCTACTGGCTTCAGTTTGGCCTAGTTTCCAGCCAGATACACTGAGATTATTTGTGGTGAAAAAGCTTTACTAATTACATTCAGTTTCTATAAAAATAACTTAAAATCCAATCAAAATGATAGATGTGTCTCAGGTTCTGTTATCTTACTGCTTGCATTCAATCATGTTTTTTTCCTTTCTGTTCTGAGCAGTAGCACCGTCAAAGCACAGATGCCCCAGCAGGGACACCTTGCAAGACACAGCCCTGCAGTTGGAGGTGATTCAGCCAGACTGCCTGGTTGTGTTCTGCTACCCTCATCTTGGCCTTTTCATCTGTTCTTTTTTTCCCTCTGCGGTGTAGTTCACAAGTAAACAGGAGACAGATAGGAAACTGTAAGGCTTCCATGAACGGCAATACCAAAGTACATAAAACCACTGCAGTGACACTTATTAGGGGCTAGAAGAACAGTTATCACACCTTTTCCAGGCATGCAGCATTCTGCGGTCATGATATGGCTCTGGGCTCCTGCAACTGCATTACAGGACAGCATCACAAACTCCAGAGCTCACTAGCCCTGAGGTAATTTTTGTTCTTGCCTGTAGCTAGATGCCTTCCCCCTCTTGATATTCAGCTTCCTTATAGCTCACTGCATCCTCCTGTAAATATGCTAAGTATTCATGTTTATCCAACAAAATAGTATGCAACAAATATTACATGCAGACAAGTCCTTTAAAGAGGTCTTGAACAAAGCTGTTTACATGTTTCTTGGTCTTGAGTGTTTTGCAAGATACTTTAGCTTTTATTCTTCCTTCTTATAGTCATGTTTATCTACTATAGTCTCTCTTGCAAACATTCTTCAATATTGAAGCTGGCTTCAGGGTTGAAAGGCTGGACAATTTCATTAAGGTGTTATCAACATTTATTTAGTTTCCTGCATTGGTGTTCTGCTGTAAGTCAGTGTGGGTTCTTGAAAATGTGTCTGATCTTTTATCATTCAGAGGACTTCAGGCTACACTCTGAAAGTTTTGACAGGATCTCCTGCAGTTTTAGTATTTGGTTTTTTAATTCAATATTTGCTAACTTTTTAAAGCCCTTGTTTCTACAACTCTACCTACAAAACACCCACTGACAGTTACACTCTGTAGCTAAAACAAGCTGGTGAGGAATGCACATCATGTCAGGTCTTCAGTGAGCGCATAAGGGCTTTATACAGACAAGAAACAGGAAGAAATAACAACATGCAGCAGTTCTACATGGTCACGCCAGTACTTCTGAGGTCTCTCTTTTACATTATGAATACTACCAAGCTAGGCATAAATAAAACATGACTTATGCAGAAATATAACATATAACTTTCCAAAGAGATAAAAGCTATTCTGTAATCATCAGCTACTAATTAAAAATGCATTGGGTCAGCAGGAACTGTTTGAACACAATTTTATTTATTGATTGTGAATGTTTCCATGTGAATACAGAACTGCTCGTGTTTCACTCACCTCCCCAAGCTGTCATGCCCATCATACTCTGCAGTGCTGTCTGAAGCATTGCTTTTCTTGGTGGTGGCGGGCTTTGTAATTTTGGGATAGTTATGCTGAAGTTAGAAGCTGTTTGAGTGTTTTCTCCTCCTCTTTATGTTTTTATCTGATGATGGAGACTGCTGAACACTTGTTCAGAAGGTAGTTTACAATGGGGACACTGGGCTGGCAGATGCAAGCAACAGTAACACGATGGTTGCTATTGCACAAATATCTCTTGAAGTGTTTGGAGCAGACTCAAAGCAGCTTGGGGCTGGAGGGGGCCTTTTACCGAGTTTGAACTATTGCTGATAGGAGCGTTTTGTTCCCAGTCCCGTGGCTTTAACTTTTATGATGCTTTTGCTGGAACTGATCGTTTAAACGAATGTTACCGTTCTTCTTTATTTCCACTTCGATTTTTTACTAAAACAAAAAAAAGTAGAGGAAAATTGTGATTTTATTATGAAGTCTACTTAGTAAAGTCTGCGCGTAGTGGCCTTGGGTATTTCCAGTGCCGCAACTCTGGAGTCAGGCGTTTCACCCTCCTTTCCCGATTGCCTTCACCCCACGCCGAGTGCTGTCAGTTCGGCGCCTTGCCCGGTGACAGGCACACGCCGCTGCCCACCGGCCCTTCCCGAGCGGGCGGGACGCGCGGGTCCCGCGGGCGGACGAGGGAGCGAGAGAAGAAGCCCGAGCCCAACGGGAGCCCCCGAACCTCCTCTGCGGCCCCGGCAGAGGGCTCTGGGGCCCGGGCGGGCGGGATGTTGCGGGCTGTGCGGGGCTGGGCCGGTCGGACTCTCCCCCCGCCGCAGCCCCTCGCCGCCGCTCGCCCCGTGGGCCGGGTTATGTAAGCGGGCGCCCCCGAAGCAGCGGCAGCCGCAGCAGCATCTGCGGCGTTCCCGCCCCTGTCTCCGCCCCGCTCCCAGCGCTAGAGAGGCAGGAGGCGGCAGCGGCAGCGCAATAGAGCAAGTTTTGTCTCCTACGAGGGGGCGGCGAGGTCCCACGGCCCTCGGCAGTGCCGGCACCATGGCCGCGGCGCCTCTGGGGCGGGCAGCAGCTCCCGCCGCGGCGGCAGCGCCCCGCTGAGCTCCCCGGGCAGCGGGAGCGGCCGCCTCCGCCGCCCCTCCGGGCCGCCCGCCCGCCCGAGAGCGGCGGTCCCCCGGCCCGGCCCGGCCCGGCGCGGCACCATGTGGGGCGGGCTGCACCCCCAGCCCGGCTTGCGCGGCTACAAGGCGGGTAAGGAGCGCTGAGGAGGGAAGGGAAAGGAATGGGGCTGGGGCCGGGGCCAGGGCCGGGGGGAGGCACATGGGCCCCGCGCCGCTTCCCCTCCCCCGGCCCGGCCCGGCCCGGCTGGCTCCCTCCCGGGTCCCCACAGGAACGCCTGAGGAAATGTCTCCCTTCCCACTGCGGGCGGGAAGCGGCGCGGCCCCTTCCCCACACCCGGCTCCCAGAGGGGGGACGTGGCGCCCGGAGAGGGTGCGGGGCCGGCCCGGTGGAGAGGCCGATTAGGCGTCAGCGGCATCGGGCCGGCCGGGGGCTCAGCGCTGCCTTAGCTGGACCTTGCAGCGGATGATAAAAGCTGAGCTTAACCTACATAATCCGTTTCCATGTTTCGGGCTTTCGTTTCCCTCCCCGATTTGTTAGTATACCCTTAGGCAGAGACTGGAAGCGTGCTTCTCTTGATGCTTTTTCGCTTTAAATTTAGACCGCAACAAATGGGTCGAGTCCTATTTTACCTTTTTTTCCCCCACCACTTCGCTGTCTCTGGATTAATTAGAGCCTAGTTCCTGCGGGTTGGCAGGGATGCGTTGATAGGTTAGTTCTTGGAGTTAGGTTGTTCCGGGAGAGACACCTATCTGTGAGCGATGGGCTGACTTTCCGCCCGTCAAGGCTGTCAAACGGGAGGAGGAAAACTGGTGAATTGGCTTTAGAGCCGTGTGAACATTGCTTTTGGGCAGGTGAGGCAAGGTACTGGCTCTTTTGGATGCTCTTTTCAGGGTTTGGAAATACTACCAACTATATCACCTTCTGGCAGAGCTTCTGCAAATATTTTGTCATGTTTTGATTTATTGAAGCAATTGATCGCAGTGGAGGTCTGTGATTTGGCTCTGCCATTGCAAGTGCAAAGTAGTGCTGTTGGAGTAATTTTTTCGCTTCAGAAGTTTGGGTTTATGTTTTAATGTTGAGATTGCAAAACATGACTGTATAACGTGTATATGGTTAGTTGACATATGTAAATAGCGGGATTGTTTTGCTTTCGACTGACAGGGTTTTTCTTGCAAATACAAGAGCTGCTAAGACGTTCTCAGCAGCTGCCTGAATCTCTACAAGTAGGCTAATGTTCATCCCTAGAAGGTGAAAGAAGACATTGTTCCTTTTTTCTGTACTGTGATTAAGTTATTAATTTCTGTGTATAACACGTTCACCTCGTTGAAGCCTTTTTATTTTTTTTTTTAATTATTCAGTGCTTCCTGCAAAAGAATGGAATTACATTGTCTTTGTGCTACAGCTTGCAAAGATAGTGGATATTCTGAACAGAGATTTCAGTTACTTTGATGGAAACTGCAGGAATTTAAAGTTTTTCAATTCTTGATTATTTGTGTTTAGGGCAGGAATATTAAAAGGTTATGCCACAAGCGTACTCTGACACTAACTTCAGACTGTTGCAAAGTTTGCTGATGTTTGTTTTCCATTAGTTTCAGAAAACTTTAGATTGTGCCTCTTGGTACAGTGTCTTTCCTTTTGTTTGGGGTCAAATGAAGTGTTTTAATACTGTGTTGAATTTGTCAGCAATTCTGATTGGTGAATTATTGGATGAATGTTTTACTTTTGCATGTTTGTCAGAATGGTCTTTAAGATTCAAGAACAAATTTTCTATGTTGCTTTTCCCTCCTCTCCAGTCCTCTCATTCCTTTGGAACTTGTATTAACCCAAAGTATTTAATATATGTTTATCTGTAAGCACTAGAAGTGTAAGGTAGCAAAACTGGTAGAAAAACATCTAATTTGAGATAAGATTAACAGAAAGTAGTGATTAATTAGAAAGCAAGTGGGTGAAGGTTTAACCTTGAGATATCATCTGTGCACTATAATTTCCAGCATAGGAGTCGCCTCCTTCATCTCTCTTACTGGGAAAGAGTCGAGAAGCTCTTTTGTGAGGTTTGTAATCTGTCTAAAGCAGTGGAAGTTAATTAGCTCTATGCAGGTATTTATTGAAGGGATGACAGCTACTAAGATCCTGTTATTGCCATGTTAGATTTTTTTTTTTTTCAAGGAAGCTGTCCATTGGAAAAGTATTTTGTAGCAGAACAGGAGCATCCTACGAGGAAGCAGAAGTTTAAGAACTTATTTTTTAAGCTGAAGGAATTTTTCTTTTGTCAGGATATGTTTAATTCTTTAATGGCAACTACTTGCTATAGATTCTGATTGATGTGGGAGCATAACAGTAACTTCATAACTGTTATTAAACTGTATTTATTACTGAAAAGTGTTCTGTTTTGCTAGTTGTACTCTAGTTATCTATGGATATATGTATTTAAAAGTCTTAGTTTTGTTGAAAATCTTAAAGTTCCCTTACAAAGCTAGGTGCTTACTGAAGTATTCTATTTACACAGGGGAATTACCAGTTTTTCAGTAATAGATGCAAATTAATTCTGGTTATCTTAAAATGTAACAGGCAAGAACACTTCTTGGGGCATATTTTGTTTGTGGCCTTCAGTTTTATTCTCTTTTCTAATTTCCATATTGTTCCTGCTTTTTGGTTCAATGGGAGTGCATTCTCTGAAAACAAGTGTGCTTGTCTTGTTTGCATCCCGCTGGAATTTTTTTTAGATAGGTGCTTCTTGTTTAATCAGTGAATTTAATGACAAAGTTTGCTGCCCGTGCGAAATAAATTCAGCTTCTTACAGTCTCAGTGCCTGTCCTGAAAAATTAAATTGCTATTTTTGGAATGTATATGATTGACCTAGTCTTTCAGTCTTCTTGTACACATGTAACTGTTTATGAAACCCTTATACCTCTATAAAGACAGCAGTTTGCCATGTGCTGCAGGAATTTAAATAACTGCAGTGAAGGGCATGCAGCATTTTAATCCATTTGCTTATTAATCTAGACCAGCCTTTGAAATGCACACTTGGTTAATAACTCTTTTAAGACTATGAAAGTGTTCGTCTAGATGTGTTTTACCTCTGGGGCATGCAGTCATTCAGTTAGGCCATGTGTGTCCAACAGATGCCTGTGGAAAGTGAAACCAGCACACTTTAAAATGAAATGACAAGTATTTATTACTTTCAGTAAACTGTGCCACCTCTAGTCAGGCTTCTCTCCACTGTCCAATATTGTCTATTGATAATAATGGACATCAAAAAGATATTATTGACACTCCCTATAAACAGTGGCTTGCATCCCTCTGCTTCTGGAGCCCTGGCCGTGTGGTTTGCCCTGTGTTCTTGTACTTGAGCCTTATTGGCAGCATGACACACGGGGATCTGAAAGATTATTTAATGATGTCACAAGCAAAATGTCAACAGCAATAAGGTCAAAACAGTTTGTGGGGCACTACCTTCTTGGGGTACCCATGGGCTTCACAGGCAGCTTCCTAACAGCTGGCGTGGGGAGGGTGCAGCTGATGACGCTTGTTTTCATTAGTGAGGTGGGGGAAGGGACAGAAATCCAGTGGGTTTGTTTCTGTAACAAGTTTTCTTAGTCTTCTGTTGGAGATCTGCAGCTGGGGATGTGACAGCTCTTGGAATATCTTGAGAAGGCAGGTTTATCTTTATGGGCTAGGCAAAGCAATAAATGGTGAGTTAGTCCACGTGTAGACTTCAAATTGGTTACCAGTTATAAGCGTATATATACGTTTGCATATGGTGCATTGTAAAGACTGATCACCTGAGCTTAAAAGTGTGTGTTCCTGCTGCTAGAATGGCCTCTGCTGTCTTTCACAGATCACTGTGAGGTCAAATGACATTCTGTGTTTGACTGATGGTGAACAGGAGCTACTTACTTCCCTTCAGAAACAATGCCTTTGTTTTTTCCTCCCTCCAGGCAATTCACTTTTATGGATGTAGCATCTACTCTTTTAGTGCATGCAGAACATGTATGTCTTAACTGCTTGGCACAAGAAGAGAGATGGATGTGAGGGTATATTATAGTGTTGGTCTTGGGGCTTAGGAGTTTTTCTGATCTCTTGTACGTTAAACATTTACTCACTGAATAGTAGACCTGTGTTTGCGGTAATTCTGTGCTTTTGAAACTTTACTTAAAGGAAGTAGTAATTAATGTAACGATTTTGAGAAGAATGCATTAATTTTAAATGGTTGTACAGAATAAGGATATAGTAAAAAGCAGCCTGAGCCATCACATCTGCCCTAGGGGGTGGTGATGAAGGAAGTACTAGTAGGATAAGAGCATCTGTAGCTTTTCAAAAGAATGTCTAGGATTTATGTCCACCAAATATTGATTCTTACAGTTGCAAATTATTTATGCTAAGATTTTAGTTGGGCGTTTAATACCTGTTAAAGAACCCATGTGTTTCAAGATATGGAGCACTTGCCAAATACAGTAAGAGTACATGGTGGTAAGAACAGCTGGAAGCCTCCTAAATTGCACGACTTGAGGTTGTATCCAGAGGTGGTCATCTGCCATTGTTGGAAGCAAAGTTTGTTCACTGTAGACAAGTTACTTAAGAAGAGAGATAGTGCTACACTCGTTCAGTGTCACCTGCTCTGCCTTCTGTACTCTTTGGATGCTTGTTTCTATCATACAACTTGTCTGTGGTTTAATAGTTGGAGAGTTTAGCTGATTTTCAATTCCTGTGCTGATTGTTCTTTGGCTGAAAAAGTGCTGACTTGGTTGTAGTTGTCAGTAGCCTCTCAGATGCCCAAATACATCTTGAAGTTGTACACTGACAATGAGACAGTCTGATTGTGGTTGTGATTAGCTTTAAAACGCATTCAAGTGTATTCACTGTGTAATTCAAAAAGTGGCTTTCTCACTGGCTTCTGCCGTGGGTTAGCCATGGCTGGCTGCCAGACATCCACCCAGCCGCTTCCCACTTGCCTTGCTCAGCGAGACAGGAGAGAAAACAGGGTGGAAAAGCTTGTGAATTGAGAAGACAGAGAGATTGTTTTTCCTGTGACAGTAGCTGGCAAGTGGACTTGACCATGGCGTCAGTCCATGTCAGCTCCTATTCATGCTCTTTCCTTGTGCTATTGCCTTGCACCAGCCTGATCTCTCTAGGGCCTTACAGGGAATCTCTGTGCAGGTGCTTGGAGCTCCTGTTTCTCCTCCTCCCCTCCTGCTCTCACCTCTGGGCTCACAGGGCTGTTTCTCGCAGTTTTTCCACCCTCACTCATTGCTTCTGGACTGTGTTTTGCTCTTTCTTAACAAACGCTTTCTCCGCAGTGTTGCTATCGTGTTTGTTGGGTTGAGCAGTGCCCTGAAGTGGGTGGCTTGGAGCTGACTGGAACCAGCTGTGTCCAACCTGGTGCAGCTCTGGACACTCCTCACAGAGGCTGCCCTGCAGCCCCAACCAGCGTGTGGGCACCTGCAACCCCCATAAAATTTCTTCATAAAGGTCATTGTGTTTTCCTATTTCTTTCAGTAGACCTCGAATAATACTATATATAGTGTCATGAAGTTTATTCCTGCCAACACTGGCGGATGGTATGGGAAGGTGTACTGAAGTATAACAAGGTCCTGGTGTCTGCCATAGGCTCCTACATGAAGTTTCTTGCTGTCTGGGGCAAGTTGAGGAGATACTGAATGTGGCAAGTGGGAAACTCAGATCAGCTGCAGAAGCACAGAGGTGAATGGCTGGAGAAGAGGAGGAGAACATGCAGCAGAGAATAACTCGTGTAAATATGCTCACAAGTGTCTTAGTCCTGACATATCATCCCTTGTGTTTCCTGAAACTGCTGAGACCTGTGGAATTGCCCCTGGGGATGCAATGCGAGCTTTCCCTGGGCTCTCCGCTCCACAGCATCTGCCTTGGTTGCCTGGGCACAAACATCCTATTGATTGCACAGCCACGCTCAAGTGACCTATTTTTCTGCAGCCAGCCATGCCATAAATGACACTGCGTCTTTCTGTTCCTCATTCCACAGGGATCTTTGCTGTTTTTTGAGATTCAGCTGGCCCATCTGTGAAAGGAGGAACTAACACAAATAAAAGAAGGTCGAGTTTAGAGAATTTTTTTTCTCTCTTCTTTTAAGATGTGATAGTCCCTGAAATGTGGGGAAATGTGGCAGGTAAACCCCTTCTTTTTCCTGAAGGGGTGCATGTGGGTGGATTGCAGGGCATGATTTTATTTTACAGGTAAGATAATCTAGCGTGTAGTTGCTCCCACCTTTCTGCGTACCTCTGCTCATGTATCCTTATTGCATCCCATGTGCCCACTCTAGCACTTGTTCAGCCTTACAGCAAGCAAAGTGGGGAGGCTGGACCAGGAAAATGCTGAAATTAAATACTGAAGGGGAGGGGTTACAGTTGCCTGACCCTGGTGTCGGAAACCTGACAGGAATCTGTCAGTTTTACTGCAGGAAGCATCTGCACTGATATCAGGCAGATGTGGAATATTTAGAGTCAAATCAGCTCATGGAGAGTGGAAAAATCTCCCAGCATAGTCTTGGTTTGCTGCTGCTGCTGCCATCAGGAAGTATATAGTTAATCCTCAGGCTTACCATGAAGGCCAAGGAAGATTAAGAGTGAGGATCAGGAAAAAGTGACATTAATTCCGTTGGACAGCGTAACTTCCACCAATTAGTGGACTCACATACAGGTTTAAACAAGTCCAGGATAATGGGTAATGACTGAAGTAGTAGTAGGAGACTATCTCAGTCCTGCTAAAGAAGGGCAGTGCCAGTAGTGTCAACGAAAAGTCATAATTACCTCTTCATTAAAATACTTGAAGTAGACTTAGCAAATACAAGTAGAAGAGCAAAAGATGCTTTTCAAACTTTTAGCTTCCTAGTACGTTAGAGACCAGTGGTGTGGTATTCGGACAAGAAACATTCTTGAATCATCCTGGAGTCAGATCTGAGATTCC
Source organism: Chiroxiphia lanceolata (assembly GCF_009829145.1). Classification (NCBI taxonomy): domain Eukaryota; kingdom Metazoa; phylum Chordata; class Aves; order Passeriformes; family Pipridae; genus Chiroxiphia; species Chiroxiphia lanceolata. The sequence goes on from NC_045639.1 coordinate 66,143,737, forward strand.
TTATAAGGTATCCTTATGTTTTTTATGTTTCTTTTATGCCTGTTGTAGCATAGTTTCCAGATGGTGTGGAAAGCTGCAACTTTTTCAAATGTTTCAGAATAAATAAGACTTTTCTTATTTTAAGTCTTATCTTTTTTATAAGATGGTATCTTCTCTCCCAAATGCCTACTCTTCAGCAAAGCTATTTATACCTTTTGGCAATTCTCAACCTTTGGAGGCATGCTTATAGTTGAGAATTAATGCTTTGTATAAAAGTTCAATGACAAACACTGATCAAAGACCTGATGGTTCTGTGGGTAATAAGAAAAAAAAGTATGAAGTGTAGTGACCCAGCTGAAAGCACAAAAAGACATTGGAAATACCATTACTTCTAACTTTATTCCTTTTGCTAGTTTGGAAAGACAAAGATAACAGTTACAGTCTTAATTCTTCCTGTTCTCTCCGTCATCTGAAACACCAAACCGATTGAATAAGGACTTTTGTGTGGCTGATAGAATTATCGTAGTGTAAAGTTTTACACATTAAAAGCGGTTGTAGTTGGGTAGACAGAAAGACAAGAAGTACAAGTTTTGAGTGGAATTATCCTGGGTTGATGGTGTATTGTGTGAAGGATTTTTTTCTTTTTATCTGGTACTTTTTAATTTTCAGGGTGTTGTCTGTCCTTATATTGAATAGGTGTTAGTGGAAGGTGAAGAGCTAAGTGAGGGGAAGAGTTGTGCTCTGTGACATGGGCATTGGAAGTTTGTAAGGAAAATCTCTTAATGACTTACAGGAAGGAAGCAGTTCATCCTTTTAACCCAAATGTAATAGTGTGGGAACTCCTTTACATGATGTGCATACTTCTGTTAGCATGCACTAAAACTATAGCCTGGAGGCTCAGTCTCTGGTATGTTCCTATTAAAGATGCTGTTGTGTGTGTAATGCACATTAGACTTCTTTGACAACATTAGGATTTTTTCCATTGTTTTTCTTAAGCAAAATATTTCAGTGAAATTTTATTTTGTGGGAGTCTCTGTCTTCACCATTTATTTTGGTGTCGAAGGTACCTTCAGATCTGATATTTGACTACAAGGAGGAGAGAAATTATTAACTTTTTTTTAAAAGTAAGGCTGCTAAACTCCTTTATTTGATCCACTTGGAAAGTTTGGGAGCTGTTTAAAACCATTTAGTGTTTTTTGACTCATTCTAGCAGTTATGATCACTTTTCTCCATGCATAGAAGAGATTGAATTAACTCTTTAATCAGAAAGAAGGAGAACAAAGGTAATTCTGTAAGAAAAATGTTACAATGACAAACAACTTGGAGAAAAGCTTACCTGATTATGGTTTTAAATACCAATAAAACTAAGCTGTAAGAAGGGGTGAAACATAAATGGTAATCTGTGATCAGTAGCGCTTTTTTTTTGATACAAAGATGCAGCTGATCAACTACAAGTGCACAGCTTTTTTGTCAGACCCTAGGAAGTGACTGCATGTCCTGAGGGCTTACTGTTCAACATTTATATTAACTTTAAGCATAATTTAATGTGTTTATTTTCCTGGATGTTCCCCTCTTCCTATTGTAATTGATAAACTTTCTAAGTTTAAAAGGTAGCTTTCTCTTCTGCAGTTTCTATATGGAAGTGAATGGAAACTAAAAATATAATTTTGTGTTTCTGTGGGGTGAATAGTGCATTGAGTCCGAAGACAAACACGCAAGCCAGCAGAGCAGGCATGAGGTAATAGATGTGGTCTGTGTGCCAAATGTGAAATAAGAAACATCTGCAGTTTGTATTTTGATGTTCTGTTTTATGCAAATGCTCTATCTGGAAGCAGGAAACTCACAGGAGTGCCATCAACAATTGGACTGAGTTTTTGGTCTTGCTTCTGTGATGAAATGAAAGCAAACCTCTTTCTTTCCTGAGGAGGGTTGGAATTTAATCACTGAGTTGATGTTAAATAACTACAGCTAAATGCTGTGTGTGTATAAATTATAAAGTGTGTTAAGAATTTGAGTTCTTGTTTTATGTGCTTTCTAGAGTGGAAATCAGGAAGGCAGAGCCCATACTGTGTCAGTCTTAAGGATTTTGCTACCTTTTTAGATAACAGAATGCTGTGTTGAACACAGCTTTCTGCTAGTTGAACAGATTTTGTCCTCCTCAGTGTAGCCAGCCAGAGATTTATGCCTGTCTCGCTCCAGTTTAGAATGAGCCACAATGTGCAATTTGGCAGTAGTATAACCCTAGTTACTACCTAATTGCTGAGAGGCCTCAGACCTGTATGTTCCCACTCCCTCCTTGGCGCTGCTTCTTGTCTGACCCCTTGCTGAGCAAGCTTAGGAAATCAAATTAGCAGATAACCTTTTCCGTAAGCAGGAACAGTTTGTTCCTGAACCCCTTTCTGTGGGCTCTGGAGTGGCAGGGCTTATGCTGGGCAAGCAAAGGCGTCTGCGAAGGGTGAGCAGCCTTTGTGTAGCAGCTGACCACAAGATCCAGCCAGCTCTAATGTCAAACGGCGTTCTCAGCTCAAACCCATTTTAGCCAGCGGCATAAGCTGGCCAGCTGGACTCTTTGATGGAAAGACAGAGCTGTGCACCTCTTACTTTCTATAGACACTGGTGTGGGGGTTGATAGACGGTGAGCTACCTGATTATGTCTTTAAACTGCCTTGGCAAGATTTTCTAAAGCTCATCTATCAAAATGACGCATTTATTATTCTTAGTTCCCATTGTTCCTTCTAAATCACACACGTTCCCGCATGGGATGCCTTGTAACTTGTTGTCGTACAGTCCCGTACACGTTTGTAAAGTTACAAAAATAGGACCTTGTGAAGGTTCACACTGAAATACTGTTTTGTGCAGAAGACAAAGGCTTTATAGCTATAATTATCTATGATGAGAGGTTGTGCATTGAGCCGCTTCTCTAGGGGAGGAAAAACGAAACTGTTTAACTTTTATTAAGAAATTTGAGATGCAAAAGAAGCCAGAGATTTGGCTTCTTTAAATTAGGCTCTCAAGAAATTGAAGCACGAGTTTATGTTCCTTAAAATATGACCATAGCTAGGTTTTTGTAATTGATGTTGCCAATCACATGTATATGTATTTTGAGGATTTTCTTCTTTCTCTCCTACTTTAATTTTTCTCCTCTACTATTTTATGATGTTTTTCTCTCTCTCTGGTAAATGAATTCTTTTCCACATTAATAATATAGAGGACAGGTATGGGCCTTTGTAATACCAGGCAGTGTGTTATCAGGCTGTACAAGTAAAAATGTTGATAAAAAAGTCTCTCTCTCAATATTCTTCTATTTAAACTCTTGCATTCCTGTTTTTCTTTTCCTGCTTCCCTCTATATCTGTACATTTTTATCTTTCTGCATACTTAGGATTGCTCTAATCGGTTTCCAAATGAAAAACTAGAACTTGGTTAAATAGCTTGCGGGCTCTGTCAAGAAAGCACTCTAATATGAGTGCTCAGGATGAATCATACTTTAGCTCTCTGACACTGTGCTCTTGAGAAACTGAAATGTAAAAATTCAGTTGTTCAGGGCTGTCATTTCATCCCGCCTTACCCGGCTTCTTATTGCGCTTAGAGTAAACTGCATCATCCACCTACTCTGAGCTGCATTCATGTGAGAGGAGGGGCTAAGGCCTTCTGGTATCTGAGTTCATGGCCAGCTGGTAAAGCTCTGAGCTTCCACCACCTCCAGAGCGTTTGTGAAAAGGATCCTGAAATGGTCATCTGGCCACCTTCCCTGAAAGTCTTAGAAATCCTCTCTCTCCACTGTACTGCTCATCCTGGAAGAGAAGAGGTTTCATTGTAGACCTGGAACTTGTTTTGGACATTTGTTTTAATAAAAGTTGCAATTTATTTTGCAGAAGGATCATAGAGATGAAGTACACCTAGGAAGTATGTGTCTAGGTGGTTAGGCTTGGGATACCAGTTTTTAAACATTATTTTCAAAAGTATTTATTAAAGAATTTATCTGTCCAAATAAGTTTTCTTTTTGCCTTTGTCTACAAGGAACACTTACATGTCTGGATCTTTTTATCATGTCAGGATATCAGATTGACTGAATGCACCTTATCATTTGCTTCACCTTTGACTGAAGGAGGCTGCCATTGAGCCATTCTATTGCTGACTCTCAGCTTTTTTTAAAACCCTATATAAATATGTTGAAGTATGGCATCTGCTCTTGTGTCTACTTTTGAATAGGTTTTTTAGCATTTTAGGTTCACCTACCTCCATTTCCTTTTCTCACTGTATTGTCTTAGTTAAAAAAAATAGAATATATTTGGCAAAGACTTGTGCATGAAACATACACCGGGGTGAAGTCGTCTTTAATCTTTCAGCAGTAGTGATTTTACATATATGATGAGTAAACAAACATTTTCCAGTGGAAGTTTTTTTCCTACAATACAGCAAATGGGTCACTGAGAGACCATTTGTGGGTTTGTTTGTAGACTTTTCCTTTTGAAAAGATGTGTGGTTACTTAGCCCTATGGGACAGGGAGAGAGTGCAGAAGAGAGTCTATGACACCCTGAAGAATTCCTTGAGAAGAGGGGTCTGTGTAGGAGTTGGGATAAATTCATCAGTATCAGGGGATTGTGCAAGTAGATGTGGGAGAACGAGCTTGGAGGTGGGTTGTTTTAAAATACTGTTGTGTGATCTTCTGGCATAATTAGCAGGGGTTTGGGTAAAGGTACAGATGGTGAGGGTGAACTAATTAACTTTGGCAGTGTCTTTGGGCTGAATGCTGACTCTCTTTCCATGGAAAAGCTTCAGGCAGGCTTCAGTGCCATCCTGGCGTGAAATACTATTGTACAGCCTGGTCACATCCATGATGACTAGAATGGAGCTTTGCTTATTTGTCAGTTTTGATAGTACTGTAGTGAGATATCTCCTTCAGAATCCTTTGACTGTATAAATTTACACTGGCTGTCATGGGTGATTCACTTCTGGTCACAATCTATGTCAGTCATGGTGTGGAATAGAAAAATCGGTATCCTTAAGTTAGGATGTGTCTGTTGTGAGACCCAGTTAAGTCTTTGGCTGCTGCTTTCCATTCAGTGTCTAGGTAAAATAATAATGTCATAGCTGTCACTTAAAAATAATAATCTTTACATTCAAACATTTTTCAGGTATTTTAGGAAATAGATATTAAGATGGTGGTGTGATTATTTTGTATATGTATATCAAATGGGAACTGTGCATGCCACTAAAATTAGGAGTGGTAATGATCCAGAATTAACTAGGAGACTTTCTGCCAGCAGTAGCTGACAGCATTCTGTAACACACAGAAAAAGATACATGTTTTTGTGGAGTGAAATTTCAACAACTGTTCTCTCTTAATAAGTAATCTACTTCCTGCACTTAATATACTTGGTTGTAAACGGATCTGTTTTAAATGTCTAGTCTGGAAACACGGGACTATGTTGGTATATTTAGCTGGCCAAATTTAAGGAGGTAGTCAACTTTTTGTATAAACAAGGCTCCTTCTGAGATTTGTTTGGAATCTCGTGTGTATTTTGTCATGTTTGTTGATGGAAATTACAGCTGGGTAGGATGACACTACTCTTCTTTCTCTTCTGGTGAATCCTATGAAAGGTAGATTTTTCTAGCCTGGTAAAGAATGACCATAGTCAGATGGTAATATACAGTTTAGCAGCACAAATACCTCTTAGAAGTTTTTGCTTGCTTTTCTTATCCCACTGTATTTTGGGCAGACGGACACTAGCTGTTGATTGGCAGACCTGAGATTAGAGCAGCAGGGTAAGGCAGGTGTGCTAACTGAGCAGTGCAGGGGACTCCTGTGTATCTTCCTCTCTTATACTTGGTTCTTCTAGTGTAGGCTGTTTTCTGTGTGAAAGATCATATATTTGCAGAGAGCTGTTCAAAAAGGAGCTGGGGACCATAGAACAGGGTGCATAGCCATTGGTGATTCCTCATAACTTGGATTGGAAAGTTAGTTTCAAATAAAGAAAGTAATAAATTATTTTTTAAATAATGTCTTGGACTAACGAGTTCTATAAGGTCCTATTTTATGGGTTACTCACTGTTGAGACCTAATTATTGAGTCTGTTCCTACTATCTTGTTGCTTGTATTTATTTATGGTAGTGGGTTCAATCAGCTTTGAAAAACTTTCTTTCATGTAGACACTTGTATTTTTGTAATGGCCTTCTATGGAGTAGAGTCATCATTGGTTCAGCAAAGTAAAACAGTGATGCAGATATGCCATGAAATATTAAAAAGTGTAGACTCCTGGAATATGTTGTTAGCTATCTTTCTAGAAAAAACAGAGCACGTTTAGTGTCAGGGAGGCAAAGAGAAAGCATTTCTGGGAAGTGATCATGGGCAGCTGTGTTTTGTTGACATGCCTAAAATAAGTTAAAACCCACATACAGTTTACATACTAAAAATCTAAAATAATTGTCTTTCTTGGGACGTACCCCTTGTAAATGTAGAAGTTGCTCCTGAGCAGTAGAAGCCCAGGGAGAAAATGAGTGTGCTTCACCCCATGCCAGCCCCTGTCTATATCTCTGTGTACAGGTAGGTTGGCTGTAAGGGGAAGGCATTATCCTAATGGCAGCACTGTGGGCACTTTCCTGCCAGCTGTGCATCCAGTGGGTAGTGAGAAGGAGTGCCTGAGTGAAGAGACCCTTCTGGAGCCCAGGCACTGTGCAGATAGACTTGAGTATTTTTCCTGGAAAGCCAGATGGGATCTTCCTGGTCTGTGCTGAGCCAAAGCCAATAAACTCTTGCTGGCCTCATGCTGATCTGTGGGTAGCTATGGATGTGTACCAGTACTTAGCTCTTCAGGCCTGCAAGCTCAAGGATCAGGCTGCACGAGTTAACTTAGTGATGCTGAACTTCCTTGGGTGCAAAAGTGCTCAAGAAGGCATTGCATTAATTCTGTGTTGTGCCAGTGTGTCCTCTGGACCTGTGTTCAGCACCACACCGGGGGCTTGGTGTGTCCCAAGACTTGTGTAGGTGTAAAACTGAGAATAGACTAGAGCAGGGTAATCTATTTGTAATGCCTATTATTTTCTAAAATTGTAGCACCTATTATTTTCTCAGCTTACAGTACCTGTAGAGACCCCAATGAGGATGACTGTCTGCCCCCTCTAGTATGTTAACCCTTTTTGTTGAGACTAGTTGCACTGTGTTATTGCATTTTTTAGGATATATTGCACCAATGTTTGGAACGTGAGAGACTCTTGAGGTATGGTTAAATGCTGGAACAAGCTGCCCAGAGAGGGTGTTGGAATCTGTGTCCTTGGAGGTGTTCAGGACTCAGCTGGATGGGACCTTGGAGCAGTCTGTTCTCATTAGCCCTGCTTTGAGCTGGGGGGTTAGAGTAGGTGACTTCTGAATGTCCTTTCTTAAGTTACTCTGGTTCTGTGGTATTTTTAGCTCTTATTCCTCAAAGTTCCACCAGAGTGAAAAGTACCTCTCCCCTTTGGGGGTTTGCATATGGATGGTTATAGGTTCACGTACTGAGTATTTTTCTAACCAAGAAATCTAAAGGGTTCAACACTTAATACTGTGTTAATTTAACGTGCAGTAGTGGTAGCATTATCTACTGCATTTCTTTTAACGCTTTTTTAATGCCATAAAAGCTGAAATGTCACCAAAGTGTTGCATAGTGGAAAACGGCACGATTAAGGGTAAATCAGTCTAAATTTCTCTTCTATAAATGTGTTTGAAATGTCTCCTAAATCAGAACTGCCTCTGATTTAATTAGCTGGGCCTCCCATAAGTCGGCATTACTCTTGCTGGAATAGCTAGATGCAGCTTGAGATGTATGAAATGGAACTCTTGTGAAAAGTAGCCCTATTTAGAGGGGAAAATTATTGTTCCCGAAGCAGCCAGACTATTTAGTGAAAAATGTGCTGGATGGTAGGAGAGGCAGAAATGTCCCAGATTCCCACTAGCTGTATGCAAAACTTCAGTACATTAGGTGATGACACAGAGAGGATGGTATGAAGAATGACACCTGGAATGGTGTTCCCTTAGAATCTTGGCTGGTGCCTGTTTAGAGGGTGTGACTGGTGAGCCACAGGCAAGTGTGTTCATGTGTGGCTCCTCTGGTCTTGAAAGATACTCAATGGAATAGTTGAGACTCTAGGAGAGGAAAAACTAAATTTAAGGAAGAGAAGGAAATACATTACACAAGAAAGATATTGCTAAAGTGGAATGATATGGGAGGAGAACTGAGTGATTTTGAATACCAGGAGAAAAGATAGGAAAATGTATTAAAGGGAAGAAGAGGCAGTAACCTCAATGGAGAACAAAGTTGAGGCAAATGAGATAGACAGGCGTATTTAAGACCTTCAAGAACCTACTTACAGAAAGTAGACTGTTTTAGATGTCATCTTACAGTTAAATAGCCCATGCAGTAAGGAATTGACTGTGTAAGTAGGTATTTATTGTGTTCCTCAATTTACAGTTGACTTGGCAAGCAGCTGTTACCACTCTGGCTAGTAGGTCTAGTGATCTGGCTGCTATATGGGGAGTGTGTGTGTATTCATATATGTAGGGCTGGGGAGATATACATATACACACACACACATATTCATTTTTATATCCTTTTCCACACTACTTAATTTGCTGGAAAACGAGTACAGCTGGAATTAGCAATGATCTGCAGATATCATTGCAGAGTTAAATTGATGTTATGACTTTGGATGGACACTGCTGAAAATGTTTGAATGACCTAAAAATAACCGCACGTAGCGTAAGAGACATTGTATGTGAACTGATACTTCTTCATGAGTCATTTCCTGCTGAAAGTGCTGCACAGAGCTAACTGCTAGAGGGGCTGTATGTATGTGATTATATATAGATGAAGTGCAGCCGTGCTTTTTTCCAAGGTTCTTTATGTAACTGTTGGTTCAGAGTGTGAGTGTGGTGATCAGTAGTCTGCCTATAAACAATTCTCAGATTTAGATATTGGCTATTGGAAATTGTAATGGTTGTCTGGGGTTGTGCTCTGTGATATACATTCTCTTGAGGTTGACTATGAGAATACGTGGCCTACTTTAAAAACTCCTTGAGCAGAGGAACAGTTTGCTGCTCTCAATTGTGTTTCAATATGTAATATTTTAATAATTATTTGAATTAAGAAGATAACCAAAATGAAGCAAACTGCAAGATGGTTAGATGTCTCATAAACACAGCTTGTGTGCAGCTACGATGTGCCTTCTTCAGTTTGTAGTGTGTCTTGACCACTGAAAACTACTGATAACAGAGAAACGTAATGAATTACTTAAGGTATCAGTGTTGATGATTTCACTGCTGGCTTTATTTTATCACCTAGGTCATGGGGTTTATGCACAGTTGGAAATGACTGTATCTCACTGGCCAAATCTTCAGCTGGTTTCTGGCCTAACATTTGTTCATCTCTTTGTATTTGAAGGCATGCAATGCAAAAATCTGCTGTGAATTGAGAATCAGTTCTAGGATAGGAGTCATGTGATAGTTGTTTTGTTAATGTATGTGGAAGAATAGTATAAGGATCATGTTTTTAAATAGTAAAAATATATGTATTGGAACTTTTGGGAAGGTTTCACCTAGCAAAAGGATTTTAATTTTAAAAAAAATAATATCCCAAGTCATAGGCACAGTCTGACTCGAACTATGAAACGGAGGATTCAGTTTTCATCTTGACAGATATTTTCTTGTTGCCTTCTGTACTGTGTTTGTAATGACAGAATTCTGGCTTCCTTTTTTTATAGGCTCAGATTATTCCTCAGTGGGATGGTTACCTGGTACTGAATCCCTGTGGCAGAGCACAACGATTTCATCAAGCAGTCAAAGCAATCCTGTCAGAAGACACAGTATAGCTTCCGACAGCGGGGACACTGGGATTGGTACCTCCTGTTCTGATAGTGTGGAAGGTGAGTTGACACTTAAGTTTTGGCTGTTTCTGAGAGAGAAACAATCCAAAATGTTTTGAAGGTGTGTTTCCCAAAAGAATCAAAGCTACTGAACGCATGCAAGTTTTTTTTTTCTTCCTTGCTGGGCCAAATAATTGTTTCGGTGAGGTTTGATTAATTTAGTTCTGCATGAGTTGTGTGCATTAACTTGCATCTCTGCCACAAAGCTGGTACTTGTGTTACATCTTTTGATAATTGCAGTAACAAGAAGTGCCAGATTTATGCAGGGAAGTAATGTCCTGTACTACAGCACTTGATGAACAAGTAGTAAAAGCATAAAAACTTCTGAGGGAGTTTATGAAAGGACAGTACTTTCTGGTATTCATTGTGTGTGTCACATTGTGTGTGTCAGCAAAGAAAGCTTCTCATTGGGGCTGGGAGGAAAATGGGGTGTGTTGTGTTATCATCTTTGCCTTCTGGTGGTAAGTAATTTACGTTTCATTGCATGGCATTTGACACATAGTCCAAGGTCTTTGAGAAGAATAACAATATCTAAGGATTGTTAAAACTTAGTTTGGATTAAGTCATGATTACCCAAAGGCATTCTTGTTAGGGAGGGGTGCAGCCTCTAAGGTGGCAGCATCTCCATTACATTGGCACCCTCCCTATTCAATGTGTAACTGGAATTAAGCCTGAATGAGAAAGAAATTAGGCCATAAGAAGACTTGAGGTTTTCTTCTTGAATAGCCTTATTTCCCAGTAAGATTTTCAAGACAGATAACGACAGCAAGACTGTGATATACTTTTCTCCACCATCTTTCTATGTGTGATAAATTTTTCAAAAGGATAGCTGAAATGAGGAAGAACAGGAAGAATTACAAGAAATGAGGTAAGGAATGCTGAATCAATGTAAGACAGAAGTCTCTGTGAGGGACTGAGCATTCCTGAGGAGAGGTCCAAATGCCTCAGTTAAGTATATCAGGCTCTTTGCTCATGAGAAAATCCTTTCCACCCTCTTTGTGTTGCGTCTGTTGGTCGGAAAGGAACTCATAGCTTGCTTTCTGCTTATTTTCATTTCTAAACAGTTATTGGCTTTGGCAAAATAAAGGTTTTGCTCAGATATTCAAATTCTTGGGTGTAAAACTGAAACAGTAAATGGCTATTAATGCAGAAGCCTCATTGGTTGTTTTTTTTTTCCTCCCAGGAGATGTAGGGGGAATAAAGCACTCTAATGCTATGTGTATATATATAGCTTTACAATCACTCTCGGCCAAATGTTGCACAATAGTATTTTAAGACACAGTGTTTGGATTAAAAACATGCCCTTCCCTCTTCTGTTTTGAGGGCTTCCCCATTTGAGGGGTGGGATGAAGGAGAGGAAATGAAACAGCAGCTCCTCATCAGATGTTCTGTTCACTTCTTTAGGCAAGAGAATATCTGTTCAGGGCCAGGTGGGGGAAGACTGTGCTGAGGGGAGAGTGAAACAAAGAGGGGGAAAGTTGCCACAACAGGTAGTTCATGAAGTTTGTCTCTGGCAATGCTTGACAATGGACAGTTCTACTGTATCCTTGATGTTATCCATTTCCTGCCACCTTGTTTGTCTTTTCTACTACTTAAAGTTTTTTTCAGTGTTAAAAATAAAGAAGGGAAACCTAACAGAAATGAAAATTAATGGAAGAAGCATGTGACAGGCTTGGAAATAGATTGTATACCTACATACGTTTTTAGTGGAAGGGGTTGTTGCCTATGATACCTAGTTGTCTGCATTTCTCAAGCTGCCCCCTCCCCACATCCACAAAAAGAAAAGAGTATCATTGTCGTCTGTGAGGCTGCCAGGCCCGACTGGTAACTGCAGAGTTGATGCTGGCCATCTGCTGTCAATGTGCTGCTTGGGAAGAAGCTCCTGGGGCTTTTTCAGAGCGATATTTTTTTCACAAGTCGGCAGATTATTACAGTTTTTAACAATGCTCAGAAAATGAATTGTGGCCTTGCTATTTCCTTTATTTTATGTCCACTAAAACTGAAAAACTTATTTTGAGAATTAGGATTAATATCTGCTTTAATTTGTGAGGTTGCAGGTGAATTTATTTGTATCGATGTGTAGTTGCTAATAAACACAGTGGTGCAGGGAATGGAGCTCAGGTACATTTGAAATGTATCTTTACAGGTTTTCTTTCATGACATGTAAAATGTTCCTTCAAATCCATCCTCTTATTCATACTTCATTTTGGGAACACTTGTTCTTTTTGGAAATGCGGAGTTTCAAGAATAGGGACAAGTATCTCTTGTGTTTGGCTCAAACCTACATGATTTGGAGGGGAGATGGGTTTTGACATAGATAAGAAAGAAACTTTTTATGTTAAAATGTATTAAGTTGGTTGTTTGTATATTATGTTGTGCAAAGGTAGGAAAATGAGGAAATGAAATAGCTAGTGGAGTTTCACTGTTGAAACTGTGCAATGTTGATGTGCACTGGGAAGCTGAGGAGAAACATTTATAAACCATAAATGTGGGGATGTTAGTTTGGCTGAAATAGATCTAAAACATTTAATTCAGCTCTTAATATAAAGATATAAAGGTGTTTTATCTCTGTGTAGACTACAGTTCATGTGTTTGGGGGGTTTTATTTATTTATTTATTTGTTTCCTGTCAGTAAGTTGTTCTGGATTCAGATCAACTTTGGGGCAATACAGAAATAATTCTGCATTCTGTACGGAGCACGAGGAAAAGATTTTGATACAGTCTTTTCCAGGTTCTTTTCTTTATACACTTAACTCTGTAAGTCAACTGTGTTACTACTGTTTTCAATTTATCCTGTACAAGTCTGTGTGAATAGTTTACTCTGGGCATTGATTGCTGCTAAGTCTTCTGAAAGACCGCATGTCTATCCTCTGTTAAGAAATATGATGGAAGTGAAACATTGAGCCCTGTGATTCTGTTGGAAAGTTCCTGCATTTCTGGTAGAGTAGAAGGATGAATCATGTGCAATAAAAGATTTTAGGTGATGGCCAACAGATGGTCAACTATCAGTGAAGACTACCTGAATGGTCTTGTTCTTGTTTTCCTTCCCACTGTCGGCAGTGAAATTGGCAGACACAGCATTTGTGCCTTATGTTTATAGGGACAGAAGATAGCTCCCAACATCAGCCAACAGCTGTGCTGTGTGTAGGCCTTTAGATTTAGGTTGTCTCTTAAACTTCAGACTTTGACCGAAAGATTGTCGTTACTATTTCAGAACTGAAGCTAAAAGAGGAAACAAGGTTAAGGGGAGGTGGGTGGCAGAAAAAAGCCTCTCTTGTAATGAAAAAGTGCAGGAAAAAAGTTCTGAAAACCTTCAGTTACGTGATCTTGTCTCTTTGTCTAATTTGGAAGTCTTTCAAATGGAAGCAGATTTTAGTAAACTTCTAAATAATGACTCTTCTGATTTTCTGTCTACTTTAAATGCATGGTCTAGATTAAAGTGCTTCTCTTACAGTTTACAGTCTGTTAGAAAAAAGGCGTGGAATACTGTATGGAAATGTGAATGCATTCATGAAACATGACGTTTCCTGTTCTTCATCAGCAATGATAGCATTTATACTTAGTTTTTAATAGCCATTGTGATACCTGTGTATAACCATTCTTTCAGTACCACGTACATAAGAAACATGAAGTCTATATTTTAAGTATTATTGAGGCTGTTTTTATTTGGGTTACCTAATTAGAGAAGCAGGGTCTTAGCAGAAATTAAATGGGCTGTAAATCCCAGCAGAACCCTTTCCCCTGTGTGCATTCTGAGTTTTGCCTTTTGGACAGGAGGAATAATAACTAGATATTGATGTGACAAGATACAGGGCCCATGGTTCTTGCAGGCCAAATATTTTCCTCCATCAGATAAGCTTGTTGTGCAGTGAAAAGTTCCTTATAAAGCAGATCTTTCTCCCTTACTGTTAAATGCAATTCTTGATTTAACATTTCTGATTGCAAATTAATAGGCGTGAAAATTTATAGAATGTTGCTTTCTGGAAGAGAGAAATTGGATGCAGAGAATCAGAGTTATTACTTCTTTAGGACTTGATGTTCTGCTAGTTCAACTTTTTTTAAAAACTTTTTTAACAACCCCCTCCAACGACTTCTGTGGAATGCTTAGCTGACAGAATAGGAACTTGTTTTAATGTTATGAGACCCAGAGGAGTCTCTTGGCTTTCATTTTGAATGGAATATGTTATCTTTTTACGGGATTAAAAAAATCTAATTAGTTGAATTTAATTGTAGCATTTCTTGATACACCAGGGAACATGGTACAGCCAGCACCAAAGTTACTTGGTTTTGCTATTTCAAGCTCTCTTTCTTCTAGCAGGTCCCAAGCATGGTATTCTAACACTTTTTTTTTTCCATGAAAGAAAAAAAGAAAAGTTAATAAATATAACTATTGAATATAGTGAAAGGCAGAACTGAATTTCAGGAAGCAAAATCTAGTTATGAAGTATCTTGGGGGGGTTCTTTTAGTTTAGCATGCTGCTAAGAGTGATAGGATTGGCAATGTATAGGTGGAACATGCAAAGTTTGTGCCATCAGTTATGGTGTCACAAAAGTGCAACAGCACTAGGATTGTAGATCTTGAGAGCTGGCAGCTTACTTTGTGCTCTCTCTCTCTCTTGTGTTCTGTGAGCTTGAAAGATGATGGATTTTCAGAGAAGTCCCAGTCTTAATTGAGTTGAGGTTAATCTCTGTGCCCTTGGATCCTGGCAAGTATTGGCATATGTTTGGTAAAGTAGCTTGATTATTTGTAGGATAGAAAATAATTATGCTCGAGGCATTTTTCCTTGGTTTCCTTCCTCTCTGCTTGCCAAGTCTGACATTTGAAGCAGTATCCAGCCCTCTGAGTCAGCCTTATTGTGTTACTCAGATATTATCTATCCTGACAATCAGAAATGTGCACTTCACTTAAGGCTATATTAAACTTTAGTCCTTGCAGAAGTGGTTTTACCATCTCTTGCTAGAATGAAGTGTCTGTATAGCTGAGAGGAATATAAATATTAATGTTCAGAGCTTGGCTGTTTATTTTCTTTGGGGGTTTAGGATTTAAACAAAATTTAAACAAGGGTTATTTCAGATTCTAGTAACCTGTTTCTGGGATTTAAGGAATAGGAAAAAATTATGCTAATAAATTTCCTAAAATAAGACATGGAGAAGTTGCTTCAAACAACTTATTCCCTGTGTGTAGTCTGAATTTGAAATGGGCTGAAGCAAAACTTAAAGGCACTTACTAGTTTCACATATGAATGCTCTGCAGAGAGAATTAGCTGCTGCTTTAACTTCGCACTTTGCCTTCTTTTGTGATAGTTTCTCTGCTGGAATAAGCTTACAGTATGCACATGCTCACATGTCTCACATTAAAAAATAATAGCAGGGTTTTTTTCCAGCTAGTGGGAGTGTTCTGCCCAATGAACTCAGCGCATTTTGCCTTCAGCTAACATCAATACTTCTTTTTCAGAAAGATGATTTCTGTTGTTCTAATCAGAAATAACTCAGGGAAAATAAGTCGTGCATACTTATGATTTAGCAGCATTCACCTGATTACTGTGTATTTTGGAGCTGTGTCACTGAGTTGTGTCAGAATGAATGTGTTTAAGATGGTGTGAGGATCAGAGGAGCAAAAGAAAGGAAAAACCCCCAAAACTTCAGGGTTGAGATAAAGGCAGTTTACTAATAAAAGAAAAAGCAGACAAACATCAAGCACCACCAGCAGACCGATGTCCAGCCAGTCTCTGACCAGCAAATACTTTGGAAAAAACCTGCCCCTCAGTTTTATTGCTGAGCATGACATTGTATATTATGGAATCTCTTTGGTATTTCAGGTCAGCTGTCCCAGCTGTGTCCTCTCCCAACCTCTTGTGCACCCCCTCACTGGGATGGCAGAAGCTATGATGCTGTGTGAGTGCTTTTCAGCAATAGCCGAGACACTGGTTTGTTACTAGCACTGTTTTAGTCACCAGAGAAAAACACAGCACCACAGGGGTGCTGTGAAGAAAACTGACTCTCACCCAGCCAAACCCTCTACAATCTGCCCCTTACTCCATATCGTTTACATCATGCTTAGATGAAATATCAGGTACTTGTTTTTAATGAACTGTATTTTTGGAGTGTGATGGATATCTGGTATTTGATGAGAAAACAAGGAGCATCGTACTATGATCTTGTCTATATTTAGGTTAATATCATGAGACCTAGATGTGCCAATCATTATACATCTTTGCTGAGAAATTCCAGGGAGGAATTCACTCTGGAAACATTCTGTAGCTAGTCAATGTTTAATGTACGCATTCAAGTAGCATTTACTGCCTTGTCTGAAAAAAAATCACAGGACTCATTTTTAGTCTTTTGCACTAAAGACAAAGTGATGCACTTAGTGATAGGCCATAGTCATTTGGGATGTAGACAGCAAGTTGCTTATAGCCTGCTGCTGAGGAAGAAAAGACCTGTTGCTGCTGCCTGGAGTTCTAGCCTGGGACTTGATGGAGGAGACTGGTTGTATCCCCCATAGAAAGGTTTGTAAATCTCTGGGTTTTAACAGTTTTACAGGACTATCTGTTCTTGGAAGGCTTATGCCTCACTCTTAAGTCTTTATTCAACAGACGTGTTTCTACCATAATGTATGCACAGATAAAACCTTTTCTGGTGTAAAGTCCAGTTAATGTGTTTAATGGCATCCTTTATTTTAGCCATGGTTTCAGTGTAGTGATGATAAATAATTTCTGTAAAAATGTTCTTTGAAGTAGAACATAAAAGCTTCCTGTTAGAGAACCTGTTTCAGGGCCTTGCATGTGTTTCTGTGAGGTTCTGAGGTCAGATGGACTGTCAGTTTTGTCTGTATAAAGGCAGCAGTGAGAAAGAACAATGTGCAGAGGACACTTACGGGAAGTGTAGTTACTCCATCTCACTTCCTTCATCTCTGACTTTCTTCAGGTTGGGGGAATTAAGTATGAGGAAGTGAAAAAATGGGCAGCAAATGACGAAATAATTTGAATTGTGGGGACTGGTAATAGGAGGGGAAGGGGGAAAATCCTGCAAGAAAGCTGCCTGCTCACAAGCAGTTTGTTTGCAGTAACTTCACTTGAGTGCGGGTTGGTAACAACTGGCCTGTTTTCAGGCAGATTAGGTGCCAATTTGTTGCTTTTGGTATGCTAAATTTCTTGAGTAACAGTGACCGGTTTGTTTTTAAAGCAGTTACTATCGTTGTCACTGTGCTTTTTTTTCTTTTCACCATTTTAAATGTTTCTTACCCAGTCAGATTTAGAAGGAAAACTGGTGTGGGCTTTTCCCAATGCAAACACGGTAAAAGAAATCTCTTGGTTTTTTTATTTTCTTCCTTTTAAAGATCTGACAGATAAGCTTTCGGTATGACAATTGCGTTTGTGTCAGCTGCAGCCATGAAAGTCAGCATTGTAGAAGTGTAATCAGCTACACAGAGGTCATTTCTTTGCCTCTGGAAGGGAGGGGCCTCTCATTCTACAGTGCGTCTTTTAAATGAGCACATGGCAAATTTTAATGTATGAAAACTGGGAATTGAGATGACAGTGGACTTGATCTGTATTTTTGATGTCATATTGAGCTATCAGCAGTCTTCCAGTTAATTGCAGAGGTGTTTTGTTTTAAATAAGTTAAAGCCTAAAAAGTGGAGGCCTTGTATTCTCTTGCCACTGTAGGATGGTCACTAAACTGCAGCAGTGAGTAGCCTTTTGATTGCAGGGTGAGAGTGTGGACCCTTGTCTGTTTCTCCCGGTTTAATTTGAGAGGAACTCTTTTCACCTCTGTAACTAAATAATAAAAGAGCAAAAGTATCATGCTACAGATGGGACATATGAATAATCTGCCATTTTAAGCCAGTTGCTAAGAAAACCTTTGGATGTGTCTCCATTAAAAAAGTACCTTTTTTTGCTTTGTGTCATGATGACACATTCACATATCATGTGAATGATATGAAAGAAGTGATTAAACTTCAAAAGAGTAGGTTTTAAAATGGGGGTGTGTGTGTAATATTTTTTTTATTTGTGTAATAAGTCTTGCCTGCTAGTCTTTGAACTCCTTGGTTTTCTGCCTGTGATGCTCTTTTTATTTCACTTAAAATTTGGCCTGAAGTTAGATCTGTTTTATCTGGATATAGATCCTGGACTTGATTTTGTCCAGAATGACATTTACTTTAGAAGGCAGAAGTTGAGCCTCATCCTGTGGAAGGCAGAATATTCACTCCTGTGAACAGAATCTGTTGTCTGCATTTGACTTTATTTTTTTTCCTCCTGTTGTTAAGTGGTGTGTTTTTATACAATCACCAAAGAAAATCCCCAGCTCTTTACTGTGAAATCCTCCCATGTTCCCCACCCCCACAGTGTTTAAAAATCCTCTCATGAAGTGACCACATGGTGGCTTTGTGAAGGTTTGCTGGTTTATTTTAGTGCCCTCTGTTGATAATAAACCTCTTAATGTATGCTCTTGCCTCTTGACTACTTTGAAGTTGTTGAAGGACAACAGTTGCCATTAAAAATGATTTTTCCACTGTAATTTAATGTTCTTCTAGTGTAGTTATCATGCATAAACTTTTCAAACTATTATACCTTACTCTGCTTATAAAAATAAATACAACTGGTTAGTGAATAGCTTTTTACTGAATATTCAAGCTTTTCCTGCAGAAAAACACTTCTGAGGCATTCCTAGTAGGAAAGGTTAGTTGCATACGTCTAAACAGTATTTTCTCTGTATGTGTGTATTGTTTTAAAAATGTCTATTAAGTAGCAAGATCAGAAAAAAAAAATCAAAAGGCAGTTTAGGTGTCCAGTTAAGAATAAAATGATGTATGTTCTTAGAGGCAGAAAGATGATTGGCAGTAAAAAAATGCAATGTGTTTTATTCCCTCTAATGCAAAACATGTCTCTGACACCGGTCCTCTGTGCAGCATTTTTTAAGTTCTTGTAATAACAATGAAACCCAGAAAATATACAGGAGTAACTTCTCTAATTTTTGGGTCGATTTCTTCTTGTCTGGTATTGCTGTGATGTTCAGGAATTGCAGTCTCTTCTGTGCCCTGTTTTCTGTGCTGCTGTTCCTCCAGGCACTTAATCCTTGAATAGGAAAAATGGTAACAATAAAATATACTTGGAAGATGTTACTAATGCGTTACATTTGTGGATTGAATAAACATAAATTAGCATCTCCCTCCTTGTTAGTTGTCCTTACATTACAATTTATGCCTTGTTGCTCAATGACTGGATGATATTTATTTATTTATTTATTTATTTATTTACTCACAAGAGTAAAAAGAGGCATTGAACAGAAAGTTTATAAGGATGTTGCTAGCAAATTCAGTGGATTGCAGGAGAATCCCCACAAGCTTAGTGTCCCAGAAAAAAATCACATTCCTGTTTTGAGATGACAACATACTACCTTTGACAGTATGGCCCTGAAAAAGGGATTAGAAGTGGGGAAAAAACGTTGCTTTCATCCTGCCAGATAATAATTTAGCTGTGACATGACGATCACCTCTTAAAAGTAAGGCACACCTGGTACTCAATGCCTGTGACAAATTAGACCTGGCTCTAGGTTGGTTCCTTGCAACTCACCTGGTGCTTGATAATTTAAATGCCACATCCTAGCTCATCTGAAAATAGGAAACAAGTAGTTTAATTCAGATGTTTTTATTAAAATTAATGAGGATTTTAGTCTTGTTGAGAAAGAATTTGTGCTGCATATTTTCGTGCTATAGAATCATAGAAATGTGATTTGGAAGAGACCATTGGTGGTCTCTGTTTCCAACCTTGTGTTCAGAGCAGGATCATCATCAACACAGATCAATGGTCAGCCATGGCTTTCTCTTGCTGATTCTTGAAAACCTTGGCAGGCACCTCAGCCCCTTTGGATAACCTGTTGCAATGCCACAGGAAGTCCTTGTGAAGAATTTTTCCCTAATGTTTAGTCTGAACCTACCAAGCCACAATTCTTGTGTTGTTGGCCCTTATTTTATCTACTACTACCAAGAAAAGTGTGACCAATAAATTTAATCATTTGTCATTTATGTTCTCTTTTGGATGGGTGTGTTGGTTTTGGTTTGGTTGGGGTTTTTTTGTTTGTTTGGTTGGTTGTTTTTTTTGTTTTTTTTTTTGTTTTTTCCTGGCCAAAACTGTGTACTAGTTCAGTATTAACTCCTGTAGTTTTTAACAAGTATAAATATTATAGAAGAGAGTTTAAATATATGTATATATTTTTGAAGTATCTTGCATTGAATGTGTTTGGGCTGCTATTCTTAAACATACAGGATGATTTTATTCTTGATGTTGGTTTGTGAGTCAGAAGACTGTATCCTGTGCATTTTTAAGTTGTATGAGCTGTGATAAACTCTTAGTGGCACATGCTTTTCCATCAGGGGTTAGCCTATTGCTGTCAAAAGCTAAAATATATATTTTGTATTTTCAAAAGTATGACAGTCTTTCTAGGCTGATTTAAACAATGGCATTTATTGCATGAAGTGGCAAGAAGTTTTCAGTTTTCCTGTTACTAAATTTTACTGTAGGAGCATGTAGAGATTCTGCGCAGGATTATAGTTTATTGTTCTGTTTTATGTGCAAATTCTAGAGAAACAGATACTTTTTATCTGAGTGAGAGGTATTTTTGGATCAAGTTTTTCTGTAGAGAGATGATACGATTAGAAGTACTCGTTTCTTTCCCATTGCATCAGCTGTCTGCATGCACTCATACTTTGCTGTTGAGAGTGATGGCAAGGTTTTAGTTTTAATTGGATCAGCTTGAAAAGTGAATTAAAAATATGTTCAGAGTGCATAGAAAGGGAGTGGGATTCACTGGGGCATCATAATGGAGAAAAATGCTTACGATGAAAAAAAAATCCTTTGTGAAGAAAACACACGTCAGAGGGGTTGGAACTTGATGATCTTTAAGGTCCTTTTCAACCAATTCTCTGTTTCTATGAAAGCAGTGCAACTTTTTGTGGTGGTTGCTTGCATATCTGTTGTCTCATAGCTTCTGTAAAGGTCTGAGTGAAGCGATTCATGACTTCTGTAAAACTGGAAGCGAGCTGTCCCTGTGACATGCGGTCGGAACTGGATCTTACATTACTTTCTCCCTCCTTTCGACTCATGTTGGTACCACCAGCTTCAGTATTCCTTTTCAGCTCTCATTACTGGCCCATTTTCTCTCTCCTGAGGGAGTTCAGGGGGAAGAGAGGGGCTTGAATAGTCCCCAGAATAGGTATGCTTTCCACATTCAGACCTTTTCATGAAATCTCTCTCACCTTCGCCAGGTATTCAGATGATCTTACTCGCTGATGCTGAGGGGATGTGACAGAGGATTTCAGTACAGGATGCCCAGCTGGGTTAGCTTTACATAACAGCTGCTCCAGCTTGTTACTTTTTTATTCGTTCAGTGTCGGTTCCGTAAAAAAAAAGGAAAGTGGTAAAAGGTTGGTTCTGGTCAGACTTCCTGTTTTACAGTCTTTGTAATTTCTGATGTTCCTTATGGCTGAATTCTTGTAAAACGTGGGTCTTGGCTTGAAAAGAACAGTATGTGATGTCAGTAAGAGAAGAAGCAGTCTTTGATTTATACTGTTGGGATTTCAGCTTCTAGAATGGCTTTGAGATAGTACAGTAGTACTTTCTCTGATTTTTTTT
Organism: Chiroxiphia lanceolata; assembly: GCF_009829145.1. Lineage (NCBI taxonomy): Eukaryota > Metazoa > Chordata > Aves > Passeriformes > Pipridae > Chiroxiphia > Chiroxiphia lanceolata. The sequence continues at coordinate 66,165,246 of NC_045639.1, forward strand.
TTCTCCTTGTTTTCCTTTGTGAAATGAGGTCTAGAAATGTTGCATTATTTTTCTACACGTTAAGACTAATGTCAGTAAGTGACATCATCAAACTCTTGTAGGATAGGAAGATGTGGTATATGTGCAACCATAATGAGTGAATAACAAAAATCAAAGGGTTTGTGTTTACCCATGAGTGGAACTTAATTTTTTAATGGGAATTAAAATTTATGTATCCTTAATGGAAATTAGGATGGATTATTTTGTAGGGAGATAAAGAATGTGAAAAATTCAGAAGCTCTTAAGTACTTCTGAAGTTTTGGAATGAAAAGGGACTTTGAAAGTAGATAGGAATATTATGAATATATATGAATGTTTATTTTAGTTAGTACTGGCAGGTAGCATAGTCTAGTAGAATCAATAAAGCATGTGACTTACTGCCAAGAGTTCATGTTTATATGACTCTGGGAGTACTGTACTCCCATAGGAATAGTATACCATTAATTTACTGTAAAAGTTAAAGTTAATTAGACTGGTGCTTATATGGGTGGGTGTTATTTCAGCTTTTGGGAGGTAAATATGGGACTTGATGGAGAGCATGATATGTGTGGTGGAGTTCTGTGTTTCAGAAGTCTGATATCAAACTTAAAGTAGCATGGATTTTCTTCTTACCCTTTTCCTCTGAGACTTCCTGATTTGTGAGGCTGGTTAAATCAGTGTATCTTTTTACATGTGCTTATTAACGGGCGTTATATGCCTTTTGTGTGTGTGTGTATGAACTTGTGTGTATATATCTTAAACAGTTACCATGCTTGTTTTTCCAATGTCATTAATACTTTTGGCCTGTAAGAACTGAAAATATAAATTAAAATCTAAAAATAAGGTGTATTACAAAAATACAGGGTAAAAATATATTTGGAGTTTCTGTTAAGAAGTTGTTCTTGCATTCATTGTTTGTAATTGTTATTGATACAGTTGTTTCCACTGCTTCATTATTTCAGTATTCTAATTGTGTCTAATCTGCCTACAATGCTAGCCCAAGATGTGAAAGTGAATTTTGCAGTGGCTTATTAAAAGTATTCTGTGGAATGTGAGGCATGGTAGTTTTGATCATCAAAAATCTTATGTGTCAGCCTCTCTTGTGAAGCTGAGGTGCATCAATAACCTTACACCACTTGAGTGGGGATGTGAAGATCTGTGTGTAGCTTCTAAAATTGCTACCCTTTGCAGAGTTTCAGATTTCATCCTGGTAGCTTGGATGTGGGCTGAATGCCATTACAATTTGCTATGTTAGGGATTTACTGCTGCTATTAGGTAACCCTGAAGAACACATTAAATACCGCAGTGCGTAAAATGCATGTCTTGTGTTTCTCTGGGGTGAAAGATGACTTCAATTATTAACATAATTAGACAAATTTAATTTTTTTTTAATTTAAATACTTACTGGTAAGTATATGATTCAGACTTTCTGAGCTAGTGGTTATGGAACTGACTTTATTTCAGAGCAAGAGAGCAGTTCCTGATAAGCTGTTTTCTCCCACACCAACTTTTATGATATACTTTGTCCCCTGCTTGTTTTAATCCAGAAGTAAGATCTGAAATTGAGTCTACCTTTTTAAGAGTTCATTTTTAATTTCTGAAACCTACTGTGCTAGTAATGCCTTAACTGAGATGTTTCTGAGGCTGGAGAGCAGAGAAGAAATAGTTTTGGGTTTTTTTTGTTGTGTGGGTCATAGCACTGCTAATGTGCTTGGATACCATAGCGATGAGTACTATAAATATCCAAATATATGAGCCAACAACTGGATATAAATTTGTAAACACTAAATCCTTTCCATTATCAAAGGCAGCAATTGAAACATTCCCTGCTCTCCCACCTCTTACTCTGTACTCTCTACTCTTACTGTGCACATCAGAAAACAGAAGGGACATACAAACTCTGTCTTCCAATATTCATGGGGAGCACACATACTCTGTCTTCCAGTATTCATGGGGAGCAAAGAGAAGTGATCACTAAACCCTTTGAAGAAAAGCATAACTCAGATTGTATGGGTTCAAGCTTGTTAGTTGTCTATAAACCCCTCTGCTGTTTCTATATTATCTAGGAGTTAGTGTTCAGAAGTCTGAGTAGCAATACAGGTAGCAGCACTTCAAGTAACTGCAGTTCATATGTGATGTGATATGCTCTATTTGAATGAGAAGGACTCTGCTCAGTACTGCTGCGTATTCAGTGGGTACTCAGGAAGGCGTGTGGGCAGTGAACCAGCATCCCATTCAGGTGCTAGATAAACCTTAGGTAAACCTTGGGAATTGAGATGCCGAGCTGATTTTTAGAATAATGGTGGTCGACCCCCAGAACTTCACCAAGGAAGGATTTTTTTGTGTGTGTGTGTAGTGCCTTCTTTTTGATTTGAATGCTTTGGCATGTTTTATCTTAAATGACTGCAAAAATAATCTCAAATCCACAAGTTGGAGTTTGGTTGCAGTTCTGTTACCTACAGTCAGTCAAGTCTTTTAATAATCTAAGACTGCTGATGTAATTTGTAGCAAGTGTTGTGTTTCATTCTAGGGAGGATGAATTTGGTGAAGCAAATGGTGCCTGACATATATATGATTTGGCAAAGGAACCTGTGGTCTTTTGGGATGAGAAACATTCTGTTAAAACACTTTTCATAATTAATTACTTACATTTTCTTGCTTTTATGATTTAGTTGGATTTGTTTTAATTTAATTAGTGTGCTAATCATAAAATTTTTTAAGTCATTGTAATGTCAGGACACTAAACTCTATCTTTTCTCTGGCATAGGCAGTGAGAGGAGAAACAATAACTTTTGGAAATGGATTGCTGGTGAAAAATGGAGAAGCAGTAAAATGCTGTTAATTTTTTTAATTTTTGCTTTAGAAATTATTTACAAAGCTAAGTATTTTAATTAGCAAAAGCTGGGATAAAAGACTCTACTGGGCATTACGCATTTCTCTCCTGATTTGGTATCTGTTTAAGTCTTGGTTATAGTTGAAATCGGATCTTTCAGCCAGCCTTTTCAGAGGGCACAAATGACTTAATTTTCAGAACATTTCTAAAAAGAAGGTGACATACACGTTCAGATTTATAGTATATAAGTGTCATTACTTCATAGACAAACTGCTACCAGGTGAAGAAACGCTGTCAAGCATTAAGATCTGTATGTATATTCTGGGAAAACGTCACAGTGATATTATTCAGACGGTAATATGCATGAAGTTTGGGCTTTTTTTCCTCCTGCCTTTAAAATTATCCTTCATGGCTTCTTTAGCAGTGGACATATATGGATGTAATAGTTCCTGTCCAGAGTGGAGGCTTGTTTTTTTACAGTACAGAAATCCTCCTAAGAGTGTGAGCTTTGGCTGTAAATATAGCCTCTGAATTAACACTGCTAATTTTACCCATGTATTATTCACATTTGCTCAAACTGTCAACTGCCCTCCAAAAAAAAGTAAAATTAAGTCCTCAGAATGTGTGTGTGTGTGTGTAAGTTGGAGGTCCTGGAGGAAGAATTGTTTATAGGCATTACAGAAGCCTAAATCCCTCTCCTTTGCTTTATGCTGTACGTAAATCATGTATTAGAATTAGAACAACTTTCAGTTATTAACAGTCTTAGTATCATGGCTTCACAGGTATGTCTGAAAAAGAGAATATTAGAGATTGGAGTCAAAATGGTGAAAGCCAGATGGTGCAGGAAAGCAAAGGGTTTTCCACATCTGTTTAATTTATTGTAATTAGTTTCGTAGGATGGAATACAGTAACTTTTCCATATCTTCTTGTTGTCACTGTTACTTTCAGAAATGTTTCTGTTAGTTATAGGAATGTCAAATTCCTTTGGCAAGTATCAAGTTTTTGGTTGCTATAGGAAAATGCTGTGAATTCCAGGTGGGTCTTATCATCTTTTCATGCCAGTTTATTCCTTCTTTTTCTTCTGCTTGAATTTGTGAATTTTGAAAAGCACACATTAAACCAGGGTAGACAGTATTGCTCAGTGTAGAGAGCAGTGGGAGGAAGTACGTAAGATTTACCAAGTGTAACACTTTGCCTCCTGTTCTTAATTTGAGAAATAATGATAACAATGCTTAGTTTTTGAAGTATAAAAAATGACTTCTTCTGTAGGATATAGAGCTGTGCTAAAATCCAATTTAAGGTTAATCCTCTGTGACCTGAGCTGGGTTCCAGATGGTGACCTACATGTGGAGTAGGCTGTTAATTTTTTTATCAAAGCCTTAAAGTGTCCAAGATTGAAAGGTGTGATTATTGTATATTAAATGAAGGGTAGAGTAGCAAAGCTAAGAATAAAAAAGTTGGAAAACAGAGTGCTGGAGCTACTTTGGCAATATTGTATTTTACTCTTTTCTGTATTTACTTTATGGGAGTTTTAAATACTTGTTTTCTTTTTTTTTTTTTTAATTTCTTATTTAAATACATGTTTTTTCTCAAGTCTTGGTTAGTAATTATGTAGACCAAGACTGCTAGGTCCTCAGCAGACTTATTACAGTTGAAAATAAGCTACTGTTAACATGTTATTCTCTTACCATTTGGGGATCAGCATCTGAAGGGGAGAGACTTCACCAGTGAGTTAAGTTATTCTTGAGGCAACAGTTGAATTTTTGGGATCACTGAGGATGATTTCTGACCGTTTAAAAGGATTACTGCTTGATGTAGGCATTCCCGAAGTGTATTAAGTAAATTGCTTGTGGGACATTAACCGCTTCCAAAGGTGCCGGCAGTGGCAGTGCTGCGGCAAGGAGAGCTGGCTGTGCTTGGCGACCTGGGCTGACCTTTGTCTGCAGCAGAAGGAAGGAGGAAGGAGACAGACAGGGACAATCTTGCTACGAAGCAGTGAAAGCCATCAAGCAGTATCCTCCTGCCTCACTGGACCCATAGCAGCCTTGCTGCTGTGGTTGCTTAGAGCACCTGCTTCGGTCTGGAAAAGGATTTCTTTTTTCATCTGGGTGATGTACACGTGTGCTCTTACTGTACACAAGTCTGTGTGATTCTTGGAAGAGTTACCCATTAGAGGGCTGTCAAATATTGGAACAGGCTGCCCAGGAACGTGGTTGAGTCACCATCCCTGAAGGTATTCAAAAGACAACACGTAGATGTGGTGCTTAGGGCTGTGGTTTAGGGTTGGACTTGGCAGTGCTGCATTAATTGTGGGACTCAGTGATCTTGAAGGCCTTTTCCAACCTAAATGATTTTATTCTGTGATTGAGTTTGAGCCAGGGCTCCCAAAGTGGGAATGCAGAGGTAAACTAGGAGAATAACTTCTGTGTTTAAGGCTCAGCTGGGGGAGATCAGTAGAGGAAATGAAGCTGGAGTACGAGGCTGGGAGAGAAAATGAAGGTGTGCCCTCTCTTCCACGCTTGCATAACCTGTCATAAAGCTGAAGGATGCTGTTCCTGTTAGAGCTATTCTTGATGTACTGTGAACCAAGATAAGAGCTCAGTGGTGATCAGAATAGGTACCAGTTGACTCTAAATATGATATTTTTAATATAAAGGCAATCTTAGTAGGAGCAAGGATTAAACTGTAGTTAGTGGATAATGATCTCAAAAATGTAGCCAGAAACTCCCGTCTCCCTGAAAGTTGAAAGTAGGATTTAACCTTCTAAAGTTACTTGACATGGAATTGTAGGCTCTGTCTCTGCCTGTAGTTATGAATTAAAAGTAAAGTATTGATACACACCTTGGTCAACCACAGAGTTTTAACTGTATGGAATGACAGTGCTCCCTGGGAACCGTCAGGTTTTACTGTGGTCCCTTGGGTTTGAGGGAGTCTCTCAACTCTCCTCATGTGAGTTTCTCTTCACATGTGCCTCCTTTTCACTTCATGGCTTACGTGAGGTGGTTTCACTACTGAAGGGCATCAGCCTAGCTAATCTGGGAGTGCTGTTGTAGGAGATGGTAACTGAAGTAAATTAGAGAGTTGGGATAATATAAAAAATATTATCTATTTTATATTATAATATAATATAAAAAAATTTCCTTTGGAGACTGAGAAAGTACAACTTACATCTGTCTTGGTATAGAAAGGTGGAGGGGTAGATGTGTTTATGTACCCGCTACTGGATTTTCTCTTACAGAGAACAAAAATACCTAGAATTATCCTCTTCTGGAGGGCAGGGGTGGATTTCTGTTCTGATGGGCTAAGTTACTCCAGTTTTTTGGAGTCATCCCTAGGTGGCAGTGAAGGAGTAATGCCAGCAAGAGGGAGTATCTGGTGGCTGTCAAAGTAGGTGGTATTTGTGGGATGGGTATCTTGCAGGTTAGAAAAGGAAGGAGGACAGATAGATTGTGACATCCATAGCATTTTCCCCCTTTAGCCATTACTTTTAATGAAGGGGGATCCTAGGGGGATATTTGATTTCCTCATGTCTTCACTGTTAAGTGCTTGTGGTTGGAAAATGGAATTGGAAGCTGTAGATGGCCTTCATAAAAGGGCAAATGCAAGTTAAGATGAAGACTTTGAAAAAACAAAAAGCCAACCACAAAGGAAAAATTCCCCGTGGCAGTATAGGTTTTCACTTCTGTTTCAGCAAAGTGAAGTTGACTGTTTACGTGACTACTGTTCTGGAATATTGCTTTATCCTCTTATCCAGGAGGGCATGGGAGGGAAAATAGAACCTGTTAATCTAAAAATTGTTCTACTTAGTTACATAACTGTTTCTTAAAAATAGCTCTAGGTTGCTGGAGAAGATGGATAGATACTGTGGGATACAAATTTCTCTTGTTCAGTTGGTGCTCTTTTTGCACAGAGAATCCACATTGTATGTATACATATTTTTTTATTATTTTGTGGTGGTCACTTGCATATAACTCACATGTGCTCATACAGCAGCCTGTGAACATCCTGTAGTAGAGTTCTCTGTCAGATACTGTATATGTCATGGCTGGGCTTCGCAAACGAAGATCTGGGAAGGGCTCTACCCACGTTTGTTACAAGCGCGTTGGTGGCTAAAAAGGCCAATACAAGACAGGCACGTCTGGTTGCAAAAGGCACAGCAGAAAGACTCCTTAGATGGTATATTCTGCAAGGCACAATTCTTTCTGCGTTGTCTTTTCTCCTCAAGAGTGATCCTGCGTGCTTTCTCAAAGGCATCAGCAGCGTTATAGATGGTGTGTCTCCAGACCTCCCGATTGGAGGCCAGAGTAGACCAGTTATGATGATCAATATGGCCAAGGCTGAGATGTTTCAGGGAGTCCTTGTATCTTCTCTTCGGGGCTCCTCTCTTGTGGCAACCGGTGGCAAGTTCACCATAAAGCAAGATCTTAGGGAGGCGGTGGTCCTTCATCCTGGAGACGTGCCCTGCCCAACGCAGCTGTGTTCTCAGCAACATGGCCTCAATACTTGTGACTGCTGCTTGTTCTAGAACAGATGTATTGGTCACATAATCTGACCAGTGGATGTTTAGGATTGTATGAAGGCAGCTTTGATGGAAGCGTTTTAAGAGTTGCAGGTGGTGGTGGTAGATGACCCATGATTCGGATCCATATAAAAGAGTAGACAGTACTATGGCTCTGTAAACACTGATCTTTGTATTTTTCTTCAGGTGTTTATTTCACCAAACTCTTTTATGGAGTTTTCCAAAAGCCTTTGCTAACCTGTTGTCTATCTCTCCATCAATCTTACCGTCTGAGAAGATGATGCTTCCCAGGTTATTAAACTGCTGGACTGATTTGAGCTCTGATTGACCAATGGTGATATGGGGATGATGGAAGACATCCTGAGGTGCAGATTGATGGAGAACTTCTGTCTTCTTTAAGCTGACTTCCAGCCCAAAGAGCTCAGCAGCGTTTGCAAAGCAGGATGTTAAACGCTGCAGAGCTGCTTCTGTGTGGGCGACAAGGGCGGCGCCATCAGCATAAAGCAGCTCCTGGACCAGATGGTTTAAGGTCTTGGTGTGGGCCTTCAGTTGCCTTAGGTTGAAAAGTACGGTTCCATCAGTACGATATTGAATGTAGATACCGTCCTGATCCTCAAGGTCTGCCGTGGCCCTTTGGAGCATCATGCTGAAAAAGACTGTGAATAGGGTTGGTGCAAGAACACAGCCTTGTTTCACACCATTAGTTATTAGAAAGGGCTCAGAAAGTGCATTGCCATAATTGACTTGGCTGTGCTGATCCTCATGGAGTGAGATGATCGTTTTATGGAACCTGGGGGGACATCCTAAACATTCCAAAATCTGCCATAGACCTTTCCTGCTCACAGTATCGAAAGCCTTGGTGAGGTTGACAAAGGTTACATAAAGGCCTTTATTCTGTTCCCTACACTTCTCTTGCAGTTGTCTGAGGACAAATACCACGTCTGTGGTGCTTCTGTTGGCTCTGAAACCACATTGGCTTTCAGGTAGAATTCCTTCTGCTATAGCAGGTATTAGTCTGTTCAAGAGTATTCTTGCCAGGATTTTGCCAGCAATGGAGAGCAAAGTGATACCACGGTAATTTAAACAGTCTGATTTGACTCCTTTCTTCTTATCAAAGTGATGATACCTGCATCTCGAAGGTCTGATGGTAGTTCGCCTAGTTCCCAACAGCACACCACAAACTCGTGAAATTTAGCATGGAGTGCTTGGCCCCCATGTATAGCAGTAATAATAGCACCAAAACTGAATCTAAATGCAGAGAAGCACATCAAGAGAAAGCACTGAGGATGGGGTATCTCTTTGTGTGTGTGTCAGTTACTGCTGGAAAGTTTAACTTTGAAAATGACTGTTCAGAGCATCCTTTATTCTGTTGTGTTTCTAGAAATCACTATTATATTTGACTGTGGGTGTGTGATATCCTTGGGATAAGGAGGCAAAATGCATAAATCAAAAGGTTTATTGTATTCTGTTAAAACAAGGTCATTCTTTTAAGATGTACTTCTACTTCAGCATGCTCAGTTTTCTCATCTGAAGAGATTTTTATGTAATTTAGGTTATCCTTTGTCTTTGTAGATTAATTTAGCAGATGGGCATTGCAAGCTTAGACCAATAGCAGTCATAAATAACTTGTTTTCAGTGACTGATACAGAGTAAAAATTTGCTCTTTGGCTTACCTGCTATTTACTTTAGACTTTCTGTTCAGATACAATCTGCAAAATATTTTCTGCTTCATTAAATATCCCATGGTATTGTATTTGTCTCACGTGCTTTTAATGAATCCGTGCTTTAACATTTCTCTAACTTTGGCATCTGGAATAATTGAGTACAGTAAGGAAAAACAGAATAGTCTTGAGTAGTTGACTCTGCTGTAATTTATTTTTCTCTGCTGCATGATCTTTTCCTGTAAAACAAGTTTCACCTGCTGCTTTTTGAACTGTCTTCATTAAAGCTGTCCTTGTTGCACAGGACTGTTCTGGAGTGGCAGCATCCCACCTCTGTACAGTGCTGCTTTTCTTTATGGTCCCCTATTAGGTCATCTGAATCTGGGCTTCATGTAAGTGAGCTAAATTGACCCAGATCTGGCTCAAGAGTAGAAAGTTACTAAATTTGTTTGAAGATGTTTCTCTTCTGGAGTTGTGGATTCCCCATCTGAATATCATTAGCCTAGATATCGCTAGGTAAACTGTCAGTTCATAGAAATATTATGAGACAGTATTCTTTTTTTGTATCCTAAAATATCAGTTATGTTGAGATTCCTTAGGCAGGACAGCTATGTGTGTATTAGATACACACTTGGTGTGTATCTAATATACAGGGGACTTAAGTGTTTACTTTTTTCTCTCTGCATGTATATACATGAGTGTTGAGTCCTCAGCTCTATCATAGCAAATCCCAGGAGGTTTACTGTACCATTCACATGTGTTTGCCTTTTTTGTTTGCTTGTGGGGTTTGTATTTGTTTCCCCCTCTTGTTGCACTGGCCTGGTACAGTTTTCCTGAAGTCAACTGTTCCAAAACACAAAATGTTGTTGGAAGCTTTTGTTAAGCTTCATTTGTTGAAACATGTGAAGTTTTAATTATTTGAGTCTTGTGATAATTAATACTGCCAAACAGCTACTTTAAAGGAACTTTTTTTTAAAACAGAATGTGGATAATTTTACTTAATGTCTTCTTGCACAAGAAAATCCCCAAACCCACTATATATTTCAGGGAAAAACATTCATTTTTAATGAGGAGTGTTTTGGATGACAGGTCATTCTACCAAATGTCTTCTAACTTCAGTTAGTATTGGGAACTTTGGTCTCAAAGGTGGTGACTTCTGTGGCACGCAGGAGAAAACTAACGCCTTCTACTGAGCTTGTCTACTGTGTAATGTTTTTTGAACTGATCACATATGATCAAAAAAGCTGAGGTATGATCAAAAAGGCTAATGTATGATCTCTATTGTGTGCTACATTTTGTCACTGATTCTGTTTGATCACCCATGTGCAATTCTTTGGGAAGATGCTCAGATTGCCTCTTGTCATCTGACTTTAAGTGATGGAATTAAGAATTTTGGCTCTTGAAATAGGATGTGGAATGCAGAGATTGATTTGTAGTACTAAGGTGAGATCGTATTAAGATGTGGTCCATTGTATCATTTAGTTGCATGTCCTTGCTGCTGGAATCTAAGAACTTCACTAATGAGGTTTTTGCCAAATCTCCTGTCTCAGAAGGTGTGGTGGGAACCTGATGTTGGTGTACAGGGGTGACCTCTCAAGTGTGGGGCAGTGCTTTAAATAAATCAAAGCTGGTGTCTTCTGTGTCCTGATGAGAATTGATCAAAGAGCAAACTTCTGAAAGAGTATTTCAGTACCATAAGTACTGTAACTTAACACAGTCAAACAAGTAACTTCTGCAGGGCATGTTCCTTGTCAATACTGTGTTCTGGGGAAATGGGTAAATCTAAGTGAAGCAACACAACCTTTTGTGTGGTAAGCTAAAAACAGGATGTGAATAATATGAAAATAGGGAAAAGTGAGTAATTTTCTTTACAAGTAAATACTTTTCACTTGCTCAATGAGGAGGTATAATTTCTCTTGTTCAGTGACAGTTTCTGTGTTAAGCTTCATTAAACTTTAGAACATACATGTTTCCCACTCCCCCTTTTTTCATATTATTTGCAAATTGAGAGTGTTATCCTCACGTCCTACACTGAGTAGGATTTTTGCTACCTTATCACTTCTGGCAAACAAAGGAGAAGGTGTGTTTGCCTGTAGGGTGTGGAAATGAATGAGATGTCACAAATCAGGGGAAAAGTAAACTCATAACTGTAGAGGAGGAGGATAACGAAGATGGATACCAAATGGCCAGGCCATAATAAATTAGACTGGATATGTTAGGCAAGTTTCTGTTCAAGTATGTTCGTTTGTATGTAGTGTTCCTTTTGTTGGTAAGGATGCCTGAGAAGCTGTTTGCCATTTGCTGGAACTCAGTGTTACCTCTGCATTTCTTTCCTTAAATGTGTGTATGCTACCCTGCTACTTATGCATTGCAGCTTTTACTTTTTCCAGCACAGCTTTCTGCTCTAATTACTAAAAATCCTTTAAATTCCTCTTCTAGTATTTTTTTTATTTCTGTACTTGTAAGAGGCCTGCAAGGCTGACCTACCATTTATTCCTTCTTCCATGTCTCTACAATAATGTTGCTCAAGGGCTAGTAGCTTTACCAGTATTTTGTCTGAAGGAAAGTCATAAAAGCAGTAAAATTGCTTCAGTTTTTGAAAATCCTGTCTCAGCTGCAGCCTTTTAAGTTTACATTTGTATTATTCAGGGTTGTACTGTTTGAATTCTTTGTGAATTATGTAGCTTGTAAATTACTTCAACTTTTAAAACTAGCAAGTTTTTGGGTATCAACTTGTGTTCTTTTGGTATGCAACACAGTAGAAAATCCTACACAATTAGTGTGAAACAAAGGAGAACTGACTTGTAGTTTGCTATCCACATCTTATGTAAAAGAGTTCTGATTGCTACTGGCGATGCAGTGACTGGTGATGGTAGAAGGCAGTGAACTTGCTTCTTTTTTTCCAAATGAATTGAACTTGCTTCCGAACACCACGTGACTGTTTCTGCTTTGAAGACATAAATGTGACACAACCATCTCAGTTTATTGGCAGTAAAGTATTTAATGTTATTTTAAATTAGCATTAATTAGTATTAAATTATGTTTTGCCTCTAGTAAGTTTTTTTTGTTACTTATTCTTCTGTATTGGTTAGTTGCTGTTGAAACTCAGTACTTTATGAGAAAGGATTCCTAAATATTGTTTGTTTATAAAGAGCTTGTTAAATGTCTGAACAGTTCTCTGCTGTGTCTACAGTGCTTCCTTTTCTGCTACAGCTTCCTATGATGCATGTTTTTATTTATTCCTTGGAAGAGAGTTATTTGCACTGATTTCCTTCATTCATTCACCTCATATTTTGACATCATAAACTTGAAGTAATATGAACAGGGCTTGTAAAAAGAATGGTGAATATTTCTAGACAGTACAAAAAAACCCTCCCAAAAAAACAAACCAACAAAACCCAACCAAAACAAGTTAACCAAGCCCAAACCATTCCTGTGACTGCTGCTGCACCCGGGAAAGGCATCCTTTTCCTTCCAGAGGTCGACTAGTTGGTCTCTTCAGGGCTTTTTGCTAGGACTGGCCTCCTGCCTGTCCATTTTGAAATTGTTTGGCTCATCTGATTATCTGTGCTTCATTAAGGCTGGTCCAGTTTGTGAGTAGGTGGTGGTGGGGAACAGACATGTAGCATAAATACTGCTTTCATGGTACATCATCCCATCATCAACCATTTTCAACCAACTCCCAGAAGAGTTAGACACTTCTGTTGTTGGAAGCAGCTGTTTTGGAGATTTCCAGGAAGCAGCCACGTGCTTGTGTGATAGATTGAAGACTCATGTCCCCTTCAGTCATATGTTGGATGCTGGAATTGCTTGTGGCTCATTGCTGGGGTCTATGTAGTTAAGAGTTACAGAACAGTTCACAGGAACTGACATCCTATGATGAATGTGAGCTTTCGTACACTAAACCACAGCCAGATTCAAGACCTTCAGTTTGTGTAATGGAGGCTTGACTTCTCCTGTTTATCTTCTGCTCAGTTATTAAGAATAGTTTGGTTTATTTTCCTTAACTGGGGTAAACTGTGTCAGTGTTTTGGGGGAGTGGTAAGGGAGGACAGGAAGCGAAGGTCATCTGTTTTTAATACTGGTGTTTTTCTCCATGGTCAGGGCATTCTAATTATACCCTGGATAAAATATCAAATTTCAAAGTCCTTCACACAAGGAAGGCTCTCTGGTTTTGGTGGTGTTAGATACACGTGCATCCCATAAACTTGTGTATCAAATGATTAGTATTGGGTGACTGTATTAGCTGATTACTCTGCTGTTGTTGATAATATCTTATTTGGAGCAGTGAAGAATTTGTCCCGTGCAGAATTATATCTTGTAGATGGGAATTCTCATAGCACTAGTTTCATTTTGCAGCTAAAGAAGTTGTTTAGGGTTACAGTGAACCTTTCCTGACTCATCTGTTTTGACTAACTGTTTGACCACAGATAAGGATTTTAGGTAGCTGAATGATGGTGGCGTGCATCTGGCCTGAGAAATGGCCTCAGAGATTTTTCTTCCAGTGACGTAAAAAGCATAGCACAGAAAAATGTAAAAGAGTAGGAGGTGTTCATTAACTTTATATTGGAAGATTTCTTTCTTCATTCTCTCCTTCAGAAGAAAGTGTCTGCTGTGCTTTCTCTCTGTGATTAGTTTTTTTATTAGGACCAAAATTGATTCTGTTACATTATTTTCTATGCCAGATATGCAGTGATGAAATAGTTCAGGAGTGTAACACAAGATGGTAAGAAAGCCATGTGAAATGTTCTTCATTTTTTTATTCCATCTGCTGCTACTATGTGGTAGATATCTTGTGGTTTTGAATTAGCACTTCTTCAATTTTCTTATTTTTGTGGGTTTGGAAGTATTGGATCAGGTATTAAAATGTCATACCTATTAGAAAAGTGCTCTAGGAAATTTTGTGGTGGGCCCCCCAAAAAGTTAGTAGGATAACGGAAAAGCAAAATTCTTCCTATAATCTTAATTCTGCTGAAAGAAAAATCAGTAGCATATAGCTCCTTTTTTCCTTCTTGTCTCTTTCAGTTTTCATTAATGAGAGCAGTCTTAAGCACTGAAAGACTCTGGAGACATACAAGCCATGCTTGAGAGTGTTTGTAATCTTCAAATAAATACCAGCTCAGTGAAGTAAAAATCAAGTAATCCTGAAGAGAGAGAGCTTTCAATTCAAAACTAGGCATTTGCTTACCCCTGCCTGTATGGAAGGGAAAAACCTGCTGCTTGGATGAAGTAGTCTTTGGCAGGATTTGGCCAGATGGCGCTTATTCCTGTGGCTATAGAAGAAGTAATGTCTTTTAAGTTTCATGATGCTTTCTGTATTCTCTCCTGTTTTCAATGAAATTTATGCATTTCATGCTTTTTGTGCTGGGAGATGTTCCAGAATGCAGACTGGCTCTCTTTCCAGCCGAGCCTGCAGGCAAGGCAGACGGAAGCAATATGCTCTAAGAAGAAGTGTGAATTTTCTCATATATTTCAGTGAGGGTTAATGGGAAGACTAATTAGGACACTTGAAGCCAAAATTACTGTGTTTCACTTTGAGAGAAATTATTGGAGACATCCATCAGCTGTAGTTGGATATAAGTGGCATTCCAAGTTTAAATCTACTGAAGAGTTTAGAACTGGAAGTGAGGAACAGAAGTTAAAAACTGACTCAAAATTAATTAATTTTTAATTTAATATAGAGTAGAAGAAGGAAAAATAAAAATCTACCACATATTAATAACTCTATAATCTAATAAATGAAGGAGATCATATACTTCTAATTATTATTGGGTTTAATTTGCATTTGAAGACTGTGTATAGGTAACATTAAGTCAGTATTTTTGATTGAAAATAATGTATTAAATACTACTATGTATTTTTTTATTATTTTAACTTTTACAGATACATGTATACAGGATTTCTTACCTTTCTCTTGCAGATGTGATATTTCTACTCCTAGAAATCTGCATAGCCTAACACTTTATTCTTTTTGAATCCTAATATACTTTGATTTTCTTTGGATATAAGAAAGCCTGGGACTGCTGCCTTTACTGGACTGACTTTGTGCTGTGTCAGACTCAGCTTCTGGGTAAGGCACAAGACAAAGGTTAGTTTTCTTTGAGTGTTACAAAAGCAGCAACCTTTAGCTAGGGAGTATGTACAAGAAGAGATGCATTCCTTTCTACTGTGCTATTTCCATCTCTACTTTGCCACTTTGCCTGGGAGAGTAGGAGGAGATCAGGAGTCTCTTCCTATTCTCCTGCTGTATGTTTCCCAAAAGCAGGACTCTAAGCCTGCGCTTTTCGTCTCATAATGCATAGGTTTGAGACTCCAACTCCATCAGGCCACAGACCTCTTTTGCCTTCTTGTCACTGCTTTGATGTCCTCAGATGTCTATTTCATTGCAGAGCAGGACTGAAAGCTGCAAGCCCCTGCTGACAGTGTAACAAGATGTACCCACTTTGTGGTGTCTTTTTATGCAAGTGTGTAATGAGCTATGAGGGAAGACAAGTGGGCAGAGCTGAGAGAAGCTGATACTGTACCTCGCACAGGCAAATTGGTTACCTGTTGTGAGCATATCACAATTTTGGAAACTAATAGTGTTGCACTATCACAGTCTCCACTGTTGCAATATCTGTGGGCACTGATGTGCTTGGTTAGAAGACTGCAATTCCTTCTACTTGAAGTGGCTTGTGTGCTTTCTGTCTTCCCCTTTAACATGTCCCGCCTCTTGACCAATATCAAGACAGAGAGAACAGACAAGAAAAATGTTTCTCTCTGCAGTATAGAATTTTTAAGGAAGAAGTGCAGGGAGGAGGGAAGGTCTTTCATTTTGCGTGTAAAAAATATTACCCCACATAAATTAGTAGCACGATTAATCAGGTAACAAGCTCGTAGTATTCTACTCTCCATTTAACTTTCTCAGAGAATTTCCTGAGTTGGAAGGGACCCACAAGGATCCCTTGGGATCCAGCTCCTGGCTCTGTACAGGATGGTCCGTGTGTGTATTCTCTGGCCATTATCAGCTCTTAGACTGTTGGTCCACTTGATCCAGCTCTGACAGTTTTGTCAAGTCTTAAAGAGAGCAATGTTTTGTAACTACTGTGGAATTAGGTGGCTGGGTAGAGGGAAGAAACAGTGTGGTGTGAGCTTATGCTTTGAAATGGGAGAGTACATGGTGGGGCAGTGACTCATTAAGAAGCAGGAAGGCTTCAACAAGATTTTCTGCCTTCTTAGGAGCCTTGGCATTAACTGTGTAATAAACAGGTAACAATCAAGGAACCGTTTATTGTTTTGTGGACTATAATGCATTTTTGTCATGAAGAGTGTGACTCTAGGACTGTATTTTTTGTGTTGTGCTGCAAGGAGTGGGTAAATCTGGTCCTATATAGGGAGGAGTATTCACATTGGGGGTAAGGATATCTTTATTTTAATACATAGAAAAATAAGTGCTACCATTTTAAAAAAGTTGTTGCACCACTGGAAGCTCTCTTTTTTTTTTTTTCCTATTTGTGGGGTGGTATTTTGAGTCAAATATATGCTTTGAAAGTGTGCTCAGTTAATAATCTGTTCTGGCTTTTACCAAATCACATTAACCTAGTGTAGCCATCGAACTGGGTATGCCAGTTGTACTTGCTGAACAATTATTTTTCCCTCTAAGTTGTCCCACTATGAATTCTTGGACCAGCTGACAGATCTCAAAGAAGTAGGTTCTCTCTAGGTTAGGATAAGAGAAACAAGAAAAGTGTATCCATCTTGCTTTTGGCAAAAAGGACACCAAAAGAATCTTTTAATTAGAGCGACTTCATTCTGTCTATCTGCCATTAACCTAACGAGCAATATGAACTTGCTAAGGTGCAGCCTTGGAACTTGGCGAGAGCTGATCCTCTGATGAGAGGATTAGGTGTTTATTTCTGTTGTCCACAGACTGATGCTAAGCACATGTTGCTGGGTATGTGAGAGCTCTCAGCCAGTCCCCAGTAACCTCTCCTTTACCTCTGTCCTTTGCTCTCCTGTCCCCTCCTGAATAACACCTCACTGATTTCTTCATTCTTGATATTTTGGCTTGGGAAAGATTTTAAAAATTAAGATACACGCAATTTTGGTGTGGTGGTGTATTTGGGGGTGTAAATACACACACACACACTCTCACTCCTCCTCCCCCCACACCTGTTGAGACGGGGGAGAGAATTGGAAGTATGACAGTGAAAAAACTCGTGCGTTGAGATAAAAACAGTTTAATAATTGAAAGGAATAAAAAATTGTAAGGAAAATTACAAAGAGAGAGAAATAAGAACCAGGAAAGCTGCAAATGAAAACAGTCACCACCAAATGAGTGTTACCTGACCAGCAGCCCCCCAGACCAACTTTCCCTCTAGTTTTATTGCTGAACATGATGCTATATGGTATGGAATATCCCTTTGGTCAGTTGGGATCAGCTGTCCCAGCTGTGTCCCCTCCCAGCTCCTTGTGCACCCTCAGCCTCCTCACTGATGGGGTGGGATGAGAAGCAGAAAAGACCTTCATTGTGTGTAAGCACTGCTGAGCAGGACCTAAAACATCCCTAAGTTACCAACAGTGTTTACAGCACAAATCCAAAATGCGGCCCCATACCATCTACTATGAAGGAAATTAACTCCACTCCAGCCAAACCTGGCACAAAAAGCATACTTTGAAGTCAGTGAGATCCAAAAGGGATGAACAGCTCTGTCCAAGTGACCACTGTTAAACTGATTCCTCTCCAGCACTACCATTTTACAAACTGCATTTTGTTAATTGTTTTGCCTTTAAAAAATGGGAAGAGGGGCAATGGAAGAGGAACCAGCCTTGGGCTCCAGAATTGTGATACCTCTGCTATTTGTGCTGTAGAAGCTACTTTGTATTATCTGGTCTGAGGGAGAAATCCAGCCTGCCCCCTTAAAGCTGGGGAAGGAACAATTCTTTGGCTCACAGCCTGAGAATTCTATATGGAACTGCTCTTTCCACTGCTTAGTCATCATCATGGCTGGGCTTTGCGGACGGAGATCTGGGAAGGGCTCTACCCACATTTGCTACAAGTGCACTGGTGGATAAAGAGGCCAATATGAGATAGGCACATCTGGTTGCAAAAGGCACAGCAGAAAGACTCCTTAGGTGGTATATTCTGCAAGATGCGATTCTTTCTGCATTGTCTTTTCTCCTCGAGAGTGATCCTGTGTGCTTTCTCAAAGGAAGCAGCACCGTTATAGACGGTGTGTCTCCAGACCTCCTGATTGGAGGCCAGAGTAGACCAGTTATGATGATCAATATGGCCAAGGCTGAGATGTTGTTTCAGGGAGTCCTTGTATCTTCTCTTTGGGGCTCCTCTCATGCGGCAGCCAGTGGCAAGTTCACCATAAAGCAAGATCTTAGGGAGGCGGTGGTCCTTCATCCACTGCTTAGTACACTTTTCTTTTTGTAATGATGGCAACTGAGCACAACACATTTCAAAATCTCCCAATTTAATTAGTTTCTGTTCTCATAATCTTGAATTGTTTAAAAGGCCCTATTTTGTCAAGAAACCTCTTCTATTTTTGCATTTCACCTTGAATTTGATGATTTGTCTTGTTGTTAATGAGTTCTGTATTGTACTTATTTACATGATAAATCTCTCTTCACAGATCATTCAACTTCAAGTGGTACATCCTCATTTAAGCCCAGCCGATCACTGGTTTCCATTCCCACTGCCCATGTGATGCTGTCTAATGCCAGCTCTTCACTTTCCAAACACAGGGAAGCTTTCAAGTCTGATGGCTCAAAATGGAGCACAAGCTTTGTACGGTCAGGAGGAGGCAGAAATCAGGGTTCACTGGACAACTCCCTTGACATGAAAGATGCAAGACCTGTGAGAAAATGGTCCTCCTTGTCTAAACTCAGCTCACCAAATACCTTCAGCCAAGATGGTAGTAGTCATTCGGTGGAATACAGGGCTGGTACAGACAAAGCCGTGTCACCCCAATTAAGGACAAATGGGCCAAGTTGTTTGCATGACAGCATGGAGTTGTTAAAAATTGAGGACAAAGAAATGGGGAAAAAACGATCTTCTCTACTGGACTGCAAATATAAATTTGAAACGTGCAGCAAAGATGATTTTGTTTCAGATTCCCCAAGTAGGAGACATGCCTTAGACTTGACCTACAGTGCCTTACCTGAAAGCAAACCTACGGCAGCCAGTTGTGAGGCTTTCGGACAGAGATACGCAACACTGGGACAGCAGGCTGTGAGTGGAGCTCCCATACAGCCGGCAGTGAGGACTCAAATGTGGCTTAAGGAGCAGCTCCGTGCAAATCCCCTGGACTGCAGGCCTGCCGAGGAGCCCTACGGTGTAGCTGCATGGCATGTGCAGCAGCCTGAAGATTTTAGAATAGGAGGTGAACAGCCTGTGCAGGTAAGGCTAAAGTTTGGTGTTTGCTGCCATCATGCGGCATCGTGTGTTATACCTGGCAGTTTGTAATGAAACAGGATGGGGAACAGGTCCCCTTAATCAGGTAATGATGGTTTTAAACTTTGACTGGGGATGTTGCTGCTTGTTTCTCAATATTACCTGAGTACCAACAGTTCTTTGTTGTTTTGTTTGGGTTTTTTTCCTGCCGTCTCCTTACAGTTTACTCTGATTCATTGAGCCTGTCTGCACGGGACCAGCATTTCTTCACATGAAGCTGCACACAGCAAGAGCTTCAGCAGATAACCTTTTCAATAGTTTTAGAGAGTCTTTGATCACAGTGTAGTGGGAGAAATGTGAATGTGTTTCGATCTGAATGGGCTTACAAAGAGGCTGCATTTGTGCATTCAGCAAAATAAGAATTACTTCTGTGTACTGCAAGGATGAATGGATATTTCATATAACTACACCCAGCACTTAAAAACTGGATTCAATTTGATATTACTGCTTATCTTTTAACTAATTAAAATAAACAGTAGTCAATGAATCTGGTTTATTTAATAAAATAACATGTGGGTTTTATCTGTCATACTTAAAATATTTTCATATAGAAACAGAACATCAAGCACATAGTTTTAAGAGACAGGTAACCCTTTGTACCATGGCAATTCAATTTTTGTTTCCAGCTTTTCCCCTAATGGGAAAATACAGTTTGTGAAAGAGGGCAGTATTTAAAATCTATGTATTCCTGTTTACCTGTGTAGGTTAACTTGGCTTGGCTTGCCAAAAAAATCCCAAGCAATTTACAATATGTAAATTTCTCTGGAAGGCATTCTAGGGTTAGACTAGGATATTATCTGAGGAGAGATAATCCAGCTGTATGTGCAAATCACCTGTTTTTCTCCAGCCTGAAGTACATGAAATAATTTACAAAGAGTTGTGCTCAAATTTTGTTGTTTCTTCTGTTGTATGTTGAAGGTTCTGAAGGTTATATTGAAGGTACTGACAGGTTTAGAGGTTCTTGGGATCCAATTTTGCTCTTAATGGTGATCTTAATGGTTGGGGGGTTTTGGTGGGATGGTGGGTTCTTGTTGTATTGGGTGTTTTTTGGTTTTTTTTTAAATTAAAAAAAAAGTGAAGCCAAATTAATATGGCCAAACGAACAGTAATCTTTAAGGGTCTCCCTAAAAAACAGACCTTGTTACAGGTGGCCAACCTTTACCTTTATTGCTACAGAAACCCTCATCTTTCTCTTAAGGTTTTTGAAGATTTTGATGTTGAGAAATTCCCCAGGTAGGGAGCAGAGGCTGATGGAGTCCTGTCAGAGCCAAAGTGACAGAAACTGGGTCACTGCTGAGGCTGGATCCAGGGCACTGCCAGCTGGGCTCTTGGCAATTGACAGCTGCTGGTGTCATCGAGGAACACACGAGGGGTTTGGGAAGCAGAAGCGACAACAGGGTACCACTGAGGAGCTTGGTCTATCTGTTCATTCAGGTCTTCCCAAACACCTGAAACACATGTAGCTGGCTGCAGCCATCAGAGGTGCTGTGCTGTCTGTGAGGTTTGTGAGCAGATTACTGTGCCTGGTGGTTCTCCTCTTGGATTTGAATATATAGATTCATAGAATGTTAAGGGTTGGAAGGGACCTTTAAAGATCATCTAGTCCCACTACCCCCTGCCATGGGCAGGGACACCTCCCAGTAGACCAAGTTGCTCAAGACCTTATCCAACCTGACGTTGAACACTGCCAGGAGTGGGGCATCCACAGCCTCCCTGAGCAACCTGTTCCTGTGTCTCACCACCCTCACAGTAAAGATTTGTTTCTGAATATCCAGACTAAATTTCCCCTCCTTCAATTTGCACTCATTAATCCTTGTCCTATCACTACAGTTCCTGACAAAGAGTCCCTTTCCAGCTTCTCTGTAGGCCCCCTTCAAATACGTGAAAGTTGCCATGAGGTCTCCACACAACCTTCTTTTCTCTGGGCTGAACAGCCCCAACTTTCTCAGCCTGTCTCCATAGTGGACGTGTTCCAGTCCTCTTACCAGCATTGTGACCCTCCTCTGGGCTTGATCCAACAGTTCCATGTCCTCTTTATGTTGGGGACACCAGAACTGTGCTCAATATTTCAGGTGGGATCTTACAAGAGCAGAGTAAGCTTTATTTACTTCTTTCCTTCATTTAGGTATATGTCTCTTCATCGTATTTTATGTACCTTTTACACAACATTTTGTTTAGGATGGGTGTTTTAGAAACTTATTTTTATTTAGGTCAAAACTCCCAGCTTTTTTTACATGTCACAGGTGCTTTCTCACTCTGATTGTGATTAAACGCAGTATCAAGGCAAAGTTTAATGTTTGAAACAGATTAAACTCTGTATGTGTTATTACAATTACTCAAAAACTTTTGTCCATGCATGCATTGCTGCCGACCTGTGTTTGGAGGACAGAGCCAGCAGGGGAAACACGAGCATTATTTCTCTCTGTGGCTTGGATTCCTAAAACAGTGCTGCACCTTTCCAGGTTTTTGAGATAGGAAGATTATAGAGTGAAATTTTGCCCAAAACTGGCATTTTTTCTTTTTCTTGCACCTGTTACTTTTACATCTCTGGAGGAGGTTCCTGGTGGCCTTAACAAGTACTTCCACTGGTATGATCTGGAGTCAAGTTGATGGGCCTTGAAATGTGATCTGTTTTATTTCCTCAAGTAAGATGTGGTTGTGAAATAGGACCCAGAGGAACAGAAAGTGGAAACATGTGCAAGAGCGATGAGCCACTGGGCTCTCAGAGGCATCCCCTGCTGGCCCTCCCTGCCTGCCCTGTCTTTCTGACAGAGCTTACAGCTGTGAGAAGGAGGGACACCACAGAAGATGAATGGTTCTTCCTGTCTTGACACCTGATTTTTAAAGAAACCTCAGCATAATTGTGCTATGGGCTTTTTTCAGAGATCACCATGTGTGCATCTGGGAACTGATACTTTATTATATCTGAGAAACCAAGAAAACTACAATCCTGTGTGGAATATATATCTGAGAGGGAGAATAGGAAGCGTAAGATTTTGCTTGAGGAAGCTGATGATTTATAAAAGGGGGAAAAGCCACACCTCTAGAGGAACTTTTTTATTTTTCTTTTCTTCTTAGTGGGGATTACTTTTGTTGTTTTGTTTTTATTACATATATAAGCTGGTGGAAATGTAGTGGTTTTTATAGGACTGAAAAAAAAATTACGATTGATTATCATTCTTTCATTTTAACACTACTATTGCCATGAACAGAAAAGAATGAACTTTGCTTTCAACTGTCAATCTGGAGCAGCTTTGTGTATCTTTAAGATAGGCTTATAGCTGCCCTCTATAAACTCCCCTTCTATCACTGATGAAGTAAAAATAGACAGCAACAATTTTCTGAGTTGATTTTGAGGACTGATGATCCAGGAACAGATGGGGGACTTCATAACACAGCCTACAAATAAATTTTTGTGCCCTCACAGACTTGTATAGACAGTTTACCATGGAAAACTCTGAATTAGGGTTAATTTTTATAAAATCAGACAACCTTTGAATTTGTTTATTGTAAAGGTAAATGCAAAGTATATTGTAACAGCTCTCAGAAGCTGTTCCAAGATTAATTAAATTCAAGTTTAAGATTCTCTCCTTCTTAGTAGTCTGAAGTAGACTGAACTCAGCATTTTTTCTTACACTTTGCTCCCCAAATTAAAAAGCCTATAATGTGGCTTTTCCATTCCAATTGCAAACCATGGATTTTAAAATGAAATTTCCTGTGCATTTGTCTAGCATTGTAAGAGAAGCTCAGGAGTGTTGGGTAGAAGACTTGCAGCTACATTGAGATTCTCTTTGAGGACATGGTCAGGTTTGCAACTGCAGAAAAGGTGCAGGATCAACAAAAACCTCTTCAGAGAAGATGCATCATTCAGTTGTGGGTGTGATGCATTTAAGAAATGTGTACATTTAAGAAATAAATATCCAAGGAGGATCTGGTCTTTGGTTATTGTGTAACATCATGTAGTTGCATATGAAAATTCATTTTTCTAGCTAATGTGAGTTATTTAATGTAGGCTTTTTGAAGATAAACATTCTCCTACACATTTCCAAGGAACTGATTTTAACAGTTCTTCAGTTTATTAAATTCAGTTTATGCATTGAAGCACAGAAACAGGGCTTCAAAGAAAACACTTTTCATGCAGAATTTGTATTTCAGCATACATTTTAATTGTTTTCAATGGGCAGCCAATCTTTCAGTAAGGCAGTGTGTGATAAGACCTATGTTAAGGGAAAAAAATGCTTGTAATACACAACAGTGGTTCCTATTTGCTGAACTAGGAGACCATACAAATCTAGATTCAAAGGTTCTATGTTTTCATTTAAAGGCACTTCTTATGGTCTGCTACTATTATATATCCTTTCAGAAGGTTGCATATCTACTTATTAACTCTGTACAGTGTTGCAAGTATCACTGCATGAATCTCTTTTTTCCAGTGTACAGAACATATATGATTTCTTGATGGTGTACTAACGTGTGTCAGAATATAGCAGAGATAATACATGGAAATTGCTTAAGTGCATCTTTTCCCTTTAATGTACCAGGTTTATTGTTGTTTGTTTTGTTTTGTTTTGTTTTGTTTTGTTTTGTTTTGTTTTGTTTTGTTTTGTTTTGTTTTGTTTTGTTTTGGAAAATGCTGGATTTATCATACCATGCATACAAAAGTTACTGGAAACTACATTTTAATGCATTGAGAAATTTAGAGATATTATAACAACTTTCATTGCAAAACAGAGAAGGAAAAAACTAAACTGCATGCATACCTAAACATTGGTAAACAAAGCTGTTGTAATTGAATGAAAAGGTTATGACATTTTTCAAATAACATTGTTGCCACATAAAACTTTATTCTTAAATGTCAACTCAAAGCTAGTTCTTTTTACAACCCTGGCAAATCAGAAAACTAAAAATTATTAATATCAACATTTTTTCTGCATCATGCTTTGATGAAATCATACTTTTCAGGCAGATAAAACTTTTTAATATGAGGAATTATCACTTTTAGTTATCACAGTGAGCTTCTCTGTGAGCCGTAATTAAGTTTTTATGGTCTGTTCCATTTGCTGTGAAGTTGGTAGCCCAACAAATGGGATTCCATTCATTATAGTCCATATGTGAGTTCAATGTGGAGTAAGCACTAGCAGACGATAGGAAACCAAACTTGGACTGTGCTTGATTGCAAAAAAGAGATTTGGCATTGGTTAGCTGATGACTTTGCCAACTTTATGTGTCATCTCAGTAAAATACATGTTTCAGTGTCAGCAGTGTGTTTCAGCATTTATTGAGGATTCTGTAATGTTCATTGCTGACTGAGAGGAGGCTACTGGGGTTGTTTCTTGGGCTTGTTTCTCCATGCTCTAGTGGCAGAGTTTCTTACAGACTTCCCTTGTATGTAATTGGATCTGGAAATATGTGATAGTTGGTGGTACTAGGCTCATCTTTCTCATGTTATTAAGAAGGAGTATGTCACTTTATTTTTTGTGAAGGCCAACTGCTGTCACAGTGGTTTCCCTAAGAAAAGGAAACTTTGGAATAGTACAGAAGGTCATACAGACAACAAGCTTTCTATAGTCCCAGGCAGTATATCAGCAAATACCCACTTTGTTGGGAAAACTGTTTTTATTCTACCTTGGACTAGAGTGGACTTCCTATTTGTTTCTGTGGTTTTGGTGTGCTTTGAGCCATCTCTGTCAAGCATCAGCAGAAATCCTCCTAAACAATACACAACTATGTAACCATTATCATGTATGTGCCTTGTATATAAATTTACAGGCTTTGTGGGTTTTTTTTAAGCAGAATATTTCAAGATTATCAAAATAAGTGATAAAGTGCTTGCAATGATGTAGCTGTGCAAAGTTTTCTGCTTTAAATGCAAACAGATGGGAATTCATACTGCTATAACTATCAACATTGAAAAGCTATGGATGTGTAGTTTGCAGAAGCTATTTTAAATGTTTATTGCACATATTTCAGAGGAAGTGAAAGAAAAGCTTTCGTTTTAACTATCCAGGCTGCTGTAGCTAATCATGCTGGTTTGGCTGGAGTAGAGTTGATTTTCTTCATAGTAGCTGGTGCGAACTATGTTTTGGACTTGTTCTAAACCATAGTCCCATGCTAGCTACTATACTAGGAAGAAAATTAACTTTATTCCAGCCCAAACCAGTGCACTAACACTGCCTAAGCTTTGGAGCAGGTAGCATAGAGTGGAACGTGGATGACTGTTAATGGTAGGACTTGCACAAACTTTCTGGTTTGCTGGGGATACTGCCTTTTCCTGTGTAAAGTCTACCACAGATCCATTTAGATTGGTCTCTTCCAGATAACCACCGAGAACAACAGTAATCATATGGAAATTCTGGGTGTGAATGTGAATAGATTAGCTCTGTAGCATACTCGGCTCTCAGCAGTGTATGTGCTGAATCAGGGATGTGCTGTTGGTAGCAGAAAGCTGGAAGCTGGGGCTTCCCCCACCCGATGAGCAACATCTGCTTCTTTTGCATATGTGCAAAAAAAAGACTGTTAATATGTATATCTATGACGTTAAGTTTACTGTACAATGTATATGTGTTGGTGCACAATGTTCCCATGTTTTACTTGGGAAAGTGAGGTGCTAAGAGGAAGCTGTTTGGCCCCAATGGTCGTCTCCTTTGCTAGAGTGTCTCAGGTTATTTAGAGCTGCCTTCTCGGCAAGTAATTCCAGGAGAAGTGTACTCTTGTTGGTCACTGTCCTTCCCAAGGACCTGTGGGGAAAGTACATCATCCTGTAAAGGGCCACAGAAGAAGGTCCTGTAAGTTTATTTATTTACATACTTACAAGGGAGGACAGGTTATGGACTGGATGATTTCACTGGCAAGTAGCAAGTGGTCTGTCAAATATGGCTGGAGAGCTCCCACACTGCTCACTTGACCTGTGCCTAAGTGGTAAATCCAACTTACTGAGGCTGTAACACACTTGTTGGGTTTGTGCAGATACACCTACTGCTTGTGTATGTGCCAGTGTTAAGGGTTTCCTAGGCTGAGTTGTGATAACCCTGGTTAATGGTTATTTGTTTTTCTGTTGTTTTGACAGCTGCTTCTTTTGATACTGCTGGATAACACTAAGGCTTCTGGCTTTTAGGGTGTTGCAGTGAAACATAGGTGGTGAAAAAAGGTATAACTAATAATTATGTTTTCATATTTAACCTTCACTTATCCCCATCTCAGCTGCAAGCTGCTTTGTTTCCGTCTACAGCATCCATGCTTTTCTCTCCACAGATAATTTGATGTGTGCTGTCAACTCAGTGTTGGCATTTTGTTTTGCCTTCCTGCTGTATCTGTGTCATTTCCCATGAAGTACATGTTCTACAGGAATCCCATTTTAAAAATTTGATTTCTGCTTTTGCAGAAATGATGTTCTTTGAAGTCTGCAGATAATTTGTAGATCTTTGAATACCAATCAGCTCTAACAGTGAGAAAATATCGTAGCTGCTGATGCATAGTTGGATTTCTTCAGGTACTCAGCAAGGCTCTAGATGCTTTTTTCACTCAATGGTAGGTAGATAGTTGTGCACAGCTTTTAGGATTGCTTTCTGATAAATTTGGTGTGGGAACACATTCTCTGTCAGATATTTCAGCCTCTGCAGTCTTTGCATACTATATTTAGACATTTTTAAGTATCTGCATTATCATTGCAAAGCCCTCAAAACAAGGTCTGAGAAGGAAGCAGAGCCTCACAAAGGTTCACATCAACTTCACAAGGATAAATGCGAGCACTAGAACCAAGAAAATGAGCAGAAAATTGAGTAGCAGGTTGAGACCTCTGTCGTTGGCAAGATCCATAGTGTGTATCAGTCTGCCCTCTTGTGCTTGCAGCAGACTCTTAATTGTAGCTTTGGGTCGCTCCTTCAATGCTAAGCGAGGTAGATTTCACAAAAATTTCATTGTGTCCACAGATGTTTGTCTGGTTTTAGTTTCTACCACTGAAGAAAAAAATGTTTGTTTACAGGAACTAGAGTTGTGTTGTTTTCTCTTTCCGGAAAAGGATCTAGATACTCCTACAGGCTTTTTTTCCCCAATACCTTAAAAATAAAATAATTAAAAAAAAGTTAGTGTTAGCCTTCATTTCATTACTGGGGAATTTCTAAAGAACTAATTGTTGGAGAAAGAACTTGAATTTTATTACAGTTTGGCTCTTTATTGGCTTTTTTTTTTAATTTGTGTGGTACTTTTCAGGCCTATTTAATTTTCAAGAGAATGGCTGTTCTCAAGACTTACTCTGTTTCAGCAGTAGATTGTTGAAAATTTACATCTAAAAGATCTCTGTGAGTGCGAAAAAAGGAAAGCTTTCTTGTCTGGGCAAAATATATTTCTGTTAACAGGAGTATATCCTTACCCTTCTAGAGTTTGGCGTTGTGCAGTGCAGCAGGTTGTGTTTTGGCAGCAATGTGCTGTGTAAGAGTCATTGCAGCTTTGCAAATGCCTTATTAAAAATGTAGATTGCGCTGGCAGAGGATGTGTCCTTAGTGCTTTTAATAGGACATACGCAATAGCTTATTTTAAGGGAGTATTAGTAATATAACAATTGTGTTTTATATATAGAAATATATATACATAAATAAAAGGAACATATAAAACCACTATGCCCTAACAGTGAAAACAGTTGCCAAAACATCAGCTACGTTTTTACGGATCGTCACAAGAGGGCAGTATTTCATAATTTTATATTTTATACAAAGATGTAACTTCTGGTGTTCTTTTACCTTAAAAAAATATAACAAGCTTATAAAGCAATCAGTCAGATATTACAGTAAATCTAGGACCTGTTTTAAATAATTTAAATTACCAGGATTCTTACTCAGATGAGCATCAGTTTTTAAAGGAATCCTTATAAATATGTTCTGAGGTTTTTTTCCAGTTTTTATTATGGATGTCAAACCTAAAAGGACTAAATTTGTTTTTAAATAAAAGGTATTTATGGATCTTATAGGATTTCACAAATATTTTGCAATTGTATTCTGCCAGGCACTATTTATTAGTAGCCATACAATTACAGGTATCTGGCCTGTAATCTGTAGTATATTAATATGCTTCCAGATATAAACAAGAACACTCTCTAAATGAACGTGTTCAATTACTCTGCTCTAATTTTAGCAGAGAGGATGTAGGTAAAGTATGTTTCAGCAGAAGTGTGTCCATCAGACATGATTATTGTTCTGTATGTATCACAGAATGGATAAAGTCAGAAGGGACCACAGTGGATCATCTGGTCCAACCTCCCTGGCGAAACAGGGTCATCCTAGAGCACATGGCACAGGATTTCATCCAGATGGTTCTCGAATATGTCCAGTGAGGGAGACTCCACAACCTGTCTGGGCATCTATTCCAGTGCACAGTAAAGAGGTTCTTCCTCATATTCAGGTGGAACTTCCTGTGCATCAGTTTCTGCCCATTGCCTTTTGTCCTGTTGCTTGGCACTGCCATGAAGAGCCTGGATCCTTCCTCTTGACACCCTCCTTTCAGATGTACATTGATGAGGTCCCCTGTCAGGCATCTCTTCTTGAGACTGAACAGGCCCAGCTCCCTCAGCCTTTCCTCATAAGGGAAATGCTCCAGTTCCCTAATCATCTTTGTTGCCCTCTGCTGGACCTACTCCAGGAGCCCCATGTCTGGAGCTCCATGAGGAGCCCAGAACTGGACACAGCACTCCAGATGTAACCTCATTAGGGCTGAGTAGAGGGGCAGGATCACCTACCTTGACCTGCTGGCAGTGCTCTTCCTAATGCACCCCAGGATACCCCTGGCCTAGTTGCACCATTGACCATTGGTGTAACTGTAGCAAAACTTACATAAAAATTCTTTGTGCTGAGGGGTGGCAAACATTTTGGCCCTGTTGTGTGAAAAATATTAAGTCTGTTTTACACTTATCTTTCCACTGAGTGGTACAGTTCTGCTAGGAAGGGCAGTTGTAGCTAAATCAATGCAGAACTGTTAATAAAGAAACACGACTATCTCCTGCCTTCTGAAGTGCCTTACTAAGTCTTGATCAGAGCAAAATTTCAGGTTTTAAATGGGTCATGTTTTCATGTAGAGGATAATGAGTAGTTATATCAATTTTTGCTGAGGAGCTGGCTGAGGAAACACATCTTTAAAACCGGCATACTTTTGTTCCTGATTCAGCTCCTTCCCAGTATAAAATTGCCATGAATGTTTGTAATTTATTGTTTTGGAGGAAGAGTAATGCCAGCTTGTTGCCTGTTCAGCTGTCTTTATTCATTATCAGTGTGTAAGGTGAACTTAGGAAAAAGATTTAGGCTTAGGTGGAGTGGAGCAGAGAACTGAAAACTTAATCCAAGCTATGTGCTGTGTTTGCAATTTTTATTACAGCTCATAAAAGTAGGGAACTTTTTGATTACACTTTGATAAAATTCATTAGGATTGCTTACGAGCAGTAGCTACTGGGTGTGAATTAGGTACATGTAAGTGATTTGGGCATCACAAGACAGTCAAGATTACTCTTAAAACCAAAGCAGAATAAATAGACATACAGAGAACTAAAAAGCTGTGCAATGACTAACTCTTTTTCACATAAGTTTAATAAGTAAATGATAGATCTCTAAACAGAATTGGATGTATTTTATGCATTAATATATTTTCAAGCAGTCATTTTAATAATTAAAATACAGTAGATGTTATTTTTAAAGCTCATAAAAGTCTATGAAGAAGTTTGTACTATATACAGAAGGTTGGTTGTTTTTTAATCTGTGGGTTCAGTTGACATTTGATGATATAGAGGATGGTAGCAGATGTTGTGATCATCAGAATCCTAAGACATAAATGAACCAAACAGTACATGCAATTTATCTGCATTGATGTGAAATAACAGTAGGGCTTCCAGTTCATTTATAATTTTGTTTTGTTCTTGTTTGTTTATTGCTTTTAAATAAATGATGGCTTTTAGGTACATAAGTGGAAGTTGGAGGCTTTGTTTTTATTGGGGGGGTGCTTTTTTAGCAATGCTTTACTTTGACTCCTATATATTACTGGCTTGTTAAACCTATAATCCAAACATGTCTTCAGGATGTATGTGCTGATGCTTTACTCTTAACACTTTTCTTCAGCAAGTTTTCAGTACTGTAAAACTTGTCTATTTCCAATTGAAGTCTCTTGAAGCACATCCAAAGCAAACTAAAGCTAGAAACTCTATCCATGACAAAAATACAGATTTGAAAAGAGAAGAAAGGGAAGAAGGATTAAAAGGGAAAATACGCTTACCAAAATCTCATGTGTTTGTGAAAGTGGTGAGAACGCATGAAATGGAAATTGAGATTTACGCTGATGGTTCAAATCAGTAATGCTCATATACTAACTTGCAAGTGGGGGTGTGTTGCCAGCCTCACCAGTGCTTGCTCTAGTCCTCATACAGTCGCTATCTTAATTTCCTCTGGTGATTAACCCTATTTTAGAGGCCTGTTCTTTGCATATCTGTTTGCCAGACAGGAAGTGCATCACCACTGGATTTGCTTGCATTCCATTAAATACCAAGCTTTTTCAAAGATTTCTTCCCTTCCTGCTCAGCTGTTCATTGTCAGCCTCTACTCATGAAATATTAAGTCTTAAAGGCAGAATACAAGATGAAGATAAACTTGATTTTCTGTATTAATCAGTAGGACTGCTTACGTAGAGCAGTACAGAAAGATTACTCTTCAAAAAATGGATGTCTATCTGACCTCTGTGTTGATTCTTGAACTTTCTTTAAATTTAAAAACTATCAGATTTCTAGGAACTTAGATTAAAACTGGAAACATGTAGTAGGATTGGAAGTCTTCTGCTCAGTCTTATTACTCACAACTGCTGGAGTAGAAATGTCATCTTTTGCATGTATAGCCTCTGGTTTACATGTTGAAAAGATATTTCTGCAATGCTTTTCCCTTCTGTGCATAATCGCTTGTAATTTATTTTTTTAATCTGTCATTTGTTTTAGGAAAATACTTGCATGTTCTCTAGCAGATATTTGCAGCTGAAGGTGGGGGTGTTACTTGTATTTGTCTGATACACTTTAGTCATAGCAATAATGGTGACCTAGACTTTTCTCTTTACCATATCAGATATAAGCCACTTTCTGTGACACTGGCAAGTTCCAAGTTTTTAGTAGTTTTAAACTAAGGAAATTATTACATAAATTAGAGCAGGACATAATTAAGTTGTCTGAAGTCAAATATTTAGTACTCTGAGAATTATTTCCAAGTTATGCCAGTTGTCATGTCAGTTGAATGACTATAGAAAAAAATTTTTTTATGTCAGTGTGGTAGTGTCAATTTTTTTTCTGCAAAACATATTGAAAAACCTTTCCAGATGTCACATATACGAGATCCTTTAGATAGGGAGAAAAGCATATGAAATAGTTTTCATTTCTGGGTTAGAAGAGATTTTTTGTTTATTCCCATGTTCCCTTAAAAACCACTAAAGCAATTTAAATGCCTTCAGTTGATAATGCAGAGATGCAGCACCGTGAATTAAACAGAGCAGAAATTTTCTTAAGATGTGTTGATGGCTGTGTACCTGTAAGCTCTTCTTTGGGCAGATGTGGTCCAAATTTGGAACCCCTCTAAGGGCATAAGGATTTTCAGAGAAACCTAAAACCACTCAGGCCCCCAAAAAGTGAAGTTGCTGTTTATCTAACTAAAAGACTGAGGAACTTACCAACTGATGGCTGTTACTGTTGGGGGCAGATAATCTGATTTACCAGTACTTTACCCCATTTAAAGATATCTCTTGATTGAGACTGACAAACTGGGTCATGCACAGCTTTGTAACTACAGGCTCTAAACACTGTTCTGCACAGAAGAGGTGTTTTTAATACATGTAGCAGGTAGTAAGGTAACAGGGCACTGGTTGGCACACACTCTAGTCCCAGTGCTGGCCCCTCTCACGTGAGGATCCTTGCGCTGGGAGTTGCAGGTGTACGTCTCTCTTCCCCCTGGGATGATTTTTCTAGAGGACAGTGCAGAGGAGTGCTGGAACTTCAGAGAAGCATCACAATGATACAGATCAGCAAGAGGCAAATTAAAATCAGGCAGAAATTCACAAAGAGCTCTTGGAGCCTTTGGCGTGCTTGTGGGTTGACCTCAATAGTTGAGGCTCTCCTTAGAGCAGAGCGGGTTATGTGTTGGACCTTCTCCATGGCAACAAGAAAGCAGAGAGCACAAATCAGAGGTTTTAGGAGTGCAGGAAAGAAGAGCAGTTGTCAGGAACAGTGCAAAGTGCCTAATATCTTCTCTTTTTGTTTTAGACAGCCTTTGTGGAGCTGGAAAAGCAGGAAAGCGAAGAATTAGAAATACAGAAGTGTTTTGAAGAGTGCAAATGGAAATTTTTTAAAAGTTCTGAAAAGTCTGAAATAAATAGATTGCTTTTACAGTGTTTTTAGTTTAAAACAGGATTTGAAAATTTGTTTTTCAAGTTTAGATTTGTGCTGTACTATACTTCTCCTCCTGAAGGCTACTAAGCATCTGCTTCTTAGCAGTGGTGAGGAACTGTAATATGGAAATTGTGAGTATGTGGGTTTTGCCCAGATTATTGCTTTAGATCCTAAACTCTCATCTTTCACAGTCTGAAAAGGCTGTGGCTCATTGCCCTCCCACCCACATCTCTCTGCTTTATTTGTTCAAGCACATGTGAAAGCATGATGATAAGACTAGGGTCACAGACCTTGCAGCCAGGAGATCTGGATAGTAGTGCTGGCTGTTACTGACAGGGGCAGATAATCTGATTTAGCAGAACCTTTTTCTTTTTTCTGGAAGGGAGGAGAAAAAAAAAATCCTATTGAAGTGTTTCCATTCCAACTACAAGTTCTTTATGGGGGGCAATTAAAGCTAACGAATCACTGGTGTAGGGAATTTTAGTAGTATATTTCTCAACAGACAGGACAGAATAAAGACTAAATTTTTTTTATGCATGTAGGACAGTGTGTTACAAAATGTGGCTGCAAAGGTGTAGAAATGGTATGAGGAAAAAAATAAAGCATGTATACAACTCCATCTCTTAAATGAGTGTTATATTTAAAGTATATTCCCCCCCCCTTTTAATTGCAGATGGAAGCACAGGGTGTCAGTTGTCTTAAAACTCCAAATAAGTAGTTGCAGTGTAAATCCCTCCTGCATGAACCTTCTGTGGCAAGAAGCTGGCTTTGATATATGCTTGGTTAGGTCAGGGTGAGGTGAATTCTGCAGGTGCTGTCACAATATGAAAACTTTGTTTTCAAGATAATGATGATATATGTATCTGTCAGACTTTGTTCCCAAAGCTGCACTTACCCCTAAACATTTTATGAATTGATATTGTGATCGAATCTTTCACAGAAGGCCTCTCCTTGTCACCTTTTTTTTTCCTTGGCAATAAGTGAAATTCGTATCATGTATACCACATAAAGGAAAACCATTGCTTAGATGTCTGTTTCCCAAATTACTTGATGGTCCTGAGTGAATCAGAGATTCTTTGTCGCCCATGAATTTGTCTCTATATGTGGCTAAATGGAAAAAGCTTAAAAGGAGACAGAACTGTCTTGCAGGCTTTTCTTTCTTAGTCCCTCCATGTTGGGCTGTAGAGTCAGAGGGTTCTATATCAGCAGAATACATGTGCTTTCAGTGCCAGTGGCAGTGTTGGTATTTAAAAGAGACTTTCAAAAGAAATCAAATTGCACATGGTTATTTTAATACCTCTAGAGGATTCCATGTGATGACATCTTCTTCTAAAACTCAACTTCAGATTTTGTTATGATGTTTTAAGCTAGAGTTGATATTTATTGCAAACAAAACACACGCCAGGAACTTGCTCTCCTGGTGACTATAATTTTTCATCTTTGTTTGACTTTTTGCTGTACCTGTTTTCATCTATTTAAGCAGTTAAAGTGCTTGCCAAGTATGTTCTGCTTAGCTCTATGCAAGTCACTGTCAGTCACTAGTGCAGTAAAAGCAAGACATGCACAGGAATTACCAAGTCTCTTGGCTGAATGTGCATTCATTCTCCCATCCCAGTACAGGCTGGAGTGCATTAGGCTGTTTATCTTCTTCCAGACAAGTCACAGTAGAGGAACCACTAATGGATTAACGCTGGTAGAGAAGAGTTTGTGTGATGAGCTTGTGTGACAGACACTGTACAGGGAACGGTATTTCCTGCGGATGACTTCATCACAGCTTCTTGTGTCATTTTTTTAATGCAGTGTGTGTGTGCAACCCTTGGTCTCTGGGCTCTGTGTCCTGCTACAGCAACGTTTCTTTTTCCTGACTACTGTTTTTTTGGGACCCACATGAGGATTGGAGCAGCATCGATGTTTACTTGTGTAAATGCACAATAAGTCCATTTCATGAGTCCAGCATTAAATTGAACTGTGCACATGCTGGCACCTGCACTACTGTGCTGCTGCAAATGTTTCACTTGCATGACTCAAGGGGCGAGGACTTGGGGCTTTGAATGCTTCCATAAAAAGCATTATTAGCTGGTTGGGCATCACAGATGCAAGGCCAAAACAGGGCAAGAGAGGGTGAGATTGCTCTGGGAGGGGAAAAAAATATTCTTTCTTTTTCTTGGGGAATGTTGCTGAGGAAACTGGCAATAGGTCAGAAGGCTCAGTCGAGCTGAGTTGGCACTAGATATTTGGCCATATGTGACAAGACAGATGACAGAAAAGGATCTTAAAAAATGGAAGGTAGAGTAAGTTAAAATGTATACCTTTAACAGCAAGAAAATGTTGTAGAGAAGGGATGAGGAAAGGACAAAATAGAGTAACTTGGGTTTCTTGATTTAAAAGCTTACAAGGTTTTGGAAGTTTTTACAACATCTATGTGTTGTTTAACCTACTAAGCCTGCCTGTGGGAGAAGTTTTCTTGTAAGCAAAGGAAGGCAATTCTGGGCCTGTATTTCAACAAGTTTGTCTTTACAAGTGCTTGACTTCAGCTAATAAACACATACCTTGCTTGTTAATCCTCCATGGCGCTGTCACCCACCTGAAGTGTGCATAAAGAGAAACAGATTCAGTAATACAGCTGCTTATGCCTATGCTGGGTGACTATCAAGGTCAAAATGGACAGCCTGGAACATAATTACATAGAAATGAGGGCTGATTGTTGCCACAAATAGTAGCTGCTCTCTGCTGTTCAGTCCCCTTATTTTAGGCCAGTAGAAAGGAGAATTATGCAGGCACACACCACTTGTTGAAACAGAAGTGCAGCAAAAGGGCATACTGTAGTTTATATGTTTTTTAAGTCTAAAATGTTACTCCTGTAGCATTGTACAAGAGGAACTGTTGACTGCATTGCTGTGCAGTTACATGTTTTATCAGTGCTGTTAATGGATAATAAAGGCTTGTCTTAAGCACAGTGCGAATCTGCAGGGTCAGTCTTGTGGCTGATCCTGTGTGTTACTATGTAGTGAATCCCCTATACCCAATGCCCTAGAGTGAATCACCAATCACAATTACTGTTTCCTTCTTCACCGACATGTGACTGTTTCCCTGATTTGTATTAGGTTATTTTTATCTTTGTTCCTGGGTGTCCTTCACAATAAGAGGGGGTATGTGACCAAAGTGAAAACTGTGGGCCACTCTCATTCCTGGTGCAACTGCGTTGACTCCTTTGAAGTCACACGGATTAAATTTGGCTCCTTTGGAAATGCCACAGCAATTTTGGACGCAGCCTGTTTCCTGTCATATGTTTACTAAATGCAGCAGTGATATCAGTGGAATAGAAGAGATTTGACTTTTTTGAATTCTTGCAGTTCCACGTGAATAAGTGAAGCCCTGAAGGGGTATTGTTAAAAAGTAATGTTGCATAAGTCTATTGCATAGATTCTAACAGTGAAATGTCCCAAAACCCCAGTAGTTCACTGCCGTCCATTGAAAAGAAATGTCTTAATAACCATAAACAGTGATGCAAAAAGTACTATCAAGGTATGTTGATTGAAGATCTAGACACTGACTTTGTGGCATGTAATGTCATTTTTCAATGACATGGAGAAAACATTTCCTTATGATGGGGAAATAAGCAACAATTCATCTCATAGTTTGAGAAGTGCTGGTAACAGGAAAAGGAAACTCATTTTATCCTTCTTTCTGCCTTTTGTTTTAAAATCTGTTTTGTGCTGAAGTGTTGGTATTTTTCATGTGTTTGGGAGAGTGTAGGGGAAGGCTCACATTTGAGTGTCTTTTTTTTGTTCCCCCTCTTATTAATTTATTGCTCTTCCAAGCTTCCTTCTGACTAGCTTTAATATTCTCAGTGTTCTAAGAAGCAAGACCAACAGTAAGAGCCTTTACCTGTGTTTCAAGCGCATCAGAATGTGAAAGATGTAGATGCAAAGCAATTAGACTGATGAATAGTTGAACACACCAGGCATTTTGGTTTTTGGAAGTTATTCACATGCCTTGGGGATAACTGGAACTTGTATGTGTGCTGGTCCATTAGAGCAGCCTGGGAGCCAAAGCTTTGGGCTAGTTTTAGGGAGGGTAAATTCCCTGCAACTGCTGCAGGACCATACAGGAGAATCTTGAGCAGGTGCTTCATTCTCCATACTCATCAACTCCCCTCATCAAAATAAGACATAAAATAACATTTTACCATTTCCAGACTGTTGGTATGATTTGCCTTTTACGTAGTAACTTTCTTTTAGGAAATAAACTCTTTCCTCCACTGTGTTCACTGTGTACCTAACAAGTTATTTCATGTTGAGTTTTAGGTTCTGGTGGTTCATAGGAATTGGGCTAAGTGCAATTTGAATTCAAAAATTGAAAGATATCTAGCATGTATAAAAAATAGAAGTGTAAAAGAATGTTCCAGATTTTGTTGTTAACCTTCTAGGGGCTAAGGGAACAATGACATGGCATTGATTGAGAAGGATATAGTAGGTGAATTCAACTTCTGAGAAGTAACTTGATGCCAGGGAAGTCCTCTTAACCAATTTATCAATATACAGAAAGCAAAAGCAGTCTTCCAGTTCTCAAATGTCTTGTAGTTTAGGGAACATAATGTTGCTTCCCCGT
Organism: Chiroxiphia lanceolata; assembly: GCF_009829145.1. Lineage (NCBI taxonomy): Eukaryota > Metazoa > Chordata > Aves > Passeriformes > Pipridae > Chiroxiphia > Chiroxiphia lanceolata. Next base: position 66,202,719 of record NC_045639.1, read on the forward strand.
GGGATTTTTTTGTTTCTCCAGTTGGGGTACTTTTCTATTCCTAAATCAACTTATTATTAAAGCAAATAAAAAGCTACTCTTGTAGCTGTCTAGACATATCCCATACATTTTTGTTTGCTGATGGTCTGAAAAAAAATCAGTGAAAATCACCTTTATGCTCTCAGTTACAAACTGATTTTAGTGAGTTTCACACTGTACACTGAAGACACTATATTGCTAAACTCCTCAGGGGATGAGAAATAAATGAAACTTTAAAAATAGAAATGTGGTGTATACATAAATCTGAGTCTGTCTTAAATACAAATAATAATAACATAGGTGTCTTGACAAATGAGCAGCAAAAAAAAATAAATTGTTTGCTGTAAATTAAATGCCTTAATTCACATCTGATTTGTAACACTTATCACCTGCTATGTAGCACATGCTTCTGTCATGACTGTAGATTGTTGTTAATCAGGGTTTAGATGTCTGTGACATGGGATGTTATCAGTGTGAAATTTTTAAATTTAACTTAACAGCTGAGCCACTCTTTCATCTGTGTTAAATTACCGAAGTCTGTTGTGACAGGATAAAATTCAGATGGTCGGGCAGCTAACCTGCTGTAGCTATGGGATGCATTCCAGATTCCATCAAAGAGCTGCCTATGGCAGTTAAGTTTCTATATGTATGTTCAATCCGTGTGTGTATGCATGAAGTCTGTAGTTTTAAAGGTATGTGTGTGCAGTATTTGGGGTAGGAGAGAAAGATTCTCTGTGTGGTAGAATAAACCTTACCTCCTCTTTTCACTTGAAAACACATTTTATGTAGCTTCAGCCTTGAAAGATATCTGTCTTAGAATCTTCTTGCTCCTTGGTAGGCATTGTTTTGAAGACACTGGGAGGTCTGAAGTGCTGCTTCTGCCTACTGGAAAGAAGCTTCTAGGGAACTCCGTAACAGAGTTTGCTTTGGGAGTAACAGGATGTCTGGACACATCCATCACTTGTCTATTCAAAACTGGCATGAGGCTGCTGAGCACAAAACCAAGAACCTGGATGTGTCTTTGCCTGATGCCTGCCAGTCACTAATAGGAAAAGGAATTGGGTGTCTGTTCAGTTACAGAGAAAACATACCTCACAAAATTAAGGTCTATACTATGTTTGTCTTTTCTAAAATCACAACTGTAAGTATAAGGTGTGAATTGATGAAAGGAGGAAACATGATTGTAAGGAGCATAAATACCTTAGAGGCCTACATATTCATCAGTCATATTTCTTTTAAAAATATTTGTATATGTAAATATTAGATGTTCTTTATGTGACATGTTTCTGTGTGAGATGCACTTTTTTTTTCAGTGGTTTTAAAGCTGGAGTTGTATTTCATTGTACAGTGTGTATGTGCTTCCCTTAGAAATAAATGGATTGCCGCCTTCGTTTGAAATTCAGTTCATGATGTTACAAATCCTAGCAAAATTATTTATCTCTTATTAGAAACAATCTAGGACAAGTTTAGCAGTTAAAATGAACAGCAGGAGAAAATTAACTTTTAATGGAATTCAAAGCAAAAACGCTCTATGGATTCTGTAGCTTGAATTGCACTTATAGTAACGTATATTCAGTTCTAGTACAGCTATATACCACTTAAATTTTTAAATTACAGACAATTTTTCGTCATACAGCAACAAAAAAAAGTTTGCTCTCTCAGTGGGTTAGCTCAGAAAAAAGCTTTTCTGAGTTAAATGGTGAAAGGGCTTCTTACCTTTGTGGGCTGTGAATAAGCAGCTTTGGAAAACAAGTGTCTCTACAAAACTTTAAGTGAATTACTCTCTTTGTGGATTTTGGATTAAAAACCAACCAAACAACAGAAAAAAGCCAAGCAAAAGGTATTAAATCTAAAATGAAAGACAGAGGTCTGAAGAACGTGATGAAACCTTCTCACCTTCTGGTGCAATGCCACCTGTATAAATCATCTACCCAGGGACAGCAAGTGTCCCACAAGCATGAAATTCTGTTGCCTCTGTTGTTGCTGAAATATTCCCCTCACAACATTATATTTTTGACTCAAAGCTGTAATACCTACATTTCTATATTTTTGATAATCAGCTGTTAATTTAAGTAGAGGAGTTTTTGTAGAAAACTACTACTACAGAGCACCTTGCTGCAAGAATTAAAAGCATTACACATGAGAGAGGTTCCTTACCTCTGGTCTTACTTTTAGTGAAGCACAGAGGAGCTTGCTCCCGGCTGTGGGACGTGCCTGTAGAGCTCTGGCAACTTGTCCTAGTCTGTAACTAAGTTGTGGAAACAATTGAAGTAAGTCGAGGGGGGGGGGGGAAATAACAAAAGTTTCAGAGGCAGGACTCACAGTGTCATTCAGCAGCTCAAAAGTTGATTGGTCCCATTTGCCTTCTGACACAGGCAGTGGCTCCTCTAAACTTGTTCACAGCAGTAATGTATTAAACATTGGCAACATCTCTCCTTTTGTGAAGGGAACTGTGTGCCAGGGAGACCACCTACTCAACCACAGGATAAGGGAATCTGGGAAGCAGTATGCTTCAGTGGGGTAGCAGAGGGAGCTGCTTGCTGACACCTTGCCTTTTCTTAAACAAAAATTTAAATGGAAATTTGCTCAGGGAGGTGTTTTGAATGTGTTACTTTTGCTACGGTGATGTTTCTTCATCATAAAAAAGCACAAATAGTATGGGCTATCACATTTCATGTGGTTATTTGACTTGGAATGATTTTCTTTTCTACAAGGTATTTTTTAAACTACATTTTTATTGCATATAATTTTGATAGTTTTGTAACACAGCTGGTATTCAGTTTACAGTGTATGGTGTGTTTTTTCTAATATCATCTTTCTTCTCACAGTGCTTGAATTGAAGTCATTTTCCTGTATTTCAAGTCTCTTCCAGCCTTTAATTTGTGGATTATAAAATCTAGCATATAAAAGTTCATCTCCAAAATTTACCATTACTATATAATTTGAGTATTTATCTTTCCTTTAAAACACATCCCCACACTTTTTCTTCCCCTCCCACTTTTTGTGACTGGAAACTATTCAAGTGATTTTTTTGAGAACCCTTTCAGTTTGTTTGGATAGGAGTAGCAGCTTGATGCTACTTTACAGGTTATCTTATGTATATTATCCTGTGTTGAGAAATGACAAACACAGTCATATACAGAGTAGGTTTTGTGCATCCGGGAAGTGAAGGATTTACTGGATGTGAAGGGATTAAACTGTTTAATGTGCGAGCATCCAGCATCAGGCTTTGTGTGTGGATGCAACTGACAGCGTGTGCCTTTTCCTGATTTGGAAATCGCAGGCAAAAATGCAGAAGCTCAGTCAAACTCTGAACACTTACAGATTCAGTTTTGACAATAATTGCTTAGCACAGACGAGTGCTTGGCTTTAAGCAGGAAACCAGACATTGTGGGGTTTTTTTTGTTTAGTTGTTTTCTTTTGTTCCCTGGGAGCCCTGCTGTGATACATCATTCAGACCAGAGACAGAACCGCCTTGGAGGTGATGTACCACCCTGACTCAAACTTAGCTCTGTTTTTATTTTTGTAAATACGGTTTAGGTAGTCTGCAAAATTGGTTATAAAATAGTTGAAGTTAGCAACTCGGCTTTAATATAATAATTCTGCCTGCTTTCTGCTGTCCTTAATTATCAAACACAGGAAATCTAGGGTCACATATTTCAGTTGAAAGTTAATGAAATATCTCCACAGTGAGATAGTTCTTTACCAGTGCAAGAGTTTCATAATTTACTTATAGTAAATTACATATTTACATATTTACATATAAGTATATTTATTTATATTGGCATTATTAACATTGTAAATTTCTCACATAAAAAGACTGTATTTGGCCTTTTTATGAGGGAGGTTTCATGTTTTCATTGTGTGCTGTCATCCAAGAAAAGTATTATCACTGGATTGTTTGCTTTTTGTACTTGTACTATTGAAATTCACATCTGTACTTTCGGTCCAGCACCCAGCACTGCAGCGGCTGCAATACCAGTTCTTCCCTTTTACCAACTCACTGCAAAATTATTATATTATTTAGTTACTTTACCCCAAATTCTTGGCTCTTTTGCTTAATGAATTGGAGCTTTTTAGAAATGAGAAACCTTAAAAGAATGTTGGGGTTTTTTGTGAGCTGCTGATACAATCATAGCTTGGTCTCATTTTTAAAGACTGATAGTTGAATGTGCAAATTAAAGCACTAATAGAAACACTAGTATCTCATCAGAAATGTAATACATGTCTTCTGTATGTGTCTGACTGGTAAGAAATTTTAAATTAGAAAATATGTTTTTTTAAACAACCATAACATGCCAGGTTCAACTCACATGGATGTTGTAGATCTTGTATTGATGTTGTTTCTCTGAAAACAAGCTTGTTTGGGTACCCTCTCTTGAGAACATTTTTCTAGTTCAGCTTAGTATCATTCCCTTGTGTAACTCACAGGGATTTTTGTGGGGTTCTGAGGCAGATGCCAAAGTACTGCTTATGGGACATGTCAGTCTGACAGGTACAGACACGATATATGAGCACATCATTGTACTGTTTTCATTGACTCCTGGGTGAACGGGTCCAGACACCCATGGATATCAGAAAGCAAAAGCTTTAGAAAAGGAATCTGTGTTGGAGGTTCTGGTCTGCTGTATTTTGTTCTGAGGAACAAGAATGTGCAGCTGTTGCTTGCTTGACCTTAAATGGAGATGATCTGGGCTTTCTCCAGGGGAATTAGAAATCTACCACTAGAACATGTTTCTTCTCATAAATTTGTTTAGATTGGGATAATGTCCAAAAAGAGGTGTGTTGTACTTCAGCATACCAGCTCTTTTATTTAAACAGTCTTTTATTCACATAATAATATTTTCCTGGATTATTTTATTCACATAATAATAATTTCATGGATCATTTTTGTCTTTCTTGTGCTAGTTTTTAAAATTGCAGCTGTAGACAGCGGCCACCTGTATAATCTGTGTAAAGAGTTTGAGGTGCCACTATCTGGTGTGCTGATAATCATGACTGCATGGAAGTGAACTGTTACCACAGTGCAATTATTTATAACACGCAAGAAAAGTAAGTCTGAGTACTCAGGTTAGTGTGTTGGTTTATGGTGCTGCTGCTGTTTTGTCTCATACTGCAAGCGTAGCTCTGCAATTTCACAAGGCAAAGATTCTTGTGTTGCACATGTTTGGTTTAACAGCAACAGAAAACACAGAGAAGGGATAAATGGATGCTCCCATGGATGTGCATTAGTTTGTGTGTAGATGGGACAGAGTAACAGATTTTGGTATTGAAGCTGAACACTGAAATGAGATCTTTCCTTTTTGTAACCAGCAGTTTTCTGGCCTGATTCTGAGATGCTTCCTGTAGCACATGTAATTGCTTGTAGTCATCCAGGTATTAGCAAATGTGGCTTACAGGACCTCTTTTGCTGGTCTCTGCTAAGAGAAAGGACCCAGCAAATGTATCCTTCAGTTACATTTGTGCTGTGGGTCTGATGCGGACTAAAGGGAGATGTGAGTTTTTTCTTCCTTCAACAGGAAAAGCAGCATTTTCAGTGCTGGTGTCAAGAGCATTACAGAATTACACCAGATAAGGGAACAGCCTAATCAGTTCAGAGATAATCACTTCCTTTTTTTTTTCTTTTTAATGCCTTTGAGGTTTTTTGCTTGAATTTGATAGATTTATGACCCATATGTTTATGTTTTACCTGATGCCTCCTTTAAAGCTTATCTGACTTCAGTGAATCTCACTCACACCTGGAATCTCAATATTTTTTGGTTTTCTTTTTTATTTATGTGGAGAAAGTTGCCTTTCTGAGTCTGCACACTTTCCTTCTTGCGTAGTGGAACTTAGAGTCTTTGTTAGTGTTACAGGAAACAGCTCTGCTGAGAAATCTGGACTTTGCATCGTGTTATTTTCCTCAAAGACACCAAGTATTTATTTCTCCTAAGCCTTTGACAGACATTAAATTAGTTTGATCTTCACATTTTGTTTTTCATTACAAACAAGATAAAATTACTTTTTGAGGCTGCAACTTGGAAGCCTCAAATCACTTGCAAAGTGATTAAAAAAACTGTACAAAATAAATTATAGAAAACTATACAACGTGGTCTGAAAGATTTCTCATTTTGGGAATGGTGAAGGCTCTGGCAGGACTAATCATCTGATTTGTTATGAACAAAGACATTTTTGGAAAGGTCATCTCAAATGTTTTCAGTTACTGTTACTGCCGTGAACCTTTAACCATTAAAGCAGATCCCAGGGTGCAGAAGTTTGTCTCACCTGTCTGTTGTCTTTGGTGCTTCGCCCCAATGTTAGGAGAGAAGGAGAACAAGACATTTTGCCTGGCTCTTGCTCTGAAAATCCATGCCCTTCCTCTTCCCAAACCCCTATAGGAAACACTTATTTCACTTGGAGGCAACACAGTTAGCACAGGCTTGACCCATGTAGGTAGTTTATTTTGCCATAATATTGACAGCACAAAAAGCTGTGCTCTGGTGGCTTTCACATCAGTGAAGTGTACCTTTTTACTAGGTTACTGAAGGTCAAATAATTTATTAGTAACAGTTCACTGCAGTGATGCGAAGTGTCTTCAAAACAGCAACATGATAGAGGACAGGAAATTCAGTGATATTCATTACAGTGGAATATTTTTTATTTCTGTGAAATGCCTGGGAAGACTGTATTTTGGTGTTTACTGGTGTCCTTGATTGGTTAGGCTGAACAACGTGCTTTAGGTGGTGTACCGAGATCCTTATACCTAAGAAAGTGTGTCGAGTGTCTTTCAGATACACTGTTCTAGGAAGCACAGAGATTAGTTGTGTTATTTGACATGTTGTGAGTGATGGATGAACAGCGGGACAAAGGCATATGAAGGAGAGATAAAGTTGGAAGACCATGTTTCAGTTGCCAAGTGGTGGTGCTGGATTATTTCTACTTTAAAGGGTAACTGTGAAATGGACGACAAATGATTGGGCTGCAGCTTTTGCTGCTGCCTGTCTTCAGCTGAAAGTTGTCCTAGCAGAAATGCATAAATATTCATAGAATTACAGAATATGCAGAGTTGGAAGGGACCCACAAGGATCATCGAGTCCAAGTCCTGGCCCTGCACAGAACCATCCCTAAGAGTCACACCATGTGCCTGAGGGTGTTGTCCAAACACTTGTTGAATATTGCCCAAATGATGAACATATTGGCAGCATTTAAGAACTGAAGGTCCTCTTGTGGAGAGTATTTCAGGGATCACCCTCAGGAGGGGGCAGCATGTAGACCAGTGGCCTCAACATCTTTCTTCACTGGGATCTTCATTCAGATCAACATGGAGATGGTGTGAATCAGCCTTTTAGAGAGTTTTCAGGCTAATTTTCAGTTGCTCCTACTTTCAGAAGTGGGAAATGGGAACCAGAAACACCTTTTGTTTCTCTTGGTTGATGTTAAAGAATGGTGTGTGTCTTTTCTTCATTTACTTCTTCTGTCCATTACTCTGCCCTTTATTTTTTTTTCGTTCTCTCTGTAGAGTGACTATAAAAAAGACTAGCACAATTCCCATGGTCTCAGCTATCTATTACTTCCTATCTTTGTTACATGCAATTCATGGCTAAAACACTAAGGTGTTTTTTTTAAACTTCATTAGAAATCACTGAAATTTATTTAAATAGCAGAATGGCTTTTCCCTGTTTGGAAATGAAGTGCTGATTGACAATTACATTTGCAGGAAAAAAAGCATTCACCAAAAAGCACCCCAGAAAACTTAGATGCTTAATTGCATTTACCTGAGAATTTGAGGTAAAGAACTTCATGTTTTTCTTTATTCTGTTGCAGAATGTGCCAAATGAAAACATTGCCCTACTCCTTTGGTTCAAACCATCTCGGAACAGATTTCCTGATCTCACAAATATTTTCTGAGTATGTATTTTGTTACAGGCAACTGCTTCCTCGTGGAAGTTCTATTGTCACTCACTGGAACCTGGAAGCTTTCTCAAGTGTAGTCTCACACATCGTTCTGACTGTAGCTGCCTGGCCACTCAGATGATGCGAAGGAGAGCTTTTCTTTCTCCTTTTATGACTTTGTACTTATAGAAGAAACTACTTGCTTTTCTCTTTTTGTGTCCTTTGGTGAAAATGAATTGGTTCTGTGGTTTTGAAATACAGTCCTCAGTATCAGTTGGTTATGTGAGTATTTGGGATAAAATTATTATTGACATCTCTGTGAATTAGAAAATGAAAACAAAAGTAGTTCATTCTGAAACATGAATTTTTCCACCTTCTAGATGAACCTTCTTCAATTAACACGTTTATTTTTCTTTAGGCAGAGATAGTCTCATTTGTGTCTGTTAAAACCAGTATTTTTCTTACAAAATGGTTTCCACACGAGAGAATCTGCTGTGTTTTGGTGCTCTTTGAGGAACCATGGACAAATTAACTTAGTTCTTTTCTCAGTTTCCTTTCTTTGGAATGAGAATGATAAATCTAAAATCTAGAGCTACAAATGGCAAGTACTATTTGCTGCTGATGAAAGTGGTATTTATTTTTTTAGTGTGAACTTCTACCCTTTCTGCCTATGTTAAGAAGGTGCTAGGGCTCCCCCCGTGTTTATCTTTTAAGGAAGGAAAACACCTTCACACACTGACACGGATGTTCAGATGCACCCTTACATCATACTGCTGCTTTTGCTAGAGACAAGTGCGTTTCAAGTACCCCTCATAAACTCAAGTGGAAAAGGTTCAATCTGGATTGAAGCCAAACAGTTCAAATATCTGCCACTTACTCCACACACAAATTATGTGACTACTTTCCACGGTTGTGTGGTTCCTAGTTTCACAGGCACTCCAGTGTTAAATTGGCAGCATTTCTTCTGTTTGTCAGTGGTGCAGAAGCTTCGGGCCAGGATTTTCAAACGTCTGACTTTTGAGATTCCAGGACCTGATTTGTTAGAGGCACAGGGAGGGATTTGTCTTCAATTGCCTCTGAAATCCAGAAAGTCATGCAGGTACATGGTCTCTCCTTGTGAGTTTTTTTTCAAAAAAAAAAAAAAAAAAAAAGAAAAAAAATTCTGGGGCAAGTGACTGAGAATTATTGCTTACATGATGAAATGTTATGTATGTGATGCTGTACAGGGATGGTGGTAGAATCACTGCTTGAAGCAATTGAAATCTTCCCAGTAGGTCCATGTGCTGTCCTGCTTTGTTTGCTGGCTGAAACACAGCTAATTTCTTCCAGAAAGAATTCCTGCAGTTAGGGCAGAAAACATGAGCTTGCCTGTAATTTTTCCATCTGCAGAAGTTTTTCAAGGTAGTCACCAAAAAAAGTAAATGAGTACTGTACTCGCGTTGTGCAGAGTTGTGATGTCCACAGACCTTATTAACTCTGCACGAGACTATTTTAGCAGAGAACTTGTTTTTGTTTTCCAATCCCTGATAAGACAGCTTTACTAAATCCCCCACTTGCCACTGTTCATCCAACATTCTTGCCTTTTTTTTCTTATCTTTCTTTAAATCTGTGTTCATGGTAATAAGAGCTGGCCAAGATCAAAGGTATGTGTGAGGGAGTGTGTTTCTGCTTACTGTTTTGGTTTATCAGCCTAAAAGGGAATGGAAAAGAGTATATTACCTAATCATCCCTTCCCCATCAGTTATAACATGCAGAAGTTGCATCTGCAAAACTTGAAGTACGCATGTTCCAGTAGTTTCGCTCCATTCTTTCTGCAGGTGCTCATAGAGACCAGTTCTGGATTACCGTTTTTAAAAAAAAGCGTGCTTTTGTGAGTTTGTATAAATTCTTGGGTTTGTTGTAATATAAATATTTTGAACATTTCTGCTTTATTTTTGTGGGGATTTTTTTTGTCTGTTTAACTTCACTTAATTGTGCTGAGTATTACACTCATGGATCATATTTCTTTTAAAGTCATGAAAAGCTAAAGCAAGCAGAAAGGAGAAGTTCATGCAGGCTGGCAAAATAGATGCTTTTTTGATTGCTTTCTAGGTCACTTTTTGCATCCACTCTGGCCATGAGCAGGTGTAATAAGTAACGAATGAGCAATCAACACTGGCACTCAGTAAGCTGGTATTTGTAGATATTAGCAATGTACCTTTAACGTAAAGGTTTTTATAAATGATCAGAACTTGGTTGAGATATTTTACTTTTAGGGGTCCTTCTATGAGTTACTGATTCGTGCCATCTATTCCTTTTTTCTAAGCTATTTCCATTTTACTTGTAGACTTCATAATTGTTGTAGTGAATAACATGCCCTACATTTGTGCAGCACTTAAAACAATAATATTTTTGAATAACTGTAGTTACTTTTTGGTTATGCTGCTTTCCAGGACAGAAGAAAAAACCAAAAGAAAATAATTAATTTAACAGTGAAACTTTCGCTAATATCTTTGGGGGGGGCAGGGATTTTTTCTTGTGGAACCTCTCTTTCATCTCCAAATCCAAAAATTTTCTTTTAGTAAAGAACATTTAAATTTAAATGTAATGGGAAGATAAAATGAACACTTAATAAAACAAGTGCTTCTATACTTAGGAAAGGCCCAGTTGTTATCAGGGGAAAATTCCAGGCACTGTTGCTTTTAACGTCATATTAAGTGGCACCTAGAAGTGCTTTGTGTTCGTAACATTTGCCAGAATATAAATGGAAAGGATTTCTGACAAAAATAATATTGGTGTTGCGTGGAGTCTGAAGGAATGTTATAACAACACATAAAGTGTAATTGTTCAGGGGAAGATAAGCTGAAGAGGGTGTATCATCTCGTGTGCAGCTCTGGGAGTGCTGGTTTCACCCTTTAGAAATTAAGTAGCTTAAGGTGGCAGAGACGACTCGGCAGACTGCTGAGTGGCTGCAGCCCCTTATGGTGAGACTACTCTTGTTTCAGGCAGTAGCAATATGCGTCCCTAGGGATCTTGCAAAGTCTTTTCAGAGTTAATATATTGATTTCTTTGCTGTTTGAGGCTTTTGCACAATACCATCAAGGATGGTAGAAGGAATGAAGCCTGGGCAGTTAAGCAGTGGCCAGAATTCCAGTTTGTTTGCCTGACAAATGCTCTGCTATATTTTTGGTTTATTCAGGATCCCCTACTGGATGCAGATTCTGAGGTTATACAGATCTTTCACACATACAGTCTCTGACTGTAGGCTATGACTGTGCTGCTGGGTCCTCTGAGTGCTCTCACAGTTCTGATATACAACAGAGGCAGGACTATTTCAAAAGATAAGAAAGTGCAGGAGGCTTTTGGTTTTATTCTGTTATGCCATCGTCATGTGGAAGTTCCTTTTCTTGAACTAATTGCATATCTTAACACCAGGTCTCGGCCAATAACTTGACAGTGTCACAGTAACTGCATAGTAGGTTTTTTTCCAGAAGATTAGAAAACGTTCAGTTCGTAAGCTGATACTTTGGGAGGATTTGGCACTGCCTGGAATTGAGATAATTCAGCTTGTGGTTGTGTTCGTACTAATCCAGCACAAAGCTGTGCCACTGCAAAATGTGTTGTCTTGTACGCTGCTCTCCCACTTTTAACAGTGTGTACCAGCACCACATCTCACGTGGCCTTGTACAAGGCATCTAATAGGAGTCTGACCTAGATACAAGTAACCTTCATGTGTGTGGGATGGAGGGGAGCGTGTAGGACTGGGGCTGTCAGGAGGGAACTAAAAGATATGAATGTTTGAAGTAGTGAGAAGGGGCAGGAGAACAGGCCTCCCTCCCTTTGATAGTAGTGCACATTTATGCCACATTTAAGTGACCACATGGTTGCTATCAAAACCCTGTAACTATGACATCAGTAGCAAATGTCTGCACTTTTTTAATGTTTTTTTTTCCTCCATGGTGAATAGCATACCTGACCTTAGCATTTGTTTTCTCCCATCCCTCTTAGTATCCCAGCAACCATGTACTTGCTGTGCTTTCTTCTTAATTATTTGTAAGCTATTGTGCTAAGGGACCGTGTCTTTCTCTCTTGTTGTGGTTATCAAACCTGACCTTGATAAAGTTCGGAAGTCTCAGCTGCAGTATAATGTTGGAGAAGAAGTAAATTGTACAAATAATAGTAACTCGCAGGACCATCAAATTCCTCTCAGGCTTATGAGGGTCAGATCTGTGAGGTCTGTAATTAAGTGTGTGATGCCTTCTGTGCAATGAGGATTTCATTTGTGAAGAAAGCTTCAACAAACATGCTTGTAAAAGTGTAATGACTAGAGGGAGTGCTGCTTTTAGGAGGCATTTGAATGCTATTATTGTTTATTCTTTTCCATTTTGAAAACTTTCCACTAATAGTGGTGGTGACTGTAAATAGCATTAGCATTTTAGTTTTTTAGTGGAAAAGCTTTAAAAAGTCACACAACAGATGGAATAATGTGGTTCCATATAACTGAGGAGAGGCATGTTGGCTGCCCCTTGCAGAACAGATCATCGCAGTTTTAAACACTTGCTACAAAGAGGAGAAGGAGCAAGTTAGTGCAGTGGCAAAGGACTTGATAGAATCATAGGATGGTTTGTGTTGGAAGGGACCTTAAAGATCATCCAGTTCCAACCACTCTGCTGTGGGCAGGGACACCTTCCACTAGACCAGGTTGCTTAAAGCCCTGTCTATTCTGGCCTAAATGAGGGCATGCATCCATCATCAGGGGTGGGGCACCCACAGCTTCTCTGGGCAACCTGTTCCAGTCTTTCACCACCCTCATAGTAAAGAATTTCTTCCTGTAATCTAAACCGACCGTGTTTCAGTTTAAAGCCATTCCCTCGTGTCCTATCACTACATGCCTTTGTAAAAAGCCCTTCTCCAGCTCTGTTGTAGACCTCCTTTAGGTACTGGAAGGCTGCTATAATGTCTCCCTGGAGCCTTCTCTTTTCCAAGACTGAACAACCCCAGCTCTCTGTCACAGTTCTATCCTGCCACATTCTCTCAAGCCTGTTTTCACAGGAGAGGTGCTCCAGCCCTCTGATCATCTTCATGGCTCTTCTCTGGACTTGCTCCAGCAAGTCCATGTCTTTCTTAAGTTAGAGACCACAGAGCTGGACACAGTATTCCAGGTGGGATCTCATGAGAGCTGAGTAGAGGAGCAGAATCACCTTCCTCAACCTGCTTGCTTTGTAATGCCCTGTATGATACTGCAATTACAAACTGAATGGCTCTGATTCGATAATGTCAAAAAATCCATATGAAAATGGGGTGGTGAGATTGTCTTCTTTTTGTTGTATTGTTTAGCCAATTTTGAGACTCCAAGTTACCAATACTGATTTAGAGTACTACAAACTGGGATAACAATTAGTGCATCTCTCACAGTGGCTGCTTATTCTGTAGAACTTCTTTGTGTAGCATCCATGCAGTTCAGCTCTGGCTATAGATTTTTGAGGTGATCCCTTTCTTAAATGAGCTTTGAGCTTGTATTTTTGTTGATGAGATTGGAGCCTAACTGTGATTATTTTCCTCTTGGCATAGTGTAGTCAGTCTGTGCTTAAGTCACATGTGTGTGCAATTTAACCATAACACTGAGAAGTCCTGATGTGTCATCAAGTAAGAACTGGCTAACCCTTTAATTCCTAAACCTTATCCTGTGTAGGTTCTCAAATCTTAAAATTTGGATCATCTTTCAGTTGTTTGTGATAGGCTTTTGCTGCTTTTCTCCACCTCTTTTGTTGGTTTGATGGTTTTTTGGTTTTGTTTGTTTGTTGTTTGCTGGTTTTTGTTTGTTTTCTCCTGATACCCTTATTCCAGATTGTCATATCTCAATTTTCATTCCATCAACTTTAGTTTGAATGGACTCTCAGCCCAGGAAACAAAGTATTTTCAGTCTGATTTCATGTCTCTTCAGCCTTTATGGTATTTAGCTCTTTACTCATAAATCACTCTTTCTAAGCTTTTTAGTCATGAAAGTTGCTCTTGATTGAACATATTCTACTGTTTCAGTTACTTCCTGGTTCTGGGCATCGTACTACCAGACATATTCTTTCAATGGGTTTATGCCAGAACTATTTAAAGTCACTGTCTTATTCCTTCCCTCACCCCCATCTTCTGTAACCTGACATATCATATATAGGCACTCCTGACTTACATTAAGCTGATTTTCAGGCAGGTTAAATTGTGAACTCCTGTCAAGTTTATTTTCCTTGTTTTGGCCCTTTTTATGTTAACTACTTTGCAGGTTGCGTGTCTGTATGAAGTATGTGTTTGGGATTTTTTTCTAAGCCTTATTGATTTTTATTTTGCTATTAGCAGTGCTAAGCTCTCTACAGTATGCCTGTATTTTCCAGTACCTCACCATTTGATGATGTTTCAGTTTTGATTTTAATTATGTTCTCTTTCTAATTAAAAAATTCCCCAAAGAATACCATATGTACTATGGCTAGAATAAAGGTGCAAGGGCATCATTAGATATTCTCTCCCTTACAACTGCCGGAAATTTGTGAAAGCACAGCAAAACGTGATACAGCCTGAGTGTTGCTGCCAAGAATTGTAGTGATTATATCCTTCTGAGCAGAAACACTGTCTTCCCTAAAAGGCGAAGACGGAGCAGAGTAGAGCAATAGGTAGTGATGGGGAGATACAGATACTATAAGTCAGGATTTCTTCAATCAGTCTGTAGTCTTGTTTTTATCCATCTGGGAATCCTATACTGCTGCTTTGTGGCTGTTCTTTTTAGTGTGTTTCACCAAGGCACAGCCTTTCTGTATAAATGATTCCTTAAAATTAGGGCCTTATTCCATAATTGCAGCCTCCTGTTGCTTTTCCTGCATAAGAGCTACTAATCCTGTCATGTTTTGCCAAAAAAGGATGAATGATCTTCCAGCATTGTCTGAATTAAGAGAGCTGTTGTGAGCTTAAACAGCCTGATGTTAGGAAGAAATCTGGCTGGGGAGGAGGGGTGGATAAATCCTTTTTTTCCTTACCCGGGGTGGGGAGCAGTTACAGAGTTCATCAGTGACTGCTGCTCTGCCTTTACAGATCTAATCCTTTACCTATCACAGGTGACTGAAAAGCAGGAGGCATCTCTGTGATAATAGTGCATTTGGGCTTGCTGTTGCCACATTCAGTTGTTCTTTCTCCCTCATCATCCAGTGATGTGGTAGAGCAAGTGCTGTGTCCCTGAGGCACAGCTTGTGAGGACACTCATATTTGTTTCCTCCACCAGCAGTCAAAAAAAGGAATCATTTGTGCTCCTGCTAACATTGGTTGTGCTGATCCTTTGCCTTGGATTAGCTGTGGTTGCAAGGAATTCTCTTTCTGTTGAGTAATAACTGTAAAATGCAGTGGAAGGAGAGAAGAATGATCCCTACAGAGAGAGGTTTATGATAGTGTAGGCAGTGCAAGCAGTTGGCCAGAAGGGATCATACAGATGGCCAAACTCTTGGTGCTCTGCTAGTTGTTAGTAATGGACTGTGAAATTTTGCAACTGTAGTATAGACAGCACTGAATTATGTAAGCTACACCTTTCACAAAAAACCCCCCCCAACAACCTTTCAAATGCATTGAGCTTTCTGGTTTTTGGGTTTTTTTGAGATTAGCTATTATATTGACATTTTAGAACTTCACCTTTACTTCATGATACAGCATGTTGCACACAGAATGCTGTGCTACTCTGTGTGCCGAGACACCAAGCTGCTTCAGGCAGAAACTATGAACATGTTTGGAGAGGATAATTTTAATTAGCACAGTTAAAAACCCAGCCATATTTGACTTAAGTTATCTAAATGTTGTTACACACTGTCCAGAGAAAAATTGTTTTCCCACTGATAAGAAACAGTGTCTGATAACAGCAGTGTCTGTTCCACCAGTAAATATTTGCATATAGGGTAGTACAGCAAAGATTTCTTACTTTTTTTCCCCAGCAGATGATTTGCCCCAGCAGTGACTTGAAGCCCTTGTTAAAAAACAAGCTAGTAAGGACCTTTGGATGCCAGTGTGCCATCTGTTCTAACTGAACAGATGTTCTCGGCACAGGGCTGATACTCTTGGAAGAGGTGCCAGGTGACAAAAATAGATGTATTCTGTAAGGCAGATAAAAAAGAATGTTGTGTCTTTCCAGCTGGTATTTTGTTTTGTAGTTGTGGCAGATTCAAGTTGAGAACTCAGAGTAGTGGATGCTTTCTAAATATGAGCCATAGAAGTGTATCTTGCTCCCACTATTTGGTTTGATATCCCTAGGAGACAAGATACTCAAGCGTAAGGGGACTACTTGTGTGTTACCACACCATTCAAAGCAGCTAGGAAGCTGTTTGTAGTAAACACCAGGTGCTCATAAATGAGTGAAGTGTCTTGTTATTTTGGGAAGTGCTATGAAGTATTTTTAGTATATTTTTTTTTTTAATTGGATGAACCATGGTATCAGAAACAAACATTTTTGTTGCTGTTTTCGTTTGTTCAGAGTGAAAAATTGAAGCACACAGTTATAATGCAAAAGTAAAAAATTATTTGTTATGTATGTATATACAGCGTGTATATACTCCACAGGATTAGATATATTCCAAACTTAAAGCAACTCAGTAAATCACATAAGAAGGCTTTATGTATTAGATTTAAAAACAAACAAACAAACAAAACAAAACCTAAACACAAAACCCACCAACAAACCAATACACTATTGTGAGCATTTAATTGACAAAATACTACTCTGTTCTTAGCTTTGCAAAACTCATTGCCTTGCTTTTCAGCAGCAATAATATTTAATTGACTTGTGTAATCACTTATGTACCAAAGAGTTTCTTTCCAATTTTACTGCAAACTATTAAGTTTGTAGAGGTGCTAGATTGAAGTAAGGGGCTTACACTGAAGAATTTTTTTACAGAAACCACTGATGACTTCCAGAATGTCTTCACTTAAGATGGGTTCATATTGAAATAGTTGTCTTTAATCTCTTAGTTTTTATAGCTGAGTCTTAGAGACAAAATTCATCTTGCTCAATAAATTGGTTTAGCTTTATAAATCCATATATTTCCTGTTCATCATGTCCAACCCTTGTGGGTTTTCTTTTGAGTAGAGATGGAAATTCTAGCTCTGGAAAATAAGGCTATAAACTCAGCTGCATTAAGGACTAGTTCTTTCTTCTTTTTTGACTGTAGTGTAATGGTGTTGAGGTGGATATAGAAAAGCATTCATCCCACTGTAGTGGGAAAAGCAAAGGAAAAAATTTCATGACACAAAATACAGTGATAGTTCCTGATGTCACTTTACACTGCATGACGGGACATGTGTCACTAAGAGAGACTTTCACTGAATTAGGTTTGTGCTGGTGCCTCTTAATTCAGCCAGTCATGTGTATAACTGTAATACAGAACAATATATGACAATCCCAAGGTATTCTGTGAGCACCCAAAGATAACTTTGAAGTTATCTTATCTGGATGGAGCAATCCAGGCAAAATAAATTTTAGGTTCCTTAAGCCTTAAGGACTTGACACGTGTATTACTTACAGGAAGAATCATGACTTGGTGTCTTTCCTAAGTTTTATTAGATCACTGCCAAAACAAACAAAAAAGCTAAAGTGATACCACCAATTTAGGATTTTTTAATGCTAATATCGATCATTGTGCACGAAAAATGAAGCAAGATGACTGTTAAATCGATTAACAGCTGAGTGGTCGATCTTAATCCAAGCAGCTTTGCCATTCCTTGCCTCCCAGGGGAGTGCAGTACCATCTTTTAACATAACTTCCTTGAACAAGTATAGGATTAATGGATTGACTTACTAGAAATTGCAGATGTGATAAATTTTATTGCCCCTAAACTTTCAAACCTAGTTGTATCAGACCCTTTTTTAGGGGCAACAGCTGAGAGAATTTTTCAACGTTTGCTGTGCTTTTTATTGCTTGTGGAATGTATTCATGAGTGAGCATGGAACAAGATATATTAACCATATCAGTGAACTATTTTAGGATAAAACCTAATTTTAATATTTCACATTTTACTTTTCCTCAAAAAGCACTATTTATCCAGTCAATGTGTCCTTTTCAGTAAAGATACAATACTTGATGTTGTCTGGCAAGGAACACGCTCAATGTTCTTCGTACATCTTTGGCCAGAAATTGGCATGCATTATTTAATGTGTAGAAGTGTTGAGTTTGAGGCTTTGAGGTGTTTTTAATCATTCATATCTGATTTTACTATTGAAACTATACAGTTCATTAAGCAAAGGAAATATTCCCTGAAGTAGATAAATTGGACTTGGGGGCGGGGAGTGAAGTGGGGGTGTAACAGTCTGGAAAGATTTTTAGAAATAGTAAGTCTTGTCATCTTTTCTGGGTTTAAGTTATAAATTAAAAGAGAAAAGATGTGCTTCTGCCCATTTTATCTCAACAGGCAAGCAGGAGATTGAACTGAACTAGACTGAATGGAAAAAAATACTTTCAGAGTTACAGAAGAGGCCATAGTTGTGAGGAGTTGGTTCCTGACTTCAGCACATCATGATATTGAGATTTAAGCAATGAATTCTTTGCATTCATTGTTACAACTCACAGTAAAACTTTGACCAGAAGCATGGACTGCTTGACAATTGTCTAACTGATTTTAATTGTTGGTGATATGTCTTGGTCTTAATACAGTTTGTTGTAATTTCAAATGAAATTTAAAAAATTGTAGAGCAATACAAGTAAAAATATCTTGAAGTCTATTTAAACTTTTAAAAAAATACCCATGTTTTCACTTTTTTCTTCTGCTCTCTTTCAAAAACATAAAAGACAACATAGTCCAGAATGCCTCCCAGATAATAAAAAGAGAAATTTTTTTTACAGTGATTCAAAAAAAACCTGATGGGAGATTAGATGATACCTGATGGCAGCTGAAGCTGGGATCCCTCAATCTGATCACAGAAACTCTAGCTTAAACCTTCCCTTATGTGAATTCCAGATACAAATATTTATAATAAATTTGTAGTAAATGCTTTCTTGATTAAACATCTCAGTTAATTTTTTACTTTACTTCCAAACTGCAATGTTGTTGGTTCATATTCAGTTCAGTTGTTGTCCTCAGTATGTTGTGAGACACAGAACCTGGATTTTGTGAAAATGAATAGAAAGCCTGAAACCTGTTTAATCTTGGAAATTTAACCAGAATTATATTCCCATATTATATCAGAATTATACTCCCATATTCTGTATTTTAAATGCACAGAGATCAAGGGAAGTTTCTCTGTATTCTGCCGTTACAGATGGGAGTTGAACAGGTGAGTGGTAACTGTTACCTGCAGTTACCAGCAGGTCTAAAGTTATCATCAAGCTATCTTGTTTGAAGTGCTACAAGAATTGCAGCATTTTGTGGTGTTTGTCTTAATGATGTACCTAAATTCTAAATGAGCTTTTCATTCAAACTGCTTTCAGAGCTATGAATTCTTTAGTAGAGAAATGATGAAATCATTGACACTGAAGTTTGTTTCAAGAAACTTGTTTATAAATCCGGTTGTTTTATACAAAGCAAACCTGAATTAAACTCAAAAACAATTCTTAGGTTTCTGAAAGAACAAACCACTTAGTAAACACCGTAATACCTAGGACATTTACCTTCACTGTTTTGGAGGCTAATCCTACAATTACTTTACGCAGGTTTCACCTGGAACATCTCGTCCAAGTTACCCAGCTACCAGCTATCAGGACTCCAGCAACTGGGAATCTCTAATGAAAATTAAAGAGGGGCTGCTAAGACAGAAAGAGTTTGTGATTGATCGGTGAGTAACCCGCTCCTGCTCCATTCATTAGATTAGGTGATGTAAAAGCTACAGTGTAAAAGCTGACTTTCAGGAGAGCTGCTTACTCATACAGTTGTTAGGCTTCAATCCAGCCACTATTTATGTGCAAATACGTGGGAGCTAATCCTTGCTAGGAGAGAAGACTGACAGCTGGCTAAAAGTCTTTTACAAAGTTGGAAATGTATTTAGGGGGTTTAATGCCTCTGGAGTGGAAAAGGGAAAGTGATACCAACAGTCAGTTCTGCTGTCAGCTTCCCCTCTTAGCTTCTTCCTGGTCTGGGAGTTTGTATCAGACATTTTTCTGCTTGTACAGATCTTGCAAGTGACTTGCAAGATGAAAACTGGTCAGTTGCATGGTGCTGATTTTCTTTTCCATGACAAGTACAGAAAGGCAATATATTTGCAGCCAGTTGATAAAGCTTTGAGAAACTGGCCTTAGCGGTAATGTTCAGCAGTAAAATCCTATTCGGACACTGATACAAATTGTTCAAATAATAAAATAAAAAATCCAGGAGTAAATACATAGCTTCTTACTAAAATTGCTGTCAATCCGAATGGGCCTCTTCATGAGGAAAATAAGC
This sequence comes from Chiroxiphia lanceolata, assembly GCF_009829145.1. Taxonomy (NCBI): domain Eukaryota; kingdom Metazoa; phylum Chordata; class Aves; order Passeriformes; family Pipridae; genus Chiroxiphia; species Chiroxiphia lanceolata. Next base: position 66,222,975 of record NC_045639.1, read on the forward strand.
TTTTAATAAGAGCTTGAGCTTAATGAAGACTACACTAAAATAGATGTCACCAGGCACTGCAGAGTTTGGATGTAGGACATTTAAGGAGGATATTTTTATATTTGACATAATGGTAATTTGGCATAGTCTGTGTTTCAATAATAAACTCTTGGCTCATGGGTGAAAGAAGAGTGATTGTTCTGGTCTTGATATAGTTGTGCTCTTGTTATTGATAGTTTGCTCCACAACATGAGGAGAACTGTGTAAAGCAGTTGTGTGTTGATCACACTAATGTTAGGCATCCGTTATGAATAGGTTTATATTTCATTTAGTAATTTCTATCTTTTTATGGGTAGAGATAGGCAACTTGGGCATAACTTACTTTGGGACCAGGAGAATTACACTTGTGAAAGATCTGTTCGTTCCACTATTGCAACAGAGCGAGGAGTTGCAGTGGTATGAGGTGTTTCTGTCCCTTAGTAGTCTGACCAGTAACTCTGCTGGCATTGCACTGTTGAAGGTTGGCATCCTCTTCCCCAGTGGGATGTAGGATGTTTAGTGTGTGTTTACCTGCTGTGGTGGTACACAGGTAGGAATGGGCACACTGCCAGCTCTCCTGCAGGGGTGGTCATCTCCCAAGGGGGTAAGCAGTTAAAATGGAAACATCCTTAGCTGTTGTTTACGTCTCCTCTGTCAGAGCCTTTTGATCTGCTGCCTAGATCTGCTGTCTATATTGCAGTGTTTTTTTCAGGCTTGCTGTATCAGTAGCAGCAAACCTGCAGCCTTCCTCCTGGGGCCCAGGCTGTCAGCAGCCTTTGTGAGTACATGGCCCTTGATGTCTGGGGCAGTCTTTGGTGCCTCTGCTGAGCTTATGTTCCTCTGCACTCTACGTGAAGGCTTGTTCCACAGTGGCAACTAAAAATGCAGTTCGTGTTGCGCTTGTTACGCTGGAAGTGTGTTTGCAGTCAAGGGTGAAGTTTCTGAAGTGACAGTTTGTAACCTGATTTCCTGATAACATTACTTGATTCTAGTCATGTTGAGGAAGAAAAGCTGTTTCTTGACATCCAGTGGCAGTGTTTTGTTCTTTTTTTTTTTTTTGTATAAGTCATTATTTTTGAGTGTATTAATGATGGTGAATGCAGTTCTTTCTGGATTTCTGACCAGAAGTCAGTTTAGATAATTTGTTTTCATTCAACTGAAATGGCAGAATATACTCTGGAAGCTATTGAAGTGAAACAAAGGCCACTTACTGATGTTATAGCGTTTCGTTTAAGTAGACACTTGGTGTAAGAGTTAAGCATGTTGTACTTTATAATAGTGCAGTATAACAATACATCACAGAACAGGCTCTTTTTTGAATATTGAGCCTCCATTTGGACAAAATACCTTAAAAGTTATTTTAAAATTAAATAAAAACATTTAAAATAGATGGCTTGTATTATTTGAGTATGAATTGATGTTGCATATTTACAAAGTTTTACAATAGATCCTTAAATTTTTTTTGTTAAGAAGAGATTGTGTCTTCTATGACAAATAAAAATACTTCTGGTTTTCACTCATGAAGCTGCTGTGTAAAAATCTCGAAATAGAACTCCATTAAAAAGTACTAGTGTTATATTTCTTATCAGATTAATTATTAATAAGACTTAAGTGTGAATCCTTTCTTCAAGGCACTAAGTGAAAATGCAGTATTATCTACATTTACCTTGTGGACACACAAAGCCTTGCACTGAGATTCAAGATGATATCTGGGAGCAAACCTAAATCTTCCAGCTCCTAGTCTTCCTGATCTTACTTTAAACTTCTTTTCAGACTTTGAATTTGTTTGGGAATAATGACCTAAAATAAAAATATAAAGTTTGCTAAAGTGTGGTCAATTCAAGATGGTAGTAGTTAAATTATAGAATTTATGCTGTGAGGAAATGGAGGAGGAGTTAGTTTGCTGAACTGGGGTTAGGTAGTAGGTGATTGTTGAGAAGGCCCTTTGTACCTGTGGTTCTGATGGAGTTTTAGAAGGTGTCATGTCCTTAAGTCATGTCTCATGCTGAATTTACAAACTGGTAGCTAGGAGATGCCAGCAAGACTTGTTTAATTCTGGGGGAACAGAAGCTCAGGAGAGATGAGTTATGCAGTGGGACAGCAGCTGGCATAGTGCTCCTGACCAAGCTGTTTGCTGCTGGCAGGTACAAGGTGCAGCTGGATAAAAAGATGGACACTGGGAACACCATTCTCCAGCACTTGTCACCAGCCTCCCTTTCACCCACAGGGACATTAGCCATTTTTTTAAGGTTAAACACTCTTGCTGGGAATTGTACTGGTGTCCTACTTATGTAGGAGATGGAGGAGATTAACATCACACACCTTGGTACTTGAATCTGTTGATTAGTAGGGAGTGGATGCTCTGTACAGGGTAGTATCCTTAAGCTGTTCTACCTTTATCTTGTTAAAAAAGGGAGGAAGGGCAGGAGAAGGAAGGAGAAACATGCTGCCTGCTTCTCTTCTTTCCTCACAAAGATAAAAAGGCAAAACAAATCTGACCCTTCCAGATTAGATTATTAAACTTCCTTGTTTTGCATTGGAAATCTAACAATTAGGAATAGTTGCAAGTAAGTTTCAAATAGCTATAAAAACAATTCAAGGAATAATGCTTACAGTGTAAATCATCATATTTGTATACTTTGGCGTGTCACTGGAAATTCAGGCTGTAAGTAGAGTTTTAAAACCCAAACAGCCCCTTGCACCTGTGAATAGAATAAATGGCTCAATTTTTGTTCTGTACAGTGTTGAACAGCAGATGTAGTAGTAGGTAAATTAAAATTGATTTTATTTGTGTAGTCTTTTCACCATAAAAAAGGCATTTATTTAAGTAGTACACAGTAGCATAAAGGAGTGGGTTTAAAAGTCGTTTTGGTTTGCTTTTTAAAACTACTCTAGAAGTCACTTCTAATTTAATTAATAAAAACCTGAAATGGTTTTTAAGTCTGCTCTGAAAAAAATGAGGAGAAGATGGTACTTTTAGGAAGTGAAAACGTGGCATAAGGAAGTGAGCCTGCTCTGCGTGCACGTGTCCATGGGATCTCAGTGGCACTTCTTAAAGATGTGTGTCATGTTTTCTCCACATAAGAATTGTTGGTACAGGCCTTGAATGAGGACTTAAGGCTTTGTCTGTAAGAGGAAATATGCTGCTGTAACACTTTAGTAGAATGTCCGTCACCTAGTATACGAAAATAATTGGATTATATCATTGCCTTACTTCTCTGGCGGGTTAGGATGTAACACTACATTATGTTTAGCACCAGAGGGAGCCAACATTGTTTGTATCGGTTTAGAAAATTACACCATCACATTTTAATTCTTTATGTTGCTCCTTTGTTCAGTACATAGCAACACTGAAATTACAGTGTTTGGTACGATGGTTGGTGAATGTCTCTTGAGACTGCACTGCCGCTGTCGATGTCTCTAGTGTGATCCTGGCAGTGTTTCTGTGGGAGGGGCTGCAAATAGGGGGTACATGAATAAATGCTAAATATCTGAACATATGACATAAGATGCTGAGAATACCATTGTGCATGCAATGTTCTCTTCTAGTCAGCATAAGAGCATTTGAACAGCTTTTTAAGGAAAGGTAGATAGAGAAATACAGTTTTAGTGAATAGCTGTTATTCCTCAGGGCAAAACAGCATTTACATTCTTAAAACAGTTGCTAAATCATTAACTTTTAATCCATAGCAGAATTAGGATTGGATGTTTTCACTGGGACAAGAGTATTAAATATTCTTTGCCATATATCAAATTGTCCTGACCTCAGTAATTGACATCAAACTGTATGTGCTCTGGTAATGCTTGTTTAAATGCTAGTGTAAAGCTGTAATTCTTTTAGTTTGGACGACTTCTTAAGATCTGCAACATTAGCATATCCACTTGATCATGTCTTGACTCCCAAAGGTAGTGTTCCCATCTTCTCTTCAAGGTGAGTTCTGCTGTGACTGGTGGAAAAGTTCACTTAGAACTGCAGTCTCCTAACTTCACCAAAAAAGCAGACTTTATTGCATAGGAAATTTGAGATTATCTTTTCTCATTAGCTTTGCTGATGTTGGAGTTCTTTGGCATCATCTTCCAAATTCCGGAAAATGTATTCACATTGTTTTTAGGACTTTATTTACAAAGGATCTCTTTCCCTGTCAGTGTTCTACACGTTTGGACTTGTGGTCCCAAGAGATTGTGCCTCTAAAACAAAGGGATATAAAAATTTGTATCTAACTTCTTAAGCAACAAAACAAAGCAGCATACCTCCAGCTGCGGTGTGGAATAAATTGTATCTGTAATAGAGAGGGATCTGTATTGTATTCTACTTTGCATCTCAGTTCTGAAGAAATTTGCCCACACATTTTCACCTAAAGCAGCAAATTCTCATAACCTTGTGACTTTTGAAGGTAAACATTAATTGTAATTTGATTTCTTATGAAGTTGCTAGTGTCCCTTCTGTGGTGGGGGAAGCTCTGTTCTAAAGTCCCTGAGATGTTTGAAGATACTGGATCTGTATCTTGACTTGAAGTGTGGTATTTAGATTTACGCTAATTAAAGAATTAAAATTAAGAAAAACTTAAAAGTTGAGGGGAGAAAGTGCTACTCTGACAAATGGGGGTTTCTAAAGGCTCTTTCGTGTTAAAGTATGGGGTGAAATGGGCTTATGGAGAACAGATAAATTGGTCCCATGTTCAAGAAAATGTGATTTGTTTCTAGATAAATGCATATATGAGTGCCTGTATAAGCATGTGTCCATGCTTGTCCTGTTGTGAATGTGAGAAGATGATGTGAATGTCAGTTATGTTGTACTAATATTTTTGAGACTTAAGGAGAAGCAATTTGTATATTAAGCAGTTTATTAATGCTGGTCTCTGGAGACAGTCCAGGCTTGTGCACATTGAGCTGAACTCTGTTGTCTGGGATCCTGTGTCCTTTGTGCTGACTTGAGTTTTCAAAGGGGATTGTTTGAGCTAAAGGACAGAACTGCACTTGAATCAAAATAGAGATCTTCCCCTCTTCCCATCAATACATCACTCTTACAGCTCTAACTTTGGTTTTACTCCTTTAAATGGATTCAGTTAGTGTCAAGTAGCACCAGTAATTTTCCTCTGAATTCTAGACAGCTTTGTAAGTAGAGTCACAGGATGGTGGGAGCTTGGCTACCATTTCATGGGGCATAGCATGTTGTCTTCGATGTGCTTGTCTGCAGAGGATAGTGGCACAGGGCATGTGCACCACCAGAAACAGCCCCTTGCTGTCCATGGGCCGACAGACTGCAAATTTAGCAGACCCATAATTGAAAGCCTTTTTTGGGCATTTCCCTGCTCTTTTCTGAGCCTGACTTGAAATACAAATGTCCTAGTGAGGAGATGCTCATCACTGAAGCCAGTACTTGTCCTGCCTTTCTCCCTTCGCTGATGAGCAGAAGAAGAGCACCAACTCTCTTGGTTGCACAGCAGTGCCAGTGTGGGCCACAGTGGAGGTCCCTGTTCCAGCTGTGGCAGCTTGGCCAGGCAGTACCTGTGGTGTGCCATGGAGGGGGAAGGAGGTTGAGGAGCTCGACAGAAACTTGACGGCATCTAGATGCTAAAGGCTGATTGTGTTTGGTGTTGTTTTTTTAAAGTGGTGGGATGATTGATTGGTAATAAGGAGCTTCTGGGGACAGTGTTCCCGCTGTAATAGGCGAGCTGTGTTTTTGAGAGCATTTGAACTTTCTACACTCCCTTTAAATAAAGGGTTATGCAGCAGAATAACAGTAACAGGGATGGGCTAACAGAGTATTAAAACTGTCTTGGCATATGAGAGTATCAGTGACAAAATGCGTTTGGTATGAAGTCTCCAAAGACTTTAAGGATTCTATGTAAATAGTAAATATGTTTGTGTGGCGTTTATCTTCTTGTGACTGCTGCTATTTTCAGAATTTTTGTTTCTGAGTGCCATGAGGTTAATGTTGTTTTCAGAGTGGTAGTTATGCAGGGAAGTTGAGCAGGATTTACACAGCCTTAAAACATTTCTGTGGTGTGTTTTGTTGGCAAGATTTTATAACAGTGGAGAGTTTCATGCTTTGCAGAGTGAAAAGAAGCAAGCTAGTTAAATTCTGTGCTCTGTCTCATCACGGATTAATTTGTCTCACCTTTTTTCCTGCAGGGATTTGGTAGGGTAGGAAAAGGATTATGAAAGGAAATATGGTAATGTAGTCCAAACTACACTGGAAGTTCAAAAATATCTTGAAACATTTACTGTAGGCTGTAGCATTTAGTTTAGGCTACTGAAATCCTGCCTGGTAAAGAAGGCACTGCTAAGTTACAGTCAGCTGTAAACAGAAAATCACATAATGCTTTCAAGAGGTAACAAATAGGTAAATAATTTTAAATCACATGGAGCAAAGAAATTTTAATACATCTGTCTAGTAAGTAATAAGGTGATAAAAAATTAAAATTTGCTTCAGTTAATAGGTTAGGATAACTCATACTAAGTAATTTTGGTCTCTGTAACCAGGCATGCACAAAAGTCGTCAAGGCTTTATATTTTCTCATATGAGTATAATAACTCTTGGGCTTATAAAAGGTCTGTTACAAGTTGAGAGCATATTCTTTTACCTAATCTTTGAATCTGCTTCTTCCAAAATAAGTTGGAAGCTTTTTGTTTGTAGTGCCATGTTACAGATACCAAACAGAACTGTACGAAGTTTTTCAGTGTTGCATACTCTATTTATATTTGTACAAACTTGTTCTGTCTAAATAGTGGAATGGCAGAAGTAAACCTCAAAATGACCTGTGCTGATAGAAAGTATTTTAAGGCTTGCTATGGAGTCACATAAATACATACAGTTTCTTCCTTCTTATGAATCACGTTGAATGAATACTTCTAAGATACTTCCAAATGGCAGCTTATATATACTGTTTTTCCATTCATTGCTGTTCTTTATAGATGTAAAAATAGGGAAAAATTAAAAAAAGGTGTTCTGTAGGCATGCATCGTGTCTTCTATAACACATCTAGCTGAGAAAACGCTAACTTTAATATATTCAATATTTTTCAAATATGAAATTCCTCTTATAAACCAAATAATTGGAATACAGTTGACTGATAACTAGCTAGAAGAATATGGGTAGCTAAAATAGTCACTTTAATTGGGCTTTTTGCATCTTATTTTTCCTATTAAAATTTGCAGTTGGCATCTTTTCAACTAATACATATTTCATGTTTGTTTATAAATTGTATAATACATGTTTTGTATACTCATAATAATATTTCCGAGATGCTCTTCATAAACACAACCCTCCCCAATAAAAAAAAAAGCCACAGGCTTTGATCTTTTTTCTATGCTTTGCAGGATTTGCTTTTCCAGTATGTGCACAGGCAGGTCTTCTCCCTTGAAGTTAACTTGCATTTGCTTTTTATCTCTCTTTTTAAGATTGGGTTTAGACATCTGGGTTCAGCATCATGGTTTACAGAAAAGCCAGTCCTACTGCTTGCTTAGAGATGAACCTTTGCAAAACAATTGCATGCTTGCATGCAAATATATCCTCAGATAAAAAAGAAGAAAAAATGAAAACTAATAGAGTACACAAAGTTGGTTTTAAGTTTACTGAGGAGGTTGCTCTGTGTGTTTCTGATGGCTGCTGACAGCTCCATTCTGGAGTCAGCTGTTGAGGTGCCCGTTGCTCCATGGAGAGCACTGTACACCTCACAGGGCTGGGACTTGGGCTGGGGTGGAGACCTGGCTTGTATTTGCCCTGCAGTCATGCTAGTTCAAATGCAGTCGTGATTTAAGCAGTGATATCATTTGTAATATAATTAAATAGTAATACTGTTTCTGCTGTACACTGGCCAAGCAATTGGTGTAAGAGTTTAATTCTCCTTTAGTACACAAGCACTATTATTTTACACAAGTATTTTACCCTAGGGTAGGGTACATCTTGCATAAAGCAGTTGACTGAGAAAGTCTTAAGCAAAGCAAAAAGAAAGACCTTACAGGAAAGCTGTGCTGACTGTCTTATATAATAACCTTTTCTTCATAAGTTCTTTCTGCTCCCCTTGATTTGTAAATCTTTTTATTGGTTGGAAAATCAGCTCTGGCAAAGAGAGAGGCTGAGCAGAAGTCCAAGTAAAATGAAATTGTGAGTTTTGTTTGTTTTCATTCTGTTTTCTGTATACTTTCCTCTGCTTATACTTCTGGCCCTAGCATCAAATGACAACAGAAGCCTCCCTCAACCCCCACAAAATTGATAGAGTTTTCAAGTTGCATTTCTACAGGATTTGCTTATTATTATGAACTGAGCACAGACCCTTTGGGTTTGCTTAAGTGAAAGTCACATGGTAACTGTAGTTTTAGAGTTCATACTCTGATGAGGTTCCAGTTCTAGTGCTAAATTAGTCTAATTGCAGTCTGGCTGCAGTGGGAAAAAGCCCACAGGTAACACAGATCCAGGATAGCTGAATAACATTGTTAATGTATTCTTCAGTACAAGTCTTAAGATCAATGTTTTTTTTAATCTCTGTTCAGTCCTTTTGAAATAAGATTTGTGTATTACAGGCAAAATCAGCAAATTAACAATTTACATCAGAAGATAAGGGAGAATGAATTACGAGCTCAACACGCAAGACTGAGCCATCTTGTGAACTGCGAAGAACCTTACGTGACTAATTTACAGGTAGGATGAATATTTTTCTTTCATCAAAGCTTTCCATTGCCCACTAACTGGCACCTCAACGCATGCTCACGATTTACTGCAGGCTAAAATGTAGAGCCTTTGTGGTTATTGGTGGCTGTGTAATTGCATAGCAGAGAATTGTATAGAGAATACCCTCTTAAGTTTGTAGTTTACCTTATATTTGCAGAAATATAAGTATTGTTAAAATTTTGTACATACTTGTTTTGAAGTCGGATAAAAATGAGATAGGAATGAGGGATTAGGACACTGTAAGAGTAAGGGTTTAACAGAGTGCATGTATCATAGTCCTACAGGTAGATATTAGGAGATAAAGTAGATGATAGGAGAGTATCTGAAAACAACTAATGAAAGGTTTTCTGAAGAGGAGGAGGAGGTAGCCCTTTGGATGGTTAAATTGTATCACTAGAATAGATGGAAGAGATGTGAGAAGGCAAACAGACGGGTGGGATACCTTTTGACAAAACACCTGAAAAGGATATGGATTAGTACTCCTAGGGAACACTTAGTCTGAAAGGGAATGTGTGGTGGTATTTTGGCTATAATTGTCCTAACTTTCATCTAACTGGCGGCATTATCAAGATAGTGTAAGGATGAGGTAGCATAGATTAACCAAGAAATGCAGTTTGAGGATTGTGGCTGCTTACAGCACACAAAATCTTCAGGCCTTGGCATATCTAAAAGGCAATGCAGCAAGAGAGTGTTAAAGGAAGATATGCAGAGAAATATCTTTCATGTCCCTCTTTTATGATGTTACCTTTTTCTGTCACAAACACTGCACTAGGATCTCAGCTAGTGTACTTCAACATGACATTAACTATGTCCTTGGAATAACACAGCTGTACATCATGTGAGAATGTGGGTTGTGTGACACAGCAGAGAAATGCAAGTGGAGCCTTGGTGTGAAGTTAGGTATCCAGAAACTTTTTCTGACATCTAGGAATGTTGCTTTTGGTGCTTCCAGATCTTCTTTAACAAAATATTTTAGAATCTGTCTAGATTAAGATTTTTTGGGGGGGGAGGGAGGCAGGGAGAGACACAAACAAAACCAACCAAATAAGAAGCAGTAGTGCAGAAACTGAAATTTTAGTGTACATATCTTAGTACACGATATTGCACTTCAAATAAAGTAGCAGATGCGTTAATTTTTCATGATTTAAAGAATTTTGAAAGTTTATAATGTATTTGGATTCCTGCTTGATTTGTGTGCTTTCTATAAGATGAACTTATAAAAGCAAATCTACTTTAGTGAAGGTTTGAATCTCCTAATGCTTTGCTGAAGGATGTCACTAGTTAAAGAAATTATACAGACAGTAGTTTTAAAGATACCAATTTGTGTTATTAAAAGAATCTTGAAATTGAGAGCTTAATGGGACGCATCTCCTTTTTCATCCCACATGCAGCTGACTTCCATTTTGTGCTTGTCTCTCTCTGGACAGTGGGGGTTGAAGTTTTGGTATACAGAACAGAAGATAGGAAGCGTGAATTCTGATTATAGCTTTATTCTCAGGCTTGTCCCTGCACCATTCACACCGCAGGCATGATAGCTCTAAGGTTTGCTAGTACTGATGTTCTGCTTTAGAAGGGTCTTTGGATTAAAGCATCTCTTACTTCAGTATATTCATAGCCATTTTATAGTGGTTTTCTTCCCAGGAGATGGTATGATAATTCAGTGGCAGTGATTTGTTTTGAAAATGCTTTTTATTTGGATTTGTAGGGATTTATTTTGGGAGAAACATCGCACCTCTTCCATAAATCTGAGGGGGAAAGTGCCCCTGCAATGTTCTTGTGCATATGTTGTGAATGGTGTCCAGCTTCTTTGTTTTTCTGTTCCAGATTCCTGAAGTACATGCTGTTGCCATGTATTTTAATGTTTGAAAAATCAAACCCCACCCTTCCTGAACCCAAAAAAAAAAAAAAAAAAGCAGGACTGTTTTCTGCTGTGCTGTTCAAATGTGGAGTGGTATGTGTGCGTTCATTTGTATGATTTTTTTATTTCTTTTTGTAAGCAACCACAGTATGAGAGCACACTGCTGCAACCTCACATTTCAGAAAGATCAGCCTCCCACCTTGAGGAGCTTGAGCGAAAGATTGCAGCAGCTGAGAATAAGGAATTACAACTCAGTGAAATTGTAAAACAACTTTCAAACAAATCTAGTGAGGAGAAAAAGAAGATGGAGGAGAAAGTAAGTGTCTTTCATGTTCCATATTTCCTTTTGCCACTATTTCAGCAGCATATGTTTTGTTTACTAGAAAGCAACTTATTATGTGGGTGTCTGAGCTATTTTCAAAACATAGCTAAATTATCTGTGATAGAAAAATTGAAAGTTAATGATTTTAGGTGTTGCTAATGGATGAATCTGATCTCGTAGAGAATGCATCCTAAAAAGTGGTACTAGATAAAACAGTAATCATGATGACAGTTTTAACAAGGTATCAGTTGAACTTCGAAAAAATGCTACTCAGCTCTAAGAATTCTTGTAGCTTGAAGTGTTTATTACAGTAAACAAAATAACATTTAAAAACATAGAGTGTGAAAATTAAATCCTTATTTTTAGCATGGTTTGTAAATGTGGCCCTCATGCTTTGAGATACACTTACCAGCCTGTATGTACCTATTCTGCAAGAGTGATTCGCTTGTGGCTTTCCTAGGATGTTCAGAGTAGACTGTAGTCTGAGACAAGGATAGCTGTGTTCTTGGAACTGTTTTGACAAGGAGTTTCTTTGCAGGCTGAAGCAATTCTCAGATGTAGTTTTGAATGTACTGACAGCCTTCCTTTATTGCAAGCAGGAATGTGCCATTGCCCAACGGGTTAGTAATTAATGTTTTAGAGACACATTGTCACTGTTACCTTCTCTTCTTTAGTTACTGGGTTTAGATTTCTATTAATGCAGATTCAAGGAAGAGAAGCAATATGATACAGTGAAGTATCAAATGGAAAGACAAAGGAGAATGCATAATTAATCTCAAATTCTGCCTTACCATTTCCTATGAGCCCTGCAGTGTGCTTTCACAAAGAGTAACACTCAGGAAGGGCAGAAATTGCATACTGCAGCTTCTTCCTTCCTTTGCTTTTACTGCTTGGGTTCCTTGCTGTGAAGGAACTGGTGTGGTGGCAGAGGTGAGGACCTGTGCAGCAGAGCTTTTGTCTGTAGGTTGGACCCTGATTCATTGCACAGTCCTGATTCACCCCTTAACACTGTCCATTTTGTGCATTGAATAAAAAGCTCTCAAGGAAAGAGGGCCGGGGGGCACAGTGGAAGATACTCTTTCTTCCTGCCTTTTTTTCCCACTTTTTTGACCTAGGTAATAAAGCAAAGTAAGTACCAGGAATGTGACACAATATAAAGGTAACACAATATAAAAAAAAAAAAATTCTCCAGGCTGATGGACAATGGAGATGCCTCTAGAAAAGGTATTTAAGAAAGCAGCTATTCCATTTTCATGTCCCCTGATCTCATTGTCAGACTGCATCGAAGTCAGGGTTTTGGCTTCAATTCTTCTTAGTTAAGGTTTTTGATCTTTGTATTTGGAGTTGTTTTCCTAGCCTAGAGAAAGAGCATAGACTAAAATATGTCCTAATCATTTGTTGCATATGAACATCTCCATTGGTGAAAAAGTTAATAGTATTTTAACTGTTTGTGTTTTCAGTTGATAAGGCACATGGATTGTTTTGGGCAGGGGTGTAGCAGCAGGGGTTTGAGTGAGGTCATGTGTGAGTCTATTACTTGGAACTGCCGGGATTAATTATTTTTGGGTTTTTTTTCTGCAGCAGCCAAATGTTTCATGCAGCTGAGAGTACAATTTTTGGAGAGTGACCAGCCTCTGCTTCCAAAGCAGGTTTATTTTTTACCATAATCATAAAACATGTACTCTTTTCTTTCTTCTAGCTTAAAACTAGAGATCGATATATTAATAGCCTGAAAAAGAAATGCCAGAAGGAGTCTGAGCAAAACAAAGAAAAACAAAGACGGATTGAAACCTTAGAAAAATACCTGGCTGACCTACCAACACTGGATGATATAGAAGGGCAAACTAAACAGGTAAGGTGAAGGGAGTTTGGTTTACCTTTTGAAAATATAAGTAAGCTGCCTAATATCTGTTGGCAAGTCTTTTACTGTTTCAGTGTACATTTTTTTCCACTGTCTGTTTAGGAAGAGAAGCATTTCAATGTTTTAGAAATCACTGTAGGTATTAGGATTTCTCATAGTCAGATAAGCAAAATGGGCCTAAGATTCTGCAGCAGGTGCCTGCAAGGCTGTGGCCTGCTGCAAGGCCGCCTGCTGATGTGGCATCGTGTCTGACTAACGTAACCTGTGTTAGCTGCACATTCTAGAAGAGAAGAACAGGCAACTTCAAGAAACTATGGCTGAGTTAGAAAAGAAGCTCGGCGAGGCCCGGTCGCAGTGCAGAGAGAGAGAATTACAGCTGGCATCTCAGAAGAAAAAAGAAAAAGAGCTGGTCACAACAGTGCAGAGGTATGAACAGCTGCTCCGCCTGTGCCCTGAAATGGGTGTGCTTTCCCACTCGATGACAAGACCTAATGTTATTCGTAATCTTAATCTATTACAATGCTAATGACTTTTTATGGCAAGGGTTTTATTTGTGGCAAGTTACAATTAATACTACAGAGAAGAGTCTGCCTAGGACACTTCACTAGTTTTCTTTAAGGATGTGGGACACTACTGCAATGGCATCATAGCCTGCTGACATATAGAAGATGGAATAAATTTGTGCAGCAAAGGGGCATTGTACAGAAGCTGTCAGCACGGCTGTTAGATAACTGATCCTGTTATGAGCTGTGGAAAAACTCCCTGGATATTGGCTGATGGGTATGTCAGGGAAGGGTCAAAGCTTTCCAGAAATTGTCCTTACCTTTTCCCTGAGGGTGCAGGTATTTACAGGGAGATTTAGCTGAGGGTAATTTGTTGTCATTGAACTTGCATAAAAATGAAAAACAAATGGGGCAGATATCGAAGAATATTACTGGTAAGACATGGAGACTTTGTTACTGCGTTACATCTTAGATCAGAGGAGCTACTTAAACACTTAACTTTAAAAAAAAAAAAAAGGAAGAGTGAAGCAGGGGAGAAACCCTTTTAACAGTTTATGTTCCTGCGGTTCACTGTCCCTCCCTTGGGTGAAGGTGCATGCCACAGGAGTCTGAAAGGTTTCCACGATGAAAGGCAAGCTGGCTGGGTCACCCTGCCAGCCAAATTGTTGACACATTGTTTCCATCTTACCAATGAAAGACCTTTTTCATTCGTGCTCATAATCTAGAGGGGGATCATTCTGTCTTTTCTGAAAGCCTACAAATAGTTGGGGTGACCTCTGGTTTCAAAATTAGACAGCAAGATTAGCACTAATAAAAAATGCATTTCCTTTCTGAGAGAAGGTGAGCGGACAAAGGCTGTAGCTACACCTAGAGGCTTGGGCTGAGCTACAGAGGGTCTCATGTGGCAGGAGTGGCTTTGTGCTCTCCCTTATGAGTCACAGAGAGCATGAAGGACAGGCCACCAGTACTGGGCACCACCTCTGATTCTCGACTCCACTTTGACTTGTATGTACCCCCCAGAGAGAATCTGATTTTAAAGTTCCTGAAGCTTTTGAGAGGTTTGAAGATTCCTCTGATCTGTGCTGGAGCAGGTTTTGCCTCCCACAGTAGCACAGAGCAACTGAGCACCACAAAGCTTTCCTTTGCTTCTCTCTGCCCTCTCTCCCTACACAGTACTGCTGGAGCTGTGCCTTTTGGGAGACACAGCACACAATCTGGCCCATAAAACCTGCATTCTGCTGCATGAATCTGTCCTTGCCACTGCCATGGCAACTTCAGTATTTAGGGTTTTTTGCATCGTTCATCCGCTCTTGGTTTGCTCATTCATAAGGCTGGATTCTGATAGGAACAGTTTTACGGTTCTAGTTGGAAGATGGTGCAAGTTTCTGTTTTTTGCTAGAACACACAACCCTCTGGTTTCAGTCAGCCCTCTTAATCTTTCTTTTATGTTGAATGACAGTTTACAACAGAAAGTAGAAAAATGCCTGGAAGATGGTATTCGGCTTCCTATGTTGGACACGAAACAGCTTCAGAGTGAGAATGAATGTCTTAAAGAGAAGAATGAGAAAGCCAGTAAGGTTAGTCTGCAAATTATCTGCTCATGGCATCCTTAACCTTAAGTACTGCATTTCTTTTATTTTTCCTACATTAGAAATAAATATCTCATTAAAGAATTACACATTTGTTGCTAATTCAGATTACTTTTCAATACCTGTCTGTTTCTGTTCAGTACATTTATTTTGCATGAATTTCATGTTCTTTCAGAATTGAACTTTCTCTTGTCATTTACATTTTCAAAGATTCTATTTAAAATCTCTGGGTACGCACCTGTAAGCTGATTTTTAGATAAGGATCTAAAGAGATTCAAGCCTTCTAAACTGCTGAATTTTATATTGTAGGTCATAGACAATCAGCAAAATCAGATAGCTGGACTGATTTTAGACATGCAGGTAAGGAAGAATGTATATTCTGTTGTTTACTGCGTGCAGTTTTAATTTATAAAAAGAACATTGCTAAAGTTGAATTTTATTCTTTTATCTTTCTGAATAGGAATTAAAAGTAGAACTGCCAAGAACTTAGTCTTAGGGCCTCTAATTCGCCTGTATTGCCTTGCAGACTCATAATGTAGTCATTATGTGTGTATGGTTTAGCACTTTGCTGGTACTTATCAAAAAGTGAAAAACTGTGCTATGTAGCATCCTTATGCTGCTGGTCTAGTGTTATGTGCAAAAATTGTGACGCAGGCAAATGTTACTTTGGGTGTTGTATAATGAAAAAGAAATTCAACTTGAACTCCATAACTTTTCTGAGGTTCCTTCTTTATAGTTAAGATTATTTACATATATATTCTGTTTATATGTCATGCTTATCAGAGATGCAAGCAACTTGCTAAATGTATTATCATCAATCTAAATCTTTTCATGTTTCCTAAAATTTCTGATCTTTTTCTCACCATCACCTCTGTCTTGAGACTGGTGATCTTTGATGTTTTGTGTACTTAGCCTGAAATGACTTTAGAGAGCTGGGGTTAGGGAATACTGAGTAGTTGTGACTGTCTGTGAACAGAGTAGTGTTCTGTTCTCCAGACTTTCTCTTATTTTTCCTCTTGAAGTATTTTATATAAGGACAGAAAATAAGATTAGAAAATGGTGTCAACCCTCAAATTACTTGTAGACTACAGCAGCTTTTTTTGTCCTTGGTATCCCCAGCCTTCTATATTCATTACCTGGGAAGTGTTGAAAACTAGTTCATTACAAATCGAAATCCCTTATCAGCACAGAGATGTAATTTATCTTCAGCTCACATGATCTCATTTTATTCCCTGTCTTCTGCCACATTGTAAACTTATGCTTGAGAATGTATTTCAATTCAATGTTTTTAACTTACAAGCTGAAAGCAAATTCTGTTTCAGACAGCAGCATATGAAGCAGTACTAGTTTCTATTTGCTTGTAATCGTGGTGAAATGATTTTGATCTTCCTTCTATGGTTTTGCTTCATTGATTTGTTCTTCTGAGTGAAAGGGATTAAAATTCTGGTTGGCCTTGACAAGATGCTGTGCTGCATATATAGTACCTCTTCAGAAAGAGAAAAATTATGGATTACAATGATGTTTTAAAAAAATCCATATTTACATGATTAATTTAGATATCACAAAATTAAAATTTTTGCTACAAAACAAAGACAGTAGAAATAGGTCAGATTATATGATGCCTGTGTTACCCAAAGTATATCTGTCAACCCTGTCAGTCACAATAAACCCAAACTGTGCCAGGCTGGGAGTATTGCCACCATTTTGTAACTTTGGAAAGCATATGGAAAAGTTAAGGGTGAAGTACAGAGGATTCATAGCACAATTAGGAACTTGGAAACCCTAGCACTGTAGGCTCAGCCAAGCTGTTAAACACATGTGCTTTTTCTGAGCTTTAAGATTAAAGTAGCAGAGAATGATAGATGTTTGGTGTATCTTTTAAAAATAAACACTGATTTCCACTTCTAGTAGTTCCTGTTACATGGTGCAGCTCTTGAGCTGAATGTGTGCATGTTGTTTAGAATATTCTAGAAGTTGTTTTTTGATTAGTTTGCAGAGTCATGCAAATTTAATGGCAGATGTAGTTCTGAAAATACACTGGGGAAGATAATATTTTTCATCCTGTCTTCCCTACCACCTTTCCACCCTCAGGAAGGCTGCAGAGTCAAACCTTATGTTGTCATTGACATGATCATGAAGCGTGTAAGTGGTAGGGCTAATGGATGTAGCATACCTGGGGCTCTGGGTGTCCCTGAACTTGCTCATCATCAAAGACTGTTAAAATTGGGAGATACTTGGAAGTTGGGAGGGTGTTTTGGACACTTGCCTTGCCCTGTTCACTTCCTGCTTCCTAAATATCTTCTGTTTGGCTGCTGCTACAGATGGACCTAGAAGGACCTTCAGGCTGACCCGGTAATGGCCATTTTTCTCAGTACAGAGTGTTTCTAAAAAAAATAAAGATGATGATTTAACATCACTGCAGGTTCTGCTCATCTGCAAGCACACAAGAGGAAATGCCTGAAGCAGTTATTTCCTGCCTTGTCCTGCCCCAGGGTGTTTCCTTTGCTGTGAGGCAGGACCCTCCTTCCTCCTGCCCTTCCTCCCACTGGTGTGTGTAGCTGTGCTTTCTTGAAGAGCTTATCTTTAGGATGCACATTACTTCAACACTTCCTTTCGAGGGTCATGCTGTGGGTGAAAAGAGCAGCAGGTCAAGTGTATGAAAATGATTTTAAAAACAAATAGTCGTTTCAGGGTTCTGCCTGCTGCTTCTTACTACTTATGTGAAAATGAAATAGGGGGGTTTTTAGTTCATATTAAGGCTGTAAATGTTAACACCATTGTTTTCCAGTTTTGCAGAGTATGATAGAGTTGCTATTCATTGTTAGTATTCAGATAAGATGGTTTGAATATTCCTCTTTCTGAATTTTGTCAGATGACCTTGAAAGACATATCTACAGACTTAAAAGCCAAGTAGTGGAATAAATATGAGTCCTTTTAAGAACAAACACACCTGTGGTCATGCTGAATTCACTCCAAAAACTCCACTTTGAAATATCTCATGATTTCTCAGTTTCAATTCTGTAGCTGAAAACTGGGGAATTGACAGCAGCTGATTCCATGTTGCAGCAGGTTTTTTGTTTGTTGCTGCTTGTGATTGATCTGGAAGTCAATCATGAAAAGCTGCAATACTGAAAATAATAATTATTGAATCTATTAAAGATGCAACTTCAAATAAGTTTGTTTTTTGCCTGCAGTTTTTTTCAGTACAGTAGAATTGTATAGACTGTTCTGTCATGTGTCTGAATGATTTTACAGAGGTTGCTGCTCTGTATCAGCTATCAAAGACTGTCTTCTCAACTGTATTGGTGAGGTGAATTCTGTTGTGAAAGATTGTGGGAAGTCCTGCCTTAGTCTTTGTCTAAAGTGGAGAATGAAACAGATCTTTACTTATACCTTGGAATGACACAAATGAAGCTTTCTTGTGATGTATCTACTGCTTATGTAAAGTGAAATTGTTTGATTAGAATAAACAATATTGCATAGTTATTTTGGACTTCATGCATTCCTTATTGGAGTAAGGTTTTTCATGCATACAGCCTTTTCGTTTTTAAAGAGATTCTGCTTATTTAAAAGGTTTCATGATACTTGGAATAGTGTGTTAGTGTACAGTGAGCTGGGGTACAGCTGAATATAACCAGGTGATGCGTGGTAGAAAGTAAAAAATGAATAATTAGTACAAAAGCACGAAGTAATTGAAACTTAGAAATTTACTGAGGATGCAGTTTTTCTAAGTGCTGTATAAAGCATGAAAATTTAAAATCTTTACCTGTGTTTTCATTCACTTCAGTCTATGCAAGAGAAGCTTTCGCAAGAAAAGTTGATAATTCAGAAGATGACAAATGAGCTTGAGGAAAAAGAAAGGAATATAGAGCAGCTGAATAAAACTCTCTCTGAAGTAAGTAAAAACTCCAGTAACCCACCCCTGAGCACACCAACTGGGAAGAACCTCATAGAATGATTATAAGATCCCTTGGTAGAGCTTTATGACCTTAATTACGTCTTAACTGTCCTGGCTACCATGCAGACGTATAATACATACCATCCCTACCTCAAGAAGGGAGAACTTAAAGGGTGAAGATGGTTAAGAAATGGTAACATGAAACAGTCATATAGAAGCTGTTTATCTGCCATTCTTTGGAGAGGTACAGAAATATTGATTATATGTTTGGAATTTAATTATTTTCATTTATATTGTTTGTGGTTTGGAACAGAAAACTTTCTGCTACAGTGCATGATGCAGACTTAACTTTCCCCTTTTTTCCATTTGGTTTTCACAAAGAACCAAAGACTGATGGAAGAGAATGCCTGCCTGAAGGAGCAGATGCGGCTGGTGGAGCAGTCCAGGCAGCCAGTATCTGAGAAGATGCCTATAGCAGACCAGTTGTTCAAGGAAATGTCCCATTGCTTGTTTGACTTGAAAGCACTGTGCAGTATTCTTACCCAGAGAGCTCAGGGCAAGGAGCCTAACCTTTCCTTACTGCTGGGAATCAGATGTAAGTGATGTTGTCATGCCGATGCTTAATAATGTTTTGACACAAAGGAATAAGAGTTTAGCTAAGTGTTGCTCAAACTTGCCAGCTGGACAAGCCGTTGTCCTCACTGTGCCGCTGGAAGAGTGGTGCACGAACTCATGGAACTCTCTGGAAAAGCTGAGCTCTTAGTGTGCCTGTGCCACTAAATGCATATGACTACACAGGTCCTTACCAAGTCAGGAAAGCAGGTAGCTGGCTCTTCGTGTGGACCCAGTCATGGCTATGTTCACTGCTCTAGAAAAGAAAGATGTGTAGCCAGGTGTCTGTCTCTCCTGAGACAGTGCACTAACTGTGAGGGTTAATGGATGCTAATGGGGCTTTAAAACAAAAACACACATCGTGTATTTTTTGTTTTAAAGCCCTTAGGATCAAGTGGTAGGAATATACATCTGTTGTTTGAAGATGTATATGTCTGATTTGGGGCTGGGGGGTCCAGGTGTATTAAATAAGCATCATGGTAACTTCCTCTCTAGTACTGTTAACAGTACATCTAGTCTTCAGCACTTACTAAGCTGTTAAATTTAACCAGGAAATGAGAGAAAAAATGCCCTTTTAAAACCAGTCACACAAAGCTTGTGTTAGGTCTTTTAACAAGCCTAACAAACAGTTACATTTTTTTTAAATGGATGTATCATATTCTAATGTTTTCTGAATGTTAATTGGAATTAATGAGGTAAACAGGTTGCTGAACTGAACCATCAGCAGGGTGAAAAGGTAAAGTACAGTGTTCTGTGCTGCAAGAGCTACTACACGCCTCCTAGCCCTGTTTTCTGAGTGGCTATAGAAGACTCCAAAACCTTTAGGAAATGGCTGTTCTATCCAGTTTTTTTCACTGCTATTCTGATTCATCAGACTTCAGCAAGTCTAGATCGTGGTGCAAACAGAAAAGCATATCTTTCAGAGAATCACTGATGGGCTCTGAATTGACTTTAAGTTCACATGGTACCATGTTTTCTTGGCTTTTCATCATGCTGAAGTGTGATTTGTCTTGATGTAACTAAAGTGACCTACCTCCTATTTCAAAGAGGATTAGTAGTTGAAATATTCACAGAGTACAGTTGCTAGAGCTTTAACCTTGGATGTTGTTTTTTGTAGCACTGAGCTGCTCAGCTGAAGAGAGTGAAAATTACCACAGCACAGAAACTCTTTCAAAGAAGCTCTTGGACGTTTGTCAGTTACGGAAGGATATTGATGAATTAAGGACTATAATGTCAGACCGTTATGCTCAAGACATGGGGGACAATTGCATTACTCAATGACAAAACTTCATCTAGTAGAAAACGACTTAGTAAATCCTGCTGTGTCACAGGTTTTTCATTTCTACTAAGGAGCCATATTGGAAAGCTGCAAATAGCCCCAGACACGCACCTGCGAGGGCTGCGTATAATTAACCTTGGGAGTCTGGTCTGGAGGGGAGAGTCAGCATTGAACAGAGTGGTACAAACTGCAAGAAATCTTTTCTCCAAACTACTGAATGTAGGAACAAGCTGTGAAGAATGATTCAGTTGGACACTCTGTTTCCTTCATTAGGGCTCATTTCATTGCTTCACCTAGTTTTTGGAATCAGAGCTTCAAAACAACCGTGCTGCTACTGCTCTCAGTCCTTTCCTTTGTCAAGGGTTTGTGTGGCATTATATGTGTTCTGATATTAGAGGAGAAGGTCGAAGGACCTGTAGCTGTATGTGGTGAAGCCAGAGGTTTCTGCCACTGCGCTTCACTCTAAGAATTGCAGTTGGAACAATCTTGGAGCACTACAAAAAGTAGTTGCTATCCAAGTTGTCTAAAAATAGGAATATAGGAAAGATGGTTTTAGTAATGGATTGTTTGTCCAATAGCAGAAAACCCCCCAAGTTTAACTCCTTTATGCAAACAAGTCCATGAAATATAGCTATATCAGGTTGTTTGAAGTGCTCTCACATTGCTGTAAGAAGTTTCAGTAATATGAAGTCTGTGACAAACCCAGAGAAGCTATAAGACATGAAACTGCAGCATAGTACATGACTGCAGGAAAAAAAAAAAGAAACAAACAAAACAACGAACAACTGTACTTTGGTGTTTGTATTAACTTTTTCCTTAGATCCTCTCCATATTAAAATGTGGCTGGTCTGTGTTCTGTTGCTGAAGGCCTCTGATGAGGTTGTGCACCACCTCAACCATTTTTTACCACAGCTATAAAAAGGGTGTTTAACTCTTGGCAAAATCAAACCAGTTTTCCAGTTAGCAGTATTAAGTACTTGGTTATCTGAGAACTGCAACATTTGCCACATTGTTTTGGAATTTTTGATCTCTCCATTTTTGTAGGAAGCAATTACCTAAAAAAATAAGATTGTGTTCCATAGCTTATTCAATGAGTATCACTTGGAAGTGCTGTTTAACTCCCATGGGACAGATGACATTTCCTGGAACATTACTGCAAGGTAACTGCACAGTTATGCATGCTGGAAAATAGTATTTAACTGAAGAAAACAAAAACTTGTGAAGAGCAAAACCACTTCCAAAACACACTGTTAAGAAAAATACGTGCATCACTTACGTGTGTGGGACTAAAAGAAGGTTTCAGATGCTTTAAAATACAAGTCAGTCGACTTACCCATAGTGGGGATACCAGCAGAAATCTCTTAGAAAGCTTAGCAATTAGAACCAAGAAAATTTTAGGGTAACATTTTTATGGCAAAAGTGTTAGTATCTTCTGTTTTCTGATTATATTTGTGTTAATAGAAAAAAGTGGTAAAGCAGCATATGCTGGTTACCAGTTTTAACTTGGTGATATTTTGCTTTCTGTCGATTGTTAAACAGTTACCATTAATGTTGTTTTTATAATTTAGTGGTTTATTTTTTTTTAACTATATGCATTTATTTATTTCACAGTTTTCTCTATCCTGAAACTACACTTGGACTAATTTGTGAAAAATAACGTTGCTATTTATATTACTGCTACATGGTGTTTCCAGATAGATTAATCTGGTTCAGCTTCTGTGAGCACTGAAACAGTGTCTAGAGGAAATCGCAAGTGAAATTGTCTAGTGTGTACTTAAAGGAAAAGAAATGAGGCCATTTTATTATAAATTTCTATGCTCTTTCTGTATGCACACTGCAATCTCTCCACAAGGGTGCAATTTTCTCCGGTTTTCCTTGTCCTTCTCAATGCTGTGGTGGAGGTGGAGTTGGAAATATGAGTGTGCTCTTCTCATTGATGTAACAAGTTTTGCCATGATTGGGGAAAAGATCTTCTGAACTAATCTGCATTCTTAGGCTGCAGACAGATCAATGGTAATTATCTAAAGGGGTGATTTATTCTGGAAGCTCATTAGCGGTATTAATTCCACATTAATATATATATTCCACATTGAAGGTGTACTTTTTTTACTAGTGCAAAACTGAAGACAAGGAACTTTGTACAAATGGGCTGGCATGGTTTTCTGTGCCTCTGACAGTATTGGCTTTTGTAACTAAAGCCTCAGCTCGTTCCTTTGGTGTAGTTTGCTGGTTTTGGTCCTGCAGTGAAGTAGTAGTCTTCAGTTTATGGCATCTGTCTCCTACCAGAATTCAACAACAGCATTTCAGATAATAAATGAGAAGCATTAGGGAGAGAGGAAACACCTAAGTTACACATTATTGTTTGTTTCCTTAAATGGCAATGTTGTACCTATAAAAATTTACCAAGCAACACTTTTTCTAAATTTGATGAAAATAACAAGGAGGTTAATAGAGCAGTTAGAGAGGAGCAGGAGATCTTTTTTGAACTGTTAAGCTTGTCACTTGGCTGGTGTGCCTCCAGTGTCCCTCCTGTTAAAGGGTGATACTGTACTGAAAACTGAGATCAGTAATTTATGTTTGCAGAGCACTTCAGGAGTTTTTATGGTCTTCGAGTATTAGTTGAAAGTTCCTCTGGAAGAAGGTCCCATTTTATTTGTAATACTTTGATTGCAGTGCTGTAATCTTGCATTTGATGTTTTTCTTACGGAACCTGTAATATTTATGTTGACTTTAAAGCACTTGATTTTAAAACCCCGTGAGTTTATCTGCCTCAGTCAAATTAAAGTAGGGAGGTAAATGATGGATGTATGAGCCAAAGACGCAGACTACCAACTGACTGTCTACAGTGATGCAGTATTTTGCTTTGATTCCTTAAAATTTGGCCTGTTGTAGTGATAGCAATTACTATATATGCATCAGTTTACAGATGCCTCTAAATGGAATAAGCTTTGTCTAAGATATGCATGACTGTTTAATTGGTTAAAATGTAGTGTGTGTGTGGTGTCATTCAGCTTATTTAATACAGAGTTGATTAAAGAATGTTAACATTGGAATTGCTTAGATTTAGTCATGACAACTTTTTGCTGTAGCTGTTAGACAATCCCAAGGGCTGAAAAACAACCGCAGATGAATGGATACTGTACCGTTCTGGGTGTCAGCAAATTTGTACAGTAACATTTTGTATAGTTTCAGATTGAATTTATATGATCCTCCAGAAGATATTTACAGTAACTACTGTATTTAAGAATGTACTTTGAAAAAGACACGGCAAGTAAGTGTCTTCGGACAAGCTATAGACAATGCTATGTATTTACTGTATAGAAGTAACGCAGCTCAGTCATGTAAATGTGATTTAGGTTGCTGGCCTCTGCTGTGCAGCTTTGTGGTGTGATAGTTGTGTGAAATTGTGGAGATTGCTGTAACCACCCACTCAGGCTCCAGCATTTGAAGCTGCTGGTGGTCAAGAAGTCATTACAAGAGCTGAAATTCCATCCTTTTCACTTCAAAAGGTTTCCTTCCTTCCTTTGCCCTCGCAGCCCACCTTTTCTTTCAAATGTTCTTTTGGACATTTTTCATGCAGGGTAAGAGCACAAGGAAAGGAAGAAAGCAAACCCTGTCCTCCACAACCTGGTGTCATAGCGTGGGCAGTGATGGCACACTGCAGTCTCTCTGCAAGAGCACAATTTGCTCCAGTTCTCCTTGTCCTTCTCAGTGCTAAAATGCAGGTGGAGTTGGAAATATAATTGTGCTCTTCTCATTGATGTGACGAGTTCTGTCATGAGTGGGAAGAAGATCTTCTGAACTAATGTGCATTCTTAGACTGCAAACAGATCAATGGTTATTATCTAAAGGGATGATTTCTTCCAGTAGCTAATTAGCAATATTAATTCCACAGCTGCATACCTTTGTGCCTTTTTTGCCTGAAGTAAGTATATATTCCCCTTGAACTTCAAATAAGTTTTTAGGATGCTGATGACTGCACCTTTTTTTCTTCTCGCCTGCCATTACTTTGTTAATAAGCTTTTGTAGTAAGAACTCTTGCATAATGTCTAGAAACAGAAGTACTTAAACTAGGTACTAGGTGTACACTTTGAATGTTAGGCTGGTTGTAGTATGCAGCTTTTTTGAATATGATGCGTGAGCAGGAAACACAGATAATGTGTTTGTGTATATTAATTAAGTATATCATTAGTTCAGTGGGGAGGAGTGTCTGGAGCTCTCTTCTAAAAGCACAGCTGACATATGTACTGGATCAGTCCCTGAAGACTGGTAGTTTTGTAAATTGGGTTCAATTTTTGAACCGCTCAGAATACCTCATATGTAAATAGAGTTGTCATGACTTAATCACAATGTGTTCATTGTAAAAAGTAAAGGAGCCACTGGCTGGCTCAGCTTTAGGCTTGTTGTTCTTGCCTCTTTTTGTAATTTTTTTTAAAGTAGGGTTTACAGCTAGAATTTTGAATGCCAAAGTTCTATTTATTGAATAATAATAAAAGTTTTCATTGTTAATGACTGGTATTTTTCCACTGGAATTTGTTTGTTGATGTTTGGGATTTGTATCCGCAGAGCAGAAATAAATTTTGTTACAAAAGTAAATTTTTCCTGGTTCTCATTTGTTCAATATCTGGCATGTGACAGAAATGACCAAAGCTGGAGGCAAGAATGGAATCATGAAATATCTTCCAACATCCACTCCAGCTTCCCTTCAATGGTCTGTAGTTCTGCTGGCATACCTAGTTCACTTCCTGTTTTCTTGGATACTTATTGGAGAGATCACAGGTAGGTCTGTTTAAAAGACTGTATTAGCACAAAATAGTAGGCAGAAGTGTTATGATAACTAGTTTCAAAGTTGCTGAAAGATTCATCAACTTTGGAACATATTACCCCAAAGCCAGTCACACAGGGAAAAAAAATAAACTTGCATGGTGAAACATACCCAGCAATGGGTCTGGTACCAAGAAGAGGACTGGTGAGGAGAAAGGAAATGTGTTTTTAATTCCTACTTTTCAGCTGGAAAGCACGAATGGATGTGTGGTCAGACTGAGCAGTAGTTAGGGCAGTCAGAAATCTCTGTGGCATGAAATACTGCAAGTCAGCGTAGCCCAACACAACCAAGCAGCGTTGACTTCTATGTCACGTTGGTCTGAGGAAAAGTCAAAGGTGAAGGATTTTAATCAGTGTAACAGGAGTCTTCACAAGTGCGCAGGGAAGTGGGGTCACCCGAGAAAGTTTTGTTTTCTGACAGTTCCCTGTGATAAATCTGAGAGCCTGTTTGGAGCATCGAGTGCTGAATGAGCTTTGCATGTAGAGTGGTGTTCCCCTCTCTCCCCCTTAAACTCCATCATGCAGAGCACAAAAGTTGACACTACCTCTTTCCAAAGACACTGGGAAATTCACTTTCATAATTAGCTAGTGCATTGTATATGGTAGACATCACTTTTCTCCAGCATTGTGACTGAATGGACTGTGATGGACTTCTAACTCAATTAAAAACATTCTGTGCCCTGTGTAAATACATGTAAAGGGCTGCACAGATGCCAGCTTTCTGTGAGATTTCTGAGAGTGGCCTTTTGTGAACTGCTCAAAGTCAGGTTTCAGTTTCAAATTATCATGATTAAAGCACTGCTAACAATAGTAGTGGTAGAAAATGTTATGTTGCCTTTTATTCCACAAACAAAATACAACTCCACATGTGGATGAAAATGAAGCCTTAAACAATAATACTGCAAATAAAACTGCAGCATCTTGAATGAGTACAGCTTACAACAGCTCAATCTGCAGTAGATGCCCTACGTTATGTAAATTAAGCAAGTCTGCAGGATGTGCTAACCATGCTGGGTCGATTGTTTTGTAAATTAAGGGGTTCAGCATACTTGGAAAATTTCCAAGTGGCAAGGGAAGGCGTATACTATGAACAATGATGCTTAATTACATTTTAGTATGTGCATATTTCTTTTCCTAAGTTGTGCGAGTTACTCCCTCTTGGTGGCAGCTGCTGCTTTTCTCCTTTTCTTGGTGTCACAGGTCTGAATTTCCTGAGTCATGGAGTTGAAGCCTGCTCAGTTTGTGGAGCACCTGATAGGTTAACTAATGCTTCGAGGTGCTCTTGTGAGCACTTTGGCAGCTCCCCCAGGAATGCAACCTGTAGGTACTAATAGACCAGAAAACTGATTTACTGGTCTGTGTACCTGTGAAAGCATTTGCCTGGAGGAAGGCAGAAGGAAGCCATTGTTAAGTTCTGGTTGAGACAAGTGGTATCTGCTGCTGAGAGAGTGAATTGTAACACTAAAGGTTGTTGTAAGAGAGTTTTCTGACTGGAAACCCCTCCTTGAGTGGGAACTGAATAGAATTTAGTATCAAAAAGGCCTATCTCCCCTACGTTAAAACATGGGAATGCAGGTAGTCCCTTACTGTCACTGAGGAGATGCCAAAACCCCCTCCCAGACCAAATGGGTTGTATTGAGCTTTGAGGTGGTCCCAGGTGCCAGATGAAGGTGTTTCAGAGCCCCACTGCAGTCAGCCTATGTTGGGGTGAGGGCCAGTCCATACCCTGGCCCAATGCTGGGTCAGTGCCCCACTACCCCAGCTCCCAGGACTGAGCTCTACCTCGAGGTGTGGCAGGAGCCAGCTCCCGGCCCCAAGACTGGTCACAGTGTTTCCATGTGGGCCGAGTCAGAAGCTGGATTTTCCTGGTTTTCTTTGACATATTAATTGCCATTCTTTTTTTGGTGGCTGGTATTGATGATGCCTATGTTGTAGAGCAGGCTTGTCAGAGAAATCAGTTTGGCTGAGATCTTGAAGGTATTGCAGTAATTGGAGCAAGAACTCATTACATGCTCTGTAATTATAGCCACTGTCATTAATTTATCAAATTATTTTTGCAGGACTCTGAAGTTGCTTTAAGACTTTTTTAAAAGTTTGTTTCTGTATTTCTAACCATACATACATGGGCTGGGGGGAGACAGGGAGGAAGCACCCAGCTGTCTGCTTAGACGTGGCTGTTCACAGGAGCCAGCCAGCGTACCTTCCTACAGCCAATTTGGACAACAGGACTTAATGGACCAATGTGTTTTCTAACCTTATGCTATTTTTGATCTCATAATGGTTAAATGAGATGATGCCTAATTTATTGTCAGTTAACTGGGGGCAATCCAGCAACAGGGAGAGAGGGAGCTTTGATCAGAGTGACTGATGACACAAACTTTGAGGTGATCTGTCTTCTCCCAATGCACAGATACTTGAGCTGTTCCAGAAGCTGATCTTATGTTGGTGCCTTTGAACCCATTTTTTTAAGGTGGCCTGAAAGTAATGCTGGTCCCTGGGGTAAGTCCAGAGCTGTTGGGCAATCATGCAGCAGGACAGGATGGGCTGGTGAAGACCTGTTCTGCTGCAAACAAATCTTAGCTGTGAGACAGGCTTTTGAGTCTGACACAGCTCACTCTTGTCCTGGAAGGCCCCATTCAGGTGCTATGGTGGCCATCAATGTCTTGAGCACAACCACCCAAGTCTGCATTCAGCTGAGACACTCAAAAGCTGTCACGGGATTTTTGAACTGAGCTTTCTCCTTTGGAAGCTCAGGTATGCCATGGCATGTTGATGGCCCTCACCCTCCTGTTAATCCGGACAACATGTTGTTGTCCTCTTTATGTCAGAGCCAGGGTGGCAGGACCCAGTTTCTAGGCTCTTCTTTGATCACTAGCCGTTTTGATAAATAGGATTTACTGTCAGGTTAAAGCCATAAAATGGCCACTTCCCAGCAAAATGATCCATGAAGTATTATAACCACACACAGAAGATCATCAAACTTCAACTGCTTGTAGCCCAACTTTTGCCCCTCTTACAGGAGCTCATCACTTTGGGGAGAGGCAATAAAGGTTACAGCTGGGAGGGAGCTGGAAAAGGCAAACACTGCCCTGCAGGGAGCTCTGCTGAAGGAGGGAGCGCAGCAAAGGGGTTTGATTGATGGTGTAATCCGATCAGCCCCCAGACACGCTTCATTATACAAGCTGGTGACAATCAGATCATTAGTTACATTATCACCCGCTGCCTTAGTGCCCGTGAAATAGTGAAGATAAGTAATAGGATATTTTTAGTTTAAATTGTGGTTTGAACATTTTAATTAAAAGCCTATTATAATAAATCTGTTTCTAACATCCTTTCCCTCACCCTCATTCATAAAAATTAATTATCACCATGGAGAGAGAGCAAGTGAGTATATCCTGCTCATGGCCAGGGGCAGCTTCAGAGCCTGGGTTAGCCACTGCTCTGGTGGCTATATGTACCGAGCCAGCCCAAATTGTGTGCACAGGCAAAGCTGGTCATGCAGGGCAGTTTACCAACCTTCCTGTTGCTGGGTATGGCCCAATATGGGGTGTGCTGCAAGTCATTTAAGCAAAGGTGATGATTGCTCAGACCCTGGTATCTTAGACCACTTGGTCTGGCATCCATTTGTGTCTTGGAGATGAGAGGAGCTGAAAACGCCTAGATTCTAGATTTGCACCAATTTGAAAAGCATTTTTAAAAAGTCCCAAATCTTCCCACAAGTTCTGCTGCAGTGGCTATGAAGGTCAGCACAAAAATGACCCCAAATGGCTGAGACAGGAATACCAGGCAGCTTAAAACTAAGTATTTGCAGTCTAGCTCCAAAACACACTGAGAATGTAAGAATAAATACGAAATTGATTAATTTTTTAAAAAAAATTAACCCTAAGTAATTGGCTAAACTGTGTCTTGACCTTCTCAAGGCTCATCACTGATCCTAGCCTGCATAAACAAAATCAGACTGTAACACACATTGCAAGTGGTGACTTCACAAAGCAAAAGAGTAAGGCAAATACCTTGATCGTGTGAAATAAGAACATCAGGTTCAGGGAAGAAATACAGTCTCTTGTAATTAAGAAAATAACTGCTCTGTTACAGGCTTACAGGCAAATTAACTGACAATTGCAATAGAATCCATAATTCATCAGTTTGTCCATAAGGATGTTACAGGAGACAGTGCTGAAAGCCTTCCTAAACTCAAGGTGATATCATCCATTGCTGTCACCTTCTCCACTGAGCAAATAATTTTGTTGTAGAAGTCTGTCTGGTTGGTCATACATGGTTTCCCCTGCATAAATCCATGCTGGCTACTCCCAATCACTTTCTTGTCTTTAGTTTGTTCAGAAACAGTTTCCAGCATAACTTATTGCATTCCCTTTCCAGGGATCAAGGTGAGACTGACAAACCTGTAGTTCCCTGCAACCGTCTTTCTCACTCTCCTTGAAGACGCCAATAAGATTTGCTTTCTTCCAGTCTTCAGGATCCTCAGTGCCACGACTGTACAGAGATTATTGGGAGTGGCCTTGCAATGACATCAGGCAGCTCCCTCAACACTGATGGGTGCATCCCATTGTACTGAAAGATTTGTGCCTCCCCAGTTTGTTTAAACCTCACCTGAGTCTCCTCCATGGTGGGTAAATCTTCACTGCTCCATATTCCCAAACCTGGGAGATGTTCTGATCTCTGCTGCCTACAGCTGTATTTATTTCCCCAGCTCCCGAGGGTGGCAGACACTGCTCCAGTAATTTGGCTCACTCAGTTGAGTTAAATCTTCAATGCTTCTGGCAGGTCATAATGCTAACATGACTTTTATCATCTTTCAAACAACTTTATCCCCAAAAGTGAAGTAAAACACTCTGAAAGTTCACTGTTATTCCGAATTTAAGCATGTGTCAAGCAAAAAAATCCACTAAATTCAAAGAACTGTGGAGGCTGCATATGTCACTTCAGCACTTATGACATGCTCTTTTCTCTCCTCATTTTGGCTGTTCTCTCCTGTGTCCCATGCTGGAGCGTTTTGCTGCTGTACCCTTGAAGGAGGTGCATCGTGTTGTGAGGCATTCCTGAAATGATTTGCAACAACTGTGTTTCTCCAAGGAACTTTTCTTCCTTTATTTAAGGCATGGAAGTTGAGTTTAGTGTATATGAGGCAACTTAATGAGAAAAACAAACCCCAGTGTCATCTTCCATTGCTAAGCAGCAATTCAGCTGCACTCCCACTGAGGGCTGGCACTGCAGGGTGCTCACAGCACTCAGCCCAGCCTGCTGGTTGAATATACAGGAATAAGGTGAATTGTTGATTCTCTCCCCCAGCCTGGGGTGGAGTGATTAAGGAAGCAGAGAATCAACTCTTCCCTGCCACACCATCTCACCACTGAGCTCTTGTGGGCCTGTGATAAAGAACTGTGTTACAGAACTCGTCATCAGGGCTTTCTTCCACTCTGAGAGGAAGGGTCCTTTACACCTGTAATCCTCAAAGTTATGATGCAGTTGCTGTTTATTAACATGTAAGCAAGGAGGTCAAATCCACAACAAATCAGACACAGCAGATAACAAAGCCTGTATTTTCCTGAAATCTATCCTCCCAGATTTCAGACTGGAGAGCGCATTTGATTTTTGTGGCCTTGTTACATCACTTGATGTTTAGAAGTCACACATACACACACAGAGCCCACTTTGCAGCTGGATTCCCCACAGTACTTGCATTATTTGCATTTTGTTAGTGCTTAAGCTAACATTTCTCCATGGTCATCTACTGTAGGCTGAGAGAAGTCCCTTCAGCTATGTGGTAAGGAACAGGAAGTCTGGATGGATGCTGAAACATGGAGCCAGGGGAGCACAGAGGAGCTGGCAAGGTCCATACGGTCTCTACAGCAGGAGAAAAAGGACAGGAATAGGCCTTCATCTGTGATAGATGTGTTCCACCAGAGGACCGTGGCAAGAAGTCAAAGCTTAGCCCTGCATTGAACATTTGAAAAGCAACCATTTATGTTCCAAGTCAGTCTCAAATGACTAAAATGGGGATAAAAGAAGCTTTCATGGAGAAGCAGTCTGAGGCAGCAGTACTGATGTTTTCTCTGTCTTAGGTTTAAGGTTTCACACAGATGTCCTGAAAGAATTTCTAAAAATATCACAGCACCATAGTACTATTATTTATATGCACATTAATACAGAGCAAAACATGGTTTCTGTTTCATTAAAGCAAAAAAATCTATTACATAAACTGACCTTCAAATAAAAAGAAATTTATTAGCTCTGCACTTCTATATTTTAAATCTGACTTTTGAATGCCTTGAATTGTTTCAGTGTACAGAGTGAAGAATTTGTTTTGTCTTGACATAAACTAAGCAAGAAGAGGTCAGCCTTGCATCTGTGACATGCCTGAAATGTATTTCAGAGGCACCATGTTCTGGAAAATAGGCACAAAATGTCCAGCTGTGATGCTAACTGTTCTCTTTAGGGTGAGCTGAACAGCTTTGGGCAAGTAGCTTCATCTCAGTGCCTCACTGTATGTGTCTGTCAAGTGGAGATTACACAGGCTCCCTTGGAAAGCATCTTGACACCCTTGGATGAAAACAGTTTTCAGCGATTTTCAATCTGATCACAAAACTGGGATGTTATATCTCCTGTCTTGAATCCCCTCCCACCCCATGGCAGTCAATAATCCAGGAAAAATTGTCCCATTCCCAGAACTGAGATTGATTGAACTGCGAAAAACTAAATCCATTCCCCATACAATGGGGGAGGGTGGTGAAGACCATGAACTTTAAAAATGTTCCTAACTAGTACCCAAGGGACCAAATTCAGCCAAGAAGTTAAAATTCCATTTACATACAGCATGATTTCCCTGGATCCACAGGTTCTTCTGCAGTAGACTTGACATTTTTTTCTCTCCTTCTGTAGAGCTAGAACAGAATGCAAGTTTTGTTTCCTCAAGTACCAGATCAGCCTGTTAATCATTAAAATCTCTGGGTTTGCTGGATCTCCTACATTAGGGTCTACTAAGCCGTGGTTTGGCGATAGTCACTCTATGCTTGTGCATCTTGGTGGAGTGTTGCTGCCTCATGTGCCTGCAGAGGAATGGCCAAGGGAGTGGAAAAAGCCAGTGCTTCTCTCAGGCATTTGGCTTTTTTGGGAAGTGGTCCCTTGGGAAGGCAGTGTCACAGGAGAGCATCACTCAACAGCTCTCAGGGCTGTTGTGGAGGTTTGCCTCCCGCCCACTGCAGGCAGCTGACATTGCTGCTCTCCCTTTCTCTCTACCGGCTGCTGAATTTACAGAGCAGCAGCTCCCAGCACCCCTTCCCAGTGGGACCATGATGCTTTTCCTTCCCATCCTGCAGTCCTGGTAGCATCAGCTTCCCCCAGCACCTCCCAGTACCACTTGTTGCTAAGGCACGGACACGGGTGGTGAGCACCACTGCAGCCATGGCTGCTGTTGCCTGCTGGCATTAGTTTGTGATTTAATTCTCCTAATTGAAAAGCCCCCCTCATATGTTCAGCAGTCTGACAGTGTTTCAGGATGTGCATGTGCATTGTTAAATGGAAAATTAACTAGAAGATATTATGAACAACTTCAAAAGCTCAGACACAGCTGTTTGATCCTTTGACAGATTATACTCTCTCATTCACAACCAGGAGAAGGAACATCAGGATTACAGAAATAAAGTAGTTTCACAAGGAAGAGTCCTGGTCAAGCAGACAGAGATTTGCAGCACTTATGAGGACAGAACAAAATGTACAGGATTAGTTTAAGTGGATAGATCCCGGATCGTGACGATCACAAGTGTTGTTTTTGCAGTTCTCTTTAATTCTTTCAGATAAAAAATCAAAAAACGGTTGGTTTCATCCCCTTACTTTACACCTGAGCACCAGAAGTTTGTGATCTTAGCCCCACTCCATGGGCACATAAGGTTTAGCAGGAGGTCCTTCTACCTGAGTATCTCGCTCCACTTTAGGGTCCAGTCTTTAGCTGTGGCAGATCACAAACTCACAGAATATGCTGAGTTGGAAGTGTCCCAGAAGGAACATCGAGTCCAACTCCTGGCCCTGCACAGGACCATCCTGTGCTCCAGAGCAAGCTACACCTCCTACACTCCCCGTGTAAATGACTGCTGATGCACCTGATCAGCAACAGATAACTCCCACATGGCAGTGACCCCCCAATGTGCAGGAGCAGCATGGACGCAAGGGTTTGGCCCCAGGTGTGGACAGGTGGCACCACTCATCTTAGTCCAACAGCCGCAGCAAAAATATTCCTCAGCCACATCTCAAAGATTTTCATTACTACTTAGTAATGCTTTTCCTAAGTATTAACAACCCTCACTCCTTACCCTCGCAATACAAGGGAGTACAGCAAAGCCTGAGGGCTCGTGTCTCACGTGTCTCACGTCTCCTGTTCTACGACCCAACCTGGTGCCTGCCAGGCACTCCATGTGCACATCAGTATATCCATTGCCTCTGCTGCACCCACCGCAGGAGCTACAGGGAGAGGTAAAGGGATACTTGACTCGATTTGGCTTGAGCCAAGGAGTGTAAACGAGCTGGGTGAGCTCTTATTGCCCATACCTGGCACAGACACACTGAATGCACGGGTTGAAACCAATTCTGATTAAATCCCTGTGCATTCTGCTCTTGTGCACCTTCCTCTTCTCCCATCAATCGTTCTTCCTGCCACTTGACATTTTGCTAGATAATGAATAATGTGTCTGGCCTTCTCCTGAGGCAGATTCAATGGCACAACCCTTTTAAACTACCTTATGTAGAGGGAAAAGGTGACACTGTCACAGTCCATTTTAGAAACATCCAAGCGTCTATGGCTGAAAGGAGCATAGGTTCAACTCAAGTAGTGGATTCCCCTTTACAGAGAGGCAGCCCTGAGGAGAACAACTACAGAAAGGTTTGCTGGCTAATCTAGCGGTGGACCGCATCTTCAGAATGGAGATTTTTATTTTTGTATTCTTTTCATTTTAGCATTTAGGGATGGCATTCATCACTGTGCTGCCCAGCAAGGAGTCTGTCCTCGCCATAGACCACACTTCTACCATTGCTTGTTAAAATGGTGTGAATACTGATGAGGAAGCATAAAACTTCCTCTGCAAGTGAACTATCAATTTATTACAAAAGAAAACTGGGGAAATGACTATGAAGTCTTAAAGACTCATGTTAATTTGTTAGTATGTAAGCATCTGTAACTAACAAGATCATTAGGAACTTGCGATACTGGCCTTTCAATCAGTATTGCAAATAGTTTCTTTGAAGCAAAACAAACAAAAATTAGATTGGAGAAAATGATTCAACAGTACAACTAGTAAAATATTCTATTGGATTCAAGAAGAAATAAAATGAATTGACCTGAAGAATAAAGACTGTCCACTCAAGCTAAGAAAATCCTGTGCAGTACAGCTTCCTCATTCAAAATGCAAGCAGTACATTTCTAACAAGCAGATCCTATTCTTTTGCCAAAGAGAGAAAGGGAAAAGGCCAGAGACATTCCATCAAAAGGGCCACTAAGACATAATCCATTCAGTGCATGTCAGGATTGCTTGTGCCTGGGTGCCTCACTATGGCTCAGGGAGGGCTCTGAAACATGAGGGATCTTCCTGAGATTTCCTCTGTCATTCAGGAAGTTGTTACCCGTAAATGAGCACAGAGTGGGACATGAAGATTAAGCGAAGGGAAGAAAGTCCCCAAACACCCAACTTCAAGAAAAGCCTTGAAATTCAAAAACCAGGATGTTATGAGTCTGGTGCTTGAAAAACCCCAGACTAAGGCTGAATGTGTGGGGATTCCCAGAAGCAATGTCTTTTCAAACACATAGCTCTCCTCTGACTGGGCAAAAAAAATCTTTGAATCTTGGGCTGGTTGAAGGCAGCTGCAAGCCTTTGGAGTAGGACCCTATTGCACTGCTCAGTGAAGTGTAAGGAACCATTGACTTCAGAGCAGGAGCAGAGTGGATTTGGGGCACATTCACCCAGGGGAGACACCACAGCTCTTGCAGTTGGGATGCAGTAGCTGTCACTGTGATCATCAGCCATCACCCTGGCTCTTTCAAACTTGCCCAAATGTAAAGTCCCTTTCTAAGATGACCTTTTTCCACTAATTGTGGTCCCTCTTATAAACAATCTCTACAAAGAGCACCAAAGTGAACAGCAAGAAGTCTTCCCAAAAGGGGCTTTCCCACCAGGACATGTTAAAAAGCAGCAGGGATGTAACAAAGAGCTCCCTTGTCCCGCAGTTTTCTTTTTCCTGCTCTCTCCTCTTTGCTCTCAGCGCAGATCTGTTCCGCCCAAGCTCTTGCACTCTCACCATGTTCCCATCTTCATCTGAGAAAGGATCCCACACAGGGAACTGGAAATACTCAGGCTGGTTGCAAAACTAACCCACATACAACATGATAAACCCAGGCCAGTGTGTTCCCCCCTGCACTATTTCCTGGGTTAGAAAGCTGTTTGGGAGGCCCAGGGAGGTGTGAGTAGCCCCCAACCCCTCTCCACCAGCTCCAAGACCATCACAGGCTGGGACTGCTCTCCTTAACCCATGGAGAGACTCTTCACGTTCCTTTGCTTCCTTGAAGAAAATTCTTTTTTCACGCCCTATGTTCCCTGTCTCCAATTGCCTGATGTGGCTCTTAGCGGTTATCCAATGGCTGGTAGCAGGGACAAGGCTCAGCCTCTCAGGTTAGCTGCTGGATTTATTTCCAAACTCTGCTTCATACCATCAGCAGAGGCAACCCCTGAGCCATGGGTACACTAACAGCAACAGCCCTTGGGAGCAGAGGTAGATTTCTGGTCTCCTGTTAGTCAGCAGCACAGACATGGCTGTAGAGATATCTTTGGGTATAATAGTAATAGAAAGGATTCTTTCAGCAACCTTCAAGCTTCATTTCTGCCCTCCAGATTTCTCTGAGTACTCCACAAAACTGTTTGGATACCTGGACTCTATAGTAAGAGAAAAAGGGCTTGGATCACCATTTGTCTTGGGTGAACATTTTTCTTTATTATTGATTAATCACCAACCACTATTTAATCACCAACATCATTTCCCCTAGCAATGGGCACATCAGCTACATTATTAATGTGGGAAGGAATTCGGTTCCTCCGTCAGCTGTTCTGTTTCTCTTGCAAAGACAAGGAAAATAGCTTTAAAACCAGCCTTTGGTCCTAATTTATCTCCATAACAACAGCTGCAAGCTTGTTTATCCTGACAGCAGAGAGGGGTACAGCTGTTCAGGCTGGTGTGCCCTGTGCAGCTCCCAAGCTCCTGCTGGTGTCTGGTGGAGAGAGGGAATACACTACTGAAGCTTTTTCACGGTGACAGCAAATCAGCACTTCAGGAAAACTGCCCTGTTCCTTCTGAAAATTTCCTTGGCTGGAGATGGGCAACCATAGAAGGTAACACATTTTACTAAAATGTGGGTTATAATATATAAGAGAATGGTCACATCTCAGTTCGCCATGAGGAAGCGCAGTAGCTTCTACAGGTGTTTGGCACCAACCACCATCCATCCCACCCCTCCATCCCACAATCTTTTTTGTAAGGATGTTAAGGGACCACTATTTTTCAGGAGTTCTGAAAAAAATCCTCATTTAATTGCAGCAGGCTATTTATAAGCCCATTCTTTCAAAGCCAGATGTGCAGTGGAACAAATGAAAGGGGTCACTGCTTGTTCCTTGGAGGGTTTGATCTCTCCTCCATTACACTTCTGAAGACAAATTTTTGGAAAGAAAGCCACGCAGGCCTCAGGTGACCTTGGAGAGAGCAGGAGCCGAACATCCCACCTACTGCTTGGGCAGCTTCTCCCCATGCTGCCCTGTTCCCCACTGCCCACCCCTGGGCTGAAGGGCAGAGCCCAAATCTCCATCACTCCTGTCCACACTACCACTGTGCTTGGGAAGACACCGTACCTGGCTCTGGCAACAGCCTACCTTTTGTTTTTTTAAGGAGGGAGTGGGGAAGAAGGAAGAGAAGCAGCTTGTCAGTAGTATGCATAGCATATACACATTTGTATAGTGAACACGGCTTTTCCTTCACTCAAGTTTTGACCCCTCTGATGAGGCAAGGGATAAAGAAGGATAGTGAAGGGCAGAAGGGAGTTCCTCCCACAGGGCCAAGCACATTGCTCTATTCTCTCTCCCTCTTTTTCTTTAAAAAAAAAAATAAATTAAATATTTTGCAGGATGACCCAAATTTCTCTTTTAAAATATGCATGAAGCTTTAATCTTTTTCTTTCACCTGACATATCATTTAAATTCAGAGCAATGAAGGTGTCTATATCCTGCCAGACACTCAGCCCATTTCATTCGAGGCATTCATAAAACATTTCACACGCTAAGGAAGGCTGACACTACAAAGAGCAGTTCCTACATAACCGTAGAAGGCATTAGGATAATATTGACATTTATATATTATTTGACAATATTTTTTTTTAATATTAGGGCAGAAGATGCTAAGAGAAAAAAAATTACTATCAAATGGGAGTACAAACAAGTTCACATAAAGTGCTTAAGTCAAGACCCTGTAAGTTACTGACAAAATACAATCTGTTTGTTCTTCACATTCATGATGGACATTTCTATTTTCAGCCATGGCTTGAACAGTCCTAGAGGTAGGGACAGGGTGTGCAGTAGCCTGCCTGCAGCAGCTGAATGCAGAGAGGCAGCTGCCCTGGTGACAGCTTCCCTTCTGGACATGGCAAACCTTGATTTCCCGGACCATGCTCACAGCCCTTCCTGAGCTCATCTACTCACTGGCTTGCAAACTCACTTAGGGAGCCAGTGTAATGGGTCTTTGACTCCAGGGAAGCCAGAACTCACGTCCCAGGCAAATGCCCTGGTATGTGCTTGCAGGTAGGAGGGAGGAGAAAAGAGAACAAAATACATAAAGCCAAGTCCTTGCCTCTTTGCTATGGAGCTACTTTGCTGACAGCTTAAGATTAAATAGAGGTGCCTGTTGTGAGGTCTTCAATCAGGCAAGAGGTTGGGTCTACTTCCATGCCTAGGACAAGGGTAGCAGAAGCCATCTGAGAAATCCTGGTTTCAGATGAAGTCAGTTTATGGCACACACTCCACCTACGGGCCCTGGAGAGAATTATGCCCCTAACATGAGGCTCTCTGTCACTCCACATGGTTTTCAGGAGCTCTTAAATTTTTCCATATATTACACACATTACCTGGGCAGCATCCACATTTTTAAAGCACTGGAGAGAGGAACTTTGAACTGGTAAATCTCTTGACAGGTCTAAGTTTAGTCCCTCTTGACCCCGTACCCATGGTCCAAAAAGCTATCAAAAATCCATTAATTTTAAATCTGCTTGCTTGCCTCAGTGTAATTGAAATCCAGATCTCAGCAAAACATCATGGCTAAACTAATGATTTCCCCTTTCAATCACACAATGATGCCATTCAGAGAACAATTTGCTTGACACAAAGCGCCCAGGCCCTGCAGACTTCAAAATCTATCAGCCCTTATGATTATGAATGTTAAAATTGTCACATCAACTGCCTCTAACAGCAGGACTTGTCTGATGCACTCAATTTAAATTGTACATATTTGTAAATATCATTAATTGATCATTTAATGAACTTTTACATGGGGTACAATTGTAGTGGCACCTTTAAGACCACAAACATTTGCAAGAACTTCAGAAAAAACACACCACTGATGCAATAATGTTTGGGACAGCAGACAGTTGGTGAAATGAAGTAATTTTAAGTGAACTTTCCCATCCAAACGGAACCATAAAGAGCATATTTATTTTTTTTTAATGCATGACACCAAAAAATGGAAGTGTCTTAATCTATAATTATCAGTATTTTAAAAAGTTCACTGCAAATAAGGATAAAAAAATCTGGCATATGTAATACATTTACAAGTGTAATATAATATGTATAAATATGGAATGTAAATGCATGTATATCTACATGTGAATAGCAGTAATTATGTATGCACAATAATGTTTAATTTTAAAAAACCCAAACCAACCACTTGGGACATGATTCAGAGACCCTTCACAACAAACATAAATATGCTTGAGTACCTATACAAAAACCACATCCTGTTTGGACTTCAGATCATTCTGGTTTTGTTATCTATATGGTTATATCTAATAGTCCTTTTCCTGTTTTAAAGCCAGGACTTAAAATGCTCTGAAGTTTCTTCAATAGAAGTTCTTTGCACCTTATCTTACAAAGGACTGAACCATATGGATAGAAAAACAGACAACAAAGTCCTTAATCCAGTGTGGTTCGTATCACTGCGGGCCTTGGAGTCCCCAA
Source organism: Chiroxiphia lanceolata (assembly GCF_009829145.1). Lineage (NCBI taxonomy): Eukaryota > Metazoa > Chordata > Aves > Passeriformes > Pipridae > Chiroxiphia > Chiroxiphia lanceolata. Next base: position 66,262,683 of record NC_045639.1, read on the forward strand.
ATAAGACTCCAGCTCCCTTGGAAGTAACCATACAGTCCTAGCCAAGACAGGCCCTAAAGTGAAGAGCTAAATCCAAAGGGATAAGGTTGTAAACCAACAGGATGATGAGTATTCACCATATAGAGGAAAGACAGAATGCCTGAATTCTCAATTCCCGAGTTCCTTGGCTGTTGCTTAGTGCACACCTGGTGCATTAACCACTGTGAAACCATCTCCCCTGCCTAGATGAAAAGAGTAGTTGTGCTGACTGTCATTTGGGGCATTTCATAAAGAGTACTGCCCAAATGAGAAACAGTTTGCTGTCACACAGCATTAGAGATATAGGTGAAAAGGCATGACCTGTGTTGAGATTTAAAATGTCGCCTGATGTCCATTGAAAGGACTTTGAAACTGATGATGGAATCAGAAGAAGGGGGAAAAAAACAACTGTTAAATTATACAGAAATCTTCAAATGAAAATTGCTGGGAACTACATTTTGCAATAATGGGCTATCAATTTTCAATAAGCTAATAAAGTGTTAGAAAACACTGCAAATGTGTCCTACCAGTAGGTTCTCTACTTAACCTAATGTTCCACAGTCACTTTTTGTGAAGACGGAAACAGAGCAAACAGACAACAGTAATTCCAACCTCCTGGAAACAACCTGCCACAGCAAAAGAGAGCTTCTCTGTGCAACTGTGACAGTGCTAAAGAAATACTGAACAAGACCAGTGAAATGTTGCTGTGGAGTTCCCAGTTAGCACCTCCTATGTTCACAGAGAAATACGACAACCATCAATCTCTGATTAATGAGATCTCACATCAGAAACACCGTGCATTCTTCAAGTTTCACTTCAAAACTACTGGGACATTTTTTGACTTTTGAAAAGCAGGAAGTAGATCAGGGCAAATTCACCTGTAGTGTAAACCTATTTATTTTGCTTGATTTAGATTAGATATGAAATTGGTTCCTACTAGGATTTTAAATGATGATTAGATTTGAAATGTCACTATCAGGCTTCAGAAAAGTGAGTAGAAAGGAGGCAGAGCTGAGCCACCTGGAGAGCAGTCATCCATCTTCCTGAAAGAAAATCATTAAATTCTTCGACCAGAAGCTTATGAAGGTAGAGGACTTCTAACAGAAGGACTTCTGACCTTTTAGGTGTCATACGTTCTCTCCCTGAGAGTGGCAGAAGTTGCCAAATTTCATTATGGCCAGCATAAGATGCTTGGGCCTTGTGTCCAAAGAGCTGTAGCATCTGTACAATACCTGTAACAGCTGCTGCTCAAAGGAGAGCAGTAATTTCTTTCTTCAGTGCTGCAGCTGGCTGACAAATTTATGGCGCCATTCCAGATGTTGGCAGACAGCTGTTCAGCAGCACTCCAGGTGGTATAAAATGTGCAGGGGTTCCTGTGGCTTGAATATCTTCTGCCCTCAACCTTTGTCGAGTCTCAGCCAGGCAGCTCTCACCACTTCAGCAGTGCTCATCAGTGGCACAGGTGGGAAGGAAATACAGTTTTGACTTTATTTAGAGAGTTGTTGAGCATGATCCAGATTGGAATATCCTTCTTTGCATTGTAAATGAATCATTATGGGAGAAGGAAAGTATTAAGACCTAATGACCGTCTCCCTGTACCCCTCGACCTTGTCTGCAAACATGATCTATTTCAACAACAAAGGAAAGCAATGATAAATCTTTAAAAATTTGATAAAACTTCTACCTTTACAGCCCTATTAAACCACTGCCCACCTTAAGCTTTTCTGACAGGCAGTATTGGAAACTTGGTTTCAGCAACTTTTTGTACAGAAAACAAAATGAATTGCCTTTCTTGTGACAGCAGACTTTTATGTTTACCTCCCACTGAAGATTAGAGGTGCTTCGGTGTGGACATGTTTCCCCCAGGTGATGTCATTGTGCATTTGTGCTATGCTCCATATTTCATTGTAAGTTCCCAGTCTCACCTGCAGTGCAAAATACACAAGTGGTTACCTGTGCTCCACCTTCCCTTTTCACGAAGCTGCAGTGTGTGTTCCAGAGCAGGTAAATGTACTGTGTATTCAGATCTAAGCTTGTGAGCAACAACAGAGATGTTTTACTTGCCTTAATGCTGCTTTAATCTTGCAGAAAACTGTTTGATGGGGTGCTTCTTCTCCAAGTGCTGGGTGGCTAGAAATGAAATGTTTTGGAGGCACAACTGTCCCAGAAGGCTCCCAGTGTAAAATGGGTTGTCTTGGAAAGAGTGCACAAAGGGCAGGTGGGAATGATGGGGAATGATGGGGGAATGGTAGCAAAAAGGGAAACACTGTTTCAATAAAGTTTGGGTGAATAAGTTTTCAAAACATATCTAGGGACTGACAAATGATAGGATCAATATTTGGACTAGAGGTTTATAAAAAGTGCTTCCAAGTTGGTCCAGTTTGACCCTCATAAAAATGAAACCTTTCCCGTGATCCATAACAAGAGAAAATTTTGAGGTCAGTGCTTAGTTCTTGAAACAGTCCAGCACCAATGCCTGATACACTGATGTAGTATTACTGCACTCTCTCCAATGAGTTATGAAATACATAAAAACAAAGATAAATTTGTATCTGGAGACATGCAATTTTCCAAGGTGGCAACGAGATCAATGGAACAGTTAAAATCAAATCCACAGAGAAGTGGCAATACAATTCTATCTTACGTCACTTAATTTAAAGGATTAGAATACAGACACCCAAAGAGTCAATCTTGTTAAGAAAATAAGGTGGAAAGGGTAACTGCAAGTGTTAAATCTTTGGAGGGGCATTGAGACAATTTAGATTTGCCTCTTTAGGAGCATAGAACAAATAAAAAATTCACAAAATAATAGTAGAAAATCAGAAACATGGAAAGGAAATTGGCAGGGCTATGTGCCAAGGTAAAAGATGTTACTAAAGGGAAGGGAATATCCTTACAAGCAAAGTATGGTGTCCTTCTAATGAGGATTGCAAACTCTGCAGCACACAGACCAAAAATATGCAAGAAACAACTTGTGAAGTATATTTTTTCATTTTTTATGCAAAAAATGCCAACAACCAACTCAACATTTTCTGAACTTGTTAAGGTTAAAATCTAGAGGACATACAGATGAACCACACGTGACAGAATTTCCTAGAGAAAATAAATCATGGTCAAACAGCTGAGTCTTTTCATGTCTGCATTGTCTATAGAATTGTGTCATAAAAGAAACAAGTAAAGATATTTCTTATCCTTTCCAATACAAGTGAATGGTACATCAAGTGACACTAGTGAGTGTCAAGTTCAAAACCAAAATAAAGTGAAGAGATTGATCCCCACACAGCAAAGAGAGAAGATGATAAACTCTTTGTTGAATGACATTATAAAGGCTAAAAAAACCTTATTTGGGCTCAAAAGAGCACCTGGAATATTTGACTGAAGAAAAATCCATCACAACCTATTACATACAAGTTACTACTCTGGCTTGAACTTCTGTGGCATTTCTGCCTATGGTTAAATAAGTGTTTTGGAAATTATTGCTCCTGGCTTACCTTGACCTTATCATCTCCTCTAGGAATATGCTGCCAAAGGCAGGAAACGTGTCTATGGGTGTCTTTGCTCTGGCCAAAAAAACCCTCTTTTTTCTCTGATTACTCTAGCCAACAGGGCAAGACAAAAGGTTCTATTGCATCTCTGTATGAAACACCACGTAAGCCGTTTCTGTTTGCTTTTAATCAGATCCATTTTCATCTTTCACTTTGGAGTCTCAAACCCATTACTAAATTTCAAATAGGATGCTAATCACTGGAACCAGGCTCATGTGAACTTTTTTCCCAGAAAAGATCAGAAACAAGCACGAAGAAGGCTAGAAGTTGAGGTGTACTAATTAGTCCTTCCAGTGGCAACCTTATCCAGAAGATGTCACCAAAGCACAAGTAGTGTTCAGAGTTCCTAGAAGAAAGGAACATAAATGGAAGGACTTCAGACTTGTATAAAAACTACTGAAAAATCAAGAAGGATGTTGAAAGAACACCTCAAAACCTGTCGTGTGATAGCCTGAACTCAAGCCACACCAAAACCTAGGTAGTTAGTTAAGGTCAAACCAGTGCCCGGAGCAAAGGCTCTCAGTGCTTCAGAGAGTTTGGTCTAGCAAGGCAGAAATGTTGACACTGTTGCAACCTCAAGCAGATCAGCAATTAAGCGATGATATCCGAGAGGTTAATATCATTTCACTTCTTTGTGACAGCTGAGTGGAAGTATGAGCCACCATGGCTCATCCTGATTAATGCACAGTGGTTCAGAAAAGATACTGTTGAGGGAAAAAGTTCAACATAAAGAACACAGAGCAGGACACCAGCCAGCAGGAATTGTTCTGAGTCTTGAACTTTGTGTTTAAGGGTTTTCTTGACCCTCTCTGGCACCAGAAGATAAACCCCATTCCATCATGTTTATCCTTCTCTAAGAAGAAGTCAGAATAAATCTACCTGGTAGTGGTAAAATTCACAGATGCTTTAGGACTGACAATGTGTTAGATTGTATCACCATCTGAGTACCATTTTCCACAGATCTTCCTGATAAATGTGTTCTAGGAGCAATTAGAGTATGAATTAGGGAGCTTTTAAACTATGCAGACCTTTATTCAGATCTTGTTTGTGACTGCCCAAACAATTTACACCATTTTGAGCAGAAGGTTAAAAATAACGTTTGCTACAGTGCCTTTGCACTATTATGCAAAAAGACTTTGTAAGAGGTGCTCCGAGGAGATTATGCATTATAGTTACATAATATGAGAAATTACATTCTTTTAATGTCAATTGACAGGTTTAGCCTAATCTTTAGGACCCTTAGGTGTCTGTATTAAACAAAACAATAGAATGAGGTCAGATCTACACTAAAAAGAAATCTGAAGGTATATCAGCATGAACTTCCAGTGTTCTGAAGCTAGCTGCAGTCTAAATAAATTTTGTCTTATGCATCTATATTACATATACTTATATACTATTAGGAATAGACCATTTCCATAATCAGATTTTTAATCTACCCAATGCAATAAACAAGTCTTCTGTAAAAAGTAGCGTTACTTTAAAGTCTGGACATCTAGTGCCTGCTAAACAAAGAAGTTTTTCAATTTCTAAAAATTTATAAAAAACAATTTAGCCAGTAATGAGGTGAAAAGAGAATTCCTTTAAAAGTGGAATTTATTTGTGTTTCAAAAAATGAATAGCATGCTTCTTGGCTGAAGATGTTCAAATTGCAGACATGGTCCTTAAAAAAATCAATTTATGACATCTAGGCTTGTTGCTCGTGTCTGAACAACCAAGCCACTGCTTTGTTTCAAATAAAGAGAAGCAGTTTCCTTAGCAATCTCAGAAAGCTAAAAACACAGCAGCAGAAAATAAGGCTTAGCTGCACACACATGCTTAAAGAAGCAATAAAAATGCAGTTTTACTTCTCTAGCATGTAGGATCCCAAGTCGTGACTACCAGCATCTTAGACACTGCATAGTCTTGAGGTTCCCTACAGGATAGAAACTCAACAAGGTAAGAGAGTCAGGAAGTTAAAATCACTCCTGGGAGAAGTCAGTTGCGTGGTAAATGTAATTCTTCAGTGCTTATGGTGAGGACCTGCCTGGTTTGGAGAATCCTTTCCAGAAAGCTCTTCTTCTCTGTAAAAAGGGGATTTGCTTTCTATTTTTCTGAGTGAGAATAAGTGGAGGTGGAAGGAGCGGAACAGGTTGGTGTTTTAGCATAAGCTAGAACTGGACGTCAGGTTGAGCTGACAATCAATCTTCTCTTTTTCACACATTAAGGCTATACAGTACACTTAAGGGGAAGTTGACATCAAAAGCTAATGCCTGATAAGGCATAATGTGGGAGACTAGGCAATGTAAACAGGCATTCAGCCTTTCTGTGTGGAACAAAATCAGAACTTTAGGCTCTGGGAATCTCTGTTTGCAGGTCTACCAGGCAATAAATCATGGGAAATGCACAGACATTTTTATGACAAAAATCTCCCTCCAGTATATAAACACATTTCTTGCTCTCTTTGTCATAACCTAAAAGAGGATTCTCATTTATTAATTATTAATTCTCATTAATTTATTGCTGTTTGTGCAAAACCTTCCTGTTTTCACGCTGATCTGGTCAGTCTATTCCTAACCATTCTGGTTAGGAAGCAGGATGCTGTAACCAAGCAGAACCAGCATGGTTATTATCTAGGTAACTGATGAGATATTTGCAGGTTTCAAATTCAATAAGCTTTCAGTCTATACTTTTATGAGCAAAAATACTTACACAGAAATGAAAACAAGTCAAATGATGCTAAAATCCACTTTTCCCTTTTTTGGTATTTTGCAAGTAGATCCAGATCCTGTTCTGTGTAGACATCACAGTTGGTCTTACTCGTAGATTCCCAAGAAAAGCATTTACCATCTTAACACACATTTTTTGGGGAAAAAATGCTTCCAAATGTAACCGTGAGTAACCTGAGCCTCTGTAAACTCTGTGCAGTTAAAAAGTCCTATTTTACTTCACATGCTGATCAGTTGCTCTTCTGTGTTCTCAACCTGAGCTTAGCAGTGCAATTGAAAAGAAGACACAGTTAAGAGAAAATTATTAGTTCTTTACACCTACTTTTATATTATGTTCTGTGCTATATGTATTAGTAAAGAATATGACATTACATACTGCTCTTTTATCATATTTTATCATACACAGCTGCTAGTTCAGATTTCTTACACTCTCAGGAGTCACAGTCTTGGAGTTTCTGTAGCTGGTGTACTCGCAATACCAATTACTTAAAAATGGGATGGAAAAAGTAACTAAATAAGTGTACCTTCAATTTAACTCAGAGCCCTTCTTCTTGAGGAGGTTTTCGCTGCAGGCAACAAAAGAGAAGCATTAATTCAGAAATTACACTATCGTAGTGATGTGATCCACTGCCAGATTTGTCACTAGTGTCAGGGACAGAGACTTGAGTTGGCACTAAATTGTAATGTCTTTTAAATGTCTTTTAAAGTTGTAATGTCTTTTAAATTTGGCATCAAATATCAAAAAGGTTTGTCATTACTTTCCTGTAACACAAGTACAGCTGCCTGGCAGCCACAGTAAAGGCTGTGGCATTTTTCTCTGTCAACCCGAGTTCTCAATGTCCATTTTTCAAACGTGCCTCCTTTATCTGTGTTGCTCTGTTGGAGCTCCTTGAGGATAGAGAAGCAATTCCTACGCAAAATACTGTGGGTATGAGGCTGGGTGAGCTTCCACTCCTGGTCCTGGCTGTACAATTTGCTTCCTTAACTGAGATGCTATATTAGTGACTAGAAATAGTAGAAACGTTAATATGAGAAGAACCTGTCTCTCACTGGAGAGAATATTGGCTGCATCTTGAATGAGATGTGGCTCTGACAATTGCCACCCCAACAGCAGTATTTCCTATTCCAAACTTTTGTCCTTAAATCAGGAGTTTCTCAGGGACAGGTAGGTATTTTCTCTCAAAGTGCAGAGAGGAAAACGAATTCTGAACAGCACTGTAATTAATTAGAGACTATTAAGAAAAATGGAAAAGAAGGTTAATTGAGTTCCTGTGACCATTCAGATGCTTAAGGACTAGCTAATTAAGAGGCTAGATAACTCATGGGCTTAACCTGAAGTATATAGTTAAGTACATGACTGCACAGAAGCCTGTGTTGTCAGCCACCGAGACATTGGAGCATCCTAGTATTTACAACGTTTCGTGATACAGAATCCTATCTATTAAAAACTAGTCTGAACCCTAAATTTATTAGCAAGTCAATGAAGAAACTTAGATTTCCTGCATGAATGCAGGATGGTTTGAACTAAATCAGAGTAAGCAGGAACATACTAGACAACCTGTACACTTAGCCGCCTCAAGTTACACATCTGTCTTGTTTGTTTGTTTGTTTTAAAACCTAAACAACAAAGTAGAAATACACATGATCATTCCTTCTTGTTTAGTAAATGACAGCATCATTTCATACGAAACAAAAAAAGAATCATGCTGATCAGCCACCCACACACTTTATTTAAAGCTCTCATAAATTGGATCAACATTTAGAAAACACAGCAAGTACTAGCATTTAAGTAATATTATAAAAACAGTCAAGCTGTGATTGAATATGTATCCATCCCTTGTACATTAGCTTCTCTATGCACACATAATATTATGAAGTGCTGTTCAGAAATACAAGAATATGATTTTCATGGGAATTTCACAATTAGAAATCACCTCTTCCTTTATACACATAAGCAATGCAGTTAAGCTCCCCCTCTCCCCAGCAGCAGCTATTCACGGACCTGCTCTGTTATCCTGCCTCTGATTATGTAGTTATGTAGTTATGCTCCAAGCCCAACATTTGCAGCTTCCAATGCAAAAGGTTGGCCCCAAGCTCCTGTGCACAGTCAACTTGGTCCTCCCACGCCTGAATTTAAACTGAATTGGATCCTGACATGCCTTGGCAACAGCTACAGCTATTGCTGCACCATATCCCTGCCTCAGCCAAAGTTCACTGCATACATATCCTGTGCTTCCAAGAAAAAACAAATTAAATAAGATAAAACTGTTATAAGATTTGCTCAACACCAAAAGATACAGTTGCTATTTCACCCTTTTTCAAATACAAGGCAGTTGCATGAAAACAAGCTTGGGTTGGTTTTGTATTCTGGTGAAGAGCCACTGTGAAATAAGCAGTAGTGATTTCTCATTCTGCTGATCTGTTTCTGGCTCTGGCTCTTATTTAAAATATGTGTGATGTTTGCATTCCTTTACATAATTTCAAGATACATAGCTATATCTTGAAAGATACAAGCCTCTCTCCATCATCTACCAACAGTCCTGGCTCACTGGGGAGGTCCCAGATTATTGGAAGTTGGCGAATGTCGGGCCAATCCACAAAAACGGCCAGAAGGAGGACCCGGGAAACTACAGGCCTGTCAGCCTGAGCTCAGTGCCTGGCAAGGTTATGGAGCAGATCATCCTAAGTGTAATCACACAGCACCTACAGGATGGACAAGGGATCAGACCCAGCCAGCACAGGTTTAGGAGGGGCAGGTCCTGTCTGACCAATCTGATCTCCTTTTATGATCAAGTGACCCACCGAGTGGATGAGGGGAAGGCTGTGGATGTGGTCTACCTGGACTTCAGCAAAGCCTTTGACACCGTCTCCCACAGCATACTGCTGAAAAACTGCAGCCCATGGCTTGGACAGGGGCACCCTGTGCTGTGTCAGGAACTGGCTGGAGGGCCGGGCCCAGAGAGTGGTGGTGAGCAGTGCTGCATCCAGTTGGCAGCCAGTCACTAGTGGTGTCCCCCAGGGATCAGTGTTGGGCCCAGTCCTGTTTAATATCTTTATTGATGATTTAGATGAGGGGATTGAGTCAACCATCAGCAAATTTGAAGCTGACATTAAGCTGGGGAGGAGTGTTGATCTGCAGGAGAGCTCTGCAGAGGCACCTGGATAGGTTGGAGAGTTGGACTGATTCCAATGGGATGAGGTTCAACAAGGCCAAGTGCCGGGTCCTGCACTTTAGCCACAACAACCCCATGCAGTGCTACAGGCTGGGGACAGAGTGGCTGGAGAGCAGCCAGGCGGAAAGGGACCTGGGAGTTTGGACTGACAGGAAGCTGAACATGAACCAGCAGTGTGCCCAGGTAGCCAAGAAGGCCAATGGCATCCTGGCCTGTATCAGGAACAGCATGGCCAACAGGACCAGGGAAGTGATTCTGCCCCTGTACTCAGCGCTGGTGAGGCCACACCTGCAGTACTGTGTCCAGTTCTGGGTCCCTCAGTTCAGGAAGGACATTGAGGTCCTGGAGCAGGTCCAGAGGAGAGCAACTAGGCTGGTGAAGGGACTCAAGCACATGAGGAGAGGTTGAGGGAGCTGGGGCTGTTCAACCTGGAGAAGAGGAGGCTCAGGGGAGACCTCATCACTCTCTACAACTCCCTGAAAGGAGGTTGTAGCCAGGTGGGGGTTGGTCTCTTTTCCCAGGCAACCATCAGCAAGACAAGAGGGCATGGTATCAAGTTGTGCCAGGGGAGGTTTAGGTTAGATATTAGAAAGAATTTCTTTACAGAGAGGGTAGTCAGACATTGGAATGGGCTGCCCAGGGAAGTAGTGGATTTTCCATCCCTGGAGGTTTTTAAGAAGAGACTGGATGTGGCACTTAGTGCCATGGTCTAGTAACTGCAGCGGTAGCGGATCAAGGGTTGGACTTCATGATCTCGGAGGGCCCTTCCAACCCAGCTGATTCTATGATTCTATGATCTTGAAATGCATATATACACACAAACTCAGCTTTCAGGCTGGTTGAGGTGCATAATTATCCTTTAAAAGAATACCAAGTCTTTAATGTTTACCCTTTTTATTGCCATTCCCTCTTTAGCACATATGCAATATTCTCCATTGGTTGGGATGTTGGGGGGAAGGGAGGAGGGTTTGCCTTAAATTTTCAACAGAGATGAAAATTTAGCAAGTTATTGTGATCTCATTGCTAGTCCAGTTGCACTCCTCCGAACCAGCAAGGGTATGAGGTGCATTGCCCAGGAGTGTGAGCTGCTGACCTGCTTCTAAAGCACCCCAAGGAGGGCACAGGCTTCCCAGGAGGCCCAAAGCCTGAGTACTTTTGCAAATGGAAAGCTTAACACATAAACCAGCATTAGCATATGCAATCAGCTTGAGTCTTCAGCTACCTCACATTTCTAAGCCAGGGTACCCACCTAAAAACAATGGACCTACTACAATCCTTGTCAGCTTTCCAATGACATCCTTGTGGTCCTCTCTGGAGCACATTGGCTCCTAGAGGAAGGCAACTAGCAGGCTTTTGAGTGAAGGCAATATTACTTTCTAGGGAGACAGAAGCTGAAAAGTTTATAGCATTCCCTTTGGGTTTGTATACCAGTGCCGTTAGCATCAGAGTTGTTGGAGGGGAGTATCGCAAGTTGCAATTCTGATTTCTTTGATCTGTATTATCTGCCTGCATAATCAAGAGACAGGCAAACACACGCTTCCTGAATGAGCAACTGCAGCACACAACCTTTTTTTTATTCCTTCAGGGAATGCCAGGGCATGTAGCAAGGTCTTAATAGCCCCTCACACCACCAGGATGGGGGAATAGCGCAACCTTGGCTGGCTGAGGTAGGAAGAAGATGAATTCACCTGATGCTGAGGCTGTAAGGCGAATGCCTGGGATGGCAAGGCTTCCCGTGGTGCAGGAAGGACTTCTTGCCCCACACTCCCCAAGGGTGGCCAGCAGGTCTGCACAAGGTCGTTTTTCCTCCCTTCCACTGGAAACGGTGCATGAAGGCTTACTTGTCATATAAACCACATCTCATGGAACTTAAGGAATGGCTGTGGCACATTCTCCCTTTAAATAGAAGTGATGATGCCTTCACTGGGATGCTAGCTCCCATCATCTGCACTCAAGGCAACAACTACCCATTCATTAAGTGGCCCAAAAGGTTTGATCTACTTGTGCTAAGCAGGGACTGTGCAATTCATTTCACTCAAAAGTGGAATTTAAAGCAGAGTTTAAAACTGCAGACCCAGAAAATTGATCTTAAAAAACCGCTCAGCTCTGTGAAGAGCTCATAAACCTAAAATTAAAGCCTTAAAATAAATGCAAAAGCCATCATCTACTACATTATGTTTCTCAGTTATACCAACTTAAAATTTTCACACTGAGATAATCTGAGTAGCCTAACTCTGTGTCTGTAATATCACCTACACTAACACCCTGCAAGCACAGCAACAAACTCTCCCAGGCAGGAGGCCAGGTGCCAGCACCAGCAACTGAACTTGAAATAAATTTTTTCTCTCAAGTGTAACTTTATTCTTGCACTCTATGAATATATCACTGCGTACAGGGACAGCTGTACACACATTTTACAGATATAAGTAAGATGAAACTACTGACTTAATAAATTCGTTTTGGTCTATAGTACTTCTCTGCAGCTGTGTAACAGAGCGGGACTGTAGCAAAGTAACGCAAAGCGGGAAGAAAGTAAAGTAGATCTTTAAGATGTTATAGTTAGTTTCTCTGGAAAGGGAATCCCATTTCTTTGGTGTGAGCTTTATTCTCTCACTGAGGAGTTGCTTTGAGGGTTTTAACCATTGCTGTCTCAAGGACGGTGACTACAGGCTTCGTTTCTCATTCTTCTGTCCTCTATGCAAGTAAACCATTATTTGCATCCACAATTCTTCTTCTCCCATGTCTCAAACATCTAGGTTTACCTGGTCTTTAAAGTGCACCAAAATAAGCTGAACTTGTAATACTCTTTGCAGCTTCCAAAAATAGGGAAAACTACGTTATCCTCTGAGATAATAGATGTAATTAATTATTTCTAATATTGAACTGTGGCATATAAATTCACTCACTAAATATTTACTTGGAAGAAGAAGCAAATAAGAAATTAAAAATATTTTCAGAATAAAGAGAACTGACTGCAAAAGCCAGCAGTTAATACTCTGCTGGAAGTAGGTTGAGGTATATGCATTTATTCTAAAAACTAGCAAAATGGGAATATGCAAAATCTAACAAACCACTAAAGTAGTAGAAAATGCCCTCTTGTAGCCTTCTGTTTGCAGTCATATCATTAATGATCCAAATACCTATCTTTTCACCCGTATTAGAAATTCTCTAATTCACCACAAGATTTAATGACTCCCCCTAAGCCCAGGGTCACACATCCCAGCACATTTCGAGATCATGCTTTCAGGAGAGGTATCCCTCACAGGAGGCAGATCCATTCACTGCTGTGGCCATTTGATGCTTTTAGAAACAAGCAGAGACATTTAGGCAGAAGTGCTGTGGTTGTCCTGCTTTAATGGCTTCGTTATCTGGCACTGTGCCTGGCATCTTTTGATGCCTTGTTATCTTGTAAAAGCAGAACAGCTGCACACGTGGTACAGTTTTTCCAATGAACAAGTCACAAGACTTTCAGAGATATAACTGGTGAAAGGCTGTTGAAATGCTCTTAGAATTATAATGACAACTTATCAATGCTTGGAACAAGATCATCCTTTTACTGATTAATTCACAGGCTCTGGGAAGAGTGTTTGCTTGTGAAATCTCTTTTGCCTTTTTAGCTTTTTTCTTCTTTATTTTCTACTGGTGATCTGTAAAAGGGGAATGTTAAGAGCAGCCCACTATGGACTCTTCTGAATTTAGCTCTGTTATCAGATAGCTTTCTTGAGAGACTAATAGATAAGAGCAAAACATGACTTTTCTCACCAACTAACAACTGCTTTGACATGCAGAGTTTGAGAGATAAGCTGCCTTTCCTTGCCATCATCTGCAGATCTGTGATTTTTATACTACAGCTCTGTTGTCCACTGGGTAGCCAGCTCTAAAATGTGGGCATCAGCCCACATGTGACCATGCAGAAAAGGAAGCTCTTTAGGTCTCTTCAGCTCAGTAGAGATTCCCTCATGTGAGAGCTGGTAATAAAGAAGAGTTCCAGATAAAATTGCACCTGACTTTTATCAGTAAGGAATAGTGAGAGTCTGTATTTCAACCAGTAGCCACCAATTAGAGATCCATTACTCACTGTACTCAACTTCAGGAAAAAAAAAGATCTGAACCTATGCTGCTTGTTAGCAGACACTCAGCTGATGGACTGCTACCTCTAAAAGTTATGTTCTAAGAAAAAGAGATGACGAGCAGAGGACACTCAATATTAGATAAATTTATACATGGAAAAAAACTTTTCTGATAGGCCTGAATCACACTGTCTGAGGACAAACAACTCCACATCTTCCCAAAATAAGCTGCAACACAGCTTGTTTCAAACAGAGGAATGACACAAAGGGTGCCACTGTCACCACGTCTGGCTGTGAGTCCTTCAGAAGTCACAGCGACACCCTCTCTAGTTTGAACACTGGACAATGAAAGCCAAAGCGATCTTCACACTTCAGGTTGCTGAACAGCAGGTAGTTTGCATTTGTATTTAACCCAAGAGGTACAATGGCAGGGTTTACATATAATAATTAAAAAGTCCCCTATGGTAAACCAAAAAATCCCCAGAAAAAAACCCCCAAAACCCCAAAAAATCCCCTATCCAAAACCCAGGATGGAGGATCTTTGCAGAACAACTCTTATGTTAAAAAAGTCCTGTATGCTGAGACTTGGCCAGTGCCAAGTGCCAAGTTCTGTTTACAAACAAATTACTGAAAGAAGAAGAGGACGCGGTGACATGTTTCTGAGAAGTCAGATTAGAGACCAGGAGCACTAAACCAATGTTTGCCTTGGCAGTAAGAGGAGGTGTGCCACTAGGACAAGTTGCCAAGTTTTATCTGTGGCATTCCTGCTTGTGTCATGCAAGGGGAAATCCCTCAGGCCAACAGTATGCGACAACACTGTGATGACTGTGAGGTTATCAGAAGTTTCTTGTTTTCAGCAGCACATTTCTCTCCAGGTTCATCTACAAGGCGGGGTGAGGGCTGGCAAGAGATCACAGCATCTAGAGGAACTCTCACCTCCTTGAGGAAAGGAGTTCAGTACATATTTGCCAGCCTTTTGAAGTTACATTTCTGGAGACAGAAAGCACTTTGCAGTGGCCTCCCAGGACGAGGATGAACATTTCTCGGTGTTGTAACATTTATACTACTCACTGTTCTGATTACAACTTTCCATCTTTTACTGTATGTGAACCTGAAATCATCTACCATCTTCACTTGTCCTTTCAGTTACAAATACTGAACGTTGTACTTTGGTTTCTTTGCAGAAAACCCTCTTACTTAATGCTTACTGACCATTATTTATCAATGGTAAATTGTGTGCAGATGCCCAGTATGCAATTATGAAAGATTAAACAGTGTGGGCACAGCTTTCAGAATCCCAAATGCCAGTGCTGATGATGCAAACAGTCGAGGGTTTATTATTGAAGTCAGCAGAACATCAGTAATGCATTTGATAATACTTTTCTACTTAAAAATTCTCTAGTAATTACCAAATCCTGGAAATATATCAAAACTTCTTGAAAATAGCAAAACTCTCTAAAAATATTTCTCGATGACACCATTCCCCAAATATAAAAGTTTCTTTAATTTCTAAATTCCCAGTAATCTTAAATAAATCCAACAGCTTTCTTAAAATCCAAGCCAAGTCCCTAAAAGTTTAATAGCACTGTCACCAAAAGAAAAAAAAATCTTATTTATAGATTAAAAAGTAAACAAGAAAATGTTTCCCAGCTCTAGAATGAAGAACGGTAATTTCTCCCTAACTGGTTTGATCATTATCTCTCCTGACAGCCACACAACATGGGAAGCTGAGCACAATCAGTGCTGCTTTTTGCTGAGTCCTGCAGCAGGCAAATGTTGACCATTGCTCACCTTCCACTGGTTCTTTTGACATTTTGGCTAGGTGTATTTTATGGAACTATTTCAAAATAATACATACTGGGTGAAAGACTGAGTCTACAACTGTTGAAAGGGAGGTAAAGAATTGCCCTTTCTTGACAGTGACAAGGAAGATAAACTATACTGATTCAAATGGGGATGTCAACAGCTTTTTTATTTTACCTTCCCCCTTCCAAATCTTTCTTATGCAGCCTTTGAAACAGTTATGATAGAACAATGCCAACTGGTAACAATTACAGAGTGTAAACAGATGTAGTGAGCTCTTTCATCTCAAATTTGTTTCCAAGAAGCTGAGGTACATATTGATTAAGATCACAAATTGTACACTCTCGTTTGAACTGACTGTACAGTCAAGAAGGCAAAGGAAGTACTTTATGTACTAAAGATTGATTTTATTTGCTTGCACTGAAAAATATTTTACCCTAAAAGACGTCTTGCCAGTAGCAGTAGGATATTTACTCTTTTAGTCCCATTAGATCAGACACTAGCTTATTTCTAAAGAGAGATAGTTGGAAGAGTCCAGAATGAAGAGACTGAGGTGTGTAGTTCCAGAAGTAGCTCCACACATTTAACAGATGCTCACTAGGGCCTAAGTATTGTTTTCTTTTTAGCAATAATTAACCTCAATAAACTGCAAGAGTTTTCCAAAGTGGTAAAACTCAGAATTAGTGAGGTGGCATCGCTAATATGGGAAGGCAAACATCATATTAGGGTATGAAATACAGTGAACATCATGTACATAATCTGAAAATCACAGCTCAGTGCTGATTTCTAATGAGATTTTGCAATTGGGCCAGAAAAGGCTTCCCCAACAAGGGAGTAAAAATCCAAGCTGTTTTTCATTTACTAATACATCGTACAACTGTTAGACACAGCTTCTTCAGAATCTAATATTGCATATCTGTTTTGACAGTTGTAATCCTGGGATAAACAATACTGAACATAATGTGATTAGCAGCTATAATTTCCATTTGATGCAAATGTAATAACCCTAATTCAAATCTAAACTAGAAAATGAGTAACTATGAAATCTTTTGCCAGCCAGACAGCCCTGCAAATAAAGTTAAAGATAGAACTCATCTCCATGTCTGAGGCTTTTGAGACTAAATCAGTTGAACCTCAAGAAATATCACTTCCAATAAAGCCAATATAAAGATCTAATATATATTTAACAGTAAATTACAAAGATTGCGTTTGTTAGCAGAATAGTGATTTTTTTTATACTGCATTAGTTAGAATAGGAAGAACTGACTCTGAAGCAACAAATATGCTATTGTTGCCAGATAGAACTCTTGAAAATCAGAGACAGCAAGCAACTGGTAGGTTATTGACAGCATGATCTAAAGAAAGAGATTTTCTTATCCTTTATTTTCTTTCAGTTTTTATTTTTGACATTTTTTCTTACGTCACTTCAAATAACCCACTTAGGTAATCTGGTTTCTTCATCATGCTTTATAAAACAATTCTAATTTGATATGTAATAATAACAAATTTACTTACAGGCTAATTTTTTTTCCGATTAGTTTATTGCCAGTGATTTCAGAATATCTCCTCTCTTTGAGGATCAAGCCTTTCCGACACAACTATGGACAGATGATGTTATTTTACCTACTTGTATAAAGACTTTTTCCCCCAAAACCAATCTTCCCACATTTCAGGCATTCCTGACAGTCGCTCAAGTCTTCTTACCCTTCCTGCAATTACACAAATTTGCCAGAGCCAGTTCTTTGTAAGTCAGAGATCAGAGCCCTCTCTTAGTGCAGCTATACATAAACTAACCCTGTCTGCACTCTACTTGATCACACAAAGCAGCACACATCTAAATCTCCTTCTGAGATTTGTAACTTTTTTTAATCAAAGTCAATTCTTCTCACAGAGAATAACATTTTTCCCTTTCCAAGTTTTTCTCATAATCTGAAACCGAATAGCAAATTTTACTCTCTGAAAGATGCAGTTGCTATTGTGGAGTGAAATTAACTGATGGGTGTGTACTGGAAAAGGAGACAAAAGGCAAACATGAGGAACATCCAGAGTTTTCCAGTGGTCTTATATGCTTCATTATACAGGTAATACAAGATAGAAGTTCAACCCTCAACTTCAGAAGTCCTGTGAGAGCATCAGCAAAAGATAGCTCATCAATTGTCCTGAATATGTGACACAAATTGGCTATGGCAAATTGTTGTCTAAGCAGACTGTCAAAAACACTGACTCAGGACCAAAGCCCTACACAACTCTGCAATGTAATCTGTGCACCTAGGATAAAGTAATCTTTATTTAACAAAGTCAAGCAGACAGCTCCACTAACACCTTATTCATATGCATCAGTCATTGACCTTTGCAGCAAGCCACAAGCATTGTTAATTAAAAGAGAAAGAGCAGCATGACCATTTAGGAAGGACTACATTATACAGCTCAGTAGCAGATGTGATGTTTTAGCTACAGCCACAGTTCCCAGAGCACACATCAGAGCTCTCTTGTTAACAATGGTATATGTGTAGCTACAACTTCTGCATTCTATAGTTTGTCCAGTTCCTTCTCTTGCTTGCAGGTCATCACTGTGCTGTGTTTTGGATACCCTGTTCCTGGTGGTTGGGGACTTGGAGTGTGATGTGTGGATACTGCAGCCAGAGAGAACTGGTGCACTTTCGACTCCCAGGTCAGATGCAGCCTCTATTCACATTCCACCATTTCTTCCCTTCCATCTCTTTTTTCACAGGGTGCATTACTTCTCTCCTGCTCTTGCTGTTTCTGCCCCTTCATTAATAGTTATGTGGTGTTTAAAGTGTACACGTTGAGCATGTGGGCTACTGCATAACTTTGCATGACTGAAGTGAAAGAGGGGAGATCTGTATATACACATACTCTTGCACAGAGAATATACTCCTTGTCTTATCCCATGAGACTTGTGATGAAAGAAACATTACCTGCTTATGCTTTTAATGTTTCATTGAATTTTTTTGTCTTGTGATAATAGCTGGAACTTCAGGTTTGCAACATGGTACAAGATAGGGAGAAAAAAAAAGGTCTTAAAACTCATGCAAACAAAATTCCTGTAAATCTTGGAATATTTAGAACTAAGACACATAGGAATGAGGGCTTTAAATAGTCTTTCAATCACTGCTCTTCATATCTGAAGAACAATATTAAAAGTATTGGGGTTGAGGAGAAGACTTTACTGTGAACTTGCAAAAAGACAGCTTAAGAAAGCTGGGTTGGAGAGAAACCCAGTATCCATATTTTCTACCAAAAGTAGTGTTCAAATTAATTGTTTATTGTGGAAAATAATGTCAGAATCAGACTTTTTTCATTGGAGGGAATGGAAAAGTAATGCTACACAGGACAGGACACTGGATAAGGAACATCTTCCTCTTTGCCACACATTAATGCCTGTGGTACACACATATCTTTTTGATGGCACTTACTTCACCTATTTGAAACAACATCAGCTTTGAAATAGCTGAAAAAGGGCATTTCCTTTTTTGAAACCCACCCTCTGCTCAGTATTAACACTCTGGTCCTCTTCCCCAGGCAGACTCCTGGGGACCCCTCTCAGTGTTGAGCAACTGCTGCATGCAGATAATTGCAGCTGATCTGCTGTCAAGGCATACTAATCACTTCATTTCCAAATTAGCTATCTGCATAAAAATGTAAATGTCTCTCTGCTTTAATACTTCAGGAAAGCAAAAAAAAAAAAAAATAGCTGCAGTGGAAAATTATGAAAAAAATGCTAGAATTATTTCTGCTCAAGAAATAACTTCCAGCATTTTAAATTTCTTGGCTGTGGTGGCTTGTTTCATGTTCATGTTGCCATCTTTAATTATTTTAACAGGTCCTCACAACAGGGGAAGTATAAGCCAGCCAGGTAAAAACCCAAAAAACCTGAAATCCTGTACGTCTGGTTTACATCTGGTGGTATCAAATATTTATATACCAGCAAAAGACCAAATGACCAAAGTAAGTCACCATAACTGCAAAATTTAGCTCTACTTTTCCATTCAGACTTTAGGTACAGAAATTTTTGTAGTAGAAATACCAAGATTTGTCTGAATGTGTCTGCCTGTGTGAGGGCACCAGAAGAAAATGAAGGGTTAAAATAATAACACATATCACTAGATAACCAAGTACACAGACACACACAGAACAATCAGACTTGTAAACACAGAGAAATGTGTTGCTTCTGGAATGCAGGTCTTCTCATCTAGATGTAAACAAAATGATGGCAACAAGGCTATATCACATGTGCCATTCCCACTCCTGTCACACAACTAGAAATAAAGTTACAGCCAGAAAGATAACCAAAATGAGGAAATAAAGTCAACATGCAGCAACTGTGCCTGAGATTAATGGAAGACAAGATAAACAAAGTTCAGAGGCAAAAGCTCATCCCATAGTAATTGTTGAGTCCTCAGAGGCATATCAAGTCTATCCAGAAATGAGTTTTCTCTCCCAAGAGATGAGTTGCAGACTCAGAAGCTGAAATTCTTGTTCTTGGTGTTTTTCAGTATTGATCTCGGACAGCTTGAGAACACCTGGGTGTGAATGAGTGCAACTCATGAGACAGTGAGTGGGACTGGTGGCAGTTGTTACATATCTCCTTCTCTTTCTGTACAGTCCAACACAGATTTCTCTTCCATTAATTTACTACAAGATTTTAGGCTCTAGAGGATTGGTCTATTTGAAAGGAAATAGATGACCAGCTTCCTTATATTAAGAACCCAAAAATAACATCCATTTGTCTGATGCCAGTTGAATACACAACACTTCAGCAATAAACAGCAAGGAACCTCTACTGCTGGAGACATTTGTGCTAATTACTTTCCCCCTTCTTATCTGCAGCAGAACTGAAAAAGGAGTGGAATTGATCTCTTAAATGCTGTGCCCAAAGAACAACTTTTAAGGAGAAACTACTTTAATTAAAACGAGATGAGCAGCAGCATTTCTTCAGAACAAAACTGCAAACCCATTAAACAGTGCAGTGATTTCAGGACTGCTGTTCACAGTAATGAAGTATGTGGATGAACAGCTCTGATGGGAAGAGACTGAGCAAGGCTTAAGCCACTCTGTCACCCACAAAATTCTGTCCACAGAGACAGCATCTTAGTTTGGACAGAGAAAGCAGATCAGAACTTGAGAGAAAGACTTAGGAGTATTTGCCTGGCAGGTGGTATATGAACAACTTTACCCATAGATAAGACACAGAAAGAAGAGCAAAAGCAACCAAGGAATTAAGTTCTCCAAGACTTAGAAGGGAGCTGGAGAGGGCATAGTTAAGAGCATTCAGAGGATAAGTTGCAAAACTGAGAAGGAGTAAATGAGAAAAACAAATTTCTAGATCTAGGGTAGCATGTAATGGCCAAACTTGACAGATGATGTCAAGGGGATTGCTAGTTAAATGAAGAGGGAAAGTGCAGGATCAGATATGTGTTTATGAAGATCTTCCCAAGGGTTAGGCAGAAGCCATCCTAAAGCTTCGGCAACATCTGGCAGCTGAGCAGAAGGCAAGGGGATTAGCTACTGTCCAACCAGCATTTGAAAAACGTGCCTCCAGAAAAGGTCAAAATTTGAAGCTGTCTGCTCTCAAATAGCTTTCTGTAGGAGTTACTCCTTGTGTACAGATGCCTGAAGGCATTGTTCATCAGGGGATTGAGATAGGAGGGAGGCATCCAAAATGAGAAAGCTCATTTAAAGGGAAACATCAGTTGACAGCTCAAGAGAGGAATGCATTTCAGGAATATTTTGTCTGTGCATATTTGCCACAGTTCTCCTTTCTGCTTAAATGCAGAATCTATTAGGGTGCTTCTGTTTTTAAATACCACACATAGAACATCATGCATTCATTGGAGAAATAGATATAAATGTGGAAACCTCAGTAAGACCAATTCAGCACTTAGCATTATTTTTTAGCACAACAGCATATTTAAATTTTAAAACCCATGACATATAAAATAGGGAAAAGAACAAACATATTTCAGATACTTACTCCTTTTGACGTTTTCAATTGAGTCCTTTAAAAGTGTAGGACATTTACATCCCAAGTATATTCCAAGAAGAGATGAAAATATACAGAAAAAAAATGGATATTAAATCATGGCAGGTTAAATTATTAAATCATCACAGTGTCAAGACCCAGAAACAAGGCTTGGCTCTGCCATCACTCAAAATTATAACTGATCGCTTCCCTCAGTAAAAAGATGCATGGAGGCCAAATGGTCACCGTACAAATGTCACCCACAAGATACACGGAGCAGCGGAACAGCGTTGTATATACAGCTCTGCTGTACGTAAGCTCTTATAAATAGCTCTGCAAGCATAATAGAAGCATTCAGATCTAGTTATATGTTTCTCCATGTGACATTTCAAAGTCTCAGTCTTTATAAGAAACAAAGAAAATATACTTTCTCTTGAAGCGCTCCTGGATAGCCCAAATACCTGCAGTATGCAAATAAGCATTACTTGCTACAGCCTCAACAGGCTGAAAAAAAATTTGCTTGTATGTAGGTAATATAAATACAAATAGTTGTATGTTAAATTACTGAAGTGAAAATCACCTTTGCATATAGAAAATCCAAGTTCACGTCACCAGCTGTAAGTGCAAGACCCCAACAGAAAGATTTGTTCTGTGGGACTGTGGACAAATGCCACTGCCTCAGAGGTACAGCAGCTCCTATGGAAGATGTGGTGTCATTCCCAGCAGGTGGTATTGCAACGTGAGGACAGTTCTGCACAAACATCTTCCCTTTGAGGAGTACACCTTCTGCCCTCTTCAACGGATAGTGAGACTGTCTGGGTCATTATCTGCTCACCACACCTTTCATTTTAATGGAAATCAGAATGCCCAAGTATTTTTGCTGTGTTACTTTTTCAAAACACTTTAGTGACATTTGCTGGTTGGAGTAGGTCTTGGTTAGTGGTTAAAAGCTTTTGTTTAGTGTGCTGTCATATGTTCTCTTTTTTCTTTATTTCCTTTATGAAATATGCATATCCTTAGACTCTGGTGTTAAAGATTCCAATGCATCACTAGGCAAATGGAGAGGAAGAGACCACAGCACTTGCAGCTTTATTGCTTGCTGAACCACAGTTACAGAGGTTAGGTCATTGCACACGAGGCCCACAGAGCCCCAACAGTATTTCTTCCTTTATTTCTCTCCCCTGTTCTTTTCTCCTTCCTGCTAAATGAGCAGTGAAAGAAGTGACATGTTTATTTGCTGCAAGCCAAGTATGAGGCAAGCAGAAGAGAAAACGTTGAGCATAAGATCTGGGAGTTGCTTTGTCCAGAAATGTTGATATAATAAGATTGATTTACTTTATAAATCTTAATATTCTTCCAAACAAAATATTTTGAAATAACCAGCAGAAGATGTCTGACATTTCTCATTAAAGTGTCAGTGGCAAATTCCAGGTGCTACTCTTACAGTGCCTCAAATACACTTACCAATTGCCATTCAGCTTGTGCAAAGAACAATCAGAAGGCAGGCAGTATCAACACTGAAATACAGAAAAACCAGAGGAGGATGGGTATCAGACAAACTGACCATCTTTCATGTTCACAGACTGCAAACATCTTATGCAGCAATAGTGTTCTCTCATACACTGATAGATGTTTCTAAACATGCTTGAGGTGAGGACCATTTGGAGGAAAAATAACCCCAAAGACCCCAGGAATATCTTGTCTGACAACAAAAATAAAGTCCCTTTCCAAACTATCATTCCTGTTTGAGGAATTTTTCTTCTGTCTTGAATACCTGGGAATGGCTGTTCATTGGTTTTGGCAGTATTATGCTTTAAGTGTGCACACATGCAACACAAGAACTGCAAGGTACAGCTCCTAAGGAGGAGCAACCTATTCTATTTTCACTGTGGAAGATATGGGAGGTATGGAAATCGGAGCCCCCAGGGAAAGTGTTGCATGTGTTTGGGCAGCAAGGGAGGAGATGAACCCGTCTCCTACCCCTCTCCAACCTCCTAAATATTCGCCCCCAGGCCATGGCCCCTTTCTTTCCTTTGCAACTCGTGTTCCTTCTCCAACTTTTCTCTATCCCAAGAAACTCCCCCTCTTTCTCTCCTTCTGTCTGTAATTATCACTTTCCTCTCTTCCCCACTTCCATGTCTTTACCTTTCACAAGTGTGAACCTTCTCCTTGAGCATCACAGGGGGCTGCAGGAGTCTGGACTTGGCCTTGCAGACCTTCTTGCCTGGAACACTTACCATGTGAGCAAGATGCAAGACTGAATTTCATATGAGAGTCTCTTGGGCTCCCAAAGCCTTTTTTTTTTGGCATTTTTGTATCTGCATTTGGCTCTGAGTCTTAAATGCTGATGTGGAAAACAACTCGGTGCCATGTGTGGGCAAAAAGGATGGCAAACTCAGAAGGAAAATGCACAAGTTAAAATGGGAGTGCTGTGATACTTTTTTAATGAACATGTAACTTCTCCCTGATATTTTGTGATGCACAATCAGAGCAAAGTCCATCAGTATTTCCTTGTCATAATAAAATACCTGTGCTGTAGCTGGCAGTGATGTTTATCCTCCCATAGCAGTGGAGACAAGCCATTGATAGTGCGGCTGCTCCAATTAATTTCTTTAGCTCAGCATCTTACAACAATAATTCCAATTAAAATAAACCTATGGAAGGTGCCAGGCTGCCAGCTCTGCTGAGCGCAGCCCTATAGCTAGCCACAAAATCTGAACTCAAGTAGCTGTAGCAGCACAAGCTTTCTCATGCTGTCTTGAGCATACATCCTTCCTCCTACACTCAGAGGTAATAAAAAGAGCTCAGCTGGGTCTGTCTCTCTGTCTGTCATGAATTGAGGTCTGCAGTAGAAGTGAAGATTGAGGTTTAGGGGCTGAGTACTGAGAGTCCTGCTCCCAGCCTGTGATGACAAATGCCATCTCAGCCACAGTTCATGTCTGCATCAAATGTAGCTCAAAGGAAGCATTTGTACAAGGAGAAAGAGAAACAGTTATACTTTGATAAATATTGCCTTTTATTTTTCTCTCTTTTCTTATTTTTTTTGAATGGAATTAACTCCTTCCTTAGTGAGACCAGCCATGGAGAGGCTGGAGTGGAAAACAAGAACTGCAGGAGAGGAAGCCAATTTCTGTGTATGTGAATGAATAGTGAGTGCCACCTTGGTTAATAATTCAAATGATTACAAGCAGGAGAGGCATTTTGCTTTTTATGTTTATCTTTTCCAATAGGACAGGATGATTCGGATCACCCTCACTTGTTCAGTCCAAATGTCACTTCACAGCCTGATATAATATGACTAATTATGTTACTGACTTGTTAGAGCCAAAGACCTGAAGGGTACCTGTAGCTCATCCTCAATCATTCACCCTTTTTTCACCTTCACCATAAGTTAAATGGCAGACAAATGCACCTAGTTTTTTCAATCTCTTACGATTGGTTTCATAGCATTGGTATGCCATTGGTTGAATATCATACAGTAGAAGGGGAGGTATTTTAATTATTTTTTTTTTTTTTTTTTAAATCTTCAGTTACAGTGGAGTGGGTCTGGAATCTGACATTCATACAGATACTGAAAGAAGCTCCTGTTCAAATATTTGGTGAGCAGTAGCCTCCATGTTGAGGCCAGGAGCCCATTTGGCTGGACTACACCAGCAATAAAGGAAGGAGCAAGATATTTGTATGCAAGGTCAGCGAGCAGGCAGAGGACACACGCTATGTGCCAGACTAGGAGGGAGAGGCAGGACAGCTATGGGTCTTGAAGTTGTGAGTGGATTCATTTAGGTCAGGGACTCAGAAGGGGGTGTGACTAATTTAGATCTAAAGGGTGAAGATGAGCTTAGCAGTTGTTTTGGCCACGTGGAGATTGGTAGATGGCGAAGGGGAAAAAGATTGTCAGACACATTGTGTAACAGAGGACAGGTACTAGGAAGCCAGGTGCTATACTCTTCTTTTAATACATACCTGTTTCACTTTCAATCCCTGTTCCCTTTTGTTTTATGTTGTATTAAATCTCAATACTAAAATAAAGACTCAAATTTTGGATTTTTCAAATGCTCTGCTGGCCGGTGTGGCCAAAGGAGGTGGTGTCCTCTGAGGATGCAAAGTCGAAGCAGATCCTGCAGCACCAGTGTTCCTCATCAACTTAGTAATTAAATAAATCCTGCCGCAACACTTTTAAATGAACAAAGTTGTGGGTACTGTTTTGTGGGTATTTCCCTTTCTGTTTAGTTACAGTGTAGGCTCACAGATGAAGTATGGGTACATAAAGATTTATGAAATTCACTCCAGTGGTTGCATTCATGTGTGACCTATTTAGCATGTGGAAATCTGTTTAATGCTAAGGACTACATTAGATAATTCAAGCCACAGCTCACAGGGAGTCATGTAATGAGGCTCTTCAGATTATTGTTGTGATTAGTCCATTCCCTTTCTCCTTCTCACTTAGGAAGTTCATTTAGGCAAGCAGTCATTTTAAGAACATGCAAATGCTGATTGCTAGTGTCTATGGATCTGGTTAGAAGCCAGGCTTCTATGATGCCAACTACTATAGGCAGTGTGAAGTTAAATATGCATGACCTCATATAATGTTATCCATGGGCTTGCAGGCATTCTGCACCTGTAAAAATCCAAGCTGTTCTGTATGCAAAGCATCTCTAGCATTGTTGAGGAATCGCTTAGTGTTCCAGTGCTCAGTGATCATCTAAACTCAGCACATGTTCTTTATCTTTCTACACTTTGGTAAGATCTAGAATAAAAAAAAGTCGTTATTTAACCATGGTAAATCCAATGTTTTGCTTTTGACAAGTGTGTACATATTGCACATGGGAAGGAGGGGAAAATTTCAAACTGACAACTTTGCAGTTATGTTAAAATCTGAGGAGTTTGCTGCTATCAAGACTTGAGGAATAAAAAGCTGTAGTTAGTATAAATAATGTATTTAGCAGTAAGGAATTAATAATGCATTATTAAGATCAGCATAGCATTAGGCAATTGCCTGAGGGCATAGAACATAATAAGTTTTATAAAAAAAGGCAACTATATCTCAAGGTTATAAATCAGAATCTAAATACAATAAAATTTATAAATCCAAATAAAATCAGCTTCACCTAGTGTCAACTTAAAAATATTTGTATAGCATTTAGGATTGACAATATCCGTATTCTTAAGGAGATTCCACAACATTAGACTATTCCTAAAGGAGCAAATTCTGACCTCATGAATACCAGAGGAACTCAGGGCATTCTTTTCAATTAAAAATGGAACTTCTAGGATAAGAAAAAAAATTGCCCACAAATAGTAGCAAATGTATAGTTTTACAACAAAACAGACTGCACAGAGCACTGACTTTTCACTTCAGATTTGAGAAGGATGGCATGGACAATGCTCTACTCCAGTATTATCATCACTGCTGCATTGCTGGCATGTGGTACCCACTTTGCAATTGCTGTGGGAATGAGGCTATGACTGTGCAAGCAGAGGTGTTCCCTTTTGCAAAGGTTTCGCTTATTTATTTTTTCTTTGCTTGTAATTGCAGAGCAGATGTAATAAAACAACTTTTCTAACTGTAAAAAGCACTGTTTTCTTATTTGTATGCCACACCATACTGCTGTTAAGCACTCAGCTTTGGGTTTGTAATGTTTTGAAGAATTAGTTCTAAATAAACAAAAACAAAGGGAGACTGGCAGCTTTAAGCTGATTGAGTGTCCTTCAGGGTTAAAACATGTTTGGTCGAAGAACAGAAAGATTCATTAATGCCTATTTATGATCTATTTTTAGGGTAATTCCAAGCAATTACTATGCATATGACTCAAGCACCCAGGCTGAATTCTAGCCAGGCAATAAAAGGATAATTTTGTAATGCCAGAGAGAGTCTTGAGCAGATTTGGAAGAAAATGCAAATCAACTGTTAGCATGATAAAGCCATGCACACTAACTCAGTTTCTGGAGTTCTCCATAACTTAGGAGACATTCACACTGGAAAATCAGATATCAACCAGCACATGGGTACAGCACTGCTGGCTTTGAAATGTTTGGGGCTCTGTGCAGTTACTGTGTCGGGAGAGGTTGGAAATGATCTCACCACTCTCCATTCCCTTTTTTACTCCCAGCAATGAAGTATGTGAGAAATACTGATGCCAAGTTTCCCACGGAGACATCAGGCACAGAGGGATGGAGAGATGCATATGCTGGCAAATATTCTTAGAGGTGAATGAATATATGTTCACAAAATCCCCTGCTCTCACACACCTAGGATCTTCCTTTCCTTTCCCTGTGGACTTTAAAGGAGTCAAAGCCTCATTTTCTTTCTTTTCCTAATTCTGCTCCTCCTGACACTCCTTTTCCCCAATGCCTAATTTTTGTATCCATCTTTTCTTTTTCCTTTTCAGGACTCCACTGGGAACAGTGCTGCAGCGCAGGGCAGAGCAGTGAGGAGAGAGATCTGGGAAAGGCAGCTGCAGGCACTCAGTAACCTCTGCCAGAGAAGTCCTTCAACATGTGCCAGATTAATTCCAGACTGATTAATATCCTCAGATTAATTCTAGACTGATTAATAATTTCTGGAAGGCAGTGGGGAGAGTGCTTTTGTGCTCAAATGAGGGCAATGACTATCAGAATACCTGAGCTAGCCATAGGTGAATAGCAAGTTAAGACACACCATGTGCAGGAGTCCCCTTATCCTTCTGGAGCAGCACTACTGGGTCAGGCAAGATACCTAAGGACACCTGGTGGCATCTGTTCTTAGACACCTAGGAAGGAGTTGCAGATAACCACCTCAAAAGGGAAAGAAGTCCTCAGTACAGTGAAAAATGATGTCCTGCAGCCAAGATACACTCTTCTGAAAAATCATTTTAGGCAAAGACAGCAGAATGGAAACAGGTAAGAAACCAATGACCGCGCTTTCATAAAGCATTTATTTTTTTATTTGAAAACATTATTACAGGCATTACATTGCCACAGCCAGTCCATATAGGTGCATGCAAATATCAAAATGGAGAAAGGTTTGTTCAGCTTTTCAATGCAGGATTTGGGGTTGGGATTTTGTTTGCCTGGTTTTGGTTTTGGTTTTGGTTCATACTTCCATCTGCAGTGTCAAGATTAGTGTGCTTTATCATGGCATTTAACAATAAAATCCTACCCATGGGGTAAAATTTTTATTTGTAGCTAGCTCAGGAATACTAAATGGTTTAAAAAAAAAACGAAAGAAAATGATACTACACGCTTGTCAAAATGTTAATAGCACAAGTTAGCAATCTCTACACTATACATTGAAACTTCTTCTTATGACACAGTGGTGCAAAATTTTCAATTGCTTGGTCTATTGTTGTGTGTTTTGAAACTTTATAGCTGGAACAAAGACAAGGTCTGTTTCCCAGTGAAGGTTTTCATCCAGTAGCAGAAAATTACATCAGTCTTACTAAGGGCTGCCCAGAGCCAGCACTATAACAGAGGTTCAGTTTGTTCAGGCAAGGAGCTACACAGAGCTAGAGACGTCCTACGCAACACGGAGAGTAGCTGCCGGTTAGATAGCTGAGCCTTTGCTGGTGTGTACTGAGGTCTCCCACTGCAGAGAATGAGCAGGCAGAAGTAACGTTTTCCTTCACAAGACCCCAGTTTTTCAGTCAACATAGTTACTTGTAAAGCTATACTACTGTTTTCCTTTGAGGTCCATCCAGCACTAACATACCAGTGCTAATCTGAGTATCCGCCTTGTTTATCAGGAAACACAGGCAGCCCCACTTTGCACATCAAACTCCTGAGCAAGTAGCACAGGGGATGGTGGCTGGTCACAGAGTCACACTGAGACATTCTTGACTTATTCCTGTACAACAGAGCCTTTTAAAAGAGCCTACTAAAATTGCTTCAGGTGACACCTCTCAGCCACCCGGGGATTGCAAACCCTTGTAAAGAAAAACTCCCAGCCCAGTGACTTGGCTGGGAGATGCCTCCTGCCCAGCTGTTTCAGAAAAGACTCTAACAAACATCTACAAGTTAGTGTAAAAAAAATGAGGAGGGGGAAGCCGAAGGACTACAAACATTTGGCTTAAAAATAAATACTAATACCAAAATTAATCAAAATAGTTATGCAAAAGGAAGGAACTGTAAACATGAAACACACATACACACAATCCTCAAGGTTCTCAGACCAACACAGGGACTAACGTTCAGAGAAAGGTATTTAATTGGTACAAAAGGTAGCAAAAAAGACTGAGATGACAGGTGCCCACCAGTGCGCTTCCAAGGTACCTGAGGGAGCTGTGGTGGTTGTAATCAGAGCCCCTGCTCCTGGGTAATGTATGAAATCCACCTCAAGTCGAAGCTCTCACAGGGCTTGACCCAAGTATCTTACCCTGAAGTATCAGGTAATCTCTCTTGTGTGGTTTTTTTTTTTTTTTTTAAATTTAGACTTTCCTTAATATCCCCAGAATATGGACTCTGTTTTCCTGCGGGGATCTGGTTCTCTTTTGTTGTTTGGGTATTTTTTTGTTCTAATGGTTTAAGAAAAAAAGTTTGGAAACATGAGTGCTAAAAAGATTAAATAAACAGAAGGCAGGGGAAAAAAATCATACATTTGTTAGTTTAGTACCAAACCATCTTAACCAAAGCTTTTTGGGATGGCTTTGGGCATGATTTGGCAATACTGCAGAACCTTCCCTCATGTGCATCAGGATCATGTCAGACAGCCTAAACACAGCAGGAAAGAAATCACTTCTTCTTCTCCACAGCAAGAGTAAGATACAACATACTTCTGCTGTTCAACAGCATTTTGGCATTTGCCACTTCATGTATATTATGCATATATACACTTCTCCCAGTCTGCTTCAGGGAAGTTCCTTCTATATTAAAGCAGAACAGGTCTATAAAAGATGAATGTTACCTCAGCAGAAATTCATCCTGCTTGGTTGAACTGTGTGACCTTTCTAATCTCCAGAGTACAGATTGATTTTTTTCTTCTTTTTTTAAATAGAAATAGGTAAGCTGTATTTTTCAAATATGAAGGCCTACATTTTCACTTGAGACAGTCTTTTTCAGCAGAATAACATTCAAATCAAATTCACCTTCTATGCCCACAAGCAAAATATTCATCAACTGTGCCATAAACTCCATTCTCAAATACAATGAATGTATACACGCATTTACAGCACTATTATGTTCTTCTTAAACTCCCTCCTGAAGATCCTGAAGCATTTTAAAATAACTTGGTCCCATGGCACCCCTGTGAGGTAGGTAAAATATCATTATTCCCGTATATACAGATTGGGAAACTCAGCCACACAGAAGGTAAGTCATGCCCAAAGATCATGCAAAGATGTGGCAGATCTGTGAATAAAACCAAGCTCTCCTAGATGCCTCACCTATCTGTTAGACATAAGATCATCCCTTCTTCCTTAATTTTAAATTAAAAATAGATTAAGGATATCGAAATAATGATTCCCTTTTATTTGGCTCTCAGAAGAGCAAATATACAGGCAAAGATGGATTTTTGATGGTGGTGACTAAGATTTCCCCAGTTCTGATAAGGCTCCTGAGGCAGAAGTACAGTTGTGTACAGAAGCATGGAGCACACCCTTACTGTTTTCACATGTCCCCAGGAATGTAAGAAAACTGCTGAATTCTTCTGCTTATCTCATAGTTAATAAAAGTAGGTGGCTGCACCCTGCCGGTATGAATGCCTTGGCACTACTGCAGCAACACCAGCAGATGGTCCAGTTTTTCTGCTCATGAATTTCTCACTTAATCTTCCTGATTTTTACAATTTGTGGGTTTTGGTAAAAAACTGACACATTTCTAAATAGCTGTCATTAGAATAATGAACCGTAGGAGACTAAGCAAACTGGAACAGCAGAAGGCGCCCTCAATGCACTGAGTATCTAAAATAAGTGCCCTGATCCACGCGATATGTCATCTTACCATGGAGAGGTACAATACATAGGAAACTAGAAAATGTGTTTTTCTTTTTACAGATTAAAATTTAAAAAGTAAGAAATCTTTGTTAAGTCACGACTGCAGAGAAACTAACTCCCTGTTAGTTTCTAACTAACCTGATGCAGAACCTCAACCACTAGGAAATCTGCCATGGATCATAGAGAGGTCAATGCTTGAGTACTTCACTTCTGCAAATATAGAAAGGCTAAAATGCTTGCCTTATACCTATTCCTAGAATAGAGACGGATATTTTAAGTTGTCCCTTCTCCGGATTCATGGAACAGATTACCTAGAAAGGGCAACTAGACAGATAGCACAGATGAACTCATTGTATTTTCCTCACCAAATCCAAGGTGCTAGCAAAAATGTGTCAGGCTGCTGCTATCACGATTAAGCCATCTGTTTTGTGCAAACAAACAAATCTTAGAGAGAAATTAACAGTGACCGCACAAAGTGTATTTGCTGTAAAAAGGCATTTTTTTCCACAACTGGTGTGGTTTAGGCATAATATCGCTCAGTGGGTGCAGAAACACCCTTTTATGAATTTCTTTTTGTAATTTAATCTTATATATTGAATATCTTTCACAGGTAGGTTGACATTAGACTGATTCATACACAGCAGTTTGTATTGCAAACATGCTGCTCATATCATAAACGAGGGATGGCATCTCCTTGCAATGAACACCCTGTAACAATTAATTTGTGTTTTTATGAGCTTTCGTTATTTGCTACCTTGCAGCTCACCAGTGTAACTGCACCTGGTAAATACCTTTCTCTATGTACAATACAGAGATAATGGATATACGAGCTCCACTGTCAGTAGGTGATCAACAGCCCTGGGTTTAAGCAACTCTAACGTGAGGCTCCTCTTCTGTCTCCTGCCCCAGGCTGGTGTATGTCACCGAAGGCTCCAGCTGGCCAGTGGCTGGCAGGTCTACAACAGGTCCTGAAGGGTTTCGAAATTGCTTGTACACCCGAGGATCCTGGGCTACGTAGGTGGACGTGGAGGAGTAGAGCATCAGCCCAACAAGGATAGTGAAGAATGACAACAAGTAAAGTCCTGAAAACTAAGCAGAAATAAGAGTACAGTCATTACACACAGCACCGGTCACCCTGTGTTCATCAAGATGCACAGATGGGGTAGGTACAGATCCTTGTTTTGCCATGCACTGCACACAACATCCCTATCACTTCGATGTTGACTTTTTATGGGAATGACTCTTTGAAAGTTGATTTACTCCCATCAATTCCCCTGTCCTCCATAACCAAGAGCTAATTGGTGCCTTCCTGTGAGCCAGGCATATTAAGTCCCAGGTGGGACTTGGGAAAGCTGGGTTATGGTCACAGATCCAAAACTGATTTTGTTGTGCTTTTAGACAAGCCAATTACTTCTCTTAGTCCAAGTTTCTCTAGCTCCAGTGTTGAGGTACCATCATTTAAAAATGTCTGACAGGTAGTGGACAAATCTGATGTTAATTACAGCTAAACCATATGTCTGTGAAGTACAACATGCTGTTGGTAATATAAAAATATCATCAAATAAACATTTCAATAAGCATTTAAAACATATATACACTTAAAATATGTTTTAATGAAGGCACTTTAAAAGCTTGCCTGCAGCTTCTCTTGCTTGTGAATAGAAAGTACATGCTAGAAAATGTAATGTGAGTTCGGACAGGATGAACTTCTGCTGTGAAACATGCTCTGGGTCGACACTATGAGGTTTGAAAGCACGTATGGAGGGCAGTTAAAGCTCAAGTACACGTATTTTGGCACAGCTTCACTAGATCAGAGGTCAGACTGAATTTTCAGACATATGCAGACTTGTGTCTGGACTAAAAATACAACACAAAGAACCTTTTTGGCAATCTGTTAGTCCTTGCAGATAAAACTAAAGGCAAAGGTAGGGTTTCAAAAGCAAAGACCCTTGGATATTAGCTTCAGATACTGTGTTCTTGCTACAAGAGGCACAAAAATGGCTTTAAGCCCATATGACTTGTCTCCTGAACCTAGACTACAAGTTATTTCTTCATGCATGCTGTGTAGGAGAAACCATGAATGACAAATTGCATAGACAGCTTGTTGGGGATATAACTGATTTGTATTCAGTGAGACTTTCAGAAGTGCCTGTATTCTGCAACTTTTAGGAATCTGTACTTGAGCACTATGAACTAGCTGCAACCTGTTACTAGCTTCTTCATGAGGTACTTGACTAGTTTACAGGAAGGTGTCTGCAAATCTGTTTTTCAGTCATGACTGACTCTGCCTTGATGGATGCTCCATTTGTTTCCTCTGAATCCCTTTACCATGGCACAAAATGAATAGACTGTACTATATTATCTTGAAAGTTTTTGAGCAATTCCATTTTTTATACTTAAAGAAATCATCATTGTGGAGAAAACAAATTTTACTTAAGCTGGCTTTGTAGTGATGTTAATTTGTTCCCATATCATAAACCTACAAAACCTCCATCCAACTTCCTGCCTAAGGAAGCATTTGGCCTTTTTACAGAATCCTCAGTATCTTTGAAAGCTTTGGACATGTAACCTGTTTCCTACATCCAGTATGCATGTTTCAGAGGGAAAGCAACAAAATGGGGAAAGCTTAAACATGTAAGAAGGATTAGAGGGTAGAAACAGTTCTGCTTTTCATCGGCTATTAATTGGTTTTTTGCAGGTATGTCACCAGGTCCTCATGTATTGTCTGGTGGTACAATTTGATGAAGCCATCCAGCTGTCCCACCAGTCACAAAGACAGTGTTGAGCCTCACCCTGCATCTGCTGAAGGATTCCTTCCATCTGACACAGGTCTGATAGAACTGTTTAGGCTTAGATCTCCCCCAGGTGGCAATCAAACCCAAGTCCATAATTTCAAAGCAGCTTCCAGTTCATGTCTCCCCTCCATTTACAGTTCAGTTTTGCTGTCTGCACTTTCTTCCCCCCTTTCATCTTGCATTTAAACTTGAGTATCACTTGGCAACAGTGAGGTTGGCTAAGCTCAAGCAAAACTCAGGAGCCAAATGCATTCAATTTCCCATCCCTAGTTTCCCACTATCCCTCATTCCCACCTTATGCTTGAATTTCTCACCCTAGACAGCCAGTTGGCTTGCTCTACTGTATAGCCAGAGTGCCAGCCAGATTCGTGATTGCCTTGCGTCCTGTTGTGAGGAATCTGTGGGGCTTCCAGCAGCTAAATGTGCTCCTTTTCTTGCTCTAGGAGCTGCCCAGACAAAATCAATTCACTTTCACTTTGGTTCGTCACTCCAGCTCTACCATATCCCCCTCCTCCTGACCATCCCTCTCATTCCTCTCTCAGGGGCTTCCTGCCAGCAGGGTCTTTTGCCACCCTAGTGTCCTCCCTCATGGCAGATCTCCAGCCTGGGAGAAAGGGTTTGGACATAGCTTGGGGAAATCTGAACAAAGGTCTGTGAATCATTTGTCTTTGGTATCTGTGCACAGCTAGTCCAAAAAAGACCTGGATCCTGACAGCACTATGACAGTTCCATCTTTATCTTCCTTAGAAACAAGGTTCAGGCTGAATTGCTTTCTGCAGCAGCTCTCTGCCACATTGAAGTAGAAGGGTAGTTAGTAAGGCTAATATAGGAACATATGCTGCAGGTATATGAGAAATCTCTGGTTTTTGTCAATATCCTGTCAGACTGATTCAAAACCCTTTGAAATCAATGGGCATTTTCCTCCTATTAAAACAGCAGTGACTCCACTAGTGTGATGGAAAGATGCAGACAGAGTTTTCCAAATACAAAATCTGTTGTAAGGAACGCACTGTACTGTGTTCCTCAGGCTCTAGCTGAAATACTTGTATTTTATTGAAGATAGGATTTCCAGGCACACTGTACTGCTGTCTACATGTACGTTTTGGAGGGTTTTTTTATCTTGACCTGCAAACCTCATCCACTGAGATTCACTATTAAGAGACAGAAAAAAGAAACACATTCAAAAACAGCAAAAGAGCTATTCCTAAAAAATGAAGTGAGGGAAGACCACTTTTCATTGCTACTCTCTACAAAACTGCAGGTTCTCAGGAAGTGTACAGTTCTTCTCTCCAGCTAAAACACTACTTGAGAATACTGTCCTTCATTTTTCTGACTTATCTCTTGCTTTCTACAGAAATGCATATACGCTAAGAAAAAATATTTTTAAAATATCCAGATTGGTATGTCTCTCCAAGTCCTTCTTTCTTCCATGCTAAACAGGATAACTGTAAGCTATTCAAAGAGTAACATGATCAGAAACTGTTTAGCTCAGATTAGCTAATGAGTGTCACACACACTAGAGTAAACAACATAAAAACCAACTCATGTTTCTATATCATTAAATAGTTTCACTACAGATTTTGCATCTACACATATAGGTA
Organism: Chiroxiphia lanceolata; assembly: GCF_009829145.1. Lineage (NCBI taxonomy): Eukaryota > Metazoa > Chordata > Aves > Passeriformes > Pipridae > Chiroxiphia > Chiroxiphia lanceolata. Next base: position 66,298,281 of record NC_045639.1, read on the forward strand.
CATATGTACATAAGCTTGCTTATCATGAAGCTTATTGAGAGACCAGATGACTTTGTCATTACTTCAATGATCTAACACTCTTGAGTCCTGGGTATGACTTTTAACCTGTGAATTTCTTTTGTGAATCACAATGACTTTAGAGGACTCTCAGTTTCTTACCAATTTAAAAGAGATAATAACACTTGGTTACTGAATAAAGATGAGTTTACAGAATAAAAATGGGAAATAGGGATATCATCCTCTGAGGAGAAGGCAAAGATCTCATTTGCAAAGTGCCTTACTTACAACATTTCAGATTTCATCACTAATGTGAAAAGCATCTGCCAAAGCTTACTGAGTAGTCAAATGAAACAGTTAAATCAGCCCTACAGCTCTCACAATGTCTGCTCTGCTCTGATATCTGGGTGTCTATAACTGCTTTCACAACCACTAGTATTCAATATGGATCACTTAATGATATTTACAAACATTAAAAATTTAGGAAAACGCAAAAAAAATGCCTTTTCTAGATACTATTAGCACCTGTGGTGAAAATTTCTTACACTAAACTACCATTAACTATCAGTATGTAAAAGGCACATTTTAGGTGCCTGTCAATCTGCAGATAAACATACAAAGCAAAACCTAGACAAATGCATCACGATAACATGTCTAACAAGATTTGCTCAGTCTATCAAAACAAGCACTGATTCTGGGTGAGTGAATGTTTTTGGTGTTTATCTAAGAGATGTTCCTTAGGGACCCAGTACTTCAATGCATTTGCCGAGTCAGGCTTAGTAGAAGAGCTAATGGCACCTGATGGCTTAGTTGCAGGAATAGGGGTCTTGCTCCTCACTCCAGCATGCACTACTGCAAAACCCCACCAGAAAACCAGTACGGTTCAGCTGACCACAGAAAATATACGGTGGAATCACTCTAACTTTCTGTTACCCATGTACAAATTCTTCGACATTAGAAAAGAACCCAGACATACCTGCAGTGCTACATACAAGTGTGGATGAAGTTTACAAAACAAAATGTAGCTTATATACAGTATTTTTGTTGTAAGTGAATCAAAATTACACATTTCGGGAGTAAGTCAAGCATCACAAGATTCCTAAAATAAAGTAGATGAACATAAAGGCAGCCGAAAACTTAGGATCCTTAAAAATCCATAACGAACTGTTAAAACTTTCAAAATTTACTCCCTACTGGTTTTTATCTTTTTCTTCTTCTTATCCCTCCATGTGAAATCTGTCTTTCATACATCCTTAAATCATTAGGGGTAAAACACTTTTTCCTTTTTAAGACTCTTATGCTTTAAAGTAACCCACTTAGAAAGGTGGGTGCAAAAGAAATTTGTTGATGGGGAAGCAAGAGTGCATCTGATTTCATTATCTTGAATAGTGATTAGACAGTAACAGTAGAAGAAAAAATAGAAAGAAAAATGGTTTAAAAGGCAGTAAATTTCTGCCTGGGTCTGGAGAAAGCGAGTCATTCTTCAGTACACAGATCATGAATTTAGAAGGGAAATCCTGAAGAAAGGGCATGGAAGAATCACTGTATCACACCTAGGATATACTATGCTGACTGACTGACTGACTGACTGACTCCTGACAAGGGAAGCCGCAGACAAGTATTTATGACTGTCACAGATGTCCACGTCCATGTTACCACTGACACTGGGGCAAAACAATATCCAAAGTGACAAAACAAGACAGATGTGAGTCTGCAAAAAAAGCCTACACAGACAAAGAAATTCAATTTGATAATTTTGTTTTTTCGCTCAGCCATCATGGTAGTGATCATGACCATTATTACAACAGTTATGAAAATCCAAATTCTCTTTAACTCAGTCCATTGAACTGGAAATAGTTGCAGGAGCAGACTATTGGAGCTGCAGCACTTCAGTTCCATTTGTATTTCAAAACAGCAGCCACAGACTGAATCTCTTGGTAGATAATATGAACCCCAGTTCCTAGCCTATGGCAACCCAACCGTGCTTTTTATGACTTTAAAAGGATTTTTTTTTCATAGTACTAACTGAAAATTTATAATTGTCATGTTTCATATGTTCAGTGACAAAGCATGAAATGGAATAACTACCTTTTTCTCTACCTTATGTGGGAATTCTCCACATTTTGACAAAAATGCATAAAGAAATCGGGTCTATTAACTCAAGTTTTAAATCTCAGAGAAAAGTGATCTCCTTAGAATCCCATTGATGAAGAAAGGGAAAAATGTACACATGAGGTGGAATTCATGAAGTCCCCTATTTCTGTTGACACCCTTCATGCTCTCCAGACAGGCAGTTCCCTCCACCATCTTATTCCCCTCAGTAGGTCTGTGAAGTGCAATGAGCTTCTTTGTTTTCCAGACTAATTCAGTTTGTAGCATATGCTGCACAGCCCATCAAAGTTAAGGCCAATAGGGGTTCCTTCGCTGACTTACGGCTTTTTCCCCTGGGTAATTTCACACATGAATACCTGAGCAGGCTGAGCGAAGGGACTTAAAATCAAATTTCTCTCATTATCTTTTATATAGCAAACAGACGTTTCCACTTGGTTTGATAAACTGATCAAGAGGCTGAGCTTCTTTCCATAGTTTTCTATTTTTACTCCCAATATAGCAAATGAAGTTCACTGGGACCAAGTGCAGAAGCTGTGCTGTGGGATGCACATACTCTCCAGCCACCAGCAGTACCAGAACGGGTGAGAGCTCTGAGAGCTATGAATTCACACAGTGCTTTCACTTGCATAGCTGCATATTACATCCAGTTACTTTATTAATAGGAATGGGAGCCAGCGTCCTAGTCATAGCTCATAGTGCTCTCTGATGATTCCCTCCAATCAGACCCGTGAGGATCTGACCTAGTCTGTCTTACATTGGGACTGTGACTCAAACTATTGCTGACTATTTTTGTTCCATCCTATGAGTAAGATGTCCATTTGGGAATCAGGGTTTGACCTGCTCTTTGTGAAGAGAGTGATCTGCTGGTTCAGTCTCAACTGCTGCTGTCTACCTTCAGGGGTGAGAGACAAAGACCTGACTGTTGACTGATCACTGATACCAGGTGGAAGTTATGGGCAGAGTATTTCTCAGGAGTACATAGACATCTTTTCAAACATACTATAGAACTAAGCTCTAGGCAGCTGATGATACATCTTTGTCATCAACAGAAATTGGAGCAACCACCAACAGTGAAACACCATATTTTGTAACCTCAAATGGCCCCACACACTAGAAGGGCTGCTGTGAGTTTTCTAGACTTGAACAGATAAAACTAATCCACCTGAACCTACATATGTCCTGCCAGATCTCTGAGATTTTTAATCTGGAGATCTCCAAAGAGACCCAAACCACTGACATACAGTTCGTCAGCTCGTCAGCTGCTGAAGTTGGAATGCCTGAGCAGAAGTGTTGGTTCTCTTTCTGAGAAGGGTACCAAGGGGTGCTGGACAGCTTCAGTAATGATGATAACTTCTGGGCAGCAAGTCAGTCCACTACCAGCAGGATTGCATTATCTTCACACTTTAATTACCTCCAGCTATTTCTTAGGCAAACCATGAGGATGCAGTCTAAAGTGGTGACTTACAGTCCTATCTTGCCCTCTGAAATCAGCTGGGATGCAAAGTGAAATGTGTAGCTAGTTCTTCCACATCTTTGATCATCACTAGATGAAGGAGGCTTGACTTATAGGTATGTCTCAACACATCACTGTTGCTCATGCCAGCCAGAACCCAAAGCAAGAAGTGTCTGGCTTGCCTGAACACCAGTGAAAACCTGACACTGGTCTCACTGCCATTTGGTGAAAACAGAGAAGCCAAAGGAAGCATTTCTTGTCATTTCATGCATGGCAGAAAGGCCATACTCCTCATTTCCTGATGCCTGATTGCACCCTCAATGTGAAACAACTCAGATGAAATACTACCCATTACTATTGCTTATACTGAATTGCAAATGTTGCATGGAAACCATGATGTGAAGGAATTATGTGACATATTTTCTGTATTTTCCAGTTGATTGTCAAAGATCCTGTTCTACTGCTTGAATGTTTTACTATAGGAAAAACCTAATGATCAATGCTTTCAGTCATACAGCATCACTCTCTTTTCCAGTTCTGGCATGGTATTTGCTGGTGAGCACAGTTTAACTGGTAAGACAGTAGTGAGTGGGAAAGTCCTAAGTTTTCTTACCTCTTAGATTCTGAGGTTACCTACATGGGAGAAAAATGAGGAGGGGTTACTGGAAAACTGTCACTACAAATTCTGTTAAAATTTGGGAAACTTAATGGATTTCCTGGAATTAACTGGTGGAATAAAACAAACGTAGAAAACTGATAGCATTTTGAGAGAAATCTCTGAGGCTGACATATGCAGCTCTAAGGCAAATATTGTTTTTGCACAAATCTGTATGATTTCATGCTTCTCAAACGGTATCATTATTAAAAAATAATAATAGGTTGTCCTTTCTGAATACATGCCTTTTAGGGCAAAATGTTTGTGTGAAATGGCTTCTCTTCCTTTCCTGAGTGCCAGGGAGATGGGAATACTGCTTTCTCTTCTGTTTCCCTTTGTCACCTCTGATATCAGACGAGGAGAAAAAAACGAGCCTGTGTTCAGTACCCCTGCAGTACCAGCAGTCTGTCTAATTAAAAAGTGCAAGGTAGAATGAGTCCTGCAATCTGTTTTAATCTTATCTGTGTAGGAAAGAGATTTTTATGTGACGTTAAAACATTTATATTACATTACTCTAATTTTCTGTGAGCATCCTTACTGTGGGATAAGAGGGCTTCATTTCTAGTTACTTTATATCAATCACTTGGCAAGACAGTGGTAAAGCACTTGTCCTTTAAATGTCCTTAATATAAAAAAGAGAAGTACAACAGAAAAGCTTATAAAATCAATTTCGCCTCCCCCCTTTTACCTTTCCAAATTCTTTGTTGGTTTGCTCTGTCAGCTGCCAGTTGCCATGTGTCTTTTTGCTTTTGTGTTAAAGTATTTAATATAGTAGCAGCTGTCTGCTGTACTTGATTCTGTATTACTGTATATAAGGCTAATTGTGTTCAGTGTGTTCAAAACCAAGGTTACTCTGTCAAGGCTATGGAGCTCATAAGAGAAAAAGCTCTGTTTGGCCCTCTTGAGTTGACCAAAAAATTCTGTTGCTACTGCTATCAAAGTGCTTTCCTGAGGTGGTAAGTTGTCCTGTCCTATGGCATTAGCACTTCTCCATCAATACCAGAAATACCTAGACAGACTCATTTCGAAACAGCTTTGTCACAACCTCACTCAAATTCTTCCCATCTGTTGCCACAGACACTACCTTGCACTCTGTGCTTCACAGCATTTCTCAATGTCAGCCAGTTCTTGTCAACTGATTGTTTTAATTCTTCTTCCTACTGAAGCACTGAAGGTGCCAAATCTGTTACTACAGTCACTATACAAGACTGGTCTTCAGATCAACTCTTTGGGACCTCCATCAGTTATTTCTCTCTCAGCATTCTGCCTTGCCTTTTATCCTCTTTAGCCAGTTTCTCACCTAGTTTCCAATCTTTACAGCACTAATTCTGTCCTTTAGTTTAACTGATAATTTTCTATGCTGCACTGTTCAAAAGCCTTACAGATTATATCAAATATATTTATTTGACTTTTGTCTACAAAATTCTGTTAAATCATCAGACAGACATCACATTTAGACTGGATTATTTTTCTTTTGCGAACCAAGCTGCATTTTATCCAATTTTCCATTTACCTCCATGTCCCTAATTATTCCTCCTGGTGTCTGCTTCTGCTTTTAGTTTATTGCCTACTTCATATAAAATTATTCCAACTGTCTATATTCATAAGCTTTGAAGTATTCAGACTATTGTGTTCTGTTTCTACCTCTGATCTAGTAATTTCCATTTCTATTAAACATTGTGTATTGTCTTCATATTTAACTCTCATCCTTACTGAAAATGACAGAAGGTCCCACTCTTGTTTTGGCACCAAGCTAGAGGTTGTTTAATTTTGGCTTCCACTGTCTTTGCATATTGAAACTATTTCTTCTCTTCATATACAAGAAGAACTTTTTGCTGTTTGTTTCACTTTCTTCTTCATTGCCAAGCTTGGTTATCTTTTACAGTAATTCAACTTTACGTCATTTCTTTTTCACCTGCACAGTATTACCTTTCTTTGGTGATTATTTTTATTCCTTGTTTTCTCTCTATTTATTTCTAACAATCTTTTAAATGGTTTGTCCAGTTGCATCTGGAGCTCTACCCTACAAGTTGTCCTATTGTCCTTAAGATATAAAATTCAGATTACTTTCAGTAAAAGCTATTACAAATCTTCTTCAGACCCATTATGAGCCTTTTAAACACTCTTGCTTGCTAAACTTAACACATGTAGGTCGGTGGGAATAATTCCAGAAGTTTACTCCAGCTAATGAAGTTGCTTGTCAGCAGTGCTGATGACAAGCATCTATCCCTTATCATGGGTTTGAACCCTACTGCTTAGATTGAAAGCATGTAAAAGCAACATCTTCTGACTGATGTTTTGACTGCCTGTTAATCCATTCCTCCATTTTGGTAGGAAATAGAAGCTCATGTGGATGCTTTAACCCTGTATGTCTGTAGCATCCATTGATTTGGCTGGTTAAGAGGTACAACTGGAGTAAGGACTTCAATCCAGTCAGTTAACCAAAACAGATTTTATAAACCACGTGGACAGCAGACATAGTTCTTAGCACACTTCCTAAATATTTTACCTTCTTTTCTGGTCACTTCTGGAAATAAAGACACACTCAATTCCATAAGAAATCTCCAAATTTATAATGGAGCTATTGCATTTAACGCTTACCATTTTCTTTCAAAGATGATTCTATCTACATCTCTGAGGAACTTTTAGCCTTTGTGTCCATATGCTAAGGTGGAAATAGAATCCAATTTGAAGAATCACAATTTGAAAATCTTCACACTGTTTCAGCTACTTAACCTTGTTTAAGCTTTTGAATGCAGCTGCTGCTTTGCTAATTCATGACTTTTTTTCTTTAGTCTGTCTCCTCTGGGTTGCAAATTATTGCTGAGGTATGTAACAACACATTCATTGTACTCCCTTGTCTTCAAAAGTATGATTGTTTTCTTGGGAAATGCTGAGGTTCTCATTTAATTTTTTTTTCTCCACAAGTATTTATGAAACTTAGCCTCTTGGTCTTTGTGTTCATATTTATTGAGCATCATTTAGAAAAAGTATGTTGTCACAAGCTCTTTTATTAGGATGTCTTTCTGTCCACACTTTTTCTTGTAATAAAGAAAAAGGCAGTTACTTTCTACAATATATTTTGCTTTCTGCAGTTAATTGAATCCACTTTCTTGTTCTTTGATGTTATAAATTTTTATTGCTCTGCTCCCCCAAATTTCCTTTTTCAGCCAATACTCACCAACATCTTTAAAACTGATATGTTTTTGTTGAAGATTTATCATTCAAGAGTTAATTACTTCCAATAACAGAAGATTTCCCCTAATATGTCTGCACCCTAATACTAGGTAGGAATTATAAGCACCTCACCTTTACCTTCCAGGACTGTCCATTTCTTTTTCCAAAACACCATTTATTTCCTTCAGAGTGTAAGAATTAAACTTCATGATGTACTCTGTGGTATATTTAAGAGATCTCTGAACAACTTTTTCCTTATACTGGAACACAGAGCTAATTCAAACAAGGTAATGTGAGATGACTGTTACTCATTTCCAAGTGCTTAAAGCCCATTGTTATGACACTCAGCTTTCTGAATATCTTTAAGTTCATAATATCAAATCATTAACCCCAAATGAAAATGACTGACAGATGGAAGCCATATGCTAAACATAAGGATACCATTGTATATTCCAGTACAATGCTGTTGCCTCCCTTTGGCTGCCCTACTGCTCATGTGTCTGAAGTGTTGTTGAGCCTGGGAGCAGAAGTGGGGACAGAAGAGACTAGTGGGATCCACTCGTATGACTGCAGACAGCTGTGACTTCAAATTACATACAAAATGAAACAGCATCCTGAATTACTAACACACCCACTACCTTTACCCCAATTCCATAATAATTTCTCACTAGTTCCATAAATTTAATATTTTAACACTTCAGCTATGCAGGAAGATGTGATACTGAGACATAAGAAGTTTTATTTCAAAATTTACACACAATAAAAATGGGCGTGTATGTGTTTCCTTTGGAGTATCCTGTTTTGATAATTAGGCATTTCCAACAAAAATGCAATGTACTAGAAAACTTTGAATCAGTTCTGTTGTGTGCAGTCTTTTAATGTGAGACCAAAGGGAAAACATTCCACACTAAAAGCACTGAAAACAACCTAAAAACCTTGACATTTATGATGAGCTAGTGTCTGAAAAAATATATGTGAAATTGAAGCTTTTATCATAACTTCTGCAATACGAATGCCACATCATTTACACTCTTTTTGATGACTTCCAAACAGTGAGTATCCCTGTTTCACTGTTCATGCTTTGCAACTAATGAATCTATTGCAAGATAGCACTGTGAAAGGAAGAGACATCCTTTTAACAATGCAGTATTTTCAAAAAGCTGCCATATCTGTGCTGTGTTGTTAAAAATCTGTCAGGCTGTGCAACATCTTGGTGGGAGACATTTAATTTTCCAGCTTCTACTCTTTTCTGTCATTTTACTTCACAGCTTTTTTATCGTATAGTATCCTGCACCACCACACAAAGGGTGAGTGGATGGGGCCCTTTCTGTCACAGGAATTCAAGAGAGACCAAAGACACACTTAACTCCTTTCCACCTCAAGAAAGCTCCTTAAATATAAACACCTAACTATTTTCTAATTTACTATAATTTGGAAGAGGAAATTCAAATAACTAACTAATGAAATAAATAAAAAAATGTGAAAAAGCTTTTAAAATGCTGCTTCGATGAAAGGCATGTAGACAGTACAGCTGTATGGGAACAGAATTGTTGAGAGGGAGTCCCACCGTAAGAAATTTAGTACTTTGGAAAACAAAACATGAACATAGGTTTTTGCACATTACCAATGGCATAAAGAATTGACAAATAATATAACTTATCCTCATTATTATCAAAGGCTTAAAAGCATTGACAAGGATAAAAGCCCCATGAGATTAAATTCCATTCAAACAGAAAGCTTATGGATCAAGCAGCTTGCATACCCAAGTTCATCAGGAAAATATCCTAAAGTATATGACTGAGGAAGTAAGAGTGTAAAAAAATAGTTGCTTAGCCTACTAAAGATGCACCACTGACAACTTCACCATCGAAGTTTAAAATAGGTAGGTGTCAGTACCCGAGCAAGTGCAAGCGAAGAAAAAGATCTTACTGACTTCAGCTTAGACTTGAAGGGAAGTTTTTTAAAAAAAGTGAGAACATAATTGGAAGTATTTTCTCAGTTTGGTCAGATCTTTGGGAAAAGTCTCTCAGATGCTTATGGACTTCTGCCAAAGAAAAATCAAACTAATAAACAAACAATCCTCCCCCACACCAAACCAATTTTATTTAACTCCTGCTCCCTAAGCACAGAAATTGAATCCATCCTTCTCTAACAGAACCCAGAGCTGTCTGCAGCATATAGAGTCACAATAAGGCAAGAGTTTAATCTGCATAGTCATGAAACTATGAATTTTTTTAAAAGTTTTTTTCTCGAGTGGTAGGCTTTCCTAATTTAGGGAAATGAGCTGAAGCCCACCGAAGACCAAGACCGCAGAAAAGCTCATACTGGCTTCAGTGGTTTGGATCAGGATGGCAAAGCACATGCTTTTAACAGAGGCTCCTAATTCTTCTCCTTTTTTTTCCAGCAAGGGCCAAATTTTCACCACAGTGACGACTATGTAAATCCCCAATTTATAGGCATTGCTGATAAAAAAAGAACATGGAACCTATTTCCGTCAAACTCTGTGCCCTCTCTTCTCCATTACATTAAAACCCAGTCTCCTTCATGGCTTGTTTCTTGATGTGATGGGAAGGCTGTCATCTGCTCCCTTCCATTGAAGGGATGCTGTTAGAATTGGCATTGAAAAGTAATTTTTAGAAGCATCACTGAGTATCAGCAAATGAGGTTTCAACTAGCATAATTTCAGATTTCTGGTCCTGAAAGGTTTTGAGTATCATGTTTATCTGTGTATCTAAGTCCTTTGTCATAGACACTCTCCAAGATTCTAAATCAAGATATATTCCCTGCTTTATTTATGAAATACATGCATTTTCTTCATTTGGAAATTGCTGATATATCCAGAAATTCTGAATTTTTATAGCTGTATCTTGGATAAAATAATGAATGAATTTGCCAAGGCATAATATAATTGATTGTGCTTGCCTTGCTAGATAACGATATAACGCAGTGTGACTCGACCTACTGGTCCAGAACACAATCCGTATGCATGCTCTAGCTGGTGGAAAATAAACTGCTTAGATTATTCAGTGAGAACCCAATTTGCTCAGAACAACGAAAGACACCATATAGCTTGCAAAGGAAAAGTGTGAAGTCTAAAAGTTCACATAACAATAAAGCTGAGGTTGAGACTAAAATGTAAAAAAGAATACTCCTAAGCAAAAATATCCCCTGTATTTTTACAAAAGTTCCAACTCTGTACACCCGGAGAGCTGGCCCTGAATTTCCCAGCACTAGTGTCCATGTATCCACGACAAAGAACAACTATTGCAGTCTCTGACAGGGGAAGGACAGTCCTGTTACTTGTGCTTAAGAAGAAGGAGAAATGGGAACAGATAGCTAGGAAAGTTTACAACATAAAAATTGTCTAAAACATATCAATATGGTGAGAATTTAAAAAAAAAGTATTGAAGATACAGAGTTGTGTACTTATATGCTATGGCAGCGGTCGACATTCAGCCACTAAAGAGGCCAAACATTTCCCTATCCACTGGAATATTTGGAATCAATTATTGATTACAGAAGAACTAAAAAGACAGCTTTTATTTGGGCACTGCAGATTATTTTAAGAATGATGCATTACAATCTAGTCATCTGTCTCAAACTGATATGTCATTACATTTTAAAACAATAACACCTTGAACAATTAACATCTTGAAACACAAGTATATCACCAGAGTTGTGTCCAGTTAACATGCTGTATTTCTAACTTCCATGGGCCCAGGAACTGTTCAATGTGCTATGAAGTTGTCTGCCTGTGGGGTAAGACTAGAGATGCAGCTGTTTATAAACTCACTGTCCTGCATGTAAAGATGTTGCAGGTCTCTGTATTATATAAAAATGAAATACTAATGAATCAAAACACTTCAAAGGCAATCTTCTTCTCAGTTTGGTTTCAGAGGCTCTAAAGGCCAGTTAAACTCATTTCCTGCATTTTCCATGGATTTTCATAGATTTACTGCTATAGGTGCAATAAACTTGTCTGGTGATAAAAGTAGCAGCACAAGGAAAAATCATAACTGTTTCTTGAAAGCCTCATAAAATTATATTCTGCAAGGTACACTAAACCACTCAGTTGATCCTAGTTCAGCATAAAACCATTTGCTTCCCAGTGAAGTGGGGCTGTGCTTATTGGCCAGTGCAGTAATAAGCAGAAGGAGCTGCATATCTGGAAGAGATGTACAGCTGGGCTAGGAATGAAACAGCTTTTTAAAAGCTAGAAAACAAGCAAGTGTACACCGTCCTAGGAGAGGAATTAATTTAGATCATTTAATGTTAACATATTAGACTTCATTATTGAGTGGAAGTTGCTCATTTCATAGTTCTGCTTCCTCAGATAAAAGGCTACCTGATAGTAAATGTGGTAGGGGGAAACGGTTTTCCAGAAAGAAAAGGAGGAGGTCATCTAAATAAGGATAAAAACATGATAACTAAAGAAGAAACCAAATAATTAGGTGGAGTTTTAAAATCTAGATAATGTGTGAATATAGCCTCTCCCAATTTCTTCTGCAATGTAAGTTGGAAGGGTATGAAAGGAGATACTGACAGCTCAGGTTTCAGGTAAAGGCCTTTCCACAAAGTCCTAACAAAGGTCTTATCCTTATCAACACTTCATCTGGGAAGAACAAAGGAGAGACACGTGTGAGTTGTATGGCCTGCAGAATGAGTACAAATCACAAAGAAATTCAGTGATGAAAAATGTAAATACAGGCTTACTTTCTATGAAGTAACTGGCTTCCTAGAGACAAAAGCATTGCACCAGGAACCAGGACCTTGAGCTGTAGGGACTGTTTCAGGGAGGACGAAGCCCAGCCAGATGAGGTGCAGAGAAGGGTTTGCTCTGATTAGTGAACTAGGGGCTGAGAGACAATATGATTGCTCTCTGTTGATGCATCAGTGGACTAAAATGCTATGGAGATGGGAATTCTTCATGTTAAGAAGAATGCCCATCTCTCAGCAGAAAGAATGGCCCAAAACCAGTCACAAGTAAATTTATGCTGGAAATAAGGTTTGTAACTGTTGGAGAAATGATGTTCTAAAACAGTCTCCCAAAGACAGCAGTGGAGGTAAAAAAATCTAAATAGGTTTAAGTACGAGTCTGATAAGAGTTTAGGAAGATGACATACGTACATTCACCATAGGAGAATGAGATTTTCAGTTTTCTAATGAGATGAGTAAGGGGTAGAGGGCATCACCAGTTACTTTAGATGTGGAAGTCAACCAGTTCATCTGGACATATGTTGAGACAATGCTTTCAACCAGAAAACCTTCCCATTCTGAGCCTTCTCCTCTTTAGCACATTTTCAGTAGAGGTCTTAAAGGGAGACTGAGGTGCCACTGTGGTCGAGGGCTCACATGCACTTACTGTAGAAAGATAGGGGTCAATAAGGTTGAAAATTCTGCCTTCCTGGCTCTGCAAATGTACCCAACAATTAGGCACAGGGAAAAACTGAAACGTTCTATGCACCATTTGCCTTTCAGATGCCTGAACTTTAAGTCTCTGTTTGCAAAATTGCCTTTTTTGTTAGGTTCAAGCAATGCTGAGCACAGAGCTGTCAAATCTCTGCTGCCTTTTGAGTCTCTCCCTCTAACCAAGCTTGATTTTGTTAGTACACCACTACTGTTTTCAGAATTAAATTTGTCTTTTACTGTGTAATATAATAATTTTTCTTAGAAACAGTGGACTAACATGACTAAATGTATTTGTCTATGGGTATCAAATAATGCTATTCATGGGAGATAACAATTTTCAGCTTATACATAACACTTTTGGTTTGAAGCGTGAGGCAGAAAGAATGAGAAACTAAATCATCATGAGACAGAGCTGCAAAGCAGCAGACAACCTCTACATTGTGTTTTCTGTCAATTTTTTGTTTCTATTTTTGCTTTTCTTCTCCCTGCAAAATTCTTGAAACTATAAAACCAAAATAAAAGACAATAGTGAAAAACAATTTTGTGTTGGACTCTGAAGCTCTGAACTTTCACTGTCTCACTCAGATTCATTGAGTTACCATTAGTATTACAGAAGGTGATTTGAGTTTGTTAGATACTCAGAATTTTAAGGCTTTTGTTTACCTAACACTTCTCTGGACCACAATTTTATCTATCAAGTAATCTCCCTCGTATGAATAAATGATGGTACAAAGCAATCCCTTCCAGCACCCCAATGTTATTTTCATGTGATGAGCACTGTGGGGGGATACTTGTGAATAGTGAAATGCCATTCCTTGTAACTGAAGGTCGAATGGGTCCTGTACAATAGGGTATTTTGAATATTAGAGGACCTGGGAGGTCAAAGTTTAACTTCAACATAAATCTGCTGCACATTTTGCATTTACAATAACAGGCAAGCCATTGGTTTGGGTGACAAGAAAGGGGTAATTTATGAACAATTTAGTTATAAATTCAGAATCAGTATGAATGAAACAATCTTGTTCCCAGACAAAAAAAAAACACCTATGGGAATTTTGGAAGAGTCCTTCTCTTCATGCTACCACCTTAGGTCTGTTCACAGCAGTTGATAAGTAAGATAAGTAAGAAGAAATTAATGACACAGTGGCTGATGAACAGGTACTGAAAACTTGTAACAAAAAGACCAAGTGAGCTCTCTTTAAAAACCGTAATCATAAAATAAAGTTTGCTTTGGTGTGGGAAGACTTAAGTAGAAAAATCAACTGCACTTTTGCTGCTTAGATCTAGCAAAGCTTGGAGGCTTCTTTTGTTTCCTTGTTTCGCATTGATGTTTCTTCATGCATAGTGCTATTACCCAAATACACGTCTCATTTCCACATACCTTGTAGTGGAAGAGGAATAATCCACAGAAGAGGCTGTACAGGTCAGCAGTGAGTAGGGAGAGATTGACGGCAGTAGCACTGGTTTTCTTTATGACCACTGGCATGAAGCTGTAGAGGCCAAACATACAGGCGCTAAAGCCAACATACAGCAAGCCTGCAGAAAAGAAACAAGAAGTAAAGTGATTTTTCACAGCCTGCAGAAATGACTCGTGTTTGGAGGAAGAAAGCTGTGTTTTTTAGAAAAGGAAGAATAATGCTTTTTCAAAGAAACATTCAAATTAATAAGATACACATGTACAGAGAGTGAAAATCATATCAGCAGAGGACATGAGGTCCTTTGTGGTCTCAGTAACAGCAGTGTTGTTTTAAATTGATGCCTTGTAGTAATAGTGACTACCTCAAGTCCAACAAAAATTTGGACAAAATGATCCATTTAGACATATCAAATCTAGTCTCCTAAGGAGCTGAATGTCCCCAACACTGAATTCAAATGAGTTGGATGGAGTACCCAATATTTTTTGGGAATGAACCCAAAAACTGAATGCAAAATTATTTGCAGAGGAGTTAATGAGCAAATGGATGAACACATGAGGGTTAGGGTTATTGTCAGAGGTCTTAGTCCTATTTTGCCACCAGAACTGACTCATCACTTCATCATTTTGCATCTCTGTTCCTCTACTGTTTTTTGTCTGCCTTCCTTAATAAAAATTTCCAGAGCTGAGACTCTTTCCTGCTACATTTTTACAGAGTGCCTCACACAAATTAGATTGTTAGACACTAATATAATAAAAATACATTACAGTAAAAATCTAAATTAATTAAAAAACCTAAATGACTTACTGGGAAAGAATTCATTGCTTCAGTTATTACTTGATAAATCCCAAGGCAAATTAATCAATGTGAAGTTAAAAAAACAGCAAACACTTTATTCATCTGCTCTCATGCAAATGATACTTCTTAGACTGCTGTATGCTGCAGAATTCCCAGCTGATATGCGCACAAGCCTAAATTTAGACTCATGCCAGCTCTTCAGAAAATGTTGCTTTTTACTAAAAGTTGTGAAAATCTGATTGCCAAAGTCCTGAAAGGGGAAAAAAAAGCCCATATATTGTATCTGAATTTGTATCTGAATGCGGACCCACTTAGTTAAAAACTCTTTAAAAAAGCTATCAAAGGACAAAATTGACTCCCTGAGAAGCATCTAAATGGAAGTGTGCATTCAACTGAAACAAATACAGCAGTCATGAACTATCAGTGTCCATATATGCTATGGTATGATAATGAATTTGTGTTTGCATTCAGAATATGGGCAATCATGGTAACAACATTACAAATAGGTAGCAAATTTCTAAGGTGTGTACTGTATAGCGGTAACAAACATAATTAAGTCAGCTGCTTTATGCAAACTCTGCAACTCTTCTGTAGTAGGCAAATGATTGCATCAAAGGGAGCATAGCTTTGGTCAATGGGAAATTGTTTGCATACAGGACCATTAAGTCAGCTTTTCTTCCAGGAACAAAATCCATTCTGGACCTGAAGTCAGCATTGTCAAAGTACAGTCTGCAAATCACCAGCTGGCCCACCAAGCCTCCAGTAGTCAGTCTGGATTTAATATGCATATTCAGGTGCTTTACTGGTTTATGCATGCAACTAACAGTATAATTTTATGGTACTGCCTTGATGTTCACATTATTTGACAGTCAACTACCTGTACTTCACAGGCTGCTTTTCCAAAGGGCATTTAAGCTCCAGTGGAAAATTGCTTACACTGTAGCTGTTCTATCAGAGGTAAAGTGGCCTTTCATTTACAGCTTAAAAATACATGTAATATCCACCAACTGGGTGGCATTTAGTGGTGACAAGGAGCAAACTGGAAATAAGATCATATAATTTTCAGATACTGCCTCTTAGAAGACCAATTTTCAGACTAAAAATATGTTTTAAGTCAAAGGTTTGAAGCTTCAGCGTCCTTAGGTACCCATGCAGTGCAAATGGGAGCCTTGGGAATGCCTCTAGTATTGCAGTCCCAGGGCACTTGGAACTGTGTCTAACCAGGTACTAAGTCACTGGCACCAATCACCTGTAGCAGGCCCTGGAAGGAAGCAACCTGGCAAGTTAGGAGGTGCTTTTGTAATGATCTGCTTATCAGCCAGTCTGTGTTAAACCCTGAGAAGTTCATAATTTGGAACTGTCTTCTTTTGGGTGTGCTGGCATTGTTCTAAACTGAAGGCACCTGTGGGTGGGATTCATTACACCTAACTCTGGACATATACTGAGGGCTGGTGGTCAGAGAAGAGACTGGGAAAATTTAGAGTGCAGATTGTTCAGCCTCTTTTAGACACCAACAGCATGACTCGTATCATGCCTATTTATTGTTGCGGATGGTAAAGGGAGTTTATATAACTAAATCCAAAGTTTACATCACAGGTATCTAAAGCTGGTGGAACGGATCCCATCTTATCTGTCTGTGTTCACCCTGATGGGTAAGGTCAACAGTTTTGCCTGGTTGGGTGTGAATTTCTCATAGCTGTCTGAACTAGGCACTTGGGATGATAGGATCATGGGCTGATTCAGGATGGAAGGGAGCTCTGAGCTCTCTAGTTCAAACCCTGATCAAACCAGGCTCAGCTGTGAGATCAGACTGTATTTCTCAGGATTTTGGCCAGCCTGGGCTTGAAGACTCTGAGGATGAAGACTGCAGAGCCCCTCTGGGCAACCTGCTCTGCTGCCTGCCTGTCCTCAATGTGAAGAAGATTTTCTTTTTATCCAGTCTGAATCTCTCATTTCAGCCTCTGTCTGTTGTCTCTCATCCTCCTGCCGCACGCTGCTGTGAAGACATTGGCTCAGTTCTTTTGATAACCTCCTTGTAGGTAAGTTCTCTTCCACAGGCCGAACAAGCCCCAGTCTCTCAGTATTTCTCCATTTCTCTTAAGACTAGGTATCTTAACACAAATGGGCAGGATCTGCCCCCAGGCACTATTCTAAAAGAGCCGAAGTACCACCAAGAGTAACATGCCTTAAGAACTTCTGGTTTAGTTCCCGAGCATGCTGGTTGAATGTTGCATGGTGCAATGATGTATGAGTGTTGCCTTTGCATTTTTACTCCAAAAGCAACCATTTAATTGGTATGAAATGGAATCAGTTATGATTTTTCCTAGTGTCTTGGAATAAAGACCATTCAGAAACATTCAAACCCCCTGTAACAAAGGGCACTTCCTTAGAGATTCAAACTGGCTTTTCTCTTATATAGAACTGATGTGAGTTTATTTGTTACTATTTCATCTATCACTACAAAATATGTCATGGTCTCATATGAAATCACTCAGTCAGAACAGTATAATCATTCTCCTTTAACTCAGGTTGTCAGCAAATATTAATACTTAAACCTTCAAGGATTCAAACAGAGCTTCACTGATTCATACTAGGTGTGAAGATGATGACATTCATCAGAGGAATTTCCAAAATGAAAACCAGGAGGACCATAGCCTGTTTTAAACATGATAGACATAACAGATTTGCTTTAGATCTTTATATTCAAAAATCATTTGCATCAGTTGAAAAGTAGCTCATCCATTCTTAAAAGCACAATTATGGTAGATGGCAACAGGCCACCTTGAGTTATTTATTAGGTTGCCTGCTGTGACTTTATCACCACCATTCAGAATGCTGATGATTTAACTCTGCTGGACTGCAGGTTTGAGTCTGTCGCAGTGGATAACTACTCAGGACAAGGCTGTGAACTCCCTGACACAGATTTTGTCAATCACTACTTGACAATCTTGTATCATTGCCAATGCACTGGAAAGTACACTGAGTGCAGGGGAAGCCAGGGAATAACACAGAACTACACAGAACCATCACTATTTAATCCATGTTCAACTACACAGCATTTCCAATTGTTGCTGCAACAAAACAAGTACATATCTATGATGCTTTTGCTAAGTGATCTCAGCCTTCTGAAGCATAAGGACTCTTCAGATTTAGTGACTAACTTTCAGTGACATTTTAATGGCATCCCAGACAAAGTAAGAACTTATTTTAATAGCACATTTCACTGATACTGAGTTAGAACAGAACTCTCCTGGAAGTATATATGACATTTACATGGATAGTAGATTAATTCACTGTGACCACTGCTAATTCCATCAGTACCAGATTAATTATGTCCCTGAGCTCCTCATCATGAAATATAAACAAACACTGATGCAATTATGCTAATTATTTCAGATTAAAGAAGGCCAATACACTCAAAGTACACAATTGAGTGTGTTTCTCCATGGATACTTTAAATTGATTTGTCACTTAGTTTTAAAGCTCAACCACCAAATTTCCACAACTTTTATGTGCAGTATTTTGTGAAAGATGGACTGTTTTTATTATGGCTTATGGTGATGAGAGGAAATTGTTAACTAAGTTTGAAGAAAACAACTGTGTTCCATAACTTGTATCCCCTCTTTTCAGGGGATACACATAATCAGTTTCTTTTTCACTCTTCTGAATTGTCATTTTGAAGTTCAGTCTGAAACTAGGTAACAAGCTATTGTCAGTGGATTGCCAAAGCTTGAACCTCCTGCTATCAGTCAGCCCTGTAGAACTAGTATTCTTTTATTTCTTCTATTGTTCATAAATAGTGAAAGAGTGATTACAGGGACTCTCCTAAATATTGATTTGCTTTTAAAGCAAATAATTCTTTGGACTAATTAGAAGGGAGTCTTAGATAATAAACTCAGCCTCCAAACGGAAATGGGAAAACACAATCCACTGCTTAGCAGAACATCATAACAGCTTCATTGGGCACGATACTCTCTAAATTTGTCTAAAGGACACATCTGCTATATTCCACTAAGACTATTTGGAAAGCAATTAACCACTGCCATACAGAAATGCTCCCCTTGGAAATGAGTTTATGAGGTTATAATATGCACTGCGAGTACATTTTAGGGTTTTTTTGTTGGGTTCCATTTTCTTTCTTTGGCATTCATTGAAAAGGTTTGGCTCTTACTGACTACCTCATTTATTTGTCCCAGTGTTGCACTGAATCTTAGAACTGGAACCCCATTATTGTTTTACTTCATGACTGTCTGAATAATTATCTTACAGCATTCATATGCTTAACCAAATGGTGCAAGGAAGGCATAATACAGCAATGGGAGGACAGATCATTCAAGAACGGTCATGAGGCATGTGGTTCAACCTTTGGCAGTAACTGGTAGAGAAGTCACAAACATTGGCTCCTCTGAAACTTCATGCCTGCCTCCCAAACACTGGTTGGCTCCACGCCTCCTTCAGTAACTACCTTCAATGAGATAAAGTGTTTTCTTACCTATTTGCCAATCCCAGGGAACTTTCAACAGCTCTTTGTGTTCCATGATTGCACTAGAAGAGAAGAGAAGGTAAAATTTGATAGAAGAATAACAAAAGTTAAATTACTTCCACTCATTCAATTCAAATGCTGGACCAAACATATATAACCTTATAACAAAAAAATCTCTGTAGGAACCAAATGCAATCAGACTTTGCTAATCCACTCTGGCATTATCCTTGTGCGTGTGTATTTGAAAGATCTTCAGGGCAGTAATCAGATGTGATAGCATACAATTTCCACTGGTTTATTTGCAGCTTTATGTGCCCATCCCCACAAATGTTCAATTCTCTTGTACTCTTCTGACTTAATATTCTGAAAGCTTTTGAACTTTAATGATTAATTATGTACCTATCTGAGTTATTCACACCTCAGAGCAGCTCTACAGTGTAAAATAAATAGATACCACAGGCTGGCTTTGGAAAGCATACTGTAATTTTTTATACCCTGAGAGAAATCAAATAGTCACAGCAAAGAAAGTCAGGAAACAAAGCAAAGGATGGGCAAACCTGCAAAAGTCCACTTTCAATATCTTGTAAATCGTGCACTGTACATAAAAATCAAAGTCCCAGATCCATAAAATTCTAATGTGGCAACAAGTCAGCTCTTCCCAATCCAGGCAAACAGACCCTTGGAGACATCTCACAAGCTAGGTCTTCACTCAGGTAACCATTTTCTATGATCTGTGATTTCCAGATAAATCCTGCTGTGCAGGACTCCGCTGGTCTGGACACTATTTTAAGCAAGTATAAAACATGGAATTACACAGATTGAAAAACAAAGTACTTAGTACAAAAGGTGGCATGTGGAAGACCAAGCCTAATAGTAAAACTGCAGGAACTCAGCACCTTCCAGACTAATCTAGTCTAGAGAGTTGCAACCTGGAAATTCTAATTTGCTTGCTGCTGATGTGTGGCAAATCTAATACTGTGTACAGAATAATAAGACTATTTTGTCTGCAAAATAACTAAATTATAAGTGTCTTTGCGTGCATAAGATGTATGTCCCTTTTATCAGCAATTCCTGAAGAACACAATGAGAACAAACTGCAGTGTCTCTTGGTCTGGCAAACAAACTGATATATCGTAAACATAGGAACATTGCTTTCATATTATTGCTTATTCAATACAAAAGAAGTATAAAACAATATGTTATGGCTTGTGAGTCACTGTGATCTGTGAAACAAAGAGAGGTAAGAGCAACTTTGCCAGAAGTGGCCATTTAGTGATGCCAGAGGCACTGAAGAATTGGAATAACAATGATTTTTGAAAGGTGGTGGTGACTGAAGGAGGTCCCTGATGACTGAAAAGAGACAAATGCAACATCCAGTTTAAAACAGAGCAAAAACTATAGTCTGGCCAGCCTTATGTTAACCTTTGGGAAGACTATGGAGCAAATCTTCCCAGAAGCCATTCACAGAAAATGAAGAAGACACCACTGAAAACAGCCAGCACAGACTTCTCAAAAGCAAATCATACCTGACCAAACTGACTACCTTCTATGATGAGATGACTGGATCAGTAAATAAAAGAGAGGGAATGGATGAGAGGATGTGGTGTAACCTACTGTGAAGTTAGCAAAGCTTCCACATAATTTCCCTAAAGATCCTTAGAGATTGAAGAGGTATGGACTGGATGGGCAGAATACCCACAATGTAGTCTGAAGAAAAGGGCCAAATGAAAACTCATGAAGTTCAAGAAAAGAAAGGTGAACTCCTGTACCTGGGGTGGAATGACACTGCAACAGGACAGGCTGGGAGCTGACTGGATGGAAAGTTGCTTTTTAGAAATAAACCTTAGAGTCCTGTGGCCATCAACATGAAGGTAAGTCAGCAATGTGTCCCTCGAGCAGAGTAGGCCAACAGCCTCCTCAGCTGTGTTAGTAGAAGTCTGGCCAGCAAATTGAAGGATGTGATTTTCAAGACAGCAACTAGAGTACTGTATCCCATTTTGGGCTGTCCAGAACAAGACAGATGTTAACAAATTGAAGGGAGTACAGTGGAACTCCATCACAATGGTAGGCAGCTTGAGCACCTGGTGTAAGAAGAGATGCTGAAACAGCATGGTTTCTTTAGTATGAGGAAGAAAAGGCTAAGCTGGGGGAAAGGAGGACGGGACAATAAATTTTCCATCCTAACTGTTTAATGGGTAGCTACAAAAAGATAGTCATACTCGGAGGTGCACAACAGAAGGATAAATGACAATGGACACAAGTTGCAATGTGGAAATCTCTGAATAAATATCAGAGGAAAAAAATTAGCCAAACACTGGAACAGGTTGTCCAGCATGACTGGCACTGCCATTCTTGGAGACATTAAGAAATCAACTGTATAAGTTTCTAAGAAACTTGGCAAAACTTCGAAGTTAGCTTCGAGTAGGAGCTTGAACCAGATGACCTTCAGGGGTCCATTATAAAGTAGGTTATGATTATGTGATTCCATTGGACAGCCTTATCTCCATTTGCTGGGTAGTTGTGATATCCCCAAATCCTGTCAACTAATCTCTTCTTTAGATACATAGTTCCTCTCTGCTTAATCACATTCAACATACTGAACTACTCTTTCTAACATGCCTGGGTAGTTAGCCAACTCTTTAATTCACTCTTTGTCCACATACCTTAGTCCTTCATTTGTTGCAAAACAGGCATTATATATGTTTATATTATGTTACAGTGCAATATTAAGCAGTTTTGCAAAACTGTTCTAGAAAACAAGAGCCTACTTCCTTAAAGTCCTCTTGGCAACATAGTCCTGTACTACAGCTGAAGCATGAACTAGCATGAGTCACCTACACTTATGAAGATATTTGTAAATACACACAGAATAAAAGGCAGATACCACAGCTTTTGCTCCTATATTATCTTGAGATAAATGCATGCCAATAAAAGGGATATTCACTTGTGGGTAGGGTTTTGTCTTTCCTACATTCACCACAATCCCATATACTTTCTGACACCTTCCCTTCTTCAGAATTGTACTATTCCCTGTAAAACCTACAAACATGAGATTTACATCTCCAGGGGTATTAGTACATTTCCCATCCTCAATCCACTTTGTGGATGCCAACCAAACTTTGACCATGCTGTATGTAGCATGCTGGGAAATGGCCCAATTCCTGAGACACTCCTTTCCCAGACTAATTCAGTTTATAGGATCTAAAGGTCTTGCACTACTGGCCATCGAAGTGGCCAGTAGTGTTTCACAGAAAGAATCTGCAATTTTAACATGAGAAGCTGGCTTCTCTTTGAAATAACTGGCATATTTAGTTAGATTAAACCTGTGTGAACACATAACTGTGTGATTTCCACTATTCATTACAGGTAAAGGTAAGAAAAAGGTACACATATAAGCCAAGTGTGGTTGTGTCTCCAGAAAGTGCCACAAAAGCACTAGCAGCAAAAAGCTGCAGAGGCCAGTGGTGAGAACTCTTGGGCCAAAGGTTGAATAGAAAAAAACCTTAGGGCTTTCAGCAACAAAATGATTTTTTTATTTTTTCTTTCCAGTTGTGTTTTCTGTATACAAAGATGCCTTGTTCCAGCACCAACTTCTCCCCAGTAAAACAGCTCACAGACCCTGAATTGTGACTAACCGCTTGGGTCAAGAGGGAGTAATGGCACTATGATTAAATTCAGGAATATGAGACATGTACATGACAGTTTACACACAGAGCAAGACAAGGGCACTGCTTTGATGCCCTCAGAATCAGTTAGTATCTACTTATCACAAACACACAAAAGAATGCTTTAGCCGAAGGAGCTAGATACATTTATGTGCTCTTATGTGCTATATTTTTAAAAAAGAGAACTGGTTGTATGGCAGCTAGTTAATATAAATAATTTTAAGACACTTGTTCAGATCCCACATAAATATATTAAGCTTTCTAGCTAATGAAATGGAAGTAATTAGGTGGGAATTGATGGGTCATTTTTTTCAATCTGCCTCTGTTCTTAGAAGCTGAGTAGCTCAGAGGTGTAGGGAAGCAATTTGTTTTGGACTAATAATCAAAAGTCATCTATGTGACAAGCACCAGTGACACACCTGCTTAAAATGCAGCAATCTTGCATGGTTACTTTTACATGAGTCACAGTACTGCAACACTGGAAGCCACCTCCAAATATTAAACTTGTAGGTGAGATGCTCATTAGATGCATGTGGATACAGACAGGACTCAGCAGATCCATGCAACAATCACCTGAGTACTAAATATTTTGAAGTGAAGAGGCCAGTTTCTTAAAGGCTTTTTCGTTATTTCTTCCATACCATACTGTAGTTACACAGAATGAGCCAACAACTAAAATACCTTCTGACTGGATATGTTCTCAATCTGTTTAGAAATCTAGGTGACTTTTAAAAAATACAAAGCAGAACTAGAGGAAGTTGTAGATTTTGTTATTTTGTTATTGATGAGATCAACACATGAAGTATCCGCTTGTCTTCCAGCAACAAGATGGTAGGATGTGTCTTCTCCCTCCCCACGTGACTTCTAAAGGACACCAGTCCCTTAACTAGAGTACTTAGGTGCAAATTTGTGTTATTATTCAAATCCATTGATTTGAAATACGAAAACCAATGCAAATTACAGAATTAGGGAACACCTACTCCGCACAGGAAACGGCTACCTTTGAAGAAGTGGTTAGAGTACCTCAGCGGAGGCCACAGCTGCACTTATTTGAATGATCTTGGAGCTCAAACCTGTTCACTTACAGCTGAATTCCACTGAAGAAGGAGCCAAAGAGTCCAATCATACCCAGGAATTCCACTCGACTCAGATTTCGGACAATATACTCCTCACAGACGTTGGAGATGCCGTATAGTGTTGCTCCGCCCAGTACTAAGAGATCCCCTATCAGTTTATTTTCACCTAGGGATAAACAGGAAAAATCAGAATGTCTTAAAACAACCATATCCTGACTAGAACCATTGCAAGTTCTTCCCTACAGATTTCAATCCTCAGTCACTAAGTAGCCCACATCTCAGTTAATAAACTGAATGCAAATATTCTGTCATTTTAACAGTTTTCATATAATACACCAGTAAATCTAGCAGAGGCAAAGGGAGAGTATATTCCTTGACGTAGAAAAAAGAATCAAAAAAACCCTGAAAAATTTGCTAAAAATATAGATACCAAGTGGCACTCTTCAGAGACTAATCCTTTTTACATTATTATAATTTCTTTATTTTTTCAGATAGAATGTGACTCAGCTCTATAGAGCAGTTTGCATCTCATCTTGAAATCTAACCAGATCAAAACATGTCCGGTACTTAGATGTGAGGCCAAGTGAAAAATTCTGTGTACCTGTGAAATGAGTGAAGAGATCATTACAACCCCAATATTGACCTCATTCTCACATGAAGCTGTTTGACATGAAAGAGGGGAGGAAGGATGAAGTGTAGACAGGGTGATGAAAATGTCAGATTTTTAAAAGAGGTTCAATTAACATAGCAGTACCTAATGCATGCAATGAACACCACAATGTATTTTCAGGACCTCCAGGTTTATAGAGCTACTAAAATTTTTTTTTATCAAAGACTGTTTGAAATCTTTTTCAGTCTTGGAAGCTCTTATTATTGGGTGTTGGAGAGAGCTGCAGGGAGATTTGATCAAGATCAAGTTCCAGCTTGAAAACTGAGGTCCTAGCTTTGCAAACCGATGCATGCCATTCCCTCTGCACATATGGCTTGTTAAATGATTTCTACAAGAGCTACAGATTCACAAAACTGTCAGATATTGCTGCTGAACCATATTCTGAAAGCCTGGACATAATGGAATTTTCTTTGAAAAGGTTCAGTAGAAACGCTGCAGTACTAAACTAACTGTATTTTTCTTAAAGAAACCTTGATTTCTTTTAAAATACCTTGATTTATTTTTTATATTTCTGCCTTTTTAAGTTTTATTATTGTTGATTTGTAAAATACATAGTGCAGTAAATAAAACTGGAAGCTAATAATTTGATAGGTTAGAAATTATCTTTTCAATGTTTTTTTTTTTTAAGGAGTTCTTTTAAGCCTCCAGTTTTCAGTCCAAACTACAGGGCTGAAATTTCTATTGAAATTTACGACAATAAAAATGGTCATATGAGGAGAGACCAAGGGTTCATTAATCCAGTATCCTATCTCCAACACTGTCTATAAGCACCAGAAAAGTATAATTTATTTAGGAACAAAGAAGAATGGAGTGAAGTTTAAAATATTCCCAGTAATACTCTCTTAATCTCCAACATTTTTCAGCTCAGATGTGGTTTCTGTGTATTTAGCAAACATTACTAAATTTCTCTTTCACATACTCATTCAGTCTCTTACTTAATTTCTGTTTTGCATGTTCCTTGACTGACAGCATGCTTAGAATTGACCATTTATCTTTTAAAGATTTGCTTGGCTTTTTGTTTGCTTTTTTTTTTTTCTTCTTTTTAACCTTCTTTTTCAATTAGTCACAGAAGATGTTCTCAATTTAAAATAAGCATCAGCACTTTGTAAAACCTCTTCATACCTGATGCGCTTCATATTTCACATGGCTCCACTGATTCCTCACGGAGCTCACTCATTTGGTATTTGTTACAGCTACCCACTGACACCTCAGGGAAGTATTGCTGAAAAAGCTTTCGACCTTAGAGCTTAGTTGTGGTGAACTGCTGGCACAAAAATATCATCCTTTTGCATCTGTGAACCAGAGGCAGCTAAGAGGTTGAGCATTTTAATATGGATGGGACGGCCTCAAGCATCACATGGTGATGGCTCTCCCCAAAGTGTACTCATGCTGAGAGTGAGCCTCAACCTTCAGGGCTTTCCCAGAAGAGGGAGCCAAGATCTGTTCAGAGCACTAGTCTCTGGCACTGGAACCTCCTCTGGTATACTCAGCAGCACAGGGGGGCTGAGGAGAGCTTAAATAAACAGGGAAGCACAGAGGGACTTTTATCAGCCAGTTCTCAGTAGATCAGGCATTTTCTGAGACGGAAATTGCATTAGACCATCAAACTTAATAGATCTCGAGGGATTCTTCTTTTATTTGTGTAAAGTCCATATATTTTTGGCCTACTAATAAGAAGTACTTCATGTTTTTAATGGTGGCACTGGATACCTCAAAACTACATTAGTCATCCCATAAGTTTATGACTGTAGGAAATATTTAAGAATTACTCTGTATTGACTCTCTCCATACTGCTGAAGACTTCATATACATTTATCATATTCTGTCCCTTTCTTGCTTTTTCTGAGAGATGGAAAGTCCTGGTTTGCCTATAGTCTCTCCATCCTGAAGCCATTTTATGCCCTTGAATGGCTTTCTCACCTTTCTCCATTGCTTATATAGGCTTATTTTCTTTTTATTTCTTTTTGAAATGCAGTGACTAGAGTAGTACTCAAGAGGTAGTGCATCAAAACTTTACATACTGGCATAAAAATGTTGTAAATTATAATATTGCTTTCTTTCCTAGCAATTACTATCCTCCTGGTTGTCAAATGCCTTTTCTTTGCTTCCTTGAGAGGCCAAGACTTTGGAAATTTCCCCCAAGACTGAAATATCATTATAGACATATTTTCATGGAGGTAAACTCCTCGTGCATCTACTGGTTTCATTATGAAGGAAATATGTTGTATTTGACCAATTTAATGGTGTAAGTCATTCTTCAGAAGAAACACAAGGAATAGCCTGATAAAACAAGCTTTGCATTAATCATTGTAGCATATTTAATGTTCTCTGGAAGCAGTCGTCATATAGTTCAGAGAGGACTTAATGTTTTGGGAACTAGTTATAGCACTACAGTGTAACACACATAATTTAAATATTAACTGTGTTCTGACATAATTTTTTTTCACACTCTCTCTAGGTCTCTTTGTCACATGTTTAACTTAACCCTCGTCATTACGAGGTGCTTCTCTTTGCTTTTGTTTGTAATTACTGATGATTATAATATCTAAAACCAGTCTTAATGTGTCCCATTTTAGACTGAAAATACACTCATACACATATTAATAGGGCTGATGTGACTGTTTTTCAGAGATTGTGGTAAGCCAAAGCTGTGAAGTGCTTTGAAAAACCTGGAGGAAACACTTGGACCTCTGTGGTTTAGAACCCTTGTATACTACAGGAACACAAGTACCAAGGTAACCCAGGAGTATTAGTTTAGAAAAGTGTTAATTTATTGTATACTTGGCACGTAAGGTGATAGAGCACTAAGTATGTGACAGTAATTGCTTTTCCAATTGAGTAATGCGCAAACCATCAGCCAGGATACAATGAAAAGAGGTAAACTACCATATATTTATTGAAAATTGAGAGCATGTGTGCACATTATACCTAATTCCTGCACATATTTTGGAAAATACCTGTTAAGTAATGCATTTTAAATTCTTGTTCCCTTACTGTAAGAGTTGGTAGGCTAAATTGCCTTATGCAGTAGGTGCCTAGCAGAGCCTTATGGCTTTTCTAATACAGTAAGTAGTGTGGTCAGCAAGGGCACACAGGTGTCAATAGATCTTGTTCTCTATAATATAAACAGAGAAGTTTACTGAGGACTACTAAAGCATCACTGCTTTTGGTTTCTTCCTTTCTTTAGTTTGCCTAGTCCTAGGAAACATCCTATAAATGATGTAGAACTCATTAATGAAGAGTTTCAATAATTTTCTTCTTTTCCACCAATGTTTCTTTTTATTTGTATAATTTTAATGTGTAGTTTTACCCTTTCAGAGAAATTAAGGCAGACAATCTATTTTACTCTGTTAAAAATAACATTATTAATAGCATCATTTTGACATAAAAAAAAAAAAAGCTGCAGGTTCTCTGTGCAGCAATAAGCATGGACACAGTCTTCCACATGTAGTCCAAATGAAAAGGCAATAATGCATGTTAGCAGATTTTTCTGGAAAAATTTACCTAACAGCTATACCCAAGCTTTAATAATGAATTATGGCAAATAACATCTAATTATTGCAGTTGGATGGCAAAGTGTCAGTGTTCTTCAATCTGTTCCTTGTCTGCTGAGGTCCATTGCCCCACATGCTCCTGTTGGATCCACAACTCACCCGCTCTAGCATGTTACTCTCTAGATTACTGGGACACAGGATGTTTCTTCTGGAACCCAGGGTTGAAATCTCAAACTCTCTGAAATCAGTCATTCCCAATACAGCTTTGCCTGGCCAACTAAATAGTACATTCTTTCCTTTTTAGCTGGGACAGGACTACTTCCGGATGACACCAATGAATTAAAGGTCTTCATTGAGAGTAAAGTGCAGGGATAACAGGGGGCAGGGAGATGCAGTGAGTATTGTCATACACTATGTTGTTCTATTTAGTAGCATCCTGGCAAATGCAGTTCTTACAGCACTTGCATTTGTATTCAGAAAGCTGAGTCAAGAATTTTAAATCCCTGTGTATTATGCTCAGCTCACAATTCAGTGCTTTTAATTAAGAATGAAAACTGTGCCTAATTGACAATCTTTGAAAAGAATTTCCAGCCTTCCCACATCATTTGGGTTGGCACTAGAGAAATCAATGTGACAGGGGAAGTTGATCGATGAAATCTAACTCTGTCTAGTCTGCATTAATAGCTACACACACATTATTCATTTGATGCCACACATAAAAACCCGAACATTTTACACACAAGAAAGTTCTTTTCAACAAATATTCAGGCAAATCCTAAACTTTACTCTGAGACTGTGTGCAAAATGCAATTGGTAGTATATAAGTTCAGTGTCTTTTAGTACCTATCCAGTGACCCCACCTCTATAGAAAAAAGCAAGTAAAGTTGAGGAGAAGTAAGAGCACACAGTGGATGTGAGAGATGCTTATGACTCAGAGATGTAGCCAATTTGGAAAGGAAGCAACTGAGGTTTGCAGTTAAACAACTAAGCCAAAAAAGAATGAAACTACAAATATTTAGCTTGTCCCCCCAGTTTGCCCAGAGGGTGACCTGTGTTGCAGGGCCCATCAAGTCTGTTTGCAGCAGTGTTGACTTGAAAGTGTTGACTCATTTTTGCTCTCTTTCCCTTCTGACAGTGGCAACTTTGAATGATGCAGTGCTTTGGATACGTGAAGGCACAGGGTTTCTTGACAAATTTCCTCTCTTTTTGACCCCAGTCTGACACATTTTGGTCAATGGTTTCTCTGGGCAGAACTTGGCCACACAACCCATACATCCTTACTTACCTGCTCCTTGCTGTCTCCCAACAAGGACATCTGCTCCTGCCATGCAGCCCATGCCCAGAATGCAGACCACAATCCCAATGAAATGTACTGCCTTGTATCGTACCAGTAAGAAGAACCAGGAGAGAAGTATCACCACTGGGATGACAAAGCAGTCTAAAAGCTGTCATGAAAGAGAGAAAAAAAATCAACAAATCAATCTGCAAATACTTTGCCCTAAAATAGGATAGATTTTCAGCAGAGGGAAGTGAGGAACGCAGTGTTATTTAGTTTGTAATAGCACTTTCCACAAACAGAAAGCGTATTCAAGTGGTTATGTCATTCATCAGACAGAGGATAAGACAGTTCACAACTATTCCAGAAACTCAGGAGAGCTGTTGCTCTGTGATAAGGCTCAAAAGCACCACCTTGCTCTTTGGTTCAGATGCATATTTCAAATCCATGGGAAGAAAACCTGAGCTAAAAGAGAGCCACACCACTCCATCTGGTCCTCACCTCTGGTGATTAATAGACAAAGACTGAGGGCAGTTTTCCTGCAGTCTAGACATATGTTTTACTTCAGTCACTTCAATCCAAATAGTAGGAATGTTCGTAACACACAAGTTGACCAGATTTATTAAATCTGCCCATATAAATCAGGGGGTTTTTGCATGCAGCATGCTTATGAAAAATCTGCCCCCTGTGGGGACTGTTAATTCTGTGAAAATAGAGTTCCATATGCCTCTGAAGAAAAAAAAAACAAACCAAAACTCAAAAACCACTGTCTGCAGTGCAAGAAACTCAATCTTCTTGCCAACAGACCGTTGGAATGAGCTTTCTCAAAAGAAGTGTTGTGAAACATCATCTTTATTTGTGGTTAGTTGTTTTTTTTCCCAGACATCCAGCACTAAACTCAGAGAACCTGTGATAAAAAAAGAAATGCACCAAATGTTTGTAAGAGGACCTCGAGATTTTCAAATTAAAATATATTTTAGAAATTACCAGTATGTCACCTGGAAACAAAAATCCCAGGTAAGAAACACCCAAAGAAGCTTGACTTCCTAAAAGGATACAACTAATTAAGAGTTGCGAATCTGTGGATTAATAATGGGATTTAACAAATTGTGCAGGATACACTACTGTTCAATGCCAATTGAAATAGCATGGACCAGAGCTATATGATTGCATCTTCTTCCTGGTGAAAATTTCTGGAACAACCAAAGGACTAGACTGTTTCCATAACTCTGAAAAACTACTTCAGATGTTGTTACCTTGATTTTAGGTGATGCAATTTTATTTTTCTTTCCTTTGGGCCTATTACATGTTACTTGCTTTCTGTGATTGGACAGGGTGCTAAATAATCTCATCCTCGCTCCCTTTCCCACAAAACGTTGGACCACGTTGGAGATCTCTTCAAGGCTGAGCAGTTCTATGAGTATAAATTGTTTAAGGAGTTTAAAAGTTACTTGTACCTGCAGCGTCTGTACTTTAACACGCAAATTCCCTTTAAAAGTCTTCTAGAGGTAGATTTTAGAAATTCCTCTCATTCTATAAATATTTAAACATAGCTGTGCTTTCAAGTATGTGAATGCATGTCTTTTAAGCACTAACATGAAAGGATGCATGAACAGAACGTGTCACAAATAAACAATGCTGATAACAGCTAGAAAACACCTCTTTGGGGCTGGCAGTCCAAAGTCTAATCCACAAATTGCTATCTGGAATGCTGCAGTATGAACAGATACAAACATGAAATGTAGGTAATGTTCACTGACCTTATATAATTCTTCAATTGTGCTTAATTTATACCTATACTTAAACAATGGGACGGACAGAAATAAATTAGGTTACTGCAATACAAGCAATAAGATAACCTAGTACATATTGCTTAAGTCTTTTTCAGGTATTGCTTTACATTTCATTTCTCATGGACTAAATTTGCTCTGCCTTTGTTTTTTTCTCAGGTAAACCTGTATAATAGAAGAAAAAATGCTTGTGTATTCTACAGACAAAACACATGAAATTGAGGATTACCTCACCTCCAATAAGGCTTTTTTATTAGTGATTTTTTTGCGTTTTTTCTTTCCTTTGTTTGTTATTAGTTATTTCAGCTAATTTAAAAATATTATACCTAATTGTAATTTTTCTGATTACAAAGCTTTTACAGTAACAAAGATAGATTATGTGTAGCTTGAATTTCATTTGTAGTACATAAAGGTCAGTTGTTTATCAATATTTCTCAAAGAATAATCTTTGATATTTTCCTTTTTAATTGTGTATTCAAAAGGTACTGCCTATACCCTGTCACTAAGTTAAATTAATGAGCTATCTGATTTCAATCAACATTCCTGTTAATCACAGAAGTTATTAGGTCTCACTAACCTAAAAGAAAACATATTTCCTATGTTGCCATGGGGTGGTGCAGACCATGTTCTTTGATGCTTTCTTCAGTCACATCTCTGAATAGGGGAGCTTTAGAAGTCAGGATACAAAAATATATAATCTATTGATATACAGTCCTACAGAAATTTCTTTCTATTATAAGAATGTTATGTTTTTGTAGAGATTGAAGATTATTATTTGACTCTAAAAGAAACCACACTGCATATAAGACTGTCAATGAAACACAATATCGAAACGTATTTCCTCCAATTACTTGTTTGTTAAATTATGTTGACTTTATTACACTTGTGAATCGTAGACAAATACTGTCTTGCTAACAGTAAATATTTAGTCTCTGGTCTCACAAATTCAGCATGTGTTTGCACACCTATAGCACAAATGTACTGTTGGTCATTGGAAAGGAGAGCTGGCAAGTTTTAGAAGAAAGGTCTGTAATATAAAAGGTGAACTGCTGATCTGCAGCGATATCAAAAAGAAAAAAAAGCTGGTCAGCAAACTCCCTATGGGAACAGCTGAGCTGAATCTTCCTTTTTAAATATTCATTGGATTCCCCCTCCAGTTATAAGCCCTTTTTTTTCACATTAGGAGTTTCTCATTAGTGCTGCCCTCCAGCAAAGTACGTGAAGAATCAGCTGCACCCGCTACTTAGCCTAATCTCCAGGGCAGAGGGATCAGTAAAATCAGTGTCGTATCCATCAGACATTGTATGGTAAAACACTCGTGATGGATACAGAATTTCAGCATGTAACCAGGAAATTTTAACACAACAGCAAGTGCTATATCCAGTAAGAGACACACGTGCTGTCATTTTCTTTGTTCTTTCAAAGGAAAGAAGGGTTTGCTGCCCATCCAAGGGCTTTTTCTCTTCCAGTTTTCACACCACCTTCACAATATCATACACACTTGATTCAACTGTACACAAGCAGACGAGCTGTGAACCCTCACAGAGATGGCTGCCAGCTGCCAGGGGAGATGTGTGGCAATTACGCTGCCCTGTGACCGAACAGGAAAGATGTGGATGCTGGCGGCATCTCTGACAGGGTTATTTCAAGCAATTCAAATAAAAAAAAGAACACTGTTTTTACTGTTTTTACCTTTCATTTGCTACCTCATCACAACATAACCACTTTCTTGCATGGTTTTTCTATTATCACAACATTAATGTAAACCCATTAACTTTTCATTCAGTCAAAATGTATGGTACTTTGGGTAGTGATACTGGTGAAAGAATCTGTTAGTGATGTCATTTGTATGAAAACAAATGTACAAATGTTTATTTCCATGATGTAGAAAAAAAAAAGCCAGAAGACTTCTCCCAGTCTGGAATCTCTTTAAATCACCATTTTGCCCACAAGATCTCTGTTTCTTTCTTGATTCTTCTAGAACCGTCCCTATCAGTATTTTCTTTTTTTCCTGTGGACAAGGAAACTCACTCAAAAGTTTGACTAGTGAAAGACCTTCACCTCATCTGACTTGCATGTATCAGAACCTGAGATGAGCATTATCACAGCTTCAGCTTTCTGTCTACATAGAAGAAATTTAGTGGCTTCTTGAAGTTATGTTAAATAATAGGTAGTGGCCACATGCAGCCCACAGTTCCTCTGCTCCCAACTCTCTACACAAAGACATGCTTTACGACCAACAGGAGTAATCACATCTTGACTTTTTTTAAAAAAAACACCTCTTCAACATCTTGTCTCAAGACATGAACTCCAGCTGTGCTTATACAGGATATGTTCAAATACCAGGAAGACTGACCACAGAAACAGTCTTTGCTTTAATTAACTTTTTCCTCTGATTTTACATACCACTGTCAGGAAAAGATCATTCTAACCCAGCTCTTTTCTGCATTAAAAACCCCCCTATTTTCTGGATATGACTGGATAATGGCTTGGGAGACCATTTTCTCAAGGTTACTCATTAAAAACTTCTCCACATCACCAGCTGCTGTAAACTATGTGGGGGATTAGATCCTGGCCTAGGAAAAATCATGGATATCTCCTGCAGAATAACCTCTCCTTTTGCATGTCACCTCTCAAAATATGCAAAATGAGCATAGAATGCCAAAACCTCTGCTGTTGTAATGGGCACAGCTCCATGACTTTAATGAGATTTTGCATATTTATGTCAGTAAAAAGTTTGGCTCTCGTTGAGTTTTGCCAGTAGAGGCAGGAAGTCAGGATACTGGGAGCTCTGTTTACTCCAAAGCCACATACAGAGAATGTGGATACTGTAAGGGCTGCTTTGCAAAACACAGGTTAAAAGACAACCGTAACTCAAAGTAAATCAGATACAAGATGCACAGCACAGCCCCTCACAGTATAAATGTACAGTATGCAACACTTCTGCAAAATGCTGATCTGCAAAATTTAGTAACACTGCAGTATTTCCTCATGGCCCTGAAGCAGATCAGGAAAGTATGGTCTACTCTTTACAATCATAGAAGGAGAGGAGGAAGGGAAGGAATGGAATTAATCTCTGCTTTTGAGATATTTCACATTAGCAGCCACTGGACAAGGTGGATCAACAATTTCAATATTCATCCCCTGCTCCTTGCCTCCCAGTTTTGCTTCAAAATTATTTAAAAATCATCTGCCTCAATGTACTTTGAGTCCTTGGGGACCGAGAACAAAGTAAAGTCTATTGCCATCCAGCTCCTATAACACACACTTACTGCTGACTCCTTTCCTTTTCTGGTGGCAGTTGTTGAGATATGAAAACTGCCAGAGGTAATTGGAAGTATGATGTACTGCTGAGCCTCATAGTGATCTAAGAGTAGTTGAGAACATCAGCATCATTGTCTTATTGTCTGTCTCCTGGTCTCTATAATCCCAGCTTTTACTACCTTTGTTTTCATCATGCCAATCAAACACTTGATTGCCCAAGTAATAAATTACCAGATAAATCACTATTTGGAAGCATAGCTCTCTCTTTGACAGTGCCTTATTTCTTGTGACATCGTATCCATATTCTACAGTACTACTATACAAGGTATTGAAGAAATAATATTTGTGATTCTTTGTGATATCATAACAGAAAAAGAACAACATCACCTCTAGAGAGTGCAATGCAATAGTGTAATATACAGATGGATAGAACACTGTATTGCAACAAGGAGAGCTAATTAATGTGAGGAAAACGGGGAGAAGGAAGAGGGCAGTCTGCTTCAAAACTCAGCCTGGTATGAAGAGAAAGCACTTAACTGGCAGCAAAGGTTACAAATGTTAGTATCATAACAGGCCTAGTGGAAGACATTATGGACTTATAGGATGTATGTGTGTGGTACACTGTAAATGCAGTACAGGGAAGTTGAAGTCAAAACATAATTTCAGGGAAATTTAATATCTAGATCTAAATGTACTGCAATAACTGCAATAACTTCAGAATCTTTTAATTTCCTCTGGGGGAACTAATTTTATCTGCTGTATAAAAGGTGTCTCTAACAGTATTTAAAACATTTTTCTTGAATAATTATTAAACCTTCCACAGGTTGACACCAGGGTTGTTTTAAAACCCATTAGGAGAAATATGAGAAGCAGTCCTGAAAGTTAAGTATATAGGTTTTAAAACAAGTCCATGGGATCAGATGCAAGTGCGTGTTTAGTGTACTTTCTGT
The DNA here is from genome assembly GCF_009829145.1 of Chiroxiphia lanceolata. Lineage (NCBI taxonomy): Eukaryota > Metazoa > Chordata > Aves > Passeriformes > Pipridae > Chiroxiphia > Chiroxiphia lanceolata. The sequence continues at coordinate 66,333,965 of NC_045639.1, forward strand.
ACCTGCTACAGCTGACTTGCAAAAAGGCTGCAAAATCTACTGCAAGTTAGAATAATACATCAAAGAGAAACTAAAGATTATTTTGCATCTGAGAATCAGGACACATATGTCTGATAGCATGAAGTGTTACTTGTACTTCTCTAAACACATGGTTTTGTATATCAAATGGATCCATCGACAAACTACTGAGCCTTTTACCTGGTATATTCAGTTTTTTAAACGTACCTGCAGGGAACAGTCTTCAGTTACTAGCCTGAGCATTTGCATAGCTGTGGGAAGTTTGAGTTTTGATCCCCTCAGCTGAGATGGAGTTAAGTCAAGCCCTTTCTGTGGGCCACTGCTTTAAAATGTGTGACTTTATGCAACATGTAGGTCCACCTTTGCAATTTAGAAAGCACTTGAGGTTTTCTGCAAGCACTTGAGGCATGCTAAGATCATATTTAAAAAATTGAGTTCATTGGGGTACTTCGGTGTGGGAATACTTAGCTTTTGAATTTTAAAATGGAGATGGGTATTTAGGCATTTATTTCCATCAACAGAAAATCCCTCTGGGCATGCAGAGAAACAGAACCTAAAGCTACCAAAGAAAAAGCAATTTGATACGTTCAAAAACATGTTTTCATGTCCCAGGATCGTACTCTGAGCATCAGGTTTGTACACATAAACCAATGGATGTTAGATGTCCATGACATTTTAGATATGTAGACAATTAGGTGTGGGTTTCTTGGATTGTTCCATTAAATCTAGTTGTCCCTGGATTGCACTGTTGGTACCTAAAGGGTACCTTGGATTTTATCCTTAGCAATTGACCTACACCTATAACTGAAACACAAATAGCGCATTGATTTTCAATCTAGTGTTTATGTCACCTAATTTATAAGGGAGGTATTTTAGTTGTTTGGTGGTTTCTTTTCTTAAAGAGGAAAATTATGTGTTTCTAGGCTTCACAGTACTTTGCTTTCATCTTGTGATTAAGCTGAGTGCCACATTCTCAGACAGTAATTATAGAGTACACGAGGTTTTGAAATAATCAGAAGCATGTCCAAAAGTAAAGGTTAGGTACCATATTCATCTCTGATTTATGCCTATGCGTCCTCGCTCACTGTGATTCTGAAGGCATGCAGTGAAAGACATATAGGAAGGTTTATTAGAAAATCCTTGTTTTCCAGATCAAAGCCAAAAGAGAATCTTGAAGTAAAATATAGGAAAAACTTGTGTGTGAAACAGTGTGGAAAAGTAGGCTGCCATTTTCAGTCTGTTCCTGGAACCATGATGAGATAATATCAAATATAAAAAAAAAGATGGAGTATAAACTAAAAACTCTGACAGAGTTTAAAGCTACTTGGCAAACAAGGCTGTTGAATGCTTGGAGATTTTTGGTGAAGCTGAGCTCAAGGCAACTGCAATATACGTATATTTTTACCGTTAAACATTAGTATTTTGCTGGGACCAGTGTAATGATTTTTGCCTAAAAGCACCACAAGCACAGTACACTTGGATGTTGGTTTTGCAGAGATGTCATGTGGAAAAAAAAAAAGCTCTAAAACTGATTTTCTACTGAAATGGTCCATGTACTCCCATATCACCACTATAAGAATACCTCAAGATTTCTCATTTGCTGAAGTGACAATTTCAAGAACTCTTGTATTTTCCCCATCAAAAAAGCCTTGATGTACAGCCTGTTGAGTATAAAGTCCCTCAGAATTGACATGAAGGGCTTGATTCTCAGCCAATGTATACACAGGCATAGTTCCCACAGCCTTCAGTCAAAGACATGCTGATGTGTGGTAGGTAGCAATAGTTTAGTGGGTCTCAGTTCTTAAAGGATTTGAACATTTTTTGCTATGTGCCAGCAAGCATTTATGGCCTCACAGGTAGTGCTCCTGCAGGGGATGCTCTTGAGAGAGTGGTCCTGTTTGTTTCTTCTTCAGAAATCAGATTCTAGAAAAAGCTTCCTTTTTTCATCTTCTGATTTTCATTTCTTCAGTCTTCATTCCATACCATGACACACTTTGACCAACGCTGAATAATCCCCTGAGCTGCTTCTGTTTCATCTTTAAACGAAATAGGGTGTTTGGCTGCATTTCAGAAAATTTGTCATTTGATTCAACATTTTAATGCATTACCTCATACTTGCCCTGTTCTCACCATATCTTGGGGCTTGTCACTTAGAAGCTGACTCATATTAAGGCATGAAATGAATTTAAAACGCAGCAGGTATTCCCAGTCACTCCACATGTATCCGAGCAATCAAGGACAACTATGGGAAAAGGTGACATTTATTTATTCCATGCCTGGAAAAAAGCTTGACAGCATTCGAGATTCTATCTCTTCCTTCTTTCAAGCTACATGGGAAAGAGACCTGAATGCTGTTGTAATCTTTATGTGGAAGAGGTCTAAAAATGGACATGACACTCTGTGCTCTCTGAGAGTTCTCCTGATTCACCATTCCTCTCTCTCTCAGTCTAAAAGAATATGGATGATTTCAGCTAACAAATTCCCTGTCAAGGCACAGGCAATGCCCTTGAACTCTCCTGTCTGCTTCCTCATCACACTGTAGCTTTTGATCTCTTACACCAAAGGCCATGCTCATTGCACTGCTAGTGTGAGGGTCTGCATCTACTGGAACTGGTGTTTCATGAGTCTGGCCAGACGAACCTCTGATACGGGCATGTTGGTGGCTTTGCTCAGTCCACTCTTTCTACAAGCTGTGAATGAATCATGCTAAAGAAGCAATTCAGTTTGCTTTCCTCTTCGAGGCTTTTAGTGGGTATAAAATCAGACAGTGTGAGGTTTGTGTGGATTTAAGCTTTATACCATGCAATCTGATCTTAAAAAGTGTTAAAAGCAATATTACATTGTCTAGGCATGTTTCAAAGGATTCTCAAATTCAGATTTTGATGGCAGAAGCACCTGTGAATATTTAGCATAAACCTCATATTCAAATTTCTTGAATTCATAGTTTTCTTCTATTTTTGCTTCTTGTTCAGCTAAAGCAGCTCAGTATTTTCCCATATCACTTTTCAACTATGGAAGATATATATTCTTAACTAGCTCTGATTCTGCTCCTTTATTTCATCGTCTCTAATGCAAACTTCAGGCAAGTAAGGTCTAAAATACACTGAACACTACATAGTGTTACTCTATATTTAAAGACAATGTAAAGAAGCAGTAGGTTTGTTTTAGAACAAGTAGCAATGAAGTATGCAATAATTTCCCAAGACAGACAACTTCAAGTCTCTTAAAAATGTTTCTATTATTCACGTCTCCACTAAACTGGAAGAAGCCTGATCCTTTTGCACCTCTACATAAAAAATCCAGGTTGGATCTTTGGAGAAATCATCACCCTAGGTTTTGTTCACTGCACATAACATTTTGTTCACTGCACATAATATTTTTGTTCACTGCACATAAAAGTCAGAATGTTTTTGTACAATTTGGAAAAATACTGAGTAATAAAAACAGTCCAATATAATAAAATGTGTCACGCAAAAGACAGAGACAGCAATTAGCATTAGTTCACTCAAACCAATGGATACTACATCACTGACTCCATGGACCTTTTATCTTATCTCAAAAGGGAAATCCTTTTAGTCCTACCTGTACACTGGTAAGAGTGGGTGTACTGATAAGCTTGACTACCAGGTAATTGGCTTCTATATCTATTATCCCCAGGATCATGTATTCCACCATCTCCTTTTTCAAAATTGCCAGCAAGTTCTCTTCTCCTGTGGTAATGAACAAGAAGAACTATGTAGAGTTAGGTTTACATGCCAAAATACCCTACCTGTTGAGAGAAATTACCTAGATCTCTCACATTTACACTAGGCAGTTGAAAAGTGCCACCTATAAAGAGATACTGCAAGGAGGTGAAAGCTAACACACCCTATTTGTATAGCAGATATTAGAAGAGCCAGGCTGGCAAAGTAATATGTCAGACTGATACTTCACTTAAGGCATAAATACCACCAAGAAAAACAAATGCAGCTTGAGCAGACTGGATATGTGTTCCACTTTTAGTTTTTTATATAGACATATATATGTACATACAAAATGTTAAATAATAGAGCAGTCTATTACATACATTTATACTTTCCATACACACTGGTAAATGTTGCATGTTGCACACATGATGCAACAGGGTTTTGCCACAGAGGAAGATTGCCAGTATTTGTAAATAAGATGGAATAACAGAGCAGGAGAGTAAGAGCATCACATTTGGGCCTTATTCTGATCCCAGAGGTTCAAAGTATCAGGCTTGTTTAGAGAAAGACTGCACCGAGATAGCTTTTTTGTGACAGGTTGCTCTGCTCCTAGGGTTGATTTCTGAAGCAGGCAGGTTTGCTGCCTTCTATGGGAACCCTGTCAATCAACAGTATTTAATCTTCACCACGTAAAGACTGACAGTACAATACAGCCTGCAGATCAAACCCACAACTTTCAAAAGGTCAAAGCATTCCTCATGCTAGGCTAGGGATTATTATTGTTCTCCATTCAAAAGAAAACAGCTCATTAGTGAGGGTGGGCAAACCTGTAACTTATTTGCATTACAGTAAACTCCAGACATCATGAGATACCACTGTGAAAGGGGATGGAGTGTGACTGAACACAGTATGACTGGAGGTCTTTCAGTGTCTGTAGCTTAAAATGGGATCTAAGTAGGGTTGACTTGTACTGTCAAAGTACCACAAACGGTATTTGAACAGTTTTGAAAGTTTTAAAGAAAACCCTGCTATTTGGAGATTTGTTCATGTTGCTGCATCCTTTCTACATGCCCATAATGTGATGGAAAATAGAGAAGAAAAGGAACATTACTGTCAGTTCCCATCAAAACTTGCTCAGGCTTCCCAAGTCTCCTTCATTTTCCTTCATCACAAGTGTCTTCACACTCTTGTTCAAATAGACCTGGTGATATACGGGCTGCCATACCACAGCAGTAACAGCAGGCTCTCTATAGCACAGGTATCTCAGATCTTACAGATTCAAACACAGAATAACAGACAATTACTTCAGAAGTTAATTCAGAAATCTTAGGTGTTAAATCTTAGCCCCATTAAGTGACTTGAATGGGCATTTACCTGAACAAAGCATCTGAATCATTTCATGTTTTTTCATTAACAGATGTTCACATATACACAGTTCCAGTGGGATTTTATTAGACAACAACCGAATTATTTGTTACAGTGATAATGACATCAAGTGCAAAACTGTAAACACTAAAAAGTCTTCCTTCCCTTTTCTCCCTCTCTTCCTTCCTTGCATCCCTCCCTTCTCTTCTTTTCTTTCTCTCTCTTTTACTCTTTTTCTGTCAGGAAGCAGTAGAAAAATAGCAGAAACAAGGTGGTGAGTAGGCTAATATTTAAGACACTGAATATAAATCATACCACACTTCCCTGTTACACCAACTAACAGAAGAACTCATGAGAAAGAAAATCCCATCTTTCAGATGTGAATTATGACTACATCTATGTTCTTTTACAATAATTTAAGCATGCAGAAAGAGGAATACTTTGGATCTTATTTCTTAAATTTATTTAGGGAGGTATTTTCAAAAAAGCATTTGAGATTAGATGTCCTAATTCCTATGAAAACCACACAGATATATCCTTTACAGGTATTTAAAGTATATCTCAAATTTTTATGCTGCCCAGACAGTGCCTTTAAAACATCAACTGGAAAACATCAATGTAATGGAAAAGTGAGGTTAACATTTCAGAGTGATTTTTCATTTTAACTGTAAAGAGAAAGTTAAAAAAACAAAGACATCAAGCTGCAGTCTTTCTTCAAACAGTAAAAATCCCACCTGAATCTGTTTTTGTTACAACAGGACCTTGACGGTACCTACAAAAGCAGAAAGAAGCAGTAGGCTCAAGAACTGCAGTGGCAATAGGTTATCCTAGCATGGACTATGGATACAACTTAAGGACTCTTGGTGCCTTTGGTTTGCCAGTGCTTTCTTCAATTTCCAACCACAGATCACTGTACTGCTCAGATGTGGCCAAATAGGTTAGCTTTAAAAATGAATGTATGACTATGACTTCAGGCTAATGAGTAAAGTTAGTGTTTCCAGGAACGGAAATGAAATCTTCTACGATTTTAACTGACATACACAGTTCTCTCTTTTGCTTTCTCAGTCCTTTTCTTTGCCAATGACAAAAATTTAGTAACTTATCTTTGAAATACAGCTCCAAGATATTCCAAACTGCAAAAGATCAGTTTCAGCTGAGAAGGCTGGGCAGAGTAAAAAGTGACACCAAAATGAATTTATGCAGGCACTGTACAGCTCTGAAGAACACTGTTTAGCTTCACAGCAAGCGTCTTTGTTTTGCCCAGTAGAAAGCAGAGTATGTACAGACATTTAGCATGACAGAAATAAACTAGAAAATTTGTTCCTGGAAAAAAGTCATGTACAGGAGATGCAACTTTTTCAGTGGAACATATTTCATCTTTGCTTCCACTCCCTTGCTGCATCTCCTGCCTCTTAGAGTGTAAGAAAGGTCTGGTTTCTGACCAGGGTCCCTCTGTCCACATTATTATTATTGTTTATCATTTACATATCAGTTGTGCAGATTTACAAGCTTTAGCAAAACCAGTGAACCGATGAGGGTACATCTGAGCTGATCACAAGTGGTGTTCACCAGGGCTCAGTACTGGGGTCAGTTCTGTTTAATATGTTTATCAGTGATCTGGACAAGGGGATCAAGTGCACCCTCAGTCAGTTTGCAGACAAGACCACGTTGAAAGAAGGTTGTAGTTGTAGTGAGGTGGGGGTTGGTCTCTTCTCCCAAATTACAAGAGATAGGACAAGAGGAAATGGCCTCAAGCTATGCCAGGAGAGGCTTAGATTGGTCATTTGGAAAACCTTCTTCATGGAAAAGGTTGTCAAGCATTGGAACAGGCTGCCCAGGGAAGCAGTGGAGGGATTTAAAAGGTGTGCAGATGTGGCACTAAGGGACATGGTTTAGTGGTGGACTTGGCAGTGCTGGGTCAACGGTTGGACTCAATGATTTTAAAGGTCTTTTCCAACCTTAACAATTCTATGATGCTACAAAAAAACAATACATATTTAACATTGTTAATCTGGGGACTGTTATTTGTTAACTGCTCACTATTTGTTTGGCAGTGTCACCACAATTCATAGAAGGGAATGAATCACTTTTAAAGTGGGAAACTTTCTAGGGAGATAGGCACAAGGAAGATTATCATCTGCAGTGACTATTAGTCCAGTGCTATGGACAAAGCAAAGAAGAGGCAGGTGGAGTTCTGGTTTTGACATGTGAAATAAAGTCACCATATTCAAATGTCCCACTTTTGCAAAAGTGACCCTGTAGAAGGCAACAGTGTAAGACAACCAGGAGAAGGTGTGGAGCTGCCAGCAGGACAGGACCTCTGAACAGCAATCACAGATGGCAGGCACTGTTAGTGAAGCAGACAACAAAGAGAAGTGAAATGGTAGTTAAGGAGATAAGTGGGAAGCCTTGACTTAACTCGGGAAGACTAAAAGGAGAAGCAGAGGGAATTGAGAACTTCATGCAAGGGCCTACATCCTGAACAGAAATAAACATTACCTTTGCATTAAAAAAAATGAGGGGAACAAAAGCATCACACTTTCTTAAAACAACAACAAAAAAAGAGACAATCTGGAGTTTTTTTATTTCCCTTGATGACTACTCAAAGCAAACTAATTCATGACTTTTGAGTTGTAAGCATTGTAGGCCAGAAGGACCAAATGTAGATGCTTAAATTTGAACTAGCTGGTAAGGCATTTTAAAGCTGTTTTTTTAACCTGAATTGTTTAGAATGAGATACTGTGTTTTAAAACAAACATCTTTCCCACTGAATGTTAAGAGAAGAGAGATTCTGTCAGATCACTTGTTTTTGTTATTATCACAATAGGTCTGTGACTAAGACTTCCAGCAAGTCATATAAACAAACATTAAACCATAAGGTGTGCCAGTTAGTTTATGGGCAACATTTCCAGTGAGGTAAAGAACATACTGATGTCGATGAACATGAATTTATGTAAGTGCACAGATTAATGCCATCTTCAGACACTGTCATCTTTTGATAGAGATCCCCTTTCAAAAAACAAACTCCTAACTTCTGTCAGCACTTGAGCTTTTAAAAATGTGAGTCTTCACATTCAGTCTAATCCAATTGTAATATAGATTTAAAAGCAAATTGCCTGTTAAGAATGTTTCAAGATTCAGAAGTCTAACATATGGTTCACACAAACCCTCTCTTTGCTCTTTCTAGAATGATAGGTTTAAGTTTTACATTTTTTACTAATTTTGCAGTGAGACACACACTTGACAGTTAATATACAGAGGAGTTCTCAGTGTTGGAAAAAAAGCTACAGCTTTGCATTTGCTGGCTCAAATTAAAAATCAACAAATAAGCTGCTTTGTAGAAGAGATGGTTTTACATCATGTAATAGGGATTTACCCCTGGGGGGTTACAAATTTAAAAATAAATTAGAGAGAAAATTAAAAGAGGCTTTAGCTGTGCAGTGTCTACCAAAAATACATATATACATGTGCAAAAACCTTTTCACATTCACCTACACAGTGGCAGAGGTACAATAAAAAATCCCAACAGCCATTAAGACAGCAAATTTCCAATTATTTGTGTATGGGCTTGATACACAGGTAGAATAACAGCATTACTAGCCCAGAAAATAAGCATATTGCTTCTCTCTCATCTGCTACACTCTCTCTCTTTTACTTCAGATGACAACTTGCTATTTAGATCAAGATCATCAAAGGAGCTGTGCTCTCCTTACACTTTACAGAGTTTAGCAGAGAGATCTAAATGAGTGCAGGAGACTTGCAAGGGGGAAGCCAGTCTGGGGAGGGAGAGCTGCCAGGCATGCTGGTCCTCCCATGTCTCTCACAGGAGTGCCAGAATGAAGTGCTACATGGTAAAGAAGCAAAAGACACTCAGAAGATGAAGATTATACCAGGATTTATTTATTATCTCTTTTATTTGAAAAAGAATCTTAATTAGGAATCAAGATTACAGGGCAATTGTTTATATTTCATTTTCACCCATTATAGTGACTCTAGCAAATACACCAGTACCTTCACTGGTACCAACATTGTTTCTCTACAGACTTTGTAGTCATCCAGTCCTGCTGCAGGGCCAGAGGAAGGAGGCAAGGGTAATGGTATGTAGGAGGAATACAGATCTCTGTATTACAAAGCCAAAAGTATCACATGGCTGAACAATAAAACTTTGCTTGGCCAAGTTGCTGGTTCAGGAGACTGAAAACCTGCTGTAGAAGGCTTTCAGCTCTCCCCAAAAGCTCAAAAGAACTGTCTCTCTTCTGTGAGACTTTAAATCCTATGACCCAAAATGGTTTCTTATTTCCTCATATCCACCTGTATTACTGATGACTACTTTATGGTAATACTGTTGCCTAAAGGCAAAACATCACCACTGCTTAATTATTTGCACAATAGAGAAACTTCTCTTACAGAATGCTCCTCCAGCGTTGTACCGTGAGGCTGCAGGGCTTCCTGCTGTGTGTGCTGAAGCAAACCTGCAACAGGTGGTGCTGCTGTGAAGGAACTCAGGAGGAGCCAGCAGAAAAACCTCCCCGGGGGCGAGCTACACCATGGCAATTTGTTTTCACATTCTTTAGAAGTAAAACTTACTTACCAGTCACAGTACTTAACAGTATTTATCAGTTTTGAAAGGGTTCTATTTATTTTCATTGTCTGTTTCAACTCTGTAGTCTTCAGCGTTTACCTACTATACTAACATTTATTTGGCTGGCAGTCTGTATATATAAACTTTGATCTCTAGATTATCATAGGAGTAACACAAAATGAAGGTAACGTTTGTACCTCTTCTGTCTGCTACTTCTGTAATTTTATTCCTCCTCTTTTTTGTAATATAGTTAGCCTATTAACACTGCATAACAGCTTTCCAGTTAGTAAATTAAAAGCCCATCTAAAGTGTTTAGACTTGTTATTTCCTTTTAGAGATTTTGCAGATCAGTCTGGTTTGACCCTGGATATAAATCCGAATAGTTGAAGTCAGATCTAAGAATCTGAACATGCATTTTCACAAACCATGAAAGGATTAATTTCTGTTGTCTGGACTTTTATCCAGCCTAACCTCTGTGGTCAAATCTGATTATGTTCATATGTCCTCTTATTTCATAAGATTACTGGTAATATAATTGAGTTTTAGGGGTAAATTACAACTAAAACTACACAAATAAAGTAGTTGGCCATTTTACTCATGCCTCAGTTTCTCTCCTGCCTGCCCACTACATTACATACAGTTTTTCCCTTGGTGGCAGACACAATGCTGGGTGTTACTACCACAGGTTACTGCAAGGAACAGTCCATGTTAAGAATCGTGTAAGACCTGAAGAAAGCTTAGAACAGCGCACTGTTTCAAAAAACAGACCTCTAAACTCCCAGCCCTTTAAAATGTTAAGATAAAAGACACTGTGATGTGTCTAGCACACAATTTTTTCATTTAAGTTGGTTTATCTCGCAGACTAAACTTAGGTAAGCACCTTTCCTAAAATGGCAGACTGTGTCCTGGGAGAAGCACTTGCATCTCTGTAATGCAGAGAGACATGAACACACCGAGAAGCTGGAGCCTTCCCTCAGACATGAGATTTAATTATGTCTTTCTGCATGAAATCTTCAAAATTGATTTCTGTTCTACAGTACTCTCAGATTTAAGTTACTTCCAAGTTTATACTGTAGTCTGCCAGCTTTTGGAGTTAAATCTGACTCACTCTAATAACAACTACTTCAAAACAGGCTGCTGGACAGATTATCATTATAGGTCCTTTCCAACTGAAATCTCTTCTCTTCTCTCTCTTCTCTTCTCTCTTCTCTCTCTTCTCTTCTCTCTCTTCTCTTCTCTTCTCTTCTCTCTCTCTTCTCTTCTCTCTTTCTCTTCTCTTCTCTTCTCTTCTCTCTTCTCCTCTTTCTCTTCTTCTTCTCTTCTCTTCTCTTCTCTTCTCTTCTCTTACATCTCTCTTCTCCTTCTCCGCTCTTTCTCCACCTCTTCTCTCTTCTCTCTCTTCTCTTTTCCTATTCTATTCTAAACTTCAGTCTGTAGCTCCGCATCAGGCTCTTTTTCATTGCTTATCCTATTTTATCTTAGAAAGCTACTTACAGCAATAAAAAGGTTTTCAAACAAAAAAAATCTCATTTTCAAATTGACTAGAGTGTTAGTCAAATTAAGAATCCGTAGATATCTCTGTATATAATTTATAAATGTGAATTTGCATGATAATTTATACTTCCAAGCATCTTGGGCATGTTATCATATTCACATGACTTATTTAAATCAAATAATCTTAAAAGAAATATGTTCATTGTTTAAGGCACAGGAATCAGGCAGGTGCATGAGCTTGCTTTTTTTTTTCCTGCCTTTCATCGACTCATTACAAAAAGTTGGTCCAGCTACCTTCCCACTCTATGACATTTTTTTCCCTGCAGACAGATATGAATAATGAATTATCTACTTGTTATTCATGATTCCTACAAATTTTATTCCCCAAAGCATGAGATTTGACAGAGATAGTAAAAAAAAAAAAAAAGACATAGTGCAAATTATCATTACTATTAACCATCCACAGATAAAGCAGACCCACCTGAAGTTGAATGTCGGCGTTTGTCTTTAAAAGACAGTAAGAAAAGAATAAGGAAGCCAAGGACTGTGTGTCTTTCTCTACTCCCCCCATCAGTAATGTTTGAACACACTGATCCAATTTAAATTTAATCTGGCAGAGAGTACAAAGATAATACTTCCTACAAATTGATTGTGAATAGTTAACTGAGCAGAAGAGAGAAAACCTAACATTGACACCACTAAGTATAGCTTGGAGGTACACACACTTCTTATTAGACACCAGAGTCTGGACTCTGCATCTTCTTATACACCAGCTCATTCAACACAAGGCATAAATCCCTAAGATATCAGGCAGTGCTGGTTCTTGGGGCTCACCAAATTACTACCCAGTAGCAGGGGCTGGTATGAAATACAAGGAAAGACTAAGATGCTAGTAACAGGAAAAGGCTATTGGTGAATAATTGAAAATGGGAGTGTTGTCTCTTGTGGTACATACACAGACAATTCTTATTAGTTTAACAACAAATTAATTAACATTTAAAAGGGTATTTTAAAGATGGGAAGCTGATGCTAAAGAAGAAGAATTAAAACTTCACCTGGAGTCAATAGTGTTAACAAAAAATATGTGAAATCCTAATACCCAGCACTATTTCATGTCATTGCCCAGGGCCAAGAGGAAAGCTGAAGAGTTCAGTATACATTAGGGCTGGCTGGCTTCAGATAAATATGACTTTACAGATGCTCCATGATCTCTAGAGGTATTTCAGTACTCTTCTGTCTTAAAAGTCTGCAAACAAGCACTAAGTCCTCTTGGAGTATCTATTTGTGGTACAGCTATGGGAAGAGTTAGGAGAGTCATCCACCTTCTGGAACTTTCTTCATACCACTGTTCGTGAACTGCAATGAAGTTTGCTAAACTTCCAAATGAAACATTAAATATTATCCCTGGAGGAATATAGAAGCTTTGGGAACTTATCATCATCTTGGTTAAAAGCCTCACATCAGAACAACCACAGATTATTCAAAAAATTATTCAAAAAATGCCACTAATTACACATGAAGCAGAAAACATAGGAGCTGCCACTTGTTAAAGCAATTGTGAGGCCAGTCCAGGTCTCCAAGGTGACCAACAGCAGAGACCCAAGAGAAGCATGCAAGACACACCAACCCATTGTAGCTTCTTCATTGTTGGCCACAGCATGAACACTGTTTCATGCATGGCAGTAATTCCAGTAAACCCAGTTAAGAATAGAGAAAATGCAGGCATGAGCACATAAAAATATGTGAAAAACAATGGCTTCAAATAACACCCAGAGCTGGCGCATTCAGTAACTTGCCCATTTCATAATTCTTTCAGGAGTCATACACACCAGAAATCTTAATGTTGCATCTATAATGATCAAAACTACTCAAAACCCCCACTGTTTATATCCTTTGCAGCATGACTACTGAAGTATGTTACCAAAAGCATAAAATATAACTGAACCATACTAATTAATGGGAGTTAAGTCATTGCATAGGTACTCTGTCAATTAAACACCTATAGGCAATTCTGTGGAACAAACTGGCTATTCATTATCACATAATCTTGAATGAGTTACCCAGAATGACCACTAAGATTTAGACATGAAGCCAGATATATTTTTAGATGATGAGTTGATTGGAGCAGGTGATATTTTGTTGCATACCTGTTCTGTTCCAAAAAAACACAACAGGATCTCAATGTGATGTCTGCAGATTTAGCAGCATTAGGATCAGATAAACAAATCACCCTCATACATCCATATATCTACATAAAGGAGCAAGCGATCTGGGAGGCAACAGGAACGATGGAGAGAAACCCTCCATTCTCTGTAGTCACTGGGCATGCACTTCTTGCCTCTTGAGCTGCCAGAACTGGGCTAAAAACACTTTGCAATGGGGTCAAGTCTGTAGCACTTCTGACAAGAAAAATACAAAATTTCCATGATTCAAACTCTATAAAAAGACAATTCATAGGTTTATGAAGCACCTCTAGCAGGTGCATAGTCAGAGCATCAATTTCTGTGTATTTTTTGCCATCTTTCACAAATATCGTGGTCAGGACCAGCATGTAAGTGCAATCACACCCAGAAAGGTGGCGAGTTGTGAAAGTCGATGCAATACAGTTCAGGCATTGTTTTGGTCTAGATAGAACATTAAACATTAATTAAATGCTCAGTGTGTACTAGTTTACTGTCAGTAAATTGGTCAAAGCAGCTTTGTATCAGGGACTGAACCTCACCTGATCTTGTTTTTGAACAAAATAATGATTGGAATACAAAGCGAAAATCAAGATCTATAGACAAAAGAATGTTGTGTCCCTGTCTAGTGTAGTCTTGAAGTCTGAAAAATACAGAATCTAATTACTGTAGCTGTGCAACTGAAATAATGAGGAGACTGAGAGTGGGACTGATAAGCAGTTAGATGATATGCTAGCAAGATGGAGGTCTGCAGTCCTCTAAAAGTCTGGCAAAAGAGTACCTGCGGTGTGATGTACAAACAGAGACATATTCCATCAGTGCTCTTATAATCTGAATTATGCATCTAGCGCTACTGATGACTGGAAATTGGGCATATGCTTAAGGTATCTAAAGAGTAATTAACTAAAGATAACACGTATTATCTTTCCACAGAGGAAAGTGATAGCTAATAGAAGTGATAGAGAAATCCAGGATCTCATCAAATATATACAATAAAGTGGAGTTTAGATCATCAGCTGAGCTAATGCCAGTGTGCTGCTGCTTAATCAATGAAAGACTAGTATTACACTTGCTACTTGCTATCCTACTGTAATAAGAGAAACTCCAGTAATTCATCCAGAAACTGAAGTGTGCATCTTGGAAAAACTAAACACAGTTTTAGGAAGAGCTGGTTTTAGAGGCAGAATCTGGAGCCAGCACATGAGCTGGTACTTCCCATAAACGTGGTTTGGTGTCCATTGGTGTCCAGTCCCAGAAGAGCAAGCCATTCTGGGAAGGCAAAAAGAGAGCAGTGGGGGAGGCTGCTGGAAGAAGCAGCCAATACTCCCATTTTGGCTTCAAGCAAGATAAATGCAAGTAGATCATAATGATGTATTAAGATAACTCCTGAAATAATCAGCACTCGTTGACTGTCATCTCTGGAAATCTCAGTCACTTTCTGCACACAGTTCTGTAACGTGTGCTACTGACTCATACAGTGCTCAGCAGGGTGCGCTGAAACTCCCACTTCTCCTCACCAAGAGTTCAAGAGAATGTGCACCTGAAAACACTGATGAGAAGTATGAAAACTTGACAAAGCAGCTGTGAGTAATGACTGCTCCTCTCTTAATCCCAGCTAATTGCCACAAAGCTTTAAACATCTCCAGCAATAAAAAAGCAGTGATATTCGCAATGAGCAACCTTACTATAAAAAAGTGGTTCCTTCAAATGAATCCTGATTTGTAAGCAAATTGCTGAATACCTCACGGGCATTTATCTGACCATCTTGCCTGTGTTTTACAGGTATTGACACAGTAGCCTTTCCACTCCATTGGAAAGAACCTAACTAGAAATATGCCAGATTCATTTATAGGAGAGGAAATATTAACTTATTAGGAAGATATTCTGGCTGATAACTGCAACACTGATTTCTATAATGTGAAACTGAAGGGCTAGAATAAGAGGAACTTGCATCATGTGCAATTAACATGCAAGCAGAAATTCATCAGCTGATGAAGTAGCCAAACATTAATGCATGAATTATGACCACATATCACAAATACAGGATCTCCCCTTACACATCCAGCTGGTTAGTTACATCCTAACAAAACATTTACCATCTTGCCATCTGTAATTTTATTCAGGAGGACATCTTCCTATGTTTGCAAGCATGCATATCTGACTCAGACACTCCTGATATCCTTTGACATTAACCAAATTTTGCAAGAGCCATCATTTTTCTCCCTTTTCCCCATTCCGCAGTTGTAGCCTAGGGGCAGTTCTGTCATGCAACAACTGTTCAGCACATGAAAGAAGGGAGTCACTGTATCTTCCTAGCACAAATTGCTGATAAAAGCAACAGAGCACCAAGGACTCCACACAGAGAGCATTTTTTATATTCTATGTGAGATTGTTGTACTGATGCATCCAGTGCTGAGCAATGCATTGGCACAATGCTTCAAGAATAGGAAACCATCCCAAAAGTAGCGGTCACCTTACCAATCCCGTCTCTCAGAAAAACTCATCAGCATAGGCAGAATAAAGCTATATTACACAAGATCAGGCAGCCAGAAAGCCAGAAAGTCTGTCTGAACTTCTCAGAGAAAAGTTGTTACAGTGTGGAAGACTCAAACTTCATCATAAAGACCATGATGTTTAAGTATGAAATCTTGTTTGTCAGTAACAGTAAAACATCTTCTGTGAGAAAAGTAGAATAATAAGCTTTCAGGAAATATAGTTCATAAAATAACTCCCATAAAACACTGGGTGGCATCTAACATCAAGAAAACCTTCTTGTAAAAAAAGCCTAGATGAAATTTTTTTATGGAAGACAATTCATAGGTGATGAACTTGCACATGAATGTGATGGTAAAAGGAGGTGGCAGGTGCTATTGAGCCCTGAATTATAGAAGGGAAAGCTGAGGGTTCAAACAAGAAAGAAGGTGCAACTGAACATCCCATAACTATTCCCATTCTTTGATACTTAAATACACATTCACAAATTTTTTAAATTATGACCTTAATTTCCTGCAGCCTTGTGCCCAGTCAGGGTAATCTGGTTCAGGATGATTTATACCTGCTTTGTCCAGTGTGGCAATGGCTCCACAAAGTGCACAACAGCAGAGAGTCAAGACTCTGTGATGTGGGAGCAGCACTGGGTGCTTCAAGCTTACATCTTCTATAGTGAAATGTATTTCTGTGTGAAGGCTCAGCCCTTTCAGCCACCTTTAGCACTGACAGTAAGACATTATTATATAAAAATAAGCAGAGGTTTCAGATGAAATTTGTGCAGGGTAGCCCTGGTAAGTTAGATCCTTTGGGAAGTTCATACAGTTGTGAAAAAATTGTGAAAATCAGGCTGAGCTCTTATGAAATTCTGAAGAAGAAATTAATGTTTGATGGCATAAAATTCAACATGCCAGACGGATGGCAAAGGAAGAGGGAGAGAATGAAAGTAGCATTTGGACATATGCATTCATCTGTTAAAGCAGATGCAGTACCTGTATAGGAAAGGTTGCTTATCTACTTTGCTAGAGGTGACATTAGGCTTATGGAAGAAGTAGAAACATCCTATAAAGACGTGGGAGCCACTACAATTTATAGGCTGGTCATGAGATCTCTACCGATCCCCCAGCAAGTACTGTTGCTCACTATAACCACAAGCGCACCAGTAGAAGTTCAAAAAGCCGTTCTTTTTATTTTGTTTTCCTTCCCTCCATTTCTCTCCCTCACCCTTAAGATTTCATGGAAAACCACAGCAGCCTTTCCATGGTCTTACGGAATGGATCGATTTATCATTCTGCTCTTTACCATCTTCCATGTTGTCCTAGTTAGAACAACTGGGACCGATTCATCACTGGATGGGTGTAGCCCAAAACTGTGTATTCTATAGCCTTCCATGCCATTTTCCCAGAAACTGTTGTCAGTAGAGGCCTGCGAGGTGGGGGGGGAATGTTCCTGAGCACCCTCAGACCCTTTTATGGAATGAACATCCTCATACCCTTTTATGGAATTCCCTGCTCTGAGGGAAGGACTAAACACCCTTTTGTGGAATTCCCTGCTCTGAGGGGAGGACTGAACATTCCTGCCTGAACTGGAGAGTATATAAACCTGGAGTTTCGAACCTTTTTACCACTCATGGGATCCAGAGGAGGACTGCAGCTCACTGCTCTCAGCTAGACTGCAGCTCACCGCTCTCAGCCGGGCTGAGACCACCACCCTCGCTGGACTGCAGTCACACTGTTGGCCGGACTGCAGCAGTTCTCCCACAGCAGGTTTTTCCCCTCTCCCTTTGCTTTGGACTCAAGGGGGGACCCAGGCAGCACCGCTTTGTTTGTGCCCCGGGTGCTGGGTTGTACATTTGGGCTTTGTGGTTAGGGCCGGTTGCTTGTCCGTGTGGTCGTACTTATTGTATTATTTTATTAAATTGTTATTCTGACTTGTAATCTCACTTTTGAGTTGGGTTGGTTTCCCCTGCTGGTTAACTTTTAAACCAGTACATTTTTGGCGCCCAGCGTGGGGCAGAGAGAGAGAAATCAGAATCACAATTTCATTTTAAGCATTTGTCTATTTGGATATAGAAACTCCCTGATCACCATGTTGTTTGATGCATTCACGTGGATGTTGTATTGAGCCTGTTCATATTTCCACAGATGGGGAACTATTTGCCTGTTTTGATGCTCTCTTTAAAACCAGGGAGGGGATCCAAATTGCTTTATTAGTGTACTATATTTATGTCATCATAACATCAGAAGCAATGAGTTTCATTGTAAATGTGTATTCAGTCCTGTTTGCCTGTCCTGGTTTGGGTTGCTACCTCTGGGGCTCATTAAAAATCGCACCCAGCCCTTTGGGGGAACAGGGGGGAATGGTTGTTTCCAGCCTCTCACCTCCTTCTTCCCCTTCAGACCTGCTACACCGTTTTTGAAAGTATTGAGTTCCCTTTTGATGTTAAGGACAGTATAATGTTATTGTTAGTGTTGCTTTGTCTGCTCTGTACTGTCTACACCATGTTTAGGGTCAGAACAGGGCCTTCTAGGGAGGTTGTTTGGACGCCTACCCTGGGAGCAGATAATGCTGAGTGGCACGGGAAGTGGGAGGACATCAGCAGTATTTGGAGAAGTTTTCTCCTCCAATGATCTGGAAATTCACCCTGAACAACTGCAGGATCCTGTTAGCAGATAAGACTGGTGAAGGGAAAATGCTCTGGCAGCTCCAGAGATGGCCAGCTCACAGCAACCTGCTGGGCCCTGGCCACTGCCTACCGGACACTACTTGACATGGTACAGTGCTGTCAGGGGGAGGAGAGAAGGAGCAAATCCACAGGCACCACGTCCACCCAAACCACAGTGAGTCAGAGGGAGAAAGAAATGAATCAACCGGCACCGTGTCCACACAAACCATCGAGGAGCCAGAAGAACAACCCAAACCAATAGCAGCGCCCCTGTCCAGAAAAGGAAATCAAAGACTAAATCAGTCCGTATAGCAAATGATGATGAAGAGGCAGGACCTGCACATCCACTTTTAAACCAGCACACATGTAAGTAGTAACACACACATATTCTCAGTAATTTCAGCCTGGCAATATTCAACATTTGCATAGATCTTTGCTACTCCTAAGTGAGCTAGAAGACAACTCCAATGGGATGATTTAGGTCTTTTGTGTGAGGTTAATAACGATTTGTTTCAGTTTTAGGCATATAGATTTAGCTTTGTTTTCTAGATAGAAATAAGCAACAAGCCTTTTTTAGTTCGAAACAAGGAACTCATCAGTGCTGTCTTGTGTTGTGACAGCAAAAGACTACAGAGCTCTCCTGACAACCTCTCTCTGTTTTGGTCTCTCCTTATGCCTTGATCTATTTAATGTTGCTGAAAAGGAATGCATGATATTTAGGCATAAAAATACACAATTCCTCCTTTAGGAGATGATGTTGGATGGAATGGGCTAGTACAATTCATCCGTATGATACATATCTCACCTTTACAATTGTATCCAACATAGATATCATCCTGAAAAAATAACTTTAAACAAACAAAGAAGCAGACAAAATCCTCCAATATTTAGGTTCAGGAAAGCATATGCTAACAGATGAACAAGCTGTACATAAACATGTGTTTTGCAACCCAGATTTATGTCCTAGAACTTACATGCCACACAGATGATATCATATGCATATATTCCCTTGTACACTATCTTAGTCAAGATATTGAACTATATAGGCTCATCTACCACCAAATGCTGGGTTTCTTAAATGCACAAGATCAATAATAACTATTCACGTCTGCTGTGATCTGTCTTACACATCTCCTCTAAAAAATTCTCGCTTCAAAATAAATGACTGCATTTATAATTGCTTACTAGTTTACATAATTTTCAAATAGGAAAGGCTAATAAATCTCCCTGGGATTCAGACTTCTGCATCAATTTTGCCAGTCAAAAAGCAATAAAATTTACTTAGACAAAATGAACATTTTTATGAA
The DNA here is from genome assembly GCF_009829145.1 of Chiroxiphia lanceolata. Classification (NCBI taxonomy): domain Eukaryota; kingdom Metazoa; phylum Chordata; class Aves; order Passeriformes; family Pipridae; genus Chiroxiphia; species Chiroxiphia lanceolata. Next base: position 66,353,749 of record NC_045639.1, read on the forward strand.
AATTGATTAGTACCTCCACTGAGAAGAATATGTAAACCTTTTTGCACTAGAATTGTGATATATTTGTTTACAAGTTTGAGGTTTCATTTTGATTTCTAGTTAGTTAATTTTTTATGGGTTTATCATTTACATACTTTTTAATCATTTCATAGAGGTCAGGGGAAGCAATGCAAACTGATGGACTCATGGTTTGATACCTGTGACATAAAACCTATCAATAGGACAGTTGAAATACTTAGTATTTTTATCAATAATTTTTAAAAAATAAATCCTACAATAAACAGAGACTGATTTCACAAAGAAAATAAGCTTCTCTCAAGACGTATCAAAATAAACTAAAATGAAATAAAATAATATTGCAACTAATCATTACTCATGACATACAGAGTATATTCTGAGATGTAGCTTTACGTTCTCAGCTTTGAAGCTTTGTTGCTTCAAACCTTCAGCCTTCCAGGATGCAGTCCTCTGTCAGAGGAAATGGCTAAGGTGGATGGATGGATGGGAGGCTTCACCTGGGCAGGAATGATATAATTCACACATTATTCTTTATCAACTTAGATATCATATCTTTTACCTATTGCAACTACAGTGTTAGGTAAAGAATTTAGACTAAATATTGGAAAGGATCCTCTTTTGAAAGAGGGTTTGATACCAACAGGCCTTTAACAGCTCTTGCAATAAGAGTATTTTGGGAGCTGGAATCATACATGCAGATGTTTCCAAGTGTTGGTTTGATCTGCAGTCTGGAAAATTCCAGCATTCAAATGCAAAATACCCCTGAAATCAATACACTCTCTCCTTCTTTTTCCCATTCATCTTGCACAGTATTCTCCCCCTTTGTACTTTTTTCCCTACATGCCCACTGCAGCTTTACCTTTGCCTTTCCAAACTATTTTGCTAGATTCAAATGTGAATGTGTCCCACATTCACATGCCTCGCCTGCAGCAAATTGAGGTTAGCACCTTCCACTATGCTGCCATTTGACTGCTTAGCAAACAGCACCAACCTTGAGCCAGGTTTTTTACCTTCTGTGTCAGGAGCTGGCACATGCCTTTATGGTCATGCTAATGAAATTAACAGATTTACCTGCCTCCAACAGAAAAAGAGAGCTGTCTACACCAGCTTCTACAAGAAAAGCAGAATCCCTCCTTGCTTCTGAAAGGGAAAAGCAGCCATCAAACTTCTTATTCAAGGGACTAACGGCACGAATTCCTCCTGGTAGAGTGCACACCATACACTCACATGGTTTCATGCAAATATTTATTTTTCTTCTAGTCCCCTCTAAAATAATTTAGATCTGATTGCCTCATTCTGCAATAAGAAAGCAGGAATTATGCTGAACTCTAGTGGTATTAACACTAAGTATGTATCCCACACAATGTGATTATTTCATTTGATCCCCTACATGCTGTACAGGTACACACAAAAAACAAGAGTGATACGGGCACAGTTATTCATCCAAAAAACAAGCACAACCTGCTTCAATTTCAGTACTTCCATAATTCCACTCTCACCTAGTGAATCTGAATAGTTTAATTTCTGCCTTTTTCTTTTCCTTCCAAAGAAAAGGCTGTACCAGAGCTGTATCTTCTCTTGATCAGTGCTCATCTGAATAGCTGCAGTCGGGACAGGGAGGAACGGGTGTGTAAGTACCTCTGTGTACATGCACCTATGGCTTAGCACAAGCATACTGCTGGTGAGGGAGCTCTTCACACATAAAGCTGAGGGTGTCTTCACATTTGTTCCTTTTCTAGCCTCCTGCAAGAACATTCATGTACTTCTGTAGCACACGTCCGTGCAGCCCAGAAGAGACAGACCATACTCAGTATCCCTTCCTTAATTCTTCCTGTTGCTGCTCCCTCCTGCTCTCTTTTCTGTCCTCATGCCATGCAGTTGATCCTCTCTCTTCTGACACTTGACAAAAATCCAGGACCCTTACCAAAAATAAAGAGAAAAATAAAGTTTTCCAGCCAGCAGAAGTCAAGTGGATGTAACTCTGAGCAACCTTGATCTAACTTAAGATGTCCTTGCTCATTGAGGGGCGTTGGACTGGATGACCCTTAAAGGTCCATTCTGACCAAAACTATTCTAATTCTTTGATTCTAATGACTCAGCTACTCATAATATCCTCAGCACCTGGAACACTGCAAAGGGTCTGTCTAGCTCAGTCACCCCTATCTTACTCACCAATGCTGCTGCTCTTGAAAGACAGAGAAAAGATAACTCTCAGCCCCAGCAATAAAAATTAGGATTTTGGTATGTAATTTAAAGATCTGCTCTACTGATACATGTGTTTACACTCATCTCACTGCAAAACACCAGTAGGTCCTTCAGAGCAAGATACAAGACTGGACAATATCCCTTCCATCACGAGTCTGCCCCCTCCCTTGTCTGTAGAAGAGAAAATATACGCTGAGAAAGAAACTGCAAGACTAAGGAGTTGCAGTTGCGACTGGACTTAGGAACATCAAGGGGGAGGGAAAACTCCTGCATAACCATGGGAGCACCCAATGCTAACCCAGCATGCCTTCAGTGTTTTCATTCTTTGCATTTCTACTTCAGTAAAAGTTAGTGAGTTTTCCTTTTCTCTTAATTGCTGTTTCACGCTGTAGTATGAAAACCTGGAAACCTGAGGTTTCACACATAAACTTTATTTAGATGGGAGTGAAAGGAGGTGAAGGATAGCATCTGTGATCTGAAAGGTGACTGGAGTGGTAATTATACAGAGAGAATTGCAGAACTACATTTTAAACACCAGAGCATATTTGTACTACTATCTTCAGCTGAACCACACTAAAGCTTCATCATATGAGATGAATGCAAGCTTTCCTATCTAACTACCTGTGTTTTGAAACTGTGCTTTTCTTGAGGCCAGTCTGGACATGAGGAAATTGAGCAAAGGGGAGCCCAAATTCCCAGGCTTCTAGTTCAAAAACTTAAGATTGCTTGTTATATGGGTCTGAGAAACCTTGATTGGGAAAATGTATGTAATGAAATGTCCTGCTAGGTGAATTTCTCACCTCACCTGTCTTCTAATATTTGAAAAAAAGATTTCAATTTTCCCTTTTGCGTCTCCTTGCACAACAGCTGTCCCTGTGGAAATGTGTCCCTCCTGACTTTCATCAGTGGCCATCAACCTGAAGCGTTTCACATCTCACCCAGGGTTTGAAAGGTTTTCTTCTATCTTCTGTAACAGGTGGAGCTTCTGATACCAAGTTGTCAGCCTAGTGCGCAGTCTGACAAGTGTTTGCCTGCCTACTGGCGCTGCCTGGCTCCATGCCCTGCAAGACAACCTCTCCTGTTGACTACCCTACCCACCCCTCCCTGATTTTATTTATGACACCTCAGAAAATGCCCTAGTTCTCATATGTGTGTTTAATTCCTCCTCCTTTGACAAAGAAGGTCGCTCATGAGCACTCACACTGGTGTTCCCTGAGCTCTCATTTCTCATCCACCTCCATGCCTAGCACTCCAACATAAGCAGAGACTGAGAAAGGGAAGAAGCGCCTTCCCTTCAGCAATGCCTTGCTATGCCTGCCCTATAGTTTTACCTTCTATGTACCTCCTTGACCATCAGCCTAAGCACCAAGGTGCAATTTATATGAACTATTGTAATTTATTCATGAGCTGCCATGTTAGCTGCTCATTAGAGCTCTAACCATAACAGTCATATTAGTTAGAAAAGATTGTGATGAGTCTGTTAGCTTCCCTTAATAACCTCTTTCCAAAACAGCAGTGATAGTGCTCTATAGAAAAACCTTTTGTACTTCAACTTCTCATCAACTCTATCAGTCCTAAGAGCATTAGCCAAGGTTTAAGCAGTTTCATCATCTCTATTACATTCATTTACATGCTACTGGGCTTGACATTGATAATAAGGGCTTATTCAGCATACTTCATTTTTTTGATCTGGTAAATTTACTACAGGCTTTATTCTTAAGTTATTACCTTTTTTTTTTTCCCATGAATTGCCTTTTTTTTTCTTGTAGCTTACAGCAGCACAGATTTTTGAATGTAAAACATTGATCTTTAAGTTATTACACTTACTGCTCTGGTTACCTTGACCAAAGACCTCCTCTCCAATAATGAAGGGCCTTCTGTTTTCTTCGGAGGTGGTATGAAAGATATTGTACATAGGCACCATTTACTGGATCACAGACATCAATCATATTTCTAGTGTTCTGTCTATTATCACCAAACAAAGACAGAAAACTGGCAGTTGGACCAGAAAGATCCCAGCTCATGCTTTCCCACTGAGATTCGCACCCATGTATGGTCCAATTTAGCAGCACTGTCCAATTTAGCACATGAACTCACCATGACACATGGGTACCCCCCTGAAAAACGTTCATCTGAACACTCAGAAAAGTTTGTGATGCTTGTTGTTTACCAGCTGCCTTCATTAGGCAGGTGGGCTCATGCTGTGGCCATCACCAGTACTTGGGAGTACTAAAGGCAGTTGTTTAGGCTCTGGTTTAGGCATATGGCTGATCTTTACTTCTCTTCTCAAAATAAATAACCTGGTAACTATGCAGAAGACAGCAGCTTCCCTTTGTGTTTTATGGAAAACAAACTTATTTTAATATCACTGTAATTATCGTAAAACCTTTCTATAAAATGCACACCAGTGCATTTATTAAGACAGGCCATTTACCTAGATAAATCAGCAAAATTAAAATGCTAGCTTTTACTGAATAAATATATACAGAAACAATGAGCCTAGGCAGGGTATTCATTATTTTTTCTGCTATTAGCCTGCAGTGCCATGTGTGTGACCAAGAAGTGACTTCTGGCCTTCTGCAGGACACTGTATTAATTTGTCCGAGTTTTAAGACCACAGAATCAGCACTACTGTCTGCTCCCCATCTTTCAAGAACATGGCTCTTGCAAAGCAGAAGTGGAGCAGAGCTGCCAGATGTTATGCTGAGCAGAAAACCTGCTGTCTCATGACTGGATTCAACAGAGTGCTTGGCCATGACACAAGCATATGATCGGTCAAGTATGCAGCTAACAAGAAGCCACATATTTTCAAATACCACCAGCACCATTTTACCCATGAATGGCTGGAAGACAAGTATAATTAGGTACATATACAAGCAACCATGATAATTACCGTCTCTATACTACACTTTTTGCAGATCTTGCAATGCAGCTAAGGATTTCTTAACTGAATAACTTCCCAATGCCCTTAACAGCAATTAAAGGAATACCAAGATTAATGGCAGCTAAAAAACACACTTAATCTCATCCAAGCAGAAGTGGCCTTTCTCCAGAGCTGAAGCATTCAGCAGAGTAATGTTGCCCATGACAGTAAAGGTGCATGCTCCCTTTCAGTATGCTATGTGCAGGACTGTGTGAATATGGATTAACGGCAAGTCGTGATAATTTAACATTTATTTTACAAAAATCCTGCTCCGGTTTCCCTGAGGTGTTCTGATGGATGCTGTGCTGCAGCTGGGTAGTAGCTTACTCACTTACAAAGTAATTTTACTGGTGCTTGGCAGACTATTCAGGGCAAAGGCAGAAGTGAATACTACCTTTTTCGGTTTCCCCTAATAGGCTGTATATGTAGCCTGGATTAAATGCACAGCACACTGATGTTTGTTGGATAAATATGGGGAGTGGTCTAACACAAGACCAAGAGTCCTCACACTGGTGTTCTGACACTTGTATCACGAAATGTGTGTGGGGAGGGGAAGTAGGCTTTTGAGGCACCTTCATCCTCTTTATCTAGGTATGTTTGAAGAAAATAGGAAAGTGATCCCACACTGGTTACATGCTAGAATATAAAACTGAATGGGGGAGAAAATTATCTAGCCTTTATTTTCTCTTTTACAGACAAGAATTAAAATACATCTAGAATACTTCACATTTGGAATGGTCCTGCTAAAAAAATAAAGGCAAACTAATTGCATCTGCTAGGTCAACCTTCCCACCCCCCATTGCTGAAAATCACCAACCTAAATATCACTTGTTTGTATCGGTTCTCACAGAAGGCAAACCGTATGTTACATTCCCAGTGTCCATACACTTCTGCAGCCTCTAAATAGCTGACTCCCCAATAGCTGTTGGCCGGATTTTGGTTGTCTTCCAGGACTGAAAGGCAGAGGGTAGGGGGTGTCCTGCTGCTACTCTCATTTAGAAAACGGAGAGGTTGTCTGGCTGCCAACTTGTCAGTGCAAATAAGTTCCCTCCGAGACCTTATCAGATGAATCTCAATGTGAAAACTTTTTACATATGAATTGCTTTGCAAGGAAGGCTTGAATTTTTTTAGAACAAATAAGGAAAAAACAAAATAAGGAAGTGAAAAATTAAAGAACCTGCACAGAAAGCCCACTTCAAAGGGACAAAAGTCCACATGGCTTCTTTCTCCTGTTCTCTTTATTTTTTCACAATTGGCTTGCCAGCATCTACATGCTGCTCCCCTAACTCTAGTGGGCTTAGTCACCACAAGCCTCATCAGTGTACGATTAATTACTCCTGTTAATGAAAGCTGAAAGGCTGAAGGACTACAGTGCCCAGCAGATCGGTAATGGAAGATCTTACTCTCATCTGTGCCAGAAGTCCACCAACAGGCTAGTTAAGCAAAGACAAGAACAGCTCATAGCTATCAGATTTTCAGCAGCCTAGGCAGAATGGCCAGCTGAACGGAGTGTCAGTCTGCAGGAGATATGCTTATCCTGGAGAATCACTAGCACTGTAAATGGTAGCCAGGACTGTGGTTATATTAAATCAATATTGCTAGTTACATTATTAATATTAATCTAAGATATAAACAACGAGTCTTCTTATGGTCCTGCCAGAGACAGCTTGAGTAATCACACCAAAGCATTTCATTTCAGTTCCTCTCAAATTCCCATCTGTAAAACAAATAATATTTCCAACCATCCTCTTATGCAAGCTTGTCTCTCTGGGCAGGCTCCTTGGCCGCCTCATATTACATACCTACAGCCTTGTGGAGACTGATACCTCTAGAAGCCACTGTCATGTTACAGATTAAGAGACATAGCATGGAAAGGTCACACAGCTTGCGCTGAAGCTCTAGGGTAAAAGTGCAAAAGGATAGATTGGAGTACTTTGGATAAATTTTTTGTATTCAAATCTGCTGACTCTGAAAAGCGCTGTTCACCGCCACCAAAAAGAGCTGTTGAGACAGACAGTGAAATGCTATTAGCTCTCTTTGGGATTCACAGAGCTGAGGGAATGCAATGCAAAGACGGTGACAATGACATAGAGTTGTCAAAAACAAACCATGCAGGACCACACTTACTTCGGTCTCAGGGAAGGAGTGTTATGGGCGAGAGAGAGGCACCAGGTGTCACATTTACAGATCTCAGTGGCTCCTGCTATCTTTACACACTCTCCTACCACTCTTCCAACACCTGCCTTTGGCACTGCTGCAGGGAGGGGGACAGGGAAGGCATGGGAGAAGGGGCTACAGCCCATGCTAAACTCTAACTCAGTGCAGTATGCCCAGCCTCACTCACTTCATGTTTTGTGGCTTCTTCATTAATGCTTGAAGAACACGGACCTTCAAATAGATACTCTAGGTACACAAACCAATTAAACTACTTGCAGTAGTTGAATCAGAGCACTCTGAAGCAAGATCAGGCCATTAGAGAATGAAAATCAATAGTCACAAGACTGAATATATATATGTGTGTGTATATATATATATATATATCGCCAATATATATGCATAATCTCACCAATATATACATGTTATATCTCACAAATATATAATTTGGATTGCATTACCCAGCCTTTGTCAGAATACAGTCATTCTGATTAAGAGTTAAGTGAACAAAATGATTGAGGACTGATGGGGGACAGGTCCACCTACCATGAACACTTGCGTGAGAGAGCAGGTAATGCTGCTGAGTTCCGTCGGATGGTTTGTCTCTTGTTAGAGAACTCAAAATAACAGTGGGTCAAATTAGTGAAAGCACATGTAACACTTCCTTTGTGTGAACAGAAGGGGGCTTGAAAAGGTCTAACAAAGAAGGGTCTAACAATTTCATGTTAAAAACAACCAAAAAAAATGAGTAAAGGAGAAATCTCAGGAATATTTAACAGGAATAATTAACAGCAAAGAGGGTAGGCCTCAGCTAAGGTTGTAGCTAAACCTATGGTTGAATTGCAGAATCACAGAATGGGTAAGGTTGGAAGGGGACCATAGTGGGTACATCTGGTCTAATCTCCCTGCTCAAGCAGGGTCTTCCTAGAGCACATTGCACAGGATTGCATCTCGATGGGTCTTGAGTGATATTCTGACCTGGAGACAGGTATGTATGAAAAAAGTAGATGACGAGTACAATTAAAACACAGAAATGCCAACTCAGCACATACATCCTATTTCTGCCAACAGTATTTTAAGCATCCCAGAATAGTACTGAAGCCTAAACTTCTAGTTTAAGTGCATTAGAAGTTATGCACTTGCTTAAATGTCTTGCTGAATTGAGATGAGCTCATGAATTGTGATCTCAGAATATAATACTGAAGGACATGGAACTTTAAGCCTAGGCAGTCATAGAGAAATCATGTTCTTTATGCTCTTGACAAATTCCTGTACCACATTCATTCTGTCTTCCTAAGTACAGCTCTGTGATAACAGAAAAATAAAAAGCAGGACCACAGATGCTGGGACCGTTTCCTTTCACTCAGTGCACATCAGTCTTTCGGGTGCAGTAATTCAGATTACTCTCCTGGATGGATGGCAAGCCAGGTGAAGTGACACTGGCTAGGCAGATGGACACTAGGTGACGTAGTACCCAGCCCTGATTGCAGTATGGTGCCCTGTCCTAAGCTGTCTGACAGCTCAGTAGTATCACAGCATTGGTACTTGTAGGGTGGACATGGATTTTCTTGTGCATCTCTAAATAGCTTACTGCGTAGCAAATAAATATTAACCTTTAAGTAAGAACTAATACTTAGTAATAATAATAAGGCTCTTGAATTTCACAACTGATTGAAAGTCTCTAACCTATACTGAAATAAAACATCAAGCCAGATTTTAGCACTGTTACAACTTTGAAACACAAAATCTGTGTATGGAAGAACCAAGGTTGACAAGTTACTATATAGGGAGCAAAGTCTCTCATTGCTACATAAAAAATCAACTTTGCTTTAAACTCAAAGCAGTAAAAGTGGTTTTTGTTCTATCTAGTATGTTTCATTCTCTGGATATATTGCCATTTTATTTTTCTATTTGATCTTCACTCCCCTTTTATGGCTAGCTTATTACTTCTTAGTGGTTTATGCTAATTTCTTAAATTCTATTTTACTAGGGTAATAGTTTAATAGTTTTTCAAGAAGCTAGTGATTGACACAGATCATAAGGCAGTAGGAACTCAGCTTTCCATGGAAGTCATATGCTCACACTGACTTACACCACGGTGGGGAAATGGCCAATCAGAATCAAGCTTAGATAGCACTGGATAGCAGTAACTCTACAATAATGCCTGTTGATGGTGATAATTAGAGTTCTCTGGGAAAGGTGTCTATGATTTAAGGATTTGTGATCTCATTGTGCTTTCTTAGCCATAAATTATTAAGAATTTGTAGAGAAAGAAAACGTGAGAAAAGGGACAGTTTTGATGGGTTACTGCTACTTTCTTTACTATGAGCGATCCTGCCCATTAAAATAGATTTGAGCTGAACAGAAATAAGCAAGGTGATGTCTATAACACAATAATTGCTAGCATGGCATCTACTAAGACTTCATAAATCCATATGTAAAAGATCTAAATCTAAAGAAAGATTACTTTTCATTACTCTCCTAACATGACACTTTCAATGGCTAATTATTTTCAACGTTTGCTATAAGCATCACACAGAATTTATGTTACTGCTTTAAGCCAAGACTCTCACAAACACATATGGCAAGCTTTTATATGTTACTACATCTCATCTGCAGGCCAGGATGAGTAAGAATAAAGCTTTCAGAAACAGCTATTGATGTGGGGTGCTAAGGCACTCAAAAATAAAGAGCCTGAATACTTGCAGGTCAGTAAAAAAAAGTCTGGTCACTAATACAATTAAGTTGAACAAAAAAGGCCTGGGTGCAGGATCTAACTTCAACATCAGCTGGAAAGTCTCAGCAATTAAATGATTCCACATCAGACAGGGTCAGACTGTTCCTAGTCTCTCTAAGAGGGAGAATGGACTTCCTTTCTTTGGGGGGCTTCTATAAAGGACATGTGGGAGATGCAGGACTGATTTCTTACCCTGGGAAAGAGAGCAGGAATGAGAAGGGCTGTAGTACACCTACACCTGATTTGACGTTATGGGTCTGGTATTCCAACACATAGTGGGGACCACTAACGGGGAAAACACTTGGACACTGTCTTCATAGGTGGGTGACTCCCAGTGCAAAGGCTGTGACACAAGGATACATCACCCTTCAGCAAACAGCACCATAACCTGGTGCTGCCCAAACATGGCTGCTTACATTGCTGTCCACCCCTGCTGTCACTCAGGCTCAGGCAAGACTCTCACCACTTCTGAGACACGACAGCAGCAAAGCAAAGAGAAGACATCTGTTTCCTTTGAGAGGTATTGGCTAGAGAGCTAGAAAGGAAGAAAGCAGCGAGTAGCAGCTGAAACACCTTCACATCAGGACATCAGCTAGCAGCCAGCTGGATTCAGCTCTGGTTTTGCGAGTGGACCTCCCCACAGTTGTTCCATCTGTACTTATTTGACTGCCCATTTGGCTAACCCAGCATTGCTGCCCAGACTTGCTTCCCATCAGTGAGGCCCCACAGTACTGTGTTGTGAAAGTAATTTGAATTTACTGAATTAAACCAAATTACAATGCAGATACCAGAAGAGAAGGACTCAGCACCAGTCTTATTTCCACTGTTAACTTATTTTTTTTAATCAGTTTGCTTTGGTCCTACCTGTAGGTGTAACTATTTAGATACATCTACAAATGCTGGTACAGACTTTTCAGCCAGCCCTTTAAGACCTAAAGGATTATTCCAACATAATAAAATCCTCCTTTCTCCATAGAAAATTACAACCTTTTACAGTGGCTTACACCATAAGCCACTGTAATTGAAGTACAGGAGCAAGCTGGACTAGATCGGCTTTATTTTTGCTGTTTTCTATCGAGACAAACAACAGAACCAGAGACAGATTTTGCAGCTAAGGACTAATGTAATTTCTCCACAGGTTCTTTTGTTCTGTTCAGTGCTGTGTTTCCTTAACCTATATTAAATTGTTTGACAGACTTCTGACTTCTTTTAGTGGTGTCTGCAACAACTGCTACCCAGATCAAAATTCTCCTAGCAGAGCATCTCTATACTCTGTGTGAGCATTCAATCCATTCTCCAGGTCATAATGACAGCATATCATCAGTTCTAGGATTCTAAATCAGGTAAGTTTCTGAAATTAGAGAAACCTTATAAATGTCCTGCATTAAACATCAGTGGTGAAATCCAGCAAGTATTGTGCAGTTTTCCCCTCCAACATCTCCTTGTTATTCCCAACCTGGAATGCTATGATAGGTGATAGCCAAATTGATCTCCTGTGGGACTGCAGTCTTTAATTGGGAATGGAAGCGATTTCCTTCATGGCTGTTCTCGGAGGAGAGAAAGCCCCAATTCAACTTTTGTTTTTCCCTGAGGATGCACAAAGAGAAGGGAGCCAGGCTAAACAACAATAGCTTCAATCAGCCACACATGCACAAAACAAAGGGAATTTTTTTTGCTGCACAGCCAGAAGAGGAGGGGTCTGACTGGCATTCAGACTTTGCAGTATCTCACTGTGGGAGAGAGGTCTTCTGCAGTCCTTACTCTCCTAGGGTGCTTGTTATTGACAGCGCTTTCGACTGACTGGAAGAGAATAAAAGTATCCCCCTCGGTAATACCGTTCACTTCTCCCACTTGCTGTTCCCCCTCTCTGTGCCTCATCCAGAGCACATGTGCAGCTGACACCGAGCGAATACGTGACCTCCTCTGAATATGCATAAATGCTAAGGATTGTCTGTTTTTTTGCCCTGCTGCCATGGCTGACTGAAGCAATAGCTTGGCCAGCATTTTGCTGATGAAAGAATGCATTAGTTGCAACTGTTAGCCCGCAGATTGTCAACTTCTAAGTCTGGCATCCAGACTCGTATTTAGTCTCACAAGCAATTTAGAAAGCACATAGTTAAAACTGATGAGACATTGATGATTTAAATAATGTGCAACCTGCTTTTATTTTCTTACAACAGTTGAGAGATACATCAGTGTGCTGAGCATGGAGTAGATAGTAGGGATGAGAAGATTCATGTTACCAAATTATTTTTTAGAATTTAGTTCTGTAGTGCTTGGCCGTCAGAGTTTGCATGACTGAAGTATGTTGGATGTAAACGCAGATTAATGAACAGGCTTTATTCCCACTGGAGCTATGTGAATGCAATACTGTTAACTTCTGTAGGTTATACACAGGAAAAGGTGGATTCACCATCTCTATCCTTTAAAATCAAAATGGGGGGGGTCCTTGCAATGATAAGGGTAAACATAATTAACTTTTGCTCATGATTGTTGAGCACGATGCTCTTTTGTTGCTTTCTGCTTTTTAGCACATATCTGAAAGCATTTTCTTTATCCATGAAAAGTTTAAGATTCACTTTTTAGTTTTAACAGAAATTGATTGGTATTTTATTTAGACTTTAAGACCAGAATATTCAAAATAAACATAAACCCAATTAAAATACCAGAAGAAACAGTATTGCAGAACATGGAGATAGGTCTGCCGAGGCATGTTTGCTCTTCTGCTGGTGATTTTTGGGAGGAAGACAAAGAAAATTAATACCGCCATTGTCTGATGAGTGCATTTACATGGGATTTGCTTCAAGCACCTTATAAAACAGAAGTAAGATTTCAATTAATCACGGACAAAATTTTAAGAAATCAGTAAGTCAAAGAAGGATTTGGGAATGTCACTGTACATTCATGATTCATACTCTGCCTTCCTTGTAGGATAAAGTAATTTTTAATTCATCTTTATATTGTCCTCCTCCCACTTTCATCAGTGAAATTCCTACATTTCTTATATTCCTTCCATCTGTCCTTGTATTCCTGCTAGTAAACTCACACTGTCTGTTGGCCACTGACTCCTTGGCTGTTTCAGCTGGAATAATGCTTCCAGACTGTAACCACCAATGCCACCAACAGAGAGCTGCGACAACTTCAATCTTCTTGGGCCTGTGATACTTAACATTTCTACAAGTCTCCTGTAAATACTACCAAACACCTAATTCTCATCTGATACAAATAACTGTTGCTGAATTAGGGTAAGTTTTGATTTATACTACATAATTCATATCTGTCTTTAAGTCCTGAACACAAATCTTCCTGTAAGCAGCCAGAATAATAACAAAATTTTCTTCCACAAAAGGTTAAAAAAAGTAATTTAGGTTTCCATTATAGCTTGATTGTCATTACTGTTGAATCAAAGTCTTGGAGCTTTTGTACTAAGAAGGTAGTTTAAGAGAGTCAAATACAAGGATATTACAGCCCACAGCAGCAAAGAAGGATCAGAAATCATCTCTGGTCAGTATTATTGCTAATAACTTACTCATGTCCTAAAGAAATTAATAGTTAGCTTCCCAGTAAGAGAAAGTAGATGCAGGTAGAAAGTAGGCAGATGGAGAAAGGGAGGAAAAGAGGCAAAAAAGAGTATTTATAAGGACTTGTGTCAAGAAATAGAGGTAAGGAATTGATCAACACATAGATTTTTTAGTGAGCCTTCAGCAAACCTGCTACTATACACGACTAGATAAGGTGAAAAACAGCTGGAAAAAATCCCAAGTTTGCTTGGTCTACTAATTGGAAAAAATCCCAAGTTTGGTTGGTCTACTAACAGGACAGTGAAAGAGGAGTGACTGGCACAGTTTTGTTCTGCAGAAAGAAGTGAGGATCTGGTTCTGCTGTGACCCCAAGAAACATTTGTGCTCCTAGAGTCAGCATTGCAAGGTCCAGATTAGATGCCTCAAATGTTAGCCATCACTTCTGAAAGACTTGGGAGCTTGGAAAAAAGAAAAAAACAACCCCTTAATAAAATTAAATTAAAAGTAATAGTCAAAATCTTCACTGATAGAAGTGTTCATTACCAAGGCTAAAAGTTATTGAAAACTTCAATAGAGAATTCAGTATGTAATCTGCTTTAACTGTTAAGCTGCCTTAGAAATCTGTATGGCATAGCAGTCATGTAGCATTTCAACTGCTTTGTGGCAAATAAAAGTGTTAGTGTGGAGTTCTGTAAATAATCCTTGAGAACTGATAAGAAATTAAATAATTCATGCTTTCTTCCATTGTTAGATATGTAACCCAAGGGCATGCATAGCTGCATAGTGTAAGACTCGAAATAGCCTAATAATACACATTCACACATGAGAAACAACAGTGTAATTTTGAAAAATATTGAAAGGGACTTTAAAAGAATTGCAGTTTGAAACATTTGAGAAAAATAACCAGTTCCTAAAACATTTCACTGCTGATGACCAATATTTCTTTCTAAAATGCTGTATGCACAAACCCATCCCTTAATCTACTTACAGTATTTTATATTTTCCTCAACATACAGTTTTTGGTATCAATAAATTTTGCTTTTTCTGGAACCTCCATCAAAACCTGAACCTAAGCAGTAATTAACTTCATACACCAATATTTGAAAATATGGATTACATGTGTGCTAAAAGTTAAAACCTCTCATCAGCCAAAAGGCAGCCAAAACATCTTATTCTTAGAATTATTTTTAAAATTTGTTTAGTTGATTTGGCTTTTTAAGATCAGCTGTGTGGTATTTGAGAACTTCAAACGCCTGACAAATTGGAAAAATCCAGTACCATAAGCACAACAGAAATACAAATCCTGTTTCCTCTGGTTACAAATAAGAGTTATTGCATGCATGAATTACATCCTGAAGTTTGTAAGAGAAACAGAAATAAGCACTGCTTTCCTAGAAATTATGAACTTTGAGAGCATTGAGAATGACTACTAACATATCAGTAAATTTACTGTATAGTAAGACCTTTTTTCAGGTGATATAAACTTTATTCAAACCTAAATACCTTTGAACTGACACAGAGCTAGAGTTTGTTTTTCAATTCCTATTTTAATTAAAGAACTCAATGAAATACAGAGAAGTGAAAAACAATTTGTATTTTTAGCAAAAAAATTTGAAAAGTAATCTAATAAACAATACAAGCCAACCAGATCTATAAAATACTTCTTCTTCTATACAGCTGCAAAGGAAATTTTGATTTTCATCAGAAGATGAAGGAGCTGCTATTTAGCACAAAACCTGCTTACATCTTCAAGTGCAATTTTTCATTTAAATTGTTTCTAGCTAATTTTATTCAAACTCACAGCAGTAAATAAAACAGGTGAAAAGAAGTAACTCTGCCTTCAAAAATCAGTATGTGCAAATTGGTCTTGTAATTAGTGTTAACAGGACAAAAAAAAAAAAAGATTGGCTGAAGCTGATTTTTAAATCAAGGGTCAAGTCTATTTGTTGCCCAGTGACAAAACAGAATCACAGAATATGCCAAGTTGGAAGGGACCCACAAGGATCATCAAGTCCAACTCCTGGCCCTGCAGAGCACCATCCCCACGAGTCACACCATGTGCCTGAGAACATTTTCCAAATGCTTCTTGAACTCTGTCAGGCATGGTGCTGTGACCACTTCCCTGGGGAGCCTGTTCCACTGCCCAATCCTTACAGGACAACTGTGATCACTTTTATGATGAACATATGTCTAAGCCAAAACTCTTCAGTAATCGCTGTGGACAGAGCAACTACAGAAAAGTGGTATCAGAAACAGCTTTTAACGAGGCTGTTAAAAACCCTAACCAAACCAACCAAACCAATTTAAGGCTCTTCCCCCCCCCCCCCCCCTTACCTAAAGGGGAGAGTTTTCTCTACTAAACAGGTGATTAATGGACCTGCCACTAGAAGGTGAAGGACGTATTTTGGTAAGGGATATGTAAAACCAGGCCTGGTCCCAGCCTTGGGTCGTCTTTCCTGCTTCCACACTGAAGGACCCTGCTCATATATACATCAGATAGAAGATGAAGCTGCTGCTTGATAAGGGTAACCTTACCTGATTCCAGACTTCATGAGGGAATAAAAGTGCAAGCAATAGGAAAGATAGAACAATACTAAAGTAGGCATGGGACAGATTGTATTGCAAGGAAGGCATCTTCTTCCTGTGCTGGGAAGCAATAGATACGGGTAACAAAGTACTGGGAAGCTCTTTTAATGTGGAAGTTCTGGATTCAAACCTATACTGCCTTAAAGCCCTCTTATTGAACGCTATTTTGCCTGCGTGGTGTTACATGTTTTATAGCTCAGGATGTGAAGGACTATATTGTGCATGATTTTCTTACATTACATTACATAAATCTGCACTAACACAGAAGTCAAAGTGTTTCACAGTATTATTTGAATAGGCTTCTTTGTATTTCAGATATACTTGCATTCTCTGTCTGTTAGATTATGAAATAATAATTTATTTCTGAATAAGGTAGTTCCAGTTTCTTGGTCAAACAAACACTTTTAGCATCCATTACCAAAAAAAAAGCACTTACTTTTAAAAAATTTAGTATTTATCTGTTGGTGGGCAACATTTCTTAGATGCCTATGATCTAAATTTTAAATGGGGATAGCAATTTTTATTGCATTCATCTCAGAGAGCCTTAACTGATGAGACAGCTGTGAATGGAACCTTTCCACAGAACCTTATGTTGAGCCAAGTACACCCAATAAGCCACCACACAGATGAACAGAAAATGCCTTTTCTCTGTGCTCATAAAAATTCATAGTATATTAAGCAGCTATTCTACAACCAAACTCCAAAAAGAAGCTGCCAAACTGCAAACCCCTAATAATCCTAAAGGGAAGTTTCAGAATATTCTTTGCAATGCAAATATGGATGAACCATAAGTCAATAGCAACTGTCTTTTGGAGTCTGTCCCTTCCTCATTGTAACTATATCACACCTGGTTCAATACAGCAAATGCTTTCACAGGATACCTGTCTGAGAAACATAGCTGGCTTTAATAAGCATTTTGTCTTGGAAAACTTAAATGGGCTGCTCTATTTTGCTCTTCATTTAATTTCCTCTCCTACATTACTTTTTATCTCTCAGCTTAGAGTATCTGCATCCCATAAGAACATCTTGGTAGAAGTGACTGTCTCTCTCTCAACCACAATTTGTTGACTTTTGTATTAGAGCACATCAAGAAACTCCCCAAGATATGCTTAAAAGCAATTAGGGTATTGGCTATATTGGGAGGCCCTCAGGGTTTACAAGCTCTCTTAGCATGAGACCAATTTATGGATGCTTAAGTTGTAATGAAGCAGAAAATCTATAGAAAAATAAATAATCTAAAAATATTTAAGCCTCTGAAGCATGCTTCAAGATGAGAAAATTTCTGACATATTTTCCAAGTAGCAGAGTACTCTATGATCTAATAATAGGCTTGTTTTTTAAAATTAAACTATCCCATGTAAAAGCCAAAAAGCAGGACTATATTAAGAGAAAACAGCAAGGGACTAATCCCTCTATCCAGCACAGAACCCACACTTCTTAAGAGCTGCAAAACTCTAGGTAACAGAGATGAAGGCCAAAATTTGATCTTTAAACAAGCTGTCCAACAAAATCTCATTAAATCCTCAGGCACTGAAAGAGCTTGAATAGTAGACATCACTGTAAAGGAAGAAATGGTGCTAACTGCAAGTATCCAGGAAATACAATGAAGTCAGAAGTTCAACTTTCCATTACAAATTCTGCTGTGATAATACTGGTTATGATGCTCAGAACAACAGCAACATTGTGGGCACACATATTTATGTTTTGAATTTGGCTTTCTAAGTTTTTTTGATACAAGAAACAAATCATGCTGTTGTTTTTTTTCTGGGACAGTCCTGAGGGGTTTGTGTTAGAAACTGCTAAATAAATGGCCAAAGATGAAAGTCAACTGCTGTGGAGGGATGGTGCTGTCACCTGAACTGCAGATGGGGGTGCTGTTCAGGGTTGGTGTAACAGACTGGGTAATTTTCTGCTTCTTACCGTCCACTTTGTTTAAAACATGCTTTTAATTTCCTTTCAAACTGAGTGATCAGTAGTGACTTCTTTTTCCTCCCTAATGCATTTAGATTATTAAAGTGGGAAGAATGCCCAAGACTGATACACAGTCATTCTAGGCCACTTAATGAAATTTCATTTTATTCTGGTTGAATGATGAATACTGACCAATTTGCTTGCAGTTAGCTCCTGGCCTATTTCACTCCTTTCAAATACCTGCTCACTAGCACAGCGAGTCTTCTTTTGGCTATCAACACTACAAGGAAATATTCCATTTTCTTCTTGTGAACACCCTGTTCTCACCAGAGTTAAACAACAGAATTGATGTTGGACTAGCTGACTTGCACTAGAGAACCAGAAACAGCAGGAAATATTGTTAGGTGGTGGTGTACGATCTTAGAGATGTGGAATGATGCACAGTAGGAGTAGCCATCCAGACCCCTCTCCACAGGGCACAGAACAAATCTAGCAACACATTGCAAAGCCAGTTGGACTATGCTTTCCTTAAATGTGGGACATTTCTCCTTTCTACTCAAGCAGGTACTTTAAAAACAAAATGCATCTTCTTCAAAATGTTGCCCTATTTATAGACTAAAATTAATTCTATAAACCGGTACAAAACACAGGGCAATAAGAAGCTCATTTGTATAATCTACTATTGAGAACACTGTAATACACCTTTGATTTGCAGAAATGGTCCCCAAACTCTTTGAATCCACTTCTTTCTTGCTGTTTATTGCCTAGTTTACACCTGTACTAGCACAAAAGTGAGCAGAGTCAGATTACAGAACGTGAGAGAAGAATGTGAGTTTTACAATATTATTTTACATTAGAAAACCCTCTAAGGAGAGCGTGGAAATAAGTACTCAAGGAGAGGAAAAGCTGTAGGATCCCTTACTTTTGTTCACAAATAGCACTCACCAGAGAGACTAAAATGCTAGGGTTTATACAGCGCCCTTAAGCATTATTACTTATTATCATTTATATGATTACAAGTTGTGTTCACGGCAATAAAATAAGGCTAAGCTTGGGTAGTACTAATAGCCAACTAATTACACTGCTATAAAATGTTTATAGGTGGTATAAATTTCAACATTATTACTACCATGGCATGACACTCACATGCATTGTCTAAAGGAAGGTGTTAGAAGGCCAACCTCCATGTGAGCTATTTTGGCTCTAATTCATACGCAGTTAGTGAAGACAACAGGATATAGGACCGCTCCTATTCGGCTGTAGGGCCAACTTAAGTCAAGTCTAATCCTGCAGCTACAGTAGGAAAGCATTATTACTCTGGATTCCTGTTCAGAGATGGAAAGTATCAAATAGGTTTTTCTCATTTTTATGGTCATTTAAAATTCCACCAGTGTTCCTTCACCTGTGCCCAATCTTGTCAGACATCAAGAGCAACCTGAGATATTCAACTGGAAAATTAAAAGTTCTCTAATCATCTACTTCGTGAATTTCCTCTTATTAATAAAGAGGCGTGACCCTACTTTTATCTAGACTTGGAAATGGCAGAAGATCCACTTGGGCAGGATACACACTAGCTTTAATGATGTTGCTTTGTAGAATACTTCACAGGTTCTTGGTCATATTACAGATAAATTTAGAAATGTAAGAATGATGCTATTTGGTGTTAGCAAATAAAGAAATCTTCCTGAAGATTATTGCAGCTCCTTGAGTAGAAGTAGGCAGTTGAAGGGAAAATATCATGGAACTGAATCTCCAAATTTCTATAGCGTGTAAGAAAGAAGGATCTGGATTCATTCAACACTGTTCTACCTCCTGTATCAAAACAGACCTGCAAAAAGTGAAAAAGTGGATAGTTGCTGTTTCATCAGTAGGAGAAGGAATCTTCTAAAAAGCTAGCCAGAGTTGCCAGCGGGGCATTTGAACCAAGCAGAAAGTGTGAAATGGAGACACAGGGTGCCTCTCGATCAGGTGGCTTATCTTGCATGTTACCACAGCCATTGAGCTTTCTAATGTGATGGATTTAACAAGGCAACTGGGAACAGCAGGGAAGGGGGAGCTGCTCACTTACTGGAGCCAGAAGACGAAAGGCAGTCTGCCAAAGCCAGACAGAAAAATATTGATGGTGATCATTCAGAATCAGGAAATGAGGATTCACTATTACTGGAAGGAACACACTGCCACATACTGTTGCAGAGTGGGAGGGTGAGATGGTAAAATCATTACAGCTGGTTTTAGAATGAACAACTGGGGCCACTGCTGGGGCATCAGGCCACCAAGTCTGAAAGAAATCTTTTAAACTTGATTGGAAGTGCATATGATCCAGGACATAGCCGCACCTTGCAAGACTAAAGCTGCAAGACCTATAGGGTCTTCTGATACTGGATTCCAGCTGGAGTGCTGTGTGACCCATAGTAGTCACTTAGGAAATCATAACTGGTTCAGTATGTTCCAAGGAGTTTGTTTTACAAGATGACTGTGAAAAGTGGCAAATAGCATCTTATCCTCCTTCATATTCTGTACCTGCTGCTAGCAGACTTTCTTTCTTTAACAAGCGGAGGGAGCAGATAGCCATCATAACAACACATAAGCAGGCTGTGTGCTTTTGGTGGCATAGGACACCTTTGCACTCAGTGAAGGCTCTATACTTCATTATACTTCTAAAGCTTGAACCATGGGCAAACTGCATGCATTAGGCATAACATAAGGAGCACTGTTCAGTCTTTTCACTGGTTTGTCATTATTTTATCTTCCTCTGGCCAAAAAGAGCACAGGCAAGTGTAGTCTCCTCTTCAGAGTAGCAACTAATGAACCTATCAATCAAGTATGCACCATTCTCAGTACAGCCAACCACAGACATTCAAAAATTTCTTTGAATGAGATATCTCATTCAAAATTTGAGAGAGAGCTTACCGAATCTCATTATGCTGAACATACTAAACTTGGTGTTAAAAGAAGAAATCGAGATTCCGTGTTTGAATACTTTTCTTTACCACCATGTAAGAAACATACTTAAAAAACTCAGAGGAGGTATTTTCAGTTGACAAAATTAAATTAGGTTTTTCATAAAAATGCAGGCATGTATTTATGATCATGAATCTCTTTACAACAGTGTTCTATAAAAGTTGGCAGCACCATTTTGTACAAAGCACAATATCTGGCAGTTCGCTTCACTGCCTCTGATGATTTTCTTTCCTCTCCACAGCAGAGAAACAAGACTAAGATTATACTTTAAACAACTTGTTCAGTGTTAAACACTGAATCAAAGCTAGAAATAGGATTTTGACACTTTAAATGTGTTGTGTAATGTATTTGAACATATGGGGTCTAGAATAAAATAGCTTTTAAAGGCACTCATCTACCAGAGTAATGGATGGATGGACAGATAGATAATCTGTGTGCTTCTGATGTGATTTACTGCCTTGCAGGAACCTGTGCTGTACAGCACTGAATCTGCAAATTCCCCAAGACTCTCTGCTTGACTGAACTCTAGCCACAAGGGGCATACCTTTCAAACATAACTTCATTGGTTTTATTTCCATGGCAGCAGCTATGAAAAGGTTATCCTGCTCAAATAAACTGCACCAGTATTTGTGATGAAATGTTTAATCATCAAATCCCTAAAAGATACTAATCATATTTACTATAATTCAAAAAGACAGAAATGCAAATTTGTCTGCATTACAAGAACATATCGCTCAAAAGCTTATCAGAATCATCTCTGATAATCTCTGATTAATAAAATGCTTGACTTCAAAATAAATCAAATCCTTTTGAAATTTCATTCAACTTCTGTCTGTATTTTAGACATGGATGTAGTCCATTACTGACATAGTGAAAATGCAACTCTCTGGTAGAAAAAAATCTTGTTCTAAAATGCAGGTACTTTTCCTCTTTCTATTTCTCTATAGTACATATTTGTCCTCTATACTTTTGATTGTTTCAGACAAAGGCCCTGAGAAATGACCTCATGACTTGGTCTTATTGTATCATTTCTTTTGATAACAGCATGCCTTATACCACCCACTACTGCTGCTTTGATGTTCATTTCATTTCTTCTCCTAAAAATAGTAACTAAGTTTTATCCACATGAAACTGTATTAGAATAAAAATTGTTCCTAACATGTTAACATGCAGTACGTGCAAAAGAAACTAATGCCTGACTCGGAATCAAATGCATCATTTGAGGATACTTTCTAAGATGTAATCAGTTGAGAAGCATTTTCCATCTACAGGTTATATTTGGAATAAATTATAAAAATGCTTATAGGATAAGACAGGTAAGCAGGGAGTGGAGCCTAACACAAACAAAAGGACTCTGTAAACAAAGGAAATCAGAAACAAGAAGAGAAATGAAGCTTTGGATGGCACTGATAGTAGCATGAGCAGCATAAAGATTATTTTGGTATGACAGGAAGAAATGGAATCAGTAGGGAATTCCTCTGATCACTGATGCAACACAGGGCTCTCAAATTACACAGAGGATGAGAACTGCTGTTCTCCAGGCATGCTGACTCACTCAGCTTTCTGCAAGCCTACATCAGTGTTTTGGTCTCAGCTCCCATGGCTCATTACAGCTTTGTTTTCTTGATTTACATGTCTGTTTGTCTGTTCAGGCAAACTCTTCACAGATTTCTTTGTATGCAATTTCCATAATTTTCCAGAAGGCTACAGGAAGATAATATTGTATTTATGTTCTCAACTTAAAATAAAAAATCAGTTTGTGCTGCACTTTGCTTTTTGCCAGGTTCAACCAAATCCTAAACCTAAAGTCCGCGTTCAAACTTGTGGCCATGTCTATTTCAGCCTTCTTAATTTCATTTTGTCTTTTCAACTGGAACTGGACAAGGTCAAAAGACAATTTTTCTCTGTACAATTTTTCCCTGAGGGAGTCAAGGAGTTAGAAAGACGTGCCATCAACTCTTGTCCTTAAACCAAGCTACTGCCAAAATCCCACAAATCTGCAGTTTGGATAGGGTTGGTCTGACCAAACCTGACTGTCCAAACAGCCAGCTACCATGTAACAATCTGGAGACTGTGCCATCAGCAAATTCAGGCATCCAGAGCACAAACTATCACAGCCTGTGCCTGCTTGTTGGGTCTGACAGAGGCAAGTCACAGATGCATCATGGAATCAGATTTCTAATTCCACATGCTGGAACCAAAATCCTTTTTGCTCCTCTTCGTCATCTCACCACTGGAAACAGGGCAGTTCAGAGCATTTACAAGACATGATCACTGAGCAATGTCACTTTGTGACTCCAGTACCATCCTAAGTTGGGAAAACCAGTTCTTCAGAAAATAGTCCTTGAGAAACTGTTTCATTTAAGTGCTCCTGTCTGCACTCCCTTTCCACAGCAGTTCCCTTACAGAGTCCTTTTGTCAACGAAACCAACAAAACCAGAGTTCCAGCAGTGATATTTCAAATCCTTTCTGCAGTGACACACGGCTAATTGAGTATCACTTTCCCATGCTGGGAACTTGACAGCTAGAGGGGAAGAATGACCTTAAGCAGGTCTTGAGGAGGTATCTGGACAGTATTGGTGGAAACACTTCTGTGTTTTCTTTACTCAGAAGAAAATGCTGACTGCAATCTTTGGGATGCCTCTTTTGTGACTGCAGCTCTGCCACACACCTATTGGCTTGGTGCCTAGGGCATAGCAAATGGTCCAATACAGCAAAAATAAGCCTCTTGTTAAGGATGCTCCTGGCATGCAAGGGTAGTTTTAAAGTGAATATATGTGTTTCCTGAGCTTCCTCACCTTGCGGATGTCTGACAACTTTCCTTAAAACTCCTTCTCTGACCATGTTTCCCTGGAACTTCACCAAACACAGTTTCTCATGTTAATATTTTCCTTATGTACTCTTTTAATACCAGTTTTTAAAAATAGTTAGTGATTGCTGATATGGTGGTTCAACTGTGTCACAAAGTGTCCTCTGCAAGTTTAATTTAGGAGGTCTTTTTATTTTTTATGATCATATACATATCACTAGTTAACATAATTTTGGAAAAAAGCAAAGAAAAACCCCTTCTCACTATCATTTAAAGCTCTGAAATACTTACTATCAGTGTACCTATTAGAATACTTATTGTCCTTGCTTTGAAGTTAGCAAAGTTAATAGGTAACAAAATTAATTTGTAATGAAGAAATTTAGTTTACTAAATTCTATGAAGGGGAATACTTTATTTCTGAATGCCACTTTGCAGCTAAATTATTGATATGGGATATGATTTTCAATTGAAAATCACTATCAGTAATTGGTTCATAACTCTTTGCTGGAGATATAAATTTTGGCTTCTACAACTAATTAATTCCAACCTAATAAATAGTAAGCTTTGTCTGTGAGACTGCAAAAGGCAATGACAAACATCACTGTTATTGATCCTATCACCTGCTACTTCCTTAATTCTATAGCTTTTTAGACCTGCCAATAATGTCTCTCTCAATACCCAGCTTTTCATGAAAAATTCTTCTTCTTTTAAATGTTGCTTGCATCTATAACCAATTTGTCAAGTCCAATAAATACTACTTTGTATGCAACAAATTAAATCCGTAAAACATTAAACAGAACTCAAGAAAGTACAAAATAAAAGCAACAGTGCAAAATAGTAATAATATGATATATAAATTTTTTTGGAAGAAACAAGCAGTTTATCTCTCAGTATTGTCATTAACAGAAGATAGACTGTTCCCTCACCAAAGTAGGATTGATGGAAATTATGGAAATAAACAAAAGCTTCATCAAATGCATGCAAAGAAATGCCTCTGTAATGCATATGATGGGGACCGCTGACAATTAATTTCCATTTTTATAAAACTTCAAAATATTAAGAATTAAGAAGATGACATTTTGTCGATTACTGACAAAATCTGAAATATTGAACTAAAAAACCCAAGTCTTTTATGAAAAAACTGAGAAGGAAAGTTGATAGAATCTGACAATTCGCAGTAAGCAGCTACCAATAAGGAATAAGTTGCTGCTGTACTATCAGGTGGGCATGTAACAGAAATTGAAGGCAACTGTGAAACTTTTAAGTATAAAGATCCTGTGTAAATTTGAAAGATGTGATTTTCTTTCTTGTGTCAGTTGCCTTGTGTTTATTGGACTGTTTAACTTGGAATTTCAGGTGCACATACTTATTAACATCTATTTAAACGCTTGTTGTCTACAGATGCTGAGAGATAACTATTGATAGAAAGCTCTTTGCACTTGTCTACACAAGTTCATTGACACAGCACCTCTACATTTTAGACACTCTTCCCATGGAGAGGGCTATGACTCTCTTCACTGCTTGACAAATGAAACAAGCACCTTGCTTTTAAATCAAAAATGTTTTTCACAGAGATGATTTTAAAGAAAAAACTAATCAGTCATAAATATGACGTCTTCAGGCAGCTTTAGGCATGGATACAATCTTTACAGACAGAGACAATGAAATACAACCTATATATGAAATGAGTCAGCTCTGCTAGAAATGTTTCTACCGGCAAGGCACAGTTATGTTGCAATTCTTTCACAGACACTCTGGGAGCTCTTCCTTGCAATCATCCACTTCTGTTAATAGAAATGTAAACATATATGAGAGGAAGTAGTTATGTATACATGCCTAAACTTCCGTGTTGCCTTGTATCTTATATTTATCTCAGTGGGTTGCATAATGAAAAGGTGAGTGTGCTCTCTATTTTGAAAAAGGATCCTATTCAACAGTCATTATATTATTGGGAAAAAATACTATTGTAAATACCACAGTCATTTGTCTTCTTAAAGGCAGGTTGTTCTGAGATATGACTTGAATTCTCTCGCCTTGAAACAGCTACACATTTCTTTTCTGCAGTGTGCCATTTCCGTTAAAGAAAAAAGAACCCTACTTTCTTTTTTATTGATTTTATTTTGTTCCATACTTCAGAGATACATTCTTCTGATTAAAACACACTCTTTCATGTTTTCTAAGCAAATAACAATAGAAGAAACAAACACATTCAAAATCCTCCCTAATTAAAAGTGGCTGTATTCCCACATTTCTGCTACCTCATTCATGAGAGAAAAAGCAGGTGGGTTTGAGTGCGCAGGATCTCACACCATCATGCACTGTAGATCCACAAGCATTCCCAAGTGTTATTATCTATGCAATTGTAGCGTTACAACTGCTGTGTGTGAGAAAAGTTTCTGTTCCATAACTTCCAGTGATTATTACTTTCCTTATACATCCTCAAGAGAGTACTTTCCCACAAAGAGAGGCAGTCTGGGTAGGTATAGGAAAATACCACTGGGAAGAGGAACATGTCACTTGGGACATGACAGTGATATATGCCAATCATGCTATCATCTAAACAGGAACTAAAATATCAGGACATTGTGCTTTTTGATACAACGTGCTTGTCCCTTGACATGATTTCTCCACTTTGCCCACCTGAATGCTGTGGTTCCTCATGCACCAGCATTCAGGACTGCACCACCAGGGTAGGACCATTTCCAGCCTCCACTTAAGGTGTTTCTCACTCAGATTTCTACTGTGAAGCTGCCTCTGTAACTTCAGCTCCTGCCACCCTACCCTCCATCATCTACCCGGTTTTCTAGAACGCACTCAACCCAATAATCTCAACCCAGTGAGTGCTGGCTTGCCTGGTTCAACGGCCAAGTTCATTCAGACCTCTTATCTTCAGCTTTAGCTGGAACCCCTCCTTCACTTATCATCAATGGTGCAAATAAGTGCCATCCACTTTATTAAACAGTGACAGTCCACCCCTACTCTGGGTTATTAAAACCTCCCTTATAATCAACCAAAACAAAACCAAGTATTGGATGCAGACAGCTAATCACAGAAGCATGGACAAATGATATTATGTAAACATTCTAGTAGCTGCGCAGAAGCAAGTTCATGAATATTTAACTCAGAAAAGGCACAGATGCATAATTTTCCTTTGAAACCTTATTGTTATATTTCTGTAACAGTTACGAAAATATCCTGTGAATTGACTGTCACTGTCATATAACTGAAAACTAAAGAATAAGTGCTCCTTTGAGATATGCACATGGTCTCTCCCTCCCCTGTGTATTTGGAGCGCTCACTATTGCTGTCAGCAAAGAACTCCCACCTTCCCCTCAAAGATTCCTCCTCTCATCAGGGAACATTTGCAGAAATGGAGGAGGCTGCTAGAGGCATATATTATCCTTCACCTTTTCTCTTTAATGCTAAATCAAGAGAAATAATGTAGGGGGAGGTTCTAACAGAGCTGGTTGCTAATGTCCTTGAGCTGCCACTATTCTGCAGTGACTTGGGTCTAAAGCATCCTCAATGTCTTGTGAATAAATGTTGCCGCCAAAGGGACACCTAAGCTAACAGGTGAGTCCCCAGGTCACTGCACTCCAAGCATCTTCAGAAGTGACTTGGTGCTCCCACTGTACTTGGAGCTTATGAGCAGAAGGGAGAGCACACAGCACAACTGCAACTTGCATACTGAGTGCTACATTTATAACCATTCTCTCAGATAAGCTGCTATATTATAGCACTATCATCCAGAAACGCAACAGGAGCTCAAACCATATGCCAATAGCTAACAGCTCAGCCAATATAAATTAAAAAAATAAGCTTACAAATGGTAGATAAACTTATAGGATATTTGTATATTTTTGCCTGAAAGATGTGTTTAGTTGTAACAGTAATTATATGGATTACTCTGGTAATAATGGACATGAAAGAAGAGAAAATCCTGCTTGTGTTGGGACTAAGTGTCAGCCAGAAGAATAAGTTGAAAATAGAGCTTTATGCTACTAGTATAACTTTTTATTCCCTTGATTCATGTTGTCTCATAGTCCTTTATTTTAGAAAAGGTACTACTTTCAAACCTTCAGAAGGGTTGGTCTTCATAGGGGCTTTGCTGGAAGTCTCGTGTACAGAATACAACTGGGCTCTGCAAAATGGATGATACTGAGTCTTTGACTTAATGAAAACTTAGGAAGTCAATCCAATTCACTGCAGGGACCACTTTGTTCTTTCATTATGCTTGTTTTTAACGAGAAAGGCTAAATAGAGTTTATCAAGGATAAAATCTATTCCTCTGAATTTTTACACTAATTACATACAAAGCACCATTCTGGCAGGGGGACTTATCTCCTTCAGGCAATACAGTTATCATCTTGTAACCCACACTTCAAATCTCCTGTATGAACACTGAAGCTACGTGTGATGAATGTGGATCCTGCTACCCTGGCTAGCTGTTTGAATTGATGAATGTTAAATATTCAATAAATCACAGGGAAATACTGATACTACATGAAGTGGCAGAAATAACCCCTGCATTCTGCTTACAGCTCTAGGATCAGGGTATTTTATCAGAACCGTTAACTTTCCTCATTGAAGTGGGAAGGGATGGTTGGTTTTGCAAACAGTACTTGAGATGTTTATGTATAAAAAGTGTCAGACCCCATATACTAACATTACAAAGGACAGTTATCCCTTAATTGTACAAAAAATAAAATGTTTGTGATACAGCTCACATCCTTAAGAGGCAATTTATTATTTACATACTGTGCGGCAATCTGGGCTAGATAGGGAGCTTCCCTACCCTCAAACAAAATTACTGAGAGCAACATTCTTCCCCATGCAATACTCTGATACTGTGGACTAAATTTCAGAGCTCAGTATGTGCTCACTGCCATGGTTTCTGAGTACTTCCAGGACCATACCCTACAATACCTTGCTTTCCACACGCTCAAAAGCCTCGATTCTTTACTTACAACATTTGTGCCCCTATCTGAATCTGTGGTACAAATACATGTAATGGTAGCTGCAGAGATGGGGACAAAAATCAAGCAACTAAATGCACAAGTGGTTCAAACTGCACTTCCTCAGAGCTTCCTTGAGCCTGCTCACTCAGCCTTCCAATGATGAGGCTTATCTTCTGAAACAGGAACTCACAGATTTGTGGTTCAGATAGCACTGTGTTTGAAGGCTGGCAGGGCTCCTGGAAAAGTGAGTAACTTTCCAGGCTCACCCACAAAATCTAAATCCTGATCCAAACATAAATGTAAATATATGTTACAGATTGCATCAAGTCTCAGATTTAGGTGCTGGCATCACCAAGTAAAGCTAACAGAAAAGCATAACATTGTGAGGTTTTTTTTTGATTCTGCTAAATTCCACTAGCTACCTGTGATGTTGCAGCTGTGAGCTGAGTAACTATATCATTTCCCATATTATTACATCTGTGGTTCCTATTTATGGACTTACTGGCATGGAATGACCAGCTGGCTAAATATTCCTAAAATTAATGTACATTTACCTCCAGGGTAAACTGGCTTTTTCTCAGGTAGTATATCAATATAGACATTGCCTCACAGCAGTGATACAGCATCTTGATGCAAACATGGTTCATCACCCACGACGCTGGCCAGCCTAAAGCTCAGCATCCCTTTCATGCTCACTGCACTTAGTGCCTGTAAGGTTTGCTCTCAGAAAAATATGCACCAATCTTTGAACCATGGTGCAATTTTGAATGCTGTGTCTAGAAGGTATGGGTTGAGGGTATAAACTTGGCAGCCAGAAAGATGACTGAGTCTGAGCTTCCTGAAGTGAGAGTGACCGAACTGCCCAATCTGAATCTCCCAGGGACTTTTCTACAAAGAGAGGTACTCCTAGTTCACATGCAACCTTAGAGCAAATTTACTCTCTGAGTGGGACCTCCCGTTTCCTCATTTAGGTCAAGAGGATGGTAAGAGAATGCCCTTTTGTTTCTGTGCTCTTGTCTGCATCAGCAGGCACAGGAAAAATGAGGTGCTCCTATCCTTTCACTCAACGCCCTCTTGCATCGTTTGTCTCCGATGGCACAAAGGATACTTTTGAGCATCAAAGCTATTTTGAAAGCAACCTAGTAAAACAAGAGGCCTCTCTGGACTGAATGAGCTGCATCAGGGATCAAGAAATACTACTACAGAGAATACTACCGCATGGACGCCTGATTAGGCCTGGCCTTTATGCTTTGGGGTATCATGATTGTATTAGTGTTTGCATCATTAAACCATGACATACAGTGCTCATGCTTACTGCTGCCACCTGCATTCCTTTAGAACAGTGCTTTCCAACTTTCAGCTTGTATGTGCTGTGAGATGTCATGATTTATTCTAATGATACAATGCAAGAGGATGGACTGTGCTGCTTTGGCCGGGATTAAAGAAGGACAGATATTTTGTAACACAGGATGCATGCTGTGGGTTCGGACAGCAAGTGCCTAACCTAACAATTAGGAGTACCTCATTGAGAGAATAACAACACTAGAAAGAGCTGAGGGGTTTTTCGAGCCTTTACCTGCCAGCATATTTTTCCTAGTTTGGGGCCAGGATTCCTCTCTGTATGTGCTTATTTGTACCTTGTTAAACAGCTGGCAAAGCAAAACACACTTGATGAAAATAAAAATTGACTAAGCCCTGAGATTCCCTGAGATGCCTGGTCCCTTTGCGTGGGTAGAAAGGAGCAACAGGCCAAAGCAGAAGCATCTGTCTCCTGCTCAGTGCAACAAGGACAGCTGACAGTGAAAAAGCCTGACTATTAAAAAATACCACCCAACCTCTCTGCTAGGAATAGCAAAACAAATCAAAACAGAGACCGAGAGGTCAAGTTCTACTGGTTTAACCCATCTTTGTATCACCAACATGGTCTATTTTTTTTTTTTACCCTGTCTTTCTACCAACTATGCGGAATAATCATACTGTGTGAAATTGCATCTATTTCTGTATTATGGCTAAGAATGCAAGAAGAATTCACAGGACTGGGAAAGGAAATTCTGTGGTTTAGGGTAACTAGCATAAAGAATAGGATCTCAAGGTCCTGTATGAAAACTATACGTACCTGAAAAGTTTTATACCCCACTGAATTGTTATCACCTGCAGAGTAAAAGGTTCATTCAGTAGAGAGAGCAGCAACATTCAGCATTTTATAAAAGGAAATTTTTAAAATTCAATTGTAAGTAGAAAGAAAATTCAAACACGAACACAATTATTATGTAAATGGAACTGAACAGAATCTGTCTCTAGTCATACTGTTTTTTTCTAGCTAGCTTGCTGTGGTGTCCATGATGTGATTGGCAAATTCCAAATACATAACATATCATAATTCTTGCTCCTGTGAGCATGCTATCCAAAACTGAAAATTGCACATTACAAAAAAGATCCCTGCAATTTGAAGTGCCTGAAAATAGCCAGCATTCTAGTTTCATTTCTCCTAGAGTACAAAATTCCCTATGAATATGAAAAGGGCTCTTCAAAGCCCAGGAAAAAGGACTGTTTGGCTGACCATTTTCATAATAAACATATCCCACACAGTTTGGCATCTCTAATTAGAAGTCCAGAGTAATTAGGAGAAAGTGCACTGCAGACAGCAATGTGTAACACAGCAGGGAGATTCTGCAGCGCTGCTATGAGAATATCAAAGACCTGAAGGTCATTATTTTTCACTGGTCCCAAGCCATGCTTGCTGTTGTGTTTCATTTTTACAACCCAGAGTTAGTGTGGCCCCTTGCACTGGGAGGGGTATGAGAATTATAGAATCACAGAATAGTTTGGGTTAGAAGGAACCTTGAAGATCATCCAGTTCCAAGCCCCCTTCCATGGGCAGGGACACCTTCCACTAGATCAAGTTGCTCAAAGCCCCACCCAGTCTGGCCTTGAACATTCCCAGGGATGGGGCATCCACAGCTTCCCTGGGCAAGGTGTTCCAGGGCCTCATCACTCACAGTAAAGAATTTTTTCCTAATATCTAACCTAAACTTACTCTCAGTTTAAAGCCATTCTTCCTTGTCCTATCTCTACATACCTTTGTTTGTCAAAAGGGAGAGGTGGGCCAGCTTGATGTGCCTTTCCCTGTGCTTCAAGGGCAACAGCACAGCTTCTTGCAATGTCTACCATGGTTTGCAGGCCAGTGTTTGGGCTTGGTGGTTTCCTTGAGGGACCGAGGACCACTTCTGTCACAGGCAGATAGGACCATAAAGCTACTTGGCTGCCGTTTGTTGAATACTTAGTTCGACACCGGAGGCATAACTAAGCTCTTCGTTCTACAGCAGTGGTACGAGCATATTTAGGAAACTGAACAACGTTGAAATGGATCTTCTCTAATCAAAATAACTCCCTATCATGTTCAGTGAAGAGAAGGCTTCTGAAGGCTTATTTCTGAAGGCTCCTCATTGAAAATTCTGATGGGACCAATGCCCTTCCAGAAGACATTTCATCTCAATGGCACAACACATATCGTCCAAAGTACATGATATCTAATATAGTTTGATCAGCTTAGATCATGTACTTGCTGTCTTTCCCAGGTAAATTCTTATGGGCAATTGGCAAAAAAAGGTGTTAATACAAAAGAAACTCTGTTATGTCTGCCTAAGTTAAGTGCACAATACTATCTTTGAGTTAATATAACTTCCTACTAGAATGAAATTGAGTAAAAAGAGGCATCTACCCTTTCTATCATTCAATAAATAGCTGACAAGCACTGCAGTAAAACAAAGCAAGTCCTATATAGTGCTCTACTATCCTTCAAGCAGTTGGTTTTGGTCAATTTTGGTGAAGTAGGAAGGATATTGTGGAGGGGTGCCATGTATCTAAATGGAGATACACACTTGAAGAGCAGATAAATCAAGAATTAACATATGGCAGAGTTACTACTGTCATAAACCAATCTGAGATAGAAATGAATAAACATGATATGTCAGTAACAGGTCTGCAATCATAATAGTCTCACAGGACTCTAGCTGACTCAGGGGCACAGATCACATTTGATCATCTGTCAAATCTAAGACATTACAGTTACTCTAGGGAAACCCATATTTCCATTGACATATGCTGTAACCTCATCACTTGGCCTAGAAACAGAGTTCATCCAGACATAGAGATTCATAAAAACATTTCTAAACTAGCAAATTATTGCCATCTCTCACTAATGATGGGATGAAAACACTCAGTAACTTGTTGCACTACAATTAAAGAAACAGCTTGCAATGTGGAGCCCTACTTGCACAGAATCCTGTCCATAAGACTTTATGGTTCCTTTCTGTGCAGAAGACATCTCCATGGCTCCCTCATTTCTTGTTTTCCAGAAAATCAAAAAAAAAATCTGTTTCATATTTTTTCTTTTTAAAATGTTGTCTAGTAGATGTGTTGTTTTCATTTGTAGCATATATGACATGGCTTTTAGAAGTAACTTATTTTTGATGGTAAGCTGCTGATGATTGCACCTATGTTGACTGTTAGCAATTAATATCTTCTGGACTACTATGGAAAAATTCCCACTTAATGCTTTTTAAGGTGCTAAAAAAAAAATCTCCACCAGCTCTATGTCCCACATAGGAGGCTTTTATGACTGATAGCCAAGGCTTTTCTTTTCCTTGACTAATAATAAACACTGCCCAAAGGAGTATACGGAAGTATCCTGATAAGATTTTGCTCAGCAGAATCCTCTTCTAACAAGGAGACTGAGGTGAGGCGATATAACATTCATTGCCTTATAATGTTCCATTAGTGACATTAATTTCACAGCATCATTCTCATACAAAGAAAACTCCTAAAGAATAATATTCAGATCTCAGCACTGGTGCATTAATGAACGTTGGACTGGGTGCTCTAGTGGATACCTCTTTGTAGGTATGTGGCTGCTGGCACCTTTGCATGGCTGATTCTGTGCATTCCTAACTGTGAAGAACCTTCACACAAACCTCTTTAGGGCAATCATAAGTTCAACTTAAAATTACATATAACAGAAAAAAAAATTGAAAAAAACAAAATAAATTTTAAAAAGACATTAAAATATCTGGGATAAAAGAGAAAGTTTTTGAAATTCCAGATATATGGTTGAAGTTTGAAGTTCAATCGATAGAAATCGTGGTTGGATTTTGCATCAGAAAAACTCCAGTTTAGAAAAATTCTTTAACGTTTTCATGATCTCTGCCTGAGTAGTATCCATGTTTTAAGACTCATATGAACATCTCACAAGAACAGATCTCCTTCAATGCTTTTGTCACTTTTTATTTCTGGTCATGAGAGCAAAATTGCAATAAGGATGAAAAGCCCTACTTACACAGAATTCACTGCTTAAAACTACTGAGTCTACCTTCAAACTGGTTCCTCATCAAGAGCTACAGCACTAGCTCTTCCTTTTTTTTTTCTTTTCTTAACATGGAATGAAGCTTAAAATACTCAAGAAATTCTGACACCTGCAGGACTGAGCATCTCCTACAGTATCTGATGCTACGTGGATGCACTGTAAGGTGGTAGTCCTAACCTTTGCATCCATTGAAGCGGTG
Source organism: Chiroxiphia lanceolata (assembly GCF_009829145.1). Classification (NCBI taxonomy): domain Eukaryota; kingdom Metazoa; phylum Chordata; class Aves; order Passeriformes; family Pipridae; genus Chiroxiphia; species Chiroxiphia lanceolata. The sequence goes on from NC_045639.1 coordinate 66,388,093, forward strand.
TGCTAAAATTATTTTTGAAAAAAAAGTCTCAACCTGAAAAGCAAAAATGTAGTGCAAGCTGCTGGTTCCCATGGGCTATTTTAGCTACTAGAAGTTGAGCATTCACTGCAGAAGGCTTTAGTCCAAAAAGCTCAGGAATCAGGAGGCTTTAATCATCTGCTAATCATGATTTTCACAGACCAGTGCAAATTCTACCTTTTCATTATCACTCAGGGAGTATATATGGGGTGATATGAACATCAAGGGACAGTTAAGTCAAAGGGCATCCACAGTAAATCAAAATTTGGAAGAAGTCTCTAAAGAAATAAGAATTCTTTATGTCTCAGGAAATTACAGCTTTCAGTCCTACAGTGAACTGAGGGGTTTTTTGCCTATCTCGAGTGACACCTCCTTAAACAGTACATTCAGCAAAAACCCCAGAGATTAAGAAAGCAAGCAAAGAAAAAGACAAACGGATGCAGTTGTTTTTTACTACCAACAAACTTATGATGGTTTGGTTTCCAAAGGAGAAAGAGGACAGCTAAAAGAATCTTCAATCCTGCATATGGAGTAGAAGAATCCCTTTTGAAAAAAAAAGCCTTAGGATTTTCTCAGCACTCAGAACAGAATCATTCCATATAAAATTAATACCACTGTGGTATCCATCTGTTAATGGACAAATGATTAGAGCTGCTAGAAAAACTGTCTTAGTGGAACAAACACAGATAATGAATTTGAATAAATACACAAGCAAAAAGACAATGTCGGGCTCAATCACTTGGCAATATTAAATGCCAAGTAAATAAGTTGACTGTGTAGTACTATACCATCCAGCAGGAATGTTACGCTGGGTGCCTGCATCACTGCTTTCATGACTTCTGCAGCCATTTTTGTTCTGGATTTTTTTTGAACCAAATGGTCTTTTTTGGGTGTTGGGGTTTTTTTTGACAGTTGCATATCCACACTATTCCATTGGTACACTCTGCGTGTACTCTGGTTGCTCATATGGTCTGTATTCAACCACAGGCCTGTTCAAACATCTTCCCCAACCCTTCTCACTTGTCCAGAAAATATTTTCCACATATCCCTAACACTTTTCCATTTAGTTCCAAAACCTATCTTATCGGCACAACAGATAGCTTTGACAAACTCTGTTTGGCCCACCACCATATTTTTCAACAGTCAGAAAATTATTTATAAAGTACCATTTTAATACATATTTTTATATGTGTAAAGCAGAGCGCTTGATAGCATTTTTTAAATGTGACCATATACCAGGTATCAAACATTATTCTGTAATGCCCAGTAGAATGCAGTATGTATATGAATAAACCCTCTCACAAGCCAGAATTTTCAAAAAAAGTAAAATCTATTTAAAAATCATACGGACTTGCCTTCCACAGTATCTAAATCAGTCCCAAGAAGGACATTTCTGGGACAGAACTTATGAACATCTAGGCAATCCTACACTCAGAAGAATTATTTTTAAACACAGATCTCCATAAAGATGCTACTAACAACACATTTTAAACCCTTTGCAGAGCAAAGTATGTGGTGATGTTTCCCCCTACACAAACTGAAATACCAAGTCAGTGAAACACTGCCTGAGCAGTCTCTCCTTATATAAGAGCCAACATTTCCTCTGCAGATTGGACTTCATTGCCTCTGAAAAATGTCAGTGGAGACCAATGTTTATAAAACTTAAGTTGTAACACGTTTAAGTGCTTCATGCTGGAGTAGAGCAGTATATTTTTGACTGTTTATTTTTTGCATGGATATTAAGTCCTTCCTGCTTTGGAACCCTTTATAGCATTGTATCACAAGACTGTACTATGAGTGAAGAACTTAAGTTTCAGGATTGTTCCCAAAGCATCAAAAGATGTAACATCAAAGAACGATCCAAAAATAATTGTTCCTGTAAGAAAATGCGAACTTTTCAGTATGCTGATAAATCTACCACAACCTAATACACTTTGTAGTTCTTTTCTTCCATAGAGTCTTTCCCTCCTTATGTCAGGAGAACACATGACATTTTTGTTCTTTTATTTTGCTTCTAATCTCTGTGTTCTGTGAAGGTGAATAAATAAAATGATTACAAAAGAAAAAAAAAAGAGTGGGCGAGAAATGTACTTAAATGTATTCACCTCCTACACCTCATCTACATATTGAATCTCAAAGATCGGAGGGATGAGCAGGAAAGGCACAACCCCCCCATATTATATATAGACTTTCAAACGGAGGATCATTAGATAGCAGTACTAAAGCACACTATAATGCATTTCTCATTTTAGAGGTCAGATTGGTTACACAGGCTCTGTGGCAAAGCAGTGGCAGGACTGTAGAGCTGCTCTGCCCACACAGCACCCCAGAGAGATATCATCCCGAATTCCCTCCCTTCATCTCCTACTTCTCAATAGCTAAAAATTGGCTGCTATTTCTTTCTAATAGTGAACTATTGAATTGTGGTGATTGGCAACTTGAACTAGCAAGCTCTTTGATTGCATCTGAGCTCTCCTTAGTGTGTGTAAGATGTAAAGCATACCAATATTTCCCAGCAAGGCATGCTGTCAAATCCAAAATGAACCTCAAGCATATGGTTATGGTGTAAGAGGAGCATTCCCATAAGAACAGTTAGGAATTCAAAAGTACTGATGTTTCTTTAGCTTTTATGTAGCACCCTGATCCTTGCCATCTACCGAGTCATTCTTTGCTAATGAAGATTTGTTGGGTTTTTTTTCGGTTCATCCAATATGTATTACTAGGTAATGTAAATATGTAACAAATATTAATGGGGTTTGTGTCTAAATCATATTGCTTGTTGTTGTTCTGAAAAAGTCTTTATCCTTGCTGTTTTCTACAAAACAATTTCAGAGAGACACTTACCTTGTCTGACGGCTAGTGTTGTTGTGTAGACCAAGAATAGAAGGATATAATTGAGGAAGCTCTGAAAAACAGGTGTGTTGGCATGGAAATCTTCTGACAAATACTTGCTCGTGAGACCAATGCCACAGATAAGGAGGGAGAGTACCTGGCCAAGTGCCACAGACAGCAAGAGATCCCTGAAAGGAATGAGAAAAATAGACATAAAACACTCAGCCTCCTCACCAAGGAGGAAACGCTCATTGTCCTCAAGAAATCATGTTCAACATTGCTAGGACACGGGGAGAAACATGATGCTTCAGTCAATGAGAGGATCTGCTGGGTATAGCCAACATAACATTTCCTTTATTTCCGCACTTACCACGGGCTTACACATTGTCCCAACACACGAGCTTTTATTCACATGTTAAACAACAGCAGATGGTACATCCCTGCCATTATTTTTGCATTTCTCATTTCACGAAGGATAAATGATTATTTAAATCAACCAAAATACAGCGCTACTTCCTTTGAGCATCTTCCTTAAAAGAAAGAGCCAGGACTATCATTCAGACACAGCAGGAAACACAGATCTTCCAGGACTTAGCTGCCACAGAGAAAAATAAGAGAATGGATCAAGTTTCACCGTCTACATGAATTTACATTTCATTGTATAAACTATTCATCTAGTATGCAAATGTATTTTTATTTTCTTTCATCTTTCTCACTACTCAAACTATTCTGTTTGGTGGGAACTTTCCCCTTCCTGTCCCCTGATTCTTAGAAATGTATTTTCTGGTTTGGCTTCCTGCTTTAATCTGTTTTTCTTATTTTCAGTCTCCAGTATCCTCCATTCTCCTATTCTCTTCCACATTCTCTCTCCCCATAGGTCTCTTTTACTCTTCTTTGTAGAATTTATTATCTAACCACACAGACTGAGTCCAAACAATTCTTCTTTTCCAATTTTTGTCACAGGATCTCCTACACCCTATACAACACAGCATTTTTGAAATTACCCTTAAGAGATTTCCCAGGTTCCCCATATGTCTGTACACTCAGGCTGATCAGACTTGCTCCACATCTACACCTTCCCATGCAGAAGCATGAAATGTGAAGGTATTGGCCTGGTAGAGAAGCAAGCAAAAAGAATGCAAGAACATCCAAAAGGGACATCTTCCCACTGCTGCTGTCGCTGTCACTAGTCCCCAGAAAAGAGGGGCTGAGGTTCCTAAGGGGAACCCATGAAGGAGAGGGGAAGATGGGAGAGGAGCACACTCTGCAATGCCTCATTTGAGCCTGGAATGAGGAAAGGGACTAGGCAATCCTAAGGGAATAGAGGAAGGAGAGCAGCATCCTGCTCAGCTATAACAGTATTTCATGCATGTTCTCTGCCAGACAGTTTTAAAAAAATTGCTTGAAGGCTGCTTTGCTTTCTCTGACACATTCCCCTGACCTCGGCTCTGCATATTTGGCAGTGATAAGCATCTGTGCTCCCACAACTTGGTAACTCAAGTGTCAATTTGTTTCCCTTTTTCTCACAAACAATCCTCCCACAAATGTGTCATGGTGTCATTCATGGCATGATTCAACCAAACAGACACTGGAAAGCAGAGGAGGCTGGGTAGTTATATTTGGCTAACATACCTCACTGACAAACAGCCTGACACAGAGTAAGAGAACAAAGTTTATTGTGCTAAACCCCGTGTTTTGATGGGAGACTGCTGGGTAAGTAGCAAGTAAGACTTTACAACTGCTACCTCCACTTTCACATTACTCATTCTACTCTGAAACAAAACCATGGGAAACAAACACACTCGATGGAGATTACACCTGAGACTATGATGTAAATGCTGCCTACACTATTGATCCTACATCCTGCCACTACCTGCTTTATAAGTAAAGGTCAGATCAGCATAATCTCTGTAAATTGAAAAAGCCTTTCGGTAAAAAATTGTCTTTTGGACAACAGAATGTAAAAATTGCAGAAAACTACTCTGTGGGAGACCAAGTGCAAGTAGTACTGTCAATGGCACCATCTTTCGAAACACTGACTACATAAATGATATGAAGTACATACATATTGCTTGTCTCTGATTTTTGCACACATTTGGTATTTTTAATTATGTAAAAAAACTCATTCTGAAATCAATCCTCTTCCAGTCAGAACTTAAACATTTTACAGGTGATGTGACAAAGAAAGGTACGATTCTTCTTTTATTCTTATTTCATCAGTGCACAGAGTAGCATATGTTAGATGTTTTAGCAGAACTAATTCAAATGCCCATGAAATGCTCACACCTGAAGCAAAGATGATCCAATTTATAAGGTGTAACTTTTCCTAAGACTGTTCATGCCCGCATTAAACTCTCCTGCCATACCTAGAGGTATGTCCACTACAGACATGAATGATAAGCAGTGGCACAGAAGATTTGGTATGCTCCCCTTCTCTCACCACTGTAGGTTGAGACACACTAACCATTACCACAGAAAACAGATGAAATGAAAAATAAACATGAGAAAGCAAAGCACAAGATCAATAAAATGCTCATTTTTGCCTTGGATGAATGGAAGAGAACAACTCATCTCTCTCCGAACAGAAAAGTAGAAACAAATCTTAAATTACTTGTTTTAATTAGTGAAATGTCAGTAGCAACACAGAATGATACAATGCTTGGATAAAGCTAATAACCAATGTAAGATGCTTGAATTGTATAAAAAATGCCTGATAACACTATCTGCATCTCATTTTCTCCCAGAAATGATGATCTAATAATACAAGAGTCTTAGCTCCTGAGCCTTTAATACCTGGATAAGAATAATAACATACCCATTCTTTTTTTTAAGAAGCAGCATCAAGTAAACATTGAAAAGAAGATTTCAATGGCTGTGGAAAACCTACTTTTTCCTTTAGACAGAGTAAAGAGAAACTAACTCACAGCTGTCATCTCTGGCACTCATTAGTATCCTCCCTAAAAATCACAATTCTGTTGAAATATACAACATGGCTCCTATCTGCAACATTTTCTCTGTTGCTTTTCATACCCCCCCACTCAGAGACTAGCACAAAGGATGATTTCTTCCTTAAGGCTTTGGTCTATCATGCTGGCTTCAGGAGCACATTCATTCACTGAGGAAGCAAGATTCATTCATGTCTTGAAGAAAAGATGTATAGTTTGAGGGCCTTCAAAGAGAACACCAAAAAAGAGTCTCACTACAAAAAATTTTATAAAAGTGAGGGTTTCTGCCTTTCAAGATCCAATTTCTCTTTAGCTGAGTGCTATTCTATTTTTCTACTTGTACTCCATTTAAATCAAAGTAAAGCAATTCTTAAAAAAATCCAATTTTCCCTCACTAAGGTCAACAGCACCTTCTCAAACCAAGTTAAAACAGGGGGAAATCTTCAGCTTGTATCTAAACTTTGATCTCATGGATGCATAGAATCACAGAATCATTTAGGTTGGAAAAGATCAACCATTAACCTAGCACCAGATGGGATTTTGAAGCAAGAAACAGGTCAGAATTACTCCTAAACCTCCAAGTGTCACATTGCTAAGTGGGTTTTTCATGATATCCTAACAGAAATTAAAAAATACTTCTTTACCGTCTCTTTAGAAGCGGAGTCGACAATAAAGCCTCATCTTCACATTGGGAGACATTTAATTCTCTTCAAATGCCTGGGCTGGTAGCTGCTGTGTATCATTTTCACTTGTTCCTCCAGGCATATGGAAATTTCTGTCACTTGAATCTCTCCTTCTTTATCAGCCATGACAACACCAAACTTCTGAAGGCAGGCATTCTCATATCAAAGAACTCTGAAGCTAGTGCTTGGTTCCTAGCACATACACAGTGGCATAATAAAATGTACTAAACAGCAACCTGCAGGTTTTCCCACACTTATTTTTCATGAAGTTAAAACATTTAGCTTTGATTACTAGTTCATTTCCATGTCCTCCCCAGAACATAAAAACACTATTCACAACACAAAATCAATGCAGTGCAACATTCACAAGGAGTCACACAATCACAGCTGCTCTATGCTGGAGACTCTGTGACATGCAGAGGGTGGCCAAGTGATTTAAACATTTAGGCCTGTTTAATTCTGACACTAAATCCTGTTTCAAAGCACTTTCCATGTCTGTTTAATCTAATTGCTTTCCCTCCTCTCTTTTGTACTTTATTGAGTATCTTTCCACTGGTAAGTCCCCATTGCATCAGTTACAGAGTACCTCAGATGGTAAAGAAAAGAGGCTGCCACTACTTTTAATCTCTGGCATGAGGTGTGTTAATCCTTCAGCATGCCATAGGCTCCAGCAGCCGAGATTTCACTGGAGGAACACATCTGTAAAGGCTGCTTTATAGCACTCTCAGAACAGGCCTGCAGGCAGGACCATGCTTTCTCTGTGACGGTAATGATTGCCATACAAAGTTATCGCTCCAAATGTTTCAAGTGTGTATCTAAAAAAAGAAAAAACAGATACACTTCATTTAGAGACTCATTACTGCTATGCCATAGCAAAGTTGATGATGTCTGTCACAGCCTTGTGATTTTGCCAAGCTTCTTCACTTGAGTGCATTTTAGAGTTTCTATAAAAGCATGAGGAAAAATAAAATAAGGTCTTAAAAACCTCACATTGATTCAAAGTGAGATGAAGGTATACCGCTCTACGAATCCAATCAAATGTATTTAAATGCTTAAAGGTGGACGAGGAATCTTAAGATTTCAATTTAGTTGATACAAATGTTTACACATATTACCACAGAAAAAGCAAGAACAGCACACATGTCAAACCCACAAACCACCATGGACTGTTACTGTTTTCACTGTAACCAAGTTCTAAGTTCACACACCAACCCTGCCCCCCTTTGAATAGCTGCTTAATGAGGACACAGACATTACTTTCATACTTTGCCATTTGCATTTAACACTAACATAGATAGCTTGTGAAAGAATAACAAGATTTGTTCTGGAATCAACTGAGCTCTCATTGAAAGCTAAAGCTGCAGATTTTCTAATAGGTCTTAAGCACGTGAAGTTTCTATTAGTACTGCATTGCTCTGAAATTGATTGCATTTTGCATGGAAACTTATCTTTTCTTATTTTCCCTCTATTCTTACATGCCTGTTAACAGAGGGTAGAAATTCTACAAGTCAGCACACATAACCCTTCTCTCCTCTCTGCGTGTCTCAATAAGGTAAGGATTGCAGCAAGTCTCTTCAGTTAATGCATCAAAGCTGCTACACACTGCTTTAGAGCAATTTACAGAAGCAGTCCTGATATTCTATAATAAAATGTTCACAGCACTAATAGCAACCAAGTCCCCCCACATATATACTGATAATAACACTATTGGTTCATGTGACACATTTATTCTATTAGTCAATTACTCCCTTAGTCTATATTCTCTGCAATCATTCTAGATGATGTCTCAAGAAAGTACAGTGGATTTTTAGGTATAACCAAAAGACTTGTTTAATATTTCTAGCAAGGAAAAGCAAACCAACCTAAAATATTTTCAGAATATAGACATCAAGCCATTGCTGAACAGTGAAATAGAAAAGCCTGAATTCCAGCTAAAGCCATACACCACATTAAAATACAAACACCACCAATATTAACCTACAAAGCAGAGTGTGAAACCCATGCAACACTGAGCCTATCCATCACTTAATTCCTACAGAGTCATGATTTTGAAATTTAAATTATGTATAGGCTTTGTACTGGATCTCAGCACAAAGGGTGGATTTTCTACATGGTTGCAAAGTTCTTGCATGGTTCTACAGAGTTGCAGAGTACCTCAAGCTCCAACTGATGCTCAAAAAAATTCAGATTCTCTGCAGCATCTTTAGAGGATTAGTTCTTTATTTTCCAAATGTGAACAATTTAATCCCTTTAGGAGAGGACATGACTGTGGACTTGGTGAATCTCCAATTTTCAGGCTGGTCTGAAAAGCCCCAGGCCTTGAAGCCCAAGGCCTAATTTTTGAAGAAAAGCCAGTAGAGAAGTAAAACACCACCCACAAGTTCCTCATCTGCTTTCTTCTCTGTGTCCCAACCAAGCTAAATAAGAGACTTATTTTTAAATTTAAATATACCAAGGCTCTGAGCCTTTCATTTTGGGCCAAAAGTACTAAATTAGTTCCTTCTCACTGTGGTTAAAAGTTGTTATGCCTTAAGCTGAGGGTAGGAGGGGAGCTCTGTGCCTTCTTACTCCCACCACTCTCTCTTGCCACCTCTCCAGCGACTCTTCACTTCCACTGCAGCTCCAGATCAAGCTTCACAGCTTCTTTCCTCAGTGGAGCCCAGCACCCTACTGCAGCAGATCATTGCAGCATCCAAGGGACAGCCCTGAGGAGCAGGGAAGGGACAGCCAGACCTGGACGCACAGTTGGCACTTCTCGAGAGCTGGAGAAGCCCCAGCAGTCAATGACTTGTCTGGAAGGACAGCGTGGGCATGGGGAGATCTACCTATGTTTCTTATCCTTTGCTTTTTGGCTTTCCTAGTTGCTTTGAGGTTTTTTCTATTTAAAATGCTGCGGTTCTAATTTCTATTCAAATACAACTGGGTTTGAATTTTAAGAGCCTTTTGAGGAGATCACTGAAAATCAAGGTGTAGGTACATCTGCCTCAAAGCTGTGGCTGACTCAGGCTCTGCTGCTTTTCAATGATAGCTTGAGGGACCAGCACAAAACAAAGCAGAATTGCATTCAGCAAGTCTTGGGAGTCCCTGAAGCAGTTCCTTAAGATGAGCTCTTACCTAATAAGTTTCCCGATCTTGTATATTGCCAATTGTAGCAATTCTGGAAAGCGGGTTTCATTTACGATAAGCTTACACCCCAACTTAACACACACACACACACACATGCTCCGACATATGTGCGTTTTACAACAGTTCAGTAACAAAGATATTGGAATTTTATTAAGACTATTCTTACACAGAAAAACTTACCCCTGCACTTATTATCTATATACTGCTGAGACAATCTGCTGCACTAAGTGCAAAGAAGGCACTTCTTTTATTAATTTATTATTATTATTATTTAGTAAGAAATACATTTAAAAATAGCAAAGGAGAGTGTGGTGACAAAATTTCCATGCTATTATCTTGACAAAGTTCAGTGCTAAATCATTAGAGACAAATTGGAGGCAGAGGTGTGGGGGGTGTCGGTGAAACTTTTTTTTAGTCAGCTTCATCCTACCAGTGAGCTAACCAAGATAAAAAAAAAAATTATCCTAAAAACATTCCTAAGTTTTGAAACAGTCATCCGCCTTCCAATCAGCAAACTCCTAGTTATTTTTCAACTAAAAATCACAAGACTTGGAGCCCCACAGGCTTTTCCTTTTAAAGAATGAAGGTTTCTCTATATACAGTTCTTGGCAACTTCCTCGCCTATGGAGCACTGGATAGACTGAAAATATTACAATCTTTCTGATGGAATCAGAAGTATAATTATAGATGCCCATGTGATAAAAGAATTGTATTTCAGGTTATTTTGGCCAAATAAGCTGACTGAAGCCAGCTGCAGCACACAAATTTTTATAAATGTCACTGTCTACCAAAGTATGACTAGAGAAATTAAGACTCCTAGATATAAATATTTGCTCTAGATCAGAATAATAAATGACAGAATTAACTTTCCATACGAGGGCTTACGAAACTAGTCAAAAACACTCATCGAAGGAACATGGTGTTTTTAAACAAGTAACTTCTTCCATAATTTTCCAGAAATTAATTCAAAAGTGAGATTTCCAGTCCTAGAAATATAATAAGAGACTCAATTATGGATGAAGAGTGAGCTGTAATTTCTCAGGCTAGAACGCTGTATGACTACTACTATGATAGCTACTGAAAATATTACATTTTAGCCTATAAAATCCAGGAAGTCATTATGCTGCTGATCAACATTAATTTTATGATTTAAGAATAAAGCACACAAATAGATGGTGTGTGTTTTGAGATAGTTATTTGTCCTTACTGTGTTCTAAATGCACCAGTCTGAGCTTTCGGCTGTTGAAAGAAACAAGAACGTGGAAGGACTGATGGCTCTCTCTCTCTCTCTTGGAGATAAGAAACTCACTGTCAAATTTCATTAGCTCATCTCACTTGCAGTGGTTTTTATGCCTGAGGCTCAGGACATTACAAATACATTGATGAATATTTTTAGATAATATGAGAAACAGTTTTAAAAGTTTTCAGTTCAGTTAAGATCATCATTAGCTCCTAGTTTTCTCAGAGGAGCTGAAAGCCTACATTAATAGACCTGGATGATTCCCAGCATCAAGAAAAATAGCTCACTAGTGCCCAAAGAAGTACAACATCACTTCTTATTGCTCTCTTGCCATTACTGTACAGTGCTAATACAGTTTAAACTGATGGGGGTTTATGGACTCTTACAGCTATTGAGAGACAGTTGATAAAGAAGGAGATGAAAAGCATTACAGCTTCTGCTATACCCCTGCCACTGATAAGCCAATCTTGATTGAATGCTCTGATGGAAAACAAGTTTAAACGACTCAAGATTCCTCAAGTGATAGATGCTACTGTAACTTAATTCAGTGTTGTCAAAAACATAAAAGTATAGGCTTGGAGTTCCTAGAAAATATTATGTATGTGAGTCAGTATGATGGATGATTTCAGATTTTTTTCTGATGCTCCTGAAAGTGGCAAAAATTATTCCTGAATTTCTGTCACCAAAAAATACATAACTCTAAGTGTATGTATTTTTGAGTACTGGCTGCACACCCAAAATTGTGCAACTAAGCTAATTATAGTTTACTGGTAAAATTAGGGGTTAAAAAAATGACAGGTAGGAATATTTAAAGTGCAAAAGTGCATCTATGAAGATCATGGCTGACTTTTGGAGAACTAAAACTACTAATTAAATTATTACAAGAGGTAGATTTTTTCTTTTCTTTTTTATATCTGCAAAATGCTGATATTAAATAACAATGATTATTCATTCCAGAGAGCATTTATTATCTAATGTAAAAGTTTAGTTTAAAAATCATACTTATCTGTCTGGATTCTGCAAAATCTTTTGCTTGGATAAAAATAACTGTATTTAAAGCTTCAGAACACAACAATTACTTTTTTTCACCCAACTTTTCTGGTAATTATCAATGAACTTTTCAATAAAATTGAAACACAGAAGAATTGAAAAATCTCTGCTTCAGTGGGCCAGATTTTCTCCCCAAGTAAGCATATGCAATTCCCATAAGTTTGAACCTTCTTTACACTCAGTTCCAACTCTATCATCTACAAGCTTAAAGCATGTAGAAGAAACCTTAAGAAAAATATCCTTAAATTGGCCCCTGCACGTTGGCCCCTTAATTGCACTCCTGGTACAGAAAGACAAAGGATACCCACATTAGCATTTCACCGAGGACAGCACTAAGCCACTGCACACTTTTCCAAATCTCCAGCTACTTCAAAGGAGAGATGAGCCTGTGGCTCATTCCAACTTCAACTCTTCAAGCCTCTGACCTTTTGCTGTTCCCATGTGTGGGTTGTATTGCTGCCACCTCATTCTGCAGCCCCTCCAGCAGGAGTAATGCTCAAAGTGCTTGCTCATGGATATTACCACAAATGCAAAGACATAAAAATTTTATGCTTTTTTTTTCCCAACAATTCTTTAATGCACGGAGGCCAGAATTTTCCCCCTTTGAGTGAGTGTCTTCCTCTATTCTCTTCTTGCTTGTGAAGCCTGTATACTGAGTTTCATAGCGGCAGAACTTCCTTATGAAGAAGCAGAAAACATCCCCATGAGATCTACCACTGATCTAGTGGTTAATACACCACAAGAGGCAGAATATGTGAGTGCAAGTCCTCAGAAAAAGACTACTGAAGCCACTTAGAGGCAAAAAATTTAAGGTTTGGCTGCTTTACAGAGCTGGGTGACACCTTCTGGAAGAGAAGTTTGTGCTCCAGCTCCAGAAAAATTGTGGAGGCACAGTTGGAGAGCGAATTCCTGGTTTGGGTCAGTAACTACCCCAGAGCTACAGTAATAAGGGGTTTCCGTAGACTACACCCTTCCTGTCCCAGCTGGATCAATTGTGGGGGCCCTACTTAGAGGACTTGAAATGTGTTGTTGAGTTTTTTCTGTCTGCTACCAGTCCTTTCTGAAAACAGGGTCCCTCTAAGGCATTTCAAGCTGGCTGCCCAAAACTGACTCAGTGATAATGCAAAGCTGCTTTCACAGGTCCTCTCTGCCTTTCTACTTCTAAGATACAGAAAGATCTGCAGGAAAGGAAGTACTTGGTGAAATGGGGCACTGCAAAGCCAGCCTCAAAGGGATGTGGAGTGCAGGTACTTCCTCTCCTTGCTTTTGCTGTTTGCTCACTACACAGCAGTGACAACCATTACTCAGACAAAACTACACAGGAGATCCAAACTTCTGCATCTTCATTTAAATTTTGATTCCCTGTAATTCAAAAAGAAAATGATATTTTGAACGGAAACTACAACTGGCAAGAATTCACATCTCGCTAAATGAAAAGTCCAACACAAAGTTCTTCATTTTTAGGTTTGAGTGCGATTGTTCTAGTTTACTGCTCTACCCTTAGGCTCCAAGATAAATCTCTCCCTTCCTCTCTTCCTTTCAATTCGGTGAAACAGTATGACTACCTTTGTCAACACTGTAAATTTACTACAGATCTGACACACAATGATGGAACAGGCTCAGCTGAAGAAACGTAAGGGCACTGATCTCATTTGTGCTGTTTTCTTGGAGCTTAGAATTGCAAGGTGTTTGAAACAAACAAAAAATAAATTGTAAGTGATCTGGAAAGTTGTCAGTGGCAGATTTTTAGAGAGTCAAGACAGAAATTCCTGGCCTATGTGATCCTGCTGCGGTGCCAAATGTACGACTGAAGTCACTGATGATCTAAAGAATGAGAATGATGAATCACTTAAAGTAAAATGAAACCTGTGAAAAAAGGGGAGCTGTAAGGTCCTCTTGGAGGAGATAAATGCAGTGACATTTGACAGGGCATTGATGTGCCAACACTCCCTGCGTTCCAAGTTGCTTTGCTGCAATTTCTTCACAATATTAGCATCTAAATTTCAGATATGCAAAAACAGAAAAGAAAATTCAACCATGTAAACTAGATTTCCTTAGTGTATCAGGGTGAATTCATGCTGATAATTTTGGTCTATGTTTGGCCCAGACAACTGAAAAAGTTTTGTTCTTTCCCTGCCAAGTTCACTGATAAAACAGTAGCTTCGTCCTTGGAGAGAGAGCTTCTTTTATAAACTATATTAATTGGTGTTCTGTGATTGGTTCATCGTCTGCCAAGGACATTTGAAGGAGAAACCAAAGAAGAGGGGAGGAAGTCACAACCCCCGACTCAATTAGGGAAGACCCCCGAAGCATACTGTGCATGTGTACGGAGAATTCCAAAATTCTCACGCATGCGCTGAAGGGATGCACTTGCATAATAGGGAGTGGGACTGAGGGCCTCTGGCTGGGCAGTGATGGCCACACCTGCGGAGGTTGAGGTCACTCAATTAATTGTATAAAAGCAGATAGTGCTTTCTTGGAGGGGAGCTACCTTTACCTCAAGGACAATGTTGCCTTTGGGGGGGATGCCTGCTAGTTTGTGAACTTACTGACTCTCCAAGGATGCAGCTTCTGCTATGGGTAATTATACGTTTGCTAGGTCGGTAAGACAACTTTATGGGCAACAGCTGGGTAACTGGGGAGGTCGTACTGGGGGCTTATTTCTCTCCTCCTTCCTCCCTTTTGGGTTTGTTCGTTTTGTTGGCCACCTCTTGGTAATAAATATTGGTTTTTGTTGAGCTTTCAACAATGTCATGGTTTCAAGATTCAGTATGGTCCGAACCCTCCCTAATACACTTAGTGAGTACAGTTTTGCCTTGCCAGCACTGAACTGTGGAGTCATGCAAAGGGAGTGGGCTGTAACCAGGCCACTGAGGGTCTCCTCAGTGTGTGCAGCTGATATGTCATCTTCTTCCCATATACATGGTGATGGCATGCCAAAATGCACATCTGAACCAGGAGAACAAGGATCAAAATTGATGTTCCAGTTGCAGTAAATGAGATCAGCCTAATGAGGCTTTCCCAGTGTATGCTGGGAAGTTAATCAGCACCATGCTACTCTCCTGACCGTGGTGGATATGGAGTAGACATAGCTCTGTTCTTCCCATTATCCTTCAGGTGTGCCAACCTCCCCATGCACGACACTGGGAAATGGCACTCCTATATAATCCGCCTGGTTGTTCTGCATGTAACATGTCACTGGTGGCATCCATACTGGTTCACCCTCATGCACACCAACCAGAGAGATTCATAGAATATCCTGAGTTGAAAGGGACTCACATGGATCACTGAGTCCAACTCCAGGCCCCGCACTGGACAACACCAAGAATCACACCATGTGCCTGAGAGCATTGTCCAAATGCTTCTTGAACTCTGTCAGGCTTGGTGCCATGAGCACTTCCCTGGGGAGCCTGTTCCAGTGCCCAACCATGCCCTGGGTGACGAACCTTGTTCTTAGGATATCCAACCTAAACTTCCCTGACATAGTCTCATGCTATTCCTTTGGGTCCTGTCACTGGTCACCAGAGTGAAGAGATCAGTGCCTGCCCCTCCTTTTCCCCCTATGAGGAAGTTGTAGACTGCTATGAGGTCTCCCTTGAGTCTCCTCCAGGCTGAACAAACCAAGTGACCTCAGTTGCTCCTTGTATGGCTTCCCCTCTAGGCCAATCACCATCTTCATGGCTTTCCTTTGGATGCTCTCTAATAGCTTTAAAACCTTGCACAAAGTACTTGAGGTGAGGCTGCACCAGTACAGAGTAAAACAGGACAATCACTTCCTTCAATCAGCCTGCATGATCTCAAACTGCTCTCTATCTTTGAAGACAACCAGGCAGCTCTCCAAAAGGACGGCTTCTCAAAACCAGAATAAACAGTCCACTGGGGTGCAGGAAGGCTTTCTCACAGATCAATTGCTTTTCTTCTGCAGAGGAACTTTTGCCTCCCAACCATATACAAGTGCAGTCACAACCTTCAGCTGGCAAGTTTATTTTAGTTTCCCTCCCAGCACAGTTCAGATCTGTGCTTGCAGTAAAGAGATCTGCGGGTCAGTCTGACAGTTGAAATGAAAAGTGTGAGGAAAAATCAGGGATTAAATCATTTTCTGTGCAAGCATGACATTTGAGACACTCTGCTCTAAAGCTTTACACAGCTACTTTAACCAAAATACATGCATAAACCCACAATTAGCATTAAAAAGATTTGGAAGAATTCCTTGTTAATAGCATTTGCTTTCCAGAAATCACCCCTCTCAAAGGCATCTACGGCTGTAGTTATAACTGAAGGATGAAATCCCTGTTTCCTGGCCTTTCAGAATTGAAGTTAGCCATTAAATAGGATTTCACTGTAACAATATGCATTTCATTTTACACTGATTTTTTTTTTTCCTAATAAGAAATAAAATAAATGAAGAAAAGGCAGAAATTCCCTCATAGCTGCATAAGTGAATCAAGTGACATGTCCCTCATTTACAGTACACATGCTGGGTTGAGTGCATATGTTCATGCAGGCCATACTGTGACATGACTGTAGGTACCTTACACGTTGCTTTTGAGCAGTATATAACTTATGTGTTGAACGGCTTATCTGACAAGGTCCATGTGGGGTTATAAAGCACCTAAATACTTCAGAGATATAGAAAACCCCCTAGTTTTTAATTTCCTTCATTTACTTATGGAGTAAACTAAAATTTAACTCAATTGTAATTAAATTACTTTGTATAAGTCAAATGTTTTTGTTTATAAAGCCCAGTTTGAACACACGGATCTACTGTTATATGTGAGTTAAGCAGGTGCAACAGGCCATGATGGGGCTTGCCATGACTTGGAAGTGTGCTTTCCTAAGGCCATTGCATTCAACGCTCAGTTCCCCCATGTAAATATCTCTGAAGGTCAAAACATCCTGGTGGACCACTCAGGCAGGAGCAGGAAAATCCAGAACAAGACTGAAAAGTTGTTGAGACTTGTGAAATACAGTGACTACAATTTACCAAACAGGGTGTTGTTCAGCCTCTTCAGACTCTGTAATTTATCAAGAAGATATATTTTCTTGGGAAGACAGATGGAAACGACATCATAGAAGACTGTTTGCAACTGCAAAAATATCTTTACCCACCAAATCCGGCATGACAGTGGCCCTTCAAATATTCAGTTTTACATGAAATTAATGATTTCTTTTTTCCTTGTGTATGTATATTTTCCCCAAGTCTGATCACTAGGCCAAGTGCCTGGACAGACATCAGAGGGCCTGTCATGGGAAATTATCTGAGCAAAACAGTAGCTGTCAATGAGAAAGTTTTGGTACCAAATCATTGCACATTGCTGTAATCCCTTCCTTACTGTACGTACAGGTGGGCAGTATATGGCCCTTCAAATATGACAGCAATCTGAGAACCAGGTACTATTTTTTGTTAGTTTTCAGTTTACACTGTTGGGAAGTATCACACTTTAGCTGTGTGTACTGTACAACTATGTGATGTACAAAATATCATCAGTATCGTATTAAGGTGTACATATAAGTAATTTCAAGCTCAACTAATACGATTATGAATATGCAGGCATACTTGAGAGATATCATGGGACCAGATGAGATAGATTAATCTTGTAACTAATTGTATGCTTGAATTTAATTTATATGCTTTTATTATTTAGTACCTGTGTCAACCACTTAATTTCCCTACAAATCATTTCCTTATATAATATTAATGAAACATGCTATATTGAAATTCATCATATATTAGGAAGACACATCATCAATTTATCCTCTTCTAGTTTAAAACACTTCAAGACCTGTGGCTTCAGAAACCCCTACTTCAAGAAGAGTATTTCATTTCAAGAAAGAGTATTTGTGGCAGAATGAACAATGTCTTTTCATAGTCAGAGATCAGAATTAAAAATCCAATTTACACTGTAGAATAAACTACAACAAGACTCTGAGAAGGAAGAATAACAACAATAATATTAATTTCAACACAAACCTTACACAAAGATCAATGTTTTTACGGCTCTCTACAGATGATATTCTGAGAAAATGAAGATGATTGAGATTTATGCAATAATAAAACTACAAATTGGTCTGCACAACCTGCTCAAAACCTTTCATGCCCAAACACAGAGATGGGACATCTTGGGGTGCTGAGGAGCTGCCGACTGAGCACAGGGAGAGATCAAATCAAGGAGAAACATCTCATTGATTTAATCTTTTCTAAATTGCTTGCTTAATCTCTGGGTTAGTCTAATGAACATTTAGGGCACTCCTGGACTACTCAGTTGTGAGGGTGCACTGCTGTATTTCAGGAGTGTCTGGAAATGAGAATGGCTGGGAATTGTCACTCTTGTCAGAAGGGGAAGAAATTGCTAAGATGAGAACAACCTGTCTGCAGGGTCCTTGGGGTTCATAGTGGGTCTGGCTGGGATCAACTACCTTTATCTCAACCCACAAATTTTTCATCTTACTTTCTCCTCGTGTCCTGCTGAAGTGAGGGAGTGAGAGAGCAGCTTGCTGGGCACCTGGCAGTCAGACAAGGTCAATCCACCACAGGGGTGGAGAAGATCTCATTGCAGATGTATGCAGCCTCATACAAAAGTAGTGTCACCTTAAGACAATTCTGCCCTCCCTCTGCCTATGCCCAACAATAGGAATGTGGAAGGTGCAGCAGCAGCAACCATGCTGAGTCCATGTGGCCTCTTGAGCTTGGGTCATAGCAGTGTCAAGTAGTTTAAAATAAAAGCAACCCTGCAACTTCTAACCCTCTGGTAAGCACCTGTTAGGCTTTCTACTGTGTCTGATTATTTTTGCAAAGTCAGACAGACAAAGCACTTCAGTAGTCCAGCCTGGCTTGTGGGATAGAAATTATGGTCCTTGGTCCAGAGGTTTTACCCTCACAATGGAGATGAGGAAAACCAGGTAGAGGTCTTTAACTATGGGATTTTTTCCACCACGCCTAGTCCCAGTTCTAGTACAGAGCTACCATGGATATCTTCAGGTCTCCCTGCCTCAGTTTACTCCCCACTAATGACTGTTGTGTCTGTTCAGATTGAGATCATGAAATCCCAGAGAAAGAACTCCTCTATATATTAAATAATCACCAACCAAAAAGCCTTCCTTTATGAAAGAAGCAGAATAGGAACAGAGAGGCAATGCAAACAGTGGAAGGTACCTCCCAGTGTTGGTGGTTCCACCCCTCCTAACTCCTTGTAGGCAAGACCTTCTCATCCTGCAAAGAAAAGCATATTGTATTGTCTCTTTTTCACTATTTTTTGGGAAAGCCAAAGCCTTTAGCTTTCCTTTTTTCCATTTTCAGCAAACCTTTTGTTGTGTGATGCCTTTTGGTTCTTTGTAATAAAAATGCTTTTGTTGCCTGGATATACTGATTTTTGGTTTCCTGAAGCTTTGTGCTTTTCTTCTTCTAAGGTTTCGCTGACACAACTTAAGCTGAGTCTCACAATCCCATTCCCCCCTGCTCCTGACTGAAGAAAAGTTCTGATGAAACTGGATGAAGCTCAGGAGGCATTTAAAAATTATGCCCGTTCAGCTCAAGCCTCTTCTTTTGTCCATTCTTTTCATCTCTTCCATCTTCCTCCTGGTGTTTCAGGACAGAAATTGAGTGCAATTCAGATGTGTGTTTTGAAAGCAAACCTCTACCTAGGTGAAATAGTTCTGCAACCAACTGGCCTATTGCAACAGGACAAGGGGAACTGGTTTTAATCTGAAAGGGGAGAGATTCAGAATAGATATAAGGAAGACATTTTTTACAATGAGGGTAGTGAAACACTGGGACAGGTTGCCCAGAAAGGTGGAACATGCTTCAGCCCTGGAAACATTCAAAGTCAGGCTGAACATGGCTCTGAACAACCTGTTCTAGTTGAAGATGGTCCTGCTCATTGCAGGTGGGTTGGACTAGATGACCTTTAAAGGCCCCTTCCAACCCAAACCATTCTATGATTCCATTCTGTGAAACAATTACGACAGTTGCAATTGTGATCTATACACATGGGATTTTATAGGTAATTTTTTCCTCACAAATTACAGGTACTGAGGTCAGAAACGTAACTTTACATCGACAACATTCAATGATGGCATGTCCAGTCTCACTAGAGGTGAACCTGGTGTGATGTCTTTAGTTTTTACTTCAATCAATTGAAATAGGACACAGAGAAAAACAGATTCTTTAAAGTGAAATCTGAGCCAGAATTGAAAGTTTCAGCAGCCAAACAATTTTCTTGTCATTGAGAACACCCTAGAGAAAATGACAATGCAGACTGCCAGGGTAAGTGCTTTTTTTGTTTTATTATCAAGCAAACAAACATCAGGTGTAATTTCATACCCAAAGTATGCAAGGTTTACAATTTGAGAAGAAACACTCAGAGAAACAAAGCTTCATACACCTGCTTACTCCATATTTAGTACTAAGAAGTAACATTTTCAGATCTCTGAAGGATTTCACTGTCTACCTGCTGCTTGTGAATCCTCTCCAACTTGCCTCACTGCACTATCCCAGGACTTTTAATGTTCAATATATTTAATGCTAAGATCATTTTTGAGAAAAGTAAACTATCACAGCATAGGTGTAAACAAGATAGAAGGCAACCTCCGCTTATTTTTTCGTAATTCCTATCTGTTGCTTTCTTAAGAAATCTAGTATTTGCCTGTCTGAATTCCTTAATTTTTTCCAACAAAATTCTTTTGATCTCGATTCTAGCATTTAGGCAGCTTCACACCAAACAGCTAACCTGAGCAGTACAGGGTATCAAGAAAAATACACAGCTTAATATTTTTCATGCCATGATATTAGAATTAAAATGGTAACAATCCATTCATGCAATCTTACCCTGGATATCACACATCAAAACACTCTACAGAGCAACCCTGGAATTGAAATCAGAACTTCTTGCACAAAAGCCTCTTTCAGAAAGACATCCAGTCTTGTCTGACTTCAGAGCATGGGAACCCACCAAATTCCTAATTAAGTTGTTTGAAGAAAAGCTTATTTCAACCTTGTTTCTAGTGTGATTTTTTTTGTAGTTTCAACTCTCTATCACCAAGTCACATTATGTTTTTTGTCAGCTACCTGTTGTATGAAAAGAAGTTAAAACAGGAAAAAGAAAAAATATAGCTATAAACTTCAACTTTAGTTGATAAATCAGAAATAAAGCCCAAAATACATTGAAGGAAAATCAGTTTCTCAGAAGAGCTTTATGAGGGACCAGTGGCTGGCTGCCCATGTAACCAGTTATGCTTGGTGCAATGCGGCATCCTGGCTAAGCTGCCTCTGTTGGGAAGCTACCGCAGGATGGTTTCTGGTAAACAAAGGGTTTCTATTGAAGCTATCTGTTACAGTGACATGATTGAAAACTAAAATGAATACAATTACTGCAGGTACTTATTCTAACTATTTTCTTTTCTTTTTTTTGCATTTGACTGGGTTGACCTGTGCAAAAGTTCCAACAAAAGAACATAGATATAAGCTATCATGTTAGCAGGGATCCATATGTCCACTTACTTTGACCTCCAGCATAAAGCAGGCCATGAGACCTCTCAGAATTAATTCCCATTTGAATCAGAATACATATTTTATAAAGCCATCCAATACTGTCCATTTTCAGCAATGGAGAGACTTGGCAAATTGCTCCAGAGAATATTTACCTAACTATTAAAAATCTGTGTCTATTATTTCTAGGAGGAATCTGTGTAGCATGAACTTTCACTTTACCACTGCTTCCTGAGACTCTATTATTAATTTTTGCTTAACATATACAAAATTCTACCAACTTGCCCTCTAGTCTTATTTTTCTTTAATTAAATAGGCCAAGATTCTTCAACCTTTCACTATAAAGCAATCTTGCAGCTCTTCTCTTCAAACGTCAGTATTCTTCAATTCTGAACAATGGACTGGGACAGTGTCCCAAAGCCAGTCACACCATAACTAAGACATCCTCAATATTTCCTTGTTCACATATCAAAAAACTCATTATCCCTTTTGCACCACACACTCATAGTAGAAGGTCATACCCTGCTAATCCCACATACAAAGTCTCAACTCTTTCTGTTACTGCTTCCTAGGACAGAATAATATCAACATGGTCCACAGTACTTATTCCTATATATAGGAATAAATGGCCTTTTACTTGACCTTATACAAACTTCTACTGCTTTCTTGCATTTAGTCCATAGCAATCAGAGCAGACCACTGCTTGTTCTGTTAACTATTATCACCCCCTTTAACTGTGTCATCTGCAAATTTTATGTGGAATGATTTTCTCACTTCTTCCACACCCACTGACAGTAATGTGAAATAGCATACATTCATCACCCTCCTTGCTCAAGAAACACATTGAGGTTTAGAAACTGCGCCTTTTAAAATAATCTAATGTGTGTACAATGCTGATTTTGTATTCATTCTAGTTTCTTAATCAAAAAGTTGTGTAATATGAAGTTCAAAAGACAGAAAAGAGTTGAAATACACAATTTCAAGACTACCTCTCAACTAGCAACCACCTCAAAAAAGGCACAACACTATTCTGACAAAAGGTCTTGCCTATAAATCTACATTGATTAAAACTAATTATTTTAACCTTTCCTTAATATTTGATTAATCAGATCCCAGATCTGCTGCCATTTCAGATCAATGGCGAGGTGATAGGACAATGAATATTTGAATCATCTCTTTGGTCTTTAATAAACCTGTACAACAGCAACTTATTTCCTCGTCTGTTGAACCTCCTCACTGCCAACCAGCACTAGCAGCACAGAGTGCTCCTCTGGATGGAGACTGCATTAGGTTTCTCATTTACAAGTATCCAGCTTCTATCTTCCTTAACTACTGCTGGAACAGAAGGAATTTTGTCATTGCCATACAGTATGCCCCCTGGATTTTTCTACGAATCCTTCTACTTTTCTGATTTCTCTCTTGAAACAAAATGAACAAACAACTTCCCCCCTTCCCTGCAAGGACAACACAATCACCTACCCTCAAGCAAAGCAAAATCACTTCTCCTCCTGTTTTCTGCCTCTCCTTGCCTAACATGCTTTCTACAGTCCTCAGCTTTTGCTGCACATCAATTCCCATCTGCTTTCCTTTTCTTTCACTGGTTATATATTCTAAGTCTTTTTGTTCATTTTTTAATGTAGTCATGAAAGGACAAGTGACTGGAAGGTAGAATATTTTGGGTGTTCTTTTAAGAAATGCTATGAAACACTTTTCAGAAAAACTAAAAAGACAACCAGAGAAATAGCTAGAGAATGTGCTCAATCAGAGAAATCCATTCAAATTCAAGTAATGTCAAGTCTGGTTGCATTTTTCAGCTCCATTAAATGTCAGGAAACTTTCAACCCTGAGAAAACTTCACCGTAGTCCAAAACAAATCTAGTTTTACTTTTCTCCCTCCATCATAGTCTTTCGCTGTATGGACTGAATATTGTTTTCCAAAACATAATTTGCATAGGGATGAATATTTGGCTGTGCTGATCCGTAGGAACTGTGCTTCTATAGCTCAGACTTTGAAGTTTTTCAAGATAGGTGAGAATAACACTTTCTTTAATAATTCCCTACAGCAGGTAAAGAATGCTATAAGTGTGAGAAAGGTTATTAGAGTTACATGAGTCTAACTGATCTGCCCTGCTAATAAAAGACTCATTTTCTTTAGGCAAACCAGAGGGTTTGCGCCTGAACATCTATTCCAAATTTTAAGATTCATCTTTGCACAAAGAATGAGCATAATTAAATTTAAAATACTGGTTGAGCCATTAGAGAAGGATTTAAAAGGAAATTAATTGCTGGAAAGCTCTTGTGAGGCTCTTCATGCCATAGAATGAAATCTTGGTTTCCCTGAAATCAATACGAGAGATCAATACTGACTATCGAACTACAGCTTTTTAGGTCCTTATTATGGCCCACATTGCCTTTTGAATTTCATTGTAACAACAGCTGGATTCAAATTAGAATCATTCTCCCTATGGCTTTACTGAAATAACAGTCGTATTTCTCTTCAGTGATCCAAGGGACAAACTTTATTTTCACTATTAAAAAGGACGGTACTTTACCAGCAAAAAAGTGTGTTGATTCTGGTTTACTTTTCCTGTAAAAATAATTGTTTATACTTGGATTTTGAGAAAGTGTAGTGAAAATGAGAGCATAGATTGTATAAATTTTACTGGGAAAGCCATACAATCATAGATACATTGATTCAAATGGATGTCTGGCTCTCATCTAGTCCAACTTTCTGCTCACAACAGAACCATCACGACAGCAAACCAGAGCCATCTTAGTTTTGCTTATCCTAGACTTAAAAACCTACATGGATGGATAACCTATAACTTCTTGAGATAACATGTTCCTGTACTACAATACCCTCCAAGCAAAGAATTGTTCCCTAACGTGTGAAGTCCATACTTGCCAAGCCACAATCTTTCCTACTGCAGATTTTCATGTTGTAGCTGGAGTGATTCAATGTACTAGAACCAAATATAATGCCCAATGTCACAGGACACTGCTTGCCATACCCATCTACATAAGTGAATGGGAATTAAAAAGCACTCAGGCTGTCAACAGAGTGTTTGGTTTCTCAGTAGCTTCTCCAATAAAAGCCTTCTCATGATTCAGAAGTACGTATTTAGCATGAATAATGCAAAGGCCATTAGTCCATATTTCCACAACAGCTAGGTCTACTACATTTTCCTGTTAATGCAAGTCAAGGCCACGCTATGGGTAGGATGAAGGGCTGGGCTTCATTTTTGTTCTAAATGGCTCAAAAGACTGGCAGCTGTTTTCTTTCATTAATATTTCTATGAATAATACCAATTTTTTCACATTCAAGGCAGAATGTTACAGATGTGTCATCTTTTGAAACACAGGTATGTGCTGTTCGTAGTTCCAAACGCAACTTATATCCCACTGGCCTTACTCATGTAAATAAATGCACTTGATGTAAGTGAATAAGTATAGCCTTACACAAGCCTTATTCTCTACTTTCATCACTCTTAGTTCAGTTTGCTGGAATGCACTAAAGGAAAGAAATAGTATGCCAAGATGTGGAAACCCATAATCTTGATAAAGAGGATGTTGTTCAGCTTCTAAGGGAAGTTTAGCTGATGGAAAGAGAAGAGAAAAAAGCTTCTTTATTCCCTTTTTTTTTTTTTTAAAGAACTGTGCCTCACACAAGGATATACAAGGCTAGCAGCAAAGGGTGGGAAAAATAAAAGAAAATACCAAGGGGCATCCATGCAAATCTTATAATGCTATCATTTAGAACGTAATTAGAATTATTTGTATTCCTGATTTCAGCAGTCCCAGGAAGCAAATTTCCCCTCTTAACATGCTCAGATTTTTGAAAGGCTACATATACATGCAAAGAAAGTGTCATGGCAGCCTGGGTTGGTAGGCCTTCCTTGGCCATTACTTCCTGCTGTATTTTGTCCTCCATTTATAATAAGCCTGCTTAGCTGGTCAGTCCTGAGCTGAACTAACACAACAAAGGGATACACTTGCAGGGCAACTTTACTAAACATTAAAACTTTTACTTATCCTAAGAAAGTGTTGAAAATGAAGGTAACAAACATTATGAAAGGGTATAAAAATGGATGTGATAAAAGGGGGACTCAACTCATTCATCTGTGCCTCATCACTTTTCAGGAAAAATCTCTAGCACTAGGGAAGGGCAAAGCCTGAATGGGCATAGTGAAACACATAATTCATTAACCATGTCCTGGATGAATTATCAGCAGCAGTGAGTGAAACCCACCTGCACGTACAAAGTCTATAACCTGGCTGGACTATTTAAGTGTGATTTGCATGGTGCCTAGGCTTCCTTTGTTTAGCTTTTCAAATGGATGTTCTAGTCCACCTCATAAAAAGTCAACAGACTTTGGAGAAAATTGCAGGCTGGCATCTTGTGAGAATTTAATAATTAGCAAATGAAATTGAAACACTCCCTAAATCATATGAATCCTATGCAGCCATAAAGATCTCTTCTATTGAGGAGCAACAATAGCTCTTTGCGTAGAATGCAGCAATATTTCCGTGAACAAAACTATGAATTTTCCTTTTGCTCTTGGTGAAAGGTAATGATTTTGCTGGATGAATAAGGCTCTGACATTTTAATACTTAGAGAAGGAAGTATTTGCATATAGTGTTCCCACCCCCGCCCCTCATTTTCTCCCTGGTTGATGTAAGCTCTGGCAGTCCCCCTCCTCAGGCCTTTCTCAGCACTCTCCTCTTGCCTCAGCAAAGTCAGTTTTCCAATGTTGTTATCAGCTCAAAGCACAGCTTTCTGGTTGAAAAGGGAATCATTCCACTTAGAAAAAAGGATGGTAATTACATTAAATGAATGTTAACGTCTTGCTAATGAATGCATTGCATCTCTCCTAAACATTTCTGGAAAAAGAAGCAAGCAAAAAAACAAAAAATAATCAGACATGCCATTCATTTACCAGAAGTATTAATTTCAAGTAATTAGAGCAAGTGACTCATTTTTGAAGTAAAAAGATTCCTAAAAAGAAATACAAAGGTTTCAGCAAGAACTGAGTAGATGTATCTGTATCAAGTGGATAATGATGTGCAAAAATACAATATTACACACATAAAGGTTTTAATTTTGAAGGGCAAAAAATTAAAAAAAATATTACTTTTAAATTTCCAATAATGGTAATCTGCAGTTGCCATAAACTGTATCAGTATCAGATTTTTTTTACTGTTCAAAAGATGTGTCCAAGATCTAGTTTACATTTATCTTGATTCATTTGTTCTTGATTCTTCTTCACCCTTGCTAGACCAAAGGTTTCTCCACCATTTATTTCCTGCCATCTAGGTCTCTACTTACAGATAGGCCCTAGGTATGTTATCATCTTTTCTCTCTAAGGCGTCTCCCTTCCAGAAGTATCAGGTACAATAATGAATTAGGAAAAATCTTCGTTTTTTCCCCCTTTGAATACTGTTCCAAGCTCTCACAGAATTTTAGCAACATCTCCTACATTGAGACCACGAATTTATACAGTGTTAAATCTAGGTAAAAGTTAAACCGAATGGATCAAATTCATAAAACCTCTTTCTTTAATATTTTCCAGTCTTTCTTTTGATTCTTTTCTGAGTCACCTGCACCATACCAAGAAGCCTGTCTAAGTTGTGGCTCAGCTCCCAGCAGGTCAGTGTGGCTCCGGGACTCACAGCCTGGCCTGGCCTGGTTTACCAATACCCCTATGGGCCCCAGGAAGCTCCAGAAGTCCCCATCCCCTAGAGCATTCAATCAGCATGCACACCTCGTCTCCTTTTATACCGCCAGATCTCCCTAATACTAAGGCCCACGTAACTTCCCAGTTTGCAATTATAACATTTTTTTAATCCATGGGAATGCAAAAAAGCCTCAAGAACAGCAGACAAAAACGTCTGTAAGTATAAATCAGTTCACCTTATTAAAATCCTTTCATATGTACCATCTATAATGTGAAAACTGGCAACTATTGACCAGCACTGGGCAGCACTACAAAATCAGACAGGAGATTGTTTCCGGCCACACACAACAGGAACTAAAGAGGAATTCAGCTCGCAAAGCTACAGTGTAGGATGGGACATTTCTGCCTGCCTCAGCCCCTGTGTCTTCTTCAGCGACAAAGGAGGAGTTGGTGTAGCATCCCAAAAGCTGGCACTGAGACACCCCCGCTTATATGTTCCAATGAATCTTTAATGGCTGTTCTCCCTTTATTGAATCTTTAGTGCCAGCATGTATAGCATAACCAGAGAGCAGAAGCAAAGCTGTCAGGCTATTTTAATCTTTGCTGCATGTCAGTTTTTTCAATACCCACCAAAAAATTAAGAGTTTATGTTCTAATATTG
The DNA here is from genome assembly GCF_009829145.1 of Chiroxiphia lanceolata. Taxonomy (NCBI): domain Eukaryota; kingdom Metazoa; phylum Chordata; class Aves; order Passeriformes; family Pipridae; genus Chiroxiphia; species Chiroxiphia lanceolata. The sequence continues at coordinate 66,415,807 of NC_045639.1, forward strand.
TTGTGCTTCAATTTCTATGTACAGAATAGAAAAACAAATGAGGAGAGTGGGTGGAAATTCTACTTACAAAACAAATCAGATACACAATTATTTTATTACAATACACAGTTACAGCATAATTTTTCTTCGGACGTGATACCAACTAAAAAATCACTGCCTGGCATTGCAAAGGGGAAGTGGGAGATCCTTTTATTGTTTCTGTGGTTCCTTGGGGCTTTATTCACTATGCGAAGAACTTGCTTTGAAATGAGATCGCTCTTTTCCTCAGAGGTCCTGGTGGGAACAGAAAGTCTTTTTTTACAGAATTGCAAGATAAATTCCCAGAAGTGTTAGAGAGAGCTCAGAAAATGCAGAAGGGTACAGTAGCATATCAACTTTTTAAGTTCTTAAAATATACCTACAGCAAAACTCTACAGCAATTCATTGTATATTCACATATACAATCATGGAAATGTGGAAAACAGTGAATAATGTCAAATGCAAAAAGGAGAGAAACGCAAAAATGAATCTTTTCTATCATTGATGCTTAGTTTAACATCACTATTTATTTCATAGAAATGTTTTGTATTTTAAATCAAGCACGTGCTTCCAAACCATGTTATACTGAGATATATGACAGTCAGTCAACCAGGTTACTGACAGCATTGCTGGGCTTGGCACTGTGACTTCCATTTGGAAACACTTATTCTATCATGACTGATCAGACAGAATGGAAAGGCATTATCTGACATAAAGATATCTACATTTGATCCTCAATAAATTTGAAGGAATAGTGTTTCTCTTCATGGTTCATTGCCTTTGTCTGGGAGGTGGATTTCCTACATACAGTTTTATTTGTTCAACAGTTTAGTATGAAACTTGTTAAATCATCACTAGAGAAAGACTGCACACAGTCCCTGAAAGCCTTCTCCTGTCATATGCTCTGTCCCGGAGGAGAAATGAAGTCTGCACGATGATAATTTGCTTCTGAGTCATATCACATACAGCAACTCTCCTTTGATAATTTTACCAGTATCAAACCATATGCTTTAAAATAATTTCCAAAAACCACATGTATTTGATGAATGATCAAAAAACTTCATTAATAAACTTTGCTGTCGATGCAACCATCCCCATGTGTTGCACGGGGAGACTGTTTTGAGAAGATCACATACACATTCCTGGGGTTTTGTCAGCTAAAACATCACTAGATCCTTACTTGTTTCCGCCTTTCTACCCCTTCACCTTTCTACCTCTCAGATTACTGTCAGTTACTGTCAGCTTGCCTGCTTTGAAGTTCTGTACTCAAAGCCCTGGAGACATAACTACATGTATGTGCTATCAATAAAATTAAATTCTGCTTTTTTTGACCATTATTTATCAAGTTTTCTCCGTTACACTAATGTAATCTCCCTGCTAATATTGTTGTAATTTTTTTTCCCAATCTTTTACAATCTCTGGATTTGTTTGGTCATGTCTCTCTGCTTGATACCAAAAATAATATGTATCTGTCTGTATTTATATATGTATATATAAATCCAATTTATTTTCCCATGTTTTTCAGTCTAAATCTCATTATTAAAAAGACATAAATCTCTATTCATACTGAGACTAGAAACAAAAAAACAATAACTAAACATAGAAGAAAAAGTAACTCTTGGTTGAAATATACCAATAAGGCCATATTATGGTTCGAAAAATTTGCTTTAAGAATTAGAACTATTTATAGAAAAAAATGCTATTAATCTCATACTCTGAAGAAAATGTTTGTGATACATGTTCTGTGTAGTTCACATATTGAAATAATATTGCTTTTGTCTAGGGTACTCTCAGAGCGATTCAGGGATGGATGGATTTCAATGGACAACAGAGGTGTACTCGTGTTGTTGGCTAGCACAGCTCCCAAAGAGTTGGGGTTTTTTTCAACAGTTTACAAATTGTAACACTGTAGGCCAGGTTGTTAAGCTTCATGCGTAAAAATGATCTACTCCATTAGGTACACTGAGATATCTCAATTTCAATCAACTTGAAAAGGACACTTTCTTACTTTTGTTGACATAGTAATTGGCCTTGAGAGGCATCATTTATACTCTGAGCACAGAACAGATGAATGTAATTATACTTCCTTCACGCACTGCAAATGTGTATGTGCTCTGAAGGACTCTCAGGTGGCTCTGCACCTCAGCAAGTGTACACTTCCCGCAGTCCATGTCATATCCCCTATTATTTGTTGAGAACAACCTTTGGGTCTCTGGTGTCATCTATTCCCATTTAAATGGAAAAGCTTGAACAAAATCAGAGATTTCTTTTTGTCAGTAAGAAGGGAGAACAACTTCCCTGGTGTCCCGTCTTATTAAGCAAGTGCTGAAACTCTGCATTAAACCACAGAGGCTCTGCTATCACAGCAGGCAGTCATTGCATATCAGTTCTGCCCTGGAGTTCATCTGCAAAGCAGGAGTAATTGCCCCCATCAGGGCAGCTGAAGGTCTTGAGAGAAATCCTTTGGGTCAGAAAGTTTAAGGTGCCAGTGAATGCAGTGAGGATGGTGCAGTGCCTCCAGGTCAGCTGTAAGGAATGATACTTGTATTTTTAATAAGCAGGATGAGTCAAAACTGAATGGTCTTATTCAACCTACTCAAGTTCTAGTCTACTTCCCACTCAGCTCATGTGAAGTTGGTACCCACCTACTTGTTCATCTTCAAAGCTCTCTTAGGCACCACGAGTTCTGCATTTAGGTAATCCCTAATTTACTATTGTATTGGGTCTGGCTGAGGTGGAGTTCATTTTCCCATAGCAGCCCTCGCAGTGCTGTGCTTCGCATTGTTAGCTAGAAAGGTAACACACCAGCGTTTTGGCTACTGCTGAGCAGCACTGGCACAATATCAGCATCTCAACTTTCCTACCCCATCGCTCTTCTCATCGAGGGGCAGAGGAAGGGAAGGAGCGGCAAGATCCTGGGAGGGGACGCAACTAGGCCAGCTGACACAAACTGATGAAAGGGATATTCCGTACCATATGACAGCAGTTCAGACATAAAAGCTAAGAAAAGGAGGAGGAAGGAGGGGGCATTTGTTATTTACAATCTTTGCCTACTGGAACAACCAACATGCAAGCTGAAGCCCTGCTTCCCAGGAAGTAGCCAAACACCACTTGCTGATGGGAAGTAGAGAATAAACCTTGTTATTTTGCTCTTTGTTTATGCATGCACAAACTTTCACTTTTGCTTTAGTAAACTGCCTTATCTCAACCTACAAATATCGTTTTCCATCTTATTCTCTCCCCCCCCTTGTCCAGCTGGGAAAGGGAGTGATAGAGCAGCTTGGTGGGCACACCTGGCTTCCAGCTAAAGTCAATCCACCACAGCTGCCCACCTGCATTTTGAAAGTCAAAGGTTAGAGAACGCATCTATGATGTGACAAACTGGAGTATCATTCCTCATCAGCTTTGCTGCACCTTCTTTCCTGAGCATAGGCTTCTACTATGCAATGTTGAGACTGTGGAATGATGCTGCAATTAGAAGCACACATAGTGAAAACTAGAGTGATAGTATGTCACAGTATTCCTTTTGGTACATTAAAATTTCAGTCACATGTATGGCTGTGGGATTTCTAAGCCACATTTTTAAGATTCCTTTTAATGTGTTCATTATAACCTTTCCCCTCCCCAGGTGGCATTGCATGTACTGCACTGTTCTTAGGAAAAATGCATTTTTTTCCCTCTCCCTCTTTGTAAATATGTGTCTCAACCTGACACATATTCTGGGAAATTGAACTGCCTTTTTATTATACAACCTCCAAAACAATGTGCTTTCTCCTTTCTATTGTTAATGAAACTTGGAAATGAAGACTTAAGAGATGATATAGAAGAATAACATAAATGAAGAACAAAGTAGCAAGAGATTTAAAATTTTGTCTTTATAGCTGGTATATTAAAAAATAAATTCTATTTGTATATCCAGATCACTATACTTAGTGACACAAAAAAAATCTGCATCTTGAAATATACTTGACAGGCAAGAAGTATGATTTAACTTTAGAAATCTAGTATTTTGATTACCATCCATAATAGCCTCATTTAACTCACTTTTTAATTGTCATTTTGAAGTCTCTGCCCTTTATTTTGTCTGAGAGTGGTCAGCCTGCTTAAGATTAAGAAGCTGAGGACCAATATTATTCTTTGCTCTAGCCATTCACCTATCTAAATTGAGAATTAATTTTTTGTCCATTCTCATGCTTCTTCTGACTCATTCATAACTGATATAATTAGGCAATAAGACACGGAAGAAATATACCTGTGGGTATCAGTGTCATACCAGAAATAGCAGGATAAGATATTAAATTTTAACCATCCAAGAACTGCTGCAATTGTCCAGAGATAGTTTGAATTTCCTGTCCTATTACTAAGAAGAGGAATCTATAGATATTGAAAAAATTATGAAGACTGAATGTCATGTCATATACTTTCACAAGGGGTAGAGATGGCTGGGTCAATACTTTCATAGGAGGTGATGGGGAGCCTGCTTTTTAGTTGTACCCAGTTTAGCCTTTCAGAAATTCCTGCTGAAATTCTCTCCTTGCACCTTCTCTGAGAAGCTCGCAAGAAAGACTCAAACAGAGCAGATGAAACTGAAGGCATCCACAACTGTCAATAACCCAGTGTTAAACTCTGACCTCTCACTCCATGAGGATCAGCACGGCCAAGTCAGATATGGCAATGCACTTTCTGAGCCCTTTCTAACAAAGAATGGTGTGAAACAAGGCTGAGTTCTTGCTCCTACCCTATTCACAGTCTTTTTCAGCATGATGCTCCAAAGGGCCATGGCAGAGCTCGATGATCAGGACGGTATCTACATTCAATATCATACTGATGGAAGCTTTTTCAACCTAAGGCGACTGAAGTCCCACACCAAGACCTTAAACCATCTTGTCCGGGAGCTGCTTTATGCTGATGACGCCGCCCTTGTCGCCCACACAGAAGCAGCTCTGCAGCATTTAACATCCTGCTTTGCAGATGCTGCTGAGCTCTTTGGGTTGGAAGTCAGCTTAAAGAAGATAGAAGTTCTCTATCAACCTGCACCTCAGGAAGTCTTCCATCATCCCCATATCGCCATTGGCCAATCAGAGCTCAAATCAGTCCAGCAGTTTAATTACCTAGGTAGCCTCATCTCCTCGGATGGTAAGATTGACAGGGAGATAGACAACAGGTTAGCAAAGGCATATAGTGCTTTTGGAAAACTCCATAAAAGAGTATGGCATAATAAACACTTGAAGAAAAGTACAAAGATCAGTGTTTACAGAGCCATTGTGCTGTCTACTCTTTTATATGGTTCCGAATCATGGGTCATCTACCACCACCACCTGCGTCTCCTAGAACGCTTCCATCAACGCTGCCTCTGTACAATCCTAAACATCCACTGGTCAGATTATGTGACCAATACATCTGTTCTAGAACAAGCAGCAGTCACAAGTATTGAGGCCATGTTGCTGAGAACACAGCTGCGATGGGCAGGGCACGTCTCAAGGATGAAGGACCACCACCTCCCTAAGATCCTGCTTTATGGTGAACTTGCCACCGGCTGCCACAAGAGAGGAGCCCCGAAGAAAAGATACAAGGACTCCCTGAAACAACATCTCAGCCTCGGCCATATTGATCAATATAACTGGTCTACTCTGGCCTCCAATCGGGAGGCCTGGAGACACACCACCTATAACGCTGCTGATGCCTTTGAGAACACACGCAGGATCACTCTTGAGGAGAAAAGACAACGCAGAAAGAATCATGTCTTGCAGAATATACCACCTAAGGAGTCTTTCTGCTGTGCCTTTTGCATTTGGATATATCTAGTATTGGCCTCATAAGCCACCAGCGTGCTTGTAACAAATGTGGATAGAGCCTTCCTAAATCTTCGTTCGTGAAGCCCAGCCATGATGATGAAACTCTGACCAACTACTTCAGCTAAAGCATTAATGGTGAGAAGTAAATAGCTTCACAGGACACAGTACTTCAGTTAATCTTTCGTTAATGTTTCACTCCAGTCTTCCCACATTGTCCCCAACAGTGGGTCTGCAGATTCATCTCTAGACAATGCTACGAATGCTGTAGGTGCAGTGTCCTGCCTCACAGATCATGAACTATTAATCCCTGAATTATTTTCAACTGTGTCAAGAAAGGTAGCTGGGCTTGGATCCACTGTAGGCGAACTAAAGATGGTGGGAGGCATGTTGGTGCTGAAGAGGAACTCCACATGCACCTGTATACTGCCAGGTATGTATTTCTGCCAGGCATGTGGGCTATTGCTGCATGGGAGGGAGGGCAGGACTGCCGTCCTGGGCCACCAGGGTGTCCCCACAGGCAGGTAGGCATAGGGCAAGCAGGCTTCTGTGTGGAGGAACAGGAGTATTTGTGCCTGTGGTGGGTCTCCAGGCAATAACACAACTCTAGGAAAAGAGAATCAGGTGAGAAAACTTCCTTTTGGCCAACTCACAGTGACAGCAAGCTCAGAGTGATTTTGCTTAAGAAAGGGAAGAGGTGGGTGGGCAGGAGGGACCTGGGGTGACTGACCTCTCTTATTTGAAGGAGAGCAGATTATCAGTCTCAGTCCACGACCTATTGTCATTTTCAGAGCACAACCACCTAAAACACATCACCACACAAGTAACCAAGAAGAGAAGACACTTGTCCCTCGCCATTTATTTTCTGACTAACTGAAAAACAGCAACAGCAGAAAAGCACACTAAATCTACTCATACCAAAATTTTATCACTTTTATTCTCATATAAAACCCTGACTCCTCTCCTTTGCTTCAGCTGCTCCTAGAAGTAGCTACTTTTCAGAAAATACCTCCCTACTACTAGTTTAGCATTACATCGGGTTTTATTGCATTTTAAACACATGTATTGTTAAGTTTATAAAGCCCAAACTCTCCAAAGTCCTGAGATTCAAGGACAATACACACTGCCACTATTCAGAAAGAGCTTTAAAAAAAGCCCACTCTATTTATTTCCATGGTTGTGTTATACAGTTGTGCAACGAAAAGGGACGCACTTTCTTTCAATCACCTGGTAGTCTCCTCTGCATCTACAGCAGCTTTGACACTTCCAACTTGACAGCCTCATCTATTCACCAAGACAGTTGAATTTTCTTACCGCATGCCCAAAAGAAAAATCTTGCAATAGCACAGAAGATGGTATTTGTCAACACCAAGATAAAATACCCTGATGATAAGTCAGATATTGGTCAGGTATTCCGACAAATCAGAAGAAAATAAATGGAAAAAAAATCCCAAACACTCAAAAGACATTGCTTTTCAGGATCTCACAGTCACAGTAACAAAGAGTAGTCAACATTGCAGAAATGCCTGCTCTGGTGAGCTGGTGTGTAGGCAGCCATAGGGGAGGGCCCTCACTTCTCTTAAAATTAAAAAAATAAACAATAAATGCCACTTAACATGAGAAGCACAGTTTTCAGAGTATGGGAAAAACATTTCCTGTTCATTTGAATTCAGAAAGTAAAATTCATTTTTTCAAATACAACCAGAGTTTGCAAATATACTTGAATGTAGATCACCAAGCTGGTCACTTGCAACATGTGGACTAAAAACAGTCTAGCATAGACTGAAGGAAACCCTGAGCAGCTTAGGCAAATGAAGTTTTGTTTCAGATGAATCCTGAAAAAAACACTTCCCATCCTTCCATATTACATATGAGTTGACAATATATATGCCAAAATACATGCAATGCATTATATTTTTTATTTGGCAATTCGGGCTTCTCCCAGCACATAAAAGAGAGCTAGTAAATGAAAAGAAAGTAAAAGGGAAAAAGGCAGTCCCAGTTGTTTTCAGTCATCCAAAATTCTCAACTGGGTTAACAGGAGAGAAAAAAAAAGGGAAAATTGGGGGGAAAGAAGAATCGGAAAAAAACTTACAAAGATGTCATGATGCCCTTCCACTATTTTAGCAAGGATGCAAACAGTTCTGCTTAGAGCAGTAGCACATCCCTACCTATGAGCCATGGAGCTACAAGTTACAGGTTAGCTGATTGCACTATAATAGCATCCAACAGAAGACTGGATATCGTGTACAGTGTAAAAAATTCAGCAGTCATTGACTTACAGAAAACAGCAGGGATACAACGTCTATCATGAAAACAATGAAGTCAAGATGACCCAGAAAGGGTATGCCCTGCGCTTCTGAGAGAGGGTTAGTCCTAACTGTCTGGACACACTAGTCCTTAGAATCACAGCAGGCTGTCACCAGGCACACGAACACCCCTAATATTTGTAAGTGTACTGCCCTTGGCAGGTACCATCAGTCAAGTAAACAACAACAAAGACAAAGAAACCACAGGTGACAGCACAGCTATCAGACACTGGCACATCCTTAGCAGAACTCCTGTTGTGCCACCGCATGTTAGGACTCTGTGATTTCCCTGCTGTGGTACACCAGCTGAACCTTGCTTTTGAGACCATACTGTGAACAATACACATTGCTGGTATAATGAACAGGAGAACTGTATGAACTGTGCTTCTGCCCTGACGTACTGTCCTACCTAAACAACTGCTGAGTCAAGCTGCCACACTCTTTGCTCTCACAGCGTTTCATGGGTCAGCTAAGGTCATGCTGGTGATCCTTTCTCTGTTCTTAATTCAATCCAATCCATACAACAGCTACAGCAAATTTGTGACTAGACTCTTTGCTTTGTTTCTAGTGTCTTTCTGTTGCTCTCGTGGTGATCCTTCTGTTGCTCTTAGGGTGATCAGGAATCACCTTAGCTGCACACCTCTGTTGGAGCACTCCTAAAGAACAGAGTATCTCTGTGCCCAGTACTGCTATATTGCCTCTTGACCTCTTCCTCTGCCCCCATCAGTGTCAATACAGTCTGTTCAAAACCATTGGCTCTCCACTCCTTTATATTATTTTCACATACCTGTAACTTCATGGATGGTGATAGACTTCATCCAAGTTTTCATAAACAAAAGCCAGGGGACAATCATATGAGTTATGCACCAAATAACACAGAGCATAGACGACATTATTCATCCAACAACAGTGGAGAAGCATCAGATTATGCTAACAGAGAATCTGGTTCTCCATATGAAATTATCTTGTAACTGTAACTAAGCACCTGTCTGTATTTTAGTAGGTTTTGATTTGGGCTCTCATTGGATTGTATAAATAGACAGCACAGCAATCCGAAAGCTCCTTGAGTTCAAATCCTAATTTTCCAGACACAGAAGATTAATTTCACAGAAGTCAGAGAAATGTTCTTTCTGAGCATTTCTGTCTCACACTTTTTCTTTTTTTTTTTTTTTTTTTTTTGCAGGGGCTGTTCAAACAGCAATTTCATCCACCCTAATATCTACAATGCCTTTACAAAAGGAAGAGGAGAACTAGGAAAAGGGATTGAAACAGCCAAGTAAGAAGGCATTATAAAGCAAACCTATAAGTCATCAGGCAATGCACATTTGGGAAGATAATCATAAAACAATTGCATTTTTACTACTCAAGAGGGGGGTCTTTTCCCACCCCTCGCAGACTCATCTGCCATGTGGCCTCTCCTGTTAGGGACCATTTTCACAGCTCAGCAAGCACCTTCCACTTGTGCTTTCTCTGGCCTTTGCCCTGCTGGTGCAGTGCACACTGCAGCCCTATCTTACATCAGCTCTTCTCATATTCACTAATGGCTGAGACAAACAGAATGAAAAATGACCGTGATTTCACTGCTTCCTTGTTGAAATGACGAATGGGTTATTACTAAGAACAGTGTTTTGGTTTGGTTTTTTTAATGATGAAAACTTACTTAATCTTACTCAGTAACAGAGAACATACCTGTAGTAGACAGAAGAACTGGAAAGGAGGTGCAGAATGTGATAAGTGACTGGTGCTTACACCTGGAGGTAGCACAAGAAGTCTTGCACATAACAAATTTAGCATCCAGCACCATTGAATTTTTTCATCTAAGCTAACTGCAGTCAAAACCAACGTATAGGCAGCTGCAGATGCTCCAAGTACAGGCTTCAGATAGTAAAGACAACTATGAAGTGGAGGAGTGCAGACAGTGAAAACAATTTGTCCAATAGCTACTGATAACTGAGTTCTTCATGCAGCACTGTGGCTATTTTTTCTACCTAAGACATTAAAGGATTTTACCTTTGATCTCAAGCAGAGCTTTAAAAAAATTCAATTCACAACCACTGTGACTTTTAAAATTTGTTTCTATCAGATACTCATTTCAACTGTGCAGCTAGTATCATCAAATATCTTTCCATTTTATAAAGAAACATTTAAAGCATTGCTTTTGCAATACCCAATCTGATGATAGCCAAAGGGATTATAAAGAACTCAAATGAAATCCATAATTTACTATAAAATCCTTTTTATATTTTTTTAAATAACCCTTTAATACAAAGACAAAGAAAGAAAATAAAGTGGGTCTTATCTCCTCTGCTTCCAGAAGCAAAGCATGCTTTCAAGTACATCTTACCCAGCCTGGATGAAGAGACACTTCCCCAAAGCAGCAACCATATCCCCCTTTCATCTAGAAGAAACTGTCCCATGGATCATCTGTGAGCAGATGAATGAGATGTATACAGACAAGAGAAACAGATGTGGGCAATCTTCTTTAGAGAATTCTCGATGTTGAGATAATAGATTCTTAGCTAGATATTGCAACTGAGGGAAATAACACTTTTAAAACAGTATTCAGTTTGGGCTCCATTTTTTTACTCATGTCAGAAAAGAAGGAAGGAAGGCCATGTACATCAGGGTGGTTGAAAAATGGGCTTGCAGGAACAGTCTGAACAGGACAGAAATGTTTTGTAGCTTGACAGACAAAGCAGTATTTTGAAAACTAAGAGACTTTTGGTCAAGTCTCATCATGGAGCGTAAAGAATGCATTTAATTTCTAAAATAAAACTATCTAGTGGATTATTCCAATAAAATTAATGAACCATTTTGTGACACATTTTTGACAAACTTATTATTCCCTTCCTCTTCAGTGTTAGGCAGCTCTGATTTGCATGCTTAAGAATCTTGAATCTCCAGATCCAGAATCAATGGGATTTGAAGGCTTCATCCAACACCTACAAGCTGTGCATTTGTGCTAATACATAGGAAAGGAAAAGGAATAAGGATGTGGCTGATAATCCATGCTGATAGGAGGGAACTTTGACTCCCACTTCTTTAGGGCAAAATCCAAGAGTTTCCAGTACTTCCACAAGAGGATTTTCTTGACCCATTGTCATTAATGAGAGATCATTTGGAAACTGAAGCTTTCTAGGGTCAATCCTGCTCAGACCACTACAAAGGAAGGATTATCATCAACTTCAGTGAAAGTAGAATTAAGTCTTCTGTTGATACAAATGCATTTATTCTATGGTAAACTGTTTCTTTCAGATTTCTATGTTTATCTAGAACAAGCAGATGAATTTTATATACAAAAAACCTTCCAACAACAGAAAAGTTCTTGATATTAATAAGATATTACCTGTAATTGATTTTCTATGAAAATGCAACATAGCTTACACACAACATAGCATACATATGTGCACATGTATGCATGTACATTTTTGCTGCTCAAAATAAGCATACAAGGTCCCTACACAAATTAGCATATTGTGACATCCATCACTATTACTTCACCATGCAAGAAGCAAAACATCACATGGAAATAGACTTTCACTTCTATCTAATAGTGACTCTTCAAATTTCTTATGTGCATCACTGTTCTTTTTGGTCACCCCTAGGTCAAGAGTGCTGACCCAGGATTGCTCAGTTATTCTTCTTTGCCATTTTACATGCTGATTTTTTTTCTTGTATGTGAAAAAAAGAGCAGTGTGGCATTGCACTGGATTTTGCATTCAGATTCAGGCCAGACTCTGGGTCATGCCAGTTTAGCATCCAGTGCATTTTGGTTCAAGAAGGGACAGAGATAAGCATGTGTGCTAGTGTGACTGAGATTGTTGGTGCCCGGACATTTACCCCCTGTCAGTTAAAATACCTACAACTTCTTTGGCCCACAGGCAGCTCCCACCACCAAGGACATTGACAATACCCACTCTCTTCTATAAATGCCTGAACTACATGGTCCTCTTTTTTTTTTTTTTTTCCTATGCCAGAACCTTGCATTGGGATGACAGAGTGCTCATGGGCAGAAGCACAAGAGTAGTTTGTGGTGCTCTGAGCGGTGCTAAAACTTGAGGTCCCCTGCTCCCCTCAGGAAAGCAGAGAAGGAGAGGAATAAATAGGTTCCCAGGCCCAGGGATTCCCTGAAAGGCTGCCTGCAGTTCTTCCTCGGTGACACCCAGCTCAGCCAGAAGGTCGCTGCACATCTGTAATTCTGCCCACTGTGCACTAGATGACACTGCACTGATTGTTTTTAGCAGCCAAATAGCCATTGCCTTTTCTCTGGCAGCCACACTCTACCTATTAAGAGGCCACTCGTTACCACTGGCTTGGAAGTTCAACACAGTCTAGCAAAACTCTCATCACTTAGGACAGGGTTATCTTTTTTTTACAGACAGCAAACTGGGGTACAGAGACTACAGCATGATTTTGACATGGGTTGGGTATGCAAGCCTGACAGTCCCTGGACTTCAGAAGCAGTCACCTGCATTCATCCCCAGACTGAAGTCCCAGTGAGCAGATTTCTACCTCTCTCCCTCTGCCACTATTGAAAACAGATACAGATAAGAGATCAACCCGGAGTCCGAGTGGAGCAGATGGAGTATAATAGTCACAGTAGTGGCAACAACAGCGATGCAACCAGTTAACAGCAAATAAAGTCGACACTGCATAGAGGTTCCCACAGCCAATCTCAGTTTCTCAACCTCCCACTGCCTGCTCCAACTCCTAGGCATCTTCCCAGGAACCACCTCCAGAGGTCTCACAGCCAGGCATTCTCTTGCCTCTGGGCACATCTGAGTGTTCCTTCTACAGCAAAACTTTCTGGTGATGAAGGAGAGGCATCAGGAGAGATTTCCTAGGAAGGCTAGAGAATCTTCATCACTGAAGGTTTCTAAGAGGGGGTTAAAGGCACAAGTAGATGGTGTCCCCAGACTGTAACACACCGCACAACCCCACCCCCCCAATCCCCAGCTCCCCAGTTTCAAAGCTGTAATGGAATAAGGAGAAGCTACTACAAACGCCAATGGCTCCACAAGGCAGATGAAGTGTTGGGAACCTCTGCAATACAAGATCTCTTACAGCCTTACTTCCCTTTGATTCTGGGAAGTGACATACAGATCATGGAGGAACATCAGTTGTTCTTCCTCATCACAGATTTGCTGACACTGTCTGACCCAGGCATGGCAGATTCTCACAGATGCCATACAGCAATCCCAGATGCCTTCTAGTATACTCTCCCTCCCATCTGCCACATTGGACTTTTACGTGAACCTACTCTGGAAAGACATATTAAGCCTCGTGCACCTCCTTGTCCTATGTTTGACACAGTGATGGAGCATGTTCACCACTCGTTAAAGTTTGGGCAACGTCTAATTTAGAAACTGTCATGTACCCAGTGGAAACAGCTGTTTACAGCTGTGATGATACGGTGCCACCAGTACTTTGAGAGCTGGTACCACTCCCTTCAGCTCCTGCAGCAAGAGGGGTGAGCTGAAGGAGGCACAGCTTTGCAAATGTTAAACCCTGCCTTCTACTTTCCCCCACCACCATCCCCACCAACACAATCTAAGCTCTTGGTGTGGGGACAGGCCAGAAAACACGGCTGTGCGTTACCTCAGTGCCAAGAAACACAGCAGTAGTCCAGCATCAGCTGTGACCATGTGCACACCTGCACATGTTTTTATGCTTGCTCTGCCAACTGAGCTCATTCACAAATTCTGTTTCTACAGCACATTTTACTGTCTTTCAGGAGCCGAGCAAATGAAATTAAGGACTCCGAGAGAAGCAGGTTTCATCTCTAGGCTAAACTGTATGAAATAGGAAACAACAACAGAGTCTAATAGGAAACAACCACAGACTCTATACTGAGGTATTCCTCAAGGTCTAAATCAATTAATCACAGGGTCTATCAGAATTAATGTTACAAAATATTCAGCCATGATAAATACTTGTGTCAGCCTTTTCTTTCCCAAACAGTGAGTTTTTAAGATGTACCTTTGTGGCCATGGTAATTTGCAGTTCTGTTTTTGTTCTTTTTTATTTCTTCTTGCCAGTTGAAGTCTTGATTTTCTTTGCTGTGTGAATTTTAATACCCTCGCTTGGGTAGGTCTCCATAGTGGAAAGAAGGCTGGTCCCAGAGGTTGCCAAAGGCTGATGGAAAAGCATAATGCAGCCATCCATGTTAGCCTAGACCTGGGCAGCCACACGACCCAGGACTGTGCTGCACGTGGGTGAACGAGCCTCGCTGCTAACTGGACCCAGTACGTACCTCTTCTCACACTGCCCATAGTGCTTCTTCAATCTGGTGTAATCGGTCGCTCTCCCCACTGCACTGCCCTCACCACTGCATTTCCCCACAGAGCATGAACATAGCTTCTACCCATGGTGCCCTGCTGAGCTTCCCCCTCACCTCCTGAGCCCACTGGAGCTAGCAGTCATGTGTCGGAGCCACGAAGCTGGCTGTGTCAGAGCATACACCGATCCAGCCCAGCAGTGAGAAAAGAAACAACAGGCACAGTTGCGGGCACCACTATGTCATCCCTTTCAGCCCTCACCAGCCTGGGCTGTGCAACAACTTCCATTAGCGCTATACGGAATCATAGAACCATTTAGGTTGGAAAAGACCTTTCAGATCATCGAGTCCAAATTTAACCAGCACTGCAAAGTCCACCACTAAACCATGTCCCTAAGCTCCACATCTACTTGTTTTTTAAATACCTTCAGGGAGGTAACTCTGCTGGGCAGCCTGTTCCAATGCTTGGCAACTCTTTCTGTGAAGAAAACTTTCCTAATATCCAATCTAAATCTTCACTAGTGCAATTTGAATCTCCTTTCAGGTAGCTGTAGAGAGTGATAAGGTCCCCCCAAGTCTCCTTTTCTCCAGGCTGAACCAACCTGGTGCCCTCAGCTGTTCCTAACACCTGGGCTTCAGACCCCTTACCAGCCTTGCTGCCCTCCTTTGGACACTCTCAGTATCTTCCTTGTAGTGAGGGGCCAAGGTCTCCATGTTGTCACAACAAGATTTACATTTGTACTCTGGAATAACTACCGTGTAATTGGTATTTTTTTTGTGATAATTAAAGCTTTTACCTGGGTGTTATTTGTTTATTTTATGAATTAGGATATTATGCATAGCTCGTGTCAAGCATTTCTGTCACAGGTTTACCACCTACTGCTTGCTGCCAGCTAAATAATTCTGTAAATGAAATTTATATAAACCTTTCCAAGTTTTAAGTCTATGGCACACAAATGTCACTCCATGAAAGCTATCTCTTGCTCTTTGCTTGTAGGTAAACCATGTGTGCACACCCATCTGACATTCAGGCCATAAACAGGCCTTGCTGCTGAACAGGGATTGTGGAAAAAATACAAAGCAGCCTGCAGGAATGTATGTAGTACTTTGCATATATATAGAAGAAAGAATGTAAAGAAAAGTCAAAATGCCTGTAGGCAAATATTCTTAAATAAAACAGAGTGAGACAGAGAAAGAATAGTTACTAGAACAGTACGGCTTTTCTTATTCGACAGTATTTCTAACACCAAGCGTCCAAATTATGATTTTTACCACTCAAAAACAGTGACACATTTGGTGGGTCCTTGCTTTGAGTCCTCTTGTGAAATTTATAAGTCCAAAAGAAAACCACTCCCATTTTATATTCCAGAGCTCAAAACCAATTTAATCCAATGGCAGTATATCAGTGCTACTCTAAATATCTAACATGATTCAGTGTGTCTTTTTTAACGTAACCAGCTCTTACAGAAGTTTTACTCCATGTTTTACTGTACCACAATGCTTTCAGTCAATGTCTCTTATCTACAAGTGCTGGCAACCACACATCAGCCACACTTGAAAAAGATGATACAAAGACCAACTGGAAGACTTCACACAAACCTTTGGTTACAGGTTGTAATGCATCTTAGGCACGGAAATGACTTGGAGCCCAGGCAAAACTAAAGAGCCTCCCACCTTCTCTATCACCATTTCAACCACAGAACAAGCACCATCAAGTGCTGCAAGCACTTTTGTACTATTTCAAACCTGGTTCAGCTTCTAACAGTTCAATTAGGATCAGAAAAGCCAGTCATTAGAAATACCAGCACAGACTTTGACAGCTCCCTCCAGCAGGTCTCTGGTTTATTGTACTTTGGTTTCTTCACATCCTGTAGTACATCAAGGGCATGGAAATTACCATACATGATGCATATGGACATGCAGGCCTTCTAATAATTGCATTTAAATTCTTGTCCTGCTTCTGGCCAGAACAGGGTTAATCTTTGCAGTAGCCAGGAAGAATGGCTAGGACCCAGAGGTTATTCTATACCACCTCATGTCATTGCCAGGCCAGGGCAAAGGGAATATCTTCAGGCGAGAAAGGGTTCCTTCCAGTTGAGTAAATGTTGCAGAGGGACCCATCCAGTATTGTCTATTGTAGGGGGGGTTCCATGTAAACAGTTTGTTTCTTATACCCTCTGTCATTAGTATTGTTGCTGTTACTGTTTGTTTTCTTATCTCTTTGCTGCATCCAGTGAATTGTTCTTATCTCAACCATGATCTTTACCTTTTGTGCCTACAAACTCTCCATCCTGCCACAGGGGGAGGGAAGGGGAAAATGGGGGAGCAAGCAAGCAATGCATGGTTTGGAGTCTCAGTGGGACCACTAGATTGGGGAGTATAATTCCTAAACCACAACAAGTCTGCAACATAAATACCAGCCCAATTATGAGTGAGACTCATAAGAGAAGCACAGTCCTCTCAGGTGAGACATTTATGGTGTCCAGGTCACAGGGCAATGTACTACTACTACTTAAAAACACTTAGAAATAGACCAATTTTCCAAGCTACAGCCTCCAATGCCTACAATTCCAACAAGACTTCAGAGGTACTGTAAGAACAGTTTTGACAATTCTATCACTCAGTGTAATTTTATTCGCTGATTGATCCATTTAGAGCCTAGAGTTACTTCTCTAAGGACTGGTTGTACTGTGTTCTGCCTTTTTTTAATATCCCTGTAGATGTCTCTTGCTTTTTTTCCCTGTCTCTATTTAACTGAACGCACCTGAAGAACAAGCCTTCTAGGCTGCTGACCTTGAAGAGGGGTTTTGCACAACTTTCACTTATAAGAAAGGAAAGAGAAGGACTGACAACCTAAAAAACCCCAACAAACCAAATAGAAGACCTGATACCTGATGACATCAGTCAAATCCAGCTGCGAGCTTTAAAAATCCTAGGTGTCATCTGTCAGTGTTCTTTTGAACTCAGGGCAATGCAGACATGTATCTCTGCCTGTTTTATTCACATGGGCCAAGAGTGAACTAGAAATCATCTTTTCAAATAATCTACCAAGACTAATATAGGAGAACATTCAGTCAGACAAAAAAAAAATATTAATTCAATTCCATCAAAGTTACATACATTGTAGAACAAAGTTCTTTCCACTTCTGCCCTGTGAAATGCAATGCAGCTGTTTTCTTCTGGCTAAATATGTTGTTATGTAAAGAAGAAATGCATGTCTGTGTATAGACCCCAGTCCACCACAATATTCAAGTACATACCTGAACAGATTATAATATTACATTAGAAAATCTCCTAATTAGACTTCAGAGGCTTCATGTAACCCAGCAAACATGCAAATTAATATGTATTATAAACGTACATACACACACACAAACACACTCTATTAGTCGATGTTTGCCTGTCGGTGCTATTTGCACGCCTAATTATGGCATTAGTCATCTTAACATTTTCATTACTCTTTTTAATGCATACTGGGCTGCAGTCATCTAAGTCATACAACTCCTATAGGAAAAATGTGTTTTATGGGACCACTGTCTCCGGTGTACAGTTTAATAATGTTAAAAAGATACCAACATAAAATTAATGACTAAATTTTTCATGAAGGGAGTATTACATTTCCACTTAATTGCGGTTGAAGCAGTTATTTCTCTATTATTACTATATTGCTGAAACTAATGTTCAGTAGCCCACTGTGTGATCCAATGGAGAATCCAAATGACTGTTGGTGCTAATGACAAATATCCTTAGAGAGTAAATATCTTCTGAACTCTGTACCAGTTCTAATCTGACTGATTCTATTCCAGACAATGTAATGAAATCTTTTCTGGTGGTGTTTGAAAGAAAAGGATTAAATAAGACTTCAGTTACTTTTCTTTGTCAAAGGGAATATTTTCAGGCTCTGTTAACTTCAACTCACCACAAAGTGGAAACTTCTAACTGGTGCTGGGCTTCAATGTCAACACACCTGGCATCAGAAACCCAGCACATTTACCCTGATGCAACTGCACAAGCAGAGCAATGTGCTGTGATGAACCATGGCTGGTTTTGCTGCAGTACTCCTTCCCACTAAAGGACAGAGAAGTCAGTTCTCAGCACAGTACAGAAAAGACAGAATATCTAATCAAGAATATCTAATCAAGTGTTTTGACGACTTCCGAAACGCACATGGTAAATGTTTTACATTTATTCTGTGTTTAATCTAATTAATTGGAAGGTATTTCAGGTACCCACATTATGGATATATCCATATCTAACATGCATAATCCAGCAGTGAGTCTTTATTATATAAGGGAGAAAATATTTTTCTTTTCTTTCTCGTCCCTTCCATTTCCTTCCATACAGTGTAAGAAGAGCTGGCCCAACAGCCTGAGGAAACAAGTTTTGCCTCTCTCAAGAGGAGGCACAGCTTGGAGAACATGTGCACAAGCTTCCCCATACAATTAGTCCAGGGTACTTCTGCTCCAGAGGGATGCAGATGCTCCCTTTTTACCTCCTCATCCTTTCCCATGAAAGCGGGTCTTAACCTCCTTAGCCACTGCAGTTTCAGTTGCTCCACACATCCCCTACCTATATCTTATCTTTACTGCTCATTCCTATATGTTTAAATTTTACCCTTTTCCTTCCCACCCCACCACTCACATAGCACCTGCTCCCATTCAGTTCTTCTTCTTTACAGATGTCATTTCTGTGACCTTGTTGCCTTTCTAGTTCCTACATCTTACCTACATTATTCATAAAAATAGATTTTCTTCTTACCTACATTATTCATAAAAATAGATTTTCTTCACAGACATCTTACTTGCCTTTTGCTTTGCTCACATTACCTCCTCTTTCTTCACTGATCACACTCCTTATTTTAAAATACTTTCCCTAAAATATTAAATATATATTCTAAACATGCCTTTTTCCACCAAGGTTGTTTTGTTCCCTGCCACTGGGAGAGCGATGCTGTCTTATAGCTTTGTTCTGCACGTTTCCCCTTCTGCAATTAGTCTTTAGTGCTGCACAAGTTACTTTAAGACAGTACCTGTTTTCTCCTAGAACTGCCCAACCTCCACCTCCCCTAGCGACCACAAAGCCTTAGGTGACTGGCAGATCAATCATCCTGTTCTAGCTTATCACTTGCATCCACATCCTTCAGAAGAAAAAGTGTTTCCTTTCATTAACTGGGATAATAGTCTCTGGCACTAACACTTCCGTATCCCTATCTTCTCCTTGCCTCCATGGTTGACCCACAGCGCATATCAAACAGGGTTTGGGTTTGATTTAGTGTTCTGGCTGAGAACACGCGTAAGAAATTATGCAACCACTATAGGTAAGGGTCAGATACCTGCAGCCAGGGTTGAGGCACAGCAGGCACTCATCCTCAGGGAAAAGGGAAAGCCAGTGAATAGGAGCTTCTCAAACTGGTTGCATCCCCAAAAAATCAGAAGAGGGAACTGCCGTCTAAGTCATCACTCAGTTTTCCATGTCATTTCTGATACTGTATAATACTGGTGTTCGCCCATGAAGCCAGTGTTGTAAAGCAAAGCAAGTGAAACCAGATCATGCCAAATAACTATAGCTGCCAAAGCTCACCAAAAATCTGAACTAATTTTGATTCGAGAATGTCCCTTTCCTTTTCTAAACTGAACACAGTGATTCATCCCAGCAAGCCATGACCAAAGCACAGCAAAAATCTAAGCTTGGATGTCACTTCTTTACGGACAATATTTTAGTTAATGCCATTTACACCTAAATTTAAACTTGGTAAAATGTAAGTATTCACAAATTAAACTTAGAAGGATGTGGAAAACTAACCTGATATGGAGACTACATTTGGTAAGCTAAAATATTGACTCAGGGCAGTAAATGTTTGACAATCTATCAGCCATGACATAAAGGCAAAAAAATGGACAGAGAGCCTATGGAAAATGATATCTTGTCTTGCACAGGCACTTACAAAGGCTTAGTAGAAGGGGAAAAAATGCAGGAAGAAGCTATTCCTAAACGTGAATTTGCAAAGATTTACTACCTAGTTTACCACATACAAAGGCTATAGTACCCCACTTATATTTGCAAACAGCCCAAATGTTTTTTTCATGACAGCATGACAAATATTTCCTCCAAATCTACATTGTGTATGATGACTTAGAGATGCTTTTGAACAGAGTATCGCTTCCCACTCTTTTTGTTAAATATTTACTTTTATGTGATTAATTTTAATGATATTTACACTTTTTCCATCACCGTAGTCACAATAATCTATTTCAATGGTTTGATCTAACCTAACATTGTTGGTGATCTAGTCTTGCAAGAATATAGGAAGCCTTTACCCATAATGCTCTTTTTTTTTTTTTTCGAATCAGCAGAACTGTACCCATTAATAGCTATCCATTCACAGAAGGGTTTATATACTTGTGCCATTAGGAACAAACCAGAATGTTTTCAACTGAATAAAATGAGCTGATTTATTTTTTCAAAGTGCTGAAGTTAACACTAGTGCCCTTAAATTGGCAAAGAGACACACACCATCACCATGCTCTAGGAAAGCTGACTTAAGAAGTGAAAAAAATCCTTTCTCTTCCATTTAAGTTGGACTCTTTCCATTGACTTGACTGTACTGGGCTGGACTGTACAGCTCCCTGGAGGCTGGAGAAGACTGAAGAAAGAAGGTTCTATCATGCCTCACATGTACAGGTAGAAAGCAGAGTGGGAGAATGGGCAGTGACACTGAGTGTACAGCCCCACTCAACAGATGGGTTATTAAAGTCTTGCTTCATATTTTTCACTTTTCAAAATTAACATTTTTATATCAGAATATATCAGAGAATCCCTGAAGCACTAGAGAAATTAGCCATCGGGTTTTTTTAATTATTATTAAATTACAAAAAACAAAAGTATCTCTGTGGTCAATTCAGGATGTTTCAGCCAGACTGTAAAGCAAAGGGGGCCCTGAGCTACTCCTTTGTCTAATGGACCACTTGCTTTGTGTAGGATTCTTCTTCATAGCAGGGAGTATGCAGCCCAGATCCCTTTACTTCTTCTTGCCTAAATCCTGAGTCAGCCCTTGCTCCATGACAGAGACATTGGAAGTACAAATCATCACAGAAAACAAGTAATAATTATCTAGCAGCTTAGTTACTGGTGTAGATGTCAAGTTACAACCCACCCTCCAAATGTCCCTCTGCCACTCACCATAAGCCCGCATTCCTATAACAAAATCAACGACTTTTAAGTCCCGTCAGAGCACTTGGAAAGGTGGTAAGCTGTGCAGGACTGTCCGCAAACTTTACAGTGTCCACAGGACAAACAGCAACTGTAACATGATAGCTTCAATATCTATAAGGAATAAGGATAAGGATTTCCTCTGTAAATCAGATATACACACTGCCAGCCTGGTCTGAGTTCTGGCCTAAGGGTCAGGTTTTTGGGAATGGTTTAGGATCACAACACAGTTCTCCCATTGAGACAGAAGAACAAACTCTACAGTGACTGATGCTCCCACACAACCTACCACAATGCTACTAAAGTGCTGAGGGTGTAAGGACTCAAGTAAAGTGGAATAAAAAAGCTTCTGGACTTCTGACAGACTTGTGCTCATGGACAGTGGAAACAGCTTAGCTATGGATCTTAATTCAAACAAAACAAGGAAAACCAGAGATGACACCTCTTCTGCAGTCATGTCACTCCATCCATGGCAAGACTGTCTTCTGTGGGAAGCAATCAGAAGACTCAAGGGTGTCTACTAACAGTATGAAACAAAGATTGAAGTAGTTCTGAATTTATAAAAAATATATACATATTTTTAAAAAAATCCCCCCAAACCGCAACTTTCAAGAGTTCCATATATGTTCAGGATATTGGTTACAATCCAAAACTTTCCTATGTTTCCCA
The DNA here is from genome assembly GCF_009829145.1 of Chiroxiphia lanceolata. Taxonomy (NCBI): domain Eukaryota; kingdom Metazoa; phylum Chordata; class Aves; order Passeriformes; family Pipridae; genus Chiroxiphia; species Chiroxiphia lanceolata. The sequence goes on from NC_045639.1 coordinate 66,438,081, forward strand.
TCACTCCTTGTAGACACTTCCCATGCAGTCCTCAGAGCAGTGCAATAGGAAGCCAGCACAGCCATATCCCCTGACAGATCAGAAAATATTTTCTGCCATATCAGTCATCAGGAGCCCTGGTGAGATGACTTTTTCTCCATCATATACCTTACGATCTCTGCTCCTAAAAGTTCAGACAGCAACTGCAAATTTTCTTTGCCACACATCCTAGCAAGCCTTCACCAGCAATGCCTGTCTGATCCGAAAGGGTACCACAATTAATCAGAACAGAAGTATATCAGGCCAGCTGACAGCAAAGCATGAAGAAAGAGTAATGTCCCATCCATGAAATAACACAGCAACAAATTTTATGTATGGTTTCATTTGTTAAAGTCCTTTTGCCTGCTGACATTTAGACCTTTTTCTCTAGCTTAATTTCTTATAACATAAGAATGTGTCTTGGAATTTCAAGGTCAAGTGCAATGTGGTCTATATATATTCTTTGTGCTGGGTTCAACTTGCAAAATTTCTCTACTGTGGATACAATTACACCAATACAGGTTATCCCCCTTCTTTAATGCTAAAGCACATAAACCACTTTTGTAGTGGTGCAGCTGAACTCACAAGGCAATAAAAAATTTTAATCATATCCATACTATATATTACTGCCACAAACTTAATTTTGTAGTAACAATGTAAAGGAATAAATTGCAACCTTTTTTCTTAAACCAGAACCACTTATGTGGTCAGACAAAACCTCTCAAAGCAGTTAACTGTACGGGAAAGAACTGGATTATTAGCTTGCAAAACATACTTCCAAACAAAACTATTGTGTACAGTAACTTCTCTCCCCTAACTAGAAAGATGGGAAAGGGAGAAGTGGGCTGACACCATTTCTGAATGTGGCTAGTCTCCTATGCAGCACAGCCAAGGAAAAAATGAGCTTCAGAGAAGTGACCTGGAAGAAAATCATCCTTAGGCTTCCTGTTTCTAAGGGCCAAATAAAGTCAAATCTGCTCTCAGGGGTAAAGTCTGCGGGGCTCTGACACATTTCCACTCACAGTCTGACCCCCCCGGGAACGACTGCTACCTCCTCTGCGCCTGGATCCGCACACACACACATGGGGACAGCATGGATCAACGCTCCCAGCACCTCTTCTTTGCAGCCCCTCAGCCAGACCCCACTGAGAACACAGGCTTTATGCTTACATTTGTAAAGCATATATCCTGATGCAATGCTAGAGCACTTATAGGGTACCAAACACAACTTACTATCCTGGGAAAGTTTCTCCAAAATTTTCCTTTTCTGCAAGTAATCTTTGAGATTTTATTAGTGCATGTCTTCCTACTGAAGTTGTTTTCCTGTAGAACTATGCCTGCTCACTCCATGGTGATTTTTTTAAAAAAATCTCAAGTTAATTGACTGAAGCTATTTAGCATCTTTAAAAAAAAACACAAGCCAGAACTCTCCCCAAATATTTGTAATGGACTACAAATATTTGTAGTCTGGTTTAATCTGATCCCTAAGGTAAACTAGAAATGTTTGTAGTATACATTTTAAGATTGCACTAATTCATGGTTGACAGACAGGTTTTCCATTTTCTGGAAAAGCTAAGCATCAAGTTTGTTTGCCCTCTGGCTTTTTATACTGTGGGGGTTTTTTGTAAAAACACCAGTAACAAGTTCTGAAGATTCACCTCTGGGTCTACACCTACATAGCTTCCTCTACATAGATTTTTCATTTAAAAAGTGCTGGAATTTAACTATTAAAGATCCCATAACTACTCCAAGATGATTCTGAGGATCTTAAATACTCAAATAAAAAACACTGTGCACCTGAGTAGTACAAGATACAGAAAGTAATTTTAGGAGTACCCATAAACCAGAATGCATCACGTACATAAACCAACCACAGAAGTATTTTGTAATTTGTGTTACTTGATTATATGCAACCTGTAGTAGTTGATTTTGAACCCCCATCACAATACTCTCTATAATTTAATAATGTCAAAGCATGAACAGATACACAATCTCTTGATTCATCAGGTAGCATTTATACTCAGTCTACATATATGCTTATTTACTTGATTGGAGGGAGGCATCATGTATACTGCAGTAATTAACTTTTCTGAAGTTACACACTAGAACAGCAAGAAATTCTTTCTCTCTCCTGACATGAACAGATTCTTTTGTCAAGAAAGTCATCTAAAAGGGTTCATACCAATTTTTGTTTTCTTTTTTAAATCAAAAGTCTACCTCTTCAACTCTACCTAATACATAAAGTAGCTTTTTTCAAGCTGAGAAGAATAACTGCCTTCTTGAACACAGTAACTAGTGAGAATAGTCAGACTTAACTCTGACTTCCCTATGTGGGTGGAATCTGTCTTATCTTTATAACACCTGAATGTAGTAATTTAAAACTTCAGTAGCTAGTTTAAGACTGCTGTTTAAGTGCCTTCTCTTTATATAGACACACGTGTATGTCCCTGTCCATGGAAAGTAGTTGATGAGATGTATCACAAACCAAACAGAAAAGGATTTTCAAAGAACAGGTATTTACTCAGCTTTGCATATGATGGTTTCCTTGCATCTCAAGACTCTGATGCTCACTTTGATTAAATAAGGATTACTTCCAGTGACTTGCAAAGTAGAAATACAGAAATCGCTATGTTTACACTGAAGTTCACCAGAATGCAGATATATTTAATACCTTGTTTGGATTAACTTACTCCTGTAGCATCAGTACTCCCAAACATTTTGTTTTTAAGTTTCCTACTAATTCTAGCCTTATGCAGTTACTTATATGCTTTCATATGCAATGATCTGAGGATATATTTAAAACATGCAAACTATTGGTAAAACATCCATTTCAAGCCCAATTAGTCTTCCTAACAAGAGACTGCACATTTTCCCCCACAAATTTCATTTACTGTAGTCACTTGACAATCAAATCATACAGCTCTCCTGGCTGTTTAAGATTTACATTCTTTTGTAGTCTATAAACATGTTGCCCATTTTAGCCAATAATGTCTTAGAGGAATGACTTTTCAGAGTTTGGAATATTTTCTTGCTAGCCTATTTGATTGCAACAACTCATAACCAAACTTCTCACTTTCTGACAATCCGGGTTTTCTTTACATAGAAATGTTAGCAATGCCTTGAAGTCCCATAAAAAACCGCCACAGCAGCTAAAGACACTGGGTAAATGTGCTTTTCATACCCCAAAAGACAGATGGAGAAATGGAATGCCAAGGTTGATGATAAATATCCACCTCTTATGACAAAATCACTGCTTGCTGTATTGCCTATGACCTTTAAGAGACCTATAGAGAGAACCTCAGAGATGGATGCTTGGAAGAAACAAGCAGACTAAGGTGTTTAACACCTGCTGCACAGGGGCTTTTTAATCCTACAATACATACTGGAAGATTTAGGCTTTACGATTTGGGGCCATGGCTTTGATGAAGCTGATGCTGTGATAGTTTCTGGAGTTTTCAGGATAACACCCACAACTTGCTTGACAGCTTGACAAGATCCCAGAGTTCATAATTAACTTCTTCCCTGTTGGCACCATAGATGATAATGACAGCAGTGGCTCTACAAACATGCAGTCACACCTACTGTAGCAGTTGTGGAACCTGAAAGCACACATGGGGGTCCTAGGACTTCTTACGCTATTAACACTAACAAAGCTTTTTGGGTCTGCAGAAAAAGTCGACAACATACGGCAGAGAAGTTTGCTTTAACCTACTCCAGTGTCTGGGAAGACCACAGCAGTCTCAGTCACCAGTTGTAAAGAAAACACAGATATGTCATTTTTTTTTTAAAGGGAGAACATCTGGAGATGTCCAATATAATTACCTATATCCTAGTGAGGAAGCACAAGGTTAAGTGGCACAGCTTAACAGCTGATGTGAGCAATTTGTGTAGCCCATAAGAACTGGGCATCTGATTGAGCAGTAGACAATAGGATGGGGAAGGGTTTCTTAAATACCAAATAAGATACAAACCGCATGTTTAAGAAGCGATTCTTTGTGCAGCTCCCAAATGCTCTTCCCCCAGGAGGAGCCCATAACCCTGGCAGTGAATCTCAGCTGCTGGATAATCTCAGGAGAGGCTCTCCCACTGATTCCCGGTGGTGGGTGCCACCCCAACAGCAAGCACACAAGCAAGGAAGTGACGTTCACTCACAATAAGCCACCAAAGTTAAGGACAAACACCAAGTGGGAAGGATGGAGGAGCCAGCAGATTTGTCAGGAAGGGTATGTGTGATAGTTGCTGTAGATGAGCAACTCCTTTGCACTAAAACAAGATGGACAAATCCATTTTTGTGAACCCACGTAGACAAAACCCAACACAAAATAACTTGAGGAAACCTGTAACAAATTTTGAGCGAACATGATCTCACAATTCAAATATCAGCAGCTTTCCTTCATTAAATCTAATTGCTATGCATTAGTGGTTCCAGCTGACGCACAGATGATGGAGCCTCCAGTCATGCCGGAGCAAAGCTGGACTCCAGGCGCCCACTTAAACTCCCTTTTGATTCATCAGCCTTACCCCATACAAGCCAGGTCAACCCATACTGGTGGCAAATAAATATGATTTCTCTGTGTTCTTTGAATTTTAAGACGCAAACACCCTTCACCAATGCTTGGCCAGTGGAGCAACTGGAGATGTTTTCATAGCTGCTGGTTGCCAGTTCAAAAACTGATAGGGTAAGTAGATGAGACAACACTTCTTTCTGAGTTTGCAAGTATAGAGTGGGTTTTTAGACTAAGCACACTCATGTACAGACAATAAATTTACCTTTGAAATAGTATTAATGAGCTTAAGTTAAAAATATTTGTCAAGAATCAACCAGTACTAGTGAACATAGAGCAAAGAACAGCTAGTCTTAAAATTTTGATTCTGCTCCATTGTGCATCTGGAGAGTATTAGTTCAGGAAATTATTCCAGCATATGCTTAAATCCCTCTGAAGGAAAAAGAATATGTGTAAGCCTAAAGTTAAGTAGACACTTATGCAGCCTTCCTAGACAAGGGAGTGCAAGTGGGGCCACAATCTTTAACTATATGATCCTATATTCCTCCAGTATTATGACATTTCTTACAGGTTGATAAGCATCTCTATCGCATGCACTCTTTGGCTGGAGTCAAGCATAACTCATGAAAGTAATCTCATTCCACAGAAAATTTTACTTGCAGGTTCTTCTATAAATTAATGAAAATTAAAGTGTTACTCCAGGTTGGTTACACACATAGCTCACTTTGGCTTGTACTCCCTGAACTATCACAGTTTTACAAACAGGGTTCCAAGACCCATGTATCAGCCCCTCTGAACTGGGAAATTCTGCTGTCAAAAGACCTGTGGGTACCCTGCTCCCAAGGGAAATGTTGACTGGATCCAGCTGCAACAGCTCATTTGAGACCAGCACTTCTTCCCAGGGACTGTGAATGCCTGCAATCTACTCTTTTTTCACATTAGTTTTTGATCACTGCTACCTCACCAACAGCACATATCTCTTCTGGCCTCTGTTTTAGAAAGCTGATTTCCATTCTCTTTCACACCCCCCCGCTCTTAACATGTCAGATTGAATGGTCTTGCTCAGAACAACAGTATCCTGCAAGACCTTTATAAGTATGTAATGTATGTATCCACCCCCCCATATATATGAAACCCTAAAGAAAATCAAACAAGAAACAAAAGATGCCACTCAAATGAATCAATACTATTTTTGTATCTGCCTTTTGCACAGAGAGATGATTATTTTTCTATTTGTGGAATCAAGGCAACTATCTGCTTAACAAAGAAACTCTGTATATGAAGAGAGGAAACCACACATGCTGTCCTTGAACCTGGCCTGCAGCTGTGGCCAGCTGAGAAAAATGTAGGGGTGTTTCTAGGTCTACCCTGGGGCCACCTAGATACGTTCCACTGTTATTCAGATTGGAGGCAGCAGGATTCCCAAGCACTGTACAGCTTTCAGGCCAGCAGGAACAGGGATGCTTTCCCAGGATGGCATACTGACCACTGGTGGATTCACAAGAACAAATACTTTTCTTGAGCATCTGACCTAATCTTTACTTCTTTAGCTGAAGCAATTTAAAAAGCAAAGAAAACAAAGCAAGATTAGCAAAGAATGTGCCCTGCCACCATTCATCTTACTCAGGAGCAGCTATTAGGCTTAACTAATAAGAAACATCAGCTCCAAACATTAACTTCTGCATCTTCCAGCAAAAGCTTTTAACCACTGATAAAATGGGAGTAGAGCACAGGTTACTGGTGAAGAATCCTTCCCCAGGCAAACACCTTCTCATCTCCAAGCAGGTCTTGGACCAGTCCCAAGAGCAGGACTAGTTTAGGGCTGCTCTTTTCATATGCTGCAGTCACGCATAAATATGGATCGGATAAAAAGGCAGCACTGTATCAGCTTTGCTGGGGAGGCTGTAGCCTCTCTTTCCTCCTCCAAGTCATACTCCCAACACAGGCAGCTCGCATAGGAACACCACGTTATGGATGGAATATTTTTAAAGTTCCAAAAATAATTCCTGTGAGGAGTGGGAAATTGTGTTTGAACCCCGACAGAGCAACAGACAGGCTGAAGCTGGATGGAGGACAAGTGGATCAGAGACAGAGCAGTCACGACAATACTACTGAAAATCAGAGGACGTAGACAAGGTAGAATATCTGCAGTCTGGGGGAGGAGGTTTTTTTTTCCTTTCCTACACAGAGCTAAAAAAGAGAAGAAAATAGCAAAGGAGTCTTGATAATCAGAGATTTCTGTGTTATATCTGCACCAAAAGCACACCAAACAAATGCTAACTTTTTTGACGATGTCCTCAAAGCCTGCTGATAAAGAGGCTTGAGGACAAAGAACGCTGCTGTCACATGAAAGGTAATCAAGCCTATCAGAGAGGCACACCCAAGGCATTTCATATAAACATCCCAAAAGGCATCTACTCAAAATTTAGAGTACTTTGGAAAATTTTTGAAAAATATGCCTCACACTTGAGCAGATAAACCACAGAGTTTCAGACTGCACTGTAGAGAGCTGCTAGGCTTAGATCCCCATTGCTGTCACAAAAGTTGGTTCAGTAATGTTGACAGCAACTTTACTCGAATTGTCTGTTCTGGAGTTCATCCTCTCATTGTATTTTCATTGCAGCAAAATTAAATTAAAACTGATCAAACAATAGCTGAGGATTACAGTCTATTTTAAGAGGATGTTCTTTCACTTTGAGCTAAAATGAAACATTGTCGAGGGCTGGCAGAAAAACAGCAAAGATGGAACATGATTAAAAAGGAAAACACAAAGACAAATGGCACTTTTTGTACGTTGGTGATTAAAAATATTTACAGATATTATAAAAATAATGCACTGAGATACCAAAATGGTGGGTTTTGGCAGGCATATGAGATTACAAAAAGGCACTGGGGCTGTTAAAGTGGGAAAGCCCTTCTCCACTAGGCAAGGGAAATTAGAGAAAGGCTTTGTACCATGCACTGCTGCCAATCCATCAGGGTAGAGAGAGAAACAATCTCAAACAACAGCTCTCACCAAGGTGTCAGGGGCAACACGTCTTCACGCTTCACTCCCTCTCTTAATTCTCACTGGCATGACCCATATGCTGAGTCTCCATCTGTGTTACACACACACCATCTCTAGTTTCCCCCGTACTGGGTGGGAGGTGAAAAAAAACCAGAGCTGGCCCAAAGGGCTAGAAACCTCTCACAGAGCAAAAGGTAACAAGCAGAGGCAGTTTGTTTTATTTCCCTGCTTTTTTGAAGGGCTGTGAGAGTTAAAAAACATGTTAAAAAGAATATAGGATTTTCCATTAATGCTAAAAAAGTTCATTAACACCTTGACTAACAATTCTGCTCATGGTATTTTCTTTAGGTGACAAATCCTAAAACCAACAAAGTATGATTTGACCTTGTCTTTTTTTCTGGTTGTTGGTACATTTAAACTTGAAAATCAGGGTGCCATTTGGGTCAGGCAGTAGGCCTGGTTGAAAACTGTGAAGCTAGGCTTTCAGGAGGCAATTTTGCTGAGTGAACCCAGAGTGTTTCTGATGGGGTGTGCAGGTGTGCCACTGCCAGCCTGCCCCTGAGGAGGACACCCAGGCAGGCAGTGACAACTCCACAACCAGCTGGGACAGATGGCAGAGAGCAGAGCTGGAAACTGCTGCACCACAACCCAGCACAGCTGTACTGAAGCCAACATCGCATCACTTATTAAGATAAAGAAAACCTATTTAGCTGACACTTGCTTTGTGTGCCATTAAGCCAGACTCTGCCTTTGCCCACACTCGCCCAGTTGGCACGTATGTTAATATACAAAAGAGTACAGAGAGGCACCCACACTGCAGCAGCCTTTCCTGGGTTTCAAAAGGAGCTGGGACTGGCACCAGCACCCCAGGTCCTGCTTTATTCCAACTGTAAATGGCTTTTGCAGCATGCCCAACTGGCACATCCTTTAAAGTTGCGACAGGGGGTGGGATGGGGGGTGTTGGCTTTCATAAGTGAATTAATTGGTTCTGAAGAAGCAAAATTTGCAATTCTGAGAACCAGACTTGTGTTTAGCTGCAGCCTGGACAAGGGAAGTGGGAGGAAAGCAGCCTTTCCCACACCTTCTCCCAGCACCATTCGATGACATCCAGAGGCATCAGGCCAGCCAGGGCACATACTGTTTCTGCCAACCCAGGTGGCAGCTCAGCACCAGCCATGATGATGCTTTTTGTCACATCTACAGCTGTCCTGGAGCAACCAAGCTGCTGTCACCTACTGTCTTGTCACCAGACACTTAACAGGTGCCTAATAAGAACCATCTTTGCTCATTACTGGTTTAAACCAGGAATTCAGAGGAGGAGGACAGACTGAATTACTACCTCCCTGAATTAGACTGCCTTCAACTAATACTGTTAACGGCTTATGTGAAATAATACAGAATGAATTGTGGACCTGGGTAGACAGCTTTAAATGCTAATCATAGCTAATTAAATTACTTAACTTCATTTGCCTCTGCCAATGGGCAATGTGATAGGATGACTTTGGAAGACAGTGCTCTTGGAGCTGCGGCTCTCATACTTTATACCGGGGCAATGTTAATCACCAGAAAATGCAATTACCTCATTATTGCTAAATCTATCTGTATGAAATAAAATTAACTCCAGCAAAAGGAAGATATGAAATATCCAACTTGAATAATGACAAGAACTGCTATTTAATCTCCTCTAAACACCGAAATCTTGGTTAGTAGGTAAGGCTCACTGCACAAGAGGAGCATCTTTACGGCCAAACTAATATTTAATATATTTATTAGAAGTCTACCACTCATCTCCACATCTCAGAGAAGTATCCAGGTGAACATCTGCTGTGACTGCCTCAAAATTTCAAAACATCCTTGCCAAGAACAAACACTGGCACAGAACTCCTCTCTGCAGGAAGTTTTCTCACACTCTACCTTATCGCACAAAATATTTTTCACATCTACGCTCAAAGTATGGAGAGGCTGAGGAAGAGATATGAAATCCTTTCTCCTTGACTTGATAGAAAGGCTGAGTTCTCTCATGAGATCTTGGGCCCTATTCTTCTTTCACCTTTCTTCCACATAACACTGCTTGCTTTCTGCTGGTCAACATCATGTTCAAAGCCTGAAGGCTAACTACTGTGCCACTGGCCAGCTGTGCCTGTCAGTTGCTTTCATCTCTTCTATGCTTGTGGGCCTGTCATCTGAACTACAACAGTGGAGTTGAAAAATCCACCACCATCCTGTATGGATACCGGTATGAAAATGGTTCTGGATGATGACTCTGTTGAAGTCAGGAATAGGAGTCATGCACAGAACATTGGCAAAAAATTTAATTTGAAAACATGAGGTGACTGGCCACTGAAATTCATGACTCAGTTTCCATCTCTGGCAACTGCTGGCTCAAGAAAACTCATTTCCATTGCCACCTGGCACCACTTACAACAGCACAACATATTATTCACAGAGCAGAGGGGTTCAGTCCCTCCATCTTTTGCTGGGGTCATTGATATCTCCCCAGGAGTGCCTACCTTATCTCCCCCCCATCTTTTCTCTTTAACATCAGCATTTGTTCACACTGCTCCCTTTTCCCAAATGTGGCATTTTGACATAGTGGTTTTTCACTCAGGTGTCCTCTAATCTTCTCCTATACACCCTGCTGAGCCTGGATCCAGCTGGGCTTACTCATTCATTCAGTCTGTCCTGTATCCACAATATCTCTCACCTTCACTATAATCTCATACGCCCACTACAGCCTCACGTCTGTTTAACAACTGCCCGTGATGTGAAACACTGAGGCCTCAAGCTCTGAAAACAAGATTAGCACCTGGGCCTTCCCATGCTAACAGGAGGATTTGTTTTGCTCTGTCTCCACGGGTTTAAGAAAGGGACTTAGAGACACCCTGCCCTTTCTCCTAATGATGCAACTTCCCCATCCAAAACCAGTGTCTAATTATGACTGTACATTACATGGAAGCCAGGAAAGGGAGTTCATACATCCAGGTAATTCAAGAAGGAGAAAACCGGTGCTGAAAACAAGACTCAGAAAACCTGTGCTGAAAATAAGATTCAGTGAATCCAGAGATAGCAATACCCTCCGCTGGCATAGCATAGGACTCTCATTATTTGCTGCATGGCAGTGGGGCTTTGTCATAGCCTGCAAGTGATGCGCTGGCACTGACATTTCTATTCAAAGTGTATGCAGATATACCCCTATGAAAAGGAACACACAGACACATCTATCTATCTATCTATCTATCTATATGCATACATACACGTATATGTATCATACATACACGTGTGTGTGTGTGAGTGTATGCATCCCTAGCTTTCCATTTGGGCCATTTTAGGAGGGTATGGAATTTTCACAATACATTTCCTGCAGAGAGAAGCAGCAAAAACATTGAAGTGTTGTTACTTTGTGATACCTTACTAGCCAAACCTCTTTCTGATAATATGCCACCACGAGGCACTTTTAATCAAGAGCAAACAACTAAAATGTTCAGTCTGGATTTAAAAAATGCTCTTTTGCCTTAAATATGCAATCAATCAAAGCGACACAATTACCTGCCCTGAATTAAAGCACTTGGTGATTTGTACCTCAAACGCAGACAACTCCAGAAATACAATTATCCTTTTAATATTCAGAACTAAAGCAAAATGCTTCTGAACACTTAATAAATCTTCAGATGGAAAATTTAACATTCAGTAACATGTTATCTTGGTATTGCTCCCAGATGTGTAAGAACCTATTTGTCTCTTCAAAAAGAAAGGTAAGAGTGACAGCATTTCTTAATTGAGTCAGCAGCTTTGCCAAAAACACTCCACACCACTTAACACAGAGTGGGGGCAGAGGGGAGGAACCTGCTTGAAACAGAAGGAGTTCTGCCCAGCAGACTTCGAAAGTCCAGTCCACACTGAAAAGGCCAGGGAGAAATTCCAAGGTCCTCATGATCAGTTGAGGACAGAGCAAAGACTTAAAGATCTGGTGCTGTTTTGCAGAGTAGGGCAACTTGGCTTATTTTTCAGTGATATCATCTTATTAAGTTGCATAAGAGAGTTCCATGCATTAAGCTAATATTAAGTTATATGCTAATTGTTTAAAATGTGGCATACAGCTTTTTTTCTCCACTACTTTTTTTGTTATAAATTATAAAATACACTAGTAACTGTTAGAAATAGTTGTAATTAGGGTAAAGAGATGCATTCTTGCTTTCACCAAGGAGTTAACCAAATGTTCTTTCTCTGTCAACTAGAAACGAAAACATGATCATGCAGACTACTAATCAGCATTAATAAAGAGATTAACTGTACTTAAATCACTAAGCTCAATATAAATGTTAACTTCAGTTACATGCCATGGACCGTACATCACTGTCACAAAAAAACCAGCCAGTTTGCAGGCTGCAGATTAGAAGATACTGAACCAAGTATTATTGTGATCAGATACAGCCCTCATCAGAACACAGCAATTTTAGATCAGAAATGGGGTTTTAACTTGAGAGCATTTAAGCAAGGGGTTTTTTTTAAATTTAATAGAATGATTTGAGTTGGAAATTACTTTAATACTCTAGTTCCAATTCCCCTGCCATGGGCAGGGACACCTTGCACTACCCCAGGTTGCTCAAAGCCCCACCCAACCTGGACTTAAACACTTCCAGGGATGGGGCATCTATAGCTGCTCTGGGCAACCTGTTTAATTTGTAAATTTAAATTGTAACATCTGATTGTAGCAGCAATCAAAAGATGTCTATATACTTCTACAGCAAGATCATGCTCCTTCAAGAGTAACAATCCCAGATGACAAGATGTTGAAATGAATCTGTCACATTTTAAAATGTTCTTTAGAGTGAAAGCTTACAAGGAAGGGCTTTGTTCACCAGGGAGTACTCCTCCATCATCATGTTCTGCCTCTAATGAGTGCACAAAAATTCTCAAGTGGTGGCAGGTAGGCAAACCAAAAGGGAAAACAGCATAACACACCTGTATGTCACATTTGTACCTAACCATTTCTGAATAAAAGCCAAAACTTCATTTCAATAGCTCCTAGTTCTAGCAAGTGAGAAAGGGGGTAGGAATCTTGGCTGTAAAGGAAAATTAATCAACTCCATGCATAAGTCCCAGAGAGTGGGGTGCAGAATCTGCTTCATCCTGAAGGGATCAAACAAGACACTAGGCTACTTTGGCATAGCAGCAATGCTCTGACATGATTTGCATCATGGTACTGCAGCTGAAGTTACTGGTGGGGAAAACTGGCTCAGCACCGGGATGTAAGTCAAACCAAGTAAGTTGTAAAGAGATGTTCCAAATCCAAAGCATTAGACAAATACCCAGGTTGACAGCAAGGATAAGGGGAAAAGGAATCCTAGAGTATTTCAAGATCATTTTCCTTGGGTATACAAAAATTCTAAATTTCCAACAATAACAGTATGACCAATGTATCTTCCTTTAGATGGAAAGAGGTCATGTGACACGCATGGCATAGAAGCAAAGTTTCACTGGACAATTTTACCTCTCCGTTTACAAACCAAAATATGACTTTGGATTACAGTTTAGCTTTGTAATTAGTAATTTAGCTGAGCTGTAGAAAGAATATGATCTTACAGTGCTTAGATAGCAGCTTTAGAGCTGTGGCAAAGTCTTTTTAGACTAAGAATTTTTGATATGTTAAAATAATATTCAGCATGTAAAAAGCTAAATTGATAACCTTTGTAAAGGTATCATCTATTTAATAAGATATGTGGTAATACAGTGCTCTCACACACATACTTACATAAAGTAATAATCCTTTCCAAACCTAATCCAGAATTACAACAAGGTAATTGTAATCTTTTAATTAATGGATCCTCTGGGATAAAAAAAAGGTTGGCATGTATAAATGTACAAATAGTAGCTACCCAAGTGCTAAATAAATTTAAAAGAAAACCCCAAACAAATGATATAAGAAGAAAGAAGTCAGAGCTAAACATGGGAGGGAAAAGGTGATTTCATTTCTGTGACCAGTGTTGGAACGCTGTGCCTCCTTCTGCTACATATCCTAGAATCACAGAATGGTTTGGGTTGGAAGCGACCTTAAAGATCATCTACTTCCAAACCCCCTGCCATGGGCAGGGACACCATCCACTAGACCAGGCTGCTCAAAGCCCCATCCAACCTGGCCTTGAACACTTCCAGGGATGCAGCATCTACAGCTTCTCCAGGCAACCTCTTCCAGTTCCTCACTGCCCTCACAGTCAAGAATTTCTTCCTATTATCTAATCCAAACCCACCCTCTTTCAGTTTAAAGCCATTCCTCTTGTCCTGTCACTCAATGCCCTTGCAAAAAGTCCCTTTCCAGCTCTCTTGGAGGCCTCTAAAGGTATTAGAAGGCTACTAAAAGGTCCCCCTGGAGCCTTCGCTTTTCCAGGCTAAACAACCCTGACTCTCTGAGACTGTCTTCATAGGAGAAGTGTTTTAGTCTTCTGATCATCTTTGTGGCCTTTTCTGGACTTGCTCCAGCAGGTCCACATCCTTCTTATATTGTCACAGTGCTCCAGGTGGGTTCCCACAACAGCAAAGTAGAGGGGCAGAATCACTTCCCTCGACCTAAAGGCCACATTTGTCTTGATGTAGCCCAGGATACAGCTGTCTTCTCCAAAGACTCAGAAAATGCAGAAAAGGCTGCCTAATAAAAAGCCAGTAAAAAGGCTACAGACCCTGGAAAACACCTCACTGTGAAAGTGTAATTGCTTTATGATAAAAAAAAACCAACCTGATTACAGTCTATAAATGCTTTTATAAAGACAGAGTCTTGTCTGGTAAAGTATTCTTTAATTAAGTTGAGAAAATGCAGAGGAAAGCCAGATAAATTGATACTAGCTGCTGAGGTGAATGGCTGAGGAAGATGCTACATTTTTCATCTGTACTGTCTTCAAGCTAAAGCTGGGCATTCTTCTGGAAGGTACACCTGACTCCAAATTAAATTTAGGCAATCACAAAGAGAAAACCGAGCAAAATGTAATAATTTGTCATGAGTTTACACCTTATAGCCCTTGTGGGCTATAAGGAGAGCCTCCCTGAACACTAGCCAGTACTGACACTGGCAACAGAGCAGCCTCCTTGGCTTTCACACTTCTCATCAGCAAAAACACAGAGGAGCCAAGATCAAGTTAAATGAATTAATCAGATTAAGAGAAACCAAACCAAAAATAGCAGCTTTGTAACTTTTCAAAGGCCTTTAAAATGAAAATCTCATTTTTCAGTGGCTATGGTACATCATCTTCAAGGGTTAAAAGAGAAAGGATAACAGTTCACAACACAAATTCCTTATAACAACCAGATCTACAGCATCTAAATCCCATTTTTTAACAAATTCACAGATTGAAAATTTATCCCAATTACAGGCAGGCTTCACTTATTCTTTCATAGGTATATATTACCAAAGCTAGTCATAGTATAGAAAATATTTCCATGCAACTTTTTAAAAATACTAACGCAAATTTCACTCTCAACATTTGCACACTTTTTTTCAAGATTGCTCAAGATTTTTCTTTACATAGCCTTCCTCTTACAATTTTTGATTTTTTTTTTTTAATACTCTGGCCATTATTAATAATTGTAATAATTTCTATGGATAAGGAAGAAGCTGACAGTCTTAACCAGGTTTTAGGCAAGGTAGTTGCTGTTTTTTATCAAAGACATTACAGTCTTGTACTGCTGGTATAATTGCCTTCACTACTGTCTGTTCTGCTCTCTACTATAATAGCTCTACACTTCATTGACCTTCCCTTATTTTCATAAACTGTATCAACCATTTGCCTTTATTTGCTCCTCTATTGCAACATTAAAACAATTCGAAAAGATTAACTATCAAAGCTGTCTTTGCAGAAGCCATGCTATTCTGACCTCATCTTATCATGATTTTCTAGCAGCTTGACAGTAGTATTTTTTTTTTATTTTTCAGTGTAATCAGTTTGCCAGGTGCTGAGACAGGGCATACTGGTTTATAATACACTGTATCGCCTTCAGTGTCTCTAAAAAATACAAACACCAGTGTGCTCTTT
The DNA here is from genome assembly GCF_009829145.1 of Chiroxiphia lanceolata. Taxonomy (NCBI): domain Eukaryota; kingdom Metazoa; phylum Chordata; class Aves; order Passeriformes; family Pipridae; genus Chiroxiphia; species Chiroxiphia lanceolata. The sequence continues at coordinate 66,453,632 of NC_045639.1, forward strand.
GCCAGTGTTCCAATACATGTTGTTTTAATAAGAAATGACACAATTTTACTAGTCAGCAGGAATATTCTCCAGGGTGTACTTTGCCAAATTCGGCGCAGTGGAGAGGATGCTGCTGCTCTGTGTGTCTGCAGCAAGCAGTACATCAATAGCTGTGGCCACAGTGCAGAAAGACAGCACAAAGAAATCAAGGCTGGACCTGAGAGAATACCCAAAACAGAGGCTAGAGCACTGGCAACAGAGCATAACTGCCTCGGGTGCGCAGCACTGTCGATACTATTGCGCTGCCTGGCACCTGCCTGCAGTTGACTGCACTGTGCTGTACACAAGCCCACGAGTGTTAGCTGGGTTACCATTTTGGGATGCTGCTCTGTGTGATCCAGACAGTTCAAGGAGTTTTTGCTATCATGTTTCATAATACACTATTCTTTAAAACAGAGCAAGGAGTATGAGCCACACATAACTATGCAGAAGTCTTTGGACAGTGGTGCTGCCACTCAGGTCATGGAACCTTATAAAAATATAGGTGGAAAACTCCTATACTGCTTGCCATTGTAGAAGCTTCTAAAAATAAGCTATGTGTATTGTTGAGTTGGAGATCTACAGAAAGTAGAGCTGCCTGTCACTCACAAGTAAACCCACCAGATACCACACCATGGCATCTGCTCAGCACTGCCTGCAAAAGGCAACTTGGCCAATGTGTCTGAGCAAGAAATACTTGAAGAGTGTGTAAGGGTTCGTCAAGAAAGTTAAAGGTATCTTCCAAACAAAAAAAAAGTTACTATTCTTTTCAACATTAAAAAAAAGGGCGAGGACAGATAAAGCATGGCAGGTTAAACTAAACATTTATCCAAAGCCATTTTCTTTTCTAGTTTGGTGAGAAAATAAAATATTATTCTGTAGCTGACCTGAAAAATATTTTTTTTTCCAGTTGGGCAAGCTAACTCACAAAAAAAGAAATTATTCAAAGAGTATTACTTTAAAAAATCTCTGTGTGTGATATCCTTGCTAAGTTTCAAGTCTCTAGTCCAGACCCTAGAATTACAAGACATTTTAATAACTTTAAAATAATATTTTTTTCTAAATCTATTCTAATATATAGCTGAATGTCCTTTGTAGAAGTAAAGCAAACAGGTATTCCTCTCCCGAGAACTTCCTCTTATCCCCAGAATTAGGTTCCACAGACAGAGGTCATCAGATGGAAACACTTCAGCCCACCTGGGCAAATGTTACAGCCTAGTAGAGAAAACCAACGTAAAATAAATCTTAAAATTGAAAACATTAGGTAATATCAATTACGATTGTCAAGAACTGTGATATATAAGAAACCCCCACCAGTTCATACGAAAGCAGTGGTTTAGTGGAGTGGTACTGAATTACACGAACCCACAATCTGCCCCAGCGAACTGAGCAATTGTATGGGATCTATCACTTGACATACCTGTCACAACAGTATTTCTGCAGCCATTGGAGACTGGCATACTAGACAGTCATCCAAAGATTATTATAAGAGTATGGCAAAAATATTTCTGAAAGCAGCTCTTCTTAAAAGTATCAAGTTAATACTTCTTTTATTCCAAAAATCCCAAAGAATCTAAATCAACAGACAAGCATTATTCTTTCAGGGCACATTCACAGATGGAAATTATAAAGGCTACGCAAAGAAGAATGAACAACTTAATACAGTTAACTTCTCATTTGCTTTATATTCATAGCTTTTAAAGATGGTCAAATTTATTCTTCCTATATTTGTTCTTTTATAAGACTCCAGAGGATAATGCTGACCTCTAAGACGTGTCATAGCAGGTTTGTTAACACTCTTCTTCATTGAGTGTGTGTAATGCCTGATTGATTTTAGCAACATGATGTGTTCATCTAGGTACACAATAGTTCAGTAAAATCAAATGATGAACAAATGCAAATGTACATGGTCAGGTGTCTATTATGTAAATGCATTTGTTAACTGGACTCCATAATTTGCTAATAGTATGCAGTCATTAATGATGCAATCACAGGAAAAAAATAAGCATACTAATCCATCAGATAGTAGTCTGTAAAATAATTAGCTGCTTCATAGCACTTTAAACTAATGCACTCAAACTCCTTTAAAACCTTCCAAACAAAAAAACCCTCAAACCTGAATCTTTGTATTCCTAGGAGTATATATTTGGCCACAGTTTTATTTAACTGAAGCAACAAAGTGATATATATTCATGCCATTAGAAAAACCTACCAAATATCTTCCTCACCAACCTCCTAAGATGACTGAAAAATCTCATTTTGAAAATCATGGTCTCTCAGACACATTTTTCACCCACCACTCCAGACCATTAGTAAGCTGCAAGTGTAAAGTGGTGGCAAAGCAGCTATACAGACCTGGGAAGAACGTGGTGATGCTCAGCTGGGCTGATTTGAGTCTACAATTTATACATCAAGCGTAAAGTATCTGTATCAGTAATGGAGTTACAGGTTATGCCTATAAGCCTGTTTAGATGCCTGCCTACCTTCGAAAACCCTCCTTCCTATATTGTCAGGCTGAAAGAGACCTAAAACCTCACCACACATCCACAACAAAGCAAGGTACAGAGCAGAGCAAGATCAGTCACTGATGTTAATTGTCCAAAAAAGGCACTACTGAAGAGAGTGAAAAGGTCACTGGGGCATTAAACTCTCTCCCTGTGGTTCTTCTAATCAATCTAATGGAAATACAGTATGAAGAAGAGTTCAGGAGGCACATTTTTCTCAAGGCGGCACTTGGAAAGCTGATGTAATTTTATGTCTTTGCAATTACAGCATCTGTACTGCAGACTGATAAAAGTTACAACATCCAAGCGTGGAACTACAGTGAACCTTGTGATTTATGTTCTCATCTGAGTACCAGAAACTACGCAAGCACATAGCTATTTCTCTGTATTGGAGAAACACACATCAGGGGCAAGAGTGGGGAAAACAAGGGGTCTTTGGGGCAGAAGTCCACACCCATCACCAGAGCCCTTCTCCTACTAGGTGAGAAACAAATTTCCTGATCAATTTGAGTAGTAGTATCTGGAACATTATAAAAAAAAATCAGAATCTCAATCCTACACCTTGGATTTATCCTCCGTGGCTTATGTGCGCATCTCAAAAGACTGTACTTTGAAACAAAACTTCCTTTGTTGTTGCTTATATGAAAGTTACTATAAGGACACTGTGTTCAAGAGACAGGTAAAGTTATTTATTCTCATAACTTGTTTTTACTACAAATGTTCTTCTTCTGTGCAGAGAACACATGGCTTGTTTTTGTAGAGCTCAAGCCAATTTTTTGTGCATGTTAAGAGTCTGCTTTAAGGCAGGAATGCTTTCAGGTGGGCTATATGGGAAAAGATGACAGAAGTCTCATGATACTGCAGACTGTTTCAAATATTAGGTTTTAAAGCACAGGTGTACTCCAGGCACCCTTTTACTGTGTGCTGGGGAAGTACCAGTATTCATCAAAACACAGCAGGAGTCAGTTCCAAAGCCAGGTACCCGACATTTAATCCACCAATAAAATGCTGCTGGTTCACAGTGTTTAGGGCAGCCAGGTTAGCCGATAAAGAGCCCTTTTCATCCTCTGCTGTCTGTAATTACTGCATTCCAGTCAGGAACAAGCAGCGCAGAACCTGTCCTGCACACGCAGCAGGGCAAATAGTAAAGGGTAAATTTAAGCAAAGAACACCTAGTTTAACAGAAATCATCTACATCAGAAAAACTATTAAAGAAAACAGTTTATTGCTGCAGATTAACAAGCATTATCACACCTACTTCAATGCAACTCTTCAGGGCCAGTAATTCAAATCTTTAGCAAAGCAGTTGCTTAATGGCACCTTCCAGCAAACACAGAAAAGGGAATGAGAAGGTAGAAAGCAACACACACACACAGAGTCTGGCTATGCTCCAAATATGGTGTATGAGGGGGCTTCTGGCTCTGCTTCTTGAGAAGACCACCACACACTTTCTCCTACATTTCTGCAGTGTACAAGGCTGGCTGCAGAACTGAGCTTCATAGAGACAAAACAGAGAGCAAGAAACTCAAAAATGAAAGCACTGAATACAGATAATAAAAAGGAAAAAAAAAAAGATGCAACATTCAAGAACTTTAGTCAATCTTTTACAGCCCCAGCCTCTAAACAGAAGATAGACAGAATTAGTCTTCTGCAGCCAAGAGAAACCAAGTGTAGAATAAACATAAACATGTACCTAATTTTGGTATTTTTGGACCACTGAATACAGGAGTTTTCAAGTGATAGCACTCAACTTATCCAGTATCACTGCTCTTTGCAAGAGGGACCCAGAAATCTGCTTCTGAACTATGTAGTAACATTAGTCACTTGAGATTTTAACGTGAGAGCTCAAAGAGCTCTGGAGAAACTAGCCTGAAGCATCACAGAGCAGGCATTGTCTTGCATAGCAGGCAGAAATTTATGACACAAAATGGGAAACGTGCCAGTAGTGAAAAATCTACTAAGCTAAAAGACCTAGTTTATCAGTAAACTAACAAGTGTCTTATTGACTCTCTTGTGAATCCTTTTAACAGAACATAATGAAAACCTATCATTCTATGTCCAAGAAAGGTACCCCCACCCACAAGGCTCACTAACATCATCTTCCATATTCTTTCCTATCGCCCTCAAGCAACTTTGAACTCTTGAGTCAGTAGGGCTTTACTGGTTTGAGTCTTGCACAATGTGGACAAACAGTTGTGGTAGAAGTGCTGTGCAGACAGTATTACTCCCGCTCCTGATTAGTTTACTAATCAACCTTTTTTTAGTCTCTGAAATTTCAGTTTAAAAACACCTAAATTCTCATTTAGTCAAAAGAGCCAGATCTATTGAGATCCTGAGATCTAATTCAGTTTGGCACTCTGCAAACAGCTGAAGAGCCTGCTGGCAGATTCCAGTGGAGATAGAGAGATGAATTTATAATCTACTACTTTTCATGGAAACATAACTCCCAGCCTCACCAATTTTAAAATTCAAGGAAGACTGGGGAGTGAGAGAGGGAGGAAGGTGACCCAAGAAGGAAGGTAGGCAAACAAACAAGTGAACATTTTAAACCTTACAGAGAACACGTTTTCAAGTATCCTCACATCACATAAAAATTCTTGCTTCAATGCCCACATATCACTTTCATGAAAATTTGCCCTGACTTTTAGTTACCTTCCTGGGTAGCAACCTGAACCACGATCCCTGTGTAGGTTTTCCATCAAAGCACCACACTGAAGTATTTTTACCTTTAGTTGACAACATGAGTGGCAAAAACAGTAGCAAGGCTCTGTATGTATCAGTAATTTGATTTCTGAGGAGCCATCCATCCATCATACAACTGTTTGCCCGAACCACACCCCCAAAAGCTGCATAATCTATTTCTGTGACACTTCATGCTGAACAGCTTAGCACAGGCTCCAGCACAGCACCAGTTGTCTTTGCCAACTTCCATCACACCTGGCATTTTATGGATGCTCCTCGGAAAGTAATCAGAAAAAAAAAGTTGATTAATAGGTAAGGAATCTCAATACAGTAATCAGGAGCAAAAAAATTCAGGTAAGTTGCACTTGTGGTCTTCAGGAAGATGCACCTTTTCAAAAAAAGTTATTTTAAGTGCTCAGCCAGCGGGAGTCAGGAGCTTATAAGGCCATGCAAAATCTGCCACCAGCAGAGTAATGCTTTTACACAAAGAAAAATTGATACAGCCTTAGAATGTAATATATGGGGAAATTACTTGGTGATGTATGGGCTCTGAGAATGAGAAGGCAGAGCAAGAAATTTTTTGCCTGGAGGGGGCAAAAACTAGAAATGCTCCGCTGCTTAGAGAGAGAATGACAAATCTCACAACAAGGACGAGAGCCATCATTTGCTTTAGCACTGTACTGTTCTTAATATGAAAACCAATTCTGTATCAGGTTCACTAACAGAAAGAATACCTTGCAAAGACATTATTCAAGTCTTTTACATGTTTATTTACTTCTAGCTCAGTCCAGAGGAAACACCATTAATAAGATGATAAATTAAAATGAAAAAAACCTCAAAACTTAGGAAGGAGAGACTTTATGAGTTAGATACTAATCCTATGCAACCTTAACAGTGGATGCTGACTGTTCTCAAATATTTCACTATAGAAATTTAACATTTTCTTGATATAGGAAAGATTTTCACTGGACTTTCTTTTAATCCTTTATGATAGTAACAGAAATATATACTATATAAAAATAAGTGTTCTGAGAAAGTCTTAGCAGGATCAGAACCTTGATTTCTATTTCTCTTTTTTAAAATCACTACACCACTTTCCCTATTTCATAGGCAAAAAGAATATTTTCTATGCAAGTAGTCAAGAGGACACTTTAAGTTGTCATTGGAGTTCCACCATCATGATCCATCAGGTTTAGCAGATAATCTCTATTTCCATCACGGCTTTCCTGCGCATTCCAGCAGCTTGGCTGATTTTGTCAGGCATCTGACAGAGACTTCATTTATAGACAATTTTATGTGAAGTGATTTCTCACTGTGTACCAGTTAAAAGTTTGAGGAATGGAAGTGTCCTATAACTGAACAGGCAACAGTTCCATCATCTATGTCCACTCAAATGAAAATGTGAACTCAAAATTATCTCTTCTGGCATAGCATGAAAATGGAAGTTTTGCACTGCAATGGATCAACTGCTCATCTTTTTCAATTTCATCAGAATGACTGGAATAAAAATGCAAGTCAGACTTTCACTATTACTTTCAGTAGGTGTGGCATTTACAAAGCAATTTCCATTAGGGGCTTCGAGTTATGTACTGGCAATTTCTAAAATAAATCCATTTCAGATTTAAAATTTCCATGGTCTATTTCTTCTCAGAGTTGTATGCCTTATTTGAAAATTTGGAGAGAGAAAATGTACAATTAAGAGGGTGGAGAGTTTTTTTAAGCCTTTAATACTTGCTGAACAAACTATAACCATATTTTCAAACTATCAATCTTCTGACTTCTGAAGCTTAGCATACTGAGGCTTTCTCCTCAAAACTGAAGCTGTTAATTTTGCTAGAGTCTTATGTGACTGAATGAACAGGAAGCATCCAGACATATCCCCCTGTCACTATGCCATGAGGCTTGCATTGCCTCCACACACCACTGCCAGCACCTGCTCTACAGCCTAGGGTCATGGATCCATCTTCTGGCCCCAGCAGGGAAAAAACCAAATAACTGCATCAAAAACCAGCAACAGCACAGTGTAGTGCAAACAGTCAAACCACTTGAAATGATCTGATTACTCCCCTAACTATTCATTTTTATCTCTAATATAAGTTAATTAAAAGGACAGAGGTTGTATGCTATTTTTTTTTCCAATATTCTACTTATCAAACACACTATTAACAACATTTGGGGGTTTGGGTTTTTTTACTGATTAGGAGTTAAATAGAAAAGGAAGTGTTAAAAGACTCTAATTAGAAGTCAGAAGCTTCAGTAAATTTTTAAATAATTATTCCACTACTGATATTAATTCATGTATATTAATGTATATTATGTATATTAATATTTTTAATCTGGCTTTTCTCATTAATTATACAGCTTAACATCATACTACAATTTACACTATTTAAAAATACTGTGAAGTGAGACAACATTAATATTGTTGCTGGACTTTCTGGTGTTTAGTGATTTGCCTTTTGCCTCAGTGTTACATTCACAATTTAATAACAGTAGTGCTTTAAGGTTGGGCAGGTCCAGCTCCAGCAGCTGTTTCTTGTAGAAACATCCTGATTTCTGATCACTGACTGACCCTGAGCCTTCACAAGCCTTTAGAGTGAGTGCTTAGCCATCCACACGAGAGGGCTTCAGCCTAGTCTGTGTGAAAATTTATGCATCTAAATTAAACTGTATATCTTCTTGCACTGGCACTATTCTCAGATAGGTAAACGTACGAGATCAAGACCAATGTAACCTTGGTTTTGAGGAAAATCAAGATCTGACATCAGCATTAACCATTGTGGTTAAGATTTCTTCCAGTGAATGACAAAGTAAGCAGTGTTTTCACAAAATCCTTAACAGAGTCATGTGAGTTATGATTTGCTTATTATTTCCAATATATTTATAAAATTGATTTAAGAATACAGTTAAAAACTAAATTTTTGCAAACATGCCACAGTAATAGTTTGCAATCAAAGAGTATGTCAGGCATTAAATAAGGGTCATATGAAGCAGTTGCATCAAATTTAGAAGAACAGCATGGATAAAGTAAAGGCGAATACAGTACTATTACAACAGCATGAAATGAAAATGATTTATATTGAAAATATAGAATATAAACTATTTTTCTGAGGAAAAAAAGAAAGAAAAATCTATTTACTGCATATAAGTGGCTAATGCAAAGAACAAAATCAAGCTTATTTCAGACAATGGATTCAATTGTAATCTGAGTGCCCAGCCTACTGCAGATGTGTTATTTTATTTCAAAGCTTGAATATCTTTTCATGGAAAGCATTATTCTGGGAGGTTTTGAAAAGCACCTAGAGGACAACGCAGTCATGGGTCACAACCAACACGGCTTCATGAGGCGAAAGTCCTTCTTGTCGAACCTGATTTCCTTCTACAAGAGGGTAACCCACCTAGCTAATCTAGGAAAGCCAGTAGATGTAATCTTTTTGGACTTCAGCAAATCTTTTGATACTGTCTCTCACAGAAGGATCTGGACAAAATGAAGTCAAGTAAAATGGCTTAGCATTCTCTCTGGTACAGTTATACACCCAGGTATATAGTTACAAGCTTTATAATGAGATGTTTGATTTCCTGCTACCTGCAAGCAATTTTGGAAATACCATGTACCCCATTTCGAAAGGGGGAGAAGCAGGAACAGCCACCAAAATACAAAGAACAAAAAAAAAAATCATAAAAGTTGAAGAGTCCGGAAAAAAACCTTAAAATTGGCAATGCTGCCAATTAGATAGTGTAAAAAGAGCAAGTCCTCCTCAGTATCCATAGACACCCTAGAGCAGCAGTCCATATCCTGAGAATGAAGTGAGGAGAGTGACAGTAAGACCAAAAATGTATAAAAGTTCAAGAAAAGTGCTTAGTATTTTGCACTGGCAGTCTGGCAGTTAAAATGAGCCTTACTGCTCATTTTAAGGGCAGCAAATTGCTGCTAAAAGGGCAGCAAACCCTTTGTGGAAACAAGTCCTGTATATAGGAGTCAGACTCATAGGAAAGCTATTGCTGCTAGCAGAACAACAAAACCAAAAGCCTTCTTGTTATTCCTTGATGATTTGCAACAAACATGGACTTGCATTTGCTCATTTGTATTGTGAATCTTCATTGAATACACAGATTGAGTGTGTTCAGATTTTTATGAGCGGCCATCATTTTAAGCCTAAGAATAAACAATCTGGGCTCTCTTCCAGTGGATTTAAATTGTTTACTTTTTGTAAGGAGAGCCTCCTTCGGGAGAAATCAGTCTTGCCCACAATATCCATGGGCAAACCTTCTCAGAGGAGTTGTGCCAAGCTAATCAACTTTACCCTCAGTGGGTCCAGGTAATTTACTAGAGAAAATTATATTTTTTTGGAAATATATTTAATATTTTCACTGGCTAGAAATCATCCAGCATTGAGCAGAGGTTAATGAAAACCAACTCTAAACTTCAACACAACCTGTGGATAGCTATAAAAAGTGCAGCCATTCTCACCTGTGACTCAATCCCTTCTCTTTTCTCACAGAAAGTTTCCTACAGTCTCAAGCAGATAACCCATCCCCATGAACAGGGACCAGGCTCAAGTCACGTATTTAAAACAAGACTTTTCTTTCTTTTCACATGACAAAATGTTTCAGCCTGATAGGCTTGCAGCCAGCCACATCACAGTGCTTCCTAATAAGCAGCCAGCCCTGCGAAGCATTGCATTCATGGCTGTTTGGTGCTATCAGCAGGGGTGGCAGCTGGAATCAAACTCCTGTGATTTAAATTGATACCTGTTTCTAAATTACAGTTTGCAGATCCATATATGATGTGACTCATTGAATACTTGCTAAGATATTATCAACACTAATGAAAACCAAGGAGGCACACAGCCACAGATCTAAGCATTCTGTGAGACCCAATTATCCCCTATACACAGAGGCAGGGGCACGTAACTACTCGTAAGCCTCCCCTTCAACTATGCATTCTTCTTCACTATGCTGATAAAATTACCTGTTAATAAAGAGTCTGGAAATCTGCATGTTGCTTGAAGTCCCATTACAGGAAACAAATTTATTTTATTTTCAAAATCTGCTGCTGTCTTTTTATTCTTTCCAGTACTGGGAAAGTACTTGACACTATAACCTCTAAATAATTTTGAAAGACTACTCAGAAGTGCTGTTGCATCATACATTTCAGTAGCATTAATTTGAACAATTTTACCAGTAGCACAGTAAAGTGCTTGAAAGCAAAGTACTTTTTTTTTTTTTTTAAGTTTATATTTGTCCTCTTTTTTGTTTCTAACAAAACCACAATCTGATCAACTGTTGCTTTAATTCTTTCACTGGTGTCTCTCCTCATAACTACTGATGCAAAAGTATGTTGCTAGCTTTCTGTATGTGGAAAAGTTGGAGTAAGAACACCTTTATTAAAAAGGGAGACTATTTGTTCCTTCAGTGAAAGTAGGAAAAAAAAAATCAAACAACCTTCCACAAAAATTATAGACAGAGAACAACATCAACATTAGTAACACTCGGAGAAAATTTGAGGAATGGTAGACCAAAAGGTATGAAGGAGGCCTTAACATTAGAACAAAACAACAAAAAAAGATATTTTCTTTTTCCTCTGCCCACTACTTTATGGTATCTGTATCATTAAGAGTAATAATGCCTTATGATGGATTCCATGAATCTCGCACACAAGTAAGATACTCCAATACACAGAAAGTAAACAAATCATTTAAAGTACTCTCAGGAAAATGGAAAGTGATTGTGAGCCATGGGATTCTTTGGAGGAGTGATGTACCATGCCCTTTTTTTGCCATCACAGTTATTGTATGAAAACATCTACATAAACTGCAATCATATTTCCAATAAACAGATAGAAGACAGACATCACTGGGTCAAAGAGTATAAATTAGCTTTACACAGTCTAAGTTGTAGAACTGAAAAGCCAAATGCTTAGCATCATGTCTCCCTAAAGTGACATTTAGTTTATCGTTCCCATCTTCATTTGCTAGCTCCATATGCTGGCTCTCACTTTCCAGATTTCTCACGTTCACCACTTCACGAGTCTATAAGCGCAAACTAAAATCAATCTGAAGAAAAACCCTGAGTAGCTGCATTTACTGAACTACTTCAGCCCAAATGAGAGACTAAGAGATGGCTTTGAAACTCAGGGACACAAAAGAAAGGGAGGAGAGCTAAGCTAGGTGGAACTGCATTTAGGGAGCACAGGTGAGTCTACCCAGTGACAACACACTGACTCCTTCCAAGGTATTGGGTCGACCTCCCATCCTTGCACATTACATGGTACGTGGGAGAAACCTCACTGTGTCAACTGCAAAGCTCCCACCTGGCAAAAATACTTCCCAATCTGATAGAAAGGAGAAAATGGTTTTACATTTGCTTAGCCCAGATTTGGTGATATTCAGAACTAAGCAATGAAAACACAATAGAGAGGATATCTTAGAAGGTTGATTTGCCACTAGTGTATTTTGTTTTGGAAGCAAAAAAGACACAAGGATGTCCCCAAAGTTTTTGAGTTCAGCTATAAAGTGACCTTCTGAATTTCACTGGCATTCAGTTTTATCCAGGTACCTCAAATACCTTCAAAAATTTAAAGTGCGATCAGAAGGCAGAAAAGATTGTACCAACTTCAATAATTCCACTTTTTTTTCAGTTTCATTATAAATAAACAGGACACTTCAGCTTTTATGTAGAATGGGAAAATTCTAACTACAAGGAAATCAAGTCTGAGATGTTGCAGCTGCTGTTCCACATCACATCCTTCTTGACTAAGGAAAGCCAATAAGCCTTTCTTGTAGCTGCATGAAAATAAGACTGTATCGTGGATGGTTAGGTTTGCCTAATGTAGGATTGCTGCCTACTGAAGGGCTGTTAGAAGCAGAGTGACATTGCTGTGACACAATACCTACTTTTCATTTAAAGAAAGTGATTAGACAGAAATTTAATACACCCCCAAGCAGCTCCAAAATTCACCACAATTTTACAAATACTCCTTTTGCCTAATTCTAGCATGTTGAATTCTGTTATTCGTGATCATCAATGTTCATTTTAAATATTCCACTAATTGGAATTCCAAGCAATCATCAAGGAAATTAAGTGTAGTTTTGATTTGTGGAAGTCACTGGTTTCCATTTTCATTTCAGCCCTTTGATTTAGTGACAAAACAGGCATCTTTCTGCAGGTAACTGAATAAAACAAAGCAAATCTTTGTTAAAAATTACAAAACTCCAAATCCTGTACTTTAGCACTGCAATAAAATAAGGCGATTTTAATGGCAAGAAAAAAACCCGAAAAACAAAAAGCACCACTAAACACACACACACACGTAAAAACCCCTAAACAAAAAAGCCAACTCCATGTAAGAGGAGCAAACGTTGAGAAAAATGTTTTAGATCTGCACCATAAGATTAAAGATCTGCAGTGAACCTAACTGCCACAGTAATCACATGCACCAAACTGATGTATCACTCCAGGCAAAGGAGGACAAGTACTGCTATTTAAGCACGTACAGCTGAACGTCAAAGGCCCGTATTTAAACAGGGTCTGGTGGGCTTCCTTCTTCCTCTGGGATATATTATCAAGGGTGTTTCAGCATGTTATTTAGCGTCCCTTTCCACTACTGAGACCTGTAAGAAAAGGGGAGACGACAACCAGCGCTTCTGTCACATTCAAAGGAGAGCGACCACGAACTGCCATGCTCCAGGTCAGTGTTGTTGCTTATGTGAAAGCTCACCAAATCTGACTCAGCCTTAAGGGCAACTTTAGACATAGGTTAAGTACAAAACATTTTTCTCTAAATAAGACACCCCCAGAATAGTTTCTTGCCCACCTCTGCCTTCTTATTAGTTCTCTTTCCTTAAATTTCTCTTTACAAGTTGTGATTCCTGCTGCAAGTGCAAGTATATCCAATCTAGTAATACACTTGGATGAGGGATGCTACAAAGTCCTAGGTGCCCTTTGCTACAGCATCTTGCTTGAGGTACTGCTGTAGGCAACCCTAAAGATTCAGGAACTTCTTTAAACTAGTCTTGACTGCACAAGGTAACATTATAGCTCATGTAATAATCAAACAGAAGAGAAGTCGGTTCAGCAGGGATCTAAAATGCTCTCACAGTTTTGAAGCTGTCCATGCAAACACAAGTGTAACAGGCACAAGCTAGGGAGAAAGAAATGTCTCCCTCGAATGGTGGACTTGCAGGACTTGCACAACTGCAAACCTGACAGTCACAGCAGTGCGAAGCCAAAGCAACAGCACACAGAGCAACCAAACCAGTCTGGGGTTGGGCCAGCAAACTAAACTAAACTTTCCTGCCCCCTAAAACTTAAAGCGAGTGGTGGAGTACAACCGCGACCTTGGTTGCTCTCCTTAAAACATAAGCAGCAGCCCCCAGGTGTCCAGTAACGTGCTGGCAGCAGCGTGGGCACCAGCCAAACCAGCCTGGGAGCAAGAACACCTGCCTGGACATTGGACAGGGTATCAGGGACCACTTTCCATCCTCCCTTTCACTACTAAACTAATCTTAGAAGTGAGAGCAAAGGGCATGCAGGATATTGATAGCACAACCAAAAAGGTTCACCTAAAAAGTTCTAAATATTTCCATTTCCAGCCTTTTTTAATTTTTTTTAATCTGTCACGACAATACAATCATCCTTGAGAATCTTCAGCCTTATGAACTCCACAAATTATTTTTAACACTTATTATCTACAGAAGTAAAATGATTCCTTAATATCTATTTGCATATCCTTTTAAAGTGATAAATGCTTTCTTGACAGGTCTTCAATATGCAATAAATGGAAAAGACAGAGTCAGATTTAGGTAGTAGCTATTACTCTTTCCTAAAACATTTGGATCCTGTTTCTTAAGAAAAGAAGTCATGCCAAGAAAGGGATCTGAGGGGGAACAACAGGGAAACCCACAACATACAAAAACACTACTGATGCTTTTCAGTTGTTGGAAAACCACAGGGGTAGCACAAGATCCAATTAGCTGCTTTAAGATCCCAGCTTTATTTCCCTGGGTTCTGAGAACATTGGCTACATTTTTTAAGGATTTTCCTACAGGAGGCAAATCTTTCATATGAATATTGGACTGCTTATATCCCCCACTGAACTTGCCAAACTAATACAGCAAGGCATTGTAAGACTAAATATGCCCTGCATGGCTGAGCTGAACTCCTATTAGACAGATACTTAAAAGAGAAAAACTAAGGGAATAAAATGAGAACATGTACTAACAATTCTAACAGGAGTCAGCAGATGGATTGGCTTCACAAGGTGGGACTACTGTACAACAGTGACAAAGATGAAACATCTTGTTCTCCAGCCTTGAAAATATCTTTCAAATGACATGACAGGAACGGTAATGGTAACTTCTCTTTTATATATGTGTATATATGAACACAGAAAAAGCCAGAGGAACAAGGCTTTATAGATGACCTGAAAACATTTCCAAATGTTGTGCAGAAAACCAGCTTAAAAACAAAGCAAGAAATAGGAAACTAGGGAATAACTGAATCAGCAATATGGGAAAGACAAGGAAAAACAAAGTAAAAGTTGCTCCTGGTTCTTTCAGCCTTAAAAAAACATGGCTTTTCTCAAGCCTTCTAACATATCTGTATTTATTTCAAAATTATGTGTTTTGTATCAAAAACTATTTGGTTTTGTTACATCATCCCCACACACACACATATGTCAAGTCACCAAACAGGGCTTGGTTTACTAAAACTGGCTGCAAAATTAACAAAGCAGTTACAAAACTGGCAATTAAAAATTGCCCTCAGCAAACGGTGCTCCCCCAGCAGTTGCTGCACCTGTATCTCCACACTCCCGGTGCCCAGGCTTGGCTTGGCAAGCAGTGCTATAAGCCAAGGTGGTGGCAGAAGACCCTGGCTAACCTTCTGCCCACCCCAGCTACACTCCAGTTGGCTTGTCATCCTGGCCTGACCCTACTGCCATGTCTTCCCTTCCCTCCCAAACCAACTGATGTATATTGATGAGTAGTTTATTTACTTCACCCTACCATAACAATGTCCACAGCAGCTTAACTTCAACAACTTTCCCCACACTAAGACGTCTGACAGTAAAAGAAGGGCTATGCATGCTCGTGGTCCTATTACAGGTAGCTATACTCCACACCCTCTGGAGAGGTTTGGGCTACAAATTACTGCCTTTCGATCATGTTGAATGACTCTCAGGATAGTAAAGAAAAATCCCTGCTAGAAATATCAAAGGAATTTCCTTACTATTTGCTGTGGGTGTAAATGTAGAATGGGTAGGAAACTGTTCCAATCCCAGGAGGATATAAAGGCTTCTGCTGTAGAGACAAAAAGTTGAAATTACAAGAAAAAAGAAAAAATAAAAAGACAACCTCAAACACAAAAATCCAAATGAGAGAGAGAAGAGAGAGAGAAGATCTTCTAAGGTGATTCAGAGAAAAATCTTAAGACATGATTTCACCTTCCATCCAGCCCAAGTGGAGGCTGCAGCTGAAAGGGGTGATTCCACTCCTTTCTCTCACCCTCCTCCCTCTGCCTGGGCCTGGCACTCATGCAGCTGTGAAACAACTCAGACCCACCAGCTCACCCAGCTGAACCCTATGCACCAAGACAGGAAGCACAGTTTTTTTCTTGGGCAGCTGCTTGCTCTGAAACGCAGATACACAGCTGCTAGATTCACACTCTTTTACCTAATAAAATATTTTCCTGTGAAGAAGTTAACATTTTTATTAAGAAAATGTCAAAGGAAACGTCAAAGGAAGATATTTAAGCAATTACTTGATTTTGTTTTGAAATGGAAGACTTGAAAATGAATCTTCTCCCATAGTTTTGGTTTCTATGAATCAGCAGTTTCAGACAGAAAAAACTCTGGCTAGAAAATTCCTGACCAAATTTATTTTAATTGTGCAGCCACGCAGTTAACTGCTGCACTAATACTTTATCTGAATCACAGCACCTGATTTTTTTCATAGTTTCTTCAGTCACATGCTGAGAGGTTTGATAATTTATTAATAGGCAAAACCCTATTGACTTACGAGTAAGGATTAAGTGGTGTTTCAGCATCCTTAGTTGACAAGGTTACTGTTGTCTTTGCTGTCAGAACTGAAGAGCAGTTGAAGTACTCTCTCTATCCCCCAAACCCATCCAAAACAAATATTGCCAAATAAATTAAATGCATCAGTGATCCATAGACAGGCACATGCTTCTCTGGTATAGAACCACCTCTTCAGTGCTCCTTGCCCCCATATGAACAAATCTAATTTTAATCAAGTGTCATGAGGCAGCAGAACTTAGTCAAGCAATGAAGTGGAGAAAATTAGTTGTATTAACAACTAATGTACACATGAGTTTCACGTAATCCTGAACAAACTAGAACTGAAAGGGCACTGGAGCAGAAACAACAATGTTGATGTCTGACATGGCATATTTAAACAAAGAGAATTACTTTACTGATCCCCATACACTATTATTATTGCATTAAGCAAGTAGAGAAAAGCAAGCAAAAAAAATAGCATAAGGGAGAAAACCAGTGTCTCATATGACCTTTTTTGTGCAAAGCCTTGAAAACTTCAACTAAGGTCACACAATCAATGTACAATTGACAGCAGAGTCTTGGCAGTTTTATGCTCTTTAGGCTCTCACTGAACGAGACCACAGTCTAAGTTACCTTTTCCATCACTGGCTCTTTAGTACTTAAGATTTTGTATCTGAAAACACTTGCTTATATTTTAAAAATCCTAGGTACTGTCTACTATCTTACATATTGCCTTGGCTGAGATGTTCTGTAACAGTAGTACATAATACAGAAATGGCAAGGCTCAGCAAGTCAACTTGACAGCTAATGACATATAAGGAAAATGCGGGAGAGAAGCTCCTCTGCTCCCCCAGGAACGTCTGAAAGCAGAGCAGCACCCCTCCCCATTCACTAAACGCATCCTGCATGAACACAGAGGAAAAGTTAGCCATCAGACAGACAAGGCTGATGAGGCTCAGAGAATGCACAGAACTTGGCATCTTCTATGTACCACATATGCAGCACTCCAAACTTGAAGAGAAACAGAAAGAGGATTTCAGCAATAAAAGCAACTAAGATAAACATGTCTGTTAAGTAGCTTTCTCCCAGCAGCTCTACGTAACTTTTACATGTTGTTGTCTAAGCTAATCTTCTCCATGATTGGTGCTTAAAACCGTCCTAGTATCACTTACACTACTGTAATTAGAACTACTTTTTCAGGATATCATTTCTGCTCCTTCAGACTCAGCCAGATCCACTTACATCCACTTAGTTGCACATAACTTACGGCACTTCATTCATCAACTCTGAATCCAGCTCAGTAACTTGCCTACTTGTGCGTTTCAATTGTGCTTGGCCTTCAATTTTGTAGTGCAAGTAGCCACTTGTTCCTTGCTGTGGCTCACATATCTCATTTCTTCTTAGACTACAACAGCTCCAGCAAAACAACATTAAAAGGGTTGATTTCAAGCACTTCAGTCAATGAGTACCTTCTACAGAAGAGCACTAAAATAACACCACTGGACTAGAATAACACCACTTCCACATTAGGACTAATACAAAAAGCCTACTGTTCATGAATGATAGAAATGTAATTAGTAGGAGTTCACAGCACTGCTTAAATCACTATTATTTAGAAGAGTCCTCTATACCTGCAGTTGGGCTTTTGACATGCTCTGAATTTGAGAATCGGTAGTAACCAAAGCAGCAGTGTCCCAGAGGAGCTCACAAGCATCATGAAATCAGAGGGATTTCATTAGTTGATAACACACCAGGCCTTACTGCCCCTAGATCTGGCAGCCAGCAAGCTGTGTTTATGACCTGAAGCTTTGTAGCATGCTGGGAAGGGAGAAGGGGGCATGAGGACTTGTGCTCTCAAGGAGTGCTACAGTTTTTGTTCCTAGTTCACAAGGCTGTTGAAGAGGTATTGCTACACTGCCAGGCATTACCAGTATGGGCTGGTACCACACAGTTGTCAAATTCCTTCTGTGTCACCTGAGGAGAACACACATGCATTTCTGGAAGAGATACAAAGAACAGAAATACTGTACAGTTTCCTGGTTTTATGTTTATTGTGATGATAGCCACAGATGTTGACAATTTTTCCAACAGGAGTAATTAAAGGTGATAATTACAAAATCTTCAGAAAAGTTCCTGAGATAAAACATGACAATAACTCACAAAGATTCTGCATCCAGAGTTAATGAAAGGTAGGAAAAACAAAGAATAGTCTCCAGGGTAAGCAAAAGCATATTTCAGAAATTAGTGATGCAGCCAGACTCATTCTAGCATTTCATTAAACACACACCTTTGGTAACCCAGATACAAACCATAACTTTAAGTTGCCATTAAAACTGAGGTAAATACTAGATTTCTTTTATGTCTTTTTGCAATTTCTCTGCTTCTGAATCTATATTGTCATATTCAAAATGTACCCATCTTTACAATACAGTGCTTCTGAACTGCCAATTACTCTGCCATTGATTTTTTTTTTTTTTCCCCAAAACTAGGCTGGAATTTTGCAGGCCTCTACTTGGTATAAGGAATGTTACTTTGGTTTTTATCTTAATCGTTATATCTTTCTGGCACATCAGCCAAGTTCTCTTACTTTAATAAACTCATCTGCTTACACTTTACATCACAGCATACATTAAAATAAACTCTAACTGAAAACAGAAATTTTGAGGGTTTAGTCCTTACGAAGCAGATACAGAATGAAAACTTCTATTCTCTGAGGAATATGAGTCTGGCAGTTTCAACACTATTTTGAATATTTTATTTCTTTTTTCTTCAGGGAGTTTATTTTCTATTCTCTTGAGACCTTGTACACATCTCCCAAAAAAGTCTTCCCTATAACCTTCAAAATTAGAAGAAATTATGCTACTTCTTTGAGGTTTTTAACAACCTTTGATCTATTGCTTATGCAATGTTCACATTTTACTCTGGTGGGATATACAGGGTAAGAAATATTTCTGTACTCCTCCTGCTTTCCCCAAAGAAAGAATTCTGTACATACAAAGGGGAGAACAGCAGGACACCAGGACAGCACCCACCAGACCTTCTTCTGTTTGCCATCTATATCAGATCATGAGGGAAAAAAAGTTTAGGTTTAGAGCAATGAGCAAGGTATGCCTTTTTTAATTAGACCTTGCTGCTTGACTTTCTGAATGCCTTCTTAAGGATCTTGGGCAAAAGACAGTTATGTCCCAAAGAGATAATGGACCAAGAGAATGGGTGTCTTAATGGAATAGGGAACATAAAACATCCAACATAAAACACTACTGAATCAGAGAGAGAAAAGAGTATGCTTACAGGATTATCTGGTTTGAAATCCTACTGGCTATCTCACTATTTCTAAATCTCCAAGCTACAATGACATAATTATTATTACTATTATTATTATTATTATTTTATAACTAAATAAATATATACAAAATCTCCAGTTATCATTGGATTCATAATAGCTCAGCAAACAGAGCAGTCATTCTGTTCTGGTCCTTCTCATTCTGATAGATGAGTGGGCACTGCAGAGGAACAATGTACCAGGAAGGCACAGTGAGTCCTCCCAGGATTTCACTGACCGCACACCAAAATCCCATGATGGGGATGTAAAGTTCTACAGTTCAAAAAACCTGGAGGTAAAGCTGGTTTTAATTAAACTGACACATTTTAGACATTTATGCAAGCATACATTAAAACAGTTAGGGGATTTCAAAAAGAGCCCTGTACTTCTTTACTTGTGGTGGTAAATTTAATACGAATGATTTTCTCAGCTCCTTGAAAGCACAAACTGTTGATAGGAAACTTGGTTCTCTGGGAAATAGTATGTGAAAGGGTAATTACATGACATTTCACCCAATATGACCTTGAGATTCAGAAGCCATGAATCAGTTTAACACTGCCCTGTTCTGCATTTTTTTTAAGTTCTTTCTGGTATGTCATATATGGAAAAACTGGCACCTGGACAAGCATCAAAGTCTCCCAAATTGGGGACTGGAGTGAGCTCATCCCATCATGGTAAGAACTAGCCTTTGTTCTCAGTGTGACATCTTGCATTAATAGGAGATCATTTTCTCACAATCACCACCATTCATCTGGAGTGCAATGGGGTCTGCATCGAACAACTCCTCATTGAATTGCAGAAAACAGGGAAATAACTGCCGAGTTTTCCCGGTTACGCTATTGATATTTAAGTGCCATTCTCTGTGGGGACATAACAGCTTAACTCCAAAGGGGCTGTGACCTATTTCCATGATTACTGCTGCACTAATGAACAAATGGTTTCTAAAAGGATATAACCATACCACAAAAGTCTGGAGAAAGATGGACACTCCCCAAAAAAGGGTGGGTTAGACAAAAGACATAACTCCAAAAAATTTGTTGTTTTAATTCTGTATTGAACAGCAAAATAGCTACTTGTCTTCACATCCACAAATAAATACTTTCATATTGACCCTGTGTTTTAGCTCTAAATCCTCTTGGCTCTGAAGCTATTCTAGCACCATCTTAGGTTTGGAGCAGATGAAAGGGTGAAGATCTGAAAACACATATATTGTCCCCATGCCCAGCTCTACCCTGGCTGTAGAGAGTGACAAAAGAAGTCCATACTAACATAAAACATTTCCTTTCCATATGACTATGTCTTCAGCGCTGTGTCTGTTTCACTAAAGAAAGCTTAAGTCATAGACAAAAATCTCATTTTCATTAAGAAGCTGCCTTTTGGCATCGGGGGTGGCAGGACTCAAAGGTCAGCAAGATCATGGACGTCTATGAGTGAACTTAAAATAGCACTTGACCTCATACAGGCTCCAAGACCCTTGTTTTACATGAAACAAGCATCCAACTTGCTTTCTTCATAAAAGCATGGTTACATGATGCAGTTCCTCATCCTTAAGAAATCATGCTCAATCTCATTGCTGTAGGTTGCATCTGAACAATACTAGGTGGGAATCCACTTCAGTCGTCTATATGAAAAGCCACTCTCCCTCTTGAGAACACACATATGTAAAAACTCTTAGATTACTGAAAAGTTTTCAAGTTTAACTTGAGGGAGCAAAGGCCTCTGTGCTTCTAACCATGGGCTGGACTAAACTTAACAAAGAAGCTAATAGATAAGACAGTGCTACATGAAAGATTTGCTCAAAACAACCAAAGTGGTTCCATTGCCGTATGATGTGACAGAGATAGATCTGCTCAACAGGGTCCTTAATGATCATCTGCCAGGTGAATATCACAAAAGTGCAACCAAGTCCAGCTATGCCCTCCATAGGGAGGGGAACGCTCACAACACATGATTTTTAAGAGGGTCATTATATCTGCCATGTAGCTTTCCAAAGCACTTTACGTCCACAAAAAAAATTAAAGGACTAGATTCTGTCTTAAAATATGACAAAAAAAGAATTTCACCTCTCTGACTTCAGCCCCGCAGAAGTTGTGTCTTACCTAAGATTTGGATCTGTGCACACTCTATAGTTGCTGGATAAGACAGGCTCCTCCAGAGGGTTATTAATCTTATTTATCTTGCACAGCTGTATCCACCACTGGAGAGGAACATCCTGGTTCCCCATGGATCTCATAGACTATCTGGTCAAGTCAATCTGGCACTTCAAAAGTCTTTCATGGGGAAAGCACTACTGGAACTGGTGTGTTCCCCAAGATGCTGGAATTCTGTTGAATCGGTGCTTTTCAAAGAAAAAGTAGTTTGTGAAAACATAAAACCAGTCCTCTGCACTTAGGTCTTTCTCACCAAGAAACTAAATCACCAAATCTCTACAAACAGATTTTTCAAGTAAAACAATTTTAAAAAGGTATTAGCAGTTTAGAGACAATTCCCTCTAGGTACACATTTCAACCACAAGCCTGCATCCATTGCTGATATTTTCTGATCCCAAACAAAGAAACCTTGCTCAAAAAGCAGCAGCAACCTCTTTGCAAAGTGGTCTGCAACAATTCCCAACCTGTGGATTAATACACATAGAGGTTATTCTGCACTGCTGACCCAAATGTTCCTTGAGTCATTTACTGGCTAGGAAGTTGTAGAATTTGGAAGCAAGTCCTTAGCAACTTTCTCTTGATGGTAATGCATTAGTTTCAAAGAAAACCAAAGAATATGCAACTTCTGTGTTAATCAGTGGATATCTGTAGATGGTAAGCCCTAGAACAGGTTGCC
This sequence comes from Chiroxiphia lanceolata, assembly GCF_009829145.1. NCBI lineage: Eukaryota > Metazoa > Chordata > Aves > Passeriformes > Pipridae > Chiroxiphia > Chiroxiphia lanceolata. The sequence continues at coordinate 66,476,001 of NC_045639.1, forward strand.
CAAAGAGGGTGTGGATTCTTCACTCTTGCAGATCTTTTGATCTGAACTGCACCAAGCCATGAGCCACCTGTTACAGTGGCTTTGAAGTTAGTCTGACTTTGAGCAGGAGACTGGACTAGAGGCTGTCAGAGGTCCCTTTCAACATAGTATTTCAATGGTCCTCCAGGGTCTTCCAAAATGGAGTTGTATTTTTTTGACACACATTCTCCAAATTGAGTTTGTCACTGGTGGATGAAGCAGCCAATGTTAAATATATAAGTACTTGGTTAAGTTAACTGCCTCGCCTTCACCTCTATTTACATTTAAAATCTTCCATTGCTGCTGGGGGCAGGGGCGTGGGGGGTTGTATATAGATAGACCTTTCAATATATGAGAATTGGAAGCATTAATTTTGGGTTTAACCCACAGAACTTCATGAGTATGCAACAAAATTTGTTTCTTTGAGCTTTTCTGTTTAACATTTAACTCAAGAATAGAGAGCTTAAATAAGTAAATATACATCTCCATCACTATAAATATATGTATACTGCAAATTTTTTGAGATCGGTCTGTTTTGTCTGTGTTTGTGCTATGAAGCCCTGATTCTTCTGGAGGTTTTATTGTAACACAACAGTTAAATAATATTCCACATGTTCCATCCTGGTCACACTGAAGCTGACAGTCTCCAGCAAGGATTGCAGAAGGCTTCAAGATTTCTGATTTATAATAAGTCTATTCAGAGTTGTACATGATTTCACCTTTCCATGCTCTTTTTCTGCAATCAAGATAAAACGCATATGCACATACATGCTCTATAACATAGAATAAGTCAATGGAGCTGAGCAGTTCAAGCTTCCTCCCCTATTTTTTAAGTAACCAAAATTCAACATCCCTTTTGGGCTCCCACATTCTGGGATGTTTTCCTGCTAAATTTCAACAAGGGGCAGACAACTACACCTGAGCTATTTTAAGACACCCTTGAAATTCAGTGGTGATAAAGAAGTTCCTTTAAAGGAACAATTAATTAAATCTTATTTTTTTTCCTTCCTATTTTGCATGAAATGCATTAATTCTACAGGTGCCTTTTCTACACTGACTATATGGAATAGTCCAGACATGAGCTCAGGTATAGATGTCTACCTCCATGCTAATGATTCCCCAACACTTCTGCTAGTCTTAAACCATGTGTTACCATTCTCATCAGACTTTTCTAATATAACAATTGTTTCTCAGCTCAGAAAAGTAGTGAAATAAAACCTTCCAAAGGTAGCTGGAACAGAGAAGTTTGGGCCGATTTTGCAGTACACTGGCATATAAGAGTACAGTTCCCTATAGTTATTGATACTTATTCCCATGCTGCCTGAACTTGCAATTGATTGTACTTAGAAATCATCTGCCACACAGAAGGAAAAGAAAGAATAACTTGAAATCTTTGACAATGCCAATGCCTCAATCTCATGAAACGGGAATCCCTTAAGCATTTCTCTGACCCAGTTTTCCTATTTCTGTTGTGAATTACCAGGCTGCAGACAACCTTTGTGACCCTGGACTCAGAATAAAGGGATAATGCCTCAACGTTCCCAAAGAACTGGTGCCTCTGGGTGTCCGTCTTGACATATGGGAACAGGGACAGATTTTAATGAACCATAAAAACTGAGGTGTCTGAAATCACTGCTCTTTTCTGAAATATTAGGCCATAGCCAGCTTATCTTATTGACACATTTGCACACCACATGCTCTTTATTGTACCAAAATAAAAGTTATCTTGATTTCATTCCTGCGTCATTGCACTCCCTTTCACATTTGTATGTTGTGCTATAGCATGCAGCATAGCTAATGGGACCACTATAGTCAAAAAGTGACTCTCACTGCTTCCTCTGGCCAAACACTTGGTCTCATAACACTACCACTTATTGTGGGTTTGCTCAAAATCCATCCACGAAGTCTGGAAAAAGCTACAGCCACTTTCAGTGCAGCACACAAACATAAACTGAACACACAAATAATATGTTTAAAATCCTACAATAGCAAAACTCTCTATAACACAGAAATTCTCTTCCATACCCGATTTAACAGCCTAGTGCAACTAAGGATAAAACAAACAACATAGCAAGAAAATAATTTCCACCTTTCATAGTTCTATCACAGTGCCAAGGTTGGTACTATTCATCCCTGCCTCAAAGTGATCTCTGTCAGAGCAGAGAGATGGCTTTCCCTTGCCCTTTCTGGGCCCAGTCCCCCAAGACACTGACTTCCATAAGAGCTCATCAAGAATGGACTTTTGTTAACAAGTGGTGGAGAAATACAATCCTAAAACTAGCAACTTTGCTGACAACTAAGTGAAGGCATTAGCAGACTGATTCAATATATCCAGGTGACCTGCATTTACAATGTCAGTCTGCTGGGACCTCCTACCTTCTCCAAAACCCCACATTTGTTCCTAATCAACCTTCTTAGCTGCTTCTCAGATTCCTCCTTCCCATCGTTTTAAGGTAAATTCAACAGTGAAAAAGCTACATTTCACTCCCTGCATTCTATCTGCTGTTCCCAGCAATTTCAGAGCTCACTCTTTTACTGGTTTTGCTGTCATTGAAGTCTCCAGAAATTCCTTCAAATTTGAGGCTTTGGCTTGACCCATTTATGACTTTCAGCAGTTCCCATCCAACACAACATCTTGATTCACACCATCTACTCTCCTCCTGCTACTTCAGTGACAGGGTCTTGCATAATGATTCTTGGAACACTTTTCTGTAAAGCACTATGACTTCGCCGTTGCTTCCTCCATTTCCTTCTCTATCCCCATTAAGTCTGGGATGAATTGTGCCTCTTTTATTTATTTGGTTTGCCATGGGAGTACATTATAAGGCTGTTCTGTTCTGTGCAAGTGGGATGAAAGAAGGGAGGGTCTCTGCCTGCCTGCTCCCAGCTGCAGCACACTGCAGGGGGTGGAAGTCACTTGTGGGAGCAGAAAACTCTTCCTTCCCCAAAAGCAGTATGGGCTGTGCTAACCAGGGAAAAACCTTCCAGGCCACAGGAAAGCAAAAGTAAGACACACGGTAAGGAAGGAGGAAGGCAGGTGAGCATACTAAAACAGCAAAGAACTCTGTGGAAGCTATTCAAACCAGAAAGTCATCAAAATGAAAAATACCGACCCTGCAAGAGTGAGCAGGATTTGTTTTCTTATCATAGAATCACAGGATGGTTTGGGTTGGAAGGGATCTTGAAGATCATCGAGTTCCAATCCCCCTGCCGTGGGCAGGGGCACCTTCCACTAGATGAGGTGGTCTCAAAGCTCCATCCAACCTGGCCTTAAAAAACTTCCAGGGATGGAGCATCCACAGCTTCTCTTGGCAATCTGTTCCAATACCTCACCACCCTCACACACATCCTTAAAACAGAATAGATTATGTATTTTAATCTGTTCCTATTCAGAAGTTTGTGTTAACAGAGTTAACTGTGTCCTGGTCACTTCTAACATCCCTCAGTCGGTATTCAGGAAACCTTCTCCATGTTCTTACTTTCCAGAGTCCATGACATGGAGGCTGTATCCAGACATTGCCCTCTTGCTCTCTGGAAGATTAATTCTATCCATCAAGTCCCTCTTCCACTAATTTCAGTGAATACTACTCTCCTTCTTCAACTTCAAACCAATTCAGACCCTCTTCTGCCATGTATAAATTAAAATATTACATCTGTGACAATGTACACATACCCATCTTGATCCTTCCCACTCTCTATATTGCTCTGTAGAACTGAAGGTGTACAGGGATAAACACACTTCCATTTAGGTCTCTACGCATAGGTGTCCATGGATGCACCAGTTGTGTACACTACCATTATGATGCAGATCTAATCAATACAATCAATGGATAGTGATTCAATTAATGTTCAAGTCAATATCTAAGTTACAACCCACTGATCAAAAACATCACACATAGACAAGTCATTAGACATAATTGTTTAGTGTCACCTAGAATACCCATCCTATCTCCTAGCTGCCTGTGCAAAAGGGCATGGAACAGGTCTCCTGCCAGCCTGTGTGGCACCTACCTGCCCACGAAGATGTCCCAGATAGCATGTCTCAAATGACACTATATGCTTAGACAATTGAATTGAGCCCATACTGGTAAACAGCTGAACCACTGTTCTCAAGGCTTTACTGACCATACTGACTCTTAAGCTCCAGCCCAGTACACACTATAACGTTCAGTGTAGGTGTCTTCACCTCAACCCAAGTCACACCTGCTGCATCCTCCAGGACGCACTGGCAGCGCTTAGTGCTTTGTGGCTGTCAAAGTAATTCACCAAGTAACAATAGCAGAAAACACTTGCCTTTCTTTCATTTCACTATATAAACATTTACCTTCTAATCTTTAATCAAGATAGATAGTATCCATCCTTTTTTGTTAGATGAACAGGATGTGGAGTTTTGACCTCAGTAGAGGCAAACTTCTGAAGCTGCCTGTAGAAAAAGAGAAATTTTTGCAAATTCAGCATGATAAATAAGTCCCTTAGCTTTCTTTGCATGAATGGATTCATTATGTGCAGATGTTCAGTGTACTTCTACAAGTTTTTATGGAAGAAAAACTCACATCATTATTGTGTTATCTGACCAGAAATGAAGAATGGACTAATGTAATCAAGGAAATAAATAAATAAATTAAAAGTTTCCTGTTTTTTTGACTTAGAACCTCAGGAGAATCTAAAAGATACATGTAAAACGAGCAAAACCTGGAGATGCTAGATGACTCCTGAGATGAATAACAATTCATCAGAAAACAAGAAATTGAATTTTTCATCACATTGCTGTCTAATGTCCTTTAATCTGCTTTGACAATTTTACTACAACATCCAGAAAATCTCTTTAAACTGTACTTTAATAGATCTTCTCCAAGACAAAGAAAAAACCCAAGCACAAACTATTTCATTACAGCAAGCAAGGAAACTAAGCACCCATGGCAATTTTCTAATTTCATTTACGCCTTGGATTAAAAAGTGACTCATGCGAGTACTTACATTGGCAACTACAGGAAAAAGGCTAATTATAAATTGTATCTCAATACTTTTGTCAAATTAGATGACAAAGAGCTCCTTATTTTCAAATCTGATGGCAGCAGAGTACAAAAATCATCTTTCAGATACTGCTGACATCCATGTAAGTTAGAAAAAAACAGTAACTCAGAGGCATCTCCATTTACTAACAAGGAATCAGACTACCACCACTACCATAAGTTTTTTAATTTCTTCAGCAACAGACATGGTCTAAATAGAAAGACATTATCTGGGGCCAAAAATACCTCAAACGCTGCAAAAGTGGTGCTAGGGCAAGGTAGCTGATGGACAAAGTTAAAGCACAGTCTAAAAGACTAATTAATCAGTAAGATTTTTGTTAGAGGTCATAACTCAGGGAACACAGCAGCACGTTCTCCCCACTGTCACGGCACACTGGGGGTCAGGTCTCCACCACGGCCAGGAAGAGTGGGCTACCTCTTCAAACTTTCCTCGATTAGTCTAAGATACTAACCCTGTTGAAATACACCATTTCCGAGTGAGAGTAAGTAGGAAATACTCTTTCTGCTAACAATCAGACTGAACCTGGCAAAACTAAAAACTCCAGTCAATAAACAGCATATAGAAAGTAATTTTTTTTAAACATTAGTAATAGTATAATGCCATATTAATCCAACAGTACAGAGTTAGTGCATGTACCTCCTATATCTGATGCTTAGGTGTCTCAGCAAAAGACAAAGAATGTAAATAGATAAATACTCCATTACAGATGTCCAAACTTGAAATCCTCAGAGTTTGCAGTAGGGCATTTTGGTTTGCAACTTCTTCTATTTCTTTGCTTATTTTGGCATGTGATTCACTGTAGGACTCTCTATAGAGTAACAAAATGCAGGTTTAGTGATACTGCAGAACAGGGTAAGGGAAGATGCTAAAGAGACATCCTTCAACTAGAGCATAGGGCAAAGAGCCAGCAAATTTATGCACAAATCCATGCACACTGTGCATGATGAATTAGCCCTACCTACTCTCTGGCCACACTGGTGTTGTACAAGATTTGCAGTACATGTTCACTCTAATGATTACCTCCCAGTTACATGTAACAGGTACACTGCCTATCTACCCAAATACTCCAGCTAACCCATGCTCAGTGTAGGAAAGCACCAAAACAGTAGTTCTACTGAATGCAGTAGATCCAGTAACATTGCTTAAAATTAAAAGGCTTTTGGATTCCTTCCTATTAGAGCTTTCTATCATCAGCCAAAAAACCCCCAAACCTCAAACAACTGCTAAATCAAAGCATCTAATGTGAACATGATTCTGCTACACAGTGTTTTGTTTCCATAACACAAGTCATGGCTGAAAAAGATACTAATTATGGCACTAGTGCAGCTGTATTAATTACAGCTGCATTAATTAGCGCAAATTTCTGTAATTTAACTAGGTTGGCACTTAAAAGTGCTTGTTCAATTACAATACATTTCAGACCTCTGTCCATCTTTTCTCAACAAGTTGGTGAACTTTTAAGTTAGTGCTGTGGGGCTTACACAGGTATCCATTCAAAGGAGGTGATGTTTCATAAATGTTATGTCTTTAGCTGCCCTTGTGTTATCAAGGGAGCCAATAAAACTGGCTAGCAGGCAAAGCTCAACCTGTTCCATCTATTATCTGCTACAGCCTTCAGATCCCAGAATTTTGTCTTTCCTTTTGGGTCTGCCCTGACAAGTGTCAGTCTACAACATACTGAATTGCTAAAAAATCTTTTAAACTCAAACTGATAATTTCAATAACAACCAAAACCCCAAAAATTTCCCTTTACAGACTACATGAAACAGGGTAGAAGAAAGAAAACGTCCAGGTCAAGATTTCTCAAATCCTGAGGATCTGCTGAGTTTTTAATTAGCCAATGCTCTTATTAAAAAAACTCAACACTGCAACAATGGAGACATTTCCTATGCAAGGATGGGGTAAAGTGAGCAGGAACCAGACCTCAGCACTTTGCTCTTTATGTGCAGTCAGGATCTTTTTGAGATTCCAATCCATTTGTGCCTCAGACAGTACATTCTTGCCAGCCCACACACTTTCATTCTAAGTTTAGAGGTATTTAAAGTCTTACAAGTCTGCCCTATATATAAGGAAGAAAAACTGAAGAATAATCAATAGGATGAGCTTTTGCCTTCAATATTGTCATTCCACTAAGAGTAAAAGACAGACAAACAATATCATATTGAATTTGTACCACAACGTTACTACTGGGGCACCACAGCCCCAACAGTGCCATGATCAAACAGACTGTGCAAGAACTGGAAGGGGTTGAGAAGAAAGACCACAGGAGAAAAAACTAGGGAGAACGTGAGGCTGCTCTACAGCAATACAGCCTATCTTTACTTTGGAGTTGGGATGCCAGCTAATAGCATGACTTTGACAGATGATTCCAGTTCTAAGTCCACAAGCAGCTAACAGGTTCTTTGTAACAACTTGAGACTTTGGTATATACTTGAAGCATTTAATGTCTAGTAACGCTCTACATTAAAAAGAAACTGCAGATAATATGCTCATACATATAATTAAAATTTTAAAACCTCTGAATATCAAAACAGACATGAATCACAACCTATGTGATCATACTGTTTCATTAGAACCAGCGTTTTACGTAGATGTATATTCTCAGATGAATTTTTAGCTAGACTACAGTAACCGGTAAAGACAGAAAACTGAAGACACTCACTTTTCCATATCCACAACCTAATCTACTCAGATTTTTGCAGGTTGTGATGACTAATTAAGTAATTGTCACTGTCTACAGGAACATATGTTAACAGAAACTCTGTGCAGAACATAAACGTGTATGTGTCCATGTGTGATACCCAAATTCATTTAACAGGTCTCTACAAAATATGTCTCTACAAAATAAAAATGTATCCATACAACAAGAGAAAATTAAGTAAAAATACTAACTCAGGCTTGACTGAAGAGGCAGTGAAGAGGCTAAGGCTGTGGAAATAGAATGAAAACTGAAAATTATTTAAACTCCAAGTAAATAAATCCTCAGGTCAGGAAAAACTCACTGATAAAATATTGTTACCGATTAACACTAGACAAACTTTGCTTAACAAAATGATCACATAAATGTAAAAAAAGTATGCTGTCTGAAGATACCTATTGACCTGAGAGGAAATACAGGTTTTAGTTTTGAGACATTAATTGCCTGCATGTGGCACACACCCTACGTGCACATTGATTAGCCTCCTATACGAAATACAAAATGCATTTCCTGCATGTCAGCCAAAACACACATCACAGGACACTCAGAATAGCATAAGGGATTCAGACAATCATTTACATGCATCTCAATAGGCATTAGGTACCCTACTTCCGTATGTTATAAACCACTTATAACAATATACATTAATCAATGGACAACTTAATGACATAGACATCTGTCTACTGTAGCCCTGACTGTCACCATTAACTACAGCACTTAATATACTACAGATGATATGGTGCCTGAGCCACCAAGAGCAGCTGTTAACCACTGACCTGGCAATGAAGCAGCAGATATTGATATACCACCTGCTGGTCTGCTCCATCTTAAATGCAGGCAAAACTGTCATTATCCCCTGAACAGTGACTTAGAGAGAATATTCATCTATGCTGTCTGATAGCTTAACACTGTTTTAGATTTGAGTTGTATTATACTTAAGATAAGACTCCCTATGCCACTAGATACATATAAAAACTAAACATTAGTTTATAGTACTGTAACCCACATAAATTACATGATCAGGGTACTGCTACCAAAATCTACTTGTAGCATCTTCTGAATTGGCAGCAGAAGCCACTTGCTTTTTCCACATTTCCACATTGTAAATCACAGTCAAATACCCAAGAAGCCTTCAGGTCACTCTAGCTTATCCAAAACCACAGAAAACTTCAACTGTTATAGCACTCTTCCTCTAATGAAGCCTAAATGTAGTGCACTCATTACTTAAAGAGGTAATGGGGCAAAATTTAATTGGCAGGAATCAGTTCAGGGATAACGAAGTCTGTGTGTACAAAGAAGTATGATTAATGTCTGTCAATCGTAATACAAATTAGAGGCCCACAGTTCCAGGAGTAAAAACAACCCATATTACCTGTTTGTAAAGCACAGCTGGCTAGGTGATTTATCTTCTGTGATCAAAACAATACACTGACTTTTTGCTTTGTTATAATGATTCAGTTTCCCTCATTCAACATTCTGAACTGCCTAGAGCTAATTCTGCATGTTACTTCAGTGGCAGCCTCCTCTTTCCTTACTCTTACCTTGTGTTGCTGTTTCTCCTGGAGTCTTGACACTGAAGGCTGTGACATTAAGGGTCAACATGAAACCTTTAGCTCCATAGCACTTGGTTTGTCTCTGGCTATCTTTCCCTTTCCCAGACGAATAGCAATCTCAACTGGTTACTCAAACTGAAATTTCTGCCCAAAAGTGAAGAAAAGCATGAAGGAGGCTTCAAAATCACTAGCTGGTAATAGAGAACAACCTTAGCATTAAATTTCACCTGCATTCCTCAATGAAAAAAGTACTCAAATGCTATTTATGGTGGTGACATTTTGTGCATCATAAACGAACAAATCTTTGCAGAACAAACACTGATATTCAAATGCAGTATGGAGCAGTACCAGCAGAAGGGGTAGTTTTGCCTGGTGGCACCATCCAATGCGTGCTACATTTCCAAAATACACTTAAGTTACAGGCATAGGCCTACAGAAATGAAACCCTGAAGCAGAGACTGAGAACTGCTGCTCATGAGCAGTCTCCAGCTGATCAAAACCATCCCAGTAGAAAGAGAGCAAATGCAAGGGAAAAGATGAGGCTGGCTCCAGTCAGTAAAGGCATGAGGTCAGCTTCCTGTGGGTAAGGAGGTACTGCTTAAGGAGGTTTTGAGAAGTCAAAAAGAGGCATCTCTCAGGTAACTAGGTGGCCTGAGTAATGATCACAGCACTTGGATTCTTGCTGTAAAAAAAAAAAAATAAAAAAAATTCTGATCAATTGGAATTTAATTGCAACACAGGACCAGTAAGCTTTTCCTTCTCATATCCAGATCTTGTAGACTAGCTATGGACTAGCTAAATGAATTTATTTATTCATCTGTGTCGCTGTCAGTTGTTGATTGATACCGAGATAAAAGAACTGAATATTAGCACATGCTCTCTCTCCCCTACACAGATGAGAACGCAGCCCAATCCCACTTCCTCAGAAACCCAGCAGCCACAGGACACAATTACGGATCAGTACAATGGAGCGTGCAAAAACTCTTTATAATCCTGTCACCGGTGAGACTCCAGAGAAATTTAATCTCAGACAGTCTGAAGAACAGATAACCAGAGACAGTCAACTAACAATTTCCTAATAGAATCACTGAAGTTAGTGCCTTGCATCCCACACATTTATTGCCAGGGTAGAAAAGAAAAAAACATTAACAGATTTGGAATTATTTTTTTTTAACTTCTGTAAATAGCACTAGTTGAATGAAAATAGAAGAAAAGTTTTAAAGGATAGTGTTCTCCTTTTTTTGTTTCCAGTATAAATGCCAGTGATTCATTAAAGAACATGTGCAGGGAACCAGAGCCAAAGCATTCCTACAATGGGAGTAAGTGAACAGGAGCTAAGGTCTGGTAATTATTTAGGACAAGGAACCCTTTCACCTTTCCCATTTTATAGCCCATTTTATGACTGTGACATTACATGGGATACTGCTAAAAGGAAAAAAGACGTGGTTATAACTACTGCATTAACCTAAGTTATGTACACAATACTTAAGCTCTTATTTTCTCTCTGCTTATTATCCTCTAGCGACTAAACCTCTCCTATTCTGAATTCCCACCAGGGTGTTTGCATGGCGCTTTATAAAAAAAAATCAAGCCACTACATACTGCACAGACTTGCAAGCAATACTAAAAGATTACTTTATTTGTAACAGCAGTAAAAAGCCTTAGTACTTCATAACTTGCTTGGCAATTTAGTAGAGTATCTGATCAAAACAATTATTTTGAAATACTGTAATTTTTCTGAAATTAATCCCCCCATAATTAATTAATACCCAAAACTCTAACTGTGCTTTCATTACAGGGTAAAGACTCTACAAAGAGTGTTTTTCTGAAATAACTGTAGCAGAATGTGAAATAATTATTTCAGTACATTTCTGATCGTTGCAGAAAAAAGGCTGTCTTCAATGACTTGTCCTGCCTGGGAAAGATTTATTTATTTATGTTTTTGCACTCAACATTTAGTTTTTCAGCAATTAAAGTTTTTAAATGAAGCATAGCTTCAGCTGAAAGAATGGACAGGACAGATACAAAGGGTACCAAAACTATCTAGCAGCGGAAGTGCTGCCCTGCAGCACAAGCGGCATCAAAACCTCCTTCCCACAGTGACTGGACAAAACTCTCCTAAAGAGAGTATTATGAGCCACTTCTGTTGGGTGAAAGCATTTCAGATTTTTAGCCTTTTTCTTTATGCCTCCATGTCTCAACATCAGATTCGAGATTATATCAGGCAAGACAAGCAAGGTCACGTTGCCGCACTGGCAGCTAGCCAAACCAATTCACTAGGCACAAGGTACTAGTAACTTTTTTAATTTTTTTTTTCTTTTAGACTTTACTGTTTAATTTAGCTATACCATTTACTGTGGTATAGGTAAATGTGAAACATCTCTGTTTTTAAAGATCTCAGTATCATGAAGGAAGGCAAAAAAACCTGAACACAGGATTCTTCTCTGAAAGTACCTAACAAAGCAAGGAACTCCTCAGATAGGTAAGAGATGAAATACATGGTACTCTCCTGGTCCAGATCTTACTGGGAGGCTTTTTTTGTCATCAACACTCCAGAGACTTCTCTCAACTGTCACAGGAGCATCACCACAGAACACATTGATAACATTTGATTCTATACTGTTACATGCTTAAATAAGACTCTCAAAAAGTTAGTCCTAAAGAGCATAACACTATAACTGATGAGACAAAATAAACCATAAATAGCCAGAGATGCATCATTGAAAAACTATGAGTATCAAAGAAATGAATATCAGAGGAGAGAATGTTTTGATGGTTCAGACATAGTTTTCAACCTTATTTCAGTAGATGACATGAAGTTTATCATCCAAGCTGCTGTTTCACACTACACGGGATGTCTGACTATTTCACTGTTGAAAACTGTACACATGAAAAACACAGAACTGTAGCACTACTGTTATTAAAAGTTACTATTATTGAAAGCATGATGATTTTCAGGTATGAAAATTTTACTTTGCATGTCCCACGTTATGGAGGTTTGTTAGAGATAGCCAAGCCCAAATCAGGAGCTAGGAGGCACAGCTACTAAAAGAATGAAAGGTGACTCCAAGGATCCATGCTCTGTGATGCACATTACAAGAGCAGCTCAGATTAAAGTGACCTAGTGGAAGATCTTTCTGCTCATTGCAGGGGGAGCTGGTCCAGATAGTCCCTTTAAAGGTCCCTTCTGACCCAAACTATTTTATGAAAATGAAAACTCATACATGGTTAGTTTTGTTATTTAGCTAGGGATTAAATACACTAATTTACAACCGTCCAAAACTTTATGACCCACACAAATGAACATATCCTGAATTAAGATGTCAAAATTCAGATAAAAATCTCTTTGAGATATAAGAAAAACTTTGGGAAGTTTTCTTTTCTTGTCCCTTGCAGGTAGTAATACTTTCAGGAAAACTAAAATACATGCTGAAAGATTGTTTCCCTGCAAGAACATGACTTTTGAATACAGAGCGAAATTTCCAAAGTCAGAAAAGGCCTAATGCTCAGCACAAGTCAACTGGGACTCAGTGCCAGATTGTCATTTATGTTCTATTCTAATGAAAGAGCTTAATTATAGGTCATCATGGAGCATTCTCAACATTCAAATTTACTCAATGAGGGTAGGAGGAGAACAGCCTGGTTAGATTTTTTAGTTATTATTGCCATCCCCCTCCCAAGAAAAATAAATAGCAGAAATATTGTGTACAATGCAAACTAATTACTTGTATGGGAAAATTAATTACTGTGATCCCAATCAGTAACAATGGTAAGCTGATCAGAGGGACTCTGTCCTCCCCAAACTGATTGAGCACATGAACACTAAATTAAATTCTAGCGGCTGCGACGTGCAAGCAACTTCCCACTCACTAGAAATCGTGCTATGTCCAAGTGTCTGCAGTCAAGTACTGCTGTGAGAGTACCAAAGTCCTATATTCATGGTAAAAAACACATTACTGAACTTGGTTTTCAACACTCATTGCCTCTTCCTGCAAGCAAGCAAGCAAAAGTGGTCAACATCAGACCTTTGTCACTCTCTTTTCTTTTTCCTGACATGCTATGAGCAAACCACAAAGCCTAAGTTCTTGCACTAACACAGAGCTGGCAGCGCCAGCTCTCAGCTCCAGTCAATAGGCAGGCAGGCTGCTCTAAAGTCCCCACACCAACCAATTTGAGATGCATGAGCTCCTGGCAGCAAAATAATTATTTCCTCAGAGGTTCTTATTGTCTCCAGCACGCCATGAATTCTGTTCAAGTTCAATGTCAATTTATCACTCTACATTACTAGCAGCAGCTGACATCACGGGTGCAATTGTTAAAGAAAAGGGAAATTATTTCTGCCCTCATACATTTAGACTCCCTTCCCCCCAATAAGTGCAGTGAAGGGAAAAAGCTTTGAGCAATCTGAAATCATAGAATGACTCCTTCTATGAAAGCTTTGCACTTGTCCAGCAAACTCCTCTACCTATCACTGCTGAATAATATCAGGTACCAGAGAGACCTGAAAGGGAATAGAGAGAGGAAGTATGACCTGCAAGAAGGTAGTACTTTTAGAGTACAATTTATTTTTTCCCCCTCTAACATGCAGCACATTCTTTGGGCTTGATACAGCAGGGTGCTGAGTGTGGTGGCCCCTCTCTAGCAAAGTATGGTAGTATGTGCTACTTAGTAATCACAAACTGGTACAAAATAAAGTCCTGTGCTGAGAAAAGACCAAAAGTGCCAGCACCCCACAGGATGGAGCCCACTGCCTTCATGTTATGACCCTGATAGACTGCATGATATGTGATTTTGTTTGGAATTTTTTTTAATTAATTTGAGTAGTAGTTGGCTTAAAACTAATCAGATCCTCTAAAAAAACCCAGGGATATCTTACATGGGGTGTGTTAACCTGTTTCAGTACAAAATCATTTTGCCTTCATTTACCATCAATATTCAACTCCAAAAAGCAACTCAAAAAGCCACTGTTTCAACAGAAAATTACAACATCGTGAGACAGGACTCCTTACAAATAATAATTCCAAATATGTATAATTTTTATTCAAGGAATTATGCAACTTTTCATGAAAAAGATTAAATTAGTATCAGACCAGTTTTTAAAAATTCTTCATAGAGTCCAAAAATTCTGTACCTACCATTGAAATCTAGCCACCTGTTTGACAATATGGAAACCTTCCAAAATGGTGTAAGCATGCACTGGCAATACATGAGATGGAGGGGAGTTAAAGGGTGACAGGACTGAATTTGAACCACCACTAAAAAAGAAAACAACTGTTTAATTCAGCGTGCTGAAACCTGCAGTGTGCATGGCACAATCCCACTGGCAAGCAGCTACAGCCCAGCTGGTGGTACCAACTTTTCTCCCTGGTGCCCAACAGCAGGACAAGTGGCAGTGGGCACCTACTGACAACTTCTTTACTGCAAGAGAGGTCAAACACTGGAATAGGTTGCCTGGAAAGGTTTTGGAGACCTGACAGTACAATATGCTTATGTGTCCACTCACAGTATTATTAAAATTTGACCAAAGGATCAAAAGTTCTCATCATCTTTCAATACCAGTTAATGTCACAAACAGCACAGAAATTCTCTTCCATTAGGAAATTCATCTCCATGGTTTTAGAAAATTCAAAGATGCATCATTATTGATTGCCTAAGCTAACATTCCATCTCTTAATTTTTTTTTTATTTTTTTTTATGTTCACTCTGCCAGATTCTTAAGCATCAGCTTTACCTGTGCACAGGAAGTTTTAATAGCCTAAGATGTCCACCCTGACTCTGTATTTAGCACGACTGGCTAAAACACTAAATTCATAAGTACTTGAATGTTTGCCACTTTGAATCCTGCATGACACATCCTTCAGGGCAGCCTGTGACACTCCAAACTGCCAAAGTGCTCCTCTGCCATCCTGCAAATGCCTCCTTTGCTGCATGTTCCCCAGTTTCTGATCCTGGGACTGGGTCAAAAAGGCAGCAGTCCCAGCAAAGCTGTAGTACAGTACTGAACATGGTCCTGAGCAAGTCCTTCTGGGGCAGGGAATTTGCAGCACATGACTGTATTATCAGAAGCTCTACTGTAGTAGAAAGAGGAAGCAAACTCTACATTACAGGTCACTCATTCTGGCAACTGAGATGTCCTTCACATGTAACCCTAGCAGTGCCCTTCCCATGTGAATGTTTGCAATTAATCATTTATATTTCCAATAACAAATTGCAAACCCAAAATGTCCTCACTGACCGTCCTGCTATCCTGCTAAGATTCACTGGCACAGTGGGAATTTACTGATCTGCCATTTGGGCTAATGAAGTAACTGAAACTGTTGTCATTCTCACAGTGGATCAGCACTGGAAAGATAAAATGCTTCCTGCCATGAGATCTCAAGTTACTTGGAAGCATAGCAGCAATGAGATCCAGAAAAATCATGTCCTCTTCCAGACCTGGACAACAGTACTGCCATAGCAATGTATACTTCTGCCCACAGCCGGAAAACACCTAATCCCCATCTCCTCCTACCTGTTTTTGGATCTCTGTCCTTTCCCATGCCCACCCATATTCTCCAATTTCTCATTTTCATACAACCTGCCCAATAGCTTATCACCCCTAAGCAGCATAGTCTGCCTCAAGTCTTGCCCTCATCCCCCAGAAAACCAGTTTCTTTTGGTCTTCTATACTACATCCTCTCTACATGTAAGCTAGGAAACCTCTGCCTCTACTCAGTCTAAGTACACAGCTGAGTCCTAAGAGAAATTGTAGATGAAAGACAGGTCCTCCATTCCAGTGGATAAATCTAGCCCTAATACAGCCCATGTAAGCCAGGGCTGTAACTGCCCAAATTCCTGGTCATTCTGCAACTGGAGCACGTCCACTATAAACATAATCCAAAAAGACTCTGCTGAGAACATGCTAACTGCAATTTCTCAACGCCACATAATTACACCAAATTGCTGGTTGTGGGAGAGTGACAGGCGACACGTACTGCACTTCTACCCTTGCAGTCCAGGTTTTATATTCAAACTCTGCAGGCAAAACTGGTTTTAAACAAAACCAAAACAGAATTTGGGGGGGGAGGCAGGAAATATGTCAACCCAGGGCAGCAACAAGCATCATGTCACAGGGGACAGTGCCAGGCCCCCATCACAGACAGAGGCATCAGCCCAACCTACTCACCTTCACAGTCAGTCCAGTGTACCTGCAGCCTCCCCTTATTACAGAGACCCAACTCGGTGGAAGCTCTGCCTGCTAAAAACCACCCGTATCTTCCCATTTTTTCCTTTTCATACTCTGTGCTACTTACAGCAAACAGAGCTTGAGATGAAGGAATGGAACAAATTCAAATACTATGGGCATCCACTGGAAGATTATGGTGGGGAGCTGATGGACAGCCTGAAGGTCTGGGACTCTTATGCAGAAGATTCTTAGGCATACCTGATAACAACATAAAGTAGATTTATCTGCATTTCTTAAAGTAAATGGATAGTACCTTATTATGAGGAGGGTGCTATGTACCTGTCAAAACCAGACATGTAGGATTTTGCCTCGCTATAGAAAAGCAAATTCATCCCTTTGTTATTTTTCTTATCAGCAGTTAGAGAATTAACCATTAGTACTACAGCTTATTAAAAACAAGCAATAAAATGTAGACAAAACCAAAATACATATATGCTAGTATACTACTACCACATATGTAGTACTTATTCTTGAATTAGTTAATAATTCATTTCTCAGGCTACAAGAAGCAGCTGAGAAATATCCCATTTCCCACCAAATCAAGGCTTTTGGTGTATCAATTTAGTTTAGTCATAGCCAGCCCTAAAATTTGTAAAGAGATAACCACATAACAAGGCAAATATATGTCACAGGTAAGTTAATTCGCAGTTACGTTATGGAAGAATTTTACCTTGATGATGAAAATAAATTACAAATACATTATCATTCCAAGTCAGCAAGACCTTATGAAAGAAAAGACAAGCCAATTCTTTAGACTGAGAACTAGCTGCTTTATGAAAAATAAACTGTACCTCTACTATGAAAAAAATTAAAAAACAAATATTGATGACTTGAAAAACTTTATTTGAAGACTTTAAGCTTGATCTAAGGGCTGCTCTTACTGTATTATAGCCAGGGCAATGCAAAGGTACAAAGATGACTCTACTGCAGAGAAAAGAAGCTAAATTGTATCTCCATTGAATACTGACTTTTGTCTCTCTCATCTTTACACACACTGCATTTCTCTGGCTCTTTTCATAGAAATAAGACTAAAAAAGACAAGAGGAAAAAATAAAATATGGGATATACAATAAATTCCCATAATTGCAAGATAGAAGATGTATAAACCTGCACCTCAGCAAAATCTATTGCTTCTCCTTCTCACCACAGCCTTTGACAGAAAGTTGATGTGCATTTGAAGTATGTATCGATTAAACATTTTGGCAGTAAAAGGAAAAGTCAAACCAAAGGAAACACTATTGGAACACATGCTGAAATATCATTTTCACCTCTGGTTAGAAGTAATACAAGAGGTTCACAGCCAACTTGTATCTGTATAAATCAGCTTTGCACTGTGATTCATGCAACACTTTAGTGTGTATTTAGGGGAGAAAATCCAATTATTTCTATCAGATATTCCGTAAAACACAATTTAAGACAGTTATGAGATTAAAGAAGCTGAAGTCTTTTCATATGCTATTGACAGGTGGTGTTTTGGTTTTGGTTTTGGTTTGGGTTTTTTTAATGTATGGGAAAACCCTTCAGACATCAAGGCACCCATGCAGCTGGAAAGGCAAGTATTCTTCTAACCTGGATTGTGTAACAGTTTGTTAAACCTATTTCTAACACTAACCTCCAAGATAAAATGCAAATACAACATCTTTTGATCACTTATGATTGTTAAAGAAATCTATAATTTTAGATTTTGGTAGTTTATTGGCTTGGAGTCGTGGCCAAAATCTAGCATCAGTCATTATTTTGAGATGCATCCTGTTACCCTTCAGCTACATTCAGTAGTATTAACTTGCTTTCATTTTCCTTCCTACATTTACAGAGAAAATGTGATTGTTGTGTATGTGTGAGCACTCTTAAGAGAACTTTAATGAAGTTCTACAGTGAAGTTCTAGATGTATAGAGAGACCTGCCTCCAGAAACCTTTCCATCAAATCCATACATTACAAACAATAAAATCTTGAGTAACCTCACTTCATCTCAATGATTAAAAATACAATCAGTCTTTCTCTACATGACAGAGGAACACAGGCTGGGAGACAGCTGTAGCTGCTGCTGGTGGCCTCTGAATAATCCTAAACGGACAGGGATTATATTTATCATCCATATAAATGAAAAAAATATTTATTTCTCTCAACTGCAGTGATAGAAGCCACAACCTTTAGAAGCAGAATGTGTAGTTTAGAATACCTCTGTGGGCATTTAACTAAAGTTATGGGAAATCTGCAAGAGAGACCGATTGTTCCTTGGGTTTTGTTTAGAAATTATTCTTCTTCTTAAAACAGCTTGGTTTTGGGAAATCAAAGAGCTACTTGTAGAAGTATGAGAGCAATAAGATATGACAAACTCATTAATTAAAAGGAGAGAAGAGTGAAAGCAAGCATGAAGATAACAAGGTGATCAAGAAGCATGCTAGAAAGGACCAGAGAACCTAGGGAGAGGTAGAGAGCCAGGCACAGAGGTAGAACAAGAATACACAGAAAGCAGGTCAAGACCAGGAGTTCACAAGACAGCCAGAACATACAACATTTGAAAGAAAATCAGAGACCGAACATGATGACCCGTATAATCTTCACCCTACTGCTGAGCAGGGAGGAACCCCAGGAAAGGTTCTCCTCACCGATCACTAGACAGTCTTTTCTCTCAGCAGGTGGGTTTCTCTCTGACAAAATAAGAGCCTAAGGGATGGATCCAGTCTTATTTATTAACACCCTGACAATGGGATGTCCAGCATTTCCAACTTGTTCTGGCTGGACCCTGGGCATAGAATCACTTCTTCTTACACTGCAGTCATCACTGAAAGTGGAAATCACATTTCACCTGATTCAAACCCCCCTGAAGCAAAGGAAAAGATTGCTGCTACAAATTACAGTGAATGTATGTATCAAAAAGCACAAGGAAAACAAGATACTGGCTCAGACTCGGCCTTGGGCTACTATCCGGGTGATGGGACCTGCACCCCTCCACAGCTGCCTGACCCACAGCACTGGTTGCACTGCCTTTGCAAGTCTCTTCAGGTGCTCCTGAAGCTCAAAGCACTTTAAACTCTTACCTTGCACAAAAAATAAAACATATATACTTTGAATTCATCTTGCTTTGCAAGAGAACTGCAGGGCATTTTATAATTAGCTACTAACCCAGGGAGCCAATGCTGCTATATATCTAGACAAACAGATACTTTTATAATATGGCCAACTATTTGGAAAAAGTATCAACTAGAATAAATCACTGTTTCCCATTGGTGCAGGCTGATTATCTTGATGCCCCAGGACTTGCAGCAGCCTGAAGACCTGCATTAGCTACAGACCAAGCAAACTCAGTGCCCAGCAGCTTTAATGCTAAGTAACAGCATTTAGCATTACTTCAGCCACAGCAAAGCATGACTTTGGAGAACTCACTGGACAAACAAGTAGTGGAATGATACTGGATAGGTAGAGAAATGTCCAGTTAATAAAAGTTTCTAACAATACTGTATTTATTACTGACAACTATTGCAATATGGCAAATGCTTCCTGCACACGTGATCCTTGCTTACAAAGCTCAAAGTCTATCTTCTCTGATGCAAAATAAAAAAAAAAAAAACATAGGAAGAAACAATGAGGGGAAGACAATTGTTCTTTCAGATTACAACTGTTTTTGACATGGTCATCTATTGCATTTCAATAGCATCAAAGACAGTAAATCACTTCTACTACCAAAAAATCCACAAATATATACTTTCAGGTATATAATATTTCTTAGAAGTATTATTTGTCTTTTATTCCTCTCTCAGCATGCATAGCACTTCACCAGTCTCCCTCCTATTTCCTTTCCCTCTGGAAGAGAACACTTCCTGCCTTGCCGTAGAAAATATGAAACCTTTGGAACAGAAAAGCTCATTTTTCCACTTCATCAGATGCTGCTGCTGTTCAAACTCATCTCAAGAAATACTGCCTGTGTTAGTGGTCTGCACACTATCTTATTTTCCCATGCCAAGAAATCAGCTAATAATGCCAGAGACAGAATTTCTTCCTGCTTCTGTTGAGTTCACGTGAAAGTCAGCTGTAAACTAGCACGATGGTTGTTGTGTAAAATCACGTAGAAAGCAGAAAAAAAAGGGTGATGCCAACTTCAGTAAAAAGAATCTCTGTTCTCCTATGTAGCCCTTCAAGATCTCAGGGGAAAAAAAAAGGCAAAAAAAGCAGCTGTAGGAAAGTTATTTTAAATTGCAAGCACAGATCAGATTCAGAATCCAATATAACCCACAGCCCATCTGTGTCCAACATCAGAGGCTCTGGCCACTCTGTTATTTTACTACTTTCACTAGGGATGCTGCCACAGCAGTTTCACACGTTCTCACCCACTGGTTTGTTCTATCACTACCAGTGCAGGCCTGCTCATATCACAGCATCAACCTCTGGCTCCCACTATAGGTACTCTGGCACTGAGGGCTCTGTTGAGCAGTGTTGGAGGTGGGGGTTTTTTTGCAGGAATTGGACCCCAAACACCAGCACTGAAGCCTGGCAGCACGTGACTCCCAAAATTTGACCCAGATGTTGATTCACAAGAGCCAAAATCAAAAGACAGAAAGAGCAGAGGGGAAGTTCAAAGACACATCTGGCTGCCACCTGGACAGATGAACCTGGAGAAGGCACTCCAAAAGACGTGCATATGGAGTGCAGATAGAAGCAGCAACCAGTTTGGTCTTGTAAAACCTCCTCTGGCAAATGCTGATCCCCAGAATGATACAATGGATTATTTAGGCTTGCTTTGTGATCTTTACAGTACCCAAAACTTGTATGCAGGCACACAGGACATGTTTAGTCAGGCACTGAATGCATCCAGGTGTCTGTAGTTCACTAGTTATTTCCTTCAGAGAAAGTCTTTATAATAGATGACAACTTCCTTTTCAGTAAGCTTTAATCATATGATCTGTATTCAGCAGACAACGAACCAACAAGTGGGCGAGTTACAGCTCCCCTTCTTGGGGAAGGGGAAGAAAAAAAATCACAACTTTTTACTTAGAATACTTCAACAATGTAGAAACTTGTCTGATCTGTTATGCTTCTTTCCTCAAAACATGCAACAAGGACCCCCATTAGAGAAGCAGCCAACCAAGGGAATGTTCCAAAGTTGTCAGTAGCAGCATGGCTCTCTTAAGACTAAATAGTATTCAATTTTGATAAAGATAGAAGCTGCTGATTTAAATATTCTGGTGGGTAACAACCAAATTTTATAGGACCACTGTGGAAATTTTTAAATGAGGTTTTAAACTTGCTCACTAAATTTCATGTTTGATTTTTTATCGTGTGTTTTGTGGCTGGTTGGTTTTTTTGGTTTTATTTTGAAACAAAGATTAAAGAAATCCTCACCTTGAATATGAATATTGTGTGCAGTTTTGGTCACCACAATATAAAAGAGATTAAGCTCTTAGAGAGCATCCAAAGGAGGACAACAAAGATGGTGAAGGGCCCTGAGGGGAAACCGTATGAGGAGCGTCTGAGGTCATTTGGTCTGTTCAGCCTGGAGAAAAGGAGATTGAGGGGAGACCTTACTGCAGTCTACAATTTCCTCAGGAGGGGAAGAGGAGAAGCAGAAACTGATCTCTTCTCTGTGGTGACCAGTGACAGGACCTGAGGGAATGGCCTGAAGCTGTGTCAGGGGAGGTTTAGGTTGGACATTAGAAAAAGGGTCTTCACCCAGAGGGTGGTTGGGTACTGCAACAGGCTCCCCAGGGAAGTGGTCACAGCACCAAGCCTGAGAGAGTTCAAGAAAGCATTGGATGATACCCTCAGGCACATGGTGTGACTCTTGGGGATGGTCCTGTGCAGGGCCAGGAGGTGGACTCATTGATCCTTGTGGGTCCCTTCCAACTGCATGTTCTGTGATTTGTAAAACTGGAAAACTTGTACTGGGACAAGAAAAGTTCACAGAGCTCAAGATTTCTCAAGATATAAAAGGAGCATCATTGCCAACCCATAGCTCAGGTTTTGCACAGATGGTCTCAAAAGTTTTTTCTTTAACTATCAACATTTGCAGCCACTACAGCATCAGAGAGCAGGAGAACCCACCTTCTTTCTACTGACTGACAGAATTAATTTGATTAACTTATCGACTTATGTTTTATATTCTTCAGAGATTGCGCATGTTCTTTTTTTCTTGTAGGGACATTAAATTATTAGAAAAATCTTTTGCTAAGTGTATTTGGCGAGATAACAAACCCTTATTAGAATTAGCTACAATATTGCAGCTAAAGACAAGGGAGATCTTTCCTTTCTCAAATTTATAGTTTTACAATTGCGTATGTCAATTAAGATTTAACCAAGATTTAGCGGGCAGTAGCTGAGGGTAATTACTGCAAAGTCGTTGAGGTAAAGATACATGCCTTAGTTTTCTAGAAGCTGAGTTAATTTTATCTAGACATTTTGTACAGCATCTATGTTCTTTATGCAACTTGGTTGGTTATTTGCAAGATACTAGACTAGGATGGAGGATGGTACTTCCATGTTATGGGAAATTTATCATATTTGTTATTAAAAACCCCCACTTTTTATTTATCTATGGGAAATCTTAATGTATTTTCCTTTTTGGACTCTCATACTGTCATTTATGGTACCACAATTCCAAGTTAGATTTCCCAAATTCAGTCTAGTTCCTGAAGAAAGAAGCAGATTTACAGACCTCTGAAACTCTTGGTAGGAGACATATTTCTGAGGCTTTGAGGTAATACTTGCAAAACACATTATTTTAAAGGCTTGATCCTTAAAAGTGCCTCATGCTCTTCCAGATGTAAATGGGATTTGAGAATATGAAACATTTCCTCAGAAGATGACTGTATTTCAATGGTTAGATGCTAGGCATCTATGTAATAACACATTGATATTCATGTGATGGTATCAAAAAGTGAAGATATATGAATACAATATTGACAACAATGACAATTTGGGATATAGTATCTGTGGGTTAGGATAGGCTATCAGTGCTCCCAATGTCAACAATTACTTTAACAGTGGAAGGCAAAAGCAAGCAGAAGATGACACTTCCCTCATGCTCAGTTGGGTGGCTCCATGGTAGAGTTACATTATTTAAGTACAAGATAGATGTGTGTTACTAGATACACACTTAAGTCTGGCATGTCACCAGACACCAGCTGGATTGTAGGACATCTCATTGTGGTTTGTTTTTTTGGATGTGTGACTCTTGGCCAAATTGGAGCAAGTTTTCATTACAAAAGTAGATGGTGTCGCTCAGCCTCCACACCAGCGGAGTGCTGGTGTCTCACTGAAAGCTTTAAAGGGCTCTGCAGTTACAAGACTACCATTAAAGCTACAAGAATTATTAAATGAGATAAGTCTAGTACTCACTGCTGCTTCTCCATAACAGACACTCACCTGAACTTACCCAAAACTGATAGAAATTAAATCTGAAGGAACACATTACCTGTTAGCAACAAGGATTAGGTCTGACAGCTTTCCACAACACTCATTCATCAACGTGAATGTTGCAGAACTGCCTTAGTGTTACTCAGCATTGGAAAGATCCTCATCTTCTCCAAGTATGAGGCAAAACATGGGATTATTTTTGCAATCTTACCGCTCTGAACAGTTGCATTAGCTGTAAAACAGCCCAGTAATTATCACACAGCAAGGCAGTATGAAATATAGTAGAAGTACAGGGGCTCAAAAAAGGAAATCAAGGGGTATTTAAAACACCATTTAGTTGATTTACCTATGGCATGAAGCACTGTCATTTAAAAATCTCTCTTGGAGACGTTTCTTCTCCAAATAAATGTCTGCATTGGAAGAGATTTTTTACTAAAAGGCTTCTAAATGCTGCCATTAAAAACAACACATTAAAATCAATTAAAAGGTTTTATAAAAACACCCATCTTCTTTCTCATTTCCTATGCTTTTGCCAGCATCATTGCACCCTTTCATACTCCTGCTAAAGCCAACAGTGTTTTTCCGCAATTCAAATAGCACAGAAGAAATTATATTCTAGCTATTACAACAAACCTTGTTCTAGGTACTACTCAAACATTCCCAGATAGGGCTAGGGGTATGTGCATGTGTGTGCTTTCATTTAACCTTAGGGCTCTCTTGCATAACATACATTTACCTTGTGTTCCTTGGGGAGGAACTAGATTGAGTCTCATCAGGTAGCAATTGTCAAGGATTTTTGATTCCCTCATAAAGACAAAGAAAGCAGGCTATTACTATTAACTTAAGAGTGGAATGCATCCCACCTAACTTAAGCCATCCAAAACTATCCGTCAGGTCACTTCTCACTCTTCCACGAAGAAATGGGAAAGGCACATATATTTATTAAACATGTACCCAAACTCAGAGCTTAGACGAAATAAATTTAAACCAGAAAATTCACACTTGCAATTTGTCAATGAATTTTTTTTACTTTTTAGCACCTTCCAGCTTCCAGGAATAACTCATGCTCCTGCTTGTGACAAGTCTGCTTCAGGTAGCTGAGCTTGCTTATATGATAAACACAATATTTGCATCAAGAAGAAAGGGCTATCAACTGATTGCTGCACCGTGGTTGGCATTTTGAGATAGCCAAAAAGAATGGACTTTATCTTCATCTTATTCCTTCTTCACTTTTTTTTATTTTGGTTAACCTTTGGGGAACTGAAGTTTTCTTCCTCTCTTCCAGCATGAAGATGTATACTTTAAGCTGCAGTTCTACACAACAATAAAAATATGGCTACAAAGAAAACCTCTCAAGCCTCTCTCCATCAGCACTGGGAGGCTGACAGTCAAAAGCATCATGCATTGAGGCCATTTAACAGCACAAAAAAAAAAAGAAAAAAAGAAAAGGGAGGAAAAAAGAAAAGGTGCAAGCTCTGCATTATTTTTCTGCTTAGCACATGAAAAAGAAGCAGCCAGAGAATTCTCAAAAAGCAAAATTTAAAATTCATTTTAAATCACAAACTAATTTAACAGTTCCACTTGTAAATCTCAGAAATTCGTCATGTGTTGAGAGTTTGTGTGGTAATTTGAAAGACATGCCATTCTCCATTCATAGCCAAGCAGTTGGATTATCTGCTTTAGACAAAAAATTCCACTCATTCACAGCCTTGGAGAGCAACTGGGGCTTCCATAAGAAATAATAATTAGAGTGGGGAGAGTGAGACTTCAAGCCAGTGCTACTCTGCTAATTTAGTCGAATTTCATCCATTTGTTTTAGATGCAATATCTGCTCTCAGGCTGGTAGGCAAAGAAATACATACCTCACACCCAGTTCATTTATTGTTTGGCTATTAGGACACTGCCATTGTTTCACATTTGGGGGGGGGGGGAACCAAACAAGCAACACTCTACTTTCTGTCCGGTGTTTTCTTTTATCTTTCAAAGCAGCTACAAAATGCTGCTTCACTTCCTCATGCAGCAGGTCTTTGCTACATTTCTGCTTCCAAATGTTCACAATTCTATGAAAAAGTCCTCAGGGCCCCTGAGTTCATGTAGTATTTTGTGACAATACTATTTTAACACAAGATATTTAAAGCTCAGAGCGGGTCCCAAGAGGCAATTTCCCAGCAGCTTAGATTAAGCAACAGAGGGCCGGGGCAGCAGGATTTGGCGGCGGCCAGGCTGTTGCAGAAGCCTGGATGCACTTGCACAAAAGCATCATCATTCTTTCAGGCTCGAGTTTTATCAATGAACTGAGTGGATTCCAGGCGCCGTTCCCCCGTTGCCTAGAGGAGGGACACTCACTGAGGCTTTAATCACAGTTTAGGTGCCACAAAGGAGGGGACCAGAAGACCACGCTGCACAAAGCAGCCCAGCAGCACATCAAAGATGGGGGAGCTACAGCAGTGCCCCGTCTCCTGTACGCGGTCACACCCGGCAACAGCCGCCAAGGACAGAGCTGCTCTGCTCACAGGAAACCCTTGGGGGGGTAGGCCAGCCATGGTCTGGGACAATGCTCTAATCCCCATCACTGCTTGGAGGGCAAGGGCATGGGGGACTCTGTGGGGGCAACCAGAGCCCACTGCTCAGGGTCTTCTACCTGCCCGTGCAAAACATACCCTGCACCAAGAGAAACAGAAAATAGTAATCTATAGTGACATTTAGACCTGAGATAGAAATTCTTGATCCCTTTCTTTATTAACTCTGACATTTTGGTTTTGACAAAAAGCTAAAAAAAAAAAATCACAGATATTAGAGAGACAAAGGATGTTTTAGATCATCTGTGCCTCCCTTTTCCTCCCATCATCAGAGAACAATTTCCTCCACGTGGGTTTGGAAAGGCTTTCTGTGATTTAGTTTGGATGGTATCTCTTCTTCTGTGAAAGATCAGTCTACATTCAAATGGGTATTACCATGGAGCCCTGTTCTTTATTTTACCCAGCTTTGTATCATCCTATTGGTTCTAATTATGTCTTTTTTGAGGTATCTCAAATGCCTTTCTGCTACAGCACAGGAAAGTAAGACTTTCAGGTTTTGTCCCTTAAAAATAAAAATGAGTAGGACACACAGGTTAGTTGGTACATGGTCTTTCACATCTTTCAGTGTTCCTACCCCAAAATAAATACAACCTCTTTTCTAAGAGCATATTGCAAGACAACACAGAGCCAGGAACTTTGCAGAAAAGATAATATCACAAAGCTTCTTGTAAAGGCAGGAAGGAGAAAAGCATAAATAAAAATAGGGAGCTTCTGGGGGATAAATCTATCTTTGACATACTGGAGGGTAGAGATCTCTTGCAATGCATTTTGAGGCTAATTTTTATCCTAAACCAGCAAAATTCAACTCAAAATACGGGAAAGTAATATTTTATTTAGGAAGTTAATAAATCTTATGTTAAGCATATTACTATAGCCCATGATGAACAAGGAGGTTTTTATGTTGAAGCTAGTTTTCATGAGTATGCCATGTCACTCTACACAGATACCAAAACACTTGAGAATTACATTCTGGTTTTTTACCATCTTCAGACACCACATAAGATGTGACTGGCACTACAAAGGTAGGAAGAATCAACAAATGCTACAAGTTTCACAACAAAACACACATTTTTCTAAAATGTTCCACATTGATCTTTATTTTCTATATGCTGAAGTTAATCTTTTTCAAATATTTAAGACTGAAATTTCAGGTTCATTAACTGCAGTGAACATTAGTTTGTCAATTATTGTCTCTTTGTCCAAATAACAATCTGCTGTAGATTTCTGTACCCTGAAATCTGAATCCCAGTCTTATTTATCTGGGCTTACGAATGCATATATTAGTCTATCATATCAAGGCCAGACCACTGCATTTATAGATAGCTATTTGACTCTGACAAGGGAGAAGTTTGTGTTCCATCTCTTAGGCAGTAAATATACCAGTGCCCCAGAGACATGGAACTGAGACACAGAACAGAGACACAGAACGGACGTTTCCACAAGTTAAGGAGGATGTGGATGTGCTGCAAAGGATGTGATCTGCAAAGTAGGCAAAAAATGTACTTTCAGGCACGCCTGGATCTGAGGCTGGACAAAAACCTTCTGTCCATGTTTGTTATTACGTTACCAGGTCAACTTTAAATGTTAAAAGCTCTAGAAATACTATGTTCATAGAAAAATTAACTGTCAATTTTACCTCTTTTAAAAGGGTTACAGTCTATTTAAAACTATGTCAGAGGACCATTCTTATTGTAGCAAGTGATTCCAATGGTACAAAATTGAAGAAAGGTAGTGTAGCTGTCAGCAGAATGGCTTTTCCTGGTTTTGAGGTTGAAGCATGTGCATTTATGTGGTCAGTTAAAGCAATGAATATTTCAGATGCAATCCTAGAATACCTACCCATCTGAGCTCAGTATTAATTTAAAAAGTCATAACAGTCAAGGGATAATTGCATATAATCAGGGAATGCAAGCAAACAAGGAGGTAGCTTATTTACAGAGACTATTCTGTTGCCAAGAAAGAAAGCATTACCAAAATTAATCTAATAGAGAACTTGATGCCAATATTATACATAATTCAACAGCGTCCCAATTACACTGCCTTTTATGTTTTCTTGAGCTTTCAGCAAGAGCTGGAAGAGACTCTTTCATATCTGTGTCATGGCTTCTAGCCTCTAACTCTCCTTGCCAGTCTGTATTTACAATACAAATTAGAAGCATCGATAAATATCTTTTCAGTTTCTTTCATTAAACAGTCCAAGTCTCCTGATATAGAGCTGGTTTTTGCATCCAAGGGGGGGAAAATCCGAAGCAAACCTGGGAAATGCCTTGCTCAAGAGGCAGGGACTGCATGTCAGAACGTGGGTTAAAACTGAAGAAGCTTTGTTCTGTGTTCATACCACTACCTTGTAATTATCCCACTACAGCATTAATCTTGCCAGCTACAAATAACAGATTTCAGTATATCCTTGCTAAGTTAAAACTGCTCTTCACTAGAGGAGGTACTGTGCCTCACATGGTTTCCTCTGCAGCTGAAGATCCATAGCCCTGAGCGCACAATACCGGAACAGCAGTGCAAAGCCCTGCTCGAGGCTGCTGCCACAAAGACATCATTTATAACCCAATGGTTGCCACATTGAACAATCTCAATCGCAAAACCCAACTCTTAATGTAAGTTTGTATTTATTTTTAATTAGACATGTTGCTTTTGTAAGACATTCTGTACAGATTAAAGCCATGGGAAAACAGACCAAGCTCACTTCTGCTCCTCTGAGCCCCTTCAAGCCTGCATGTTTAAGTAGGGCTGAATAACTCCATGAGAGCCCGGAGAAGTCAGAGGAAATGATACAGGCTAGTGACTCCTCCCAGCAGGCACCAAAAAGCCACTGTGCTATTTCAGTCTCAGAACACTGAACTACTTTTCCCAAGAGACCTGACCATCTGACCCTTGCCTAAGAATATCTTATTCTGTGGGGAAGGGCAAGAAGAAGAGGCAGCCAAGCCGGGGACAAGAAAGAAGGGAAAGCTGAAGGTGAGGGGGTGAAGGGAACAGCAGCCACATAGGAAGCCGGGGAAAAGGGACAATAACTAGTGCTTCACAAAATCAAAGAATTAAAAGGACAAAAATAAAATAAAATTGTTTCCCAGGGCAGGTGGAACGGGCACAATGCTGCAGGGTTCAGTGCAAAAGCCAGCCCATGAGAGCAGAGCAGGGCCATGGCTGGTGGCAGTGACACAAATGGCAGCAGCAGCTTCTGCCACGCACCACAGTGGCTCCTGACAGATGACTGGTGGCCCTGAGGTGGTAGGAACGCAGGGGTTTTAGTAGTGAAAACTCAGGGTAGTATGAAACAAGAGCTTGCATTGTTTCTTCTTGCGTTGCCAGCAGATGTAAAGAAACTGTTATATATTATTCGGCTGGGCTTTAGGATACTATAACTGGAGAGCAGTCTCAGCTTTCTGCAAGTGCAGTAGGCTATCTCCACCCAGCCTCCATCAGCCTCCGTGTACAATCCCACTGGGACCTGGGGGAGTGTCACTTAAGAAAAGCCCTGAGAACCTGTCTCACCATTTCCACAGAGGGGAGTCCTGGCACTACAGTGGATGAAGAAGGATGAAAAGAAATTTTCAGGACTTATGTAAAATACAGGATGATGGCTAAATACAATGCAGTGCACAACAATCAGCACCTGTGTAATCCACTGACATATTCAAGGCAAGCAGTGCTTGCATACGCAGGGCTGCCTGAAGCAAAAATACTGGTTTCAACACAGTTTCATGGGAAAAACAGTGCAAGAGGCTACAGTTTGGTAGTTCTGGCAGCAGCACGGGTGTGGGCATACTGAAGTTCAAATCTTTGTTTTTCTGAATCATCAGAATCATCCTGGATGCAGAACCTCTACAAGTACAGCAGGAACTGAAACCTGCTCTATCTCACCTCCAGTGCAAGCCTTCATTCTGGATGCCAAGAGAGGGTTCTGACTGTCAAAGGCAAGACAAGGCCAGAGGATGTTAACCTCTCAGACTACTACTTCCAGGGCTTAGAAGTAAGGAGAACAGGTACTCTCGAAGACACCACCTGCCTCGGGGCTTTTCACTATTCTCTGCTGACCAGGAAGAACACCGACCTGAGAAAGGGATTTTCACAGGCGCTGTGAAAAGGAAGGAAGGGAGGGGACTGCTTTTTATTTAACTGGTTTTTTTTTCACACAGGAAAGCTGATCCTGGAGGATACAAACTAAATAAACACGACCTTAGCTTGCAGGCCTTGAACAGCAATGCTAGACACTTTCAGTTTAAAACTCTGATAAGGGATAGAGGTAATGGCTGCAGAAACATACACTGTGGGTTGGGTCCATTCATTTTGATTACTTGTCCTGAAGCTGCCCCGGTTTGACCAGTTCTGGAAGATTACAGTGATATGCAAAATGAAACAGAACTATTT
Organism: Chiroxiphia lanceolata; assembly: GCF_009829145.1. Taxonomy (NCBI): domain Eukaryota; kingdom Metazoa; phylum Chordata; class Aves; order Passeriformes; family Pipridae; genus Chiroxiphia; species Chiroxiphia lanceolata. The sequence continues at coordinate 66,506,843 of NC_045639.1, forward strand.
CTTTAGCCACGGTTTAATTATCAACAGTAGTACCCAATGCTCACGGTGTACTGAAATTCCAAAAATACAGTAAGTCAGTATTATGCACCTATGGTCCTGTAAATGGTATATTCCTGTCTCTGTGACCAACCCGACTAAACTAATCACCCCAAAACTAGGATATATAGCATGCACTGAGTGCACACAGCTATTAACACTTTGATATCAAAGTTACCTAATCTATTTTAGCATATTTGACTCTGATCTGACATACCAAAGAATGTCAACATCTTACCCACTATCTCCAGTAAAAGTAATTGTAAGTTTCCACGGACATATGTTGCATATACAAATGTGTATGTATCAAGGTGACATTTATTTAAAAAAAAAAAAGAGAGACTGAATCATAGTTCTCCTTTTGTTTAAGGCTGAGAGAGAATATTGTGCATTTGATAACTTATCCCTTTAAACTTGTTTCCCTTCATGGAGTTTGGTTTTAATGCTTTGGTTTTGTTTGTTTTTTTTTTTCCTTGAGAAGCAACATTAAAGGTAACAGAGTCTTTAATGCCTTCAAGGAAGAAAAAAACCTTCTCAAACTTCTGGACAGGTTTTTCCAACTATTTTAATAACGTACTGAGGAAATTAAGACTGCCTTTCCAATGAACGGGGCTCTAACCTACAGGAAGACTTTTAAGAAGTATTTGCATTCACTACAGTTCAGGTTTCTGGACTAATGACATCGGAAACATCTCCTATTTCACTCGCGTTACCTATGCAAACAGGCAAATGCAGAATACTCTGCTTGATACAGCAGAGTAATTCCCTGTTGTTCTTTTTTTAAGACACAAAGAAAAGCCAAAGACATATATAATAATTGCCCAGTGCAAACCTTCCAGTAAAAAAAAAAAATAGCCATGCACATCTCTTGAAGACTATACTTCTTTAATCTCCCATGTATGCACAATCTGCTGTTGCAGGAAGACTACATGCACAGAGCTGGACACAGCACAATCCTGTCTATTTTGCAAATGTTCTTCACAAAAGTTCTCTGTGTCTCATCAAGCCCAGGAAAGTGAAAGCCAGTCCAACAGTATATACCAAGTTATTCTGCCTTTTTTTACAAGTAGGAAGAAAAAAACCTCTCCATCTCGTCTTCTGTGGTAAAATCAGATAAAGGTGCCTCCGGAGCAACTTTAACTAGTCTTCCAGGCAATTTACAGGGATCTGTAGTCTACACCAGCCCTTAAAAGCCGCGATTAATTGTCATGGCAACCAGGGCATCACACTACACGCACTTGGGCTGGGATACAGGGACATCAGTGTGCCCTCTTACCCACACACGAATCTCAAAAGGGTAACCGGCTCCTCGAGGGGCTTCATTGTTTGGACGCAGTTAATCCTCTATAATAGACCCTCTTAACTAGGCATGGGGGACTCTCCCCATACTCCCTCGTCCTTTATAGGAAATCTTGAAACCATGGTGCTGCTGTGGCTGCAGAGGGAAACTGCATTTAGGGGGAGAAGGAGGAAGGGGGAAACGGCAGATAGGAAAACAAAACTGTGGGCACTGTGTATTTTGATTCCAGGTAGGAATTCATCCTAAGAGCTGATGTACCACTTTTTCCTGCACTGATCATATATTTTCTTCACCATAAGTCTTTCATACAAAACCGATTTCCCACCTCTTTCAGTACATCACCATCACTGAGTTTATAAAAACAGCCAGTGTGGTTATACCATAACCACACCCGCAAGCTTGTTCATTGGCAATCTCTGCCTACATGAAACCAGAGCTGAGCCATTAGTAAACACTAAAGCAGCAAAGAAACAGGTCCTTCCCTCCATGATAATTCATTTCTATGCCACAGAAGCATACTGAGACAGACAGGCAGAATGAGATGGAGATTTTTGTTGTGTTGCATTTCTCCACTCGCAACAATTGGGATTCAAACACTGGCAGAATTTACCTGAAAGCTTCTTCCCTAGCTTCCTGGTCACTCATTTTGGGATCAAAACACAAACTGCTGTATATTGCCCTCTAGGAAAGTTGCTGCTTTTGGTAGGAGTTTATGGTGTGGGTTTGTTTTTTTTTCCCCAGAGGGAAGTGGTGTTGGGGAGGGGGGTTGGCGAGAGGTGTATTGTTATTTTGTTTTCTTTTAAAATAAATAGATACTCCTACTAACAGACCCATTCCCAATCTGAACCTGGTCACCCCACTAGTCCATGCAATGTGTGGGATTATTTCTGTGTTTTGTTAGGGTTTTTGTTAACCAATTAGATACCAACCTGGATTGTATTTATTTACAAGATCTTAAAACTTTAGCTGACAGTAGGATTGTGGCAACACTAATGGTTTAAGCTTCCTAAAACAAGACCGGTCCCAGTATCTGTACATCTGAGTGTACAGTACCCCAAAGAAGAGAGGGGAACTGTGAACCAGAGAAATTCCTGCACTAAAGCATAAGCTAAAAAGCAAGTATCACAAATGTCCCATGGCCAAACTTGCTTTCACAAAAAAATACTGATGTTAACACCCAGACCTATAAACAATGACACATTCGGTTCTTCACACAGACAAAAATACAACACTCTGACCCAAGTCACAAAAGTACAGTGTCCTAAAACTACGTTTCAGGGACTGGAAAGTGGTAATCTGCTCATAAAACTAATTTTCCAGAAATTTAAGCATAATCTCATATTTGCTAAAAGCTGGATAAAGCACACTGTCCCCCCACTTTTTTTTTTTTTTCTTGTTAAGAGAAAGTCACAACCTAAAGAAGCTTTGGGCCCTGATCTGGAATTTCTATTATCACTTCCATCTTTTTTCAAAAGAATCACAATGAAGAATGGAACAATGGGAGATGGTCTCTGTCTGGATTTGTTAATCCTTGATTTCTCTCCTGGCACAGTACACAGCCATACTCTTTTATGCTTATTATCTTCTACAACACCCATGTTCCTCCTTACCTCTGCCTGTGGTTTTGGTGCTCCAAATACAACAGCTTTACCTGCTGCTGGAGAGATGTTGTTGTGAAGCGATACATCGGAACTGTGCAGCACCTCTCCACAGCAGTACTGCAAGTGAAAATGTAACAGCTAGGAGGATACAGAATTGATTTGGGAAGCAGGACTAACAGAAAAATGCTTCCAGAAAAGTGTCTATGTCAGTGCAATCTCGTGATCATTCCCGAGGTGATCAAATTGGTGACATCAGTTTCAGTGCCAGGCCACTTCAGGTGCTCTTGGGAAATCTCCCTTTGTATTCTAACAGGAGGTACCTCAGGAAAGTTAGATCCCTTTGAAAGTTAGATGTCTCTCCCTCATCTCTTGAAGCCTACTTGTACTACACATTACTTATTTTATTTCTTGGCAAAGTTTGCCCATAAAGTTTCAAAGAAGCACTACAGTAATTATAGACCAGATGCTTCTGAGTACTATGCTGTATTTTATAGCAGTGTATAGCATTTTACAAGCATTAACTAATGAACAACTCTTCCAGATAGTTAAGTTTAATTATCCTCATTTTACAGGTGCTGAACCAGACCCAAGGAGGTTGAGAGATTTGCAGAGGGCCAAAAAACCAATTGGTGTCCAGTCTTGGACTGTAAATCAGGAACTACTGTATGTAACTTCTCCCCAAGTTCTTTAGAATACAGTATTTCCTCTCATCTGTTGCTGCAATACAGCTGAGAACAAAACAGGCAAAAGCCCACCCCTCCCTGCCCTGCCCTGCAACAGGTTGGTTGAGCTGCATTTTGTCCATCAGCTCTGCTGCAACTTTTAGTCAAGCACAGTCAGGATAACACAAATCATCACGCTCTGACTTTAGTCCCAAAGCCCACGAATGGATCAGGCAGCCAGTATTCATAGGGCATCTCCCCATTTTTCTTACTCTGATAATAAGTATATGATGATTTGGGGGGTGATTTTTTCCCTCATTTTTCCCTCATTTTTTCCCTTTATCACCTGACTGGTCTTTTTGTGCATGCTGTATTTTGTTTATCAGGCTTGAGCTTTTAATACCCAGTAACTGCAGCGATGCAAATGTGGCAGCTACAGCAGCAACAGTTAAGGCCAAAAAGCGGTGAGATAAGCAGTATACTCAGTGGACACAGCAACTTTTATTGGAAAAAAGACAGGCTGTCTGGAGAAGACTTAGTTTTATAGAGTTTCACCTTACAGACCGCTGAATGAAACATTATCTCTGTGTGTATGCAGCTGCTGGAGATTTCTCCACATAAACATTTGGTGATCTGTTTTGGATGGGCTGATCAACCAGTCTCAGCAATTCTCTTCTCAAGACTTACAGAACATTTCTGGTCCATCTAGAGGAGGGAAGGACATTATCCCCAGGTACCACTGGGGCTGTGATCGGAACAGAAATGCCAGTGCCAGAACTGCCTGAAAACTTGTCTCTCCCTATCATCAGTGCTGTCTACCAGTCCTGAACTGGTAGCATGGGCAGAGGTGATCATATAGCTTTCTCTCTCCATGCTTGTTCTGGCCCCCATCTTCCTCACTTCCGACCACAAGCTTTCAACAGCTCCTGTCTAATGCTTAAGCTCTGGAAGCAAGTGAACAAGTTATCCACATATCCCACATCAGTTATCTGTTTCAGCTGGTCTTTGCTACTGCTTCTCAGTCAAACAGAGCTGTTTCTGAAAGATAAACGCACACATGGCTGCTGCTCAAAGGAAAACATGCAACATTTGGCAGGCAACTTAGTTGCAAGTTACATTTGCACCTTTGTTCCCTCTCCTGCTTCTGGCCTGTCACACAGAACAGCAGCCAAAACGCATCTTAAAGATTAGGTCTGGTCTCAGAGCCCTAATCTTGCAAGCACCTAAATTGCTGACTAGTATGATCATGACTCATTTCATGTTTGATGCACGGCATTTTGCTCAAACAGAGCCCACATATATGGAAAAAAATAATCATTAAAGGACAAGGAAGAAAGACAAATATAAAATTGTCAGAGTGTATGGTTCAAAATAAATGGCAGTTAAATATTCTCGAATGTAACGGTATTTGGATGTTAGTAAGAACATTCATAAATGAGAAAAGAAATTGGTATTGATTCTGTGGGCTCATGTCTCAATACATCTATAGGTCGTAATGTGAAGATAAATCTAATAAATTAATCTAGCTGAGTAATAATAAGTTCCATTAACACACTAATACATACCAAATTGAATACGTATGAACAATTTCAGACATCAAATTTAACAGACATTCTTCTGCAAGTTAGAATGTGCTAGAATTTCATTATTTATAATGGTATGTTGAATTTGGGTAACTTGTAGTTCATCCTAAAAGATCTCACATATTTATACAGAGGTACAGACACAGAGACCTTTTTTCCAAGTGAATTACTAGGAAATTATTTGGTGTTTTAAACTCAATTAACCTCTTTAGAGCAGGAGCAACTCTGAATGCCAGAGATTTCACTTGGTTAATACAAATCCAATGTAACTTCCATTTCTGGCAAACCCTTAAACCACCATCACAGGGCTCTGCCTCACTCCCTAAGCACGTTTCTGCTACTGAACACTAGAGTTCTGCTGTCATCTTTTTGTTTAAATGAGAAAAAACCTGAAATTTTCCTTTTCAATGCCAGTAAGAGTGACTTCATACATGTATGACAATCATCACACCAGCTTGCCCCTGTGCTACTGGATTAAGTTCTCCAAATATCCTGGAATCTACTGAACATCTTCAAATACATGATTCCCCCACCACAAGCTAGACCCAAAAAAACCCACTGAAGTATACCATCAAAAAAATTCTTGCAAGCACTAAATCAAAGCAAAGCATCTTTGGTAGTAGGATGTGAAGAGGAGGCAGTGGAATAGGGTCTTCAGGGCTAGCCAGAGATGGTTGTCTGCTCTGGGACAAGCTGGATAGCACTTCTGCAAATGGTAATCTCTAAATTCCAGGAAAAAAAGTCATTTTTCTAGAAAGCATCCCCCTCAGCACATCAGGCACCCAACAGTGGGGGTCAAGTACCCAAAATCTGACTGGAAGTTATGTGTGCATATCAGGTAGTTGATCACGACATATATTAGGGTGCTGGTTTTTTCCCCACTACAGTATATGAAGCTTGGAAACTTTTTCTGCCTGACAGTACTTAATCCTCCTACTCAGTCCAAAGAAAATTATATCTACAACATTAAAGTTTTATTTTCTTCAAGTATCAAATCCCATACCCATTAAAATATTTCCCAGCTCCCTGCTCAACTCTTCCCAGCCTACTTGCTGTTTGCTGTCCTTCCTCACTTTCAGTCTACCCAGGACAGTTCCTACAGACCTCAATATACTGGCAGCAGGGAGTTAAAAAAAACATAATCAAAAGAATTTCATGTCTGTAGCAGTAGAGAAATAAAAGGAAAAAGAGCAACAGGAAAGAAACATTTAGTTTCATTATGGCGCTCAACTTCCAGTAAGAAGAGATTTCAGGAGGCAAATGGCCCAAATCAGGTTGCAGAGGCCACTGAAAATACAGAGCTATTTAAACTCCATAAAATACCTGGCCTTAAAATAATCACAAGGTAATGTATTTAATTTTAGTAAGTATTTTCTAGCATTTGTCTCACCATTGTAGGGCAAAAAACCCCACAAAGATCCATGCAGAAAAATATTGCCTCTTGGGAAAGTCACAGGGCACCTGGGTAGACAAAGACCAAAATCTTGGTAAAAACCAGAAAGCATAAGGTAGAGTACAGCTTGTGCCTTACCCCTCCTTGGAGCATTTGGGCCCTACCTTTCAGTGACTCACCTCAGGCCTCCTCTAAAAGAGTTAGACATCTACCTCCTCTTTTCAAAAGAGACAACTCCCCCCCTTCTACTTTGTAGCCACCATTCTCATTCAGCCCATCCCAATTCCCTCAAACTCCGTCTTACTATGAAAAGCTCTCAGCTAGACACCCCAAGGCTACATTAAGGATCAGAATTTTTATAGCCTTGAGAGATCCGGGAGTGGAGCTGTGGAGCTCTCTCCCTCTTTGAAGAGGTTGATGAAGAGGTATCAGAGCAGGAACAGATTCTGCTATCTCTCTCCCATGCTGCCAACGGCTTCCTCCCTATTTCACTAAACAGGGGGAAACATTTAGTCTCCTCTTAACTCATTTTCCATTTCTACCACATGGAAAGCAGAAAAAGCCAAGTCCCATCAAAACACTTGCCTGATGAGAAAAGTAATGAAAATGAATGTAGCACAGAAGACAGCACCCTTTTAAAATCAGTGCAGCTCAATTCCATGCAGTGAAGCAGGCTTCTGGACACATGCACAACAGCTTCTTTGAGAAATGAACACCGGAGAGGACTAAGTAAACTAATGGCCATCACTATAAATGTTTCAAATTTTGTTTTCATTCCATCATCAGCTAATACTGGCTTACAGGTTGCAATTAACATGAGGGTTTGGAAGGTAATAATTATGGTCTTGCTACTGGACATAAATTACTTAATTTATCTGTATTAGAGATGCAGAAATCTGTTTCAAGCATAATGTACTTTTGTAAATTAACACTTTGAAGCCTGAAATGTCTTGGGAGATGAGTTGGGCAAAAAATCATCTTCTATTTCCAAACTTTTAATTTTCAAAACTTCTCATATTTTGCATTAAGACAATGCCACAATCTGTTGAAGCTCTTTATCCCAAGAGAACCTCAAAATTTGTGTGTTCACAGCAGCCCTCAGGGATGCAGCAAAGCAGAGTTAAACCTGGTCTCCTACTTAAGTACTCCTTTTACCATGTTACCATGAAGTGTTACTCATTCTCCATCCAAAAAAACCCAGTCTGGACATAAGAAACTTTCTTAACCATGCAGTCTTGAGAAAGTCCAATCCTTCTTAACAAGGTTTTGACTCATCTACATTTTCTAACAGAAAAAAAAGTTATAGCAAAAGAGAAGATTCGCCATCCAGCTCTTAAGTTCCTACACATTGCCACAGATCAGATCTATCTGAAGGCAGAGTGTGGCCTCTCACATCACATGGGGAACAGGCACTGTAAGGAAGAAACCGACCACCACACCAAGAGGAAACCGAAATTAAGGAGTGTCGATCAGCTGGAAGGCAGGAGGGCTCTGCAGAGGAACCTGGACAGAATGGAGAGTTGGGCTGATTCCAGTGGGATGAGGTTCAACAAGGCCAAGTGCCGGGTCCTGCACTTTGGCCACAACAACCCTATGCAGTGCTACAGGCTGGGGACAGAGTGGCTGGAGAGCAGCCAGGCGGAAAGGGACCTGGGAGTTTGGATTGACAGGAAGCTGGACAGGAGCCAGCAGTGTGCCCAGGGGGCCAAGAAGGCCAATGGCATCCTGGCCTGGATCAGGAACAGTGTGGCAAACAGGTCCAGGGAAGTGATTCTTCCCCTGTACTCAGCGCTGGTGAGGCCACACCTGCAGTACTGTGTCCAGTTCTGGGCCCCTCAGTTCAGGAAGGATATTGAGGTGCTGGAGCAGGTCCAGAGAAGAGCAACGAGGCTGGTGAAGGGACTCAAGCACAAGTCCTATGAGGAGAGGCTGAGGGAGCTGGGGTTGTTTAGCCTGGAGAAGAGAAGGCTCAGGGGAGACCTCATCACTCCCTACAGCTCCCTGAAAGGAGGCTGTAGCCAGGTGGGAGTTGGTCTCTTCTCCTAGGCAGCTATCAGTCAGACAAGAGGGCATGGTCTTAAGCTCTGCCAGGGGAGGTTTAGGTTGGATATTAGGAAGAAATTCTTTACAGAGGGAGTAATCAGACATTGGAATGGGCTGCCCAGGGAAGTGGTGGATTCACCATCCCTGGAGGTTTTTAAGATGAGACTGGATGTGGCACTTAGTGCCATGGTCTAGTAATCACGGTGGTAGTGGATCAAAGCTTGGACTTCATGCTCTCAGAGGTCCTTTCCAACCTGGCTGATTCTATGATTCTATGACTGAAATTACTGTATCGGCTACAAACAGAAGGTTGTCTTAATAAGTGTCCCTATTTTTTACTGTGGCACCTACATAGCGTCATTTGTGGACAGACCTTTCTGGTGAGATCAAGGGTCATCCATCTCATCTAGGAAATTATTTGGTTATCCCTGTGTACCATGGCACATCCAAAAAGCTGTCACACTCCTTGCAGATGTACGGCACAGTGTTGCTGTACAGGTGCTCTAACCGAACACGACCAGGCTGTGGGGACACTCCCTCCTGCATCTCTGGCTCTTTAGCTCCAGCCATACTGAGGAGAACATGATGCATGGGAGTTAAACCTGCTACCTCAATCATTTGGTGTCTCTGAGAAAAATGACTGAGAGAGAATATGTATTGAAATGTTTTCTTAAATCATGAGAAAAACCAAGTCAGAGAAAGCTGAAAGACAAGCTTCAAAACTGGTGTGTTTTCAGCAAAAAACTCAGCGAGACAGATGACAGACATAAATAACACAGACAGGTAGATTAGACAATTCACAACATGAATTTCAGAACCACCAATACTTACACACTTTACAGTCATAGCAATTTATTAGTCCCTATGTAGCTGTTCTTGTAACAGGTGATTTCAGCTGAGTTTGAGCTCAGCTCACAAGACTCTGAGCATGAGATTTCTATTGTTGTTGGGTTTGGGGGGTGATTTTTTTAGTTTATAAAGTCAAGCTTCTTCAGCAACTTCTTTTTCCTAAGCTTTCTTGGTAATTAGCCCTAATCAGTATTCAAGTGCTGATCTGTAAGGCTATCTGCTGACTTAAAGGAAGGGAACACCTCACTAATAGCCCCAGTGTTTCCCTCTCCCTGCAGAAACAACCCCGATAAGGACAGAGACTCCAGCCATCTCCAAAGAGACAGAGCCACAAAGAGCCCTTCTGATCGCTGCTGGCATCTGGCCTTCCCCTCATTAGCACATTAAAGCTGCTCTGTCCATCCCATAAGAACCACTCTGTCCATTTCTCCCTCATTCTCTGTGGAGCCATTTACGGTGCTGCTCCTTTGAAATCCCCTTAGTTCAAGAGGCAGTAACCCCTTCCCAAAGCCCACAGAACATCCAGTGTCAAAAACTCCCAGTTACAGACAGGCACCCAGTAAATATCGGCATTTTGAATGTCATAGGTAGACAGAAGACACCCACATATTTCGCCTAACAGCCTCTCCTAGGGAAAGTCTTTTCCCAATCACTATGTGGACTGCTGGGTTTAGATTACAGTGGACTTATCATATCAAATCACACTAAACAATCCCTATTTCAGAACAGGACGGGCAAGGCTTGTATCTCCTAAAGTGCAAATTCTCAGAAGCAAAAGCAAGGTAAGGGGTACAAAGTTTTCCAGTCTTGGCTTCTAAACCTGTTAGGAAACCACACTCAGAAACTTTGAAACCATACTTGGATGGATTTCCAGTATGTGCTACAGCATCAACATGGAAGCATTACGTACTTTAGCTCATCTTCGCTCCTAAACAAAGCATTTTAAGTGTACTATGGCATGCCAATAAGTAAGTGTGCATTCACTGACATCAGCTGTTTGGAGAGGAAGGGGAAGAACACCTTTTTCTCAGGTTTTACAGATATTTCCCTTATTCACCCAAATTATTAGGAACATAGCTAATTTGCAGAGGTCACTTGCTTACAAAATGACAATTAAAAGCAAACTAATGACAAAAGGAAACAGTGGACAATTTTTCATCACTTGATTTCTATATCCTCTGCCAGAATGCTTTCCTATGCGCAGATATGACCTTCCCACTTCCTTGACCAAAGAGAATAATACCAACAGGCACAAGAAAGCCAACCTAGTTGCTTTATCTATGCTCTGAACTCCTTTTCTTTAACTTACTTCAGAATGGTATAAATATTTTTACCTAAAAGGAGAACTATAGCTATCTAAATTGAGCTCAGGCTCATTCTTCTACAGTGACCATTATTCTGGGTGGACTTTGAGAAGCTATTTGTACTTTTAAAGAATAAAAATCCCAAAGGAAGCAAATTCTTTTGTTTTGAAGAAGAAAGCAAAGCAACTGAAGGTCTGGATTAAAAAATGATATGTTTGATCCTTGACTTGCTTCTCATTAAGGAAATGCCATCAATTATTTGGTTTGTTTGCCTCTCTGATCAGTCAACTGAAAGACGTTACCGCTTTGGGGCAATGTAACACATTGCCTCATTTCAGTATTATTCAGTTTCAGGTTCTTTCTGGTAGGTAAACCCCTCTGTCAGATTTACTGTGTAGATACATGTTATTAGGAAAAAAACCATTAGGTTATAGCTTTTGATACTTGCAGTGCCATTTAAAGAGCTCTCATCTCTGAAGAATTAGTAGCTTTGACACACAGTTCAAGCTCAAAGTTAGACAGTTAGTGGGCCAAACTTCCTCAACTCCAGTATCAGGGATGAATTGGGCCTGTAACATACTAAAAAAGCAAAACTTTTATTCAACCTGCACCCAAACAGCCAGGCTTTCTGACAGTAAGAATCTAAATTGCTTTTGTTCATATAATTTTGTTCAATAAATCACTGTCTAGCTTAATGAATTATACTTATTAGCAACATTATTTTTTCTTCCTTTTCCTAAGACAGGAATTAGACCCTGCACTTTATGCACAAGGTTAAAATTTATCTGATAAAGTAAGGAAGTGAGCAAAGAAGTAGAAAGAGACTCATACTGCTCCTGAGAAAGTTTTCACAATTCACTAGTGCAGAGAACATAATTACAAAGCTATTTAAAAGATGGCATGGGACTGAATGGCTGAAATCACTCTTTTTCCATTTTCTTATTCAAGTCAAGTATGTCTCTGATACCCTTCTTAGGAAACTTCTGAGAAATACAAAATGCCATTTAGCAACAGAGAGCAAGAAAAAGCCCACGAAGACATCCTTGAAACAGCAAGATAAGACACAGCTGGATTTTTATACATAGTACCCCTTAAGAAAGGACTAAGAGATAGAAGTGGGTAAACCCAGAAAAAGGTATGTGCCACAGTACATACAATAGCAGTGCCTTAAACGTTACTCTGGAGACCCGACTTCATTGACACAGCCATGGTACTTTTTGTTTCACAGAATAATCTCATTTAGTTTCCTAAAATCACTTTGTCATAGCATCTAAAGATATTAACTCATGTTCCTTTCAGAAACTACATTTTCCTTCCTTGTCCTGGTGCCCAGGACTACAGAGATAATGTGCATATATAAGCAGGTATCTTATTTGTTCGCTCTTATTTAGAGACATAATTTGTAAGAATGCCCCAAAGAGATTGTTTGGCAACCTGCTTCCCCCATGTTTCATCAATGTTTATTGTCTGTCCAGTTCCTCTAAAGAGGTGATAACCAGCCTTCCCAACATGAGATCAACCTGTAAATCAGCTCAAAAGACTTCAGGGGCCACAGGCAGCATTTGGCAGGTGATTCTCTGCCCTTCAGATCACCTAGAGAGTGCAAGAAAGGGAGACAAGCCTCCTCTCTGTGCTAGAATACAGCCAGACAACTGAGACCCACCAACAGGTATCTCTGAAATAACGCAGGTGCCAGGGTGGAGGCGTGGAGGACCACAGAACTCCAAGCCGCATGATTTTCTCCTTATTTTCTTGCTTGCCACTTATAGGGAGGAAACGCGGAGCAGGTGAGTCACCGCTCATTAAGTGGTCCTCTACAAGCAGACAGAGTTGGTGGAATCCAATTTTGGCTTCACAGAATTTTGAAGAAGTAAGCAATCAAGCAGACAACATTCTTTTTGCTCTCCCCTGCAATACAGCAGGACAGGTTCAGTTAGAGACACCTGCTCAGCAAGTGTCACAAGGAAGGCACTAGGCAATCCCTGCAGCTGGGATTTATGGACTATGGGTGTGAGTCACAGGTCCAGGACCATATCCACAGTATGTAATCACGACAACATTTCCCCTTAATGCAACAGCAATTCAAAGCCACCCTCTCCCTACTCAGAACCATAGAATCATTAAGGTTGGAAAAGACCTCTCAGACCATTGAGTCCAACCATTAGCCCAGCACTGCCAGGTCCACCATGTCCCTAAGCACCACATCTTCTTCAAGGATAACAGGAAGTTTGATCCTATTGCAGCAGATCATGTTCACCATCACTGGCAGCCCAGAATTCATACTCAAATTATTCCAGTAAATTCCACAGTTTTGTTGCGCATCCTCAGTCTTCCATGATTCTGACCCTTCCCTTTTGTGTTTTACTTTTGTTTTCTGTTATGGCCAACTTTTTTCTGAGTGCAGTGTTTGCTGTGATCACTGAAATAGATTTTTACAGTCAAACAGATCTGCTTTCAGCGTATTCTCTCTCAAACACCCTGAGGGGGTTGTTCCAGTGTTTCTCTATTACTTCGGGATCTATTGAGTGAATAAAGAGGAGAGGTTGGAATGTGAAGTTAAAATAAGCTTCTATAGCTTGTAAAACAACTTTAAGAGCAACCTTCAAAAGCAATTCAGGAATCAGCAAGTGCCTGGGTGATCAAACTGCTACATATAAAGTGAGAGAGAAACAATGTTCACTTTCGGCCAGGGTCTATCCCCATTCTTCTGCTGTCTTGTTTCCTCCCTGGCCACATCAGTCTGTTCCCTTCCTGGGCACAGACTTCTTATCAGAGTCTCTTGTGACAGGATAAGCGTTTTAAATTAGAGAATTTGATTCAGTTAAGATATAAGGAAGAAGTTTTTTACAATGAGGGTGGTGAAAAACATGCAAACAGGTTGCCCAGAGATGTGGTGGATGCCTCATCCCTGAAAACATTCAAGGTCAGGTTGGATGTGACTGAGCAACCTGATCTAGTTGAAGATGTTCCTGCTGAATGCAGCAGGAGTTGGATTAGGTGACCTTTAAAGGTCCCTTCCAACCCAAACCATTCTATGATTCTACCAGCTATAAGCAAGTTCCTGGCAGCCCCAGCTGTTGTCAACCTTTTTATTTTGATGTCTGCCTGAGGATCCTGCACTTTGTCTAGCAGAAAACAGAAGCACATGAGCTCATCACAATGGGTAGATCAGGAATCTTTCACAAATGGGTCTCAAGCAAACGGTGCACACAAAGTATAGACAGCATAGAGAAAGTGCTACCCTTTTCCAGTAGAAAAAAAATTGGAAAAGCCAACGTTTGGTTTGTTCTGAGCTCCTGCTTTACAGATATGGCATACATATTTCTTCCTTTCCCTCATGTATTTGCATGCTATTGTCTCCATAGAAGATGAAAATATAAACATTGTGTCAGGATTCATTTCACTGGGTCAGGATTGATTTCACTGTATCAACAGAAGTACTGATGAAAGCCCTGATGTTACATGGACTGAGATATTAGTTCCCATGGAAAGTTGAAAGAAACTTATGGAAATGTAACTTGGACAAAATTTCCATTGATGTGCTGTGGGATTGGCTAAGGATTAAAATATTTTAGTAACAAGTCTTCTCCCTGTCTATAAATCACACACATTTGAAAAAATTTTACTCTTATTTCATGTTTGAGGAAGAGAAAAGAAGAACACATTAATGAAAAAGTGACTGAGCTCCTGTGTGTTAGGGTGCTCCTCTGGGCAATGGGAGATCTCATTTCTACATTCAAGTTTGTGAATTACAACAGAGATTTGAACTTTGGTCACCAGAGCCAATTTCTACCCTTTCCCCCTTATAAAACAAACAAAACCCCTAAACAAACAAAAACCCAAAAGAAAATAAACCCATCACAACCTAGATATTCTCATTTCAATCACATATAAAGAACAATACATATTGATTTGATGCTTTATCTATGGCTGAGAGTCATATATATGCATAAGGATGGTAACTACCTAAACCATATGAATTAATCCAACACCTTGTAGCCACGATGACTGTGGTCAATTTGATGACTCCCTGGTGGTCACTATTACCACCCTTGCACAGGAGAACCAATTGCTTTTGTATCTGATCCCTTCACCGCATCTTCATATATCTCTTGCAGGCCCTGTGAAAAACCTGTTTTCTCTAGTGTTGTATTTCAGGACTGACACACACCTCAGGATAACCAAGGAAAAGCAGGATATCTAAGATGTCACAGACTGTCAAGTTGAGGAATTGAGTGAATTTTACTATACTGAGAGTTACAAATCCATATGTACAAGAAAACGTGTAATTGAGTCGAAACAGCTCTTACTTGTTTCAGCTTCTTTTCAATCCTTCTCATGCTCAGATAACAAAAGATAAATATTTCCTCCCTTATTGATGCTTTGGAAAATCCTCCTAGATTGCTAATCGTTAATTAACTGCATGTAATAGCAATGTCCTGAGAGCAAATAGCTTCATGTATTTGTAAACAATGTAACACTGGTAAGAATGGTAATTTCCTAACATTTGAAAGCTTGAAAGGGTCAACGACCTTCATCCTCAAACCTATCGAGATAGAAGAGCTGGGTTTAGGAGCTTCTCCGTATTACACATATCTGAAACTAAAGCTGGGACAATGAGGCCAACCCTGGTACGCACCACCCCATTGCTGCAACTGCTCTGTTTAGCACGTAAGAGTCATTAGGCAGAAGTGATGGCTCCAGCTGGCTTTTCAGACAGGAGGCACTGAACGGACTCTGTTTTGTACTAAAAACCTCTGCCCTAATCAAATGCAGTGTAAAAGAAACAACTGGCAGAGAGGTGAGCGTAAAGGATTAAAGTAAGATGGTTCCAGTGTTTTCTTGTGCCTTCGGTGAAATAATTTACTCCGAGTACCCGGCAGTTTTCCCATCTTTGCACTGACCATTCTGAGCCACACGCACGGGCGAACCGACCAGCTCGCCTCTCGCCAGTATCCCGCTCCCGCAAGCCCAGTGTGCTGCTCCCTGGCCACGCGAGCTGGTCGGAATCGGGTAAAGATCCCATACGGCGCCCCTCGGCACTCGGGAGCATCAGGCCGCGCCCGGCCGCTGCTGGCGGACCCGACCAGGAGCCCCGGGGGCCGCCCCTTCCCCGCCGCCCGCGCTCCAACTTCCCCGGCGGCGCCTCCGCCACCGGCCGGGCTGGGGCAGAGGGGATATCGGCTTCCTGCTCCCGCTGGCCCTCGCCTGTCCGCGACGGGCCAGGAGAGCCGGAGCAGGCGGGCGGCGCGGAGGCTCCGCTGCGGAAGCTGTGCCTGCGGGTACGGCAGGTGCGAGCGGCACCGGCGGGGAGGGCGCGGGCTGGCGCCTCACGCCGCCGCCTCGGAGGCAACAATGGGCCGGGAGAGGCTCCGCGCCGCCGCCCCCTGCCCGCACGGGGCTTCCCCGGGGAAGGGCGCTGTCAGCGCAGCCCAGCGCAGCCGAGCCGAGCCGCGCCGAACCGAGCAAGCCGCCCCGCCGGCGCCTTCGTGCCCCGCCGTTCCCCCCTGCCTAGGGGGCCGGACGGGGTCGGGGCCCCTCCGACGGGCGCCCCTAGCACCGGCGCGCCCGAGGGCGAGTGGCGCCGTGCCGTGCCGTGCCGCGCCGCCGGAGCCCCGCTCCATCCCCTGGCCTCACCTGTTCAACACTTTCCTGATCCTCTGGCGCACGCTGGAGGAGGGCGCGGAGATGCCGCTCCTGCCGCCGCCACTGCCGCCCTCCGCCGGCAGGTTCTCGATGGTGGCCACGACATGGCTGGGCTGCGGCGGGTGGTGCGGCGGCGGCGGCGGCTGCGGCGGCGGAGGGTGGCGGTGGTGGCGGTGGCGCTCGGGGGAGAGCATCGCGGCGGGGCTGCGCCTCAACGGAGAGCGGGGTGCATCCCGGCGGGAGGGCGGCGGGCGCTGCTGCCGCCGGCGCTGGCTCCCTCGGCTTCCGGGCAGCGCCAGACCCTCGCCCGCTCCTCCCTCACTGGGCTGCCATGCAGCGAGGGGCGGGATGCTTCTGCCGCCGCCAGCGAGTGCCGCTCACAGCCGACGAAGTGGCAGCAGTTTGGCGACCCTCCTCCTCCTCCCACACCCCCCGCGCCCAGCCGGTGCCTCCCCCCCGGCGTAGCCGCCGCCGCTGCGCCGCCTCGATCCCTTTTGTTCCCCGCCCGCCACCGCCCCGCGCTCCCCAAGCGCACGGCTGCCGCCCGGCACAACACAGCCTAGCACGGCGCGGCTGCGGAGCCCCCTCGGAGCACACTCGGATCCCGGTGCGGCGGCCGCGGAGCCCCCGCACTCCGCGGTGCCGCCGGGCTAGCGCGGCGGAGGCCGCCAGGGGGCGCCCACGGCGGCGGCAGCGCCCCCGCTCCCCCCAGACCGGCGGGAGCCCCGCGGGGCGCTCGGAGCGGGACCCCGGGGCAGGGGCTGCGGGCCCCCCGAGGGTCCCGTCCCGCCCTACGGGTGGTGCCGCCGTCCCGCCTCCGGCCGCTGAGCTCCGCGCTGGGTGGGCGAGGGGTCGAGTGGGGAGCCGAGCCAGCGGCGCCCCAAACTTCGCCCCAGTAGCTCATCGGTTTTCTTTGGAGTGTTTAGTTGTGTTTCGGGCGTGGTTTTTTGGTAGTCGGTTGCCTGATGGCCACAGCTGAACGGCACGGCACCCTTCCGCTGTGTGAACGCCCGGGAGCTGCCGTACACTTGTCCTCTGAAACGGGGCACGGACGATGTCGTCTTCAGTGAATTGGGAAAAGTGTAAAGGAGACAATCGCCTCTGAACAACACCGTGGTTCTTACACCGCCGGAGGCATGTAAGGGACTGAGGGAGGGATGGCAGTCGCTGTAAAGTTCAGAGCTCCATACATTTTTCATAGGGACAGTGCACTTGAAGTTCATGCCTGTGCGAGGCTTGTTACAGTGCTGTGTTTGTCTTTTTCAAATACGAGGACAATCCCTGAAAAGAAATGGAATGAACTTGGGTTTAATATTTCTTACTCTAAAGATGAAGATATTTCACTTCAAAAATTGAATTAGGCTCAGAGTAGGTAAAAATATATATCTTTTAAATCAATCGTGTCTCTCTGAAACATATTACATGATAATTTTGCAAAGTCCTGTCAGTGACATACAATTGAAATGCCACTTTTCCATTCCATTGTTCCCCTCGACTTATTTTTGTCAAGGATTCTCCCAGTATATTTCTGTTTGTGTGAACCTTACACAAATCTGTCAAGGTGAGAGGAACATTCGTAATAAGCAGGGAAATGTGGTTTTAAGGCTGTGGAGTAACCCCCAGGGAAATCAGATAGATGTAATACTCGAAATTGCTTTTGTTTTTTAAATTTCTACATTTCAGGTCGGTAATGCCTGTTTATATGAACTATTCCTTTTGCCAATGTCGTTTTACTCTGAGTACCTCAGCAGCCTCAGTCTAACAGGTCTTCAGACGAGATCTGGTGGAGCATGTTGCTTTACCAGAGGAATGCTTTTGAAGATGGGGCTCGCTCACTCGAAATCCTCTAAAGTTCATTCTCTGTTCTGGGCAAAAAGCCAGATGTTTTCAACGCGAGCCGAACCTCAGTTGAATCGGATTATGCCACTAAGAGATTCTCCTCTCTCCTATTCCCCCCATGGCAACCACATGTTTCCGTAAGTGGAGAGAAGATGAGTTTCATTCTCCCTGGCAGCTCTTGGAAGTGGAAGGGACAGAGCCTCCAAGGCTGCAGTGCCTGCAGCCAGGCGGTATGAGGTGAGCTGCAGGGCTGGCTGCCCCGGTGCCGCTATCCCTACTGTGTGCCGTCACTGCATGGGTCCAGCCGTAGCAAGCCGTAACTCACACACTCATGTCTGTCCTATGTATCTCTAGCACCTATTTGTTAATGTTTCCATGCTCTTCGTTAAATGGGCTCTTTCTTCGAACTGCGGCTAGATGAATGTTCTGGAAATACCCAGTGTGATGGCAGAGGAGGCTTTAGGTAAGAGATGTGTTTGCTCTGGGTGCTCAGTGGCCGTTTCAGACTAATCTGACAGCTGAGTGGATCAGAACAACAGTGTTTGTCTAACTTTATTCCTGCTGATTAAACCAAGTGAATGCATACTGAAGTCCAATTTGGGATCTGCCAATAAACATGGGGGCTGTAGGGAGCTCCTCTCCTCAGGACAGCCTCCTTGTTTGGCAACCCCCTTTTTGCTGATGCAGAGAGAAACTGTTGGTCTGTGCAGAGAGCCCCGTTGCCATTGTGACAAATGGATTTCTTGCGTGCGGAGGTCTATCATAAATGCAATGCCAAACTTTTGCTGTGTCCAATGAAATTGTTTCCAATTACTTTTCACTTTGTCTCACTACCACACCACACACGTAGCATTGCACAATGCCATGGCTTTGTGCATTTAATATTGCAGCTTAACCATGCTGGGTTTTTTCCATGATTAGACAAAATTACTAGGAGGAACAATTAAACAGGATGTATTCTGTTTAGTAATATCAGCAGTGGAGTGCATTATACAATCAGTAGTGACTGATTGAGAATGGCATTTTTTAACATTTTAATAATTGTTCAAGGTGCTGTTCATGTGGCTCAGTATCTCTCACAGTCCTGCACTCTTGGCCTGACTTCATAGTGCTAAGCATGCTCAGCTCCCTTGTAACAGTTTATCCGTGTGTTGACATTCAACTCTGGCACGTCTGGCATCTTCATTAATGTGACACCCAATTGGATTAATTTTACTACAAGGTAAGTATAGAATTTGTATAATTGTGAAAATGCATTTTTTGTTAAGCATTTCACACCCCTCCTTCAGGTGAACATGTAAGAGGTTAGTCCAATAACTCCTTTTTTATGGTTTACTCTGAAGAAGCAATTTACCTTCTAGTATTAAGTCTAGTTTTAAGTATAGGGTTTCCAAAATTGTTACATGAGTTTAAACCCAGGTTCTTGAAGCACTGACCTGTCTTGGCCTTTTTGCTCCCCAACAGCCTCCATAAATAAAAGGAAAAAAACTCTCCATGGCCACCGGAGCTCATAGGGGACCAAGGTCTTTTTACTTTTGAGTTTCTGTCAATAAACATACACAAAGCTGTTTAACAGCAGCTTCAGTGACTGGCTAATGCATGCCCAGGGGCCTGGCTTAAGCCTAAATCCTAGAGCCTGAAGCACAATCCTTGAGCTAAATGGGGAATTCCTCTCCTGAGGCTCTGACCTTGCAGCTGGGTTCTGATCCTGCTTGAGACCTAGAAGAACTTGTGACTAGAGGCTAACCAGTAGCCAGAGGGACAACGCAGCACCAGTAAAACTTACAAGGAAGGCAACAGTATCAACCAATGAAAAGATTTTATAAAGACATGCACCTACATCTCCAAGTAGATTGAACATTCTCCCTGGATGTGAGGACTTGGGCTCTCAACTTAGTTTATCCAAATTTTAGAGAATTTAAACTCACAGTCTTTCCTTCTCCAGCTGAGTCTCCTGGAATTGCTGAAATTGATTTTCTGCAGTACTATTGGCATTCCTTGGTTCCCAGCTCCGAGAAAAGAAACCCAGATTCCAACGGTTGCAGCTCTGGCCTAAGATGTGGAACAGCTGTGGGTGTTGTACTCCCAAGGCTGTCTGTCTTGTCGTGGGGATTCAGTTAGAAAATCAGCTGCCTCCATCACATTTTTTCAAGGGTGGGAAAACTGAGGTACTGAATCAGCATTAGCCAAGACATGGCCTGTCATTTCTCAAGCAAGCACCTAGGATACCAAAAGGAATAATTATGATCTTTTTTTCATCTCTCTGAATGACTATTCTATATTTGCACTTTGATTTATATCAAATATATACTCCTTATATTAATATTTATATTTTAATATTTGATATAACATTTTATTTATCTTAAACCTTTTTATTTTATAAAAACATTGCTTGATTATTACTAATAAATCAAATATTATGTTTTTTTCTTTATCACTGGAATGAAATAGTTGCAGCTGGATAAAGTGAGATCTTTCTTTAACACACTCTGCTGCAACACCAGATGGATCAACATTAGCTCAGAGCCGAGATTCATCCCACTTGTTTCTGCATGGTATTCCAGAGAGGAGTTATTAATACTTCTGGTGAGTTTGGTTTGAGCACCATCCTGAATCTGTCTAGTTTATTTGAAACAAACACAGGTATCTTAACAGGCACAGTTGCACTGGGAATTGGTGACAGCCTTTGTTATGGTGTTTTTGGGGGACAAGCAACAGCCACGGAGGCACAGTGTTGGTTTGCACAAAAGCCATTTGCTCAAAATCTTTCCAAGCCTCTTCTTAGGCAAACTTTATTACAAGAGCTCAACTACTCCATCCACCTCCCAATGCACTAAGATTCACAGAAGCAACTAGTTTCCAATATGTGAGGCTGACTATGACAAAAAGAAACAAGGGTAGAGCACAGCAGCACAACCTTCATGTTATTCCTCAGCCTCTGTGTGCCAGTGTCCCATTTTGGCACCATCATTGCTGTTGTTACAAATAATCATGGCCTCAGAATACAGCTTCTTAGGAGATGAGAAGTTATCAGTCCTGAATCTGAGCATAGCATGTCTATTCACACACACTAATGATGAACATCTATGGAAAGGCAGGAACTGTGGGATCGCAGTACACAGCCCATGTTCCCAGACAGCAACTCTGCATCTAATGAAACGAGAAGAGCATGGAGGCACACAGACAGAGCTGCTCTCCCCTCTGGCTCCTTACTCCCTTGCCTTACATGGGATGTGAGACAGCCCACCTGCATCACACAAGGGGTGAGGAAGGTTGTGGGTGACAATGCCTATTATTCACATCTATCATAAAAATATTTTATATTTCTCATTAGTTGCAAGGGGGAATATACCAACTGACTAATAATTTTTCCTCTTGTAGGGGAGTATTCACACACATGCACAGAGACAGGGAGAATTACATTGCTATACCATCGGAGCCTGAGACCAAGCAGCTTCATCCATATAAAAAAGATAAATTATACAATACAGAAAAGGTAAAATTAAATAGAATTTATTCATTTCCATCACCTTGGGTGAGCAGCAAAGGCACAATAAAAAGTACAGTAAATAATCTGCGAATGCCTTTGCTTACAATAGTACAAGGTTCACAAGCAGTTCAGAAGCGGAACATCTGGAATAGCTCAGTTTCTCTGGAGGAAAATGGGGAAAGGTCTTGTCTCACATATGTTTGCCTCTTCTTTGAAATTTCCCTTGCTTCACTGCTGCAGCTATCATTTCAGCAGTTTGTTGTAACCATGCAATCACTGGCAGCTTTTTGACAGTTGCAGACATTTACCTACTTGTCCTTTTCCTAATCTGCATAAAAATAAATGAATCCTTCAGAGATTAATTAAGAACAGTGTTAACTTTCCTGCTTTGCTTGTAGCATAGGTCACTCACAGACTCAAACTCTCAGACTGGAAAGAAAGCTGAATCTCGAAAGCAACAGCTCATCAGCTCAGAAAGCTGCAGGGAGGCAGACTGTTATTTCCCTTGCTGATATTCAGTACCGAAAAAAGCAAGCAGGAAGAAGTCCCTAACCTGGTAGCAAAAGAGAAATAAACTTATAATAGTCGTCTGTTTTTGTTTTTGTGCAGCCCAATAGCATTTTCAATCTACTCGTTCTTTTCAATAAAACCACATTAACATTACTTTTATTTGTTTTATTGTGTGATTCCTCTCCTTCCTCATTGCATAATTAACTGTTAGCCTACAGTACGCCCTGATCCAAGTGTCTCTACTTGTCCAGAAATAACAAGTTTTTTAAAAAATCCTGTTCTTCTATGGAAAAACAATAACTCTTCAACCTGGTAACTCTTAAGCAATCAAAAAATGTAATACACAGATGTGAAAAATCAAACCAGTTCCTTTTGATTTTGAAGAAGCAAGTCTTGAAAAGTCCATTTCAAGAGGAATATGACAATCTAATATTGCTTTATTTCATTACTTATCTCTACTTTATACAAAGTGCCCCAATCTTGCAGGACCTTCTCTGCCTGGGGGATTCAGGGAGCAAGTTGGAGGCATGTTTTGACCCACAACTTGGGAAACAGTTTGAAAATGGCACAGTAGACATAGCCATTCTATTTGTCTAGGAACATCTGTTTCCCTGCCATAGGAATGAACCTTTCCCACATCCCTTCTGTATGCAAAACTATTCACATACCTAAGCCCGTTAGTGGCAATCAGGAGTAGTAGCCCGATGATAACTAGAGACCAACTCCCTAAAACTGGAAAGAGAGACACACCTCACAGCAAGGGTGGTTTATTAGTCTATTTGCAAGCCAGATAATTAACAATCTGTCAAGGAGAAGCCTGGTTTACAAGAATGAAGTCACTCTTGGACTAAGAGGCATTTCACTGCTCCAATTTCATCACACCATTTCCATACAGAGATAGCTCAGTGGAATGTATTGGCCTGTGATGTATAAGAGATCATATAAGGGGATCTCAAGGTCCTCCTGGCCATGCAATCTCTGACTAAGCAGTGTCCAAACAAACACTCAAGGTGAGAAGAGAGAGACATAGAACCATAGAGTCATTTGGGTTGGGAAGGGCCTTTAGGATCATGGAGTCTAACCATTAACTCAGTGCTACCAAGGCCACCGCTAAACTATGTCCCCAAACACCACATCTACATGTCTTTTAAGTACCTCCAGGGCTGGTGACTCAACCATTTCCTCAGGCAGCCTGTTCCAACTCTGAACAACCCTTTCAGTGAAGAAATTTTTTCTAATATTTAACTAAACTATCCCTAGTGCAACTTGAGGCCTTCTCCTCTCCTCCTGTCAATTATTACCTGGGAAAAGAGACCAACTCCCACCTGGCTACAACCTCCTTTCAGTAGTTGTAGGGAACAAAGTCACCACTGAGCCTCCTTTTCTCCAGGCTAAACAACCCCAGTTCCCTCAGCCACTCCTTGTAAGACTTGTGCTCTGGACTCTTCCCTGGCTTCATTGCCCTTCTCTGAACTTGTTCCAGTATCTCAACGTCTTGAATTGAGGGGGCCAGAAATGGACACAGGATTCAAGGTGTGACCTCACCAGTGCTGAGTACAGGGGGACGATCACTGCCTTGGTCCTGCTGGCCTCACTGCTCCTGATACAGGCCAGGACTGCCAGACTCCAAGGCAAAGTGACACAGCAGTTTTGCTGGAGAATAATTCCATTTGGAAAAAGTATTTCAACTTCTAAAGAAAATCATCTCAGAGAAAGAATGAGAGTTCAAGTTGCCAGGGATGTAAGCCATTAGATGGACTGTGGAAAAATTAAAGGGGCTTCCCAAACAGCAAATGTGTTAACCTCTAGAGAAAACCAACTGTACATATTGTATGTGTATGCCTTAGTGATATTATAATACATTTCATTGACAGACTTTTGTCTTAGTTAACAACAGCAGAGGCCTCTGGGTTTTTAGTTATTGCTGTCATAACTCCCACAGGGAAACAAAATAGTTGGGCTGAAAGCTAAATTAAACTCACTGGACATGCCAGCAAGACACCAGGGACTGCATCCCCAGCCCCAGCTGAGTGTGAGCAAGGCGTGGTCCTCCCTCCTCCCCCAGAGCTGTGGGCAGAGGGGTCCAACTGACGACAGGCTGCAGGACACAGGAGCAGAAGGGTTGTGCTTTCAAGCAGTTGTCATGACAGCAGTGATGCAGTGGCAAGTTTAGCTTTTCCCTCTTCATTTCAACTGTGTGGTCAGACCATTTGAAATGGTACTGCTGTGACCACATATGTGTCTGTGCTGGCACTGCCTGCCCTTCGTGCTCTATTCAAAATTATCATGTCTTCACTCTCTGGCCTAGTGTACATCCACTCCCACCTCCCTTGGCTCCTGCTGCACAGAGCCTCCCTCTCAGAGTTGATCCATACATCTGCGACACCACAGCAACACTTCAGTTAATTTTACAGGGGAGGAGGACAACTGACCTTTGCTCTTCCATTCCTTCTTTCAATCATTTCTAACTTTCTGAGGCTGTCCAGGACTGTCAGAATCCTGGTTACACCTTGGGGCTGCCCTAGACTATGGGATATACATGAACAAACACGCTCTTGTAGCATAATGATGTTCTAAAGACACCAAATCACAGCATCTTTAGGGTAGAGGCTACGACAAGACAGGTACTTTATTAACTTCATCAAGCAGTGGCACAGACTTCCCAGAACAGAAAGTCTCCGTCCTTGGAGGTTTTCAAGACCCAACTGGAAAAAGCCATAAGGCACCTGACCTCACTTCATGGCTCACCACGACATGAGCAGTAGGCTGGACCAGAGTCT
This sequence comes from Chiroxiphia lanceolata, assembly GCF_009829145.1. Lineage (NCBI taxonomy): Eukaryota > Metazoa > Chordata > Aves > Passeriformes > Pipridae > Chiroxiphia > Chiroxiphia lanceolata. The sequence continues at coordinate 66,531,879 of NC_045639.1, forward strand.
TTCTGAGCTTCCTTCCAAGAAGAGCTATCCTACAGTCCTATGAATTAGGATTTTAGTAGTGTTGAGTTATGTTTCAGCAATATGTATATGTGTATCTATGGGGTCAGAAAAATCCAGAAGGGGAAATAGCTGGGAAGAGTAACCTTTTCACTGTTTTTCATTTTTTCAGGATTAAAATATGGAAAAACACAAAAGGATGAGGATCTATAAAGTGACTTATTCCCACCTGGTATTCTACAAGAGGGAAAATAAAATGTATGTAAATAAAGCAACAACAAAGTGCTTAACCAATTCAAATTTTTAATTACTCAAATTTATTGATAATAGCAGAGATTCAGCTCTCTTGCCCTATTCATTGCTGGACTGGAGAGAGGAACACCTCTTGGCATTATTACCTCAGTAAGATTCAAAAAACTGACTGGCTGTTTTAGTCTATTCATCAATAGGTGTAACAGCTAATAAAACCGGATACAAATCAGAATAATTCCTTCAGGAGTGACACTGTTTAGCAATATTTATTATTGTTTTCTGGTGATTTTTTATGTCTGGCATATTTTTGTGAAATGTCTTAATCTTTTAAAAATAAAGATTGATCTCCAAGGTATTAACAATTTCTCCTTTCAAAGTGTGAAGTGCCTTTCCATGTTATCCTTCTTCATTGTCACTCTGTTTTGCAGGCTTCGCTGGCAAGAAACAACTGTAATTCTGCAAGTGAGTGAGAGGAGGGTTTGTTGTTAAGCTAAGTCCAAAAGCTAATGTTCCAAAGGAATTAAAGATGAAATGCATAGCTTTGGGGGGGCAAGAAAATCACACCTCCTAGTCGCACTTTGCAAATAGGTGAACTCTTTGGGTGATTAATGAAAGTTGTCATCAGGTTCAAGGCTTTGTTCAATTATTATTTATTATATTAGTTCTGAATTACTGAAATAACAGCAGCAGCCATGATTAACAGGACAACTCATGCTTAGGAAAGTATCACCTAATGAAGTAATTATGTCAGCATCATCAGCATTGTGCAAAGAAGGATACATGGAAAGTGGAATTATTTCCATGGTTAATCCTGGTTGATTCCAGAGGTTAGATGTGATGATCAGAGAAGCTATGTCCCACAGTAAGTTTTACAGTCTGAGAATATGCTAATGGTTCATAAAGGATTATCTGAATGAACACTGAATTTTGAAAAGTGATATGGAAACCAGAGTCTACGGGCAAAAGCAGGAGAGACCAAATTCAGCTCTTGTTGCTGACTCGGATGCTAACTTCTTTTGACTTGATCCTTTTAACTTGTTCTCAGAGCATGTTCAACTAGATCCCATGCTAAACAGCTGATGCACGACTTAGGTAGAGATTTTACCTGGTTCCAGATTTTTGCTGCAGGTGCATAAACTGCTCTGGTAAACACAGATTTTCTTCTTATTTCTATACGCATTTGTACCAAACTGCAGAGCTGGAGCCTTGCCCTGCTCTGCGCTTAGGATGAAGAGCAGAGGAACAGGGTGAATAATGTGCTTGTGCTGATTTACAAGCAACCAGGATTTGCTCCTTCCTACACTGAGCTTAATGAACATGCCTATCATATTCTGGAAAGTATTTAATTGCCATGCCAACAGAAGCAAGAGCTATCCTCAGTGATAAGAACTACTTAGCAGACAGATATAATGCCTGTGTTGAAGTAAAAGTAAGTAAATCCCACCATAATGTGCTCCTGTACATACTGTGAAATCCTTCTCAAGGAAGCATAGCCTGGGTAACGGAGTTTAAATCCAGTTGAGATGACTGGGACTGCTTTACAGCTTTTTTCGACTCAGTAACCCAGCACAGGAGAACTGAAGATAAAGTGCCACCAGAAGAGTGGTAGACATGCAAAATGGCTGGACTTGAAGACTGACTTGTACCCATTAAAATGTATTGTCTGACAGCTAATCCTGTAAACTACTGCCTACTGTCCTATGAGAAGCCTGCCAGATACTCCCAGTCTTTCTGCTTGCTGAGTCCTCCTTTTCCTTGGACAAGCACCAACTGCATTTGCAGTTTCAGATTCAACTTCTTCCACCTCAAGCTACCCAAAGAATTTAGCAGAAAGAAAAATGGGCAGCAAAGCTAATGTTACTGCAGGGCAAGTGTCCTTTCAAAGTCTATGACATGTATGAAGACATTTCAAATTTTACATCAAAGACTTCTAATAAAGAGTGGAAATCCATGATACAAAAAACACAGTCCACCTTCTCCTTGAGTACCTCTGAATTTGAGTCCTTCTGAAATTACAAGGAAGAGCAGACGGGTTGATGCAAGAACCAACCTCAGTACTGAGGTCTAGGAGTAAAGAAACCACAAGTTCCCAGCAGTACAACACCTGCCATTCAGTAAATGTCAGCTGTTTACTGCTTTGTAGATTACAAGAGAGCTGATTCTTCTGTTCTTCAAAATACAAGTAGTCAATACAATAGCTGCACATGGGATATTTATTTACTCCAGATGAGGCCTTATGGATCATAAAAAGCTGAATATCCAAGCCATGTCTCATGACAAGACATCAACTTGCACATTCATGCTGAATTGAAAGTGTAAAAAAGAGTGTATAAAAGAATATACAAAAGAGTGTAAAAGATGTACTGAGAGTACCTCAATGAATTTGGTAGATGAGAAGCTAGACATGACCTGGCAATGTGTGCTTGCAGCCCAGAAAGCCATTTGTGTCCTGAGCTGCATCAAAAGCAGAGTGGTCAGCAGGCCCAAGGGAGGGAATTCTGCCACTCTACTCTGCTCTGGTGAGACCCCATATGGAGTACTGCATCCAGCTCTGGGGACTCCAGCACAGAAAGGACATTGATCTGTTGGAGTGAGTCCAGAGAACGACACCAAGATGATTAGAGGGCTGGAGCTCCTCTCATACAAGGAAAGGCTGAGAGAGTTGACTTTGTACAGCCTGGAAAAAGGATGGCTTAGGGCTGGCCTAGTTGCAGCCTTCCAGTACTTGAAGGGAGCCTACGGGAAAGAAAGAGAGGGACTTTTTATGAGAGTATGTAGTGACAGGATAAGGGGGGAGTGAATTCAAACTAAGAGAGAGTAGATTCAGATTAGATATTAGGAGGAGATTTTTTTGCTGTGAGGGTGGTGAGGCACTGGCACAGGTTACCCAGAGAAGTTGTGGATGCCCCATCACTGGAAGTGTTCAAGGCCAGGTTGGATGGGGCTCTGAGCAGCCTGGTCCAGTGGAATGTGTCCTTGCCCATGGCAGGGGGTTGGAACTAAATGATCTTTAAGGTCCCTTCCAACCCAAACCATTCTGTGATTCTATGAATACTATCATAATTGATTATGGTATTTCCACCTTCTGGATCAGCTGCTGGACTAGTAGTCCCTGTGGGTGACATTCATCCCTGCATGAGGGGACGAGTGCAAGAATCATTGACAGGAGTCATACTCCACTCATTTTGCTTAAAATAAAAATGTTGTACAAGTAAAATAAAAGCTATGTGCCTCTCCTTCCCAAGGGCCTTTGGGAAGGAGACAGAGCAAGAGACTGTCTTCTTGTTTTGTAGACTATTTAAAGGCTGCAGTACTCAGAGGAAGTGTTTACACTGAGTAGCTGGACATGAGCTCTGGAGTTGTGTTCAATGGTAATGCATCAGCGATCTGTGCACAGAACAAGATAGAAATCTTGGTAGGCCCCTTAGAAGCTGTAAAGTTATGTCACACTTCAGTGTAAGCAGCTGCAGCAGCTTTCTGAAAGGTCTGGAGGGTTTAAGAGCTACAGTACAGCAACAAAACATACCCAGAAAATGTCAGTGTGACAATTTTGTAGGCTTTCAGCATGAAACCTGGAGACCCCCTGAGCATACTCTGGAAGCCCAACCATATTTTTTTTACAATCCCTACCACGTGCCTGAAGGTCAGCACCGCTGATGTTTCTGACACAGGGAGCTCTTCAGGAATCTCTTGTGGTGTTTTGTGGTGATTTCACAGCAGATGAAAAGGTTTCTTCAGCACAGGGAATTGTCTGTGTACAGCAAAAATTAATGATGAGAAATGACAGCTAAATGGGCAGTGCTTATCATGTGGAAAATATGGGTTTACAATCATCACTGCTGCTTTCAAATTTTCTTACTCCCCAAACCCTGCCTAACTGTGTGTTTCACACATTTCTACTACCTCTGTGCCATCTTCTTTCCCTTCTTCCATCATTTCATGTGCTCTTTGCAATATACAACATGGTATCAACAACCTCTGTTTTGCTCCTGCTACGGAAGAAAACCCAAGCTTAGACTTTCTTCCTATGTCTTGTGTGGTGGGTCAGCCGTGGCTAGATGCCAAATACCCACCAAAGTTGCTCTCTCACTCCCCTTTGCAACTGGACAGAGGAAAGAAAATATAATGAAAGGTACATAAGTTGACATAAAGACTGGGAGAGATCACTTACCAATCACCATCATGGGCAAAACAGACTCTAAGTGGGGATATTAGTTAGATTTAATACTGACAAAATCAGAGCAGGATAAATGAGAAGTAAAATAAATCTTAAAAACACCTTCCCCTGCTCCTCCCTGCTTCACAAGTCCTACCTTCTCCCCCTGCAGTGGTGCAGGACGACAGATAATGGGGGTTACAGTCAGTTGTTGTTTCTGCCACTGCTCTGAGAGAGTCCTTCTCCTGCTCCCCATGGGGTCCCCCCCATGAGTGACAGTCCCTAATGGACCTCTTCAGCGTGAGTCCATCCCATGGGCAACAGTTCTTCACAAACTGCTGCAACGTGGGTCACTTTTCCACAGGGTGCAGTCCTTCAGGCACAGGCTGCTCCAGCACAGGTCCCCCACAGGGTCACAAGTCCTTCGAGGAAAACCTGCTCCAGTGTGGGCTCCTCTCCCCATGGGTCAGCAGGTGCCTGCCAGGACTCTGCTCCAGCATGGGCCTCCCATGGGGTCACAGCCTCTTTTGGGCATCCACCCGCTCCAGCGTGGGCTCCTCCACAGGCTGCAGGTGGATCTCTACATCTCCTTGGTCCTCCATGGACTGCAAGGGGAGAGCTACCTCACCATGGTCTGCACCACATGAAGGGAAACCTCAGCTCCAGCACCTGGAGCACCTCCTGCCTCTCCTTCTCCACTGATCTTGGTGTCTACATTGTTGTTCGCATATTCACACTCTGCTCTTCTCTGGCTGCAATTTTCATCTGCACAATAACATTTTTTCCTTTTTTAATATGTTATCACAGAGGCGTTGCAATCGTTCCTAATTGGCTCGGCCTTGGCCCGCAGTGGGTCCATCCTGGAGCTGGCTGTCATTGGCTGTGCTGGACATGGGGGAAGCTTCTAGCAACTTCTCACAGAAGCCACCCCTGTAACCCCCCCGCTACTGAAACTGGCCAAAGAAACCCAATACACCTTGTGACTTTGTCAGTATTACATATCTACCTGCACTGGTTAAAAAAGAATCATGACTGGCGTTCATGGCAGGAGCAGAACTGATGCAAGATAAATCAATATGAACATGGGCTAAACTAGCTCCAGTACATCTATCATAGTAATTTACATAAGTTTAAATCAATTTAATTAAACTGACTCACTTTTCTGGTAGAGACAAGGCTTTACAATGTGCCAACTTTAATCCATTGACTGGATTAAAATAATAAAAAAGGGGTGGCTGGTGACTTTCAAGTTCAAGATAATGATGAGTGACTGGTAGTGTCAGGAAAAAGCAGCCATATGAAGGTAATTGGATGTGCTCTTAAAAGAAAAAAATGAAGAAATTTCCCTTAGATTGCAGTGTTGTGTAGTAAGCAAGATTACCCTGAATTGTTAACCCTGTGCATTACCAATACCCCTGTAACCTTGCCTCTGGTGATTGATAACTTCTGAGCAGAGCAAAAAGCTTTGCTTGTTGTCAAAGACAGCATAACTCATCATTGCATATTAATCGCTGGCCACTTTTACAAAGTAAAACTTACTGTTTTAAATCATTTTCCCCTTTGTTTGTTTTTAGGGCAGGTCTTACCCCTGGGGAAGGTGGAATAACACAGCTATGAGTTTTGCCTAAAAATTTGTACCAGTTTGGGCACCTATAGAGTTAGACCAGCTCAGATCATTAGTGGAAACTGCTAAAGTTGTAGTCTGAGTCTTCTAAACTCTCTAGGTCAACCTGGACTGTGCTACCTCTGCAATACTTTCAAGTAGGCTGTTATTTACAGTTTCTGTATCATGGGATATTTTGGGACACAACCAGAGATCTCTGGTTGAAATGCTGTCAGGTACGGTAGGCTATGAAGCCCTACCCTTTCCCGTGGTGAACATTTTGCTTATGGCTGAGACCAACGTCATTTTTACCAGAGTTTTATAGAGCTTATCAGTTACAAAGAGACAAAGAATGACTTTAAGTGAGAACTCTTCATCATCCTCTCTTTCCAGTTGACAGATGACCTCCAAGCAAACATCATTTTCAAGCCCCTCCATTACAGTGAAGATGACTTATTGTCATGTCCTTATTGCTGGCAGTTCATAAGCCTGCACTGTGACCACTCAGAGGCTCACATCAGACATTGAGGTGATGCTACTAACTTAAAATTTTCCCCTCTAGAAGGGTTGGAAATTTTATGTACAGACCACATAATGATGCAAACCTATTTGCTCTATTATTCCTCAGCTCCCAAAATAACATCTCATTCTTCTCTAATGCACAATCAACTTTGAGAGCAAAGATAAGTTGTATGAACCTGATGGAATGTGCCACAGATGTGGTTTTCTGTTGCCCGTCTTTCCTTCCTTCCCCAAAACTGTGGGAGGGATTTAGGTGCCTTGATGACTGACATTTCTTTTAAAACAAACTGTTGAAGGTTGTTTACATGCAGTTTCTCATTCTGGCTGAGACTTAATTTACTCTCTCCAGGCTCTGGTTTCTCAGAAAAAAAAAAAAGCTATTCCAAACACAATGATAAGAAGCTCTAAAAAAATTTTGAAATCAGGTTTTTCTTTCTGAGATCATGTAAGATTTCACTTCAACCCACAAATGTTCCCATACAACTACTTCTGTTCTTATGATCGCTGAAACTCAGGGAGGGCTGATTTTATTTGGTCCACTTCTTCCTGTCTGGTTTCTGACTCTGCTTTTTTTGTCCAGAGTCTATCTGATGTCTGAGGAGCAAATCATTGCAAACAGCTCCTGTCTTGTCTAGCTAATTGCTACACTGACACTCTGAGCAAAAGAAATAAGATGGGAGTTTGATCAACAGTAATGTCAAATGCTTGGTACAACGGGCACAAAAGGAAAAAGACAAAACTAGGAAATCACCAGTGTTGCACTTGCATCCCTCCAACCGTGTTTAACATTTCTTTCTCCTAGTGACAGAACTGATCATCACAGTGCTTCCTCAGAATTGCCTGCTCTCTTGTACCCCACAAATAAGTACATTTTGTTAGATTGCTTAATTACTGAACGCTACTCTTGCAATTGTAGAGTGATACATTTCTCCATCGTCTTCTAGCAAGAATTTTTGTTGTGTCTTCTTTGCTTCTTTTACCCTTCTTGGCAACAGGCAGTTTAGGATGAAATGGTTTTATCTGTCATAGCAAAGTCACAGTAACTCCTGTCAGCTTGAGTTTCATGGGGTATGCATTTTAAAGTTTTACCAAGCTTTTGCTTAAGTGTTTTCCATCATCAAGAAATAATCTTCAAACACTATTAGAGCTCTCCTATAGTAATTTGCTGTTCAGCTGTAGTAGTCCATCAAAAAGTTAGGTGTTTAGAGTTGACAGAAGACTAGCAGCAAGCTACATGAGCAGGCATCACCCCTGATAAGGGGAGGTTACTGAGATTTGAATCTGTTTCTTCACACACAGCTAGGCATAAAAAATAATGAATTTCATTTTAAAGAGCACCATCCCTCGCACCAGTCTAGATAGTTACGGCACAGGCTCTTGACAATAGCTAAGAAAATACATCCAGAGCATTGTTCAGTTCAGCTGGGCTCCAAAAAGTTTAAACTGATAAACACAATCACAAATCTGGGTATCCTGGGCCAGTAAACTCACTTTCATTGAAAATTTTGGTTTCAAATATGTGACAGCCTGCTAAAAGTTAGATCCTGATTTTGTGGCTTTGTAAGATAAGGTCTTTAGTGGCAATACCAGCCTGAGGTGTTGTTGGCTTCCCCTTCCTCTTCCTCACTGCCCCGTCTCTTCCTACTCTTCTGCTCAAACAAATTGCTGCCTGAGGCGCACAGGCACTGTTGTTCCCACAACGCTGTTAATAGGATGAAGGAATCAATAGAGTTTCTCCAATGATGTTTTTAGTAGGCCATTTTTAAGCTGGGCCAGTTCCACGCTGCGTGTGCATGAAGATCTATTGTGTAAGGGGAGCTGGGCTAGCAGTGGCAAGTGGGGCAGCAACTCCTTAGAACTGCTGATAGTGCTGAGGTGTGGAGACTTTGTGTCATGAAACCACAGCTGAGGAAAGGACTGCCAAAGAGCTGAGTGTCATTAGACTCCAAAAGCAGAGGGAGAGCTCTCTGTGATTCCCCATCACTTGTAGTTTTCAGATTTCTACTCATTCAGTTGACACAGAGTGGCACAAAATTAAATACTTGGCTGTTAAGGTCAGTTAAGTGACTTCATTTGGAGAAGTGTAGCTCCAACTGGTGTCACATTCAGGGTTACAAGCCAAGTTTCTGGAGTTACGTTCCTAATGCATGAGGCCAGGTTTGCCTTCTTGCAGAAGGACACCCAGCAGAAAAGGGCTTTGTGCCTGCTTCAGGAAAATCCTGCTTGCTGCTTGAGGTTTGAGAAAGGAGATTATCTCTGCTTCCTCACCTACAAAAAGATAATTACACTGCCCAACTTTCTAAAGAGCCTTTGCATCTCTAGATAAAATATACTACAGATAGGCAGTACATGAATTATTCAAGCTAAATTAAATTAATGAAGACTGTAGAAATTCAGTTGCTTTTGTTTCTTGTTTTAATGCTCTAGGTTCAGATTCTGCAGTGGCCTTTGTGGTCTCAAAATATTCTGAAAGCAGAGCACTGCTAGCTCACAGCTCTGCTGAAAATATTTTCTTCGTTGTCTGAAAATATATTAATTTAATTATTGACGAGTCCCTTTGTGAGAGAGCTATTGAAGCATGACCAGCTCACCACAGTGTTTTCTCTAACCATAGACTGCCACAGGGAGTGAAGAATGGAAAGTCAATGCAATCTCTGTGAGATAGCAAGATGGATTTATGAGGAATTACAGACAGGAAAAAAATTATCACTTGGACAACAATCTAGGATTATAAGGACAGGTCTTGTACCATCCAGGAAGGACCTAGACAGAACATGTACTCCGGGATGCCTTAAATCCTTTGCACTAGTGCTTTCAGGTTAGCTGCGCTACCATCCGTGCTCTGAGCCTCTCTAAGCAGCACCTCTCCTTTCCTCTGTACTCAAGATGTCAGGAGATGCCTCCTGCATGAAATTCTGCAGTTCTCACCCCATAATCTGGGATGTGGGGCTGCCAGCACCAGCCTTCTGGTAGCCTGTAACAGCAGTTTAACTGAAATAAAGGTGCCTCACACATTACATTTTTACTCATATTTAACTTTCCTTGCTGGACCATAGGCAGACGTGGCATTCTTCCCCAATATGGAGAACTGGAAGCTGTCCATCAGCCTGGTTCCCCTGATTAATTTATATTTTTTTAAACATATCTTTAGGCTGTCAGCTTCTCTTGGCTCACATAATCTCCTGCCCTTTTCTGAAATCTTGAAGGTGTTAGGGGCTCCTTTGAAAGTAGGCTTGGCTACCAGAGAAGTCTTTCAGCCCGGCTGGGTAGAAGACAGACATTGTTATCTTCACTCCTTTGAAGCTGAGTACCTGAGCCTGGCTTAACCAGATCATTATTTTACTTTTCCTTGCTCACATCTGTAACAAGCCTTTTATTGCCTGCTTTCAATTAACTCTATGAGTGCAGGAGAGCAGCAGTAGGAAAAGTGGGAAGGGCGCGGGAAAAGCTATATAGCATTAATCAAAGGGTCGTTCAGGCATTTTTCCAGTTTGCCTCGCTTTGTTACCATAGAATTCCACATGATCCTCAAAAAAGAGATTCTTACCTAGAGCCTATAATAAATAACCTGTCACCACTATGTTTCTGTTTATTTTAATTAACAAAGAGATAATTTCTGTCTGGCATGCAGCAGAGCGGAAAGGCAGGAGGTGACCAAGGTTGGCCATACCACTCTCTTCTGGCTGCTTCAGTGAGACCAGGCTGAGTCCCAGTGCCAGGCAGCCCCTGTGGGCCCCTGAACTGTGCCTAGGGCTGTGGACTCAGCTTGGAGATGGCCTCCGTCCCGGGGAAGGGCAGGGGTTTTGTAGTTCACTACCAAGTACCTACCTACCTACCAGCCAAGCAAGTAAGTTTGTGTTTTTCAGAGGCAGATCTCAGACCCAGATGCACACTGCGCTGCTGGAAGGGGCTGGTGGAGGGAGGGAGACAGAGAGAGAGGCAGGGAAGAGAGGGCAGCACCTGCTCAAGATGAGGTTTTAACAGCTGCCAAGAGCATCCACTGCTTCTGCATCCACTGATACGAAGATGGAACTTAGTGCGGCCTGTCTAAAATCTGAAGGGAAAAGATGAGGTTCAGGGAAACACAGTTATCCATTTACAGTTCCTTCTCTCCTTCCTTTCTGGGTGCTGGTGCACTTCAGTTTAAAAGTAACTGTGGTTTGGAGTAACTTTACTGAACCACTAGAAAGAGACAGACTGCCAGGGGAAGACTGTCTTGTAGAGCCCAGCTCAGGTAGGATTGCTGTGTTTCCATGGCAGAGTGACACGGGGATGTGGCCCAGGGGTGGTAGAAGCACAAACTGCACGGTTAAGAGGAGCCATGTCTTGCCCTGTAAAGGGCTTCATGGCATCTCCTCATAGGAGACAGCTTCTGTGTCTGAGGCCAGGCTGTGGCCTCACAGCATTTGATGCCAGCTGCTAGCTACCAGGATGTACAGGCTGTGGCTCTCTAGCTGCTGAATGCCCAGAGGGGACTTTTATATTATGGTGCAAATACAGAGTACATGTTTTCCTGTGTTCTGGTCTGTGGTGGACATCTCTAGACCTCAACCACACATAGCAAACCAGAACATAAAGACACTACATTTTTTTTTATTTCATGAAATTAAATGCCAACCATCAGGAACATGCCTATAAAACCCATTTGATATTTCAGTTTTGTTGAGGTGAAATATGAACAAGCTGCTGAACACATATAGATGTTCTTGTTTAACTATGTGGTGAGGTAAGAGTGTTTTTTACTCTCCTTGTTTCCCAAGCAGGGAGCACAACAGAGTATGTGAGTTCCCCACACTCATTATTTGATCGCCTCCAAAAATAGATTTCTGCATATTTAATCCACCAGAACACTTGGAGAGAGAGAAAAGACCTACTTTTCTTTTTTTTCCTGTCAGTTGTGCCTGAAGGCATGCCGTACTCTGAGCAACTACTGAATAGATTTCATGCTTTCTCCGGCTTTGCAATGAGTCAACTACATAGATGTCAGGGCCCTGAGGGCACCATGGGCCTTATGGCTGATGCCCAGCTTTTGTTGGGTCCACCTGGGGTCAGGAGCCCCATTTCAGCCCAGCCTAGGGCTGTCAGTCCCAGCCCCCTGACACCACAACAGTGCTAGCTGTGTTGGGATGCCTTGGTTGTACATCACATCTTTGTTTCTGGTCCTATTTCCTTCCCCTTCCCCTTTAGATCCTGACAGGAGCTTTTGGATGGTCCCTGGCCCTTGTTCTTTGCTTGCCATGTCAGGGGTTGTTGGTGGACCTTGTTATAGCCATTGTCTCTGCCCACTATGGTCAGACTCTGTGGGACAGCACTCACTGGTGAGGCCATGGCCTGTGGTGGAGTCACCCTCAGGGCCCAGCTCATGCCCCTTTGGGAAGAGCTGTCCCTCACTGAGGAAACCAGCTCTGACAATACAAGTATGGAAAAATGTTGGCAACAAACCACCTTCACCTTGCACTATTCCTGTGTGCAAGCAGTAAGCACCATTACTGACTCTGTGCTAAGTGGACAGAAAATATCTACAGTTCGAGTCATGTGCGTTGTGGTGGCTTTGTATAGGAGCAAGAGGGAAAGGATAGAGCTCAAATTCCAAGGTGTTCCTGTTTTAGAAACATCTAGAAGTCTTTAAAACACCCATCTAGCTATCTGTAACTTTAGTGTTATAATTTACTAATTATCTGTCTTGTGATAGTGCCTGGTTTTCAGCAAATAAAAGGCTAACAAACCCAATCCTCTCAGGCCTTTCCTCATTTGGTACTTGCTTCATTCCCTTACCATCCCAGATGATCCTCTCCAGTTTGCCGATCTCTCTCTCATACTGGGGGACAAAGCCAGTGCTCCAGCCATGGGCTTGCAATTGCCCATCCAAAAGGAGAAGCTGCTCCCTGTGATTGCCCTCTATAACACAGCCTAGCTGAACAACAAATCTGGATCAGCCAGGCTCAATCCCTGCCCATTCACCCTCTCTTTTCTGAACTGACTCCAGTTGATCCCTTCTTTCCTGAGGATGCTTAAAAATAACAGCAATACCCACTTGTGGAGCAGATATGTCACGAGATATGATGTAGTTCCACACGTGGCATCATTTGGTGGATGCTGAAGGAACAAGGACAAGCCTGTGAGGGTTTGAATTACCTGCACATGAAGTAAATTGTTTGTATTTCTGTGAGGTGATCATGAAAAGGACACAAAGCTCAGAAACAGCTTGCAGCATACAAACAAGATAGTTATAATGATGACTGATCTTGTGACAAGTCACCTTGTTATTTCATATTTTTCCCAAGAATAGAAATGCTGACATTTCTATCTTTTCTTTAAAAAAGAGTTGCATACCTTATGAACAGGAGAGCTGAAGCCAGACGTTCATACCCTTCTTACATTTTATTATTTATCAAAATAACATTTGGTAGAATCCAGACGGTGACAGAACACAGATTTTTATAAATATTGTCTAAACTTCACCCCTAACTTCCTCCCTTTCATCCTCCTTTCTGTTTCTTACTTACTGTCTTCCTTTCATCATTGTAATTTCTCCAAATCACTGGTCCTTATCTTGGTTAATTTAGGCTTCTTAAAGACTATGAAAAAGCTTATTTTCCCAGAGAAAAAATAAAATGCTGACATCAGAAAATAAATCACTTCTAAGAATACTACCACTAGTATTTCATATTCATCAATAAAAGACTGACAAAGGGCAAAATGAAGTTAACTTTTTAAAAGTTACTAATAGAAGTATGGTTTGTGAAAAATATTATTGAAAAAATATATAAAAACATATATATATATAAAAAGAAAATGTAACTGCAAAATATCTACTAACTCCAAGTGGGAAACAGACATTAGGAGTATCAGATTCTTAGTCTAGTAAGTCTTCCTTGTCCTTATGTGAGATATTTTTTTCTCCAAAAATAATTTATCAAGCACAAAGCAGATATTCAATTTGTATTTGATTGCCCACAGTTTTCCCCACTGATATTGAGTCAGGGAATACCCAGAGGAATAAATTGAAACTATGAGGTGAAACGTAGGAAAACAGAGAGCAGTTATAACTGCAGTAATAGAATTTCGATTTTGTATTTGTAAAATCTTGAATTTTCCAAGTTTTATCTGAAGGTGTGATTCTCGTGACTTAATTGTAGCCATGCAAAGCTGTCTCAGGTGCTGTAGAGTGTCACAGAAGTCCCCAGGTGCTGGTCCAAGCTGTATGGCAAGTTTTGTGCCATGGCTTTCAGCCTTGTGCAGATGTTTTGTGTGGCTGAAATAACATGAGTTCCTCTGCTCAGGCACTGAAATTGCAAAAATGTCAGTGGCAGCCACACAGACTCCCCACATCAAAATGATTAGTAAAGACCAAGTAACTTGCAGGCTTGTGTCTCTCAGCTTACATTCTGTATCAGCAAATTATTTCAGTAGGGCCATGAAGTGCAAAAGGAGACTGATGTGTTATGGATAAGCATAGTGAAAGGCAGTCCCACGGACCGTGCACAGCCAAGAGCAGGTCCTAACCTCAGCCTAGTGCCCCTCTGAAGAAGAGGAAGGTCACACTGTTCCTGAAGTAGCATGAGCCATTCCAGCTGGTTGAGCACTACACAAAATCCCAGAGAAACAGGTCAACATGACAAGGAAATGCAACTCTGATACCTTGTTTATCTTCCAGGGGGTGAGAAAAGATGCTGATGTTGTTTTCAAATTAAAATACATTTTAGTACTCCAGTGGTCTCTCAAGGGTTTATTGTAGTCACCCATCACTATTGGTTATCTATGTGTCCTGACATATATTGTGTGTGTTTCGGAAAGCTGAGATTCTCAACATTTCCCAAATTCCTAACAGTTGAAACTATCTGTTCCCCCGTGGGACATCTGGATTTGCAGTGCTATTCAGCAGTCACAAGTATTCCTCCTCAGTATTTCATGTAATGCTGAGTGGATGAGCTAACACAATTAAATAAAAGAAAATGTTAGCACATATTAAGAAACCACAGGAAGACAGGACTTTCTTGCTGGACACGTTAACTACTTGATTTTGAAATCCCACAACTTCAAAGAGACTGAGTAGAAATGATGAACTGGAAATATCCTTTTCTACAAAAGGAAGGGGCATACCCATATTTCATAAACCATTAGAATTCAGATTGTGAATGGCATCAGAAATGAAGGATGTGCAGTCTTTTAATTACAGATTAAGTTTTCTGACACAACACTCTTACCTGGGAATACTTGCATCACCAACAGATTAATGCCATCTTTAACAACCTAATTTACTAGTTACCAATTTTTGCTATAATCTGCCCAGCAGCTCTGTGTCCAAAGGTTTATCTGCCCCATATTGCTGCCTGCTGGATGAGTAACTCAGGAATGGAAAGCAAGAAGAGGAGAAAGAGAATTTTCAAGGGATCTGCTCAAGAATTAATTTATCCATGATGCCAAACCCCATAGTAATCTGTCTTGTACCCATTGTGTTTTTACTCGGTTCAAGTCCATGTGGTACATGGAGCCTAAGTAAACCAGCAGAGCACTCTTGTCCTACCAAGTTCACCACCCTTGGTTTAGTTTCTGGGTACCAGAAACCTCAGCTTTATTTTGGCCGAAATTGTTTCCGTAGTTTTGCTGACTCACCTGCGTACCACAGGATTCACGGTAGTACTGGTGCCTGGGGCTGCCAGCAATGCAAATCTTTCAACGACAGAAGTTACCTCCCAGCGTAGAAAGCTAGTATTTCTTCTGTTCAAAACACTATGTGACCTCTTTTAATAGTTTTATTTCCATTGCCTTTGCCTTCTCTGAGTGCCTTCAACACAGGATGGCAAACAAAGGCACCAGTTTCCTTATAACAGGGTGTTGTGCTGACAATACGTTGTATTTATCTCCAGGCTTCATTGGGGTGCTTTGGGGAATGACCCCATACTGTGCTTGCTTTCTTTACTTTTAACATGGTTTGAGTGTGATCAGTGTCTGTTACTCCTCTCTCAATCTGTTTTCTTTACTTCAGAATGTTCAGTCCTCTTTTTCCTTTTTCTTTTTCTTTTTTTCATTTATCTCTTACAGTAAAAAAATCCATGGATTTGGGAAGCATGAAGTCCTTTTTTGAGCAGTTTTGAGAGGTGAGTATGACATAAATGAAATAATTACTTTCACAAGTCAAATTGGTTCAATTTTGGCTGATTACTTTTTTGAAGTTAAATTTCAATACAGCTCTGATCAGATCAACCATTTTCCATAACAGTGTGTGTTATTTTAAGCTTATAATTACCATGGGACTTGATTTCATTTGGAACTCATTAATAATCAGTTTAATTCCCTTTCATTAGAAATCTCTTATTGGAGTAACCACTTGTTGTGACAATTCCCATGAAGTCACCATCTTTGTAGATACCCAGTTGGTGACGATGAAATAATATGTAACATTATATTAAACTAATATTTCCCAAAATAATAAAATGCCTTAATATATCCATGAATAATTAATAGAAGATTAGAAAGATGAAAGGTACAAATAGATAATTTTCTTGGTTATCAGAATTCCCCTTTTTTGGTGTGTCACAGTAGAGGGATATATATATATTGCATATATATATATATATGTGTCTTTCTCTGCATAATGTATTTTTTTGCCATGTATAATGGAACTCACAGCATAAAACACTGACATGTAACCAGTGAAGACAATGTCTTTCCCAACAATAACACAGTGGCTTGGTGGTTCATCATGTCTGAAGAGAAGATTTTGTAATCAAAAACATGGAAAGCCTGTGAAAGAGAGGGTTAATAAAAAAAAAAAAAAAAAGAGCTTTTTCTTCTTTGAGCAGGGACTCCAATCTTCTCTGTTTTTCTCTAAACTTTCACTGAGCAAACATATTTGTATCTTGACCCTCTTCACAAGTTAGTGTTTTTGTAGAAATACTTGTACCAGGCTAACAAAGCTGTGCACAAGTATTCATGCTGCTCTCAAGGGGTGTCAGTATGTCACATTTCCCTGAACAATAACAGGCTGTAGAGCAGGAAGAAATTTTTAACAGCTTTGAAATAACATGGAATAATTCGGAGATGTTTTGCGTCTCTTCCATGTGTATAACTACTCCACTATGTGCCAGAAAACTAACACAATAGTTCTGGCTAAATTTGGTGAGACTAAGAATTAAGAAAGAGCCTTTTCTGTGCCCACACTTCTGCTGATAACTTTTGAATTCTCTTCTGGAAGATGAAAAGCATAGTCAGCTAAAGCTGGGTCTGGAAGCAAATCCCCTTATTTGAAGGAGGATGAGGACAGAAATAAGGACATGTCCTATGAGCAATTAATTGCCTGTTTTGCTGTCCAGCCTTGATCTTACATCAAAGATGGTAAACATCTCAGGGCCAAAGTTTCTCTCATTTCTTCTAGATCTGTGGCTGGATGCAATAGGAGGCTGCCATTCCTGCTGTCTTTAAATGTTGGCTTGATCCATGGAAAAATAATACCTGCTGCACCATCGGCTGTGCCAAAGTGGCAATGACTCTGTGGCAGGCAAAGGGCTGCAACTCATCTGCCCAAATGTAGCGTGCACAGTTCTCTGCAAATTGTTCATCTAAACCACTCTTTGGCCCATGGCAATGAGTCTTCTCTTTCTGAAGGGGGCATTTTTACTCAGTTCGTCTCAAGTAACCAGAAGTGCCAGTTTCTCTCTATGTACCATAGTGAAAACCTAGTTGATACCTTGGGTGTCATAGCTGGCCCATGGGGAGTACTACCAGGAGAAGTCACTCCCACCCCCGATGACAGTGCCCTGTGATCTCCTTTTGGTTTTCGGCATGAGGAGACAAAGCTCCTGATAAAGCAAAGAGTTTCCTTAAACTGTTTTTTTCAGATGCATTGTGAGGAAAGAGACCTTCATCCTCTTAATGAGTAAATGTGTTCAAAGTAAATGCATTCCTTGAAGGGCATTAATGCTTTCATCACCACTGGCTAATGAGCCTGAACTTGCACCTTGTACTAGATACTAATCAGATTCCTCTTTCTGTACTCTCTAAAGCAGCGCAATTTGGGCTGCCAGCAGGCAGTGATGCTGTTTAAAAATAACTGCACATGGATGTTCTGATTCAATATTTCTGCCACAGAACTTGGCAAAGGTCTAGTCCCAGCCAAGACTGGGACCCATTTTAATATGCATTGCATTCTTAATTTCTTTAAGTTCTTTTAAGTTTAAAGTTTATTATTAACTTATTCTGTTTACAAAATCAAATAACAAGACCTTTAATTGAAGAGTAACTACTTCTTGTATAATGTAGTTTGATTTTTTCCCTCACAATTTCAGATTACTTTAGATGTTGGGTTTTTATAATCATTTGCATAATCTACAACACTTTCAGGACTTTCTTACTTTGCATAAATGAATTTCGCTTCTTGTTCACTTCATCACTTTCAAGGGGATTCTTTTCTGCTTTACTGGACTTAAATTAATCCTCTGGAGGAAGCAGTGTCATGACACGGCCAGCATCAAAATCTGCATAATTAAAGCATTTTTTTCCATTTAAATTGGCGCTCAAGAATATCACTGCTCATTAGCAGACTTAGATCTTTTATTTAATTTTAAGTGAGAAGGACAAGCATTCTTTCCCTAATATGACTTTCTTGCATAAGAATTTATTCAGAAGTCTTTAAATTTATTCCAGTGCAAGTTAGACGCCTAAATACCTTTAAAAAAACCAGTCTGCGTGACTTGTAGAGTATTAACATTGCTAGCAAGACTATCAAAATTGCCAGGCTTGATCAGAGTGGTGGTCTATCTCATCTGGTTTCTCTCTGGGGTTAAAACTGATCTGAGAAGATGACTGAATAATGGATGGATGTGGAATCACTTATGATGAAAGGGGAATTTCTGCCTAATTCCAGCCACTCAGCAGATGGGTTTGCTGCTGTTGATCCCAGATGAGGCTTAATACAAAATCTGTACTGAAACTTTTAACTGAGAAGAGTGTTCAGTATAACAGAAGTAAAGCTTCAGGAAAAAAAATTTCTGAGGTTGGCAAGAGGTGAGATGAGAAATTTGTGTTACTAGCCTCTTAGGTACTAGCACACAGCTGCAAAGCAGCCGCATCTATTTCACTAGAAATTTCCAGGGCTATTTAGCCTTCCAGGATAGATGCCCTCACCCTTCTCCACAGTCTGCAGGTTTTACCATTAATAATTCTGTCTTTATCTTTCACAGTTTCAAAAGCAATATCTGTAGGGGAGGAATAGCGATTCTTGCCCTTGGGCCTGTAGCACAGCTGCAGCTTGAGCAGTAGCCTGGGTCAGCCTCAACACGCAGAGGCTGCCCACTGTTGGCTTGTCTCCATGGCCTTGCTGCAGGCTCCGATACGCCTGTCGTGCATGACTCAGCTCAGGCTTCCCCAGACAACGCTACTGATTTAATGATCGCAGGCAATCTGTCGTCTGCACTGACCTTTTCCATTCTGTCCTGTCACGTTTCCTCGCAAAATACATGTATTACTGGGTTTGGTCCAGTTGTCAAAAATAGCATTCTCTTTCTTTGTAAATGAAGATTATTTCCTTTACTTCACTTGCAGCTCTGTTTGCATTTGAATATTTTACAGGATCAGATAGCAATGATATCTGCTTGCCTTTTGTTAATTTTCCTGAGTTATGAATGAGAAGTTGCTTTTGTCTGCTAAATACGATGATAAAGGGCATTAAAAGGTTCAGAAGAAAGTGTTGATGCACCTATTCTCCAACATAAATGTGTATTTTCCAGTCACTGACTATTTCATTGTCATTACTATGATGTAGAAGGAACACAATGGAATAAATTGAACACAGGGAGCCTTTGATAAGAAAATACGCATTTCAGAAACAACATTGACAGTTATATTTAATTTGGTAACATTTGTGAAAAACTTTTTTTAAATTACTTTTCTAGTTAGTATGTATTATTCCAAAATACATGCCTTTGATTTTAGAAATTGTCAGGAGAAATGAATAATTTTCCCACAATTGTTGAATGTCTTGCTTGACTTACATATTTGGTGCCAAATAAAAAAATCTGTTTATATAAAATTTATTCATGCTAAAACTTGAAAATGGTTATATGCTAGAGAAGTAGAAGACACAGTGATCTTTTTTATTGCAAGACACTTAAAAAACAAAAGTTCTATCTGACAGGTTTCAAGGTATACTCTTCTGTTTAATTTTCCATCAGTCTTCTCCTAATTCCCTGATCTTCTGCGAAATAAACAAAAGAACAAAGTAAGTGCTTTTGACCCTGGGTCAGCATTATTTTCTAGTTCATTTATCAATGTTTTTCAAATGAGATACCTTGGCTGGTCAGATGTATAACTGAATAGAATTAATTCTTTTTGGAAAATGTATCCTATTTATCCCAATATTTTTTGAGAGCTGCATTTGTGAAGGCACTCACATTTTCTGCATTCATGGACAATATGCCTGGAGCTGGGGCAAGAGGAGAAGAGCGGGGATAGTGACAGTCCATCATTTGGACACTGGCAGGGTGAAGAGGGGGAAGCTTCACCCTGTGTTGTTTCAAAGCTTATGTTGCAGTTACTGGATAAAATGGCTAGTGCATGTAAAGGCATGGTGTAACTTGGACCTAAATCTTCCATTTCCTTCATGACTATGCCAAACCCTTAGCAAGAAGGGTGTAGCCATGGTATTGAAAGGCAGGGACCTTGCTCAGCCAATTGGATCAGTGTTGATAAAGCATGCATACATTGCACAGCACTGACCTGTGGACTGAGCCACCTGCCAAAGAGATGTTGCTTTCTGATCAATATTTTCTTTCTGTCAGAATCAAGCATCACCCTGCTGATAGTATTATCTCTAAGTACTCTCTGTTCAGGGTGCTGTTTCCTTAGTCCCTAATGCTCTCCAAGCCCTGTACAAGGGAGAATAGGGCTGGTGGTTCCTCTATATGTTTGTACTTGAAAATATTGAATTTCACCAGTTGAGAAATATTTTTCCTTCTACCAGCTCTGATGTTTCCTGCCAAAAGAAAACTATTTGACTATTTTATGCCATTGTGAACATCAGATCCCTGGACTATGGGTGTGCAACAACAGTATACTGCAAAACAGTAAAAAAAAGCCTACTACAAAAAAGTTTTGAGCCTGTTAGAGCTGGAGCTCCCATGGCTGGGATGGAAAGTTCTCTGTCTCCCTGAGGTCAGCTGATCACAGCAGTTGAAAGCCAGAAAAAGTAGCAGTCAACTATGTTAGACTCTAATATTATGTGTTTTTTTTCTATTCGTATTAGGTTTTCAAATAAAAACAGAAAGCATGCTCTTCATCCCAGGAGTTTTCACTCTAATGGGTTGTTAATGAGCTATCAATTACTTATGCAAAAGAAAATACACATATACAAACACATTACTATTCCTTAGCTGAAGGTTGTCTGTGTTTAAATGTTGGGGGAATTACCTTCCTCACCTGGGTCACTGGCTCTCCGTATATCTTTGTCTGCATTCACTCCATTACACTGTCCAGCATGTAACACTTCAAGCAAGATTGTATATCTGAGGATCATGGACTCATGATCTAATCTTAGGCAACATTGGCAGTTCCCTGGGTAAATTGATATGTAGCACTTCTCTGCTATCAAGTAGTCCCAGTGTATTATCAATCCTCAAACCCTCTTGTGAAGCACGCTAGCTGTTAATCTTATTTCTAGAGACACCGTCTCCTTCTTGACTGTGGATTCTTGAATTACAATGGCTAAAAAGCATTTCTGTCCATTCACAAGAGGACCAGAAGCTAAACTTTCTTCCATCCAGCCTTTGTCATCCACACAGTGAGGACTGATCATTGTCATGAGCTTGACCTTGTAATGAAATCAGTGACCTTGAAGGTGGCATAGGCAATACAAATCCTCTTGTTCACCCCAAGTTTAGAAGCCGTTTGCCTGACTCCTTTGATCAGCTTCCTCATGAATGAGGAGCCCTCAGCAAGACCTGCCTGAATCACTTAAGTCGCTCCCTCCCATATGGCGCAGAGGAAGCATTTGTATGGCTCAGGAGTATCAGAAAACAGTTGCTAAGCTCAGTCCTGGGCTGTTATGGATCCTTTTCTTTCCTCAGTCTCCTCTCTCCTGCATATTCTACTCCCCGTTAACCCTGTAGTTGTACCCAGGGTATCCTCCATCCCGGGGACTAACAGCATCCTACCACCCATTGCCTTCCCTGCCCCATCTCCTTCACTGCCACCTGCCAGAGCTCCCCACACCCAGGCTGCTTGAGCACAGCAGCATGTAGAGGTGCTGGTAGTGGAAGTGAAAATCAAACAATGTAAAACAGTATCGAAAGTAATGTACAAATGTAAAGAAAGGTAAAAATGTAGAACTGTATAGAAAGGAGATTTTTTTATCTTAAAAATTCATTGGTTTTTTCCCATTTGTGTATGCATGCGTATTTGTGTGTGTGACCCAACCATGTCAAAGAAGCTTAACATGCTGGAATTAGCCAGGCTGCTAAGGGTTAAGGTATTTATGAACTTGTTAAGAGATGGGAACATTATGCACTGTTCACAATGTTTAATTTTAACTGCCACGCTAGAGAGAATATTTGATTACATTATCAGTTTATTCTCATTGTATGTTAGTTGTTGTACCTTTTTTTTTTTAACAGTGCTATTTCTGTGTTAGAAAAGATATTTCTCCTAATTGACTGGAAATGGAGGATTTTAATTAGCCAGGCTTTTCATGCAGAGGATTCTAGCTGCTTAAATCCTGGACCGTTATAGGGTTAAATGTCAGTCTGTAAGATTAATGACTTCACTGAAAACATTTTATCACAGATACAGAAAATAAATCCCCTTCCCAGAAAGCCACAAACAGTGTGTGCCATTAAGGAAGGGAACTGCACAAACCAATAAAACCTGATTGCTCCTGCACCAGCAAACACCAGCAGTATGACAAAAATCATTATAAGGATCAAAGTTGCTGAGCTCCTTGGCTAGTGCTGATGCTGTACGGCTGAAATACGAGGTGTGCTGCCTACCCAGGGTGACTTTCTCCATAGACTCTCAGAGACTGTGCCCTCAGCTGGGTTCCTCAGCACAGGAAAGGAAGGATATGTGCTTTCATGCTGGGTTTATGTGAGTGGGAATATCCATTGCTGCTGCAGGAAGAAAATAGGTGCTGGTTTTTATCCAGAGTTTAAAGCTCAGATTTGGATTCTCAGAGGCTACTGCTGGGATGGACACGATGTGGACTCTAAGCTTCAGAGCCGCAGCCAGACATGTATCAAATCTACAACAGCTCTGAATTAAGCCTTAGGTGTTCGGGTTTTTTTAAATTTCCAATTTCTCCTCTTTCCTTAAAAGTAAAAAAGCTTCCCACCACCCCACCTTTCTCTACATGTTTTCCCCTTCCTTATATGATTCAACACATAGCTGGGTGTAACTATAATAAGATGCAGCAAATGATGCACCTACTGACTGACAGTGGCATCCGCAGAACATGCAGGAGCAAAATGAAGAGAAATCTCTCTTGGAGCGCAAGCATTTAGCAGTGACGAGAATAGTGCACTGAATTTTGCACAAACGTTTGACTGCATGACTTTTAAGGCTTGCTTGCCCACAGGTAAGGAAATTAATTTGATGTTTAGATTAGGTTCGTGTCTGCACACTATAAGTATGGATTTACTGGCTTTTTGGCCAGAAATGAAATCAAAGATGCTCAAATCCACAATATTTAAAATGTTCACTTTTCCAGGACTCAATCCTTAAGGTTTTAATTATTAGACAGCCAAAACCTTGTTTTGATGAGGACAGAAAAATAACACTCTTCTACTCACAGAAAAATGTATCTTGGCTAGGTGGGTGACTCCTCTGAAACTGCTTCCTCGCTGTGAACTTCTTTTCCTGCTAAAGAAAAGAAGTATATAAAAAAAAAAGTCCTTCAGGGCAAGAATTACATCATCTTACAATAAATTTTTAATTTTTCAATGCAAGGTTGCTCTGTAATTTTGCAAAAGCAGCTCTCAGTAGTAGGATCCAGGCTGAGGGGCATAAATTCCTCATTCTCAAGGAAGGTCCTGTGCACCAATACCATGGACATATACAAAATACCCACCTAATTCAAAAATATTAGGCTGCAAAAACCAAGCACTGAAGAGACAATGTGACAGTTATTTGTACAACTTTAATTCAGTCCACTTACATGACTGTTGTGGCACAGTCTTACACAACCTTTCTCACTTGGTCTCCTGCACTGTGAGGTACATGGGAGAAGGTAAGGCACTCATTGAGCAGATGGCCAATATTTCATTTTATTTCCCTTTTTCTCCAGTTTGTAGCCCCAGACCTTGTCTATTTTTCAAACCAGTTCTGAATAAACTGGATTTCTTGGATTTGTCTATTTTCCCATGGCCTTTTCTTTAGCCTTATTTTTACTCCTGACTGCTTCAAACACTGGGGTTTGCTTGTACTTTCTTGGAGATACTGCGTCCTTTGGTGGATGGAGGATTGAGGCACTGAGAGATCAAAGCCAGGGTGGTGTGTGCCTGACTGAGACAGCTGGACCTGCTTTCCCTTGAGCAGCACGCACAAGAGCAGTTTAGCTGCTTAGAGCATGGTTCCCATGTATTTCAGCTGCAGGTATTATAATATCTACGATGAAGGAGAAAAGAAAAGGAAGATCCTATAGAAAAAGAGGAATGTCAGATTCTTGACAGTAGGCTTAAGTGACTGGACTTTGCAGCGATGAAGGAGAATAATGGAAAGATGATTCAAGAATAACTGGACTCCAACTGGTACTGCCGCATTATGGAGAGCCTGTAACAGAAGCTCTGCCAGGCATCAGCTGCCCATATGCACAGGGGAGTGCCAGGCTGGGCCATGACAGAGGAATTTAACCTGTCCCAGTGCCATGCACAGTTATTGCTTCCCAAAATCAAAAGCCATGTGAGAAGACTTGCCCCACCATGCAGCCCATGACAGCTGCCTCTTCCTGTCACAGCTGAAGGCTGTCATGTCTCACCAACAGGGGATCTGCACTGCAAGGGGTAAAGGAGCAGCATCGCCTTGTGCGGGGAGGGGTCCTGCTGGGACATCCTTGGATCCCAATTCCCCTGTACTCTTCCCTGAAGTAATGAGTTGTAAGAAGGAATTTTCTTTTCATAGAAAGTTACACAAAGGAACTACACAAGTTCTTTTGTTCTGCCTTTGCATCCCAAAATACACAACTTTCTTTCTGATACTGTATGATCTTCAGTTACCATACAAAAATAAATTATTTGCAGGAGAATGAGGTCAAGCTGAAAACTTATTTATCACCCAACCATTATGATGTGGTTGATGATCAAACAACCTGTGAAGCTGAGATAATTTTCTTCATCTTCAAGTAGCCACTGGAAAGCCTCATTACATGCCTGAAGTTGCATTGCTTAGCAACAACATTTCAGAAATTCAAGTTATCAGCATGATCGTTAATAAGACGGTAAGCTGCAAAAGAATCCCAAATAAACTAGTTCATTTGCATTTCAAAATAAATGAGAGTAAATGTCAGATTGTGTTCTGGAGTATATGAACTCTTCTTAGCATAGATATATTGCATTTACTCAAGCATTTGTACAATAGAGGCAAATCTGAAATGTTTCTAAAATTTTATAAATACAACATATCTGTGGGCTCCAGATATTTTACTACACTTCAACTGTTAACTTTAGCTAAAGAAGTCTGCTGTTAGCAAAACATGCTGTCAAAGTGTGGCACACACAAGAACTATTAGAAGTGTTATTTTCTATGGCAGGACACAAGTATGAATGAAGAAAAAGATATAATGTACAAGATTATGCAATGTACAAGATCCACTTGAAGGACCATTTGACTTATAAAACCACAGTTCCAGAACACTTTCTTAAACTTCAGAAATACTCAGAGAAGGAATTTTTTAAATGTCATTTGAAAAGCCTTCATGGCCTCTATGGAAAAATGTAGACACTTAAGAGTGGCATTATTCACAAATCCAGAGTAAGCCTGGGAGGTTTCTGTAGCCCTGGATTTCTGGTGAAGTCTACAGAAAACAGAGCCATGGGAGTTCTCAATGGAAGTGAAGTGAATGATAGCCCAAGCCTATTGGTGACATTTCACCTTTCTCACCTGATCATAGTATTGAGCTGACCAGCAACCAAGAACAAAAGTACCTATCAGTGACTATGAAGTAGTTGTTTTGAACTTGTCCTCATTTTGTCTCCAGAGAATTAATCTTAACGTTTTCTTCATTCATTCACTCACGGGAATAGTGTGTGGGGGAGAAACCCCACTTATTCCCATTCCTCTGGAGACAACCCTCACTTACTTGGATGGTCGAGAAAAGACATTGTCTTACTTACCTACTTGTAGCTAGCAGGCTTCTTCTCTATCCAGCCCGTATATGGATATTCAGGCACTTCCAAAGGATGCCACATCCCATCAGTGTAAAACCTTCTCTTTGGCTGCAGAGGAAACCTCCTAGCCATCTTTGAGTCATTGCTTCAAAATGCACGCACTGAACTAGAGGAGATCAATTTTTTGTCTAAGACCACCACTGGGACAAACAGTCACAGTAGTGAAAGCTCTGAGAGCAGGATGCATAGGAATGACCTTAGAAGAGCAATAAGGGTTCAAGAGGAGGTAGGCAGACAGGAATGGTATCCAGGGGGAAGGTAACCCATGAACCTCACCCAGACTACCACATCAGGATCTTTCACAGTATCTTTTTCCATAGATTCTTTTGCTTTGTGTAGGACCCAGGATAGACAGTATTCACATGATCAACAGTTGAAACTCTTAGTGTTATTTAGTAAACTCTAATCTTTATTCATATTAGGCATGAATTACTAGTTTATTCATTTTGGTTAATCTCAATGATTTTGCAAGCTATCTTTCCAGAGTATTTGTGATGTGCAGAGAAAAAGAACTGGATAGTGAGATTTTACTGTTGGGAGACTGAGGCATGGACATATTAATTGGGATGCCTTGTTTCAGAGATCTAAGAGGTGACTTCTCGGAGCTCTCAGTTCTTTTGTGTTCAGAGCATGGCTCATCTCTGTTATGTCAGCAGCCATGAATTCTCAGCACTTCCCCAGTCAAGTGCCAGGATCTCAAGCTTAGCAGTTGGGGATTATCTGTGAAAAGTTTGCCTTCAGAGTCTTGCCTTTACTTAATTGGATGTGTCAGATAAGCTTAGCAAAAGACAAGGCTACTGACCCTCTCTAGACCACAGGTCTCCTTGCACATCCTGATGGAGAGATCTTATTCCTTTAGCAGTGCTAAGATCTGTACTTGTACAGCCTGTATTTTTACAATTGCACCTAGGATGAGTTAGCTATGTCCTTCTCCACTTCCTCCCAAGAAAAGAATAAAACCTATCCTTCAGGCTTTCTTTTAGTATTAGTTGTCATCAAATAAAGACGAATTCCAAGCCAAGTTTTCTCTAGTCTAGAGGTCATTCAGTGGGAGACCTCTTTTCCCTGGAAGAGAAGAGCATGAATCCAAATGACAGGCAAACATATCTGAGGGAGAAAAAGAGAGCGCGGCCTTGGAAAAGAGACAGAGGTGAGGTTGTTTGGATACTTCAAGAATATGAAGATGCATAGCTTAGAGACTATGCTTCTTTCAAAGGCTGTTATCAATACATTATTTTTTAAAGTACAGAATTATTGGTTTGCAGTAGTATTCAGGTGTTTTCCAACCTAAAGCCCTAGCCTAAGGTCATTTCATCCTGCAAGCAGACATGATTAATTTTATACTTTCTAAGGAAAACAATAAATGCATGTGAAGCGGTATTCCCATTTATTTCAAAGCCTAATGTTGGATATAGTTTGGAAAATGCTATAATTTTGAATACTGTGAAATCTCTTACATTTTGACACCCACACACAACTCTTCTAGCCTACAAAATAAAGTAAGAATGGAAAATAACTCATTCTAAACTTCAGTCATGTTTAATGCTGAAAATAAAACATGTAGACAACCTTATAATTCTTATAAATAATGATTCTATGGTCCAGAGCAATAAATTTGAAAACTGTGGTTTATGATAATGTAGTCTACAGTGACAGTAGGAAAATAGGTCATCATTTTGAAAAGGAAAGAAGCTATCTGTCATATTGAACATACTAACAGAAAGTTTGAAATAATTTCTGAGACAGATAGACCAAGATTTTGTTCTTCTGACCCCTGTGTCCCCAAACACAACATGTGAATGAAGAGCTTGTGGTGTCCACCATGCAGGCAGGGTTACTAGATGTCCATCTCAAGGCATGTCATATTTGGTGTTAAGAATCTATCTATCTATATGTCCGTATCACAGAACATTGATCTGGATGCCATTAACCAAACCACAGGAGTTTTATTGAAGGAAAACAAAAAGAGGAAAAAAAAAGAAACAAAAGAAATATGTTCAAAGAGCAGAAGTGACTGTTGTTAACTGTGTGAAAGGAACTGCAAGTTCCTGCAAGGTACAATCTACCACAGAGCAGTGATTCGTGTTTTATCTCTATGCAGTTAAACACAGTTACCCCAGTAGGTCTAATTTTCCAGTTTTTCAGGCAAATAACTAACGTTTTGATGGCTGGACTTCAACAAAAACCTGTGGATTACAGAGAAAAGTATTTTCAACCTGTACCTCTCCATTAGCACTAGATGAAGATGGTCAAGTCTCTGGCAGAATTTGTTTTACACTTGTCTACAAGTTTCAGTGATATTTTTATCTTTGCAGGTGTAGGGTATGGGGAAAAGCTCAGTTCCACACAACTAGGGCAGGATGCTGAGCTTGTGCTTTAATAAATATCTGACACAAATCCTTTTCCAGGATCTGACACAATGCCTTTTCCAGGTAAAGTTTTCTTCATTTAATTTGCTTTCCAAATTTTCATTGTCTGATTCATTGTAGTCTGATGTTTTACTTTTCTTGCGGTAATTGATTTATATGTCTTATCCACTTTATCATTAAGTTACAAAAGACGGATTCACCAAATCTAATTTTATTATGCTTTTATTTTATTTTTTGCACTTCCACACTCTCTAAAGTAGCTACTTTTCAGCAGATAAAAACTTCCTCAGACTTTTCCTTGACCTCAGTCTTGTTTATCTTTACCCAGCATTCCTGAAAGTGCCCTGCTTATTCAGTATCTCAAGAATAGTCTGATAACTGCATAAACTCACAGTAATTGGCCTTCAACAGCCAATTTAAGAAGTTAGGTGAAAGTCTTTTGTTTCAACACTAATTTTGAAATAAAAAGGTTAATGGCAAAGTCAACTAGGAGCCATTTGTTGCAAAAGTAAGTAAACTGAGTTGTCTTTAGTTGACAAATAGATGCCTACAAAAGGTCCAATAATAAATTTGGATCATAAAAATTGTACTTGAAACATTGAAAAGGACACTTCTGACCAGAAAAGAAGGACCTCTGCTCACCAGCAGTGGATATCTAAAGGCTAGTTATCTCAGTCAATTCTTGATGCTTATCTTGTATACAGCCTTGAGCAAAGAGCGCTTCCAGAGGGGGCTTTTCACTGCCCTGGTCTCAGACATTTCTTTGTTCTGTTGCAACAGTGCCTGTGTTCCTCCTTGAAACGAAATCACTGACATCTGTTCCATCATTCTATTAGCTCCTTCTGTAAAAGATTTATATTAGGAGCCCGAAGATATTCTTGCAAAGCTCACCTGGCAGGAATTTCCAGTGAAAAACTTTATAGAGGTAATATTGCTGAAAAGAGAGGCCCATCACACAGTGAGATTGTGCTATACCTGAGTCATGGTCTTGGTTATCCCTGAGGGTACTGGTGGATGAAAGGCTGGACATGACCTGGCAATGTGCACTCACATTTCCTCCAACAAGGAAAGCAGGCAGGTTCACTGGTCTTTTATAATGGGAAAACCCAAAGGAGGAAGGAGCTGGAGGAAAGAAATCATTGAGAGAAAACCTGTCAGTGACTTTTATATTCTCTCAGTCTAGCAGTGGGAAGGAAACAGGACTGAAATAAGTCTGGGAATTTCCTAACCCCAGGCAGTAACAGCAGCCTACTTGCCTTTATGGTTTTATAGATATATATAGTATTTTTCACAGTTGCACTGTGAACATTCTGAGCAGAATCGACTCCAGCTTTTATTACTTCAGATTTACTTTGGTCTATTTAAAAGTTAGGTTATAGAAATTTCTTTTGGTACAATATACAGTAGTACCTGGATGCCACAGCAGTATCTTAAAAATAAGTATTTACTGCTTTACAACAACATCATCTCAGTTAGATTTGCAATGAGTATACTTATGTAAGGAACTGGGCAGCTGAGCCAGATATAAAAATCTGACTGGGTTTGGAGGAAGTTGCTATCAATGCCAAAAGAGCTTAACAGAGAATTACCTCACATTTTCTTTAAAAACTATACTAGGCTAATCTATGGCTGACCTGAACATGACTGCTAAAGAGTGCAAGCTGCTAATATTTTTCATTTTGACTGTTTTCTTGTGGCTATCTTGTGGTCTGACTAATAGGACCCCAAGGGATTTTGGTGTTACTGCATGGATTTCTCACACACTCTATGGTATAGGTTTGATTTTTTCCAGAGTGCAGATGGCTTTAGTTGTTAATCTCTGTAAATTTCACTGACCTCTCGTACATACACAGTTGTCTCCTTAAGAGTTGGTTAAATTTGCCTCCTCTGACTTCCTCTTGCAGCAATTGAAAGATGTTTTAGGCCATTCAGGAAACTGACTTTTAGAAGTGGGCGAAGTCCCAAGAAAATAAGAATCTCTTCCTTGTTTCCCTGTGTTTTTCCCAGGGAAGGCAGTTTTCTGACCAGTGAGAAAATAAAGGGTGTGGAGGGATGGGGTGGAGGGCACAAAACTACTTCAGAAAATGTCATTTAATGTTCTAGTTCCCAATTCAGCAGTAGGTATCTTCTTGTTTTGCACCTTATTCTGTTTCTGTCTCAAATAAACTACACTTTTTCTTATCTTCGAGTCATCACTCCATATTATTGAAGACTAAAATTCACTGTTTCTGTATCATTTCTAGACAGATTTTGGGGGTGGTGGTTGGGAGTGGGGGGGCATGCTGCCTTTTCTCTTGAGAAGACATTTTAAGCCATTTGCTAGACAGTTATTATTCGGGTAGCTCCTCAGGAGCAATGCCTATCCTTCCATACTCCTTAGGCATAGATAATTCTTTTATTTCACATGGGAGACTCTTGAGCTCCATCTTCTGGAAAATCTGTGACAAACATTCTTTTCCGAACTGGTTCCCGTGAAAGCTCAGCGAGTTTGGGGCAGTGGACAGCATAACCTGGCAGAGCACGGCAGGGCAGATATGCCCAGGCTGCCACCCAAGGCAAACATCCACTTTGCACTCCGTTTTTCCACGTTCTCGAAGGAGAATCAAAGCTTCAGCAACGCATTTGGAAAATACAGGTACAGCTTCAGGGCAGGTACCACCCAACAGATCGCTTGGGCAAAAAGCCCTTGTGATTATTTTGATATTAACAATTGTGTCATAGCTGGGTGGAAATAACCTTGCAGACCCATTGCTCTCCGTTTGAACACTGGCATGAACAAGCTTCCCCAAGCCAAATGTGAGACTGCATAAATACCTTTAATTGCATTTTTCAGCCTGTTGAATGTTTTCTGTGTTTTGGCTCCGTTGAGGTGCAGGTGATTTAAACATGCCTGGCCAGCACTGACAGGTTGTTTCTCTTTGTTACAGGAGAGGCTGAATCAACACTTCCCATTATGCTCTTACCTTGATCTCCCTTACTCAGCAACCCGACTTTTTGTGCTGATTTCAAAGCCACACCATCAATTTTAAGAATTTTCTTTTGTTTCTTCTGGACCACTTCTCCCAGACTAGAGTAAATGCAGCCTCCCTCCAACTCTGCCCTGAAATACTGCACAGATGAGCAATCCAGACTGAAATACTGGCACTGGATTTGCCACAGCCTACTGCCTCAGGGACCACTGCACCATCAACCCCGAGCCAGAGGGAAGGAGGGGGGAAATGGTCTTTAGTGAATTCTGAGGGTGCTTTAGTGCCAGCTGGTTGCTAGAATTGTTTTTGTTGATTCTGTCCCAGGGAGGAACGTTGGAGCAGGACTGTCCTCCTCAGGCGTGCAAGGTCCAGCACATGCCGAGGTATAGAATCATCCCCCACGGATTCCTAGGCATTTGAGCACTTTTTCTCCATGGCACTGAGTATTTAGATGTCCCTTGCCCCATGTGCACTCCATAGGACCACAGCTGAAGTACTGCATGGGAGCACAGAAGAAGCAGTGCGGGCAGTGCTGGGCCTGATAGGGAGTGAGAAGGACCAGGAGATTTGTAGAAAACTTTTTGTGGTCTTCAGCAAGACACTCAGTGCTCCCCTTGGGGCATGCTTGGAGAAACACATTTTCATTACTATAAGGGTGCCCAGAAGTACTAAAAAACCTGAAACAGGCACATCAGAAAGAGTTGGCTACTGCCCAGAAGCACAGGAAGAAAGTCGGATACAAAATGAGCATCTCTAAGTGGAGAAATGTTGCATCCTTACTAGGATAAACAGGGTTGTTTAAGGCCATTGATAGAAAGGGAAATTTTTATTTTAAATACTTGGTTTTCATAGGGGCTGGGAATCAGGAGGGAAATGTAATGCCAGTAAAAGAAATATGGATCAAAAATTCCACTGAATCCGGGGCAGATTTAAGTTACTGTGGATGTCATGTAATCCAATCTCCTGTTCAAACCAGAGTCAACTTCAAAGTTATATAGGGGTCTCAAGGTTGCTTGGGACCTTGTCCAGTGAAGTGTAGGAAATCTTCAGGGTTAGAGAGACTGCACCCTGCCTGGTCCCTGGTTCCAACATGTAGTGCACTCACTGAGACTCAACTGAAACTTCTGTTTTCTGATTTTTCCTATATGTGGGTGGAGAGTCCCTTGCTGTGGCTTGTGATTGTTGTCTCTGATCCTATCTATACCTCTCTGAGAAGTCTGTCTATGTCTTCTCCATGGCACGCTAGTATCTTGTAACCTCTTTTCAGAAAGCACCACTTATTCAGAGGAAAGAAGTGGAGAAGTCACAGCAGGTAGGATAAAAACTGTACCGTCATCTTGAAATGTTTTGTTTTCTTTGTGTAATTATGAAAAAAAAAAAAAAAAAGAAGGGGGGGAACAAAAATGAAACAAAGCAGTGCTTTCACTGCCTGAATATAAACAACAGTAAAAATTAAGTTTATTGTCAGCCTCAGATTAATTCAGTGCTTCTGCTTTCAACAACACCATTACAATATTATTGTGAAGATAACTCTATTTCCACTCACCATCCTGGGGGGACTAAAGCTCTTCTGGTACAGGGTGCTAACACTTGATCTGACACTAGAAAATCCTCTTGCATCACCATGACTTGAACCCTTCATGAACACACATGACTCTGGATCCCTTTCCCCACCCATGACGTGGGGAGGCCCAGTTCTAGTTCCATCTCCATCTGAGGAACCATTCTGACGTCTTGAAGGATGGGGAAAGGGAACTCCAGGCGTTTCTTCAGGGGTTTCTTCTGGCCCTGAGGCTGGAGGGGAGAGGTGCCCTCCCCTCCCCCCACGCATGTGGTCCCATGGCAGGCACAGAGACAGCACACCAGGCGTGGAAAGGAGGCAAGAGACCGTTTATTGTTGGGGATGCTACATTTATAGGGTTTAGGAGGATTCACAGAGTAACCAATTAGGAGTCTCAAGGGGCTTACAGGAACACCCAATCACAGGAAGGGGTTAACAAGGTCCAATAAGAAACACCTCAGGACACCTTCCCAGGACATTCCTGAGATAACACTACCGTGGGGGGTGTTGGGAAGAAGCAGCATGTGTTTGCAAAGAGACCACCAAAAGCCATTTTAAGACATGTTTAAACAACAGCTTTCCTAAATAATGCAGGTTTAGTGCTACGCATGACTTCCAGGAAGAAGGTCACACATGACTTCCAGGGTTCCACTGGGTCCCCCTTGTTAGAATGCATATAATTTAGAATAGATGCCCACTGTATTTACATTAGGTGTGTTATTCTGATTTTATGTGATCAAGCTGTCTTATGACAAGTAGTTGCAGAAACAGAAGAGAAATATCTGGAGTTATGTCTGAAAGTTAAAATGAAGGGAGGGTTTTTTGAAAATAGTTCATTGACTGCATGGATACAAAAATCCTGTACTCAAAAAGTGCTGGATATGCCTGCAAAAGATTTAACCCATTTGGACAAATAATCTGTGCATTGCAAACATTACAAGATTTTTCTCTCACAGAAGGGAAGGAAAAGAGAAAAGGGAAGTGGGTCTTTGCAAAAGTACCGTCATACTTAGTGGTTACTGACAAGAAGCTATTGAAAGTTCTAGGCCCTAACAAGACAGAGAAAATCAAGTTCATCTGAGAAGTGAGACACAAAACACATTCCCTCTTTTCAATTAACAAAATGCAAGATTAAATTTTCCTTCCTCCCAACTTTTGGCAACATTACCTCAAATTAGGAGCAGTTAATCTACTCAAGTTCTGCACAAGTTCTTCTTGGTCCCCCAAGGCATTCCTCTAATGCTCCCCTAGCCACAGGACAAGCTGCAAGTGCAGGATGCCTGGGCAGGGGAGTGCAACGTGGTGCTGGAGAAGAAGGGTATCCTTTCTAGACATGCTAGAACTATGAGTCTCGTGTCCTGCTTCACTTTGTTTTGTCTTTTGGACTCTTAGTATTGGCTAAGTATACATGTGTAATCACAGCATATGTACCTGAAAGCACAGCCACACCATAAATGTTATTAACAAAATGTTCTTATTTTCCCAGTGCCCCCAGGATGACGGGATAAGTCCTGGACAAAACATTTTTTAAAGGAAGGGATGTGAGTCCTCTCCCCTCTCTGTAAGGTACCCAGCAGAGGGTGCAGTCCTTTGCCCTACATGCAGCTGCACAGCAAGATTATGTAAGAAGGACATGGTCCTGCTGGAGCAGGTCTAGAGGAGGGACATGAAGTTATTCAGAGGGCTGGAGCACGTCTACTATGAAGACAGGCTGGGAGGGTTGGGGTTGTTTAGCCTGGAGAGGAGGTTCCAGGGTGACCTTACAGTAGCCTTCCAGTACCTAAAGGGGGCTTATAAGAGAGATGGAAAGGGACTTTTTACAAGGGCATGTAGTGACAGGACAAGGGGAGCAGTCTTAAACTGAAAGAGCGTAGATCTAGATTAGATATTAGAAAGAAATGTGAGGGTGGTGAGACACTGACACAAGTTGCCCAGAGAAGTTGTGGATGCCCCATCCCTAGAAGTGTGCAAGGATGGGGCTTTGAGTAATCTGCTTTAGTGGAAGGTGTCTGTCCCCAACCCAGGGGTGTTGGAAGTGGATGATCTTTAAAAGTACCTTCCAACCCAAACCATTCTGTGATTTCATGATTAGATTCCTTTATTAAAATAATAGCGGTCTCCCAAATAAAGCAGAAGTTTTCTTTTTCCTTCTAAAAGGTACACTGTTGCTCAAGAACTCAGGGAATGCTGACTGATTAGAGATGTCTGGGAGTAGTGCTGAGAAGGGCTGTGGCCCTGGGGTGAGGAGGAATGGCTGCAGAGGAAGCCAGCTCTGGTAGAAGCAGTGGGGCCAGGGGCTGGCAAATTTGGGAAGATGGAGATTGTCTTCTGTGGCCTGCCCTGAAGGAATCATGGCTCCCATGTTCCTCTGTGGTAGTGGGACTGCCTCAGGCAGAGGGCAGGCTGGGAAAGGCCTGCTCACAGCTCCTCTGAAGCATTGCCTGTCTCCTACAGTAGCTCTGGGATTCTGTAATGAAGACCAGGGGAATTTTCACCACTCTGTGTTGTCTTTCCCAAGCCATCCGCAGTCTACAAGGTAATTTGGGCCCTGCCTGCTCTCCCTGCACAGAAGGCAAGATGAAAGCAATAGCCAAGAGTGCTGCCAGCATCATCCTTCTCACCAGTTTTCTCTCTCCTGCTACAAAGTGGTGCCTGCTGAGGGTCCAGGCATCCCTACCCAAGGCTTTCCTACCCAGGGCTTCCCTCCTCACCACACTTCACACAGTGTTTCAGATGTGTCAGGAGGAAATGTGCTATTTGTTGTAGTAAAGTAGCCAGGATTACAGATTTTTGTAGCCTTTGAGGTGGTTTTAATTAAATTCCATTACTTTCTCACAGCAGAGGCAGGATTGCTTCCCTTGCGGACACAGAGGTTTTCTGCCTGTGTGACCTTGAACACTTCTAAAAGCAAGCATTTTGGCAAGGAAAAGGTGAAGAACACATTTTCTTTTCCCCACAGCAAAAATCCACCAGTGTTTGCTTTTCCAGAAGCAAATATATCCCAAATAAGAGAGGATTTTAAAACTTAAAAAGTTGGAAATGAAGGCTTCTTGCCTTTTCAGTCCTAGTGTACAGGAATATTCCCTGGCAGTGATGAATAAAGTCCACATGAGGTTTCAGCCAGCAGCTTCAGTAAAATTTCTTCACCCAGATCTTAGGTGATGGAAACCACTCCTGCTTAACCCTGAGTCAGAAGTCTGGAGGGTCAGGAACAATAAAAAAAAATTATTATTTTTATAAGGAAGACCACAAATATATATTGCTCTCTCTCCCCATCTGATTTTTTTTTTTGAGAATAAATTTAAGAAAAAAGTGAAAAAACTGCAATGTAAATGAAACCTCCTTTATGCATTGTTTGTGGCTTTGCTGTCCTGGGAGTGCCTTGGAAATTACCCTGCAGTGGTGATCCCATCTCCTAACGTGTGTTTATTTCAGCAATTACGCTAAGTATGTACAAGTTTTCTTCCTAGCTTTGGAGTGCTGTTGCTCAAAGGCCATATCTCTTTTGTCTACTCATCCCTTTCAATCTCTATCTTTGCTTGCGTTACCTATATAGTTTTTCTCTTTTCTGCTTTGCTAGTTTTTGCATTAAATTAAAGTAGCGTGCATGCTTTCTATTACATATATCATTTCAAACAGAAATTTTCAATCAGTTTTGTATATCCTAAGTACACTTGAAAAGAAGCGTCTTGCTTGAAATCCCATTTTTTATGACATTCAGAAGCAACATCAGCAGTCAGCTACAATCCTTTTAATTACTTTTTCTTTGATTAAGACAAATTTATTTCCCAGAGTAATGTGTTTGCACAAAAATACAAAATGCAGAAAAATCCTAAATCAACAAAATGACACTAGTTTTGAAAATTACCCTGACTGCAAATATTTATCACTTGAACATCTGTCAGAGCTGTAAGTCCTAGAAACATTTATACTAAGTTTTTTGTTAATGCAGGTGGAAGAAATGGTGAGAAAGGGAGCTTAGAGGCAAAATTATACAGCATAAGAAATACAATCTAATTGTCTAAGGTACACAGATATTAATTTCGTCTCCTGCTCTTTCCTAAATAATGCTCAAGGCTTCCTCTTGCTGTTTTTTTCAAGCTTTCTTCCTCTGCTACCTCAGTTCAAGAGGTTCAAGTGGAAAGAGATGCTAATAAATTTCTGAACATAATTTCAAATAGAGATAAAATGGAATTTTTTTTCCAGTGGAGCCCAGATAGCAGACAAACTCAATATTACTTTTTCTATGAAAAATTCCAGATCTTATCAAAATACAAGAAGGCGTGTGCACACCTGGGAAACAGTTGTTGAAGGAGCCAGTCTGTATCCACTCATTCCAAATGATCCACCTGTTATCCAGCTGACACCCTTCTCTTGTAGTGCAAACTTTAATTTCAGTCCGTATGGTGAAAATTACAAATCACTAAAGAGCTTTCAGCTCATGTTGGGAATGCGATGTGCTCTCAACAAACATCTTGAAAAGAAGGCATTAACTGAATGGTTAGTCACTGAGGATAGGATTGTCCTAATGGAATAAAATACTCAAAAGGCCTTCAGGATGTTGCCATCTCTGCAAGCTACATCTTGAGATGCTCTTCTGGCCCTTGAGGGCCAGAGCATGTCAGCACCACATGCCAAGTCTTTCAAGACAAATGTTTAATAGGCTTAAGGAGACATCTAGATTTGCTGTAATAAGAACCTAAGGATGGCCCTGCTGGGTCAAACCCAAGATCAGCCAGCATGTTGCCTCTGGCAATGGCCTGCAGGAGATGACTAGGGAAGAGCGTAAGTCCTGGGTGACAGTATATGGTACTCTTCCAGCCTCTGCTTGTGTTCACCCAAGTTAGAGGTGTTTTCTTTGCATTTGACAGATCTCAACAGATTTTTCTTCTGTAATATTCCTTCTTTAGACTCGTAGTTTGGCTTTTTTTGTGCTCTCCCTATCCTATCTACTCTGGTGACAGGTTTGTAATGCACTACCTGGTCTGCCTGCGTCAGTATGAGTATTTCTGAGAGGGTACAGAGACAAAATAGACTGCTCCTGTGGAACAACTTCTGAATAGCCACCTGAAGGATGATTCTGAGCATTGTGTAGCAAGTAGGCAGATTGGTGTGGCAAAATCACGAACACCTAGATGCAATGCACTAGAAAAGATATCCTAAGAATAACTTACATTTTTGATCAGAAGTTGAAGGCGTGTTTTAAATTTCACAACAACCTTAGGTCAGGTAAGGAAGACCAAGAATGGCCAAGTTGAGGCACAGCAAGGTCAACAGAATTGCCTTTTTCTGTGTGACTCAGAGGCAAAATGGGACTAGGAAACTGCTGTACTCTAACCACAGTACACATGCCCAGCTAGGGTATAAGGCATGACTATAAAAACAAAGGTCATCTTCTTTGGTATCTGAGTACCAATAGTTTTTTTTTTTATGAAAGTATGCTTTTGAAAGCTGAAAGCCACTTTTGACTAGGAAGAGTATTTCCAGTATGAAGAAGGAGCACATGGCCAGTTTTCACAGCTTCGTTTTTCTGTAGGAAGAGTAGTCAAGAATTTCTAACACTGTGTTTGCAATAGGGTACACCAAGACAACAATCTTCATCTTCCGTTTTACCCACAGCAGCTCTTTGATTTTATCAGTGTTGATTTATAATGTTAGAAATTCTAGTGCTAAAACCAGGAATATCAGACATTACCCAAGATTCCTTACAGACCCATCATATTCTCCATGGCTTTGAAATCTGCTGCACTTAGGTAATCATTTATTTTTTCCCCTATATTTTACTATTGCAACTCATCATTGACCAAAACTGTTCAGGTGATCTTGGCTGAGAACTAAATCATAGGACCTGTTGTAGAGGGATCCAAAGCTGGCAGCTCCTTGGAGAAAGAAACTTGCCCAAAGCACTCTGATGCTTGTGGTTGCAGGTTTGCTGTTGGTCTGGGCAGCATAAAGATACTGTGCTAAGGACAGCCAAGACTCTACACAAATTTTTCAAAAACGGTCAGGAATGTTGACTGTCCCGAAAGACCTGAGTTTCTGGAAGAAGGTGCTCAGCTCTTCTCAAAAAAAAATTATATTTGTTTCAGGCTGGGTCCCTGAGAGCAGTAGTGGGTCTTGACAGCTCATTTTTGCAAGTGAGGGTTTTTTTGGATGCCAGCTCAGGATTATGCAGAACATAAAAAATAGTATCACACTCTAGACATGGAAAAACCTTGCCTTTTAGGGTTTTTTCCCACTTTATTTATTTGTGGTGGTGGAGTGGGGGTGGGGTGTATTAGATCTGCAGCTTCTCTAGGCCTGCAAATTTTCATTCTTTTGTAATTTAAATTTTTGTCTTATCTCTAAACTTAACACCTTGCTATACCCATCCCCACTCACAATTGTTTGTTGATAAAAAAAATGTGTTACTGAGCAATTTGCTTTGAACCTGCTCCTTCTTTTTTTCCTTTTAAGTATCACTAACTTTCATTTTTTGCATGTGTGCAGATTCTGCAGCGCAGGATGTCCTCCTGTTGCCCTTCTTTCTGATGTTAAAAACTTGCTCCATCCTTTTGCAAGTGACTTTCTTCTATCAGCCTGCAAACAACAAAAGAGGCTTTAAGGATAAAAGGAAGAGGAAGTTAGATTCACTTTTTAATAGTCTGGGGACTGGACACTATCCCCTGTAACAGTGGAGCTTGACTGCAAAAACCTAGAAATGATTGAATTAAACTCACACATGTAATATCTTGTTCCCACAGGACAGCCCCAGGTGAAATTTAATCACCGGTCTTTTGCTAAAAAGATATATTAAAAAAAACCCCAAACATGATCTGCAATCAATATGATATTATTCTTTCCTTTTCTTGCTTTCCACTTTGTTGCTTTCAGTCTGACAATACCATAACCTTCAGAGTCACCTCTGCAGAGATCCTGCTCCCTCTGGAGCAGCAGTGGATGCTCTGCAGACATTTGCTTCTTCTCTGAGGTCAGATAACAAAAGTTTCATATCCGAACATTTGTATCTTCTGGTTTATGCTTTTTCTGGATGGTTTGTGTTTTTTTCTGGAATCTGCAGAGTTTTGTGCCTTAAAAATGGTACAGATTTAATCCAAAGAATTTAATTTTCTCCATATACTATGACTCAATTGATTTTCAACAGCCTTTCTAGAATTTCCTCTTTTCAGAGAGGTGCTGGTGCCCCCTGTGTTCACATTAACTGCTTCAACATTAGCACTTTATATGCAGATCTGTTTCCTTAGACAGCTGGAGTTTTGCTTAACATATGATGTATTCTAACATACCAAAGCAATTATTCAAAGCAATTTTTTAAAAAGAAGCCCAATTGCACAACAATTTATGCTTTGACTCTTCAGACATAATCTTCTTACACTGATAATCAACTCTATTAATGAGAATATGTTACCACACTCTTTAGAAATATTACAAATTCTGAGTCAATAAAAGTAGAGCCTTTTTTCATGTGGAGAACTAGGCTAGGCCACTGAAAATAAATATATATTTTTGAAAAGTATTGTTCTAAATACATTAAAGCAGCAGTATTTTTTCAAAGTTGAAGGTGAAAGATGATATGATCATCATGCAGTATTAGCTTCCTGCATAAAAATAAACTGTATACTACAGATCAGAGAGATCAGATGACATTTAATTGATTCTCAATTCAATAGGTGTAAAGAACAAGATAAGCTGACATGATGCCCTGGAGAATAAGATTGTGAACAATTTAAGGTCAGAATAATGTTATGATCGGTCGCTTGAGGGCCTGTTGTCTGGTAATATGTTCTGGCCATGGAGATTTGAGTTACCTGAGCCATCTCTTTTACAACCATAATAAAAATGAATAAGAGTAGGTTATGTCTCCCATTCACTGATTTAATGTCAAAGCTGATGGTATCTGGTGGTGGACGTCTTCCTGTAAAAGTCCTGATGACCTATATTTTCTAGTAGTTAGTTGCTTGCAAAACAGTAATTGAAGGCAGAATTGATTCTTTCACATCAGTCAGCAGAATGCTAAGGATTTGAAGAGATGATGTTCTCCTCAGGTCAAAGCAAGAGCTGATTCTTCAGGACAGGGTAATGCTGGGGCTACGCACACAGGTTTTCCAAATATGCTCATTCTTTTCTTCTGCATACTTTGTCCAAGCAGAATTTGGGCACTTGCACCATCTGCATAGTTTTTCTGGGCCAGTGACCTCCTTCCTAGAGCTATTGCATAGCAATTCAAGCCAGATACTGTGCCTAGGTGATAGAAACAGGTATGATGCTTCCATGAAACATCACAAACATTTGCTGTGCCTGTGTCTGCAGGCTGCATTAAGCCTTGGGCTTGCAGCCAGGGTTGCATTTCTGGGTCATGCAGAAACCATGTCCACAAAGCGACAGGTGACAGCACTGATACCTCCTGGGAACACACGGATGATTACTTCCCTAGGTACATGGTGTGCTTTGAGAGATACCAGGTAGAAAGGTGGCAGACAGAGGCCATCAAACAGCTGATGTTGCCCTGGTAATACCGTGGATGTAGCATGAGGAAATGGGACTCCAGCTCAAAAACATGACAAGTCCTTTTTATGTTTCTCCAACAAAAATATATATGGTACCCTTAAAGGTATTAATACCAAAGGAAATTCTTAAGACGGTGAAAAATGCAAACAACTATCAAGTTTCGTTACAAGCAGACCCATTTCTATTCATTGTACCAAGGTTTGGGATCAGATGTTCAACATCTTTAAGTGTCCAGAGATGCAGGAAGTTGTTGTTGAAAGCAATAGGAACCAACACCAAGTGATTCAAAATTGTGATTAGAATGGGCACAGTTACATTGGCAAGCTCCTTAAAAACCAGACGAAGATTGATAAGCCTGGCCCTCATACCTGAAACAACACCACAGTGAGCAAGCAGCTGGTGTTGTGATGGCTCAGATGGACTTTGACAGAGTGTTTGAAGTGGGAGAACTTTATCTAAACAGCATTTACACCTTCCCAAGAACTGTTTCAGCTGCACACTGCACGGGGGAAATCTCCTGGAATCACCAAAACATGGAGTTGTACTACATTTCCAGGGCTTTATAAGATGCTCTAACAAAATCAACACATAATATCATATAAAGAAAGGCCTGTGATAAATCAATACCTTAAAACAGCCTGTCTGGTGTTTGGGAGCTTTGCACATTTTGAAACACAGCACATCCTCAGATCTGGCTATTTGCCTCAAACACTTGGGGAGGATCTGTGCCGAGCCTGTTTTGTGCCCTCCATTAGGAGATGCTTGGCTTTTTCAGCTGGGGGGTCAAAACCCTACCTGCCAAACGCTGCCAGAGGGCAGCCAGAGAGCACAGCTCCAGGGTTGTGCTCTGGTGGTGTGGCAGATGAGCCATGGTGAGGAGCTGGTGAGGAGGGGTCGCAGGTAAAGGGCTGGGCGCTCCTGCTGCTCCTGGGGGGGGGGTGTCTGTGCTGGAAAGAGGGCTGAGGAAGGCAGAGGGGTGATGAGTGTGGTGGAGTTGAGCAGCCCTGGTCTGCCTTCAGCTATGGCATCATGTCCATCCAGGCTGTGCTTTGCATCACCTCTGAATGCTGGCATCTGAGACTCACTGTATAACTGTCCTGAAACCAGGGTAGGTCTCCAATGGGCCACGTTCCTCTTTTCCCTCCTTAATACACTATGAGAAAGACTTAACTTTATGAATAAAATGTAAGTGACCTAGAGACTTGGATGTTCTCTTTTTACAGACAGTTAAGCTTTTTGCAGTTTAACATGGCTATTTGTGTAATGCATTGGTGGCTTGCCGAGGACTGTATAAGGAGCTTTCTAAAAGCTTGCAGTTACTTTTCAGAGCTGATAGTTTATTTCTTGTGATGCTGTCCTCATATATAACTCTGCCCTGGTAGGTTTACAGCACAGCAGGGCAAATAGCAAGTGCCAGGAAGTAGGGTACAATGCCTTAGGAGCTGAAAGCTTTGCTTCTGGTTTATGAATGGGATTGCAGCTTTGCTGGCCACTGCCACAGATGTTTACAATTACTTTTAGGAGGCTTTAGGAGGTGTTTCACTGATTATCTAGCTCCTCACTTCAAGAAAAACATTGAGGTGCTGGAGTGTGTCCAGAGAAGGGCAATGAAGCTGGTGAAGGGCTGAGAGTGTAAGAGATATGAGGAGCAGCTGAGGGGGCTGGGGGTGTTTAGCCTGGAGAAAAGAAGGTTCAGATGTGACCTTATTGCCCTTTACAACTACCTGAAAGGAGGTTGGAGCAAAGTGGGGGTTAGCCTCTTCTCCCAAGCAACTAGTGACAGGACAAAAGGAAATGGCCTCAAGCTGCACCAGGGGAGGTTCAGGTTGGACATCAGAAAGAATTTTTTTCACAGAAAGGATTGACAAGCATTGGAACAGATTGCTGAGGTGGTGGAGTCACCATCCCTGGAAGAGTTGAAGAAATGACCAGATGTAAAACTTAGTGCTGTAGTTTAGTTGGCATGGTGGTGTTCGGTCAAACGTTGGACTTAATGATTCTATGTTTCTAATTCAATTTACTTCTAAGTCTATACGTAGAACAACCTGAGAAGCTTGGTATGCAAAGGGACTTCCAACTTCCCGGTCCCCTAGAACACCAGCAATTTCACAGACAGGAAAAAGAGCAGAAATTAAGAGCAACCTTATTCCAGGTTTGTGGCCACTTAGCATACTGCCAGCAGAGGTTTGGTCAAGGTCTCTGAATGTACATGCAAAACTCTCATGCAGAAAGCTGCTGTCTCTTGTACCTGCAGGTCTCTACAACCTTTTTCACATACTCCACTAGCTTGTGTGCAACGCAAACAGTTGAAACCATTGTTCCCATCTCTATACATGCCTGTGAAGGCAAAAGACCTTGTAAGCAGTCTCAACCACAAGTCTTGCTTCAGCTGCATGAAAAATGGGTTAATTTGACCTGGTCATAATAAAAACATAGGATAAATTTGGTAAACACAATCTCAGTGGATCGGGCTTTAAATGCCACCAGCAGTAAAATGAGGGAGAGCAGGAAGCAATAAAACTCAGCAGTATTAAACTCATTATAGTGCACAACTGTTGTGGTATTAATGAGATTGTTTTGCACACATACAATGTATGCAATGCAGATGAGCTGCTGTCAGTATAATAAGCTTTATCTTTTTACT
Source organism: Chiroxiphia lanceolata (assembly GCF_009829145.1). NCBI lineage: Eukaryota > Metazoa > Chordata > Aves > Passeriformes > Pipridae > Chiroxiphia > Chiroxiphia lanceolata. The sequence continues at coordinate 66,575,830 of NC_045639.1, forward strand.
CCCATTCCTATGCACTTTTAAATTCATACTGGAAATGATGCATAAATTGAAATTTAATTTTTTCTCTTTCAATTGAAAAGACACCCCCCAAAAAACCCTCATCTTCCAGCATTGTTGTCACCTCCCACACATTTCATATATTTTAAAGATTCACTATGAATAAAACCACACACTCACATTCTAAGTAAGACTTTTTATTTATTTTGGGAAAAAAGAAAAGCTTAATGAGGGTAGACTTCTTCGGTAGGAGAACTTGAAAGTCTTACTAGTGAGGGCTGCAGCTGCAGTACCACAAGCTGGGAACCTGTTGTGTGGAGAGCAGCCTCCTCCTGAGCCTCTGCCTGCATGGGGGACCCTGCAGGATGAGGGGCCCTCCAGGGAAAGAAGCTGGTCCTCAGCTTGTTCTCTTGTCAAAGAGGTTTGAGTCGTGAGAGCAGAAAGGACATGTAGGACCAGGTGGAGGCTTTCTGTCCATGCAGGAAAAGTGGGGTTTTGAAGAGGTGAGGACAAGGTGACAGGTGGTTTTGAGGAAGGGAGGTGTGTCTGGGAGACAAGGCACTGCCATGAAAGGGCTCCTTGTTGCTGTGCTGGCAGGCACCACCCTGATCTCAGCCTTCCCCCTGAGATGGAGCAACCAGGCTCTGTCCAGCTCCTTCCTGGGCACAAGTAGTCAGAGTACTAAGTCAACCCGACATTCAGACTGTCTGGAATTGCTTTCAGCTGGAGGAAGCTACAGACCTGCAGGGTAGAGACTGTTGTAGGCAGCCAGCTAAATAAAATAGGGTAGAATCAAGATAATCGGAAGGTAGTGATCACCAGCAGACATGCTGTTTTATGCCTCCAGAATACACTTGCACAGAGAGGCTCATCAGACTGAACAGGGCTTCAGTAATGAAGCCAAGGGTTAGGAAATGGTCTTGCCATTGCTGGACAGGGTGGAGTAAAGTCCTGCCAGTCCTGTGCCACCATCCCTGATGCTGAAGCAATTTGGTGAGCAGTGAGCTGAGCCCACACCACTCCATCCATCTTCCTCCTGAGCAAAATTTTCCTGCAGTTCTGTATTGCTCATCACCATCTTACTCTGTTTTCTTTCACTGTCACTGAATTATCAAGAATCAGGACCAGCTCAGTACTTAATTCTGTGTAATACATTGTTATTTCCATAATGCCAATATGCCCTCCTGGGGTCCCAATTCCAACAGCGCGACTGCTCTGTCATGACAGAAAGAGGAAGTTTTATTTGTATTTCAAGTTCAAATATTGCAAATTGCAGAATGACTCATGACATCAGTTTAACAAAAACGTCCTTGCACCGCCAGATTTAGAGAAAGGGCCCTTTGGTAATTACATTTTCAGACACCTTTGTTCTTGCAAAAAAATAGTAGGCGCCCTACTAACAAAAGGGCAACTTTTGCAGAATTATAGAATATAAAGCCTAATGAGAAGCTTTTATCTTTGACAGCTGACTCAGAGAGAAATGTTCCATTAAAATTACAACAAACACCTGCAGCCAAGTAGTAAGACAAACGTTTTGTTTCAGTCTATCAGGTACTGGGCTAATGTTCAGAGAATCACAGAAACAGCAGCTTGAGGTCACTTCCTCTCGTCCTGTCACTTGTTACCTGGGAGAAGACACCAACCTCCACCTCACTACACCCTCCTTTCAGGAAGTTGTAGAGAGTGGTAAGGTCTCCTCTGAGCCTCTTTTCTCCAGGCTAAACAACCCCAGCTCTTCATATCACCTACCCTCTAGACCCTTCACCAGCCTTGTTGCTCTTCTCTGGACATGCTCCAGAACCATAAGCTCTTTCTTGTCCTGAGGGGCTCAGAACTGGACACAGGACTCAAGGTGTGGCCTCAGCAGTGCCAAGTATAGGGTAGCAATCACTCTCCTGGTTCAGCTGGCTACACTATTTCTAATACAAGCCAGAACACCATTGCCCTTCTTAGCCACCTGGGCACGCTGCTGGTTCATATTTAGCCAGCTGTCAACCACCATGCCCACTTTATAACATAGTAATACAGTTCACCACTGTGAACTATACTACAAAACAGTTGTACTAATCTTGTTTAGTTCAATTAAGCATTCCTCTAAAAGTGTATTTTCTATATGAACAATCCATTAGGGTCTCCTGCTGGGGGGGGATTTGGTTTTTCTTTTTTTTTTTTGTGGTGGGGAGGGGTGAGGCAGTATTTTTGCAGACCAGGCTGATAGGTGTAGAAAACAGAACTGACTGACTGCACACTATTAAAGAAAATACGCTATTTTAAAGCAGCAAGGCTTATCAGGGAGATGAAAGAGCCCTAGCTTGTATTCGTACTCAGCCAGTTACATAGTACAGCAAAAACCTCCAGGCAAACAGTTTCATTAAACATTAATTTGTGAAGCACTTCAAAGTTAAGGTTGAGGCATGCTTCTCCATAATACATAATATTATTCATCACCTAAAAAAGTTGTTTTGGATGCAATTAGGGAATAATCCTACAGCTCTCAGCAGTGATTCAACAGAATTCTGGGAGGTCTTGCATCATTTAACACAGACAAACATACAGCAAAGGAAGGGCTTGCAAGTCTCTCTGCCTTTTAATTTGGCAAATCTGAGGGAAAAAAAGTTATGGGGTTTAAAGTGTGGCCATTGATTCATTTGCTTTAACATTTCAAGCTTATCAAAGTAGCTTAGCTCCTAGAAGATAGCTAGGAGTTGTTTACACTCATTCACGGTGTGGTGAAAATTGGAAAAATGGTAACCTCCACAGCAGCACTAGTTAGGTTTTGCATGGGACGGGCAACAATTCAGCCTTATTCTCTAGTTCCTTCCTCATCCCTGAGCTGAAGCTGCTGCTGTTGCATTAACTGCTTGGGGGAAGCAATAAGAACCTCTTTCCTAAAAGCAGAGCACTGTGGGGGGCTGCGACCCCCGAGAGGAAGACAGCATGGAAGCCAGCATGCTGAAGTAGAGCACCTGTTCCCGTGTTTCCAGTGCTCCTCCAGCCATAGGTGCTGGCTGGGGGACACAGTCCAGCTGGCAATGAAGGACAAAGCCTACCTGCAAGGCAGCTGGTACCTCGGGATCAGCAGATGGGGACTAAAACTTTCTGTGCATACCCTTCGGTTTTATACGTATACTTACCTTTATGTGCCAACGAATAAACTTGATTAATAGTGCAACATTATTTCAACTGTAAAGACAAAAAAAAGGTAATTTTCTTAAACACATACGACTATTCAAGGCTGTTATGATTTCACACACAAGCTGAATTCATGAAATACACAGGAAATCAAACCAGCAGGTTATATTTTCTGGTCACTTTTGTAAAGTACTTTAGAAAGCACTTAGAGATACGCAAGTGCATAAGAGTATATTTTCTTCTAAAAAGAATGACCTTTACATTCAACTTGCTTACCAGTCTTCATTCAGTATAGCATGCTATGGTGTACAGCTGCTCTGTGCATGTTCATATAAGAAGTCCTAAAAAGCACTATAGGACTTTAAAGAACTGCTTTGTAGGCCTATTTTCTATAACAGCTGTATTATCGTCCATGTCCCCAAACTCCCTGCTGAAAAGCAACTATTTCAGAATCTCATCTGGCTCCTTCACTAGACCAACTACTGTGCACCACTGGAAGAGAAAAAAAGAAGAGGAAAAATATAGAAATTTGAATCATTTGTTGAGTAGCAGTTACCGTGAATGGGAGCTCTCACTTCCATTGGGACGACTGAAGATGAATTTTCCACCACACAGTTCTAATATTCTTTGGTATTAAAATGACAAATTAACTGCAAGCCTCTGTTGCTGACTATTAAAAACCAGCTGAGACAGGAGAGCTCAGCACCACCACTGCTCTAGAGGTAGCTCCAGTTGGGGCCTTTTGCTGGACTAGGTTCACTAGGTCCATGTCTCTCTTGTACTAAGGAAGCCCAGCACTCCAGAGGTCTCACCAGATCAAGGTAGAAAGGATCAACTCTGTGGACTTGCTAGCAACACTCTTCCTAACACAAGCAGGGAGATTGCTGGTGTTTGTTGTAGGCTGGCTTATGGTCAGCTTGTCACCATGATTCCCAGTGTTTCGAAACCTACTTGAACACTATCCACCCCTTCCATGCTCAGTGCCCACACATCACTCAGATTGCAGAGGCTTCTGCCACGCCACATCCCCACTTCACCCTGCTCCACAGCACACAGCTGGCAGGAGGCCCAGCACAACTCATGGCTCAGTCCTGACTCAGCAGCAGGGAGAGGAAGCAAGCTTTTTAGTAGGAAAGAACAAGTTTAGCAAGTTCCCAGGACTATCAAAGAAATATTTTTACAGTACATGCTTTATTATGAAAGCTTTCATAAGAGCTTCTAATGAATTGGAAGTGATAGATAAAAAAGTTGTCCAGTTCTTACACTACAAAAAGTAATTTAAGAACAAAAGAAGAGCACACAATTTGAAGTTCTCTACTTCTCCAGAGTGATGTAGCAACATCAGTCAGGCTACATCTCCCCAGCCAAACCTCCAGAAGTATTCATGTATCACCACAGCCTGTAGAAAGATTATAGTCTTTTATTGATTTCTTGTTTTACAGATTCAGCTGTCAATAATAAAGTTCAATAAATTGATTCCCTAATCATAAAAACTCCTTTTACACATTATGTACAGGTACCCAAACAGCATGTTATAGCAATACCACAGACCTTCACACAGAACAAGCTAGGGTGAGGTGCTAACTGCAAGGATGTACATTCAGAGATCAAGTCATGGATATGCACAGTGCATTTGGCACACCTCACTGAAGATTGCCCACACAGGGACAGTAAAATAATCCCAACAAAGTGATAACGGGGATTAGTTCAACTACAGTAATTCCAGGAGGAACACTTAATTCACAATTAAACTAGCCATCAGAAGAGATTTGATTAAGTTGAATCAAATGCAGCTGAACTAATCGTTTTAGTTTCATTAAGCAATCCTCTACAGACAAATCCTAGGCCTTAAGATCCATCTCCAATATTAAACAAATCTTTTTAGCTGAGATATGCAGAAGTTTGAGAACTGAGGGGAACTCAGGTATTAGAAGTATTCTTTGGCAGTTTGATACAAATATAGAAAATACATTACTTTTGAGGGCTACGCTAAGCTTTTCTCATTTTATACCTTTACTGCCAGCACCAGAACTGCTTCAGTGACACAGTAACACTTACAGATGGTAAATTAAACACAACCTTACATTTTAATGAAACAAATTCATATTACAGATATATTTCAATACTCCAGATACCCTGCAACAGGCTATCCACTCCCCACAAAAAAGTTAAACTTAACATTCAGTGAGAAAACTGGCCTATGTCAATGACAGAACCCAGAAAACACTGCATTGTTGACCTTCTCTGCAATACAGGACCCGGCACACACAGAAGAGGAGTCTGCAAATGTTAGTCTGAGCATTTCAGCTCATATGGAAAGCAATTTGATGTCAAAACCATTAGTTAATTGAATAAACACCTTTTTTTATAAGATAAAGCAGACCACAGGTCTCCTGTAACTGCAATCTGATCTTGGTGTGATGAAAAACCGCAGCTAAGAGTTTATGCAATCTGCTTTGTAACACTACATCGAGCAACAACAGTTAATATACACCATTTCACAGAGGCAGACATTCATTCAAAATGTGACAATTCCCTTTTAAAAGCAGTTGTTTTCCCTTCTAGTGACATGGCTATCCCAAAGGAGATAAAGCCACTCATTCTGAAGAGGTGGGGGGAGAGGGAAACAGGAAACACTTCCAGAATGAAGCGTCCAACAGTTCTACAGCCTGCAAGGCAAAAGGCTGCAGTATTAGTCTCCAGTAATACAGCTCTAAAGATATTGCTTTGTCCAAATGCTGCCATAAACTTTTAATTTCAAATTACTTCCAACAATAGGAATGTAACTCAAACAGGGCATTCCAAGATGAAGACCATTTAGCCAATATATCTATTATCTCAGTTTTGAGATAGTGTAGTGAAGCTTCACTTCATCTTCCATCTTGTCTGCTGCAGACCTCCATTCAAACTTGTAATGCTCAGTTCACAACAAACCTAATAAAAGGCTTAAGCAGTCTCCCTTGCTGGGTACAGAAGAAGCGAGTCGCATTATCCATGGAAGTTGACCCAGTTCATTTTCAAATCTTTCAGCAAGTGATGCCAGAGCCTTAGTCTGCTTGTTACCTTAAGTGAGCATTTTATGGGGCAAATAGGTATACAAACAATACATAGTACTGTTTTTGCTTATTCCCTATGAAAACTGAACCAAGAGATGTTTCACTCAAGACTGTAGGGAATACCTTCATTCAATCTCAAAGAGGGGGAACAAAAAAAAAAAAAAAAAAAGAAGATGACTAGTCCTACACAGACTGCCTAACTCAACCATAGAAGCTTCCATTCCTTTTTATGGAATCTTCTTTGTATTTCTAGAACTTGACACAACTGGCTTAGTCATCCCAGCCAAGTAGCAGTCTCTATTCTCAGTTAACAGAACCAACTTCTCTGGAATTCACATATTACATAGTAAATATATCCAAAGATAAACCATTAGCTCTGAAATGCCTGACCATGAAGAATTAAGAAGAAACAAAGATGAGAGTTCTTTCTTGGATTTAAGGACCTTCAGGGCATGGAACTCCTATTTACGTTGTCCTGTAGATTTCACAAAACTTAATTCTTGCATGTTCTTTTGGTCACTTGGACATGAAAGTGAGGGTAATTCAGCTTTGAACAGCTTTGTTTACAACTGTCTTTTTTCATACAGGAAATCTGCATATTCCCCATTCCCATAGATTCTGACGCATTCACACAGACTGTCTAGAAAGGTAAGACACTTTATTGAATTTTTTGATAAATTAAGAAAGGACTATGAACCAAACTTATGGGTCACAGGTGCTTGTAAACAGACATCGACTCCTTCCCATAGAAAGCCTGACTCCACGTGCTCAGCCAGAAGTCACTTTCCCCAGCGTTGCTCACAGGCTGCATAGTGATGGAGGGCAGAGAAAAATTCTTCATAGCTGATGTTTAGGTGGGAAGGCAAAGAACTGAGAAAGCAAGATAGAAAAGTTAAAATATGCTTTTATAAACACATTATTTGTGTGACCAGTCAGCAACATCATTAAAGGCAAGCTATTGTCTGAGTAACCTTGTTGTTCTCAGCATGGTTATTGTCACTCAACTCTAGTAACTAAACCAGCTGTTAATATCCTGTCACCCTCTAAGTCAAAGCCTCCTGAGTACACAGGGCCCTTCAAATTACTGAGAAAGCTGGAGCTACAAAGGTATGTCCTGATATTTCAATGCCCTATAAATTCTTTCAGATTTAAGAAGTACAGCAAATCCAGTCAGTTCAGTTACTGCTAAAACTGGAAAGTAATCCAGACGCACGATCATCTTATTTTATTGTATTTCCATTATATCTTTACTTTCCCCATTAGAAACCTGTAAGCCACTCAAAATCAACATATGGAACACTGATCACTGAGACTAGGTGGTGACAGAAGTTATTCCTTAAACCTGAAGCATGAAGCCTGCTGTTGCCTAATCAAGACTAAAAAAACAACAATGAATGGTTGACAGGTTTCATTTAATAACTTCTAAACACCCTCAAATCTATCTCCAGACCCTTGTTTAGATAAATCTCCTCTTACAGCTATTTCCATAAGCTAAGTCACATAAACACTTGTTTAGCTAGATATTATTCCAGTCTGTTTCACAGCATTTGTAAGCAACTCACATGATCTCTGTCAGTCTGATGTGCCATGGAAGGAATCCTAATGTGCTGTCCACAGGACCAAACTTCAAGACTAAATCAGGATCAGGAAATCCATTTGTACCTGTAATAATAAGTTAGGTTTTATTTAATTCACCAGAGGATTTGTTTTAGTTCTAAACCCTAAGGCATTTGCTTTTTTAGTAAACACTTTCCCCCCCCCCCTTCTTTTAAATGAAGCTCCCAAGGACAAGTTAACAATTAAAAGCTCAAGAGGACAGGCTGATCTTGAAACGTCTGACACAATCAACTAAACAAAAGCTTAGGCAGCCACTGCAGGCCCAGCTGGACTGTTATTTTTATGCCAGGTAGTTCATAGAGACTTCGTTTGGAAGTGACAGGAACAGTTACATTGTTTTGAACAACAGCAAACCTTAACAATGCAGTTTAATCTGATTTGCTCTAGTTTTGTCTTGGTAAACTCTGTTTTAGTAGCATAGAACATGCTGTACCCTGATCCTACCTACTACAGTCCTTACTCAACTACATGGAGCTGCAGTCAAGTAAAAGGACTATTAACACAAAAAAAGCTTAAGGAGATTTCACTGAAGAACAACTTGATATTACAGACCATCAAGGAAACAAGTTGAAAAAAATAATACCCTGTTAGATGACTCATCTCTTTCTCAGTATGGGGCTACACAGAAGTTTTAAAACCAACTTTTACTACAAAATTTCAAGCAAACTGTTGCAGCTGACATCTTTCTGGTGAGATGAGTGAGGAAGAACAGGGCAGTATTTTTTTTTCTCTGTTACTATGTGGACATCATGACCCATTTCAGGGCAGAGCTAGGTGACACTGAGGAATTTCACCAGGTGCCCACACTCTTATTACCCATACCTTAAAACCCCAGCCACTGTCATTTCCTTAGTAAGAGCACCCTATTCATCTCTTGAGGCTGAAGATAATCAGTGGCCAAACACTACTGCCTCTATCTCCCTTCCATATATTTCTGCAGTGCCTAGGCTACTCCAGGCTAAAACTGGAAGAAAGCAAATAGGCTCAGAATGAACAGCTTGAGTTCAGCTTTTCCTGTTAATTCCAGCAAGTTGATTAGAGCAACATGTGAAAACCAGTAGAGCACCCCAAGGGGATCCAAGAAGCTAGGCTGTTTTTCTTGCACCTACCTAGCTTATATGAAAAGCATTCCAGCAGTCAAAACCCTACTTTGCTATCATGCTGCAATTAGTCATGATTATTGCGTGCTATTTCTTGTCACCCCTTCCACTATTCACCAGTTCTGCAAGTTAGCTGCAAGAATGCTTATACTGCATAATGACTACCTCTAGCAGATAAAGTTTAATACTGCCTATTTGCTCCAAACTTCAGGCGTTTTTTCTCATTTTTTTTCTCATTTGTTTAAAAAACAAACAAACAAAAAATAACACCAAACAAAAGCAGTCAAGAGCCTTTTAAAATTTCCAGTTTAGTTGTAGAGCAGCTTAACTAAGGTCCTATCAGATTTTGCTCCACCCAGGTTTTCAAACTGAAGCTGGAGACTTCAAGAAGTTCACATTCACATTCTCCCTCCCCACTGAATCATCACAATAGTCATCCTTTTACCAGAGGTAAAAGTAAGTGCATTTCTAGGGAAGGATAAAATTTACATACAAGTGTCTTGTGCCACAGTCCAATCTTATCTCAAAGTTAAGAAAAAAATTGTAAAGCAAAACCCACTTATGTATTCAGAAGCTAGCATGTTAGTGTGAAAGAGCTTTGCAGGGAAGCAGTGAATACTTAGAAGTGGGGACTCTGGAGGAAGTGAACAGCTTTACTCATCAGCTGATTCAGTAGCTGAGTACTCCTCAGCTGGTTCAGCGGCAGGATCTTCAATACTGCAATGGCTTTTCAAACAGGAAAAGACCTTCAGAGAGCCCAGTTAATTCTAACATTTCCTTCTGGTTCCTAGCTGAAGGAAAATGAAAATGTACACTGTAGTATTACTGTCAGAACAGCCTATTAAAAAACACAGTACACTGTGCTCCCCACTCTACACCTATTTCTCTAACTAAACATATCAGCACTACATATAATTTACATTTGGAAGCTTCCTCAGAGCTGCTAGAGTTACAGCAGTCTTCAAATTTAGAACACGCAAGAGAAGAATTTGGGAGCAGTCTTTAAAAAAAAAGAGGCCAAAAGACTTGCACACTCAAGGGATGGGAATCTGGCAACATCCCTTCTAGGTCAGGAGTTGTGCAAGGGGAACATGAAGAAATTTGCAGAGATGATAGCACAACTTTTCTACACGTAGATTTTACAGGGCAACTTGAGCAGCCTTAACTGATAATTATGTTTTTTACTGTAAGGCAGATGGCAAGTAGAGACAATATTACAATGCAGCTGGCACCTACTTTTTTTGAAAACAAGCTGGTTAGCTGAGGCATTGCTCAGAAGAAAGTGCTCTGACACAGCAGAAAACTCAAGCTGTAAGAATTAATTGCATGACCGGATTAAGAATGAAAAAAGCCATACCATATTAGGACTAGGCTTCAATAACTGCATCCTAAACATGAACAGAAAGTTTAAAAACTACATTATCAGGTATTTAAATCAAAATGTGAAAGCCCAGAACTTACAGAAGACACCATGAACACAAACCCTAAAAATATAACTACTCAAGTATTGGTTTTCAGAACTCATTCTCAGCTTAGATCAGGAACTCACAGATGTTTGCACTTCATACTGTTTCATTAAGGATGCACAAAAATTAAATTTGCCTAAAACTAAAATGAAGTTTCACAAACGGCTGCTAAATAAGTCATGAAAGAATACTTCACCTCCAACAATGTCCTAAACATTAAACCAAAGCAAATTAATAAACAGGACTAGTTATAGATATTATCCTCAGTTATTAGCCACATAGATTAAGCAGCCTGTTTTCAAAGTTTGCAGTTTTGACAGGTTAAAAGTCTAGGAGATTTCTTCTTCTATGCTCAGCTAGCATGCAATACTCCAAAAATAAATATGTTTGTTTTAAGACTGGACCTAATACTTTTAATATATCCAGACACTTACACAGATAGAAGATCCCCCAACAAGTGTTTGAAAAGCTTCAGTTAAATGTAACTGGCCAAAATAGATAGATGGGTATCAATTGTCACCAGTTCAACATTTAAGTAGTGACTGTAGTAAAGAAGCAATTATTAATTTCCTTAAATTGCCTTTGGGGTATAACAGGATAGATGTCTTAAGCTACTTCTTAAGGTGCCTTAGTAAATACACTTAATTATTCTGCTACAGGAGAAGCTCTGATGTAGCATGTTGACAAAAGGGACAGAATTCGGGCTGAAGCGTCCAAACTGACACAGAAGTCCGCTCACAGAGCAGTTCAGCTGACCATCCACTTGAAAAACAGAAATCACTCTCTACAGTCCAATTAATGGAAGCCACACTACAATAATGTGCTCACAGGCATCCAAGTTGAAGTCTGCAACCCAAAACTTGAACCCTGCCAAGCTAATTACAGCTGCAATCGACATGCATTGATCACCAAGGAAAGCTGAGCAACTTATTACAGCTCCTTAGTACCACTGGAAAAGTGGCCGCTTGTTTGAAACTACTTTTCCCAGATGTGGTATTTAGAGCAGCCCTGCCCTTTTCACAGCTATTACATATAGCCCCTCACCTCAGCACAGAGTCAGTAACCTGCATGAATTAGTAATGAAGGAAACTAAACTAGTGTGGGTTATACAGCAACAAAAGATCACCAGGTGCTCTCTCATTTGCACTCAGGGTGGTAGTCAGGCAGCAGTAACAGCTTTAACCACTGTAACCAGATCTGGAAAAGACTCTGTGCATACCCACATTTGCAGCACACTAACTTGCAAGAAGTTAACTTTAGTCTGAATAGTCTAATATTAGGTGATCCCAGCAGTACTTTTTTCAGAAAGCTCATTGCAGAATATACCACAGAGGCTATAAACTCTGAAAAGCCAAGACTCTGCAATTTAGCTTAATGTTTCCTTTTTCTGCTTAAAGAAGCAGTTCAAAAGGGAGTAAACCAGTAAGAAATTTTTAACAGAAGACTGAAAACCATAATCATAACTTATTCTGATAGACTAAGCATCAAGATGCATACATTCCAAACAATAAGTATACTACAAATCAAATCTGTTACGGTTCAAGTACTCTTTCCCTACATACCATACTTACTACTTAATAAGTTGTCTAACACATTCACATCCAGGTCTGTGTGTGTTCTTTGCTGCTGTGCTACCAACTGACAGAAGTTCTGAGCAGCTTTTACTATGTCTGCTTTTCCATCTTCTGGAGACAGCACCTTCAATGTAGATTGGCATTTTAAAACTGAAAGTACAAAACACAGTTTAAAAGCAGCAGAAATATAATTGGTTTGCATATGCTTCAGATACTCACAGGAGGCAATTGCAAGTAACTTGTAGTTTACTTCATATATTACAGCTAGCCATAAATAAACCTTATCTGCCTTAGAGAACTGGGTAAGAGTTTTCCAGATTTGCTGTATTACTAAAACACGACTTAAGGCAACTATTTGGGGTAGTCTTACAAAAAGAGGTTTCTTTAATTCAGTCTTGAAATGGAGAGTTTCCCCAGGGAATCTGCATTGGTTCTTACACTGTCAGACAAAGCACTGAGAGGAAAGGTGCCTGGATAGTAAACTAAGGGGTAGTAAGCAATGCAGAAAGACCTGCAGTTCAGAGAAAAGAAAAAAGAATAATTCCTACCTTAAAACAGAAAGGTGTTTTTAACAGTTACTGCGGACATTCATGTGTCACAATGATTAAGCCAGGGCCCTCCCTCAATGTGATCACAGATGTTCCAGCAGCACTTCAAAATTGATGCAAGAGTTACAATGTTGATCTGAGATTGCTACAGAGAAGCTAGGAACCAGATAATAGTCCAGAATTCACCTGCTTATCAGCAATAATGGCTGCAACTCAGGAGGACACCTCACAACAATAACAATCTTAATGTCTGCACTATTGTGAGGCAAAAGTCTTCTCATGCTACATGATACATCACTGTCAGTTCTGGTGAGGTACCTAAGAGCACTATAGCCAAACTGAAATAAGTGGGCTGAATTCTAGTGTGTGAACACATTAGACTTATACTGAACTTAAGCTAGTTAAAACCAGATACTTTAGAACTGTAGAACTTGATTGCAAAGGACCACAGAGCACAGTCAAAAGACTCATAAGATCATCTAAAAACCCTCAGCCACCACAATGAAAATAATTGTTCCTTGATATTGCTTGATTTGCCAAATGTCCTGTGTTAAAGAATATTTCTCTAACAGTGTTTATATACGTCATTTTGCTTTTCAGAAGAAGTGAAAAACTGCAGCTTATTATAATAAACTGGATAGACATCAGTTTGTTCAGTTCAAAGCATGAAGGATCTGACCTGACTCTGAAGTCTTCTAAGAGAGAATGAAAGTTTTAAAGAGAACAGAAAACGCCCCTGCTTTTCACAGTTTCCAGTACAAAAGGTTCCTGAGACTTAAATGCACTCTTTCCATCAACAAGTCCAAAGTCTCTCAGTAGTTCATTTGGTGTGAACGTAAGTATTTCGATTTAGGTAAGTGCAGCTAAGCATGCTGGAGTCTAACATATTAACAGCCTCTCTACCCCATTTTCTGCTGGTTATTTCAACCCTCACAGGAATAAGTAGTAGTAATGTGAAACTTGGGTGCTTCCATGTAAATGCTAACACCTTAGGCCAAGTTGTTCATAAGGCAAGCTCATGCTACAACACTGAACTTTATAATGGAAAACTGGCACAAAGGATTTTGGCACCCTGTCATCTCTTGTAGGGTAAGTAAAACTCAGCCAATAGCATTTTAAATGCAGCTGGAAGGGCTACAGCTTGTGTAGTCTTTTCAGAAGTTTTTGAACTATGATGGTCTTTAAACATAAGGGTTGTTTGGCTTTTTATTACAAGATGTATTTAAATAGTATGAGGTGTATTTAGGACAGCTGCAAGCACTACCCTATCCCTTTAAGACAAATGCCTGCTTTCTTAAGTACATGCTTGTGACTTATTACATTTTGAACAGACTTTTAGCATTTGTGTTAGGCAGCAGACCTCCAGTAATGAACACTTACAGCAGATATTATTGAATAAGGAACATAGCCTTGAAACATACTCCTGCCTTCCACATCTAACCACATGCAAAAGCTGCTATCACCAAATTTTATTTTATTTTTTTTTTTTTTAGAGTTATGCCCTTTACCTTCCTGGTGTCATTATATATTGTCATGACAACCAGCAGTTCTGCTTTTTCCCTTCTTCATCTCCAAACATATCCCTCAAAGTGGGAAAAGGGAAGTGTACACATTGTTAACTTGACATCAGTTCCCTTGCTAGTATTCCAGTGCTTTTTCAAGTTTCAGTAAAAGAATTCACTTCACTGAAACCATGGGGAGTTGAGGTACATAGCTGCATTGAAGGGGTCATGGCACAGCAGTCAGGCTAACAGGAGAATCAGGCCACCCAGTCATGATTACTATGGCGAGGAGAGAGCAATGCTTAGCTGTTAGTTAAGAACAAATAAGCATAATCAAAGTTTAATACTAGCCCAGGAAGGTTGCATGTGTTCTGATAAACAGTGCTTAAAGAAGGAAAAGGTCACTGTACACAGAAATGTGTTTAAGTAAAAGCAGAATCATGATTTATATACAGCAATTTAGAGGCATAACAAGCTCCCCTTGTAGTTCATCTTACCTTGACCGGTTTTGTCTTGATTTGCAAATTCCACTGTGTACTTGGAACAATCTAGTCCTATGAGTTCTTGCTGCTGTTTTAAAATTTCATCCATCAGTCTTGAATTATTCCTCTTGAAAATACCTTTAAAAAAAGTTGCATGTCAGCCAACTCCTATAAAAGGTGCTACAAAACAAATTTGACACTAGGCAGGAAGAAAAAAGTAGTCAGTACTGGTTTCAGACTGGAGTTCACAAGCACAGTTAAGAATTCAAAGCAAATGCTACTGCACATGACTAATTTCAGTAACCTTGGAAAGAACTCATATGCTTTTGTTCCTCTTTCATCCACCTGATTTAAGTAGCAAGCTGAATTTGCGGAGGACTTGCTTTGCTGTCCTTAGTATGATAGCAATAGCTTGAGAAAGCAATAACCTACCAGCACAGAACCACCAAGTTGGATGATTACCAAATTTCTTCACTGCCCACATAGCTTAAGTCTGCTACCACTTACTGCTCCACCCCAGGGCTGCAGGCTAACAAAGCAAGTCACCACTAAATCAGCATTTCAGATCTTGGTAACCATCCACACTTATGCCATGGCCAATACCACAAATTTCCTAATAAGAGAACTTCACGAGCTGTATATTCCAAGGAGTTAAAGCAGTCCGAGGCCTTTTCATACTTACATAATTATGGCAGACACATTTTGAGTGTGGAAATTACAAAAGCTTGCTTAAGCAAACATACTTGGGTTCCTGTACTAAAATAAATTCTAGCTTTTGAGAAACATAATGCAGCAATTTCTAATTAAAAGCCACAGAAGAAACTAAATGTTACAACTTAAATATTTACAATCTAAAAGCATAGTTAGGCATATTACTTAGGAACTGGACAGTGCTTTTATATATTATATTCAGAGGTTGTTACCAAGTTTCATTCAGAAACCTTATGTCAAGCACCTCTGTTGACAGTCTAAAAATGCCCATACACTGAACTTACAAGACACACTGAATTTGTATGCAATTTTATGATCAGGCTTATGATTCATCACCTCAGTCTGGTTCTAGCATTTGGAACCACTACAAGTTTCCACATCAGCAGAGGTCAAACAGTATATAAGCACTGGATTAAGACCATAATACACCAGGAGTTTGTTTGCAATATGAAGCGATACAATGCATTTATTTAATATGCTAGCCCTTAGGTCTAACGAGTTACTACTTTTCTACTGGTTTCATCAGAGGTTTTAACAGATGGTAAAGTATCTGTTTTTTCTCCCATACTGGATACTTCCTGTAAAATAAAATACTTTATTTCATTACAGAAGTTTTAGTGATGTTTATAACTGACTTCACATGCTTGCAGGCAAGCAATCTTGGTAACGCACCAACCCCTAGAGAAAAGAGAGTAAATACTTTTGTCAAGTCTAAACTAAAGTTAAATTGTTAGATTTCCTGCTCCTGCTTCGTAGTATATATTTATACATAATAGCAATTGAGAATGCTGCTTTGAATAATACTGTTTGATACAACTCCGCTTGGCTAAGTCTGTTTTGTGTTAGGGTTAGCACTGATTGTCTTCCCTACACCTACAGCCAGCAGCAGTGCTGCTACTGCGATTGCTAATCCTGCACCATCTTCAACTAAGATCTGTACAAGGTTGCATGTGCTTCACCTGTAAGACTCATTTGACTTCCATACACTTTGAGATGAGAAAAAAAAAACTATGTTCAGTATCCAGACAAAGACATGACATAATTAGGAAAGGCTCCCAATCTGGGAAACAGGCAGTTGCTCTCTTCTTCCCCTTCTCCACACAACACTAATAAAACCAAATACTTTCTCATGAAAGGTTTTTGCCTATTCCTGTCAAAGATCAGAATAATAGATTTAAGAATCCTCACTCCAGCT
The DNA here is from genome assembly GCF_009829145.1 of Chiroxiphia lanceolata. Taxonomy (NCBI): domain Eukaryota; kingdom Metazoa; phylum Chordata; class Aves; order Passeriformes; family Pipridae; genus Chiroxiphia; species Chiroxiphia lanceolata. The sequence continues at coordinate 66,592,210 of NC_045639.1, forward strand.
CTAAAGTAAATGAGGACATTTAGAACAACAAAAGAACAGACCAAGGTGTTTTCTGCTCAGTAAAACCAGACATCAGATAAAGGACTTGGTCCAGCTCTGAAGTGAAGGTCCTTAAACACACAGCAGATACAGAAGACTTGCTAAATGTGTTATTAAGATTTATCTGAGTATCACCCTTCTATTCTCCTCATTTATCTCACCCAGTTGTTGAAACTCAGGTCCTGTGTGGCTCTTAGAACAGCACTTTAACATAAGCAGCAAGTTACTGTACTTGTACCATACAGTTTCAGTATTTATTTCTTGGAAAGGCCACTACATCTAAATTCCCACTGATGCAGCAACGTTGACACATATGCAGTCTTCCTGAAGAGAAGATCTTGAAGCACAGCAGAAGGTAGTAAAAATCCAAACTAACTGAAATCTTCATTTAAAACTAGTAGCATTTGGGAACTTTACTGCTTCAGTGTTTTGTCTCTCACTCAGTGAACAAGACACTTATGAATGCATATGACTGCAAACACAGTCCTGCCAAAGGCAATGTTCATGAGCCAAATTCATATTTAACTTCAAACATTTTACGTAGTTGTGGCTCAGATATATGTTCCTTTCCCTTCCAATATCTCAAACCCCCATTTGTCCACAAGGTTCATTTTTTAAAACCTTGAAAATATACCTAAGTTAGCTCTGGAAGATGCTGCTGATAATTTATACATGAAAAACAAGAGCAAACAAGTGCACAAGTAGACCAACTCACTAAGAGAATTAAAGTGCTCCTTTAATGAAAGACAACAAAACTTAAGTCTTGATTTACTGCTGCCTTACAATTTTGTTCAGTCTCCCACATAAATGGAAAGTAAGTCCATAACATGATTTTAATGTTACACAAAGTTAACGTTTGACAAGAGGTCCAATAAATTTTAGCAATACAACAGCTGTTTGCTGTTAAGTGGAAAAGATTTCAGCATTACTACTGTTTCTAATATGGAACACAAACATGAAATCATCATTATTTTCTCATTAGAAATAATTTCTGGTTTTGAAAAGCAGAAATCGTTTTGTTCAGTCAGAACTCTGAAGCCTTTGCAAGTTCGTGCAAATGAAGTGTTCTAAGAATTACACATATTTAAGCACTATAATTCCCAAAGCAAAAGTATAAAAATTCTAGTTTTGTGCATTTGTTTGTTTTGGGTTTTTTGTTTATTTTTGTTTATTTTCAACTACTGAGAACCTGTGAGCTGTTTTCAGGGATAATACTTGCTTTTACAACAGAAGCTGCAAACATGCTGTTGCTCATTAGTTCCCACTGGAGCTGAGGCCAACCAAAAGTGTTTCAGCTTCCTGCAGTAGTCCTTCATTACACAGGTCTTTTCCAGGGCACATACCTTTTCCTTGGATTTACAGTAGCTACAAGCCAGGCCCCTTTGCTGGCAACCTCGGTGGTGCAGCACTTTAGGGTTAGAGACTGACAAATGAAATTTGTAATTAAGAGGTTGAGAGTTCAGCAGAGGCAAAAGTGACAAGAATTGTGAACTAGAAGTCAAAAACTTCCAAAGCACAGAGAAACACCTGATGATGTCAAGCATTTGTTTGTCTAACTAGAGTACCACAGTCACCACCTGTTAATGCCTTGGTGGCATCTCAGAGTTCAACATTCTCAATCGGCCTGCTTTTTAAAGCAGCAGAATCTGGTAAAACATGGAATAAAAGTCAGCTCTTCCTTACAAGGGACAACCTTAACCAAAGTTGGGCATAGGGAATAACATATTGCCACAAATAAGTTATTTGTTTTTCCTCAGCTTCTTCGAGTGCTAACAAGAAAGGAGTTATTGTAACTGTTATGAGGTAACAATCTATTTAAAGCATCAAAATATTAGCATTTTGAGAAATGTCAAATCAATCCACTTCAAAGAATGTACAAGCAAGAAACTTTTTTAACCCATGAACAAGTCTTGCCTACATCCTTGTGTTGGATCATGCTGGTTGATAATGGAGGATGACATGGTCACTACACTGGACCTCACAGGATATGGAAAGCCAGAAGAAAATATCTTTATTCCAAGAGCCTAGCAAAAAAAAAATTAATTCAGCTGTCTGAATACAGCTGAAGTATAACTTAAATTTCAGCCAGATTAAAGCCACTTAAGATAACGCTAACCAAACAGAAAGAATTTGAGTTAGAACCCTGTAGGTGACCATTCCTCACACAGTTCTTCTTGAAGGGGCATTCTGCACCAGAAGAACAGGAGATCAGCAATTGAGAGAAGAGATACTACTTTCATATCTCCCATATCTTTAAGGACATTACGTACTACAGATTAGCGTTAGCTCTTTTAAGAAATGTGGTCTGAGAACTCTTATCAACTCAACACCAAAATGCAATTGCTGAACAGGAAGTTTCATGTGAGTGAAATCCCACAGCAGATGCCATGTAATAGCAGCACCTCAAGTGTTCCTGTGACACAAAACCACAACATACTCATCTTCCCCAGTTAAATGAACACACTACACATCCAAAAAATTTAATGGATTGATCAAATCAGACAACTACCAACTAATTTGGAGGAGACTAAAAGCCTACATTTGGGGCTAATTAAATAATTTCTTTTGCATACTGGAGTACTCTAGCCTTTCAAAGAATTTCTAAGAGAAAACTGGTCAGAAGCAAGCAGTTCACTGGAAAGCTAAAGCTAGGATGAGGAAACCCAGGTGTTCTCAGTATAGTCACACTGCATTGAGAACAAGAAACCTTCAACCTGAAGCATCTATTTGGGAACCCAAAGTATCCAAATACCAGGATTCAACAAGCTCCCAAAAATCACTCCAGACTTGTCCCCAGCTACTTCAGAAAAGCTTCACTGATGGACAGAAGTAACACTCAGGCAAGCTTTCCCAAGTGGCAAAACAACAAACAAAAGAAAAGTTTAAGCACATACCACTGGTCAAAGGCTTCTGCTCCCCAGAAGATATTTTAACTGCTACTGCATAATTGCACAATCACTGCCTTTTGACTGCAGGAAGGCTTCAGTATTTCCTCAGAGACAAGGTCTTGACCAGCATAGCTGGATTTCTACCAACTAATAGGACTGGCAATACAGCAGACAAAAGAAATAAATCTTGATCAAACCTCTACAATTTTAGTCAAACTGCATTTACTAACCAAGGCACTCCCCATTAAGTTTATTATGGCTTTGTTCAGCTGCACATCAATGAAAATCGGGATAATGAAAAGGGCCCCTCCACACAAGAGGCAGTGAAGCCGGGCCACCTTAGGCCTCCAAGTGTGCTGGGGAAGCAGAGAAAGTCTCAGTTCTGAGCCCTGCACAACTCCAGCCAAGTTGCCTTTACAGTTACTGGTGCAGCTGCTGTAGCAAACCGGCGTCAGCTGGAACACAGATACTATTGGACACTGAAGAATACACAAACAACCCTCTATTTAATAATTTTGTTAAAAACATAGAAATTTATACTATAAACAAATAAACAGCTTATCTTGCACTTCTTCCACAAAGAAGTTCATATGCTCTCTCTTCCTGCAGAGGTGGCAATTAAGGACACACTTTCAATTTAATCCTTCTGCAAGAAACTGACACATTATTTCTTCCAGAAAATGCAGCCATGGAAGACCACACTTACAATCAAAGTTTTCTGCTGCAATCAAAAGAATCTCAGCACTATAAACATGCAATGAAGGAAAAGGAAACAAATTAAAGTACACCTCACTACAGTTAACATTGATTCAGAGCACTCATCACTGGTTTTCCTTCTCCACCACAATCAGCATCAGTGGGGGCTTTCATAAGTCAATAGTTGGTACAGTTGTATGAACACAGAACCTTACTGAAGCACCTCAGCTTCAGTCCACAAGAGTCACCATCTGAGAAGACGGAAATAAGTGCACACCGTAATTAAGGTTCACCCCCTGCTACTGATAAAAACAAGCTGTACCTGACTTTATTAACCTTCACTATACCAGTGTTACTGGTCAGAGTTCCAGACATCATTATTATTCATGACCGGATTTAGCAACAACTGCAACATCCTACTTAATGACAAGTCTATCTGGAAATGGTGTAGGCTCAATCAAGACACCATAAGGAGCTTAGCACCAAAAGAAAGGCAACATATGTGCTATTACCAGAAGTAAGCATATACTAAATATACAGGAATAACTACTTGCTCACGCTCTGAAATCAAGTCTAAAAAGCTCTGCTGTGCAACAAGCAAATGTGGCTGCTATCCTAAACAGTCCCACTGAACAACTGGGAAGGACATGGATGTGTAATGGTAGGCTGTTCTCACCAACTCTGAAAGTTTGGCTAAAGCCACTGATTTAAAACAGTTTAGTTCTCTGCATTGTCTTGCCGCCTTCAGTTATGCTCCAACAAACTGGAATTCAAGCTGGTAAATAAACTAGCATATTCTGGTATCAGATGATCAACAGAAGAACAAAATACTGAAAAGTATATGTTTTGATAATGAAATCAACAGATCATAGCAATATTTTCAGATCTCAAAGGTGACAGCAAAATCTCTCAACATGTAACTTCAGAATGAATGAAACGATACATGGAAACAGCAGATTTTAATCCAATTTTGTTTTTCTGAACTGCTACAACAATTGTTCTGCAAGGTTATTTCAGCTCTTCAGAGGATAAAACCTTCTCATTTCTGGTCATGACATGTAGTCTTGCAACAGTCAGTCTTAGATCTGACTGGATATCAACACACACTGGAGAAGCAGTAGTAGCTTCTCGAAAATTAATGCTTCGGACACTGCTACAGCACTGGCTCCACCTTGTTGGACAGGAGCTCAGCAGCAGTGGCTACCTAAGCACTGGCTGGTGCCTTCTCCCTCCTCAGAGTTGCACAGTAAGCAAGCTGAAAGCCAAAACCAACAAGATTCTCCGCTTCATCTGTTCCTCAGTCCAGTTCTCAGATGTATAATTTGTGCAGCACAGTGTTGGAATCTAAAAAGGACCTAAACACACATACATATAAGACAATACTGCTCATAGCCCACTCGAGGTGAGACAGAAGTTAGAGATCCCACACAATAAAATGTCTCTCTTAAGGCTATGAGGGAAATTCTCACTCTTCTTTGGTGCTAATGTTCGCTCTGCAGCATTACACCTGGCTGAATGCTTTCCAAGTTGAGAGCAAAAACTGTCAACATACAAATGACTTCTCAGAAGGCGCTGTTTTCTGTATCCTCGAGATATTATACAAATATTTTATATCATTCCTTGACTTCCAAATGAGGAAGTGTTCTCCCTCTGAAACACAACATAATCAAGTTCCACAACAGCCCTGCACAGATGGCCAGTTTAAAGTGCTGACTGGTATTAAGCCCAGTTTCTTATAATAATCTTAGAGAAACTAGTGAAAGTCAAATCCTTTGAGCCTTGTTTCACACATGAAGGATCAGACGTGAAACAGAATTATAAATGGTGGCAGTTTAAAACAAAAATTAAAAAAAAAAAATCATAAATGCCTATGCTCAAGGAGAAGCCTGCATACCTCAGATGCTTTTGATGACAAAAAGCTATTAGCTTTTAGACAAAAAGGTTTTAGCTCCTCACTAGGAAAAGTGAGGAAGACAGATTTGTTGCATGACTACTTCAGATTGTTAAATCCAAACTCTGAGCTTATCTTTATGATACTCCATGATGTGGAATCAACATATCTGCAAGAGCAAGAGTTCAACAGTCTTGCACCTAAGACCCAGTAACAAATAAAACCACATAGCAGACATGAAAAAACCACCAAAGTTTCCACAAGCACTGTCTCAGGTTCAACTCAAACACCAAGCAGTACCAAATGCAGACCACATAATGGTGGTCTGGAAGCACACAGGACACACATGATTACATTTAACTACCTGCCCGTCCTATCTTTTCACATAAGAGTATGTGAAAATAGATGACTACTTTCATTCATTCACTTCTCGAAATTCACATATAGCTCATGAACAGTGCTCATAAGAGCAGACAGCTTAAAGCTCTTCCCTACTCCATCATGCTTTCAGATGCCAGCAGCCCCTGCCAGCCCAGGGCTAGGGACAAGGTTCTAGAAAGGCCCTACCTTCTGTTCCCTTCAGTGTGCAGGCAGAACAGGGTCACCCCGACACACGAGCCGGGGCAGAAGGGCCATTCCCCAGGCTAGGAGCGCTGCAGCGGCCAAGCGACTCCAGGGGACGGGAAAGGAGCTGCTAGCACCGAGGCTGGCACCGGGCTTAGGAAGACCCCAGGAGAGGGCGGCCCCCTGGCTCCGCACCAGGAGGCGCTGCTGGGGCAGGCACCGCCGGGGGCCTGGACTCGGGGTTCCCGCGCCGCCGCTCACCGTTGTGGTCGTAGACGCTGACGTAGGAGATGCCGACGGCCATGCACCACACCACCAGGCTGGCCATGTCGGCGTAGCTCGGCTCCTCCTCGGTCACCACCAGCCCCACGTGCACCGGCAGCTTCCCCAAGGCGCGCCCGTCCGCGCGCCACCGCAGCCGCCCGCGCGCCGCCGCCGCGTGCCCGGGTGAGTGTCGCCGCTGCCGCCGCCAGGCCGCGCGCGCCTCGCGGAGGCCGAGCGCGCGGGCGGCAGGCGCGAGGAGCGCGCAGGAGGCGGCGGCGGCGGCGGCTGCGCGGCCGCGCAGGCACGCGAGCAGCGCGCGCTGCAGGCAGAGCAGGGCGCGCACCAGCGCGTGCAGCGCGCGCCACGCCAGCCCGCCCGCCCCGCTCATGGGACCGACCGACAGGAACGCGCGGGAGGTGCCTCAGCCGCGGCGCGCCGCCCGCCTCGCCGCCGCCATCCCCTCACAGAGCCCGCGTTCCCCGCCCGGCAACCACCCGCGCCGCCATCTTTCGGCCGCCCCGCCTGCTCTTTCACCTCTCGACCCGCCACACGCGAGGCGCCCGTTGGCCGCCGGGCGCCAACGTCATTTCCGCCCGCGGAGCGTGAATTACGTGGCCGCGAGGGAGGGAGGGGGCGGGGCCAGAAGGGGAGGCGGGTCCGGGAGCGGCCCGGGGAGGGGAGGGGGCGGGGCGGGGCGGGGCGGGGCGGGGCGGCCCGGCCCGGCCCGGCCCGGCCCGGGGACGGGGCGGGGCTGGGGCTGGGGCAGGGCCGCGCCCCCTGACGGGCGCTGTGCCGGCTGCCCCGCGGGTACCGGGGGCGGGGGTAGAAAGAGTGGCGGTGTGTGGGTGGCGGGCGTGGGTTCGCGCTGACCTCTGCCCGGCTCTTGACCGTTTCTCGGGCTGGGTCGCAGCGCTGTCCAATCTCCCCGCTGCTCCAGGGGCCTGTTCCTCTGTCCGAACACAGCCTTGGTCTTCCTGGCGCCCGCAGCGCCGGCGTGTGAAGCGAGGGCGGGGAGCACATCCGAACGCCGGAGGAGCGGCCGCGTCTCATGGGTGTCTTTACTAAACAGCACGTTTCAGCGTCACAGAGTCCTGCGAATGCTCACTGGGTGATTCTGCAGCACGGGCGTGGGAAACGGGGGGCGGCGCAGCCCCCGAGCCTCGGGGAGTGTGCCCCTGCAGTGGCCGGGACCCATGTTTTGCAGTCTCCCGCAAAACCTGCAGTTCCCGGGTTTTTGCTGCCTCACTAGGCGGTACCTAGTGAGGTAACAAACTGCCTTGTCTTGTGACGACCCAAAAGTCCGAAGATGGAAACGCCGCTGCAGGCGAAAGGTAGAGCAAGAGCTAACAAGCCAGCCGGGTGCTCTCAGGCACATAGGTGGGCTGAAATGACACAGTGAGATATTTAAAGCACTCTATTGAAAAATCCGCCAATGTAAAATTAAATGAAAAATTGTGTATCAGGAAAATATTTTTCTTGCTCAGAAAATAGCTACTTCCCAGTCTTTTAATACAGATCAGCATTAGCCAGCAAAAATGACTCAGTCAAAGCACAAGAAAGGCTTGTGCTATCCCATAAATATCTGAACGCTTAGCTACCAAAAATGTGGGTGGCTGACCTTATAATCATAGAATCACTGATGTTAGAAAAGACCTCTAAGATCATCAGCTCCAACTGTTAACCCAGCACTAACAAGTTCACCACTAAGCCATATCCTTAAGTGCCACATCCACATCTTTTGAACACTTTCAGGGGTGGTGATTCCACGACTTCCCTGGGAAGTTGTTCCAATGCTTGACAATGCCTTCCATGCAGAAATTTCTCCTAATATCCAATTTAAACCTGCCCATGCACCGCTTGAGGCCATTTCCTCTGGTCCTGTCACTTGTTTCCCTGGGAGAAGTAACCAATCCCAACCGTCTACAACCTTGCTTCAAGTATTTGTAGAGGATAAGGTCCCCCCTGAGCCTCCTCTAGGCTGAACTGCCCCAGCTCGCTCAGCTGCTCCTCATATGACTTACTCTCTAGACCCTTCACCAGCTTTGTTGCCCTTGTCTGGACCAGCTCCAGCACCTCAACATCTTTTGTGTAGTGAGGGGCCCAGAACTGGACAGAGGACTCAAGGTGTGGCCTCACCAGTGCCAACAACAGGGGAAGAATCACTGCCCTTCTCCTGCTGGCCACACTATTTTGAATATAAGCCTGGATGCCATTGGCCTTCTTGGCCACCTGAGCACACTACTGGCTCATATTTAGCCAGCTGTTGACCAGCACCCCCAGGTCCTTTTGCGCTGGTCAGTTTTCCAGCCACTCTTCCCCCAGCATGGTGGTGTCGTGATGCAAGGGCAGGACCTGGCACTTTGTCTTGTTCAGTCTCATACAGTTGGCCTTGGCCCATTGGTCCAGCCTGTCCAGATCCCTCTGTAGAGCCTGATGATATGTAAATGTAAAGAAAAATGAGCTTAGGTCTTTCTGTTCCAGTTGCATAGCTTAATGTGTCCAGTTGCATAGCTTAAGAAACCCAAGTGTCAGTTGCATTTGCATAGGTAACATAACCAAATGGCTGTGCTCTAACACCTGACAAATCAGCCTCTGTGAAGGTGAGTGATTACTCAGTTACTGAATGACAACAGAAGATAAAAAATAATAGAAACTGTTTGCTTTGAAAAGTAATTTGCTGATGTAATTACTCCTCAGTTATCACCTGAAATCATGAACTGCCAGGAAACCCTTTAGGTTACTGTTTGTAAGTCACTTCTTTTAGTGGACTCAGTAATCGAGTTTTGTTTAATTTTCACACGCTTTGGGAACTGCTTGATAAAATTTGTGCATGCATCAGAGTTAATGCATATACCATTAAGTAATTTCTTTTTGTGTGTGTGTGCAAAAGTCTGGAAAGTTCCTGCAGTAAAGGGGGACACTTGCAGCATGTATTTGCACATTAAATACACCTAACACAAAAGCGTACACACAGCATCTTAAGCTATATTGTAACCAATTAGCTATTCAGATACCAAAATAAACTCTTACAGAAATTCACCTCACTTGATCTTATCCTAATATTTGCCAGAGGTAGAGATCTATTTCCTGAGAATCTTTCTTCTTTTGCTTACAACAATTGAATAAGGTCAACTTTACCCCACAGTTTTCAGTCCTCACTATTAATAAACTTTGGAACTAATATTAAATCTTATTAACCAGGACACTGATTCTTTGTTTATTTCATTTGCTGTGATGAAGATTTTGTGCTTTGCCTGAAGCTCAACTAATTTAACGTCATTTAAAATAGTCTCAAATAAATGAGGCAAATGTTACAGAAAAACTGAAATCAGTTTCTCAAAAGCAAGAATTTCTGAACAATCTGGAGAAATTTTTCACATCAGTGTAACTCTCCATCTCAAACTGCAAACCCGTGAGTTTAAATGTGTTGAATACCAGACTCCCAGTAACAGCATCCTGTGGTATTGCAAGATTTTATTTGTGGGGGTTTTATGCAATTATAAGAATTATAAGAATGTTCTACTATAAAAAGGTCCATACAGAGTTACAGGTTGCTTTTCTAAGAGATAGTATTTGTATTCTTACTTCCTTCAAACTACATAGTACTAATGGCATAGATAAACAAATAATTTTTTTTTACAATATGCAGTTCACAATGGCATCCTTACTACAGACCTTCTCTCACCAGTTATTACCTCTTATAGTACAAACAAAAGAGGAAAACTAATGACAGATGAGAAGGCTGCTTGCCAGTAGAGACACTGGTGGCAGTGGGCAGCTCTAGACAGCTTCAAGATTCAGTACAGATAAACCATGGGGTTAATCTAATTCATAATCATAGTAATCATCGTCCGTGTTTACTCCAGTGCTGGAGGCCTCATTGGGTTTCATTTTCTTTCTATCCTCTTTATCTGTTTCTGTGGAAGATGAATTGCCTTCACACTGCTGCAGAATCTTTTTGGAAGACATCCAACTTTCTCCTCGGCTTTCTGCTGGCGCTGCACACTGCCCTCCCTGGACATCCGTTCCTTTGGCCACCAGCGCTCTTCTGGTTCTGAGAAGGTCACAGGTGCAGTTCCAAGGGTTTCCATCTAAATACAGATGACGAAGACGAGGTAAATACTCCAAGACTTTGCGATCCAAGGCAGATATCTTGTTATTCCGTAAATTTAAAACCTGAAGCTGTTTCAAGTCCTTCAGCTCTTGTTCTCCAACATCCTCTATGCCATTTCCTTTTAGATCCAATCTGGCAAGGGTGTCTGGAAGTCTGAATAAAAATAAAACAACACAAAGATGTTATGTTCATCATATTGTTTCTGTTTCTGTAAGTGGCATTTGCTGATGGTTACTTTTCCAGGCACATCTGATGTACTAAAATGAAACTATCACTAAAAAATGCAATCTTCTGCAAAAAAAAAGTTGTTCATGTTGAATTGTGAGTATTTGGGGGGGTTGTTTGTTTATTTATTTGTTTGTGGGTTTTGTTTGGTTTTATAAGTTATAAGTATACTGCCTGTGTACCCTTGAACTCTTTTCCCAAATTACTGCAGTTCTGACCTGTACTGACTGTGTTTGTGTAGCTGAACTAAACAGCAGCCTTGCTGTGCTATACTATGAAGAAAATTATGTTCGAGTGTCAAGCTTAAAAATGCATTTTGTAGTCTTCAATGCCATAAGCATGCCAATGACCAAATTATAGCACCATGAAAGATCAGAAGTTTAGAGAATATGGCAACGCTGCTCTTTCAAGTACTCCTATATATGATTTGTTTAAAAAGCTCTTTTTATTCATAAAGAACTAGAATTTTTCTTCTGTTTTGTTCTCCTGCTCCCATAAGACTCAAACATTAATCATCACAGCAGTAGTCCATCTGATGACATCCTGTTAATAAATCTGCAACAGGGAAAATACAAGTGCTTCTTGATGGTCTTTTTAAATAGTACTTCGGAGAATTAGAACTGATTACATTTAAAAGAAAAAAAAAGCTGATAATCTCTGGACAAGATACTAGACAGGTTAGTATAATTCTTATTTTCATACATATTACAATTTTTTATGGTAAGACTATTATTTCAAAAGTCTTGCCCATTTATGACCTAATTTTCTTCTGCTATAGTTAGTGACAAGTGCTTAACAGAAGAGCCACTTAATTGGTATGGAATATCTTTAATACAATTTATTTGAAAGTATCTTAAAAATCACTTTCATATGGTAGTATGCAAGTGATGAAATTAAAAGTCATAGTTAGAGATTTTAAGGAAACTTATTGACTGAAACTCTCAGGGAAATTATAAATAATACTACCAAGACCTATTTATAATAGAAACAGCAGTATACCACAACTGGTATAGGTTCATGTGATAGTTTCTCTCAATGTAATAATATGAGATACCTTTGAAAATGACTAAGAGGGTAATTGTGACCCTCACCAACTGTTTTTGTCAAGCTGAGTTTGACCTCTTAAGCTGAAAAATGGTTCCCAAATTTATGAAAATCTGACACGTTCAGTGGTACTATTTCAAGAGTAGTGCAGATCTGTATTTTGTGATATTTCCAGTGGAGATGAGAATTTCACATGTTGATACGGTGATTCACTCCACAAAATTTGATCTTACCAAATGCTTGTGTCTGCAATAAATCTGTTTTGAAACATAACCACGGGCAATGACTATATTTGCTCAATATGACACTATAATGTCAGAAGGGTACTCTGGGGCACCCAGAGTGCCACTAATGTCAAGGGCAGTGGGAAATCACCCGAGATGTTTATCCAGACTGATTACAGTCCAAAGGCTGACCAGCAAGTCCTTAAACCTGTTAAGAGTCCTATTGTACTAATGTTAGGCTTTGTGGCCATGTTATTTGACTTGAGGCTATGTAGATCTTGAGAAAATAATGTCACTGGAGTACATGATGACTGACCCTGCCGCTAGAAGAAGAGCTGTGCTCACTCAGGAGCTGACCGTGGCAGCCACACTGTGCTACTACCACTTTAGGGCACATCATCAGACTCTTCGCCACACTTGCACCACTCCCTGCAAGATTTTAGAAAGTACAGACTCTTCTCTAAAAGTCCGGAAAATACTTGGACTTGTGGATTATTTTCTTCTCAGAAAGGAAACAAAAGAAGCTTTCTTTGTCCTCATTCGTGCCAAAAAAAAATGCTAGGACCTATTCACTTTAGCATATTATCCATATCTTTTAACCTTTTACAGTGGTGACAGTTCTCAGATAGCTGTCAAAAGTAATACTTTTATTTCTGTACATCCATGTGTACCTGGTCATCATCAGACAAATAAATTAAGTACATAAATTTTACATCTTGTCATTTTTCCCCCTCTTATGTGTTTACAGCCCTCCCTGGAAATTTGTATTCATTGTTGAATTGAAAATAAAAGCCTCCAATATCTCCTTAAAAGTTGTACTGTTTAAAGACTAATAGAGAACTCCTTCCTGTTAATTCTCTTCACTGCGAAGGTTGTAAAGTAAGATGGATTAGACGATCCTAAAGTAACTAGAAAGCATTAAACATTTCTGTCAAGCTAGGTAAAATCAAATATTTATACACCACTAAATCACTTTCTGATTATAAAGCTGCTGCCAAATAGATTCAAATGCTAAAGGACCTTATGCTAAACGAATTGAAATTTTACTGCATTATTTATTTGGGCTAGTTAAACCTGTCCACAAGCCATAAAAATAAAGTTTTACAGTACAGTTTTGTCAAAGACGTTGATGTTAATGGAATTACTTTGCTATTTTTATGCCATCTTATTGCACAGCTTTTTGTAATAATAAAATTGCCACTTTATATCAGAGCAACCTCTGTTTGGCTTCATATGCTGTCTCCAATAATGGCCACGACCACACTTAGATGAATGTGAGACATCCTCTAAGCAGGGCATTAATGAACACAGTGTGCCCAAGGGATGTTTCTTCTATGCTGTTTTGACTGGAATTTTGCTTATAGCCTTAAGCTGGAGACTATATATGCATTCCAAATAGCTCGTAATGTGTGAATTTAATGAAGTTAGGAATGCTATTATCACTGAAAGAGCACATTCTTTTTGACCAGACTCAATTCCTGAAATCTTAATATTTTAGCAATAATAAACTCAGCATGGATTGGTGGAAACATCAGCTTTAAAATTGCTCTAGTTCCTTTTTATCAAATGCTCTATTAATTTTCTTTTGTAGGGAAGGTAAATCTAAGTAACAGTACAACTTCTGTTGCATTCTCCTAGCAGGTTCACTTTATTCATGTGCTAATTATACAAAGTGGTCTCACCGGCAGGAAGAGATGTGAAATGAGCAGATTCACTGGGGACCACAGATGTAATGAAAACAGCTCTACTTCTATTCTAAGGCTGCTAACAGGAGTGCTAATTAGTGCTAGTTATGGCAGTTGGTTTAGGCTATGGATAGACTTCTACCATGACTGGGGCTGAATACAAATTTTTGGCTCTTATTCTCATAATGCAAAGAAGGAGAGATGACACCTTGGAACCAGCTGCACTCAGATTCACTTGCCTCAGTGGAATAGAAATGAGGAGATTCTGTTCCAGCGCCAGATTTGAAAGCTGTGCACACTGTTGAAGAGCTCCCGCCTCAAACATGCTCATAGCATTGTTGTCGAGAAACAGGTGCTTGAGGTCTTGTAGTCCTTGGAAGTCCTGGGCTGTCACCTTTTGAATCAGGTTATTGCTGCAGTCGAGTTTCTGCAGTCTGCCAGGCAGCCTGAATGGCATAGTGTGGAGCTGGTTCTTAGAGAGCTCCAATGTTGTTAAGTTAGGAAGAAGCTGGGCACCATCTATTGATGTAAGCCGGTTTTCTGACAGGAAGAACTCAGACAGGTTTTCTAGATGTTTCATGTCTCGAAGTCTCACCATTTTAAGTCGGTTTTTCTCTAAATTCAGTGACAGCAGGGATCTAGGTAGGTCAAGAGGCACTTTTGTCAGAAAGTTTCCACTTAAACTGAGAAACTGTAGATTTTGAAAAGATGCAAAGAAGTTGGTTGGGAATGAATTCAGTTTATTATCAGCCATGCTTAGATACTTCAGCCTAGGAAGCTTAAATGGTGCAGACACGGATTCCATGTTGTTGCCATCCAGGATCAGACTTTGTAAGTTGCAAAGGGAAGAAAATGCACTTGGAGGTAGAGTTGCAATCAAGTTGTTCCGAATATCGAGCACCCTTAGTTTCATCAAACCTGCAAAATCAGTCGCATGCAGAGTGTTGATGGAGTTATCAGCGAGTTTTAAAATTTCAAGGCCAGATGGGAGAAAGGTGGGTATTTGCTTTAGCTGATTTTTGCAGAGTTCCAGGGACTTCAAGGAGTTCAGAGCTTTGAAAGTGTTGTTTTCTACTGATTCTGTGCCACTGCATGACAGGACCAGCTCTTCAAGGACAGACATTCTCCTGAAGTCAGTAAACTTAAAGAGAAAAAAAAATAAATTCATGTGATAGTACACCATCTATTTATAGATATCCTCACTGGTTACTTCTGGATGCTCTGACAATTGCTAGTATATATGGAAAAGCTAAATATTTAGAATGAGAAACAGATAAGTGGTAACTACAGAGGTGTTAACTAACTGTAGGTGCTTGCGGTTTGTCACATTTCTAGAATTTTGTTGTTTAAGTCTATACTGTGTCTGGTTTTGAGCAAACACATCTTTATTTCTGCCTGGTGGATTGTCTGTATAAAATAGAGAGCTAATACAACCAGCGGCAGAAATCTTTGCAGAGAGTAGATGGTTGTTAATCTTCACTGTGCTCAATGGAGCTTGCTGAAGCAGTTTTGAGTTTATCATACAGCCATTGCTGGATATCAACAGTATTGTCACTGCAGCATGTATTCCCCAGAGGAAGTACACATGGATACCTTTACCTCTTGCTGCTATAAGGTTTTGGTAGGAAACTAGAATCCAGCACAAAGCATGTTCTACAGCATAACCTCCCATGCCTCTCAGGAATCTGAGTGCAGTATGAGGTGGGCAGTACAAGTCTTTTTGCAGTACAGGTGCTGGGTAGTAATTATTTTCTGTCATCCTGGTTGAATACATACTCGTGTATATGAAATCAGCTTATAAAGATGACTGTTAAAAGATGCCTTCCAGCTTCATTAATCCAACTCCTGCATGTTTTGGGTTTTATCTCTTTATCTTAGCTACAAACTCTGCATTTAACTTCTGTTAAAATTAAAGCCCACATAGCTCTGAAAGAGGAGTCAGATTTCATTTTTTTCTGGTGCCCTTAGTTTATCCTTCTGATTAATTTTATTCTGTCTTGTAAAGTAATTTCTGAGCACTGCAAGATTGGATGCAGTAAGGGAGAAAGTATAGATATGGAATGTCTATTGATGCAGGTTTCTCCATCAATTACGTTTAAATTCAATAAGGGAATGTACTCCATTAAAAACCTTATATTCTCAACAGTAATTAAAGTTGTCAGAATTGTATTTTTTCTTCTATAATGCAGTTTTGTGTTTTTCATATATGTAGCTGTATAGCAATATCAGAATTGCATGTCCAGTTTTGGTCATGATTAGGAGGCTAGTCTTGTAAAGCTTTAAAATGAGAAGTCCCATAGGAATGAACTGCATTGCTCAAGAGTACAAAAACATAGTCATATGTAATTATAAAACCATCTTAAGGAAATTGAAACAGTTGTGAACCTTGACAATTCAACACATTTTCTCCTATTAATTCAAAAGCAGTATTTTTCTGCTTTTCCTCAGTTGATTTCTGTAAGTCTCTAAGAGGCTTAATTTTCATCTTATTAAGTGACAGAGAGCTATGTAAAGGTCAAGGTACAGACATTCCCTCTGTAATGATGTTATACTTCTTAATGTGTATTATTATAATTTCTATTTTCCACCTATTTGGCATGCTTTGCTAAGCTTTGTGACCATGCTGTTTTTAGACTTAAACATTTATCCATGCTGTTACAAAACACCAGTCTTTCTAATATGAATCAAGACATATTTGAAAGACTATCAGCTCTTTTTTTTTGCTAGAAAGTGGTGTTTTATTCTCTAACTGGATGGTCTATGAAGTGATACTAGTATAGTTTTACATTTTAAAATGTTGATCTCCTGAAAATGGATCTAATACACTATTATTTTAATAGAAACATTTTAATTTGTAATTTTTAATGACTTTTTTTTCTTTTAGTATTCCTGTGAACTGGGATTTGTTATAAACAGTTTTTTAAAACAGTCCTCTGTCGTGGAGGCAAGATAAACAGTTTTCTTTTAGCAGATAAAACACCACTTATTAACACAGTTAAAAATAAATTAAATCTTAAAGTTGTACCTGACACTTGCAGCTCCAGAGGGGGAAAAGAACTTCCATTTCACTCATTAGGGAAATGATTCTAATGACATAAAACCTTTCAATTTACAGGTTAAAAAATTACTCTGAAAGTCAGTGTTTATTTGACCATATATAAAACAAGTCACCACTTGGCTCCTAGTTGTAAATTACTATTTTTTTGAGTTTCATAGAAAATATGAGTGTGACAGCATGAACTACTGCTTGGAGATTGCAGGGTAATGAAAACACTACAGGAATATATTTACATATTCTTAAAGAGTAAGTAAAAATAAAAAACCAGATCTGTCAGCATTTCACCAGTTTTTCGAACATGGAATAAGATTCTCTCCTCACTTGAAAGGCACTACCATCTGGGAAGCCCAACTTTCAGATACAGTGCACTACAGAAAGTACTTTTGCTGAATTTTCCTACCTGGAGTTGTTTAATTTTGCTGTGGCTGATGTAGAGTCTCCTGGTGGTAAAAGGAATCTCTCTGGGTATCTCTGTAGCTCTGTAGCATTGCACTGACTGGGCAGGGTCACAGCTGCATCTTCTTGGGCAAGTGGTACTTAGACCACTGTGAAAAGAAAAGAAGACGACTAAAAGATATGATAGATACATCTTCCAAAACAGAAACTCTGACATTGTCTCAGCAACAGGCAGCTTGAATTAAGCACCAAAGCCCTTTTATACCATGAAATCTGATAAAAGGATATTATGACTGTGTATTTTATCCCAGTGAAAAAACAGCAAAAACAATACCGTAATTTGCCTGGGTTAAAATGTTGGCAGGCATTACAAAGACTGAGAAACTTAAACAGTGATAAGGTGCCTTTACATTTGTAGGTATGCGAAATTAGTGTTATTTATTACCTGACATCTAATCTGCAAACATCCATATTATCTCCAGTTTCCTAGTTTTGTTAAATGTGACACCACAGAATTAGTGGAGAAAAGATAAAGAGCTGTTTTATACTGGGGCTGTAAAACCTTTGTTTCTTCTGTGACCCAGTATTAGAAACAGAAAAAACACAACTACAGCCAACACCAAAGCTTTTTCTCTCTTTTTGCATTATGCAGATCACACACACACACTCCCCTAGACTCCCCAAACTCAGGCAGCTATTATTTTAAAGTGAAAATATTCTATTCACTTTTTGAATATCTGTGGTACAGCTGAGTGCTGCTGGTTGGACAAAAAACTAAGTCACCTGTATTTGGGAAATTCCCATAGATCATAATTTAATTATTCTTATATTTGAAAATTATAAATGTGAAATGCTTGAAAGCATTTAGTATAAATCAAGTGACAGATATCAATAAGACTTATTTATCCCATGACAGATGGAGAGCACCAAAGTTCCCCTCAGAGTTTTCTTTCTACTTACTGGTGTTTCTTTATATATCTGCTAGCTGTGCCAGCTGGAAATGTAAAGTTTCGAAAGGCATACAGTTTGAGTTGTGATTATTTTCCTTTGCACTGAGCAATTTACAATGTGCAAACTTGTGTCTTTGCAAACCTTTGTATCTTAGTGATCTGCTTTGCACTGTTACCTGCTTCCTTCCATCCTCTCAATCATATCTTCAGTAGTAGCTAATCCTATTCCTTAAATGCAGAACTAGGCCACTTATTTTTCCAAGCTGAAGATAATGTCAATTTGATTTGACAAATGGATAAGAGAAGTGGGGACAGTCCTTGATGGGAATGCCTATTGGATGCAGCTGAGCTTACAGTGGACAATTGCCATATTCTTTCCTGGACACACTTTTTTCTTCCTAATCCTTTATACTGTGAGTACAGAACTGCAACCCAGCAACTGCTAAACCAAAGAGCAAGAGCAGAAACCTTTTCCAAAAGCAACCTGTCAAATTGGCATGTTTAACAAACTATGCAGAAAAATCCTGCCTGACTTATGCCGTAGTGAGCACTTGAGCAAAAATGAGTGGATGGAGAATTAGCAATTGTGCCTTAAAACAAATATTTTAATGTGTCTCGATCTAGAGTTTGGTACCTGGCTTGCGGTTTTGCCTTTTTTTTTTAGCCCTTAGAAGAGTCAAAGTGCTCTAACAAAACTGTAAATCCTTCCTGCATCCTGACGGCTACTTATGTATTGCTTTGATCCCATCTTTCCACTGGCATGGGTTTAAACGCTGATGTCACCTAGACGGCAGTGCTCAGTATCCTATGTAGGGATTTGTCTTCCTCAAAAATGTCATCAGAAACCAATTCCTTTTTGCTCAAGCAGAGTCAAAAGGAATGAAGTTCCAGCCCTATGGTTTGCAGTTTACAGCTCTAGAGTAACAACATGGTCAGTCTGCAAATCCCTTTAAGTAAGAATCATAGATTGCATCCTTCCCTGTTTTGTAAATTTTCCTTTAAGTAAGAATCATAGTTTGCATCCTTCCCTATTTTGTAAATTTTAAGTCAGTCAGCTAATGTCAGAACTCATAGCTCTAGTTACAAAGTAATGCCATGGTAAGATGTAATATTTTTGGCTCTTGGCCAAAATTTTTGAGTAATATTGGTCTTTTCAAACTAATGAAAGGATACTTTATTGATTTAATAGTTTTTTTCCATTATATTAACAACAATGATGTAATCAATAATGATTAAATTTGATGATTAAATTTGAATGATTAAATGATTACAGAAATTATGTATCCATTGATTTCTGATATATGTGTGCTTTTGGTAGCTAGGTAATTTAAAGTGATCACTACGAAAGGTGATATCCTATTACATATTCTGACACACATCTACTGGCACTGATGACTTTGCTTTTTCAGAAAACCATGACCTGTGGGGGTTTTATTGATTTTAGGAGACCTCATGACAACAGAACAACGAAGAGTCACAGTACTCTATAAGCATAAGCACAGCAGGAAGATGTTGTGGAAGCAGCACTGCTGGCCCATGAGTTGCACAGCTTCAGACTGGGATTTTAAGAAAGTCAATCGCTGTGGCCATTTCTTGAAAGCAGTTTTTATGCAAACTCTCCATAGCTTTTGATGGGGATTCCTGTGCAGGACTAATGGCGTAATTTCTTTGTCAGAAAGAATGAACAATAGCAACCAAACCTGCTGGC
Organism: Chiroxiphia lanceolata; assembly: GCF_009829145.1. NCBI lineage: Eukaryota > Metazoa > Chordata > Aves > Passeriformes > Pipridae > Chiroxiphia > Chiroxiphia lanceolata. The sequence continues at coordinate 66,611,956 of NC_045639.1, forward strand.
GTGAGAAGTCACAGGGACATCCTACATGGTGTGTGCTTTAATCAGAGGTAAACACTTCAGAGCAGAACCTGCCAAACCCAAAGTCCATATCGAATGTTGTCTTGTTGGCATTTAATACAGATGTTGATTAAGTATATTGGATGAATGTGGATAAAACATAAGTGTGAGTTGATGGAAGTTAGATCTTTCAGGGTTGCTGCTTCTATTTCAAATCTGAAGTAGTGCTCATAAAGGACTGTAAAGTTTGTTTGTTTGTTTGTTTGTTTATTTTCCAAATATATCAGTTGACCTAAAAAAAATAATATATTTTTGTACAAGCCTTACCTCACACTAGATAATTTCAGCACCTGCTGTACTGGTGTATGGGCCTTTTCTTTCTTCACCGAAGTCAGAGGTTTGGCAAAAGCGCATGTGTATGTCAAGACATAATTTTTTAACCTAAGATTGCATTCAGAAAATTATATAAAAGATAATATTAAAATTAGAAGAATGAATCTGCAAAATTCTTACTACAGAGCGTTTAGAAATGCCTAAGTTAAGACAGCCTGTAAAACCTGCAGGTGGATCCCTTGTAATGTGCAGGACTTGTAATGTGCACAGACTGCACGAGGGAAGATGCAGCCTTATCACAAAAGACGTGGAGAAGCTGAGCTCCTGCAGCTGGCATGTTGCTCGCCTATGGAAAGGAAGAACTGCAGGAAAAGACCAGCTTAGGGCCTGCATAGGGCATGGGTAGGAGCTTGGTCCCTGAGGGATATCACAAGCAGAAGGAGTTTGGCAACTAGAAGCTGCTAAGTGATGGCGTATGCTCTAAAGAATCCTTGGCGTATTTAGCTGCCATATGCTATCAAGTGCCTGCCACTGAGTATGTGTGAATTTATAATTATTTTTTGCAGAAGGTTTTTAACTTGGATTTGGACCAGTTTTTCATAGGGACAACAAATGGCATTTGTCTCCAATCAAGCATTTCTCTCCAGAGTGGATCAGGATACTAAGGGAAACAATCATAACATTTTTTTTAAAAAACATGATGCTTCCCTTAATCATCTGTTGGAATAACCTGAAGTGCTTTATAGAAATGTTTCTTAAACAAAGAGCCTCAGAGAGTTACACTGAATCAAAAATGTCAATCTATGAATTTAGGCAAATTAATGAGACCTAATTAATACAAAGCTTAAAAATGTATCAAAAGTGATTTTGTGTTTTAATCCTACAAAGTAGAGTTTCACAAAAACAACCAGAGACCTGTCTGAAAAAAAATTAAGTATTAATCTTCTTCTTACACCAAGAATTTTGCAGAAATATTTTTTATCCATTTTCATAGTATGTGGAGAAGGCACATTCTTACTCCAGGCAAGGTCATCTTCATATACTGGAAACAACTGCCGGATGAGTTAAAGCAGATTTTTTTTTCCACACAGTAAGGTAGTTTTCCTTTTCTTCCTCCATGCTGGCTACACGAGGAGATGAAATTGATAACCCCTCAGGAATTTCTTGCGTTTCACTTGTCTGTGGCATGTTTGCATTCCAGAGGAACTAGCACTGTGAAACCTGCTGAAAGGAATGAAACTTTGTTGAACAGAAATTCACATATTAAGGAGTTTTAGTCATTGCCAGTTTTATGATAGTGCTGAGGGATGCTAGGCCAGATCAGGTGGGACGCATCTGGGGCAGGCACCCCACAAACAACAAATAAGCAGAGGTCAATTTAGATAATTTCATACCCTAATGCCACTAATGATGCTGTAACTGGCCTTCAAAGTATTGTAGCTAATGGCATCCACTTGATGGAGGACTGTTCTTCATTAATTGAGCCACAGAGAGCTGTGCCCATGAAATCAGAGATTAGGATGTGGTGACAGCCTTTAGGATGTGTGACAGCTTTCTAGTAATGACATTCCAGGTAAGTCTGAAAAAGGAATGAAGAGGGGGAAATAAAGAAGGCAGATCTGATGGCTGAGTCCATTCTCAGCCTAGAGTATAAACATACAGGTCTTTTGTATATGGGCAGTTATGTAAGATCTGTAGTGAACTTATGAGACCATGCCTCGTACAGTACCACCTAAAAGTAAAACATCAGGGAAGGGTCATCCAATCAAAAAGGGAACCATGAAACCAAGGGAACTTTTTCAGAGTCCTGTAGTTCTGGCCCTTCTATTTCCTTTGGATATCTTCAGGCTTTAAGAGCAGCCTGCTAGTAACTGTGCATCCAACAAAACCAGAAAGGAGCTTAAACTGTAAAAATTATTTACTCTTCAAACTGTAAGGCACAATTTCAGTCAGACAAGGACTCTGAAACAGCAGTTTTCTAAATTATACACTGGGATCATGCACAGAAAGAGGGTTTCTTTCTTGCATGTTATAAAAGCTGAACATTTTTTGCATGTGTTTTATTAATTTTTTAAAATAAAACAAAAGTTCAGAGCAAAAACAATTAAGCATAAATGTATACATAGAAATAAGCATGAGAATAAGATCAGAATAGCACTGTGAAAAAGAAAAGCTGGCCTGAAGAAGTGACTTGTGGAGGTTGTGTTGTGTAAAAGGAGACCAATATAGAGTGAAGGTTCAAAACAGTCGTCAGTAAACTGTTGCACCTATGGGCTCACCTATAGACTGTAAAATGGAGCCAACCATGAACTCTCTAGTCCTGCAAGGCAGGAATTGCCTAAAATGTAAAAACTAAAAAGTCTGGAGTTTGTTAACAGATATTGTTCTGTAATGACAACTGAAAATGTATGCCCCTTTAGGTATCAATGTGGGTGGATGACTTCCTCCTCTCCTTCAGAAAGGAGTGTGCTTCAGAAAGATGCTTTCTAATCATCTACTCTAATTCCTTTTTTAGCAAGAAAATCTTGCTTTATCATCTCTATTTTCTCTGATACTTTGATCCTGCAAGATATTACTTGTTTTCACTCCGTTTCCCCTTTGGTGCCCCTGCTTGTGACTGCACAGCCACCCATGCAATCAAACCACTCAAGATGCTTCAGCATTAACCACACAGGAGATGGCCTTGACATGTGCAGGCACTGCAGCCCAGCACACACAGCTGGGCAGCTGCAATTACAGGGGGTTCTGGGGGAACTGACCCTCATGTGCAAACATATGTGTTTATATTGTAAATTCTTTGTGCAGGGGCTGGGTCTAACCAAAGGTTTATAGAGTATCTCACAGTCTAGGCATGGACACTAGATACAAAATCTACAGCAGTGGAGATGTCAATCCAAGAAATTTATTTTTTCCTTTTGATTTGGGTATTACTTTGGGGCTTTTTTTGGTATGAAAATGTGTCCTCCTCATGCTTAAGGTCATTTACTCTTTAAGCTCAAAGTAAGATTTCAGATAATTAATTAGGTACTCCAGTAATCAGTCAAAGTATGCAGGTTTAAATTTATGAAGGACTGTTTGTACTCAAATGTACTTAATAACAGTATAATGCAGATACCTCACATGCTCTATAGCCTGTGTAAAATAATTGAAATTATGTACATAAATTATACATGAAGAAATGATCTGGTGATTAGCTTCACCAGAACTACATCATAAATAAGGTCAAAGAAACAAATCACAAAACTTTCAGTGAAGTCCTTTTGACATTAAAGGCATTCAGCAAATTTAAATTCTTCTTGACATATAACTTCCTCCAACTATTGTTAGAAATGTCCATTGTAGAAATGATTCTTACTGCTAGACTGGTTGACTCAGACTACTGCTGTTCTTTAAATGTTCTTCAATTATTTTATTGATGTTATCAGGGTGTAGTATGCTACAGTTTACTCTAAATCGATTTAATTCTAATTGAAGGCCAAACTTACTAACCTTTCTTAGGTTCAATTCCATAATTACTGCACAGCTTGCTTACAGAAGAGAGTTACAGTTGCTCTGGGAGCTTTTGGTAGACATTTCAAGGATAACTGGAATTTATCAGAATTTTGTAGAGGATCTCCAAGTATAGTTTTGAGATAATTCAGTTATTCCTGTGTTTACCCTAATATCAGAGACACTTGCTTTAAATTTCAACCCCTCTTTTACACCGTATTCCTGGTGAGAAATATAAATAGTAGCTAATGATAGCTACATTTACTAAGATTCAGTGTCAAAACTGCTGATTTCCTTAACAATATCTAGCATTCCTTCTCATTTATACATAGTCCAGCAAGTATTAGACCGATATTATGCTGCAGGTAAGCTTCTAAAAGGATCCCATTTGAGAAGCTAATCTTTGAGTAGAATAAGGAGAGACAAAACCTTGTTTGAGTGGTGAAATGTAAGGACGTGCAAAACAAAGGTAGCACTGCTAAGGGATGAAAGAATTAAAATTAATGACCACAAAACTCTGATACCATTGTTGATAAAAACAATTTAAAATAGAGTAGGACCAACCTGTGAGCTAAAGGAAAAGGACACTAAAAAACTGACAATAAGTGATTCTTTAAAAAGAAGCAGTCATACATAAATTACATTATGTCTAAGTTTTTAAAGGCAGTATTTGCTATAGATATGTTACATAGTAACTATGGGAAACTTCTTTCTCAAGATAAGTAGATACTGTTCAAATGCACAATAGAGGTATATTAGCAGAAAATGCTAATATTTGGCTAAGGGATAGCTTACTGTTCCATTAAATAAAAAAAGGCAAAAAATGTAACATGATTCTATAGGTACTTCTCCAGTGAGATATCTACGAGAATCAAAGCCAAAGCTAACATAAAACCTGATAGTTCTGAAACAATTAATTTTCTTGCGTGGCTGAACTAAATTAAACAATAAAATTAGTTTAGCTTTTGATACAGCAAAAATTTGATTTTCTATGGGACGCTGTTGTGCAAAAAAAGACAGCTGTGAAGAATGAATGCCACGACGAAGGTCAGGCAAATGCTCTGTTCAGCTGGGCTCACTCCAAAGTCATCATCATGGCTGGGCTTTGCGAACGAAGATTTGGGAAGGGCTCTACCCACGTTTGTTACAAATGCACTGGTGGCTAAAAAGGCCAATACGAGCTGGACATGTCGGGTTGCAAAAGGCACAGCAGAAAGACTCCTTAGGTGGTATATTCTGCAAGACACGATTCTTTCTGTGTTGTTTTTTCTACTCAAGAGTGATTCTGCGTGCTTTCTCAAAAGCATCAGCAGTGTTATAGATGGTGTGTCTCCAGACCTCCCGGTTGGAGGCCAGAGTAGACCAGTTATGATGATCAATATGGCCAAGGCTGAGTAGTTGCGTGACTTTAGACACGTGCACCCTTTGCTCAGCTGCTGTTCTGAGTACACCAATTTAGTGAGCCAGGTTTTTTTCTGTAGATATACATAAAGGTGTTTGTAGCTTTTGTTTCCATCACGGATGGGTTTAGCAATAAGGGAACCCCGCCCAGTTTGTTGCTACCTACCTTCAGTTGCAGTGCAGACAATTTGAATGGTGTGCTGGTTTTGCCTGGGGTGGTTCATTTTCTCCACAGTGGTTACTGTGGGGATGTGGTTTGGATTTGTGCTGAACACAGGGCTGATAATACAGAGATGTTTTTATTATTGCTGAGCAGGGCTTACACAGAGTCAAGGCCTTTTCTGCTTTTTGTACTGCCACACAGGCAAGGGAAGTTGAGAATGCACAGGAAGTTGGGAGGAGACACAGCCAGGACAGCTGATCCCAGCTGACTAAGGGATATTCCATACCATATAACATCATGCTCAGTATAGAAAGTGGGGGGAAGAAGGAGGAAGGGGGAGGTGCCCTTACCGTTATTCTGGTATCCTCCACTGCCGACTGGAGGGTCCCTGTGCTCTCTTTGTTGCGCTGGGACAGTATTTTGTGGGGCCATGTTGTAGGCAGGATTAGGGTCCTGATCTGCTTTAAAGTGATTTTTTTTCTTTTTTCTCTTTTGAGGTGGAATTACGACTTCAATGCAGTAAAACAAAGCTGCACATGTTCTCCACAAGACCTGCTAATAAAGCTCCAGCTGAAATCAACATCAGAGTTGCAGTATTGCAGTATTTCAAAGGAGACGAGCTGTAGCCAAGGTGAACGTCTTGGAGAAAGCACCCGTGTAGGGGTAGCTTGTTCCCTGAAATTTGTTTTATTGTCAGAACCAGGATGAGCTAAAAAAAAAAAAAGGGCAAATATCTTTTATATGGGTATAACTGCATTCATTGGTGCTTCTAGAGATGCAAAGGTGACAGAGGCAGTTCATTTAGGTTAGATATCAGGAAGAAATTCTTTACTGTGAGGCTGGTGAGACTGGAACAGGTTGCCCAGAAAAGTTGTGGATGCCTCATGCCTCTCAGTGTTCAAGGACAGGTTGGGCAAGGCCTTGAGCAACCTGGTCTAGTGAGAGGTGTCCCTGCACATGGCAGGGGCTGTTGGGACTAGATGATTTTTAAGGTGCCTTCCAACCCTTAACATTCTATGGTTCTATGATTTTATGCAATACTTGCAAGTCTGCATCTTTTCTGAGCACAAGCAATTGATGTGTTGGTGCAAATCCTGCCGTGTGGTTTGCACCTGCTCATCACATCGGTGAATACAGTAATGAAGACTTCTCTTTCCTCTTCTTCTCTTTCCTCTTCTTCTCTTTCCTCTCTTCCTCCTCCCTTATATGTAAAAATAACCATATATACATAAGAATGATCCAGCTTTCCAATTCATTTTGGCTCTAGTTTGAATTCTCTTGTCTGGGAAATCGATAAGTTATAAATAGATTTTATATCTATTAGCTCAAATAAAACCCTGGTCTGTACTGCAGAAATTTTTGCAGTGGTAGCTCAGAAAATGAAAAAGCTTTTCCCCAAAACGCTGTCATTATTTTATCTAATGATGTCATCTCTCTCTGCCCCTCAACCCTCGCAACTGGTTTCCCTTTCAGTAGTGAGGGTTTGTTTTCTGTCAATATGGTCTGTTAGTCACCATCTGAAGTTTTCTCTGTTTTTGTGTGTTCCCTCTGATGCTTTAGATCTGAAGAGGTTGTGATATTGCTGTATCCCAGTGTCTCATTCAAGCAGTGGTGACTTGCAGTTTTAGCTGCCATCTGTCTGCTTCCTGTTGTGCACTTCTATACACAAATACCTCTGCACTTATGCTTCTCTTTATGTTACATTTATTCATCATTTTCTTCACGTACATACATTGTAAGTTGTTCGGGGCAAGGTCCACATTCTTATTCTTCACTATGTACAAAGTTAGCATAGGTCTTATATGGACTATATGTCAATACAAAAGTGACTATAATTACAATTTCCTGCTCTATGGTGAACTTGCCACTGGCTGCCGCATGAGAGGAGCCCCGAAGAAAAGATTCAAGGACTCCCTGAAACAACATCTCAGCCTCGGCCATATTGATCAATATAACTGGTCTACTCTGGCCTCCAATCGGGAGGCCTGGAGACACACCATCTATAACGCAGCTGTCTCCTTTGAGAACTCACGCAGGATCACTCTCGAGGAAAAAAGGCAACGCAGAAAGAACCGTATCTTGCAAAATACACCATCAATGGAGTCTTTCTGCTGCGCCTTTTGCAATCGGATATGTCTATCACGCATTGGCCTCATAAGCCACCAGCGTGCCTGCAGCAAATGTGGATAGTGCCTTCCCAAATCTTCGTTCGCGAAGCCTAGCCATGATGATGATGATAATTACAATTACACGCCCGTTGCCTGCGGGGGCCGGGCGCGGACGCTCCCGGGGGCCAGGCCGGGGACATGGGGACACGGGGACACAGGGACAGGAGGACAGGGGACAGACAGACACGATTCCCTCCCGCCCCCGGCCCCTCCGCCCCTCCATCCCCCTCTGGGCTGGACCGCAGCGCCCCCTGCCGGCGCGGCCGGGGCGCGATCGGGGGCTCGGCGCTCGGCAGGTGCTGCCTGCCACACCGCCAGGCGGCCGCCGCGCACGCGCGTGCCCGCGCTCCCTGCGTGGCTGCCCCGGGAGCGGCGCCGGGAGCGGGAGCGGCGGGTCCTGAGGGGCGGCAGCGGCTGCGGCGGGGCAGTACCGTGCGAAGGCAGGGGGCGGCAGCGGCAGCGGTGGAATGTCGGCGGCGGGCGGTGGTCCCTGCGGTCCGGGCGCGGCCGGGCCGGCCCCGGGCGGCGGCGGCGTGTCCATGTTCCGCTGGCTGGAGGTGCTGGAGAAGGAGTTCGACAAGGCGTTCGTGGACGTGGACCTGCTGCTGGGCGAGATCGACCCCGACCAGGCCGACATCACGTACGAGGGACGGCAGAAGATGACGAGCCTGAGCTCGTGTTTCGCGCAGCTCTGCCACAAGGCTCAGACCGTGTCCCAGATCAACCACAAGCTGGAGGTGAGCGGGATGCGGGGCCGGGGCGCATCCTCGGGGGTACCCGGGGAGGGGACCGAGCCGTGCCCCAGGGCAGCGAGAGCCCGGCCGGGTTTCTTCCTGCCCCTTCCCTGCGAGCGACTGGGGAAGATGAACCAGGCCCCGTGCTTTAGGATTCGGGCCTGGCCGTGACGATCCTCCCTCTGGGTTTGGTTGTTCCAGCGCAGGCATGGAGCAGTGCGTGCCAAAGGAGTTCTCTTGGATGTGGAAAACAGGAGTCTTGAGCAACAGATGCTGCTAACTCGTCTTCTGTTGGCATTGAGTCCCTGGTGAGCCGAGATGAGAGGACACAGTCTCAAGCTGTGCCAGGCAACGTTTGGGTTGGACATTAGGAAGAATTTATTCGCGGGAAGGACTGTTTAGACATTGGAATCGGCTGCCAGGGGAGGTGGTGGAGTCACCATCCCTGGTAGTGTTTAAGGAAAGACTGGACGTGGCACTTTATTGCCATGGTCTAGTTGACAGAGTGGTGTTCAGTCATAACTTGGACTCAGTCTCAGAGGTCCTAGTGGATTCTGTAAATTTGGAAAGCCTTTTTTAGGAAAGGGATAAAGACAAGATCGAGGTGCTTAAAGCTTAGTCTCAGTAGTCAAAATGAGGACATTGTTCCTCCTTACAAGTAAAGAAAACATAAAAGTGGACGGGGGATGGACTTTGACAGGTCCTCTTGTCCCTTCACACTACAAAGCAGATCAAACAGCTCTCTGCCAAGCTTAGTGACTGAAGATAATAGCAGAGGTCACACGTTCTGTCAGAAGAATAGTAACTGTCCTTCCTGTTGGAAAGTTTTCTTCATGCCTGATCCAGAGTTTCAGTCAGGGTGGGAAGAAAGAAGCACTAGAGAGAGCCAAGCTGTCTGGTGCTGATGCTGCTGAGAGGCAGGGTCCTTTGGCTTCTGCAAGAACTGGAGTGCTCTGGAAGGAGATTCTCAGAAACTTTGTGGTCATTTTATATCTGTTCAACCTAAGCATCTTTGGTTTAGTAAGTGTTGTCATTTGTCTCGACCTTAACAGGCAGGAATATGAACTGCCTGCTTGCCTTTCAGTAACGTATTAGAAGGCTGTTGATGTTTCTTCCTCAGTTACCTTTTCCCTGGGCTAAAGCCCTCTAGTTTCTTCAGTATCTGTTGGAGGCCATACTTTTTAAAGCTTTATTTATTGTTCTACTAGCTTGTAAGTATATAGGAGTAACGGGGGAAATTCTGAGAAACCATGAAGATACGTGCTTTGTAAGAGGTTCAGTAGACAGAATTGCATTCTTTCAGGTTTTTGTGTCACACTTATTATAATAAAGGAATTCTAGAGTCTTCAAGCAATCTTCTGAAGGTATGCCTTTCAGTAGGAAGTAAGTAGATCGGCTTTGATTTTACTCAGGTTTCTTCTTGGTATGAAGACATTGTAATGTAAAAGAGGCTTAGAATATTTCAGAGTAGAGCAAAGAATTGGTTAAACTAGGATTTTTTTTAATCACATTCTTTATTTCAGCAGAATGCTTACTGTGGTGATGTTTATGTTCTTCGTGTTTATGTTGCATATATATACACCATCAACCTATGCTGTAGCCTTAATTGTATAAGTGTAGTAAAATAAGATTTGTGAGTAGATAGATAATCAGTATTTATTGCATATTATGCAGGAATGGTGGGTTTTGTGTACAGACCTGTAAACCAGGTGAGTTTTCAGGATATTTTAAGAGAATGGATTGGTGCTTGGTGCTTGGTAAATATTTCTTTGAAAGGTTGTTTCAAGCTTAAATGTTTTTAAAAGAAATTATATAACTCAGAACCTGAAAGATTTTGTATCTTTAAGAAATGATCAGGGGCACCTAAAGAACTGAAGATCTATACCTAAATCGAGAGCAAAGGAGCACAGTTGTTAATAATTAGCATAATTATTGTGTATATCTATGTCTATGAGGTAATTGTTTGATAAAAATGATACTGCTAGTCTAGAGTGAATGCTTTTGAAGTGAATAAAAAGTCTTTTATTTTATGGAGTATTTTTATTACTAGGAGTAATATTAGGCCTTATACATATAAAGGAGTTTTTTTCTTTCACGTAGACCTTTAGAAGATTTTAGTATTGCCTTGAAGGTTGCTAATTTTAGGACTTCATGTTTATTGAAGTCATAAACTTGAAATGAAAGCTGCCATTTAAAATCTCCAAAAGATGGAGCTGCTCTGTTTAAAGTGAGTGTCTTGTCTTTTCATGTGCACAGATGTCCAGTGGAAAGCCACAGTGTCCAACATGAAGGGTACAGTGACGTATTCTGAAAGAAATCACTAAATTTAATACTGGAGCTTAGGATGTGATCAGTGACTTGTTTTTTTTATAATGCAAGTTACTGTATTTAATGTAAGTTTTAAGATTGTGGTCATTTCTTAGTAACCCAAAATTGTAGTTTTATACTACTTGTACTTTTTAGACAAAGCTTTCATCACATTCATAAAAATGTCATCAGTAAGAGTTTACTTAGGTACAAACACTTATTCAAGCCACTAAGATCCATCTTCAGAAATATGCCTCTGTTTGAATTAAAATAATACTTTGACTGAAGCTAAGTTTGATTAAACTTACTCTTGCAGCTGCATTTGCCTGATCTTGTCTTACTGAATGACTGATACTATTTCATAAAGAAAAATAACAAAAAATTATGAATATTGTTCTATTGTTTGTGGATTCCGTTTCCTTGACCAAAATTGTTGGGTCTTATTATAATATTACAGGTAAGAATAAAGAAATGCAGTTCAGGCTTTAATTTATCCACTTTATCAGCTTAATATGCATTCTCTGGTTCGTACAATTGGTTTTAAGAAGCACAGCTTAGTTTGGTGGATGGAAGCTCCTGCTGTAGGACTTTTCAAAAAAGTTTTCACCATCTTGGTGTACTCCTACTGCTAGAGAGTTGAATCCAGATAAAATACTGTATGAGGGATGTTCCTGAATAGTGAAAGAGGTGTTCCAGGAAGATGGTAGTTTCCAAAGAGGCAACCATATGTTGGCAATTCAGGGGTAAGTTATTTTTAGCAGGAGCCTGAAGGTATGGCAGATGCACAGGGGATGTATGCAAATAAATTTACTGGTGCATTCGGTTGGTGAAAGTTCATAAACGTACTACTGTGCTAATAACATTTGCAGTCTTAAATTAAAACTAGTGGTATGACAGGGAAGGAGGACTTGTTTTCATGATTTTCCTCCTGGTCACAGTAGGACAAAGTTGAATTAAGTAGCTTATCACAGCTTAAAAAAGTGTTAGGCAATAAAAGCCACTGTCTTTTCTGAGATCAGCTTCACTTCATTATGAAAAAATAGCAAAGTGTATCTTGATGGAGGACAGTCAGGGCCTCAGGCTTTTAGAACAAAAGGAGATGACAGCCATTTTAAAGGAGATTTTTTTGTGGTGCTCTGTCTCTTGGAAAGCCATATAAATCAGCAGATGCAGGCTGGGAGTCAGTGTGTGAGATTTCAGTAGATATTTAATTGAGAAGCAGTTAATAGGCTTTTGTTTTTCCTGTTTGACTGTGACTTGACTATGGCGTTGTCTGAATGTCCATTTCAAAAAGTTCCATGTAGTGCAGTACTGTAGAAATAAAGTTAGTAGGTCAGGGTGCCAGTGAAGACTGAGCTTGACTTTAAGTCTGGCATTTTGCCAATCTGATTCTGCAATTTTAAATGAACAAGCTAGAAAGGAATGTCTGATGGAGCACACCCTGTATCTTGGCAGTTGTGTTAAGGCAATATACATGCTGAAGTTAAAGAAAATATATATGTCTAAGAAGTTAATTACCTGTGTAGATTTATGTCTGTGATTAACTTGGAATAAGCAGGTTTAGAGGAACATATTTCTATAAGCTGAATTCTTCTGTAAGTAACTCCTTGCTGTTTCAACTAAAGCATATGTAGAATAATGTAGGTAATATATATGTATGTATATATATAAAAATTATATATAAACCCTCCCAATGGCAAACTGAAAAAGCTACATGTAGGTGGCTTTGTGTGTGTGATGACTTTTCATACAGTGTGTGAGTCTGTCTTATGGGGCGCACTGCAGAGTTGTAGTCCTGCTTTGTTGTTTGATAGTACTTCTTAAACCAAGGTAGGACTTTTCACCTTCTTAGGAAGGTCTGTTTGGATTTTTTTCACCCTCTCCCCTTTATCTTGCACTAAGAAATGCACTTGTTGAAGACCAAGATATTTCTTTGCCCCATATGAAATATGTATATAAAACTGGGAGCATAGTTGCAAGAACTTGTTAGTTTTTTTTCACATTTCATTAATATTTCTAGTATTTAGGAAGGTGTTATTTTATTAATTGTACTTTTGACTCTTAGTACTTTTTCTCTTTTGGATAGAAATCTGTTGGTACTAGACAGAGTGTGGTTTTTTGAAAAAACATTTGAATGATATTTGATCCAGCTTATTTTATATCCTAAAATGTGAGCAGTTTTCACATATTCAGGAAGTGGAAATATGGATTTATATGCATTTTCCAGTTGGCTTATATGCTAAATTGTCATTAGTTTGATACATATAACTTTTATCAGAATAATTAAGCCCTTTTAAAGAGGTCACCTCTACTTAATTCATATTTTCCTGTATCAGAAGCCGTGGAATTCTATGCGAGTTGAATTAGTTTACTTCATTTTCAGTCTGCATATAGAAAGGGTTTTCCTTTTCTCTGTCTCGTTTGTTGGGAGTTGCCAAAGAGAAATTGAGAGGGAACCAGCATTGTAGTTTATATTTCATAGTTTTATTTCCTGAATTACATTGCATAGCTAGTATGGCTTTCAAAATAATGGTGATAATAAAACCACCAATATGGTTTCTAAGAACAGATTTGTGTCTTCTTAATAAACAATCAGAAGCATGGGCAACCTGACAAAAAAAGTCTTTGTGAGGCAGTCAGAAATTTGTCACTGGCAGTGAAGTGTACAAGTAGTGATTAAAAAAAAAAATAATTTCTGCTTCTGTAAGTGGGTGTAAACAGAATGAAACAGTCAAATACAGAGTAAAACAGCAGCAAGAAACAGTACCTAAAGCAAAGTGAAAACCGTAAGAGATTGCTGCAGTAACAGGTATTTTAATGATAGAGCTGAAAAAGGTCAGTGACTGGTGTATAAATGTTGGTTGATGTATCCGTTTTTGTAAATGGAAACCAAATTCTTAAGATGCTTTACATGTAGTATTATGATTATCTTTTAATTGTTGGGAGGAAAAGTGTGCAAACAGTTATGGGTCCAGAACTAATCTTAAGCAGAGAAGATAAAAAAGGAGGAATGTTGTTTTGCATCCTTTTAATTTGCTGACCGGTCTTTTGAATGTTTTGTCAGGACCAGAATAGAATCTAAGAAACAGAGAGGTTAATTTGTCTCATGTGCTTTGTAATCTGTATGAGACATAATAAAAGTGGATTAAATTTATTTACAGTTCATTTGCGTCTTCAGTATCATACACTGCATTTTTACCAAGACTACTTACATAGCTACACTACTGTAACTGTAGTGTTTATTTAGGGAATCAGTAATCATCAATTTTGTCATTCATGTTCTTATTAGGCACACGATAAAGACCATTTTATTAAATTTAAAGCTTTAGCTAAAAATTTAAGTCGTGTCCTTTTTGGGGTCATAATAAAAATGAAATAAAAACTTTTAATATAATTAAAAAATTTGTCAGTACAGTCTTTTTGAATAATTTCTTGAAACATTGGCATCATTGACAAGTGGTAAACATTATGTTAAACCTGGGGGGGATTTATCATCAAAAATTATGGTTCCTAAGTGAATCACCTATTCAGAAACATTTTGGACAGTGCTGTCACATTGTTTAGTTTTGCAAGGAGCACAGTGAGATTTATAGGGCTCTGATCTGTTTCATGGTTTCTCGTTCAAAACAGTCCATTAAACCTAATAGGGATGTGTGAGACATTGCAGTAAATGTTGTTTAGCAGACAGGGAGAACCAAATAGTCAAGACTGAGGAAGGGTAGAGTGTTCTTGTCTTTTGGAGAGCTGTAGACATGGTGGTGAAGTGATGCTGGTGAGATAATGGAGACAGTCCTTTTTTGTAGCAGTTAGAGAAACATAATCATTAAGAGCTTCAGCTGCTTCCCATCAGGGGGCTGATGCAAAGTTAAGAGTTCCCCCTGAAAACTTGGTAGTATGTGGGTTATGTGGTTCATAACTGTGCAAGACAGGCTCTGTTGTTGTTGAACCAATGCCACTTGGGTGTCTGTGAGTGTGTTTAGGCCTCAGGCTGTAAGAGCTGCAGCTGTTACATCCTGAAAAATTGTTTTCTGTCCTGCATTTGTCTAATGTTATGGGAACACTTAGGAATAATGATTTCGTTGTTTGTAAAGCATAATTAGGGATTTTTTAATTTAAATGACATTTCTGTCTTTAAAAAAATGCCCCCAGAATGAAATGCTATGCAAATATGCTACTGTCATATTTTGATATTTATATTGCTTTTTTGTGCATATATGGGGGCATAAGCATTGTAGTATGCTCTGTTGTGTTTCATGATCCCAGTTCCTGCAGCCTCTATATCAGAAAGTTAATAGTCCTGATCAGGAGTCAGTGTTGAAATGTATAAACATGTATGTTGGTAAACTTTTTGGAGTCAGGTGTAGATTACATGAGGACATTCTTCTGAAGAAGTAAAACCACCTCATATACTTGATTTGTCTGTGAATTTTGATTTGATCCCTTGGCAAGATTGATAGGGATCTGTCCTGTAAAATTAGCTATTAAAAATATGTATATATAGTGAAGGTGTTTTATTAGTAACAGACTCAAGGGAGCTTGGAAATCTTGTGCCCTGCTGATTTGTGGGGAGTGATTTGTCCTCATGGAAGTGTTGAGCACTTTCTCAAGTCACTAAAACCTTCTGATTCAGGCACTCCCCGTTCTCTCCCATGATCTGCGAGTTTCCACATCACAGCATCCTTTGCCTTTTCATCTACCTATGTTTTTTGGTTAGTTGGCTGGACACAGAGAGCAGCTCAGTCTCCAGATCAGAACTGCACTTGTGCTACCCAGACACCGGGCTGTTGCCTCCTGTCTCTGGGTAGATTAAACAAATTAGCTGAAGATCTGACTCGCCCCACTTTTCCTTCTGTGAGGGCACTAGTCCCTCATTCTTTACTACTAGTAGCTGTTTTGTGCAAAACTTGTATGTTGTAGGAACTTTAATCATGCACACCTTTACCTCTTTAACGGCTTTGTTTGATTCTTGAAAATTAATTCAGTTCAAGAGGGAAGGAAGGCAAAATAGGGAGAAATGTAGACATAGAGATAAAATGATGGCACTAGACTGTCTTGTTTAGGTAAAAAGAAATTCTGAAATTAAGTGCTGGCATTGAGAGATTATATGGTGGGAAAAATAATCTTTCACTTTAGAAAGACAGTTTTCAGACCTTTATGAGTTTAGAAGGCTTGGTATGAGAATGAATTAGGTGGACCCTAAAGGCCTGAAATTAAAGGAAAACTTTAAAGGCATTTGATGAGTGTTTGGCTTATGACTTTTAGTCACTGGAGGCTGGTAATATGATGGATAATTTTGTATGTGTCTGGCTTTTCTTTGCTGAAAAGTATGAGTTTTCTAATACGTGGATTATGCTTAGTCTTTTTTTGAGCTAGAAATTCATATACCAAAAAATGCATTCATTACACTTTGAGGGATTTCTGGTCTTCCTCTCATTTTTAGTTGGTGTGGTGAATAATGCCACTGTGTTGCTATTCAGGCCTATGGCCCACCTTTCCAATTCAGTTTGGCTGTATTTTGAGTTCTCCTCTCTGGGAAATGGATAAGTCATAGGTAGATTTTGTATCTATTAGCTCAAAGAAAACTCTTGTCCATACTGCAGAAATTCTTGTAGTGATAGCTCAGAAAATGAAAAAGCTTTCCCCAAAAGCACTGTGATTATTTTATCTAATGGTGCCATCTCTCAGTTTGCCTCTCACCCCTTGCAGCTGGTTTCCCTTTCAGTAGTGAGGGTTTGTTTCCTGTTGACACGATCTGTTAGTCACCATCATCCCACTGTCTTAAGTTTACTCTGTTTCTGTGCTCCCTCTGATGCTTTGGATCTGAAGAGGTTGTGATATTGCTGTATCTTAGTGCCTCATTCAAGCAGTGATGGGTATGAGCAGTGGTAAGTTGTGGTTTTAGCTGCCATCTGTCTGCTTCCTGTTGTGCACTTCTACACACAAATAGCTCTGCATTTGTGCTTCTCTTTATCTTACATTTTTCCTTTGTTTCCTTCACATATTTACATTGTAAATTGTTCAGGACGAGGTCACATTTTTAATCTTTTCAATGTATAAAGTTATTATATGATCTTTGAGTGTATCTCTGAGATCTTACAGAAATAAATAATTTTGGTTAGTTATTCTAATGCTCACTTTTCTATGAAAAGTATACAGGTGACTAAATGAGTATTTTTTCTGAGAGTTCAGACCATGATATGAAAAAATTATATAATGTGGTGTAAACTAATGGGAAATACAAAATACTTGATAAATCACAAAGTATGCCCCAAAACTGAGTAAATATTTAGTTAGCATTTCAAAACTCTTTTTCTGGTATCATCTATATGTTAGATTGTTTGGAAGATAAATACTGAGTTGTCCTATTTGGTGAATTTGACTAAGATCTTCAGTTTACTCAAATACAGACTTTCATGTGGAATTTAGAAATAGCTTGTGCCATAATTTGAAGCAATAGCTCTTTCTGAAATACTCTGGTTTTACTAGTACTTTGTGGAGGAGAAGGAAAACCAGGCTTTTCTCCCTGCACCACAATCAGATCAGATCACTCTTAAAAGGTTAGTTTGTTGTGGGGTTTTTTTTATTCCGAATAGTGAGGAGAAAAAAGGTAAGAAACCAAGAAGCATGTCTTGTGTACTTGACAGTGTATGGACTAGGGACAATAAGTACAAAGAATTAACAGTAACGTGTTTAATAATCATTGATAAATTAGAGAACAAGCTTGAATGAGGTACTTAGGAATAAGTGATGTCAGTAATGCTGTTCTTTTTTTGCTTAATGTTTTCCGTGCTGACTCGTTTATGTAACTTCTCTGAGTTCTCAGTCAGCAGGCAGTGCTTAACTGAAGCATTTTTCAGAGCACTTCAGGAAAAGTTGTCCGTGACAAGAGAGGTGGGGAAAGTGGAGAATTGAAACGAGCCTGACTTCCTTTAATAACTAAGAAACTTGCTTATTTTCTAGTTGACTTCAGTAAGTTTTGGCTTCTGTTGTAAGGTCCAGACCAGCACTTCTTATTGCCGTTGGCACCGAATTCCACTTACAGATCTTGGTCAGAGAAAAGTATCCATGACTTCAGTGAGTCAGAGACAAATGAGCATATCTCAAAAGACACTGACTTTGCCAACATATGTCAGAATAAAAGGCAAAAAAGAGTTGTGCAAATTCTGTCTCTCATGTCCTGTGTCCTTGATTCATCTAGGTCTAGATGTAGGTTTTCATGATTAAATCCTAGTTCCATGAACCACAGTCCTGTTGTGCTATTAGCTGCGTGTTGGCTGGGGCATAGGCACAAATGAGTTAGCAGAGAGAAACTAAGGTGTAACCTTGCAGTATGGTACTTGCTAATGAGTGATGAGTACTAAGCTGCACAGTTGGATACTGCCCAGAAGAGTTCCATTTTTGGCTGAATCAGCAAGTTAGAGTTAAAAGGATGTTATGAAAGTAAACACACTACCTTCTCTTCACCCTCTGCCCCTTACTGTTCCCCAAGGAAAGTTTGTGTTCTCTATTTGTTGTTTGATGGCTTTTCCTGAACTCTCTTGACCCTGAAGCTCAATGGTCTCCTGTGACTGGGTGTTTGTTACTTCTGCCCACAGCTGACTTCTCTGCAAATTCTAGAGCAGTTGCAGGTGACCATCAATATACATGACATTTCTCTTCAACAGTCTTGTTGGAGATTACATCCAAAAAAGCTGCCAGTGAAGGATTAGTGCAGTTGCTTGTGCAACATTAATTTATCCTTGTGTTTATACAAATTGAAATATTAAAATTGTATTATTTGGGACCATCTTTTTCTGTAGAACCCTTGCCTCCTGCAGTGAATGATGCTCTAGGAAGGAATGGCCTTACTGATAGTTCTTGTTCGTGCTCGTCATTTCCTCTACTGTCTCTGCCCCCTCTCTGTTTTTTACTGAGTAGCTTCCAAAATTGAATATAGAGCTGTTGAATTTCCAGCAGTCTTTCCATATGTTTCCTTTATAACAAATTGAGGGAATTTGGGTAAAAAATAGTGCTAGTAAGAGTAAAATAAAGGAAAATTAAATGAGCTGGCCAAGCAGAGAACGACGGGACTTCTGTGAAATAGTGTAAAGATTTGTCAGCCGTCGTAGAAGTGATCACAGGATTTGAAACCAGCTTTGCTGTGTTTGCATTTTGGAATGTCTCTTGTGTCTGCATCTGTACCTGGGGATAGATTTGTGACTTTTCATAATGTGTAAACAGATTATTTCCATGATGTATGCTCATACTATTTCTCATTTTGCTGTATTTATTTTCTTCTCTTTATTAAGGCTTTCCAGTACCTGAAGGGAGCCTACAAGAAAGATGGAGACTTTACAAGAGCATGTAGTAACAGGACAGGGGTGAATGGTTTCAAACTGAGAGAGAGTAGGTTTAGATTAGATATTAGGAAGAATTTCTTTCCTGTGAGGGTGGTGGGACACTGGAACAGGTTACCCAGAGAAGTTGTAGATGCCCCATCCCTTCAAGTGTTTAAGGCCAGGTTGGATGGAGCTCTGAGCAGCTGGTCTAGTGCAAGGTGTCCCTGTCCATGGCAGGCTGGTTGGAACTAGATGATCTGTGTGATCCCTTTCAACCCAGGCCATTTTATGATAAAAACAGCAGGACATGAATTTAAACCATAGGCCATATGCAGAGTACAATTTTTATTTTTTATTATGAGTTTGACAGTCTTTTTGTGATACTTTTGGAGCATCATTCATGCCACAAAACTGGTAGCTGTCATTAGTGCTTTGTAATTTGCACAAGGAAATAAATTTATTTCTTTTTTCCCCCACCAGAACTCTGTTTTGTCTGCCATTCTCTACTAAGTGAGGCTGGACAATATTAAACTGCTCTAATTTATCTGTTCTGCCACTTTACCTTTCTACGGGCATTTTGAATTAGAACAGATGAGAGAGTGTGTTTACGTGTATAAAAAAAGCAATAAAAGTCAGTATGTGAGCTGTGAGTACCTGTTAGAAAGGAGGAAGACATTAGTGGTCTTCTTTTTTTTTTTTTTTTTTTTGAGTAGAAGTGATATGTACCTTATGTAATAATAACAAAATACTCCTATTCAGAAATTATGACTGGGACAAACTGTGCCTTCATTATTAAAGTCTCTGTTGTCTGCTCTGTACCATATTATCACCTTTTATGCCAGTGATATTTTCTTTTGCTACATTAGTTCAGGTGTGTGTCTACTTTTGTTGGAGGATAGATAATCCACAGCAGAGAGACTGTAACAATGGCTGGTCACTGGGGAAAACAGTGCAGTTTTGTAAGTAACCCATTTCTCTGAAACTATTTGGCTGTGTGAAATTTAAAGTATCATCTTTCTGTAGAAGGCAATTTCTGCTTTGGAGTTCTGCAAGGGTTTACAAATTTTTCACGTTTTTTTGTTATTCTGGCAGTTGGAAGGTGGAAATGCATGCAGCTCCATTCCTTGGCAAAAAGTAAATGCAAGCCTGGTCTGTTGAGGCTCCACCTAAACGTGGGAACGGAGATCTTTTTGTCAGCAGCAGCAAACTGGAGGTTGGCTTGACCCATCTCATCAAATTGCACTTTAATTTAGGTGCTCTGAATCACCTCTGGAAAAGCCTACTTATGTCTGAATTACTCTGAAAGCTTAAGGAGACCGTCCCTTTAAACTGTGTACCTAATGTTAGACCCAGTAAGTACTCCCTATTGATAGTCAAATCCTTCCTGCTTTTTTTTCATTAACTGATACAGACGTTTTATAGCAGTGATTTATGTAGTTGAATGGGGTGAGCATTGCAACTTGCAACTTGATGTTCATTGTGAATTTGAACATTAGTATAATGTTGTTATAATACCCTGCTTTAATATGAGAGGGCTTTTTTTTAGAGTTGGTGGCTTTTCCTTTTTGCTCTTCAGTTCCAAATGTTTTGGTAGCAAAAATATGATCTGGGAATTTAGCTAAAAATCCCCTGAAATCATATTCGGGAGTGGGGTTTTTTGCAAATAGTAGCTTTAAATCTTATATATATGTATCTTGTCTTATAAAATGCTACTTGAACTTAAGGATAAAAGCAACTTGGTAAACTTGTTCTTTTATTCCACATATAAACCCTACATGAAAACTGGTTTTAAAATGTTTCGAAACCACTTTTTCAAGAGTTACTAACTGTTTTTTGTTTTCTACATGTCCATTCTAGGGACATGCTAATTTGTGGCTTCTGGTTTACCCACCTAATTTGCTCTTTCAGTTAAGCTGTTGATAATAGACCAGTTGTAAATAAGATTATTTGATTTCAGCATTGCATAAATAAATGTCATTTTGCTTTGATCAATATTTTTCAGTAAGATTTAATAATATTACAGTTTAAAATTGTGTTTACATTGGTATGGTTGTACACCCTACATAGGTTTAATGCCATTTCCCTGTTTTGGAGTGGACATCAGCATCACATGCTGTTATCTGCATGAGGAAGAACTCAGCTGTTGTTGCTTTTGGCAGTATGGCCGTTTGATGCTGCTTTTGTGGGTAAATTAATTTTGTGGCAGTTGGGGAGAAAATTCTGCAAATGATCCAGTGCTTAGGTTGTGCTACAGAGGAGGAGCGTGTGCTCTTAGCTGTATACACCATGTATAACATGTATGCACCAACAAATGATGTGTTATGTGTCATAGTTCTGGTGACTCTGTTTAGTCATTGCTCATTACTATGATGGATTATATCTTCACAGGCACAGTTAGTTGATCTGAAGTCTGAACTGACAGAAACGCAGGCGGAGAAAGCAGTGTTGGAAAAGGAAGTGCACGATCAGCTTTTGCAACTCCATGCTGTTCAGCTTCAGCTACATGCCAAGACTGGTCAGAATGTTGATTCGGGGGCTATTAAGGCAAAACTGGTGAGTGTGGTGACTTAAATCTAGGATTACATTATTCTTTTCCCTCTCTTGACTGAATTTTTTCACTGGAAGGTGTTAATTAAGCTGATTACAGATTTTCATGTTGAAAATGTTAACTTTTTCTTTTTTAAGTAATATTTATGGTTGGTTGTTAGCAGCCATTAAAAACAACATAAATAATGTCAGAATAAAGAATTAGAATTTAAGAAGTTGTTTTTACATAGTGGTTTTTTAAAGTAAAATAAGAAAATATTTTGGTGATTTATAGAGCTTTTCTGGAGACTGAAGTTGCAAAAGATAATAGTTTCCAATAAACAGACACAACCAAATTTTCACAGATCTTGCAAAAGCCTAAAGTGAGATAAGTTAACTGTTTTTCTTGTAATAACAGTCTGATAAGAGTAAGAGCGGGATTGGTTGCCATGCAGAAAGAGAGAGAGAGTAGATGGCATCACAGTCCCCTCTCTGTGGTCATTCTTTCTCTTTAAGAGTGCTGTGAATGCATGGATGGTGCAGTTACTACATGCAGCAGACTGTTGTAAAAGAACTCAGTAAACCACTGATAATTTTGTACGATATGTTTTTTAGAAACTCAGTCCTTTTGCGAAGCACACCAAAAGTTAACAACAACTAATCTGTGCAATTAGTTGGCATTGACTGGTAGCCAGAGCCTGGTCTGCCTTGTTACTAGCCACAGCACAAATTCAGGCTCTAACACTAAGACTTTGTAAATTAGAAAAGTAATGTAGTGTTGTAGAGATATGTTTTCTAACTGTTGGCACGAATCCAAGTCTATCTCTGACTGTTTCTAAAATTGCTTCACAGTTGGGTTGCAAATACCTAGTCACAGTATATGTGGAATATTAGATACTTCTGCTATTTTGTCCTGTTAATTAATGTACAGTAAAACACAGTAATAGACTATAAGGCTTAAAGGATGTCTAGCCTAATCACTGAATAACAGCAGTAACCCAAATTCTTCTGTTTCAGATCCAAAAGCTGTAATTGAATCTTCTTAGGGCTACACGCTTGTATATTCAGTATAAGAATAACATTTTCTGGATTGTCTGTACATAATTTATTCTGTACTGATTTATAGCTTAAGTATGATGAAATTTATTTAGAGCTGTTAATAATTCTTATGGGTTTGTAAATAAGCATTAGTTAAATAAATTGTAAATAAGCATTTTGTAAGTGTTAGGCTACAGGTTTACATGTAGCAAATTTTTTAAGTCAACACATCACTGTGAGTAAACGTTATTAGTTAGACTTAACTTCTGAGTGACATGGAGAGTAATACTTTTAACCTTTTTGTTTCTCTTTACCTTGTTATAAACAATTTCTAAAGATATATTAAATCTCCGTGCTATTGACAGCAGTTTTCTTTCCACAGGTGACAATAAATACATTTTACTCTACATAGTTTCAGATTTTATCTGTGCTGAAGTTGAATTTTATTAACAGCTTAGACTGATATTCTCTCCTTAATTTCCCTTAGTTTTTCTTTTTTATAAATATCAGAACTAGTCTTTGGAGTTTGCTTTACTTTGCCTTTAGGGAATCCATAGTTATGGATAGAAGCTCAACTTTAAACTCTTCAAGATAAAGCAAGCTGTAAAGGTCTGTGAAGGTAGAACAAGCAAAACTGAGGCTGCTGAAATGAGAATAAAATGGGAATTGTGATATTTGGGTAAATAAAAACTGTTGTACTGACCTTCTGGCAGTCAGAAAGCCTCTGAGGGCAAAGAAGTACTGTGTCAAC
Source organism: Chiroxiphia lanceolata (assembly GCF_009829145.1). NCBI lineage: Eukaryota > Metazoa > Chordata > Aves > Passeriformes > Pipridae > Chiroxiphia > Chiroxiphia lanceolata. The sequence continues at coordinate 66,635,181 of NC_045639.1, forward strand.
AGAATATGTAATGGGGAAATAAAGTTCTGTACTAGTTGACTTCCTGCTTTCTTTGAGAGACAGACACTCTTCTTTTGTATGTAGACTCTTAGCATAAATGTATACGCTGTAATCTATAAATTTGTACCTAGTGGTGAACTAAGACATTTCAAAATGTTTATATTGCTAAACAGTTGATAACATTATGTAGTCTAGGCTGAATCCATTTTTAGGAGTGGTGAATCTCACTCCAATCACAGTAATACTTTCTTTGTAAAAATATGCAATTGCCTAGTTGAATTTTTTTCTTGAGTTTTGCAGTTGATATACCTTTTCTGATACTTCTTGCTGTCCTTTGTGTCCCTCTTGTAACACATATTTTGTTGTTCCTTCTGAAAGGAAAAAAATCTGTTATCTGCGTAACAGGTGTTATGGTGCAGAAAGGTTTTTTGTGATACCTTCCTGTATATTGCATTACCTCACTATTCTATATAGAGATACTTGGTATTTTAGGAGAAAATATTGGTTTTAATGCTACAATAAGGCTAAGCTTTTAATAACTTCTACTGCAAAATACCAAAATTGTTGCTAAATACAGTTGTAGCAGTGTGCTTGTTCTTTATGCCTTCTAATAAAATATGCAGTCTGCTGGTGAATGTCTTTTGGAGTAAATAACTTATGTTGTTGCATTTTCTTGAAGTTTCTGTTGCCTTTTTCTCTAATTATGGAACTCTTTTCTTCTGTCTTAAGTCTGTCCTTTCTGTGGATGAAATGGTAAGTATGCTGATTGCCAATTTTTCTTTATGTTTAAGCAATGCTTTTGTTTTGTGCAACAACTTATATGTTTGTTGGCCTCAGAAACTGGCAAAACAGATCTGGCTTGTTCTTTCTTCCTAACAGTTGTCAAAATGCTGTGTAAAGAATTTCCTTTGCATTTTAAATTTCTTTTCTAGATGTGGTGCCCTCTTTTCTAAGTCTGTATATGTTTTATTTATTATTGCTACAGCTAATTTGAGGTGATATCTGGAAACTTGACGTTGTGAAAGATTGTCCTGGCAGTATCTCAAAAAATGTGTTATACAATTTCTAAAGCATAAACACTGTACACATCTGTGAGTGTAATCTGAAGTATTTTGCATGTTGTATGTAAAAAAATCCTGTCAACTTTTCCTTTTTTTCCCCTTTTCTCTATTCGTTTTATGGGCCTGTTTTAATATGATGTACTGGCTTGTGTAACAGCCAAAAGCATATAAACACAATAATACATAGATAAGAAGACAAAGTGAAGCAAAGGTGACTTTTATCGTTCGGTTGTTCACAGTGATAGACTTGAGAGGTTTTTAAACAGTGTTTCCACTTTTATTGTCTTATATACTTTATTATCATTACTTAGTATTTGCTTTTTGAAAAGCCATGGGATAGCTGGTAATTGTAAGCTTTGATCTTCAACCTTGCAGTTGCATTTTTGGTTTAGTTTTTTTTTATGTTACCAACAGAAAATATGTTTTCTGTTTTCAGAACCTGTACCATACTATCAACACTAGAAAACATTATTCTGTAACTTCTTTGATTTCTTGAAACATTTTTGGGACTTTTGTCACATCTCCTGACATTCAAAACGAGATGTGTTCTTTCAGTACATCGTCAGAGATTCCGTATTGCAAACCTTTTGATTTTTTAAATTTTTTTCTTTTTAAATTCGTGTGGTGATCAGTTGGAGGCAGTCCAGAAAAGAATGGCTTCTGGGTGTGAAGCCATTTCCACCTCAGTCATAGAACACTAGTCATAGTAATGGCGAAAATAGCAAGAAAATACTTCTGTGGGATTGCATTGTTACTTGTATTTTAGGTCTAACATTTAAAATGCTTGACTAAAAGTGATTCTACTTAGAAATGTAACATTGGCTTTCTGTTTGAATTTAATTTAAATAACAAACCAAATTCAGAGAAAATCAATGGAAAATTTCAGTCCTGATGAGAGTGTGTAAGCTGGATACTTTGTATACATACAGTAAAATGTCCTGCATGAAATTTGCTAGTGTTATCAAATATCTTGGATTGCTTCAACAATTCAGTTTTCTGAAGCAGGTTGGAATATGTCTGTCTTAAATTCTAGTCTTTGTCTTTTTATATTTGTCAAATAAAAGACATTCTAAAAGTCAGTATGTGTACGAACAGGGAGCCTATCCTGTTTAGAACACCTTGGTGCGATATTGGCAATACGTACATAGCAAACAGGGGCACTGTACCTGTAGATGGACATTGCAGCTACTGTAAAACAGGTGTTATATCTGAACTGTGACCCTTCTCACTGCCAGGGTGTGTGGCAGAGACAACACAGCATGGTGGCACTCTTGAATTCTTGTAATTGCCCTTTGGCTACTGGCAGTAGCTGTGAATTAAAGCCCAAGACCAAAATAATAGTAGAAAGAATTGGTATGATCTTCAGAACTCCTATTCTTGAAAGGTAGATTAGTAAAAATTGTTGGTTTAGGAGTGATCCTGCAGTTCAGAAAGAGATTTGCTGAAGAGAGTCATTCTCACAAGACAAGCCCCAACTCAAAGACCAGAGACCATAAGTGGCTTTGTGTGGCATGTTTTCTAATGTGCATATGGGAATGACAGGAAGTGAAATGCAAGTGTCAAGCAGTCTTTATGCTGCTTCTACTGAGCACTATGCTAGGCTAACACGTACATAGGTGTTCTCTATTCATCTGTCTAACCTGATACAAGTATTTAACAGCTGAGGGAGATAGTAGAGTCCATTAAATTCAGAGTTGACTTTCTGGCAAATAGCTATAAATGCTTACATATATCTATTGTGAAAATAACTCTCTGGGAGGACCGACCTTGCGTAATTTCTCAAATGTGGTAATATTGACTATATTAGTGGTTTATATCCAGGCTTGGAACAGTGAATATCATATTCACAATTTGACAACAGATTTGTCTTGCCAGTTCTGTAAAATTTTGTATCTGTCCTGTTGCTTCTTTAGTAGCACTTCCTGGTTTTATTTGCTTAACAATGTAATTGATACAAGCACAGAGAAGAGTTTTTTTGGGTACTCTAAATGTCTTCAAAAATGCATTATGGTGAAATTAGTTTTTATTGCTGTTTGAGTTGTCAGCCATTTTTTAAAGGAAACAGTATTAGACCCTGTGTCTCTTCCATTTTCCTGTTTCCTATTTGCGATGAGAGGGTTTCCTCTCCTTGTAAAAGCAATTCAGAGCAAGATATGAAGATACAAGTAATCAAATGTGCTCTCCTTAAAGTAGATTTTGTAGATTAGCAATCTGAGCATACTAATTCCTTTTGCTCCAGTGCCCTAGCTATCAGAAAAGGTAATAACTATGCCGTTTCTATACATTTGGGATGGAGCACTGTGGGACTAATTTATGTTTCCATAATTCCTTTTTCAGAGCACAGGGCTTAAAGTGTGGTTTTAGTGTGGGTTTTGTTTTTGTTTAGTTTGTTTTGGTTTTTTTAACAAAACTATTTTGCACTAATTTTCCTTTAAGTTTGTCAGGGTGGGCATCTTTATGTGTAGAATGTCTGGCATTATTTATGTGGTCTTCGGACTCTTAATTTGGAAATGTCTCTGGCTGGACATTTCTCAGTTGTTTGCATGAAAACAGTTGTCATTTTAAGGACACATGGCCTTATTAAACGTTTCCTTGACATAATCATCATCATCATCATGATCAAATAGTTAAAGAATGTGGTCAAATTGAAATAGGAAGTGGCTTTATAGATACCCTTTAATTTTAAAAATAGTATTCTTTACCTTTGAATCTTCCATCTGCAAGACAGTAAAAAGTAAGGATGATATTTAGTCTACTTAAATTTTGCCAGCTTTTTAGAGGATAGTATGCAAACCACTAGCTGTAGTGCCAGAGTCCATGCTTTCTTTTTTTTTTTTTACTGCATGTCCTGTACGCAGGAGAATAATTTCAGTTTGTGTATGCAGAAACAGTAAATGCTCTTTCATTATTAACTTGGATAAAGGCTTTTCAACATATTTTTCCTTTTTTTTTTCTCTTTCTGCTGTTGTAAAGGAGAGAGAACTTGAAGCTAACAAGAAAGAAAAAGTGAAAGAAGCTCAGCTGGAAGCTGAGGTGAAGTTGCTGAGGAAGGAGAATGAAGCCCTTCGTAGACACATAGCGGTGCTTCAGGCTGAGGTTTATGGAGCAAGACTAGCAGCCAAGTATTTAGATAAGGAGCTGGCTGGAAGGTATGTGAAGTCAATCTGCATCCCTTAGCATGAGATGTTCTTTGTTGCTGTTTTCTTCCTTTGCATCCGCAGAAGCAGGTTCAAAGTTAAGACTAGGTAAGAAAAGTCTCATATTTCCAGTTAATTGAACAAAAGGTAGAAATAAAATCCCCACAGTTCTTGCAGTAGTTGCCGCACGACTATGTGCTGTAGCCACGTGAGGTGTATGAGTCGTACAATGCATTGATTTTTTTGGTTGTAATACAGCATCTTGTTTTACCCTCTTTGTCACTCTGTAGGGTCCAGCAGATTCAGTTACTGGGCCGAGATATGAAAGGACCCGCTCATGACAAGCTGTGGAATCAGCTTGAAGCAGAAATACACCTTCACCGTCACAAAACTGTTATTAGAGCGTGTCGAGGTCGGAATGATCTAAAACGACCAATGCAAGCACCACCAGGTCATGTAAGTTGAAAAGATAAGCCATTCCTCCATGATTTCCACCATTTGTGGGAAACAGACACAAGTTACTTCACCTTTGTGATTATTTTCACTTTAATTTTGTGTTCTTTCAAATGTCACTTGTAAATGCGTAATTCTTCTGTATGCTGAGGGACAGTTCCATGCTGAATAGCGTGTCCCTATAGATGACAGGAAAGATGATACAATTCCTTTGACTTACTGGGGAACACCCAGTCCTTCTGAAAACTGAGCCTCTGCTATGTGTGTTTATAAATATAAATTTAACAGCATAATTTTGTAACCTGTGTTTTGAAATGTGGAGCTAACTTACTTACGAAAAACAAGAATAACATTTTTAGGATTAGATTGAACTGAAGTCAATTTAAATTTTTTTTTAAAGACCACATAAATTGACACTATAAAATAATTGTTTGTTGGTTTGGTTTCTTTTTTCTCCTCATAAAGGTACTTTTTAAAACTAAACCTTTAAACAGCATTTCACTGTGGGTATCTTAGAACTCACCCAATGTGGCACATGTCCTGTTAATCACCCCAGTGTTCAGTGCATAAACCCGAACGTTTTCAGGAAAATGCTTTACTTTGATCTGTTCTAAATACCTTAGTTGGTCAGGTGGGTCTTACTGCTTATGTTCCTGATTGCATACAAAATATTGGTGGACAAATATGTGTGTGATTTTAAGAGTGTGCATAATGGTGTCAGTGACTTAACAAAAGCAAAAACCAATACTTTGATTTATTTAGTCTGGCATTTAGTTTTGTGTTCAATGGCTTTTGGTTTGGTTTATTTTTATTACAGTAAAAATAAACTTGAGCAAGCAACCTCTTCATTGGCATTGTATTACCTCTTCTGTCATTTGGTTAGTTACAAGTTGAGTTTACATCATGTAACATTTTAGCAGTGATCGGCATTTCTTCATGTAGTCCCTTTATATTTTTAGTATGTGGGCGATTTCCTTCTTTTGAAGTTAAGTTCTGTGTTGTGCATCATTCAGCACTAAAATAATTTAAATAATTACTCTCATCAGGGGTGCATGATGGAGAATCTTTTCTGATTTCATACTGTTTCTGTAATGGAGCACTGTAAGTTGTCCTGCCTGGAGCTAGCCTAAAACTCTGTTGCTCATCCAGTGTCTGTATATAATTTAAAAAAACCGAAATGCTGAAACGCATCAGTTTTTGGTTCACACATTCATGTTTGTGCTATGTTTGTTTTTTATCAAACTAGGATCCTGATGCCTTAAAGAAGAGTCAAGGTGTTGGTCCAATCAGAAAAGTTTTGCTAGTTAAAGAAGACCATGAAGGCTTAGGAATTTCAATCACAGTAAATATTTGCTTTTATTTTCTATGACACCGAAGTCCTATTTCTGTAAAATACATGGATCAGTAAATGTATTGTTAGAACATATGAAAAAAACATACAAAAATCCATAGCTATGGTCACAGAACTTGAAGACACATTTTGATAGATTAGAAAATAGGTAATTGCTACTTTATGTCAAACTTATGATTTTGAGGTTTAAGGTATAGACATTTGCCAGTGGTGAATTTCAGGTGGGGTAAGTGTGTAGAAGAGCAGAAGCAATCTGAGACCTGACTACCAGACTTTAGCTGTTGTGATTATAACCTTTTTTTTCTAAGTATATGTGTTGGCATCTCATACCTAAAAAAAGCTGTATAAACTTTTTACAACACATTTTAAAAATTTTGACTGTTATACTTGTATTCTAAATGTGAATACTGTTTCTTACAAGTCAATATGGTGCCTGATAGGCTTTTTTTAATGAAGTTTTCAGCTTTTCATCAGCTTGTATATGATTTTATAGTGTTATTAATATTCAAAATTGCATCCTTTGACTCTTTGAGTACATATTTGAAATATTCCATTCTGTTGTGGGGAGAAGAATTAAAGGAAGCATTGCATGTGTTCTTCTTAAAGATTCTTTTTGTCTGAAGAATAATTTCTAATTTTCTAAAATAGAAGTTGAAATAAGCACTTTAGGAGCAATTACCTGCATGTTGATTTTATGTTAAAGGGCATCTCAGTTTATTAAAATACACTTTTTTTTTTCTTAAATAGGGTGGGAAGGAGCATGGTGTTCCAATACTGATCTCCGAAATCCATCCTGGGCAACCTGCTGATCGATGTGGAGGACTGCATGTTGGTGATGCTATTCTGGCAGTAAATGGAGTTAATCTAAGAGATGCCAAACATAAAGAAGCTGTAACTATTCTTTCCCAACAGGTCAGTTGGGATCTGTTATCCGTAAGCACGTTTAGGTGCTTCTTGTGTTCTGCCTGTTGAATTACTTTGAATTTTTCTGTTTACTGTTAAGCACAGTGTAATTCCAAGCTGCAGTGATTCCTGAGGCTGTGTCACCTTACATTTAATCCTCTTATGTCTTGCAATTTAAGGAGGAAAATGCTGGGCCAGTACTGGTTCAGTTAAACGCATGTATTGGCTAATTCAGTTAGGCTGATGGAAATCAGTTACATTGCCCCACAGAAATAATTCTTTAGTGACATATACACTTCAGTCTTTTATGACTGAACAGCTCCAGCCAAACAGTGTTTCTTTGTGGTCTAGAATCTTCTTCCTGCCTCTTTCAGACAGTTAACAGGTCTGTTTAATTTAGCAGGCAGCTTCCTCATTAGAAGTCACTGTTTGAAATATACTGGAATATATCTAAGAAATTCAGATAATTTTGTAAAAAAAATGCAGCTTAGCTATAGAGCTGTACTATTTTAGTCAGTAAAAACTTAATTCAGATATGTTTCCAAAATACTCAATTGCAAATGTGTTTACAATAGTAAATGTGTTTTAGTAACCTAGCTCATCTTGGTAATCCTATTAGGTAGCTGTGCAGTAGTAAGTAAATTTGTAATTTTCATTGCATTTCAGAGAGGTGAAATTGAATTTGAAGTAGTGTATGTTGCTCCAGAAGTTGATTCGGATGATGAAAATGTGGAATATGAGGATGAGAGTGGACACCGTTATCGTTTATACCTTGATGAATTGGAGGAAGGTGCAAATTCAAGTTCTAATAGGAAAGATGCAAATGTGGATGTCAAACCTTCACAAGGTAAACCTTCTAAAATGTGTTACATGCAGTTTAATTCTCAATATGCAAACCAATTTAGGGAAAACACTGGTTTTATATTCATTGTAAAATTAATCTACTGTTAATTCAATTAACCTACTCATAGACTGTCAGCTCTTCTGGTTGGTCCCTCACTCTTTGGCCTGGTTTACTTAGATACACCTGAATTAACTGAATTAATTTATGGATTTTTTTCATGGTCATTTTTTCCAAAGGTTGAAATTCAAACTTATTCCTTTCTTTTCCTGCCTCTGGTCTGGGAGTAGTTAATGCCCCATAACACGTAATGTTGTTGGCTTCTTCAGATACAATTGTTATGTTAGAGAGGTAAAGAAACAGTTCCTGTTTTCCTGACATACTACGTTCTGCTAAAAAACTGTTAGCTTTGAGTAGTCATTTAAGCACACTTTCTAGTTTCTGAAATAAGGATCACGGATTTGTCCTTCCCAATATTGCTTCACTTCCTTAAATAAACTTTCTTTTTATCTTGCAGTGTTTGATAAGAAGCCAAGTATTGATGGACATGAGAATGGAGACCTGGGGAATTCAGTTGAAGGTTCATTAGAAGACACTGCACCCAAATTAGCCCGTTCTGCTGAGTCTTTATCCTAAAAACAATCAGTCAAACAAAAAAATCAACTGGACAAATCCCATCTTTGGGAGCAATTGATAATCAATATTGACTGCTTAAAGTTGCATATACTAGAGTAGGTTGTAAAAGGATGATTAAATGTCAAGAGAACTGTATTACTGTTGCCTGGAAAAAAGGCGGTTACCTCAGGGCTTCATTGTGAGCAATTCTAAATGTGGAAAACTGTCTTTTGCGTGACACACAGTAGTTACCTAACACATGGCATGTGAAATGGATTTCTTTTAATAATAAAAGAGTAATCCACCAAAGTGTGGAATTTCTAAAATTGATAACCTCAATACACTCCACTTTTAGTCTCATTGATGTCCCTAAGGAAGTAGAATAGTATGTGGCCAGCTTCATTTTGACCCTTTGATGTTTTAAAGGGACAACTGATGTTAAGTTTGGTGCTTAAACCGTAGAAGGATGAGGGGGGCAGATCAGAGTTTTATTTGAGCAAAGACTATCAAAACCCAAATAAGCAGTGGGTTACTTGCTAATCATGATCTTTCAGCCCATGATAATTTTATAACTGAGATTTTTGGAATTGTTGTTTTAATTTAAATTCACCACCATATTACAGGGTTCTAAAGGTGAAATTAGTTTAAAAATTACTCACAATTATGTGGGCCCTTTGGTATTTTTTTTCTGAGCATCATCAATGTAGTGTTTGGTTTTGAATGGATATGGTTACTGCTAGTGGAGTTGGTCATTATTAGCTTTACCTTACGAAATGCTCAGTGCTTTTGATGAGTACTGAACATACTAATTCCACATTAAAATAATCCTTAAAGAAGTGGAAGTTGAGTGCACAGTACTTTACAGAAGGTGCTCAGAATGATACTGTGTCTGGCCCTATCCGTGTCCTATTAACTTAAAATTGTCTTACTGTTGGAAAAAAATGTTACTGCCTTTGTGAGAGCAGCGTATCTTAAAATTGTTTTTGATTGGTGTACATCTAAAGGCCCATGATGGGGCTGCAGACAGCAATGTTGAGGACAGTGTCTTGACCAGTTTCTCATACTCCATTTGTAGATCTGTTGGTGAAGTGCAGCACACTCCACAAACAAGCTCTACATTGTCATCGCACTTATTTCAGCATGCAGTGCTGTGTTTCCTGCCCACTTCTCTGCAGGCTGTTGAACTGTAATGTGAAAAGATTTTGTACATTGAAAGAGGAACTAACGTGAAAAGACATCTTTGCAAGAGTTACTGTGTAGGATGTACATACGTAAGAAAAAAACTCAAAGGCCTTTAGAGTAACATCAACTAATCTTATGTTCTAAATTGTGATGTAGAACACAGTTACTTTGTCTCTCCTAGGAGCACTATATATATATATGTTTATAGAAAAAAGCCTAAAAATGTATATACTTTATTAAAAGATTTTGCTATTTATAAATCCCTTAACTTCGCTATTTACACGATAGTTTTGTGTGTGTTTACGTGCGCGCATCAGTTCCACTTACTCAGTGGTATAACATTATTTGGTTCATTTTTTATAATAGTCTTTGTCATACAGCATACTGTTGAAGGTTTTTAAAATAGTCAAGGCTGTACAGTTTTCACTGAACAGAAACTAGTATTTAAAAATAAAGTTGTGTGAAGAAGAAACAGGTCCCCAGGCATGTTTCTTTTTCTGAAGCTTCGAAAACTTGAGGACATGTTGGCTGTGTGTTAGCAGATGAATCCACTGCCAGAACTTTGCATCCAAATTTGTGTTTTTTCCCACAGCTACTCAAGCAGAGTGTATTCTGAAACTGTATGTAGCCTGGAACACTCAATGTCCTATCTGTCAGGAGGGATAGTTCAAAGCTAAGTAGTGGTCATTTTGTCCTTGAAAATCATGGCTTTATGGAATCTTGCTGCAATTCTTAGAAATTAGGCTTGTCCAACCAGTTGTGTAACTTTTTAAAAAGGCAGTAAATTTACCTGTACAGTTTCCCTTTATTTGAGGGAAAAGTGAAATTTTTAATTTATTTGTTCTTCCTTACTTCTCGGCACACCTATTTTCCATTTAATGCATTTGATCAGTTTTAGCCTGAAGTGGGGGAATGTTTCTAGAGTTATTTTCCTAACATTTCTTGTCCACCAGTTTTACATGATGTTGTACTCTCTTCTTCATCTGCTAGACCCTTTTCTCTGCTCTTACCTTGTCTGTTTTTGACTATATATGAGATCAGCTAAAGGAACATGACTAGGAGTAGATGAATCAGGTAGCAATAAATTATCATCAGATTTCCTTCCTGACAGTTTTTATAATCTTTGTTTAGAAAGTCTTGAATGGGAGGATTTTGCTCAGACACTACAGTCTGTCTCCATGTACTCTGTACTTCCTACCAGCTGATTTAACATGCTGGTTTATTTGTAATCATACTGAGATGCTTAGAGATTAATATTTAAACTGAGAAAAGTTTTGCAAGTTGAGATTTCCAGATTCTGTAGATAAATGTGTGTTCTTCCCTGTGTCAGTAACTGGAAGACTCAGTCCTGCTGATTCCCAGGGGTTGAGTGAGTTAGACTTGGAAGAATTCCTGAGGGAAGTCAGTGTTCAGACGTCATTTTTATTTTTTAAAGTGTAAAATGGTTTACTTGTGTGTGCATATATATTTTTACTTAAAAAAATAAAATAATATTCTAAAGATAATTTTGCAATTCTTTTTTTAGTAGATAATTCCTTGCCTATTAAAATTTTCAGTGAGACAATTGTGTTCTAAGCTAAAGGTGGACAGTGTTCGCATCTGGGACCTCTGTTAATTAAAAGCATGTAAGATAAGGAAAATGCTTTATGGCAATAAATTTAAATCTGATCAAAGGCTGTATGTAGTATTTCCTTTGTAGAAGTGTGTTCTTGGCAGTGAAGATGGTTTGTGTCTGTCTCGCTATATTTTAACCCACAGTTGTATCAGACAAAATTAAGGTATTTATTGTATTTGTCCAAACTTAATTACATCATGGGTTACTCTCATTTCTGTAGCAGATACAACGTTTTCCAAAAAATGTATACATCTCGTTAAGCTGAATATAATATATTTTTATTAGCCTGCAAATAAATATACTCTTCTGCATTGCAGTGATTTCTGCACCTAATTCAGACTTGTATTTCATTTTCTTCTTTTTTAATATATAAAACCCACCCAACTTTGTATATGATATTTTTCTGTTAAACATGTGGTTCTCACCTGGCCTAAAAACTAATATGGGGCAAACCAAAACTGCGTAATTTTGACTCCACTCCAGTCTTGTCCAGCAATGGTTAATAGTAAATTACATTTTTTGAAAGATAGTTATAGGATATAATTTCATTGAGATACATTTTCTGCCGAATGTTTTTCAGTTAAAAAAAAAAAAGGAATATTTGCAGTGTCTGGCTGTATAATAACACCATAAGTATTCTAAAGCCCTTGACTAAGAAGGGCTACAAAGACCCAAACCTGTCAACCAATTAAGTCATTTGGGTAAAATTGTGGATACTGCCTTTTTTGTTTCCCATGCATTATGGATAATAAGTGTATTCTGAGTTTTCCACTGAAGTTACGAAACACGTTTAAGTTACAATTTTTAGTCCTGATATTAAGGTCGTCTTGTTCAGATTAAGTGTCTGTTTTGTATTCTAAACTGTATTTTAAAAGAAATAATCTCTCACCTACACCTGAGTGATCATCTTACCCTAAAGCATCAAGTTCATCTGAATGAACAGAGAGCTCCAATGAAAGGTAGTGATCTGGTAGCTGTGGTTAGTAGTATAATTATGGTAGTACTTAAGGACTTATTGAGAGTGTGTAAGTAGAGAGTAGAAAACTGTGAGTGTAGGAACTGTCTCAGTAGACAAGGCTGAGGCATTTTGGATGAAAAGATGTATAATGGACAATTGGTGAGGGCTAGAACTGTAAGTATTTTTTAGCTCTAACATTTTTAGAAGGGTTTGGATATGAGTGACTTCAGCAGATGGAAGGAAGAGGGAAAGCAGAGAAATCTTGCCTGAGTTGTCATAAAACAAGGAGAGGAATAGAGGCAGCTATGAATGAAGATGAAAATGGAAAGAGGAGAAAGAAAATTACTTTTTTATGTCACCTGGGGTCAAGGAAGATCATTCAAAATTTCTTTGTATCCCAGTACCCTACTGAAAGACTTCAGAGACTACTCCCAGTGACTTTTGTCACTGACTAGTCCTCTGCATTTTTCTTCCAGGAATCCACATGTGACAGAAGACAAGAGAAACACATCCTGACTTAGGGTATGTGTGGGAAGTCTGTTTTGGTTAAAACTTCAGCTCAGTGACCTGAGAAGAAAATTGGCTAAAATATTTCAAGCTTGCTTTACAAGCTTGAAATTATGTTACAACAATTGAAAAATATTACAAGCTTGTCCAGTGTGTCTTTTCCAGCACAATGTGATTTCTAATTCTTTAGAAGTTTCACAGTTGGAAGGGAACCTAGGAGCTGAGAAGTGGAAAATGTGATGACTTTGAAAGATAAATACTCAACTTCTTTGGATTTTCTTTTCTCAACAAGACAGCTGTTGCTTCTTATGCTTCGGAGTAGTCTTGCCTTAGCTGTGTTCGCCTGATGTACCCCTGCTTCAGACATACTTTGGTATCTGCTCCTCATGCCTGCTTCTGTGCAGGACAATGTTTCTAAACCAGATGGTTGAAAAAGGCCAAGTGATATTTTTCAAGGGTTTTCACTTCTTAGGTGAAAAATTGAAGTCACTTGCGTAAATTTTCCACACTCTATTAAAAGTGTTTAATTATTTGGTATCTCTTTGTCAGCCTTCAACTTTGTGTGCTGAGACTCGTGCTTCCCGGCTCTACCTAGGTAAGTGTTGGAGCTGCCAGTGTTTTGAAGGCTCTGCCAGGAGTATGCTCTTCCAGTCCCCCATGAGAGGTATGTTAGAAGTCCATCTATTGATCCCTAAAAAAGATTGCAGGAAAGCCAGTTAAAGTTGTGCTGGTTTTCTTTGTTTGTAACTTTCTACAGGAGATAGTAATCACAATTCCATCATTGAGTTTTTGGCACTCTATTTCTTCAAATTTCCCTTTTGAAGTGCAAAAGCACTGCAGCCTGAACCATCTCGCCAGCTTCCCCTCCATCAGCTGTGAGGCCATCGACACTCTGCTGCCTGGTTTTCAATAGCTGGGTCTCAATCAGAAGGTTAGGAAAATGTAAAAATAAGTAAAGTGAAAGAACAGGCAGTTACAGACATGTTTTGATTGCCTGTAGTGCTGGAAGTCAGGGGTGCTTGGGAGACAGCTGGTAACTTTTCTGTTAAAACTGCAAGTCTTCAAATATATCTGTAAATGTCTGTAAATCCTATTGATTAAGTCTTCATTTACCTATTAACCGTCTAAATATTTGCACAGATATACTACTGTCAAATGAAATAAACCAGATTGGCACGAAAATATTTTTTCTAATGTTATTTTATCTGCTGTTGTCCAAGTGTTCATGTCTGTTATCAATTTCTTTAGGGGAATGGAAGCATTAACAATCATGCTGCTGAACTGGGCTTGAATGTGTTCCCTTCAAATAAGAAATGGGGTGTCTGTGTTCACTCCCTGCTGGAACAACCTGTAGAGAGTTTGCTGCTATTGACTGTTCTTCAGCTAAAGGTAGGGGAAGAAGGTTGCTGTAGGTTGCCTATGCTGGTCCTCTTATGTCCACAAATGCACCAGTTCCTCTTGTTTTGATTTATAATTTGCATGGTTGTCCATGGTTTTGTGAGAAGGGATTCCCAATGGCTGCTACAATATAAACCCTGCAATGGGAACATACCTCAGCTGCTGAGGGTGACAGTTCTGGGCTTAGAATTGAGGAACTGACATTTTATATACAATAAATGGGGATTTCTGTGTAGCTGTCGAGTGCTACTGCACACATTCCCCTTTATTTGATCTTCCTTTTTGGTGAGTGTGGCAGTTTAGGTGTTCTAATTTATGATAGACATGGGGTGTTATAAGACAATTCAGAAAGCCAGCAGAATTTTTTTTGAGATCTGTTGTGCTCATTCAAGTGCTATTTTAAATCCAGGTCACGTATTACTAACTTTTATTTTGAAATGAAAAACATGGCAACTCTATGTATTATGACCCCTACATCTCAGTAAGTTAATGAGGTTGTCTTGAGTGGCCTGGTTAAATAGGCAAGTGCACTTCGGGCTGTCTCAGTTTTATGCTATTTCCACCCCCAAACTTGTACATTACTTAGTAATTGCAATTTGTGACTGGAATCCTCATTTTTAGTGCAAAGTATTTGCATTTGTATGTAGTGCCAAGAGGGGGCAGCAGCTTCCTTCAAATCTTCAGCATTAAGGTGCCTTTGAGAAAGAGAACCTATTGTTTTGTGGGTTGGTTGCTGGGGTTTTTTGTGAGGAGTTTTTTTGAATTTAAAAAATAGAATACTTTATTCATTAGAACTATTTCTAGTAGCATGTAATCTTAAAATTACAAACATCCAGTCTGGTTGACATCCTGTAGCAAGTACTTAGCAGGGGACACATCTTACAGTTAAAAATTGTCCTCTATATAATCAGTGTAGCATATGTACAAGCCCACTAAACACAGGCATAAATAATTTCATATAGCTCTGGATTCGTGACTTGTTAAAAAACACAAATATCCCCATCAATTACTTTAAAAAATGAGTGCTCTGCTCTCTTATAATCTCACACCCAAGCACTGAAGTTTTTTATCTGTGTTTATGGGTGGGTTAAGGCTTTCCAAAAGAAGGGACCAAATGCACTGATGAAACATGAAGTGGGGTATCAGGTAAATATTAAACACTCCTGCCTGCACTTTGCCAGTGCTCTTCAATCATGATATGGAACCAGCATTGTCACATTCCTGGAATCTTTGCTAGGACAGAGGCTGCCCATGGTCATGTCAAACTGTGGTGAGGAGAAGTGGGAAACAAAGGACATGATGATTACATTTTGCTCTAGTCTAATTTCAGGCAGAAGCCTCTTGGTTGGAAAAAGAGGAAGGTCGCTTCACATTGACCCACCATCATCTTTTCTCTACTGCTGTTGGTTTCCAGTCACCACCAAATGATAGTGCAATCTCCAGACCTTGTTTGTTGTCATTAACCAGGTGATCAGTAGATCTGTCAGCAAAATGTTCTGAGACATATTTATGTCCTCAATGCTGGTCCTTTTACAGTATTGTGATCATACTGTAAAGCAGGAGAGGATGGAGTATGACTTCATATGTTAAAAAGTTGCCTATATAAGTTAAATACTTACCTTAAAGGAGTATCATTTATGAACACCATTGCCTGGCCTTTGTAAGATAGTAGAAAAGTTATTGCAGCATTGTTATCAAAACCACATCTCACTTTGTGTTGTGGGGTATCAAAAAAGACTTGTGCTGCCTTTTGTGATGAGATGCTGAAAGTGCTTGGATAACTGTGGAAGAGAAGCTGCATGAGCCATCCATGATCTTTCCACATCCACATATGACACTGGCATTTCCATGTAACAGGCATGCTTTAACCAGGTCACCTTATTCAAATTTTATAAAACTGTCTGTCAGAACAGATGGTGTCACTTAAGGATAAAAAGCTTAGCCATAGATGTGAAGAAAAGCTGCCTCTTCAAGTGAGGTCTGCTAGCTTGTCTTAGTTTTTATCACCCCTGCCTTCTCTCCCTGCCCAACCAAGGACTTCTCACAGGTTTGTGATTGGTGTTTTCAGAGGCCTTTACGTTTTTGGATGGACTTGATTTGTTGCTACAGCTCTGCACAGGTGGCAGATTATCTATCTCAGTTCACCCATCTGTGAAATGGTGTTTTCCTAGGCCAGAGAAACTAAGATGCACCAAACAAGTTTGTAAAGACTGAAGTTTCTAGTATATGCTCAAGGGGTTAAATGGTTCAGACCAGGGGCTGGGTGGTGGGTAATGGAACTTACTGTCTTTTCTCCCTTCTTTTATGGCAAGCAGCACCATCTTCTCTGCTATCAGCCACTCCTCATGGAGGATGACTTCTGATAAACTCCCTGTCGTGGGTCAGGCACCAACCATTGCTGTATGTTTCTGTATTGTTTGTATTAAATTGCTCTTGGTGTTTCTATTAAGCCTAGAATTTTGTCATTAGTTTTTTTGCCTGCCTTCTAGTAGGCAACATACATGTGTTTTAAAGTCTGTTATTGGCTGTTGTCATCTGATCTGGCTGAGAGAATGTTACAGGTTTTGAATAATTTGTTATGTTTGTAAGTTTTCTCACTCTTTTGGGTAGCTTAATAGGAAGAGATACTGTTCCTCTTTGGGTTAGCCAATAATGCAGATAATCAATGCATTAAAGGAGAGTTTCCAGTAAAGTCTGTTAAAAATTTTGTGCCTAGTCAGAATTATGGGTTCTTGAGGTCAGTTGAGAGTGGTTATTAAGGGCACAAAAGCCTTAGTAACACTACTATGTTGTATTTCTTGAGTTATATTTTTTCTATGCTGAAAAATGTTATATTTTAACTTGATAACATTGTCTCTTTCCTGGATTTCTCATTTTTATACTTGTGGCTGTATTAAAATAAATGGGATGATAATCTCTTGGATGTCACATGGCAGCACAGTAGCTGTGTTGTGACTGTCTAAGTAATGAATTAACTCGGCCCAGGACAAGAGGTTATTGAATAACCTTTGCCTACTTGTAGATGGCAAGTGTTTTTTAGGTCTTACAGCCGTTTAATGTGAGGCGAAGCCAAAACAAATTGGTGAAGTTTTAATGAAGAAGTCTCCAGATTCTCATGTCTAGACTGTACAAAGAGATAGCAGAGAAAGTCGGATGTGAGGCATCCTCCTTATGGATAACATGAGTTTTCTCCAAGTTCGAATGTCTTCCCTCTTGTCTTTATCTAGTTTAGAAACACTTTATCTGACTCCTTCTTGCATGTCCTTTATGAACTGTAGGACTGTACTTTGAGGAGGAGGGGGAATTGAAAAAAAAAGGAAGCCCTCGGGAGAGGTTTCTATTTTAAGTTTGAAAGTGATTGTGCAGAAATGGCACCTTCCTATTAAATAAGTATGTTCCGTGAAATGTATTCTGTCTTCAGTTCATAGGAATTGCAACATTGTTAGTCGTGTTAACCCCACAGAGCTATGGCACCCTGATTTTCAGTGTAAGTATCAACACTGGTGAATTTCTAATGAAATGGTAAATACTGTTTTCACACTGTACTAATTGCAGTGGAGGTTCTCCAACAAGCTTGCATCATAACTGACACTGGAAAGAAAAGGGCAGTATAGAATTTTTATTATGGAAAGTAAGAAAGAAAGAAATACAACAACATAACCTTGTTATCCCTTAGGTCTGGCCTGATTACAGACACCCACTCGCTGAGCAAAGCTAACCTGGTTTTGGAGAGAGGGTGAACAGAAAAGTACAGATGGATTTATATAAGGTTACTTTTCAGTGGACATCCAATCCCACAGGACTGCTGTGAGACCACTGACTCCTTTTTTAGAATTCTCTTCATTTTTTCGCTTTTTATTTTAACAATAGTGATCCACCAAATAGGTCATCACAGTTAGGCATCTGCTCCTCTAATGGGACCCACAGCCTGACATTCCCATCCTGTGTAGGGAGTATTTTGGGTCTCAGACAGGGTTTCACTAAAATCTGCCCACGGAGTGAAGAACTGTCAGTTCTCTGGCAGGCAGTGGGAAAAACCTGAAGAAAATCTGTATTAAAAACTCAATCTTCCCAAGTTTTAGCCATGCCAATTATGCAGACCAGCTATGGGATTCACAAGCTGCTTCTAATGGTTGTAATCCAACCTCATGGGGTTTTTTAAGTAAGGAGGCAGGGATGTGTCATTTACACACAGGTGCTCAAGACACTGCTGTGACTGCTGACATTTTGACTCAGTGCTTACAATACTATCAGTTGCAGGGGGTGCAGATTGTCCTCGGTGCTTTTCCTGCCTTTCCCCTTCTATGCAAACTGCTGTAGTCAGTGCTGAGCTGGTTGAACCTGTCCTGAGTCTGGAGAGAGAGGTGAGGCCAAGTTTTTGATCCAGAGAAAGACCATAAATGAGAGCAGGTGATACTATACGTGAGCGAGTAGGGCATCACCTGAGCCAGGATATCCTAGTTCCAATCTACAAGGGCTACTTTTATTCTATTGCCTGTTGGATGTAAAGATTGTTAGGTATTAAGGTAGGGTTTAATATCTGATGTTTAGCAACTAAAAGAAACAGAGAACTACTCTTTAGAATTACACTTGAAATGCTTTTATATCAAGCATTAGAAAGATACTTGATAGAAGAAATAAGAATTTGCGATCTATTTCCCAGTCAGAGGTGCGAGCAAAGAACATTTGTGTTTTTCCTGTGGTGTTTTCGGAATCTTTGTTGGTTTTTGTAGGTTTTTTGTTTGTGTTTTAAATATGAGGCACCAGCTGGAAACATGCTAAGCTGTTGGGTTTTTATTTCAGTTGTAGGTAGTGTACACCATCTTTTACACTTTCTTACCTCAAGAGGTACCTTCTTCAGTTCCTTTGGTCAGACTCGTGCAGTTACAGTGCTGCCCCTGTTCCTGGCAAAGTCAGAGACTTGCTGTCAACTGCAATGGGACAGGCAGGCCCTTAGTGCCATGAGCAGTTAATATTTAACCTTCTTGTGGACTCTGGCTTGGTTTTAGTGCTCCAGCCCACTGGGAGTGCCTGCTCAGGAAAGAAGTTCGGTACCAAAATGCTATTCAAAGTCTCCATTGACTAGAGGGTCAAACTCTGCTCTCCCACAATCTCTAGAGCTGTCGGTGAGAGATCCAAAGCTAAAGCAGCCCTTCTGAGCATGAAAATGTCCCAAAATGATGCATTCTCTAACCTTCACTGTGAAACAAAGTTTTTTAAATCTGTGACATTTTATAAGGGTGCCTTGCATCAGGGGTTGATAGAACAGGTTGATGTAGACAAGCTGGAGTTCGATGTATCGGTATGAAAGAGGCCATTCAGAGGACGAGCATGGGGATGAGCACTAGCACTGGTAAGATTCAGGCATTCCCCTTTCCTTCCTACAGTAGGATTTTGTATCTCTACCACTGTCAGGATAGAGAGGCTACATGGGTAAGAAGTTCCCTTGCATGTCTGCTGCTAGGGTCACTAAAAGTTTTCCAGGCCAAGGTGGAGAAGCTGAGGCTTTTTAGGTTAGCCACCCTCAGCAGTCACTCCATCTCTGTTGGCACCAAGCCATTCTGAAGGGAGGCTGGAGATGTCTGGGGATCTATTTTAAGCCATCTTTGCAGGGTTTTTCTGGAGGGTGGGGAGGTGAGGGGAATGAAGGGAAGGTGCAAATTGAGACCCAACTTTTCATTAGGCTAAACCAGCTGTATTAAGATGTGTTTGAATGACAGCAGAAATGGGCATATGCTGCCAAGAACCCTTTGACACTTGTAGCATGCTGCAGATGCACCAAGCATGTGGCAGAAGCATAGGAAAAGTTCCTTAGAATACAAGTAGTGTCATCTGCTGCCTGGTCCCTTGCACTGCTGTGTTATTTAGCTGCCTCGTGGGGAGTAGGCCTGATTGCTGACTTGTTTGTCAAGTGAGGCTAATTAGTTGCGTGGGTGGAGGATTGGTTTCAGGCTCATCAGGAGGGCATCCTCATCCTTTCCTCAATTATATGCATCCAGCAGCAGGGTTGGGCATAGACGTTATTTTGTGGCTTCTTCTTCTATAGAGCTTATGGACAGAAAAGCTGGGCTAAATGGGGCACTGAGGGAATCTTTTTTTAGCCAGTCACACTGGGACTGTGAATTGCGGCAGCACAACTGGCACTTTTGCAGGGCGTAAAGTACTCTTTTTTCTCACCCTGCAGCATATGTGACGAGAGTGGGTGTGCAGCGATGATCAAGTCTCTGAGTTAAGTGGCAGGCCCGAGTTAAGTGGCAGGCCCGTGTGACTGATTTACAAATACCAGTGTTCTTTATTTACACAGACATGTAAACAACAGAAGGTAAACAACACCGCCCAGCTCAGTCTAACAAACAGGCTGCTGCTGTTTCACTTCAGGACCTGAGGTGTTTTAGACATTTCACAGAAACTGTAATGACAGGAAACACAGGAAGGCTACGAGGTTACCTTGACTCTTCTTTGCGCAGGAGTTGCATGCACGGTGCGGCGTGGGGGAACGGCACCACTCGGGGCCACAAAACACGCGTATGCAAAGAACCCATTCATACCTTGCCTCAAGTTCAGGTATGGCTAGAGTATTCATGAGTAGTATCACTGCAACCAGTCTGTCCTCTGACAGCACTTTCCACCCAAGGGTCTGAAAGCACTTTACAAACAGACTGAATAATCTTGGCTGCATCCTTTGCAAATTATCCCATTTACACACAAGGAAATGGGGGGCTTTCGAAGAGTGACTTTCCCAGAGCTCAGGTTTTACTGGTCTCGTTTCCCAACCTTGTGCTTAAAATATAGCACCATTCTTTCTTCACAGAAGTTTATCACTTCTTGACACTTCAGGACAAGCTTTTGAATTCAGAGAAATGCCCCAAGCACTGGAGGTAGAAGGGCAGCAGATGGTCCCAGTTGCTACCAGAAGCTGTTTTGCTCCAACGCTGCCTCTGCTGAAAGAGGAGCCAGCTACTGTGCGATACATTGCACCCATCCCCACACTTTTTCAAGTTTGTCCAAAAACAGAACTAAGGGGAACATCAGCTGCAAAAGAAAAATTATTTGAAAACAATGGTGCTGATCCACTGTCTAGCAAATTTAACTGCAACAGTACACACACTGTTTTACTTAGTTGAAGTATTTCAAGTAGAAATGTTACACTAAATTTGTAAGACAGAAAAATACCTAGTGGAGCAATGAAGAGTTTAGGAAGTTTGCTGCTTTGTGCCAAGGAACAAATGTCCTTACAGTTTAGCAGCAAAAAGGTCAGCTAGGGCTTGAACAGGATTTCATTCTCAGCTGTAAATTCACATTTTGGTTCCATGCACACTTCCTAAATAAAAAAAGAAACAAAACCAGATTAACTGGTGTTGGATTTGTCGTTTGGTTTTGTTTGGTTTTTTGGTTGTTGGTTGTTTTTTTTTTCTGTTGTAGAGTGATCACTATGGCTTGAACCCAAAACCAGTTTCAGCCTTTCTACTTATTTCTAACATGAATTGCAAGTTAGATGGCTCAGCTCATATGCTAGATCAAATTAAAGCATGTGAGAATTGCTGCTAAAAAAGCAGCTGGGAAGTTGGGTTTGAGCACAGTATTTAAATGCTCAGCTGCCTTCTCTTGTGCACATTATGCTTCAAGTAGTTTAACTTCTACCCTCCCAGAAAGAACTACAGTGATGCCCTATCTTCAGTTTTCATAGGAAAGGAGATGAATCACCACAACCATAAGATACACCATTTACAGCTGCCAGTACAGCAGCAGGTAAAATAAAGAGAGAAAAGGAGGCCTGTTTTTTCTTAAACAGGCCTTTCTGCAGTCCTTTCAAACCCCCAGGTGAAAAGGAAACTTAAGAAATTCTCCTTAAATAAAAGCTATGTACAAATTGCACACATTGCAAATGGAGCACTGAGATCAGTTACAGAAAATAAGATGTACAGTCTTCACTGATAACATCTCTCTTGCTACAAACAGTGATAAACAGCATATGCTTTCTTCAGATGTCAGAACCCAGCAAGACAGCAATATTATGTACACAGGGCTTGTTTGCCTTCTGCCTCCCACAGCAGAGTCCCTCCAAACTCTGTTTTCGCTTCAGAAAGCTGTGCAGTGATGTTCCTGTGCACCACACCTCTCCTGCTCAGCAAATCACAAGAGAGCTGTCATTGCTGTCTGACTTATGGGTTTTAGGCAGTCTCTGGGTGTTGAGTAACCCTCGTTCCCAAGGGCATTTTGCTGAGGTTTCTGGTAGTCTGTGCTGTAGCTCACAGAGGTCAGAACACCATTAACTTTGGGTTTGTCATAGTTTATGACACTCTGGGGTGTCTGATAGTCTCCGTTCCTGGTGTCAGTTTTACATGAACTGGAGAAGCTGCCAGCAGTGAGGGAGTGTATCTGAGATGAGACAACAGGAACATTGTAGCCATTTTCAGAAGGGAAATTATTTTCTCTTGCTATGTGCCGTTCTATGATGGGGGTGGCGTATTCAGGCTCTTGGCTGGTCAGGGGCAGAGCATATTCATGCCGGTTAGCTCTGTGAGGGCAGCGATAGTGATTTTCAGACTCAGAACTCCCCCTTCTTCCCTCATCTTTGGTGTCCACGGGTCGAAAAGTAGATCCTTTACGTGTTACTGTCCCAGTCCCAATCATGAGAGGCTGCTGATAATCTAAAAGGAAGCATGAACTGCTCAATAAGGCACAGAATGATTATTTTATGTATGTAATACTTACGCATAGATATGTATTTTCTGATGAAAAACTACTCATTTATTATATCAATTGTGTGGTTATTGGGGATTATGAGAAAACCTTTCCGCAGCACTGATCCTGTAAACTCCTTCCGTAAGCAAGCGTTGTAGAACATGGCAGAAGCTCTTCCACAGAGGAACTCCAATCTGCCACCCCTTTTCCTACTCCCTCCCTCCCTTTCTCCACCTACCCACCTAAATAAATTAACATTTCTGGAATATACTTAAAAGCCCTAGAAAAACAAGTGAAGTCAACAAAATATTAGCACCAAACTGGACAAAGGACATTGCATGAAGATCTTCAGGGGAGAAGTTCTCCACAACAAGTGTTCCACTTTTGGAACAATTAGAATACCCAGGATTCTTAACGAGACTGCTTTATTTAAAAGGCATCTCACAGTAGCTGACTGACAAGAAGGATGAAGTTAGGCAAAACGGCAGCCAAGAGAGTCAGTAGAAGTGTGAAACACACTAAGCCAGCTCGCACGGCTGCAGGCATGCCAGGGGGAATGAGTGTGGGAGGAGAAGCAGGACTGGTGCTCCCAGAGGAATTGGGCAGTCACCCTGGTGAAGGGGGATGACAGGGATACAGCTGGCGACAGACAAACGGCCTGAGCAGGAGCAAGGAGTGAGATGGAGGAAATACGGCCTCAAGATTTGCTTGTTTGCGCCTCTAGTCAAGGCAGATGCCAGACTGCCATGTAAGGAGGAGGTCTGAACTAAAAAGTTTTTTTAAAAAATCCAGTAATACTATTATGAGAAAATTCAGTGTTCTAACTTTCTCACTTTGGCGCTGGTGACAATCTCATGTGGATACATACAGTGGCCTGAACAGTTCTAGTAAATGACACTGCTAAAGTATCGTGTTTTGATGCAGGCGTGAAAGAAGTTAGCTCAGTTTCTGTTCTGGCATCGTGGTTCATATGACATGAGCGTTGAATTCGATCCCATATGTCCTGTGAATCTTTTTGGCAGTTTCTGGCTAACTCCCAAACTTCAGCATGGAGGGTGAAGGTGTTATGATATTTCACTAAGTAAGTGGTGCAGCTCTCCTCCGCATCGCTGCCGCCATCCCCAGCAATCTCTCGCTCAGGATGCAGCATCTCGACTTGCTCCTGGCTGCCTTTGGGAGCCAGCAGGCAGATGGGGATTTGAAGTGAGGGAATTCCATGTAGCATGATAACCTATATGCAAATTGTGTGCTCTCTGCAATTAAATTATTAAATTTTCTGAGTTGCATTCACATTTTTATTTCATGTTTCTTATTTTTAAGGAGACTGTAAATGAAAGGCTAAGGCTGGGAAGCTGCCTGGGCCAGGCTGAGAGTTAAGACTTCCCACAAACACAGCAGGAGGGGAGGATGGATAGAGCAGAAACTCCCCAGGCGTGGCCAAGGGAGCCAAATAACCATGATGTTTGAGCAACCTTTATTCATTCTCTTTCCTTCATAATAGAAAACTGCTTTATAGATCTCTGCATATTTATATTGAAAGTTTCTATAAATGATTGAAACTGTCTTTGAAAGATATGGAGGGTAGCACCATATGGAATTACAGTAACCATCCATTTGTTTTTAAATGTATTTCTCTGCCAAACACTTTGAAGAAATTCTAAGGAATTTCTGAGGTCTGGAGGCTGGAAACAGCAAACTAGTCTTTCTGCAAGATTGCTGATCACTGATCTCATGAAATGGCTGCTCTCACCAGCCTTACCAGACAGACTAGACTAGGCGGGGATAAGATGTGCTAAGAGGATGAATTAAAAAATCATCCCTTTGGAATGCAAATAGTACTGATGTGGGGATTTGCTCTATCCAAACAGTGACCTAGAGCTAAGGTAGCACAGGAGAGAAGCACTGGCTTTTTTCTTCTCTCCAGTCTACCTGCTTCCACTTCAAGGGGTCTCATCTCCCAGATCGTTCAGCACCAGGAAAGCTGCACCGGGATCTCAGCACAACTTCCAGCTGGGTAGGAAATCCCACCACAAACCAACTAAGTAATTTTTCTATTTGCTCAGCAGAAAGGGGCATTATATTTTGTTCCATTTTCAGGAGCATTTGTTTTTAAATAGAAACACAAAAATTAGTCAGCAAAGGCAAACGATCCTATCCTAGGCATATTCTTGCATTCCATCCATGCCTGAGTGCCTTCCAGCATTTCAGAGTCAGAAAATCTTTCCAATAACTCCAAGAAAAAAATTCTAAAGTAGCGGTCTTTCCCTCCCTAATATACTTAGCTGCTTCACTACATATCTGGGATGAACATGGATAAATCTATTCCTGGGCCTCAGCTTGCATAAGAGTTGGAGCTTGTAATATTGCTGGGCCATCCCTCTCCATTACCTGCTCCACACATGGAGCAAAAGGAATGCATATGAGGGGAAGCAACTGTTACCTGCCATGTCACTGGTGACCAGATCCAGTTTTTGTGGTGTTTCCTTCTCATTGTTATAGCTGATGGTAAATTCAGTTGACTGATGTCTGGTAAAGGGCTGCTTGATTTGTTTCCAACAACCTATGATAAAGAAATAAAAATAGAAGGCTTATCAACAAGTTAAATGGTTAGAATCAGAGGATTTACCAGGAAGTTTAATATTTGGTGTTCTCTTTGCTGTCAATATATATTTAAACAGTTAAAAACCAAGGCTAAAATAGGCTGCTTGTAAAAAGACCCCCCTAAATATGGAGGGTGAAGGAAAAAGTGATTCATCAACTGGGATTTCCAAATGAAAATGAATCTTTACATAGGATTTTTTGTCAAGGAGGGCTCAGATTCTGTATGTGCCTGCATTGATGCCTTAACAAGGTATACTGATAAAACACTAGCTTTAAATCAGTTATGTCTTATGGCATTGATTATGTGGCAAAAATAATGCACAATTTTTTTTTCAGTAGATCAGTGTGGCTTTCATTTTGTTGGTATCTGAGCATCTGCACTCATCAGTTCATTTGTTCTTACAACATCCTTGTGAGACAGAAAAAACTCCACAATGTCAGGCACTTCCCTGGAGCTGGCAACAGGAGGTCTGTGGAGGGGTGAGTTTGACTACCAGCTTTCTAAGTCCCAAGCTTGATTCACAAGGGCTTAGGAGCTTGATTTATGAAGCACGCATGCAACAAATGAACTGACTGGGTAAGAGGCTATCTCCAATTTCTTGGGATTTGTCCTCATTAGCAAGTGAGAAAGGATTATGATGTGACCTTGAAAAATCATATTAGCAAATATGATGTTAAGTACAAATTAATTTTCTAGTGAGGGCAAGCTGCAGTGGGGAACAACATTCCTTTCACTGACGTCAGCACCTGCTGAGGGATGAAATTTCGCAGCTGAGCTATTGCAAAACACTTGTCAAGAGACATATGAACTGCTTAGTGGTTTCTTTTTTTACAAAAAGCCGAGGTTCGGAAGGATATCTATCAAGTTGGTTGGCCAGGAAAAACAGCTAAACCTCAACTGCCGGGAGACCCTGATGGGAGACCCCACTCCAGAAAGTGTTATTGAGCAAGACAAAGAAAATACTTCATCGGGGTTTTGCAGGCATCTCCTAAAGCAGTGTTCTCAAGCCAATCCCTCATTTGGATTTTACACGTGAAGTACAGTTGAGTATTGTTAAGCTTTATAAACACAGTCCCAAACAGGGAGGGCAGTGAGATAAGAATATTAAAGCCATAAAAAATGATTATCCCTTGCTCTCTTGAAGAAAGGCAATCCTCCCTGCTGCGGGGAAAAGAAAAGGAAAGCAGCAATTTTCTGCAAAATAGGTATTTTGGAGGAGGGAGGGAAAAGGAGGGCACCTGGGAGCACTCTTACATGCTAATTTATGCACTCTGTATAATAGATCTTTTGTTAATTGCCTTTCTGTCATAGAAACCAAATTGTATTGTTTCTCAGGGCACTGTACTAGGATGACACAAGTGGGACTATCGTTTGCCATTTCCCTTGTATGAAGAGGTGAATTTGAATGAGGATATGTGGATGCTATTTCACAAGCATTAAATGCTTAGTTGCATAACCCCCTTCCTGTTGGCCCAATGGACAGGACAGGATGAAGTGCATGATTCTCCACTAACCTGATTTCTGAGTACTGGATAATCCATAGGAAAGTCCTTTGGCTTCTCGCCTGCCAGGAGAGAAAAGGAATTATGAATGTCTGTACTCACAGCATTTCAGTTTCATGCATTAGCTCCAGCAGAGCTTTGTGTTTAGTGGCCGAGGACAAGGCTTCATTTCAAGTTCCTGGAGGCTGGTGTTTACCAGAACGTCAGGCATGCAAACCAGCACTTTGACATTTTCTTTTTCCCCATCTGTGTGCAAGCTGTGAGTGCTGGTGCTCAAATGTCTAGGACTGGCACTCATCAATTTGATGTGTTCATGTCTCTATGTCCATAGACCCAGGCTATGTTTGTGTCTGCTCTTCTGAATTCTTTGGCTAGTTTATAGATTTACTGGGAATCCAAGGCAACTTTGGTGATGAAGCAGCATCACCAAAGCATTGCTTATACTTCCAAATTGCCATCTGCTGACAGAAATATTTTCTGGCTCTACATGCAAGTGCAGGTTCATATGAATGGGCATCTGGCAAGAAGCACAGTTAGCAGTGCTTCTTCCAGTCCTCTGACTTGTGAGTTGAAGTAACCCCAGTGTATGTGTGCAACTCCTTACAGCTGGGCTCTTTCTGCTTTCAGCCTGCTAGGTTAAGTGCTCTGACTTAAGGCACTGAGAAGCAGAAACACAACTGGAGGGATATAAAAGAAAATGATCCAGATAGATAGCTGAAATCTTCCCTTCACTGAATTTTTACTTGGCTTTGGTGTGGAAAGCATTCTGTCTTCGATTGCTTTACACCATAGTATTTTTGGGTATATGTAGGCTGAAGAGAACAGCTGGTTACCTTGGACTGTAAATTGGGGTGCGCAGTTCTGACCTGCTTTACCTTCATTTTACTCTGACTAGGGGAGGCATACGATAAGAAATACAATTTACAGAGATACAACGTGAGTTCTACTTAAAAGGAGGACTGACAAACAGGATCAATTCCCAGCTCCCTGGTAAAGAGGCTCTGGAAAGAGGGCACAAAGTTGGACATGCTAGCTAGGTACCCACAAATGCCTCTTGTGACAAAAGTCATATCTTACTTGCGTAGGGCTGCACAGATACAAATTCCAGAGAACACGAACAGACACAGCACAATGAGGACGGGGACAATTATAGCTGTAAGCTTTAAACCTGCATGAGAAAAAAAAGTGATAAAAGTTTAGAAGGCAAATTACTCTGAAGATAATAAAATTTTTACTACAGAGAATGCAGCAAAAAGTAGATAATGTTGCAGGAATGCTCCTTGAAGAGAGCATAAAAATGTACATCTATAAAACTAAAATACTACTCCTCAGCCACATTTTCTTGCCATGTACCTACGTGGAACAATGTTGAGATGAAAGACTTGAATATACTTTCTCAAGGGTGACACTTGACTTGGCATCTATATGCATCCTTACAAAGAGCAGTTCTTTCTTATTACACACCAGATGACTTTTAAAAAGCCACTTACACACACTTTGTTTGCAGTTGCTTATAAATCTGCCAAACAAGGCTGCAATTTTACATGCTGAGTATGTGGCTCGTGGAACAGACGGAAACATTTCAGTCAAAATAGTTCAAAGCTTTCCATGAGTGAATCTAGGGAAAAACCTGTTTAGCCCCTGTTAAATTCTAACACAACATGCTTTAGCACAGGGATTTGAAAATCAGCAGTGGGGTGGCTCTTGTGTCAGGAGTGTTTCATCCCCTGTTTCTACAGACACTTGCCAGCTGTGACAATAAGGTAGTACAAGTGTCCACGGGGTATTTACAATTTAGCAGATGAAATCTCAGTAGATTTAATTTTCAGTGAACATGGATATGGTTTACCCATGCCACTGCGCAGATGAATTGAGCTTCTTTGCTCTTGGCAAGAGCTTCAGAATGTTTTTTTTATTACAGTGATTGTTTCTACAACCAGTTTTTTCACAGAGCCATTCCTGCAACTATCAGTTATCTAGTGAGTAGAAGCATTTGGTACAGTAGATCTGGTAATGCCTGCCTGGCTGTGGGTCCACCAAACAGTCAGTATAAGCACTAAATTTTGTTTGTTTGCTTTTTAAGATCTTAGATGCTAGCTCCACAGCATTAAAGGATGAAGACTGCAAATTCAGGAAGAAGTATGCAAATTAAGGTGGTCTGAGCCCCCATGAACACATGCATTATGAAAAAATGTTTAATTACACAACTGTGCACTACTGTATGCTGCTTTTAGCTGGGGACCCTCTCTGGGAGGGCTCTCATGATTGTGTAGAGAGAAGGTAACATTTTTGTGAGACCGCTACCTCACATTTTTAATTAATTTTTATAATTTAAAAAAATCATAAAATATAGGAAAATAGTGAGAAAGAGCTCTTTCAAAAATTGCTGCTGTGTGCTCACTATAGTCCCTTGAGCAACCCACCAAGCATGGCAAATAAACCAATAGGACAGGGAAACCAAAGCCTGATGTTAACACATCAAGGAAAATTAAGGCTTTCGATCTCTTTCTGTGCTTTAAGACAAAAAGAACATATGTTCCTCCCTCTTCTCTCTGTCATTAAAGTCTGAAGGGAAAATGAAAGTTTTGGTTTGTGAGAAAGTTTAAAGTTCACTCAGGGTGGACTGAAGACATGGTGCATCCTAGAGAAAACGCAGCACTAGGTAGTGTTACCCAAGTTTGTTTCTTCTGACGGGATGGGCTCTGTAACAGTCCTGTCTTCTTTTCCAAGGGAGGTTTCTGTGCTCTGACTTGGTTTCTGCCACATTGAATGCGTAAATGAACTGTTAGCTGCAAAAGAGAAGGGGGCATCAGTGGCACTGGGGTAGCACAGTGGTTTTAGAGGCACCATGCCTGGGGACCACTGCTTACCCCATACCTGGCATTATTCGACACCCCATCAGCTCAAGCTTCAATGCTATTCTTTGGTTCCAAGTCTGAGGGATAATTCGCACATAACGGGCCACTATTGGAGGGATGAAGTTATTGCGTACTATGTCACCAGAGTTGGAGTTGCCTTGGAATACCTGCAATGAAATGTGCACACATTGTTTGCTTGGTTTTGAAAGTCTCTTTCTTCAAAGTGTTCCTGACATCCATCTTCAAAGATTTTCATTATCCTAAAACTAATACATTGATAATCTGGGATTCAGACACAAGATTTTAGGAATTGAGAGTTCTGGAAAGAAAGAAATAATCTTTTCAGTTCTGCCAGATGATCACATTTTTCTGTTAGCTCGGAGGAGAAAGATTATCACCATTTCAATTCTGTGTAATTTTTAGTTAATGTATGCTGGTATAATGCTATCATTTTTTATTTAATAGCACAACAGCACCCTTTCTTGGGAACAGGGGATAAAGACATAAAAAGAAAAAACTGAACTGAAGAGTGACTTTTAACTATGCAGTTGTTATTGCACTTATACAGTATTTCCTAGAATCAGCTCAGCCCCTTGTGCAGAACAGTAGTCCTTGCAATATTAATTCTTAGAGATGCTTCAGCATGATCTAGAAAAACTTAAAAGCCTGATGAGATAGAGAGCTCAGCATATCTTAGATAAAATGCTAGGCCACACAGGGTTCTGATAGGACAGGTTCTGTCATGCACCTTAGCTGAAACTAAGATCATACATAATACTTTAATAAGATTATTTGCATATAGCAAGTCATTGTGGAAAACCACAAGTCTTTGCAGTTCAGCCACTACTAGGTTGATTTGTCACTTTTTGGGCCAACATCCCCTCAGTTTAATGTTTAAAAAAAACATTAAACCAGTTAATGTTGGGCAATGAAATTCCTTGCCATGCAAGCTAAGAAAATCAGAGCTAGCAGGAAATCTCTCTGCAACTCCACCAAATTTTTAAAACCTGTCATCAGGACTGAGGACCAGGTAGAACCTTCTCCTAAGCAAACTGAACTCTCTCAGAAATGATAAGTGAAGGTCTGACTTTGAACACTGTAGGGACACGAAGTGAGGCTTTTGGGGTTTCTTTTGTTTGAAAGGAAACATGAGGTTTTCAGGGGATAATGTTATCAGACAAACTTGTGCAGCACAGCTTTTGTCTGCATTAACTTGTTACACTTCTTTTCTATGTTCATTGCCAAAGTCACACAGAGTCTGTGAAAGCTGTTGGGTATTTTAGTGTAAGAGTGTATATTTTACATTCTGTTACACCAGTTCCTAACAGACGTAGGCTGTGCCCACTTGTGTCAGAAGAGTCCCACCAGTGAGGATTGGGGAGTGGTGTAGCCCTGGCGATGGTAACATGGGCACTGTGGAAGCCACAGGCACAACCCCAGCAGCAGCCCTGCGCTTTACCTGAGGGAGTTGTTTCATTTGGCGGGGGCGGTGGATTGACCATCCACATGCATTTGAAGGTGAGCCTCAGCTTTGCTGGTGCTGTGCCGACCTATGCTTCTGCACTGGTACAGCATTACTAGCACAGGCAAAAGCTGAGCTGAGCTAAAGACTTGCCCAAACAGCCTGCTGTACAGCTTTCATTACACTATTTTTTTGAAAGAAGGATACGGACATACACATGCCTCCCTGTGTGTGTCCCACAACTTCATCAATCCCTGGACAACTTGCTTGTTTTGACAAGCTCACTGTCTACTACTCCATGGGCAAAAATTACACTGGTGAAGACAACCCAAGTTGAGACTAGTTTGAAACTCCTAACCTTTCTTGACAGTGAAAGCCTGCCCTTCAATGTCAAGGCAGCATACACATTATAGCTTTGTGTTTTCCTACCCTTCTCACTTTCCCTTACCTTTTCTTCGTTGCTCAGAATCCCTTTGTAAGTTCTCCATTTTGAGTTGTTATTTTTATAGTTCATTGTAAATGTCTTCACGTAAAAGTTGAAATTCAGCATCGTGGATCCAGAACCAGTGGTCTTAATCCCTTTTGACAAGATGCAAAAAACATTTTCATTTGCTAGGTGTCTGTTTTAAAGGAACATTTTCAAATGCAAACACAGAAGCCAAAACAATTTGGAAAATTTTGCCTTCAAGGTCTTAATTTATTTTTCAAACTGTGTTGAAATTGAGCTTAAAGTTGGATGAAGAATGGAAATCAGTTTTAAATTGTCAGAGCCATGGATATTTTTAACAGAGCACAAAGGGCTGAGAGAGCTGGGCCTGTTCAGGCTCGAGAAGAGATGACTGAGAGGGAACCTCTCAGTGTATAAGCATCTGTATAAGCATGTGTATAAGCATCTCAAGGGAGGGTGTCAAGAGGAGGGAACCAGGCTCTTCTCAGTGGTGCCAAGCAATAGGACAAGAGGCAATGGGCAGAAACTGATGCACAGAAAGTTCCACCTGAATAAGAATCATAGAATTATAGAATCAACCAGGTTGGAAAAGACCTCTGAGATCATCAAGTCCAACCTTGATCCAACACCCCTGTGGTTACTAGGCCATGGTATTAAGTGCCACATCCAGTCTCATCTTAAAAACCTTCAGGGATGGTGAATCCACCACCTCCCTGGGCAGCCCATTCCAATGTCTGATTACTCTCTCTGTAAAAAATGTCTTCCTAAAATCCAACCTAAACCTCCCCTGGCACAGTTTAAGACCATGTCCTCTTGTCCTACAGCTGGTTGTCTGGGAGAAGAGACCAACCCCCACCTGACTACAACCTCCTTTCAGGTAGTTGTAGAGAGTGATGAGGTCTCCCCTGAGCCTCCTCTTCTACAGGCTAAACAACCCCAGCTCCCTCAGCCTCTCCTCATAGGACTTGTGCTCGAGTCCCTTCACCAGCCTTCACCTGGAGGAAGAACTTCTTTACTGTGCAGGTGAAAGAGCACTGGAACATATTGCCCAGAGAGGTTGTGAAGTCTCCTTCACTGGAGATCTTCAAGAACCATCTGGACACAATCCTGTGCCATGTGCTCTGCTTGAGCAGGGAGGTTGGACCAGATGACCCCCTGTGGTCCCTTCCAACTTTATCTATTCTGTGATTCTGTGACTCCGAAATGATAATTGCTTTTTGGTATTATGGTCCGTATCAACCATCTTTACATCTTTAGCAGCAACTGTAATTTACATTTTTACACCTAAATCAGGAGATGGAAACAGGAATTTCTTTCACCTGGACCATTGTTTCAAAGGCTATGACTTTCATGTTTCTTATTGATTCCAGAACTACATCTTTAACAGATCCTAAGCAATTGTTTATCATCCACCCAGGCTCTACCAGTCCCTGTGTGTTTTGTTCTGTCAACATGTTTATAGATCAAACACACATGACAATTGAGTTGAACACTATATCTCCATAGGAAGACCAGTCTTGTAAATAGCCAAGATTTTTTAAATAGGAAAATAATATTCCTGAATGCAGAACATTTCATTACATTTAACAAAAGAAACATTGCATTTGTGCACTATTAGCTTTTCTGCTGCATTCATTTTGTTCTCCAGCTGCAACACCAGTTTCTAATAACCAGACAGTGACATACCTGTTATTCTCTTCTTCTCTCCCAGGTCTATCTCCAGCCATTCACGATTGCTGCTGTGATTAGAGGCCCAAGCCAATCCCAGGACTTGAAGCCAAGCCTTGTCAGGAGACCACTGGAATAGTTGCCCAAACTCGTTGGTCTCCTCCCAGTAGGAAGATGCAGTAACCTGGCTCTTGGAGAGGAATCCCTCTTCCAGACTGAGAGATTTGTTGCAGCCTAGGAGTCCCCACACAGACAGGCAGAAGGAGTTACTTTGTGTTTTCACAGGATATTTTTATATTAGGCTAGCAACATTTAAAGACCACCCACAACAGCCAAATCAGACATTGCTGAATCTACTGCTAGCCTGATGCTCTCCATTAGCTGTGGTGTTTACCAGAATTTGTAGTGGATGATCCAGTACCAGCGTGGTGCAGTCCCTCTCCTTTACCAGTCTAACTCCTACGTACAAGACACCTTCTGACTACATCTGCTATTTTTGCAATTTTGTTTTTTTAATCTCTGCACTTTTGTCTCATTCCTGTGAAGACTCTTTTTATTTTTAAATTTTCCTTCTGAAACATAATATTTATGTTTTGAGATTGGTGTTAACTAATTCTGCTCTACAAAACATTTCACAGATGAAGGCACTGTACTGAAAGGAACACTTTACTGTAAATATTTCATGATTCTCACCTGCAATTAGGGCTAGCAAAGTTACTCATTAGAGAAGTTCCTTGATACTGCTGCCAAGACATGATATCATGAAGATAATAGCTGCAGGTAAGTATTACAAACTCCACCAAAGAACCCACAAAATTTTTGCACATCGAGGTTCTTCAGAGAAAACAGGCCAGTGGAATATGGTTTCAATGAAGTTAAAAATAATTCCTTGGCAGATTTAAAGGCCTATACATGCTCTACACGTTTTCAGTTTTCAGTGGAATAGTAAATGATTTTATCTCAAATGAGTAAAATATAATTCAAATGAATGAATGTGAACTTTTCTCCCCTCTTTGCTGTGTTTTATGCAAATGAACAGCTTGACAGATTAAAAAGAGGGTTTTGCATCTTGGAAAGTCATAAACAAAAACTCGTTCTATATCAGTGCAATATAAATATATCTTCATTCCTCCTATGTTTTTTTTCTCTTCTTGTATGATGAAGATGAAATTTATAAATGTCTGAAGAAAAATTGCTTTAATTTTTCTGTAGCCAAAAGTACATAAAAATGGGATTATCTGATTGCCATTTTTCATATGCTGGCACTAGAAATGCAACAGCAGAATACTATTTCTGTTTCTTGTCTATGTGCGTATGACCGCACATATTCTCTGGGTTTTTTCTAGCTCACTTCACATCCCTTCAATTTTTTTATTCACTTACCAATTTTAAAAAATTGCTGTCCTAAAACATCCTTCCTAGACACAGCCTGACATTCTCCTGATCATTTTTCAAAACTTTTGCAGAAAATACTTAAATAAAAAGGTAACATATGAATAGCTAAAAATAAAGCAATTGTTCTTACCATTTGAAGTAAATGTAAACCGCTTATCTGACAGTGAACCACTGTAAGAAAAGAAAAAGGTAATTCAGCCTTTCATGAGGTGGTCACAGGAATGCTGAGGTACAGTTTCAGAATCACTGTTTATCCAGTAAAATGTCTCTGGCCAGACAGCCGCTTTCTTTGCACTCTAGTGCATCTCTTACTGTGACTGAATTCTAATCATTTTTTAAATGGATTTGAACATTTGTTATGCTAAAGTGACTTCCTGTTGCATCAACCTGTTACTCGTGCTACATGTGAAGGAGTTACACTTGATGGCAACTAAACCACACCAGGTCTGGCCATTCCTGCTTGGGCTACAGGTGTGTCATAGGATGCCACTGGATGAAAACTACTTGTTTTAATCTGGGTGGGAACCAGTTCTTTATAACCATGGCCAACATCTCCCATCAGGAATGGTTCTTTATGCTCCATTAACCACATCTATGGCTCTCTTTTTCTTCCTGCTTCTGACATGGACTGCTTTGCTTCAGGAGAAAAGCCATTTCTTGGGCCACTCCACACAGGCCTGCACAATGCAAGACAAGATAAAATCATCACTGTGAGGGAAAGCTGAGCTTCCCTTGGCCTCCCAAGGAGCACTTTCTGATTCCCAAGGAAATGCCCCTGAGGTTTCATTCCAGAAGCAATGACGCTGACTGGCTGCCTAATAAAAAGGAAGGCCTGGGTTTTAACGTGAAATTAGTTTGGATTTCTTAAAAATCTGACCCCTTGACCGTCACTTCAATTAGCTGCATGCATCACTTGCCCCTTTTGAAAAGCCTTGGCCAGCATGACTGAGCAGTAAAACAACTTCTGCACTAAGCATCAAGACAGTTCCCTTTCAGGCTGCCCTTTTGTTGTTGACCAGGAAAATTTCCCCCCGAGGTACTGTCTGCAGGCTAACCACGGTGTGCACTGTCTGTATGTTTTGAGAGTACTGCAAATGGGGAATAGGAAAGTAGTCCCATGTCAAGGTCAATAAAAACACTGCCTCTTTCTGTCAGTGAGGGAAAACTAATGACTACAGGCAAACGAAGCCCATCAGAGATGATGGGGAGCACTGGGTGGGAGCTGATTTGTTTGGGCATGTAGGCGGCATGTAGCTAGAAGGGGAAACACAAGCCCTCCCTCCCACATCTTCCCCCCAGGCAATCCTCGGGGGCAATCAGATGCACTCTGCTCACTTCAAACCAGTTCAACATCAGAGCCAAAATATTTTTTGCTTTCTTAGTGAATGCAAAGCAGTCCATTTCAAGAGAAAAGAAGAAAATAAACACCTATGGTGATCAGTAAAACCTACCCAAAACAGCAATCACGGCACTCCTTGAATATGATAAAGCTTTGTAATAAAAAAGTCATCCAGATCCCTTTCAAATAGAGAGCAGCAAATTTAGCAAATAAAGGGAGGAGATTAGCATTTCTAAGGTCTATAAAGCTATGAAATCAAGCTGAAATACTTCTGCTATAATTCACTAAAGAGGAAAAAGTAATTCAGTAAGTGGTAATTCATCAGTTTCCTAATGTGACAACTGGCATTCGTCACACAAATTCCACTTTGTCCTTTAAGGAAGGGTATCACCCCATGCTCCTCATTTTCCTGACAACCTTCAGGATCCTGCCTTTCTAACAGTACTAGTGGCAGCACTACATAGAAGACCTGTGCCAGTAGCTCTGCAAAAAAAAGGATGCTAACTTCCCATAATAAGTAAAATAAATAAATATAAAATACATTTTTTTTCCAGAGTTGGTCTCAAGCAAGATTTTCCTAAGCAGTGAAAGTTAACCCCAAATCTCATCTTTCTCTGTTCACAAGCACACAGTATCTTGCGTTTTCAAAGACAAATGATTTCATGTGCGTAGATGTATAGTGAGAGGCCAGGCCACGTCACAAGCTTAAACCCTCATGTATTTGTACTGGACAGCAGAACTGCCCAATAAATTCAGCCACTTGGTCTTCATTACAGCATTTCTGGGTGCAGGTCCACGCGTGGATCATGAGAACTGAAAACCTCACAGATGCTGGTGCGTAACAAGCGCACTGAAAAATGGAGTGCGGAGGCAAAGGTCAGCTCTCCCAGGATGATGGGCAAGCGAGCAGTAACTCCTACTCCGTGTTAACAATGCAGATACTTAACAGCTCGATGCACTCCAGCACCAGCTTTTGATGAGGTCAATTTCAGCTCAAGCCACTAAATAATTTAAATCTTTAGTACTGGAATCCACTGTAAATGAGATTTTAAAAGCTTGAGTAAGCTTTTATTTAAGGGCACCTGAAGAGCTCTTAAAGCACTGCTGCTCAAGCACCAATTTTTTCTTGCCAGCTCTGGCTTCTCTGCAGGATTTTCTTTCACCGTGTAGGTACCCTGAGGACAGGGAAGCCATGCAACTTTGCAAATACCTCTTGTAAAAGGTTTCTTAAAGCATATGTGTTGTTTCATTATTTTAGTAAACAGGCCCACTGTTTCTAGGAACATTTTTTCATGATTTGAAATAAAAGAATTTCCCTGAATACTTCAGATTTCCTCTTCTGGCATAATGGGCTCACACCAGCAGTTCATCTGCTCCAGGGATTGTCCCAGCTGCCAGGTATGGCAGAAGCATCCTAGGGATCCCATTTTTCTTAAGGTCCATGCCATCTAGTTTGCAGGCATCCATCCCAGTATGAGCCTGTTTATCTGTAGCTCCCTGTATAACCTGTAGAAAGTGACAGTTGTCTCCTCAGGGTAATTCAGTCTCTTCAAGATGTGCATCATGCTCAAGGAGTGCCCTGGTAGGCAGAAGAGCTACAGGGGCTATGCTCCTTCTTAGGCTGCTTTCTCAGGGGCTTCACATTAAATTGGCTACATCCAAGCCCTGGAGGCTGGATTCAGCCTGGAAGCATGTTTCAGCTTTCCTTCAAGTAAATGGGAGTTTTCCCATTTGATGTAACAGAGACAAGTTTGCATCTCCATGGATACTTCTATTACTCACATGAAATGGATGGGATATTTTGTGAATAGCAACATTAGAAGGACACAGTTAAGGCGATTGGTAATTACGCAAACTGTTTTCCCCCAGAACGTGTGCATTTGCTGTCTTAAAGACTTAATTCCTTGTCCATAGCTCTTGTACTGTGAAAAAAATACAAATGGGAATCATAACTGCCTTTCCTTATAAAATTTCATGTGCTGCTGTCTGAGTTACTCCTACTGGGACTCTCAAGGATCACAAACATATGAATGTATGTAAACAGTTCTGTAACATCTTTAGGTAAGGTACAAAGTATTAAATTTATGGTTTCACTAAGCTGGCATGTGTGATGGAAAGAATTTGTATTATTTGTTTTATGGAGGAGCTTGGTGCCTGAGCAGAGCTATCAATCCTGCTTTGCTTGATACAACTTTATATTAATTTTCTTTGGCAATCAACTTTCAAGAGAGATAGAAAATATTTAGGCTTTACAGTTCTTTGGCTATGATCTACATACTACCCAGGTTTGTATACTTCAGTTCCATTATATATAAAGCATTTCAATCTGTGCTGAAGTTTAAGCACAGCAACAGAGCAAATGAATGCCTTTTTTTTTTTTTTTAATGAATGAAACCATGATTGTAAAATTGTCAGGAGGGTGTGAGAAATCATGGAGAAAACAAGAAAATAGTATAAAAAATACATATTCTCTTAGCTCTCATAGCTGTGGGATGGAAATTTTCCTTCCTACTTAAAAAAAAAGCCTCACGTAAAATCCAGATAACATTTGAAAATTAAAAACTATAAACCAAGAGGAATGACAGAAGCAGTTGCTGGAAGGGCTTACTGTGCCGGATGGAGATTAGAGGATTTATTTCTACTTCAACAACAGTACAATTAAAAGTGAGAAGATAAGCAGGAAATATAACACCCTTGCTATAAATATTCTAAAAGAGAAAAACTCTGAACATGTCAATAGCACAGTGTTTAAGAAGTTGTTCATTAAATCCCCTATAGCTCAATGGCACTTTTTATTTATTCAGTCTTCCTAGCTTTTTTCAAACTTTGACATGAATTTACCATGATTTATTAGCACATTGATTAAAGGTGTTCATTGCAGAACATCATATTCTCATGTATCTGCTAACAAAGTAATTTGTAGATATGTGTTGGAAAGAATAGAAGGAAAAAAAGAAGAAAATACTTCACTACATGGTATAGAGCCACTGAAAACTTTGAGTATTTTCCTATCTCCAATGCCAACACCATTCTAATAAAGCCATAGAAATTAAGCCCGAAAACCTCTAGACCCACACCTAACATCTTTTCCTCCCCAAAGTGGTGTCCCCAGCTGCTTCTGCTGATGTGGACGGTGCACTGTGCCCCGGGATTTGCCCCCAGTGTGAGCACCACCAGTGGTACTCACTCTTGCGAGGGGATGCCATTGGCGATGGCGCCTTCGTAGCGGCTGATGCCCTTCTGCTGGGTGACGCTGATCTGCCCACCCAGCTCGTCCGTGATCACGCCCGCATGTATCGCAGATTTGCACAACAGCGAGGTCTGAAAGGCAGAAGCCAAAACTCAGAAGATCAATCTGACAAACTGCAAATGCTTTCCCTTCCAAGCCACTAGTATACAGGTGTTACAGCTCATAAAATCCAGGTAAAGCTCAAGAGAAGTACGAGGCAGGGGAGGAAGGAAGAAGAGCAATCTTTGAAAGATATATGTTTCCCAAAGTAATGTCTTTTGGTTTTTTTTAAATGAAAGATCAAATAATCTGCTTCTGAGAAGGTGCTGTAAGATTGTCACTCTTCAGGAAAACAAAGTCAAAGGCAAGGCAACATTTCCTTGGGAAGATAAATCAATAATTGCTTGCTATTCTTGCCTGAAGGCAGACCTACCTATTACTGCACCTTAGGACTTGAGTCATGGCGTACATTAGGAGATTTAGCTATGTGTTGACTAGCTGCTGCTGGGTTTTAAGTATAGCCCATTTACCAGTGTCTGAGGTGGGATAGCGCTGAAAAATACAGGCAGGACAACTTCTGTGCAGGACAACAGGCAGAGATTGGTCTGGTTCACAGAGGCCCTGCTTGGGCTGTGCTACTGGAAAATCTGGGTTGCTGGGCTGTTCCCTCCAGGGAGGGCTGGGGGGGAGCAGGGGCTCAAAGGCAGCAGGTCTCCAGGGGAGCCCTGCAGGTTCTTCCCATCAGATAAGCTAAATCCTTCTTAATGGTGAAGGGAAAATGTCTTTCACAAATTCCTCAGTGCAGATAAGATCTGCGTGAGGTCATGCCATGTGCTGCTTTTCTATCCTAATCATCCAACCCAAGGGCAGAATAACTCCAGCTAATGAGAATGTAATGTGGCATTTCTTTGTTTCTTCAGCTCTGCCACTTTCCAGGCTGGAGCCGGCAAGCTTGAATAACTGGATGAACAGGTTAAACATCAACACTGACTTTTTGGAAACACAGCAACTGTTATAGTTGTGATAGGGTGGGATTGTACTTCAGGGATATGATTAAGCTTACTCTTTGAGATTTCACAGGCGTGACAGGAGGACAGTCCACGGTGAGGGCCAGAGAGAGGGCAGAGCTCTGTGTGATATGAACTGTGGATAAATGCAACACCTTGGGCAAATTCTTTGCTTTAAAGAACAGGCAGTTAGAACAACCCAAGAGGTTGGTACTTATCAGTGGGATGTGATTAGGCAGTGTGTAATATTTATTTCATCTCAGAGGAGACTGCTAGGATACTGCAGGCATAATCCTAAAGAAAAACCATGTGTTACTGAAATGTATTTTTTTCACATGTGGACACCAAAAAAGTAAAAGCTAAAATCACAGAAATATTTGGTACATGGATGAGCACTGCCTCAAGAGGGACAAACCCTATGCAGGGTTTTTCCAGAAAGCCAGAAACCACAAGTCAGTAGGTGTATTTGACAATTAGTGGACTTTGTTCTCACACAATTGATTTGTCTGTTTGACAAGTGTCTCTGTGTGCTTATATACTGATAGCTTACTTATATACTGATAATAAAGGGTCTATTTAACACAGCTGGGAATAATTACCGACAAAAGTCAAGCAGTAAAAGTTTAAACTGAATGGTTCTATTCTTGTTTCTTTCATCTTTATGAATTTCCCCTCATTATTCTGTGTACTTACATCTCTGTATCCTTCTCCAATATTCCCAGAAATGTCACCTGCTATGTCTCTGCAGCCAGCAGGACAGTATCTGCTGTAGTGAGAAGAGAAAGGCTTGTTTAAGACATGAACCGTAGTGATGATACACACAAATAAACTCATACAAAAGAAATGCTCTCAAACCAATAATTATTTTAGCAGCAATTTCTGGCTGGTGGTCTGTTTGTGAGTCTAGGGGATAAATAAATGGGCCCTTGAGTTTATAGGTGGACTGGACACAGTAGCACTCAAAGAACCAGAAAAGCAGTTTTGCAAGGGCACTTATTTCTGTCTAATTCTCTTGTTCTGGAAATGCTACCATATGAGTTTTCAGTGCAGCCCAGATAAGAAGCCTATATGCACGCTCAGACAGCAGCCAGAAGAGCACAATTTATTACCACTTCAAATCCTATCACAAAGTTCAAGGAATCAAGAAATTATAGCTTGTCCTCAGATAATCTTATATCAGCTGGGACGTGATCTGCTCTCAGAGGGAGCACCGGAATTTAAAGCTATTTTGAATTTCAAAGTGGAAACTGTTTTTACATATACCATATATAGGTATGCCCTAACGAGTATTGCTGAGAGCTCTGCAACTCCATTTCATCATTTTTCTGGGCTGCAGACTTCCATTCTGCACTACTGCTTCTCATAACAGAGCCTTGGACCATTGCAGTATTGGAACTCAAAAAAATTCACTTCTCCAGAAAAACCAAGACTGTTTTCTAACATTTTCTAATGACTGGACCAGATGACAGATACAGCAAAGCAAGCCAGAATACAGAGAGCTACAAACCCTCTTTACCTGAATTCAGCCTTTGTATAGTGGTTTGCTCGTTCCAAACAGGTGATTAGATCTGCGGAAAGTTTACAAATGTCAATTCCCATTGTAGGATGTAGAAATAGAGACAAATATTTGGTTAAATGTGTAATTACATTTAAAGACCCCTCTGTATAATATTTAAGCAATTTTGTTAGACTGGAAGCAACAGCTATGGTTCTCCCTCATTCTTTTCAACTCTCTCTTTTACTCCTCTTCTGTTTTACACCTTCATCAAAGTTGAACAGACCTCCAGAACATTAAATGTAGGAATGAAAATAATAATCTGTCTTACCCCGTGCTCCTATCACAGTAAGGTGGATGCTGGAGCCCAGAAAACAGTGGAGCTTCAAGGAGAAAGTATTAATTTTCTCTTTCACTGGGCCTGTATTGCAGATGGTCTAGCAGCCATTATATCTGGTTAATGCTACAACTATTCCTTGCACACATGCTATTAAAAATACCTTGGTTGATGCTAATCTGGAAATATTTAGGATCAAACATTTGGGCTAAAGTCTATGCATGTAATGAAAATATTGAAATAGGGGGGACTATGCCACTAATCCTCTACTACTCTTGGATTTCACTTTACCTGGATGATCACTACTGGCGTAGGACAAAAGAAAACCTCGTCCTGACACATGGGATCCACTCTCAAAGTGAATAGTTGCCTCATTGCTATCCAGAATGATTTCTTTGGGGACAGGCATCACATTACCACAATACGGCCCTATGGCAGAACAAAGAAGATTTCAAAAGTTTAGATGACATAATTAGACTGGAATATTCTCATGATTAGCAAAGAGTTTCATAACACATCCATTCTCTTTCAGTAACATTCCAAATGTTGACAAAAGGTTTTTGGCTTCAGTCCTTTATGGGTATGAGCTACAAAGTTATCCTGACAAGGAGTGGCCAGGATTCAGTTGTCTCTCCATGGCAGAAATTCCAGCATCTGTGTCTCTCATCACATAAGCCTTAAGAGAATGATTAATGCCCTTTGACCTTTGAAGTGTAGCATGCTTACAACCAGCAGTAATTCATTAGAGAAAATAACAGAACATTTAAAAGCAATCCAAGGGGTCTAGGCAGGGTCCCCTAGATAAACTTTCCAGACGCATACAGCTCGTGCTGCTGTAGCACAGCAGCCAGTCAAGAAGGATTAAGATCACGGAGTACCTGGTTTTCAGGGACCTGCGTGCCACAAATCGTACTACAAGACAGTTAACACCTTACTGGGAACATTTCTTAATCTTTTCCTTTTAAAAACACCATCAGGTCATGGAATTACACAGTTCAAGTCTCCAGAATTTTAAAGGAAAAGGAGAGGTAGAGAAAGGGGAAGATGAAGGGAGTGGGACAGGGAGACAAGAGCCTTGTGCTTACATTGAGTTAGATAAGGGTTTTATAGCTACCAACTACAATATCTTGGAACAGTCTTTGGGACACTCCTTTCTTGTGAGAGCAGGCATGCCCAGGACTCCTAGTAATTACATCTGCTTCTTCAGAAGTCAGTTCCCAAAGGGAGCATTCCTTTGAGACTGCCACAGTCTCTGCGCTTGCCTTCTGTCACCATACCTGCTGCAAACACTTGTCCCTGGCTACCCTCAGGCACAGATAATACAGAAAACCTCAAGTAGTTTGGGTACACTTGTCCGAATTTATGAGGCTATTTGCTATATAAACTGCAAAGAGGTTTTGTAAGGTGGGAAACAGATTTTTTTTCCCAAGAGAAAAAAAGAAACAAACGACCCTTTACGAGCCTTCAGCCCATCTGTTCTGTTGAGGTGAATGACAGCTTTTGTGTCCTAAAGTAAGTCTTTGGGATGAAAAATGATCAGTTTGATTTTTCCTAGACAACCTCATTTTGTTGATTGTGGCTACTTTAGGGCAATTTGGAACTGACTTCTGAGACACAAGAAATTACATTCACAGCATGACACAAATTTGATGAGTGATACCCTTCCTAACAGGCTCCTAAAAGCTTCTTCCTTTTACTTGATATTCTGGGGTTGGGGGGGAAGGAGGGCTCTTTCCCAAATACTTCATTTGCCTTATTACAGCTATAAGGTCAGCCTATAGAGTAGCCCGATAGGAGCACACGACAGCCAGCTGTCAGCAGAATGGGACAAACAAAAGAAGGAACTCTTGTCTTTTGGCTTATAAAAGTCACATGGTGAAGCCAGGCAGGCAGAGAAACAAGAGAGGAATATGACATTTCCCTGGAGTACTCATGTGTTGAAAAATGACTCATGACTTAGTCAGAGACAACAGTGTCTATAAAAAGGGTTAAACAAATTGCTTAGGAAATGAACTTATCAAAAAGACAGCATCTGACACCATGTCATACCAGACAACTGCATAAGTGATTTATTTGAGAAGGTCTTTTGTGTCAGATTGCAGTGGGAGAAGTAAAGTGCTAACTTAGATAACTTTTTTGAGAGAGAGAGAGAGAAAGGGGAAGAAGACAGGGAGGCATTGCACTTCTTCAAAACAAACACCTGAGAAAGCTTTAGTCCTTTTCTCCTCTGAAGGACTGTCTGTACATATTTTCTCACAAGTGCTCTTTGGCTTTCTCCCTTGCAGCAATCGGCACTGACCTATCTACTCTGTAGGTATAATTTAGATGACTGATTCACAAAACCACACATCAGCTGGATCAGGGATGAGTGTCTCCTCCAGTAGCAAGTCTACATACGTTCCATATAATTATACAAACAAATCACACATCATGAGTAAAACCAATAAAATAAAATATAAAATAGGCTTAGACTTACAGAGTTGTATAATCCAAACGAAAGCCAGAAATTCAGAAACAATCAGCTTAAGAAATCAGCATTTGATGTCTAAAGACAAGTTTCTACTTGTGATAAATCCAAAAATGGTATTTTTTGGATTTAAATCCAGGCTATGGTATTTTCTGCTAAGAGCAGTTCTGGTGTACTGAGAGATTTCCATGGGTAGCTCAAAATTAAGGGGGCCTAAGGATGAATT
This sequence comes from Chiroxiphia lanceolata, assembly GCF_009829145.1. Lineage (NCBI taxonomy): Eukaryota > Metazoa > Chordata > Aves > Passeriformes > Pipridae > Chiroxiphia > Chiroxiphia lanceolata. Next base: position 66,679,922 of record NC_045639.1, read on the forward strand.
CCTTAGAGAATACAGAAACAAGAAAAATTATACCCTCAAGGAAGGAATATTTTCTGAAAGTTTATCAGTTTTCTGCAAAGATTTTTAAGAAAAAAATAGGTGCGGGATTTATTAATACTCTAAAACATTAACTTGCTCTCTTGATACAAATTAAGGAAGGCTTGCAAAATATTTAAATATATTTTTTCTCAATAAATCAGGTAACACCATGTCAACACTATACTGTGAGGTCCTCAGACTTGCCTGAGATCTAGCAGAGTTTATTTCCATATTGTCAAATACAGAAATAAGTGCTGAGAGGTAGTGTTCAGAAAAAAAGTGTAAGCATTATCTCACCCCTATATTGATGTTCTTAGAGAAGGTGATCAGACACCAGGTTGGCTTAGAGGTTCTCTACTCCCTGAAAAACTAGACGTGTACAGTTTGCTTTTCAGGAAAAGGTGTTAATCCACTATTTTTGCTCATTACTGTGTTTAAAATGACCTGTGTAAAAGCACCTTTCTGATTTGATTTACCTAATAATATTGGGTTTGGTTTAGCAGCACCTCACTCCATTTCGCCAGGTTTTTGCAGAGTGGCTTTTTAACCTCAAATTCTCATTTTTCCCTGAATCAATTTATTTTACACTGATGGTCTTCCAAGAAATTCTCCAGGGGAACAACTAGTAATGCTTAGAAAATAAAACTGATTCAGGATCAAGACAATTCTCTGGGTTCAGTTTTGACTGATGAGAGAATTTTATGCTTTCATCTGTTTCCTAATTTTCTTTAGAAAAATAACATCTTTGTTTTTATGGACTCTTTCCTATGCACTTCCATACAGCAATCCTCCATTTCCTTTCATGCTGTAAAGCCAGAGACAAGATAGTCTTGTGATCTCTCTGCATTTCAGCTTGTGGTGTGCCTGAATTAGATGCACTTTCTATATACACAGTAATGCCTAGCAGATTTGCTCTCCATTGACTTATCCATTACCTCAAATACATATATTGCGAGAATTTTTAGGCATTAGAAGTATAAAACTAATCAGCATCTGTAGACATTAGACTTCATCTGAAAACTCTATTTACTACTCCGTATTTTCCATTTTAAGACAATTGAGGTATTTGGCAAAAATATTTCTAAAACTCATATATTCATATGTGCTCCCTGTGTTGTCTGTCCATTCCACCTAGGATTTATTGATTTCCATGAGCTGTCTATATGAATACAGTACAACCATAGTGGAGATGAGAGATGATGGAGAAAGCCTTGGTTTGTGTCTGGTATGAAAATGAGAAACTTGCTTATAGGGCTCTGTTAATTTTTGCTGCAGCATTTGGACTTGACTTTGGATAAATATCTAATTCCCAAAACTGGAACTTAGCCAAAAATTTTTAAGATCCCTTTTGAGAACTGCCAGATCACGTTATCAGTTTTTCATCTCCTAATGTTAGTTGTGAGGTAAGTTGTTTTGCATATTCAGTTTGAAAAACGAGTCATGAATGCTGATCTCTCTCTGTTTCCTGTTAAAGTGACTTGGCTGGAGCTCTGATGGGGTAACTAGGCAGGATTATTGAGTTTGTTTACTAAGAACAAAGAAAAGAGTTTGATTTAATAAACAGATGTGTTACATGTGATGAAACTGAGTAGGTGTTTTCCATATTTCAGTATTATTACATCTATATGCCAGGGCCTTTTCTTCTTTCCATGTCTCATTAAAAATTGACCCAACTGTGGTTCTGTCTGTTCGCTTCAGATTCTTTTTATATATACATATATGTGTGTGTGTATATATATATATATATATATATATATATAAAAATATAAATATAATTCTGCAGGAGAGATATTAGGAGTCTAAGGATTTCAAATATACCTAATTTAATTTAATATTCTTTATAATTAAACTAACATTTAATGCCTTTCATCCAGAACATTTGATCTGCTGGTATGGTCTAGGTGGCTTAAATTAAATACCTTTATTTTGGAATCACTGTCTCCAAGTAGTATTAACATCCTGCAAGATACACAGTAAATTGTCTCCTGGATATCCTTTGGAGACTGAAGAGACTATTTCATGTGTTGTTTATTTTTTAAATGTTAGCAAAGGCCTACTGCTTTTGTCTTTTTCATAATAATGTTGTTTTGCAAATCTGATGATCTTTACAGCATTGTCTGGGTTTATGAGGTCTAGTTTATTTCTCCTGTCAACCAGGCTCTGGCACAACTCATGACCTTTCTTTGTTGAATTATGTTCCTTTATTTTTTCTACTTCCCGTAAGAAGTACTGTGCCTAGAGGACCCTCTACTCTTACACCAGCTGGCAATGCCTACATGCCATTTGTTTCTGTGGTTCTTAATACTTTCTGCCTCTTCTATAAGGCTTTTGCTTCCTTTTAGAAGCAATTATTTCCCTCTTTAGCTATTGAATGTCTGGTTCACTATGCTCATTCTCCTTTCAAATTCCCAAACTTCACTTGAAATCTGCAGTTTGACATTCACAGAGGTCTTTAAGAAACTCAGTTTAGATATCAAATCATAACATCCTCCGTTCAACAGAGAATCTTCTTCCTTTTTTTTCAGTCTTTACTTAGAGAATAAGCCACAGTAGTCAGGCAAGGTGCAGCAACAATCCCATAGATCTTCCTCTCCAGGATTAATATGTCCTAATGCATTTGTTTGGGGAAAACAATGTTTTAAAATGTCATCCTTATATTCAGTCGCCTTTTCTCAAATAAATCAACTTGGCATTACCTCAGTAGCTGGGGAAGGACGGGATATGATGAGCACAGATTATGCTTGTTTCACTTCAGAGCTAAAACCTCATCTAGAGTGCAAGTCTTTCACAAATACCACACAAAACCAGCAAGGATCTGTTGGATGAAAACACCTGCATTCTCAAAATTCATCTCCATCCTACATTCACACAAATACTTCATAAGTAGTATGAAGTAACTCTTGATAAGCAGTAAGTCTTCCTCTCCTCCAGACCAAGAGAGGTCCTCTTTGCTCCAACCATGACACACACATGTGCAGAGGTAACAAGCATGACCCCACAAGGACGTGCCAGGAGAGAAAAAGTGCTGCTCTATGTCCTTCTTTGCAGGACTCAGGCAAGGTAGTGTTTAATACTCGGTAGATACGAGTTGACAGAGTAGTCAGGATGTGACAGCCTGATTATTCAACATTTAATTCTGTGCAACACAGTCTGACCCCAGGCTGAGTGGTAAACATTTCTTGTTTTAGGAAAAACAAATATAACTTTCATTTAGTGTTTCCAAAGGGTTGCCAAAGACTGCAATAAAGGAAAGAAAAAGGCATCCTAGTTAGACTGGAGAAGTAATCACAATTAAAAAATGGAGGGTCTGGACCACCTGCACAGGCTGCACATCTGCCTGCTTGACTTCAAGTGAGATCCCTCACTTCTAACATCGCTGCAGTTTTAGCCAAATCCAAAGACAGAATCACAGCAACAGCTAGGAATCATGAGTGAAGAGCTGTAGTTTAACAAAAACCAGAGAATAATACATAATACACCGTATGCAGCTAAGAGAAAAGAACGGTCCATTTGATAAAACAAAACACAGACATTCTTTGTTGCATCAATCTTTCCAACTCTGAAACCTCAGGATACTCAAGCAACCACTCAGGCGAAACCCAACTGTTAGAAGAGTTTTGACTGTTAAGAAAGTGCTTGACTTGATCTTCAGCAAGAACTTGTCTGGGCATTTCCCTGGGTTTCCTGAAATACCAGAAACAATACAATAATAACAAGTTTCCTTTGAGGGACAAAAAAGAAACCTGGACACACCCTTTATTCAAGCAAGAGATTTATTTCAATACATAATAAGGAGAGACTGGTTTGATGAATCCCCTCAAGTCATAATGACAGGTAGGAGGCATCCAAAGGCACTTGGTTCTCCTGCACACCTGCACACACACATGTGCACACTCTCAGCAACTATTAGACACCAGTAAATGCTCAATTTGTCTAACAGCCCATAGTGGCGGGGTGTGGGGAGGAGAAAGCATTTTCAGTAATTTCACTATTTCACATTAGTTACCGGCTGTAAATTATGCAAGAACAAGTCAACTGCACTAACTCTCCAAATTATTACTAGTCACTCAGCAGCTCTGACATCCACCCCAGAGGAACACATCAACCTCCTACTGACTGAAAGTGAATGGAGAAGTAAGTAGGCACTTATCTCTTCTTTAGTCTTTCCCTCCAGTCAGGGCTGATGATCAGCTCATAAAATTAAGGGAAAAAATACTAAGCCATTAGATGGGGAAAAAGACAGAAAAAGGCAAGGAAAAAGGGTCAAAAGAGGTACAGAATTCTGATAAAGACATATAAAGAAGCTGACTAAAAGCAGTTCCTGTCATATTCTTCAAACATTTATGTTCCACCTTCCTAAGTAGTGCAAATTTTGTTCTTGAGAACTACAAGGCTGACATGGTTAATCTTGTTTTCACATATCCCTTTAACTAATTAAAAAATCAGAAGCTCTACTTCAGAGCTCAGTATTTTTAATATGCTCAGATAATGCAATTAACTCGAGAAGAAAAGCATTTCGGTAAAGGCTTCACCTTGGGTACACTGTAAGATTATGCTCATAATTATTTTTATTCTAGATTCTTTTTGTGGGACAAAACTCCCCATATTTTAATCCAGTGAAAAGCTATGCCTTTGAAACAGAACATGATCATCTATTTATTTCTCCTAGAGACAAAATTGTGCTAATATTTAAAGGTTTGTCAGACAAAGGTGACTCAGTTCAACTAAAATGGGTGTTAGGCTCCCTTTGCTGACTGATGATTAATATTTTCACATCTAAGCCTGGATGCAAAGCTAACAGCTTGAAAGAAAGGGTTTGCTACAGGTTCTTTTCTATGGTGAACACTGAAGAAAATAATTTGCAGAGTAATAACCCAGAAATACAGTGTTCAGACATTTTATGTCTCCAGTTTTAGAGCTTCATTAAGAGTATTTAATTACCATCTTTTAATTGCAATATTGGAGAAATCTAAATGCAATAGTTGCTTTCACAGGTCCATCAAAGGTGAGAAGAACTGTAGTGTCACATTAGTGTCTCAGTTGAGACTCAGAGAGGCTTCAGTACATCAGCATACACAACGCACTTTTCTGGGAGTGAATTGTACTCTTCTATCAGTTTACAAAAATCAAGGAATGTCCTGAACTTAAATAAAATTTGCATGCAAGTGGTCTAATCTGTAGTCACCAATTTACAACAGTGAAGACATCCATGTTACAGCTAACATAAATCAACTAATCCATTTATTTGTATTTAACAGCTTCTCCTTATTGCACAGAATAGAAATACCCCAAACACAAATTGAGTTAGTCTTTGTTGTATTGCATGAGTCGCTGCAGATGGTTATAATCATGAATGAATCACAGTTAAATGTAAAGACTGGAAGAAATCTGAAAGGAAAACAACACTTTGTCATCAGAGTCTTCTTTACCCTAATTTTATATTTACACGCATAATCTAGTGTTTTGCCTCTGACCGATTTTCTAAGCTTCAGATTCAACCCTCAGCAGATGTTTGTACTCATACTGACATTCACGCTGTTGTCTTCTGTAGAGTTGAAGAGATCAGCATGATATTTAAAACATATTTCCCTTTGGACCTTATTGTCTTGTAATTGCAAACCTCCCAAATACAGAGCAAAGACTGCTTGGCTAATTTGAAACATGAACAATATTCACACTGCCAGCTTTCCTACTTTGCTTTTTAGGTTTTCTTTTTTAAACCCAGATCAAATACAGAAAACATACAAAGATTAGTTTTTAATTGCTCAGATGTTTCCAATGACTGCAAAATATTTTCAATGCTCTATCTTCCTATGAAATAATTTCGATGGCAAAAATAGGTGTCTCCTTGGCCAAAGGGAAGATGTTGACCTGCCTGTAGATGTTCATGAGGAGGAGACAGTTGCAAAGAGGAGATCTGGATTCAGAAACAGCTGTCTAAAATGACACTTAACAGACTGAATGGATGTCTACTCACAGGGCTTCTTTTGCTGACATAAATGCATATTAAAAGTCAGAGCTGTAGCAAAACTATTGAAAAAAATTACTTAGAGGAGCTCTAGTCTCATCTAAGAATTGCTGTGTCTTTTAAAACACAGGGGACATCATGAATTTATGCCTATAGAACTATTTCCACACTGTTGTTGTGCATGGATTGACCTGAATGTAGAGACTTTGTAGGTATGCTAGTGGGAAAGTCTACAGTGAGCTGCAGACCACAAAAAAACATTACAGAGGGTATGTCTGTTTAACCTATAGAACTGGTTTAATCAGATATAAGTAAAATCTGCTAGTTGTGCAGTTCATTATGAGAATGCAAATTATAGTCCACATGCATCTAACATTACGAATCAGGTCTGAAAATGGGTGTGGGAATACTTTAAAAAAATTAATTATGTGGAATTGATTGCATAATACACAGGTATTCTGTGCTCACAGGCTGAAAAACTGCAGGATAAACTATGTGAAGATGTCTTCATGCTGATGTGTAAGGACTCAAAATTTCAATCAACATCCAAGATTCATTTTTCACTTCAGAAAACAATATATTGATTCATCCCTGTTTCCAAGATACTTTGATTAGAAATGCCAAGATAGTATAAACAAAAATTATTCAGATATGTTAATGCAATATCAACCACCTAGTTCTTACTGCCAAGTACAGGCAGACTGTGTCAGGTAAATACAACTCATTACTTACAGTTATGATCATAGAACCACGGAATGGTTTGGGTTGTAAAGGATCTTAATCTAATTCCAGCTGCCCCCACCATGGGCAGGGACACCTGCCACTAGATCTGGTTGTTCAGGGCCCCATCCAACCTGTGTTTAAACACTTCCAGGGATGGGGCATCCACAACTTCTCTGGCCAACCTGTTCCAGTGCCTCACCACCCTCATAGTGAAGAAAGGAATAAAAAAAAATTTAAAAAAAAGCCCAGCACATGTGAACAAAGATGTTCCTTATGCCTCAAATCAAGCTCTATGCAAGGCTTAGATATCAGCATGTCACTGCCCACTCTTAGTGAAGGCTGTTTCAAAATGTAATACTTCCCCCACGAGAAGAGTAATTACCTTTACCTTCCTTTGAGAGCAAGGCTTTAATACTTCACTTGATCTTCTCTTACCAGATGAGTGATAAGCCTATCATGCTGATGAATGAAAGACAATCAACCCTCCTTACTACTAAGATATCTGTTAGATTTCATCCTTGGAGAACCACATACTTTTCTGAGCCAAGCAATAAGCTGAAAAACCTGCAGAGGCCCTGTGTAGCTCATGTCTTTGTCACATTTTCCCATTGAATCCATTCTGCTTGTTAAGTCCAGTACAGCACATTCAGCTTCAGCTGACTGATGGGCTACAGCCCATTCCTAACAGGCAAAATCTTAGGAACTGTCAATTCTTGAGTTTACTCCTACATTAGGGAACTCCTTGCAGCTTTGGATTTAAATTGGACTTCTGAAAAAGGGCACATTGACTTGAAAATCAGTTTGACTCTTTTAGAAAGTGCAGATCAAAGTTTCAGTGACATCTGATTGGGAAAATCAACTTGAGGAAGGCCTCAGGTTCTCCCTGCGGAGTATCCTGTTGTTATGATTGTTTAAAGTGCACAGCTATAGCAGATTATTTACTTATCTTCCTGTGCAAATCTCTTACAGGAGTGCAGTCTGGCTTCATGCATTTAATATCTACATGTATTAAAGCCTGTACATTAGCAAAGGTTATCAGTGGCTAATAGGTAGCAATAATAAAGGTTATCTCTTCTCTGCGCCGTGAACTGCCTAGAAATAGAGACACGCAGGATCATTTGGCTCCAATTTCTCATCTTTGTCTGGTTCACGAGCAAGCTCTTTCCCTATGCAAGGGAACAGGGCTGCTATAGATCCACAAACTTGCTATACCAAAACTGTGACAGTGAAGTTCTGCAGTTCTGAAGACAGAGCCCTTGGGGTGGATGTGGCAGAGCCAGGTATATGCCCCTGTGTCCCTGGCAGCCCCTCTGCAGCACAGCACGGCAGCAGCCTTGGCCGGGGCAGAACTACATACAGTGTGAGGGGCAATGGCCTCCCATACAGAGAAGGACACACTTGAATATGAAAAGGAGGAGGAGAGGACAGAGGCTGACATTTCTTGCATTTTGCTGAGCTGGCCTTTTACTCACACTTTCACCATTTCATGCATTGACCATTGTCTTGTCTTTTACGTACCGTGCAATGTTGAAGAGCTCTGGATGGTAAGGTAGCTGGACTCGCATTTCTGTGATTCGATATCCAGGTCTCCAATTTTCAAGATCAGGCGTTTTCCTGGAGGCACTTGGATTTTCTTTTCACAAAGTGTGTAGTTTGGGTATGTACCAGGATAGTTCTTGGATGCCAGCGTCCCACTGTCTTGATACATCACTGTGTGCCCACATCCATCCCCTGCAACAAGAAAACAAAAAAGGAAGAGAAAAGAAATGTAATAAGAAAAATGTAAAAGAAATAAAAAACATGTAAAGAAATACTGGCCACATAATCATGTCTCGTGCACTTTCCCCTTTTAGAAAAGTATTTTGAAATACTCCATTTCAGTTCTACTTTTGTTGGAACATAGGTAACTAAAATAAATCTAGTCACATTTCTCTTGTAAAGCAGTAGAAAGGGAGGTTGGAAACACTAATGAACTAAGGAGTATTTGACAGTACTGTACAGACAGTCTCTCTGGCTGTCTGCTTTACAGACAAACCCTACTGAATTCTGAAGAGAGGGTAACTGAATCATACATGAAAGCACAACAGACATGATTTAACTACGTACTATCATAGACCAAACATCTTACTTTCTTGTTGGCTTTCTTGTCTCAGTTGCACAACACAAAAAGCACGGGGGACAAGGTGACAGGAGAGGTTTCAAAAGGGGGATGTGCATTGTTAGTGGTATGCAGGCTACTTCGCAGTACATGCCTGGAAATACAAGTGCTGCTGCCTCCTTGCTCAAGGGGTGAGGGCAGGTGCCCGCAAAGTGTGTTTTCATGGCACTGTATAGGAACCAGCTTGGCTTTGGAGCCTTTCCTTGGTGGAGAAGCATCTGAGGAACAGCTGCAGCAGAACATAGGACAACAGGAAAAGGCACATGGAAATACATGGGGGGATGTGTGGACTGACATGGAAAACAGGATGCATCCACAGAGGGGAAGGAAGCAGGTATCAGATAAGAGACCTTGACTATTAAAGGAAGCAATTTTTACTAAACTATTTAAAAGTATACTAGTAACTTAAAACTGATATATTAAAGCCTAAGCCATTTCATTCTGCTCAGTCATCCAAATAATGGAAACTTTTGCAACAGTGAAACTAGGGTCATATACATGTGCATGTAGGCAGTCCTTAGCTTTAGGTCAGTTAGGGCATAGGCACTCTTTACATAGGAGTCTTGTATACTGCTTTTCTTTATCTCTGCAAAACTGAAGCTAATCCAAGAAATGCTAATAAAACAGACAATCCTGCAGAGCTGAGAATTCACAATGTCCTCTTTAACTACCCAAAATTTTACTTTTGGGGATATTTTGGTTAAACTGTTTTGGTCTGTGCCTTTTCATTACTATCTGAACTTCCTTCCACAAACACTAGGAAAAACTAGGTTTCATAAGATTATTTAAAAATAAACAACAAGAAATGAAATGTTGAAAAAGAAACATGAGTTATTGGGGTTTGTCGGGCAAAGTGGCATGCTATGCAAAGATAAGCTCCAAGCTATCAGACTTTGACTTACTACCATATAATTACACTGCCATTTTATCCAAATCACTCAACTGTTTTTTCACAAGCAACCACATTTATTTTGAAGCTTTAGCATTATTACTAGCTTTGTTGCCTGCTATTTATTTTTGTTGCAGGTTCATGCTGGGAATAGAGGGGAATAGAAGATATAGATCCAAAAACAGCTCACTGTAAAACATATTCGATATGTTGTTTTCAGATCTTGTTCACATGCTTTAAAAAACACCTGTTGTTCCAGTTTTTTATCTAAGCATTATTGATTTTAGGATGCATAGGAAAATACTCAAGATGAAAGGAAAACTAGCCTCATGAGCAAATAATCTTTTAATGGAAGCTTTCTGCAACTGGAATAAAAATATGAAGAGCAATACAGTACATGAGCTATCAACTTTCTGAACAGAGAGAGGGGTCCACAGAGCTCCAGAAAATGTAAAACCAGACCACTTCTAGCTGAACACAGTACAACCTTGCTGCCTATGCAGGCAACTGCTGTGTCATAAAAAAAAAGTGCCCATGGCCTTCAATTTACACTGCATGTTTCTATCTGTGAGCATTTGCTTTAGCTGGGCTGATGAAAATAAAGTAACTACAATCCTGAGCTTAGTTTGCAACTTATCCTTATTAGGAAAGAAAAAGGAAAACAAAGAGCGAAGTTACAGAACCACATGGGGATGAACTCCTTAGAATGGAAAGTCTAAGATTCACATCGTTTTCATCTCACTGGACTAGGTTCTGGCCTGTGTCACCTTGGTACACTCCTAAGGATCCTTTGTGGTATAAAATGTTCCTCAAAAAACTGTAAAGACATTGCTACATTGGTAAGACCCTGACAACTGTCCAGGTCACACAGCCTTATATTTCTGCAGAAAGTGTAGAGGCAAAACTGTGCATGAGAGACCTCAGCCTGCCTCTGTCGAGGTTATACAAGGTCTTGTTCCCAGGGAAACTCCTTCTTTTTTGTTAAATCTGTCTTTGAGTCAGAGTATTAACACCTGAACATCTTTTGAGCTAAGAATGCATAAATGCTCTTTTCTGACTTTTCACTGGTGGGTCATGGTCATTCAAACGCTCTAGCTGATGAGAGGTAGGCTCAGCATCAGCCTGCACCTGTGACGTCCCTTGCTGCCTCTGTTCTTGCCTGCCACAAAGGGAAAGCTAATGATAAAAGCTTGTTTGCCACAAGAACTGAAGCAATGTCCAAGAAGTCAGACCAAGTCCTAGTAACTGTTGTTTCTTACAGAGAAGGCTGACTGCAGCTCTGAATTTTGAGTTTCTCAGCAAGATTGCCAGAACAAAGAAAAATCTTATACTGAAATTTGCTGTAAAACCCATCCTAGGGAAGGAGTCAGAAAGTATAGAGGGAAGGTACAGCAAAGCTCAGGATCTGGTGGTTTAAAGAGAGATTTAATGATTAAATGCTAGTGAAAAAAATTACAAATATAACACCATTGTATAACAAGGGCTCAGAAATGGAGGTAAGTTGTAAGAAATCCAAAGCATATCCATATTTTCAAATGAAAAATGTGAACAATACTACCATTAGTTTTGTTCTTACTCTTTTCCACAGAAAATTTTGATTTCCAGTAGAAATGTATTGGCCAAACATCAAAAACACTGAGTTGAAAACACAACTCCTTGTCCTTATGAAAACTTTCATTTAAATTCCTGACGTCACACTCTTTTCTATAGGCACAGCTCTTCTGCCTGGAAATATGTTTATTCGACTAGTCAGTTTGACACAGAATTTCTTGCTGACACTGAATTTTAAATTAGCACTACTTCTGAGAACTGTTTTCTATCGCCCCATTTGGCAAGAAGCTGGCAGCCTTGCCTCAGACATCCAAGTTTCATCACTTCTCACTGGACAGGAGCAAAGCAAATATTTGAGCACAAGGTATTCAGCAACCAGAGAGTCTAAACCTACTTAGATTTAATGAAATCTCCCCACAGCACCAGAAGTTATTTAAAGCACATCAAACATGCTTTATAAAACAAGTTCCCATGGGCATTTGAATCAAGACCAAGATCATAGTCTCTGGATCATGGCCCTCTTGGCCTCCAGGTTGTACCGAAGATCACACAGCACTGAAATTAGGGCTGTTTACCAGCGATAAAAATACTCTCCTAGGGCAGACAATGGAAACAGCTCCCCAAGACGTGAGAACCACAGCTGCCACCTTCTGCCACAGCAGTGAGCACACCACTCACACCTTGCTCTGTCTCATATGGTGCTCACTGAGAGCAGTGCATGTTTTTAAAACCAAACCCGGGACCCCACCAGAAGACACCAGCACATGTCTCTGTGGCGAGGGCAAGACGAGATACCAAGTGGCTGGCAGATAGTACCATTTCCCACCCTCAGACACACATGTGATGAATGTGTGTGGGACAAGGTGGAAAAGTATCTCCAAGCTGCTGTGTCTGGGCTGAGTCTCACCATGGCTGCTGGCTAACAGGCAGGAGGGCCCCCTATGGGATCTAACCTGCCCAGGAAGGACATAGGGTAATGAAATCAATGTCCTCAAACAAGCTCTGGCTTGTGAGCTACCCTCAGCACAGCCCATAACAGATTCTGAGGGTTTAGCAAAATGATGGTGGTGCCAGAGGCAGCACAGCTAGAGATCTCTAAAATGATGCTGGTTCCTTCAGGTACCCTCTTATCATCCAGAATCACCTGGCTAGGATGATTCGCTCCTCCCTTCCCAAGCCCAGCACACAAGCTGAGCCCTGGTCTCTCACTCCTCTGCTCCCTAGGCTTTTCCACCCCTTACAACACATGTGGATGTGCACAGTACCTTCGCCCAAGCAGTCATCACACCCCTTCTCAGCTAGGGAAAAGGTTACAGTTTTTCAAATAAGTGCTATAAAAAGTTTCCATGTGCTGCACCTTTCAGAAACATGTTGATACGGCCAACTACAAAACAGTTACAGAGTATGGTATCAAAGCACATTTTCAAAAGCATTGCTACAATATCCTGGCTGCAAACAGCTGCCTTTTTCATCCTGATTCACCCTCATGAAGCAATTCATAACAGACTTGGACCTAATCCAGTGCTAAATACGTGTTATACCTAGGCCCATTCATACGCTCAGCTTGTGGTTCCCTGCCCCCTTCCATCCCATCAGACAAGCCAATTCACTCTTGGTGCCAGCATTTCACTCTTGGTGTCTCTGGTTACAGACTCTTGCTACCTGCTGCCCCTTGGCTGCCCATCTCTTCCCACCAGCATGAAGCCCCGTAAAGCAACTTTATCTCCCTCTCTGCCTCCTCTCCCAGTCTGACAGCCTTTTGCACAGCCACCTTCATGGTGATGCCTGGGACAAGGCATGCTCTCCCCACCCTGCATGAGGCCAGGGAGTAGAGCTGTTGGGGGCTGATGGCCTATCCTTCCTTCCCACTCCTTTCTCCCTCGAGAGGAGAGAGCAGAAAACTGAGTCTGTATACCTAAATTTTTGATTCAGCAAAAAAAAAATCAGCATTTTCTGAAAAGCCACAGCTGCAGATGGACAGTGTCAAGGTGGAGAGTCATGGGTACAGCTCTGAGAGCTCTGATGAGAAACCCACAAAGAGAAATAAGACTTTTCTCATCTTCCACATTGCTTTCACTGAAGTAATCACTCCAGTTTATTAAAAGCTACAATATAACTGAGCCAAGAAGGAGTTTTGCATCTGTGTTTGATATGAGTTATGCATAAGAACATAAAAGTATCTAAAAAAGAAATCAATTCCTTCCAGTCAAACCTGTGCCAACCCTGCTCACGTGGGATAGGGAAAAAGACAGGGAAAAACCAAGTTTCTTGCTAAATGCCATACAAATCCACTGGTGTGGTCTGAAAACACTTCATGTTTTCATACAGCTACTTTAACTTCCATTACTAGTGGAATCATGCACACTGCAAACACAGATGTGTTCATGCCTTCACTGCTTTCTGAGGTGACAGAGTAAAATCTAGAGTTTAGTTCTTCATCTCTAACTTCTCTGCTGCCAAACCTGGGTCAAGAGCATCAGGTCCTTACTGTGCCACTATAACAGAAGGGAGAGAGTTCCACACAACCAAGACCTAAACCCATCACTTTTCTAGAGAATTGTGAGATTGTCAGACCTTTGTGTTTTTTTCTGGCAGTGACCTCAAGCAGGTAACTAAAATGAAGGGCGACATCACAGTCCTGTGTCATTGCTGGGCAGGTGAGTACCCCCAGTCCTCCTTCCCAGCAGTTCTAGGGGTCAGAGCCACAGGCACCATGTGGGCAGTGGGGGGATGGCCATGCATTTGAGGATTTCACAAACCACCAGACTCAGGATAGATGCCATTTACACCAGCCAAACAACTGGCTGAGCCCTGCTTCTAAATTATATAAATACACAGCAGGATTTTTTCAAAAGTCCAGCTTTACATTCTTCACAATATTTTGTGGATACAGTAAAAATAATTTTAAAATAATGAAAGAAACCATTAAAAATTAAGGCAAGTCTATAATCACCTGAAAAAAAACAGTGATTGATATCTTCCATGGCCTTTAAATTAGTATTAATATCTGTTTAAGGGAAGAAGTCTCCCACTCCACAGTATGCCATACTGCAAAAGGCAAAACAAATAGTGTGTAAACATTTTCTTTGAATTGCATTTTAATTTGATTCCATTAGGTTCCCAGGAAACATTTTAACTTCTGCTGTAGCAGCTCCTGAGGACACCCATTTTGCTGCCCAAGCTAACCATGCAGTGGCTGGCAGGAGGGCCGAGAGCAGGAAGGGAAGGTAGAGCAGCAGAAGAAACAAAGGAAGATTGTGGAGTGCCGATTTTGTTGCCCAAATTATTTACTTATGAACTTCAAAGGGATGCAAAAGAGAAGGAGGCCAAATAAACCACAGAATGTTTTCCCCTCCTCTTCACAGACGTTATTTACTGTAATGTTGCTCTTAGAGTAGAAATGAGAAAAAAGCAAATGATCTCCAATTGGTTCCACAGTGGTTCCATAAATCACAAATTCCCACCATGCGCCCATCTGCAATCACCCCTATAGCCTTTCAGGCTCCAGCTGGGGGCTGGCTTTCCTCAGGGTGTCTGAGGAGATGCTCTGCCTCAAATGTATTACAAGTTATTTTGGTAACCAGCTGGATTACCATCATCCAGTACAGAAAAAAAAAAAAAAAAAATCCCTGACAACCCCTCTAAATGTCTTATCTAGCAAAGTAGCTTACATCCATACTACCATTTTTCAAAGTTAAAGAATTTTTTAGCAATTGCAGCACAGCCATCTGCCAGTAGACAGGGAAATCTTTCCAGCTGTGCTGACCTACATGGTAGTGACTTTGCTGGATTGCTACAACTGACCTGGGCAGCCTTTACTATCCCAGAAGCCTCTCACCCTTGCAGAAATTCACAAAGGCAAAAACCTAGCAAGATCTGAGATTTTATTTATTTAGCTGCTAAAAGGTCAAAAGAAAGCAGAAATCTCCTTACAAGCAACTTCTCCCATCAACAGAAAGCCATATTCACTGAAGAGGGAACTTCAGCATGCAGGTTTGAAACCTGAACAAGTAGTAAAGTCTTACTTAAACTAACAAAAATGCAAACCAGAAACTCTCTTGCTGAAACTCTTCCAGTATCCATAAAAACTTGATTAACTTTGCTACTTAAAATAACTTCCTGGAAAGCAACCATCTCATCTGCATACACATTTTAGGGACTTGCATCAGGATGAAGCCTAACACTACCTGGCAGGAGACCTCAGTGACAGGACAATTCAGATTACTGTAGAAATCACAGTGCAAAAGAAGAGAATAGCAGCTACAGCCTGGTAGTTCCTTTCCTATGAATTATTTATGAGTACACAGGATTAAGAAGTTGCTGCATTCTGTGAAGGACAAAATCCTGAAACAGAAAAGGGATAAGGTTTATACAAAATTGCAAATAGCATTGTACAGTTTTCTTACTTTGCTTTTATTATATATGCAAATAGTAGCAAATGAGGTTTGCCTTTGATTTTCAGTATCATTATCTGGTTCCATCACAATCTGTGAAAGATAGACAGTACCAGAGTACATGTCAAAAATAAGTATGGTTTAGTTGCTGCTTCTAGGACTTCGGTAGTATACCCAAATGTAGTCCGCCAGAGTGGCAAGTTTCAGTATTGGAATTTGCTTTTCAGCACTCTAAATACAGCATTCTTGTGCTTGTGGGTGTGAGAAAACTTCTATGCCTTTTTAGCTGCTGAAACAAAAGAGATTTGTAGATTATTTACTTATTTCCTGCATAGCTGCATTTAATATTTGTCAGTGCTTTTCTTTTATGAAGGTGGCATATTGCTGAGATTGACCACCTCAATATCTTACTATTCTGTGTGGTTTTGGACAGAGATAGGAGAACAGAGTTACGTATGTATGGAAATCTCAGACGAATTTTAAGTGTAGGGTCCCCTTTTTGCAAAAGTGAATTTGATTTTTTGTTTTCTAAATAAATACCTGCTTTCTTTGAGATACATGCCCATAGTATGCACCTCAAGTGCAGTGAAGGCACTGAGAAGTTAATTCCCAAGCACTTGTAACTGCATACTCGGAAAGAACTGTGAAGGATTCTAAATGAATGAGAAGATGGCCGTGCTCCACCCATGGTCATCAGCCACCTCTGTAGAGTAACTCAGAATCCTGTTGATGCTTCAGTGCTATGAAGGTTATGGGAAACAAATATCCCTCAGACAGAGGTTTAATCCCTGCCCCTCTGCCTACAGCATCCCAGCAAGGTGGCGACGACACAGGGCTGCAGCAGGAGATGGAGTTCTCTCCTGCCGTGTGCTGGGCTGCCCCTGCAGTGGGGGGACATTTTGCCATTAGGGCATCTCCTCTGATTCTGTTGATTTGTGGTAAACATACAGTTGAATTTTTATTAAGGGTTTTTTCGGGCAAAGTAGGAAATGCTAATCTTAACTGAAAGTCATATCATATATATGCAAATTGTTTGCTCTACTTTCTCCATCTGTTTTCTTCTCAGGTTTTTCTCTTCACTATGCTTTACTGGAGATTAACTTACAGTATATTGCACCAAATTTGGACTGTGTGGGAAACATATGCTGCAATCTCAGGGCCAGACTCGAATATTGGGTTGCACAGGAATAGGAATATTCACAGCAGTGCTAAGGACTGACAAACCCACAGGGACAGGAAATTTAGAGACACCACAGTAAGGAGAGGCTGAAGCAGAGCTGTTCCAGTTACAGTAGCAGGTGGGAAGGCAAGATTTCAAAACAGTTTTAATTTGGGCAAGAGGAAATGGCTGAACATGATAGGATGAAACTACACACTCCCCTTATTTTAATATGTAATTCCCTTGTTAGTGTGATACAAGTAAAACAAGACAGAAAGTTATCAATGATGCAAGGTGTTCTTTTTTTCTTGAAATCAAACCTATCCTGGCTTACTTGAGAAATCATTCATTCACCTTTTATGCCTGTATTTCTAGGTGGAATATGTGATTTGTTAGTAAGAAAGGACAACAGAAAGCATGCCACTTTTCTTCAAGCAAATATGCAGACACTCCATTATCCCCAAGGTATAAATTAACAAATATCTCTTAAAAAAATTAATTGGTTTCTGATGGAAACAATAATCACCTTTTATTAGCAAGATATATTTTTTCTCTTGTCTTTTTACTCAGTGAACCCAACATATAGGAAACTAGCTATTTCCTCCTTGGTTATTTGAAGTTAACAAGAAGTGGTTTCGTGCAACTCCAGTAGGAATGGAAGCAAAAATTAACTGAATAAAGATTAACTGTACTATTCTGACCTAAAGCACTGAAAGCAAGAAATGCCTTCTATCAGTATTGTCACATTACCAGCCTGCCTGATGCTTGTCATCAAGGTATTAACCAGAATGGTGCATGCAGAAGCTCCATACACCAGGAAACTTTGTGACCTCTCTGGCTAATTGTGATTACAGACAGTCACTGTGAAAAATATTTCAATTAAAAAATAGAGAGGAAAGCAGCTACAGCATTACTTAAGTACTGTAGTCTTGGTTGTGGTACCATATATGGCCCACACCATCATTTCTGTGACATGTTAATATGAGTGCAAATACTGCACAAAAGGTATTTGCTAATGGATGTAGAAAATAGCACAGAAGAGTGTATTTTATGCCCCTCTGTGTACATCACGTACACTGGAACTCCATAATTTCATTTTGACTGGAATTTTTTGATTAGCAGTACTATCAAACAATCATGTTCTCCAGTTTTGAAACAGGATGCAGCAGAAAGATCTGAACAGTTTTTCACTCATTTGAAGAGTGAATACCTCAGTGTAACTGCTCAATTTATTTTGATACAGTTTTATTTTGCTTTCCACCTCCAGAATACAGGGACTGAAATTCATCTAAAAACAAAACAGCAGATTAATTTTCAAAACACAAGCACTAGCAAGGACCATGAGTTTAACCACACCTCTTCTGTCTGTGCTAAAATACCAATAGAGCAGTAAGTGCTGACTCTTCGGGTTTGAAAATGTTAACACTTATGACCACTCAAAAAACCTCCAGTCCTGTAGCTCACAGGCATTTCAACTTCAATTCCCTTGTAGCATGCTGACATAAGAAACATGGGATAATAATATAAACCTCTGTCTTTCGGAGAAAACTGAAACAGGGAGTGCAATAGCTCTAATGTGAGCCATGGACCTTGCTGCTGAAGCCTCCCAGTGGAGGGGGACCCACAGGATACCTGAATTTATTTTACAGGTTAAAATATGTATTTTCATAGCTGGAGGACAAAGTGGATTTATTTTTTTTTTTTTTAGTGTGTGTGTCATGAGTTCATTTTACAAATGAAGCATAGCTGACATTAAGTCAAAGCAACATGCCAACACAGAACTGGTGTGGCACCAGAGCAAAACACAACTAGTTTCAGACAGAAGCCACACATTTCCCTTCTGTGCAGTTACCACAGCTGCAACAACAAGGCTCAGGCATGTAACAAAAGCCATTCTGTTCGAGTGGGTGAAGAAATCCACCTATGCCTTCAGCTTTTTGAGGTCTCCCCTGCTACTCCATGAAGAAAAGTTTTGTTTGATTTCTGACAGGCCTTTGTATAGTATGAGGGATCACATCCAGAATTCCCCATGTGTTTTTGTAATTCGAAATAAAACAAATAAACACAATTTTTATTCAGTAGACATGAACATCTGGAAGATGACATCAACATGACTTCAACTTTAATGTCAAAGCAATAGACTGAAATCCAATATTGTTGAACAATTTGTGGTGGAAGTGCCAGAAACCTGAACATCATGGAATAAAATTGTGATGGATACAAAGTTTCTGCCACAGCTGAGGGAAGAAACAATGTTTTAGAGCTTTACTAAGGTAATTACAGAAGCAACTTGGGCATAAATGCGTAATACTAAATACAAAACTGAAGAAGGTACTGGGCCTGTAGGAGGACTGGGGACAGGATTTCTAGTCTTGCCTTGCTCTCTTTTCCCCATTTATTCTTCTGTCCCTCATCATGGCACTTGAAAACACCTTTAGTGAAGCTCTTTAGAGATGGGTAAAGACCGCAAAGCATGGGTACACTTGTACCTTCCCTCTGCCCATGTGGGAGAGGGAAGAATGGAGCAGCCACCCAGGAAGCTGCTGCCACCAGACAGCAATCCTGTCCCAGCAGGGGGATGGAAATAACGATTAAGGTCACATTGGGACTGGAAATCCTGCTCAGGGAGGATGAAAAAGTCCCATCACCACCAAAATAAGCCTTCACATCTTGGAAGGAAACTCCCAAGAAGCAAGTCCTGTCTCTCTCAAAAGAAGAGACAGGGAGAGAGGGAATGAAAAGACCAAAATATTTCCTCCTCTTAACACTCAGCTCCCAGGCTTAATTATACAGGATCAACAATCCTAACCATAACTACTGGCAGGCTCTCTACATACAAGAGCCAACCTCAAAAATGTGGCTTTAGCACTCATACAATTTTTACAGACAAAAATCAGTTTAATTAGATAGCTTGTAATTTCTTTTGAAAGCAAAAATGAAAATATCTGTATACTCTTAAAACTAGTCAAACCACTCTCCTTTTTTATTTAAACATCACTATTAGCTTGTCCCAATTTGAAGTTTCCCACTCACAGTTGTAACACTAATTAAACCTTTTGGGGAAGTTGTGTGCTCGTTCTTATGCATTGCTATTAATATTTTTTATTGCAGTTAGCTGGGATCCAACACCATTCCAGTCAGAAGGATTTTATTTGGATTTTGTCTGGCTTATTTTATTCTTAGCAGATGGTGCAAACCCATGTGTTGATAAGTACATGCCACAGGAGAGCATCTGATACTATACAGCCAGCCCCAAACTACAACGATGTCTATGCTGAGGACTTCATTGCCTGCCACCATGTAGGACCACACTTCTTGGCACAGTGTGTTAGCTCAGATGGGCTTTCAAAACTATACTACTGGTACCTAAGATGGGTTTGAGAAGGTATCTTAGGCATCTATATACAGTAGTGTGAGCATCCTCAAAGTTGGTTTTTTCAAACTAATTTTTACTGTGCTACACATGTAACTCAAGTGGACCAAAGATGACACAGCTTTAATAAACAGAAATGAATGTATTTTTGCATGTGCAAATCAATGAATAATTTTCATGAAATATCATTCAGTAGCCATGTAGGTAACAACTTTCCCCAAGCATCTTCTCCTTGCATTGTCAGCGAGACTCTTGGTAGCCTACCTGTCTCTGACTTTGTTTGAAATACATCCCCCCATAAACTAAAGAGAAGTACATATAAAGAGCTTAGCGCTATTTATAGCAAAGTCTGTGTGACTGAAAACATAGCAGTTTTCTTCTGGTGGGTACATGTATTGCTTACGAACTGCAACTGGAAAACTGTTGCCTCCCTCTTTAGCAATTCTAGTCAGCATTCCCAAGGCAAGAGAGAGAGCCAAGGAAGGAAACAGGCATAAGGACAAAACACAAACAAACTGGAAATTTACCAATGACTTATATTCAAAAACTGGAGGGGGGAGTGCACAAGAAAAATTCATCTCAATCTGCATTTCAAACTGCTGGAAATGGGCATACAAAGTGGATTAGCAGGATCACACCAGTATTCTTCAGGTAAGGGTTTTGTGAAAGCCTCTGAGAACAGGCATAATCGTTCATAATTACTGGATACACTGTTGTCACATTAAATAACAGCCTTTCCTCAAAACATTTAAAAGTCTACTGCCCATCAATTCTTGCAACTGGGCATTGGGTGCAACTGGCAACAGATCCAGGAATACTGCAAGCAAAGCTCACTCCTGGATGCTGATCTGCAAATCCCACATGAACTAGTTTCATAGCTGTGCTTTATTTGAAGTGAAAATAAATGAGGTACAGCAAGAGCAGTGGCTTAAATCTTGTTCTTAATAGATTAAAATCCCCATTCCTCTTATGCTTTCCTACAAACAAACAACTCTCGGGTCATTTTAAAGTCCTATTGGCCAGAAATGTGATAGAAAATGAATGAAAGCTCTGAAAGACTAAGATCCAACTCCCATTTCTGATACCCACAATTACATGGTTCAAGGTCTTTTAAACGACTCCAGAAGAAAAAACAGGGAATGGTGAAAGGCAAAGATAATGTCTTCAGCTTTGCCTCCATTCTGCCTTGGGTCCTAAATGCTGGAGGAGATTTTTAGAAGAGGTACCAGGTCAGGCACGGCTGTGTGAGGTTGGCAGGCAGGGAGTAAGGTATATGTTTTGTAGTCATCAGCAATGAACTGAAACCCCAAGAGAAGATCACCGTAGAGCAGAGTAAAAAGAGAAAAGAATCACCTTTTATTAGAAATCCCAAAGCTATTTATCGCTCATGGGCAATCACAGATGCAGTATTTGTCCCCCCATGAGACCTACTAAGCCTAAAAATATTTTTAGTTAAAATCAGCTCCCTAGGTGCTCAGCCTTTCCTATCGTTATTTTATGGACAACAAAATTCCACATTCATAGTTGTCCTGGGACAACACATACAGTTAACATATTTTCAAGAACAGAAAGTGAGTTGACACTTGGACCCTGCACACACTCAGATATGAGCCATTCTCTGAAGTAACCAAGCCACAGTGAAAAAAGGGTACTTTCCTTAATTTCAAACTTACTTAAGTAAAAGAACATAAGCTATAACAGCTGCTTCATCCTTGTTCTGTATTATCCCCCCAAGAAAAAAACAAAGGGAAATGTGAAGGCTGCAGGTTGTGCAGCCAGCTCGTGACAGGTCAGAAAAACATATTGCTTCATTTTTAAAAATGGGTATTTTAAAATCAATATACTTACACCAGCACATCTTTGAACCAGCTAGTGGGAGATACCAGTGGTGAGGAGATATAGAATTATCTGAAACTCAAGCCTGATTCACTCTGGCACATCTCCTGCTCCATTACAACTTTTAAATCAAGACAAGAAGCTTGTGTAACAGGAAGTTTGTGTCCACTTATCTCCTTTCTCCACTGGTGTGACTTTAGAACACTTAGCCCCTAATTTATAGGGTAATAGTAATAAACAAACACATAGAAAAACTGCCCTCTGAGGAGAAACAAAAGGGGGGGCAGAGAGTCAACATCTTTTCTGCTTTCTAGAGGCTGGACAGACTTGTAAATTTGAGTTTGATCCAAAAAGAACCAGGTAAAATATTACTTGTGCTTCCATGCTGTTGGTTTGATATCGTGAAAACAACATAAATGCTTTTAACAGTTAATGTGGGAATACAAACAAGGAGGGACATTCATACTTACTGCTCTGTGTTACTGTATGCACAAAACCACCCAGAAATCCCAGCAAACTTATTATTTCTCACTCCTCGAGTGACTTTCTTCTCCTTGAGGTCATTGTGTGAGAAACAAATATTGGTGAAAGAGGAAACAAACAAAAAAACCCCACGAAACACTGACAAAAAGAGGAGATTAAAGGAATATTTTTTGTTTGCTACATATCTTTCCTGAAACATATCAAATTGGAGTCCCAACACACTGAGGACAGAATAGCAAAGCTGCCATGAAGCTGGTAGGTGGAAAGGCAACACAACTCACACCAAACTCTCCCTTCTGTGGAGATCCATACCAGAAATCTCTGTTAAAAGAAGGGTTTAGGAAAAATAGGCATAAATCAGCCGAAGTGCTTTGTGTCATTGCCTGCATGCAACGCTAATTCACAGCACTGGATTCTGAAATTTGCAGCCAAGTTAGAACATTGATGGGGAGCTTCTAATTTATCTGAATGCATTGTCAAGCTCATTATGACGCTTAGCTTCCAGTATTAACTATTTTATCGGTGGCTGTTAGTGAACTCTTCTAAGACGGATGCATCAAGCCATGCAATGCCACTGCCAGAAGGTTGCAACTCCTCGGTAGGAGATGTCCTGTGTACTTGTAATTTACACAGGAAGCTTAACCGTGAGCCGCATAAAAACAGATGCTAAAAAGAACAGTACCTGCGCCCTAATTGCAACAAACTGCACTATCACGAAAGGGCTCGTAAAATCCCCTCGAGACTCCTACGGAACTTTGTCCCGGCACGGGTATGGGCATTTCCCATTTTCAGCGAGGCAGTGGGAGAGCAGAGCTGCCTACAGGCAGTCTCAGCTGTGGGACAGGGGCTGCCGGCCCCGGCCCCGGTCGGAGCAGACGCGGTACTGACGGGGTCCGAGCGTCTCCCGCCGCGCCCCGGGGCTCCCGCCAGGGCTGACGAGGCGCGGCCAAAGACGGGCGCCCAGGTGGCCGCTCCCTGCCTCCTGCGCGCAACTTGCTGGGGACTTTTTCGCCACTTACTTGACTTATTAAAAAGCAAAACAAAACAAAATCCTAATTTACAAAGACCAAGAAAGACGTAGTATACATTTACCATAAGGCCGGTTACCACTTTAATCTCGCAGCTACTCAGACACGGGGATAAACCCGGCGAGGATTAACGAGGTCAACTATATACAGCCCTGAGAGCAGCTCAGGCTACGCTCACGCCGAGCAGCGAGGCGAGGGCGGTGGGGATCCCCCCCAGCAGCCACCGCTCGCCCCCGGCGCAGGGAGCCCCCCGGGGGCCGTGCACGCCGCCGATTTTCCCCCCCCCGTCCCCGGACTCACCCAGCGTCTCCGCCCGCAGCCAGAGCGGGGCCGAGGCTCCGAGCAGCAGCGAGAGCAGCAGCGAGGGGGCGGCCCGCGCCCCCCCGGCGGGGCTCATGGCTCCGGCTCTCGGCGGGCCGGGCAAGGCACAACTTCCCCACTTCCCTCCTGCTCCTTTCTCTTCCTCTCCTCTTCCTCCTCCTCGTCGTTGGGGTGGCTCCGGGGCCAACCCGCGCTCCTGCGGAGGGGGGCGGTCAACTCCCGGCATCCTTCCCCCCCGCAGGTGTTCCTGCGGAGGCGGAGAAGGGGCCGTGCGGGGCTGCCTCTGGCCCCGTGCCCCGCCGGTGGCCGGGCTGCAGCGCTGCTGCCTCCTGCCTCCCTCCTCCCCGGCCTGGGGCTGGGGGTGGAGAGAGGAAACGGGAGAAGGGGAAGCGCCACTATTCCCACTGGGCTGCCGCGCGGGGTATCTCCTCCTCCTGCCGTGGACCGAGGGGCCGGCGCGTCCCCGCCACCCCCTCCCCTCCCCGAGTGCTGTTTCTCCCGCCCACCGGCGCTCTGGGGTGCTGCACCGGGATCGTGGGGCTTCCCACGGTTGGGAGGCTCCCCCCAAACCATGCAGCCCCCAGCGTCGCCTGCGAAATCCCGAAGCTGGCAGGCCATGTGCATGCCCGCGTATATACACGCACAGTCGTATATACATGTATGTTTATAAGGAAGCAGGATTATTTTGCCGTTTGCAGGCTAATTCCCAGGAGTCGCTCCCGCTGCCATAGCGGGAAGGGTCGCGGGGGTGCCTATGCAGTGGGGGGACACGAGTGGGGCCAGTGGGCGGCGGAGCCGGACGGGGCAAAGGGGGAGCGTCTGACCCCTTCAGCATAGCCGGGGTCGTGATTGGGCTTCTCGCTCCTGTAACCTGCTCCTGGAGAGTATCTCCATGCAGGGTTGCAAACGCAAGATTAACCTATGCGAACTTTTGTGCATTACCATTATGGGCTGAATTAAATACAACCTTTGTAACGATGCTGTA
Organism: Chiroxiphia lanceolata; assembly: GCF_009829145.1. NCBI lineage: Eukaryota > Metazoa > Chordata > Aves > Passeriformes > Pipridae > Chiroxiphia > Chiroxiphia lanceolata. The sequence goes on from NC_045639.1 coordinate 66,704,829, forward strand.
TGCATCTTTCTGTCTGGGTGGGATGACCTTGGCTCTGGAGAAGACCTGTGGCACAGGGAGGGACGCAGGTGCGTGGTAGGGAAGCAATGCCAGTGACCACAGGAGACCCCCATATTAAGCAAGCCCCAGCGGTTGGCCTTTTAGAAGTATTCTGGAGTATTGAAGGTAGCCTGTCTGACTCTATACAGGCTTTTCAGGGGTGAGTTGCTGTGAGGCAGGTGGATTCACACTGCTGGCAGGTCAGAAACACTGTGCTGCCATGGTAAAATGAAGTACAGAATTAACTTGTATGTCATAGAGATAAAATGATTAGGTTTTATATTATGTTAGAAAAAAGTGAAGTTTAGTAAACCTTTATTTTAATTGAGTTCTTGTTTTATAAGCGTTAATGTCTGTTTTTTAACTTTTCAGACACCATGTGTGATCAGGCATATTTTTTACCACGTACTCAGTACATTATATTCTTGGTATATGTATTTAACACACGTTGTTAGTATTTGAGACTTATCCTTCTTTACAAAGGAGAGTTTGAAATCTAGACTAAAATGGTCTAAGATGTAAGGCAGAAAGAATGTTTGTTAATGCAGCAGTTTGGTGGTCAGACTAAGCCTTGCTGGATTTTGCCAACAAATGGCAGCATCCTTCTGGTTGAAGGAGGTTGGGATGGGCTACTCGCTTCAAGACTCTGAAGGCTGAGAGGCTTTTAAACAGGAGTGTGTCCATGTGAATAAAAGTGGCTTGTACATGTACTTGACAGATTGTCAGGAACAAATCCATACAAATGAAGGTGATTATGAAGAGGAAGGGACCAAAAAAGTAAAATTCTGCAACATCCTCAAGATTGGATTTGAAAACCTGACAGAATTGGTGAAAATATTGCAGTCATACAAAATAGTTTTTCCAATACCAAATACCGGTTCAGAATGTACAAATGAGACCCAACATAAATGAAAACACGAGGAAGACAAATGAACAAGACAATATATATGTTGCAAAACATATATCATCCTTGAAAGAGTTGCAGTTATTTAAAAGCAATAAAACAACACAAGAGAGTGCCTTGTTTTGTGTCAGTCTTAGCAGGCAATCAAAACCAGTCAGTCACACACAGGTTGGTACTGGGAACTGTACTGATTTGTATTCCATCAACTGTGATCTAAAATATGTTCTCTAAAAACGGAGCCAGGTTCTAGTTGTATTTGTTAAGGGTTATCGTAAATACTGAGAGAACAGTCCCGTGGGTCGATCCCAAGTAATCTCGGCCAAGCAGTGATGCAATAAACTCGTTTTGGTGAGCTTGAGCAATTTAATGTGCAAAACGTTAAATTTGCCATGGAGCTTGCAGATAATGTCACTAATGTTGAGCTCTCCACAGAACTTGGGTGGCTGGTAATTGTTAGAGGCAAGTTAGCAGCTTTGGAAATCCAAAATGGTTTTTGCCTGTCACACATGTTTAGGAGGCTCAGAGTGAGGAGGAAGCTTTCTCCTTCTCTTGGGTGCTGGAGGCTTGGCACTGCCCTCTGGAACAGATATATAGAGAATAATTTCATTCACAGTTATTTTTATTTCAATGATTTGTAGTAAAATGGTAAGTCATGCCCTTGAGATTGGAGATGTAAAATGTCTGGGAGTGGTATTTGTGTTTTGTTCATGGTTGGTACAGGAGAGCATTGGTCAAAGGAAGGGCGTGCAGGTTGCCTTTTCAAACTTCTCACAACCCGGGGCTCATCCGGAGCTGGTTGCTTTCCCAAGGCTACATGTTTCCTACTGCAAACGTATATAATGCTCCCGTGGAAACTCTGTACCTCTTGCAGGTGTTGGAAGCATAGCTTTCGTATTGACTTCAGTAGGATAATAATAACAATGTAATCAGTGCAGTAGCTTCTGTATTATTTATTTTGCTATTAAATTCACATTACCATACCATCTCCCTGTCAGTTTTCAATATGCTGTAGGCAAAGAACTTACTGTCATCTTCCAAGATTAAATAATCATTAAGACGAATGAAGTAGTCTATAGCTCTCAAAGCTCTTATTCAAGGACTTGTGTATCCCATCACATTGCTACATTGGTTCATATGTACTTTTGCCAATTTCCTTTTGTAAGAAGGAGAGTTAAAATGAGCTTTTAAATAAATACAGTCTTAAAGGCAAGGACTTCGAGTCAAGGCAAAAGATTAGTTCAGAAAGAAGGCATACATGGAACCTGACTAATTAAAGTTTTCACACAATGGGAGCTTCACAGTATAAAAGTTCTTTGGCAGACCACTTCTGGCAGCTTAATGAAGCTTATTTTGGTCACTAAAACTGACTTAATTTGGAAGAGCCATAATTCACCCAAGGACATGGATGGGCTACTTTTTAGCATGAGCATGTGCCCTTCCTTTACAGGTAGTTTTCCAAGCATACGATTTAGGAGTATTTTTGTGTGTTTGATGAAATTGGTATTAACTGAGTCACCTACAACTAGGTAATGTGTATCATCTCATATTCATTATATGGATACTTTTACTGTGCAGCCACCTGCAAACGAGAAATTCAGTTTTTACTTCACAGATCTCTGGCCTCAGGGTGAAGAGCAAGAGAGGACTTCAAGACAAAATCAGCTCAGAACACTTTAGAAGGAGGTTGGTCAGTATGGCGGGGACATACGCAGGTTTCATTTATAGACTTATACAGTTTCTAGCTTCTCAGATTTACCTTCTTAACCTATACTTTTTATATACTGTTGCATACTTGTATGTAACATGCGTTGAAAAGCTGCTTCTAAACAGACCTAAATAATCCAATGAGTCCTTGAGTGCCTTGTGTGATATTAAACTGGTAGTTTGTCTGGGGCAAGGGGCAGGGGAGGAAGAAAAAACACACTGAAAAGTTCACCTAAGCTTATCTTGCAAACATGACACTGTATACATTCTTCCTTTCAAAAACATCTTGTTCTGTACATGTTCTGGGAAAAAAAAATAGAAGCCAAAAACATAATATATACAAAGACATTCAAGTTTAATCTTCTTGGAGCAGCCTTGCTTTTGTGTGGCTAACAGGAAAGTTCCTAAGTGGAAAGCGTTTTCTTTGCTGACTTTATAAAAGAAAGGGGAGGAATGGAAAGCACAATGAGATGGAAAGGACCCGAGGTTACAAATTGCAAAGCACAAGAGCAATTCTAGACATTGAGAGGTATGCTAATCTGTTCATTAGCAGAAGGATAGCTTGCAGATTGAGAGGCCTTATAGCAGTCTTTATACATGGGCCAGGTTTTGCATTTTCATTGGGGCACAACAAATGGTATAATGAATTTACAGGATAAAGCTGAGATCAGAGTGCTCTGGTTGCTGATCTCTGTGTATTCAGATACTGTGTTCTGCCAGAAGTGTATGTGGTGGTTGTATAAAAAAGCCAGAAAATAAAATAAAACATATAAAGTAGCAGCCTGAGATGTGTCTAGATTCAACATTTGTATATCATGTGCAAGGAGCCCGCTCTGTTAAAAATGGTTAGGCTACAGCAAAAGTCAGAGCTGCTGCTAGGCTGTGGCATGACTTAGAAAGTTTAGCACGTTCCTTGAGACACACATGAATTATTCTGTATATTTAGAGTATTTAATGGACACAGTGCACTGTGTTTTTTTCATAGAAAGGCTAATGCCATGCCCATTAAGCAGCAAGAACATTTCAACCTGTATAACATCACCCTCTATTAAGGTCTGCATACCATTAAACCAGCAGGAGATGGACTGACCTCCAGGACTCCTCTGGGCTTCTGGATATTTATCTAACTACTATTGCAAAAAAGGTCTTACCCATTTGTAGTAAACTGTGGGATTGAGTTCTCCTTCTCAGAGCCAGCCTTGGTTCTGGTGACGTTCATGTTAGCAACTTCCATCCTTGCTTAATGTAAGCATCCCTCTCCGGGTGTGAAAATGCACAGCAGCGATGGAGTTAGTAAAATAACTTTTCCACTTTTTAAGTGCTTCTGAGCAAGTAGCTAAGAGGATATCCTGACCCAGTGCTTCATTAGTACTTTAAGGCAAACATGAGGTAAGAATCAGACAGAAAAAAAAATCCTGATAGAAGAAACAGTTTAACTTGCACTAGCATAGGTCACTGCCCACACCCATATGGATGAGTTAGAACCATAGAGTGGCATTATGCAATTACACTGGTAACAGAAATCCCCAGGGGGTAGAGACCATAAGTATTCATAGACCTTAAGAATATGGAAAAAGAAATTACAGGCAATAAATACTAGGAGAGAAAACTAAAATGCAGTAGGCTTGAAGACTTTGTCTTTTCAGGAGACGAGAACTATAGATCTTGTCTGGGTGGGAGTGATAGCAGGGCTCTTACCAGCGCTGGCAGGAAATGTCCGTGGGATAATTGGATGCTAAGAGATAGGCAGTCTCATTCACTACAATAGCAGCAGTTGGGTGTAACTCTAATGAGAGTCATAAAGGGGATGAATGTGCACTTTTCATCACTTTAATTGCTGTAACCTATCCAATCATGTCACCTATTATGATGTAATTATGAGATCAAGTTGAAGACTAATCGTTTGTCCCACTGCCACATATTTTGCAGTTTCTCACAGCTGCTCGGTAGTCTTAGGTCATAATTTTTCTTAGTTTCAAGCAAAATGAAATAAAGTTGCTAATCATCTGGATTTTGAAGATAATCAACAAAACATGTTATGCTGCTGTCAAGAAATATGGGGCAGAATGTTCCTTTTCATTTAAACATATTGTTTTAGTGTTGCCTTGAAAAATATTATGATCTAGAGATTCATGACACTCTTTGTCAAAACAGAGCCTACTATTTTATAACTTACTAGTTGGCAGCATCCTTGATCAATTTGTCAGTGACAAAACTCTCATTGTTTTTTATAGGTGTTTTAAAGAGTTCTCCTGTTTCTGTAAGGTATTAGTCCTCATACTTTTTAAAAACACCAAATTTTGTCCCTTAATGCATAGATAGTATATAATTTTTAACTGTAGCATGTTTGGGATTTTCAAGAGGGAGTTCACAGCTGAATTTGCATAGTCTGCATTTTTTTCTGTGAGAAACAAGTGGTCTCAATCATTACTCATGTTTATGAGTCTGCATCTAAGTAGGAGCTAAAAAATAACTTGTGCAAACTATGAAGCAATCCCCTGGTCACTTGCAGAAATAACCAACTGTGTTTGAATCATGACTTAAATAAAGAGAGCAATTGGTCTAAATACATTCTTCCTCCAAAAGGTGTGGAGTAATGGAAAGTGAATGAAATTAAGTAGTTTGACTATTTCTGATATAGAGACTAGCACTTTTTTATACTGGAGAGGGCACTTTACATGTTGTTTTATTGATCATTGTACACCTGGCTATATAACTAAGAGCTTAAAAGCTGAAAGCAAGTACAAGCTGAGTGACTGCTTGATTTAATAGAAATCATCCTGTTTACACCAGATCTAACTCTTCTTCCTAATTTTGAGTGTTCATGCCATATTGCAGTTTTTTTGCACGGTGTAATATGAACTTAGGCTGAAAGCCTCAGGAGTTGAAAAGTAAGACCAGAGATGGCCTTCTTTCCCTTCAGTTGATTTGTTTCAAGAGAAAGGGTTGGGAGTCATGCTTATTCATTTAGTGATTAGTGGTGTGCTCCATCTCTGCTCCCTGTGCTCTGTTCAGGCCCTGTGGAAGTCTGCAGTCCTCATGAGCTTCACGGAAGTAAGCCAGTTATGCGTAGTGGAAGCATAGCTCATAAATCTGCAATAATCATTATGTATGGAGAAAATTATTCTTGTGCAGCTTTTCTACATAGATCACAAGGTCAAATTCTTGTAATTCATAACTATCACAGCTGTGGGTTACAACTGTATATACAGTTTAAGGGTTCACTGTCAATAGCTTTTAAGGTCAGGCTATTTGTCGAAATGTAAAAACCTGGTCTAATGTTATCTGTTTTATAAAGACCTTTTTACCTTTTCTGAAAATAATTTCAAAAAAAAATGTGGGCTTGAGTGAATATTTTCTCATGTTTTACTTACAGTATTCAATGTATTTTTGTGGCTGTTTACAAAATACAAAAAGTTAGAGCCTGTCTTAGGTTCCTTGTCAAAGATAATTGCTCAACAGAAGGTAAATATAGTATGCTGGCGAACATCCAAATCAATTTTAAACTTTCATTCCTCATAAGATAATAAATGACCAATAATCGAAATTTTTATCCCTGAAAGTTAGGTTTATTTGGACAGTATAATTTCTCAAATATTCCGTTTGGCATCCTTCTGTCTACTTCTTTAAAGAAGACAGATTAATATCATTAAAGATATTGTATACTTAGTTATGCTAGACATGCACAGCGGTCGTTGTTCTTGGCCAGGGTTCACAAATGGTCCTAAAGACCTTTTTCAAAATATGTTATATGTAGTTTAGCCCCGGTTAGATCTACCTCTTAGACTTAAATTGAGCCTGTATTTAAATTTCTTCCTCTATATGCAGTATGGCATTTGTCCACTGAAATCAGATGTTTTTTACCCTCTTTCCCTTGAGCATGATGGTGGTTTTGGTGTAGAATGGTGGGGTTGGGCTGATTGCCCATGTGGATTCAGCCCACGAATTCATCTCCTGTGGGCTGCTTGCCTGCGCAGATGACAGATGTTAGGGCCAGGGCCAGGAATTCACCGTATGAGTAGCTCTGCTGCCTAATCTAAATTTCTAGCTCCTGCTGCCTGGGCATGTTGAGTTCCCACTCTAAAGGCTCTGCAGTAGATGCGTTTTCTTATCTGTTTCATGCATGTTTGTCCACACCTTAAAATGTTTGAGTGAACCCTTCGTGGCTTCATGTGAAGACATTCCTCCAGTGGGTCAACAGCTCTGAACATCTAGGTATAAGAAAATCTTCAGCTGGCATGACCAAGCCTGGCAGACAGAGTCAGAGCTGCTGACAGAGCAGCAGCTCTGTTTGGCCACAAACAGAGCTATTGTTTATGGCCAAAGTCCCTGCAACAGTCCCCACTATCCAGCCACAGTTTCTCATGTGTCAAGAGAAACAGGTAGCTTCACTGAAGAGATGCCAAATGTTGAGCACAGTGTTGGTGCAGCTAACCACAGCTAAGGTTGTGTTATTGACTGCTCCAAGCAGGGCAAAAGTAACCCTTATAGTAATTACCAGGCCTAGTCTTGCAGTGGAAACATACACTTTTTTTCTCAAAAGAAGACCCGAGTCCCTGTGGTTTCTGACTTTCTCATGCAGCACCCTGCTCATCTGGTAATTACCAGGACTCAGCACCACTTCAGGGGTCACCATAATCTTTAGGTTCAGACTTCTGCTGTCTACATTTGAATACAGTACCATTTAGACATTTACAGGTATTTGACCTACTGTTTCAATAAAGATGAGCATGTTATAATAATCAATCATCAGGATTCATGTTGGCACTGTTGAACTGTCTTCTAGCTGACTTCATAGCTTTTACTTGGAAAAGAGAGATAAAATGGATTTTGATTCATTCTCGTTACATGATTCTTCTCCCACACTCCCACCAACGTGCCCTCATTACTAGGGATCTAGAGAGGCAAATCCTATCCTCCAAATGAGCAGGAGCAGGAAGCTTGGCTGCTCTTCAGCCTTCTGTCAGTTACAAACCACTGTAGGCAATTTTACGTTGGTTTCTGCTGGTTACAGAGTTTGGATTTGGTGGACCATGAACCTTCACTTACTTCCTTGCATCTTAAAACTTAAAACCAGTATTTTTTTTCTTGATGTTCCTTGTTCTGTGCTGGTGTCCCAGGAATTTTGTTGTTGTTTCAATCAGTGGAATTACACTAATGCAATACAATAGCAAACACTGAAGCAAAGGAAACAAAACCAGCAAGACAGAGATACCACAGTCAGAAAATAATGATAACATTTGCAGACAGCTGTTCTACCAAGTGAAGGCTAACTTTTTGCTACACAAAGGAAATATTTATAGCTGGTTTTTTTTACTAGTCTTATAAAAATACACTTGCAGACAATTTCTCATATGTATTATATTTATCTGAAAAACATGTGTGAAAAAGCAGTAAACTGTTTTGATTGGTATACAGACATTGTATATGTACCTGGGCACTCTTTGTGCACCTAGAAACTCTACTGAAGGAGACATTACTGCTTAGTAGTCCTGCTTGTGCAGAGTCTCTTCCTTCAGATTAGTTCTTGGACCTAATCTAAAGCACCTTGAAGTGACTGGGGGAGCTTGTGTTGACAGCAGTGCCAAGTACTCCTTTGAGCCCATGCTTTCTAGATGCTGATGCTGTAGTGTTTCAAGATGTTGCTGTATCCACAGCTCTTCATTCTGCTCAAGTTCTGCAGTTTGCAAAGAAATGGAAGAAAACATTTGTCTGCAGCTCTGCTGTTCAGCCTTCACTTAAATTCTATTAGGATGGACATCCACCAGTACACTGGACAGTGAACACAAATGCCTGGCAAAGCTGAAGGATATGGTCTCTACTGTAGTTGCTGCTGTGGATTACTGGCAAAGGGCACATTACCCTATTTTCACAGAGTAGTCTTTCTCTGGTTTATAATTTAGTACAAATCCCAAACTTCACTCTAAAATAAATTTAAAAACCCCTCAAAACAAACACCCCTAACCAAATCAGAAGAATCTTCTCAGAAATAATTATTGCAGTTGTTGTTTTAAAATAAATAATAAGTTCTATATAGAGGTTTACTCTTTATAATACTCTTCCTTTCTTCTTTGAACTCCACTGAGTCCTTTCAGCCTTAGAAGAGGCATATGTGTGCTTATGTTTGTACATGTAAGTAAAACTGGAAAAATAATGTACTTTTCATAAACCAATTTATATCTTTAATCTTGGGAGCATAAACATATGAATCAATATGACATCCCTTTTTTAATGTTTTTCCGGTCTTAGCCTGCTTTACCTTGAGGTTGTGTTTGTCATTACAGCTTAAGCATGTTATTGTTTTGCAAATCTTTTAGGAGTCCAGATGTACTCACAATTAAGGGCCAACTCTTACTATTTGTGTTATCATAATGCAGAAAGAGGTCACAGCTCTGTTGTGCAAGATCACATTCAAACATGTCGCAAGCAGCAGACCCTGCACCCCAGGCTTCTCTCTATTAAGGGACAATGATGCATCAGACCTAAATTTAGTTAACAATAGCAGCTGTTAGAGTGAAGGTTCAAACCAGCTGGGTCAAAGGGTTCCTTTCTTGGCCTTACTTCCCCGCTTCCTGGTGTTCACCTGATGTTGTATTGAGCTAATTCAGTTTGCTGAGCTAGCAGAACATTTTCTTGACAACAAGGTGAATGGCCTTCTGCTGTGCTGGGGACCTGAATTAGCTCAGTAGAGGATCAAAACAGCACAAGAGCTGGTGCACGGGGAAGTGACCACTCTGCTAGGGCAGAGCAGGGAAACTGAGGTCTGGGAACATGGTAGGGAATGGCAGGGCTAATGTCTTTCGCAGAGTGATAACTCCTCTCAGCATTGGTGTGCACCCTCACTGGCAGTGTGCAGATGTAGCTCTGTGTGTCTGCCCCCTTCTTGCTCTGGCAAGTCTGCTTGACTTCTCAGTGAAGAAAGCTTCCTCAGCTGGAAGGAGATTTCCTCTGCAAAAGAAAATAAAAAACTTGTTCAGCACCCAAACCACCACCTTTTTGTGAGTCTGACAACATGTCAGGGGCAGCACACATGGCTGTGGGCAGATAATACTTAGGATGTTTAAAAGCATTGTAATTAATTTAAAATCAATACATCTAGATTCAAATGACTGCTGCTGCAGTTGATGGAGATGGCAGGCTCAATTCAGTGGCCTTTTGAGGTTTTTGGATTATCCCTCTGGCTCTCAGCTACTGGTTCAGAAGGGCAGGGGCTCCATTGCTCTGGGTGACATCTACCAGCCTGGTGCCTGAGGGTACCCCTGGGATCAGCATTCCCTGCCCCACCCCACAGGGTTCCCCCCAGCCCCCACCTCTGCTCTACCCAGGGACCAAGACCCCATGTCAGCCCCTGAGGCCATCAGCTTCTGCCCCAGTGATGCCACAGGCGGGGCCAGTCTCCAGCCCTTCACCCTGCCCAGCCATGGGCCCACATCCCAGTCTGGCCTTGGCCTGTCTCTGTCCCCAGGGAGGTGCCTGATGGTCACCCTGACTGCCCTGCTCCTGGGTGGGAATGGAATAGATGCTGCCCTGGGAGGCCCCTGCCAGGGTGCCTAGACATTGACAGCCCTGGATTAGCATCTGGGGTACCCTGAAATAGTGATCTGTATTTAGGGAATGGGATCAAGCCTCATGTTCCCTAGAGCAGAGGAGCAGGTGCATAGTTGAGGAGCTCAGCATGGGCTGCCCCTCAGGAGGTTGATTTGAATATAGGGCCTGTGGATGTGTGCTCAGGCCTTCCCCCCATCCAGAGGGGCAAGGAATGGCCATGTCTGAAATCGTGGCTGTTGCTGGTATTCCAGAAGGGTTTGCAACCCTCAGAGGATGAAACCTGAGTTTGACTGGACTGCCTGAGATGAAGACAAAATTTATCTCTTTGCCTGTTAATGCAGGTGGAAATGATGTACTGGATTGCCATTCCCAGGATTTCTCATGATGGTCCCAGCTAACCATGGTTTTCCCAGGGGATGTTTCCTTGTCCCTCAGACAAGAAGGGATCAGACATATCTTCACCTGTTTGTTACAGATTTGTGTTTGTTTGTTCGAGGCTCAAAAACATTTTAAAGAATTGTTTAATTTTTTCCCCTACTACAAGGAGCTTTGCTCTTGCTTGTGTAGATAAAGGGATCTACTCATTCCTGTGGACCAGTGCCTCTACCTAGGGTTATTCCTCAACTAAGGAGAGGAGGACAGGAAGTTTTGGAGAGAAGGGCCGAAACTCTAGATATATACCAAAAGGTTATTAAGCAGTACATCCAAACACTCCAACAACACACACAGGCAGGTGACTGAAATGGTAAAAACAGCTCCTGTTAAATCCCATCTCCTTAGTGGACACTGTTGCTTCTTTATCTGTAAGAAACTCTATGCAGGTGGGTTCTCTTTTGGATTGCTGCGTAAGCAATTTCTTTTTATGGAACTACTGGGAGATAAAATGTTCAGGTATTTGGGAATGCCATGGAAACCAGGACGTGTTAGAGATAAAGACTTCTGCGGGAGATGTTTATGCAAGCTGAACATCTGATTGTTCTGAAGATCTCTACAAAGATCCTGTAATCTACACTATTGCTTCTGCAGCTTTTGTCTTTTTCTCCTAATCTTGGCTTTATATCTGCTTATACACTGATCTACATGCTCAGAGCAATAAGTCACTTGCTCTGTAGTATACAATCTTCTTTCCTTCTGTTCCTCTCTAAAAATCTTTGCATGCCTTTTCCATGCAATCCTCTTCAGAAATGCTGCAACAAGCCATTTTATATCTACACTGTTGCACTGCCTGATACCTGTGCATGTTGAAATCTTGTTTTCTTCAAATTTCAGACTGCACATTTGATTAGTAGAAATCTGGATATATCTAATAGACAATACAGTTGAACAAATCACTAAAAAGCTTTGCAAATACCATGCTATTCTCTCCTCTTTAAAGCAATACAAAAAGCAGTGCAAGCTTTACCTACTTAACAGCAAGACTTTTGTTATCACTTTGTGCTTGCTCTCTTTCTCCCTTGGTGTCATGTAGGATGATTACACAAACATAGTTTAGTAAGACTTAATATATTCTTTTCCTTTCAGATTTGAATCTTTCAGCTACATACGTATAGATCCATGTTACCCTTTAGCATTCCTTGTATTTTCTATCCTGGTCTAGCTTTCACATCTCTTAGTATTGTTAATCTCCACAGCTCAAATTTGCTAGTCTGAAATCCATCACTGTACATCCATCATTTCATGAGGCATTTCTCCAGTCGTCATTACTGCAGATCGATAGAAACAAATCCCTGTCTCCTGACTGGTTTAGCTAAGTATCTCATGCATGACTGTCTTTCCAATTTGATCCAGTTTAACAGTCTGCTTCTCCCTCCCCCCCAACCCCACTTCTCTAATCTGCAGAGATAGATATAAATCTTCAGCCAGACTCCAGGGGGTTTCTCTTGTATGGTCTTCCCTCTGTTTGTGCACAACGCTCCCTGACTGACTGGCTGGTATTGCCAGACAAACAGCTGTCTTAGCAGTTGCACCAACAAATAAAAGGGGTATGGAGGAAGGCCTGGGCAGTGAAGGGAAGGTTTTTGCCCTTGGGGTCCTTGTTCACTTACTTTAGTGAGAAATTCAGAATATAATGGGGGGCCATTGTTGAAGGGAAAACAAGAATAATGCGTGATCTTTGGAAAAGAGTAAAAATCCATCACCCCTAGTGAGTGCTTCACATCAGCATATTTTTTCAAGATGACCTCCCCAAGACAAAGGAGTTAGAAACTGATAAGTAAAAGCTGAGATTTTTCTTTTCATTGCTCTGCCCTACAGGCTGGCTGAGGGATTGATAGTCTCTCCTGTCTCACCTCTCCCAACTTTCCTCCCCATCAAGGACTCACGAGTGTGGTCCATCTTCAAGATATTTTCAGTGCTATGTAACTGGACAAAACCAGCCCAGATTAGACATGGACATCTGTGGGCTTTGGGTGTCCCCCTCCTTGCCTCCTCAGCCATTCCCTCTTCCGTTTTTGTTCTCCTTCCAATTGCTGCTGTGTGCTGCTGTTTTGTGAAACTCTGTACAGATGTGTTTAAGTGGCAGTACACAGACAAGGGTTTCATTTGAAGAGATTTTAGATACTGGACTCACATGTAGGAGCAGATCAAAATTAAATTGCTGGAGTGGGTATTGCCTTGAGCTGCTTGGACTACCTTTATGATGGAGTTTGCTGCCACAGGGGCAGGGATGATGACCTGGTTCCAGGACTGGGTCAGCTAGGAGCTGCCCTGAAATTTGAGAACTTTTGTCCTGTAGTATTAAAAAAAAATGGAAGTTGCCATCAGCTGGTGTTAATGCGCTGGGCTGTAACCTTTGGCAGCCCAGAAGATGTTTCCCAGCTGATCTTTCTGGCTGTAAGTGCAACAGCCTGTGTCTGTGCACTGGGATGTGTGGTAGAGGAGGCTGCCAACTCACTTTGAACTGATAATTTCAGTGCAGCAAGGCCCTAAAGCTCTGTGTCTTAGATCATTAGTCTGCTTATATTGTACCGTTCATGTATACATATACACAGTCATGTGCATGTTCACACAGAGTAAAGGTTTGTCTTCGTGGATAATGAAAATTTCATGTATAAAGAAGATAAGAGTTACTTGTTTTACTGGCAGTAATAATGTGCATGTTTCTCCTCAAGATATGAGGGCTGATTATTTGTCTGTACATAGTTCTGTTTATCTCGAAAGGGTTTGAAAGATGAGTCCATAGTTTGCAAAGTGCTCTGATATATGCTGCTGTTCAGGTAGGGAATTGTAATGGAGTTTTCTCAATTTTTGTCCTCGTTCAGAGTCTTCTCCCTTGCATATCCTCTCCTTGTGCTGGTCTTTGGAATGAAGGAAATGATGTTTTGTAAGCAGATCTATAATATAAAGGACAAGGTTATTAATGGTATATCATAAAATTTGGATCCCCAACTCCATGTCGGGATGTAGTGTTATGACAGGGGTGTATTTAAAAATTACACTTAATGATTTTCGATCATTTACAGATATTGCAAACCCTCCTTTTAAAGTTTGGCTTCTAAAGCCCATAAGTATTCTGCTTCTGAAGAATTTCTGAAATTCAGGTGAAAAATCCTGACTCAGTTGACTTCTAGTATTTGTTCGATCAGCGTGTTCAAAGGAACATAAAAAAGGAGATATTTCAGTGGGGTTTTTTTCTTTGAAAGTCGTGGTTTATGGGATGTTACAGTGACACCTGGTGGAAAACAGTGTTGAAAGTCTAAGAAAAAATTCTGCATCATTCGACTAGTTGTTCGTTTGAATAGTGTCTTTAACGTTATTATTTTATTAACTATCGATAATGTTTAGAACCCATTTGTGCAAAGTATGCATGTACTACCCATATATGAGTGTGCAAATGCTCACTGGCAAGAATTATCGGCATCAGTAATAGCCAAGCTTTCCAGTTATAAAGAAAGGGTTAGTTATGTGTATTTCATAGTAACCAAATTTCCTTGTCCTAAAAGCCAAATACCAACATTTTTATGGCACTGCAAACTTTTTCTTCAGACTTTAAGATGCACCTTGATTGTATTCCTCACCAGATTCTTAACCTGGTAGAGTCACCACCCCTGAAAGTATTCAAGAAACCACTGGAAGTGGCACTCAGTGCTATGGTTTAGTTGGCATGGTGGTGTTCAGTCCAAGGTTGGACTCAATGATCTTGGAAGTCTTTTCTAACTATAATGATTCTATGATTCTGTGTTTCTCATCTCCTACTGCTCCTCCCTATACATGACAAAAAAAGACCCAAGACATCCTAACAATCAACCAATTTCTAAAAAACTAAAACAAACCAAAAGAAAAAAAGTGCTGAATAATTAAATGCAATTAAAAGATTTTTTAAAAAAGTTTGAACTTAGACATATTTCTTTACCTGCGCTACATGTAAGATAGTAACTTAAATCCATGCCAACCAGCATTCTTAATCCTAAGTGACCACATAGATCAATCATTGAACTCTGTCTGATTTTGATTCACATCAGCACTAGCCCAACCAGAAACAGTCTGGGATATAGTAAAAGCTAAGAGCCGTAATCCATGGATATTTCAGTTGCATCTATCCTCCTTTGGGGTATGACTGATTTTTAAAATGTGGATGTGTGTTATCCTGTGCCACTTGCTAGGGCATGGGTGTTGGTACATTTATTTATTAGTATAGACCTGCTAGTCCTGGAAATCAAATACTGAGGGTCCTAAATGTCCTAACTATCCAAAGCAGCCTACATCTGCCTGTTACCAGCTTTCTCTTCAGTTTTGCTGATCACATGAGCTCTGATGAAGGTTCTTCAACCAAGATGAGCTGGGTTAGCAGAGAGCTACTGTTTAGGTAGTAATACTAAACTGACTCATTTTGGCTGGAACTAAGGAGTTCCCCCTTGAGCAGCTTTGCTCATGGACTGGAGTGGGGGCAGCATCTTTTGTAGTGGAGAAGTGACAAGCAAACGGGGCAGTAATTCCCCTTCACCTGTGTAGCTGGAAGCCCTTAGCTGAAAGCTAAGCTCACCCTAGATAAGTCTAACTCTCATCTAGGAGTTCCCTTGACTAGTGGTGAGGACACTGAGATAATGCAAAAGGAACCCCCCAGATGCTTCCCAGAGCAACTGGCAGAAAAGGAAGGAACCCTCTCCACAAAGCCTTTCCTTCCTCTGGCCACCTTTGAGCTCCATGTTTCACAGTGTTCATTGACTGTCTCCAGCCTGGCTTACCCTTTCCTCCTGCCTTGGTGCTTTTACTCCTTTCACTGCAAGGACAGAGCAGCACAGAGGATTGTTCTAGAGCCTGAACCAGAGAAAACAGCATCAGGTTAATGCTGAGCAGTTCACTCCTGCTGTTGCTGGGTTAGTGTTAACCAGATTCTTAGCCTGTTTTATTGCATGACTGCAGAAATGATTGCTTGGTAAGTGAAAGGGGCTTGGAAAGATATGGTGAAAAAGCAGGTACCCTCTTTAAGCAGCAATGACAGGATGTGCCAGCTTCAACTGATCATCAAAATGCTATATTATTTATAAAATAGCAAATTTTATTTATAATGACTAATATACATGCACAAAATGTTATAGGATTTGTTTTTGTATATATATATATATATATATATGTAAGCTGGATTGATTTTCTGCTGCAGAATGACTCTGTGAATAGCTCTGCCAACACAGCACAGATATGCCACGGACCAGGACTGGATGTATCTTAAGCTTGAATTTCCACTTTTGTCTTTAATGTGAGTCTCCAACTCTTCACCACTCTTTAAATCAGATATGTGATTTATTTATCAGCTTAAATTTTCTTCCATGATTTGGGTACACATTTACTACCACAATTGTGCCTACTCATGTAGAGAGCCCCTAGCAGTTTGGCTCTGCTTATTTTGTTTGTGTCTAGATTGCATCAGAAGGCAGACAGGAGGCTGTTTTGAGTGGTATTTTGGTGTGGAAATGGAACATTTGGAAACAGTCATTAAAACGGAAAATTAATTAAAATTTTTGTCATGCCTGGTATGGCCAGGTGAGTTTTAACAAGGTTGTTCATCATCACAAGCAGATTTTCTTAGTTGCATTCACTTGAAAATATTTAGAAGTAGCCTAATCACTGTAAAAATTAACTTTAGGCCTTTATTTCCCATTCTTTCCCTGTTTCCGTGTTGCTTGGAGCACCTGATTAAAAATATTGCACTTAGTTTCCATTTTACGTTAATGATATTTGTGTAAGTTGATACACTGACTTTCATTGGGCAACTCTTTTGTTTCAGTGGTTTAATAAGAAACTATGAAAGAGATGTTGCGTAAGTTTGAGACAAGTGCTCCAGGAAGCTGAGAAGCTGTTGAAGGAACAGAGTGTAAACAAGGATTTAAAGAATATTCTAATAACCTGACATGCAGAAATTTCACAGTTGTGTCTCTGTCACCCAGACTAAAAGGAGTTTGTATGGCCAAGTGGAGGACAGAATCAGGCTGATAGACAAAATTAAGTTTGAGTTATGAGAAACTCTTGCCTGTGGGTTTTCCTGCTAAACAGACTTGTCTTTTTTTACAGTCTATGGATTTCTGCAGTGTACTGTACTTTCTCGAGGAATTGCCAAAACTTATGTACAAGTAACCTGGTAAGTTTTCAAAAACTGCACCTAGTCTTTTGAAACACAGATGGTTTTTATCATTTTATACTACATATCAGCTCTTTCAAAATTATTTTAAAGAATGT
This sequence comes from Chiroxiphia lanceolata, assembly GCF_009829145.1. Classification (NCBI taxonomy): domain Eukaryota; kingdom Metazoa; phylum Chordata; class Aves; order Passeriformes; family Pipridae; genus Chiroxiphia; species Chiroxiphia lanceolata. The sequence goes on from NC_045639.1 coordinate 66,721,696, forward strand.
ATTCTAGTAAAAGCAGAGTTTGAGAGCCAATGTTTGACATTTGAATTTTTGGAAACTGATAAAGAAGAAATCCTACTGATTCGATTGAATTAAATTACTATGAATGCTAAAGACCCTGGAAGGTGGGGGAGATAAACATTTTTTCTTTATTTATTCACTTTATTAATTAGGTTCTGTGTAATCCAGGACTTTTTTTTATAAACCTAGGAAAACTGTAAATTCACAAGAAATGGTCTGGGAATCTGTGGCTTGCACAACTATACTGAAGTGGTTGCAGCTTAATTTTCAAGTTAACTGGCTTAAATTGTACGTGTTTCTATAAATATTAAAATTAGTGGTCAGATCCTTAGTCTGACGCTTTCTTAATGTTCCTTTGAATAGTGGTGTGGAATTCATTATATTTCCTTCTACAAATGCAGAACAAAGATTAACAAAACCTCTCAAATCCAAACAATTAGTCTGCTTTCAGGAACTGCCTCCTTGCTTCTATTTACCTGAAATGTTGATGTGATTTAAAGGACCATGTATCTTTGCTTTGTAAAAAGGACATTTTGTGCCTTGGTGCTAACTAACTGTGGAAACCTGCTGCAGAGGACTATCACTATCATCTGCTCCATTTTATTTCATACATTTCCTGACAGTTCCTTTAAAACTAGTTCTAACTCTTGCATCAGTGAAAGAGTTAATTGTCTTCCCTGATGGAAGCCTATCATGCAATGATAACTTTAATGGGGATCCTTTGATTTAAGCTTAAATTAATTCAGAATAAGAAGTAAGTTGCTCTTCCTTTCAGCTTTGAAAGACAGGAAAATCACATTCATGTTCAGTGAATGTATTGTGTAAGGCATTCAGATGAGGAAAATGTAATTTTGGAGTCTGAGAGATGTAAATCTTATTTTAGTCCTCCAGTCTACTTGTGGTGTTCAAATTTGCTTTGTGAAACTTTGATTCTCAGTATTGTCACTATGTGCCTAGTTTTGCAGAAAATTTCTTTCTGAGAGTTGTTTTACTAAGGCTGGCCATACCTGTTTTCAGGTCAAAACTTAAGAGCTAAGCTTCTCTAAGGTTGTTGCATACATCCTCAAATCATTTACACTTCACAGACAACGATTGGTTTTGCACACTTTGAATTACGTAAAAACCCAGGCACATTAGCTGGAGAGCACTTTTGGCAGGAGAGGAAGGATGGTGGAGGTCACCATACGGCTGAGTAAAACCCTTCAAAAGGCGGCCAGACAAAAAACATTTAGCTTGAAGGAAGGTCTTTCTGCTCACAGAGGTCAAAGCCACTTGGCCCAACATATTTGTGAAGCATTTGTTATCGACTCAGTGAACCAGAATCAGGAGATAAGAACCAACTCCTACCTGAGATAACTTAATTAACACCAACTGATTCTTCCAATGTCTCTGATGGTACTCTGACATTAGTCTCAAGTGAGAAGCTACTGGTGTGTCAACAATAAATTTCTCCAGGTGAGGAAACACTGGTCAAAGAAAATTTGTTTTACAAGGAACCAATGCTTTATTACATCTTAATCAAAGAATTTTGGGGAAATATTCTGGCTCTTTTTAAAAATGTCTGTATTTCTCTTATAGAAAGGAGAACTTGGAATTACTAACCTTTGTTATGTTAGTGACGTCACTGGAGCAGTGAGTAATGATTCACTTTGTTGTTTAAAGGCATTTTATATTACTGCTGTTTCAGTATAACGGGTACAATGATCATATTGTCAAAGTAAATGTGCACAGTTGCTTGTCTAGCATAAGTCACTAGGTTGTGTGGTTAGACCTGGCTCGCATTCCTAGAGACATGGTTATCTTTTTTGTTTAAAGAAAATGTGTAAAGGGCATGGATCTCTACTGTGAGTCATGTTCATATTTGTGATCTACAAAGTTCATAGTCTCTCATTTTTGAGACAAGAAGTCAAAATGAGTGTTACCTGCAAAATGCATATCAGTAAGACTGTCTTATTAATTTTCCTTTGTACAGTTAAGTGATTCAATGTAGAAAACTCGGTGATTCAGTGGTAGAAAACTTACAATTATTGAACATTTACAGTTTCTAGGACTTCAAATGGTTGTCTCTATCATGGGAAATCTTCAGCTTAACATGAGCTTTCCATAGGAGCATTCTTGGAGGACTTCAGTTGATGTTTTCTTAGTTCAGATTTCAAATGCAATTCAAGCTGGTGGTTACACACATTCCTTGAAGAGTGCTGGAGAATTCAGTCATCAGTATTTTCTGCAGAGACTGGTGGGAAGCAGCCTCTCAGCACCTGATTTCTAGTGAGGCTGGGTCATTTATGATTCTGGGACCATAAAAGTCTGTGTTGTCATGACAATACATAGCAAGGTTGACTCTCCTGTTTAGGTTACAATTATCTTTGCTCAGTATTATCTAGTCTTAATTTGTTTTTTTCATGTGGCTTTGCAATACTCAGTATCAGAGTCTTCTGCTTCTAAAGTTGTTCCAGCTTCCCTTCTAAAAGAAAAACCTTCATGATCATTAAGAAGTGGGATGGCAGAAACAAGAAAGGTCCAACATCAAAACTGAACCATGTAATATTTATTACATCTTTGAAAACTCGGGGTTTTAAAGCTGGTGGCTTGCCTATTGGAGAGCGGGGGGTGGGGGACGGACGACTTGTGTTGAACAGCTTTCCACTGTGCTTGGCTGTGCTGCATATCTGTTACTTCTCCACAGAGAACAGATGCTAAAATAAAGCTGGAATGGCTGGAGCACTGGCCACACACATCATAGCTGGCTGAATAAACTCATTCCCAGAGCAATACTGAATGTGGACTGTCTTGACCGGGGCTCCTCCTGCCCCTGGAGCTGCGTATCAGCCCTTTCCCAAGGCCTATGTAAAGCTGAGCACCCTCCTGAAGTGATAGTCACGGTCTACTCAAGTGTCCTGCTATCCTTAAGTGCTCTCAATACAAACGACAGTGTCACAGTCCTTACCAGAGTTGAACAGGCGATTGAACATCTCCAATTTTTCACAAACCAATCTCTAAGAATGACTTTTTTTTTTCCCTTTTCACTGTATTTGGTTTTACATTGAGAAGCGCACTATACAACATAATTCTCTTACTGTAAGATCTGAGTACCTATAATATTTAGTATATTTAATATATTTTTTACAGAGTCTAAGTGCTATAAATATCTATTTTATTGCTAAAGAACCAGCTCATGAAGGAGATAAGTGACTTGGTCATGCAGAATGTTGTACTGCAGCTGAAAATTGAACCAATGTCCTTGCCATTAGAGCTGGAGTATCTCTTCTCTTAAAAAATGTACTTTCAAAGTAATTTTTAAAGCCACCCTCTGTCTTTGCAGTGCATACAGGGATGTCAGTTTTGGAATGCAACGGTGCAAATCAATTGTCCACTGAAATGTGTGAGTATTGCCTTAGCCTTAGTTCTATAGCACTTGCCTCCAGTCCATCAGATGGCTTATCCAATGACAGACACTTGAAATCTACTCAGAGTAGTGTTTCTATGAAAAGATGTAATGTCTGTATCTTTTCTCAGTTTGTTTATAAATTCTGTTTTGGGACGCTACTAATTCTTGCTATGCAAGTTGCCTGTAATATCAAAAGTTTTCATTATGTTTGACAAAATGCGTGGGCATTTTGCAGTTCATTAAGCTCAACTGCTCAACCACTCAGATTTTCAAACAGTGAGAAAGAACTAGCGCTTTTCAGGATTTTACTCTACCAGAGACTGTCTCAGAGTTGCATCTAGATGTAAATGAAGCACATGGTCTTTATTAGATTGATTTCTTGATTTTACTAAACCAGATGGATGAGAACTAGCAATGGTCTGGGACAACTGCCACGATAATTTTTAAAATGCTCTTTTTTTTCTGGACCTCTTGAACACCTAAATCTCATTCATCCTTAGCATCGTTATGGTGTTGACTTTCTGTTTTTTCAAGTGTGGGTTTTTCTTCTTTCATTATTTGCCAAGGGTTTTGTAGTGTACTTTCACTGTAAGAAACTTCTTATTAACTGGCATTATCTGTTTGAAACACTCTGTGATTATATTTATACTAATCCCATATTTTATTAATTTGTTTCTTGGCAGAATGAGACATACACCAGAGCATGTGAGGTAAGTTAAATGCTATCAGAGCAGTAAAAAAAAAAAAAAAAAAAATCACAATTTCAGTGATTACTGTGTCCACATAGTGTTAAGAAAAAAAATGTAGATACACAAAGTTGTCAATTCAGGTCTTATTTTTTTATACTTCTGAAGATGAGTCAAGTGCCTGAATCCTTTCTTTTCAGCATGGTGGCTAAGGTCATATTTGTGTTAAACACTGCTGCATGGCAAAGAGCATTGCTGTAATGAAAGCAGACTAATCTCAGCATTATGAAACTCAGTACAGACCTATTTAAACTATGTTCTAGGCTCTCACCAGAGTCTTGTTCATCCAGTTTTTCATTAATGACATCAAAGACTATCCAGAGAGAATGCTTATTAAGGTTGGTCTGATACTAGCTTGGTAAGAAGTGGAAACAAGGAGTGAGAGCTAGAAGACAAAAGATAAATGGGTCAACAAAGTGCTTTTAAAGAGACAATGCCTTTCTGGGGCCCTTTTATCATGAACACAGAGTGTAAGATGGGATAGGATAAGGATGAGATGATAAGGATGAGGCCTCAGGATGAAGGTTGTTCTCAGTTGGAGGCAACACACTTCAAGCAGGTGATAGAGGAGTTGGAGACAGTCCTGAGTAGAACACAAACCCATTGGCAACCTGGAAATTTGATTGAAAGGATCATTTTTTTAAGTGCTTTTTAATCTATCAAATTCTTACTATAAAATAGTTTTACTAATGCACTAAATAGTGGTTTTGGAATCTAGGAACTGTCCAAGAAGTAACCAACTTACTTTTGTAAAAACACAAGATTAGTGCGGGGATTTTGTTGCTTTTGGTTTTGAGTTGGTTTTTTTTTTTGCTTGTCTGGTCACGCAATATGCCACTTAAATTCACTGTCACTGCAAGGGCTTTTTTGGGGATTATCTTTCCACTGGATTGGTTGATTGACTTCACTACCCACCTGGTCAGGCGTGCATCATGTCACTGCACAAAGAGGATCAGGTTATTGCACTCTGCAGAGCAAAGGAGTGGGAGTAAGAGTAAGACTTTTCCTTTGACATTAGCTCAGTTCTGTTGTGTGACTACACCTTGGGACTGAAATCTGGTAGTATTTCTCCTTTCACCTGGGAGCAGGGGAATGCCACTGAATTTGGTGGGAATATTCACAAGAAAGGACGGCATACTCTGGCTCATACAAGGGCATTTCTGATGGATGGAGAATATATGAAGATTTATTGTTTTCAGGTAGAACACATGACAAATTTTCCTCTAAATTTGTAAGGCGAGGAGCTTTTGCAATCCTCAAGCAAAAATTTGGTTTATGGTTCAGGTTCAGACAAAAATCAGAAGAAGAAAGAATCACACAACAAAAAACAAATGCTCAGAAATGTCTATGTTAAATGAAGCAGAAGGCACTATGAATCAGTATGTAATCTGGGAACACTATCCTCTACAACTAAACAAATATTGGCTGTAAATCAAAGCTCCAGTGTACAACTGATAACTGATATCTGCTAATACCCGGATCTTTGCCCACTAATAGTCATGATGATTCACTTGGAAGTATTTCATTTCTCTGAATATGAAAACATTGGATAAAATTTTTTAAGTGCTTGCACTCAGCATTGAATGTCTACATGTGAGGTACTGTATATAGGAGGATACTGCTAGGCAAATTTTCAAATCTGTCTCAGCTGCAACTGTGTTGTCTGGAATAATATGTCTTATCAGTTTCCAGAGGGTGCCAGAAGTGTGTATCCACAAATCATAGGAAGAGCAGTTAAAAAAATTTCCTCACTTACCATAATGAATTGCTTCTTAGTGATCTAAAGGTTAATTATCACTTCAAAGGTGGCTGCTGTATGAAGGAAACTTCAAGATTTTATAGGCCAAGTGAACTTGAAGAATAAAATTAGCCCAAATGAAACGCCTGTCAAGCAAAGCTCAAACCACCACTTCTCAAAAGTTTTCAATTTCCAGGAGACTCTAGAATGTAATTTTAAAGCTACTCAAACCCACCTGGAACATGTTTCAACCTGTTCTCTACCTATAATGAACGATAATACTATATCTATGTTTCCTACCTAAACTGAAAAGTCAGGAATTTTCTGTTCTTAGGACATGAATGTTGAGCTCACTGCCCTGGGATACTTGTTATGTTTATAGCTTGTAGGCACAACTGTACCAGAAGGAGTAACTACCGAAAAGGAAGTGTGAATTAGGCATGACTGCTCTTACAAATTGCTGATTTCAGACTGTTTTGAAAATTCACTGGAAGTACATCTGTAAGAATGCACCTCATTCATAAGGAATACTTGAAGTGGGAAAGGGTGAAATCCAACATGTGGAATACATCACTAACAAGTCAAAAACCTTGGTTAAACTCCATGGTTATCTCTGAAGTCTATTTCCAACTTTAATATAGCCCCATATTCGTGCTTTCCACAAAGGGACAATGTGTAAGTAGGTAACCCTTAATTCAGTGCCTAGTGAATTGACAAAAAGGCTCTCAGTAAAATCATTGGAGTGAGTTTATGATACTGATATCTTTCAGAATGAATATGATTATTTTCACAGGGTTTGTGTATATACAAAATGTCCACAGAATTTGTATGTATTTAAAATGTGTCTGCATGGTTCTGGAAGGAAGTTTGCCTCTACACAAAGCTAACCAGTGACTTCTGTACCCTACACAGACAGTTTCCTGTAAGTTTGGCTGTAGCCGTGCAGAGGATGCATATGGAGCTGAAGCACAAAGTAAGTCTGAATAGAGCCCTGTGTCCAATTGACAGTGATAAATTCATTTTTAAGATTATAGTCTTGTTCTACGATCTGGATTTCTTTAAAAAATAGGAATGACTTGAGTATTTTCATTAATCAGAATATTACCACTCTTCTTTTTTCCTTTAACAAATACACTGAAGTTTATCTTAGAGTAAAACTGCTTTCCCTCCCTTTCATGGACATGAGATTTTTGAATCCAGTCTCAACTCTTTAAGATGATACCTTGGGCTGATGTAGGGCTAAGGAAATAATTCCCTTGAAAATCTCTTCAGAGGCCTCCTACACCTTCTCTAGGTTTCTATTCAGTAAAATTTTACTAAGCACCTGTAACTAAAAGTGCATTTATAAAAGTGCAGAGTTGTAGTCACATTTGTTCATGTTCAACTTGGCCCATTTCAGGCTTACTTATCAAACTGTCTTTGAAATGTTATGGGATTTTTATTCAGCAACATTTTCAATATATTCTTTTGTGTATTTTTATTGGCTTCACCACTTTCAGGTGTATGGGGTAATAGGCTTTTACCTTTGAGACACAGAGATTACCTTGAAAGATTTTTTCCTTACAGTTGCATTTTATTTTCCCCTCAGACTACTTGAACAAGCCTAGAGCACCATTTGCATCTGCCATTGGAAGCCATAGTGTCACATTAGGGTGGAAGCCAGCTAATATCTCTGGGGTGAAATATATTATCCAGTGGAAGTACAATCAGCTCCCTGGAGACTGGAGGTACACAGAGGTAAAGAAGGACACTTCCTTTTACTTTGCAAGGAAATAGGCTCTTTTCTGTCCTTTTTTTTTAAAATATTCTTAGGTACATAAAAGAGGTTAGCAAAATCATGAGTAGCATGGAGAAGCTGAGGAGTGGTCGATTATTGCCCATTTCCTTCAACATAGGAACTAGGGAATTTGAGGTAAACTAGCAGGTAGCATATTCAAAACTATCAAATGAAGGTATCTCCTCACAGAATGTGTAGCTAAAATGTTCAGCTGATTCCTAGCCCACGTGGATGTTGAATTACTATAAACTCCTTAATATTAAAATTGCTAAAATTACTAAATAGGGTTGGAAAAGTGACTGGAAAAATTAGGGACAAAAATATTGAGTTCTATTAAATGTAAACATTCCCATAGTTTCGTGTTGAGCCACACTTATGAAACGCCAAGACTGAGAGTATTCAAGAGAAATATGGCTGTTTGCTTTCTTTCTTTTTTTTTTTAAATGCCTTTCCCTAGGGAAATTTATTTTGTTCTTGTCAAAACACAATACTTGGCTAGAAAGACCTTTTTGCTGACTCACTACAGTTATTCTCATACTATGTTCTTTTGCGTCAACTATACACCTGTTATCTTACCATCATCTCTATTGGACCAATTTACAGAATATGACAAGTTGCTGCTGTAAATCAAAGGTAAAGGTGATTGGCTAAGCAGGAAGTTCTTCTGAGTGAATCATTCATGAAATGATAGGGAACAATTACTTCAGACAATAAATATTTCAATGTAGCTAGGAGCCTTTGGATCTTACAACTGTAGTGTATGTATCAGCAGTTTAAAATACATGGCTCATAATAAGTTATTATTTTAGGGGGTTTTTTAACTACCTTCTTAAAATTTACTATTATATTGCATCCATCCTTCCCTTCATCTGCTCATTATTTAGATTTGGTCACGTGTTCTAAAGAAAAGAGAAAAGTTCTGAAAAGATGGAAAATTAAAGTTTATGAGGAAAATAATTCCCAGAATTTCCTCTTATTTAAACTTTGGATGCTGAACTTTTTTATCCTGAAATATGTACGTTGTTGTATGAGACATCTTTTGCCCTGATACCATCCTACACATTAGCTGCAGACGGAGGAAGGCAAAAAACCCACTTGTGTCTGTGCATTAATCTAGGTAATATCTGAAACTTCATATACAGTCAAAGACCTTCAAGCCTACACAGAATATATGTTTCGAGTAGTTTGGATCATTACGTCTCAGCTGCAGGTCCGTTCTCCATCTAGTCCCAGCTACCGGACACATGCTTTTGGAGGTAATGAATTGTGCTGTTAATTACATCTTTCAGGACTTTAACAGAAACATTTAGGTTTCATTGCTGTTTCTTTTACAGAAAACATTGATGTCTAATCTTCAAAATGATGTGTGTGTTGTCTATTGGGTAGCTGCAGAAGACCAAACCAAAATATCACAGGTTCTTTTTTTTGAAGTAGGGCTCCTTTGTCCTTTTGGTTTTAAAAGCAAGCACAGAAAATTACATGGTCAAAATTGTGAGGACACATTGGACACTTCTGTGTATAATTATGCGTGCTAAATTCTTGACTGAAACACACACCTGTTTTCCTGGACATTAAAAAAGTTAACTGTTGTTGAAATTTTATACTGTCCCTAATAATGTTTATTGGTGTATAAATGGATTAAGAGGTATGAAACCTAAAAATGTACTTAAAAATAAGAAAAACCATTAATGTCTTAAACACCATACCAGAGTCAGATATTTCTGTCTCTTGCAGCTCCTGCAACAGCTCCTGTCATTAAAGATATTCAGAGTTCAAGTCCAAACACTGTTGAAGTTAGTTGGTCTCCACCACTTTTCCCAAATGGATTGATTATTGGATACAACTTGCTCCTGACCAGTGCAAATCATGAATTGTTGAGAGCCTCAAGGGGCCATAGCTTTCAGTTCTACTCCACCTTCCCAAACACCACTTACAGGTACAAAAATAAAAGATAACTGACGTGGCCAAGTGTGCTGTCACACTTCTTGCCCACATAGCCCAGAGTATACCTTAATGCCACTTCTGAACAATTATACTATTTACTTATGTTCTTGCCAAAATGAGGGGTGCTTTCCTTGAGGTAACAGAGTTATTCCAGGTATGTTGGCTGCTTATGCAAAACTCAGATGGGTAGGAAGGAAAAGCAACTTGATATAGCACCAGGAGGCTGTATTTTCTTAGCTGTTGTTTTTAATTTTTTTAAGTTTGTGTGACATGTTTTTAGTATACTCAGGAAATGATATAGCAGTACTCTCTAGTCCTTTAAGAATCTGGAAAAATTCCTTTGTTTTTATTAAACATGAAAGCCTGCATTCTGATGGCACTGGTAAATACAGATCTTCCTTTGAAATAAAATTGAGTTGTTCTTCTCAGTCTGCAAATTTATTTTGACTTTAAATTTAGAATATTCTGTTGTTGTTTCACCTTTGGGCAATTCAGATTTTGGTTGGTTTTGTTTTTATTATAAATTTCCCAGAGCATTATATTTTCTAAAAGGCAAACACTTCTGTAGCAGCTTCTCTACTTGATAAATTGTTTCTCAGGCAATCTTTCAAAAGAAACCTGCAAACCAAAACCTGTCTCTTTGGTTTACCATAGGTTCAGTATTGTGGCAGTTAATGAGATTGGTACTGGACCCCCTGCTGAAGCCAACATCACAACCCCAGCATCCAAAGGTACAAGAGTCCTTATCACTGTCTGTTCGTGGGGACAAAACTCATGTTCATTGGCCTGCCGTGTACCTGGGAGAGAGACTAATATTTACACTGTAAACAATGTATGTCAAGGAGTTGTATACTGACAAGTCAATAACATTTCAGAGAGAGTCCTGTTCTTTAGCTGTAGACATTATTAGGCTATACACCACGGTAATGACCTGTGAAGCTGGCAGGCCCAAACAGATTTGGCCTGAGTTGCATTACAGATGAAAAACACCTCAGTGGTCTGGGGTGGCAACTGAAAAAACGTGATTCTGTTTTCTAGATGAGATTTTAACAGCTGATAAAGAAATATATTTCTTCTAATAATATTAAATACTTAACATAAAACTCTTTTGTCAAAACTTCTCAGTTGTCTCAAGCCAAATATGTGAGATCATGTCAATTTTTGTTGCTCTTTCATGAAGGTATTTATTTCGCTATATGAACTAATACTGAAAGTAATGATACACTGTAGGTATCTCTCAAAGAACTGCGGCAATATTAATTAATTGCCAGAGAAAGGTACACGTTGAGATAGAGCACAAGAATGAAACCAGTGTTACCAAAAGAAAACAAAGGCTACTCCCCTCCTCCTGAAGAAATTCAGTTGTCAAACACCTGGAAATACTTCAACTCTATGAAAACACTTCAAAACTGTCTCTGAATAGCCAGTCTTGTGCTACTGGTTAGAGAAATTGAACTTACTTCTCTAGTGCTGCTTTTTTTTTTTAAATAGTAGTTCAGACTCTGATATGTCCTTACTTGGTGACTCCATGGAGTTTTGCTCTAGGGTTGGCTGACGCTGAACCATAAACATTTGTGTCATTTGTGAGAAGTCCAGGCCATGTTCATTCATTATGTCAATACAACTACCAAGCAATTAATTTAAGGTAAAAATAAAACCAAACAACCCTTTCCCCCCAAAAAAAACCGTCATGGGGATAGGGAACCACCTCACTTCCCTTTACTAGTCATCACATAAAATTTCAGTTGTTTCCCACTGAATTGCATGGGCACATGCTTTCTCCCTGTACTAACACTGAACAGGAGCAACCCTTCCTCATGTATTTTGTTCAGAAATGGTGTTACTGCATGAGATACTGAGCTGTGTAGATCTGAGCCTCAAGAAGAGTCAGCAAAAGAATTTGATTGCTGTTGTAGATTGCAAGAAATGTTACTTGAAAAGAGATGAAGATGTAATATTACCCTGTTGTACTCTGCTCTGGAGGCATCATTATCAAAATTACGGTGTGTGCATCATGTGAGAAATACATGCAGCTCAATCTATGCAGATTATCTGGGAATAAATTAAGACAGTGTTTAATGACAGTTTTGTGATACTCATATGAGGAAATGATATCTGATAGCAGACAGCTGTTTACACTGGAGAAAAAAAAAAGGAAAGATGGTTTGGCAATGGAAATCAGCCAAATTAATACTTGAAATAATACACCACTTTTTGAAATGAAGGTTACTACCTCATGAATCAATTTCACAGGGTGTGTGATAGATTTTCAAGGATCTGAGATTCAGAAACAAGGTAATCTGTCTTTCTCAGAGTTATGCATAGCCCAGACAGAAGGTGTGGATTTACTGCAGATGTTTTGATATAAGTTACTTGGGCCTGAAGCACGAAGTCAGCTTATGTGACCAAATCTCTCCTTCTTGACTTTCAATTCTGTGACTTTATTAGAAAAAACCCATTATTAAATTTATCAACTTTAAAGTAGATGATATTATCCAATTGTCATCTTTATGAAAGATGAAAGCTACTTGTTTCTTGAATAAATCACTTGTCAACAGGATGAAACATATGAAATAAATATAATTACCTTGCTCTTCCTCAGCTCTGTGGGATAATATTCTAGTTTCACTGAGGTTTTCAAAGAGGTCCAGAGGGGTTAAATATCCCAATTCTGCTGAATCCTGGAGTCATATGGATGTCTCAGTGTCTTCATTTCCTCGGGAGTCAGTAGAGTTTCATTTGCTCCAGCTTACTTTTCCTCACTAGGGACTCACTATTGTTGCAGGAAATGATGGTGTGAAATTCATGTGGTGCATTCTCATCCTGTGTGAGGAGCCAGAAGGCACTGTATAATAACTCCGTACACTTTCAACACTCAAAGAGTTTAGGTTTTAGTCTGTCATTCCAGTGTAAGAATATATTCATGCATGTACATATGTGTACACGTGTATGTGCATGTCTATTAATGATGTATCTGAGCTAGCAACATTATTCTCTGTGCTGCAGTCATCTAAATTTTGAATTTCACTGTTTTTTAGTTAAGGAAAAAGCATCATGGTTCTTCCTATCCAGGAAAGAGTCTTTAAGGAAGAGATACACAGAATATTTCCTTGCAGCTGCTCAGTGCCTGCCAAATGATATTATACACCACCACATTACAGGTAAAATCTAATTGGGCTCTCTCCTTTTCTGTCAAGTGTGTCTAAGACCTTGGCGTTCACCAAGGGCAGAATGCACCTCACATAGCCTGAGACAGTATCTAGCCTCCTTTTATAGTCAATCAAGAGAAATAGGAACTTTCAGGATATGATTAGACCTATTTGAAGTGACAGGCATTGGGCAGAGATGAATTGTTCTCCCCAGTGCAACTTTTTCTTCACTGTATTTAGGCAGCTGCTTCAGAGAGAGACTTTTACACTGTAGGTATCTAAACTGAGGTAACATGAATGCATGTTTCCCTATGATTAATGTCTATATTTTCTCAACATGAATATGGGAATGTGCTTCAGACTTCAGAATAAAATGATACCAAGTGCTAAAGGTACTGGCTGGTGTGTTAGCATACTAATGAGAGATTTAGTAGCCAAAGTCACCAGACAACCTTGTTATCTCAAATTCCTCACAACTCTAATGTTTCTTATCTACACTGCTCCTTGGTGACAGTGTGGAAATCTGAGTTTACCAAATTTCACAGAGGCAGAGACTCCAGAGAAAGAATGTCACCCCTGACTAAATAGCCTTTGACAGTGCAGGGGTGGCACAGATTATGTCAAGCTTGACTATTAGAGTGAACAGTACTTTGTGAGGTGATGCCAATTGCATCTGTTTGCCCTATAGAGGGGCAATCAGTGTCGGTTTGCATATTACATATCTCCTCTTTGTCTGATTACCTTTCTGAAGGGCAATTCTCTGTAATAATGTCATTTACATAGCAAATGGGAAAGTTTCCTTATTGTCTTAAAGAAGACTAGAAGCAGAGGAAAAAAACCAGTTAACTTTTCTCCTATGATGATGAGTTGCAGATTGAAAAATACATATTTTTAAGGCAAGTTGAAATATTAACTGAAAAACTGAAAATTATTTCTTATATTATCTGTGTGCACATATCTTTCTATTTTTAGGAATTTCTGTGAATATTTATCAGCAAGTTGTCTATTTTTCTGAGGGGAATTCCATCTGGGTGAAAGGAGTTGCAAATATGTCTGATGTATCTGACCTAACACTCTTTTATGCTGGCTGGGGTAATATTACGTCCATCTCAGTAGACTGGCTCTACCATAGAATATACTTTGTCATGAATGAAAAGGTAATGCTCTAGGGCTTACTTAATGTTTTACTAAAGTTGAACCATTACTGTGATTCATTTTACATGAGAAAATACGGTTTATATGTAGATATGTATGCACAAAATATACTTACAGAAATATATTTTTAACTTCAGTAATATCCACATATTTCATAATTTAAAAAATAAGGAAGACTTGAGTATCAGATCATATTTAAAGTAACTCCCCTATGTGGAACTCTGGCTCCTTGTCTTATTTTTCTCCTTAGGACATAAGTTTTTTAGTTTTAACTGCTTTGTTTTTGAGACTGACTTCATACCTTCCTCATACCCAGTATAGGCACTTTGTTTGTCCACTTGGTTCCCATCTAATCTGTTTGGTTCCTACTCTGCCTCGGGAAGATGGTCAGATAACTAGTTAGTGATTATAAGGCCCTTCATAATTGACAGAAGATGTTTAAGAGGGAAAGTGTTTCATACAATGATGACAGGTCTGATTACAATGGCTTCAATCTGAAGTATAAATGGAGAAGGCAATCCTGCACTTGATTTCTTACTCGTAAAACACCAATTACGTTAATGGTAAGACTCTGAATGTACTTATGTAGTCTCCTGCTGTACAAAGGACTAGAAACTTGCCCTAAATGGTTAGTGGGGCAATTTTTTTTTTTGTAATCCTCTTGCCATGTCTGATTTTTTGCTTACTGCTCAGGGAACCGGGAGGAGGAAAAGCAGTAGTGATAAAAAGACACAACTGAGCTGTACATTAACAGACTGATGGCAGAGAGTTCTGAATCCCAAGCTATTGGGAATTCCCAGAATCAGAAAAGCACTTCCCTTTCCTGCCAGATCATTTTCCAAGTATAGTTTGCCTAGACCATCAAAACTGGGCTTTCCCCTCCAGCTTAGAGGTAGGAAGAGGAGATGACTGACAGCTCTTTCAGGGTAAGCTGTCATGGCTGCATTTGTGCTTGTGTACAAGTGTTATATTTGGCTGACTGACAACTCAGGAGCCCAGAAGGACCTAGGATTTTGAGAGAGCTGTTTCATTACCTGATTCCCCCAAAGGAATCTTGGGTCAGCTTGTTTGCTCATTAGCAAACACCCTGTGAATGCATGACCAGTTTTTCTTCTCATTTGCCAGATACATGTCTGCCATTTAGAGAACTGCACAGTAGTTGAAGACATCACTCCTCTTTATGTGACATCTCCTAGGAAGGTTATAGCTGATCCCTATAATGGGTAAGTGTCCTCCTTTGAGCACTTGATGTCAAAGGTGCTATAAAGCTCCTCTCTAAATTTCTCCACTTCATTAGTCATCTAGGTTCCTGTTTCAAGCACTTGCATTAGCTAAACAGAAGTACAATTGGTAACAAACAGCAAACTACAAAACAATTGGAACAAGAGTGGTGCCATGCAGTGTTGTTTTCTGCTCTTTATTTCTTTGGGTGTTAGTAGAGGAGATAAAGCATTTCCAGCACAAAAATTTGAGTTTCAGAAATTTCGTGCTTTATGAATATGAATCTCTATGCATTTTAAATGTTCATGCTTAACACTTGAAATATTATGGAAGAATATTCTCCAACAATCTGCTATCAAAAGTCCCAGAAAGTAAAAATTTATGTGGTTACTTCTTGAAGTATATATATATTAATACTGCCAAAAGTATTTTCGTGTTGTGCACAAACACAAACACATCTCTGTTAAAATATTTGTGTGTCACTTACAGAGTGCTTGCACTGTAGTTATTTGGGTTTATTTTGCTCCATGGCCAGTTATATTTTCTGTCTTCTGGAGGATGGCATATACAGAGCAAACCTTCCACTCTTTCCTGGCACTGCCTCCATAGCTTCACCAGTAGTGAGATCCAGTGCTCTGAGAGCCTTCATGATCAACTTCCAATCTAAGAGACTCATTTTCTTCAACAAAACAGAACACGCCTTTGTGTCAGGTTTTCTTGATGGTTCAGAATTTCGCATGCTGCGATCACAAGTGCCATTTAATGATGTGGAGAGCTTTGTTTATGAGGATAACACATTTACAGTCACAGATGGCTCTGCAGTTTTTCACGAGGAGGTCTCTCCAGAAGGTTCTAGCTTCAATGAGTATGCTGTGGATTGCAATTTGGTGTATCCAGAATACTTCGGCTTTGGCAACTTGATTTTCTATGGGGCATCAGCTCAACCTTTTCCTTTACCAACTACTCCTCGTCTTGTCATGGTGCTGTTTGGATTGGACCAAGCTGTGATCAGCTGGAGACCACCTGAACACAGTATTGGAACCAGTAAGTTCAGTTGTTTCTCACTGAAAGTCTACTCCTTTTCTTTCTAGAAGAGTAACTTTCTGGTTTCTCTTTTCTTGATTTGGGCTTTAGTGACTTCAATAGCAGGTCCTCATAGAAGTTGTGGAATTACCTTAATTTGAAAAATGTAAGCCATAATTTGCCAGTAAAATAGACAAATTGTCTGTCTGAATTAATACAAGTGTATATTAGTAACTCATCTGTCCCCTCCAAGGATTTTAAGCAAGGCTTCATCTTAAGAGTGGTGTGGAGTAGCAGTAATGTTGGTTGCTGATATCACACAGAACATGCATGCCAGAGATGTAATGACTTTTGATCAGTGACTGTGTTATGGTTTCTATCCTCTGTGTATGAGTCTTTGACCAGCAGAAAATTACCTGGTTGGGGAAAATTTTGGTTCTTCCAACTTCATTCTTCTTGGGGGCTGAACCACTGCTCTTGGTTGGTCCCAGAGATGAAGAGTGTACATTTTTAATTTATCCCTCTCCCAGTTCCCCTGATACTGGCATTTTTGAAAGGAGTCGCCAATATACAGTTTTCTCAAAGAATGTGTATCATCTGTTGCAACCATCTCTTCTGTAATAACATGATGATTTGCTTCTCACAGGTTTATCTGCTTGGCAGAAATGGACCTATGATGTGAAAGTGTCATCTCAACACCCATTTGAGGAGAAATGGATTGTCTCAAATATTAGTAACACGAGGCTTACAGTGAAGGGTCTGGTCAGCTTCAGAGCGTATGAAGTGTCAGTTAGAGCTGTGTCTCCTGCTGGTGCAGGGCCATGGTCAGAGTCATTTAGAGGTACAACTTTAGAAGAAGGTGAGAATCGCTTTGTCTCATAGGAAAAATGAAGAACAAGTTTTATATGCAGATCTTCACCTGGTGAGGCCTAGACCTTGGGCAAAGACTGTAAAATAAGGGACACGGAACGGTTTGTCTTAGAAACATTAAAGAACACAGGATAAATAAATTTGCTTTTAGTCAAAGTAGTGAGATTCTTAAAATAGTATAATGATATTAAATATTATTTATGCATTTAATATTGCTACTTATCTACATTTTTCTAATGCAAATATGCTATCAAACACATTATTTGATACATTATCAAATTAACAGTATGAGACGTGTTATTCCTTTCCTGTGCTCTGTAAAGAACTTTCTACGTTGAAGTGGTTTGCACGCTTGGGGGTTAATGACAGTTCATGGAAAAGTGCAGTTCACTGAATGCTGAAAATCCTTGGTTTGAGCATAAATAATGAGAGGAAATGGATGTGTGTGAGATGTCTGAAATTTGTAGGTCTTTGGAATGTGGTTTGAAAGCTGGTTCACCCATAATATCCTATGTCTGAGGGGAAAATACCTTTCAGATTAAAGTGCTGGACTGGCTCTTAAGATTAGGGGTGACTTTTGCCTGACTTTGGTAAGGCCAGGTCAAAACACACAGTGGTTTTTAAGCACCTAATAGGATTTCAAAATGCCTTATTGTTCTGTGACTAAACCTGCCCTTAACCTCTGAATTTGTCAAATTATGATATTTTCATGCATTTCTTTGTCCACTATTCCTTAGAAATAAATGTTAAGGGTGATTTTGTAGCTTTCCAGAAATAAGAACCCCGTCACTGAAATACAAATGTTATAAAAAATTGCTTCTTAGAGTGCACAACCACTGTTTTCTTTCTTTATCAGCTGAAGAAGATCCATATATGTTCGCAGTGGGGCCTGAAGGCCTCTGGAAGCAGCGATTGGATAGCTATGGGCCAGGAGAACTCCTCTATCCTCATATAGGAAACATTTCAGGTGAATACTAAACAAATTACATGCTGCTGCTACAGACTTACTGGAATTTATTAGGTTGCCATAAATTTCAGCAGTAGAATTGAAAGACAAGAGTTCCTATTGCAGCAGTCTAGACTTGAATATAGTGCAGTGCAGTACAGTGCAACAGCTTCACTGAGCCAAGCTTTTGTCCTCATTCTCTTCTATTTTATGAGTCAAATGAATCCCTGGTGAAACCCTACTGACATCACCCTAGTTACAGCAGAGCTAAAATCGACTCTCTGACCTAAATAGTTATGTCTCCAGCATCCCAGTATATGCTTGTCATACATTTATAGTCATCAGGGCTATATATGTATTATTTATATACATTGTATTCCTATAGAGAAACATCTACCTTTGTGTTAGCTGAGCCTAGCTGCGGATTTGTATTGATTTTTAAAAAGCTGAAGTGTCTGGCTGCATTTTATTCTTTGAAAAAATATGGGGGTTTTATTTGCATGTTTGTGAAATGCTTAATATCTTCCTTTTTTTTTTTTTTTTTTAAGACCTCGATTGGTATAATAACACTCTTTATTGGATTAATTCCATGGGGGAAGTTCAGACCTGGTCATTTAACATAAGAAAGGGTACCACTGAGAATACTTATATACCTGATGTCACAGATGCAAGGATGTTGGCATTGGATTGGTTGGGTCAATGCTTGTATTGGGCTGGTAAAGCAAATACGGTAGGTATAGTTGCACTTCTTAAGAGAAAAAAACCTCCATCAAGTCAACAATAAAAGGCTGTAAGGCAGAATTTAGAAAGATAATCCCTACTTCTTGCAATCTGAGATGCATTTGGACCTCTGCTATGATAGTGTAGAACAAGGGGGTCTTTCTTCCTTTATGTGATTTTCCAGAGTTACACAAAAGTTTGGGGTAAAATGTTCACTAACATTCACTAATCCAGGATAGTGAATTTACCAGGTGCAAAAAAGGCAAATCAAACATGCTATCAACAGTTTTGGTGGATTCAACGTTGTAAAAATGGGAGAAGATAGTGAAAATGGAGACCACCAAGTTGATCTTAGCTAAGAAGTAGATGGACTTTATTTTAATCAAATTTGACACTATTTGTTTACACTGAGATTTTCAAGATTGACCTCTGTACTGTGATATTTTGCAGATCACTGCAGTTAAAAAATAATTACAAATGCACTTTGTACACTCTTATATCAGGAACACTGACATGTGAATTATTTAAAAGGTATCCGACTTCAAAATTGTAGTGCTAATTTATGCAGTGCTGTCAAATTATGCTTTTCATTTCTTGTAAGTGCAAAGTCAGAAGCTGTTTTAAAAACTGGAGCTAGAAGGCCAGATTTCACACTGCCTTGCACCCTCATTTACACTTGTGAATAGTGAATATGAAGCGGGTGAGAAACTCTGTCAGACAGAAGGCTGCCAAAACCGGGAAAATGAAAGGGAAAAGCTATTTCTGCTTTTCTTCTTTTGTTACTTTCTGGCAAAAATGAACTAATAATTTTTGAGCTATTCTTCATCCTTACACTTCGAATGTAAAAGGTTTAGGCTTTGAAAGTCTAAGGATTGCATAGGCTTCTGATAAAAGGCTATGGAAAAGTCGCCAGTGTATACTCAATTGAGGATGGCTGATGATTTAGGTGTGATGCTAAAAGCAATTCTTTTGTCCCTAGATATACAGAAGATTACTGCGGGGGGGCCATATGGATGTTGTGGCTCATGTCATGCTCCCAGTGAAGGATCTAGTAGTGGATTCAGTAAATGGCTATTTGTACTGGACCACAATGTATTCAGTGGAGAGCACAAGATTGAATGGAGAGGAGTATCTGATGTTACAAGAGCAGCTACAGTTTTCTGATAAACAGGTGACTGGGTTTTTTTTGTTTGTTTGGGTTTTTTTTGAGTCGTGGGGGTGTGGGTTGGTGTATGTTTTAGTATTTAGATCTCTTAAATATAGTCAGTGTTCATGGCTGCCAAAATTGACATTTTACTACCAGAAGAATAACATGCCTTACTTGCAATAGTTTTGTATCATTCTGAGAACAGGGTAAGAATTAAGTGATGTAGTAGCTGTACTAAAACCGTGGCTCATAATTCTGAAATCAGACGTTTGCAATAAAATGTGACATAAGAGATCTCTTTGTGGTTGTAATGCTGCTCCTTCCCTTATGTGAAAGGTACTTGCTTTTCCCCAAATGATTTAAGTCTTCGATCTTTCACATCAAAATAAGTAGGCAGAGCTCCATAGCATCCTGCTTATTTTGTGATGTCGCCCAGCTTGCAGGTCCTGACAGGGCCAGTTTTGGGGCTAGACACTTGCCAGGGACATAGGATTTGCGCTTCAGGCCGCAGAGGTGCTGCTGTAGAGACAGGCTTTGCCTGTGGTGATGAGAGAGGGGGAATGGCAGCTGGTGCCATACTTGCACTCAGCGCAGCTGGTCCCTGCTGAGGCCTGGCACAGCTCACTGCTGCTTCTCCCACAGTGCTGATGAGGGTGCCACTGACAGTCTCCATTCTGCCTCATCCTGTCCCTCCTGTGGTACCAGGAACAGCAAGTCCCATACTTTGAGAATTGTCAAGGGTCTCCTCTCCCAACTCACCTCTTCCCTTCCCCATTTTCTCTTTATCCTTTGCCAAGTCAGACTCAGACCTGGCCCCAGCTTGGTACCTCTTTCTTTGCTCCAGGCTCATGGGGAACTCCAGAAGGCTGTGAAGAGTAGAGCAGCTCCTCAGGGAGAAGGAAAGGGGGTTTCTTATAAGACTGAGTAAAGACATTGGACAGTATAGGGGGAAAAAGGAGATGAGGGATTATCATTTTAGCTGTGTTAGGGTGGAATACTCCTCCTACATGCAGGAGTAGGCTGGTAGAGGGCAAATAGAGATGCCATTTCCACCTATGGATCATCAGAGACCCTGCAGATTGTGGGAGTTCATTAACTCCTCTTCCCTACCTGAAGACATTTTGATGTGCTCTGAAGCCTGCACAGACAACCTCTGTATCTCTGCTGATCTGTGATGGATGACCAAATTCCCTGGCAAGTGAATCCCTTACTCTCTTAAAAGGGACTCGAGAACTTTGGGAATCAGTGTAATTGGGACTGTAGACCCAGTAGTAGCTTTGAACCTTTTCCAGGTTGTGTCCTGAGCAGGTCAGACTGAGGGACTGTTCCATCTACTGCACTGCTTTTACTCTATGGAGTCTCTCTTGAGGGAGAGCTGAATGCTCCTCAGCATAAACCACAGCCTGTGTGGGCTTGTACACTCTGTCCCAAGTGCTGGAGTGAGACATAGTTTGACTGCCACAGAACTGGTCAGCATAGATATATTATTTGCTGCAACATCTTTCTTTAAAATACAGCTCATGATAAAGAAGCCTTTGTTTGTTTTCCATCTGTTATACAATTATTTTTCCCATCTTACCTGATGCCAGATTCTCTGTTAAAGACCCATTACAATTTTAGAGATCTATCTTTCTTGGTTAGCTTTGTATCGTTCCCCAGAACATTTAAATATTCTTTCCCAAAGGAAAAGAAGATAGTGTTTCTCCAATTATAAAAAAAAGCCAGGCCTGGTTTAGCCCATGAAGGGGAATTAACATTCAGAAAGACCAGCTAATCTCACAGGTCTGTTACATTCCTGAGGGCTTGGGAAGAAGGAAAGCTCTTTCTGATGTGGTACCTACTCTACTTGTAAACCTTAATACAGAAGAAATGGAGAACTTTTGTACATGACAGAAGTGTCTGTGCTGCAAAAGGTCAAATATCTTCCAGTATTAGCCTCCCACCTCTCTTTCGAAGGTGGCTGGTGTGGACTGTCTTCATGGGAAAATATATGCTGTACAAGCTCAATGGCACACTTAGACTTATCACATATCTTCTGAATGATCTGTTTCAAAGGATCCAAAACTTGCAGTTTATTCTAAGAGGCAAACACTACCTTCCTTGTCCTTCTCTTTTGATTCACTACCTGCTTCTCTTAATCGCTTTATGCTAACCTCAGATTTCTTGTTCCTCTTTTCAAGAACCTTGGCAGCAATGAGACTTCTTGTCTCCTCCTGTCATTTTTTTTCTTCACCTTTCTCTATGTCAGTGATATCAGCCTTCAACCATCCACTTATTCACACCTCCTACAAGCAAGCATCTCCTCTCCTGATTCTCTGCTGCCCTAATCTATGCACTGACTTCCTGAACTCAACCTCCTGCTGTGATGCATACAGGAAAAAAGCCAACTAAAAATACCGAGATTGAGAAGTTACCAGTTATAGCTTACAGGTGTTTATTAAAATAAACCCCAAAATAAACCCATCAGAAAAAAAAGGGCAGTACAGCATTCTGTAATGGCAGAATTATTGAGCTGGTCATATCGTCTCAGTATAAAGATGCAAATATATGTTTACACAAGTACTGACGTATCTTCCTTGCACAATGGAGTTCTTTATCCTGGAAAGAGCACTTCTTAACTCAGTATTAAAACACAGATGTAATCGTTAATTGTTGTTATTCAACAGTTAAAGCATGTTTGCCACATAACTGTTTCTTACTGGTGTTACTTTTAGCTAGAGTGCTAGGAATAGGAATTGAAGAGACTACTGTGAAAACGACAGCTTTCCTAAACCAATACAAAGGCAGAGCTTTGAAAGTCTAATTTCTTTGGCAGGAACTAGATCGCTTTATTACAATTATTTTATTTTTCAATCAGCTCTTTAGGTTAGCTAGTGTGTATTGGCATTGCCTGATTGATTTTAGCAGAGCTACTCTGGTTTATACCAACTTAGAACCTGGCGTAGAATTTTCAAAGCACTTAGTAAGCCATTTAGGCTGTACAATGGCTGGAACAAAAGTTATTTGTAAGGGAACAGCAAAGTGCACTATATGGAAGGGGCCAGGACCCCCTAGGTGTCGTCTCTTAATATTTCTAGTCAAAGGGTATTTCAAATAGGTAAATTTATACTGCATCTTACGATGTTGAGTTACATTGCATCATCACAACTACATGATGTGTCCAGAAACTAGTACCTCTCACGAACTGGAAAAAGTTTTTCTGTTTTTGAAGCATAAGAGAAGGGGAGATGTTAAATTACTGCCTAACTCCCGAAGATGAATAGTACAATTATTTATTTGCCTTTTATTAATGGTGATACCAGGGATTAGGAGAAAGAAAATGGACACACCTATGGGAAAATATAATAGTTGTAGAAAAAAAATGGGGCAAGGACAAAAAGCCAAAATGTTTAAAGAAAGCAAGATAAATTCCAGAAGATGTCATTTGTTGTTGAGCATAGGAGGGAGAATAGATAAACAGGATAAAATATAACATGGTTAACTAAATATACACTCAGACACGTACATGCTGTGAGATATTTTTAACAGGACAACCTACGGGAGCAATCATTCAAACCTTAATTTTCTGACACACAGTGTCAACAGAAATATGTCAAGAATGTGATTACATAAGGAGCAACAGACAACTAAGTGATATAGCATTTGCTTTCCTGTCATCATCTTCTGCAGTTTATTAATGAAGAGTTAGGGAAAAAAAAAAGGCTGTTCCACTTACATCCATAATGGAAATTTAGAGCTTATAAAAGAATAGCTACAACTAGTGTTTGGATGAGAAGTTTGAGAGCTGCAGGAAAACATGTTCAGAGAGGCCCCTAACAACTTGTAAGCTCTGCTAATGATATAACATAGACTAAACTTGATAACATTTAGCAGACTAACTTGTGGAGGCAAATTCTTTTTTATTTGTAGAACAGATTATTAGATGTCTGATTTCTATTACTGTTGCATATGGTATTGAATCTGTTGTTTACTGCAAAAGCAAGAAAGTTCTATTTTGTATATTAGATCCTATGAAAAATAAACAAAAAAATCTTTCACTTAAGTGAGGGTAAAACATTGAAGTAATGAACAGGAAGATTGTTTAATTTCCTCCACACCTCCTCTTTTTAAAATAATGAATTATTTACTAAAATGTAAATATTTAAATTTCCCACTTAATGAAATAAATCAATAAAAATTTTGTACCTCTTTTTCATAAGTAATGCAACACATTATATATTCTATGTATAGAATCAAAGCCAGAAAACAAAGACAAAAGATCTGAAATACTTCTTTTAAAAGGTGATTCTGATGTTCAGACTGGATATCAACCACCTGTTTCAGATAAAGATTGTTAAAATACTGGAGGTATTCTAGAGATTTTGATAGGTAGTTCTCTTAATCACTTTATACGCTACTGCCATCCTATCTGAAGTACTCGGATACTCCGGGGATGAACACTGTGACAAGTGTTAATAAAATCCTATCTAGAAAATAATCAGCTGCTATAAATAGCTGTCCACCAAGCACCTGATTATTTTCTAGAGCTGTCTCTTTTTGTGTTACAATAAACATTCATGGTAGTAATGTTATTTTTGCCAATAAATACCCATGCATGAAGTTGTCTAGACAACACTTATGCCTAAGGCCTTTTACCTCAGAAGTGAAGATGTGTTCAAACTGCCATTTGGACTGTTTTTTTCCTAGGTGGTTGGTTTAACTTTGGATCTCACCCAAGGTTTTCTTTACTGGCTTGTGCAAGATAGTCTATGTCTAAACCTATATAGAGCTTCTCTCTGCAAAGAACAGTAAGTAAATGTATAGCAGAGTTAAGAAAGTCTATATTTTCTAGCTTTCGTGATACTCTCTGAGAAAAAAAGAAATTATCCAATGCTGGACACACTATTTACTAATTTAACAATGGACAAAAAGAAGAGCTAATGATCACAACTGGCTGATTGCAAACTACATGTTGAGACGGTAACAGTCCTACAGTGAGAGAAACACAATGTGGAAGCTCAACTTAACTGAGATAATGCTCATTAATGTTTAGACTTAGCTTTAGGAAATAGTCACCATTTATTGTCTATTTTATCTTGGCATTTACAACATATGACAGTTTCCAAGTGCCTAGAGCTCTGTAACTTGTTCATCTTGCATGAAGCTCAGGACTCAAACTGACACTACTTTCTCATCTGAGCAATCAGTACTCAGCAGGCTTTCCTCTTGATCATCCTGAACATGAAATGGCTGTATTATTCCTAAATGGTGAAGTTTAAAAAGAAAAACATAACAAAACCATGTTTATGGGTTAGCTTGAATACTTACTAAGACCTTGAGAAAAGTGGTAATTTGTTCTCTAACTGCCAAGTGTGTGATGAGTGGTAGTTTGTGAAACTAATCTTTTGCTCCTTTCCATGTGGAGAATGCCACTACTTTTTTTTCAAGCATCAGAATAAACTTCTTAAACTTACCTGAACAGCATCTGTATTTACATGTGCTTATAATGTTGCAGGATGTCTTTGTGTGGAATCAGCTGAATTTTCTGACTCATTTTAGACTTGCTATGATTAACAGAAAATACTTAAAAAATCAAAATACCTTGATTAGTTTTAGCTGGAATATGCAGCCCCATTGTGAACCAATTGGCCACCATAAATCATTGTGCCTGGCATGCCAGAATACAGAGATCAGAAGTAATCCATCCTAATGGACCTGCTGGTGTGTCAAAGCTTTTCCAAATTTGTTTTGGATAACATGCGTCTAAGCTTAAAGACATTTCTGAGATGGCAAAATGATGCCTCTAATGACATATACAATCTCTTACACAGAAGATAAATTGGAACCTAAAAAGGCCTTTTTAGTTTTGACATAAAATATACAAGGCAGATTAAATCATCAGTGATCCCAGTGGAGGAAAATGTTAATAGAATTTAATAAAAGAAGGAAACTAGCAGGGTCAAATTCATCTGGGTTTCTGATATAATGGAGTGGAATGAATCCTATTCTGCAAAGTAGACTCTGTTTCAGTGAAATTGCTGAGAGATGAGTTGATTGTTCAAAATATTCACTTTTCTGCTTCAAAATATTAAACCATTTTATAATTGTTTTCCAATGAAATCAAGGGAATGAAAAGGGTTTTTTCTTTGTTTGTTTAGATTTTCTTGCAGGTGTTTCTGCAATGTTTCATATTCTGAAAAGCATTGTGCTTTAAAGAGCTTCAAGGAAACTTTTTAATTTGTTTTCCTGTCTCCTACATGAGTATTAAAAATTTGAATTATGAGAAACTTATAAATGTGTCAAACATTGCATAAATCTGTTCTCTCTACATGTGTGCTTTCAGTTTGCTAATTTCATACGTGTTTTCACAGTTGTGGCAATGCCATAGTCACAGAATTTGCAGCGTGGAGTACTTCAGAAATATCTCAGGGTGCACTGGAATACTACAGTGGTCGTCTGTTCTGGATTAATAGGCTTCAGTTCATTACAACCCAGGAACTAAATCAGAGCCTTAGCATTCCCTTCTCACAACCAGCAGAGTTTACAGCCTTTACCCTTGTTCATACATCACTTAAACCTTTGCCAGGTACATTATTTTCTTTATCTAAACTCCTCAATAACTCCTTACTGCCAGCCTGCAATTCTTCATTCTTAAAATTTTTTAGTTATTTGACAAAGGATAAGGGCAAATGCAACTTCTTAATAAATATATCAGGATATACCTAGTTATTGTGCAATTATAAAAGCTGGTGGTATGGGTATGGATAAAAAGAATACATGATGCTGTTATTCATTGTTTCTATTTAAGACAGTTTATAGGATTTTCCATAGTACTTTAATGTTTTACGTCAGATTTGAAAAGTCTACCTATTCTTCACATTCTTTAGGCTATTATTATTTCTTCTGTTTATGGACAGGAAATTTGTCTTTTACACCAAAAGTGATTCCAGATAGAGTGCCAGAGTCTTCCTTCAGGATTAAAGGAAATTCTTCAAGTTTTCACATCACTTGGAGTCCTTCCACAAAGGTGGAATGGGGAACTGTCTTTTACTGCGTGGGATCAAAAGCTCTACAGGTGAGGATATTCATGCAATCCTTCCCTATTATCTGCATATATTACTGCATCTACTTGCTGATATATCTCTTTTTAAACAGAAATTCAGTTTTTTTCTTCTCCAGCATTTACAAATCGGTCAAGAACAAAACTAAACTGTAAATGGAATGCAAGTTGTCCAGGTTCTCCATCACTGCAGTCATCACAGGAGGAACACGGGCTTAGCAGTAGCTCTGGGCTAGCAGCTGGGGTGTGAAGAGCCAAGCAAGGAGTTCACAGTGCTCAAAGATGTGTGAGAAAGCCTTTCACGGTAACTCAGAGAGAGAAGTGTCCTCTGAGGTGACAGTGGGACAGCCTTTGCCTGAATGTGAAATCTAGCCCTCACCCACACTTAATTTTAGTGCATTTGGCAAGTTTTTCTTTAAATTCAGAGGGCATATTGCTAACACATTGCTACACATCACTACAATACCACAGGAGTTGGTGAAATAATGATCACTCACAGGAAGAGAAGCTCTGTTTTGATTTAGTTGACCAGCTTGCTGAGGGAATTTTGGAAAACTTAAGGCCTTTCTGAGTGGGAAAAAAGTCTTGCTTTACTTTGTTCTATTTTATTTCATTCACAGTCTCTGAAGAGTGAGCAGTGCCTCCATCCCCATAACCTGACAGTGCCATCCTACCGAGTAGATTGGCTGGAACCATTTGCATTCTTTGATTTTACTGTCACTCCATACACATACTGGGGCAAGGCACCAACGACATCTGTATCTCTTCGAGCCCCTGAAGGAGGTACTAAAATTTTAAATCCCATTCCTCACTTGTGATGGGTGCTGGGGCCAGGTCTATGTCAGCAAGTGAAACCCCAGAGAAGGATAAGCAGCTTTCAGACCTAGCCAGCTGTAGGCAGAGTTGCAAGGACATGTTTCCAAGCATCTTTGGCAATTATCTATTGCACACACAAAAGCACACAATTGCAGTAATAGAATTCAGAACAGCATTCGGGCTGTAAAGCTCTGACTCAAAACTAAAAGAGTTAACTATGAGGTAGAGTTTGTGTTTTAATAGAAGTATTGCTTCTGTGGTTTTTTTCTTTCTTTTTTTTTTTTTTTTGATACAGTTCCTTCAGCACCTACAAACCTTAGAATATATGTATTACGACATAACCTACATGAAAGTGCTGAGAAAGTCCTTGTGGAGTTCAGGTGGGACAGACCTGAAAGGGACAATGGAGTATTAACGCAGTTCAGGATTTACTATCAATTATTGAATCAAAGTGACACTGCTGACACTTTCACAGAGTGGAATGCAAGCAATGTTAAAACTACCCTGATGCGTTTTTCTCTCAAGAATGTGCTTCCCAGCCTCACAGTAAGGTTTCAGGTATGAAAAATTAAGCTTATGTCATGCTAGATGATAGATATTATCAGTGCAGTCTGATGTGTTTGCCTAGGAGATGGTACTGGGCTTGGGGCAAGAGCTTGTGGTTTCTGCAAGGACTCACACAGCTTCCATAAAAAATTTCCATTTTAAAACTTGTCAAGAAGTCATAGTCTCATTGTGATAAAAGCTTTGAAACACACAGAATGTGTGCTTGAAAGACAAGTTAAAACATGAGACCATGTAATAGACCGGGTATTGATGGGGAGAACACCATGTTTGTTGAACCATCAACCAACAGTAGGAATTGCTCCAGGCTGGGGAAAGAAGCAGCACTGTCTGGAGTCCTTTGAGCTCTAATTGTTAGATGAAGCATGGATTGTCACTCTCTAGCCCACTGCTTAAAATTGTCTTCATAGCCATGGTCCAGACCTGAATGTTGCCTTTGAACTGACCAGTACTTATGTCAAACAGAAGCACACACGTATATTCCTTGGTGAGCAGACAGTGGATCTGCTGTTTTTGTCATTAACTATGACTTTACAGACTTTCAAGTGCAATCATTTATGCTCTTACTTAACATAAGGAACAATCTTCTGTCCCACAGGTGCAAGCCTTCACCTCTGTAGGTCCAGGACCTTTGTCTGAAATGGCAGAGAGGAATACATCAGGTATGGATGATTTAGTTGCCCTCTCATAGTTTGTGTGCAATAGCTGGTGAAATCGGTAGTAGAAGAATCTGGCAATCTGATAAATATTCTCCAACACTTTATGTGACATTTGTTCCGCCTTAAAGCAGACACCACAGAGAAGGTTCAAGCTTCTGACATGAAATGATGAACACATCACTTATCATTAGACTAAATTTCAGGAATTTCAAGCCTTTCCTCAAAACTATGCTAAATTAACTTATCTAGTCAACTCCAGGAAATATGGCACGGTGGCTTTTGATCTGTAATCTGCATACTGCTAGAGATCGTAAAATATTTCTAATTAGGCTGTGAATAGTAACCAGGAGAGTTAGAGATCTACTAGAGATCATAGGTTATTTCTAGTTGGGCTGTTAAAGTTAATTAAATGAGCAAATCTGTTTTATCATGCTTAAATTTGTTAGGCAAACATCCACAATGCCATTGAAAATATCTGAGGAATTGATTGTGATGACAAGAAGGAGTCTCATTATTTTATTTATTTACTGAGAGCAGGGACATCATTTATTTGTATCTTGTACTTTTCTTATGAATTACTGTGATTATCTAGAATATTTTTCGTAAATTCTACTGTGTCATTTCCTTCCAGATCTTTTCCCTGTCCCAACTCTTATAACTATTACTGCCAACAACTTGTTTCTTGCTGACATAGACAGTAATCATACCATGTGGGAACTTTCAGCAAAGACAAATGTAAAGGACATCTGTTATACTGCTAATGATGAAAAAGCATACTATATAATACAAGATTCTCTTTTTATTCTGAATATGCAGAATGCTTCAAAGTTTCAGGTATTCCTATGTTCTTCCATTACTTGAGAGAATCTAGGAAAGTATGTGTCATTATTTTGTGGCCAACTGTGTGTTTGAAAAAGTAAAATGGGTGGAGTATACCATTGATGAAGTTATCCCATTAATCACAAATAGCTTTACTGACATCTGCTTTGTTGATACTTAATCAGATATTTAATTTAAAATTCACGCTATTAAATACAAGAAATTTATTTTTTGTAACAAATTTATGTACTTTTATTTTATTCTGATTTCAAGAATACATGAGCAATATGGAAGCAATAATTGATTTTTTTAAAAATAGTTTGCATAAATATATAATATTATATATTTTATATTGTATAAATATATAATAATGTATAAAAATATTGTAATCTTCAATCCATGGCGCCTCTTTGTATTTTGACTTCTACTTCCCAAGTAGACATTTCTTTCTGAAACAAATCTAATTTCATAACGTTCTAGCATAAGGTTGGAAATTTCTGCTCTTAAGCAGTTTTAGTAATGTTTTTATTTTTTCCTTAAGTTTTTCAAAGACGCATATCTTCACAATGTCACAGCCATAACAGTTGACTGGATTGCAAGACATCTTTTTCTTGCCTCGAAAACACCATGGAATGAAACTGAAATATTTGTTATTTATCTTGAGCTCAAGAAAAAATCTCTAAAAGCCTTGAACATGCAGTTGGGCAAAAGTAATTCAACTGTATCATCTCTGTTGTCATATCCTTTCTTAAGGTAAGGCATATATTACTAATAACTTTTTAAAACATATTTTAAACATTATTTTCATTAAATCTTCAACTGTTAAGGGCCAAAAAGGACTTTTTATAGTACATGAGTCTTTGGCATTATGTAAATCTCAGAAATTTTTGGGTGTAGTTCTACTTTTATACAGCTAGTTGAGCTTGGTCATACCTAATTTCAAAAGATGTCTGTGTTTGAGTAAAGATTTCAAATAATACTTAAATACTGACAGGTTTTTCCATCTAAGTAATGCAAATGAAAGTCAGCACCAGACAACAATTTTTTACAGTAACTACTTTATTCAGAATAATCAGTTATTGTGACCTTCCATACAAAAATAATCAGTAAGTCCTTGGAATCACTTTTCAAGTACACTGCTCTAGTTACCTCATTTTAGAGATTTGGGAGGTTTTTGGCTAACAACTCACAGGATTGCTCTTGGAGCAGATTGCTTAGATTGAAGTTTTTCTACTGTAAGAATTGTATTTTATTTGATAGCCGCTTGTACTGGATGGAAGAACTTGATTATGGAAGCCACATGTTCTATTATGATATTCCGAATAACACAGTGCACCACATTTTGGGATTCATATCAGTAGAAGAACAGATGAGGAACTACTGTACCTGTAATGTGGCAGAAGCAGAACTAGGAAGACCGATGAGTATAGATGTGTCTGACTCCAAGAATCCCCAGCTTCTCTTCATCAGAGGAAGAGATGAAATTTGGGCCTCAGACGTGGATGGCTGCCACTGTTGGAGAATTACCAAAATACCAGGTTTTCAAGGTCTGAGTGCTCAGTTATGTTTCTAGGTAGTTTGTGATTCTTGCTGTCTCTTACATCAAACAATATTCATTTCCGAAAATAGCAGTCATGGAGCACATTATTTATAAAACTGATTCATCTTTAGTCAATATGGACAAAATGTTTGTGTTATACGTTTTCAGTTGTGTACCCTGTTGATACAAACTGGGAGGAAGAGCACTGTGATGGAAGTATGTGTTCTAGTAAGATGTAAATCAAATGAGATGCTACAGTCTCAAATGCTACCTGTCAACAGATTTCACTTGAAGTATTAATACTTTATTTTGCTAGGGTTTCATATTATCTACACCTATTAGAGTTTATCTCAATGAGAAAATGCAGGAACACATTAAGTCATGCCTGATAATGGCATTGCAGACTTCAATATGTGGGGAGGGTACTTCATTAAGGTACGGTCTTGTATGACAACTTATCTATATTTCAATTCTTGTAATAACACCTAATCTTGGTTGCTTGGTTTTCAGCTCAGTTCTGGACGAGTGCTGGTAAAGCTGTTCTATTACCAGATGAGCTGTCTTAATTGTTCCTTGGAGATGACAGATCACAGTGGTTTACATCTTGGAAAAAAGATGAAAATTTCTGTAGACAACTCTCTCTTTCATGTTTCATTTCTTGTGTTTGGTGATAGAATTACCGTTCTCATAATTATGGATAATAAAACCCCTTTGAATCTACACTTGTAAACTGAAATAACAGTGTCTCACCTTCATGAGACCTACTTGAAAATATCAGAAATCTCTTCTCAAGGAGTGGTCTTTGAAGATACACTATGGCTAAGATGTTGACTCAACCTATGTTGACACACTGTGAATACAAACACCCATCTACTCTTGTAAAATTGTTTGCTCAGAGTTGGAATCAATGATCCTTGTGGGTCCCTTCTAACTCAGCATATTCTGTGATTCTTTGATTAAAAAACTTAACTATGCAATGTTTTCCTACAGGTAAGAAAATCGGCAGCTTGACTGCAGATAAGAAATTTATATACTGGAGTGCAGAAACAAAGGAATACGCTGAAATTTGGCTAGCAAATAAAGAAAGCACAAGATACTTTCTTCACAGGAGACAAAATCATAAGCTAAAAGTCTTAGCTTACAGCTCAGCGGCACAATTGTATCCAGGTAGAGGGGATTTGGGTTCTTTTGTAAATGTAACCAACTTATTTCAGAAGCATGTGTTTAAGTTGCTGATGGTGCTATGTGTGTTCACGCAAAGTATGCTTCGTGGATTCAGGTACCTTCTACAGGGAAACAATTTGCATATTTTTTAAAAGGATGAATATAAGGACTGGTTTTATGTTAGATCGCATGAAAAGTCATGATGATGAGCATTGCCCATGTTTGTTAACACCAAACCATGCCTATTTTCAAAGTTGTGTCAAAGTTGGAGATTTAGAAAAGGTGGTGCACATTAAAGCACAGAAAAAGAGCAAATGTGTTCCACAGAGTGTTGTAGCAAGAGTTTGATAATGACCCCTGTTGTGACACTTATTTCTGGTTTTGTTCACAAGTATATAAAACTGAAATAAAAAGGTCTGCCCTTCCAAAGACAAAGAGGTAAGACTCTAATTATTAAAATTGTTTTTAAAGAAGTGTGTATGGTCAGTCTTTGCAAATGAAGATTTGGGAAAGGTCTTTACCCTTTGAGCCTGTGCAGTGGATTTTTTAGGTGAGACACAGTGTGTGCTGAGCTGAGCCCACCCTTTAATCCTAAGGTTCATCTGCTGGGGCTGAGCAAGCTTGGACAGTGGCAGTGAGGTCCTCAGGATGTAGGTTTGTTTAGAGTGACCTTCTCTTGGATGGATGGCCTTACAGGGCTGATGAGCTCCACCTGCCTGGGGGAGTTTCCCTGACTGGGAATTGAACCTGGGTTGCAGTGGTGAGAATGGTGCATCCTAACCACTAGACCACCAGGGGTCCCCTTATAAAGAAGTACCTGAGAGACAATTATAGGTTACATTATAGTAGACCCCAAGCTTCAGATAGAATGCCTAGTATTTTAAACAAACCATTACAGAATGATGATGAAAGAAATAAAAAAATTAGTTTTAGCAGAAAATTAGGATTCATGGTACCTATAGGGATTATCTTTGTAAATGCAGAGGGTTAGAATATATTCAAAATAATTCTTTAATTCCAGTTCTGTACAAAAAACCTGACAAGTACACAAGAGAATGTTTTATCAAGATAGAATTCATTGGAATAAAACAATGTCACATTCTTTTGGGTAGCCAGTAGCGTTACTCCTGCCTGCAGGTGCTCTTACCAATGCCCAGGCTATTCTTACCAGCACTTTGGGCATATTTGTTTTCATGAGACCTGTGTGGGTTTGGCATCGGTGCAGGAGCCTGGTTTGGCCCTGATACAGAATGTGCCATTCCCTGTCCCCAGGGGATAGGGTTTCCCACAAGAGCCCCAGGCTTAAATGGCTTAGAAATGGAAGAACCAAATCTCAGTCCAAATGCATTATTTATACCCAGAGATTCCTACAGAGCTCTTCTTATTTACATTGCTGCAAATATATTTGGAGGAATATACAACCTTGGCATCTGAGGAGGAGGGCAATAAAGAGAATTATTCACACAAGTTTAAAATAAAAGTAAGTGAACATGCTAAAATAAGAAAAAGAAAGTTCTCAGTACTGAAAGCAAATGATGTATATGTGGAAAACTGGTGTTTGTAAAGACCATCTGGGTTGACTGACATGCTTTTTATTGCTTTAGTGATGTGAGCAAGGAGTACTGCTAGAGTTTCCTTTCATTCTAACCTATTTAATTGCCATCCGGAGATGTGATGTCAGTTGATCATTTGACACATCAGAAGTACTCGGTGAAAATTATTGTCTTGTCACCGATTCTCTGAGAGAATGATTTCTCTTCAGAGTTAGAAGGAAGGGGACTGAATATGTAGTGAAGGATTTTCTTGTCAGGGTAAACATATTTCTATGGAACTGCCTGACAGAAACTTTAACACTGAAAGTGACTCAATTCTTTATTCCATCTGGGACTTTTCCCATGGGAGTTTTACTACTCTAGGTAGATATAAAATTGACAAAGATTTAACCTTACATTTTCTTCTGTTAAATAAGACTTTTTTAGTTGCTTTCCCTTCCATGCATGAACCTGACTTTGATAGGAATGTCAGGGTTGCTCATTTAGGAAGAAAAGATCTTGACTATGAGGTCAGTTGTTCTAGCCTAAGGGCAAGCATTGGTCCTTGTACCTTCTTCCCTATGCACAAGCGTTAATCTTTTCCTTCTTAGCAGGAAATCCATTCAATATATCTTTATTTTGTTTTTGAAAGTATATCAAGTGATGAGGGATTTTTTTTTATGACTTTTTGTTAACTGTCAGAATGTAGTTTCATATTACTTTCTCCTTACAGACTCCTTTTCTAGTTCCAAAATTTGTCTCTCCTTCCCTGTTGTTGCTTTGCATGTGGAAAGATGCTTAGAAAAAAAACCAAACCAAAACCATTTAATTGCTAGAGAAAGATACTCTCTATTCCTTGTCACAGGAAATATTCTCTATTTCCTGTGACAAGCAAGTTTGGGCTTATCAGTGTTTACTGCCCTTGATAACACAGTAACTACAAATTGCATTTCCATTTTCTGCTTAAAGAAGAACATAAATTCTTTATTAAAGCTGTATCTTATCAAGCATAAATGAGACTTCCTTTGGTGACCATTATTTTTGTGTCCATGAAAGTCATCAAATAAAGTACATTCAGGTGGGTTTTTCTTCTGTTTCGGTTTGTAAAAGCAGAGAGAATTCTTTGTAGTTATGCTTTCTGCTAAGAACAGTGGTAAGATCCCATGCAATTTTGGATTGATCCAGCCATAATTAACTTTTTTTAAATTTTATCTCTTTCCTAGATAAAAGATGCCTGATGGTATTGCCAGACACCGAGAAACCTACTATCCTTGCTACGACCAACACCAGTTTTACGTTAAGGTTACCATCTGTCACACCACAGCAGCTATGCCCTGGCATAACACGGCCTACACTGACATACCTGGTGTTTTTCAGAGAAATGACTGACAACTGCAGGAACCCAAGATACTGTTTGTCTGCTCTACAGCAGAAAACATTGGTATGGTTATTTCAGAACAGAAATGCATGTGATATCACATATAAACAGGGAATATGATATCACTTGTAGTAATTTTATAAACCATTCTGTAACTTTCTATCAGTGAGTTTTTCCATTTCTCTGTCCCAACAGTAATTCAGCTTTCTGTCTGGTATTTGGTAAGTGGTAGATTTCTTAGCTTTCCTTTGTGCAAGCACTCCTCTACTTTTCAACATGCTTTTGCTAAAGTCCTGCTGAAATAGGTCTTCAGTTTCTACTTGTAAAATGAGTGGTTGTGGTTGATATTAATCTGTTGAAATGACTCTTGAAGCCATCCAGCAACCAAATAGCTTGCCTTTATGTTCTTTGTGTTAGTTGTACTTCTATTCATAATTTTTTCTTCTTACATTTTTTTTAACTTTGCCTTTTCCAGAATTGCCATTGAATAGTGTGGTACTACACTTTGGCTTGTTTTGGGGTATGTGCTTTCTTTTCTGTAGTAACCTATTACCAAAACTATGATTTTAACATTCTTTTTTTAAACACCAAAGTGTAGTACAATACAAAAGAACTACTGTATTGGTTTTTTTAACATGCATTTCACTGACAGATGTTTGGGTTGACATATGACTCTCTTTTCTGAGAATGCATGTTTATTATCTGATTTCTAATTACAGGAATTTCAGGATCCTATTGCTGTCCTAGACAACCTACAGCCATTTTCAAGTTATGCCATACAAGTAGCAGTGAAAAACTACTATTCAGAAGAGGAAGTGCAGCCTATGGGAAAACACACAGTTGGCACAACTCTATGTGGAGGTTTGTTTCATATTTTATTCTGATTTTGAACAGAATTCTCATCTCAGTTAAAGAAAGTTTATGTAAGTTTGGTTTGTAAATCAGGAAGCAGACAAATTGTCTGCTTAAAATTTAACCTGTGTAGATCTTTACAAGGTTTTGGCAACCAGACTTAATGAATTTGTAAGATTCATAAGACACATATGTATTCTTTAATGTTTTGGCTCATTGGCTTCCTGAGGAAAGACAAACTATGGTTAAAATTGGGTAAACAGCTGCAGTTTCTGCCTTGGACCACATCTTTTAATAGGTTGTATTTGAATGTATATGTGGTTATGTATGTTTAAATATGTGTGTTACATGTTCATTCAGCATTAAGATTTTTTCCCCTTGGCTTGATGTCATTCTCATAATTACTGTTTCTTAAGGTCAAGCAGATTTGTTTTGTTGTGAACCAGGCTGAAAAGACATTGCTTTGTTTTTACTTTTGGCCTGAATGACAACAGCCTGTTTTCAGTTGGCTTCAAGAATTTTGGTGCACCCTTTCAGTCCTTTCCAGACAGGAAGAAAAAGCTAAGACTAGTGCTTTGCACATGAATGTTCACTGTGTCATTTAAGAGTGGACTGGTTAGAGGTTACCTAAAAATAAATAAACACATTGGTAAACTTATCTAATTATGGCAGAGGGAAACTAAGAAATCTATGTGTGAGTGGATAGGTGAGAGAGGTTTTAGTGAAGGCAAGAGGCCAAGATAAGATGTTAAGTGTGTTGGGTTGACCCTGACTGGATACCAAGTGCCCACCAAATCCGATCTATCACTCCCCTCCTCAGGTGGACAGGTAGGAGGCTCATGGGGTTGAGATCAGTCACCAGTTACTATCATGGGCAAAACAGGCTCAATTTGGGGAAATTAATTTAATTTATTACCAATAAAATCAGAGTAGGATCACGAGAAATAAAACAAAACCTTAAAACACCTTAATTCCAGCCCTCGCTTTTTCTGGGGCTTTACTTCTAGTTTTCTCTACCTCCTCTTGTGCAGTGGTGCAGGGGAGGTGCTGAGGGAGGGTTGTAGTCAATTCATGACATGTTGTCTCTGCCACTCATTCCTTCTCAGAGGGAGGGCTCTTCACATCCTTTCCCTGCTCCAGCATGGAGTCCCTCCCATGGGAGACAGTCCTCCATGAACTTCAAAATGAGTCCTTCCCACAAGCTCCAGTTCTTCACAAACTGCTCCAGCATGAGTCCCTTCTATGGGCTGCAGTCCTTCAGGAACAGGCTGCTCCAGCGCGGGTCCTCTGTGGACAAAAGTCACAAGTCCTGCCAGCAAGCCCTCTACAGCATGGGCTCCTCTCTCCACAGGTCCACAGGTCCTGCCAGTAGCCTGCTCCAGCGCAGGCTTCCCATGGGGTCAGAGCCTCCTTCAGGTATCCACCTCTTTTTGTGGGTGATTCTCTAGGGGCTGCAGGTGCTCCACCATGGACCTCCTTGGGCTGCAGAGGCACAGCCTGCTCTTCTATGTTCTTCGCCATGGACTGCAGGAGAATCTCTGCCCTGATGCCTGAAACATCTCCTGTCCTTCCTTCTTCACTGACCTGAGTGTCTGCAGAGTTGTTCCTCTCACATATTCTCACTCCTCTCTCCAACTGCAGTTGATATTTTTCTTTTTTCTTTTCTTAAATATTCTACAGGTGCTACCACCACTGCTAATGGTAATGGCTTTGATCAAGGTGGGCTTGGCCTTGGGTCCATCTTGGAGCCACATAGCATTGGCTCCGTTGAACACAGAAGAAGCTCAGGGGAGTTCAGTTTGTCATATTTGATGAAACTTGGGGCATATAATAGTAAGGAAAACCAACTCTCTGCTGCTTTAGTGCAGACCCATGTATCCCAGCTGTCTTTGAAACCAACATGACCTGGAAACTTTCATCAATTGCTAGAAGAGGAATTGAGATTCACACACAGCTCAAGTCCAAGATGTCCTTAATCTTTGAGAATACTACTAGTCTGAGCTAGATGCCTCCTATGCTTGGAAATACCTAAGTGAGGGCAGGAAGATACTTCAGCTCACTCCCTGCTTCACTCCACTTGCTTGCAGCTGTGGGGCAGTGACTGGGTAAATTCCCTGAAGCCCTTATTGTCTTCCAGAAAGAAAAGTGTTATCCAAAGATGCATGTAACACTTTTGCACATACTGTCTTACATTGTAACTCAACCCAATAGAAGTACCTTGCTCAGCACTTTTTCTTGTTTTGCACGTGTGTGTACTCATGCACACGTGTACTTGTCTTCCAGAGGAGTTGCCTTTATGCTTCTCTTCAGATTATTTTCTCATAATTGGAGCGCACCTGCTGAACTCTCTGAAAACGTGGAAAACTATTATAAGAGGTAGCTATTCCCTGTAGTATACATAGTGCTTGCTCTTCTGTTGTATCAGATTTGCTCTGAAGATGTCGCCCATTTATTGTGGCCGGTGTCATCAGCCAGGGTCAGCTTGATCCACATAAAGTCATCACTTGCATCAGGCACCTCTGATAATACCTAAGTGAGCAAGGCAGAATTATATCTATGTGGCGGCAAATCTGTGCCCTGCAGGAACTACTGTGGAGATTGTACCTAACAATGCTTGTTGTTGAATTCACAGGGATATGGGAATGCTATGGACCTCATCTTCACTAGTTTTCATGTCTGGCTCTTGTCCTGAAGAATTGGAGCAGTTTTTCTTTGAGAAAGGAGTAAAACTGAGAGTCACAGTCCACCTGGTCCCTGGGCATTGACTCACTTGGCCCAGGTACAGCAGGGATGGTTATAGCTACATACAGCTGTGCAGGCTGGGCAGCTATTCAGATATTGTGACATGCAGTTAGGGTGCCACAGCAGGATTTCTAAGGTTTCCCTCCCTCTTTCTTTACCTCTCCTTGGCTTTTGGCTGCTTCAGAAGGTGCTAAAGTAAGTAGAATTGAAATAAGAACAGCCACCACTATGTTTTTCTTGCTTGCCTCAGTGTCTCTCTCCCCTAGTGATCAACTATGTCCAAGGAAACACTTTATTCAAAATACCTGGCAACAAGTACATGCCAGGGGTCCTGTTTCCTTTTCTTCTTCCCTTGGGGCTGTACTCTGTGATTGCTTTAAAGGTTCATTTATAGAATAAGTCACCTCTCTTTCTGCCACCATTGTCCACAGGAGAGCATCACCTGTGAACTACCAGTGGCTTCTCTTATGCACAGATCATTCTCTGGTTTTTGTCCTGGGAGCAGTCATATTTCCCCCCCTCTGTTTAAGAGGAACCTCTTTTCATCTTTCAAATGAAAGTGGAACAAGAGGTGCAGGCATATTGCCACTCTTCTTTTGGAATCCAGATATATTATACTTCGGAAGTTCTCTTGCAACTATGCTATTTTTTTTCCTCTCAACGGTCAGATCCCTTAGCATCTGCAGCATCAAGCAAATAGGCTCTCATCCTGTGTGGATCTCTGAATATTATGAGCCAGTGTCTTCTACCATATCTTCAGTGACAAGACTAGAGGAAATGGCCTTAAGCTGAGACAGAGGAGATTCAGATTAGATATTAGAAAAACTTTTTTCACTGTTAGGGTTGTCAGGCATTGGAATAGGTTGCCCAGGGAGATGGTGGAGTCATCATCCCTGAAAGTATTTAAAAAGTGCCTGAATCTGGTGCTGGGTGGTTTGGCTTAGTGGTTTAAGGGATACAGTGCTGGGTGCTGAATACGATTGGGATGCGGCAAGAATTCACACCGTTACTTCTTTGTATGGTAAACCGATCCATCCTGCAGCAATGTGCGCCCTTTCAGGGGTGAAACATGAGGGTAGCAATGAAATGGGAGACTGAATTGCTCCACTGAAATGGAATTTTTCAGTCTCAAGTTAAAATGAAACATGAAACTCAGAATAGGCCTCTCTAGCTGGGGCAAAACACAACATCCGGATCAAAATAAAGTCCTAGACAAAAGCCAAACCAAATCAAACAACCAAGCAACCCTCCCCCCAATATCCCAACCCTGAGCATTTTTAATATGTACTCGTATCAACATTCAGAATGCTTTTCACAATTTGTTGAAAAATTTCCAACCAGCTGTAAATAGAAGGTATATGTGTCCTGACAATTATGTTCTCAATTTCATGAATGTAACTGCTAGTTTAAATTGTAATCAGATGCTGCTAGAGCCTCTTGAAGTGTGTACACTATTTTACACCTCTGAAGCTGTGTGAATTCCTTCTGCCTTTCTCTCAATTCTGCAATGAAGTAAAAGAAGCTCGGATTAATCTGTGCTTTCCATCAAATAGCAAGATAGAGGGAATGAAAAAAGAGGAAGACAACTTAGAAAAAGTAATGCATTGCTCTTGCCACAGAGTGTCACTCTTACTCCACATATGTCTAAGCTAGAAAAATGAGAAGTTTGTCTACTTTATTTGTCTAGTTTCTGCATATTTCATTAAATAATCTACAGTCTTGCTACTAGGACATAAATGATAGCATAGAGACTCATCATTCTGATATGTTGGGAAAATAAGTGAACTTTTTACCTATCTGGACAGTTCAATAGCAAATGAACTTTTCAATGCAGAGGTGGGGTATGCCATATACTATTTCAAAGTCTGTGACCTTAAAGCTTCAAAGGAAAGGTTGTTTTCTCCAGAACAATTAGTGAGTAACCAGCTGGTATGAACATCAGACCAGCAACCCAGTTTCTTCCTTACACAGCTCAGTCAGATCATGTTTTTCAGAGTAAAATTGCAAACGATGGCAAACAATGCTTAGTTT
The DNA here is from genome assembly GCF_009829145.1 of Chiroxiphia lanceolata. NCBI lineage: Eukaryota > Metazoa > Chordata > Aves > Passeriformes > Pipridae > Chiroxiphia > Chiroxiphia lanceolata. The sequence continues at coordinate 66,762,674 of NC_045639.1, forward strand.
TGGGTTTTCTTCCATCAGAAGTTTCTGTTCAAGAACAGACTTTCCAATTGGAATAGTGCACAGGTATTTTTTTGTGTGTGTGTCCAAGTAAGCATCATCTTAAACTCACATCTGAGACCCTGATTAGGAAACCAAGAGAGAGCAGGCATTCAGTGATATGACTATAAATGTAGTGGTACAGGACACCAGATTTTTTGGTATTTTTTTAATCTGCTTTCATTGTAGGATAGCCAGGAAGATACTAAAAAATCCCTCAAAATATTTCAAACTTGTCTGCAGCTGACTGACTACACAAGAATACGAGTTTTACATGTGTAAAGTGTCAGTCCTGTAAATTAATCATATTCATATACATCTAACCTTATTCTCCTTCCCTGGTGACATTTCTTGACTTCTTTAAAAATAAAACAGACAAAAAAACCTCTTGTGAGATCTGTACCTAAAAGAAGATTCATTTTTCTTTCTATTTTAGTACCAGAGGCAGTTGACACAATTAAAACACTAGTTTTGTCTGACACCACCATCAATATATCTTGGAGTGAACCTCTGAAGCCAAATGGACCTCTTGAATCCATCCGTTATCAAATCGCTGTCAATTCATTACCTCCTGTTCCAGTGACACCCTTGCGAAAAAGTGAATTTTCAAATGGGATGCTTGCCTGGTCTGTCAGTGGGCTCCAACCTGGAATAAGCAATTCATTCAAGGTATAGTTGCAAGTAGTTTTATTGGTTTGTTCACTGAACTGCAAATATTTTGACTGCTCTTCTGTAAAGCAGACAAATAAAAGTGTCCAGTGTGGATTCATAACAAAATGTACTGCTTCTCCCTTTACAGATGAAGACTTAAAAGAAAAAAAAAAGACATGTCTTGACAGCAGGGCTGTCAGCAGAGTGACATTTTCAAAAGCAAACAAGTAAACATGTTGTCTGCAGAATGTGCTCTGGGTACATCACAAATAGTCACAGTGTGGTTATCACAGTTGGGAGAATATTCAGATGATGACAGGAGGGGATTTGTTCTGGTCTTAATTTGATTTTGTGCTTTTGTTAATGACTTGGATGTTACAATGAGGAATATATATATGTGTGTGTATACATATGTGTATATACATATATATACATATATATATATATGTATGTATGTATGTATGTATACACGCACCTGCCTAAATACCTGTATGAGTTTATGCAAGTATGCATACCCAAACATAGAACTGTGGCTTAGTGAAAGGCAACATCCTAAGGTACCTCCTCACTTTGTGTTTTTGTGGTTCTAAAGCCCTGCCTAACGTGATGTGACATCTGTGTGTCTGTGTAAGACCATGTGGCATTTAAGAAAGGTCTAGAAAGAGAAAAGTCTTGGTAAGAAAGCTGAGATGAGAAACTAAGAAGAATCTCTGAGGAAGGGAAGGGTACTCCATGCCCTCCAGGCCATGGACTTCCAACCTGAAGATGTGTAACGCTGCAGCTATGAGGCTTAAAATCTTTCTACACCTGTATCTGTATTGCCCGAACACTGTCTTGTTTGAAAACAGCTAGTCTTCTAAACATTTCGAGTTGCTAAAGCAAAGCTGCCTTTCCAAGTGGTCTGGTATAGTTCATTCATTTCCTTACTAGGTTCTTGCTTTTCATCCTGAGGAGAACTGGTTTTCAGAAAGTGTCCCTGTCATCGCAAAAACTTTTGAGACTCCACCTGCACCTGTCAACATAGTTCCCAGAAATACAAGTTTCCAGCTAGAATGGAGAGCTCCTCTGCACATCAAAGAATCCAGCTTCTGGTTTGATCTGTGTAAGGTAAAAATACCACTTATGGTTTTTGTTCATATTAGAGTGAATTTAAGCTACTCTCTCCCGGTGAGCAGGACAGGGTGGGTGGCAGGATGTACACGAAGAGTCTCAGTGAATAATTTGGGCATGATGATGTCAGTCTTAGTGTCTCAGAAGGGGCAGGATGGAGTCAGCATTTGCCAGGAACAAGGAGGAATGCAGCTGGAGCATTTAGTACTCCATAGTGCCAAAGGACATCCTGGATGACCCCATCAGAATTACTCCTGGGTCTCCGGTTTCAGCAGAGTCCTCTCCCTGTTTCCTCACTGCCCTGGCCCAACCTGGCTTGCAGCTATAAATCCTATGTTTGCTCTGCACAAGAAAAAGAAGAAAAGGGTTTTCAGCAATAAATATTAGCTACAACCTAGTATCTGAATTTTATTTTCCTGTGATAGAGGCTAGGAGAAAATGCTAGAGACAAAGACAGATCCAGAAGTGCAAACTGGAGAAGTAAGCGCTAGAGTGACAGCAACATGGATGAAAACTTCAGATTTTAGTGCTTGAACCAATGAACACTGAAAAAGTCATGTGCTAAGCTGAATCACATAGATTCTTTACTATATAAAATCAGATTCATTAGACTTACACCAAAGATTTCCCTGCCCTAAAACAAATGTCATAGTACAATTCCTCTAAACCACCTGCTTTCAATTGTGTCATGGCAAGCTGAACTCATGGGCACATCGTGGTGATCCAGAAATACAAGGAGAAAGCTCCTCTTGGCTGTGTAAAGCGGTCACTTAATCTATTGATCTTTATTACCAGCAAGACTTGTAGGTCTTCCGAAAGCAAAGAAAAAAATTAGGGTTTGTGACCCTGGTCTCTAAGAGGAAAAAGTCCCATGATTGAAACAGCACGCGTCATATCCCCACTACAATATTAAGAGGTGGAAAAGTAGTTATTCTACCCAGGAATAGAACTGTGACATGCTTCAGAAGAGCAATAAAGTTGACTATGATGATTTTTTTTTTTTTCTAGTGGCCAACAAAGAGTGACTGGTTTTCTCCTGCAAGCACTACATGCACAGCAGATCTTGTTTACACATGCAACCTGACAGGAACTCGTCCTTCAACCAACTACTTTGTAAGAGTAACAGTAGTTTATGTTACAGGACTGAAAAGCACATCCTCTTCAACAAGCTTTAAAACTACAGGTAAGCACTCAATGTAAGATAACAAGATTTTAAGACTATTTTCAGGATGCGAATATTAAACATAATATTTTCTAAAATTTAGCAGGTAATTTTCTTATACTGAGAGCCAATAGTTCTGCGTGTTTGAAAAAGAATAACACAATATCATACCTTTGAAAGTAATAGGGGTAAAGAAATGAGGTTTATTTCCAAGTGGAGGAGAGGAAAAGAGTGATGGAAACTAAAATGAAATGCCTATACGGATATGAACTCATTACCGGTGAAAGGCTACACGTGAATAAAAATTTTGAAATTTGTCCATTGCAAAGAGAACACCAAAGATACATTCCGGATGGGGATTATTGCTGTAGATCCTCCATCCTTTTGTATGTCTAAACACCCATGTACACATCTAATTTTTTTCTGTGCCCGTTAGCCTTTGTCTTGCTACAAACACATTCTAAAGGTTCTGTTTCTTTCCCTGTTTGGCTTAAGCTGGTGTTCCTAGTAAGCCAGGAGTACCAAAAAGAGCAGAAGACACTAAAAACTATATACAGTGGGAAAAGGCTGATGATAATGGAAGCAACCTGACCTACTACATCTTAGAAAGCAGGTAAGCTGTGCATGCAGGTACCCTTCCCATGGTAGCAGCCCAGAAAAAAATCCAGTGTGCAGGGATTTCCAGGTTGGCTGTGATGGGAAGAGTGAAGTATCTATGATGCAGAAGGCCCTTCTCATTGGGATCCCTTTCTTAGATAAACCAAGTAGCCATAATTTCCAGAAATTCCTCGAAAACTTAGAAGAAAATATACACTAGCAGTATTTTCAGACCAACTTTGAAATATGGTGATGTATTCGGATTTTTGTCAGTGAATTAGAAGATTCAGAGATAATTTAAAATCACAAATTTCAAGTATGTAGTATGTATTTTTGGCTAAAATGTATGTATAAATATCTTAGTGTTCAGAGGACTCATGAAAAGGTCTTATAGTGTTGCCAGAAGTAGAGTATTCCCACTAACATGAGATGACTATTGTTACAACTTGTCTCTGAAGGGGAGGGTAACCCAAGTTCTTATTAATAAATCCCTTGAGGTGTATTAGAGTGAAATGACATTGAATAATCAGTGTTTGCAAACATATGTATGTAGAGTTTATGTTGGAACAATTTTATTTCAAAGGTAAACAGGTATCTTGCCATTTTGGGTGTTATCATCTATAGCAATATAGAAGTATTAGAGCATCTCTAGCAATATAGCAATATTAAAGCATAAAGATAACACTTAAAGAAATGCATAAGGGAGAGAAAGGGGAAGAAAGGATAAAGTTAGAAATATATATATAATCACAGCCCACTGGATCCAGCGATGAAACTTGGTAGTTACAGCTTCCATGTCAGTTGGTTGATGTGGTGGTCTTGGTCCCTTGGGGCTGGGGGAAGCCCCTCCCCAAAACTCTAATATTTCATGAGTAAATGTACTCTTCCAGCTCAGGTGGGAACACTCTGTACCTCCCCGAGGCAGGGAGTTTTACCATGGATCATGTCACAGGACATGTCACAAGTTTTCAGTGCTCCTCCAGAGGGGTTTTCACAGCAGAGGCATCATGTAAGGGAGGATGTTGGCATGATAAGAAGAATTTATCCCACCTTGCAGAATTTGTCTCTTAGTCTCTTTCCTTATGTGGAAATCCAGTTTGTAGCTTCAGGTATGCCTGCACCTGGGATAGTTGGACAACAGCACCCACTTATCTGATTTGAAGGTCCTTTCACAGTAGGCATGTTCAGGGAGGGGTAGGCTTTGCTGGTGAACAGTTGTTTCTTCGCAGATTGCAAGTCTTTTGGTGATCTTATAATAAGTAAATCATTAACTGTTTCAGTCTCTGATAACTATATAATTTTTAAAATGCTCTGTCATCAAATACAGACTGCCTGGACTATACATGTCACACTAGAGTGCCAGTTCATGCTTATTCCTGCATTGACATTGGAAGGGCTGGGTGGGTATGTTAGAGTATATTGCTGTGGGCAGTGAGTCTGAAACTTCTAATTTTTTGACCATGACTCTGGAGAGATCTGTTTAAAGCAGTCAGAGCAAAGCTTAATTAACCATTATTTAAAAATGAGAAGAGTCCATCTTCTGAGATGTCAGCCATGTCATTGTTTGAAATCATTACTGATGGAAGGAAGTAGTTTGCTAAACTCAGCTATTATTTCTTTCTTCTCAGTTAACTCTCTGCTTATGAAAGCTAAGGACTGACAGCACTCTGGAGCTGGGCACACCTTACCTATATAAGTTTTCACCCAGACATATTTTCCTGGTGCTGTAAGCTTCCTCTGTACAGCTCTGTGAGCATACGGGAGCACTGACCCACATGCTATGAGTCAACAATAATTTTGGCATACCAGCAGCCAGTCTGTATCTGACTTGCTGTGGATGGGTAAAGAAAAGTCAGTCTCTTGGCCTGTGTCAGGGCCGTGCATTAGCTGCTGTGTTCTCCAGACTCCAGCTTCTTACTCGTCTCTGGAGTCATGAAGCAACGCTGAGGTGGTCTTTTAATTAAATAAGCTTTTCTCCTTCGGTCTGAATGTGCACTTGCTGATGTTTTTGACTGAATTTCACTTTGAGCCTCGTGACCCTTTTACATTAGGTAGAAAAATGTTAGGTCATTTGCACAGCATTCTAGAAAATATTTGCATAGCCCTTTGAAACAACCACTTTTTATCATACAGCTCTAGTAGGGATATTTGTACACCAAGGACATGAAAATATAGTTTTCCCATGTCTTTTTGGTTTAGAAACATTTGAACTTTTTTCTACATTAAGGTGTGTTGGGAGAATGATTGACATACTCATGAAGGTCATTTCACATGATATATCATGGTCTTGCATGACATGAAATGATGTTTCAGATATGGCTTTTCAAGTTTTGATACATGGTCTTCTTCTGCTTTGTGAATAATCAGATCTGAATTTATAGTGAGCAGTCAATCTCAGTCCAATAGGAAGGTGGCTAACTAAAGAATTGTGTCTTCACTGCCAATTACTTACTTCCTGTTTAGCTTGCGAAACCTGAGCCACTGAATTACTCTGGGCCTGGGCAATCAAAAAGCTCTAATAGGATAAGAAAAAAATGGTTACTTTTTTCTGAAAGCTAAATAAGAAAATTTTGAAATTGTGGCTGTGAGGCATACACTGAAACAAGTGAAAGCATGCTGTAGCTTTTTATGTCTAAAATATTCTATTATTTAATTTCCAGTGTGAAGATAACGACGTGTGATTCTTAGCGTTGCTGAAATGGCATGACACAATTTTTTTGCTCTGTAGCCAGAATCCCACAGCCAGATTGAGCTTTCATGCAGGCAGAGGGATGTTGTGAAAACCATGGAACTGAAGTGAAGAACAGGGTGGGGGGGAGCAGTAAACTGCCCTCGTGGCATTAATGACTTATCTGTGTTGTTGTGCTGTGCATGTTTCAGGAAGCAGTCTGGCAACACTAGAAAAATGAAGTCCTTGTGGGAGGTGGTTTACAATGGCTCCTGTGGCAGTATTTGCACATGGAAGGCCAAGAACTTAGAAGGAACTTTCCAGTTCAGAGCAGCAGCTGCAAATGCACTGGGAATTGGTGAATACAGTGACACAAGCAAGAATATAGTTCTGGGTAAAGGTATGTCTCATACTTTAGTACTCTTTCAATTTTATTTTTTTTTTAATTCTAAGTAATCACACCAATTTATGAACAGAGACTTGCTATTTTAATGATGATGTTGCTGCAAAGGTAATGTGCCTTGTAGGTAATAAATGGTGATGTTTATATGATGGACCCCAGCTGCTAGTGCTCATGCAGGCTCTTTTGCACAGAACAGTGGGCCTGAAATGTACTTCTGCTCATTTATACCAGTTTGTTTCTGTGGCCCTGCCACTGCTTTGTGATATGATTCTTGAGAAAAGGTAAGCTCCCACACTGGGCAAAGATGTGAGGATTACTTCTTTCCTTTGGCCAGAATGTTAGACCTACACTCTGTGGGTGCTTTTGGAAATCCCACCTTGAGTGGTTAAACAGTGCAGTATTTTCTCTTTCTGCATACCCTGTAGGTCATCACCACAGAAATGGCCCAGGTCTGGGGGAGAAGGATTAGTCTGACCAAATGCAGACATCCACATACAGTCTACAAGAGAGCTTTGTGCAGAGGAAGACATTTACAAAGCAGGCTGCTCAAGGGTTCTCTCAGGTCAGCTCCATAGGATTGATACTGTTTGTATACACACTCATTAACCAATTTTCCTCTTCTATTTAACAGAAGGCACGGGCACCACAGGCACCATCACTGCCATTTCTTCTGTGATTGGAGCTGTGCTGAGTTTGGCTGTGGTCTTGCTATTCGTTTTTGGTATGTGGCTAAATTTTTTGCATATGCTTGTTTTGCCAGGCTTCAGTAAAAGGCAGTCCAGGTGTTGGGAGATGACTGTCCTCCAGGTTTAAGGAAATGCTGAGCTATTCCTAGGATGGGAGCTGGAAGGAATTTGCATATTCTCATTCTCTGAGGTCCTAAAGATAACTGTTTATATTTTCATTATCAAGAATAAGATGCAAATTCACTCCATCCTCAGGCATTTCTTGCTGTTGATTACCTGCAGGGAGAGCACAGGAATGCTGAGGGAGCTCTGATGTTCATATGTATCCTTATAAAAACTTGTACCTTACAATTCTCAAGTTTGGAACTGCATTTATTCATGAAAGAGTCCCATTATCTTTCTCTTAAGATTTGTTCCTGAAGAAAGGATGCAATGATTACCCTGAAGTGTACATGTCCACATCTGATGGTCCTGTCCTCTCACTCCTCTTCCTTTCCCTGGGATGCATCAGCTGCCCTTCAGGCTTGTATCCTGCCACATACAGAAGCGGATTCTTCACTGGTTTCTCAGCTCAATGAGCTGAATATGTGTTTTGTGGGAAAAAGTTGGCTGGATGACTGGTTGGAAATGACTTGCATCCATGAGATGCTTGGGGGCCATGTTGAACTGAATAACAAAAAGTCTGTAGCCTTTCAGCCTGTTTGCACATCAGGATGCTCCCAGAGTGAAATACCTGATCATCTCCTTTTCTGTTCCAGTATGGCACCAAAGATGGAAATCCAGAAAACAAGCCTTGCCTGGACGGATAGTGTTTATCAAGGAAGATAAGGAACTAGCTCAACTCAGAGGGATGTCTGAGACAGTGGGAATAGCCAATGCCTGTTATGCTATACGGTATGTCCTCGGGGTAGATGTATTTTCAGGACAAAAACATGTAAGAGCGCTTCCCTGGACCAATTTTCATCAGGGCACTCATTCCTGACACCTCAAGGTAGAGTTAAGGGCTGCATCTGTGCTGCAGGGCAGGTCTGCTCTGAAGGGCGCTCTGACATGTGGTCTCCGTGGCATGGAGCCTGGCCTGGATTGCCCCTAGCCCACCCTTCATACTCACCCTGGCAAGAAAAGCAAGTGCATGAGGAAGGAAGAAGTTCTGATGTTTTCCAATAGCTTCCAAAACATCCTGGCCTCAATTAAGCTTCCCTTAAATGTATCTGATGATAGAAATAGTACCGCCTTCATTTGAAGAAGAATTTTAATAAAATTTCAAACATTTTTAGGTATGAACAAATGATTAGTATTGCTGTTTTGTAGTACTCTTCCTTCTCAGGCAGAGATTGAATCATTGCCAGCTTTCCCTCGGGACAAACTGAACTTACACAAATTGTTAGGAAGTGGAGCATTTGGAGAAGTGTATGAAGGGACTGCAGTAGATATCCTGGCAGGTGGAAATGGAGAATTCAAAGTAGCAGTCAAGGTAATTGTATCTGTGTATTTCTCTGGCAATGGAATGGGATGGGCAGATAGGTTTGTCTTAGAGATTTTACCTGAGACATGGGTGTTGACAAATCTGGGTACTTCCTTGCAGCATTTCTTGCAAGTCACTTAAAGCTGTGCCTATCTCCTTGTAATGATTTCTGGAAAATAATGTATATTTAAGGCCATGTCTATGTATGACTGCTTTACATAAGTGCTATGTGATGATGATGGTGATGACCAAAGTGTAACTACACTTTTACTTTCTCTTGAGTAGACTTTGAAGAAGGGTGCGACAGACCACGAGAAGAGTGAATTCTTGAAGGAGGCACACTTAATGAGGTAGGGACAGCTCTGCCACTGGGCACTCTTCAAAGCCAGCATCATGTGAAGATGGTGGCCTTCCAGAGGAATGAAAGCAGCACTTTCCTCTAAACAGAGTATTGTGGCACTTTTAGGGTGTTCTCCTGTTTCTGCTAACAAAGTAAATCACTACTGATGAATCCTATGAAATTAAAGCTATAAAACAGATTAGCAAAATTTAAAATATATATTGCAAGTTCAGTATGCTCATAACATGAATTTATTTGGGTTTGGACTGGTGTATTTTGGTATCCTTGCTCATCTAAGACTAAGTTAGTTGCTAAAGGCAATCAATCAACACTTGGCTAATCCCATTTTACCAAAACAGATCAGAATCAGCTGATGCCTTCACGTTTTAACTTACTGTGGAAATTGTTTCTAAAAAATGTTCATATTTACCACTAGAGGCTGCCACATACCTTTTCTATTGAGGTAGACTTAATGAATCTGTCACCAATGCAAGAAGGTCACACAGAAAGGTTTATGTTTCAGCTGAAAATCTGGTTTTCCAGAGTCTCCACAGAAACGAGCAGAAGTACAACTGAAGTTTTCAGCTGGTAACATAGGACCAAGAGCGTAGTTTAACTTTCAGACACACCTCTGCACTTTGACTTTTATTTCATGAATGTGGAATTAGAAGCATTTTTTAAAAAATTAAGGATTTTATATCATGCACAGAAAATGTTGTGGTTTTAAATTTGAAATTGGTTTTCACAGCATCCTATTTTTGGTTACATATTTAAAAAAAATCTTGCATTTTTTGCCTAACTTTTCCCACGTGCTGTACCTGAATGGGGTAAAAGGTTTGTGAAAACCAAAATGTAACCATGTCATTAAAGCAAAAATTAATTATAAACAGTAGCAGTTGTGTGTAAATGTCTTATAATCTTTCTTCAGTTTATCTAGCAGTCATAAACCCAGTTAAGGTCTCTTTTCTGTGTAGTATGGAAATTATATGGACCCATAGTTGAAGTCTCTGAAACTTCCCCAATTCTACGTTCTTGTTGCACGTAATAATCCAAACCCAGAAATCCTGGAAGAATATATAATTGAAAATTATTGCATTTAAATGTAAACATTAATGTGTACACCAATAAAATGAGTCAGAGAAATTAAAAGAATAGAAAAGTTTAAGTATTACATATTTCTAGTAGTCATTAAACAATAACAATAAAAAGATATATTTTTATTATTTTTTTTAATATGAAAAATAACTTAGTTCACACATGGAAAACTTAATGATTTTTCTTTTTGTTCATCTGTAAGGTCTCATAAATGAAATCAAGCATAGAAAGGAAAAATAAGTAGATCTGATTGTTTACAAACCTTGATGTAAGATTTAAAAGAGCAACTTTTATTTTGCTTGCCTTTTTGGATGTTCATTAAAATTTGGATTGTAATGCTATGCATACTGGCTCAGTTAAGCTGAATATAGGACTATTTAGTACTTCTATTGTTGCTATGCAGCAGTGGGGAAATTGAGTTGTCTCTATTACAAAAAGTAATTTGTTATTGGTAATTGGTGAGTCATTTGTGTACAAATATATGTAGGAAATCCTTGTCTGTATCCCATCACTTGGGAAGTAAGGAATGACGACTCAGTGGAGAAAGGTCTGTATTTGTTGTAAGGAAAATGCCAGGTGCTCCTTCCCCTCTTTTTGTTCCTGAAAGTGCCAAAATTTGTCTGAGTGAGAGGTATGTGCTAGGGGCCAGGGGCAACTGTCAAATTCTAAATCACACTTTTTGCTAAAGTTTTGCCCATACCTGAGACTACATGAATTAAAAGAGGTTAGAAGGAAAATGTCCCTCTGCTTTATTTGTTTACACTTGTGCATTTGACAGCATTTTGGACACCATCACTTCTCCCAGTAGAGTCAAGTTTCTCTGACTGCTGGTGCAAGTGCTTTCACACAGTGGTGAGAAGCAAAACCATTTTCTAAAACAAGAGATGTGATTGTAAAAACAAAGGCACTGACAGAAGCAAAAATATTCTTTGTTCTTTAAAAAGTGCTAGGTCTGAGAGTGCCAATTCCTTTGTGGAAATCTTTGTCTTTTTAGGCACACACAGACAATTACTCGTATACCTACAAGTATTTGTCATGTGTATTTTGTTTCTCTTGAAAATGTACTGTGAAAAACCATTCCCCTCTGAATTGTGAAAATTATATATTGCACCTTGTGCTTTTACCTTTCTCTGTGCATTTTTCTGAATCATCAGTTCTACTATGAATATAGTAGTAAAAGTAATTTATTAAAATAACATAGATACTTTCAAGGTACAGGTGGCAAATCACATTATTTCCAGAAGAAAATGCCATTTGGCTACCTTTCTTTGTTTCCTGGAAATAGAATGAAGTGTGCTTTTAATATAGGTACATGTATTAGAGTGCCTGTCAAAGACAGTGTAAGCCTGTGTTTTGAAGGGATGTCCCTGAATTCTCTCCATGACCGAGCAAATCTAGGCACCGTGAGTTACTGAATCATGTTGTTCGTAGAGGCAGGATTGTAAAAGCCAAACTGCTCATTCATTGCTTACAGCCATATACATTTTGTTAACTATCAACCAGCTGGATTTCTCATCTGTAGTCTTACAATTGTTTCCTTCTCTTTAGTAAATTTGATCATCCCCACATTCTGAAGTTACTCGGTGTGTGCCTGTTAAATGAACCTCAGTATCTTATACTGGAGCTGATGGAAGGAGGGGATCTACTTAACTATTTACGAGGAGCCAGAAAACAAAAGGTAGGGTAAGGAACTGCCCTTTCTCAAAGTCCATGCTGACGTTCAGCTGTTTCTGTACCTGTAAAGTCTGACTTGGTTTTTCCTTAACACCCTGAGACATCAGTGTTGAGTGCCAATCTTGCATTCAGTGGTGCTGTGAATAAGAGTGAATGTCATTAGATTACTGACCAAAATCATGGTTTCAGTCATGAGATGTCTGCTGAATTTCTCTCTGTCAAAATCATAACCAGTCCTTTTGGAAAGTGATCATAAATAATGGTGGTCATGTATGTGGTCTACTAGGCATCGTAGGGATTTTTTGTCTTTAAATAATAGCAGTATCATTAAGGTGTGAGGTATAGTCCAGACATATAAGAAGATACTATCCCCATATCCTCAAATTCTTTAGAAGGAAAGAGAAAAGAATAAAGAATGAACAATTTGAAGTAAATTTTTACATAGTTAGCATGCAGATTAAAAATGTGGATGGTAGGATTGTAGGTCAAAATGACTCAACAATGAAATTTTATATCATAATAGCAATTGTACAGTTCATTTACATGATCAGATCAAATCCACAGTCAGTATTGAACTGTACTGATATGTATATACATGTACTCTACTAGAAATACACCACGCTGATTAATACAGCAACAAGAAAACCTGATCTGATAGTGGGAGGAAATTTTCAGGATCCCATTTCTTCCAAAGCTCTGAAGGTCCTAGGATATTTTTAGTCCCAAATCAAAGAACAGGATGCATTCATCTTCCTTATAGTGTAGTGATTTGGCAGTTTACCCTGCTCCTAATTAATCTCTATTGACATACAGAGATTTTACACCTCTGCTTCTACTCTTTTGGAAAAATCCTACACATTTCAAATGAGGAAACAATACCATCTTTGCATAGGGAGGTTGTCATTCTGAGTTGGTAAAGCTGAAATGCATGATTAACCTCTGTCTTTCTTTCTTGTAGCTCCAGAACCCTTTACTGACAGTGACTGACCTCTTGGATATATGTTTGGATGTTTGCAAAGGCTGTGTCTATTTAGAGAAAATGCATTTTATACACAGGTACAGAACTTACGTTAGTCTTCACAGGTTTACCCACAGAATCAGGACTGATCATCTTACCTGGGAAAAAATGCCTAGAAAGGTGTTACAATGTAACTGGAAAGGGGAGAGCACTGGAGTAAAATCTAATGTTACACTTTACCACTAAATATCATCTGCAGATCTCTCTCAAAATGCTGGGCTACTCTAAGATCTGAATCCAGGGCTTATTGAACCCTTGGCAAGAATCATACCCTGTGCAACAGAGAGAAGGGCAAGTGGAGAGATCCAATTTACTGTCCTCATCTGTCCAATGGGTAGCTTTAGAGGACACAGACTTTTCTCAGAGAAGTACAGGGAAAAGACGAGAAGTAACAGGTACAACTTACAGTGAAGGATATTAGATAATGTTGTTCACAATGCAAGATCAACCACTGAAACAGATTGTCCAGAGGGGTTGCGTCATCTCCAGTCTTGAAGATATGCCAAACTAAACTAAGTGAGGTCTGAAGTCCCATGATCCAACCTTGTGAGGGTTGAACCACGTGACTTACAGACCTGAGTTATTCTGCAACGCAAATTCCATCCTCTTTTTTTCTGCCTTACAAATCAGGGACCTGGCTGCTCGCAACTGCCTTGTGTCTGAGAAGGAATATGAGAGCTCCTCCCGGATAGTAAAGATTGGTGATTTTGGGCTTGCCAGAGATGTCTACAAAAATGATTATTACAGGAAAAGAGGAGAAGGCCTACTCCCTGTCAGATGGATGGCTCCTGAAAGCCTTATTGATGGAGTCTTTACAAATCATTCTGATGTCTGGTGAGTTACAGCAGCTACACAACTGTGGGAATAATATTAAATCCCACGTCAAGAAAATATTAGTTCGTAGGAGGAATTACAAGGTTGTATATTTCCATCTCTAATAATTGTTAGGCTAAGACAGATTTCCTCCTAAGTGATATTTTAGTGGGCTAATGAAAAGTTTGGCACTACAAATATATGATATATATTATGGGTATATTTTTTTATGCTTTGAGCTCTAACTTTGGATTCTGGATTCAAAGTCGTGAATGTTGCTTATGTCACTTAAACAATTTTGTACTAGGTCCACAATGTGGTTTTTACTTGATTGGACAGTGAGTCGACTGCCTTTATGCTGTTCCATTTTGTTTTCCATTAGGTTTATTGGCACTTCATTCCTACCGCCAAATACCCTTACCATTTTACCCTCTTCAAGTGACTTCTTTATTTTGAAGATCAACTTTCTCAGTGTCATCAGGGGAAGGTCAAAGCACTTTACCGTGGAGGTTTACCTAAAGTGTGTATTTCAGTAACTTTGAGTGTATAGTGAAGAAGAAGAGACCCACTGTCAGAGACATGAAAAAAAAAACCCAAATAAAACTAGATCCACAAAACCTGATTCACACAAGTTTAGATTTCGTGGCCATAGGTACTCGGGTGGGTTGTACCCACCAGTCTTGCCCAAGTCCTCAGCCCCTGCAGCAATCCATTTGACTGCCACTCTTGCACTTATCTAAGCAAGTCGTTTAGTGCTCTGTGCCAAACTAAATGAGGTGCTGATTACTCCATGAGTGGGGCTTAGGAGAACTTGTCTCTCTCCATTTAAAACATGTTTAGAGATTTCTAAACACTTGTTTAAGTGAGGACATGCTCAATCAGGCAGTGTTGCCCAGGGAAGATGTGGGTACTCAATGTCTTCTGAGCTGCATCTCATTGAGTCTGGGAAAGCGGGTCGGTTCTACACATCTATTTTAGCTGTTCCAGAGACTGGTTTAGGGACAACAACAAATTAAGGCTTCTAACTTAATTTTTCTGAGTCTTATTCTTAGGTTAGGCATATTTTAGCTGTTAATAAGGAGATTATTCATGATGACTATGGCTATTAATTTTTCTTTCTTTTTTTTTTTTTTTTTTATTTCTTGGTGGTGCTTTCTAGGGCTTTTGGAATACTAGTGTGGGAAACACTAACTTTGGGTCAACAGCCATATCCGGGTTTGTCCAATACAGAAGTTTTACACCATGTACGATCAGGAGGAAGGTTGGAATCTCCAAACAATTGTCCTGATGACCTGTAAGTTAATTTTGTTTAAATGTTGTTAATAATATTTATAAGAAGCAAGAGACTTGTTGCCAGTCATACCCACGCAGAGCTCAACATTGTTCCTTTTTGTTTCCAATAAAACAGCTAGCACTGGTAGCTGCCAACCTCCTGTTAATTCATCCAGCAGTGCAGCCTGTGAACAAGAATATAAGTGTTGAAGTTGAATGGTGAATACTGGTCTTTTAAATAGAGTTTCAGGGACAATATAAAGTCAGTCTTGGGCATGAATCCGGTAGTAATGTGAGAACAGGCTGGGAGTACCTGATGGTATTGGTTAAAAGTTAAGATGGTTTCAAAAAAGAATTTACTGGTCTAGTAACAGTAGATATAACTGGCTTTCTCAATGGTAGATGCAGGAATTAGGCTAATACTAGAACATATGTGAAAAATAACCTGTGCTCTCTTTATAGATAGAACTCTTGCAAAAACCAATAAGAAAAGCTGAAGCAGTACAGGAAAAGGGAAGTCTGCAATTCTGCTTAGTCTTTAGCTAGGCTGGATAAATAAAGCCTTGAATTTCTATTTGTCTCTTGAGCACAAAATTTGGGTTTAGTTGCAAAATTCTTGCAATTAAAAGAATAAAATAAATACATCTAGTGGATCAAACCCATACTGATGAGTAGTGTGTAAAGGAGGAAGCTGAATGTGAACTCAACAATCACTCAATATTGTCTAATTTCATTTCTCAATTTCTTTATTACCCACTCTGTCCCAACAATGCACGTGACAGCTGGTCCTACAAATAGGAGAGGCTACTGAACAATTCTTACTCCTGGGGCTGAGGAAAAGGCTTGAGAATAATCCTGTGATTGAAAAACCAGTATTTCTCTGATAGATTTCACAGTCAATTACCATGCTCTGAATTTCAAAAAAGATGATTATTTATCATTATGTAGATATAGCTGAAACATCATAGTAGCAATTAATAAATCCCAAATCAAACCAAACCAAATAAAACCAAAAACCCCCAAGCTTTAGCACTTGGAGGAACTGGAAAATTGAAGAGATTAAAATTTTAAGAACAGAGGGAAAACTGGAAGTCACAGAACAAATGAGAGCCCAAAGCCATTTTATTTTCGAGATCTGCTGAAAAAAGTTTCCTCAAAAAGTTTCTGACAGCTCTCCTGCAAATAAAAAAGCATAGGAGGCAGCTATATCCCTGTACTAATCTGACATTCAAGCTTAAGAAAAGGCTCATAAGTTGCCTTAAAACAAGTGACCAAATCTTAAGAAAACTTTGCTTGAAGCAATTTTTAAGGTGCCAGATCTTGAACTTAGCATAGCATAGGGCTTAAATACTGGTCTGCCTGCTGTAACTTAATAGTGGGATCAATGTCTAATAGTGGGAAAGCCAAGGAGCTGATGAGCTTAGGCTCTTGTACCATCTTTTATCTCATTTGGTGAACACTCAGCACCTGCATGCAGCTTCTGTCAGTAGCATAAATAGCTTTTTGCTGCTTTCCTAGGTCATTAATGGCATGCTGGGATTCTTGACATTCCTGTTTCCCTCCTTGAGGTTTTGAACCTGCATCAGGACACCAGCCGTCAGTAATTGTCTCCTCGGCACTTTGGCTTGCTCATTGTCATTTGACAAAACAAACCATCACTGACAGGAAAAGAGTTCAAAGGCCAAAGTACTTCAGCTGAGAAGTGTTTAGGAATCTGTGGTAGGCTTACACTTGCAAGTGCAAGTAGGGCTGGCACAGAAACCTTGGGGTGAAAAAGCACTAAGAAAGTGGGATTGGGATTTTTTTTTGGCAGGGTGAGAAATTCTCTCCCTTACCTCCACAAGATTTTGCTCCAGGGATTAATCATCTACTCTTCCCCAAAGAAGTGTGGTTAGGTAAATCTTGGTAATGAATTGGAAAAAGGGGCTTGGGGACCTATAAATGATACTCATTTATTGAAATATGAATTAGATCTATAAATGGAGCTACATTTGCAGTCCGATCCACATCTGGTACAATCATTTGAGTGTGAGACTTGCATGCAAGAGAATACCAAGGTTTGGACTGATCTGAGCTAACATAGATCCTCAAAGTCTGTGGATTACCGTCAAGGGAATTTGTACAAGCACCATACCACTTGCTGACCTGATTTTGCAGTTTCACAAAATACTCAGTCCCATGCAAGCTTACACAACTGACTTTGATGAAGAAATTTTAGTTTGGTAACTAAAAGCTTTTTGCTATTTGTCTCTGGGAATGGCCCCCTGGAGGGACTAAGAGAATGAGAGAGAAGAAGGCCTTGATCAGAATGCATCAGATGAAAGCAGAGACTCTTCTTCATCGTAACAACTTTTTCTGAGAAAATCCCACATTGATTATATTTTCCATTTCATGGGAGAAAAAATTGATAATGCTGCCCTGTAGCTTCTCTGTGCTATAGCACATTTCAGGAATTGTTCACTTTCAGCTTCCAGGACTGGATACTGAGTATTAGTTGTTTTTTTTTCCAGGCCCTTGAAATTTAATTTGCCCCCTGTATGCAGCTCTATTGGACGTACGGTTGTCAGTTGCACCCAGATAAAACACAGGTGTGAAGTGTAGGTGTGTAGGTTTACATGTAGGTGTAAAGGCTAGTTCTTAAACCTAACATAAACCTTTAGCTGATGCTGTGTTTGGAACTGTTATTTTTTACTTTTTTCCTGAAAGGCTTTCCCTATAATGTAGGGGAATCCTCCGAGTCTCTTTCTTATGCTAAAATGATGCACTGTTTGCCAACATATGTTTGGATCCCCAAATATATAGGAATATGTCCAGGGTAAAAGCTATTTTGTATAAGCAACTTGGCATATTTACCTGGCTTTCACTGTCTCGATTGACCTCATGCTGATGCATTTCTGAGCTAGTGGAAGTTTACGTTGTGTGACTTAAAGCTTTCAGTATCATAGCATGACTTGAAAGCTAAATATTGTGCCACAAATAGCTGTACATGCAAAATTTGCAGATATATTTTGAGACAGCATGAAAGTTTTTGTCATTAGAAACCTAAAGCCTACCTGAATTAAATACTTGGTGAAAAATACAAGTTCTATCTGGTATTGATATTTTAAGACAACTAACAAGTAATTTAATTTAGTAAATAAAAATATGAAATATAATTAAAAAGAGAAAATTACAGTACTGAATGTTTCAGCAACAATTAATATCCCCACTCCATAGCAAAACTGAACTTCTTTATAAAGCAGATTGTCCAATAAAAAATTAGTTATTTATAAAGACAGTGATTGGTAATAGGAATACAAAAATATTCAGAATCCACACTCATGATGTTCTTGTTTCATAAATTAAAAGAAGGTAGATTTAGATTGTATATAAGGAAGAATTTTTTTATGATAAGAGTGGTGAAAGACTGAAACAAGTTGCCCAGAGAAGTTGTGGATATACCATCCCTGGAGCTGTTCAAGGCCAGGTTGGATGGGACTTTGAACAACCTGGTCTAGTGGAAGATGTCCCTGCACACGGCTGGCAGGTTGGACTAGATCATCCTTGAAGGTCCCTTCTAACCCAAAACATTCTACAAGTCTATGACTTACATATCATTTCCTGTTTCTTTCTTCTGTTGGCTTATGGCTGGCTGTTTCTTCCTTTCAGCTGAAGGAGCAGTGTACTCCATCAGCTCTTTTACTTCATTGCTACACCTTCCACAAGGCTCTGCTCATGAGATCCCAGGTGCTAACCTGGTGGAGCACAGCATCTGAATTCATGTATTTTGCTTGGATATCCTACCAACAATCACAACCAGAAAGCAGATGGCTTGGCTTCTAGCATCCAAGGCTGGAATTTAGTGTGACATTTTGCAGACAGCAGTAGGAAAACCAACTCTTTAACCTCATTTTAAGTCCTATTCCGTACTTTTCTGTCTATATTTCCAGCGTCATCAATAACCAGTACACCTGAAAGCAAGCAGATGAAGTGATTCAGAGCATTATGAAGTCACTACCATTTATTAGATTCTTAAAATGGATTTGCAAAATGTCCTGGGATCATTTTCAAAAAACAGAATCACTCTGTTCAACTTGGAAATCACTAGATACAGGTCAATGAAAAACGGTTCTGAAACAATTTTTCTACTCACATTATCATCCAACACTAATATTTTAATGAATAATATCATTGAAAAATCAGAAGTCAAGAGATTTTTCCCAGCTGTCACTAAGGGTTTTGTAAAATACCCAGTTGTGGTGAAGGACAGCATTTATCTTTTTAAGATGGATAAGCAAGGATCTGAGCAAGCCAATTCATTTCACATAACAGAGTAATGCCTGGTATCACATAGCAGTAGGTTTGGGAGAGTGTTTGTCAGGGGAGGGTTTGAACTTAGGGCTTAGAGGTAAATGCTCCACATTCCATGAGCAGCTTCCTGAACAGGCCTTTCACTGACTGCTTTCTGGTTTTGAGACTCTAAGACCTCTTTCCACTCCCAACACTTAGCATGTCCAGGTGTTGGCTGTGTTTTGATTTTCAGCCTGTCTCCCACTGGCTTTTGTAGGATTTGGTTTTGTGTAGCATAAACTCACCTTGACTAAGGAATAAAAAACAGCCCTATCCTTTATACAAACAGGAGGTAAAGTTTTCCACTGAATGGTAGAGATAGTGTAGTACAAGGTGGACTAGAATCCCTGCACCCAGAGGAAACTTATACCATTTTTGCCTTTGATGGGAAAACTTACTCCACTTTGTTTTGGTCTGGAGGCAGAAATCTACATTAACACTCTCTGTGCTGGAGGGTTTGCCTTGAACTTCCTCTAAATTTGAGGTAACATGAGTTGAAGGAGGATTAAATAAGTTGAAAACTTCAGGTTCATTTCTGGATTTATGCATTTTTTTTCTGTGAGAGAATTCCTCCTTCTCTGCTTCCTTAGAAAATATTTTGGCTTCTTTGGTGAGAGTAGATGTTAATGGCAAGTGTGGTTTCTAGTGGTGGGGAGTTTTTTTGTGTTTTGTTGTTATTGTTGGTTGTTTGTTGTTTTTATGTTATAGCTGCTCCCAATCTCAAAAATATCCATCTTTGAAAAATTAAAAGGTTTCAAGGTGAGTATTCCTGACATCTGATCTTTAATTTGTTTTTCCTTTCCTCAGCAGCTGATGATAATCTTTGTACCACATAGAAAGTTTTAAGGCCAAGCTTGCTTCTCAGATGTTTAATGGTAAGTGTTGAGATGAATGATACTATTATCATTAATGTTTGCATTGTAAATTTTTCTTTTTCAGATGTGATTTAGTGACAAGATGCTGGTCTCGAGAACCTCACAACAGACCTACTTTCTCTTATATTCATGCCAAACTGCAAGAGATAAGACGCTGTCCACTGTCCTTCACCCACTACCTTGAAGACAAAGAGGCATCAACTGGAGTCATAAACCAAGCTTTTGAAAGTGAGTCTGGGCCAGCACCTGTTCTTATGGCCTCTTCCCTGTGAGCAAAGTGGAATTCAACAGTGCTTTTCATTGCATTTGTCACTGTCTCAAATTCTTTGCCTGTAAAATGGAAACAGCAAAGATGTACCTTGGTCATAATGAACTTGTAAGGATTCATTAGGTGCCACTAGGTACAATGCATTAGATAAAGTATGTGTAAGATTACCAAACAAAAAGGCCCAAATGAGGTTGCAACTGAGCCTGACTCACAGGGACATCCAACTTGCATCTAAATTTTTGATACTTCACAGCTCTGTTCCACTAAAGTAAATGTTTAAGTTCCATGTACAACCAGGAGAGCCTTAGAAGGCTTCTGTGTGGAAATCTGTCTCAATTTCAAAGGCATCTGCACCCTCTCCATCTGGTAAACACAGCTGTTAGACACTTACTATAGGACTACTGATTCGGTAGTCTCCTGAAAGTGAGGCATAATTTAGGTTCCCAAGTATGGCAGCCTTTATCCAAGCCCAAACTGTGATAGAGTCAGGTCTTCCCCGTGCTCTGCACACTGTGAATGAACAAACTAGGTGATGTTAGGGAAGACACACTTAAGATATGGGACACGACAAAGTCCATTATGTAAGAACATTATTCATGTTGTGAAGGCAGGAATTAAAAAAAAATAAGTGGTGCTAAATTTGAATCTGTCTATGCAACTGTGATTTAAATCACCTAAATATGGAAATGAATGCCTGACTAGACCAGAACAACAATCTCTTCACATCCTGCAGTAATTCCTGACTAATTAAATTGAGAAAGTGACAAATATTAGCAAACAATGGATCTGAATCTGCAAAAAGAAAGTTTTTATCAGTTCAAATATTTCACTTTTGTTTCACAGATCTCTTTTTTTTCTCATTTGATCTGTTTACATTCTATGGTTTTCTAAAGAAAAATGTTGAATGGCAAAAGAGGTAATTTCCATTCCGAAAAATGGAAAAAAATCCCAAACCTGTCTTTTTCTAAAATATCTAAAGACTTTTTTTGGTGGGAATTTTTGTGGATTTTTCTTTTCCCCCCTTCAAAAATTGTTGTTGAACTAGGAACTCACCCTGCTTCACGAACAGTTTTGATTCTTTAGTATTTTGTCTTTTCTTAAAAACTTCCTGATCCATCACAGTACTCAATTACACAATTACATAGACATTTTTCTGCAGGACACTACCTGTATTCAATTCACTGACATTGTCCAGTGCTCACTTAATGCTAGTCTATTTGATATTTTGCTAATCTTTATCATTTTGTGTAGCTTTATAAATGTCCATTTATGCCCATCTTGATTTCTCTATATGTCAGATCCAGTCTGTGTATGACATGTTTACATGTCATTGCAAGACTAAAATCTTTATAAAGACGTGGTAGGGTCAAAGTAAGCCAGCACTGATAACCTATCATTTCATGCTTTTTTAACAGCTGTTTTTTCACCCTTAGGCTATAATGAAAAGCTTTGTTTATTTGCATACATTGGAATTCCTTAGTTTCTTTAAGGGTATCTTTGTTCTGAATAGTGGCATTCAGGAAAGAGATACTTAGTCTGGCACAAATCTAAGCCTGGCATTAGCTCAGGAGAGGAGTACAGCCAATTAATTAGGCGGTATGCCCAAGCTAATAGCCTTTAGCTAATAGACTTTATCTCACCTAAATGCAGCTGTCTACAAGCTAGGAGTCTCATCTAAGATACTCTTCTAGATAGCTCTGTAGTCAGGAGTAGAAACAGATATCTCCAGAAAGTGATAACTCCTATGTTTTAGACATGTATCCTAGCATGAAAGGAGTCATCTTTTGCTTTACTCTTCACTAATGATGGCTGGTGTCTAGGTGACTTGCTATATTCATGGAGTGAATACAGAGTCACAGGGTGGGTAAGATTGGAAGGGACCACTGGAAATCATCTAGTCCAACATCACTGCTCAAGCAGGGTCCCTTAAACACATTGCTCAGGATCATGTCCAAAATACATCATCTCAGATACAGTATCTCAGCCTAGATCTTTAATATCCAGCTGGCTACAGGAACACAACATCCACTGGATACGGGGCTGTACTGATTCAACTGCTCACACCTACTCTTGAGCTACTGTGGTTTCTAGATTAGACATCTCTGTGCTGTGTTCCCTAGCTCCACAGGTGACAGAGACATCAAAACTAAGGGAGTTAAGAAATTCTTGTGGCATTACATCAATATCTGTTAAAATCTTTAGCAGGGCTGAAAATTCTAAAGAGAAGCCTACCCTTTTGCTGCTTAGAATTGGGGAAAGGGGCTGGAACATAGGTTGCTGTCCTTTTGGTAAAGCAGGCGGCACAGATGTAACATGAAAGAATTTTAGTTTCAGTCTCTGCAAATTTCTGTTTAACATGTGTCAACTAAGCATGATCTTTCCCTTGCTGTTAACTTGCTCAATCTAGGTAAATAATTGCTTTCAATGGGATGACAAATAGATATTCTTAATGTAAAAAACACTACTATGCCAAGATTTCAGGTTCTGCCACACAGCAGAGATCACAGAGAAAAAGCCATTGCTTTGTTTGTTTGCCAGGAACAGAAATAGTATTCTTAGAAATGACCAAGTTGTTGCAAAGGGAAATATGAATTGAGGCTTCCATGAAAAGTTTCACTTTAAATGATAAAAAATTGATAAAATTAGTTTACTGCAGAAAATGTTGTTGTATAATGGACTTTCAGGGTTGTCCTAATAATAGTAGTACTCCATAATGTATGTTGCATTCAGGAAATCTGTTGATGGTGGTCACTTTTAAAATCAGACTCCATTAAGTCTGTTTACAGTAACTTAGTTGGTAAAATCAGGCCCACTCCAGTAAGCAGGGTAATTCAGTGTAGGTAGAGCTTTGGCTATCAGAGCTCATGCTTGGCACAGTCTCTCCCTGAGCCTTAGACTTTTCACCACTAGCTGCTGTGTTTCTTCTTCTGGCTTTCCCCCATTCTTCCCTTTGCTGTGTACTTGACTGGAGGTCTAGAGTCCCGGTGATGTCTTAATGTTGTTGAATTACCTGATCAGAGAGACTTGCATGTCAGTTTTCTGTAGCTCTCCAGCCTTAAATTAATTCAACAGTTTTTCTGCCGGCAGTGTACATCTCATGCAGTGGAGTTCAGAGAAATGTGGACTCCGGAAGCAAGATTGATTTAAGCAAGAAAAGACCACTCAAATTCTAGCTGAGCTTCCAGACTAAAATGCATTCTCCATTATGACCCTGTCGAAAACAGTTTAGGGCTTGGAATATGCCTTAGTTTGTAATTTGTAAAATATTGTATAATAAGTAAGTGATTTTAAAAATTTGCACTAATTTTTAACTGGAACTAAGTGAAGTACTTGTGTTTGTAGTAGTAGAAATCCAAAAGACTATTCCATGATGGATTGTCCTGGACAACATTTTCCAAAAATGTTACACGGTCATTGGCCTTTGTGTGTAATGAAACTCCTATCATGAGCCTCCTGCCAAGAAATGTTTGCTCTCACCAGGTGACCTGGTTCCAAAAGAAAGAGACAAATGTCAAGCAAAGTGAAACAACATGCCTCAAAATAACTGTGATACTTAACCTTACATGGAATCATACATCTTCCAAACTGTCTTGAGTCTTTCCTGCTTGTAGGTAGCCACACCTTTAACAGATCCATACATCCTGTCAGTGCTTTTCATAGGTGGAAGAGCTGAGAAGCACTAGATTTTCTCAAGAATCTTAATGCTAGTGCAATGTGACACACAGATGGCAAGTGTGGGTGAACTAATACAGACAGTATGTTAGTGGTCTGGGCAGCACTCTAACAGGATAGCATGGGGATGGCAAAAGAGACACATGCTGTGCTATTGCAAGAGTCACCCTTCTAAAGCAGGTGTCAAATGTCAATAAATATGCCCGAGCAATACCAGCACCTCCTGGCACTGCTGCTTTGGAAGGGAGGGAAGGAAACTCAGGACCAGGGTCTGCCAGTCTAGAGTTTTTCCTTCTAGCTCTTACAGGCTTTCCCAGGACATTAATTGTGGGTTTAAACTAGCAGTAATGATATTTATTTGAGTGAGGGCAGCACTAACCAACTGAGTACTGAGACACCAGTGGGTTTTGAATTCAATGGGACTTTACTGAGCAGAGGCCCTGTCACCAGAGTCCCCATTTATTGCTGAAAGATAGTCTGTTCTTCCCCCATTTACAAGAGGTGCAGTGTGCTAGAAGGATGGCTCTGCATTGCTGTAAAAATAACTGGACCATCTATTTTCAGACATAAGTTTTTACATTTGCACATATAAGACAGCACTATATTTTTTCAGGTCCCAAGAGTGCCTCTTTACAGACGGAAACACCTGTTTGATTTGGCAAACATTTTTGCCGACATCAGACAACTGGGCATTAAGCAGCTGGAGCGACTCCTTGCCTTTATGACCCAGGAGGACTATTCTTATCAGGGCTGCTCCCCATAATCCCTTTTGGTCCTATATGGAAAAAATGTCTAATTGCTCAGAAAAAGTAGCTCCTCTGGTGAGAGAAGATGCAGGACAGTTGGATGAAATCCAGGGTAAAAGTCTAAAGACTAAAAGGAAACACATTTGGCCTCAAAATTATTTTTAAACAATTTTTAATGATTTTTAAATCCCTAAGCTGGAGATGTTGCTTGAAAAATGTGGGAAGATAAAAGAGTTAGAATTTTGTAGTGTTTCCTTTTTTTTTTTTTACTTTTCTTTACAAAGCCAGTAACTCAGTGTATTTATTCTTTCAGCAGTTCAGGTACTTTCTAAAACTGTCATTTGTACTTTTTTAAAATCTCTGTACAAAACTTTGCACTGAGGGGATTTGATATTAAAATATAGAATCAGTGATTTCATCATTAATTATATGTTGCACTCTCTGCTGACTGAGTAGCTCCTGTTTTCTGTTCCCCATGTAAGAGCCATCAGTTTATTTTCCTAAACCCATCTGCCTTTTAAAAACTGTTCCACACAACTCTCTGAACGTAAAGTAATCACTTGGGCTTCTGTAATTACGGAAGCTTCTCTAAAGCAGATGTGTTGATAAGAGACATTTTTAAAACCTTGTATCTAGTCTCCTTTGTATTTTTCTGAAATTCAATAATCCTCTCCCCACTTAGCTTAGTGAGTGGCTGACCCAAAGCCAGCAGAGGTCAGAGAAAAGGCTTCTTCTGAAAGAGTGAGCGGTTACAACACTGCAGGAAAAGGGGGACTTGATGGTGTGATATCTTACTTGTACTCTAGATAAATGCTGTTTGATTCCAGAGGATGCATGTGAGCCATATGATGCTGCAAATAAAGTCATGCTAATACTTTGCCTTGAACTGATGGAAAAAAAATCACGTGATATAATGTATAAGAGCTGACATCTCTGTAGACAGATGTTGATAGGTATAAGGAACTAAAACATAAGCACTGCATTCACACTGTCTGTCTAGACTGTTTGATAGTCAGCAGAGAGTTGTAGACACATTCAGAGGATGTTAATGCATTAAGGCAAGGATGCAAAATAAGCATCTCCACAAAGCGATTCATTCCTCCTTTCTCTCTCTGTTGACTGCAAAGACAGCCTAGGCAAGGAGCTTAAATTGGACACTTAAGATATGGGTCCTCAAAACTTGGTAAAACGAGTCCTACTTTGTGACCTGGAGAAGGAAAGTGTTTTCCTATTTGTATAGCCTTATTGCATTGCAACAAATGTGGAATTGGTCTTTTTTGTTGCTTTTATATTATTAATTATAATAAACTAGAAAAGAATCATGTTTATATGTGTAATTCCTCAGACAGCTTCTTGCACACAGAGATTTCAGTTCACAGATCTCTAAAAAACATATTAAAATAAAAAGAAAGGCAGGTAGTCAATGCTCCAAGCAGATTAGAGCTGAGGAAATGTAAGATGAACAAAATTGTCACTTTTAACACATTCAGTGTCTGACAGAATAGCGAAGCTCCATGAGTCATCCTCAAATCATGCAAGATCATATGCTTCATTAGACAGGAAACACAGATATATCTCCACTGATATATAATACAGAGCGGAGTATTAAAACGGATATATATTTGTTCTATTTATATTCTTACTGGCAATGTGCAGAAATTGAAACACAGCACCTCTAGCTCCAGGTGGCCATCAGGGACCAGGAAAATGTTCTCTACACAGGAACTATCTCCTTGGGATAACCAACACAGCTGAGGTAGAGAAGTCTAGGTTCAATAGACTTGACAAAGATATGTCATCAAGTGCTCCTCTTGAATGTGGTCACAGTGGCCATGCCAGTAAGGCAGCCCGTCTCTTGTTTACTGCCACATACTTTGTGTGGCAGTGACAAAGGACAGAGTATGCATGAGAAAAACAGGAAGGTATTAATAAGAAAAAGCAAATGTGTCTGCACTTCTAAATACCTTACCACAGTGAAGGTGCTAAGCATTGCATGAGATTATGTTACCCAGAATCAGTAATGTCTCAGGCTGGCTACTTAGCTGGTGTAAATTGGTGGTATCACACTGGTTTCTATGGACTTTGTTAATTTATGCTAGCTGAGGATCTGGTCCTGAAATAGCTGTAATAGAAGATCAGCATCTCTAGATCAGTTTGTTCAGTCTCTACCAGTCAGCTTTTCTACTGACATTATTTTTCTTCTTATGTGTTGTCACCTTCTTGAATTTAAACACCAAAAAAACCCTTCTGCTTATCAAGACATCACAAAAATTTGCACCCTTCCAGGCAGGACTTCAAAACATGTTGTGAGCCCTCAGAGTCTACTAAGCAGGCAAGGAAAGACACCGCAATCATGAGGCAGCACCATGGCTACTCTGTGGCAGGAAGTAGCTAACTGAGATGCTGAGACTGGGAAGGGGGAAGCACAGATTTTATCAGGTTAGGGCCAATCTCCTCAGAGGAGGCTAAGCAAGCAAACTTTATTCCTCATTATGTATGAGTCAGGCGATAATAGTTTCTTGTGTCAATTAATGCATGGCTCTCTAGAGTAAGCTTCTGCCTACTCCTCAAGAGATGTATTATAATTAATTTACCTGCAGTTTAGCTAGAGGCTGTGATTTATGCACAAGCTTTAAACATCAGCTTTAAGCTTTAAGCACAGCACTACCAGGAAAAGTGTCCAGAAAAGTCAAAGCAACATGAATTTAAGACCTGAGACATGTCTGTCCAAGTAAAATGCTGAGTTTTGAACTCACCATTTTAGCTGTTGGAAGCAGTCTACATGAGACAGCTCAAAGCTCAGTGGGAACCTGCTTCTCAACAGAGTACTTCTCAGCCTGTACAAAGCTCTGGACTGACAGAGCTAGCCTGTCTCGTGCCCTGAAGAAGGTTGTTTAAAGTGAGCATGGGTAACTCTACACTATGCAGCAGTTCACCCCTCAGAATTTAAACATTCGGAGTTGACTCCCCAGCACGACTTCAGATTCCACGAAGGTGTTTCTTGGATGTCTCCTCTTGGGGTGTTTTGTTGACCCAGCCAGGCTTTGCTTGTGAAATCTGAGGGGATCACATCACATGGTTTATCCTGCATTTACTCACGTATAACCCAGCATGACTATACATCAATCAACTAATTTTAGCAATGTTAAAACTGAAGAGAAAATAACGATATCTCATAAATATACTGGCCTGCCTCCCCATTCCAGTTTCTCTCTCTCTTCCTTTAATTTCTTAATGTTTTTTGAAACGAGGTTCCAGAGATTATTCAAAATTCTCTGACTTGACTTATGGCTTCTCAAGGTGCTGGTGTGCTTCTAGCCCTCACATTTCTAAGGCAATTTCACATCTTATCATGATTTTTTTCTTCAGTTGTTCATTTTCAGTATTTTCTGTCTCCATCCATTGTTTTGCTCCAAGTAAATCAGCAAAAATTATTTGCTTGCTTTGCTGACTTACACAACAGTCCAGCATTGCACTATATAACTTGAGATCTTCGTGCAACTTCTGTGGCTTGTACAGCAGAGTGGTGCTAAACTTTCATAGGCACTGAATACTACACTAAGAGATGAGTCAATAGTGAAGGAAAGGGCAGTTACAGTTAAAAATCTCATTGTGAAAATGGCAGTGTATCTTATACGTCATGTGATAGGAGAAAAGTCATCAACACTGTATTCTTCCTCCCTCTTTGGATATGACAAGAATATTCTGCAAAAATAGACTTTCTTGATTATTTCGTTCCCAAAGCTCAAGAAGTAAAACCAAGGCAAAGTATTTGATTTTTTAGATCTTTTTCTCTGTAATGAGAAACACAGTTGTGCATAGGCTGAAAAAGGATTATAATATTTAATATATTCTGTAGTTCTTCAGACCTGTCGGGGAAAGAATTAGTAATGTATCTATATATCTGGTAAAAATATCTCAGTGACCTCATACTCACATTTGTGTAAACATCACCTCATCAGTTCCAGATACTTATACAGGAAACAAATCTGAATGCTCCTCTAGTGTTCTATACTTAGGCAGGTCAGCCGGCATATGTCTGGTCTGTAAATACCCAGTTTTACTTGGGTCTTTATTTTAAGGTTTCCCTCTTAAGAGTTTGCTGTAAATGTGCCCTCAGCATTTGCTTGTGTGCCTTTTTAAAAATAACTTGCCCCTGGGGATTCCCATTAAAAGTTTTATTAAACAAAAAACAAATACAAAGAAGAGCTGAACTGATTGGTAAAGGCTTAGTTGGGGTTGAATTACCAAATATTGTCATAATAGTCCTGAACTGATAAAGTGAGTATCAAATTATTTTTCGTTGCTGTCAGTCACTGTGGTATGTGACCATAGTTTGCTATAGTTTGTCCCCAACCCTGTCTTGCTAATGGGTTTCTAAAACCAAAATTCTCTTTCAGACTTTTCCTGATAATATTGCCTAATGGACTCTAGCATGTGGAACACATTTCTCACTTTATAACTGGGGGAGATGTGTGATTATAGTGGCATAATAAATTGTGTGTTGCCTGGTGGAACAGCACAACAGTTGCAATTCCTTTGAATACATAGCCCTGAATGTCACATGCTTAACTTTTCACGAAGTTAACTTTTTATGAAGTAAAATAAGGGGGGAGTGTAGTAAAGAAAGGTACATGTTGTAGTAAATGCAAAAAATAGCAACATTTATAACTTGAGCATTTAGTTAACCATTTTTATATTTTTAAAATATATATCCCCTGCAATAGATTTCAAGCAACTATGTATATATAAACTGTATCAAATTAAGGAAAAATAGAAAGTTTTTAAAAATGGGAAAGCCACAATGGATTGACAAGTTTAATCTTCTAGAAAGACAGAATACTACAAGTCGTCTAGAGAGACAGTATATAATGATTTAGTAGATATAAAACTGCCTATGTTACAGGACTCTTTAGCAGTATTATTAGCAGGTTTACTACAAAGGTACAGATTGAAATCACTTTGGCTTTATGCAGTTTATCTTTACAATGAAAGGAAGCAAGTCAGGTATTCATAACTGTGTTGCTGCCGCTGGAGGTATGAATACTGATGACCAACCTTCCCCAAGTGATTTGTTTAAAGTTCTAATCCACGCAGGCATCAGCAGAACATGAATTTGAATCATCAGTCACTCCTTATGCAGTCACTAGACCAGCTTTCTCCAACAGCTGTTTGATCTTATTTGCTTTCAACAACTATATGTATATTATTGAGCTGTTGCATTTTTTCTTCTTTTTTTTTTTTAAATGCAGATAATGAGACTCCATATGTAGATTCAGACAGTGTTCTTTCAGCCACATTAATGGAAACAAGGAATCAAGAGGGCTTAAATTATTTGGTATTAGTCAAAGAAGGCAAACAAGATCAAGGAAGCATCAATTCTACTGAACTTTCTTAAGTTTGGTTCCCCCAGAGAAAGAAGAGAAAAACTCTTTCAGAGAAGACAGAAGCAAAGGAAAATATTCTGCACATCATCATACTTACAGAGGTGTTTAAAAAAAGCCCCAACAACTTTTTAATAAAGCTACCAGAAAATATAATAAAATACTGAATGATGTGCACCAGAATAAGACAACAATTATGTATCCTTTCATTTTCTACATGTTATGGTTTGGGTGCTTACACAGGAGATAGTTTAAGGTAATAAAACATGTATCAGACAATAAGTGATTTTACTGTGGTATTGAATAAAGTTATGCAATCACATATGCCTTAGGTACAGGCAGTCCTTCAAAAAAAGGGAGCACTGGTATGTTGTTTCAAAGAGCAGACCAGCTTGTTCATGAAAAAAAAACGAAAAGTTGAAGTCTAACTTCACCGTGCACAAGCAAGATTTTAAAAATTGAAAAAAACCATAAATACTGAGCTTCAAATCAGAAAGCAATCAATGAAGGTTGTCCACTGCTGCAGATGGTCTGCTTCACTATTTAATTTAAACAAATGCTTGCAATCATCTTGCATATTAAGTTGCACAGCAAACGGTCTGTGAATCTGGACAGTTCTGTTTTCTCACATTTCTTTTACTTTCCCTTTTTAATGTTCATCATCCTCACTTATTTTTTATGAGACTGGGTGAAGGGAGATACTTTTCCTTGGTGTGTTTCGAGATCAACTCAAAGTATATAATAAAATTAAGTCTAAATCATTACTGAATAAAAAACAGGAATAAGCTTTTTGAAACCTTTCATCATGAGCAGTAGTTAGCAATTATGCAGAGCTATTCGCTGACATCTTTCAGGAAGCTAGAAACATGCTATGATTTTATGCAAATATTTGATAATGTGGCATACTGGAGAGTAGTAATGGTGCTATCTGATGTCAGAATGTATACATTTTCAAGATGCAACTCCACTGAAGTCAAGCTTAAAAAATTTCTTAAATGGAGATTCAACACAGATAAACAAGAAATTTGGACTTCGACTGTTTTACTCAAATGAAATAGAAATTAAGACATTTTGAATTAGGATTCTTCAAAGTCCCTGACAAAGCCCATTGAAGCATTTCGTAATTATATAAATAGATTTGCTAATAAAAACAATTGCAACACTTTGCTATTCTCACCAGACTGTGAGCAAGAGATAAAAAAATAAATACTGTATTGTGTTTTCTTCCTCTTCAAGTGCTTCTTGATTGGTTGTACAGCTATTCCTTCCATTTCAATAACATAAAATTACTGATGTTTACTAAGCTGTAGCATGTGTGAGCCAGAAACGAGGAGGATCCCAGTTCCTTATCACCACACCCGGATGTCTTCAAATGTGTGCGTAATTCTACTTAACTAGTGAAGACTGATCAGTCAGCAAACCACACACAAAGGTTTGGGAAAACAATGAGACTTCATATGATATCTTTTTTTTTAGCAGGAGAAACCTTCAATCCTGCTAAAATTTTGTCTAGGCAACAACTTTCACAGTCCTCACGAGTGCCTGTGGTGTGACATCCCAAGTGGATTCAGTTTTGTGTAGGTCTGCATTGGAAAAGGATCATGGAAGAGCCTAACTAACATGTAAACTGGGTTAATGGGCAAGGTGAGCATTGGTAACAGATAGCAACCATGAGTAATGTCCTTCAGGTGTAGTGACAAATATCCAAACTGGTACAGAAAGAAAATTCTTGTTTTGTTCACATCTTGTAAGTGTTGCAAGACAAGGCTAGTTTTAGTGAAGGATTTACAACATCATGATGAGAAAGAAAGTGTCAAGTCTAATAATACACTGCTAATAAGTGAAATCTAAGGGTACTGGCCAGTGACCTATGCCTTTGGTGCATAGTATGAAAAATGTATTGGACTGGGTAAACCCCAAATTTATCAATCCAAATCTAAGGATCTTGATCTATAACTTGCTGAATTCAGTGGAAGACACCTTCCCCATAACTGAGTCATACTCGGTGATACAGTGTGACCATGAGCATGGCCCTGCTCACACACCAGTGATAACTCCATTGTCCCCCTCTCATTTTCCTGCCTTAAAGAAGTAAGTATGCAAATGCAACTTTTCTACTGAGTTATAGTAAGGCTGAATTTGATGTATGCAAATTTAACCTCAGTTGCATCCACCCATGATGCTACTTGAAGAGAGTTTCTTAATCCCTCAGCTTTTTGTATCACCCTTCTCTTTATACATCTTAATCATTTCACCTTCTCTATCTTATTGAGGTGTTGATTCCTCTTTTCATTAAAACTCTTCTTGATTATTCATGTTTTTCTCATCAACATTTATTCACTGTCAGGAGGTCACATCTCACCTTCAAGCAGCCAGGGCCTGATGGCACCTTTTGCAGCTGCTTTTGGACACATATAAGAGATGATAATAATGAGAGACCACTTCAGCATATTCTTTCTTAGGCAAGTGTAGTAGGTTGACCCTGGCTGGACACAAGGTACCCACTAAAGCAGCTCTCTCACTCCCCTCTGCAACTGGACAGAGGAGAGAAAAAAAAGCAGCTAAGGATTCGTGAGTTAAGAGTTGGGAGAGGTCACTTACTGATCACCATCACGGGCAAAACAGACTCAGAGTGGGGATATTACTTAAATTTATTACTAAGACGTTCAGAGCAAAAGAGTGAAAAGTAAAATAATCTTAAAGACACCTTTCCCCCACCCCTCCTCCTTTCCTTCCAAACCCTACCTCCTCCTCCTCCAGCGGTGCAGGGAGATGGGGAATGGGGGTTACAGTCAGTTGTTTTTTCTGCTGCTGCTCAGGAAGAGGAGTCCTTCCCCTGCTCCTGTGGGGTCCTTTCCACAGGTGACAGTCCTTCACAGACCTCTCTGGTGTGAGTCCATCCCACAGGCAACAGTTCTTCCCAAACTGCTGTCCCATGGGTCACATCTCCGTGGGGTGCAGTCCTTCATGAATAAGCTGTACCAGCGTGGGTCCCCCTCAGGGGCCACAAGTCCTACCTGGGAAAAACCTGCTCCAGCATGGGCTTCTTTCTCCATGGGCTGCAGGTCCTTGGCAGGACCCTGCTCCATCTTGAGCCTCCCACAGGGTCACGGCCTCCTTTGGATATCCACCTGCTCCAGCATGGGCTTCTCTGTGGGCTGCAGGTGGGTCTCTGCACCCTGATGGTCCTCCATGGGCTGCAGGGGCACAGTTGCAACACCGTGGCCTGCACCACAGGCTGCAGGGGCCTCAGCTCGGGCGCCTGGAGCACCTCCTCCTTCTGCACTGACCTTGGTGTCTACATTGCTGTTCACATATTCTCACTCTGCTCTTCCCTGGCTGGAATTTTTCACTGCAAAATAACTTTCTGTTCTTAAATATGTTATCACAGAGGTGTTACTATCACTCCTGTTTGGCTCAGACTTGGCCAGCAGCAGGAAGCCCATCCTGAAGCCGGCCAGCATTGGCTCCACCAGACAGGTCAAGCTTCTAGCAGCTTTTAACAGAAATCACCCCTGTAGCTCTTCCACCACCACCAAAACCCAACCACAGAAACCCACTACAGCAGGGAAATGGATAATACCTGGCCTGTGTTTGTCTCTGATTGTTAGTACCTCCTCCTGTGGCAGATCAAGAAAAAGAGTCAAGAAATCCTTGAGTTCAAGTGTCTTGACTTTCAAGGTTATAGGTTTTAAATAAGTATATATGGGTTTAAGAGTAATAATGTCATTTAAAAGAAATATGTGTTTAGAGGAGAAAAGAATCCTGACATGTCAGAAGGGTTGTATGTGAGATAAGGGTACAAGTGAAGCAGTTGTTGTGACCGCACTTATGTGACACACTTCTGAGAGAACTCGTCTTCAAGCATAAAGGCAATAACTTGCATTCTTAGTTACTTCCTTTAAGGTGTACAGTGAGACTGAGTCTAGGTTGTGATGTCTATGTAGTAAGAGAAAATCTTTCTGGATTCCCTTGTAACTCAGAGGAAGCCACCTAAATAAGAGGAGATATCTGTCCTAGGAAGATTCCCTCTGCAAGAGTTACAGTAACCAGAAAGTGATGTCTGAACTTTGAATCATAAATGAACAAGATTCAGCCATTCCAAAACATTCTGAACAAAAGCATCATTCTCAGGCTAGTATAAGGCACATGAACCTAATCTTCAGCTGCTGTAAATCAGTTAAATACATTAAGCTAAGTTGGTGTAGAGCAGTAGGGAAACTGTCTCCAAGTCTTTAGCTTAGATTTGGCCTGAGACAGGTAGACCTATGTGGGCATAGTTCAGTTTTTGAACAAAAGATGGTTAATCTCCTTAAGTCTTCTCCTCTTCATTTTATTGCTGAGCACCACACTATATGGCATGGAATACCTCTTTGGTTAATTCAAAGTACTTGGTTGGTTGTGTCCCCTCCCAAACTCAGTCTGTTCACTGGGGAAGGGGCACAGTGTGAAACAGAGGTGGCTTTGACTTTGTACAGGAACTTTTCAGCAAGAACTAAAATATTACTCTGTTATTAGTATTGTTTTGGTTGCAAATTTAAAACACAACACAAGGCAAGCTGCTATGAAGAAAAGAAACTCCAATCCAACACAGTCTCTAAACTGCCAGGGAAGAGGAGATGTGTGCCCTCAAGCGCTGATCAGGGGATGCCCTAGGTGAGTCTCTGGGCCACAGCCAGTTAGTGTCTCGGGCTCTTCCATGTTCCTTGATGCCAGCACAGACAATTGGGGAGATCACTGAGCTGCAATGGTGAACATGCTGCACACATGATACCACACACACAACCCATGACTTCTGGGCTCTCAAATGGCTATGGCTGAGCTCTGAGCTGTGCTTGGGCAGACATGGACATGTTGTGTGTCTTTAGTGGGATTATTTAGTCCTGCAACCACAAACTTGACATTCATATGAACAGATGAAAAATATTCTGCTTCTACCTATGATTAGCATTTACTACAATCTAACACAAGTGCTTCTTTGATTAATTAATATTTGCAAATTATTTTGTAAATGTGAGGGCAGATGCTACTTGTTTGTTAAGGGAGCATTTTCAGTGGCATCAATTCTAAGTCTTCTATCTTCACGTCCCTTGGTCTACAGGTGGAAGACCCAACAGTCAGTGCACTTCTGTTTTTCAGGGCTTCTTGCAGGGGCTTTTCAGCTGGTCATCAACCACATACTGATGACCAGATCTATCCAAAACATGTGTACCTCATGCTTTCCATTTGGGACCCTGATCAAGATCCTACAAAGGAAAAAAAACGTTTTATGACAAAAATATTGAGTCCTTACTGGATAAAATTACAGAAAGTGTGTGTGTGTGTGTATCTGCTGCTGAGAGATAAGCCAGGCTTTAGTGGGATTCATTCACTCATCCCCATGTGCCATAGAGGAAGTGCTCAGCAGTTCAACACGAGCAATAGAAACATGGCTGTTGAGAGCTCTGAAGGGGAAACTTACACAGCTTGAAAAGATGATTTGTTGAGATATGAAAGGCAAAAGACATGATTGCTTGTATCACATTGGACTGAAAAATTTGAGTGTTCAAGATGATTTTTTTGTCTTTTTATGTTTTACATTCAGGTCTCATCTTCTCTAGGAGACATTATTGTCAGTCATTCAATGGCATGATCACAACCTTTGGGAAACTTAAAAATGACCATCAGAAGAGCAAAAGGTTGTGCAGCTACACTGCTAACAAAAGTTTTTTCTATTAGTCTTTGTTACCTGCAGAAACTAAGTAGTGAGAACAAGAAAAGCAAGAACTAAGTTCACCTCAGCTTAACTTATCTTAGGGTTGAACCCAAACTTGGTTTTCCTCAGATTTCCTATTACCCTATATGACAGAGACTAGTAACATCCTCTAGATCACAAGGGCCCTCAAAATTTGGTTCCTTCATCACTTGTATAGAAGAGCACAAAGATCCTTACAGCAGTGTCACTACACCCTTGCTTTCCACAGCTGTTTTTCAGTAGGGAAAATTTTACCATCTTTTTGACTTGACTAATGACTCCAGGTTATTTCCTCTTTCTTTAATTTTCCTTGACATCTGTGGCATGCTGTCTGTGATGGTTTGAGTCCTCAGCTGTGGCTTTACTGAACATAACTGGGTGAAATCGATCCTCTGTAAGTCAGGTTTAGGACTATGCATTTTAATAATAACTGTGAGGGCAAGCTTTGTTCTAAATTCAAATTTACCTCTTTCTACACAAAGTTGATATTAATTCAGCTATAACAGACCTGAAAATAGGTGTTACAGAAAAGAATATCTGTAACATAGCCCTGGCAGGTCTGTTAATGATTGAAAAGTTCTAATTCACCTTCATTTCTTTTAATTCATTCTTTAAAATTTTTGTTACACACACACACTCTGGAGTGAGTTGCAGGAGCTTCCATATCAGGTGGCTTTTTCAAATGACCATGGCTCTATTTATAATGACACTTGGCAACTCTAACTGACATTATGTTTTAACTCTAAAAAATAACCAGAAATGCAGGTTGTCAAAGCCATATGAAGATACCAAAATATTGTCATTATTACTACTGACATGACTGATATTGCTGAATAAAAAACCCTTTGTTATAACGTGTTAACTTCTTTATGTGACATCTTCCATTTGCAGGACATTCATCACTGCCTTCTGTCTTTTACAGCAAGAAAAGAATGGTAAAATAGCCACTCTCTGTTTGGATATTAATCCCTTTGCAACACTGTTGACATAGCTGTATTTTCTTTTTGGAATAGAATAGAATCATTTAGGTCGAAAAAGACTTCTAAGATCATCGAGTCCAACCATTAACCCAGCACTGCCAAGTCCACCACTAAACTATGTCTCTAAGTCACACATCTACACATCTTTTAAATACATCCAGGGATGGTGACTCCATCACTTTCCTGGGAAGCCTGTTCCAATGCTTGACAGCCCTTTTTGAGAGAAATTTCCCAAAAATCTAATCTGAACCTCCTCTGGTGCGGCTTGCAGCTGTTTCTTCTCATCCTGTCACTCGTTACTTGGGAGAGGAGTTTGACCCCCATATTCTTACAACTTCCTTTCAGGTAGTTGTAGAGAGTGATCAGCTTCTTCTTGAGCCTCCTTTTCTCCAGGCTAAACAACCTGAGTTCCCCCAGCTGTTGCTCAAAGGACTTCTGCTCCAGACATTTCGCCAGCTCTGATGCCCTCCACAAAATCACAGAATCATTAAGATTGGACACATGCTGTCAACCAGCACCTCATACCGTTGGCCTTGGCTCACTGATCCAGCCTTTTTGGATCTTTCTGCAGAGCCTTACTGCCTTCCAGCAGATCAACACTCCCACTCGACTTGGTGTCGTCTCCAAACTGACTGAGGAAGAGCTCGATCCTCTCATCCACATCATTGATAAAGGTGTTAAACAGGGCTGGCTCCAGGCTGAAGCCTGGGGAACACGACTGGCTGCCAGTTTGATGTGGCACCATTCACTGCCACACTATGGTTCCAGCCACCCAGCCAGTTTTTTACCTCGTGAACAGTGCACCCATCCAAACTGTGAGAAGCCAGTTTGTCCAGGGTAACGCTGTGGAAAACTGTGTCAAAGGCTTTACTAAAGTCCAGGTAGACAACAGCTACTGCCTTTCCCTTATCCACTAAGTGGGACATATTGCCGTAGAAGGAGATCAAGTTGTCAAGCAGGACCTGCCTTTTGTAAACCCATGCTGCCTGAGCCTGATCCTCTGGTTGTCCTGCACATGCCATGTGATGGCACTCAAGGTGATCTGCTTCATTCAGATCTTTTCTTCAAGGAATGCTTTCTGGAATGCCTACCTCTCTATATATAGACATGAATTTCTAGGGAAATTTTTACTAAAACCTCTCTAGCATTTTTTTATTCAATTTTGTATTATGAGTAAAATATTTGATCTTGATGGAAGCAATATAAGAAAAAGTGTTGACAAAGTGACTGGAGCTGCAAATGCCCATTTATCGCCATTTTTGATCATTTGGGCTTTGGTTCAGATCACAGAGTCCTGCAACTCCAAAGTAGAATATATGTTTCTGAGAAATGAGAAACAATAAATGATATGTGAGACATAAGATGGCTTTAAGAAAACAAGCCTATATGCAAGGAGGTTGGACTGTAAATAAAAACTTTTGACAATTACTCTAAGGACTGTGTAGAAGAAAAATTGCAAATTCTTCTCTAATCTACATGGGTTTTTTTAAATTGCAAGACTGGCAAGTTAAGTGGCAAAGCAAAATAATAAAGTGGCCTTGGAAATACATAACCAAAGAGGGTAAGCAAAATCAAATACAAGTGCCCTCTTAAACACAGGGTTTGCATTTTCTTAGCTGAATAAACTTTCTACCTTGACTCTTAGTGCTCTCAGTGAAGTGGAGGTCATGGCTAGTGACAACTGGGAGCTGTTCCCGGAGGCTTTCTTGCCTTTTTAGGTTATGAGGGTCTCTGCATGTTTAGGATAATATGATTGACAGCTCCACTCCGGCCCCAATTAGCACCCTATAATTTATTAGCTTCTGCTTTCAGATTATGCGCTAACTTCACAAATATTTCAACCACGGAAACAGCAGCTATCAAATGTCTCTTTCCTGATCCAGCTCTCTTGGACTGCAGTTAAATACAAGGAGGGAGCTGTGCAGGTCTGTCAAGAGCAAATAATCATTTGTGTCTGTGTACAACTGGGGCTGCTGCAGTTCTTTAAGACTTGGCTTCTGGAAAAAGCGGTTGTTCCATTGGATTAGGGATCAGGGGTTAGGGCTTGGTTCCTGTCACAGAGGAATGATGCAGGATTGAGACCAATGTGCTGGCTATTCCTGAAAAGGTCTGTGTTTGTCCAATTCTGTTTATTATGTAAAGACCAATTCCATGCAAATAACACTGGGAAGTTTGTGACCCTCCTAATGCTGTTTCTTTGCTCCTTGTTGCTGGAGTGTGGGGCCAGAGTACTGAGTGCAGAACATAAGAGAGTGGGTGAGGCAGGAGAACAGAGACAGGATGAGATGCACAGTCAGGGCTGGGGCCAGAAGTCAAGGAGAGAAGAAGCAAAGAAGTTGGGGAAGTGTGATGAAGGAGGAGGGCGTCCTGCATCTGTACCTGGGCCAGATAGGGCAGAAGGAAATGTGCCATGCAGCAGGGAGATGGGGAGATGGAGCACACTCAATAATGTTCAGAGTAGTATTACATCTCCTAATGGGACAGCACTCCTGTCGGGTGTTTATCCTGTCTTTAACATCAATGAATAAGCAACTGACACATACCTAAACAAACACTCCAGTCCTCGGCCAGACTGTACTTTCGTGGGCTGCAGTTGAGTATGGCAAATGGAAGTGCCTATGCATGAGAGTCAGTCCCAGGGGCATGCACACCTGCACGCTGCACCCCTGCACCCTGCACAGCACCCCTGCACTCCTGCATACCTGCACTCCTGCACACCTGCACTCCTGCACAGGCTTGTCCAGCACCTTCCCTTTCTTTTGTAGGACTTGATACAGAGAGGGTAAAGGCAGGAGGATGGGGACATGGCACCCTGGTACCTCTCTGCTACAAATTGCACTCATGGGCTTGATGCACGTTATTCACCAACTATACCTGGCTAAGGAGGCAGCAGAAGGTGCACTGCAAAGGTAGCTCCTCCTTTATGATTAGGGATGGACATGAACAGTCCATACTGAGCCACTTGTCAGTACAGTCAGTTTAGATAAGTGTTACCATGCTGGAAAGTAAATTAAGAATCTGGTTCCCAAAGCTAGAGTCCCAAGCCTTTTCTCTTTTTCCTTTCCTTTCCTTTCCTTTCTTTCCTTTCCTGAAATTTCCTGAAATTTCCTGAAATTTCCTGAAATTTCCTTTCCTGAAATTTCCTGAAATTTCCTGAAATTTCCTTTCCTGAAATTTCCTGAAATTTCCTTTCCTGAAATTTCCTTTCCTGAAATTTCCTGAAATTTCCTTTCCTTCCCTTTCTTCTTTGCTTTAGCTTTTTCTTTGCCTTTTTTATCTTTTTCTTTTTTCTTTTTCCTTCTTCTTCTTCTTCTTCTTTTTTTTCTGTTTCCATTTTTTCTTTTTCTTCTTTTTTTTTTTTTTTTTTTTTTTGTGATGTCTATTCACAATTCCTTATGCAAAATTACCTATCCTACAAAATCAATACCTCACTCCTCCAAATAATCATAAGTCTCTCTCCTTTCCCTACTGCAACTGCTCCTCTGGGTGGCAGGCCCAGGAAGACAGCCAGGACACCACAATCCCAGATGGGAGCTGGCTCATCCTTCTGTAATCAAAAGGGCACATTAATTACAACACTTGCCCAGAAAAAGACACACAGTGACTGCCAGTTAGAGAACACAGATGCATTCAAAGCCACCAGCAGCATTTTCCTCCCTTCCAAGAAGGGACCAACCTTTAAGCCCTAGCTAGAGCTTGTCGTGAACCTAAATAGGACTTCAAAGGGAAAGCAAGAAGGATCAGCAGCTCCTGACCCAAGGAGGAGACAGGGCAGATACATTTCCCTAGAGGCGGGCAACACACAGTCTGGGGGAGGTGCAAGGGATTATTCAGACTCTCTTTCACCCTCTGTCTCCTCCCCTCCTCCTCCTCTACTGGGGGCTTCTATGGTAAAAACACTGGAAGAGGAGATGGGAAGTAAGAAACATCACCCTAAAACTCTCCAACATTAGACTGTAAGTACAGGGGCACATATATGTGTTTAAGAGTTTTATGCTGCATTCCTGCAACTGTGCTATACCGAAGCAAAAACATCTAAAATAAAGTGCAACCACAAATACACAAAGTCCTATCTCACTTCCATTCTTC
Source organism: Chiroxiphia lanceolata (assembly GCF_009829145.1). Classification (NCBI taxonomy): domain Eukaryota; kingdom Metazoa; phylum Chordata; class Aves; order Passeriformes; family Pipridae; genus Chiroxiphia; species Chiroxiphia lanceolata. The sequence goes on from NC_045639.1 coordinate 66,803,741, forward strand.
CCTTGACAGATCCCTTTCAACCCTTCAAATTGTTCATTAAAACAGTATTCCTTCATGCTTTGTTAATTTTCAGTTATTTTCAGAAAGAGAAATAAGTATCTGTGGTAAATTACGTCCAGAGCTTGTTTTGCAAACTCCTTGTAGAGAGGATACTCTTGCAACTGGGCAGCAGCAGACACTCTCATCATGCCCAGCACTGCCATACTCTGCAGCAGTTCCTGTCCCTCTACCTCCTTCCCTGGATTCTGCATGAACAGGTTGGGATCTGTGTCTGTCTGTCCTAGACGGTCTAGTCTGTTTGACAGGTGGGCAGCTACAGAGCACAAGCAGGTGCTAACCTCTGCATGACACTCAGAAAGGGCAGCAGGAGGATCTGCTCTTCAAGCTGCAGGGATGGGAACTCACAACCCTGCTCTTTCAGTGTGTGACAAGCATGTGACGTGTAATACACACGTAATGTATAAGAAGGGTTTCTTTTGTATTTCCAGATTTGCTACAAGCATTCCTGATTAAGGAAGTAACAATCTATGATGCAAAGATGAAAAAAACAGACTTCCAAAATGGCACAGAAGTCATTTGCACTGTTACTGCATTAGGAGTTGTGGCTCCAGCCCTGCAGACTCATGTCCAAACCTTAAAGGTAGGTGCTCTGAGCAGTCCTCCAGGAGTCAGAATGAGCAAAACTGCAAGGATTAGCCAAAACAGGACATGTGTGCTTTCAGACTGCAGTCCATCCAGAGTAGGAGTATTTTTAAAAAGTTGTTTGCACACCTGATGCCTTGAGGTACGATCTTGGCTTTGGTGTTTGGGTGCTTTCATGCTACAATAGTAAAAAAGAGTACCCAGAGAACAAACGTCAAAACCGATATTGATGTATTCATTGCACAAATTTTCATGCTTGAATATGGTCAGGGTCAAAATGTATTGTAAATACCAATGTAGTAAATGACTGGTTTATGCTTACACGAGTATTGCCAAATGTATTGGGCTGCTTTGCTCAGCCCTCCTCGTTTAGAATTGCAGAGGAGAGAGGGGGGAAAGGAAAGAAAAAAGAAAAAATTGTGGTGAAGCACAACCAATGATGGAGTCAGATTTATCTTTTTGTAAAAAAAAAAGCCTTTAAAAACAGCCTGAAAAAACACTCAGGCAAATGCTCATAGAATGATCCCGTTAACTTCAAGTCTCTGCAGCAATAAAGTTAAACACCATTTTTGGTTACTTTTTTCCTGCCAAGTCCTGATGTTTTCTTCCTTGATAGACACTTCAGAACATTTTTGCTTTAACCAGTAATATAATTTCTGGGGTCCTTCCCTTACCCTTTGCAGCTTTTCTGGGCTCTGGCTATTTGGAAGGTGAGGACAAAATGCTCAGGGGTATGTCTGGCTGACGAAATCGCAGCAAGTCCCCTCCTGCTATTTGCTGAGCACTGGCCAGGGATGCTCTGCACACATTCTTCCTTGTCAGCTTCTCACAGTATGTACTCACACTGCTTTATCATACTCCTTCTATTAGGCTTCCTACTCTTTTCCAGAAATTGAGTTATCCTCAAGCTGAAACCTAGGAGGGCAAATTTGGGTTATTCATAACTCCATTTCTGACACATACGGAACATTTTGTCAGCTTATGTGAGAGTGTTGGAAGGCAAAAACTCTCATCACAGCATAAAAGTCCATTTTTTACTGCTTTTCCTAGTGTCAGAGGGGTAGTGTTAGGACTCTCCTCTTATATACTTTGAACTTTGTCAGCCTCCGAACACATTACATTGAGAAAAAAAACCAGAAAAAACCACAACACAGTAGTGTTCAAATCAAATGTTTTGCCTGTAAAAAAGTCAGCTTTTAAGTATAGGATAATCTCTATTTCTGTCCTGTTTCATTAATTATTCATCACTCGATAATAACATTTTAATTTACCAGTGCAATAGCAACACTAAATGCTATAGTCCCCTCTTCTAGCAGCTTCATGGAAAAATATCTGCTACTATGGAAAGCCTCTTACAGATCTTATAGATACACCACACACTAAAATGTAGCACTGCAATAGTCTCGCATTTTTTGTATTTTGTATTTATCGATGTATATTTTACTCACTAAGAAAATATTTTCAACTGTTAGGATTTCTATTTATCTTTAGCACAAAATAATAAAATAACTCACTTCATCCATTTGAGAAATCCTTTTTCTTTTTCATCCTGAAGTTTCCAGTTTGTCTCATTTCTCTTATTTAGCTTAATTCTGCATAAAAGTACACAGGGTGAAAGAAGGAGATACCTTTAATATAGCTTTCCTACTGTTAAATAGCTATCTTATTCCCTCTTTAAAAAAAACCAAAACAGCTACTAAAGTGACAAAATGACAGCAACAAGTGGACAAAGAGAAGTGTTAGAAGCAACTCGGACCTATTGTCCATCACATGCTTTTCATTCTGGTATTCCCTTTAAAGGTTGTTGGATTGAAGATGAGCCATTCTTCTCCAGACTCCATTCTCCCCCTGCTTTAAGGGGGTTTTACTTTCACCAGAAAATGTTTATTGTAAAAAAAAAAAAACAAAAACAGAACACACACACAAAAAAAACCCAACAAAAACCAAAAAACAAAAACCAACAAAAAAACCAAACACCACCCCACTCCCCCAGCCAAACAACTGTTATACATCCAATGCAAATGTTGTGCCAAACTCTAAGAAGTGCCACCTTGGTTTTCATCTTTCTGGGATTTGAGCAGTTGTGAGCAGAACAGCTGCATATCTATAAGCCCAGGGCAGGTGGCCCCAGCCAGACACTTGCCACTCACAACCACAAAGCTGAAAAATCTGACGAGTTCCTTGACAGTCTGAAAATGTTTGTGAATTCCAGTTTCTTCTCCTTTTACTTTTCTATAAAGGAAAGTAAAAATCCAGTTCAAAGCTGCTAAGTAGCTTTCCCATGTTTACATTCAAGAAATAACTTTCACTGCCATAAAAAAATATTCACACCACTAAAAAAGAACTCCCACAATTTTCTCTGCTCCTTGTATGAAGGCCAGTCATTTTGCATCACCATCCATGATGTCATTTGACTCTTTTAGAGTAGTCTGAATTCAGGTCTCGGTGTGGGATCTGCTTAAATGGAAGTTCAATGTCTTTGGCTCTCCTCTTGCGCCAGAAGGATTTTCCTTTCTGAAACAAATCTAAAGTATCGCCCTTGCAATGCCAGGTCCTTTTAAATCCTGTTGTCTTTACCAGAACTGCGGGGCCACGTTGGGCTTGGAAAAGGGCAGGGGGGAATCTGAGAGTCTTTGAGTCAGCACATCAGCTCAGAAGGGATCCACCACAGAAGGAGTAACGGCGAGCTGCAAACCAAGATCAGAAGCTGTTACAAACTGACCCGATTTCAGCTCTGAATGCCACCATGCCTAACAGGCAGAGAGCTACAGGGGATAGCCAGGGGAAGAAGAGTGAAGGACAGCTCTAAAACCAGTACAGATCCTTGCTTTTATCCTGAGTCTGCAAACCTGAGAACGGAGAGAAGAAAAAAAAAGGGAAGAAGAAAAATAGGTACAGGCATTTAAGGACAAAGGAAAACAAAATGCATTTCTGCCAGCTGAAATCAGTCTAAAGCATTGGGTCTCTAGAGCCCCAGAAGGCTATGAAGCAAGGAGAAGAGCCCATGCCAGACTGGAGCCTGGTACACGTCCCTCCTGCTGTAAATGAGGACGCCGAAAGGATCCATTAGGGGCTGTGATAACAAAATCAGCATGGAGCAAGCTTTCCTTGCCTTCACAACCACTGATTCAGGATCTATCACTGCTAATTGCCTGTGTCCCTGATTTTATCACTGCTACAGTCACACAGCCTTGGTTCCAGACACCCCACCAGGCACTACTGGGGGAATGCCATTGCCCTTTCTGCTCAGCAAATGCAATTGGGCTTTCATTTCAAACACTTGAGGGAAAAAGTAAATAAGGAGAGGAGATAGTTCATGAACCTGCATGGGGTCTAAAAATGACCTGCTCTGCTGTGGCTGCCCATACTACTGCCCTCAGTGCAGCATGTGGAGGGGGCCAAGCAGTGACCTTTAGGGCTGCTTCGTCCTGCTCCCAACTCTTGCTGCTCAATGCAGAATCAGGATCAGGGCCCCGACAAGAGTACCTCAAAGCAGCATGTATCCTCAGGGCATGTTTGCAGGCATCAGAAATTCAAATGATGTTTTGGGGATGTGATGTGTTGGTCTGTCCCATCCTCCCTCTCCCCATCCTCTCTTGTCTGGCCTGAGAACCCCAAGAAGAGCACTCAGGACAGAGCTCAGGTGTTGCATATGGGGCCTCCACCCCCAATTTATTCTCCCACAGCGGCATCCCAGCCACCCCCCAGGGTGGTCCTTCCCTACTACTATGGATGGTGTGGAGTCAGGGAGCGGGGGTGCAGCTGACTCAGGGAACTTGTAGGCGCCAAGGGCAGCTCGTTACCTGTGTCAACATTGAGGCTGATGCTCTGCGCCATGTCTCCTGCTGCGCTGGGGAAAGGGCCCGGTGTCGTCCAGGCTGCAGCAGTGCCCGCTTCGTTCTTGCCCAGTTCACAAGGGGGACTGACTGGAGTGGACACGGAGGCGGGGGTGAGGCGGTGGGGGCGGACGGAGGCAGTGGGCACCAGAAGGGAGCCGTAGCGGGGGTCGAAGTGGGGCCCGTAGACTTCGTGCATGGTGGTGGGGCGAGGGTAGGCAGTGCTCTGTGTCCCAATGTAGGGGTGGTGGTGGTGGTGGTGGTGGTGGTGGGCATGGTGCCAGGGCTCAGGGCCACCCTGGTGCAGGTGACCATGCAGGGAGGCGGGTGCGTAGGGGTCGGTGGTGGTGGCGAAGGGCAGCTCACTGTGGGCAGCAGCTGCCAGGGGGCTGCTCAAGCTGGCTGGGACTGAGGAGGGCTGGTACGTGCTGTTCCAGAAGGACGGCGGGAAGATGCGCTGGCTCATTGGGAAGGAGCCATCTGGGTGAAGGAAGCGGAAGAGAAAGTCAGCAATGAGCACACCTAGCAAGCCTTGATCACCTTCCCCTAGGCCTCTGTCCCTCCCTGATCTAACTAAACCAAACCTTGCATTCCCTTTATTCCCTGAAAAGCTACCAAACACAAGAACTTGCTGCAAACAAATACAGATTCCTCTCCAGCTAAACATCCAACACAGCTAGACTATGGCTTATCCCTGAAGCTGCAACTGTTTGGTCCAGGTTTCTCTTAGTATGTAGGTGGGAAAAAGGCTGTTATCTAAGGTGAGGGAAACATTTCTTCCATAGTGGAAACTGAGTGAGAGCTATTATATGCCACTGAAATTTTCAGGGTTGGACTTTTCTTGTTTGTTTTTGTAATAATCTCCTTGTATAAACATTTATGTCCAACACCTCCAGGAAAGCAGCTGCTACCTCAGTGCAGTTTCAAAGTGGTCAGGAACAGTGAGAGTTGACTAAAGGTCAGCTTGAATTTCCTTAATTTTCTGGGGGCAATTGTCCACCTATTACACCAGACTTATGCCTGTTTCTTAGGTATACAGTCAACACATTTGGGAAGCACTCTGTAGACCTTTGGAGATATTTGGGAGGCAGGGCAAAGGACAAGGACCCTGCATTTTCTTAGCCCAGTAAGCAACACGCAAGATGGACTGGTGATTAGTAATAGTACAGGTAGATGTTATGCATGATTAATTGAGAATGCACACGGTTCCCAAAAGAAATAAACAAAACCATGCTCCTGATACATGTTTGCCAGGAAGTATGTCAGCTCTGAGCCCTGGCATTACTCAGTAGAAGGGGAAGAGGTTCATGATGAGCAAAACACTCCTTTCCTGCCATCAGTTGAATATCTTTCACACGGGAATTATTTAAACTATTTCATTCTTAGACATTACTGACAGCAATTCATACAGAGGCTGGGAAACCAGCCTCGGCTGAGCAGGTGGCCCTGTGAGGGAGAATTACCAAAACTGCCCACAAAGAAGTGCCAGCCCTAACTCTCTGGTGGAGAGAGGATGGGGAAGGTTATTCCCTTCTGCCCTGGGTACCTCTAGGCCTGTCCAGAGTGAATCAGCTGTGCGTAAGCCCTGGCCTTAACCTGGCATATGGCCACAGTCATAGGCAGGTCTAGAAGCCTTAATTTTCAGAAATTTAGGGACCTTCCTCCAGCAGCAATCAGGGCGGTGATACATGCAGGGCAAAATATGGGGACAAGCAATTAGTTTTTCAGAGGTGGGAAGCTGATGAGATGGTTCCCACATTTGCTTTTTGCTTTGTTCCCATCATTATGACCACACTAAACTGAAAGCTAGCATCAACAGGGTATCCCCTGCACAGTCACAGTGCAGGGGTCACTTCTGTAACTGTTTTGGCTGTAGCCCCTTCCAGGTAAAGCACCTGCAGTGTAAAGAAAGTTCATTTCCCCATTCCACGTCCCAGGTTGCTTCCCCCTCACCCACTGTGGTCCGGCATGAACTGAAGGGCTTTATTCTTTTTTTTCCCTTAAAAGGGCCAAGCAGCTGACAGCTCTCGGCCCGGGACATTGGTTCCCAGGGGCTGCCCGCCGAGCACCAGCCGCCGAGGGGAGGAAGGAGGGAGACGGGATGTCGAAGTCCGAGGTGCCTGCCCGGACGGGGACCCCGCCGCCCCCCGCGCTCCCCGCGCCGCGCTGGGTGCTCACCCCGCCAGGAGCCGGCGTTCCGCGTCGCCTTCGAGCTGCCGAGGGAGAAGCTGCTGGGCTGGCTGAGCGCCCGGCTGAAGTGCTCGTCCACCACGGCGCTGATGTCCCCCTGGAAGTAGGTGAAGAGGACACAGCGGGAGCTGATGTACTCGGCCTCGGGGGGTCGCTCCTTCTCGGGGCTGCAGTCCTCCTCCTTGATGCTGGCCGCGGGGTGGCTGGAGAAGGAGCTGCTGGCGCTGGCGCTGCTGCCGCTCTCCGGGGCTTCTTGCATTTTGGAGTAAAAGGCGAGTTTCTATGGGGAAGGAAAGAAAACAGAGCCAGTCACGCAGCGCATCAAGGTGCGCTGCTCCCCCCTGTGCCATCCGGCATGCAGCGCTGAGCCCTCTCCTGCGATCTTTCCGAGAGGTTGCAAAAGTCTAATCCTCGGCTGTCCGCTGTTCCCCCAGCACGCAACGCATCCCCACACACCTCCACATCGCCCTCCGTAACTGCAATTCTGCCCCGCCTCTGGGAGGCAGCGAAGAGGCTGCAAACAGGGCAGGTGGTCCGAAACCCAGAGTCGCCGGCCGGGATGAAGAACCACCGGGTGGGGCAGGCGCGGCCAGGCGGGGATCACACGCCCTGGTTCCCCGCACCAAGCCCGGCATAAGAAGGCGCTTTGCAGATGGCTCTGGAGCGGCCGCCAAGGGGCTGCAATGCGGGGGGAAAGGCGCCGGGCACGGTCGGACGGCGACCAGGCACACACGGAGCAGCGACGGCAACGGGGGGAAGGCGAGAGCCGCTCGGTCCCCGGCTCGCAAAATCTGCTGTGAAGAGTGTCCCGTAACTCACAGCGGCGAGGAGAAGGAAAGAGAAAAAAAAAGACTCAAACACATTTCAGGGCAAAGCACATCATTCCCCTGGCCAGCAGGAAGCTCTAGGTATTTCCTACAAAATTATTCTGTTTTTACTGGATATCGATGAGTGGGAAAACAGCGGGCGTTGGTGGATGTTTCCCATCTTTATCCGCGTTAGCATGCCTGCAGGTGCTGGGAGTTTCTTAGCAATAAGCGCTGGGACGTGGAGCCCGGGCTTGGATTATACGGGCAGAGCCTTGGAGCGGCCGGCGAGGGAAGCACCGAGGGGATGGGGCAGAGCCTTGGGCCAAGACGTGCAATATATATCATAATGTGACTCCTTTGCGACGACCGCCTTTCCACTTGGCTCCCAGTTCGGCCATTGAGGTAATGATCATCCCCCTTAATAATGTCATAAGCCGTGTGCCGGGAGGGTGAGGGGGTGATTGGAAGGAAGGTAAGGTGGGGAAGACATCATCTGCTATTTGTAACGGGAATTGGGTCCCGCTGCCGAGCGATGGAGGCGGCACAGGGTCCGCCACGCCGGGGGCTGCAGGGAGTGGGGCCGCTGACCCCGGCCCGACTCTGCACGGCGGGGGCTCTCACCCGCCTCGAGCCTGGGGCGCTGCTTCCTCTATCCAGCCCCTTTTTCGTTACGCTGGTGGACAAAGGAATTAATTTCTGGAAGGAGTAAGGGCGAGGGAAAAGCTGGAAACGCAGAGGGGTAAAAGGAAAGAGGTGTGCAACAGGTGCAGCCCGGGGAAACGAGCCCTGACCCACGCGGGACGGTGCGGGTCCTGAAGAGAGCAAATCCCCACGCACGACGGGCTGTGCCTGCCCGAAACATTCCCGCGGCCGGCAGGATCCTGTTACTGAAAACCGGGGATGAGTTGATACACCCGCCCGCGCGGGCGGAGCCGCACGCAGCGCGGCGGCGAGACGTGGCTCCAGCCCACGGAGCACCCGCAGGTCTCGCAAACTACGGCTCCACCGGGAGCCCGGTGGGGCTGGGGGACGGGCCAGGGTCCTGCCACCGAGCGCTCCCCGGGAGCGGGGAGCATCCCTCAACCCCTGGCCCCTTTCGCTGCCGGGGCTTTTCCCGTCGTCGACAAACCGGGGAGACCCTGCAGCCGCCCGGCACTGTCGCCTCCTCCACTTCCAGAGCGTAACTCCGGAGCACCCCTCCGAGGCGGCTATAAAATCTCTGCACGAAGTGGCTCCCGCAGCGGCGGCCGGGATGCCGGCGGGCAGGGGTGAGCAATACTCCGGGTAGCCCGGCCTCGCAGCTACCGACGGGCTACACACACCTCGGACATCGCTGCCCCGAGCCGCCGCGCTCGGATGGAGCCGGTCCCGGCAAAGGAAACAGACAAACAAATATTGGAAAACGAGCAAACCAACCCCCTAAAAATCCCTCTGAGGGTTAAATCGCGCCCAAGCTCCCAAGGCATCCCGTAGTCCGTCGTTGCCACCGGTGTACGTACCCTGCGGAGCCCTGCTCCAAGGTGGGATGCGGTTCTACTCCGATCACCATCTCAGGCTCCCAGATCTTCCCCCCCCCCGCCGCCCCCCTTTCCCCTCCCCTTCTCCTTTTCCCTTTTTCCTTTTGGTGAGGCCCCAGACGGCCATCCTCCAGATGACACCCCTCCCACCCACTGCCTCTTCACCACTGCCCCCCACACTTACCTGGTGATAGGGGCTGTAGGCTGCTGCGAAGTAGGGCTGGGGAGGACCGTAGACTTGGTACATAACATCCAAACAGCTCATGGCTGGCCGCGGCCGAGAAGTATTTTTTTCATCAACTCGTGTTCTGCAAAGTGGACAATGCTTCGCGGGAGGGAGGTTCCCGGGGGTTAAGAGGCACCACGCACTGGTGGGAGGAGTGAGGGGGGATGAGGCCGCAGTGGGCTGAGCTGACACCCCCTCCCTGCCCTCTTTCCCTGCCTCCCGCCCTTTCTACAGCTTGGCTCCCTCCCGCAAATACGCTGGGGCCGGAGGGGCTCCACGGCCGCCGGGGGAATTTTAGCCCCGTGCCTGGCGGGTGGCAAAGGCGGGGGAAGCCAGGGAGATCCTCCCCGCAGCCGGGACTGCCCGGGAGCTGCCGGGCGGGAGGCGCGGGGAGAGCTCCGGCAAGCGATACCCTCCCCGGCCAAGCAGGGACGGAGCGACGGCTGCGGGATGCGGGGGAGACGTGGGGCGGCGGGAGATGGGGACTCACACAGAGAGTCAATCCATCTCCCGCTACATTTCATTTAATTTCATTTATTTAATTTCTTTTCACGTGCCTCCTGTGCCAGGTGCTGCCCCGCGCCTCCCGAGGAAGATGCCCCCGTCGTTCCTCCTGCCTCGTCGGGCCCCGCTCCTGCCGGGGAGAAGTGCAGCTCCGGGGAAGACAGGGATTGGAATAACACCCTCCAAATCCCACCAAGTCCGGCGTCCGCCGGAAAATGCCACCGTCAAAGTCACAGGAGTTGAGAGGTCTGATGAATCCACGGAGAAAAATCCAGTTGCTCCCGTGGAGGAATCTCCCCAGAAACTTTTGAATCATTTCAAATCCTTGGAACGGCAATGCTTTTGCATTAATAGAAATTAAAACAACGCCGATGGCAAAGTCACGTCAAAAGAACAAATTATCGTGAAGGTAAACTTGATTTCCTCCTCGGCTTTCTGCCGAGTGTGACATGCAAAGTTGTAAATAGGTGAATGTGTCTTCACTGCTCATTTTGACGAAGTTGCATAGGAACTAGATCACTTTCTAACAGAGCTCTAAGTTCTCATCGTGGTAAGGGTCACAATCAAAGTGAAAAGAGACCCGGGTTTGTTTCTTTTTTTCTTTAAGAATCTGTAATAAAGCAGAAAAAATACAGAACATATGATAGAAAGAATATTACTTGGTTTTCAAATGCTGATTGCTTACAAAAGTATGGGGGAAAATCTGAAAAGAATGAACACTTTGAATTTTGAAGACCTGGAAATATTTGAACTAATTTTAGCAGAAAATCCTCAGAATTAAAACTAAGTATTGACTCTATTTTGTTTTCCCCAAAATGTAATTTTTATATTGTAAGTGCTAGAAACTGTTCTAAATGCGTGCCTTTCACCAAAATGATGTTTCAGTGCCCAATGAGCATGTTTCAATATTTTCTGCATCACGTGCAAGATTTAAAATTCATATTTAAACAAACTTTTTTCTCCCTATTTTAGTTTGGTAAATTCATTTTTCATATTGCAATGCAGCCTGGAATGCCGTGGCTGAGGGTTCTGCCTCAGCACCACTCTTTCCCCCATCAGCAAATTTTTTGTTGGTGACCAAGAAGAAGAAAACGAGTTGAAGACTGTTAGGTATCAGGCCTTAAAATAAGAAATGTATCTTGTACTCTATAATTTTATTTCTCTTGAGTAGTAAGCAAATAGTCACAACACAGGGAAGGACTCACTCTGCGGCTGGTGTCCAAATTAAGGCAGTCAGCTAAAGAACGCCCTCCACTCCTCACAGTGAGAGACTAACACATCTTACCTGGGACAATGAGATCTCACTTCTCCTCTGTGTCCCTGCTTGTGAGAGGTAGGGAGCTTTCCCAGCCCACACAGATCTGTGACTATTTTAAAGGCAGCAGTATGCTGGGCGAGGTACCAAAACCAGCCCATTTCTCAGAGACTGAGTCCAATGGACACATACTCCAAAGACGGAGCACGCCTTGTACAAGCCCTTCACCAATGACTCTGTGTAATAGCAAAGGTAGGTCCTGACAATTGCCAAGGCTGAACATTTACTTCTTGTGTAGAAAAACCCAGAGAGTAACAGCAACATGTGAGACCGGGTGCTGCATTGAGGCAGATGGTCTAGCTTGTACTCCCTGAAGAATTTCTCATTGAGGGCTGAATTTAGGGATTTTACCTCACATTCAAGAATGTGTTAGAGGAATCAGGGCTAATGTGGCTTGGTATGAATTCTGTTTCTTTTACAGACAGTTATTTGACAATAAAACTGTCCAGTGTAAGACACGAGTAAACTTTGGTGTCTTAATGCAGAGCAATACAGACATTCATGAGAAACTACTGACATTGTTTTGCCTCCTCTGTGCACTCTGTGAAATCAGTCCTGGTATAGGAAATTATCCTGGAAACCAAGGGTCAGAAACTATATTCACTAATGATCTGACTGCATATTTGCAATTATATAAAAATAGTTTTCCTGGGTCCTAACTACAGAATTTTAGGTGGATTGAGTCACATAAAGAACTACAAAGCCTGGAAAGAAACAGCTGAGTTACCTCAGAGAGAAAATTATGACAGCAATAAAGGAAAGCACAGCTTTAGGAAGGACATGGGTTGAGAATTGGCTGTGTACCATTAAAACACTGTCATGGGCCTACTCCTATGGCCATACACTGGTAAATATTTCACAGCCGTAATATGAAAAGAAAATCTTGTTTTTAGGAATACAGAATGATGGATTCTGATAAACAGCAAGATGTAGAAAAGTACAACTTGCCTCAGAAAACATTTCTATAAAGCAAGTCAGTGTTATCATCTAATTAATCTGGAACTTTTCACAAAAGAAGAATTGTGTATTACTGTGAATGGCTCACCTGACAAGCGAACAGATCATCAAACAAAACATCAACATTCAGAAAGACTAGAACAAAAAAGTCATGGAAACGTGATAGCACTGACCACATTTGTTGTTCACCTTCCCTGGAAATCCTACATCCAGTGCTAGTCTGCCAGCCCCCAGTATGCAAACATTTGAGCATCAAGCATCACATTCAATGAAAAGATTAAGTATTTAATATCAACATCCAGAATGGACCTTTCTGTTTTTTCAGTCTTACCACATATATAATTCTTGCTGTTCATAACACGCTATTTTAGAATCTCGGGGAGACTTTTACTGTTTCCAGAAAGGCATGCTTTCTCAATTAGAAGATATCATGAGATGGATGGATGATCCCACTTCCTTGCTGCAGCCATTTACCAGTCTGCTCAGTAGCCTTCAGTGTTTCTCAGTTCTAGCTTGAGTTGGGCTGGCTTCAGCTTCAAGCTGCTGGTTCAAATAATGCCTTACTTCACTTACGTAAACAGTATTTTCATGTGTAATATTTTCTGTTATGAAACTTATTTTATTCCATATAATAATATAATTTTTTCCCTGCCAAAATAGATGAAGTTCTTAACTTTCTACAGCAATTCTTCACATAGTTTATATGATTGCAACCTGTGTAATTTTTCAACATTGTTTTAAAAATATTGACACAAGAACTTGATATTATCTAGCATTTCTCTTGCTGAAGGCACACACGAAGTAAAATACCTTCTTAGCAGCTGATGCTTATAGCTGTTGTGGGTTTTTTTGCCACAACACGGTTTTAAAGATCTGTCATACTGATGTGCTCTCCCACTGTGATCACCAGGGCATTTTCAGTTTTCCTTCTAAAAGTATGCAAAAAACATGGACTACTTGGTGATATGGAACTGATGGTACTGGGAAGTTTCTGGCATTTCTTCTAGTTCTTACATAGCTGACTGAGATCACAAGTAACTAGGCTGAAAGCTGTGGTGGTCTCATGTAAGCCTATGGCACCTGCTCATGACATCTTATAGAGTCATACTTTACAGAACCTTTTTCATCACCTGACTTTCTTGGTCCTAGAAGTGCAACTCTTCAAACAGCTCCATTTATGTGCTGTTTCTTCTTGAGAATGCCAAGAGAGATAGCAATGGGCTCAGGTATTTCTGAATGTCCCATTTCCCACTTTACTCACCAGTCTTCATGCTACTCTGCTACCTGCTAAATTTACTAGTGTGATATTATATCAACTTTCAAATTACTGATGAACATCTTGCATTAATTAGTTCACAAACTAACTAATATGACTGTTCCTATACCGTGTTCTCATACTATACTCATATGGGCAGTACTCATATTCCTAAATACTAAAGATTTTTTGTTGACTCATTTCTTGCAATTTTTTTCCATTTCCTGTGTGCATCACTTGTACTGTGCAGTACCTCCTCTATGGGATGATAAAATCAGTTTTAATAGTTTGCCTATTCCTGCTCTCTACTTTACTCTCTAATGTTTCAAACTGCCTGTAGGATTCAACACATAGTTAACTTTCAGTTGAATGCACTACTTATGGGTTTACATGGGTCAAATTTGGCTGAAATGAATTAAGAGATAATGCTATTCTTCTTTCTTATTTTGTCAGTCTTTGTACTCCATATCCCTAAAAGCTTTTTATTTCTTGGGGGGCTTGGCAACTGTTACCATGGTGTTCTCAGGGATGTTTTTGAGGTACACCTCTGGGTCTGTATTGATACAGAAGACTTTAGGCTCAAGAGCTGCTGGCTTGGTAGTTTCCATGGGCACTGAATTAACTGACATTAACGATAAAAACCAGTATTACAAATACAGTAAAAAATAAAGTAAAATTTGGGGGACACATATCACTAACTTCATTGTCTCCTTCACTGTCCTGAAGAACACAGTTTTTCGGCCTCAGAGACTTTGTAGAGTTAGTCTTAATCTTTCTTTTAAGGGTGTGATTTTCTTTTTCTCTTTTCCTTTTTCCCCCCTGTGGCTCAAAGAATTCACTGTTAGCTGCTAATTCATCACACGTACGGATACTATTTGGTGTGCATTTGTACATGTGACTGCACGTCTACTCCAGTGACATGCTCTGCAGCAGCTGGAATGTACGTGGTGATTTTTACTCCATGATGTATTTACAGGGGAGTTGCTGCCCAGCTCAGGGTGCAGCATCTGGCGTGTGTCACTCACCCGTCCTGCTCAACCCTGATGGGCCAGAGGCATCACCTGTCTCTCCTCTACTGATTGCGGCAGATGAAGAGATCATTATGCAGGGCTGGAAGAGACATCCAGAGCTGTCATGAGGGAATATATTCACACATGTTCGTTCGCATGCATTGAATTTAGGGCTTGATTTTGCAATATGAAAGCTCATGGAAATTTTTTTCCAGAATTGGCATAGGAACAGTCTCAGTTTTGCCAACAGAGGCAGAGGTATCAGCTTTTCTAATGCAAGTATTGTGGCACATTCAGATCTGAGCTGCATGACTATGCACCTCTTTCCCCCACTCACCACTGAGCCACCAGAAGGTGAACCTGGCTTTTTCTGAGACGCATTCACAAAGATATTCTACAGATATTGTTTTTATTTGTATACAATATATACAATACATATTTTCTCTGTGCTCAGGGTAGAAAGGTAATTTCAGAGAAAATGTTTCTTAACAATCACCACTATGCACAAAATAGGGTTCTTTTTATGTTTTATTTTACTTTTTTTATTGTTATAATGCAAAAGTAGAAACGGACTGTGCCTACTCTCTGTTGAACTTTCTTAAGCACCAACCTTATTAATACAGGCACTAAACTCTTGATGTAATTGTGATATAAATCCTCTGCAATGTCAAGTCACAGTGATTTTGATTGCCCAGTCATAACTTTACGTATTTTTTTTTGGAAAAAAAAAAGGTTGTTTTATATGAAGGCTTTAATTCCCACAAATGTTTTAAATTTAGAAGCATCTTTCTTTCCACTTTTGTAGATAATACTTCAGACAGAGGGAGGTAGGTGGCAGAGGAAGACTGCAGCTTGAGAGAGTAAGTGGCTCGAGGCAAGGAAACAAGAAGATGATCAGGTTTTCAGCAGAGTACAGACAGGCAAGGTATAGGTTTTTTTGTCTGTACAGATTTTAGTATAATACTGACAATATGAAGCTGAGATGAGGAAAAGAAAGACTTCCATGGTTAAGTCTTCCTCAAGTGGAAACTTTAATTGCTCAGAGTGGGAAATATTATATCATAGTGGGAGGAATTCACTGGTTCACTTCTGTTTTATTCAGTGTGTATTTGGCTAAGCCTTGAGATAATGTTATTAGAAAATGGTGACAGAGTATATTTAAAGTAACAAAACTGAAAAACAAAGTAAAAAGAAAATTCATAGCAAAATACTGGAAGTGGAGCCATGCTACAGGGAACTGTGTTCTCATTGTCTGGAATTGCCCCAAATAATGTAGTTCCTGGGTTAAGTGTGAATAGGTGTGAATTCAGGGCTGAAAATATATCCTGACTTTCTGAAACTGAACAGAGCCCACATTTACTTTTTTTTTTTAATGGCTATACCTAATAGAGAACTTAGTCTTTATGGCTGCAAAAGCCAACTCCACCTTTCTAAATGAGGTTGCAAAAACAAACAAGAAAGAGAGAGGAAGACAGTAACAAAAGAATAAAGGAAGGTGCTGACACTATAGGTATGCACTGTGTGAAGTAGAAGGGGACAAAAGAAAATGTCACTTGATTCTCATAATAATACTTATGTTTTGTAGCTCAGTCCACCAGAAACCAGTGCATATATAGTCATATTGTAGCCTAGATGGAAACTCTGATTTAGTTTCATATAAGTATCTGTATAGATTTACCTCTTTTAATATGGAAAGATAAGAAATTAGTATCCAGATGAGTTATGTGTAATAAATAACAGTGCTCCAAACTCTGTTGAGAACACATGTAATCTATGCCCTATTCCCTTGCTTGTACACAAAATTATTAGAATGAGGACAAATTAAATTAAATCCCATGCAATAAGCACACCCTCTGAGGTAAATCATTACGTGCATACCAGGGATCATGTGCTGGAGTCTTTGCACATGCTGGTTGTACTTTTTAAAGAAGAATCTCTTCTCATGCTGAGGTGGGCACTACCCTGAACTGCAAAAGAGTTTTACGGGTACGTATGAATCAGACAGTGAGTTTACACAGGAGGGAAGAGGTATGAATTTAGGGAAAGTAAGTAATTTTCATACCTCTGATGTGATACCCTCTTCTTTAAAGAAAGCGTGAGTGCATTAAAGATCTTTTGGTCTACTGAGTTAAATTGATGGAGATACTATCCTAACATATCAAGTTTTTGAAATGCAGGTCCAGTTTTTATATCAAGGTAACAGAATGCAATTTGTAATTCAGAAAGATAACCAAATTGAGGAAAAATTCAAAAATTACCTTTAAGTTTTTGTTGAGGTTCTGGACGTAGGTGGTAAGAGCCAAGTACATCGGGTGGCACATACTTGCTGCTTCACAAGAAATGAATAGACAGGACTTCATTTAGGCTCAGAATTTGGCAAACATTTTGAATAACATTTTTCAGAAATTGATTTTTAACTCACAGACAGTTCACTGGTCACATGGGAGGATAGTTCAAAGCTATGTCTGTGTCCCTGTCTGTTGACATAATACAACTGCTGCATTAAATAAACTGGCACTAATTTTTGTTATATTATTGCTGGTCACAGAGACACTTTTATCAGTCTGTGTGTCTCTTGTCCTGATTTGCTCCTTTACTTCCAATCTGAAAATAGAGTGGGACCTGGCTTTGTTGTTTTGCTGTGCAAGGATGCTGCTGCCTCCGGGAGCCCTTGTGCACCTTCCTGGGTCAGGCTGGTGTTTGCTTGACAGGCAGCTGAAGCAGGGGCTAAGGGTGATTTCCAGGGAAATCAGAAACAGGCAAGAAAATGCTGTTGGAGGAAGCCTGCCATCAGCTCCATGTTCCAGAGGAAGAGCAGGATACTCAGGAACCCCTTACAGCTCTTTTCTCTCTCACATGCTCTGTGCTTTGTCCCATCCTCCTGCACACCCAGAGACAGGAGCTTGTCTTTCGAAGTGTCTTTCCAGCCAGCACATGCTAAACCATATTTTAGTCTCTTGCCTTCCAGCACCAAGCAAACTCCACAGTCCTCACATTCGCGCAGCATGGGACACTGCTCCTGCCTCTGCCCATATGGAGCACAGCTTGCTGCCATGCTCCAGGGGAAACCACACACAGATTAATGGGTGTTGTGCTCTTTCCCAGGTAAGCTAGTTCTCACAGTGGTGAACAGCTTTTACTATTCAGCAAAACACACCAGGTGCCACACTCCACTGATCTGCAAGGGCTGTTGCACTGTTCGAAGCCAGTATTGGAAAAGATGTCTTTTAACCTCTTGGTTCCTTTGTTCCTGTGTTCTCTTTTGCCCTGCAACTGCCTCGTGTTCTCTCTTGCCTTCTCTTATTTGAGAAAAGCAAGATGATTCGCACTCCATGAATTGTATCAGTGTTAATCTCCTAAATTGGTTATACTGCCTCGCAGATTTTGGGTAGGTGAGACAAAGCTGGTACAAGGTAAAATGAACATTCCAAAGGGTATTCTGGATATCCTGACACTGCATGTTTTTATCCAAGTAGGTATATATGCTTTAGCCAGACCATGTTTGCTTCTTCTTCTCAGAGACCACATGCTGAAGTAGTGATTTCACACGTACATGAAACACTAAGCAGAAAAAGTTACCATCATCGACTTAGTAAAAAGGTAATTATCTCTGTGTCAACACATTTGTTTCTTCAGCTGTGTTCCCTGTACTCACCATTTGTCCTAAAGTTGAAGTTGAAGTTCATTTGTCTGCTAGACTATTCCTATCAAGATTTATCCATTTACTACCTCCCTCCCTCCCTACTTGTGTACTAGCCTATTATACAAATTTCTCACAATTATCAAATACCTAAGAAGAGACAATTTGAGAGGGATAGCATGGAAAGGGAAGGTTGACCAACTAATATATAGAAGCCAAACCTTCAGATCTAAGAGAGGTGATGGGGGAACTTGTAAACCAAGGACTGGACGGAGCATTTTGGCTTATGGGGGCTAGGTAGCCTAAAAGCTAATATGCATCAGTTTCATGGCCAAGATTCACCTCCAGCCTCTTTAGGAACTCATAATATTTCCAGATTGCTGTTGTCTTTTGTAGAAACAATTGATCCAAACCTAAAACATTAATTTCCCACAGCTCTCCCGAGTTAATATTTTTCTCTCACTTTTTTGTTTTTATAATTTATTTTCAAGGAGGACTGGAAATCTACCTGTATTGGGAACATTAACATCTTTAAAAATCCCTAACACAGCTTAATTACAATAAGGACTACAGCTGATCACCATTTAGTTCTATTGTATTTGAGTTTTGACAGGGCTTTCCTTGCTGTAGTTGCTTTCTAGTGATGATCCTTCTGTGATGGGGGGGAACTTTTGCCTTATGCCTCCCTTCCCTGCCAGAGTCCTCCTTACCATCCTTTTTGCTGGAGCCAGCTGAAGCCTCTGAAGACCCTCTGGTTCCTTCAGTTTCGAGACCTCACTGTGTATGTGTCTTCAGCAGCAGTCCTGCACTTCTGTGGGCCCCGTTTGGACTGGGACATTTTCCTAGGAAGTTGCACCCTCATCTCAGCCCTGCATAAGCAGCATTCTCAGTGTGGATGGCCAGCTGGCTGTTATAACCTTCTTTCACACCATGCTATGTAAAATTACACAGGGCAGGTCTTGTTGATGTGTGAAAAATGCTTCTAACAGCCTGCTCCCAAGTGCACTGAGGTTTCCAGCTTCACAGTCTCGCTGACCCACAGTGAGCAACAGTACCAAAAACAAGGAAATGGTTTGCTATAGGCAGGGAAGGTAAAACAAGATGAGTGCAGGAGTAGGTTTGGTTTTCAGAAGAACAGAAGTTTCCAGAAGCACACTGATTGAGGATTGGCACTGTGGGCCAACAGCAAGTGCAGTAAGAATGAGCCTGCAGAAAAAATTGTTATATACATAGCTCTTTAAAAAACTGTTTTATTGATTAACTTATATGTATTGACTACTTTCCACCGATCAGCTTGCATGTAAAGACATGTACTTTTAGCTTTTCTGGGTAAATGGGGCTTGAGACTGCTCAGAATAGCACACCACTGGTGTACCAGTCATCTGGGATGTAATGCCAGATAAGCATATTCTGACATGCTGTCACAAATGGACAGTTTATTGTGAAGGAGACAGTAGAAGTGGTTAAAAGGTGTATGCATGTACATGTATGCAAATATAGAATCACAGAATCAACTGGGTTGGAAAAGACCTCTGAGATCATCAAGTACAATGCCACCATGGTTACAAGACCATGGGGTGGTGAATCCACCACCTCCCTGGGCAGCCCATTCCAATGTCTGATTACTCTCTCTGTAAAAAATTTCTTCCTAATATCCAACCTATATACATGCACACACATACATGCATATATACGTTATGGATGGATGGATGGATGGATAGATAGATAGATAGATAGATAGATTGACATACAAATATTATTTTTTCCTTCTCTGGTAACCATAATGAAAGTCTGAAGATGAAGATAGTCAGAAAACAACAAATCGTTCACTACAAACTGGGAAAGGGATGCTTTTCTTAAAAAATGGTAAAATCTAATATTCAGTTGAAGACTGCCTCAACATAAAGAGTGTGGCCAGGCCAGTAGATGATGCTTCTCTGAAATCAGAAGATGTCAGAAGCAGGTCTTTCTTTTTCTCTTCGAAGTTCTGGAAAGAAGGCCTTTACAAAGGAACACTTCCAACTCCCCGAGACTGCAGCTGCTCCTGCACCATCTACCACTGGCTTATAAATGATGATTAGAGACCTTGGCCAAACCCATGCAGAAAAAAACCCAAAGCACTGCCTATGTTCATGTGGCAGTGTTTGGTGGAAGTATAACAACTGCCCATACTTTGGAGGAAAGCTAGTCTCTGTCTGTTTTCTTCAAATTGAATCAAATGTCCATGCCATGAAAAGCACTCTCCCAAAATCCAATTTTTTTGTTATTACAAAATCCAAGGCAACTGAGCCTGGGAATATTTACATTTGTCCATGAATATTCTGGACTTTAAAATGTCACTAAATTATCTTGATGAATTTTTGTTTCTTTTTCCCCAGTTTTTGTTTACCTCTAGAGAAGTTAGAATGCTCTGGTTTTTTTCCTAGCCCAGATTTTTGAAGGAATAGGAAAATACTGGGCAAATATGGAAGTATTTTGGAAAAAATATTCCATCTCCATTTCACCGCTGGAAAACTCTTCCTCTACTCAGCCTCACCTGTGCTAGATTACATCTGTTAGTGCATGAAGTTCTTGGAAATACATTCTCAGTTTATATGGCACAACCTTAATCTAAAAATGAACTGTTAATTGAGGAAGTCACAGGACTGGGTTAGAAAAAAAATGGGATTCATTAGGAAAGGGATAATTTAGAATTAACGCAGTGGAAGGTCATCTGGCTATAGAAATAGTTTTTAGCGACTTCCCCTTTCCACACTATTCTGAATCTTCCTGTTTGCCTCTGGTGTGGTACCAGTGTGGTATGAACAGATCCTGCAATATGAAATAGGCTTGTCAGTTCGGCACGGCATGGGATGGCCCAGAGGGAACTTGTCCTTTGTCTGTGCTTGTTGGAGAGAATATGTTTGGATTACAACCTCTCATGGCTTTTGGTAGCAGTCTTGATTTGATCTCAGTTGCTTCTCACAGTGGGAAAAACATCAGATCCAAAGAAGAACTATGTTTTTGCAAACCTCCCATGTCCAAAGGAGGCTTTGTTTGGGTAAAGAATCTATTCCGGTCATCCCTCATGACATCTCCAAATATTCATGTGTCAACTGGTACTGTGGAACATGATCCCATTAGATCCCATGAGGGTATGCAGTGGAGACAGACCTATTGAGGATTGATAGGGAGTACACAGTATGGGCCATAATCAGGCCTTGCTACAGGTTTTAAAGAAATTATGATGAGAAGATTTCTGTTTTGTCACTAATTTGGGAGGTGTTGGCAATGAAGCAGTCTTTGCTCTGCTTTTGCCACTGGGGTAAAAAGTTAATCTAGAATTAATTTAATTCTAGATACCATCCAGTAGTTTATGAAGTCCTGGTCCTAGAAGTCTGAATGCAGACATGGTGTGGAAAGAAATCCTGCAGCCCTGGACCTACCCCCAGTGAGTGGAGTCTCATCCACTGACTCTCAAAAGGCTATTTTAGAAAGAAATGCTTGAAGCAAGATATAGAAATGGGGATCTATGTAAAATGTACTTTTAAAGACAGTATTATATACTTTGGTTTCAAGTTATATAATGGCATGTCAGACACGCTCTGTCCCCATCCGAGGGCTGAGCCCTTTTTACTCAGCACAGTGTGGAGCACACACAGATGCGGGCTGGTAACAACTCCGTGCTTAGCATGGACGACATATTTTGGAAGACATTGAGAGACTGGACTCAGAACAGAAACAGGGAAAATAGGAAAGACTTAATGTGTAAAAGAGTATTTCACGCACGTCCAAATTACGCCTGTACAAAATATTCTTGTGAGAAAAATAGCACAGGGTAGCAAGAAAGGAGAGTACAGTGTAGTGGGCTGGACAAAGAGCCAGCTCAGGCAAGCCTGGCTGAACAGCAGTTACTAGGCTGTAAAAAATGGACATGGTAAATGTACTGCATTTGCTAAAGGCTCCATGAAACTCCAGGGAAAACAGGGAGTTCACAGAGTGGCTCCACCGGCAGCGAGAAAGTTTCATTATTATTAGTCATATGCTGAGGATGTCAAGGAATTTTAAGGCCGCACTCTCTGCATTTTTAGAGGTTATTAATGAAATAGCATAGCAAGGTGAATTACATTAAAATATTTTTCTAACCATTCCAGAAATCTTGGTCCAAGTTGGCATAGGGGGGCTGGCAAGTGGTGAACTTTTGACCGAAGCTCAGATTGCTGGGAGACACATCCTCCTTGTTAGTTTCGGGTGACAGTTCACTGTACTAGAGGGATCCACTTGTGTGTAAAGAGCGAGTGGGGGAGGAAGATTTAGCGCTGCATTTTCACAGGGGCAAGAAATTCCATCCAGCTCAAATGTGTTTTGGTCCACTGCCCGGCTCCTTGTCAGACACATGACCATCACTTGGCTTCCTATTTCTGGCCTGAATCTGCATCCCAGGATAAGCAAACTCCATTAGTGGTTAAAATTAGGCAACTGACCTGTGACAGCACATGCTGACTCTCCAACAGAGGGTAGACATATTTAAAAACCAAAAAAGAGCTAGACACACCAATATTTGTCATGTGTCATTTATCAGTTTGGGCTACTATAATTCAGATAGCAGCTGATCGACTTCATGGAAAAGACTTAGCAGGATTTTCTGGCTTCATTCTGACCAAAGATTTCCTATAATGATTTAAGAAATGAGCGTGCATTTCCATATAGGTACTGTACCGTTCCTCATTGCCCTTGACATCTGTGTTGCTCAATAAGGAGGCTGAACATTCTCCTCTCCTCTCCTCTCCTCTCCTCTCCTCTCCTCTCCTCTCCTCTCCTCTCCTCTCCTCTCCTCTCCTCTCCTCTCCTCTCCTCTCCTCTCCTCTCCTCTCCTCTCCTCTCCTCTCCTCTCCTCTCCTCTCCTCTCCTCTCCTCTCCTCTCCTCTCCTCTCCTCTCCTCTCCTCTCCTCTCCGACCCTCTCCTCTCCTCTCCTCTCCCCTCCTCTCCTCTCCGACCCTCTCCGACCCTCTCCTCTCCGATCCTCTCCGACCCTCTCCGACCCTCTCCGACCCTCTCCTCTCCGATCCTCTCCGACCCTCTCCGACCCTCTCCTCTCTGACCTTCTCCGACCCTCTCCGACCCTCTCCTCTCCGATCCTCTCCGACCCTCTCCTCTCCGATCCTCTCCGACCCTCTCCGACCCTCTCCAACCCTCTCCTCTCCGACCTTCTCCGACCCTCTCCGACCCTCTCCGACCCTCTCCTCTCCGATCCTCTCCGACCCTCTCCGACCCTCTCCTCTCCGATCCTCTCCAACCCTCTCCGACCCTCTCCAACCCTCTCCTCTCCGACCCTCTCCGACCCTCTCCGACCCTCTCTGACCCTCTCCTCTCCTCTCCAACCCTTTCCTCTCCGACCCTTTCCTCTCCGACCCTCTCTGACCCTCTCCGACCCTCTCCTCTCCTCTCCAACCCTTTCCTCTCCGACCCTTTCCTCTCCGACCCTCTCTGACCCTCTCCGACCCTCTCCTCTCCGACCCTCTCCTCTCCGACCGTCTCACTTTCCTTCTTTTTCTTTCTTTTAATTTCCTTTTTTCTCATGAATGTTTGCACAATATTGACTGTAAAGGGGATGTATTAAAATACATGCTCTACACTTCCCAAGGTAGTCTCCCTTACTGCTGCCTTCTTCCATGCTCCTGAAAAGCCCTGGCCTCCTCTGCAACACCAGAAAGATGCAATGGGAAGCAGAACTGAGACTCTCTAGCCAAACAAAATCCCAGTATTTACTGGATTATCATTGTTGCTCTGCTGAAGTATTCACCATGAGGGAAAAACAACCATGTACAAAATTTTAGGTCTTTCATCCTCTTGGTGACCTGAGATCTGCAGAGTAGTATCTGCCAGTTTTGCTGGTGAGGAGGAGAACATCTGTCTGCAGATGTCTATTAACAGTCTGGTATTTTACTCTTTGTGGGTATAAGTGGTGTTGCACAGGCAGAGAAACTCCACGTGCCAACTCGTGTGAAAATATGTGCTATCTTTTGGATGGGAGGTTGCTCGGGCAGATCCATGTCAGACACCTCAGCACAGTGTTCCCAGCTCTGTGTTGGCCTCAGGGCACTATGAAGTGCAGCTGGCTCCAGGACTGCACCCAACATGGTGCTCGTGCTAACTAAGTCCAGACACCACAGAGAAGTGACTCTGACTGTTGGCACATGAATTTATTTATTACTGGGTATGGGCAGATGTCTGGGTGTTTTAATACCATGCCACTGCAGTCAGGTTCATCAATACAGTCCAGGCAGGAAACGGTACATGGGTTAATTATTTGGACAGAAACTAATTAAAAAAAATATTAGACCTTCAGGTCTGGTGAAGAGCTCTTCAGTCTCAGTTAGCAGGATCTCACCTGGCTTTTCTGCTGTGCTCCAACATCTTCTGTGTCTGACTCACAATATACCATGAAGTTCCCATGCTTACAGGGTGCCAGCAGCTGCCACTCAAGAGAGAAGATCAAGAAAATTCCAGACAAGGCAGAAGCAATCTGTCCAATTGGCAAGGGGACTGTGATCAAGCACAGCAGGGTTAGAGGAGCCCCCAGTTAGACCTGGTTCATGATTTTACTTACATCCTCAATAGTGAGATGTTAACTCTTTAAGATTTAAATCTTTTTCTTGATATGTTTCAGTCAAGTCGTATGAAATGTTTTAATAGCAGAATCCAGAGTTTCAAAAAGTGTGTACAAATCCACCTATAACAGTAACAACTTTATTTAAAAGATACAGGGTCTGCATCTTTTAAGGTACTTGTCATTGAGTCCATTAAAACACACATTATTACTTCTCTCAACTCTGAACATTTAAGTCCCTCTGCAAGAAAAGTCATGTGTTTGCCCATTAACATAAATTTAAATGATTACCACTCAATGATTTTTGATTGTTTGGAATTATAAGTGGTTACAAGAGGTTCTATAGATTCCTCCCTCCTGGAAAAGTAGCTTAGCATTTTGAATTGTCCATTAAAACTTCTATTTTGAGAAAACTTCAATGGTTTTCTCAAAGTAGAATTTCCTAGTTCTTTATACAAAAACAAATTTGCTACTTAATTTTGTCACTGTTGTCATTCTGCTTAGTCAAAGAAAAAAGATAGTATTCAAGAATTGATTCGTATGTGCTTTTCTGTGAACACGATGAAGGAGAGAGAATGTTCGGTTTTCTTAAGACTGTGGAAGAGCACAAACACGTAGAGATCACAAGTGTCTGGAGGAGGCCAGAAGATCACAGAATCACAACATGGGTAAGGTTGGAAGAGGGTCATCTGGTCCAACCTCTCTGCTTAAGCAGGGTCATCCTAGGGCACATTGCACAGGATTGCATCCAGACAGTTCTCAAATATCTTGAGTGAGGGAGACTCCACAACCTCTCTGGGCTGTCTATTCCAGTGCACGGTCACCTGCACAGAAAGAAATTCTTCCTCTTATTCAGATGGAAATTCCTGTGCATCAGTTTCTGCCCACTGCCTCTTGTGCTATTGCTTGGCACTACTGAGAAGAGCCTGACTCCATCCTCTTGACACCCTCCCTTCAGATGCTTATATACATCGATGAGGCCTTCTCTCACAGTTGTCTCTTTTCGAGGCCGAACAGGCCCAACTCTCTCAGCCTTTCCTTGTAAGAGATGCTCCAGTCCCTTAGTTATCTTTCTTGTCCTC
This sequence comes from Chiroxiphia lanceolata, assembly GCF_009829145.1. Lineage (NCBI taxonomy): Eukaryota > Metazoa > Chordata > Aves > Passeriformes > Pipridae > Chiroxiphia > Chiroxiphia lanceolata. The sequence goes on from NC_045639.1 coordinate 66,829,314, forward strand.
TACTGGACCAGTTCCAGGACCCTCATGTCTGTCTTGTATTGAGGAGCCCAGAACTGGACACAGCACTCCAGATGTGACCTCACTAAGGCTGAGTAGAGGGGCAGGATCACCTGCTGGCAATGCTCTTCCTAATACACCCCAGGATACCATTGGCCTTCTTGACCACAAGGGCACACTGCTGGCTCATGGACAGCTTGTTGTCCACCAGGACTCCCAGGTCCTTCTCCACAGAGCTGCTTCCATCAGGTTGGCACCCAGCCTTTACTGGTGCATGGGGTTATTCCTCCCCAGGTGCAGGACCCTGCATTTGCCTTTGTTGAACTTTGGACAGTTCTTCTCTGCCCATCTCTCTAACCTGTTAAGGTACTTCTGAAGGGCTGCACAGCACTCTGGGGGATCAGCCACTCCTCCCAGCATCTTGCCATCAGCAGACTTCCTGAGGAGGCATTTACCCCTTCATCCAAGTCATTGATGAATAAGTTGAACAATACCGGGCTCACTATTGACTCTGGGGGGACACCATGAGTGACAGGCCTCCAACCAGAGCCTGTGCCACTGATTACAACCCTCTGGGTGCTGCTGTTCAGCCGGTTCTCAATCCAACTCACTGTCCACTCACCCAGTCCATACTTCCTGAGTTTGCCAAACAGGATTGTGAGAGACAGCGTCAAAAGCCTTGCTGAAACTGAGGTAGACAATAACCAGTGCTCTCCCCTCATCCATCCTGATAGTTGTTTCATTGTAGAAAGCAATCAGATTGGTCAAGTGTGATTTACATGTAGTGAATCCATGCTGACGACTCCTGATCAACTTCTTGTCAGCCATGTCATTCTATACATATGGCCTCTAGAATGATGTGCTCCATCACCTTTCCAAGGATTGAGGTGAGGCTGACTGACCAGTAGTTCCCTGAGTCCTCCTTCTTGCCCTTTTCGAAGACTGGGATGACATTTGCTTTCTTCCAGTCCTCAGGCACCTCTCCTGAACTCCATGACCTTTCCAAGATGGTCATGAGTGGCCTCGCTATGGTGTCTGCCAGCTCTCTCAGCACTCGTGGATGCATCCCATCAGGGCACATGGACTTGTGGATGTAAAGTTTGTCTAGGTGTTCTTTAACCCAATCCTTTTTGATTGAGGGAAAGTCTTCCTTTCAACATTTTTTTACCTTGGTTTCTGGGTCGGAGTTTCCTAAGGGCTGGCCTTGTCATTGAAGACAGAGGCAAAGAAGGCATTCAGTAAGTTTGCCTTTTCAGTGTTCTTTGTTACCAGGGTCTCCCCTCCATTTGGTAACGGGCCCGCATTATCCTTAGTTTTCCAACTAAGATGAATTCCTCCTTAAATACTATAGCCTCTACATTACATCTTTGAGCTGAGCTGCTAAATAATTTTGAATACATAAGGTTTAATTGAGTAGGAGGGTTTTCTGTTCATTTTTTTTTAATCCATTCTTACTGCTTTAGGTCTCACCTTTCCCACTTGCTATTGCCAGTTGACCTGAGCAGTGCTGGCCCAGTTGTTATTTCCTGCCACCTCTGAGTTGCTTACTGCTTCCTTCTGTACTTTCTATAGCAAGAATTTAATGTAGACTGAGTCTACTCAGTGAATTAAGCAGCACACCGATTGAAGCTTTCTGAAAAAGTTTAAAAATGCCTATGAGTATGGAATGCTAAACTGTCATTAAGGTACTCTTGTGCAAATATGAAGAGTCTGTAGTCTGAGCCTGGTCACACAGAGCTATTCATCTCAGTCTCCACAGTAGTGACAAATGTCATCTATATACAGAAGCTACTCACATATCTCTTTTGGCTGACATTATTGATGCTTGTCTTTCTGGATACATATATTGACTAATTGCAATTGCCAATATTTTAAGAGTCAGATCAAATAATAAAAGTTGATGGTGGCTAAGTGACACTGAACTCACAGGACCTTTGGAAATATGGAAGAACTATTTCCACTGGTTTAATAGAAGAGTGTATTATACCTATTGGAGACAATATTAAAAAAATGTGCTAGTTCTCTATATTTGTTCCTGCAAACATGCCATTAATAGAACCCTTTGCTGAAAACAACCCTTCCCTGCATCCTCCCTAACAAAAGGAGCTGGTGAAATGGAGGAAAGAAAAGCAAGTTCAATACAGTACCTGCAATCTGCTGTGAATTATTATCACAGTTAAATTTCTTCCTAAATCTTGTGGAAAGTGGAACTCCTTAATAAATTCTTCACCTTGCCCACTTGTCGAGGAACTGAGTGTCGAAGTGGAAAGTTTAAGTTAACCAGAGGAACTTCTTCCTGTTCATAACTGCTAGTGAACCTTTCTGGTACTTTTACCACTCTGTAGCCCCAAAATGTTAATGTCATTCTTCTGGTTCTTGAGCTTTTCCAAAAACAAAATCAAAGACAGATAGCTAAAAAGTATTTCCAAATGGATGAAAAAAATCATAGCTTCATAGAATTGTAAAGGTTGGAAAAGACCTTTAAGATCATTGAGTCCAATCAAAATGGGATCAGCAGCCTTCCCCTTCAGAACATTTCTTTTGGAAAACAAGAATCAGCCATATAGTGAAAGGTGTTTGTTATCCATGAGCTTCCCAGGGTAATCCAGGCTTTTTGAAAGAATATTAGAGCAATGCATCTTTGGTACTAGAGCGTAGATAAGGATGAATGAGGAAACAATATGCTCCAAATTCTGCTGAGCAAGAAGGTTAGCTTAGTGTTAACCATGTCTTTGCCCGTGTTTTGTCTTAGGGAAACTTTGCTTCATCACCCATTTTCCCTTAGACTACACATACATGCTACATTTTATGTAAGCTTTGCCTTTTGATTCATTTTACTCTGTAATAGAAGCCATTCAAGTCAATATTCTTACTGCATTAATTTACTATTCTATAATTTCAATAGTAGTCTCCATGGTTTTAGAACAACAGAACGGAATGGCTTGGGTTGGAAGCAGTCTTAAAGATCAACTAGTTCCAACATCCCTACCTACACCCTCCACCCCCACACTCTCCCCAGCATGATCAGGGGCAGTTTGGGCAGTTTTCCTTGTTTATTGCTCATAAGGACTAAATGTGCCTCAAAAAGGCAGTGTAACCATAACATCATGCAAACCATGTCTCTAAATGTTCAGGTAATAGTCATCTTGTTGAGCCTCATGTAACTGCTTTTCAGCTGTAAGTTCTTACCCATTTTGCTAACATAGGCAGAATTAATTAGCACTCACCTGACCTGATGTAGAAGACACTTTCATTCACTTGACATTTAATAACTTGTTATCTAACACCTTGCCTGTGTCCTTCTAGGTATCCTGTCTATTCCAAGCATCCTCTATTACTAAGGCCATATGCATGCCATGTTCATATAGCCCTGGCTTCTAACATTTCCTCTGCCAACCTCATGCAGCAGCCCCATTCTTTCCCCTTCCTCTCTACTACTGCTGGTCCTGAACATGACTTCTGAGTCACTGTGCATGGCCTTATTATTCCCAGCCCTTTGTTGCAACACAGTGTACCTCATGAGGTGTTTGGGAGGCATTATGTTGAGCATCCCTTGTCTTTCAGCATTTCCCAGACTACAGTGAGTACAAAGCAGTTGTCTGACAGGTAGGCATTGAAATGGGTCCATTGTCACTGTGACGTAACTATCCTTGCCTCCACATCACTTCTGATCCACTGGACAGCATTCCATGAGGGGCAGAGTCTTGATCTCTACTTTTTAATACAGACTTTTTATTAGCAGAAAAAAGGAATGGTGTGATTTCTTTCTCTCTCCTAATAGTTTACAGCTAGCAGTAGCTCGTTGTATTACTGTAAAGTTTGGAGCAGTAAAGATGGAGTGTCTTTATCCATTTTTTGATCTCTGATCCACAACACTGGCAGCACTTGAGTTGCTCTTCCAAAAGATTGAGTGTAGTAGGAAATAGGAGAAAACAGGAGACATGGCGGATGGGGAGATGTAATGTGTCTACCCCCATCTGTTTTTGGAGATCTTCTTGGTCCACTCTGTCTATACCTCCAGGCAGCACTCTCCTTCCTAGCTTGCAGTCCAGAGAGCACATAATTCCTTCCCAGCTGAACCTGTGAAATAGGGGAGTTCCATTTCCCCATTTGCAATGAGTTTATCTGTTCCTGAAGCAGACAGTCTTGATCCTGAGCTTGTTATCCACACCTTACCACTGAGGAGTTGCCACCGAAATTCAACCCTGGGATATAGTCTCGTCTTCAAATTTGAGACTTTTTCTGGAAAAATGTTCTTTCCTCATCTATCTGGTAAATGAAATTATTAAAATCACAAGTATTTTTTTGTTTACCCTGCTCTTTCATTAGGCCTCATGTAGGCACCAAGGCTTGCTTACTGCCAAGAGGAGGAACCGCACTCCAATTTCGTGCAAATAACTCGGGGCTTACTGTAACAACACCTTTGTTTTTCAAACATGTGCTCTCTAAATTGGCAGATGTTATTTAGTTACCCTCCACCAAGCACCTGACTCAGGCGTGCAGCCTGGAAAAAGTAACCTCATGTTAGGCTTTGTGCATTGCCTAAGAACCTGACATTCCTAAACTCCCTCTGCAAGTATCCCAGTGAGATCCCATGGAGGTGACATATAATTATTGTCATACAAAGAGGGAACACAGAATAACAGTTGAACATGGCCAAGGAGACCATGCTTCTGAGATGGGAAAGAGAAGCTAAGGAATGGCACAGTATCTGTCCTCCCATGGAGATTACAGGGGGCTCTTCCCTCCCATTCATCATTGCATAACTTTCCTGTAGGGATTATAGCATTTGTTGCCAAGGAAATGTAATAGTGGGAAATTATCTGATGCATTTTGATATGTCTAAGTGATATCTAGCAGGTGGAAACACGAACAAAAGCTTTCATCTGCAAAAACAGAAGTCCTGTGCTTATCTTCTGTTGACAACACTTTATTATTTGTATTCTGCAAGGACAACAAGTAGAAATGCCAAATCTAGGCCAGGTTTGAGAAAGCCGAGTCATCTAACTGGACAAAGGACAGAATGTTTGACCAGTTAAAGAGGGGGAGTAGGGATAATGTGTTAGGGAAAGTTTCAAGACAAATGAGAAGGGAAGGGAAGAGAGATCATGAGATAAATTTATCAGGAGAGGAAGGCAGATATTTCTGTTCTGTCCTGGAAAAGACAAATATGACTCTCAGTGAGTTTAGATAGTGTGGAAGCTGCCTGCTTCATCGACATAAGACAGGAAAGTACACACACGTGTTAATTCCAAGTTCCTTCTTGAAGGGTTGAAGCATGCCACCTCCCATACTCAGCATGTCCACTACCAAGAGTGAAGACAGACAGTAATGTTTGGAGAGCAGTAATGTTTTTATGCCCTTCTCAGCAACCCTTTTTGCTTTCAGGCTCTTATTAAAGCTGGGACAGGATGCAGAACAAATGAACAAGATGTTTCCAGGCCTAGAAGTGGATGACTAAGGGACCCCATTTAGGCTGCATCAGATTCAATAGTGATGTCCACAGTAGGCTTTGCAGCTGAAGACCATATATGTGTCACTGAGCACTGACATATCAGCGAAGGTAGGACAAGGTAGGACCAGCTTTTTGCTAAACAGACCTGTTGGCATACAGTGACTTGCACCTTTCCCTATTTAACCCCACAAACGACATTGTCACAGCACACTGTCTTGCTTTGTAAATGCAAATGATAAAATTCATGCTCATTCTAATTTGTTTGAACTCAAAGCAGAAGTGAGGTCTGATGGAAACAGTGTAACTCAGCTGTATCTTCTTCTTGCTCCAAGAAACAGGAGGAATACTGAATGATTCAGTTGAATCTAGAAAACTAATCAATATGATAGGAAGAGTGTTTCATCCTTAATATTCCTAAAATCCTGCATACCTTATTCAGCTTCTGTTTTCATAAATCCAGAGTTTACCCCTGTTGTAGATTATCACAGAGTGGTTTTGATATGTGTATTACTGACATAAAGCTTGGTGCCAGCAGCTTTGGTACTACAGTGTAGCAAGCTCAGTTATTTTAGGGCTGTTTTTGAGGCAGGCCATGTAAATTCTTTTAACACTTTATATTCAGGCATAGTTGCAACCCATCACTACAGAATGAGAATTTTTTTGCCCAGATTGGAACTTCCTTTTATATTAAAACTTCAACATTTTAACTTTTCATTGAATCAGGCTTGAAGGTAAATTTGATTAGGCAAACAAAATTAACTTGTTTGAGCATGTAGAATAGCAGGCTTCTCCATAAGGAATGACATCACTGACCATGATATAGTGGTATGATGGCAACCGCACCCTAGATTCACGGCAACAGAGGAAGATCTTTCCACTGCAGAAGGTGGGTGTCAGCCGTCTTCCTGAAAGCAATCTGTAGCTAGGTTTCTAGCAAAAAACTTTCCAGTACTCAGTGTTGTTGTGCAACACAAAACCATCATGGGAAAAGTTGATGTGAAGTAGGGGCTAGACCTGGTGGTAGGGAAACAGCCTGTACCTTCAGAGATACAGGCTTGTGAGTGATGGTCTATTTAGTTCTGTCTCAGAATTCTCATTAATGTTCCCGTAGTATGCAAGATCTCAGATATTTCTTCATATCAAGTGGCCACAGTTAAATACTGTCTGTAGACTTGGGACAGTGACACATTTTCACATTTAGACAAATGGTTCCACCCCAAATCACACCATAGTACTAGCTCTTCTGGTCATCAGACTAACTCTCTATTTTTAAAATTTTGTCCGAACCTGGAAACATCTACAAACATCCCAGGCTTTGAAAGCATATGAATTGTTCTTGCATAATAGCAAGATGTCTTGGGATGTGTGCAATGTAGAACTTTTCCTATAATTACAATCGTATAAGGTGAAACTACATAACTAGAGATCATTGCCCTGCTTCTTCGGAGGGATTAGCTTTCTCTCCGCAGACTCTGACTGTATAGCCTGGCGTCACATCACAATTTATTTACCCTGTTCATAATGTTTTAAACACATAAAATCCTAGTCATATCTTCACTTCTGTATGTATATAAATCAAACCACAATTTGTCTGACACCACTCGCATAAGGAGGAGGCATCTCTTTGTGCTTCCAACAGGCACCCAATATACTACGGGTGTGTATTTCACTGTGAAAGTGAAACTAGACAGAATGCCATTTAAAGAATAAAGTGAGGTGACATCACTCGATTTGCCTACTTGAATTAGAAGTTTACTCATTGCATCTTCGAGTCTCAGCTGACTCAATTTGGATTTTAACCAACTAGTAAACAAGCCCTATTAACAGCACTATTCAACACCCCTTCTAGCAAGATGCCAATACCCTTATAGTTAAACAGTATTTCAGATCATCAGCACCCGGTCACTAATTTAAAAACTGACCTTTTGAATTTGCCACGTGGATGAGCCTGGGAAGTCAAAGGACAAGGAAAAATCTTATAAAAAAGAAGAAAGACAGCTGCCAAGGTTGCGATTGGATCAACTTCAGAGTAAGTCTGTGGAACAGGGTGGCATTTGCAAAGACACTGAAGAGCTCTCATGGCATCAGGCTACTGGTGGTGACAGAGCCATCTGTCCTGTCTTTTTTGCCCTTTCCTGTCTGCCATTAATTTTCCACAAAGGCTCCAAGCGACAGTCTCCTCATAGTGACCATACTTGGAAACAAGGTGTCTGACAGGCAGGGGGAGAATGGCAATAATCTCTAAGAGCCCCCGTGTTATGGCTTGGGAAAAAATAGCTGAGAGTTTGCAAAGTAACAAAGAAGAAGTGAAAAGCGAGAAGGTCTACTGACAGGAGGATTCGGCAGGCACGCACCCCCTCGTTACATGCGGTGCAGGAGCGGAGGCGTGCGCTCCTTGTGTGCGCGCTGCCGGCAGTAAACAAGTGAGTATTTCTGGAGCAGCTGCCTGTGTAAGAGGAGAGGTGCCTGTAGCTGTCTGTGAAGTTACAGTTTTATAGGAGTATCTTATGCTTCTGAAACTCTCTCATTTCTGGCACTAATCATGCAAGGCTTTCATTGAGCAAACTTCCTTGGGGCTGACGCCCATATTTAAAGATAAGACATTTTGCTGAGCTAGATCTACAAAGCATTGTAGATCTAGAAATATGTCATTGCATGACATATTTCACCTTCTAAAATGAATAACCAGCAACCTGGTCTCAGCCATAGTATATGCAGAGATTAATATAGTTTGCTTTATGTTTTTATTGGTGCTGATCTTAGCAGCAGGCAGATGTAGACATGTTTTACAGAGTTTGATTACACAAATTCCAGTTTAGAGGTACTATGCAAAAAATAATTTTTTTATGCTCCCCATGGATTCAGTTACAATGTTCATCATTGAACTGAGTATCTTACAGTATGGATGCATGCAATGCAATTAACACTTAACCCACATCTGTTCTCTCATCTTTTCCTCCAGGATATGTGCAGTGCAGGGCTTTTGTTTTGATTTCTTAAAAGTAGTATATGTGCATGCACACCCACATGTACACACTGCTGCATGGCCAACTGTGTATGAAATGAGCTGTGTACTCAGAGCAGAGACTATTTCATTTAGTGTTGGTTGGCCACTACTGAGACAGGTTGCATAGGCTGGTTTCTATGGAAGATCTCACTCCTTTTATTGCTGAGACTCCTCCCGTATCCAAAGACTGTCCTGCAGTCTCTACCATTAAGCTGCCTCTGAAGGGATTTTAAAACAGACATACCCTACTGACTCTTGAAGATTTTGACCCCATGACTTACTGTGTGTGACTTACCCATGGAGGCGGTGAGAACATGGTGTTTAATAAGACTCTGACTGTACCCAATGATGGGTACTTCTTTAGCCCTTACTCCCATTCCATGCTACTGTTCTCAGGACCCCGTAGGATAAATAAGCTCACTTTTTTCATTTCACATTGTTTCTGTTTCTAGTAATTTGGCAGGAACACAGTGACTTGCAGGGACATGCTTCCAAGTGATTTGTGTAGATACTCCTAACAGCAGATAAGGTCTAGTACTTCTCGGAATCAGTGACTTAAGTCTTGTTTTCTTCCTTTCTATCAAGAAAAGGAGGGAAATATCTAAATTATATTATTCTGATAATGGCAGTTTTTCTTCCAGAGTAGGAAAAATTCTAGATTCCTCTTTCATTTGAACTTCTGAGATATCCTCTTCTTAATAAAATAGGACATATCTCCTTCTTGTATCCAGTATGTTCTAATGTTGTGTGACCAACTGAATCTTGACGTAGTTAAACCAAGAGCTCAACATAGTTTATTTGTTCAATATACTTAAAGTATTTTTTGATGCCCTGGGTAATATCTGCTGGCTTCTAGTTAGAGTTGGAGATGCAAAGTTTCTGGATGTTTTGAAGCCCCAGGAAGTAACATCCCTTCCCAAGGTTTTTTAGGTTTTCTTGTAGTTATTTGCTTTCTAATAACTGAAGTTTGAAATGTTGATGTGGGCTACTTACTTGTAACCAAAAGAAAATTTTCTTAACTTCAAGAATGTGAATTATACGGTTTATTTAGAAGACCAAGTCTATGTTTCTAGTGGAAATAGTGGAAATACTAGTGTTTAATCCTGGCTGGTTAAAGAATACAAAAGATTAAAGCTTTGCAAGAAAAGTAATCTCTTTTATGTACCTGTCTACATCACCTCTTCTTAAGAACTTCATGTTTGTATACATGTTCTTTGGATTTAATAGCTAATACTCAGCTTTACTTCATGAACATGTATGTGGAGATATTTTTGTATTGCTAACACTGCACCATACTAAGCCATTTGACCTAAGGAATGGAGGAATTTAAATAATGCAAAACAGCAAGTTTTCCAGTGGAGTAACGTCGTATGAAAGGCTTAATTTTTTATAGAGAGAACACTGATTGCTTCATGTTTAGCAGCTATATCCTTTAAGAAAAAGACACTAGAGGTTTTTTCACCGTTTCTTCCAAGAGAAATTATCTTTTCCACGTGGAAAGGGTTTCCTTCAAATTTTTCCAAAGTTTTCCAATTTTTTGCACAGACATCCACAGAAAACAAATGGTGAAGAAAACAGCTTCATATCCTGTAGTTTCCAGGTTTTCTCCCAGAGTCTCAGATCTTTAAGTAGCTCGCAGGGGCCCATCAGAAGTGCTGTACATCATGTGAAGTTATTGGCAGAGAGGGTGTCACTAGTTGGAGTGTGTGGCAGCTGTATGAGAAAGCAAAGACTGATGGTGTTGCCTTGCTTCTTCCCTTTCACTCATCTGAAAGCTGCTGTGGAAATACTTCTGTACTCTGAAGAAGTCATGACTGTACTAATGCTCAGGATTCACTCAGGTGAGAGATATTTTTTGCATCATCTTTACCCTTGTGGATCTGCTCACAGTTTAGATGTGAATTCAAGCTTTGGGAGCATTGAGATGCGCAGTTTTGTTCAGAGATGATATCTGGGGATGCCAGTGATTGGAGAACTTTTGTAGGTAGCCTCCAAGGGATGAAATTAAATTGGAGCTAACTGTCGGGTAAGTTATGCTAGGCTGTCCTTTGAACCCCCTTCTAACCTTTTCACAGATGTGTGAGAGTAGTTCAGGCTGGAACAGATCCAAGTAATGTGCTTACTCCTGATACTAGGCCACAGCTTCTGGTGGTCAGAGCACACAAGATGTCTGGATGCACAGAAGTGGTCAGAAAGATATAGGGATTTTTTGGTTTTACGGTCATATGGACAAGCGTAGGCATGTTGCTCCTCATGTTCTGGACTATGTGTTGGCCATCAGCTGAAGTGAATCACCTTGGTTTCTGAAAGGATTCTTGATATTCTAAAGAGACCATATTTTGAGTGACTCTCACCAAAAACAGAAGATGAATGTTCAGAGGAAATCTCTAAAACATGCACTCTCTGGAGAGCATAATACTTGGATTTACTCTTCACCAAAACTGCCCACTGAAACCAAAGACATGGGGAGTTCACGGAGTTCCTGTGGCAGGACTCCTCACATGAGGAGTCAAACTGAGATTTTGGGACAGTTTTGACCCAAAGAGTGTTTGTAAAATTAATTCCTTAAACAGTTTCACTCAGACAGATATGTGTGAGGTAAACCTGCTTCTTGATCCTAATCTGTAGGGCTCCATTTCCTTTGATAGAATGAGAGCAGCAGATTAGCAGAGGGAGAGTAAAACCACCTAAGAGGGTGGAAGTGCACAGTTAGAGAGTGAAGTTGTATTTGCATAAAATGAATGGAAACGTTTGGTCCAGGCTATCCATGTTCATACTATGTTCTGTTCTTGAGCTGGCCATTCATCTGGAGAAAGCTTGAAGCACCTATATGGCTTGAGACACCAAGAAATTATATTATATAGTGTGTATAACACATGCAGGGCTATATCCAGAAGCTACGCTGTACAAGAGAACTGAAAAGAGATTTAGATATCCGGGATGGATACAGTGATGCACAAATAGAAGTTCATGAAGACATTGCTTCATGGTTATGTAATGGAATTGGTAGCTGTCTATAATTGTCCAGCTGGACTACTTAAATCAACTGAATAACCAATTGAACCTGTCTCATGTTATAAACCTTTTTCATCTAGACTCTTTTTTTTTTTTCCCCAGTGATCCCAGTAATGTCATTGTGTTTAATTTTAGCTGCCATTTTCCCCTTGAAGATATTTACCAACACAGTGCCCTCAGCCTGTTGTAGTACAGGAAGCTCGGGCTGCAGGACATCTCTCTGAGTTGAATGCTTTCTTGTCAATGAGATCAAATTATAAGTAGCTGCACTAATCTGCCTATCATCAGAAATAGCCAAAGAAAAATGCACAAATGTAAACATAAACGGGAATTTTCATAATTAACATACTTGTCATAGTTCATCATAAATCAGCATAAATGCCAGAGGGCTTGTTCTTTTTGACATGACTTGGAGGCTAGCTTCACTTGTTGACATCTTATCTCCTCACAAGATACCGTATATTAGTAAAGTTAATTGACTAATCATTTTCATCACTGGAAGTGTAAGTAAATAATTCCATCTATTTCTACCTAGGCTTCTGTTGATGGTCTGAGGGTGCCAAGCATTCAGACTAAATGAAAATATACCCTCTAGTAACCATGCATGGCATCCTCCATAACAAGCTGCAGAAACTCTCTGAAGCATTGCTGTTATGTTGTGGGGAATCCTGAGAATCTTAGGCTTAACTCAGCATGCCGGCCAGCCTCCCGCAGGGGCGGCCAGGAGGAGGCTGTGGCAGCGGGGGGATGCATCTGGGCAGACCACCGGCACCTGTCATTTTTAGGGAAAGGAGGCAGGTCTGCAAGTAATTAATTAGTGGTGGCTGGGAATGTACATGAGACAATGTGGTAACACATGCTCCAGCTAGATGAGAAGCTGGAGGGTTATCTAATAGCTCGTATTTTCCATTTTGACTGTCCCTGCACAATCAGCCACAGACATTTTACTTCTTTGATCAAAATTTGATTAAAGAAAGCAGTTTCCCTTCTCCCTCAGTGGCGGGAAAAGGAAAATTGCTGTTGCTTTCTCTTTCCATATCTTTGCCATCTGGTGAATTCAAGAAAAATTGACTGAGTGTTACACTTTGGCCGTACTTACAGATTCAGTCACAAGACGTCAGTGGGGGCGAAAGTTAGTAGTCGTGAACTTTTGCTTTAATATGTGATGAAGATTTTCTAAATGATGTAGGGGCAAGTTATCATGTCGCTAGCTCCCTCTTTGTCCCACAGGAACACAGGACCAGTTTTGTTTGTTTGGGGGTTTTTTTTGGCATCTGTATCTCAGTTAGGGAATGTTTGTTATCTCCAGACTGCCTGTGCGGTGTGCTGTGTTCTGTTTCCCTCCTTGTGCAAAATTTTACTTTGTATAGAAAATTATCTCAGGTTTTCTTTGGGCACTGTGCATCTAAAAAATACAGCCTGGACACTGTCACTGATTCCCACCATGCTGACTTGTTTGTTTAACTTGCTCCAGAAACTTTTCCTTTTATACCTCCCCTCCTGTTAAGAAGAGAGTAGGGGTCTGTGTTGGCCTACATGTTTTCCTGCTTACTTTTGTCCTGGTTCTTTCTAACATGACTTCTGTCATCAAGGGTATCACTTAGTGCTGGAAATTTTTGCCATGCACAACCACCTGGGTTGAGACCACCAACTCATTTTTCTTGCTGGGCTGCAGCCCAGAGATACAGCAACTGCTGACTGCTGTAGAGGCTGGCCTCACTTACACCCAGGATTTACAGGTGAAAGGCTCCCAGAGAAATGCTGAGACCAGGACACCTTATTCCCTGCCAGACCATGCCAACCTGGCTGCCCTCAACAACATGATTTCGGCCTGTTCTCATGGGTAAAACAAACTGAACCTTATCTTCTCATTAGGTTACAAGAAGTATTACAATTAGTAAGAGCTAATTGCCTCTGCGCAAAATCAACAGGTGTTTTAGATTTAAAAAGCTGAATTACAACAGGGAAAAGGACCTAACCACATGCTTAAGTATCCCTATATTTACCTGCACTTAAGGAAGGGCTCTATTTAATAGGTAGGGACCTAAACACTTAGTTAAATGCTTCTAGTAACGAAGATTGTAGTACACAGAGAATGTGCAAATTTTTGCCCTTATTTAAATGGTGTAGAACATTGTAAATGCTCAAAATGTGTTTCACCAAATAAAAAAAACACTTATACTTTAATGTAAAGATATAGTAAGTAATTCCAATATATGTTATCTCACATCTATAGCTGTTCTTATCTCCAAAAAGTTCTCACATTAATTCCCCAAATGAAGTTCTATTGATATTTTTGTGTGTTTACCTTATGGATGGTATTAATTTGTGAGATACTCACTATTTGTCTCACTGTAGCATGCAAAAAATCTGTTATGTGGCTTATCAAGACACAATCTTGTATTCAAGTCACATTTGTTTAGACCAAGTTGTCCTCTGATGAACAGAGTGGTGTAAAAAGCGCGGGGGAGGGAGTTAAATGTAACACCTACTGGGAAGTCCATTTAAACCCTCTAGCAACTGGAACTAATGGGGACAGAGAGGGTTTTGAAATGTGAGCCTACAAGATCTCCACTGAGAGATTCCCATTCCACTTTGTCCTCCCAAGCATCACTTCCCAGAGATGAGTTCTTTTTTTAAAAAATCAATTCAGATGTTTATGAACAAGAGCACTACCACAGTGATTTATTTGTAAAGGTATTTCTTGAAATCCAAGAAATCATTCCAAACAGCCTTTAGGTTGTTGGCTTTCTGAAGTAGTGTGGTGTTTCATTTTGCTACCCAATGCAGTGAATGGATCTCTGACCTTGATTTGATTCCCAGAGAAAACAAAGCAACTTTTGTTTATGTTTTCTTAATGAAATGAAATTTAATAATAGAAGTTTGTTGCATTAGAATTGGTAACAGTTTATCCTCACACAATCCTTAGCAGGTGTTAAAGAGTAACAGCATCTTGGGCAACACTTTCCGTAGAAGCACAGCTGTAGAAGAAACTTCTTGAAGTTAATGAAAGGGAGGATATTTTAAGGAAGTAAAATATCTGCAGATGAGCATGCATGACAGGTTTCTGAGTCTAATTTTGAACATATAAACTAATCCTGTATTGGACATTGAATGCTGTATCATATGAGCACTTTGAAAATTTGAACATCTATGATCATCTGAACTATGAACATCTGAACACTTTATGCACTGGGGAATTAAGTTGAAACACTTCTGTGTGTTCTTCCTGGTTAGAATTCAAATTTTGAGTCTAGTGTAATCAACCACCTTTAATAATTGGAAATATGCTTTATTACTTTGCTAGTACCAACGTAACTTTGTGTCAAGCTCAGTATGGACATCCACTTCAACACTGCCAGCCTAATTCAGGTTGTTGAGCACCCTGCGGCTCTGGGCACAAAGGGCCCTGAATATGATGAAAAGGACAAAGTAGCCTCAGAAGGTAGACAGGACAAAGGAATTCCCCAGGCTGGCAAAAAGAAAATCTTTTGAATTCAGAGTGGTAGATGGAAAGGAGAAATAGTAGGGGAAGAAAAAGACAGCCCAGTGATGCAGTCTTGAAGAACTGCAAACGTTGATGAGTAAAGACTAAGGAGAAGAGCAAACTTCTGGGATGCCATGCAGATTTAGTCAACTGGATCCTGCACTCACCTCTGAGTAATGAGACATTCCAGGCCATCTGCTCTGCATGGATCAGATTTATTATTTTTCCGGCCACCCAGCTGGCTTGAAGATGGCTATTATGGTAGTGAGAAATTCTAGACCTAGTTTGGTGTATAGCACCTTTGATATTTATGTTGTATCCTTCTCCTAATAATAATCCACCTGAAAATATCCCTGATTGTGAGAATTAGGGGGAAAAAGAAAGATTAAGGAAAAAATATTATAGGCCAGGAAAGGAATTTTCATTATAAAAAGCACTTCCATAAGACTGTTCTTTAGTGACTGAGTTGTTTCAGTGATTACAAGAGCAAGCAGGGAACTAGATATACTGGGAAGTCTTCAGTGCAAACTTAGGGCAATACCAGGAAAGCTGGAGCCATTTTTAGCTGTGGTTCCAGGGAGAACACTCACAGCCTGCACTGGGGTCAAAACCTGTGTTACTGTTTCGCTGACTGCATTCATAGCAAGGAAGGATGTTTGAGAACAAGGGAAAGTTCCTTTAAATCAGTAGTACTGTTCTCATCTCTCCACTAACATTGCCAGACAATTAGACACAGGAGAGAAGAATAAGCATGAACTACTGTATGTTTTCACTTTTTTACAACAGGTTTTAATCAACATACCCGCCGCGTATAAACATTATATCAGCATATGGTTAGAAAATGTCAGACAGATTTCAAATAATTCAGATGATCTTCTGTCTGATGCAGTCTTGAAATCACATTAGTGTTTCCACCAAGCAATATCTTACTTCTATGAGCATCTTTGCCTGAAAATACCATTCCCTTCCAAAATTAAAACTCTTGTTCTTTGAGTAGTGAATGTATATTATTGCTAAAAATATAAAGAGATGAAACCCCTTCTTTCATGGAAAATTTGGTACAATATTAACAAAGGTGTCAAGATCATAATGAAAGGTTTTATGTGACTGTAACAATACATGTGCTGCATAGAATTAATTATCAAGAAGTGAAATGTGTGGGTGATGTCAGCCTGGAAATATCTAATCGAGATGTCTGCTGATGGGTTACCTTCAAACATATAACCTAAGTAACCTGTAACATAATGAGGATAATCATGAAGCTTCAAGTAGCTTCCCAGCAACTCTGGCTATTGTTTGGAGATTATTTATGTTTAGGTAGTCGGGTACAAAACTGCAACATGCAATGCTCTCATCCACCTGAATTGTTTATTGTTGATTCATAACTGTGACCAACTTTAGCAACAATGAGCTATTATCAGTATAGTTTTTTTAGTGAATTTACCCGGAACTCATTTTTTGGACATTTAAGAAAGCAATCCAAACCAAATTTCACACCCCTACCACCCCTCTCCCTAGACACGAGATAAAGAAGGGCTCACTGAGTACTGGAAGTGCTGAATTCAGTCCTGTTCTTCTTAATGGGTGAATTATGGAGCTGCGCCTGGAAACACTCTGTGTCCCCACTGACCCAAGAGAAACCTGTGGGTAGTTTTCCAGGGTATAGATCAGTATTGCGAGAACTACTTAAGTGACTCCTCCATTTTATATTTCCACTAATATGATTTTAACAAATTTTCCCCATTAACAAAATTCTAAATAGTTATTCCACCTTTTGCTAAGCAATTTAGCAGCACAAGTCTAGTTCAGGGATATTTGTCCTTCCACTTTATTTAAGGATATAGGGCCTATTAGATGCACATACATGTGAAAACTACACATCCTGCTGTAAGCCAAATATTAAAAATTAAAAACCTTGAATATTGCTTTTATCCAATATTTGGAAGGGTAATACCAGACCAGGTGGTATAATTAATAGGCAGATGGATATTATCTGGAGAGGTCATTTATGCTGAGTAAAAGATTCTCATGGAGCCTTGGACTATTTTGTACAAGGTTGGATCTTCCTATGCCTAGGCTGCCATCACCACCAAACGTGTCAGTAATGTGAAGAGCCAAGACTTTAATAAACTCTGTATGTCTTATTTAATTGTTTCTTGCTGCAGGGTCAAAACCAACAGGGTTTATATCACCCGAGCTAGCAAAGCCCATCTTAGTTTCCTTTTTCTGACCTCAAGCAACTAAAAGATTATTTAAAAAACCCCCAATCTTTCTGGGACAGATACTATGTGAAGTATCTACTGATTGGGCTAAACTGGCAAATTACAGGTATCTCAGAGTTTACACGGTCTTCACCTTGTAGACTCTATCCTGTTGCTCTGTGGCAGCCTATAATAGCTGTTTGATATGCCTGAGAATGCTGTCTTTACCAGGTAATTCCTTTCCTAGTTACCTTTGCAAAAATTATAGTCATTCAGCTGGTCAATATAATTCTCAGCTGTGTTGTAGCAGAGAAAACACCTAAAAGGACTGCACCAACTTAAAAACAACAGCACCGGCACCATGGCTTTGTCAAATCTCATCTGTAGGACACTGATTAAGAAGGGATCTATTGTATTGGAGAGATGTTTGCAGTCAAAATGAATGAAAGAGGATATGGATAATTGGAGTGGCCATATTGCTGGAAAAGAAATGGGAAGCAAGCTCCTAATTCCATGTGAAGCTAATTAGATGGCCTGTCACTTTGATTAGGTGTTTTGGCTCACCGAATCTGATTTTTTGAGGGTGTTTCTTCTTTAATTGGCCTCTCCATTACAATTTGTTGTGAAATTCTGCAAACTACTTGCAGCCTGTTTTCAGTCTGTCGTACAAAATGGGTGCCTGAAACAGGGTTTTCCTTTGTCCATGCCCTCCGCCCCCCAAGAAAACAAAGCAAAAAACCCCCAAAACCCACCCCACATTAAAATGCATACTGATTGTTATTCTCCTGATTTGTTTTAGCTATTTTTTGCTGTTCACTTTGATGTCTTCAGGACTGAGCTACTGAAGTCTTTCACAACTGCAAAGATAGGAGTTATGGTCATGATGCAAGTTGCAATGGAAAAATTAGGTTTAAATTGAACGTGGTACATGGAACACAGTGACACCCTTTTCTGGGATGACAAGGTAAGAGTGCTAAAACTGAACGAGAGAAGGAGCAGAATAGGTGTCGTACTGGAACAAGACATTTTTGACATCATTAAGGGTTATCTGAGAAACTGAAAATTAGCAAGTACTTTTTAGAGGGAACATGGAAGTAATCAAGCATGAAATAGCAATCTATTGACCTCTGGTAACATGATGTCTTGATTTAGAAAACAGCCTTACAAGCCTGATAAACAATCTAATGCCAGCGATACTGGACTTTTTATGGTAGTTCGCTAGTTACCCCGATGGGGAACGGTCACTATGTGACAAACCATAAACAGCTGACTCAAAGGCATGCTTGGTCAAAGCAAAAGCAAGTGTTTTCCATGTTGTAATTATTTGTTTCTGTTTTCCTGGCTGAGAAAAACTGTTTGGCTATATACAAGGCTGCTGTATGCTCTCGCTGAGGGACAGTTTTCCTTCAGGAAGCAAAGACTGAGAGAAGTTTGTTGTGAAGTTACACTGTTGACAAAACCAATGGTGCTAACCAGTACAAGAATTTAATTATTGTGCACCTGAGCATACAGTCTGTGTTCTTACAGAGTTGCAGTAGCCAGCATGTAGTCCTTGTTTTTGTCCTTTCCCTTTGTACCATTCGGGTGGTATGAAAGAGTTAATAAGAGTTTTCTATGGCAAAATCATGCTTTCTCTCTCTCCAATGACAAACAGATCTGGAGAGAGCAGGGGAGGCAGTAAGTGCTCTTCAAGTCCATATAGAATTAAATGGGTGCCATAAAACCAGGAATAGGTGATTGTGGATGCAGATGTCAAAACCTAAGTCGTTATTGGCCTAGTAATTGTCTTAACTATTGGAACAGTTTGAAGTTTCTGTCTAAGCCAAGTCTTATTTTTCTCCTCTTAGGAATTGCAGCAAAATGCTGTGATCTTAGGAGGTGTGAAGTGTGTTTTGCAAAACAGTATTTGTTTGAAAGCACTCAGCCTCATCTCAAATTGAGAACAGTCTACTTTAAGATTTTTTCCAAAGTTCAGATTAGGTACAGAAATAGCAATTTCCTCTCTGTGTTTCCTCTCCTTTTTTCCTAAGGCCAGGTTCTATTAGCACATATTCACAATATTTCCTCTGCAACAAAATGTTTATGTGTTTGTGACCTTTGCTTCATTTTCAGGCTAGAACAGTTCAACTGGAAAAGACCTACAACAATCACCTAGTTCAACAGCCATTTTAGGTTTTTATTGTGACTGGGATCTGAAATGAGGAAGCTGTAGCCACAGGGCAGAGCAATGACCACTTTAGAACCTCAGCTGCCCAGCATCTGGGGCCCTCACTGTGCATGGACCTTGAAAGCTTGCCTTATTCTGATGCTATGTCTACAGGTGTGATTGGTAGGAGAATTAGAAAAACTAAATAAAATAATGACTCAAAGCATTACACATTTGTTCAAATCCTTGAATAGTTGTTTACACTCCACTTTTACTATAAATTGGTACTTCACAGCTTCTTTGTATAAGACAGTAAGCCAGTCTAGCAGGATGACCTAGTTATTTTTAAAGCCCACTTATGTCAATGCTCTCTGTCCTGTGACCATGTTGGCCACCATTATTTCGGGGTGAGGTCAGTCTTTTTCTTTGCTTGGGCCCTCTGCCAGTTTCTCAACACCTGCCTTGAAAGTGACAGCTCTATGGGTGTCCTCATAAATTAAAAATCATGTGCCTCTGCCCTGATGCCTTGGGACAGGCACAAAGTTAGAAACTGTCCTGTAACCCTAGCCCTGGGGCTGCTGCACGGGACAGCTGAGCAGCAGGCAGCGAGCCCCAGCAGCGGGGGGCTGGCTACACCACAGCCCTCAGGCAGCACCCAGCCTTGTGCCAATGGGCATGTGGCTGTACCCAGTGAGAGCCAGGGATGGTCCAAAGGTAATGGCCTTCCCCCACGGTGAAGAGTGGAGAAACCAAGTGGCTAACAAGGGGGAGCTGCGGGTTTTGTGCAGCACCTTTGTGCTTGTGTTTCCAGGACAAACTGAACTGGCAGAGTCTGGGGAGTTGGAAGGGGAGAATATGGCTCTGCACAATGAATGGGGAATCCTGTGCACGGTTGTCATTATCCTTTGTCACCTCCCAGCTCCACTGTTACAGCTCTGGTATACAATGACCACAGCACTAATTCAGTCATTGGTTTTCCTTCTTCCAGTGCGCACCGTAGACACTCAGTCAGCATTACACGTTCCACAGCCTGATAGAGTCCTAAAGCTTCAATTCAGCAAAGCACTTAGGTGCTCCCCTTTCCCCCAAACCTAGCTGCTCAGTCTACACCTCTTTTACCACCCCCACCACGCAGGTTACATCCACCCGCAGGGAAACCTTCAGGCAAATCAGACAAGTTGCAACACTCCATAGCTCTAATCTGTCTGCTCCTTCCACAGATGTGTGTTTTGATCCATTGTAGGATCCATGCCTGATAGTGCCCAAGGTCCAGGGGACTGTAGCTGCAATATCACAGCACCATGGTCACCTCCTCAGCTCCATAACTGCAGGTGCTGAACATGACTGCTAATGTGATCCCCGAGATCCTGGCATGTGAGCTCCCAGCATAAAAAGTGATAAAAGCAGTGAATGGAGCAGAGGTTGATCAGGCATCCTTTTCAACCCACCTGGATGCTGCCTCCATAGGCACAAGCAAAATCTGTTGCCCTGTTGGCATAGGATCCTTGGCTGGATGACTAAACTGCAGCAAAATGAAACCCTCATTTTTTTTACTGATTCATGAGTTGTATTTTAACAGAGACTGCTTTCTCTCTTGCTTCTAGCTGATGGGCATCCTTTATGTTCCTTTTAACAACTGGGTAGCATATATAGTTGATACTCTTGCCCATTCATCAGGAAGAGAAGGCTGCAGGTGGGTACCAGTCAGAGCTGTCTGCAAGCAAAGCAAGCCTTGCTTTCTTTTGATTTTAGATTCACATATACTTTCTTACATCTGTAAATCTGAATATCATGGATATTATAGTTCCAAGGAAAATACTGAGCTGGGACTTACGAATAGGCTGCAAAACACGTTTATTTGCTTTGTGAAATGAGGTTTCATCTTTTTTTTTTTGTGGTGGGGGGGGAGTGTCACTGTTTAGGACTCAAATTGCCTGATTGGAGGTGGGTGAGTGAGACTCCAAAGATAATTTGCTCTAAGGTTTGTAACATTGGTTGCTCCAATTTGCGCATTTGATCTATCTTCCCAAGCACAGTGTATGGTAGGGTTTTCACCCTAGTATGGGCGACATTTTTCCTTCTGGAAGGTGGTGTCTTCTCCTCAGAAAAAAAAAACCTTTGTGACATCCAGCCAACTTAGGGTAAACCTTACAGGGATTTCCCAATTCAATTTTGTTTTCTGCAGTTATGAGCACACTGCCACCACCGTAATGAAGAGGTGTCTCGATGTAAAAACATGCCACAGTGAAGGAGCTAATAATCAGAATGCCAAGTGGTAGTGCCTTGGAGCAGTCATTGCCCAGTGTTTCTGCAATACAAACTGAACACTTTAAGATCCCAGTCCCATTTAATGCTTCCCGTACCGTATATCAAAATAAATACAGAAGCATCCACTGGAGTTGGAGTGCTACTGGCAGTGCTGCACCCTGTACTTTGGCAAGCCTTTTGGTATGTGTGTTCCTTGAGTTCCTTTCAGCTATTTTTTAGTTCTATTCATCTTCCTCTCTCAGCCCTGTTAGCAACTGACAGCTTTGAGGACTCAATGTCCCTTTTTTCAGCTGGTAGCAGCAGCAACGGTGGTAAGAGGCATGGTTTGAGGTCTTCTGCCTTAAAAGCATCTTTCATCCCATCCCTGCATCTGGTGACATTTTATAAGCAGATAGGACAATCCAGACAAAACTGTAGTTTTGTAATGCTCAGTTTCCATGACGTACACACACACATAAACCCTGGAAAGGCTTTTTTCAGGTGATAGTATCAACAAGTGCAGGAAGATACCTGAATCTTGAAGAAAACACATCCAAGTGATTTCCCACTGAAAACAAGGGAAAATTAATTTGTTCTTGCACTGAGAAAGTGAAATTTAAACCAGATGATAACAAAGGATGCACACTCCTGTTTTTGAAGGGAAAAAAATCAAGAAGTATGAGAAGTTGAAGTTGAAGGTCATCCTTCTGGCTGAACATCTAATTTGCTCTGTTGAGTTCCAGCTCTTGTTTCCTACTATCTCTTTCTTTCTGTTTCAGTGAGAGGTGAGCAAATGTTTGTGACCTCTCTTGTCTGAATTTTCTTTGGATATGAGGGAATTACATCAACTAACTCTAGGGATTGCAAGGGAGGAGATACTTAGTAGGGTATGACAATTAGAAGACTATTTATGCGCACAAGTCCACTGAATAAAGATTTCAAAGGCCAGGTCTTAAAATTTTATGATAAACTTCCGGCCATTTATCTTATCTAGCCCTCAATGATTCAAAAGCTTTCTCTTTCAAGAAAAAAAAAAGATTTGTTATTGCTATTTTTTGCAGTAAAACAAACAAAACAAAAAAGGAAGAAGTTGTAGTTCAGGGTCTTTAAAGTGACTCCTGCCATCAAAGGGATTGAGAACAAAAATTAAAGAGGAGAAGCATCTCTGGGAAAGGCTGCTCTGCTGCTGACAGAGTGAGGAGCCAACTCCTGCCTCTGTGGCCTTCCCCTTCCATTTGCCCCACCTGGCACAGCACTGGGTGGCATGCCAAGCAGGGAACGTGCCTCTTCTCATATGGGTCTGGTGGTGACAGCAGCTTCTGGCCCCTGGCCAGGGTGGCTGTGGCCTGGGAGGAGGCCTTCAGAGATCTGAGAGTCATCTGCTGGCCCAACAGCTGCTCCTGGCAGGCAGGCAGGGGACTGGGACAGAGCAGTCCGCTGGGCACTGGGGCAGAGCTTCCCGGTGGGGAGAGGAGATCATGGGGCTGCAAGAGAGCTCAGTGGGGCCTAAGGTACAATGAGACTAGGGAAAAAAAAGTGGCAAAGAGCTTTGTGCCCATTAGTATTAAGAAGAACTAAAGATAACTCTTTAGCACAAGATGTAAGTGCATCTTACCATGTCAGAGTTTCGCTTTCTTCTTTTCTTTGCCTAATGAAAAGTACTCACAAAATCAATATTGTTAATAAACTTTGGAAAAATATCCCCTCACACCTTTCCAAATCTTGAGGCAATGAGACCATTGCCAATGTGGTCATCTATTTGTCATCCATGGGAAAAAGTAGCAAATATTTTAAACCAAAGCAAAGGGTCACCCCAGTAACAGAAGAGCAACAAGAATTCCCCTGGTCTTTGGTGGACTAACATGTTGGGTATGTCAGCTAAAGTTTGGTCTGAAATTGCCTTGAGAAAAATAGTCACACTGATCTAATAGCACCTACAGCTGCCTTCATCATATTAGCAACAATACAGAAATAAGGAATCATTACTGGAGTAATTTTTTCAGGGAAAAGAATGATTGTAGTTTTTGAAGAATGCAGAAATTATGGTATTTCTGCAGGTGAGATTAAACAATTTAGATAAACCATGAGGCTCAAAATTTTCGCCTTTAAGTGGAACTTTTGGTCTGAGCCAGCTTTTGGTCTGAGCCATCAAAATTCTGATGCTTTAGCAGTACACTTGTCTCAAGAAGGCAGTATTGCCTTGTGAAGTTAGAGTATGA
Organism: Chiroxiphia lanceolata; assembly: GCF_009829145.1. NCBI lineage: Eukaryota > Metazoa > Chordata > Aves > Passeriformes > Pipridae > Chiroxiphia > Chiroxiphia lanceolata. The sequence continues at coordinate 66,853,088 of NC_045639.1, forward strand.
CAAGATAGCAGGTGACAGCTAATTTTATTTTTGTTTTGTGACACACCTGTGCCACCAGACTCCAGCTTGTCCTTGAAGAAGTCACTTAAACTTCCAGAGTCTCCACTTCCCTTCCCCACACTTCCTTTTCCAATCAACTTCAACTGCCAGTGATCAGGTATGAGGCCTCTGTCTCAGTCTTAGCTTCTCAATCCTCCAGTGTTATGGGGACATAAATGAAAGCAGTGCCATATGAAAACACAGAACAGTTCAGTATTCTGCAACTTGTGATGCTTAATTAATTATACAGAAGGAAAGTGGCAGTTTTGGGAATCATAGTGAGTTTACTGCACAAAACCATGATTTGTCTGCTGAAACCTTTTCCAGCTGTTCTTCGTTGGGTGCAGAGTGTGGTTATCTTGGAATTTCTTTTGTTGGTAATGCAGTTAGTGTTGAACACAAAAGAGAAGGAAGCCTGGCTTTCTTCTGAAGGATTGATTATGCAACGTCCTGAACCTGGCTACACTGGTGTGTTTAATTTTATGAACGCAAATGGTAGATGTTTACTTGTGTATATATCTACTTTTCAACTGTAACTACTGTGTCAAGAAAGGTCTTGACAAAAGTTTCTACCATTCAGGATAATTTTTACTTTTTACTCATTTTTTTTCTACCATTTTTTGTGTTACTTGACCTGATATCTGTGTGACTAGAGTAGCCTGAGAACCAACAAAAGTATTGGTAGGATCAGGGCCACAGACCAGTAGCATTGTGGCCTTATCCCATGAATAGCTGCCAGCTTTTCCATATTTAGCCCACAAGGTATTTAAGAATTCAAGTCAGACAGTAATACTATGAGATAAACATTCTGTTTAATCAGTCTTACATTTTTTCTTGGCTGTGACCATCATGGGAAAACTTCTGAAGTAAAATTTGCAAAAGAAGGCTAAAGCATCGCTTTCTAATTTGATTATACAGTCAGGGTTTATGAAGAAATATGAAGTAGAAAGTACACCAGTTGTAGTAGTTAAAACCAAGTTTTCCCCCTGCAGTTGAAAGTGGTAACCCCTAGGGGGTGGTAACTCTTGAAGTTTTGAAGTTTTGTCCAATGAGTGCTTCTGCAAAATATAAACATATCACAACCAAATGGAAGAGGAGTTGTAGTTTTGGGTAGTAGAAGAGGTAGCCATGTTCTGACACCAGGAGGAGAGGGGCTTGGAGCCCCTTAGGGCCTCTGGGGCCCCCCCAGCCCCTGGCTCTACAGAGAGAGTTGGGGTAAGAACTGAACCAAAAGACCCCAGACTCCTTTGAGACCCCTCTTAAGTCGGGGTGGTGGACTCTTACTGATTAGAAGTCCTAGATGGAGTAAAGGAGCTAAGAAGGTCAGTCATTCTGAGAGCTTAGCCAGGACGGTGTGTGGAGGTTGACCTTGAGGCCCTCCCTTGCTGCAAGCTACAAAGAAGCTCACAGTCATCTTGAAGCAGGGCACGGAAGCTCTGCAAAGGGGAATTTGAATCCCCTGAGGAAAGGGACTGCCACGAAGACCCCTGAGCTTTGTGGTATGACGTGGTGACGCGAGCTTTGTCCCTACTACGCAGTCCACGGAAGAGAAGACCCTCACTTGAAAGACGAGTGGCCGAGGGCTTGGATATCCCCTCGTGTGTGCTGGCAGAGATCCAGCAACAGCTGCATGCATGAGAGAGAGATAGACTGGTACTCTGAAGAAGCTGCTGCCCTGAGAGTTAAAAGAGATCTGTCCTTCTTCCCTCCTGGACTTTTATTTGGAGCGGAGAAGAGATTTGATCCATTGTAAATACTTATGCTGTGGTAGAGATAATTAATATTGTATATAATGTATTGTAGTATTTATTTATGTGTACAGTCATTGTAATATATTCCCTTTTCCCCATTTTGAGTCCGTGTGATTGTCTGGAAAACACATCTTACACTAGGTTGAAATGTAGGAGGGGGTTTAGACTAGGGAATTAGATTTTTGGGTTATCTCAAACCATGACACCAGTGTTGCCAGATCAATCTTATAATGTCAACACCTTTGAAGGCAACAGTTACTAACTCTGCTCCAGAGCAGAGAAATAGTTTATATTATAGGGATCCCTGCTCAGAAGAGAGGAAGAACATAAGAGATGATTTTTCCGACCACCTATGTATAGATGGGAGCCTATGTGAAGCGGAGGTGTTTGTGGCTGTGCTCACAATATGCCAGTGGGTATCAATTAACCTTGTATTCTGGTGGCTATTGAAGACAAACCATTAATCTTCTCGAAGAGATGTCTCACAGCATTCTGTTTCCAGTGTTTTAATATATTTGAAGAGATGCACAACTGTCACTGGCGACAAAGCATCTCCTGATCGTTGACCTCCCGTGAAAACTCTAAGTGTTTCTGTTACAATTCAACAAATAGAACTGAACAATAAAAAGGAATCTAGAATGTGTTTGAAAGTATTTTTGTTTGTTGAATCACTGCACATGTTTTGCTACATTCAAAGTGTTTGGTATTCAGGTCTTGCCTGAAGCTAGTGACAAAAACACCTTTCATCTCTATAAAAGCTGAAGGCCTGCTTTAAGTGCTGTAGAAGCAAGTTCAGCACCTCTTGATGTGAATTTGGTTATATGTAGGTGGATCTGTTTACACTTAATACATACAATGCCTTAATACACTCCAAGGCCAAGAGAATTCAAAAGCAACACTTGCTGAAAGCTCTCCTTCCTCCAACTTGTTCCTCTGAACTTTGTACCTCATTGGAAAGCATGACAGCAAGTTTTCTATCCTAGCAATATTTTAATAAGGACCAATGTATCAAGTCAAACTGCAAGATATCCAGCACTTCCTGTTCTCGATGTCTTCATTACAGCACAAATTTGATGCCTGTTTGATTTTACATGCTGTATTTTACCTGATATGTATGTTGAGGTAGTTGGCATATTCATTCACTGGTCTCTCATATGTGTTGCCTAACAACTGTGCTGAGAATAGCAAAACATTTCAGGGACTTCTCCTGCCCTTGTTTTACCCTGGAAAAAATTTGCTGTTGAAATGCACATCTTATGAGTAAAAACAAGTAAAAGGAAGGATATCTCATTGATTCGCAGATTTCTGTCTGTTAGTTATGCTAGAGCCACTTCATCAACTTCAGTGGAGTTGGCCTAGATTTCTCCAAAGGTGAGTATTTCCACATTTGGCTAAGGAGACACAAGAATATGTTTTCTGTCTCTCTCTTATAACAGCTTCCAGACTGAGGTCTGCATGAAGGAGCGAGCTGAAGTATCCACAGCAAAGGCAGGCTGCGTGCTGTGCTTTCAAGGCTACAGCTGCATGGGAGCTGCCAGGACTCCATGTAACAGGGTGCACTGATCTCTCTCTTTGGGGGATCAGATTTGCTAAGTGCTCAGTGGCAATGTTCTCCTGGTGACCAGGCTGGTATTGCCTTCCCTGCACAGTCTGTTAAAGTGCACAGACTATTATTCGTCTACTCAATTAATTGCTAAGGAGACAGAGAAAATATGTGCCTGGAGAAGAAAATGAAGCCATTTTTATTTGCTACCTAATCAAAATCCAATGGTTTTTGAAGACAATGTGAAATGATCGTTAATTAGGAGGGATACTTAAATCTGGAGCTCAAAGAACCTTGTACAAGCCAAGGAAAAAAGGCCTGGAGGACAGAATTTGTTCTTCCAGGTTGATGAGTCCTTTGTGGACTAAGCATAAGGAGGTGTATATGGACCTGGCCTACAATACATCTCCAATTCCCACAGGTAAATGTATCTGCAATCTGCAGAGATTCAGTACATTGCAGAATATGGGTCCCAAAGAGTAACAGGTTAATTTGACAGCAGTTTCAGTGAATAGCAGAGGGTCTTTAAGTGAGGGTGGATTGAGACCACTACTGCCTGCTCCTTGCTTTCTCAAGCTCTGAAATCAAAGAATCCATCAAAATACTGTGTAACCACCCAAGCAAAATGCTCTCCCCACTCTCCCCAGGGCAGGGTGTGTGTGCTCCTGTACAAGCAAGTTGAGGAAACACTTAAATGATAGGTAGGCTCACCTGTGGCCACTGCTGTGCACGTACCTGGGGCCACGCCCAGGGAAAGGCTCTGAAGCTGTGCTTATGATGAGGACAGTGGGACAGTCCTGGTGAAATGCAAAGGCATGTGGAAAGGGCAGGGGACATGCTGTAGGGGCTGATACACTGGTCTAGGGGGAAGCAAAACACGCGTTCACTGCACAAAACCTGCCAGATGGTTCAAAGCAGCACAATCAGGGCCTGCCCTCATGGATATTCCCAAGCTGAGGCTGTGCAAGGCAAAGGCACCTAGATGAAAAGGAGCAGGGACAAGAGGAAAGGTGGCATAACTGTGGTCGGGAGAAAGACGGACTGGGAAAGGATGGTTATATGGAAATGCACGAATCCCAGGATGTGCCTAGCCACATAAATTTTTAGTGGTTTTTTGTTAGTCTTTATCCCAGAAGGGAGATGGCCAATGATTTCTATTGAAACGGGTCCTATTCCTCTATGTTATATTAGTTCTTTGTCCTGCTAGCGTCTGGGGCAGGGCAGCTGTGTGTCTGTGTGGTGACTTAGCTGTAGCCACTGTCATGAACGAGGTGGGGTATACTTAGAAGGTGCTTAAAATGACTATATAAGGCAGTAAAATAAAACAAAATTAATTTCCAAACTAAGAAAAATCTGTCTGCTGGTCTCATAACAGTCAGTGCCCCTAGCCTGCAACAGACCTTTTCTTTGTTTCCACTAAAAAAGAAAAAAAAAAAAAAAAAGCTGATTACAAAACATACTACCAGTTGTGTGCAGAGGAGCGGATCTAGGATGCATATATTTCTCTTGCAATGGATATATAAGAAGTATAATACTTGAAGGTATTATAAAAGTGAAAGGATATTCTGCAAATATAGAGAAATAATGAAGCATTACTGCCTGTTTTTTTGAGAAGAGTATCCATGTAATACTTTGTGAGTAAAAGTCTGTCTTCAGATTCAGGTCAGAATTGGACTGTGATTTTGAGAAGAACTTTTGCCAGCAATATGCTGATTTACTAAAATAGTTATGAGGTAACCCAGTCAGCTATAGGGAAACCTGAGAATAGTAGAAGACAGCAAAACTAGAGCAACTTAGAAAGAAACATACAATTTTCCAAGAGTCAAGGAGCTGGGGTACTTCTCTCCTGGGAAATAAACACTTTAATATGTGTAGATCTGACCCCAGCAACTATCTTACTGATTAGCCTGAAAGATAGTGCTCTGGAAGGGCATGCAGAGAACTCCATGTGATAATTTCCTGGAATTTCTGGATTGAAACAGATAAGAGCTGCATGTTGTCATCTGTGAATTGATGTGACCTTTTGCCTGCAAGCTGATCAGACTGTGATCAACAAAGAACCATGCTCAGAAGTATTAAATAAAAGACTCAATGAGTTAAATTTGGGAAAAAGAAGAAAAAAATTTTTTTACTTCATTTCTACATAGATTAAAGTAGTATTCACAGATTCCCTCAAAGAAGAACTGCTTTCTGGTCAAATTTACTGTCTTATTCCTACACGTTAAATCATATTAAAATGTGCATACTGGTCAGAAACTTTCAATAAAGTAATATCTGTGGTTCCAAGAAGTACAAGAAAAAAAATTAGACATCTACAAATACATCATATTTTGCATTTTCTCCTTACAAATGAGGAAAATGAGGAAATATTGATGTGATAGGTAACATTTTAAAATGTTATGGTTTTGAAGAATACACCTTGAAACTATACTAACCATAGTTATCGTTATTCTTCACAGAGAAAACTGGAAGAGAGATTCAAGAATAAGTACTTCCTCTTAATTTATAAAGTTTATTTATTTTCATTATCTTTTATAAAAGTAGTTATACAGGGAAGTTTGTGAACAAGGGTGGAAATGTAAAGACAAAAAGTGGAATTTCGTCATGAATTTTAATAAAGTCAGATGCAGACCTTACTATGTCTTCATTCCAGTACCATCCTACTTGTCCATGACAGTCACAAGTCCTAACACCAACCTGCATTTGAGCAATGATGTAGTTTGGTGTGAATCTGGATAAAATATTTGTGGGAGAAAAACTTTTTAGACCTTCAGGCCTGCATGGAGATATTTTAGTGTCCTAGTGCAGATGTATTGGGCAAGCACATGGCCAAAAGATTAAGGCTGAAAGTTCATGCAAAGCACAGTGAGTTCCATTGCTACAGAATAAAATCACTTCTTCTCAAATGGCTCTTCAGATTTGTCACTGAATATACATGTGGACAGCCTTCCCACCAAAGACCATCTACTCAAAAGTGTGGACGAATTTAATTTATCACAGCAAATATATTTCTCTGGGAATATAGAATCATAATGTTATAGAATAAATTTGCATTTGCCAAAGGTTCAGCAGTCAAGTTCCCTGCTCGAGACGGGGCTCCCTTCAAAGCTAGAACAGGTTGCTCAGTGCTTTATAAAGCCAAATATTCAAGAATAGCTATTGACCAGCTTTTCTGGACAAATGTGTCAGTGGTTTTCATAAAGGATATTTTCCTCATGTCCAGTCACCAGTTCTATTGCTGCAACTTGTGACTGTTGCCTCTTGTCCTTTCAATTATATCTCTCCCTCTATCATCTGCATAAAGCCCTGTAGATACAGGGGGAGAAGACTGCTGTTAGATTCACCTGTTTGCTTTGTGTTCTACAGGTCAGAGAAACACATATCCCTCATTTTTTCCTGTTGTATTGGATGCTCCATACACCTAACCATCCTGCTAGTCCCTTGCTGGACTAGTTGCAGACTGACCATACCCAGTGCCCAGGGCACTGCTCTCCCAGGCTGCCCTGCTCCTGGCTGGGGTGGTGGAACAGCTGTCTACAAAGTCCTACCCTGTCACTCCAGAAGAGCCCTCACTGCTCCTGGTCCCTGAGGAAGTCCCTGAAAATTCCAGATATATACTCACAAGAGCAGATGGAAAGGGGAATAATTCCTTCCTTCAGCCCACTGCTTGAATTCCTACTATCCACCATGATCACTGCTGTCCAGTGGCTAATCCTCTGAGCTACTTCTTCTCCAGCCTTCTTTTAAGAGACAGCTCTAACTACCCTTACAAAGCCTCTCTGGTAAAATGGTTGTCATAGTGGTTCCCATTTTCCATTATTTCTATACATGGCAATTGCAAGGTGTATTTAGTCATACAACTTACTTTATATGTCCTGATTTTAATTACTAAGGTGCAAAGGCGAATGTGTAAACCACTTGATAATAACACATGTGTTAAAGACCTGCTGGAGCATTTATTAGGAGAGTGTTTCTTTCTCCTTTAACATGTCAATGTATACAGGGAGGATGGTTTCCCTGTTCCTTTTAAAAAGAAAAAATATTAGGCTTTGATTCTCTGGTTTCTTTTCATCTTCATCTAGCTTAAAAAGCTTTGGGAAAGGAATACAAAACAACAGAATAGCAAAGAAATCACAAAAGGAAGACATCAATAAGAAGCACCACTGACTATTCTCTAAGCAGTTTCCAAGCAACTTTTAATGGAAGGTCAGGCACAAGCAAGATAAAGGGAGAAAAAACCAAGACATTATTTCATACAATAAAGTGACTGTGAATGCTGCCAGTTACAGAGGAAATAGGTTGGTCAGCCCGAGCACTTATTTATGTTTTCTTGTGAATACAAATGAAAATCCTCTACAAAGGGCACTATCAAATTTGAGCGGGAGTGTTAATTCCAACTATAGGTTTGTATTACTACTCTGAGAGCCTTTCATCACTGAATATGCAATGTTGACTTAGTGATAATAATAATCATGTTGGACTCCCTCAGCTCCTTCTGTCTGAAGATCTACAGTACTTTTCGTCTTTAATTAATCATGTCTTACATTTGCAGCTCCAGGTAGATTTGGCATGAGTTATGTGGATGAGGCACAGAGACATGGACTGCCTTTAATTGCTGTAGCTATCCAAAGACATGCTAACACAGAGTTTGCAGTGGCCAGAGGTGTGCCTCCAGTCAGGAAGAGACTGGAGGCACTGTGCAGACAACCCTAGCTACCAAGCACTGTGAGCTCCCCACCACAGCTCCCAGAGGAAAGAGATAGAAGTTGTAACTGAAGTGCATATATCTGGATGTGTAAGTCATGTATGACGTCTACTTCTTTCTTCATCCAGCATCTGGCAGCCTTAGGCAGTCGGTAGCTGAAACAGTCCTTTTGAACCTGAGTGTCATACCAGGCAGTCTGAACGCATCACTTTGGTCCTAAAGTCATAGAGCACAAAGCGTCCCTCTGTATTCTGTGGCTTGCATTATGGTCAAGAAGCAAAAACCCTTGTGTCCATGCCAAGAAAAGCCTTAGAAAAGATTCCAGGAGTTGATTTGGAGGTCTGAAAATTGAAGAAGCCCAATTATTAGTTACTTTGTGAAACTTGGCCTACCGAGCAGCAATAGCAAGTGCAAACCAAAACTTTTCTATTTTAGATTTAGTCTGGGAGTAAAATGTTTAGCTGGCAAGATCATAGAATCATAGAATCATGAGACCTCTGAGATCATCAAGTCCAACCCTTGATCCAACACCACCGTGGTTACTAGACCATGGCACTAAGTGCCACATCCAGTCTCATCTTAAAAACCTACAAGGATGTTGAATCCACCACCTCCCTGGGCAGCCCATTCCAATGTCTGATCACTCTCTCTGTAAAAAATTTCTTCCTAATATAACCTTAACCTCCCCTGGTAGACCTTAAGACCATGCCCTCTTGTCCTACTGCTGGTTGCCTTGGAGAAAAGACTGACTCCTACGTGGCTACAACCTCCTTTCAGGTAGTTGTAGAGAGTGATGAGGTCTCCCCTGAGCCTCCTCTTCTTCATTCTCAACAACCCCAGCTCCCTCAGCCTCTCCTCATAGGACTTGTGCTTGAGTCCCTTCACCAGCCTCACTGCTCTTTGGACCTGCTCCAGCACCTCAATATCCTTCCTGAACTGAGGGGCCCAGAGCTGATTAGGACTCACAGCTGATGAAGATGATAAAGGTTGGTTTGATAAAGCTTCACTTCTCATGGCTGGCTGTTCTGATGTTTATGCCAAGATGATACTACAGTCTGTCTCTTCACATGGCACTGATGGTTAGTTCTCCCTCCCTATCTAACCTGTCTTCAGGTTAAAAAAAAAAAAAGAAAGGGATGTGAAAAAACTACCTGAATTTTGATTTTTAACTGGGAAAATATTTTTGTCAGGAGTTACTTATGATGAGGTTCTGGGTCAGTATGCTACATGCTCAGGGGCCTGAACAGGAGCATCAAGAATCATTTAGGAACTGGGAGGTCCTCAGCCTTGATCCTGTGTAGCAGTCTTGGATACTTCTAGGACAGTCCAGATTCTTGTACCACCTCTATCTAGACACTGTTAGCTAAGAGATTTAATATTGCCAGACTGAAAAGGCTTTTTTGCTATCTGAGAATAAAGTTCATACACACACAACAGAGAGACCGCAATGAATTGCTGCAGCTGAACACGAGACTCTCAGAAGCACCTATCTGCACATGCTCTTATGTGTGCTTTCTGCAGCTGGGGGGTGATGTTGAGGCCACTCTCCTTGTTCTGGGCCCTTACTTGCAAGGCACACCTGGTTCATAATCTAGTCCACTGGGATCCTGAAGTGAAGTCACATTATGCCCTAGAAATACATGAGAGAGAGTGGGTAGATAGTCCTATATTTTAAGTCTGAGATTTGAGTACAAGTTTACAACTCAGATGCCCATATTACACTTCATTTGGACAAACTGATTACAGATATTAAAGTTAACAGACCAGCTTCTTAACACGATTTCAGCTACTGAAGTCTACTCATCTTCTACTTTCAGTTGTCAGTCAGGCACATAATAAGACTTTCCAGAGGGCACAAGAAACAATCTCAGAATTCATTCCATAGTATGAACAGGTTGGTTATAACACCTTTTATTTGTCCTAAAAATAGACTGAGTGAAGGTTTGAAGAACAGTTTTTGATAAACAAATCTGTTTCTGTGTTCTTAAAACGTGCTATGAATGACAGTGCTTTTTCAGATCAAGGGTAGCCAATGAACCAGGGTGCTCATGTCTGACAATATACACTTATGGAAGATGTTGATATAGTTCAGCAGATCGTTGTCTTCAAAATGCACTCAGATGTATCTGAAAAATGCTGTGAAAATCTCAGTATTTTTATAACACTTCTCCTATTAGACATGATTTTTTTATTTTTTATTTAAATCACAGCCTTTTCCAAATTGTATGCAAATTGCATGCATCCCAAGCTTCTGCATGCAAAGGACACCAGTGAGAGCTAATTACATCCTAACTCAATGTGCTGAATCCAACCTCAAGTAGAGGACAGATTTTTCACAAGATGTGCTCATCAGGGGTGCAATAACAGACTGGTGCAGCTGGTCTACAGGAAATTTTAAAATAAGACCTTAGCCAGTGTGATTTGTTCTACATATAGGCTGATACAGGGACCAACAGTTGAGCTTCCCTCTACTCTTTTCCTCAGCTGCACTAGGTCAGCTTTGTGTTCCAGACCCACTCAGGTGAGGTGACCTCCTGGGCTGAAGTCAGTGATGCAGCTGCCCCATCTAGGTCAGAAGATGGATGTGAGATGAAATTTCTACCTCAGAGTATGCTGATACCGCTTTTATCTGGGCTGCCCTACTGTCCTCTGCAGAAGTGTCATACCCAGCTCTGAGCATGTGGGTATGTTGTGGGTAAGTGGCTGAGAAGTAGTTTGGCTGGGCAGCACGTATCTGTCAGAGGTTTGTAGTGAGTGTCTCTTCTAAAACAAAAAGTTAAAAGAATTCCAGTATTTTACCTGCTACGCCTTTGTTTTCTTTCTTTGCTTGCTTTTAATTTAGCATTGTGAAAACTTAGTCATGATGGGAAAAGAGCATCCTGAAGCTGCAATTTTCTTAATTTAAATTAGTTTATGGAAGTTGTTTATTATGATTCAATCTTGCACTACATGAGACAGCATTCCTCATGTCTGCTCACAACACTTCTTCCTGCCTTTATTATCTAATTTCTTCTTTACCTGCTTTTAGGTTTGGGGGGATTACTTTCAGAGTTATTTGAGATTTTTCCAAGTCCTGACCTGCACAGCAGCTAGCAGTTGGGTTTCTTAGTGGGACCACAGTATATGTGTGTTCCACAGAACTACTTGCTTCCCAGTTTCTGAGGCGAATTTAAAGCTCTCTTCTCAGACTCCATGAAAAATCTTTTGAGTATTTTAGAAACCATCTCAGCTGGAACAGGCTTTCTTTTGAGCCAACAAAGCTAATGGGGCCTAATAAAACTCCTTGTAGCTAAGGAAAAAGCATGACTGGATGAAATCTCTGAGTGGAATTAACTACCAGAAGGAACGAGTTTAAGCCCAGTCTAAGTTGTTTTTGGAGCAGCTGAAAACATTTTAAAAACAGGCTTCTCGCAAAAACCAAAGAGAAGAAATTACATCAATAATAACAGGAAATTTGGGACTTTCAACTGATTCTCTGCAATAAGCTTTTAAGAAAACATTAGTAATGGGACAAGAGGTAAAGTAATATTATGACTATAAAGACAAAGGACTACAGGTAGGAGTAAGAAATCCATCTTTCTAACTGCTGCTTTCAGAGCAGTGTTGTCTTTAATAATAACATACAGATCTACCTTTTAATTCCTTACCTGTCTCCACCTGCCCAAGGTCAAATCTTCTCTTTTCTCTCCTATATCATTTAAAGGATGTTTAGTAAATGTTTCAGGATTTATCTGGCTAAAAAATGACTCTTGATTTTTACTTCCTACAGCTTTCTCTAACACTGTACCAACATATTGTCCTGCAGTCAATCCTGTTCTCAGTCTTACTCTTCCCCCAGCTTTTGGCAGAGGAGTGAATGCAAGACGTTGCACCCCAAGTCTCCTGGTAGCTACTCTACTCACCATGACTCTGGTACCATGTTCTTCCTCCCTCTCTTATGCTGTTTGTGCTTTGGTACAAGTGTGTCAGGCAGTTCAATGAGTCATGCTGTTTCAAGACAAAACAGATGTTTTTGGAAGATTTGGTTTTCAGCTGGGTTGGTTCCCTGAAGAACCTCACTGTGAAGTTTCATGGACTGTAGTGTCAATACGTGGGGAGAAAACATCTGGACTTCAGCTGGGTTAAGGTGCTGCAGAGGGGTACCTTAACTGATGACATTTTCCTTATAATTTATCAAAAATGTAACCTTTCTAGTTCACTATACAATTTTCATTACTGCAAAATTACTCTGTTTGGTGTCATGGTTTAGGAATGGTATTCCCCATTGTGGGTGTTCCCACTGAACCATTCCAAACCATGTGCCGCTCATTCATCCCTCTCTCCCTCCCTCTCTCCCCACCCTGCAGCAGACCGGAAAGAAGAATGGATGCACAAAGGGTAAAGATCATGGGTTGAGTTAAGAACAATTTCCTGGAAACAGCAAATAAATAAGACAACAAACTCTAACAGCAACAGTACTAATGACAGAATGTATAAGAAAAAAAACGTGGACGATTCACAGCTGATTGCTCAGGAGCCCTTTCCCTGTCCACTGAAGATGATGTGAGGTGGTATAGAATAACCTCTGGATCCTGGTCATGCCCACTCCTGGCTACTGCAAAAATTAACCCTGTCTTGGCCAAGACCAGGACACCTGGTCTTGAAGAAACACTATCCTGTCTCATCAGTGTTGCTGTAATGACCATTTTCTTATTGTGTCAAGTTCCCTGGGCAACACTTCCCTATGCAGCCTTCACCAATTCCCCATGTTTTCTGCTGCATTAAGTGCTTGAAACTTAGGATCCTTTCTGTTTTTTTTTTTAATCCTGCTTCAACAGTTCTTAATCACTCTCAAAATATTAACTTTCTTCTCCAGTTGCATCCTACTGCCATCACGTGCTCAGTTTCAACATGCTCTTGACCACGCAGTTATCCATGTTAGGGAAGCTCCCACATAATCATATTATTATCGTCCCTGAGACCCCTTAAGATTCCCTTAGTCTATGATGCCTACAACAGGCAAAAAAGAAAAAGAAAGATAACAAATAGATGGTGAGCTCAATTTGTAGACTGCTGTGTCAGCCAGCTCTGGATTGCTGCACCACTTCTCATGCTCATAGCTTTTTCAATACTTATTTTATGTTGATGCTATATCTAACAGCAGCATCCTGGTCCATATTTCTTACTTTAGGGTTGGAAGGAGGTTACTACCCTGTTTTTATTGCCTGCTCCATCTATACTAGGTGTGCGAGTTGCCAGTATGTTGATCCATGCAGTCCAAAGTTCAAACCAGAAGGCAACATGCATCAGTAAAAGTTATCTGAACAGCTCATTCGTGTTCCTGGATTCAAATATAGAAGCACTCTATGGAGTAATATCAGCAATGTAATTGTTTTATGAAGTTGTTTATCATAAACTTAAGAGTATAAGTTAGAGTCAAAAGAGTGGAAATAAATTGAAAGAAAAACAAAGAAGGAAAAAAGAAAGTAAAGTTATGTAAAAATTAGGAGCTTAGTGTTTCACAGGTGAAGTTTACAGAAGAAATTCTTTACTGTGAGGGCAGTGAGGCACTGGAACAGGTTGACCAGAGAAGTTGTGGTGGTTGCCTCGTCCCTGGCAGTGTTCAAGGCCAGGTTGGATGGGCTCTAAGTAAATTGATTTAGTGGGAGATGTCCCTGCCCATGGCAGGGGGCTTGGAATTAGATGATCTTTAAGGTCCCTTCCAACCCAAATTATTCTGTGATTCTACAATTTTAAATTTACCAAAAAAACAGATGTTCAATGGGAACTCAAGAGCATATATCCAGGTGACCCATATCTGGAGCCAGGTATTTCAGAATGTTTCCATGTTTTTACCATGGCTGACAGCTTAATTTTCCAAATGGTTTTAAATATTTGTCCATTTATGCATGTCTTCCTGAAGAATTGTGTAGGGTTTTGAAAATCTGGGTACAAACTGATAAACTGAGTGCTTAAAAATATTGGGCATATCTGCTAAGGTAAAGAATTGTTGTAATTTGAATTTGCTTGGGAGTTTCACAAACTAGGAAAAACTTTAGAAATTTGAATTAAACTAAATTAAATAAAACTTCTGCTAGAACTTTATGGATTGGCAGACTTCAATGCAGTCTGAAGAAATCCATTTTTCGGCTTCAGTGTTTGTTGTTATGAAGACATTTTGTATATGATGATGTGGTGATATGTTACTGTGGATGTAAAACTAAATATAGTGTGAGAATATGTGTGCTATCTGAAGAGATCGTACAAGGGTGTGTAGTGGGGGCTGCATTTGCTGTATGTGCAGTACCCTATTTATAACAGACATATAGGCTGGATTTAGTGTACTAGAAGTGAGCATTTGAACTGAAGACTTGTAAGGACATGGTAGTAGGGCTAAACAAACCAGAGTATCTAATGTGTCAAAAGGAATACTGAATTCATGAAAGGCACTCATATTTAGCTACTTTTGCTATACCAACAAAAAGCATCTCTGGCTTGGTTTCATTTTACACCTAAACTTCATAGTCAATAAAAAATATGACCTCGATCTTGCTAATTTATGGTGAGTGGGTTTTTTGGATCCACAAACAAGCCAATTCCTCAGTGTATACACTGTTCATGTGCCAAATTACAGAATTATGGGCAAGTGCTAGTAGGTGCCAATAGAGGCCATGTGTTAATGAATCAAGGTCTCTGGTCTCTGTGTTCTGGTAATAAAAGATATTTTCCTAGAGACTGCTTCTTCCTTCAGAATACTTGTACACACTTTGCTACATCTTTGATAAATTTTCTTGACCTTGCAACTTCCATTACCCAGATCAGAGAAGCTGAGCAACTGCATCCTCACCTATGACTGAAGAGTAATTATTTTTTCCCTTGCTTTTGCACAGACATACTGTTCTGCTGCACTTTTATTAGACATTAGCGTCAGTGCTATATAACATCCCCAAGGCATAAATTTCCTCCATTAAGAATTTAAATTTGGCCATAGGCCATTGGTTTTGAGCACCTAACCTATTTGAAGTAGGCGTAGGACCTGTAGATTGATCTCAGAGACCAACAAAGGATGTGTTGAATTTCATTTCCCTGTAGCAGGAAATTTATTGGTAGATTTGTCAGAAGTTAAAAACTTTTGGCTTACTTTTTTGCAGGAAGCAGAAACACCACAAAATCAGAAAATTAAAGATATATACAATTCTGATCTCTTTGTCTCTGGTGTGTTTCCAAATCAAATCATTACAAGTGCGATTGTGAACAAAACTTGAGAAACTTTTAAAATTCTGATCAGCAGTTATATAGTTAAAATGTTATGAGAGATCAGCTGTATATGTACCAATACAGAATTTTTCTCTTAATTGCATATTCCTTCAAAGGTCATAAGGATTTTCTTGGCTTCCAGGAGTAACAAAGATAACACAAGGATGTACCATCTGCCCTTTTCAAAGAAATCTCTTCCCAGCATCTTTTCTAAGGTCACAAGCTTCTGATTCAACATCCTCTGGTTCCTAAAGGAAGGTAACAATGTTAAGCTAGTTGATGTCTGCCTACCATCTTTTACTGGCAGTCTGGTGGAAGAGATGCCTGTTGCAACACTACCCTTTAGGGCTTAATCCAAACTCCCTCCTAAGCTGCTGAATGCGGTAACTGTTTCTGGGTCTGAACCAGCCATTGCACCAAGGTGAGAATGATGCCCTCGGGAGCACATTGAGACTCTTTTGCATGACACCTCTCTCACCACAGTGAGCCTCATTGTCTAGTCCAAGATCAATCATGCAAGGAGGACTCAGCATTTAGGAGCCCTGGTCTGAGCTAAAGTCTCTTGCTGTGTCTATTTTAAGCCTGACCCTGACCTAGGGACACTGCTCCTAAAGGCTGGTACTCGCTTAACTCCTAGTTTTGTTAGTTTCTCTCTCTCATTTACATCACACACGTGTCATTAACACAGGTGAACAGTCACTTAATGTGTGTTTAGAGATCCCTGTTGTCATAGTCTTGTGCCCTTAAAGAAAACCTATGTAAGAATTCAGGAAAACTAAGGAGTTTCCCTGAGTTCCTTCTTGCCTGGCTCATGAGTCCCTTTTATCAACTCCAGGAAGAGAACCCAGATCTGCTACAGCTGCCAGAGGTTGTCAACATACAGTGACTGAGGGAAACGTATATGCTCACCCTCATTACAGTGATGTAGGGTGTTTTTAGCTGAAGGCTCATGACCTTTGAGCAAAGCCGTGCAGTGAAACGTAGACCATAGCCTGGACCTGTGTGATGCATTCAGTTTCTGGCCCCAAGGCTGCACTTCCACAGCCAGCTGAGGAGGATCACCCAAACAATTGGGAAAGATTTAAGGCCTGGGGGGACTTGTATGGGACCTGAAAGGACTATTAATCCACGTACTTTCATGTTATCTCCCAGTTTCATGTCATGTTCAATGTACTCCCATGTTAATTCCCCTTGGTTTATACTGTTCAGGGCTTGTCTGGACTTGCCCTCACATTTTTCCTGCCAAAAGTTGTTTACTCCCTTGTTCTCCCCTGGTTTTCCCGCTCATCTCTCACTGATTGGCTGGTGGGTGCCGCAGTGCAGAGTGAGCTCCCATTGGTCCTTTCCCCTGGATACTCCTGAATTCCACCCACCTTTTCCTTGTTCTCCTATCCTGTTTCACCCTGAGTTGTCAATCCCGTGCTCCACCCCAGTTATCAGACCTCCCCTTACCCAAACCTTATATAAGTCCTTGTTCCCCCTAATAAACTGGCCATTACACCCTGACCTTTTACTGTGTCAGAACTGTTTGTGTAGTGTCGTGTCCCTATTCCCTTTTCCCTCGGGCCGTGGCAGCCAGCAGTCCAGGAACACTGCAACATCTGTTTCTGCACAAGTGAGGAGGAACGGTTTATTTATTTTCATTACACTGGTCCTTTATATTATATTTATATATAAATATATTGTTTCCTTATATAAGTTATTGGCATTGTTGGCAATCTACAGCCTATATGCTGTGTAACTATTACAATTCCAGCTTTTCTGACAGCAAAAGCCATGAAAGCCTAAAGACAATATTTTCAAGAGAAGCATCTTGACAAATGAAGTCAGGCTGTCAAAAGGGTTTATGAGGCTGGATTATGTGTAAGAAGAACTGAACATACCTTTGGAAGCCTGGGCTCAAATGTGCTAAATAAACTGTACCCAGAAGGCTCACAGCACTTCTGAAAGTCCAGCACTCAGACCTCACAGGAAACTTGAGGCAAAGGTTGGAGTGGGACCCAGGACTAGTTTCCAAGTTTCTCTGGCCCAAGATGAACATTCCCGTTTACTCAAGAGAGCACGCCATGTTCAGCTCCAAGTGTAAAGGAAAACCTGGTCAGTGCAGAGTTACCAAGACTGTAGTTTGGCAGTGATGTTGGATAGAAATACCAACTCTTCGTATGAGATTTAATGAGTGCCAGTAGTCAAGGTGAGGCCTGTTGAAACTTTTTAAAAAAGAATTTTTTTTTAGTCAAGCCAAAGCATTTTTGTCAAGAAGATGGAGAACTTTTTGAACAAGAGATGGAAACTTATTTTCCAGTACAGGCATAGGAACATACCTGTCACTACTACTTGGCCACATATATGGTCTACCAGAAGATAATATTCCCTTAGTAATAATTATAAAAGTTTCTAACAGCAATCCTTTTCTGCAGAAGGTCTTGATTCTGGTCTTAGGGGCACTTAGACAGCCACATACAAGCCACGGATGGTAGCTGGAAACAATGCCTGAAGGAGACCATAATGAGCCTTCCAACCCTGGGTTCAGCCTAACCAAACCCAGGCACAGGTGTAGTGAGAACTGCTCCAAAGCTGAATAACCTTGAACAGAAGTACTCCTGCAGGCATTTTCAGAGTTTGAAAGGTTTTGTCTAGCTCTGACAGTAGTCTCTGCATTGGAAGGAGTGTGAGGACAACTGTCTCCTGGTGTCATTCAGGTGATTGTCTGCTCTTCAGCTACCAGCCTTCACTGGGCTGGAAATTGCTCAGCTTCACAAAACTGGGCTTGTACAGGGATTTTTCCACTGTCTGGGGCATAAGCCCTCCTAAAACATTCTACAGAATTAGTTTTTGGCTTAATGCATGGCTGGGCCTCTTGACATGACTGAGCATTACTGTAGTGAAGGAGGGGAGGCAGGTCTGGGTTGGTTTTTTTTGGATTTTTTTATTTTGTTATTAGTAGATGATGTTTTGACCTCTTTGGCCTGTCATGTCCCATACCAGAGAGGAGAGAAGGACCTATGTAATGAATGAAACCCTGAATAGAAAACACTATTGTTTCAATCTTTTAAAAAAAGAATATTACAAGGGCTAATTGCATGATTTAACATTTGAAAACTTTGCATTCCTCCTCTGCTTTGGAGAGTAAAAGGGTCTATTATCATTTCCAGGCCAGATGTTCCAGTTTATTGAGCCTGTTTGATCCCTGCACCTGTCTAAGACCAGCAGTTGCTGGATTAGTGTAAGGAGCTGAATTAAAAAATCTGGACAACTGTTACTGAACAAGTGAATGGTGTGAAAATGAGCAGACTTTTGGTATAAAGGATTTACTGTTTGTGACACAAGGCAGTACACATCATTTATAGTGCAAAATGAGCATGCAGCCTTCATTCTGCATGTCCATGTGCTGGAATATACATTACAAAGTGACAATTACAGGAACTTCCAGCGAGGGAAAGAAAGGAAGGGAGGGGAAGCGAGGGAAGCAGGGGACACATTACACCATCCATCTGTGAGACAGCCGTTCAGTTACAGGGAATTATATTTTTTTTCTGGTGGATTATGCTGATTATAAAAAGAAGAATTTGGTTCCTGACTCCACAGCAAACATTGCTGCACATCCTGAAGGAAGCAATGGCTTTTCACTTGCCTCTTTCCTATGCTACGTCTCTTTGCTGCCTGCTCCCTTAAACATAACCATCAGATATGTTTTCTCTCCTCCTGTTTTTTTTTTCTGTTTTGACTAAAAAACACTGTACCACATGACTTACAAAAGTTGTTTTATGTCTCAGGTTTACTCACTGTAGTTGCAAGTGTGGCCAGCCCTGGTGGGTCAGAGCCCAAGATCCGTCCTGCCTGGCAACTCACTTCTGACAGTCAAGATTAAGTGAATGGTTAGGATTCACAGGCCTTTGCAGCTTAAAATCGCTCAAAACAAATATGCCTCAAACACACACTCTAGAGGGCAAACTGCAAGAGGCAAAGCTGTTTCGCAAGCTGCCATTGATTTCCGCCAGGGAAGGTATAAATCTTGGTCATTTGTATTATCACCAATTTAGTGCCTATGTATAGTGGATCTTGAAGAACAGGGGTAGACATAGGTGTGAAAGTGAGAGTTAAGTGAAGATAAATGGTTCTCCTGCTGTATGAGGTGTGTCTTGGATCATTTGTTGTACTCTACACAGAGGTGATTCCCCTCCCTTCTAGTTCCCACCACCACCCTGCTCCACTTGTTAAAGTCTGCCTTTTACATTTGGAAAAAGTCAAGTGTGTATTCAAATACTCAGCACAAAGTTGTTCCTGCCTCTGCAAAGATCATGTCTAAAGTTGATCAGATTGCAGACCATGGATATTACTTATTTATAGGTAGAAGCATAGCAAAATAAAGTCACTCATCCAATATCAACCAATTCAATCCACAGTAAGAAGTGAAACTAAACATCCTATGCAATAGTTCAAGAGGTTTGACCACAAGTTCTTAAGCCTTCTAGCCTTTCCAATAGCATTTTCAATGCCTTACTTACCTGTAAGCACTGACCCCATTTTTGTACAAATCATCATGGCTAGGCTTCGCGAACAAAGATTTGGCAATTTTGTACAAATAAGCTGACCTAAATGACTATGGCTTGAGCAAAGACAGTTCTTTTGTGTCTAAATGCAAAGGTAGGCTTGGTCCACATTCATAGGAATCCTTTTTATGCCCAGAGAGAAGGCATCTTGTGAGGTTTATTCAGAGACTGTTATGATAGAGGCGAGTCTTGCATCTTCCCAGATCTTTCTTAGATGTTTTTGCAGAGGGATTGATGCAGTGCACAGGCAGGTTGCTGAGTGTAGACCCTGATGTGTGGACAGTGCAAATGTTCTCTGCATTTAGAAGACACTGTGTGGAGAAATCTTAGAAATCAATTAGCTCCAGATTTCAAAAGTTACGTTTGTGTGCCCTCTCTCTCATGAACATATTTTACTGGTGTAGGTTCCTAAACTCTGTGACTTCCAGTGGACTGGTAGTGTGTTAGAACATGGAAAACTGGCTTCTGGTCAATTATGACAACTAGAAAGCAAGAATAGCACATCCCAATGTGTCCTATGTCGATGCAGCTGCAGTTTAGAACTAAACTGTGGTTTAGTTCTACTTCTTTTTGTAATACCTTACACGCAGACAGCTAGTAAAATGACAAAAGCTTTACATCAAACACTGTTTCAGCATTTTCATGTAAAGTCTTTGAGGAATAAGGAAAAAAATACTGATTTTTCATTCAGATTATAGACAGAGTGCCTTACTAATTACCTGTTAATGTGTTTATAAGTTACTGTTTTTAATAGGGATGTAACAATGACCTTTAGCTAGAAAATGGAGAAAGTACAATTTTTTTGTGTAGTTTCATTTTGTTTTGATTTTTCTTTATAAACAATTGATACTTTAAAAGTCTTTAACTCGTGCAAATACACACACACATATATATGTATGCATTCAGCTCTTCTGTGTGTTTAATCCCATGTGTAAAAGACTACTTTCTCTTTTCCTGTCTCCCTATTCTAATGAAAAAGTAATTTACTGGGCAATTGATTTTACATATTATTGGGGTTTTCCATTTTTAAAATATTATTCTTGTATAAAGATCTTTTTAAAAATATATGAATCATTTTTGGACATGGTGGCCAAGGTAAAAGAGCCATATATCCAAAAGAGATGTGGCTGGCTAAGTTAAACTTTGCATAATTGTCCTAAAACTGGTTGATGCATGCAAAAGGAACAGAACCACTGAAACTTGTTATTGATTTATTTTTAAAAAAGTATTAAAATGCTTTATTAACTAAAATTAATTTCTTAAGTGTCCTACTAATTTCAGTTCTGTAATGGCTTCGTGTAACAGTACTTCTGGGGTGTTGTTTTATGATAACCAAGCTGGGAGCTTTTGTTGTCACCAGGAGTCTGTGTGCAGCTGTCCCAGTACAAGACGTACAGCAAGAACTCGGCTACTCACTGTCGCCTCTGAGCTCTACAAAACAGTTTACCAGCAATGTTCTCTGTTTCTGAACTCATTCAAAGTATATCACGGGCATAAAAATCCTTTTGTGTTTTGGTGCTAGCTTGCAGACATGCCAGTGAGTTGTCATGTCTCTCGGCTATGAGACAGTTTAATTTCTCTTACTCCAGAACAGTTTTAATGGTTATCACTCCCAGACTACTCTGAGCCCTAGGAAATAAAGGCACATATATTCTCCTTGTTGGTTTAAACCCTTTTCCTCTGTACTCTCTATGAAGAAGCTGCTGAATACCTACCTGCAAGGTGGGGGTCAATTGCATGAGGACACCTGCTAATAAAAATATTTGGGAATACCAGAATGTCCCATGTTATTTCTATGAGAACACAAGAGACAGTTAGCTCCATGTAATGTAAAAGAGACATGGAAATTCATGACTGACTCTTATTGGTCATTAGGTGGCATTTGCAACATCAGACAATGTTGTCCCAGATAAGCACAAGATGAGGTAGGGGAAAATGGTTTCTAAAAGTGATTATGGGCTTCTGCAATGAAAAGTGACTAGAATGTGGACACAGCAAGGCTCCCAAGGGTCCACTTTGAGTTGGGCACTTCCTTGAAAAGGGCTATGTGGGTCTGAAACTCTCACATACTCTGCTGGAGGAGAGGGGTATGTGAGGCTGTTGTGAAACATTTAGTGTTTTTGCCAGTATGGACTTTTTAACTTATTTTAACTCACAGAGCTTCAGAGCACTGAGTCCTCTGAGGGATGGATAAGTGATATGATGCCCTTGAAGATACAATGGTGTCACTGACAAGGCATCAATAGACAAAACATTAAACTCACCTGGACTGTCTTGTATGTCACCTAGTCCTGTTTTAGGCACTCAACCTTAGAGAAAATCTGCTTTTGTTGGTTTATGGCTAATCCAGGTGGAGGAGGATGGGGAGCTGCAGAAGAACCATTTCCCTTGTATGGGAAGGATTAAGGTGCCAATTTTGACATTCTAAATGTTCTTAAAATTCTTGTCCTGTCTGTAAATGAGTAAAATAAAAGGAAAAAGAAAACAAAGACAAACCCAAGGGACAGTGTTGTGTGTGCTGAGCTTGAGCTATGAAACTGTAAGACAAAGACCCATTTTGTCACTTTGCACTTGCAGTTTATTTTCACACTAATTCCTCCAGTGCAGTGCTGAGTAAAAAGGAAGTAAACAGGCTAATGCAAAAATCTCCCTGTGTGTAGGATTACTCAGTGGTGAGAAAATTGCTTGGATCCCTGAGCTGGGGAGTGGGTGGGAAGAGGGAGACCCCCTCCCAAAGGGGAAAGGGGGTGCAGACACATAACTCCCGATACCAGATTCTTTGCCAGATGGTGAGATGGTGGAAGAGAAGGAAAAAGAAAATCACAAGTCTACCTCCTCTCAAGTCTATTTTATCTATTTAATCTAACGTACATCTTCTCCCTCAGTGGCAGTGATTTTATATTCAAGCTAGATTGTAACTTTTTCCAAAATTAAAAACTGTTTTGAAAACCTTCTTCCACCTAACCCTCTACTGACTTCAGAAAAAGATCTGTGGGTCCTGTGTCTGTCAGTCTCACATAGCTTTCTCCAGCATCTTACAGAATCTCAAAGCAGAACCAGGCACTCAGGATTAGACAAGCATGTCTCACAGCAAATGCTCATGTCTTAGGTCAGAGTTGAGCTTTAACTATATAGATAGTTGACGTTTAATTCCTTCCTTTCTGAAACAACTAAGTGTGAGGCAAGACACAGCCCAAAGCCTTTACCACCAAATAATCATACCAAATTACAATTATACTGTAAAATAGCTCTTCAAATGCTAAGTTTAATAATTAGTCACAATAATCTGTTTGCTCAAAAAAACCAAACAGAAATAGTTTTCACCATCAGCTTCCAACCCATTTAACACTAATCAGGACCTGGTTACTGTTAGCCTGCCATTGATAATTAACATGCCGAAGTTCTAATATATTTCAAGTAAAATAAAATGAAGCAAAGTTGAATTCAACATGCATTCAGGAGTAGCAACTCGTCCTGTTTTCCTTTAAACTTAATTTAGCAGAGTAGTCCTGCTGTACTAGGCTGTCCATATCAGTTTACTTTCTAAATTGTTTAAATAAATATTCTCAATTCACTTATAATCAGTCTGCTACCAAATTTCAGCAGACTGATTTAACCAGCATCTCTGTGAAGAACCCAAATCCACTACTCGTGGTGACAGCTGTAAAATCAGTGCATGAAACGCTACTTCACATTGGGTAGTGTGTAATAAGCGGTGCTTACTTAATGCAAAATGCATCTGAAACCTGCAATTGTCTGGATGTTTCAGCATAGTCTAATGTTAGGACAACCCATTGTTTACCTTACATAATGGACAATCAACTCTCAAATCATAGAATCACAGAATCATAGAATCCAGAGTTTGAAGATATTTGACTTTGCTTCAGACAACTAAAAGCCATCTTTAGACACATCTTGGGTTGATCTGAAATGAAATCGTCAAAGAACCAAAATTAAATGTTCCATTCAAGATGGGTTTTGTTTTTTAACAAACATCCTTCAAATAAAAATATAGTGAACACCAACAATATCAATATGAATTGAAAAATTAGAAAGTGCTAAAACAATGCATTCTGATGGTTCTGTTCTATTGTGCTTTTTGAAACCTGAGTTTGTCAAAGATTTCAATATTGCAAATCACAAATCAGCCTTTCTGTGAAAATTTTGGTCTGTGTTGCAATAGTTTTGTAAGGTTCTTGTTGGAGCCTTTTCAAAAAGGAAATTTAAAAGTATTTTGACCTCATGTTTGCATACTTACAACTGAAGTGCACTGACACCTGCTTTCTTTGCTGAGGGGATATGTTGTAACTCACCTGCTATTTCTGTGATTCCCATGGTTCAGTTCATACCTGCTTATTTTTATTAATATGTTTATTTTGCAACATGAGAGGGAAAGCTGAGGCACAAGAACATTCAAGCTTAGGTACATAAAAGCATCCAGAAAGAAGAAAGACTAAGCCATTAAAACCTCACCTTGGTGAGACCAAGGTGTCAGAAGTACTGTCCACATCTGCACTGAGGCTCTGCCACTGTTCAGCAAGGACTATCAGGTTAGTGGAGTCAGCCAGAGAGAAAACAAGCTTGTGCTTTGCAGCCTGGTGAAGTAGGGAAAGAAAACCTTGTGCTCTGGCCCTTGGCCTTGAAGTGCATATCTATTTTTCATCAAGAGTGTTGTGGGCAGGAATCAGGGTTCAGAGCAGATCTCTCTCCTCTTTTACGTTGGTCTTGAGTGAATGCACTTCCTTGCTATGGAGTCATGATCCTGCTTACATGATCTTGGTCTTGCTGACCCTTTGAGCTCCTAGCTGAGCCCCTCAGGGACAGTGAAGGCTGGATGCATTGCTGCAGAACCTGGAGGCTAGACATTGAGGGTTTGAACCTTCTCAAGGACCTCCTACTCCCTAACTCAGGGATGAGACATAGGGCTATGAAACTCTGGGCGGACCAGAGTTTCTGCATAAGGCAGCAGAAATTCAGAGTCAGATTGCATCATTAGTGGAGCTTGTTCTTATTCCCTGGCATCAAACTCCCTGAGTCTCATGGGGTGCACAAATCTACTTCCAGACCCCAAGGCTTGGGTCTATATTGTGCGATTGACTTCATGCAACTTTTGTGAGAATGGATAGGAAACCTGTGACACATAAAGGGCCTAAAATAAGGTCTCCTACAGTCAAAAGCTAGCCTTTCAGTTCTGCTTTGTCCTTGCCTCTGAGGAGAGGAAAAACAGGAAAAACTTTTGCACTGCAAGGTTATGGGGAATCTACAGGGATGTTGATCAAAATTTCTGTGGGATATAGTAAAGGTTTAGTAGTCACTGTCAGACTTACTAACAGTGGGAAATAACTCCCCTTCTAGCTGCTTGTAACTGATCCCAGCCTCTATTACTCTGTGGCTAATAAACTTCCATTAAAAAAAAAAAATCTTTATAATTTTGATAATTCAGGATAACTACCAATGACGTTCAGACATTAAGTGAAACATAAGGTGGACATAGATATTCACTGTGGGATGCTCCCACTCAGAAACCTAGCAGAATCAGTTTTGTGACCAAAATGTGTATTTTAGAGTAGAGGGAACAACAAACAGCTGCTGTCTTAACAGAGCAGAGGCCATTAACAAAAAAAGCAACATAGAAAGCACCTTTGACTTTTATTTGCTAGTACTTATCCACCACAAGCCAGAGATCAATGTCTCTCCCCTTGTAGCAAATGCTGGCTATGGAGAAAAACTAAGGAGTAATGTTCTTCCTTTGAACAGTACTTCCATTAGCAGCAATACTGCTTTTTCTAAGTGGCTTTACTGTTGAAGGATATGGCCACTGTGTTTGAGAGTTTTAGATTTTTTAAAGCAACAACAAGAATAACTCCTTTTAAGTCAAAAATCTTCTTGAACTTAAACATTTTAGACAGAAACTTTTAAAAAAAGTTTGTGGCATCACCACATGACTGAACTTTGCCTTTTAAACTTTGAGTTGGGGAGGAAAAACACTTTTGTTCCCTACCCTGGGCTTATATTCACTATACAATGAGTAGCAGTTCTTCCCTTACACTTCAAACTGAAGCAGGGAACCTGTCCACTGACATGTGCTCTATTGGTTATTAGTACATGGATGAGTTATCGTTGCCTCATTTTTTTGAAAACCCAATAAAATAGCTACCATCTATGTTCTTGTCAGCCCTGGATTTTGCTTTCTGCTTTTTCACAGAATAGGTAAATTTGGAAGGGGCCTCAGTGGGTCATCTGATCCAACCTCCCTGCTCAAGCAGGTTCATGCTAGAGCACATGGCACAGGATTCCATCCAGATGATTCTCAAATATCTCCAGTGAAGGAGACTCTGGGCAACCCGTTTAAGTGCACAGTCATCCTCACAGTAAAGAATTTCTTCCTCATATTCAGGTGGAACTTTCTGTGCATCAGTTTTTGCCCATTGCCTCTTGTCCTATTGCTTGGCACCACTTTGAAGAAGAGCCTGGGTCCATCCTCTTGCCACTCTCCCTTTGGATACTTATAGACATTGATGAGGTTCCCTCTCAGTCATCTTTTCTCGAGGCTGAACAGGCCCAGCTCCCTTGGCTTATCATTGTAAGAGAGATGCTCTTGTCCCTTAACCATCTTTGTAGCCCAGTGCCAAACTTACTCCAGGAGCTTCAAATCTCTCTTTTCCTAAGGAGCCAAGAACTGGACAAGCCTTCCAGATGCAGCCTCACTAGGCTCCAGTGAGATCCAGAGGAGTAGGATCACCTCCTCTATGGTGATCTTTTGGGGCATGAGGCTCTCAGGTATCACAGAGCTGAATTGGCAATACCTGTGTTTCACCTTTTGCATCCTCATCAAAGGTTTGCTACAACTGCTGAACCAGGCTTTCCAGTAGTCTGCACAGTGATACTTCAAACCAAACACAAGGGTTATTGAGCACTCATAGGTCAGTGGTAATATTTTGCATATCCTTGGCAAATGATAAAATTTAGCTTGGGAAAAAAAGACAATCATAAGTATTGTATGAAAACATATCCTTCCATCTGTGAAAAGTTTCTATCTCCGAAAATTTCTACTAAGACTGTGTTTTGCTACCTGATGCACAATTTGATAAGGTTGCATGTGGCTTCTATACAAAGTGAAAGATTTTATCCCCTTTCTTTTCCCATTGTTTTGGTTAAGACTTGACACTTAAGAAATTGTTTTTGTCACTGAACTGGAGAATTAAGTCTTCTTATCCTGAATAACTCCTGAAAAATTATTATCAAAGATTATTACAGTCACTTTTGTTCAGGTACATGTTTTTTGAAAGTAGTAGCAGAGAATTAAAAATATGAACACATGGTTAAGATACACTAAATCTGAAAAATGGTAAGTATTGTATTTTGTGGCAAACATCACATGCTAGTCAGGGGAATTAGTGTGTAAATGTGCCCTTTATGCTGTTCACAGAAATCCTTCCTCTGTATAATAAGGTGCATATTTATGACAAAAACACTGTAGCAGAAATCAGAGTGATTCTAAGCCAAGGTAAAGGTACTTCTTAGATTGTAAATAGCTGCATTACAAGATATACCAGTATAGTTTTACTTTCATTCAGTCCTTCCTTTGAGAACAAATCCTATTCATGTTTTAGTGTTTTGATATAGTCAGCCTCATTTGGAGGTATTCAGTGTTTTTTGTATGGGAAACCATCTAATAGGTACTACTCAGCTCTTTATGAATAGAAACTCAATTTCTTAAGTATAATAGAGTGTTCATTGGGTCTGTCCTTGTGTTCTATTGTTGAAATTCAAAATATATGTTCATAAATAAAAAGTAACATTATTCAGTCACATTCAAAAGGATAGAAACCTAAACATTTCTTTATGAAGATAAAATGAGGTGACATGTAATAAAAAGGAGGCTTTTTTGTAGCATAGTGTATCTAGATACAACAAACAATGTGGAGTCTATATTATAACAGCTTTAAGAGGTATGCTATAGACTTTGATGACAGTCTTCTCTGGAGTATTCTTCATATGGTGCTGAATATCTGAGCAAGGCTGTTAATATCAGAGCAGGTAAACAATATCTTTTGTTCTAAAAAGAGTGGGCAAGACTCTGGAATGATTTGTAAATTTGTTCAGTACCTCTTTGTGATTTTAAATCAAGGTAATTCTGAATTGGCTGCTTGAAAAGGAGCTACTCTTGCTCAGCCTGGGGAATTTTTCACTTCAGAGAAAAATTATTTGCTAGGGCAGCGAGGGTTTAGCTGTGTACAGTGAAAATAATCTTTTTCTATAGCTCCCTTGGTTCCAGTGAGGTTGAATTTAATTGCTAAAACCAGGTTAGTTTTAAAATCTCTATGGACAGTAAGATTCCAAAGACTATTTCTGAGGAGAAGGTTCAACGTTTTGGGCTTAGGAACAGAATCACGGTCACAGGAAACTGGGGGAACCTGTAGTCTACTTCTTTTCATCCCCTCTCCCCTGATGTCTGACTCTCCCTGTGTCTGTGTCGCTTCTTCTCAAAGAAGCCTAAAGTGCCACCATGAGCATTCTCCATAGATATTTTAGAGTGTGTTGGACCCCAAGGCTCACTGCACCAACAACCTGCATCCATGTGACCATTCATCCTTCATATAGCCCGTGTGGTAGGATGCATGTGTCACCAGGGCATAAGAGTGGGGAAACACTTCCTAAGGCAGGATGAGCTGGGAGAAGGCCTGGTCTGCTGGGATACAGAGGAACAGAAGCCAATATCATTACCAGGGCCCAAAGTCACCTTTTACCTCTCCATGTGGGATACATTGGGGTGGCACAAGGTAGATGGAATCATCATGGCATCACCACAGAATGGTTTGGGCTGGAAGGGGCCTTAAAGATCATCTAATTCTAACCTCCCCTTGCCATTGGCAAGGACGCATTCCACCAGACCAGATTGCTCAAAGCTGCATTTCATTGCCCAGTGGGGCATGCATCCTGAACTCCTCCTATTCACTGGCTGTATTGGGTTCCCAGCAAACTGTCAGGGGTGTTTGAAGATCCCTCTCTGAAGTTCTGAATGTAAGTGTTCCTAAGAGCTGAGACAAAAGTTGTGCTGCTGAAAACTTTTGGAAAAAGGACTTTGGCACTTAAGCATAAGATTTTTCTCACTAAATTAAATGTTAATTGATTAATGATAATTGTTTAAATCGCTATTTTAACTAAAACATAACATGCTTTTAAAGGTATATCTATTCTTTATTTCCAAAGATCAATTTAGGAAGTAAAATGGAAACATTTCATTACTCTTTTCCTTCTAAGCCTCTTTTTAATTATCTATTTTTTTCTCCTGTTGTCTTGTGACAGAGACCAGGTTTTCTTATTCGTTCTGTTCTCACAGTGCAACTTGAGCTTGTTCAGTGTTATGTTACTTCCTTCCTGCATCAAGAAACCTCTATCATGCCCAATTTACACTCTTTGCTTTCACTACACATGGTGTCAGCATTCCAGTCTGCAGTTAATGGTGATTAAATAAGACAGAAATGCCTGAAATCCACTAGCGATCCTGCCCAAAACACAGGAGCTGGCAACTTCTCTGCTACTTGTTCTGTACAAGTTCAACCTGCTTGCACTCTTTCCTCAAAAGCAAAAGTTGAAGTTTTTGTTTAATAACAAAAAACCCCAAACTATTCATGACCAGGAAAATACCTCTTCAGTTTTATTTAGCAATTTGTAAAACTTCATTGACATATGACCGCACTTTTCCCCTTCTATTGGCATGATATTACCAAGGTATACAATTGAGTTCAATTGCCTCGAGGTACAAGCTTGATTTTGACTCCTTTTGGTCTTTGGAGCTCTCTGTCTATCTGTGGGGAGCTATTAATTGTCACATCAAAATTGCAAAGTTCTATTGGGATGAAAAAAAAAAAAAGAAAAAAAGAGAGATGGGTAAATCAATATGAAAATAAGTAGTCAAAACTTAGGGTTGAGTGAGATCTTTCCCCAAATCTATATTCTAGCCTATCACAAAATTAGCTAGATTTCAAGTGCATATGGTCAAACCACTTTCAGCCTGATTTGCTAAAAAGTAAGATTTCTGTAAGCAAACTGCCTAGTCTGTATTTGTGGTTCTTTGCATGCTGTTGTCCATTTCAAAAACATCTAAATGGAGAACAGAGACTCCCATGATATTGAACTCCTATCCTGAGAAAGCTCCATGACACTGGACTCCTAAATCTTGAAAAAGCTATCAAATAAGTGCAGGAAACACACCAAGATTAGTGCTTTCTCCAAAAGGAAATGCTGTAATTTGAGCTCAACCAGATTACTAGGAAGCAGAAAATCCATGCAAGGCAGCCATAGAAAACCTCCCTGTATGGCTTCTGCTGCTCATGGGATTATCCACTTAAATTCCTGTTCCTCATCTGTTCCTGCTGGTGGGATTGGGTTGGCCATCTCCTCCAGCCTCTATTCCCACTGCAGGTGTTGCTTTCTAACAAACTCTTTCCCTTTCTCTCCCCCCACCCCCTGGGACTCACACAGAGGAGTTCCTTTGTCTGCAGTTATGAATGCAGCAGCTGATAGGTGAGCAAGTAAAGACTCGATAACCTATGGACTGATGCTCCCAAACATTTCTGTTGGGACTACCTAGTCTATGGTATCATTCTGATCAACTTATTACATCAATATGAAAGGCCTCCCTTTTACTTCTACTTCCAAACCTTACTGAAGTATATCATCCATTAGCCAGTGCAAGTCTAAGGTTCCTCCCCTAAAGAGCATGGCTTCAAACCCAGAAACTGTCCTGTGCTGTCTGGCATATTGTCTGGAGCAAGGCTTTGCCGAAGCAAATGTGAATTTCAGCTTGCTTGCTGCAAGCTGACCGCTCCCAAGGGAGAAAGCATGGAGATCCGGCAGATGCTTGCTTTAGCAGGGTCTTTGGATGCCACAGGGGTGTGGAGAAAAGGATGGGTGTTCTCCTGCAGAGCACGATGCCGATGGAAGGCTTCAAGGCAGATTCGATGTAACGGGATTTCCTCCTCTGATCGGAAACAGAGATAAGAGTGAAACTCTAACTAGAGTCTCTTCTCAAAAGGAAGATTTAATGGCCTGTGAATGACTGTGTAACTACCTAATGGATTTAGCCTGTGGCAGGAAAAAAGGAAAGGATTAGGAAATCGAGGACTGATCTTAAAGCTATTATAAAGGAAATCTCAGCAAAATAAATAACTGAGTAAAGGTTCATTCTCTCCAAAAACATTCAGAGAAAAAAAAAAAACAGAATTAGAAAGCAATTTATTTGCTTGTTTAGCACATTAACGAAATAACTGGAAAACCCACCTATTTTAGGAATAACTGAATAAAGACCAGGACTGGGGCTTTTATTTTTCTTACTCTTTAGGTATTTTCTCAAGACAGTACTAAATTACAGATAGCACAGAGTATGAAATACTTGAACATTTTCAAGCATTTTCAATGCACATAGTTCAGGCAAGTGAAAGATGTGCTTTGTCACAATATTGACATGTTTTATTAAGAAGTGTTCAGACACTGTCTTTGAGACAAGAGTAAACATGACCATTAACTAGAGTGAAGAGGACAGGACAAGGATGGTAGGAACAGACAGATCATCTGGCATCGTCTGACAAAGATACACCTTTGTAGTATGGAAAAAGGTTAGTAGTGTGAACAGAAAAGTTTAGATAGGTGGACAGAAAACAAAACAAATATGACTTTTGGGAAGTATTTGTCAAACACCTCTGACATGCTCAAAACTCCAGTGGTGTTTGTTAGCATTGAGTTTGGAGCTCTGCGCTTTGGGGTAGTTGGTAGCATTGGCGTATTTCTTGTGAGGCACTTCATTACCATCTGTTAGTGGTCTCCATGAACTTTATTTATTTATTTTCATAGATTCTTAAATATGTATCCTATCAGGTACCCAGGCTCTAAGAAACAGAGATGTGGGGCACATGCTAAAGTATGCTCGTGTGGATTTGCACTGACTCCTCTTTTCTTTCCACTTCAATGACAAGAGTCAGTGACTGAAAAATCAGTCTCAGCAGGGACACAGCCGTCTTCCTCAATTCAAGTTTTTGACCTGTCCCCACTGAAGATGATGTGAATGATGGGCTCCTGTGCTCTCTTGTATAGAGTTAGAGCTTCCTGAAACTGAAAGCAGGTGAGA
Source organism: Chiroxiphia lanceolata (assembly GCF_009829145.1). Taxonomy (NCBI): domain Eukaryota; kingdom Metazoa; phylum Chordata; class Aves; order Passeriformes; family Pipridae; genus Chiroxiphia; species Chiroxiphia lanceolata. The sequence goes on from NC_045639.1 coordinate 66,885,042, forward strand.
GGGACAAGCAAATACATACGCATGTATCTTAAGAACATGTGAGCAGTTCTCTTTCCTCTCAGAGACATGCTCAGCCCACAGTGTAGAGGAGCTTCATGTGAGCATGCTTTCAGAGGCTGGCCTTCCAGATGCATTCTGAGCAAATGGAGAACAACTTGTACAACTTAAAATAATATTATTAGCTCAAGAGCTCATACCACAAGATCGTAGCTCACATGCTGCAGAAAACCAGTGACCAACTCTGCCAGGAGGTGCTGATCTCACACTGTCCCCTCCATTTGTCCCTCCCCCTCTCTTCCAGTTATTTCTCAGAGGCTTCAAATAATGATTCTGTTATTGCTGTGCGTTAGCGAGCACAGTTCACGTTCTCCTCTTGCCATTAGGGTCTTTCATGTCTTATTATCAAGATGTCTAATCTTCCTGCCCTTTGTTGAGCCTTGCAAGCCTTGTTGCAGCTGTTCTGCATGAGTTTAATCTAACTCACTAGATAGATGTGTGGATGAGACTCTCTAAATGCTTGTGTTCTGCTTAGATGTTATCATGAAAACATAGCAGCCTTGACCTTTCACATAACTTAGCCAGTCATGAATAGTGGCAAGCCCTGTCCCCCAGCCACATAAATTTCATGCCTGTTCATCAGCTGTTGTTATGCAGAAAAGTATTTTATCTCCCTTACTTTTGACATCTTAATTTGGTTGCAGGGCTTTCCTAGAATCTAGTCTTTGTATGTTTTCGTCCCCAGCTTTTGACTACTGGCAGGTATCAGACAATAAAGTGCAGCCTGGACAGTTTCATTTGCAAACCATGAGCTAATTAGCACTTTTAATGGGTTTAATGGATTGCACCAGAGTCTTATAGAAATGATGCTTCTTATCTAGCTAGCAATAATTGGAAACACAAATTAGTAGATCCCATTCTTCCTTGTAATTGCATTAAATCAGCTGATATCTCTGAGCTGGAGCAGTATCAATGTGAATCCATTTATGAATGCTGCTACACCTTCCACTTTATTTTGTGTCTGTGTTCATATATGTCAGAGTACCTACATGTTGGTATTTTTACTAGTGTGCAGTTCCCACTAGATTATGGTACCATTTCCCGTTCATAATGAGATCCTGAGATGGCACAGTTTTATGATGAAGAGCTACCTTCTTGTTCTTAATCCCTTGCTATGCAGTGTTACATGTATTAGATGGTTTACATATTAGATGTTAATTAAAGGGGAGCAGATGGAATCTGTCAGCATCAGAAAGGCTGCGTGTTCAAGTCTGTGAGCCAGCAAAAGCAATCCACCAGTTTGTCAGGAAGGCAGCTTGCTGAATAAAATTGTCATGTGTGAATGGACAATCAGAACTGCAATTTCTTTGCCATTTAACTGCCATGTGAGTGATTAATAATAACACAATTATAAGGTAATTTAAGGAAAACAGATTTTCTGAGAAGCAGCTGCTACTTATATCAGTATACTTGATGGCAAAATAGTTTTGGTGCTGAACATTAACCGTTGTGCAAAACCCCACCACTTTTGATTGTATTCACTACTCTTCCCACGCTCCTGCAAACAGATTATTTCTGTGCTTTAAAAAAGCATCAGTGCAATTTTTTTTGTATGGCTGGTGCTTCAAAATTTCTCTATATTTCTTACATGCAAATAAACCTCTCAATTTTCCAAGTCTATAGAGTAAACTGAAGTGAGGGTTCTGAAACTGCTAGTATACACACAGCTTCTGGTTCGGAGGTGGCAAATGGCTAAGCTTCCAGACTTAGCATTTTACTCTCTAAGTCCCATCTTTACTCAGAAACAACCTGAAGGAATGGAAGTAAACCAGTAGAGAATTTAGTCCCTGTAGTGGTGTGTGTCACTGGCCACTGAGCTGCAATAGAATTTCTTTTCTCTCTTTGAGTCTCTTCTCAGTGGTGCATGTGACAATACAGCTGCAAAAGGGATGCTCACTGACAATTGTGGTGGTACATGTAGTGAAACAAACATTTGCCCCCTTAAAAGTTAGATTATGAATCAACTTTTTTACAGAAAGCCCTAAGTAGTCTTCAGAGCATTCTATGCAGGGATGAGCTGATAAAAGATCAGAAGCAAGTGGAAATAATGACTGGATAGGGTATGGGAGAGAGGGAAAGAAGAAGCAGAGGCAACTGTAATGGATATTTATCAATTTTATACTCCCAGTTTTGACTTTCAACATCTCCTAGCTCTGTTTCCGTCCCCAGGCGTGGAGCCTTGGTTCACCTAAACCATATTTTTATATCAGTTTAGGATCTCACAGAGACACCTGAAGTGAATCTGCACTGTGAGAGAACAAAAGGAAAAAAAGGGAAAAGGAGGCTGTCAAACAGGGGAGGTGGGATGCTTGTGTACAGAGCCCTTTAGTGGCTTCCAGCTTTTCACTTCCTTATGCAAAGCAGCAGTCTTTTTGTGCTAAAAGGAAGGACCAGATCTTAATTCCTCTGGAAAATCCTTTAAAAGAAAGACCTTACCTTCTCAGGGATGAGTGAGCAAGGTTGCATGTAAGCAGCTTTCAAGGCCACATGCCATTGTTAACTCCTGTTTTGTATTATGGTGGTGGACAGGCTTCCCAATCCGTTACACCGAGCACTGGCAAACAGAACGTGTATCTGGTTCAGAGTCAACTGGGGTTTTAAAATCAGTGTGGCATTTAGTGCTATATCAGATACCTGGGATAAATCCAAGTTATACTATCAGAAAATACTTGCATTTATTGACCAAGTATGTAACCTTAGTGCTTTTTAGGTTTAAAAAGACCAACGCTCCGTAGCTTGTAGTTTCTCAGTCTAGGGGGTCTTGAACTTAGTTATTTCTTGGTAGTCTTAAACAGACTTTCATTAGTTTGCTCAGGTTTGGCACCAGGTAACTGGTACAAGTTTCCGTTGATTAACTTCTTTACTTACCTCTCCCCTTCCTTTAAAAAAAAAAAAAGAAAAGAGAAAAAAAATATCAGTTTTCTACCCTTTGTTATCTAAGAAGATAAGTTTATTACTCTATGCTTAAAAACAAATTACAGATTCTGATCTGAGGAACTCCTTAGCTTATCCTTCAGGATTCTGAATGCAAGTTTAAACCTGTTGGTTTCGAAAGAAAGTAATTTTAATAATTGTTTTCCTTGTGTTCTTTTTTCCCAAAACAATACAATTCTTCTTTCATTTATAACTACCTACAGAACCATTTGTTTTAAACATGGCACAGCAGTCTCTCTTAAATCTCTTATTTTTTTCTGTGCCCTGTTTCTATTTATACCATCTGTTTCTATATTAACTTGATGCCTGGCATGGATTTATCTATTGTATGTGGTTTTTAATGCCTTATATTTAGTTTTAATTAAATGGCTAGAGATATTTTAGATATTGCTTTAATTGTTTTGAATGGAAACTGTATATTGCTTTTTATAGCTGAAAGCTTTCCTTTTCTCTCCTCCTTATAACTGCTGTAACTTAAAAAAATATATATGAAATGTTCATATCTATCTTTAACTACGAAAGATTTTTCTAAGCAAATTATTTCTTTCATATCTATGGAATTGTATCTACTGCTCATCCATTCCTCAGACAATTCCACTTAAACTGATTTCCAATTTTGCTAGCAACTGCTAAAAGCTTTTTCAGGATTCTAGTTTCAGGTATGCCCATCTCTGCTGTAGTCTGCTCCCACCACATAAAAGAACATTAGATCACAGTATTCTCGCCTTGCCAAATGTGTTTCGTTATTTTGAAGTCAGTGATTAATACTTTGCCCATCAGACAGAAGCCAGATACTAAATTAATCTCCAAGGGATAGTGTGGTAGGAAAACCACATCCATCTTTCATATAATCACTGAAAACTTTAAATCATAAAGTGCCCTGCATTTACGGTGTCATCGTAGGAGGCTAAAATGTCAACTTGCAGCACACCCGTCTCCGGTTCTAAAAGACAAAATTAATTCCTCTCTTAATTTCAACATTCAAGGTGCAATCTGTGCTACCAGTATCCATCACTTGTCTTCTGTGAGCTTATCCAGTTCACAGAGATTTTATTTCAAGTGCCATTTGAGCTTCAGTTTGATGCATAAGTGAGACACAGTAAAGCTAGATCCGATCCAATACTGGGAAGATAAAAAACAGGAGAAACTTAGCAAGCATAAGAATGCTGACTGAGGAGGGTCTGTCCATCTAGTGGCTCCATGGTCATGGTTTTGAACCACATGGGCTGAAGTTGGAGCAAGTCATTCCATTGACTTAATGTCAGAATATGGCTCCAGAGCTGTTACTGAGGATGTGACATGGGCTAGAAGTTTCTTGTTGAAATATGTTACCTTAATTTCTTAGCAAGAGTTTCACATTAATTTTCACTTACTGCACAGTTAGATTAGAAAAATGTGTTTTCTTTCTGATCTTAACATATAATGACATCTATCCAAAGAATGCTTAAGTATTCACACTTTAGAGAAACTGACCTTTAAGCCACACTTAGTGAAAGTAAGCTAAAATCAGTATTGCATTCTTGTTACCAAGGACACTTATAATAATCTTCTTAATTGTCCTTGACAATCTTATCATTAAAGATCTTGGCATTAATTAACTATATAATGTCCCTTGGTTGATAAAATCAGCCTTGCTGCCACAATAGGCATTGTATTCCCAGGCATTCTTTGCAGGGACTGTATCTATAGCAGGGGTCATTCATGCTACTAATGTTGCCCGGATGACACACAAACATTTGGAGCACTTAATTGTCTGAGAAGTGAGCTGAATGAAGGCAGTGGTGTCACTGTAAAATATGTTCCAGCTCAGTGTTTCTTAAGGTAGCTTTTATGCCAAGATTAGTATCAGTGTTTAATTGACAGCCTCTTCACTTAGTTAATTACTTGGGTTATTGTAGCAGAGAGAGAGAAATGGACAAAGGCATTTGTGATATGAATCACTACCAATACAGAAACAAATATGTGAGTACTGTGAAGGCCTGCAGGAAAAATACTGTCTCCTTTTTCTCCTGCTGGAGTATGATCTTCTTTCAGCATTTTCAAAGGAAAACCTGAATCACCACAGTAGCATTGGTTCAAAGGTGGCCAGGTTCAATGCTTTTATAATTTTCAGACAACTGTTAGGAAAGAAGGCTGAAAGTTCAATCTTTGGGCTTATATCAAAACACAATCAGACAGAAATTGCATGTAATTCCATATCTGCTGAGGCATCACAAAGATTTTTACTTTTTTTCTTTTTTTTTTAATATATGGGTTTTATAAAATGGGCAGGCTAAAATTCCAAATGTGGTCTGTAAATCTCTTACACCTTAATGCACTGACTGTGACTATGCTTAAAATGTGAGTGTGCACAAGATCTTTCAAATGCAAATGTAGGAATACAGCAGTCTTGTTGAGAATGCTTTCCAGAAGGCACAGTTAGTCATCTTGGTGTCTCATTCTGACCTCTCGGGTGTGCATGCAGTACCTACCACCAGCAGGCACCAGTCAAAAGCACACAGCTGCTGAAGGGAAGCAGTTTCCAGCATGGTCCTGTGTAAATTTGCTTGGAACAGCAAATTACAGGAAATTTCTCCTGCTGTCCTGTAGTCCTAAATTGGATGAATGAGGGATATTGCCCGTAAATGGAGGGAGACAACAAAGCTTTCAAGTTTGGCAGCAGTGATCTTGGGGAACTGTGTGATTCCTTACCAGTGGCCACAGTGGAAATCTTCATAACTTCCAGTGAAAAACTCCTCGTCCTCCCCTCTAAGCAGAGCTATAGAAAGCAAGACTAGAAATACTCATTACATAGCAGCATGGCCTTTCTGGTTTTTTGTTCTGTGGTGTCATGTAATCCATTTACTGCCCTAATGTTGTGTATCAGCACAAAAACCCATGGGACTTAAGCAGTGAAGTAGGAAGGGCTATGAATCCTCTTCCCTTTGCCAGTGCTGCTGTACTTACACAGTGAACATTCAGGGCATGAGGAAACAGTGTGAACTCTAAAATCACTTTGGACCATCCTCAAAAGACTGGGGATCCAGGGCAGGCCCACCAAAGTAAAAAAGATTTTTAACAAAGATAGTTAGCACTAGCCATCCTCTAAATCAGACCAAAAGCAATGATCACGTGCAATGTTAGAAGACCTTGGCATGAACACCACTGCTGTGAGCAACAGCTCAGTCCCATTAAGAGTCTTCTAATTTCAAGTACAGAGTGATCAGCTCACCATATCACATTATAACAGGTACTTCTGGGGTGCACTTTCACTACCAACTTACAGTATGAGCCACTGATGAAGAAAGAATCCAGCCCTCCTCCTCTCTGGTGCAGGTTACATGTCCTCTTGCAGGTTGCCGGTACCCAGTTGCTGCATGGCCAGGCTGAGCCACCTCTGCTGCCTGCCCTGGCTGGAAGCCAGCAGTGAAGAAGAACAAAGCAGTCAATGGATGAAGTGTCCTTCAGGGGGAGAGCCAGAATCTAGATTGGCCTCAGCGCATCATGAATCCTATGTCAGTGATGTATGTGATGTGTCTGAATGCAGCCAGAAGTTCACATAATGGTTTAATTAGAAGAATTGTTAATTTTCATGGAGATCTTCTGACTCAATCTGTTTCTCAGACTGTATTGGTCTACTAACATTTTTCTCATCAAGGCACAGTTTTTAATATGGATATCACACTACTTTTGAAAAGGAGTAGACCATAATTGCATACTGCCTCCCTTAGAGATCCTTCCGGAAAGTCATCATTCCCCATTAAGAAAACTAGTAGCAGGTGCTGGGCAAAGGTAGACTAAGCCCCATTACTGCTGCCATTGGGCCTGAGCTCGTTGTGAGCTCTGCAGATATGCCCTGTGAAGCTCTGAAATTCTCATGCCCTATAAATCATCAGCATGCAATTTTTCCATACAGAGTATTCACTTGCTTTTTCCCTGTTTGATGGAAAAATTGAGATTCACAGTTTCAAGCAAATTATTTCTTATCTGGCTCTGTTTTTACTTCACTCCTTTCTTTTTTTTCCCTTGCAATTTCCTTTTACCTTTTGCTAGCTGTTTTGTAGAACAGATTTCACAAAACACTACATATTCAAAGGCAAAAAAAAAAGAGTTGCAAAAGTCTGGATTCTCCAGCCCTCCCTTCCAGACTGCCAGGAGAGGGCAAGAGTTTACTCTCTCATTCCCATTTTTCACAAGGGAAATGCTAGTGACTCTGTTGGGGAAAGCCCACAGCTGAACAGATGGGAAGACTTAGGTGCCAGTGAAATTTAGCAGTAGAGTAAAAAGATCACTCCAAAGCTTCTGTATTTGGATCTGAACAAGGTCTGAACAGAGGTCCCGAAGGCCAGTGATGCTTGAACTTTGACTTGTTGTAGACCGAAATATGTCTTCCAGTTCATTCAAGGGCAGGGCTATATTTTATGGCTCTGGATACAGCTCACAAGCTTCCATCACCATCACCCTCAGCCCCTGCCAGATTTATAACTGAGGCCAGCTTCCTGTTATTTCAGGTCACTGTCATTCCATCTACCTTTAGACACCATGTTTTAATATCTTTAGGGAATAATCACTATCTCAACAGCTAGGCTTTTGCTCCTACTTCTCATTTCGGAAGTCATCATATTTGTCATAAAAGGGTATCAAATAGATGGGGTTTGGTGGATGGGCTAAAATCAAAGACTGGGTTTGTAAAGATTTGCCTTTAAATGACCTGCAGGAGTAAGTACAGCCAATCTAACATCTTGTTCTGCATCAAGTTCATTCAGGTGGTTTGTGATACTGTAGTATACAAAGAAACCACTTTTTGTGCCTTTCCTCATACTATGTCTTGTAAAAGTTCAATGACTGAAAAATAAACAAAATATTTTGAAATTACATGCACTCAGGAAAGGTATAAACTTTGAAGAAATGAGTTGGAGATAATAATATTCTGGTTTCTGGGACCTGTGTTCAAGCAAACAAGTCACAATAATGGTGGTCCAAATCTTGGCTACTTGTCCCTGTAGAGAACCACTGGTGGAGCAGAGTGGTCATCTCTGTCCAAAAGCTTGAGTTGGTAGCTAACTGTAGCTGGGCATTGGTTGCCTTGATGCCCACTGACACAGGGAAATCCTGTATGAAAATATCTTATTGCACTATGAGTCAGAGTACCCTAGACCTTCTGCTTGTTCTCACTGTTGCGGTAAGAAAAGTGAAGCTCTAGAAAGAAAACAACTTGTGACTCACAGAGAAAAGTTGACAGAATGATAAGTATGGCATACTTGGCTGATGCTTTTACCAAAAAAATCTTTCCTTTACTTAGTTCTTCTACAAGGAGTAGCTCCCCCTGTGTCTTTTTATTTAATTCTCCATTCTCCATCTTGCAGAACTTCTGCTGTTATTTTCTCTGGCACCTTACTAGAGCCTTGAAGTAACTGAAAAAAATAATACAGGGGAAAGACTAGACTGGAAAAAATAAACTTTACGGAAAAGTGCATCTGTTAGTCTCTGGAATAGTCTTCACAGGCAGACTTTGAAATGGTGTATTTCAAACACAACCAGTCACTGGTCAAGAACAGTCCAGAAATGGCTGGAAGAAGATAGATCATTTTAAGAAATTTTGTTTTCACCTTGTCTAGCCCTGCTTATAGGCCAGTGCCACCTGAGGCAGTTGCAACGGCAGTCACCATTTCATTGCTACCACTTGGATCTCAGAGTTAGCTTTCCATAAGACTGGTCAGTTTGAACATGTAATTTTGGCTTGCTGACTGTAATTTTAAACAAAGCAACACATATATGTGCTTAGAAAATTTGTTCCAAACCCATAAAACTTAGACTTTTTAAATGCACAAATTTTTTATTATGATCAGATCTCCGAAAGCACTGGAATTATCTTCTCCATATTCTGAATTATTTTATCTGCCCTTCCATAAAATACTGAAGATATTAATTTAAATTATCAATCACTATCAGATAAAACATACACAGCATCCTTATTTTAGTTTTAGATTATGTGAATCATAATATCATTGAACAGTTCGGTGCATGACAACTCTTTGGGCGGTGACTGCTGCAAGATGAGACCTGGCTACAATAATAAATTTTTAAATAATTTTGGATTAAAAAGTGAAACAATAATTTGTCATTTATGCATTGAAAGTCATAAAGGTACCCACAAGGCACTATATGCTGCCTACATATGAAAAGGAGTATTAGTGTAAGCACCAACATAAAGCAGCACACAAGCCTGAGGCACGGATGGAGGGAGCAGGAAGAGAGAAGATGGATAAAAGTGCAGTTTTCATTCAGTTTACTTCCAATAGCTCTTTTTTATTAGTTGAATGGTATGACTACCTCTCTATGTAAGAGGTTTCCTAATGTCCAGTGCATACACTCGGTCCATAGTCAGTGTACGTGTGCAACAACCTGTCTTCAGTAAAAACAGGTGGTGTGCTATGCAAGTGGCTTGAGAGCCACAGCACAGGGATTGGTGTGCTAATCAAGGGGGAGACACTGCAAAAGTGCAAAGGACAACAGAGCTTTCAGGCTACGCTGATGCTTTCAAAAGTCTTCCACAAACCCAGTGTGGCACGTCTGCCAGGTCTTGTGTGTTTGCTTGCTCCTTTGCCTTTGCAATAAGCTAAGCAGTTGCAGGCCAGAAGAAGTTGGGATACCTTCTAACTATGTCAACATGCTGTTGAGCATGGTCTAATAAGCTCTGTTGAGAGGTAGCATCTGTTGCCTCCGTCTCAGTTTAGCGTTAACAGGGATATGTCTGCTGACTTGTATCTGGCTGGCTTGGTACCTGACACAAATGACTGTCAACATCTGATTGTTTAAACCTTGAAGGAGGATTTTATCCAGCCCCAGTCAACATTATTAATTCTTTTGCAGGGCATTAGTTTGTCTCTCTCATTCTTAAGAAAATAAAAAAGTAATTTAGAAAGCTCTTTTCATAAGAAAAAGATTTTCATTCAATCTGATGCACTGCAGAACCTGTAGACATCCCCATTTATCACATGACAATCTCCATAAGGATGGAAAGTGCTCAGGCCTAAAACCCAGCATCTTCAAACAGGTCTAATATAAAGTAGCAGAGACCACTCACTATCTTCTGGAGGCTGAACACTTATGAGAGATTACTGTAAGTGAATGTCATCTACTCCAAGGCAAGCTGAAAGCTTGAACGACTGCCAGAGACGAGACAAGCCAAGGGACATGACTTGGCTCTCCCTGCCAGAGTCTTGACAGGGGCCAAGGGAACTGGCTGTACACATATGACAAAGCATATAAATTAAATGTTTTTTGATGGTGGCCACCAGAAAGCAGTCAGCATCCTGTCACTTGGCTATGCTTTAGCCCTGTCTCACAGGCTGCTGCAAGGAGCTCAGGGTGAAGGGCACAAATAGCCAGATTACATCTGAATCCACCCGTGTGAGCTGCAGGTCATGGGTCCCCTTTGGTACAGCAAGGAACAAGAACAGAAAAAGCCTTTAGTTCTCAGTCCAGGCTTTTATTTTGCGAACTACTGGCAACTAACCATGGAAGAAAACACCGTGGCTTTTTTCACCTGTTTTGTTTTCAAGGAGCAGTTTCCAGTGCAATTGAGAGTGTGTGAGGGCAAGAAAAATGAGGTATCAGCATTGGCCTTTCTGAATAACTAGTCACCAGCAACACTGTTTAACATTTCACACCACAAATATGTTTGAACCGGATACAAGCCTAAATCCCATGGAACAAGAGGCATGATCTTCCTGGTATTAGTAAGCACACTCTATTAATATCTGTCCTAACTTTTGGAATCTGTAGCTTTAATGATATTTATAAAAAAAAAAAAATCTAAATGATGCTACTCTAATTCAAAATAATGGCAGCTGAACATACCATAATTTATCTCTAAGTTACAGCTAAGCATAAGATTGACAGTGCCAAAAATGCAGAGAGATTTTCCAGATATTTCCCACCAATGAGAGAAATGCCTGTAATGCCTGATGGCAGAGTTGGCTTGCACTGCTCCAGCACCCACAGCCCCGCTTAGGCTGGAAGGCATGTGCTAGAGGCAAGTGGGTTTATGATCCACCAGCCAACATATAGACCAGAATACACTTTCACTGCTAAATCAGCTGGTACTTCTTTACATTTTCTAGTTCATATTGCTCAATAAAGAGATTAGGTGAAGGTTGAATATGTGAAATAAAGCAATGTTATTTACTTCTTGATATAAAAGATAAATGAGTGGAAAGGGGAAACATCGCACAAATATTTTAATGCAAGTGCTAATAAACAATGTTGATAACTGTATAATACAAAAGCAACAAGTACTATAACACAGATGTAAGAAGAACAGAGACCTGTTGTACAAGCAAAGAATAAAGCTGACAGTAAAAGAAAGTCTTTGCAACTGTAAGCTTGCAGGCTAACTGAAAAAGGAGGATCCATACTCATACTGACAGATGGGAACCTGAGTCATACACAGTTTGAGAGAGGGGCATGTCTGTTGGCTGAAAGAACTGAGCACCATTTTTACTGAAGACGCAAGCTATGGCAAGTGGTTCAGATTTGAAAAATGACAGTAAATATTAGTGTTCAGAAAAACTCACTGCATCATTTCATCAGCTCTCTTGTCAAAGACTGATATCTTCTTTACAACCCCTTACCTTTTTCACTGAACCTAGTAGTTTTATAGGTAGCCCTAAACTCTCACAAATGATTTTCAGGAGACTGTTTTTTAGGCAAGGAATTTAGAAAATTTTGAAAAAAAATTTTTCGTCATCCTAGACCACATTAGCATTTGGTCTGAAGGCGAGGGTTCAATCATTTCACATGAAACACAGTCTAAATCAAGAGATACATTTCATCCTGAGTGGTTATCTAAAATAGGTCAGATGAACAACCCTCTGGAGACAGGAGTGTAGAATGCCTACAGAGGCTAAATAATTAGGGTTTATGATATTTCAAGTTAGTGACATGAATCCTGTGATGGGAACTATAGTTTGCAGTATACTTTGAAAAAGGCCATGCATTGAAGGCTATGTACAAAACTGAGTATTTTAAATGCCCCTTCATCATCCCATCAGAATCAGGTGAAATCCTTGTTGGGGTAGGGGTGAAGCAGCACATGGGGATGTACTTCTAGGCTGTGCCACAATGTGTTTGTACAATAAAAGTTAAGATTGTTCAGGCAAATTTATGTTTTAATTGATAACATGAAGTCATTTGCTTACCTTAGATTTCCCCCAGTATAACTCAGACTGTAGAAGAACTTAAATTATCTTTTAATGAACTCCATCTTAGCTGGTAACCTGTGAAACAGTTTGCAGGGTACAACCTGGTGCTATTAAAATGCTTGGCGAAGCTGCTATTTTCACTGACTTTTCATGAAGGCACTGTAAAAGAAAAGGTCACTTCAGAGGAATGCTTCCTCAAACAATTCACTTACAAAATACTTTTTCTTCTGCGTTTCATACACTAAATAACATATATAGCTCAAAAAACCTCTTTCTGGTTTCCCTCCTCCTACTGTTCAGTTTTGGGTAGAAAGCTCTCCCTAAATTCTGATGAAGCATGTCCCCCAATGTCCTATTTCCTTCACAGGTGATAATGTTCTTCTGCAAGTGACAACTAGCCCCAGCTGTTGAAACATTGTGAAGATTGATTGTACAGATGAAGAGTTACTTCTTGTGATGAAATTCCAATCAGTAGACCAAACACAGGATTACTTCCAGCCTCTTTGTTCTGAGAACTGCTTCACTTACTACCACATGGGCTTGAGCATGCTGGTGGGATTTGCCCCTCACAGGCATTAGTTTGGTAGATCATTTTCAGGATTCATAGTTTTGTAAGCTCAAAGCAGTGGTGAACCTGAAGGGTCAGTGACAACATAGCTGCATGATAAAGAGATGCAAACATAAAGGGATTATATGAAAAACCAGTCTGTAATTAAGTCTTCACTGCCAGGCAAACAGGAAAGGAGAACCTAAAATCCAGTATTTCCCTCTCCCAAGTTCCTTGTGTGAGCCTCTGACTTCTCTGCCTCCTGACTTACAGCATGAAATTATTTTGGGGGAACCTAAAAATCCTTAATTTAAGTAAATTTCTTAGAAACATTTAAAAATACCATATATGCTTATTCATCTTGGTGATTTTTTTGGTATCTGCTGAAACACTATGTTATACATCATATTTGTAATAAAATAATACTGGAAGAAAGTGTGTATAGAAAATTAGTATAAAGGTGGACTGCATGGCACATAAAGCAGACACAATTTTTTTCATATATCATCCCAATTCTTGACAAGACCTTAAGGCTCCATGGTCAAGGAAAATAGTGCCCTAAGAGCATATTAATATTTCTTCTGTCTCTTTTTTTAAATGGAAAAAATAAGAAATATGTCCTCTGAGATTTCAGCTCTGGAGCTTGTTGATGCACTGTATTGAACCTTTTGCAATGGCCAATATACTTTAAATAAATTAGAACTATGTAGCACCAAAGTTTTGACACAGAGAAACATTTTTTTTAGGTAAAACAGAACTTTGTTAACAATTTCTGTGTGAAAGAAGAAAGCACAAATATCACACATATACATATATGTATACTCTCTCATAATAAAAAGCTTAATTATGGTATGAGCCAGCATGTCTAGAGAGCAGCTGGCTCTGCTGGGCCAGCTACCCGCTACCATCCCTGGATGGTAGTCACAGGTAGCAGCCAATCCTCTGCACTCTGGCAGGCCTTGAGGGTAAAATGGGAATCTGGGCTACCATCCTACGGGGGTAGGCCAGAGGAGAAAAGGACAGAAAGGGAGGCCCTGCCACTGCACAGTGATGCTCTGCGCCAAGAGCCATGTGGGATGTTTGTCAGCGGGCAAGAGGAGTGTCCTTCTGCAGGGAGAGATGAAGCGAGCAGGGCAGCTGGGAGGTGGTAGGGCTCCGAGTGGGGGGAGATGAAAGGAGGAGAAACTGAACACAAGTATGCACGCCTCCAGGTCTCCAAAGGCTAAAGCTGTTAAACTTTGGAACCACATTAGCTCCAGGAAATAGTTGAAGTTCACATCCTATCCCCACAGTCTGCATTTAGCTGCACGTTTACTCTTAAGTTTATTTTTAATTTTATGGCCAGTCCACATGCTACTCATTGGCCTCTGCTCCTGACCCTGCCATATTACTTGGGAGTTTCAAAGAATACATTTTTTTTCTTTCTGGTAGTACAATGCTGAACCACATTCACAAACTTACACATTCCCCAACTTTCTTTAACTGTGTATGGTATTTTTTTTCACATTTCCATAGTAACTTTTACTTCAGGAATATGCAAGAAGGCAATTTAAGCAAGGTGGTTAAGAAGTTAATTAAGGTTATTAAATTACAATAACACAGCATTTTTTGCTTCATTAACAAAATGAAGTGCTTAAAATCATTATGAGTCCAGGAACTGAGGAAATAAACCCTTGACTAAGCCTCAGCACTTCCTAAAACTGGGAACTTCAACTGGCATATCTGAATCCTGCACACAGCAGGGATCTGGCCAGGGGAGGCCAGCATCGAGGCTTTGCCATCTCCTCCCATAGGGACAGAGGGAGGAGGAGGACGGTGAAGAATGTGTCCAAGATCTCCAGCCTCTTAGGACTGCACAGCAGACAGAGAATGAAGAGCAAAGGGAATTCCATCACAGGATGCTCCCTTAGGTTTTCCTGATCAACTATGGGACTAGAGGAGAAAACTCATCACCCAAGGGAACATCTGTAGCAGATGGGTTTTCCTCACAAACACCAGACAAATCTTAAAACCTGAAGTAGCTGTAATGATGGCAGTTTTGACAATCATATTCATCTTGGCTGAGGTCAGGATCACAGTTGTCTGAACGTGGAACATTCACAGGGAGTTAGTCATATAAACCCAGACAGCAAAGCCAGCCTCAGCATGGAAGATTTTACTATGTACCAGGGTTGGAGCTACAGCAAAAAGAAAATGTGTTCAGAGCATCTCAGATTAGCATCTCACATAATGCTCAAAACCTTCACACATTTGGTAGAGGCTTTTCTAAAAAAACTATGCCTAGTTTACAACAACACTTTTAAATTGATAAGTCACATTTCCATCAGGCAGAAAATTTTATGATAGTGGGATGGGGTTTCAGACGCAATTTTCAAAGAAATGTCCTAGTCCAACTCCTTAAAGGATTCAATCTTACAAGTGTAGAAAGCTCTTGTGCATTCACTTCTGTTGTTAGTGCTATCACATCTCACCAAACTCCTGCAAACTGTGCCCCTGTTTTTGCGAAATCAGTAGTAACGATTTCTTCTGGATTTCGTTAAGAGCCTATGTACGTGGTAGAAAGCTGGCAACTAGTAGGAAGAAATGAAGGTTTAACTGGCACCACAACAGTGTTAAAAAGGGGATTAGTATTAGCATGTCCTTTGAATTCAGAGTAATAGAAGTAAAACCAGACGCGTTTTGTTTGGCATCTATTTCATGTCCCAGTGAAACTGGCATACCACCATTTGATCAGGCACGAAGCCATCCCAACAGATGGTCCCCAGCAGCAGCAGCCAAGAGTCCATGTATGAACATCAAATGTGTTTGAGAAGGGCAGGTCTCCAGGCTGCCAATGTCAAAATTGTTTTCCATTCCCAGCTTCCATGCCAATGGCTAGCTGGGCTATTCAGCCCCTCCACGGCACTGGGGACAAACTCAGCATCATGGGGAGGGTGTATGATCAGGAGTGTTGTCAGACCTTTTGTGCTCACTCCTGCCTGACCTTTTGGAGGAGGCCTTCATCAGATCAGTAGAAAAGTGCTGCTGGACACACCATTTGTGTTTAAATAAAAAGATGGAAAAAGAGTGAGCTTCTGCTGCATGATTTTCTCATGACCTGTATAGGTATAAGGGCACCAAAGTGCTTACAGAATGGGCACTCCTGGGAGGAAATGAGACATTTCTTTAAGGGCCAAATGAGCACAGATGAGCACTTACTTGTGCCAGCCACTACACATCATAAGGAGAGACTTTTTTTTTCAATTGGCAATTAGATGGCTGCTGAGCAAATCTATCGCTGGTGTTTCTAGGTTGTAGATTACTTAGGTTGTGAATTTGGTTTGCAGAGGTTTAGCTAATCCACTTTGGATCTGAATGAGCCTCAGCTCTTCCCTGTCCCAGTCATCACACCTTTATGTACAGCAGTAAATGCCACTCAAGCCCTGTTGAGCCTTTTGCTTTCCCTTGTTGTACCTGTGCAGGGCTGTGCCTTCATTCCCAAGAAAGACTGAACCACTGAGATTACAGCCAAAAGCTCTGCTTTTCCTTCCTTTTTTTCATCCTGTTCCAAAACAGAAGGTGTTTATACTGCCAGGCCAAACGCTCCCCCTCTACCACATGAGAGAATAAAGAAGGAGGCAAGCAAGCCTGAAATCTTGGAAGAATGTCTGTAATGCCAGTTGGGCATGCTGCCCCCTTGCCCACCAGCGCCTGGCCTGGGCGAGCTAAGGGCATGGAGCAAGAGTGGTGGTAGGAGCTGCCTCCAGCTGGATCCTCATGGTCACACCTCTTGATGGTGCACTGTGGAAAGACAGGAGAACCCTGAGGCTACCTGGCTCTAAGGCATGGTCCTCGCACCACACGGTACCCACAGGTGTCACTGGTTATGGAGATGGTTTTTTCCCCCTTCCTCATCTTCTACGTGTTTTTCCACTCTACAGGAGAGGTTAGCCTTTTGAATTACAAAAGTATTCTAAAGTTCCTTTGGAGCTCACAGTGCTGAGATCATGGCTTAATTGCCATCCACTGTATATCATGGCATTGTCCATCAAGGAGCATCCCAGAGCTTAACAAGCCAGACCTGTAAGCTTCACAAGCATGCAAACATAGACATATGTATTCCAAATAACTTCTCTCATTGCTGAAGCGCAGCCATCCTGCCATGAATTGTGGCAATTTTTCAACAATGTGCAGCTGCATTACCAAACCGTGCAGGGTAGGAAGCAAAGGATACCTCATTTCAAGGAAAGCCAGGAGGAATCTGAGGTTGGCTCCATAGAATTAATCCCATGTGAATTTGTCTCCTGACCAGGTTAAATAGTTGGCAAGTGGAAAGGAAAAGAGAACATATTTTATTAATACTGGGGCTTTAATTTGCTTATATTTGAACTCTTTCTTGTGTATGAATCTTGAAAATAGCTTGTGATTCAACATCAGATGCTTTTGTGCAATTGTCCTGCCAAGAGAAACTTGTTTGAGCTTCACTGATAGTCCAATACCAACAGTTGATACAATCTGGCTAAACCCTAAATTTCCATTTGTTATGTTCCTTGAATGTTTCCAATACTAAATAAAGTGTCAAAAATGAAATGGATCTATGAATATGTTAGAGTGCAAAAAAAGGGGTTACATACACTGATCCATATATACGGTGTATTCAGTGAATACCAGAAGGTCTTCAGTCTGGCTAGGGTGCCAGAGTTGGTGCCAAACTATCTGCAAACAGCTTTTTTAATAGCATCTGCCCTGGTAAGGCCTCAGGTGGACCCGCTCTAGAAAATGCTGACACAGTCCATGATGGCACTTCCAGCAGTCTTGCAGCACCACCTAATGAATTACAAGGTTTTTTCCTGGCAACATCTGCAGGTCTGTGGGAATTCCTCAATCGCAGGTTGAGCAGACCTGGAGTCTGGGGCAAGAGGGAAGTAACATATGTGGTTTGATATTAATAATTTTGCCTGCAGCTTCTGACTGAAAGCTCATGAAGGAATAAGTCAGAAACAGTCCTTTTGTAGTGATTTTAGTTTTGCTCAGGTTTGTTTGACTTAGAAGCATTGTCACTACAGGTACTTTATGTTTTCTGCAGGTTTGGTTCTGGGTTTGCATCAAGCATCAAATTCTTTGTAGGTCTGACATAAAGCCCTATTTATCACATTAGCAGATTTAGCAGATTTTTAAATCATCTTTTTCATTTAAATCATATGCTAGAAGACAGGGAAGAGACATTCCACAGTATTATCTTTCTAGTATGAAGTTTTATAGGTCTGTGGGTGATACGTGGATACTTCCATATAAAGTGTTAAAAGGACTGAAAAAATGAGGTTTCCAGTGGTATCTTTGCCACTTTATCTCTTGGGGGATTTTTTTTTTCTCTTGTGAAAGCTTGCGACATTTTGGAGTGGGATGTGTGCTGTCATCATGCTTAAGGACTACTTTGATGCACAGCAGCAATTTCAGTTTAGATCTTAACCAGGGTTCTTAGCAATTCAGTTCAAATACTTACTGGGCACGTGCGTGATTTTTCCCTTTTAAATTCTTCTTCCAGTGAGCAGAATGGTGCTTTGCTTCCCTGAGTCTCCTGAGATCTTGCTAACAGAGGGAGTTGGTTGGGGAGTTTTTCGAGCTTTCCAGGACTGTGCTGCCATCTCCTGATCAAACTTGAGGTTTCCCCTGCTGAAAATCTATCGGGACAAAGGCTAGCAATCTTTTTCGTTCTCTTTCCAGAATGGACAGTAGAATCATAGAATCATTTCGGCTGGAAAAGACTTCTAAGATCATCGAGTCCAACTGCGAACCTAGCACCACCGTGTTCACCACTAAATGATTTCCCTAAGTGCCACATTCGTATGCCTTTAAATACCTCCAGGGATTGTGACTCAACCATTTCCCTAAGCAGCCTGTTCCAATGCTTGACATCCTTTCTGTGGAGAAATTTTTCCAAATATCCAATTTAAACCTCCCCTGGTACAACTTGAGGGCTTTTCCTCTAGTGCTTTTTACTTGGGACAGGAGACCGATCCCTATCTCATTACAACCTCCTTTCAGGTACTTTCAGGGAGCAATAAGGTCCCCCCAAGCCTCCTTTTCTCCAGGCTAAACCATCCAGCTCCCTCAGCTGCTCCTCATAAGACTTGTGCTCTGCAAGGAACTCCATCCGTTCCTCCCACCTACTGTTTGTCAAGAGTGCTTGTGCAGAGGACACCTGTGGGCAGTGGCACCGAGGCTGGGTTTGGAAGAGGACTGAAGCTGCTGGGAGCTGCTCTTGCTAAGGGCATTCCCCGGTTTGCCTGGCAGGTGACTGGGCAAAAGTCCATTCTGGAAAGATGAATAACATTTTCTGAATGTTAGTTTTTGGGAAATTCAACCTAGATTTTTAGGAAAGTTTTGTTTTGGGGGGTTTTTTTGTTGTTTTTTTTTTTTACATGTCTAATCCTACCTTTTCTGATGCACTCACTATCTGCCCATCTCCAGGGTCCAACTCTGAGGCCTACAGGTGTTTGTCCAATCTCCTCCCCTCTCTCCACCTCAGTATTGAGACTTGCATCTTTCTCTTTCCCCTGAGGCAGCATGATGCTGCACCAGATGCCTCCCTGCCACTCACGCTCCTCTTTTTCCTCCTGTGGGGAGACTGCCTTGCTGCACCCCCTTTAACCATTTTTAGGGTGTCCAGCGGCACTTTTGGGGTTTCCCCTACAGCACAAACACTGGGTGGTCTCCCCGGGAAGACGGCAGGCGCCAGCATCCGGGGGCAATTGACGCAGCCCCATTAGCGGGACACGGTTCTCACCATGGGTTTAGAAAAAACTGCTGCCGGCCATGAGCCGCATCCGCACCGCCGACGGCTACCGCACCGCACCCGCACCACACTCATCTCTCACAACACACGGAGGCCCGCACCGCACCACGCCCCGCAATGCTCTCTGCACCGCGCACGCCTCACGCCCCGCCCCATCCTCCGCACTGCGCCTCGCACCGCACCCCGCGCTGTGCCCACCCCAAGCTCTGACCGGCGTTCCGCACCACGCCCACCCTACAGCGTGACCAACACCGCGCCCATCCCATGCTCTGCACCGCATCCCACCCCACGCGGGCACCACGCCTGCCCCAACTCAGGACCGCGCCTGCACTGCGTCCCGCACCGCGCCCACATCAGCCCCGCCCCACGCTCCGCACCGCGCCCTCACCGCGCCCTACGCGGGTCAGCAGGGCCGCGCTGCGCCCACCAGGAGGCATCCCAGGGCCGAGGCGGTGTCGCTTGCGCCGTCAGCGCTTATTTATGTTTTTTTATTTTAATTTTATCTTATTTTATTTTAATTTTATGTTATTCATTTGATTTTATTATTTGGCTTTGGTGTTTTGGTGGTGGTGCTGCTGGTGGTTTGGTTTGGGGTTTTTTTGTTTATAATTTCCTTTTTTGGTTTTGGCCAGTGGCAATAAACCCTACGTGTGGTACGTCTAAGAGTACCTTTTGCAGTGATGCTGTAATCTCACTAGATTGAAAGGAACAAGTAAAACGTTAACTGCCCCACTGTACATTTATAATGGCAAAGTGTTTCCCTCTCAGATATTGAGAGTCTTTCTTGCATCCAAACCCAGGGTGTTATTTACTCTTTAGCCCCTACTCCGCTTATTTATTCAGGTTTATTTATCTCAGTAAGTGAGTCATTATTGGAAATTCTTTTTAGCAATAAGGCATGAATTTGCTGCTATGTTCCTTCTAAAACAGGAGTAAAGATTTAATGGTAGCATACCACCTCTCCTACAGTATGATTTCTGTCACTAAAGTAATGGCAAGTGGAATAAGAGACAGGTGGTGGTATCTATAAACTCTGCTAATGGCCCCATCAACATATGTTTAATGTATTCTAAACTATACTTCACATCCTACTGTTACCAGTACATTTCCTCTGGCACCTCTTCTCAACAAAGAAATTTGGAGAGGAAAGGAAACATTAATAAACCCAAAGTGTTTAATTTGAAAGCAGATATAAAGTTTAACACTGCTTATAAGAAAGCTTATTTGACAAGAGATCAGCTCATTACAGATCTCAATAATTTTGTTGCTAGCATTAGTGAAAGGCTTTGACAAAGCAAAGGCTTTTTAGATATAGTTACGGCCTTTCTGCTGGTGTTTGGTGTTTGATCATGTCGCACAATAACATCAGCTTCTAATGGATTACAAAAGTCGACCAGTCATGAGACAACCCTGGGTAAATGTTTGTTGGGAGGAAAAAAAGGTCAGTCTACGACAACAGGATTTCTCCTGCTTAGCTTTTTAAAATGTATCTTCCTCTGTACACTGTATGGATATATTTCAGGCTGACTTCAGATCCCTTGCTATTTGGTGAGGTCTTGAACAAACCTGCACTGCCATTTCCCCTCCAAACTTTCAGAGGGTGAGCTTCCAGTGGTGACAACTTGCCTCCTCCCTGTTCACGAGGAGCTGCCAGAGCAGCAGGGCCATAATCCCCAGCAGCGTCACCAAGTGCTTTGAGAGCACCGATAAAAGTGATGACAACACTGATAGTCCTTGTGCCAGCAGTATGTATCCAAAGCCTTGCCAACAAATTCGGAGTGAAATCAGCTGTCTTCAGAGTGCAGAGATCCCATGGAGAGTGGAAATCTGCAGGAATAATCACCTGTAAGTGTGTGAAGTCAAGACTACGGTCATTAAGACCAAATTCTGCCCAATCTACTTACAAAATGCCTACTGAAATCAACATTTAATGTGGCATAGAAAGGCATAATTTGGATGCCATCGTTTCTAGCCAGCCCACAGAGGTCATCCTGAATGTGCATCGTATGAAACAGCTGCTATTGGAAAGCCTGGCTTTGTAGCACTATTATATGCCATCACCAGGAACACTTTCTTCCAAAGAGTTGTGTTTCTTGAAACGCACTGTAACTGTGATGTTAGCATGCTTTTCCTGGGGCTGTGCTTGTCTAGCAATGATGAGAGCCAAAATTCCCAGCTGAACTGCAGTATTCACAGCATGCCTCTCATTAGCAGTATCTTAGTCTGAAATCACTCAAAACTACCTATTTTCTGGTACCATGCTCAGGATACAAGGCCCTTTCCAAAAAAGTGGACACAATGTGATATTGGGGAAAAATACACAGTTTAATGTATTCTAAACAGTGTCAGTTGTAAAGTGCCAGTGCAGGAGAGATGAGGAGCTCTTAGGTACGAAACCCCAGGTGGACTTTTGGTATCCAAACTCCTATGTACTGCTATGTATGTGATGTACATAATGTACACCTGTAGGAATCAGCTCCTCACAGAAGACAACCTCCATCCTTGGCTCCTGCTGGGGCTCAGGAGGAGAAGGAGGGGATGCTTTCACTTCACAGCTTCTTCCTCAAGGAATCTGTTCAGGCAAGGGGGGGGGGCAAGGTCTACTTCATCTCCTGATGGAGAAGAGTCCTTCTCCCAGAACTGGGCACTGAGCTACTGGGTGAGAGCAGTCACTAAAGACCTGCTGACTTAAACACAGAATTATCCTGGGAGCAGTCATGGCAATTGTGTTCAACATGGACTATGGGAGAGACTGAGATCTGATACAAACTTGTGGGTTCTGCCCTCAGCTAAGATTTTTTAAAATGTTGTGACCACACCTTATTTATTTGGATTGATTTCCTATTTGCAAGTACATGCTTAGGGTAAAAAAGGGAGGCAAACATTAGAATAGAAGAAATTACTAGACATTCAGAAGTCCTCTACAATATGTTTTAAAGGATTATTTGTTATTATGAGTAGTAACAAAACCATTTATTATCATATTCTAAGAAAAAAATACAAGTATCTTCTATTCATATATAAGAGTAATTCAGTTTGCTTTTGTGTTGTCAGTGCCAGAATCATGCTGTGATTTCCAACAGAACATTAGTTTATGGGGTTTTTTTCGTTATTACAGAGAATCAGTTCCACTCTAATGAAATGAAGCACTTCAACGTGCACTTAGTCTTAATTGAAAGTCAGTGAGTCTACTCATATATGTAAAGCTAATTTTCTAACTGGAGTATATAACAACCTGAAGGATCAGGCTCTAGGAATGTTTCCTCTTTCCTCTTAATCATTAAAGAAGATTTTCCTTTGGATTCAGTAGAGTGTCCCTTCCTCTCATTTTATCCAGTGCAGGTCTTTGTCCCAAATGGTGTTATTTATTAAGAAGCCCAGAGAAACAGATTAGCTGCTAGAAACTCTTATTTGCCTTAGCAATTTTGATCTCAGATACCCAAAGTTAGTCTTCATCTCTCAAACTCTGCAATAAAAATTATAAAGGAGAAACACAATTGTGAGAATTCCTCTGTATTGTAGCATCACTTTTCAAGCCTGTTTTCCCTCTTGCTTTACCTTTTGATTTTGCTCAGGGATCAGTGGTGGGAAAAAGTGTTGAAGATGATCTCCCATTTATCTGTTTTGGCTTTTACTGGTCTGTATCTCTTGCTTGCTAGTCCCTGTTTTTACCCATCCAGTCAGGTAAGAGAGCAGTGCCTCACAGTGCTTCATATGTAGCAGGGATGGTGGATGTCTTATGCTGTGTCATGATGGAAGCAGATGGGACCAGATTTTAGTATATTGCTAATAAAGTAGAACCCGACTTCCTCTGACTCTTCCGGCTCCATGTTTGACTTGGTGTTTGCAGGGAACGCAAGCCAACAGAGGGAGGGTTTGTCACTGTTAAAGAATATGCAGCATACATACACACTTGGCAAAGACCAAGACCAAGGCTCTCAGCTGCAAGAGCACAGCTTAGTGAGATTTCCTTACAACTTTCTCTATGGAGTTGCTGCTTTCCCTGCACGTGAAAGATCAAATTTGGGCTTTTTGAAATCATCCCCACCTTTTTCTTTCCCTATGCCTTCCAAAGTCCTGTTATTTTTTTCTATAAAACCATAGTATAAAATAAAACATTGGTTATTTCACTGAATTTTATTTTCATTTTTTGTATAAATACCTTTATCTGCTCAATTTTTTAACCTCTGCATTCATTCCTGGTAAGGTGCTAATAATTGTCTCAGATGCACACTTGTAATATTAGCCTTTACATCCAACCTTGCTGAGCCTCTGTGTGCAGTATAGTATTGCAGTTTATTTCCTGAGGGTTGTTTGTGGCTCTCTCAGAGCTGCCCATTGATACTGAGGCAGAGATGGTTAACAAATACAAGCTGGGAAAATCAGTTGATATTCCATTTGCTGAAGGCCTGATGGAGAGCTGTACTGCAGTAGCTAATGCAAAGTTCTGGTTAAATATTGTCCTACCGTTTGCACTATACCGTCTGTTGTTTTTACACTAAGGGCTTAGCAGAGGTTGGAGGCAGTATTGACTTTGTAATTAAACTATTTTAACTTCAGGATTTTGTAATCACCATACTTAAACCATCTGTTATGGTACATGGGCAATTCCCCCAACCCCCACTCCACCCCTCCTCTCTGGGAAAAAAACGCCATCATGTTTTTAATTGCAAAGCCCCTCTCAGGATGTGGGTAGAAAGGGAAAATGGGAATAATTTTGTTTTTCTAAGACAACATGCAAAAGCTTCACAGATCTCACTCCTTGAGAAGGGAGATGCACGTAGTACTTCCACTCCTACCTGTCCTGGGAGCAAAGTAGAGGGTTTCAGAGTGGGAACCTCCCTTTTCTGACTGACTGCTCAGCCCTTGCCAGGGACTTCTGCTGGGAGAAGTGAGGAAAGCGGATGGAGCCTGAGCTCTACCACGGCAGAGCGTGGCAATGAGAGTTGCTCCTGTGGAGATCCACTGAGCTCTTTGCACTTAGGGAAAGGAAAAAGAAGAAAGGGTTAAGGCAGAAGAGAGAGGAGCAGATTTAGTGAAACCATTTGTGTCTGTTGACCTAACTGTGTAAGTTCCTTATTGATTAGGACAAGTAGCTGAAGTTCTTGATGCTGCTCAAAAAGAAACACAGCTGCCTTTATAGGCTTGGACAAATCCCTCAGGATTTTCCTA
The DNA here is from genome assembly GCF_009829145.1 of Chiroxiphia lanceolata. Classification (NCBI taxonomy): domain Eukaryota; kingdom Metazoa; phylum Chordata; class Aves; order Passeriformes; family Pipridae; genus Chiroxiphia; species Chiroxiphia lanceolata. Next base: position 66,909,712 of record NC_045639.1, read on the forward strand.
CTCCTGCAGGTTGCCGTTGTCCGTATGGACAAAGCCATAGCAAACCATTCCAAGGGTATAACAATTTGGCATTCCCAGCAAAATGGGTATCAGCACTTGGCAACCCCAAATTCTGGACTTTCACTCCTGTAACTAACTCAATGCAAAGAAGATGATGGTTGAAGCACTTGTGATAGTAGTACAGGCATTAAAACCTGAGATTTCTCTGCCTTGGTAAAACAATTTCCTTTCTCCCAGCTGTGTGAGATTTTTTGTTTTGTTTTGTTTCAGTGGGTTGTTTTGGTCTGCTGTTTCAGCAGATCTAAATGTGTGCTAAATGTGTGCTAAGGTAGGGTTTTTGCTGGATTCTTGATTCCAAGTTTGCTGCTCTGAATTTAAATCACTAGATTAGGCATTTTCGTGCACCTCTTGGTTAAACATGTCTTCTGTTTCATCTTGCCCCAGTTTTGTGTATTCACCTGCATTCTGTTACTGGGAGTCAGCTTGGCAGAGCTCTTTTGACCAATAAATGAGATAAATGCACCTTCACATCTTGTCACATAAACCTGAGATAATGAAAAAAAAAGAGAAAGAGAGAGAAGCGGCAGGGAATCTTCCTAGTTCTATTGATCAGAATTCCCTTTTTTTTTTTTTTTTCCTCTTGTTCTAGTTTGCCAAGGAAGAATTTTCTTTCAGGACAGATCAAACTCCTAAATCAGACAGCAAATGTTCTGTATACCTAAATCTGGGATACAAATGTTCTCCCACATATCATATCCATCACACAGGTTGTGTAGACCTGCGCTTTGATCCCATCCCAATTTTGTTTGACATTATAGCTTCTTTTTGCACGACAGCAGATAAAGCAGTGCTTGAGAGAGGCAGATTTTTGCTGTTAAGCAGTTCCAGCACACCAGGACTCCTGAGGCTGGTAAAGGGCTAGCCACCCTTTGGTTGTCTCAAACTGCCTGCCCCACTGACTCACTTCCTGAACCTCTCACAGGGAAATTACTAATTCTTCAAAATTCCTGAATGCTGAAAAAAACTGGTTGATGCATTGTAAGTGGCTGAGAAATTCAATTTAATTCAATCCCATCTGACAGCAATAACCACTGTTATCAATGATACTGGGTTTCACTGATTTCTATCCTATTGTTACTATTTATTTCCTTTCCTAAACAGGGAGCCTTGTACCATGCTGTAGTTGTTTTGGAAAAGCGTAGCATTTGACCCAGTGCTGCCATAGATCAGTGACATGCAGTGAGACCAGTGCCCACCCACCCCCACCCCCACTCTGTGAGTTTTGTTTTTATCTCCATGGCTCTCCAGCATGCACTTTCCTGGCAAAGCCGTTTCATTAATGCCAGTCAGCAGGAACTGCTGAGTGTGCAACACTTCAGAAGAGCTGTTTGCTTACTTGAGAAACTAAATGCAGATGTAGAAGCCTTGCCTTACCTTTAGAATTGTCAATAAGATGAAAGACCAGAGGATAGCATTTTTAAGTAGTCAGTCATGGGGGATTTTGCATTGTTTTCACATGTTGATCTGGTCAACACTGCAAGGGTGAAGATCAGTTTCTTTAAAGATAGATAAGTATTTCTATAGAAGTAAGATTTCTATAAATTTTTAGAAGGTATTTTCTATTACTTACATGATTAGGATGAGATCCTCATAGGCATCAAAAGCTCTCTACACACATCAGTGTTAATGAAGTTAAACTCCAAATGCCACTTCCAAAAATGCTTGGGCACTTGTTGGCTTATCTCTCTGTTCACCTCTCAGCTTAGCCACAAGTACATATAATGCATAGCCATATGTTGATTAAACACATATTTTCCACTGCACACTATCTGGACATCATCCAGTTTCATCATAGAGACTGTGTGATGTCCAGTTCAATCCGGTCTGCTATGTGACTAGTATTTCTTGAAGGTTAGCGTCAACTCTTACGAATTGCATTGTTGCAGGACTGCTGCCAGCCTGGCACTGAGGCTCACAGAGTAATCCAAGCAGGTGGACAAACATGTCACCCTGACCTTGCAGACTGCACTGAGACTTTCAGGGTCAACAGCCAGGAAGGGACTTAAAGTTTGTCATGTACTAACTGCGTAACAACTGCATGTCCTCTTGCCAACCACACTTCTCAACCTCAGCTGAGACGTCTAGGATCCTCACAGGATACGTGGAGTGGCTCATGGAAATCATGTGAGCCACAACTCTAAGAATCTGTAAAAGCAGCAAGGGCTAAGGGAAGGGACTGCTGAGCTAAAGCAGTCCTAAGGGACACCCACCTGCCAAATTCTACTTTGCCTGGAGATGGACGAGAAAGGGACAAATTTCCAGCCATAAATAATTCAGTTTCGCATGGGTCTGAGCTGTCCAGGACTCAGGAGAATCTCACTTATCAGTGATAGATAGCTTTCAACGCTGGCAGAAGTAGCCTGAACCTTGTTCCCAGCTCTTTGGAGAGAGCAGGAGCTCTGGAAGTCTCCTTTTGAAAGACTGTGAAAGGATGGGGATCACATCGCTGATGTAGAGTAGATGTGGACCCTGGAGTGGACAAAATATTGATTTTTTCACTGTTTCTCTGCAAAGGAAACAACTTGGCTAGAGGCTGAAGCCAGAGTATACTTTACAGGATTGACTGTAAAGTCAGGAGATAAAGACCACTCTGCAAAGCAGGGGAGTAAACAAAGCTGACTATATAAGTATGTCTTCAGTTTCTTCTGATAACACCATTCTTCCAAACTTTGGAGCAGGACCTTCTACAATTCTTGAAACATTACCCATATTATCAATTGTACAATGCATATTTTGGTAGTTTCAGGTATGGAACTGAGAGAGAACTGTTGCATCTAGGGCAGGAAAGGTGTTTCACCAGATCTTTCTCAGGAGCCAGAGGCTGGGTAACTGCTCTCTTAAACATGTCTGGAGTTCAGCCATGTGACCTCTAAAATGAAAGTACTTACCACGAACTGAAAGTTGGAGACTGTCAAAAATTAACACCTGCTGTGGATTGGGTGTGCAGGAGCATAGATCCAGTACGTCAGTGGATTGCACACCTACCTAGGAAAAGATGTTTAGAGTCAAGGGAAAGATGCTGTTAGAGAATTCAGTACATTTGAGCCAGTTTTTGAAAGCTGATCACACTTTAAAGAGGAAGGTTGGTAAAAACCATAATAGAGAGAAAGGAAGGGCTATTTATTGTCCACCCCTGTATTTCATACAGTTTGTATTTTTCCTATAATGGGGATTTTCTAAAACATGTCATTTTTACTAAATTTAGAGTGATCTCTGTATCTTGGTGCAAAACAGGTGACTAGTCAATAAAGTCTGAGCAAAACTGAATTATATGGGAAAATTAAATATGATAGGAGTCAAAAAGGCATATAGTACTCTAAATGTACAATTTCACTGTATGTTTCTTTCTACTGTAGCAACCAGGGCACAAGGGCAGTATGAACATGTGGCCCTTTATTTGATCAAGGATAATAATCAACTAAGTCAAAAGGAAGGGAAGTAGATTTTCCTAGTTCAGCTGCTAATATAATCTTTTATGTGTTCCCAGTTGTGTAACCATTGCTCTGTGCAGCATTGTAACATGAACCCATTGTTAAATGGGAAAAAACTGTGCAAATAACAAAGAATCCAAATGTAGAGAAATGGTATTTGGTGTCACTTATTGTGCAATGAGCACAATATTTTGCCTCTCCTATTTCAGATCCCAGCCCTGCTTTTGTCCTGTTTTGTCTGATTATGCCTGCATTGGCAGGCTCAAGTCCTTGTAAGAAGGGATTCTGTTGAGCCTGGAAGTTGCTGCAAATGTCTGATGACCATGGAAGCAGCATAGTTTTTAGTAGGATCTCCTGCTTTCCCGATCTTTCACCATCCCAATAATGCTGATTACTTGAAGTCTAATCATCAGCAATGATGCAGCATCTCTCTAGAGGATACAAATCCAGCAGTCCTTCCTTTAAAGATATCTTCTCATCTTTGGTTGTGCAAGATACATCTCTTTTCCATCAGAGAAGTTTCAGCTAATGGCTAATTAGACATACATTGTTCCTGGCTGACACAACTACTGACCTAGTCCTAGTCTTTTATTTCAACCCTTAGCTGAAGATAATGACTATATCAGTGAACTCTTATTAATTTCAATAATAAGCATAGATACATTAAGGTCTTAAACCCATAATTAGTTCAGATTCATTGCTTCACGTTGGCTTGAACCTCAACCATAACTTCAGATTCCAGAAATGCCAGTGTCAGAAGATTGATAATGTGGCCTCCATCACCTAAAACTTTAAATTAGTTTCACTCATTTCTTCTAGACCTGGCTTTAACCTAAATGGCTCATCTTCTTTAATTTCCAAATGTAAATTTCAAATCAATTTGAAGTCTACTCTTAAGACCAGACCTTGAAAGAATCATACCTAGATCATCTGGTCTGACAGTAAGTTTTGTATAAGCTCAACAACCCCTGCTAAATGCAGAAACAACTCACTTTTACCTGCTCCTGCCCAAGTAAATCTTAATTATAATTCTGACTATAATAGTAATCTATATTGTTCTCCCTACATTCTGTTTTATCTAGGACTAAACATCATTTGTGGATCCCTCTAAGCAGTAGCAGTAAGTCAAGCTTGATGGCCACTTCTAATTCTACTATTGTCTCATGGTTCCAGCTTCATGCTGACTCAGCCCCTGAAGTTAACCTTAATGCCAAAGCTAACTCAGGTTTAAGCTCCATCCTGAGTACATCACTAAGAAGAAAGCAAAGAACTTCCATGCATTAACTACATCAAGTTAAACACACCGTGCAGACCCTTCTGCCAAGAGCCGTAAGCCAAACTCAGGTATTGTGCAGGCTCATCCAGCACAGTAGCCTGAATCCAAGACCATAAACTCAGACGCAATAATACACAGGTTTACATTTTAGAAATTATTTCACTGTGTTTTCACTACACATCTAAAGGTAAAGGCCAACTTTCTCACTAATTTTGAGTTTGGAGTAATATTCCTGTGGTCCTACTTACCTTCAGGGTCAAAGAACTGCACTTCTCTTGCAGCACAGATTCTGTGCTGCTAGGTATGGGCTCAAGGCACACAAGTAATTGTTTTTTGTCCAATATTGCTTCATCTTGGTCGATATAATTTATATTAGAATCAGTTTTACTTTAGAAGTGGAAGCTGAGTTGACCCATTCATACATCTCTTTTGCCTCTCCTAGAACCAGTTCAAATTCATTAATATCAATAAATAGATCAAAAGGATTTAATTTTCCATCTTACTTTCTCAGAAAAAAAAGCAAACCACCTTTTTTTTCCCCCTTAGGCAATATTCAATTTGACACTGATTGTACTCAACATGTACAATTTTTAATTATGGATTTTCTGGCATTTATATATTAAAAGCAATGCATCCACGAAAATTGCAACTGAACTGAATAGTACAAGACCACCAACAGTCAACTCCATTGATTCTTCATATTATTTACTGTAATGCTGTTGCACTACAAAAGGTAAAAATCTTCCCATGGGGTATTCACAAAAGCTATGAGTTATTTCATTTCCCACAGACAAAACTTACTGAATTCTTCAAACCATATATTTGATTGAACTAATGGGTCATAAAATGGAAATTTCTCATTTGGTTTTGCTAGTTACAATTATGATGGGCTTGGTTTGTTCTGCAGCACTATGAGAGAATTCTCTCAACTGGTTATTTGAATATTAGAATATTTTTTATTGCTCCTTACTATTCATTATAAACTGTGATTTGCAGCAGTGTGACACTTTATGTTACTTTCTATTCTGCAGCCTTCAGAAGAATCTGCACATTTAATGACATATGACTGTTTCTTAATTCAGATAATGTGCAGATACAGTAATTTATGGGGAAAACCACAAAAAAACCCAAAAAACCCCAATGCAAAATGTTTCACATGAAAAAAGAAAATGACTGGCAATTATGCATATAAATCCCATATGAGAAATTATGTATCCTGAGCAGTTCTTTTTATGTAGGGCCTAACAGACTAAGACCCTGTCTGCCAGTGATTACCTACCTCCTCTAAATTCTACATATTGGTCTCACATATACTCAGCAATCTGGAAGCTTAAAATATTATTTGTGCCATGCCGCTTGTCAGCAGAGGGAACCAAGCGCTTCAGGATAGTGACATATCCCTTGTCCTAGTGGCATATCCCTTACCTTTGCACTCCCCTTCCCCATCTTATCTCACTTGGAATGGGAGGGATCTCCTCTCCTCTCACGGACTATAGGGGTGACCTGCATAGATAGAGGACCTTTTATAGGACTAATTTTAGAAGAAAATATATCATGTTCTGAACAGTCATGAAGAAAGAACTCTTTTGCACTACTTACTTCACTTGCTACAAAACCTTTTCTAATAAATATTTTTTTGAATAGTCTGTGTTACCACTACATGTCATTGTGAATTTTTATAGAAACCAAAACTTTCTTACACCATTATGGCATTTTTGGTCACAGCATAAGTCTTCATCCTGGACTAGGAAGCAATTGAGTTGAAACAATTCAGCTGAATTACTGAAAAATGGTGTCTCGTTTCTACACAAATTTTTTCATATCAGGAATTATGCATGAGCTAGCCCAGTCAAAGTTTTTTATTATTTTTCTGCTGCAGTCAGGCTTCTCATGATAGAAAATACTAAAGGAAGTTATACAGAATTAGAAAGAAAGTATCACCCATTTTCTTCCACCAAAAAACTCCTTACTCTCCAATTCCACAATATTCAGCATATATTCAATGGGCTGAATGGGAATATGGACATCAAATACCCTCAGAAGACTGGATTTAAATCCAAAACTGAATCTGCTGTTGAGACAACCAGATTATAAAGTCAGACCTGTTATTTCATGAATGTGTAGCAAGAAGTTTGTTTTGTGAGTGCGTTCTCTGTCCTCTGTAATATCATTAACGAATATTCTTAACCTGGCTTCTCCAGCTGCATACATAAATGCATGTTTGTGCACAGATTATCATGGCACTTGTAAAATATTTTTTTATTAAAATAGCTGTCTAAAGGGTTGCAATATTTTTTAATAATTTTTATTACTTTTGCATTAAACCCATGAAAATTGATGAACATATTTTTGTGGATTTCCATCAGCAGAAATTTTCGGCTTGTACCACAAGTAGTTCTGAAATCCCATGACATTAAATGGCATAGTTTTATTTCCTTCAGTTATTCAACTACAGTAGCAGGCTACTGAAATTAGTTAGCTTATGATATTTGCATGTTTTGTTGGTTTTATTTTAAGAGAAAGAGAAATAAAATACCCATAATAAGTTTTATTTATTTCCTGAGGACTTTCACTTACACAAGTAGGCACTAAACATTTGAAATAGACTTTCCAGAGCATAACAGTAAAAAACTTAAGAATTTGGCTTAGTTTCATTTAAAACTGTAAAAATTGACCTTGTAAACATTTCCATAGGAGGTAGGATACATACATTTGACAGTCTGTCAAATATGAGATAGTAAACAGTTACTCTGTGGTCCTAATAAATAATGAGCAACACAGGCATTAAATAAACCTTTTTATAAAAAAAAAAAAAAAAAAAAAGAAAACATATAAGTGAAAGACTAAAATAACATTTTTAATAAATTAGGAATAGATGCAATAATTTCTTTACAACTTAGTCTTGTTTGCAAGAATCAGTGGCTCTTTCTGCTTACCCTAAATTTCTGACTGAAAAGCTGTGATGCTGAGAACAATCCTGAGAGATTCACAAGCAGGACCCAATCTAAATATAGCTATTTTTTAATGTGTGGATGTCTGTTACTATCACTAAAATGGCTCCTCTAACACCTATATGTAATACTTTTATATTCCACCAACTTGAAAGGCATTGTCTTCATAGCTTTAATGTCTGGAGTTGGAAATTAAGCTAAAGGCACTGACATGTTTCTCCCACTTAGGTTCCTCCAGCAGCTGCTCCCATGAAGACAGTGTTGATCGGTGGTAACGATGACACCATATCTCTGCTTGGTGGGCCATGGACCTCCAGATTTTCCTGAGAAGGGAACGGACCAGGTGTTCCATACATACATTGTGAAGAAGATGTGGTTTGCAAGTTTGAAGCTGTGGTGAAAAAAAAATTACCATCATTGCAAGTTTTCAGTCTATTGAATTGAACAGAAATTACAATCCATTTTCATTTGATGGAACCTCTTTTCTACCAGGCACATCATCCGAAGGATGGAAATTTCTGATCTTCTGTGCAAGGTTAACAGATAAGTAGAGGGAAGATATAACCTTGTGGAGAAACAAATAGTGCCCTAGTTTATATCTTCCATGCAACCCTTTTTGGAATGTAAGACCAAACTCAGCTGCCATTTGTATAAGGCATATACCAAAACAAACACTCTGCAGTCAGGTATTTATGCCTAAAATTCACTGTCAGTGGGAGCTTTGCCTAACACACTCAGTTGTTGAAGCACAGGATGGGGACTATACCACAGGAAGTATATACCTAGACACCTCTGACCCAGGGTTCATTTGATCTGTTTGACAGTGAGGATCCTCGAGAGACCTTAGAAAAGCCCAGTCTGTCATTAGTTCACTTAATAGTTAGAAACTGTTTCCTAAACGAGATTTTTCTGCAATTCAAGCCAGTCATTCCACTCCTCATGGACAGTGGATCATAGACCTCCTTATGGGAGCAAAGAGTTATTAAACCCATTGTCCTGCAATTTTAAGGAAAACACATCTTATGATAAATCCGAAGTACCGAGTTATTTCATCTCTATATTGCATTTTATATCTTATATATGTGAGCTTATATATGTAAGCAACACTTGCTAGGATGCTATAAAGTTCATAGCTGTTCCTCAGTTGTTGGCTATACTTACGCATAGGAGTCCGGCAGACAATTGAAGGTGAGGACTCTGTGTAGTATGAGCCCGTTTGTTTTCTTCCACTGTCATCCAAGATATTCAGTGGATCATGTATATCACTGTACGATGGTAGTGATCGAATGCTGCTTACACTGCTTATTACAGAAACATGCTGATCCACCATTGTTCCAAGTCTATGAGATTCTGAATAATTTATGCTGTTTCCATAATATCCTATTGAAAGAATATTGAAAAAGAGTGAAACTACTGAGTAGGTTAGGAGCCTGTGATAACCTTGGACAAAAAGTACTTGAGAATAAGATTATTTATGTACACATACAGCCTAGTAACATTAGAAACATGTGCAATGATTGACCCAAAATAGAGGTGGTAACAAGGAAACAAAAAGATGCTAAGGGTTCAGTCATGCCTTCAGCACAGAAAATTGCCCTTCCCTTCTAAATTCAGAATCAAACATAGCCTGCAATTGGTGGCTGTAAGAGACACCATGGGGAGCCCTATCCATAGTTCAGTGCTCCCTTTTGAAGCTCACAGCCAAGGAAGGTATACATGGAAAGAAAATCTGCAGGGTAATATGGACTTACTGCATATACAAATCCATATAAAAGTAACGTTTCCACTGTGTCCTTCCTCCAGCAGAGGGAGATGGAGGGCCAAAGTCTCAAACTATTGTTAATGCACATTTTTATACTTTGTTTCATCATCTTGACCCTGTGACTAGAATGGTCCATTATGTTGATCCCAGAGGTAAACTATCTTGTGTCTGCTCTGTTTCCTAGTAGATGTTTTGGGGGCTTTTCAAGAGATTGTTAAACGACAAGGCCATGCTGCTTTTGCGTCCTTTGTGCAAGACATGGTAATGGTACAAAAGGAAGATTAGCATAGGTCAGCAGATGCATTTGAGGTCAAATTAGGATTCAACAGAGGAAAATAAATCTTTAAGTAGATTATTAAGCTGCTTTACACCTCTGTGTGTCATCAGAGAAGTGGAAAACAGGAAGAGTTGAAATGCATCTTTCATAGAAAAGTGGAGAAAAAGTATTTTACTCCATCAAGAAAAGAGAAACAGAAGAGAAAAAGAAAATATATATTAATACCATTGGAAGCATTAGCAGGATATGCTGCTCCTGGACATGTAGGCACTGAGTTGTTCAAGAAACTGAAACTCCCGGTATTCAGAAACTGCATATTGTGTGTGTCCTGAGACATGTTTGAGGGACCATAGCTGGAAGGGGATCTGGCATTGTATGGAGACACAGCACAACTGTTGCTGAAGTAGTCTCTGGAGAACTGCTGTTCACTGAAGGCATTGAATCGGCTGTGCTCTGCTCTGTGGTCATAAGCTCCTGAAGTGGAATGGGCTTGTGTTCTGAACATAGCCTGGTAATTGGAATTGTTTCCGTAGTAATTCTGATTAGTTTGTGCCAAAGTCTGATAAAGCGGTTCTGAGTAAGAAGAGCACTGTGAATGTGTCGATAACACGGGACCTACACTTGGAGGTCTCACAGCCATTGGCCCCTGGTTGATAACACTTCCTCGGCTGACCATGGCTGGTGAAATAGGTGGAGTCATGAGGTGGCCAGTACTTTGAGACAGCTCCATTTGATCTGGAATAAATAAACATTAGACATGATTAGCACCCATACTGCAGTACTGCTGTGAAGGCACTAACCCTCTAGCGAAGTGTACATTACTATTTGAAACTTTTACAAAAGATATGCATTAGCCCCCACCTATACAACTCACAGCTTTTAATCCTTGGCTACAGGCTATAAAGCTTCCCTCTTTCATTCTCGAGCTTGGAGACACTACATGCAGTGGGAAACTCCAGCAGTTACAATCCTCTTGTGCTCCAGATGTTACTGTTCATTCTCTCCTCATAAGAAGCTCACCAAGCCAAGAGGTATAAGATAGTTTACCACTTTTCCAAGAGGAACTATTACTGGCAGGGTAATTACAATTGCTGACTTCTGTAAATCACAGAAGGTGAGCTCATGAAATGTTGTTTATAAGAGGTCTTTATAAATGCATGTGGTCATTGCCCCTTCTACAGCAACATGTTACTGTGAACTGAGAGACTAATAAGCAAATTGGGAAGGAGAAGCTGGAAGAGTTGATACATACCTGTCAGCTGCATGTTCTCGCTATCTCCTGTGGTGAAGGAGTTCAGACCAGAAGGTACGCTACTGGGCTGGCTAGCTGACAAGGACACATAGGTTTGCTCTGCTAGACACTCATTCTTGACTGAAGTGTCACTGGGCAGAGGAGCAGCTTTGTTACGATTTGCTAGGAAGCAAGAGCTTGGTGATGCAGTGAAGGTGGCTTTGCTTGCATCTGAAGGAGTAAATCAAAGCTCCTGTTGGTTGTATGTATGCTCATTGCACATAAATTTACTGCTAGCATATAGACAGCATATGAGCTGCCCAATTTGTTTGTATCTTTGGTTGATTATTCTAAAACCCTCTGAAGTCTGCGTATTTTGCATGTAGGCAACGAATACAAATATTGCTCTAGTCTTGATCTTCCTGGTAAAAATGTTGGTATCATTTTCCCTGACCACAGATCTATATCGCACAGTATCGGCTCTTTACTGAAGCTGTCGTAGTGAAGGTACGAATCAGATTTATTCCCTTGAAGTAAATGTCAACAATGAAGCAAAGTAAATTGCACTAAGAGTGAATCAGGCTCAACATTTCATCCTAAAGAATTAACAATGGGAACTTTAGAATGCTCGAACTCTGTTTCATGTTGATATCTAGAGAAAAGCATTTGTTATACTCAATAATTCTTTAGTTTTCTGCAGATTATTGATAAAGTCAGTTCTGTTATTCTGCAGTGGAAACCATGATTCTACCTTATGGTTTCAAGTATTCCACCTAAATACCCAGGGATAAGGCAACCGGCACATAGGACAGGTTTTTCTCTTGGAGGCTGAACTAAAAGAAGTGCAGCACTTACTGTCAGACAAAGTCTATGCAAGTTTCTTTCAACAAAGTTCAGATTTAGAGTTGATTGCTGGTGCTAATGTTAATAAAGAAAAATTCTGCAGAACCCAGTGAAGTTTCACTGTTTTTTTAAGGATTAACTTGGACCAGAACTTGATCCAAATCCATCTTCATTCTTTCGATAGCAAAGAACTTGGAGCATATAACTTCAAATTGTCTAACTTGGAAGAAGTCTGGTAGATGGAAAATGTTAAGGATGCTGTTTTAAAATAGTTTTATTTCTCTTTCACATAATAGTACTTCATCCAGATGATAAACAGGGCTCCAAACTTTTGTTCCAACATTGCAGGGATATTTGCATTTTGGTAATATTTCATACATTCCCAGTTCAAAATGTAATTACATATTTAGGCTTTGGAGAAAAACTGGATTAGGAATTCCTGCCCTTTCTGTTGCTTATACCTGTTTTCACATTTCAGCTTATGGCTCTTCAGATGTACCTACAAGTATTTGTTGCACTCAAGCAAATTTCAGCGATCCATTGTATTCACAGGCCCACAAAATATTATGAAGTGAACCATGCTGGGAAAGTGTGAATGAATTGCTGAGTGAATGGTCACAAACTTTTCAGGTGAATTTGATCATGTTGCATATAACTACAACTTCAGGAAAACAGAGTAAACTTGCTTCTGTTCAAAGTTAAACAAATACATCAATTTCTAAAAGTACAGAAGTATATGCAAAAGGACCAAGCTCTAGTTACCTAAATTCTTCATGTATTTGTCCAGTAGATTCTGGAGTTCTTGTTCTTTGTCATTGTTGAACTGTGTCTCCATGGCAAGCAGGATGTACTCATCTAGTAACATGCGGATCAAATGAAAAGAACCTTTTGGAAGAGAAAGAGAGAGAGTAGCTGAGTTATCTTTGTGACCATCTCTCTCTATTCTACAAGAAGTCAGTGAAACAAACAAATAATTGTGGACTTTAAATGACCTGGCAAGACCAACAAGGAATAGTGCCTAAATTCTAGCTCTAATCTCTCTTTGCACTGGCCCACCTGGCTCAATTGTTTACTGTCCTGTAGGCTATTTGACCACTAATTACATCAAAGAAAAATACTGATGAAAGTGAGACATGCTTTAGACTTGAAGAGGGCACACAGTGGAGCTAGATAAGGCCGAAGTCTGCTAGAATGCCTCTGCTCTACTTCTGTTTGTCTTGTGCTAAATAACCAGACAATAACTGGTGAAGTCTTTGACCTTATTTCAAGGATATATCACATTAAAAAACGTGTGTCCCTAACAGCCATTTCAAATACCCTCTGAATTTTAAATAACAATGTACCTATGACTAAATTTAGGAAATTATGTACTAGAGTTAGTTTCACTTGTTCTACCATCTACTATTTTATAAAAGATTCTTCCTGAATGTTCCCAAAAATGTAAACATTCCTAAAGATGGATGTGTGAGCCTTAAATTTTAAAAGCCAGAAACACTGTTGAATTGATAATCTGCTGATCCCGGAATTAAATGTGTGGTGACTGCCAAATTTCTTTTGCTTTTATTAAAACATATCATGCACAAATCTTCTACAAAACAGTAATTTTTTACCAAACGTGATCCACAGGTAAAACTAATAATTTAAATCTTCTGTCTCCTATACTGAGCTATGCAGTTACACTTCCATTGCCACATTAAAGCAAACAAAGCTTTTACCACTTAAATGACAAAGGAGTATCAAACAACAATTAAAAAAAAAACCAAACCACGTTTTAAAAATGAACATGTGACACAGGTCACCACCAAAATATTGCTAGCATTTAACATGAAATGTTAGTTTGAAAAACACATTACACAGCATTTGTGGCTTTGATCAAAGCATCTTTAGATTAGGACAGGTTCCTCTGTTCAGGAAAGCTGGTAAGTACTGGTATATATGTACAAAATATGATTGTTTTTTAATGATCAGGTACCAAAACTTGATGCGTTGTTTAGGGTTAGATTATGCATCACTCGAGCACCAAAAAAGCTCCATTTCAGAAGGAAGTCTTGAGCTCTCTTCTTTAAAGACCTCCCATTTTGCTTGCTTGCCTGAAAGAGAATATAAAATACTGTTAAATATGCTAACCTGCTTTCTGCACACAGGAGAGAGGAACTCAATATGTTTGAGAGTTCAAGGAGTCCTTGACTCAGGCTAATGTGGCAGAGTGAATCAAGTTGCTTGATTGATAGTATCTTCTTAATGTGTGTCCTAATGTGGTAAAAAAGAGCAAGATCCTCCCTTTTCAGTGCAGAGCTCGTAGAATGTCAATGTTCGATGAAACTGCTTACTGCTTGGGCCTTGGTATGCCCTGAAGGTACATAGATTACCTCATATTCTAGTACTAAAGGTGCCAAGTTGTTCTATAAATATAAGGCACAAAGAAAGAAAGAAACCCCCCCTCCTTCTGGCACTTTGTTATTCCACATAAAGAGGGAATAGAAATTAGTCCTTGTACTTTAATTTAATCTGTATAATACTGGCCAGACTTTTTCTTACAGAATGGTATGTTTACTATCATGATGATCAAAGTGATGCTTTTAATATTGCTCATTTCATACTGTCACTTTTTTCTGGCAGTGATTTGTTCGTGTAGTAACATATGCCCTGTTACTTTCTCAAACAGCAAGCAGAAAGAAGTTGTTGTACGAGTTTGACAGTAGCCACATTTTAGCATGAACAGAAGGCAGACAGCAATGGAAGGATTGCATGTTCTGTCAATTATTAGCTTCTGCTTAGTTGACCTAGCTTCATATCAGAACTTGTTGGTATTTCTCCCCTTAACTACAGGAAAGCAATGGTAGGAACCTTACTTGTTAACTTTAATAATACAGAAGCACATAGTAGATGCTGAATGGAAAAGTACTTCACCTTTTCTGTCTGACTTGTTTTAACAGAAATTTTCTTCTGAAATTGTGAAATGAATTTTAGACTATAATCATTCAGTTCTAAAATAAATCGAGATTGCTCAGCTTCAGTGGGAGTTTTTTTGACTAGGGCCTTGTGTGTAGATAAGGACTTGCTTTGGCTATGCTGCCCTGAATCATCCAGAGCTCCTCATTGTGCTGCTTACATATGTCAGCAAATGTTAGGAAACTCAGAATACTTTAAAAAGAAAGAAACTATCACTGTCTTCATTGAAATTTGGGAAAACAGGCAAAAAAAGGAAAAATGGCATGCCCATGGTTTTCCTGTACGTGGCAGTCACTCTTCTGCCAGTCAGTCGATGCTAACTGCACTGTCTCATCCTTTTACATCCACTCATATCAAGATGCCACCTAAAATGATGGATAAATTATTACATTTCCAGATAGAAAAAGTCTGATGAGGAGACCTGTGTTCAACTATTAGCAAGCAATGTGTAACATCTTATTTTGCTAGTTTACAGTTATTAAAGTCACAAATGGGTTAGATATCTCTTACTTGAGATATAACTCAGAACTCCTTTATTTTGTTCCGAGCTGTAGTATATTAATCCCTGTATAACTACATGCATATAGAATAGTTGTGATGATAATGCATCTTGTAAATTGGAGCCGGGTGGGGGAATACCATCAAAACCATCAATTACTGTGTTAAGCACCTTACAATGCTACAAAACTGTATCTTTCATCCTGGTATGTAGAAATCCTTCTGGAGGCTGGCTACTTCTGAATCCACCTGCTACAGTAACTTATACCACACACAATACCAACCAAATGCCATGAAAGAAAGAATTGCTTCTCTAAGGAATAACTTTTGCTCACCTTTCTCACTGAGAAATACCTCTGTGATTCTGCATGCCCACAGAAGCTGGAAGGATTTCTTTCATGTAAAGTTTATGAAAGTGTTGACTTTACTGTTTTAGTTACAGTATTTCTTAATTGGTCACACATGCAAGATTGTTCAACAGGCTCAACATGATTAATTAGACCTAACAGCACTGGAATCTTTCACACTTCCCTGTTACAGTAAGGAGATGGGAGTAGAGATGAGAATCCCATGTGGGAAACCAATAGGACTGCATAAAGGTCTTTGTAAGAAGTAAGGGAAGCAGGATTTGTTCTTGAGTCAGGCAGAACATTTGAAATGTACCTTGATAACCCTTTGCTCAACCACAGTATCCAACCATTCAATAAATGATTCCACAGTGGCATTCTTCTTTAGAAGGTCCTTCAGTTCTTGGAACACTGTAATAGAGTCATCTACCATGTAAAAAGGAGAACATATCATTGCACACTATTCTGAACACAAGAAAAAGCCACTCACCAGCCATATGACAATATTGTAGCATGGAAAGGAAAAGCAAAGAATTAGAGCTGTGAAGAAATAAGTAATTCCCCAGCAAGGCAAGCAGACACACATCCATCAGTCATATATATTTTAATTACTTAAGCATTACGAGCTGTAAGACAATGAAGTTTTACAAGAAAATAAAACCAAAAGATTATATTTTTCATTCCTTTTAAGATTCAACCTTGAAAACCTTTCTAATACTAAGTTTAGTAGTAAAGTTTTATCTGTTATGTGGCAGATTTGTAGTGTCTTGTTTCCCTTATATCTTACAAGTTTCTCACTATGTTATGCAAAGTTAACTTCCTCAATTCCCATTTTCAAAAAAGTGCCTGAATGACCAGTTATTTCTCTTCTCCTTTTCTTTTTTAACCAGTATGAAAGAAGATGAAGAATAAAATAAAAAACAACTACACCAAAAGTAGAGAATGGGCAACTCAAAAATGTGAATAGGATTATGAACCATTAAAGAGAACAAACATTCATTATCAAAGTAGTGATATTTAGAGGACAACACATTGCTCTTCCTTTCAGCTCTCTAAACTCTGGTCAACATCACTCTTATGACACAAGTTATCTTTTTAATGAAAAGGTTATATCTATTTTTCAACAACTGCTATGTATATGAAAATTAACACCCTCAGAATTTATACTTCTCTCTGTTCTGTGTATGAAAATAGCTGCTGCACTAAAGAGAAAAATCATTTATTTAAGATCAACTTGCATCAAAAAAAACCCTATTCATAAAAAAAAATATTCATTACATTAAGCCATAATGACATGGAATTTTTGAGACATCTTTCAGGAATTGATCTGTGCTAAGATCCACATTTAATTACATCAAAATTTCAAAAGAGATTTGATTGCACTTAGCAATTGACATGTAAATTAATTTTTCAGCAACCATTTAAAGTCATCTAGCTGGGATGACTTCCCAGTACAAGCTTTCTTAAGCTACTGAAGTTAACAGTGTACTAGATTACAGAATGCAGTGTCTATGTGTGCCTTGTCTCAGTCAGTCCAAGTAAAATAGTGTGGCATGGAATGAAATAGTGAATTATAATGATACAAATGTATCACCATGGACTTACATTCACTGTAGACCTCCCCATCAGAGTCTGTGCTCCCTGAGACTGCAAGGAGTGCCTGAGAACCAATACTGTTCAAATCAACTTTTTCAATATCTGACACCATGGAATTCACCACATGCTGATCAAACAGTGCTGGCCGAGCAATCTGCAAAAGAAAGCAAGGTAAAATGCTGAGATGCTGCTGTGGTTTAGCCACATCAGGCAGCTAAGCACCACATGGCCACTCAGTCACTCCCCACCCTGTCACGGAATGGGGGAGAGAATTGAAAAAGTAAGAAAATTTGTGGGTTGAGGTAAAAACAGTTTAATAATTTTTAAAAAGAAAAAATAAAAACAATAACAATAATAAAAAGTAAACAAGCAAACAAAACCAGAGAGAAATACAGTCCAAGACAGACAAGTGATGCAAATGAAGACAACTGCTCATCAACTGACTGATGCCCAGCCAACTGCCCAAGCAGTGGTCCCCTGTGAAACTTTTCCGTAGTTTTATTGCTGATCGTGATGCCATATGATATAGAAAGTCCCTGGAGTTAGCTGGGATCAGCTGTCCACTCCCACCTACCTGTGCACCTTCAACCTACTCTCTGGCAGGGCAGTGTCAGAAGCCAAAAAGGCCTTGAGTCTATGTAAACACTGCTCAGCAGTAGCTAAAACATCCCTGAATTATTGACATTGTCCAGTACAAATCCAACATATAGACCCATATAGCTACAATGAACAAAATTAACTGTATCCCAGCCAAAACCAGCACAGACTCACACCTGGGGATCGCCTTAAGTTTAATTTTACTATCATGGCTGGATTTTTTCACAGATCAGATAAGATAATGTTTCCCTTTCATCAGACTTCTAATGCTCTTCTAATGTGCCTTCCTATCAGATAATCTTCACAGTATCACCCACGTGCTACTTTTGTCTTAATATTTGTGAAAGAGAAAACCAAGTCAGGATGAATATATGGTGCATTTATAGTCATTCATGAGGACGACCACCTCAAAGCCCAAGCTGTTAGCAGTGAGCAATGCTCAAAGGGCATTGTATCCTTCTGTATAATCTATAAAATCGTCACCTGGAGGTGACTCCTAGTTGCAGATACCTGCAGCCGGACAACACAGCCTTGGAGTCCCCGACTCCCTGTCACTCCCATGTTCCCTTTTTGCTCAAAACTCAAACAGAAATAAGCTCACTAAAGAACATCATGGACAAGACAGCAAACGTTTGCTAAACAAGATGATCATCTGAAATTTTCCAGTTTGGAACTAAACAAAATACACACGTATTCCACTTCATCATTTGATTGCCAAAAATTGCAGTGATGGCTGTTCATTATAACCATGGTCTTTGCTCTCTTTTCTACTACAAAAATTGGAAGTTTGGGTCAGATCTATTTATGGTCACTTCCTTCTTTCATGGTTAAAAGTACAAGATGTAAGTCTTCCATGGTTGAAGGTCAACCTTGAAAAAATAATGCATTATATCTCATGGCCAGAAAGCTACACTGAATATAACTAACAAATTTTTGATGTATAGTCTTATTCTGTTTACCTGTGCTAGGTGTAAGAATGACGTCTGTCGTTTCAGGGAGGAAACAAATCTTCTTGCAATAGGCAATTTCTTATCTGTCAGGTTTTCTGGTAGATTTTCTAAAGAGGAAACAACCCACTGTTCCCAGTTTTTCGCAAAATTCCTTATATCTGCCAGTAAACTATAAAAAAAAAACCAAAACAAGGTTTAGAGAATCACCAATAAAAATTGTCTTGCATTAGTTTAAATAATTGGGTTTCAATCTATGACTAACTTATCTATGAATTACTCCTCAGGTATTACTGAAAGGAAACAGGAAATGACCAATCATTAAGCTAAAACTGAAAATATATTGATCTGTACCTCCTCAAGAAAAATTGTAAGCCAATTGGGACATTAAAATACTGTGTAATATTTTAAGGTTGTCCTATAGGTGTCCTCAGAGCTGACAGTATTTTGTCATACATACTCTACTGTTCTAAAAACGAGTATAAATACTGTGAGGATATAGAATTACTGCTATTTACTTGGAATATGCCTAAAAGCCAGAATGTATTGTGATTATTGTCAAATACCCACCTTTCTGGCATTTCTTGCATTGTTGCAGGGATGAGTACATCTGTAAGAACCTTCAAAAAGTTAACAGAAAATTATATCAAGCTTCCAGTGGCCATTTATTCATTCATTCATGTCTGTTGTGCCTACTTAGATTGTAAAGTGATAAGTACAGCATTTTTTTACAGAATAAAGCCATTTAAGCTATTGGCCAGATATTTATATACCTAGATTTTTCCAGTCACCATTACATAGGAACATATGAGATATTTATATACTGATAGCTCCCATTCTTAATGTATATCAGCATACTGGTAAAACAAGAAAAAAAAACAAGACATCCTATCCCACATGTCCTCCAGTAGGGAAATCAGTAGAAATGAGGTGCATAAACACTTCGGCTTTTCTAGCATCACCAAGTCTCTGTAAAGCAGATACTCAAGTATCTCCCAAGTCTTTGAGTGCTGTTGACTCTTCTTTCTGCCAAACCAGACATGGCACTAAAAGCATTCAGAGTTCAGCCATGGAACCCTGTAGCTAAGTATGGCGTGGAACTCTTTTTGCAAAAACTGTGCCATCTGGCATGGCCTTTGGGGAATGTTATTGTGGAGGGCAAAGTTTTTAGCCTATATCACAAAAATCTCTTTTCATTGTTGATGTAAATTGTTTGTTAACAATCCAATGTAATTCCTCTTTCCTTTTGTCACTGTGCTGTCAAGAACATCTAACATGATTATTAATAAGAAATAGTGAGAGACAAAGAAGAGGCACAATAGTAAATTTATGAACTTTTTAGAAACTCTGTCTTATTCAATTTATAATTTAATGCTCCTGTAGTGTTTCTTCTTCTGTCACATTAAATCTTTATCATGAATAAAGTTAATATTGAATCTATTGAGACAGCACATTTAGAGCAGGAAAAAACTCATAAACTCAAAGTACAATGTAATCACTACAAGTAAATGAGGCTTAATGGTTCATCTCCTGTGTAGTAATTATGATTCTCAATACTAATTACCTTTATTTCCCTGTGGTAACTAAAACACTTCTTCTTACTTCACAGATTGTTATGCTTCTAAGAAATACATATTTTCATCATTTCTGGATTTTCCCCCATACTTTTGGACAGTAAAGAATGACAAATAGATTACAATAGGGCATCAGGGCTAAACAGCCCCAAGTCTCTTGCTTTGACAGGTTGATGTTTACTGTTATGCCAATAGTTATTTCTTCCCATCAATATGTGATATGAAATCTGTATGACAATCCTTTTCTATTTCTATGACATGTCCTATCAGAGGAGCTTAAAGTACTTTGCAGCTATTAAATAATGATCTGATCTGACTTTTGAAATGAAAAACTTAGGAAACTTTGGTGGCATTATTTATTTATTTTTTTTATTTTTCCCCCAGAGCACTATCATCTAATCCAGACCTTACAACACTCGTAAGTTTCACTTTGTTTCAACTATTTGTGTGATCATGCCATGAACTAGATCAAAGAACTCACATGGCTTAAAAGCTCTGCATACAAGTATTACTTAAAAATTTTTTTTGAACCCAAACCAGTTCACAGTGGAGCAGCTTTTCTGGCACATCTAGTAGCACAGGAACAGATATGAAGTGCAGCAAGCAGGAGAGGTAGGAATATTTTAACTCAGTATTGTTCCAACTTCATAATATGAAACCATGGCCTGACATAACCTGAAGTCTGTGAGCAGCAGACTGGCATGTGGAATCACCTCATCCATGTGCCACAGCCTTTCTTTGCTGGTAGAAATTACAGTACTCTTTTAAGTGAAAACAAGGCTTCTGTTTTCCTCCAGGATTACCTTAGTCAGCCTTTTCAGTGAAGCACACGAACATTTCTTTTAGCTACATTCAAGCAAGTAAGTCAGGATTTCATTGTTAGTGTGCTACCTGTGGTTACACAGCGAGTGCGCAGCAGAGCTGAGACTGAAGTTCAGCTCTTACATGTGCCCATTTTATTTCTTTATTTCAATGATTCCCTTGCCAATTTACACAGCAGAGGCAGAAAGCAGTCATGGCATCCTGTTATTGTATGTTTTTACAGATACAAAAGCTGTAATGTGGTTGATATTATCCATGTAGCTAAATGCTTAACTTACCTTATACAGTATTGAGTCACAGACACAGAAGATGTCAACGATGACGGGATTTTCGAGCAGAGGACGAAGATGATCAGGCATTCCTTGCCAAAAATGTAATAGGAAATGTTGAATCTAAAGGAATAGGAACCAGATTCATAGACATAAATAATGCTTTCTTGGTTCCCTGTGCATATATACCAAGAATATATGTTCAAACAACCTTACCTCTTCAAAGTTCCCATTAATTGCATTGTCAAGGACACACTGACAGTGTGTTTTGTACATCATGATAAGAGTATCTACCTGTTTTGGAAGGAAGGAAGAAAGATAAGACTGAGTTTCTTAGCTCTCTCCTTTACTGCTATAGTGATCTAGGTTTCTACTTTCTGTAGCTATTTAAACATACAGTATAAATTATATTGCAATGCATATTCACAAGTAGACAGTCTGTATATCCAGAAGTGATGAGGAGGGCACTCATCTCTAGTTTTATCAACATTTTTAAGTCATTATTAGTCAAACATTATTTAAGTCAAGCATTTATGTTGTTGTCAGAAATGTAACACTTGAACATGTATACACTGTGAAAATGTAGGTATTAA
The DNA here is from genome assembly GCF_009829145.1 of Chiroxiphia lanceolata. Taxonomy (NCBI): domain Eukaryota; kingdom Metazoa; phylum Chordata; class Aves; order Passeriformes; family Pipridae; genus Chiroxiphia; species Chiroxiphia lanceolata. Next base: position 66,931,738 of record NC_045639.1, read on the forward strand.
AGTAAGGCAATAGTCAGATTATCCAGTCAGATGGTAAAGTAAATTCACCTTTCTGAAGCTAAGATTAATCCCAAAGAGCAGTGCAAGTTAATCATTAGGCTACTATAGGCGTCTATGAGTGTTCTGAAACATCATCTACTTGGACAAATGAGAAAATAGCTGCCAGTCATTTGGTCAAAGTTTAATCACTGCCTTACATGAACTGAACTTTAAAAAGCATAACTCCCTTTCATCTCATCAGGCTACTTTATCTGAGTGGAGTGCTCTCTTATTCAAAAAAAAAAAAAAGGCAGTAATTTTTTTAATTTGTAGCAAATTATAAGACAAGAAATACACTAAACTATTTTAAGAAAAGAAAAACGCTAGCAAAACAATTCTTGCGGTCCTGAATCACAGAAAAGTTGTCACAGCTTGTGAACTTCTCCAGCAAAACACTATCAGATTTCACGTGAACCTAGTACCATCTAATTGCAACAGGTTTAGCATGCAGGTTTCTTTGAAAGTAGAATATTTCTGACTTTCAGATCTGCTACTGTAACTATGTATCTTTGAAAAACAATGGCAAAGTGTGAGATCTAAGAACATTTTTAAAGAATTGTTTTTGAAAGGGGTTGATGGAAGTTTAAAGTTTGGGTAAGTTTTCTTCAGAAATATTAAATGCAGAAACTACCCATCTATTTTATTGCAGAATGCTACATTTATGGACTCTTAAGAGATTTCAGGTGCAAGAAATTTCTAGGAGTTTAATGCAAGAGTCAAACCTCATGTATGGACTGTCTTCAACAGCGTACCTAAGTATCTTAGGTTCAATAATCCTTGGTCAGATAAGATGAAGGAGGGGAAAGACGGTAAGGAAAGAAAGCAGGAAATAAGAGAATTGGAAATGAGGAAAGAGCAGCAACGAAAGAGAGCATGGGAGATACACTGAAATTCATCTCCCTTCTCAGTCTCCTCACAACTCCACAAGTCTGCCCCCAGACAGTCAGGCACAATGCTGCTGACTAAAAAATGAAGGTGAAAAGAGCTGCAAATTTTTCTTCATCGTTGGAGCAGTAAAAATCAGTTTTGTTTACAGTGCTGTGTAGAGTTTGCAAGGAACCTCAAATGTTCTTCAGATTAAAATATTATGAGACATATATAGGAGAGATGTCAATTCGCTGATGGAGGCTACAGCAACAGGTGGTGCACACTGCTGAGTACCTCTGGGCTCTCTTTAGAAACTGTGAGATTTCCAGCTAAGATGACTCTTTTTGTTTAGCTTCTCACTACAGGAATCCTAGGCTTCACTACTTTCCTAGAAAAAAGCTTAAGAGGAAGGGCTCAAAACCAAAAAGCTTTAAAGCAACATATCTCAAAACAGTCACCATCATGACCTGCACTGGAGGCTAAATTGGAGAGTTCACAATGTCTATCAAAAGGTTTCTAGAACAGTTCAGGGATGTAGCAGCCTGTAATGTGACCAGAAACAACACAGACATAACACATGGGCAATGAGTCAAAGACATAAAACATGAGAGAGAAACTTTTAACTGAACAGTTATACTTAGGATACGCAATACTAAATATTGATTTGAGGAATGATTTTAATAATTAAAAAAAAACCCAGATGTTCAGATTTTCGGTCTCTTTTCAAACAATGAAAGAGAGTAAAATTCATCTAATTATTTGTTGTGAATTATTTGTTCTGTTCTAATCAGAACAAAAAACTTACCTTAAATCCAAAGGTATTTGGAAAGAATACAACTCTCAGTTATTTGTTTGTTTTGCTCTCCCCGTCCTACATACCATCAGTTTGTAAAATGCTGGGTCAGTTAATAGGTAAATAATTCAACCACCTTTCCAGTGGAAAGCCGGTTAATCGGTGTTAGTAAAGGTTTGCCCCCTCTATAAATCAGTCACCTCTATTTGATTATGGACATTTCTGGCTCTTTCATGTCAATACCTCAAAGGCTAAGATACGAAGAAACATTCTGTGGCAAATTTTTGATCTTAAAGTCGGAAAAGAAGCAGCTCACATTTTACCTTGTCTTTAGAAATGCACCCTTGAAGCAAAAGGTGTTGAGCACTTGGAAACTCTGGGAGGAGTGTTCCAGTTTTGGAACTCAGAGAATATTTACGAGTAAAACCACCCTGAAACAGAAAGGAAAAAACAGGAACATTGAAATAGCTAATATCGATACAACTGAAACCAACAAATCATGCTAAACTTGTATATTATCTCATAAGTCTCTCCACATACCAGAATACTTGCATTCAGATAATCCTTCAAAAATATTGATGCTTATCCAGATCTGGATACCGGCTCAGGAAAGTTATTAAATATTTGTCTAGATTTAAACTCCATCAAACACAGTTTTCAGAGTGAAGTAGCATTTGAGACACATTACTTCATTGAATTCTACAAGCTTTGGATTTAATCTATGTTTGAAAGCTAAAGTAAAATACTACTCTTCTCTACAGTGTGGACTGTGATCCTGTGATTCAAGGAGACCCTAAGTTTTATTTGATATGTATCTTTCTAGTGCAAGGATCTAGAGTAGCAGAGATATTGCTGTTCTCCCCTGCTCTCTTCCTGCTCTGATAGCAGAGCAATCATGATTTCAGCTATTTTACTATGCCAACTGTTATTTTAGTTTATCATAAAGTTTGGTAATAGTTTGTGGTGTTATGGATGTGATGGTATATATGATCTGTGGATACTTCTGTACCATGTATTTATTATATAGCTTTCTGTGATTGTGGCAGACTTGACATGAAGTCAAGTTTTACATCGCAGGAAGAATATTCCCATTCTCAGTAAGATATTCCCATTTAGTGTTTTGCACTTTGTTGGGACATGGTCAATGTTGACTCAGACACAAGATAAATTCCTCCTGAATTATGCTAAATTCTGCTGATCTGAGAGTTTCTTTCTGTTCTTAGATTTCACATATTAAGTCTCCTTAACATGTGATATCTAAAATATTGTAGGCGCATCTTGTTCCACTTACAGACTGAGAGCAGATCTTGAGTACATCTTGTAGTAATATAGGGTAATTATGTTTATACTTATAATGCACACCTTATTAGGCCTATTAAGCTCCTAAATGCTATAATTAAGGTGAAACCCTCATCCTCAAGAGAAGCAATACAATCTGTATTATGATTCTGTCCTTACTGACTGAACTGTACTTATTCTCACAGGATTGCATTCAAATCTGAAGACTGTTTGGCTGAAACCCTTTGTTCCATTTTAGCCCAACCAGTCCTTACATTAAGTCAGTGTACAGAGCCACAAGCTTGCCTTCTGCATATTCCTGTGGTAAATCCATTACTTCTGCTTAGATTCCCTCTGTCCTAATGGATGAAATTTATGATCATGCAACAGGCTTTTGAATGGAACTTGAAGTGACCGTTTCCTACCCCTTGGCATACAGACAGATTTTTCTAAAGTGGGAATAGTAGTTAGAGAGTGCAACATACAGTGTAAAAGTGTGCCAAGGGGACTATATATCTATAAATGTTGACTTATTAATTGGAGGCCATTTTCAAGTGAAATTCTCTCAGATACTGAATTCAGAAAACTATAGCTGTAACTGACTTATTCAACATACATATAGCCCTATTTTTAGAGGGAGATGTGTCTGCCAAAACAGACAGCAAGAAAAAAAGCATACACTATGTAAATGAATTTTGTCTATGTTATCTACTATGCAAACACATAAAAAGCTCTAAGTCAAAGAAACTGTAGAAATTTAGAAACCTTAGTACCAGTCTGTGTCAATACTTTTGGTGTTATAATCGTCTATCAGTATAAGGAGGTTCTTTTGGGGTTTCTTTCATAACAGGAGTAGTCTTAGTGATTTTATTATGCAATTACCCATGAAATATATTAAAAGCTCTGATTAAAACGGATTTGCTCATTTAAAAGAAGTAGTGATTGCGGTGGGAGGTTTAAGAGAAGATAGTATGCAATGTTTTTTACCTTGTTAATGGACTTACATATGACTGTGCCTCAGTTCTAGGCTTAATATTTTAACCTGCTGCCACTTGCCCTTTCAATTTAAGGCCATCTGTTTCTAATGGCCATTTAACATTAAGATAATGACAGTAATATTATCTGCCTAATTAACCATACAGACTCTAATGGTGCACTAACTGGTTTAGATAAAAGAATTTGCTGATATCTCCCCCTACAGAGAGAATACTAGAAAATGCGATAAAACATACCAGAAGTAAACAGTATCCCTGGCACTCAATAAGTATTCATTCAAATGCCATTTACTCATTATATTTAGACAATCAGTGCTTCAACATCTTTTCAATGTCTTTATGTTCCTACTGGGAATTAGACCTTATGCAATCATTGTAAATCTTTCTGGAATACCTGATTGCATGTACTTTCAAGCAAATGAGTGAGGATATATCTATCACCTGTTCATATTAATGGAAAGTATGATGCCAAATTTTCCATAGGCTGAAATTATTGTAGTTCAGTTTTGACTATGAAAGACTTGTTTCTTTTAAGAACTGTCTGAATAATTTCAGACAACGAAGAGATAGACAATCAAAAACTCATACTGATGTGCCTTTTCTCACACATCTCTACCACGTCATCTGTGAACATTTTTTCTGGGAGGACAAGGGAACTTTGGGGTAGAAACAAGACAGATTTGTGGAACTTCGAATTACAAGGCAAACTGGGAATGCTACATCAGAGATGGAAGTAAATATGCATTCATTTATGCCAAGGGAACTAGATATATTCTGTCCCAAAACTGAACAAATGAATGCTGCAGTAGTGCTTATGAATTTGTTGGGAATATCCCATGGTATAGCAGTATCTGTATTTGATAAGATAGCTGATTATCTGAACAGGGAAACTGTAGCAAATCTAATCTGTCTGAACCTCACTAAAATACTCGATGTGGTGTCACCATGGGAAATGATTACTTACACTGGTGAGAGTGGGGATTAGTAAAAGAATGTAAAAATGTTTAAGAAGCTGACTCCAGCTGAAAGGCTAACAAGTTGTGTTGACAGGGAAACTACTGGGTTGAAAAGGGATTGCAGGGAAGATTCTCAAAGTTTAAACTTGGGGCTGATCTCACTGAACATTTCATAGATTAAATTGGTTGACATGAGCTAATGAAATCATCAACAGAGGAAGATCAAGAGGTCATGTAGAAAGATCTGGATGGCTTTGAGATAATTGTAATAAAGGGGATGAAAATCAATAGAGCAAAACTACACTCCCAGGGACCAATAAGAATGTCTGCTATTAGCTAGGGGTTGCTTATCTGGAAACAAAAAAGTTGAAAGTCTTACTGTGTATCAGTTGATCACAGAAGGTGTATCTAGTCTAGTAAATTAAATGATGTCAGAAAACATTCCCAGGCAATACTGGAACAGTATTATTCAGGATGGTCTCTGGCATTCTTTCAGCCCAGGTCAATTAGCGGCATCCCAAACACTTTCTGGTCATACTTCAACAGGTACTGCATGTTAGGGATGTTTTTCTGTGGCAATGTGGCTGAGATGTGCCTATGTTTTTTTGCAGGTTCAGGAGTTTAATAATGTGGATGCAGGATATTCCATGCCAGCTGAACTCAGTGTCAAAGAAAAATACTAGGATCAACCCTTCACCCTTATTGTACAATAATACATAATTTTCTGGTATAAATATGACCGTAATGACAACGACTATACCATAGTATAGAGTTGTGAAAATGTAGACTACTTTGCGAAAACAAAAAACAACAAAACCAGATCCTGTTCTAGGGGTCAGCAGAAGGGATATTTCCAACAGAAATTGCAAATATGCCATTTACAAGGCTTTATGGTTTTTTTTACTCCAAAGATACTCAAATCAGAACAAGGTGAAAGGCCGTAAGGCTGATCAGAAATTACTAAAAGCTGCTGTTTGTTCCATCCAAGAAGCAAAAGCAGCAAAAGACATATCACAACACAATGTCATGAAGAGCAATAAGTAGAGAAAGACAATCCTGACAAGAAGGCAAAAATTTCAGTTTATTAAAAAAAAGCTTTCTATTTGGCTTCAAGTCAGACAAATGAGATTCTGAAAAAGTCCTCCTGCAAAGGTAATATATACAAAAAATTAAGTAAGAATCTGATCCTTTACTTAAAATGGTCTATTATGAACATCTATGGTTATGGGGAGTTGGATTGCCATGGGAACCCTAGAAGGTGTCACCGATCTTATTTTTCTTTGAATATTTAGAGGAACAAATACTCAGCATCATCAAAAAAGATTATGTAGTCTAATGTGTAATGAAAAATACTGTTGCAATTTTAAAAGAAATTAATGTGAAGAAAATCACAGGTCACTTCATATTTGGACTACAAAAGAGGTAAAAGGAAACAGGCTACAGTACTTACCTCATTTTTTAGCTTGCTTCCAGAAAACCTTTGGAAATAAACACATTTGGTTATTTTTTTTCTTAAGCAGAATATTTGTAGAGATGAGGTGCATAGAGGTGTATATATATATAAATAATAGATCTGTTAGAAAAATTGTCACATTTTTCCAAATGTAACTCTAGTAAAAGTCATGTTTTTTTCCTTAATTTCTTCCACTGATTTGCAAATGCCTGAGGATATCTGGAAACCTACTGATGTCTTATAAAACATGAGGCTTCAGACCGTTGACTAAACAGTAAAGTATAAAACCCAGTTTCAACTTTTTGTTTGGATCTTTGCAACTTCACAAACAGCAAAAGGATAGCATAGATGCAAGTCCATAAGGTTTTTATGAGGAAATAAATACAGCTAAGTAAATAGAGCTAAGTAAATTCGGAGCAGAAAAAGTATATATAGAATTTACAGTTCTTGGGAAAATTAGGAAATCCTGGTGATTTCCTATTCTTTTTCACCACAGAACTATTTTGATAAAATTCATTTCTGAGATCAAAGATTTGTTAACAGGCAAAAATATGTTGCAGTATGGTGAATGTCCTATCCAGAGATTCTCAGTGAAGTCACTGGACTATCAGACTACCCTTCCGTGCAGAAATCATGAAGCACATGTTTTAAATTATAACTACTAAAGTAGAGAGAATGTGTAATAATAGCGATTCTAGTAGATCAGTATAATGATAAATGTTGTTTGACTATTTTTATTTCCTGTACCACTAGCTGCCAACTGATAAGATACTGTGGGCAACGTGGAGTCTTATAATTATTAGGGGCAATATTGTGGTTTCCTGCTGTTGAGATGCTCTGCTGGCAGAACAGAAAACCAGAGGCTGAGTAGTTGTGGAATTCCTCCTGCCCGGGCCAAACACAGGTGCCTAACGATTCCCACCACATGATGATCCAGCATATGTTACCTACAGCGTTCCCTTGCCTGTCGATAGATAAGTATAAATTAAGGTATTACTCAGCTGATTACAACATAGATCTAATTAACTTCCTAGCTAGACGTATTTTTTATGGGCTCTGGATTTCTGCATGTTCAGTAAAATGTACACAGAATGTACAGCAAAAATGTGAGGCAGCACCTGCTAGCAGTGCTCTTCCAGAGCCTTAATTGCTAGCTAAAGCTACCCTTCACATAGTGCTGTGGATATAAACCATTTTTGGTGTTAGGTGTGCTCCTTTCACAGTGCAAGGCTTGATATTTAGAAGAATCAGGAGGTCAAATTTACGGTTTAAAGATTCAGGCACTGCAACCTTGGATTTAAGGACTATTGTACTCAGCTCAGTTACCTAAATATTAATACATGAATGCCAATTAAGTTTGAAATTGCAGTGTAGAGGCCTATATTTAGGCAACTAAACTGAAGCCCATTGTCCCATCTAATCTCTGGTCAAGCTGCCAGCTGACATGCAAACCTTGTGGTAAAGGCCTCCATATGTCTATATTTGTGTATGGGCATGATGTGATCTGACATCATTATCAACCCATATATTTTTCCTGCCTATTTTTGCCCCAAGCTTGATCCAGGAACCATTTTTATAGCTCACCTAGAAGAGATATCAGACAAAGCACAGATTTTATGGATCACTATATGTAGCAACTGGGGATTCAATTATGAATCCCTGCACTGCCTGACTCTTTCCCTATCCAGAAGCTTGTTCTTAACCCCGGGGTACTGCCTTATTCTGTACACAGAAAAATCCAACCACAGTTGTGGTCCAGATGGTACAAAATGAGCATTTGAGCTTCTGTTCTAAATCAGCTAGGGAGGCAATTAGACTGCCGGAACCTGAAAATTTAACATCTCATACAGCAGCACAGTTCCTAACGCAAAGAAAATGTTCCTAAGTACTGAATCTCATGAGTATTCCTGAAAATCTTAGAGAGTATCTATGCCATCTTTATGTGTGTGTATGCTGTCGGAAATCCAGCCGTGGGGAATTCCGCATGACCTCGACTTTCTTTGTATTCATTGCTGCTAGATTGTGCAAAGACAGAGCTTTACATGAGCAGGCACTGCCTGACATAAAGCTGAGGAATAAGAGTTATTATAGTCCCTTGAATGAAATTAACTATCTTTTAGTCAATTAGATAAACAGTTGGTTTGAAATAATTCTGTATTATGAAAGAATACACTGTGTACCAGCAACACCTCCGCAGCTCTGGACAAATACTGGATAAGGAAATAGCATATTTGAATCTATTACACCCTAAGTCCTGAAGTGGAGAGAGCCCTCCTTTTAAGCATCATTGGAAACATTACTCTCAATTTTTACAATTGTCCTATTGTTTGGAAAAGGTCTCTTTGAATATAACCTAAATCTGCCACCAGCTGAATTTTCTATGAGTGATTATAAACTCATTTATTCCTTTCCTTTCTTAGAGTCCCACTTATACAGGTATACTGCCATAGACAATGAAAGCCATCATTCAAGCCATATGTGAACAGAGACATTTGTTTTACGAACTATTAATCTTTGGCAAACCAACAGGCAGCTATCGTAAAGTATTGATCCTACTAGCTGTCCCTTAAATAAATATAATTAGAGCTTCCTGGGTTAGGTTTAAACTGATATTAGCCAGTCAAAGGACCTGTAAATATTAATCTATACAGACCCCTCCCTCCTGCCCTACAGGTGCCAGCTTCACACCATTCTCTAGACGTTTCATAATGGAAAGCTGTCCTGAGGAAAGAACTCGCAGGGTGACACACAAGCAAACAAAATGAGACAGTGCCCTGGAAATGGGATTTTTCTGCCTCATACAAACTTGAACAAATGCTCCTCTGTCATAAGCTGATGCACCTCCACACTGACTGTGGTGGGGTCAGATTGGAAGACATTAGCAAAATATCTAAAACAACATCTTAAAACAAACACTGAGATAAGCAGTAGTACTAGTTCTGGTAGAAACAAAAAGTAGAGTCCTACAAGTACCTTCTAAGGGAAGGTTAAAGTTAGACCTTCACTGACTAAATCTCAGAAGTTATGTTATTGTACCTGGTTAAGCCTTTTCCAGAATACACTGAGTGGTAGTATGCGCTGCTTTCTTTAATGCCAATTCCATAATAGTGGTACCTGTGGAGGAAAAAAAAAAAAAGAGGAGTGTTTATGAGTGACATGCCAAGTAAAGCAAGTGGTCTAATTGATTTTAAATGCTTTACGAAAACTTTTCTAAACTGTGTCTAACAATTCCTTCCACTGACACGGAACACAATCTGGTCTCATAGAAAACAGTATTGTCATGATTTTATCAAAAATTCAAGGATAGGGTCTTCTTTAAATTTAAAATACTTTCTCTCTTACAAAAATGTAGCTGGAACAGAAAATACAGAAACATGTTACACCTGTTTTCCCTGATATGCATTCTGTTTCATTTGACTTCATTTGTTGAAAGGGTGCTGGGTTTGATCTACCAGGTTTATTTTATCTGTCTTACCACTGCTTTATTTAGGCAATCTGTCAGAGTACTTCTCAGTTGAAAACAGCTTGTCGGTGTACCTTATAACTTAGTGTTCAGTCTCCTAGACTAAAAATGCTAACATGTCATTCATTCACTCTTCTGTCACGTTGTAGGCTGCCTAATTCTGAATTATTTAGCCATTTAAGCAGTTCTTATCCACATTTGTCTCCCTTGCTGGTCTCCTGGAGATTACTGCTCCCAAATAGAGCTTGAAGAAGGAAACATGCCTATTGCTCAGGCTTTGCAGTGCTATGCCCAACACCTTAATTGAAGACAGCAAAGGTGCAAAAGAGGGAGTGTTGTTGCTGAGAAAACTGGCTGTGCAGTGGATACTTACTGCTTTCCACTGACTCTGCTACAAAATAAGTGACCTTCTGGAGAAGGGCAGGGGAGCAAGCTGGGGGCAGCTCTTTCCTTACTGGTCATAGCAAGGTTTGCTTGAGTTCATCTATCAAAGGTGATAGCCCCTGTCTTGTAGATTTAAAAACTGATTGTGTTAAATGACATTTGTCTAAGAATGTTATGGATAGTATACTCAGGTTCAATTGTTTTTTACTAAAATTAGCTTGAAAATGCTACAGCAGCTGGTTTAACTGAGCTACTTCAAAGTAACACTTGCAATTTGAGTACATTGTGTGTAAATCAAAATTAACTCAGAGGTACACTGCAACACATTGCACTGATTTCGCTGAAACTTCTCAAAAGCTTGAAGAAATGCATTCTTAAGACACAAAGACCCAGCAAATAGTTTGTAGAACACATTAACAAAAGTGTTTATCTCATTTCTGCTGTTCCTGGTGATACCCATTAAAAAAAAATCGTAGTATTTTGTTTGTTCTTGCATGGGACTATCACAGGTAAGAACAAAATCCTCAAGTGCTTTATATTTACAAATCTGATTAAAGGCATTAGATGTAAATTAGAGCTAAGAAAATATTCATTAGGATGATATATTTGCCTAGCCTAGGTAGCTTTGAAAATCTCAGCTGAAATATTCTGTTACTGGACAGTCTGTTGTGTGGGTTCAGGATTTTACAGCCAAAAACATGATGAAAAGTGGCTGTTGTTAAACATCATCACTTTTAGTGTTTTCCTGAAACTGATGAGTCTACATAACACTGCTATATCACTGTGGCACCTGTCAACCCCTAGGAAAGCCAAAAGTCTCTCCCCTCTTTATTCACTTTCAGTTTTCTTGCCCTCATTTTTCTGAGGGATGATGATGTGATGAACTGACTATTTTTAAATACCTGTTAACATAAAAGCTCAGACATAGGACCATCTACTCATAACAGTTCTCTTTTCTCTGTTAAAGTCAGGCTGATCAAAGCAAACTGACCCCTCAGTGTGGTTTGGGATGCCAGTGGAACCTTTCATTAAGTGTTACAGTACTATATGGTTGTCCTCCAACTCACGTGTTTTGTCACCTATGTTGTGAGTAAAGTCCTGAAGATTTTCATCCATCATTTTTGGTTTAGGAGTATTAAACTTATAGACTTGGGCTAAAGACCTGGATATGGAAATCCCTAACATTTGACAGAGTTCTGACACAAATGCATTTTTTCTTCTTTCATGAAAATTAAGTAATTTTAGATGTGACACAAGAGGTATTGAAAAGATACACATGTGGGCTCTTTGAAATAACAGCATTTACTTAGTCTTTACATTGTAAAGGTTGTCCATTGAACAGGATGAAAAAAAAATAGAGCTGTGACCACTCTTTAACAATGTTATCTGTACATTTTTCATTGCCAGTGTAAGCAAGCAGTTGCCTACATCTCCTTCCAGTAGCTTAAATCTCCCAGTTTCTATCACATGCCATTTTTTAAATTCTAAAAATAAAACTTTACGCTTTCAGCACAAATTTAACATTCCCTCCTTGGAGTGGTCCAGAAGCAAGGAAAATCATTACTTCCTTACAAAGTTAGGATTCAATATCTAGATTATTCAACATCTCATTCAATATTAATATATTTGGGTTAGAAACAGGAACTATTGTGTGATTTAGATTCTCAGGTTTCCAGTGGTAGGTAATATACTTATTCCTGCTGGACTGCCTCAAAATATCAAAATTCATCATTGAAACATTTTGTTATGTACAGATATTTTCCGTAAGTATTCTGTGTATATTAAAGGCACAACAGTTGCCATTCTGACTTTCTTCAGCGATTTCTATAGCTGAATTTTTTGTACTACAAAATACAGTTTTCTGGTCATGACACAGAAACAATTAAAAATAGTATAATCTTACTGTTCACTCTCTGTCTGGCATACTTCATAGAGTAATAGGGTATGAAGATTATTATTCTCTTACAAGCCAAAGTCATTAATTCAATAGGTTATTTTGGGCTCCCTATTGAGAGTAGTCTATCAAACCCAGACACACTGATAATATCTTAAACCTACATCTTCAAATGCCTTCTGTCTCTTTATGAGCATATTTTTATATGTATGTACAGTTTATCTGTATTTTATTATTTATATTTCTATTGTATAATTAATAAAATTTAACCAGTCATCATAAGGAACTTACTTTCAATTTTTGAAACAAACATTTTATAAAACAAGTTGAACTGCTTTTCTCTTTTCATTTCAGTGGTTTGTTGTAACATATGTTCCTATGCTACTTGTAGTCCTGATTTTAGCATACACTGACACAAATGATAGCTGATAAGGAAATGATAGGCTTAAGCTGTTCAGGGACTTGCAATAACTTGTTATCACAGGGCCAGCTGCCATATCAGTTTTATTAACCCACTAAATCACTCCTAATAAATAAGATAATAGTTTTCAGACATGATGGATAAAAGCTAAGATTCATCATTGATCAAAGTCTACAAAGAAATTAAATTGTAACTTGAGCTCAAACAGTCTTCTGTGCTTATGGATTAAGCAGTTTGTACGTTTTCCCAAATAGCTGCTTGTAATTCATGTACCATGAAGGTTATAACTGAATTCTATCAGTTATCACAGTATGTTCAACATTACCTATGCAAAAACGTGGATTCAGGACCTGCTGCACAGAGAACTGTTATTCATGAAATACTCATCTAAGAGAGTAGTTTGCAGTATTTATGGTACTGAGCCTTCTTTCACTGAGTAGGAATATAGAAAATTTCCTTTACATTGAACAGTATAGAGTGATTGGCATAGGCATGAGAGATGAATGAACTTTGTTAACAACATTGTGTCCAATGTGTTGTACTTCTTGGCCGAATATTTAAATGAGTGTTTTAGTATCGACACTAAATGGGTTGTTGGATGTAAACACAGAGGAAAAGAGGCTCTGACTTGAATTCTAGGAATCATTAGACCCAGTTTTAAGTCTGTCCTTTGTCCAGCACTGGAGATGACAAGTGCTGCTTGGGATCACAGGAGGAGCTAACAATTGTGTATCTCACACCTTAAAACGGCAACTGGATTCCACACATTAGAGCAGGAACTCTTTCTCAAATCCAATTCATGCTCATGAGAATGTTAGAGAGAGCTTGGCCTTGTTTCAGTATGGGAGAAAAACAATTTCTGTCACTTTCAATATGATGGAAAAGGGAACTGATTTTCTTTGCTTTCTCCTGGTCACAGCCAGGCTCTATCAATAGGTTGCTGTGTATGCATGCAATGTCCAGTAAGGTACCTTTTTCCTGGGGAATTAACTTTTCTTTGCAATATAAGAACAATGATTCCATTGGAGGAGAATTGTCTCTTTCCTTTCATGCTTTTGCAGCATCTGACTCAGTAGAGTCTTGGACAATGATCAGAGTTCCTAGGCAATACCACCAAATAAAACATCACTGTTAGGAATAGTTAGTACTAATACTGCTCCTACTAATATTATATGGTAATAATGATAGCAATGATAGAAATAATACAATGTCACTATACTACCATGCTTCAAAAAATATCATTTAACTGCTAGTAAGAACTCTCTTACCAGTCTCAGTAACCCAGAAACAGCTTATAACATTTAGAGTCTGTGTGACATGAAAACAGGGTGACTAGCAATTTCCCAAAACTGATGATCAGTCCTTTAACTTGCTTATCAATTTAATGGAAATACTTCTGTAAATGATATTTGTGTGACAAACTGCTACCTGGTGAAATTAGAAAATTAGAAATTAATTTGCTCCTCAGTAAGTCTGTGGTTCTGAGGGGAATATGGTCCACAACACCAGACGTAGAAAAATAGATAGTCAGAGATGACTGAACTGATAGAGGGTAGGTTTAGATTAGATATGAGGAAGAAATTCTTTACTGTGAGGGTGGTGAAGCAGTGGCACAGGTTGCTCAGAGCAGCTGTGGATGCCCCATCCCAGGAAGTGTTCAAAGCCAGTTTGGATGGGGCTTTGAGCAACCTGGTGTAGTGGAAGGTGTCCTGGCCTGTGGCAGTGGGTTGAAACTAGCTGGTCTTTAAGGTCCCTTCCAACCCAAACCATTCTACTATTCTATGCCTCTATGATTCTATGATTTATACTGCCACTTCTCTATGACTACTTGCTGCTGTATTCAGTTTCTGGAGATACTGTCATTTATGCCTTTTGTAAGGATCTTTTTAACATGGCAAGATCAATGTAAATGTATCTTAGTGGAAATGAAAATTGCAGAGGAAAAGTCTCTGACGAAAACTCTGATGAAAAAAAATAAGGAGAAACAAGTGCCAGATGTTCAAACAAAACCAGCAGATACCTCACCCCTTTGAGGAAATTGTTCAAGAACAGTTAATCCATATGATCTGGCACATAATACCAACAAGGTAAGTAGGGATATGGAATCTGCCAAAGAAATGTTGGGCATGAGTTATATCTATACTAACATTTTTAAATGTCTTAGAGAAAAGTGGAATATAGTGACACATGTCCAAAACCAATTAATTTTTGTAGCTAGATACCCCTTTGAAACATACTCATTTGCTTAATATAAGTTGAATTACTGTGCTTAAATTATGCAGACACATGACACATTTTGGAAGTTTAGCTACTGATTGGATCTTGTTTATCAATCCATTAGATATGTCAGAAAAAATATATAATGAGAATGTGGGAGACTTTTTCCTCTATTGTCTCATTAATTATAGTTTATAAGTTGTTCTCCAAATGTGTTGGATTATGAACCTAAGAATTCACCAAGACATTGATGAATTAGTAGGTTGTCAAATAGTCCTGTACAGATCAGCAGCAAGTGTCTATCTGTAAAATTCTGTCTACATCATCTTATGCCTGTATCCATAGCTTAAGTTCACCACAGCAGACAATACATAAAATCCCTCTTTTCCCCAATAAATAACCTTTCTAATAGTTGCTCTCCTCAAAACCCCTCTATTCAGCACCTATAGGTCATCTACAAAAAGAGAAATTAACTTTAGTCCCAGTTTCCCTCTGTAGAATGCAGACTGTGCACCATCTCCTAAAAAAGATCAATTGATTACAAATTTATAACTCTGTGATAGAAACTATACAAGAACTGTCCTCTGTCAAAAAAAAAAAAAGGAAAAAAATAAAAGAAAATAATAATGTTCTATACAGGCTTTATTTCCTTTGGATTTTACTTTCATTAGTGGTTATTTAAAATAAATACTTAAGGCATACTCAAGAAATAGAATGTCTTAGTAAAAATTTGGAATTTATATGCTTCTCCACTTTCCATTTTTTCTACAACAAAACCTAAAATCCACAAATGACATCTCACATGCATTCTTCAGCAAAACTAAGGTGGAATCAAGTAGCTATTTCTTATATTTCTAAGGCAGAAGAAAATCAAGTATAACATGTAACAACCCCCAAGAATTATGAAAGTAAAAAATGTTTCTTTCAGACATTTCTAGTATATTGCAAAGCACTTAGGAAAACCAGTCTTGTAGGGTTTTTTTCTTTTCAGTCTCTATTTGCTTTGAGTTTTGCTTGTAAACTACTGAAAGACCTGAGTAATTTTTTCTTTCAAGGCTAAGTAGTTCAAAATTAAGAGTTTTCCCAACATACAATGTCTGAGTTTCCTCTATTACTATTTTTATTCTGGTTTTCTGTCTTATTCATTAGCAAAATGGATGTGAGGGAATATGTTTGTTGCCACTGTTCACAACAGTTTTACACTAACATTATTATGGACAAAAGCATAGTGCCAGAACCAGAACTAATAAACATTTCACCATAGGTGATACAGGATCATCTATGATCTATTCCTACAACCTAATGTTCCACAGATCAAATATACAAATGAATTGGATTTATGAAACGACTGCATTATAGGTTGTGTGCTTTTTAGAGTTTTGTAAGATACTCACAACAAAGACCAGACATATACTTTCTTCTCAATTTAAAACAACATTTTTTTGTAGTGTATTTAAGTGAATCCATATTGTTATATACAGAACACAATGGAAGTTTTTATGCTTGCAAAATGGAAATAAAATCTATTTATAGAAAGATGAGTAACTGTAAAAAAGATATATGTATTATATAATGTTTTTTATCTCTAACATTTTGACATATATTTTCAACAAATGCAAGGATCTATAAATATGATAACAAGATTTAGAAACTTACTTTAATTTTAGAAATTATACCCGCAGCAATGTTTTTAAATTCAAACTTTTGAGTTGGAATTTAAGTGTCAGTTTAATGTACATGAAATTTATCACTTGCAGTGTATAATCTGAATAATTAGTATTTACGCCAATTAATATTTATTAAAGAGACATGGAAATACATGTCATTCCTAAAATGTGTTCTATAAGTGAATACACAGGTAATTGTGCCTTACTTTGAATGGCCCCTTGTTCCAAGCCGCCTTGTGGTAAGGAGAGGGAATTTCTGGCGAATGGTCTAAAGAGAAAATAACTGTATTAATTTTTAACACTGGTATACTTTCTTAGCAATCTGCTCATAGAAAAATTGTAGTGTAAATATATGATCTAAGGTTGTTCATGAATAAATATTTGTGACATATATGGCACAACAAAAATGATTAAGCATGTTTCACACTGCAGGATTTCTTCCATCTTCCTGTGTGTCTGCAGTCTTGCCACCTTTTCTTCCTTTCTGTTTTCAATTTTACATTTTAAAATCTAGGCTTCTTCACCACGATCCTGTTTTGTTCAAGTTCCTAAAATGCAACTTTATCTTTTGCTTCAGAGATCTAAACAAAACCAGGGAAAATTCTGCCCTCTAGCTATTCTGTCTTCGAAGAGAAACAACTAGAAATACATTGATTTTTATTTGAAAAGTGTGGTCTGAAAAATGGATTCAGTACTAGAAGTAAATCCAATAGATACATCTAATAGGTCACTGTCAAAACAATGTTTAAATGAAAAGCTATTGTCTTTCTTATTTGTACCGAAACCGTGTAATAAAAATTAGACATACAATTTCTCAATATATCCAATTCAAGAGGAAAATATACGAAGCAAACATTTTATAAAATGGATTTCAAATCCATTATTATCATTCAATTAAATTAATGCAATTTGCTATGTATAAACAATTACTAGACCAGTAGTGTTTTAAAAAAGATGATTCTTGAAGCATTTTTGGTTTCCCATTTCACTAAATACTCAGGATTTAATTTGGGGAGTTCATATATCCCTTTCATTAAATTATTTCAGGATTAATTGTAGGGAAGGGCAGAAACTGTGGAATCAACAATTTTTCATTAAGGAACTCTTTGTGTTATTAATTTTTATTCCCCTTCTAGTATTGCTTCTAGTGTCACATCTCACTTTACATTGCCTTCAGTGTAATTATGTGTCTCCCATGTCCAATTTGTTTTTGTGGAAAGAACCTATCACTGTCATCAACAAAAAGGAAAAAAAAAGGCACTCAGAGAGGAAGCCTTTTTTTTTTTAAGAATAATAATAAATTAAAGGTAATTTCAGTTTCAGTCTCCAAGAGGTGATGTTATGAAACCCCACTGAGACAGTGTATTTGTAGTTAGTCTGATCCCATGTACATTAGCAGTAGAAAATGTGAATTTCAGAGGATTTTTGACAAAAGTGTTTTAAATTGTGATTCTGTCAAACGATTAATCTAACAAATTATGAAGGTATTTACTTGTTACCTTCCCAAAAGTTGCAGCACAAGCAGGTTCCAGCTTCTCTTTTCTGCAGAAGTCCAAATAATGTGCATAAAGGATGCATCTTGGTAAACAAACTCCTTCGCAGACAATGTAGTTTTCTTCCAGCCTGTGTAGAGAAAGAAACTGTCAGAGTGAGATGCACCATGCAGTTTCTCCTGATTGTATTTTCCATTTTTTGGTACTGCTGTCATTTTTTTGTTGTTCTTTTTTTAATTTTACTGAAGAATTCCATCACAGCACACAGATAAGTTTCATGCTGAACAACACAGAACTACAGACTGACTCCACACTTGGTGCTTAGGTTAGTTGCAGAATATGAAAAACCTGGAGTCAGGTCCCTTTTCTTCATGAATGTCTTTCAATGTCTGGATTTTTTGCTTTATATGAATAATTAAATTATCATCAACTAGGAGCCAGTCTTAGTCTGAAAATAAGAGCACTAACTAGACTATGAAAGACCTAGGTTTAAGTCTGTCCATTGAAAGGACTTAAGAGCAGGGATCTGGACTTGCATTTTCTGTCCCACTGTATCCTTAACACTTGAGCTAATGTCTCTGCTTCTTGACCAAACCACACTGAAAAATCAAAGAACAGGTTTTTTTGAAGGAGATGCATTTTTATGTAGCTTCCCAATAATTTACAGAATGCAAGTGCCAAGTAATGGTCATTAAAGTAAAATTTTAAAAACCTAAGTGAAAACCTGGCTGTCTTCACATGAATGGAACCCTTGGGTATTTCACTGCTGTCCTGTTGGCTTCTATCTTTATCATTTTACATTATTCCCTACTCCTGGGATGATGTGCAAAAAAATTTATTTCTCAAATTACACAAATCTGTAAGAAAATACTGTATAGTAAACACTGCATACTGAATAATTTTAACTGATTCACCAGACTTAACTATTTACGCTTAGAACTCAGATGTAAACTAGACTAAGAAACTGAATAATTTAGATTAGTCTAATTTTTCAGTTAGAAGGAAAAAAAATCTTTATTTACAGTCTGCATTTGCTAATTAAGTTCCCACTTAATTCAACAGCCCTCCTCCCTAATTTCAAGTGCACTTTAATAGAAATGTTTATCAATTACTGTCTGCAGAATTTGACCTCTTATTTGGTTAACTTTTTTCCCCAGATAAAATGAAGCAAAGTTAGGGCTTCCATGGGTAGTAGAATAAAATGTAAAAGAAATACATTATAAGACTGAAAATCTGTCATATAGCCTTAAAAGATAATTAAAACAGCCATTCACATATGTAATCCTTGAGTAGTGTTTCATTTCTATGTTTTGTTGATACATTTCATCCACAGCCATGTACTGTGAGAATCCGACAGAGACTTCTGTTAGCTGACAAACCTCTGATAATTTAAAAAATCAGAAATTTGGGGATGGATGTACTTATTCGTAGGGAAGGCTGATACGAAAAAAAAATATAATAAACCAAAACAAACCCAACCCCCAAACCAACTAACCGAACACCCCACAAATGACAAATATTTCTAAAATAACTGTGAGATGTCACCCTCTTTGCCGGATCTGCTGTTAGAGAAAGGTCCCTTTGAGTCTGACGGCTCGGTGCTGAAGCCGCGGGGTCCCCGCCGAGTGGCCGGGTCCGGGGCCAGAGCCGGCCCAGGGGCCGGGGTGGGCAGTGGGGGCTGGCCGCCGGGGCCCTACCATTGCAAGGTGAGCTGCGTCTGCTTCTTCTTGTCCTTCATGATCTGCGTGATGCTCTTCTTCGCAGACGGGCTCTGGTCGGCGGCTGTCAGCGCGCCGTCGCGAGGATCCGCATCCTCTTCTTCCGAGGAGAGGGCTTCGCTGCTGAGGTGTGTTTCTGAGGGCCAGGGCCGACAAGAAGAGAAACCCGAGGGCATCGTTACGGTCCGGCCACACGCCACCCCCTCCCGCCCGCCGCCCTGCCCGCCGCTGGCCGAGGGGACGGCAGCGCCCCCCGCCAGACCCCGAGCTCCTCGGCCCGGCTGCCGCACCCGCCCTGCCCGCGGGCTGAGCTGGGGACGCTGCCAGCACCCGCCTCTTACCTGCCTTGATGCCGGCGGGCAGCGCCGGCCCCGACAGCCCCTCTTGGGCGCAGGGCAGCAAGCCGCGCCCCAGCAGCCCCCCGTAGCACTCCTCCTGCCCGTCGGTGGGCACCGCCTGCTCGGCTGGGAGGTGCAGGAAGGCGTCCTCCTGCTCCGGCCCCTTGGCCATGCTCCTCACCGGGCCCTGCTCTGCCCCATGGGCTGCAGGAGGGGACGGGGCAGAGGGTGCGGTGGCAGCGGTGGCCTCAGGGCGCGGGGGGCGTCGGCTGCGGCATGGGCCGGGGCTCTGTCGCCTCGGCGGGACACGGTGTCAGCCGAGCGCCGACGGGAAGGGGAGGAGAGGTGATGCGGGGGCGGCGGCGGGGGACAGGTGTGCCCTACGGCGCCTTCCAGGGAGGTTGCATCGCTCCCCTGCGGGCAGAGACGGCCGCGCCCGCAGAGGGGACTCCGCCTTGGACGGGTTCCCGGAGGTGGCTGTCGGGAGGCAGCGGGGAGTTGTCTCCGTCCCTGCCTCGCGCCTCACCTCCCGCCGCGGTGCTCAGTCAGGCCAGAAGGGGACAGGGCACGGCTGAAGGCCCGGGAGGTTCAGGGGAGCCGGCTAGGAGCGGATCTGTTGGGGATTTAATGATTAACTCCTGTCGGCAGCGGCTCCGGCTTGTGTCAGGGAGCTCCGCCGCGACGAGGCCAAGGGGGGGCCTCGAGGCTCCCCTCATTCCTTCAGGGCAGAAGGCGGCCGCGGATGCTGTCCTCATCCTCCCCTCCGGAGGAGGGAGAGGGGTGACCGATGGGTGCTTTGCTCTGCACAGCAGCCTCCTGACGGCCGCAAGGCCAAGACGGGGGAAGCTGGTCCTTGGACCCTTCTGGGCTCTGTCTATCACTGTCAGTATTTCCTTAATTCCTAGTGTAGTTTTGTGGGTGATTGAAAAAAACATCTTCAACCTGTACAAAGTCAAATTCATATGGCAGTCGTGTCTTTGCTTTGCTCCATTTCAGCATGCTGACTGAGAGATGGCAGGAGACAATCACAGAAAGATGGTCCCTGCTTTTTTCAGAGAGCAAAATTGTCAGTAGTATAGAAAATTAGTCTGATCACTGCAACATCCACTGTTTTAATATGTTCTCATTCAAGCAAAATCTTGAGTGTTGTGCTCCTCCAGATAAGGACTGGGAAATTTAGTACAGCTTGTGGTAGCAAGTAGCCCTGAAATATTGTATAGGATGAATTGAGAGGTATTCTTCTAGCCATCAAGTAGTGTTGGTCTGTCACAGACAAAAAACTTGTGAAGAGTTGTTTTGTCTTCTAGTCTCCTCCAGTCTTCTGTTGCACTTCAAGTCATTGATCCCACCAGCGCTACAAAGCAGCAGAATACGACCACTTCCACTCCTGCACAGATACATTTTCAGACCAGCTGTCAGCCATCATCTATTATACCCATATTTAATAAAACCTCAGGTGTGTTCATATCTGCCAAAAGCCCAAAACCTCTTCATAAGTAATAAACAATGGTCTTCAGAAATGAGGAAGTCATGTGAGAGGGTCCTAGAGTCAAAGATGGCATTTAGCCTGAACTTTCTGCTGTTCTGCTTTCACCTGTTCCCTTCACTGTGTAAAATATATTTCTTTCCTTGCTGGTTACTCTATTCAAACATGTCTTCACTGTTTCCATGTCTCTGTCTTACCTCATTAAGTGATGCTACATATGACTTTGTCGGTACCTGCCTGTGTCAGTGCATCAATTCTTAGTGTAACTCACTGTGACAGTTCATCTTCTGGTCCCAATGGCTTTGTTTGAGGTTATGGTGAAACAGCATTTGACTCTGACTTTTCTGTGACTTTTCACTGGCCTGAGCACTTCAGAATTTGGTCCACAAGTACCTGTATTTCCACGGGATAATAAAATCTCTTAGCTACTAATTGTTGTGTTGAATCTTTTGTGAGCAAAACTCAATGCGACATTATCTTTTTGGTATTATGGAGCTAAATGTACCTTTTTGTTCCTTAAGAGCAGGGTTCTCCTTTGCTATGATGCCAGAATACCCTCAGTGTCACTAATGAAGTCTAACCATCATCACCACAGAGATTAATTGAGTGAGGGGTCCAGCCCAGGGGCCAGCTAGGTTCCACCCTGGGACAACAGCTATTTGTAATCTTGCTGAAGGAAAAGGGGGACACCAAAAGCTATGGCAGTGGACAATCCTACCCCACGTCTAAGCTCCCTGCTGCTGGAGTTAGCAGTCGACCCAAATGTATGATTTCAGCCTTTGGAAGACAGAAAAGAGGGGGCAGGTATAGAATTGGGCTAGCTGGAGCCATAAGTACTATGGACATTACAGCATTGCCAGTGCCTAGAAATTTTTATTATTATTTTGTGGAGTGTCCATTGAGAATTGTGATCCTAACACATGGTTCATTACTGAGTAAAATCTAATTATGAAGTAGAATGGTTAAAACATACATCTACATCTCTTTGTTTCTTCATAGTTTTCCTCTTCAAGAATTGCAGAGAGAGAGAGAAAGAGTGATAGATAGATAGATTAGATAGATAGATAGATAGATAGATAGATAGATAGATAGATAGATAGATAGATAGATAGATAGAATTGCCCAGAGATGGGGCAGATGCCCCATCCCCATCCCTGGAAACTTTCAAAGTCAGGCTGGATGGGGCAGGATTCTGAGCAACCTGGTCTAGTTGAAGGTGTCCCCGCACATTGCAGGTGGGTTGGACTAGGTGAGCATTAAAGGTCCCTTCCGATCCAAACTAATCTATGGTTCAGTGATTTGTCCCTGAAGCATGTGATATCTCTTGCCTAACTCTGTCTCAGAGTAAGTTTTCTGTGTCTAATCTGTTCACCTTAGTCACCCTTTATAGTCAGTGGAGAAGAAAAGGTGTATCCCAGGGATAATTCGTACCAGACACATTACCCAGTGGAACAAGCCATTTTCTCAACAAATTTGTTTCTCTTCCTTTTCTGTCCTGAGAGCCTAGAAAGCCTTGCTTAGTTTTAGGTGAATTTTGTAATGGTGTAATCCCACCAAAATTCAACAGATTCTGTTATACAGCCCGGAGTAAATAGATACATGTGCTTTGTAGCGCAATAGAATTATTTTTTCTAAAATATACATCTGAAATACCTTTTATATCAGCACTCAAGTATTGCACCATTTCATCTTGCTTTTTCTTCTTACCAACACAGCACATTGAAACAAAACGTTTTTAAACTTATTTGTATCAGTGTGACTTGCCAGAAACAACAATCTACTTGAGGGGTTCTCTGTTTTGAACCTCAAAATGTTTGGAAGGTAAATAAGGCAATAGAAGTGCAATTTGTTATTGATCTGTTCTCGTGTAACTGCATGATATTTACCTAAGTGTTAGACACTGTTTCACCTCATATCCTCCCCAGAAAAATGAACTACACAGTGGCTCTTATAGGGTGTTGATGTCAGGACTATTTGGTAGGTTCTAACACCTATTTCTTTCCAAATATGCTGATAGTACAATAACGGTACAGTATGGTACATACCAGTACTCTACAAGGAAATAATAAAGTAATTTCTCGTTATTGTCAGTGTTTGTCATTCTCTCTGCTTTGACAAAGCATGAATATATTTAGCTCTTTCTGAAGCTCCATTTCTGGTTTTCTGTAAAATTACAAGAAACAGTTTTAACCACCACCAGTTCAAACAAGACAGCCTTCCCACTTATTTTGGTCCTTTCCACATCTCAGAGTTTACTTTTTGACAGTATTTTGGTCTTGAAAATTAAAAAAATTAGTGCACTAGCTAAAATCTCCTGCATTTCATACTGTCACTGGCAGTATCTTCTGCAAGGGCATAACCAGGAATAGATATTTTTATCATAGAGATTTCTTTAGATTAATATCTACTTATTAATTAAAGGGTCAAAGCATTGAAACATCCTCCATAATTTAGATTTACTGTTTCCAATAGTAATTGAATCATTCTTCTTGATATAATAATTGTAATGATGGCTTCGGGTCATCACTCACTAATAAGGAAAAATTCTTTGGTTTTGCGTTCTTATTGCAGCTTCTTTCTGAGCCCTTCTCAGTGTGCTTATACCTCAGCAACTTTTTCTAAGTAATTTCTCTAAAGAATTTGTTTAGTTCTGGTGTCTCAAGTCACCGGTTTTGTGAATGCGACAAAATGAAACCTTAGAGAAAGCAAAGGGAAAGAAAGAGGAGGGCCCTCAAATTTTACCACTTTTCCATTGGATCTCTCTTCTCCCACAGAGGAGGGTGCTTGTTGCACCCGCTGCTACCACTCAGTGCTGTGGCTTCTCTGACACTCGTAGTAAAAAGAGGTGGAGAGAGATGTAAAAGCAGGGGGAGAGCATCGGGCACCAGGCAAGGACCCTTAACTGTGTGGCCAGGGACTTCTGCTCTCAGTGGGGAAGGGAAGGAGCGTCTTTTGTTGCCCAGCTAGTCCTGTCTAGTAACTAAAGCAGGGGAGTGAAATCCGCACTGGTGCCTTTTGACTTCAGCAAGCTCTGTGAAACCTGCTCGCAGTCTTGATGCTGTAAATCACAGAGATATGCTTGAACTTTTTCTGTGCAGCCGAGAGAGTAAAATGTTAATATTCAAAACCATGAAGCTACAGTCAGCATGAACTACCCGGGGGACAACCATGGAGCTCTGTGTGGTACACATGCATGTGTTTATCTACACAAAAATACCACAAGGAAACAAATTGATTATCCAGAAGATGTTATTGCCCTCACACCTGACTACACTCACCTTCTTTGTATCAGTTCCCATTCTGCCTTATTAGCAATTTCATAGCCTGCATTATAGCAACACGAACTTTCTGAGTTTGTTTTCATAATGCTGAAAATCTTTTCCCAACTTGGTACTGAAAAGGTCCAAAAACCTTGGCTTGCCAATAACTTCACAAGCAATGTCAGATCTGTGAAAGTAGAGGCTTATCTGACAAGTTAATTCAGCATAGAAGCTTACGGTTTCCTTTGTAAGGAGCAGTTACTGGCATCCAGTAGATGGTGATGTTTAATAATATATTTCCTGCTCTGTCTCCAGCTGGTAAAGCCAAACGTGTCTGTCTCTACATTTAGGTATTTTGCTCATTGCCCATTCCTATGACCTTTAAATGAAAACCCTTTTTTTTTATAAAGTGGACTGTTCTTTATTTCTTCTCAAAGAACAAACTTCAAAATATATAAATTAGGTATTACACTAATCCCTTCACAGTTATCCACTCTATCATCTACAAATAAAGTGAGACTCTACACTCTGTAGGTAGTCTAGATAAACTGTGTAGTTTGACCTTATGTAGCTACATGTAAGTAAAAATTTTCCATGCTTACCTCTCTCGCAAGTTGTTGTTAAACAGTTATCTCAGGTTACTTGTCTTGATATTGAAATGCCATTTTCCAGTATGTATTCTTTTTTTCTTTACCAAACTGGGAGAAAATGTTTGTATTCATATAAGTACATACTCCTACAAGCTTATAGACTGAATAGGCACTTCACTATTCATGTATTTGCACTGTGCTTTGGTGGGCAGCATCCAGGAAAAGAACAGTAAGGAGGCCTGCCAAGTTTTTCAGTGGGCAGCTATACAAACATCTCGCATTTCTCTATGAATGATGCAAGAATAGAGCTGAGCTTAGAGAATATGTTCACCCTTTAAGAAGTGGTTTTGAGAGTTTCTACAGATACTCCAAGCAGCTCTATTAGCAGCACTTATTCTTGTATACCTAGCCTATCTGCAAACAACTGCTAAATAGGTGTTAACAGAAGCAAACCACTAAAGTCAAGGGACTATTCTCTTTATGCAAAGCTGAGGCCTAAGGGCTCTACCACCAGCTGGGTACAGCTCCCTAAATTGCTTCATTCACAGACAGCTCACCACTGCAGAAAACAGGTTGGTTTTCCCTTCTGTGTCTCTCTGTCCACCCTATTCCTGGCCACACACTCCCACTGCTAACATTGTGTCAGCTTCAGCACCTGTCACTCGCTTCTGTGTCAGTTTAATTCACTGAAATAACAAAAAACAAGAGTAGAAAAAAACAACGAAGAGCTTTCTGACATTTCAGTGAATCAAATCACACAAGTGTGATCAGAAAATATGGGTGGGATGGTATAACTGTGACTGAGGGAAAGAGAAGGAGGATGGAGTAGGATAGAGGAGGGAGAGAGTATGTAAGAATGAGACTCAAGTGGAGTGGAGCAAGATTTCCTCACTTTTGTAGCAATAAAATCTGCTGAATTGCCTCGAAAATCTTTTTTTTTTTTCATTGAGATTGATTAGCCACAGTCTACACAAAGCCTCAGGGACAGACAGTGCCTTCACTTGGAAGTTGCTCAGGCCCTCAATTAACCTGGAAACAAGACCACGGTCCTGCCCCTTTGCATATTCCCATTTGTACCATATGCTCTGTGGTGAGATGAAGGAGTGAGGTTTTGAATGATAAGGGGATGAGGCTGTTTCCTGGACGGAGAGAGATTCCTGCACTTTCTGTTCTTTGAGTTACAATAATTTCAGCAAGAGTTTTCTAAGATTAGGAACCAAGTGTTTGCTGTCACTGGTCCCTATTGTCACTGATAAAATGGTGCTTCCCAGTAATGGACACATTATAGCCAATTATTTTTAAATTTTGGGACCGAAGTAAAAAATTATGATTTTCTTTTTGTATTATATATTTGGACAATATTTTAAAAGGCATTTAATAGGTACACTATACTTAATGACAGACAATGTAAAAGCAATTCAGTGCCTGATCCAGAGGCAATAGGATCCTTCCCACTGACTTCAATGGGATCTTGATTAGGTCCTTATTTACTAAGTAAACACTAGCATGTACACAGTCACAGAATACTGTGCTCTAAGTAAAATCACAAGTTCTTGCTGGTAACAGATTCTGGAGTCTGTTCTGGAGGAAAATGAATTTGATTATCTGTGTCAGGGAAGTTATGTTGTTTACTGTCAAAGATCTGTCTTCAACCACGATGTGGTCATGCTATTTCAGAGCTTCTGAGCATAAATACTGGCCAAAGACAAGATCCTTGGGAGAGCTGGGATAGAGGACAGAAACCCAGTCATGCCCTGGTGAGGGTACAGTATGAAGCCTTGCGTGATGCAGAGAATCTACATTGATATGGGTTCCTTCATAAAGAGATACTAGATATGCTCAGTAATGGTCAGGTTCCTGATGGTCAGGGTGCTTCCCAAAACACTGGCATTAAATAAGCAAGCTTACCCATTTCCTACTCCATTTAATACACCGAGCCAAAGACGGCTGAGTACCTCCTTAGCTCCAGTGAACCTGAGCTAGTCCTTTCCTTCACCTCGAACACCTTGAATACCACCTGTTCCACCTGCTACATGTTTTGAAAACATCAGAAAGGTCTTTAATGCGTCTCTTATCAACAGATTAAGTGAACAGAACATTTGTGCAGGAATTAGCAGTACATCCCACTACAATCTGAACCAACATGTGCATGGCATAATGAATGTTAATGGTACACTGAAATGATGGGTGGATTATTATGATGGCACTCAGCAAAGGGTACTCTAAGAGGCAGGTTTTATTACTTGCTTTTAGCATGTCTGATTTGCCCTTGGAAAAGTCACCTGCTCTGTCTGTAAAACGAAGTTAAGTAGTTCCTTGGGTTCAGTTAGCATTAAAATCTTTAAGGGGAAGAACTGTTTCTTTTTATGCATAGTGTGCTATAGAGGCTTACAGTCTCAAACTTCAGAAGCATTACAAGGGATAATACACACTGATACATACTGATGGCAAGACATAGGAACAGATTTCCCAGAGACGTTGTTGTGAACGCCCCACCCCTGGAATAGTTCAAGGCCAGGCTGGATGGTGCTCTAAACAACCTGATCTTGTAGAAGTTGTCTCTGCCAATGGCAGGAGTTTTGGAACTAGATGATCTCTAAATGTCCTTTCCAACTGAAACAAAATATGGTTCAATGATGGTTCTATGGTATTTATAAAAAAGCCATTACAATTATCTTCCACAGAACAAAGAAGCTCTCAGTTTTTTACAGGTACAGTTTTTTCTTTGTAAGGGCTCTTTGTAAGATTCTCTCATAATACTTTTCATAGAATAATGGAACTATAGAACCATTAAGGTTGGAAAAGACCTCTAAGACCCTCAAGTCCAACCACTAACCTAACACTGCCAGTTCCATAACTAAACCATGTCCCTAAGTGCCACATCTACACATTTTTGAACACTTCCAGGGACAATGATACCACTACTTCCCTGAGCATCCTGTTGAATGCTTGACAACCCTTTCAGTGAAGAAATATTTCCTAATATCAAATCTAAACCTCCACTGGCACAACTTTGAGGCCATTTCCTCGTCCTATCACTTGTTACTCGAGAGAAAAGACTGATCCTCCCCCATCTACAGCCTCCTTTCCAGGTAGTTGTAGAGAGAGACAAAGTCTCCCCTGAGACTCCTTTTCTCCAGGCTAAACAACCCTGACTCCCTCAGCCACTCATCATAAGACGCTTCAGTGCTCCAGAACCTTCACTAGCTTCATTACCCTTCTCTGGATTATTTTCATAGACCTCCAAGATCATCAAGTCCAACCTTTGACCAAATACCAGCATGCCCACTAAACTGTATCATATTATTTCAACAATCAGGGGAATCTACAAAGAAACTTTGTTGATCACTTAATACATTCCTTCTATTTGGGATGAAGAGTGATCACTTAATACATTCCTTCTATTTGGGATGAAGAGTGATAGGACATGGTAACAAGGACAAGTCTTTGGTTTTTATCTATCTATCTACCTTTTTAATTTTTCATAGATTTATGCACATAAACTTGAAGAAAATAGACATGAATCTGTATGCTCATTTACCTGAATTCCAATTAAATACCACTGCTACACTTCATTAAAAACAAGACACTTGGAAATGCACTGTTTACAAATCAGAAATAACATAAATAAACCAGAATGAGTAACAGTTAGACCTAGTGAGAATAAGAAAGGCCTCATGGGAATGAAATTCCTGATGAGAAACTCTGGAGATTATGTCATTTTCAAAATATTTGTATTGGATTAATGGGATTAAATAATTCTGACCTTAAAATTTGCTTTACATTTCTTTCATGTTTGTATTAACATTTATTTTCTAATAATACAATGCATATGCTACATTGCCATGTATTAAAACTGCTGTTAAAACTTCAAAGACCTTGGTACTTTCCAGATCACACTGTGTTTTGAATTTGGAGGTATGATTGGGGCATTTCTAAAAGTTATAATCTCGCACTGAATCTTGAGATCTGTCATGTATAGCCAAAACATCTCTGCAGAATTAAGCTGTAAATTATTCTTGTGTAATTCAGAAAATAATTTAGTTTTCTGTTTCCTAATTTCTTATTAATGAGATAGGACTAGACATGGCATCTCTACAGAGACCTTTCTTACTGCCTCACTTAGAATCATGTTATTATGAATCATCTCTCATTAACCTACAGATATATTCATAGATTCTAATATGAACCGTCATCATCTACACTCCTTTACCTACCATCAATATCACTATCACCATCATCATTATCATTATTATCATTATTATCATCATCATGTTTTTATTGTGCCTGGTTGATGATTTATGAATGCTCATACATGGAAATAATGAGATTACCTATTAAAATAAAATATTGTCTCAAGAACAACAAGAAAATATTTACAGCCTATTAGTACATAAAGGGGACTTACAAGAAGGATGAAGAAAGACTTTTAGCCAAGTCCTGTAGTGACAGGTCAAGGGGCAATGACTTTAAATTGAGAGAGGGTCAATATATTTTCTATATAAGGTAGACATTTTTTACTATGAGAGTGGTGAGACAGTGGGACAGGTCACCCTGAGCAGTTGTGCCATCCCTGGAAGTGTTCAAGGCCAGGCTGGATGGGGCTCTGAGCAACCTGGTCTAGTGGAAGATGTCCTTGCCCATGGCAGAGGAGTTGAAACCAGATTGAACCATTCCATATGTCTAAGAAACTGCTGCCCTCATGTAACTTCTTGGACAAATGAACGTCAAAGAATTCTGTATCCACATAAGAACAGTAGTATCTACATTTCAATGGAGTATATGCATTTCAATGTATTTGAGGTAGAGAAAAGATTTGAACAAGATATTAGGTGCCACACAAATATGATTTTTCTTATCACTAGGAATGATGTGAAAACAGAGCTTCCCCAGTGAGTGGTGGGAATTTACATAAAGAAACTGATGTGTGAAAAGAAGAAAACCATTCTAATTTAAAAACAAAACAAAAAATCAAGAAAAAAATCGAAAGAAAAAGATGGGAAAACACTATATGCCTTGGACTAAAACTCCTGAAGTTCTTTTTTCTTGCTGCCCCTCTGGATAATAAAGATGATATAAAACACCTCTGCTGTTGAAAGAAGTGAAATCTTTAGACAAACATGTAATACAAGGTTTTATGCTTATCCTCTCAGACTTCAAAATGGCTCCATCTAACAGAAAACGCTGGTAAATATCGCTGTCTTTTAAACGTAGGGATATTTAAATATACCTTTCGGAAAATACTAACTTTTTTTTTCATTTTCCAAATAAAACTTCCTTGCTTTTTCATGAAATCATGAAATTTCTGTCTGGCAGTGTGGCAATAACCATTTCATCCACATAGGTAATGAATTTTTCTCTTGAAAACATTTTCTTGGTTGATGCTTGTAAATTCTTGTTGTCTTTTGGATAGCTGCTGACATAATTTGTTTCTTCTTCGAATTAATGAAGGTAATTATAGTTTTTCTACCACCCTCAGCGTTCAGGGCTGAGAGACTGCAAAGAGATTTAATACCAAACTTAGGACCAATCACAGTTTTATGTACTGTTAGCTTCTTTGTATTGTATTTCTAGAAGATGTGTAAAAGCAGAATGCTTGCAGAAGTAACTGCAGATTAATGGTTTTATCCATCCTTGAAGTATGCCTTCAAAGACAATTTCTTGTCAGGGAGTCAAAATGACAGCAAGATCTTCCTTCTTATTTTCTGTTTAGCCAAAGTCAGTAATGCGGTATTTTTGTGGATGTAAGCTCTCCTTAACCAACAGTGCATGATATTCTGTAGGAAGTGTGTAGAATCTTATGCTAATCTACAAGATTTTAAGAATGAACCTTTTAGAAAGAAACATTCCCAGTGGTTTTAATATGTAAAACCTTTTTTTTTCTCAGTCTTTAACTCTGAAGATTGAAATCCAGAGTGTCTCCTGCGGGTTTGCTGTTTTGGGTTCTTTTCCTTATCTGAAATGAATCTTTAGGATTGTCACCTGTTCTGCCTGTACTACTCTCTTTGCAGGTGTAAGTTTACTCTATAAGACAATCAGTTAAACCTTGTAAGGTGAACTGAGATCTTTAAGTTCTCAAAAGAAAACCAAAGTAAATTAAAAAGTCCAGAATAAGAGTGACAATGACAACCTTGAATCAATAAGCGTAAAACCTGAACTGAGTTAACTAAGGCATAAATTATATCTCTTTTCCAGAATCTTGTCCCTTACCTGCAGAGCTCCTTACAGCTGCATAAGGAGCTCCCAACAGCTTATAACCTGTACAAACATAAAGAGATTTAGGTTCTCAGAAACAAAGTTTCTCCAGACATGCTGGCCAAGCTCAGGACTGCCTACAGTAGTTTGTCCTGAGAGAACCCTCAGATCTCACTTAGGTCTTCTATAGTTTGGCATCTGTGGACACCTATCCCTCCCTTATGAAAGAATCACACAATAATTGAGGTTGGAAGGGAATTCTGGAAATCCTCTAATCCAAAGCCAAGATATCTTTTGCTGTGTTAAATAACTCAGTGTTAAGGGAGAACATAAACAGCTATGTGTTAGCTCAGGTATGTGGTTTCAAGACAGTGACAAGATGCAGACTCATATGAAATCAGGGCAAGTGAAGACCACAGCTCTTTTCTTGGTGTGACATTGCAGATACTGTCGGCCAGCACATTTGGGAGACACGGACTTGATTTCCTCCTCCATCTGAAGGGTCTTAAATCCATGTTTTCCGGAAGTGTTCTTGATAAAATACGCTGAGGGAGGGAAGCAAATGAATTCTCACTTGTTTTTATTCTGAAATTTGCATAGAGTAATTGAACATCTGGGCAAATATTTTCATGCTGTCTTTTAGTGATTCATGCATTCCCTTAAAAGTAGGTTCAACCTGACTTTCAGTCCATGCTTTCAAAACATTTTCCATATCTCTTATTGAAATTACAGTTTAATACTATCACTTCTGCTTTATCTCCAAAATAACTGAAGGAAAGTGCTCATATTTTTTAAGGAATTTATGTGGGACAAACACTGCAAGATTTAAAAAAGTCACTAAGTGCTATTTGCAAAAGAGATTTAATGAGAATAAACACAAGGTCCCCAAGACGGCTATGGCCATTTCACAAAATGACAGAATATGCCGAGTTGGAAGGGACTGACAAGGATCACTGAGTCCAACTCTAAGCCCTGCACAGGGCCATCCCCAAGAGTCAAGACTTGATGCTGTGACCACTTCCCTGGGGAGCCTGTTCCAGCCAACCTCTGGTTGAAGAACGTTCTTCTAATAGCCAGCCTAAACCTCCCCTGACACAACTTCAGACCACTCCCTCAGGTCCTGTCACTGGTCACCACAGAAAAGAGATCAGTGTCTATCCCTCCTCTTCCCCTCACAAGGAAGTTGTAAAGACTGTGAAGAGATCTCCCCTCAGTCTCGTCTTCTTCAGGCTGAACAGAACAAGTGACCTCAGCTGATTTAGGTAGTTTTCTGTCCCTTTAACAGCCCATATTCAAAACTAACACACTCAGATCCTCCACTTATATTTCTAAATACCTATAAACCAACTTCATACCTGCTTGCCATTAGCATTTTCATATGAGATATCTACAGCCTGACTTTCTTGCCAATACACCCCCGGTATTTCTGGCTATATGAGTCTCTGAGGAGGGTTCTTAATGCTCAGGTTAGAAGGACTTTCTCAAAAAAATTGTCAATGGCATTCCAGGGAGTAGAGGGCACTGGGAGAAGAAAGATTTGAGTCCCCTCTTTTATGTAGGAAAGATGTCACTATGGGATAGTCTTTGGCAGAAGGACCTCTGGCCTCCAGTCTTCCAGGAGAAAGCCTGAATACCTAAGCTAGAGGTTTTCTTTCCCTGTGGGTGACCCCTTCACTACAGTCTGAGACCAAATATTTGCACTGTCAACAGATGAACGACATTTTTGCTCTCTTGTTTTTTAATTAAGAAAGAAGGAAATGGAACAAAGGAGAGAAATAAAACCTGGTGAAAAATTCTGAAAACAGCATCTCAATAAGCTGGGTCGTTCCTACTATGCTGGCTTTTATGAAAAATTGTCCTGCATCCAACCTATGCAACTATCTTGACTGGGTGGGAAAGGGGCAACCTTGCTGGATTATTTAAAAAACCCCAAACTGTTAATTATAGGTAAGTTCAGTTTTGGAAAGGCTAAAAATATTTGTCATCAACATCAGAAAATTCAAATCCCCTTGATTTTTCATGTCAAAATCGTATTCAACCTGAAGTTTAATATAAGTATATTAAAATATCGGAGAAAGAAGTTAAGTGAAAAAAATTTCTCTGATGTGAACTAAAAAAAAAAAAATGTAGAAATTTCCCCTTTCACCACTCTGTTTTATTTTCTTTTATTCTACTATAGCACAAATAACAGAGGTGCATTGAATACACACAACATAAACTACTAACTAAAACACTTTCTGCAAAAAAAAATTACTGTGAGGTTGCCCAGGATGGCCCTGACAAGTCCATGGAATAGGTTGGAGGCACTGTCATAGCCCTCCTCCATGCAGACAATCCAGCATCTCAGTTTTCCGCCAGAAGTATTCCAACATGGTCATTTGCATCAGGGGAAATTCAACTTTCAAGGCACATTACAATATTTTGACCTGATGAAGAAAAACAGGATTCATCCTTCCCACCACGCAGCTCAGCTGACACCCTCTAGAGGACAAACCCAATGAACTTGAAAATCGAGTTAGTTTGTTTCCAAATTCCATTTCACTGTTGATGTGTTTTTAATTTTTATGTTTGTTTGGTTTTATAACATACCACACTTCAAAATAACGGGTATTTATCTTCCTATTCTTTGATTTTAATATTTAATATTAAGCTATACAGGATCCAAATAAATAGAAGAATTTTTAAAAGGTAGTTGAAATTAAGTAATGAGATATCCACTGCTTTTTTCTCATTGTTTGAATTTCCTTAAAAGAAACTCAGTAAATCAAAATCATTGGGTTAAGTACAATGGTTCTATTGATCTAGAAAGCTGACAATGCTAACCAATATTTAATATCCTTAACGCAAATGATGGGATTTTGTTTGAATGCTGCTGGGTTCTCCAAACAGGGCAATTGCCATTATGTCAGTGTAGGTCCTGTCTGAGTGAGGAGAGGTTACCCTACTCTTTTGAATAATGGTGAGAATATCCAAATTTCTTCTTTTCTTCCTTAACTATTGTGCATGCCTGACAGAGGATTTAGCTGTCTGTTGTATGTTCATTTGGAAACAGCACAATTAAAACCAGTTTAAAATAAAAAGTAATGAAAAATGTCTTTCTCCTTTAACAGTATATGACTGAATGGCCTTCAGAGAAAAGGTATTCCTATTGGAATCTTAGCCATTAACTGCTCCATGAAAAACACCAACTATGACAAGAAGTTCGGCCAAAATATCGGTGTTTGTTTCCTGCAGAGTATAGTCTCTCTTTGCTTGACCAAGCTACTGACAGTTGCAAAACTTCCCTCTGCACAAAAGCCACAACCTGTCCAAGTCTGTTTGCGAGACGTGATGGTACTTCAAGAATCCTATGCTTGATTCTACCTGCCAGGAAATACTCCTATGCAGACGACTGTGAAAGTCTAGTGTTGTGTCAATTATATGTCACTATACTTGAAGCAAGGAACATTTTGTACTATACATTTATCTCTGTTGCATTTAAGTGCCAAAGAAAAAGGATATTTACAAACAATTCCAGTCAATTCTGCAGTATTAGAGTAGGCTGAGCTATTTCAGTAAGATTTCTAAGTACTTCTCATCACTAGTGGTAATTATGAGATATAGATCTTGAAAACAAAGACAATAAAATCCGAAAAAACTCTACACTATGACATAAACTCTGTGTAGTTGAATTGGAAGCATACCTCATTTTGTGGTGTTTTTATAAATAACATGAAATTATGTACCAATTATATGTGATGTTTATTTTGGCAACTTCCACTTTCCAAAGTGACCAAGTAAAGGCTTTTTACTTGTAGGTAAAATTCTCTTCCATAGAAATTAATAGGTTTTTAGAGACCAGCCAGAGTAAAGTTCCTTTTCTGTTTCTAATCATAAATTATAACAAAACTGAATTTTCAAATGATCAGTACTATATTTTCATTGAATCCTTAATCCTTAGTGTTAAGCCTTTAAAAGTTACATTTTATACAAAGGGCATGTGGTTGAATATTTCTTGTGGCTTGCTTAAGGAAATTGCTAGTTCCAGTCTTATGCTTTAGCTACATCTAAGTATACACAAGTTTTTATATACAAAGTTATATGCAAGGTAAAGGAAACACTAGAATATGTGGAACATGGATGCATTGCATGGCTGGTAAAGAACAAGTAAATGAATATTGGCAAGTGAATGTCTCATAACTCAGAACCAGAGTCTGACTACAGTTAACACTGCTATAAGTCAAGAGGAAAACTTTTGGAATAGCTGGAATTTTTGCAAGTCAGTGCAGAAGCAGGATAAACTAGTATCAACATCTCCCCATAAAAGTACGTGATCAGATACACTAAATAAAATGCAGGCAGCTGTTTACTATATGCACTGACCCAGCAGTGGGAATTCCACATGGAAAGAAAGAAGGCAGATGAAAAAAACACAAACTGTTATAATAAAGAGGTCAAATGTTCACTTAACTAAGGATTAGCATTTGCATTTGCAAGTAATATGTCCGTTACATTTGCATTTACAAGAAATATCTCTGTTGCAAATGTATACTCTAGCTACAAAGAGACTAGCAAGAAAACAAGCAAAATATAATAAATAATTTATATGGTGTGCATTATGCTTATCAGAAAGAATACATAACAGACATCCCAGTTCTCTTTTTGCTTGCCAGGAAATAATCATTGACACAAATTTTCTATGTAAAATCCAGGTTTTATACCATAATAGACAATGAACGCTGTGACTGAGCCTGTTCTTTTCAGAGAGTTTTGGCATACTACCAAAAGAAACAAAATCTGAAGAAGCCATTTCAAGAAAACAGAGGAATAAACCAATGTCAAGATCAGAGAGGGATTATTGTCAGATCTATGTCCCTTAGTGAGTTGGTATTTTTTATTTGTATAAGTCATGTTTCTGTCCTGAAGAGGTTCACTTTGGTGTTTATGGTTGGAGTTTATGAAAGCTGAGAGTCCAGCCTCTGCTTTTTTTTTCCCCAGTTCCCTCCTGGCACAGCATCTGATTCCTGTGAATCTGAGGGGAATGGTAACAGTGAGAACAGCTACTTCCCATTTCTTGCACAGCACAGGAGCTGCTTTTTGTGTCCTGGTGTCCTCAGTCAAAGGGGGAAGAAAGCTAAAACTAGGACTAATATTTCCCACCGTTCTGTGTTTATCACATTAACCAGCAGCGGACTCGGCCTGGCTGGTAAGTACAGAACCTGATCCAAAGCCCACTGAAGTCCCTAGGAGATGTGTGTGCATCACAACCATGACTATTAACTTAATCAAACAATTTTTATATAAAGATGTTAAAACATATAGAAAAGTGTTGAGAGAAAGGCAGTCTTTTGGTAATTTGGGGTTGGGTTTTTTTTTTTGGACTAGAGTCTGACCTAAGGCACACTGAGGCAGCAGGGTCTTTTCTCAGTACTCTTTGGACTGGACCCTTAAAATATTTTCACAGTAGTATCACTACCATATTACACGATTGCTTCTTTGCACCCTGCACTCTGTTGGAAGGTATTCAAAACAAGCCCAAATTTATACCAAAACATTTGCCATGTGTTTCAGATAATGTATGATAAACTTTGAACACAACATAACAGATTTAATGGCCAACATTTTCTTTTAAACTCACTTATCTTTCTCCCTCCCACTTCTCTCTCACATCCCTGCACCCTCACACTTTTTCTGACAGCATTGCTTTAGTACCTTCAATAAAATAGCCTCAGCCAGTGAAGCAAATACAATCACCTTATGAGGTGTGACTAACTTTGAGTGCAGACTTTGTCCTTTGCTGCTCTTTACAGATGACACAGGAGCCCTTGTTGGCCCTGCAGATGGGAGTGAGCAAGTGAAACAGAAACATGGCATTTGTCAGCTTTTTGGTCCCCTGCTTTGTGATAGGCATTGATCTTGCTTTCTCTTGCCAGAATGCTGTCGACTTCGTGGGTGCCAGTTCTCCAGGAGACATCATTATTGGAGGCTTGTTTGCAGTTCATAACGAAATGCTGCATCCAGAAGATCCCATCAAGCCAGTAATTCAGAACTGTGCCGGGTGAGTAATACTGGAAATTACATATCTAGCAAAGAAGAGGTCACTGAAATTGGGCACGTAACTCTTACATTAAGGTGAACAAATTCTGGTCCTTTTGCTTTTCTTAGTCCTTAAAAATACTTTGGACATCACACAAATTTCACATAAATTAATACAGGGTGATAAAGCATGGCAAAGTTACAGTAAAAAATACTGTGGCTGCCTGAGGAATGGAATGAGCATTTTATCCTATTTCAGTCTTCATAGGTAATCTAGTAGCCTTGGAGGTTTGTGCTGAACAATCATTTAATTTCCATGGAAATGTTAATTTGCTATAGGAGTTAAGGACTCTGCTGTGCAGCTAATCATTTTTTGTTAAGAAGTTGAACCCACATAATTTGAACACAGGCAGAACACATTTTACCTAAGCCCATAGTCAAGTATGCTTCCCACCTCACAGGGCACCTGCGACAGTGCCTTGCAGACGGCATTGTAATTATTTTTATAATTACTGTAATTATTACTCTCTGAATCATAATCATGGTATTATGTTACATGATAGACTACATATAAACACCATGTGATGAAAGTATTCAGGTTCAGAGTGTGCACCAGAATATTTATTTTATTGGCTCCAAATCCTTCTGTGCTTGAAACATCCATTTTTCTGGAATGCATGAAAAGGAAACCTGGTGAAGAACTTCATTTTAAGTATAACAAAGCTTTCCTAAGCCCAGGAACCCCAAATATGCATTTTGTTTAATTTAAATACAGGTTCATATCCTCAAAATTTATTGGAATTTTGCGTGCATCTTAATCCCACATCTGAATCTAATAATCAGATAGACATGCAGGCATCCATTTGGATTTATAACAAAATGTTGATAAAGTTGATAATTTGGTCAGTCTTCCCTTATTTGTCTATGGAGTCATAAATTGTCTCAGGTCCATCTGAAATAGTTGCAAATCACAAGATTTGTAAACTTTAGAGAAGTTTGCCTGAGAGTAGGGTTGGTTATATTACAGACATTTTTTTGCTAGCAGAATTCTGATTAAGCATCTGTTTTAACATCCACTGGAGAGGAGGGAAATAGCTGTACTAACTTTTGCAGATCTAAGTAGGATTTTGGAAACATCAATGCAATCACTAGAGACTTCAACCTCTGAAATATTTCCTTCTACTCTGAAATATTTCGTACTTCCTTTGCTTGATGCATTTGGTGAAAGCAAATATGTTTTTCAAAAAGGTTTACTGGACAGATGTAATAAAGTGGAATTTTTTAACTGACATTGACAGATACTTCTCAAAGATATTACTTGCAAATTTTCATGTAGTATGAAAATTAAATTTTTAGTCCCCTTTTTTCAGAAAAACACTTTTTTTTCCAGGCATATATTAAGTTTTGTGTTCATTTTCCTTAATCTTCCATTAGGTGAGATAAAAATATATGGTTTCTAATCTTTTGTACACTAAAACTCAAGAAAATCACACAAAACTTACTACCCATAATTTCTTCTCAATAGTTGTCAAATTCTAAGGGATATGCTCAAAACTGACTTTGCTTCAGCCTTGTTTCCAGCAATGTTTTTCTAAAAAATACTTCCTGTGTTTCCTGACAGCTTTGAAATTCAAGTTTTCCTTCAGACACTTGCAATGATACATGCTATTGAAACAATCAACAATTCAACACTGTTATCTGGAGTTACTCTGGGCTACGAGATATATGACACATGTGCAGAAGTTACAAAAGCCATGGCATCTGCTCTGAGGTTTCTGTCAAAATTCAATTCTTCTGAGGATGCTGTAGAGTTCAAGTGTAACTACTCAAACTATATCCCGAGAATTAAGGCAGTCATTGGAGCCACCTACTCGGAGGTGTCGATGGCAGTTTCAAGGCTGTTGGCTTTGCAACTAATCCCACAGGTAGGTTTTAGAGAATTGAATTATTTTGAACAGAGGTTCAGATTTACCGGAGAATAAAGCTGCATTTCTCATCATAGGATTTGCAAAAGCCACATGTTTACTACAGGGCAGGATTTGGCTCAATCTAAGGACATCAAGAGGGGTGGACTTCAGCTCCAAATGGAGGACTTGATTCACTTGCCAAAACAAAAGCAGTAAGGGATATTTTATATGCCTGAGGCACATGCATCCACGTGCTCTTTCGGGGTGATGCTGGGCTCTTGTCAGCCTGACGTTGCCATTAGTCAGTCCTGTTCGTACCAGTTACTCCAATGTACCTTGGATGACACTCTAGGACTTTGGTCAGGCAGCAAAATTACAGCTGCCACATCTAGTCTGGCAGGTGGTGAATATGACAATACTCAATCTCAAGCTGAAAAAAAAAAAAGAGGGACTAAGTCAAATCTAGACAGAAATCTGGGAATTCTTTTCTGCCCAAGAGAAATTAATTATTAGAGTCAGATAAAACTATGGACAGGAAAGTGAGGAAGGCTGCTATAAAACACAGATTTACTCCTGTTACTCCTCAAGCAGTAGAAGAGAAAGAACACAACCATTTAGATCCACACAGCCATTCCCAAAGCGTTGTTCTTCATTTCTGACCTCTCTAGGACTAGTACTGCCCCACACTTGTGCCTTGGCCAGTGCTTATGTTCCTACTTTCACCATTGTGAAAGAGTAAGGGTCAAAGCTGGGGCCAACATGAAAAAAGCAGATAACTTCCACACCATCCTGTCTTGCACTTTGGTTTTGTGAATTGATATAAATAACCTCTTCAAAGTAGCAACATAGTAACCAACCACTTGGAAAAGACATAGAATCTGAACCAAAGATAACTTCTAACTGAATCTTCTCCTCTGCAATGGTAGGAAGTAATTCTGACCTTCAACGCCACCACAGGAGCTATAGTAAGTACGAAAACTGAAGTGCCACACTTGAACATAACTAAAAGGCAAGTGGTATGAAACAAACCTGCATTAGGGCATAGATGGAAAATGGGATCCAGCAGATTTTTCTTATCAATAGCATCTGCAATCTTCTGTAAGATTTGGTATCACCTCCAGGCAGGTGACTCTTATTTTGGAAAGCTCAGATTTACTTTTTAAGAACCATCAAGCAATGTAGGGGGAAAAGTTCCATCAAACAAATAGAGAAGGATTAAAACTAGAGAGATTGGAATAGCAATGTTCAATTTATGTTTTTCTAGCTACATTCACAAGAAAAAGATAGTAAACATTTTGTACGCAAGAATTAGAGCACTCTGTACTATTTGTTAGTCTTTTCTGGGAGGTTCTTCAATCAGATTTAATGATTCTTTTAACATATATAATAATTAAATCTTGGAAAGAATATATGTATATGGATGAACCATACTAACACACTCAATGATAGAAAAATACTACAATAGATAAAAGTACTAGGAATTTGAATAGTAACTCAAAAAATAGTTCATGCTTCCAGTGTTTTAACTATTGTTTTGAATAGTATGTTGATAGTATCTGAACAGAGTAAACCAAAATCTTTATACCATCATAACTGTCATATCCATTTTGAAAGGTTTTGTTCTCTGCCTTCAGTGAATTATGCTGATAAGGACAAAAAAAAGTGGAACCAGTACTGGGCACAAGTCTGAATCCTAAGAGCGGGGAGAGGGCACTTGTTCCATTTGCTGTAGTTTGTTGATGCTCACTCACATGAAGAGGGGAGGCTGGGTCAGGCTGGAAGAAAGAGCAATTGTGGTAGCTTTGGATCTCTTGGGGGAGACCAACTCTGTAACTGAATTGTTCACTCTTCCTAGGTCAGTCCTGCATCATCAGCTGAAATCCTCAGTGACAAAATCAGGTTTCCTTCTTTCTTCAGGACTATCCCCAGTGATTTTCATCAGACAAGAGCAATGACCCACTTGATCTGTGAATCTGGGTGGAACTGGATTGGAGTAATAGCCACTGATGATGACAATGGGCGGTTTGCTCTGGAGAGCTTCGGGGTCCAGGCCATGGTGAACAACGTTTGCATAGCTTTTAAAGAAATGCTGCCAGCCTATCTCTCTGACAGCACCTTTAACACCAAAGTTGATCATGCAATTGAGAAGATTGTCAAGGAAACAAGAGTAAATGTTATTGTGGTCTTTATGAGACAGTTCCATGTGCTCAAATTATTTAAGAAGGCAGTTGAGAGGAACGTTAATAAAATCTGGATTGCAAGTGATAACTGGTCAACTGCAGTCAAAATCAGTACAATTCCCAATATCAGACAGCTGGGAACCATTGTGGGATTTGGATTTAAAAGTGGAGATATGTCCTCATTCCAAAACTTTCTGAGAAACCTTCATGAAAAGCCCACTAAAAACAACAAGTTTTTACGTGAATATATTATGCTTTTGTCAGTTTGTGCAAACCTGGAATATTATGATTTTCAAACGTGCATTTCAAACCAGTCCCAGGATGATCTACTGGAAGATGTTGAGAATAAACACCAGATCTGGAGAGATGATTTTTTGAATGCTAACATTGAACCAGGATTTATCCAAAGTACTATACTTGCAGTCTATGCCATAGCTCATGCAATTAAAGGACAATGCAAAAACAGAAACTGCAAGGATCCCTCTACCTTCACTCCCTGGGAGGTATGATGTTAATTCTTTCAGGTCTTATAATTTCTGCCTAACTTTCACCTGATTTTTTGCTCCCACATTCCTGGCTTTTCTAGCTTGGTCCTTTTACTAAATGACATTTTATTCCTCTTCCTGCTAGAGCAGCAGTATCTAGCTGCTGCAGTGATAACTACACTCCAGTTTTGTCTCCCTTTTTTGGCTTATGTGTTCTACTGTAGATATAGATAGCTACTGGATGATAGTAACTGCATAACGATCACCTCCTCCTTGATGAGTACAATAACAATGGCTGTAAATATGTGATTCCACAAGTGGAGAAGGGATCTTTAGCTTCTGGGCTTCATTAGCTACCCTAACACTTCCTCCATCACCTTCAAAGAGCACATAGAGTAGGCACCAGCTTGAATGAAGGCTCCATTCTGTAGGCTTCTTGACGGAACATCTTGCTAGCTACTCATGCAGGATAAAATAAAATGTGTAGTCACTCTACAGTTGACTTATCAGCTCTTCAGCTACTAGTAGTTGGTCCTGTTGCTGTAAACCACTATGTGTAATACACATCTATGAGTGCTTTTGAGAGATGGGGATACTGCTGGATAGGAACATCCACCAAAGAGTTTCAATTTTCCTCTCTCTCTCACCGTTGTATCTGTTTTGTCTTAATTCAAGTATTTTCCTCTGTAAATAATTTCTACTTGAAACTGAAAATGCAGCACATTTTCAGTTTCATCTTGATTTATACTGAATTGACTGGTTGGAAAATTAGACATAATCTTTAAGATAGGTGAGGTACTCATTATCACACTCAACTGGGTGGGAAAAGAAGAGGAAAAATCAGACAAGTAAACCTGACCTGACCTTTTACCCAAGAACCTGCTTAGGAGTATTCACTTTTACACACTTTTACTCAGAGGATTAAACAAATGTTAATTTAAAAGTCAAACAACCACTCTGACTTGCTCTGACCTCTTATCCTAGGTCAGGGCAGGTCAAACCAAGATAGAGGATTTGAAAAAAACCAACACCAACAAACCAACCAACCAACAACTCAGTAACAATTGGGCTCTTACACGAATTTGTAAATGCAAATGAGACAAATTCAGGACCACTCTGTAGGAATGCAACTTTATGGAGCTGTATTTACATCATTGTTAAGCCAAATCCCAAAACATCAAAATTAAAAATTCTTTAAAGTTGTTAAACACTCATAAAGAAAACTGAAAGCAATAATTATTTTCCTTGTGTTGTTTTCATTACATACTTCTTCTACACTACATTTAAACTTTCTGGAAAGGGAGATATATATATATAGATAAAGCCTAGGATCCAAATAATCCATATCACACATCTCTATATACAGAGAAACAACAGAGTGATTGGTGTTACAGACTTCACAAAAATGATCACCAGTTACATCATCATGGCTAGGCTTCGTTAACGAAGATTTAGGAAGGCTCTATCCATGTTTGTTACAAGCACGTTGGTGGCTTATGAGGCCAATATGAGATAGACATGTCCAATTGCAAAAGGCACAGCAGAAAGACTCCTTAGGTGGTATATTCTGCAAGACACAATTCTTTCTGCGTTGTCTTTTCTCCTTGAGAGTGATCCTGCATGCATTCTCAAAGGAAGCAGCAGTGTTATAGATGCATTCAAAAAGCTCTGGTATCCTCGTATTGCTAGAGAAATTGGAAAAGTAAAGATGAGAAATATTAAAAGACTAGTCTGAGTATATACAATAAAAAGAAATCCTATTCAGTTCCACACAACTATGCAGCATCCAAATTGAATCCACTACTGGTTAGAAACATACTGGTTCTTCATAAGTTATATGAACTCTCAAAAAAATTAGATTATACATGAAAAAATGGCATATTATATACACCAGATGTGTTACACATATTTGACAAAGCCTATTGAGGCAGTATACCTTTCAGCATGTTTGTTAAATGCTACAAATGTTACAAATGGATCCATATAAGAGCATGACTTTCAAAATCAGTTGAACTCAGCCTTTCACCAAAACATTAAATTTTTTCCTTGTCAGTTAATCCCTGTTGCCAAAAAGTCTCTAGGCCTGCAAAATAATAAAACCTTTGTTTTGATTAAGAACCACGGTAGCAAATGGAAGTTCTTTGACGATATCCCTATGACTTGAGAGTGGGTTATATCTGCCT
The DNA here is from genome assembly GCF_009829145.1 of Chiroxiphia lanceolata. NCBI lineage: Eukaryota > Metazoa > Chordata > Aves > Passeriformes > Pipridae > Chiroxiphia > Chiroxiphia lanceolata. The sequence continues at coordinate 66,976,015 of NC_045639.1, forward strand.
TAACCTGCTCTTTTCTATATTTACACAGACCTTTTTGATCTGGCTGTTTGTGAGTAGGGAGGCAGAAATTTTACCCTGTTGAACAGAATGGATTGCAATATGAAACTGGACAATTGCCTTATCAAGCATTCTTATTTTGGTATTTCCTATGACCTATCAAATATGGCCTTGCAGTTTATTGCCATTGTGCCAATCTCTTCATCTGAGCAAACTGGCACATATTGTTCATTCGACAGTTCTGAGTCTCCCCTTGCCATACACAAATTCAGTCAGAGTCACAGCTGAGAACAATGCTAGATATTTCCAGACATACTGGGGGAATTTACTCTGGAAGAAAGTGTTGCCCAGATTGCCTCTGATGACAGTAAAGTAATAGCAGGAGTACCACTCACCCTTGTTTTTTACAAGAAGGGGAGTGTCAAAGGACCATTAGCTCTTGCAAGCAAGAATATTTTTTCTCCTAACATTATACCAAAATTTCCATGGCTGCAAAAGAATACTAATCCGAGTATTTGTGCGCACTGCATAGAGTTAAGAAATTATTAATTTTTTATTAATAGATTTTTTAAGGTTAACAGGATTGTATATGTAATTCTGTAAACAGCTATAAAGATGAATTTAGATTTTAATACTTTTCTTAGTCCTGAAAGCATTTCTTTTTAACTTGATTTTACCATACAAATGTTAAATTACTCAGTTTGTCACACTGACACGATACTGATGTATGTTATCATTTCTTATCCTTATGTGCAGCTCCTTGAAGAACTTAAAAAAGTTGTAATCATTGATGATGATAAAGAAGCCAAGTTTGACTCCAATGGAGATATGAGCACCAGTTACGATGTACTTCTTTGGAAAGAAATCGATGGCCACATGGAAATCACCACTATGGCAGAATATGATGCAGAGAAAGGTGACTTCATCTTTGAGGATGAAGAGAAAAAAAAAGATTTTCTAGATTTAAAGGTAATTTTTAATTTATTGACATAACGTGAAATTTGATTCATATGATTTCTTCTCCCTCCAGCATTTGCAACTGAATGTGTCAGCCAGAAATCTCTCTTGTATTTTAATGTTCTCTTTTAAGAGTGAAGAATCCTTTTGGAATATATTTGATCACTTTCATGCATCCTGAGATGCATATTAGCCTGTGAGCATCAATTTAAAATTTATTTATTTCTCTAGAATGCTCCTAGAAGGCTTCCTAAGATGAGAAGTTATGTCTGTCCTAGGGATGCCACTCAAGAATGTGTACAAAAAAAACCCCTCTCTAATTAACCACAATTTTTTTTCCTTTCTTTACATGAAGACTCATATCTGTTGAGTTTTATGTTTAAAAAGAAAAGAGGATGCTTTGCTGTTTATTTGGTCCTGTTAGAGCTGGGGTCATCACAGCTACATGAGTAGGTGATGCCACACGTAGCCCCAGCACTGGTGTACACAGAACTAGTGTGTGGTCCTGGACAGTTCCAGCTGGATAATCTGTTATCTGTGCGTGGCTGGAGGTCTGAGTTCATGATGCAGCTCCCCACTAATTGGACAAGGAGAGACTGCTTTACCAAGTGGGTTGAATTCTAGTCTCAGCATGTGAACTCAGTTGAGGACAGAAGAAAACCTCAAATCTTGCCCCTCTTTGTGGTGCAAGCAAATGTTCAATTTAACTTTCAGATTCCCGTAAAATATGAACGATACCAAAAAAAAAAAAAAAATACAAATTGCAGCGTTACTGGAGGTTTATATTAATGGTTTTTTTAGAGATTTTGTTTGCTTGCTTTTTATTCTTTGTGCACTGCAGAAAGTTCAGTCAACGTGTTCCCAGCACTGCAAGCCAGGCCAGATGAAAAAGGTTACAGAAAGTCCACATACCTGCTGCTATGAGTGTGTTTACTGCCCAGAAAACCATTACAGCAATCGAACAGGTAAAGAATTGTGATCCAAATAAAAGTTTATTGAGACATCAGTACAATCGTTCTGTTTGTATATAATGTGCCTTGACAGCCTTGGGTTAACTTTGGAAGGGGATTTAAATATATGTTTATGATCAGTTTCCCATAAAACTTGCTATAAATGCTTCTTAGGAGACCAAGCTTAAAGCAGTTAGATTGGCCAGGTAACTAGCTACCCTTTGCTGGAATGGAAACTCTGGCTGATTTATCAGTGAGACTGACTCTCATTAAAATAAAGTCTTGCCTCCCTGTCTTTCCATAGTACGCCCAGTCCAATAAGGAAGAATTTCTTTACTGTGAGGGTGGTGAGGCACTGGAACAGGTTGCCCAGAGAAGTTGTTGTGGATGCCCCCTCTTTGGAAGTGTTCAAGGGCAGGTTGGATGGAGCTACCTGATGTAGTGGAAGGTGTCCCTGCCTCTGGCAGGGGTGTTGTAACTAGATGGTCTTTTAAGGTCCCTTCCAACCCAAACTCTTCTACGAGCCTATGCATCTATGAAGTTCAAGTGTTATGTACTTTGCTTACCAGAATTGTACAGTAATATTTTCTAGTATCAAATCTGATGTGTACTTTACCAGTGGTTCATTTATAGGTTTAAGCAAAAATTTTTAAAAGAGAAAATTAAATATGAAGGAGAGAGATGGAATGAAGAAAACTGTGGTACTTTGTACTTTTAATATCCTGAAAGCAGAAGGAAATTAAATTTTACCTTCTTATTCAATTAGCTGTGAAATGTCTCCATATCAGAGGACAAGAATTTCAAAGCAAAAGCACCTTTCAAATCATAAACTAAAGCAATGTTTCTTCTTGTTATTGTATTTCAAAAGCTATCTGTAATGAGCATATTGGGGTGTTTTCTTGTCAAAATAGACAAATAAAAGAAAAATAGTTCAAATTTTTTGCAAGAGAATTGATTATTTATTGTTCAGGTTTTAGTAAAAGTTTGCCTGTCCAGAGCTCTGGCCAGGTCACATATTGCTGGTCAGTGATGACCAAGACAGTTTTAGAACCCTGGTCATTCTCCCTGTCCTCTCCCTGTCCCTGGCTGCAGGAAACCCTTGCTCCCAGCTGGCAGGCAGTTCTGTCAGTGCCACCGCAGCCACCGCAGCTCTGCAGCTCCTCCACCTGGACGGCGACAGCAGCAGTCAGATGCAGTCAGACACATCTTTTCCTCTTAGCAGCCCTTCCCCACGTTGCTCCTGTATCTCAAGGCCGATAAAACACTTCGCAGTTTATTTACTTTGGGTTCTTAAATTATCTTCCTTTTTTTCTGCTTCCAGATATGGATTACTGCTACCGATGTAACAACAAAACCTACTGGGCTCCCATCAACAGTACCACATGCTACAAAAAGACAATCTATTTCCTCACCTGGACTGACTGGTTTGCTGTTTTCCTCCTCCTTCTGTCTGCTTTTGGGGTTGTGTTAGTTTTGTCAATTTGTGTAATATTTACTAAAAACTTGAACACACCAGTTGTAAAGGCATCTGGTGGTCTGACTGTCTGCTATGTTATTCTCTTCAGTCACTTCTTAATTTTTTTAAGCACCATCTTCTTCATAGATGTACCCACAGAATTCAAATGTAAAACTAGGCAAGCACTCTTTGGCATAAGTTTTACACTCTGCATTTCATGTATTTTAATGAAGTCACTAAAAATTTTACTAGCCTTCAGCTTTGATCCCAAGCTTCAGAATTTCCTGAAATGCATGTATAAACCTATTCCCACTGTGGCCACCTGCACTGGAATTCAAGTTATCATTTGTACCTTCTGGCTAATATTTAGGACACCTTTTGTAACCCAAAATTTCTCAATCCCAAGAGCAATAATTCTGGAGTGCAATGAGGGGTCTATTGTAGCTTTTGGGATTATGCTGGGCTACATCGCTGCTCTAGCCTTTATTTGCTTCATATTTGCCTTTAAAGGTAGGAAATTGCCAGAGAACTACAATGAAGCTAAATTCATCACTTTTGGCATGCTAATTTACTTCATAGCATGGATTGTATTTATCCCTGTCTATGCAACTACATTTGGCAAGTACTTGCCAGCAGTGGAAATCATCGTTGTTTTAATATCCAATTACGGAATCCTCTGCTGTACTTTTCTTCCAAAGTGCTATATCATCATTTACAAGCAAGAAACAAACACGAAATCTGCATTTCTCAAAATGGTTTACAAATATTCCTCTAAAAGTGCAGGTAGCCTTAATGTTAGTCAGGTTTCTTTGGACTCAAAGTCTCCCAGCTTCCAAGCTCCTATCTCAGACTCATGTAAAACTGACAAAAACTCTGTGAATGGAAACTGCCAGTTCCAACTCCCAGGGCAGCCACTAATAAAAGGCAAGGTTCTTCCTAAAAATGCTGCCAGGAAAAGAGTCTCCAGCATATGACTGGCCAGTGGTCAAGTACATCTTAGAGAGCTATTTATCTCTAAGATCTCTTTCCTTTTGGCATCCCCAAGGAGAGCAGGACATGTGAAACTCTTGTCCTCCTGTACTTAAGCAGTTATCCATTACCAGATCTGAAAGGCTTTCCTGGCCCTGAGAGTCCAGTCCTTGCTCCTGCAGGCTCCATGATGCTCAGTCCCCTGCAGGACCTGTGGGAACCTATTCTGCAATCTCCCTTCCTCAAGTGAGACAGAAGAATCACAAAATTATTATTTCTTACAGTTGCATAGGTGGGACCACATGAATTTACTCCACTTCTTTTGCCTCTGATACACAGTTCTTTAAGGAGCTATTCTTCTCATCTGGCCCCATTTCACAGATCAAAGAGAACCTTGTCCCAGCCTTTGTTTGCTAGGCTAAACAAGCCAAGTCCTTTAGTCTCCACTTTTAAGATAGGCTTTCCATTCTTCTGAACTTCCAAATGTAACCTTTTTCACCTGGTATCAGTGAATCTCTTTTTTTTCCTCCCCAGAATTGCACACTTTATTCCAGATGAGTGCTGCAGTAACCTTTAAAGTTCCTTGTATTTATCAGGATGGTAATGAACTAGAGACAGGTCTATAAAAGAATTAAACAATTTCTCGGGAGCTCTGTAGTTATACATATGTTCATCTACGTTTTTTCTCCATACTCAGAGGAAATACACTGATTCACCTCGTGCACCTCCTCTGATGCATGAAGAGGGAGCCTACTGTGTTTGTCCCCAGATGTTCTCTTAGTTGAGAGTGTAAGGACAATGTGTAATGTCAAAACTTAAAACCACTTATTGATTCCTCTCATTAGGATAAATAGTGTAATTACCAGTATCAGCATGAGTACATCCTGGGAATTTTGGGGGGTTGTATACAAGTTTAAAAAATCTGATTTTCAATAATAACATGCCAATGTACCGTTACAGTACACAGAAATAGCACAAGATTGAACTGGCATGATCTCCATTGGATGAGTCTCTGCTCTGTAGGGACATGAGCACAGCTGTGCTGTGCCTTCTGCATGAGAGACAAAAGGAAAATTCAGAGAAGGAGGAACTCTTCTGTCAGGGTAATGGTACCACAGAGCTTTTTCAGACTCTAAACAGCAAAGCTACACTGTCAGTCCAGGACCAGGAAAAATACTTTTCCATATTCTGAAAGCCTGAAACATATTTTAACTTCTGTGACACGTTACTGTGAAATAATACTAAATTCCTTGAGTTTTGCCCATGCTTCTGTTTTGATCCAGAATAACTGGATGTTGTAGAAGAGCAAAATAAAAGCAGTAGATTTTGTGTTACAGAGGTATATTGTACTATGGTTATGTAATTTATATCTATTTTTATAAAATTTTTATTTATATGTTGTAACCCTTATCCATATTTTTCTATTCATATTTTGTTAAAAATAAAAAATAAATCACATTTCAAAAATGGACATGGGCGATGAAATTATGACGCATAAACTAGGAACGTACTGTGTATCTATGAAGACATTTTAAAGTAATTTGAATGGCAAGAGTGCAATTTACCTACAGACTTGTGTAATTGCAAACATTGTGTTGATGATTGGAGGAATGAAGTTTTATGCATATATATTTATATGATGAGTGCTGTTCATACATCAGTTGTTGCATACACTTTTCTGGATATGAAGTTATGTATAGTAAGGTTTACAATTACTGCAATTTGACTGCCAATGCAGCAAGAAGTCTCTCCCTAAAAGAGAGAAGCAAAGCTTACACTGCATGACTGTCAGCAATCAACTGGTTAGAAAAGTCAATTTGGCTCAAATGTCATGCCTGTATTTATTGTTTCCAAAAGCTTTGAGGATAGCATGTCTTGAATCTATATGAAAGGGAATGATTAAAGTCATATTGTTATTTCAAATTGAGTTTGCTTACTTAATTTCCTCACCTCTCCACATGATCTTCTGTTTGGCCTTGAACAACAGCAATACACATACCTGTAAGGTATTTCCACTGTAGATCTCAGTCTGCTTCTTAGAAACTTCCTTTAGGTTGAAAGTTGTGTATGGTAGGGCATTCCTCCTACAGGACAATGAGGAAAATGTCTAGAGGAACAGGGCCTGGTGACAGCAATGTGAAGGTCTCTACTGAGGTATCTTTAAGGAAAGACACCATATATGGCAGACTTTCAAAGGAGCCCTACCTGCTGCATCTAATTCTTCAACTGCTTCGGTCTTGTGCAAAGCACAGTCAACAGCGGAGCTAAGACCATGTAACAGATTTGCTAGCCTGGCTTGGCAGAAAAAAGAGACACTATAGCAAGCTGTGTTACATGTTTTTAAATGTTTTGTCTGTAAGAAACAATTGATCATATGTAGGTAGAACATAAAGGGATTGTGCTACAGAGGATATGAAAAGGTTTAAAACAGGAGTTCATTATGCTAAAGAAGCATTTGCGCACTTTCGCCTGCCCAGAGCAGTAAGTATTCCACCAATGTTACCACCTGTTACCAGTCATGGGGGCATGAAATGAGACTGAAACAGATTTTCATCCCCAGAACACAGAACAGAATAACCTTCCAGAGTCATAGCAAAGCCTCAGCATGATGCTCCCAGAGCCACAGCCCATAGGTCAGGTCATGTGGGGCCAAAGGGGTCAGCTCATTTTTTTCTGGCTCACAGTACACTCTCCTTGTTTACTTTGGAAAGATCCTAAAACTAATTCTCAAAACACTAACATCCCATGAGCACATTTTCTGTCTCTGAGAGCAATAGAGAGAACAAATGTCCCCAAATACACTGCTGTTCATTGAGGAATCAAATGTGAAAATGTTGTTAGTTGAAGTCAGCAGGAGGCAGCCCTGGATGTAAACACTATTTAAGCTTTTTGGGTCTCATTCATTGTTAATGGTGCTAAATAATGCATTCTGAACCCACTATCACACAATGCACAATACCTTCAGGGAGACTGAAGACTATGACGGTCACTCAGTATTCAAGTCATCTTCTCCAGGGCATAATTCCCTCAAGATTTCAGTAGCTCTGGATGTGGAAATGCCTTTCAGCTGCCCAGAATCTTTAGAGTGGTTCTTTGGTGAGAGCAGAAAATTACTCATGTGCATTCCAGGTTTCCTCCCAGCAGCTCTGCTCGTGGCCATTGAAACTGCAGTGACTCTAAATGTGTGGTTTAACATCATGAGTAGCAGCTAATAGCAGTGTTTGGGATGCTGCTCGTAATGTATGACACTGAGCAGCCCAGTTCAGATGTGCTGACTCTTCCTGCCCTTGCCAGATGTGTCTCCAGGAACAAGGAGCATGCTTAACACTATGTCATTCTCTTTGACCAGGAAGAAGGCAAAGTATCACCCTCTAGGTAATTTCTGTCAATGTGTATTCATCTCCTTGACAATATTCTGAAAAAGGGCAGAGCTGCTCAGAAAGCGTATGCGAGTGGGCAAAGAGGTGCATCTCTTCCTATTTGTTATTTTTAGAAGGACATGGGAAAGCTGGCATAGAGCTTTGATTCAGGGAGCTAGATTCTTCCATCTAGAGACTGTCTCATTAGCAAACAGAAATTTTGTTCTGAAATAGAATGTGGGAAGATTGATTTCTGAATTTATTTTTTTTTAAGTTGGTATGAGTTAAATGGATTGGAATGGCTTTGATGTTTTACCAACAATAAGGACATGTTGTTACTTTAATGATTTTGGAATAAAAACTGTACATGTATAGATAAGAAAACATCAGCATGGGACTATTTACTGAAAAGAAAGTATTTTTTTGAATATCTTTCTAGAGTGAAATGTTGTTGAAATGGCAGTTTAAAAAAAGTTCTAATATAACGGATGCTAGAACTCACTTTGGCAAAACCAATTTCTGATTTCTTATACCCAACAATTTGCTTTCAGAAAAAGATGCTTACCTCTGGCTCTGCTGCTTAAAAAAAGATAGGTGGAGGTTTTGGCTACAAACAGTTCAATACTCCTCATTTGTGCTGTCATGCTGAGACAGGACTGTAGCTGTTGCTGGGCAGTGATTCTCCCTGGGGAGCAAGACTTCCTCTGTTCGTCAGCAGTCACTCTGGCTTTGGTTGATGCACGTAAAATCTTCCACTGTTTGGTGCCTCAAATACAATTCTGTTGAGACACTGTCTTATACACTGTCACAGATATCATGCTGACATGGGCTGTTTCTTACTAAATATGTGTTCTGTGCTGACAATCTTTTTATTCAAGGATATGCTCATACTGAAATTTATTTTTTGTGGTTTTTTGTTTTGTTTTGCCTTAGGCTTTTTTTTAATAAGGGCTTAATCTGACTAGGACATGAAAGGGAAACAGAAAAAAAGGTTTTCGATTGAAGTAAATGGAAAAGTATATGGTGAGAATCAGTATGTTTGAACCTTCTGAAAGCAGCAAAATGACAGAAACATTGACGTGGGCAGTTGTGTTACAGAACTTGAATCCACCTTGCTCTGAAACATAGACTCATAGAATGGTTTGCGTTGGAAGGGACCTTAAAGATCACAGAGTTCCAATCCTCCCCTGCCATGGGCAGAGACACCTTCCACTTGACCAGGTTGCTCAATGCCCCATCCCACCTGCCAAGGATGGGTCATCCACAACTTCTCTGGGCGACCTGCACCAGAGTCTCAACAACCTCATAGGAAAGAATTTCTTCCTAATCTAAACCTACTTTGTTTCAACTTAAAGCCATTACTCCTTGCAATAGGGATATAGACCCTTGTACAAAGCCTCTCTCCAGCTTTCTTGTAGGCCCTCTTTAGTTACTGGAAGGCTGCTGTAAGGTTTTCTTAGAACTTCTCCAGGCTGAACAACCCCAGCTCTCTCTACCTGTCTTCGTGGGAGAGTTACTCCAGCCCTCTGGTCATCTTTGTGGCTCTTCTCTGGACTCACTCCAGCAGGCCCACGTCCTAACACGAAGGTGAACTACTGCGGCTGCTTCTTTAACCGAGTTTTGACCTGAAAGCTGACCTTTCCACATTGGAGTTGCAGTCCGTGAATGAGGCAGGTGAGCAGGATGCCTTCTCCAGAGGACCGATCCCCACCGTGTCGGCGGCAGTCCCGCCTTGCCTCGCGTCCGGGCGCGGCTGGAAGGGTCCGCGGGGCGGGGCGGGGCCGGGCGGGGCCGGGACCGGGATCGGGACCGGGGCCACTCCTGTCGAGGCAGAGGGGCCCGCCGCGGCAGAGGGTGCCGCTAATCCTCGCCGCCCTGGCCATGCTGCCGGCCCTTCTCCGCCCCGGGCGGCTGCTGTCCGCCGCACCGCTCCGCCCGCCCGCGCCGCCCGCTCCGCGGGGAGCCGCCGCCGGCGGGGAGCCCGCCCGGAGCCCGGGCACCTCCCGCGGTAAGGGGAGAGAGGAGCTGCGGGGGACCAGCTCCGCAGCAGCGCCCCGAGGCTGACGGGGTGGTGTGCGGGCGACTCGGGGCCGGGGCCGAGCGGGGTAGAGCTTCCCGGTGGTGCGGCCCGCGTGTGGCACGGCAGCTCGGGTGCTCCTGTGTTCTCCTGCTGGCTTGGGTACCCACGCCTGCGGGCGGCGGGGGTTCGAACCAGACCCTCAGGAACACTCATTGCATGTGCGGGTGCTCCAGAAACCCCGCGGAGGTCACTCTGCGGAGGCGAGACCTGAAGGTCTAATACCTGGGGTTGCTCTTCCAATGACCAGGACGGTCAGGGTTTTCCCCTTCCACCGTTACTAGCAGACATCATTCACTCTTAGTGCACGGTTTGACGAAGTGGTTTTTTCCTAATCTTTAGCTGAACAGGCTCACAAGGTGGTTGCAAGTTACAAACCCTCCAAGTTTGACAAAAAAATCCTCCTCTGGACTGGCCGTTTCAAGACAGAAGAAGAGATTCCTCTGAGGATCCCGTAAGTACACTGCCCTTGTCCAAGAGGAACATGGAGATGAAGGGAAAGCAGTGGCGTGATTCTGATCTAAAGCTTTTCCACAGAGTTTAAAACAGTCGGTTTTTCAACACTGAAGACTTGGAAACAAATTAGAGGGCAAGAGAATTTCCTGTCCTGGTTAGAGGTTAAGATGAGAAAATGTTCCTTGCTGGAGTCCCCAGAGCCTGGGATGAGAACTGGATGCATCTGAGTAGACAGCCTTGGTTACATTTACGTACTGACTTGTTTGTTTTGCTTATTCCTAATATGCAATTGGAGAAGGATGTTATTGGTAAACAATAATTTCTGTTTATCACTTCCATAAACAGTTATGAGGGAGCTGGCTGTTACTGAACGATTACATCCAAAAAAATTATTATTATTATTATTGAATTTCAGGAAAACTTATGGAAGTACATTACAAGAGAAGCATTTCCCACCAAGGAAAACTGAGTACTTAACGTAGCCTTAACCTCCCATTCTTGTTGACCCACTGGACTAGATGATCTTTGAAGGTCCCTTTCCACCAAAACCTGACTCCATGGTTCTTTGACTTGTTGAAAGTTAGCATCCCCCAAGGGAGTCAGCCACTAAACACATGAAACCCCTCTAATGCCAGTTGCTGCCTTTTCTTAGGATGTTGGTGTGTTGGACGTCTCTCCAGGACACTACTTTTTATCATCACACCACATCCCTGTCTTTGGTGACATGTTGAGAATAAGCAGCATGCAGAGCTGTATAAAACAGTTACATCCTCTGCCTGCTCCTGTTGGTTCCTGACAGTTTCACTGTTGTTTGCTGAGCTGGACAGTGGCTTTCTGAATGGTCTAACCTCTCTTGCACTGTGTTAGTCTCACCATCTTCCCGTAGAGAAAGGTTCAGACAGGTCTCAGAAGCTGTAAATGCTATTCAAGTCATCAGGAAGTGTCTGTAAAGACTTATTGCATTTGCCAGTCCATAAACATACACACACAAAAATCACTCATTTCTGTGCCATAGCTGGCAAGTTTGTGTTACCACCTTGTGTTTTCTGGGTGAGCAAAGTCTTTTTACAACTGCAAGATCACAAGTATATACTAGAAGTAGCTAAAAGTGATACATTGAAGCTGAACTGTGACACTGTTTAACTGTTGTTTAAAAAAAAAAAAGAATTGCAAGATGTTGCTCCCTGTGAACACAATCTAGCTGCTGAAGATAGTTTGTACTAAAGGGCAAATCTGCAATCCTTAGTCAAGGTTGTTATGGTTTGTTTGGGTTTTTCTAAAAACAGCTGTCACTGACTTCAGCAGAGATTTACCCAGAGTCTTGATTAAGGATTGAGTAGTAAAGGTCGTAATGTGCAATTAGGGAAGAAAATTGTAAGGTCTGTTTTCCTTAAAGCAGAGGAAGTGAAAATCTGCTTCAGAAGAGCTTCAATAAGTGCATTGTGAAATATGATTAGGCTAATATGCCACGCTAATAACATTTATGGGTTTGCTTTTGTTGCAACAAATGGATTATTGGATTAATAATTTTAGGTCTGATGTGTGGTCTGTTTTGAAGATGATTTTTACCATTGTACAAACCAGAAGCAGTTACTTAGAACTGCAGGCATTGTCAGTCATCTGCAAGAAACATAATGTGCTCGTGTGTGCCTTGGCAACGAAGGGGGTAGTACGGCATTGCCACTCATAGGATTTGCCCTATTCCATTGCACTAAACCTTAGAGAGAACCAGTGCAGCCCTCAGCCTTGGTACAGGCTTTCATGGGCAGAACTTCCATTGTAAAAACTCCAGCTCTGCCCAGTCCCACCACATTAACTTTTAAAGTAAAGCTAAAGGTGCTTTGGGGAAAGAGATCATTACATGATCTTTACTTAAAACAAAAAATCAATTCTTTGTGAAACTATCCTTTTTATATATATAGTTGTGGTTTTATACATGTGTATTTATATTCTTTATCTTACAAATATCATGGCTGGGCTTCGTGACTTTGGGAGGGGAAGATTTGGGAAGGGCTCTACCCGTGTTTGTTACAAGTGCACTGGTGGCTAAAAAGGCCAATACGAGACAGGCACGTCGGGTTGCAAAAGGCACAGCAGAAAGTATATTCTGCAGGGAACGATTCTTTCTGCATTGTCTTTTCTCCTCAAGAGTGATCCTGCGTGTGTTCTCAAAGGCATCAGCAGCGTTATAGATGGCGTGTCTCCAGACCTCCCGATTGGAGGCCAGAGTAGACCAATTATGTTGATCAGTATGGCCAAGGCTGAGATGATGTTTCAGGGAGTCCTTGTATCTTCTCTTTGGGGCTCCTCTCATGTGGCAGCCAGTGGCAAGTTTGCCATAAAGCAAGATCTTAGAGAGGCGGTGGTCCTTCATCCTTGAGACGTGCCCTGCCCAACGCAGCTGTGTTCTCAGCAACATGGCCTCAATACTTGTGATTGCTGCTTGTTCTAGAACAGATGTATTGGTCACATAATCTGACCAGTGGATGTTTAGGATTGCATGAAGGCAGCGTTGATGGAAGTGTTCTAGAAGTCGCAGGTGGTGGTGGTAGATGACCCATGATTCAGATCCATATAAAAGAGTAGACAGCACAATGGCTCTGTAAACACTGATCTTGGTACTTTTCTTCAAGTGTTTATTTCACCAAACTCTTTTATGAAGCTTTCCGAAGGCACTGTATGCCTTTGCTAACCTGTTGTCTATCTCCCCATCAATCTTACCATCCAAGGAGATGAGGCTACCTAGGTAATTAAACTACTGGACTGATTTGAGTTCTGATTCACCAATGGTGATATGGGAATGATGGAAGACTTCCTGAGGTGCAGGTTGATAGAGAACCTCTGTCTTCTTTAAACTGACTTCTAGCCCAAAGAGCTCAGCAGTCTCTGTAAAGCAGGATGTTAAACGCTGCAAAGCTGCTCCTGTGTGGGTGACAAGGGCAGCGTCATCAGCATAAAGCAGCTCCCGGACAAGATGGTTTAAGGTCTTGGTGTGGGCCTTCAGTCGCCTTAGGTTGAATAGGCTTCCATCAGTACGGAATCGAATGTAGATACCATCCTGATCCTCGAGGTCTGCTGTGGCCCTTTGGAGCATCATGCTGAAAAAGATTGTGAATAGGGTTGGTGCGAGAACACAGCCTTGTTTCACACCATTAGTTATTAGAAAGGGCTCAGAAAGTGCATTGTCATAACTGACTTGGCCGTGTTGGTCCTCACGGAGTGAGATGATCATTTTGAGGAACTTGGGGGACAACCTAAACATTCCAAAATCTACCATAGACCTTTCCTGCTCACGGTATCGAAAGCCTTGGTGAGGTCAAGTTAACAAAAGTTACATAGAGACCTTTGTTCTGTTCCCTACACTTCTCTTGCACTTGTCTGAGAACAAATACCATGTCTGTGGTACTCCTGTTGGCTCTGAAACCACATTGGCTTTCAGGTAGAATTTCTTCTGCTATAGCAGGTATTAGTCTGTTCAAGAGTATTCTTGCCAGGATTTTGCCAGCAATGGAGAGCACAGTGATACCACGGTAATTTGAACAGTCTGATTTAATTCCTTTCTTATATAGGGTGATGATGCCTGCATCTCGAAGGTCTGATGGTAGTTCGCCTAGTTCCCAACAGTGTAGTATGAACTTGTGAAATTTAGCACGGAGTGCAAGGCCCCCATGTTTCCAGACTTCAGGTGGAATTCCGTCAACCCCAGCTGTCTTGCCGATTTTCACCTGCTGAGTGTCCTTGAGGGTTTCTCCTGAAGTGGGGGCAGTATCCAATTCATACTTCACCAGTTGTTGTGTGAAAGACTGAATGACTGTGTCTTGGACTACACAGCTAGTACTGAAAAGGGTCTGAAAATGTTCAGACCATTGATTCAGAATGGAGGTTTTATCTGTCAGAAGCATTTGACCATCAGCACTGAGTAGAGGGCTTTGGACTTGGTATGTAGGCCCGTATGCTGTTTTCAGGGCCTCATAGAATCCTCTGTGATCACCCATATCTGTGCATAATTGAGTTTTTTCAGCTAGATTGATCCACCACTTGTTCTGGGTGTCACGGAGTGTCTGTTGGAGCTTGCTGCATGTAATGTGAAAGGCTGTTTTTCTTACATGACAGGATGGCAGTGCAAGGTGTGCTTGGTGGACGGTTCTCTTCTTCCTCAGCAATTCCTGGATCTCTTGATTGTTTTCATTGAACCAGTCCTTGTTCTTCTTGAGGGAGAACCCTAAGGTTTCTTCAGAGGACTGACGGATGCTGTTTTTGATATGGTGCTAGAGTGTTACAGGAGAGGTATCTGTAGAATCTGTGGAATGGTTATCAGGCCTAGTTTGAAGATTAGCCTGGAATTTGTTTCTCACTGTGGCTGATTGGAGATTGTTAACTTGGAGTCTCCTCCTTGGGATACTGCCCCTTTTAGGTTTGAATTTAAGACTGAGGTTAAGTTTACAGCGCACCAGTCGATGGTCTGTTTGGCATTCTGCGTTGGGCATCACATGGGTGTGGTGGACATCGCGGACATCTCTCCGTCGCACCAAGACATAATAGATGAGGTGCCAGTGTTTGGATCTGGGATGCATCCATGTTGTCTTCAGGGTATCTTTCTACTGAAAGATAGTGTTAGTGATGGTGAGCTGTTGCTCCACACAGAATTCTAGCAGAAGCCAACCATTATCGTTGCAGCTTCCGACACCATGCTTGCCTAATATTCCTTTCCAGGCTTCAAAGTTCTTTCCTACTCTGGCATTGAAATCACCAAGGATAATGATCTTATCATCTGCAGGAACTTTCTGGGTAAGGTGGCGCAGGTCGGTGTAAAATTTATATTTTTCAGCAGGGTCAGCTTGGAGAGTTGGGGCATATATGCTAAAGAGGACATGTTGCTTGTGTAGTGGAAGGCGTAGGGAGATAATTAGGTCAGAGTGACCTGTCGGCAGATTTTCAAGTTTAGGAACAAAAGAGTTTTTGATCATAAAGCTGACTCCTGAGATATGCTTTTCAGTTCTGGGCTTACCTGACCAAAGAGTATGTAGCCAGCACTATGTTCTCTGAGGCTGCCTTCCTCGTGAAGGCGAACTTCGCTGAGAGCAGCAATGTCGATGCTGAGATGTGACAGTTCATGGGCAATCAGGGCAGAATGACGCTCAGGACATCAGCTATCCACAGAATTAAGCATGGTTCTGATGTTCCAGCATGCTAGAGTTAATTTGGCTACACCTTTGGAGGCAGGTGTATATGCCTTTGTCTTTTGATCTTTGTGTGACTGCATTTGTAGGACATGTCGATACAGGGCTTTGCAAATGTGGGTAAGGCCTTCAAGCCCGTGCAATGGATTTTTTAGGTGAGATACAGTATGCCCGGAACTGAACCCACCCTTTAATACTAAGGTTCATCTACCAGGGCCAAGCGAGCTTGGATGGTGGCAGCGAGGTCCTCAGGACGTAGGTTTAATTAGAGTGACCTTCTCTTAGATGGATGGCCTTACAGGACTGATCGAGCTCCATCTGTCCAGGTTTAGAGTTGTCCTTCTCTTCTGTGTGTTCTGGGCTCCCGCTCTCATCTCCCACGATGGCACAGTCCACACCGGCGAAGCTCCCCCTCTCTCGCTCCTTTCCACACCTGGGGCTGGGCCTGAGCGCCCGGGGCCGTCCGGGGCCGTGCCACATGCACATGTTCTGGGGTCAGCTGGGGCTGCGCCGCCGCACATCCTTACAAATATGTATATATATAAAAAGAATACCCATGATGATTTATGAAAGGAAAATGGTGCACAGCCAGCATTATTATAAACATCTTAAAAACTCTACTCCCATGCAACTGTACATGTCTGACTTGGAAAAAGACCGAGCTGAAAGTTTTGGGACAATTTCATGATTTCCTGTACTGCTGGTTCTGAGCAGCCTGCTCAGAGCAGAGGAGTGTGGAAATGGGAGCTGCACCAATGCAGGTTGCTGGGCTGTACATCTCTCTTGCAGCAACTACTGCCAAACAGAGGGCAGAAGTTCTCACTACTTCTGCCTTTGATGACCAGCAAAAATAATCATGTAGCTTGTTCTTGTTTAAGTGTACATTTCTGTGATAGTGATGTGGCTGACATCAGCTGCCCACTTTCTACAAGGCTGCTGCTTTAATAAAGAACTAAAACCTCTAACTCATAGCAGTACAAACTCTGCTTTAATCCAATCCATGTATTTAATGTCCTTAGCCTACAGGACACCACATAGACAGCTTAGATATGACAGTAATTGATTTCTAAAGTGAATTTTGAATAAAAGGAACTTGCTTTCATCCCATCAGGTTGATACCACATTTATTTCTGCATCTATTTAAAACAGATTAACCCCCTTAATTTTCACTATGTTTAAACAGAGCTTAAGGTACAATTTCTGGTGTATTCATTTAAATGCAAATATTTATTGCCTGAGCAATTTTTTCAGCTTATAAATAAATAAATAAATAAAAAACCAGCCTAAATCCATTAAATGTTGCTTTTCCACGGGAAATGGATTAGGGTCAGAAAATGAGTGGTGCATAACCAACCACAGCAAGCTGAAGATGCTTGTTTCAGAAGGTAATTTTATTTTTCAGTTGTGATATTATGTGTGTGATGCTTTGAAGAACAGATACTTTACTGCTTTTTAATTATTCAATTCAACAACTTTAATTGCAGGCCAGAGATGCTAGACAAGGCAAGAAACAAAGCCCGAGTGAAAGCTTGTTACATCATGATTGGACTCTCAATTGTTGCCTGCTTTGCAGTGATTGCTTCAGCTAAAAAGGTTAGTATGGCCATGTAGCATACTTTCAAATTATGGAATTCTGTGAAAAGTAGACTAACCTAAACCAGGAGCAGCAGCTTACACCTACCCAAGTTTTAGCTGACCTGGTCTCTGTCAGCCCCCAGTATGTAAGTAGTTGCTGTCCGTTCCTGAGGTTGGGTTGCTTTCCCGTGGGTGCATTGTTACTCCTACCACACTACTCTTCAGATGTTTTACTTCCACAGGCTGCTGCACGTCACGAGTCCTTAACAAGCTGGAACTTGGCAAAGAAGGCCAAGTGGCGGAAGGAGGCTGCGCTAGCCGCGGAGTCAAAAGCAAAGTAACTTCATATGAAATGCCAAAGGCCCTTCCAGGAGCAAAATTAACTGTTGCTGAGAGCAATTAGCGAGTTTCACCCATACACGGACAAGAGTATGCACACACTGGAGCCAATAAGGGTAGTTACAGCATCACAAAAAGAAAGGGAGGGTCTCTTTTATTAGGAAGATATTTGGTGTACGTGCTGCATATAGTTAAAGTTAGTTAAAATGTTTTGCATATGCTTAAAAGCAGTAATTCAGTTTAAAGGAGATGAGGTAGTTTTGTAAGAATATCAGGCATCTTTAGTTAGATAATGACAAAATACTTAAACCCACAAAGTTTTCTATCTGGGACAGTGCCTAGTTTTTCAGCACGCAAATCAGACAGTTTGAACTCATTTGCATCAATGCTGTATTCAAAACGGTATTTGCATTTCCTAGTTTAAGAAGCCACACTTATTGAACCACTAAATAAATACGATAAACATCTGTAAAATAGGTTTTATTGGTTTCTGTACGGTATTTGGAGACTTAACATTCCATAATATTGCATACTACTCATATGTGTTCTGTTAGGGTAATGGGCCTTTGGCCTGGATTTAAAGATGCACTATTACTATCTGAAGTTAATATAGGTAATGTAGTTTCCACACATTATATGAAGACATTGTGTCGTAAGTTGCTGAAATTTCTCATTCCAGATTTCAGAAAACTCTTAATGTCACAGTTGAAGTTCACATATCCATTTTCACACTTATTACAAAAATCTTCAGTTGTACAATTTAATAAATTTAAACCAACCGAGAATTAACCACAGAGGAAAGACAATAGTGCATCTTTACTATTTTCTTAAAGACAGGTCCAACAATAAATAGTTTCCAGTTGCAAACTTGTTCTACAGCTAACATTTCTGTGCCAACATTATCACTATTTTCTGATTGCTGCTAGCAACAGTGTTCAAAGCAAGTACTAGAAAATTAAAAAGTTGTATGAACCAGTCCTTGGACAAAAGTGCAATGATGAAAAAATTAGATATGATTCACTGTAACAAGAGAAGGGAACTAATAAAAAAATCTTATGCTCTGCATAGTTGCATAGATTAGCTAGTTAGTATTCACATTTAAACGGAACAAATGGTACCCTTTTAATAAAACCAAAACCCTTTATTTTTAAATAGACTTTGTAACTGATGAGGGACTTCAGATTCTGTCAGATAGCAAACTTTAAGACACTTTCATATCAGAATTTTATTTGGTTTTTCTCTCCATATCGGTTTCATCTGTTTAGGCAACATAATCACAATCATGCCCCTTCCTGCAAATGAGTAAAACAGAGTTGACTTTAAGTCATAATCTCTGATTTTATATTGTATGAAGTAAATCCAGTGATAGGATAGGAGAGGCCATCCTGTATATTTATCCTTTAAAGGATTTTCAGCATTATTTTTTAACAATTTTAGGGTAAACCAAATGTTGAGTTTAAATAATGATTTTCATTATCCAAAGTTCACCGATTTTAGTTCCCTTTTAAACTGTTCCATTTAAATGTATCAGAGGTATGAAATACAGTTTATCTAAATGTGTAAAGTGCAGTCACTAACTGTTCACACATATAGAACAATATATTCACACAACTGAAGACATTGCTTCGAAATAAATAGAATACTTTAAATGTCCCCTCTTTTCTTCATTTTCAAGTCTTTCAACCAAGACTTTCAGAGCTCAGATTTGGTTTAAATAAGAGAGGCTTATCTGAGAGGCTTTTTACAGGGTTCTTCAAATAAAAAGCAGGCACAGCTGGTTGTGATCAAAACAAGGTTTTTAGAAACAAAGAAATACCCTGTTACCTGAATAATCTTCTTACATTAGAACAATATTGAAATTCAGCATTTGCTACTAATCTCGGTAGATTTCCATGATTGTTACCCTGTACTTTGATAGATGGGGGATGAAGGGGGGAGCATGTGAATGCAGGAAGGTTGGTGTATGAAAACCTAAAACTATGAGAGTAAAAAGGGCATAACTACAATCACCTAACATTATACGAAAATTTGGCAGGTGTACTCAATATTAACACACTACTCAAAACTGTTGTATGCTGTACAAATCTAGGTTTAAAGTGTCATTTGCTAAAATATCTCATTATTCAGAGTTCATAAAGTAACAGCACTCCTATATACACTTCTTATACTTCTATCTTCCACTAAAAAGACTTCAAAGGGAGGTTTCTTCCCTCCCAGTTACATCTTAGTCAAAACTGACCATTAATTTTAGAAAATCCACTTCAAGTCCCACATTCAATTACAATATAGAATATATTGCTGTAACAGCAAAGTGAAACATCTTAGAATCTTAACTTGCATGTAAAAAAAATTCTAAATATAAAACGGTACTGTAAATGATACCACCTTTAACCTGTATTTTTTCAGTGCATTAAAATATTGTTTAGTGACAAGCACAGTGCCATGGGTGAGTGATTTGAAGTTTAAACTGCAGCTTTTTATGAAGCATGAAATGCTCTCATATGTCAAGGATTTCACTTAACCCAGGAGTTTGATGGTAATACATTAATTACAGGTAACAAAAAAAAGCAATACTTCAGAGATAACCCAAAGTATTAATTTCTCCAAACAATATATACTACTAATACACCAGAAACACTACTTATATGCAAGTTGAAGCAGAGCATACATTTTTCTGTATTCAAAACTGTTAACATAAAATATCAGAATTCTATTTCTTTTAGTGTTTAACAGCAAACATGGTATATTGTAGAGCCTAAATATTTAGATGACAATAACTTCTAGTTAGTTTTGGTGTCCACATACTTAATGCTATTTACAGTACAACAAACTTTTCCTTCAATTGGAAAGGAGTGACTCACTATTCATTCTTCACTGCAGTATTTCTATTGTCTTAGCAAAAGAAAACTGAATTCGTTAACTTAAGGAACAATTCAAGTGGCGGTAGCATATTTGGTCAAAAAACAACACCTACTGCCTAAACTTTTAAGAAGCTACTGTACTAGAAAGGCAAACAACGTTTCTCAAACTAAAGTGGTGTTACCACATTTTGACAGAAGACAGCTGTAAACCATCTGCTTGGTGACTTGTGCAAATCACCATCTCTGTCATTCATAATTGCAGCATTCTTGTGGTAACTACAGCAACTGCTTCCACTGCAAAGTACTGCAGTTGTGGTTGACTTGTAATGTCATTTAGCAGCTTTCATTACAGAGCCAACATCAAATGACCAGCAAGCTCTCTGCTGATTCCAATTTGAAAACTTCTGAAGTAGTCTTCTTCCCACATAATTCAGGAAAAACTTTTTCATATATTCAGTATTATATCAGGTAATTAGCATTATATACGTATATCTATTATGTCTTTAAATACATTTTATAAATAAACTTCAACAGTGTGTTGTAAAGTAAGTAATGCATAAAAGTTTCACAATTTAAATAAATATTTTTCACATTCCAATTCAGCTTCTTACAAGCTCTTCTTTATTTCATGCCTTGGTTTTGAAGCAATGTTTCTGCTTCAATACAAGAGGTAGATTTGATAGAGACTGGGCAAGTCAAGCTTACTGCCAAAAATGCAACTGTCAGTAACTGTATTGCTGATATGAAGTTTGAGACTATATGAAAAATTCAGAACCACTACCTAAAATTCTACCAAGTCTTAGCTTAACAGTTCTTGTTAAATCACACTTAATGCTTTTAGACATGATTACTCACAGTTGTTTTCTGTACAGAGGAGATAATGAAAAACACAAATACAAAACAGAGAACAGTTGTCTCTAACACAATATATGAAAGTGCATGAGCTGCTTCTTCATCTATTTCTGCAAAACATATTCAGCTTTTCCTCTAACTTTGGCCAGGAAGAAAAGACCTCTGAGAAAAAAAAAAACAACAAAACAACCAAAACCCAAACCGTACAAGTGTTTAAATTTTATGCTTGTATTCACTTCAGTAGTTTAGAGCTGGAAACCCTCCATCGGAGCCTCCTGCTGTTGAAACACAAACTGCTGCTGACTTTCATCCACCTGAGGTGCAATACTAGAGTCCTCTTCTTCAACACCAAAATAATGTTCTATAAGTTCAAAAGCCTTTTGGTAGATCTCTTGGTTTTCATGCCTCTGAAGAAATTCAATTTTATCAAGTCCTAAATTCAAAATAAAACATTTTCAAAAATCTAGTAGCTTACATGAATGATGAATTCAAAGAGAAACAGCTTACAGCATGGTACTTCTTAAATAAAAAAATGCAATCCCAAATCATCTCAATTAATTCAGTATCATTGATTGTTAATTTCCTAACCCATGTATTTCTACTTAATTTTCTGCTGTCCAAATCAATTTTAAAACTATGCTAAAAGCATATCGGTTAAACTGGGGAGCAGGCTGTAGTATCTCCAAAGAAACATGCCATGCCTATAAGGAAATTGAATCTGTATAGAATTAGGATAGCATAAAACTGTTTGCTATAACAATTTCTCATATGCCAGTTTCTTTTCTTTTACTCTTTCAGTCTTCCCCAGCTCTAAATTATATCTCCAGTCATGTAGTCGTCACTGGCACAGTCTGGTATCTTTTTTCAAATGTAACTGGGAGATTTGAAGATATTATCTTTCCAAAGGCTTATCATGTGCAAGCTAGAGGACATAACCTCTCCTCTGTTGGCTGAATTAAATCTTTGGCTGTCAGTTAGGTTGATACAAAATTGCTGGTTAGCTATTTTAAATAATTCAATTTTCACTTAAGTTGGATTAAGGCCAAGATAAAGGCCTAAGTTAAGAGGTAAAAGCAGTGAGGGTGATATAATAAACTGTTTTCCCTTCTTGAACTTATACTCTGCAGCTTCAGCAGCCTATGCCTAAGTGGTAAGGGAAAAAAGAGAACCTAGATATTCAACAGTTAAAATTATGAATGAACTCAAAATCTGGAACAGAACAAATTTCAATATAGTATTCAGTGTTTATTCCTCTTAAACATTAAATTCCAAAGTTCTTCAACTATGCACTTGATTTTAGAAATAAAACTCTGTAACAGGCAATTCAGATTCAAAGACTGCTTTACAGAAGAGTCACTACCATCTAATCAGATATAATGTGGTCAACTAGAACTGTTACTAGCAGTTTCTGAAATACAAATGTCTGCCAGTTTTGTTGGGTCAGAGCTACAAAAAAAATAACTCTCCATAAATAATGCCAATTTCATTATAAGCCAATTTTAACACTGATTTCGCTAAATCAAAAGCCTCCAGTCTTGGATTCCACAATTAGTTTTGACAGTCTGCCTTTAAAACATGGTTCAATTCAATAACTTTTATAATAATAATAAGAAAATACTATCACAAGGAAAAACTTGCTCAGTTTTATGGTCTGAAGTTGATTTTGCTGTTACTGATATTTACTATGCTAAAAAGTGATCCAACTTTGGGAATCAGTAAAACAAACCCTGATCTTGCACCCCTGTTGGTAATGAAACTGTACTAGTCAGGACTATGTATTGACGCCTGAACAGAATAGGCCTACCTTGACAAGAGACTAAACATTCTCTAATGGAATTCAAGGGATAATTGATATGGGGAGCATGGAATGGGGTAATAGGGTTGGGGAATGTGTGTAGTTACTATGTTAAGGGTAAGGGGTAAGGGTAAAGGTATACATGTTGCTGTTTTTTAAAATCTACTTCTGCTATATAACTATTTATAAAACTTAGAAAAATTAGAAAAATCAAAAAACTAAAAGGACCTTAAGGCATCAGTATTAAAGTTATAAAAATTATATTTAGGAATAGCTGATAAACTTATGCAAAGAATGACTCCAATAGACTAGGACACCTGTGTTAAAATACTTCTGAGAATGTTTCTCTAAGGGGACATTTCATAAACCGACCACAGATAAAACACCCAGATGTTTTCTGTATTTAACAACTTTTCCCACCATGTTACATTACTTCATTTATGATATCTTATGTCTGCTTATGCTTGAAGTAATTCTTGTAATAAACTTACCTACAAATTTCAAAATTACTCACAATGGTTTTATTTTTACAGTCTGGAATACAGAAGTTCAGGTATGTAGTTTTATAAGAAGTATTTTCTTACCATATGCTTCCTCTATAAGGGCACAATAAGGATTAATGCCCATTCCATTTTGTTTAGACTCCTGTTCTCCAAGACGCAGAATATTTTCAAGTCCATTTAAAGCCACCTGTACTATTTTTGAATCCATCACGGTGAGGAGGTCACAAAGAGGCTTGGTACAACCTAGTGCTACCAAATACCTTTGTAACAGAAGAAAAACAGAGGGAGGGGGAAAGAAGAACTGACAATCCAGCACGTTTATTCTGACATGCCAGTCTACTACTATTGGTACTTACTTTTGCTATAAAAAGTGGTTGAAACAAAAGAATTTCTAAAACATGCAACAACACAAAGATAAACTTAGCCTGAAATGGAATAAATATTACAATTTATCTTAATAAGAAAATTTAACGTGTGTATTCCTAATTGGAGTGTGGAATCCGCAGCCTTTTCAACTTCTTTTCACTTATGATCTTCAGATGGGTTTAACTGAATATAAAAGTTTTAGCTGAAAGTTCTTTTCTACGGTAGTCAAAATTTTGTAGTAGTAAAGATATCAAGTAAACATCTTAGATACACATAAGAACATTGGACACTGCTCTGTGCTAACACAGTCCACACTAGAAGTCCATGAAGATCTTAGCATCACTTGCAGTAAAGGGAAGGACATAACTATAAAGAAAAAATAGTGGGATTCTGAGTATCTCATTCCCTTTCCCAATTTTGAACAAAATTGTGTATAAATTTCAGGCAGTCATAACCTGTGTCCCTGTTTCCAGTGTGTAAGTAAAATGAAGACAGCAATGTTTGCCTAAATATAGTTTATTTAGTAGTTTTAAATTTCCTGCAGTTAGACAGTAGTACCTTGAGGACATTAGAAGGGCTAAAACCTCACGACACTGATAATATAACTATTTTTGATGAGAAACTATTGTTATGGTATTTCATGCACATTTACTATGTCTAGAACAGTAAATGTTTGAAGATCCTGAATTAAAATTTTTTAAATGCTAAATATTAAGATTATACAAGTGATCAAATTAAAAAAATAAACAAAAAATACCAACACACTTTACCTCTGATAACACTTAGTGGTTATAAGAAAACCAGGATTATTTACATTTTAAATAAATGGACATGCACTTATTGCAACAGATCTCCCAAATATGCTGGAAGAGTTATCACACCACTTTCAGTTCTGGTTTCCAAATAATACAGTAATTTTGAATCAGTAATTGAGAAGTTGATTTATAAGTGATGATGATGCTGACAATATTCAGAGAAACCAGAGAGTATTTTATTCTGGCAATTCAAGAAGTCCTATTTTTGCAGCATATAATACCTACTGACAGTAAAATTTTAACCAAACTCAGTTCTGAAAAAGGAGTTTAGATATCTGCTTTAAAATAATACTTATAGTGAGTTTAAAATACATGTAGAAGCCACTAAAATTCCTGAAGTCTCTCCACAAATACACAATCCCACTGCACAAGTTTTCTAAATGACCCACCCAAATTTTTCCATTTTCAAACACTGAAACTGTTCATCAACTGTTCCAATTGTGTTTGGCAATGTAATATCAGCTCTGGAAGATAACCCTGTGAAAGCCTTAGGTGTAATACCACTGACACAAAGCAGTATTGGTCAATTTATTAAGTTTGCTGCACGTATTTCTCTCATTTTTCTGAATTTCTATGTTTAGTCCCTGCACAGCTCCAAGAATTGAGGCTATGGTTTTCTTGCTATGATTGTCAAGATTCAAATCCAGAAATCCAAATGCCCTAGAGAAGATACTTAGGCAGAGAAAATAGTAACATGCACAAACTTACCTGATCTGTTCAGGGGTTCCTCCTGATGTTGCATTAGTTATGGCCCACGCTGCTTCTTTTCTGGTGCGAAATTCAGCTTTTTGAAGAATTTCAATCAGTATTGGAAAAATATTTGCATCTATAACAGCCTAAGAGATGAAATTGCAGTATTTTATGATAATTAATAGAGATTTCAAAACACTAATAACCTTAAGTACAACAGTTAGTGATGGCTGCTGATATAAAAGCAAAGAATATTTTGTTAGAAGGTGCCATACAAACTAGAAATGCTAAACTGAAATTCAGAACTATTCTGACACTGCACTGCAGCAGCCATTACAATATGTTCTTTTTCCATTTCTCTGTTTGTGGTGGACAGGACACTGCTTACTGGATTGGCTCATTTAAAAATCACAAAACACATCCTTGGTTTTTGAACTGAAGATCAAGCCTTGGAACAAACTTTCATTTTAGTTTTGAGGTCTCCATAGAGAGAATATGTCTGTAATCGGAGACTTCATTACATATTTTAAGTTACATCAAGAAGTAACATTTTCATCTCTGATTGATGTAGAAGAGAAAAAAAAATCATATTGAAATATGTCCCCTGATCCAGAATTCTCATTTGTATCCATTAGAATCCTTTTTTAGGTAGCTCCAGACACTTGCAACAATAGTCAGGATTTTAGTAATTTCCACAAAAATACAACTCAGCACTGATAAAATTACACAGGTTTTTTATCAAAAAAACATGATCAACATTCCAAATCGGTCCACTTTTCACTGGACAAATTTATGCGAGACGTTTTGTTTCAACTTTTTAAAAATGTTTCTTATTACTTTAATACATATATTACAATGCAGAATACAATTATAGAGAATGTAGCAGTAGGTGATGCTCCCACAAGGAAAAATATAACTCTTCATATCAGATCTAAGAGAAGTATCCTTTTGTTTGTTCTATAAGCATAAGTCAAATCCCTTTGAGAGAAATTTACCAGCTTCACTGGTACAAATCATGACAGCTATTTTTCTTTAAAATAGTATTTCAAAATTTAGAAGAAAATATTTAAGTTCGGTAAAATTATAGACACAACTAAAATAATGCGGAGTCAATGCAGTATCTACATAACTGTCCTCGTGAAGGAAAACAGGTGAAGTAGTAAAATGCAAACAAAACCAACCAAGTAACACGTTCACATGCTTTACCTGAATCTGAGCTCTGTTTCCTGCAGTTATATTAGAAACGGTCCAGCACGCTTCTTTTCTGATGGATTCCTTGGGACTACTAAGCAAGTGCAAGAGACAGGGTAATGCAGAGCAGTTTAGAATCACCTAAAATAATTTGAGAATTGAAAATTGGGTTGCACAATATACATATATATATTTTAAAAAAAAAGAGTATTTTAGGGATGACTTCAAAAGATTTTGCAACATGTTTATATTATACAAAGTATGATAGACAACATCCTGCAAAATTTATGTGTTCAATGCTCAAGTGCGCGAACTGACAATCCAGCAATTTCAAAGAATCTGCTTTCTGTTAAGTTCAGACCAAAAGACTTAATAAGGCTGCTTAAGGCTAAAATATGAGTAACTCAAAATAACTGAGAAGTGTACTAGTAATTTGTAGTTATTTGTTGTTGGTTTTTTCTTTTTAAGAGACAAAGGTTTTCTGTGTAATTTCTTAACTCCAGAAGAGAGGATTTTGCTCACAACTTATGTAATTAACCTTTTTCCTTATTTTGCTTTTACACTAATTCTGTCAGCATCTTGGACACCGTTCTTTTTAAAGCACGACCTGACTTCATATTTTCTGCATTGCTTCAAACTCAATTACTTTGCCTAAAATTAAAAAAAAATAAATCTTTAGAACAAATTACATCAGTAAGACTACCGCATACAAATACATAGACAAATTGTGTATCACAATTGCTTACAAGTGAAAACTCTGACTGTCTTTAAAGACTGAAAAAAGGGGAACCATAATAACTAACTGAACCCCCAGTAAAGAGGAGAAAAAAAAATGGGAAGCAACAGTCAAAGTACCATACAGGAACAAAGCAATCCACTGTCTACAATGGTGTAAAAAAAAAAGTTCATTCTCGCATTAATTTAATGTTTAAAATAGCAGCCTAAATTGTCAAATTAACGATAGATTTCTACAGAGCCTCTTTCAGTGACGTATGCAGATATCTGTACTGGACATGTATTTTGCCACAATTTTTACAAAATTCTGTCTTGCCAAATAATTTTTTTTAATCAACTAATCTTACCTGTGTTTGGATATCATCCCCAGTAACAATATTTCCAACTGCTCTTAATGCAGGGGATACCACCTTGTAATCATTATGCCTGGAGACAAATATTAAATTACTTGATATTACCAAGTGTTAAAGTATAATTTTGCATTTTCAGTGAACTACGGTTTCCTTCAGGTGCTAAATTTTTAGTTATAGAAAATACTGCATTACTTATTACACCTCCCCTCTGTTTAGCCAACTTTAACTACTGCAAGCCCACAACTGCATTGCTGATTCAAAGAAAGGACATCCCTATGGAACAACACAAATTAGAGCAATCTATCAGCTCAGCAGATCCATTTCACCAAGCTCAAGGGTTACTAAATACAAGACTGGAACATACATCATTCCACATCCACATAAACAAAAGGGGTGTTATCTGGTGTATACTAAAACTTAATAGCCTCCCTTTGTTAAGCGAACTCCCCTCTTTTGTAGGTCAATAATCCTAGAAGCCAGTACACATGAAGTCCATGTTCAGTTGCCTGAGGTGTGGAGGAAGGAAATTACTCACTTGTCCTGGAGCTTCTACGGAAGAGAAGCTCACCTTCACCTCTTCCGACAGCTATACAAGTGAGCTTTTCACAGGGAACTGTGCTGAGCTGTCAATACTGGGAACTACTATCCCTGACCCACTCTACAGTCTCATGTGAACACAGGGATTTAGTCTTCCTTTCAAGGAAAATAATGAACCATAAACCAAATATACTGGAACAGTTCAGAAGTGGTTCAAGCCTGCCTCTGGACTTTGTTGAGTCCAAGAACTGTCTATATTGCAATTATATCTCCTAGAAAGGAAAATACAACAGTGACATTAAAACAAAAATAAGATAAGAAATTAATTTCCAATTCAAGTTTGGTCTTCAGTCTTCACCCTTCTATTCCTATATGTATATGAAATCTTGCATTAAATTTTAAAGAATACAAAGGAATACTGTGAAGAAAACTTTTTTTCACTGTCAGTCTCAGGAATAATCCCAAGAGCCAAGCAACCTAGCAAGCAGCTTAAAAGGTTTCGGACTGAATTCATGTTCATTGCTTCTCACAAAAATAAAGACTTGAGGTGAGAAAAAAGAACTCAATTTTAATATTAACAGTAAGAGATCTATTTGGTGAAGAGAATACTTACATAAGCAACTCTACCAATCTTCGACACACTCCAGAATCAATAACAGCTTGAATTTTATCATTGGGACCATCTGAAAGGTAGGAGAGGGCCCAGCAAGCATCTGCTAACACATCTGGGTCACTGCTGAACAACAATCTTGATAAAACATTTAAACAAGGAGCAACCTAGGTTAAAGAAAATATTGCATAAAATTAGGTGTTCCGTATTTTTCAAGTTTCAGAGAACACTCTGCAAAGGCATAAATGTGCAAAACTATTTACTGCCAAAGTACACAAGCTCTTTAATGAATCAGGACCTAGGTGGAACACTTTCTGATTAACTAGATATTCAATTCAAACTGGCAAATTGGATCAATGCTGATTCACAGCCTATTTATTTACAGATATTATATTAAGTATATAATTGCTCAGCTTAAACAAAACACATCTGCTTTTACAGGTAAACAGGTGATCAGGAATTACTAATGCTTTTTTTAATCACTTAGAGAACAGAATTCCAAAGAAATAAAATTAGGTTTTTTTATTGCTGTCTTTGTAGGAGTACTGGTAGTTACTTGCAATAACCAACTTAGAGTAGTTCAGAGGACCCAACACTCACCAAACCAATCAAACAAGCAATGTCTGATTTCGGTTCTCCCTGCAGCTGTGCCCTCTGCCCTTATCTCCAGTAATATACACACAGACAAAGCCAAATAAACTAGACCATCTTAACACCATTTGGAACCTGACAGGTTTCTGCTGTACACCTTGGGAATTTCATATTCTTTGCAGAACTTAATTTTTTACCTTACGTGGCTTATGCAAATTCAGCCTCCATTACGTGTCCAACTGGTGCTATTGCAAAGGGTAAAAAGCGAAGGACCTATTCTTATCAGCAGCTGCTTACAGGGCATCCTTTTCCTCTGAAGTTTTGTGTTCAAGTGGCAAGAAATCTTATTGTTTTTTCTCTACCAGAACAAAACACTACTAAAAAATTTAACTTAGGCAGAGCAATTGTGAGGTAATTGATTAACTGACATCAGAAATCCCCCCTTTCTGTTATTATCTGTTCAAGAATTATTAAGTACCATTACTAACTCATGAGGTCAACTTGTTCCAGATCAATGATTAATTAACCTCTCTTTTACCAGCATATCCAACGTTCAGTTTTTTCATGTCATTAACCTTACCAGGAATTAATTTCATATTGAAAATAAGAATCTAAAACTCCTACTATCCTCTACAGTGATCCTGTCTTTATAACCACATACTAGTGAGAAGAGATAAAAAGAGGAGAGCATACAGGCAAATCACTCCTGTCGTCATATTCTGATTTAACTGCATCTAACAGAGCAGAAAACTCAAAATTTTAATCATGCAGTGTGCACTCACAATCATAAAATAAACAAAAAAAAAAATTAAAGAAGCTTCGATCATAACTCATATCCTCCAAAACAGTTCTGGAGAAAATACAGCCCCAAACGGTTTGGTGCTGAATGTATAATTTGTCCATCATTTCACACTAGTGAATGACTATTTGCATTTGACTAACTATAGTCTCAAGTTTTTAGGTGATGGGATTTTATTGTTGATAGGTATCAAAGTAGATGATTTTTCCCAGATACAACAGACGGACAAAACTGTGTGAGGACATTAAAAACATAAAATGGAGTCTATATCCAGATTCAAAGATTCTGTTTGTTATAAAATACTACAAACATAAGTATTCTTTAGCTTTCTGATTTCTCAAAATTACTACTTTATTATACCTTACTGAAGTCTGGAGGTGGGTTCTTTCCTCTGCAAAGATTTGAGAGAGCCCAGACTGCATTTCTAGTTGTTGTAAGACGATTCGAATTTGTCAACAGCCTGTGAAAGAGAGACAACAATAAAAATAGTAATTTCTTATTAAAAAGTTAAGTAATTTCATGTCTATTATTACCAACACTACTTCAAATCTGGAAGAGAAGTCCTATTACTGGGCACTAGTTGAAATTTCTCTTCATAGTTTACGGGCTGCAGTCTTACATTTACAGTCCTAAAATCAACTGAATTTCAACAGATTATTTTGTGGGGACATCTCACTGTATATGCATATAGAGCACAAGCATATAAAGTAAACCATTGCTTATATGAAAAATCATTCAACTAATTTTTCTGAGGGTCTTTAGAAGGGGCACGCAGGATCACTCTCGAGGAGAAAAGACAATGCAGAAAGAATCGTGTCTTGCAGAATATACCACCTAAGGAGTCTTTCTGCTGTGCCTTTTGCAGTCGGATATGTCTGTCTCGTATTGGCCTCATTAGCCACCAGCGTGCCTGTACCAATAGATAGAGCCTTCCTAAATCTTTGTCCGCGAAGCCTGGCCATGATGATGATGATGATTAGAAGGGGCTAGGAGATGTGGCCCTCCCTTGAATGAAATTTGATAGACTGAATATCTGAAAAATCAGGTTCACTTCCTGATGTGGACCAAAATGTCTAAAACAGTTAATCCTTTAAACCCTTGATGAAGGCAATCACACTCTTCTCTGTTATTTTAAGCTATTTTACAATTTCATTACTTTAAGAGGTAATAAACTGGACAAAATTCTTGTTGTGCAATTTTTTTCCCTGTGATGAAGCTACCTTCCATACCATCATAAGCCTATGTAAAGGCTGGAATGATATTCCTAATGAAGAGAAATCTTCTAGTGGAACACAGCTCATGTAACAACTACTCTCTCAGCTCATCTCAACAAGCAAATGGATAAATAGGAAGACTGGAGCTTGGAGCTACCAAAGGTGGGGAAACCACCCTATTGCCCAGTTGGCTGGAAACACACAAGTGTGAATTAAATCATGGCTTCCAGCCTATATATCCAGAAATCTGGCAACACAGAGATCTGCATAACACGGACATTTCACACCTGTGAAATAACACTTCTCTCATTTCGCAAACATTGGAAAGCTTCCAGTCATGGACTAATTAATTAAAAATATGCATGAATCTCACACAATCCAAAACACTTAGATTCATAGCGACATAATAAAAAAAGCAGCATTCTCAATTTAGAAAAAAGCTTATATTCTTTTCAAGTATATTTTAAGTTGAAGTTGACAGTTATCAATACATGTATGCTATAGTTACAGTATTAGTTTACAATACTTACTCCAAGAGGGGTGGTAATATTCCACAGTTCAAAACAAAGTCTCTGCATTCTGCATTATCACCAGCAATGTTCCCAAGAGCCCACACTGCCTTAAAAAGCAAAGCATTCAAGTGAATTTATACATGCTTGCAAATCTACTTTTACAGATAACCTATACTTTCTACCGCAGACGTTATAGAATAGAAAAAAATCCATGAGGGAAAAAAACACTGACAGTACATTTTTATCTTTCTAGAGACAGATCAACTGGTAGCACCCTCTCTAACCCCACACACCCCAAAAAAGACATTCATAAAGGAATTTTAAGGAATTATAAAACCCCTCAAGAAAACACTTACTTGCTCCTGTACATCTTCATGTTCTGAACTAAGCAACTTAATAAAAATGGGAACAGCTCCAGTTTCAATTACAACTTTGGTGTGCAAGAAAGTTCCAGATGCTATGTTTGTCAAGGCCCAAGCTGCTTCGAACTGTTGAGGAGCACAAAGATGACCATGTTAAAACACTCAGCAGTGAAATTTAAATTAATGAAATACAGTTTGACATTAGAGCTGCAGAGGTTAATTTTCCAAATTTTTTCCTATGACACTGAAATGCAATTACTTTTAGAGTACTTTCTATTCAGTAAAATACTTGGCATTGACAAAATCTCTATTTAGTAAGAACCTTCAGTAGCTCCATTATTTTTATGTTTTGGCTTACAGCACTAACTGTAAGAAAGACTTCAAATCATTATTAACTAGTAAAAATCCCTTTTGTTTACTCTATATTAAGTTAATTTTGGTACGAATGTCCACAAGGCCTAACTGCCATTCCCATGGGCAAGTAGACACAATTAGTTACTCCTACCGCTAATTAGATATTTCGCAAAGATTTTCTATTTCAAACAAGTCTTTCAGTTTTCTGCATTTTTTATTATTTTCTAAGATTTCATCTGAAAAGTACTAAAAAATATTCAACACAAGCAAAACATCAGTGCTGATGCTTAACATACAACTCTGCAAATCCTCTTGAACATCTGTTTTCAACACCCAACTATTTGTGCAGCTGAACACATCACTCTAAAGACTACTGTGAAATTCGCAAGAGTCAAGTCACAATTTTAGGAGCAATAACTAAAATGTATGGCTTTAGCGGTTAAAAATAATCAAATGTGGTTATTAAAAAACCCCACCAGAACAACATGCGCTTTCCAAAGCTCTTTTGCAAGGTTTCTAAATCCCATTCCAAACCCCCAATCAGTACCAGCCAAACTCACTTGCAGAGTGTAATTCTCACTCCTCTCTAGAAACTTCACAAATCTCTGTACTACTCCTGGTTTTTGTATGACTTCATCTATAGGTGGATTAGGTTCTAGGGAATAAAAACAAACTTATCTGTGTAAAAAGATCAAATAAATTACTTTTTCAGTATAACACAAAACATATATGATCTGCAGTTCTTATCATAATTTCATTCAACCATTTTATTTTCAAATGAAGGAGTTACTTCTTTTGACTTGAGAAGACTGCAGGATCATCACTACAGAGTGCTACAACTTAGTAAACACCCTATTATGTATAATAACAGTAACACATACTACTGTCCATTCACATGTTAGTAACACAAAACACTGTTCCTTCAACCAATAGCTCAGGCCAGTGGAAGAGCAATTATGATTAGATACTATTCTAAATGACCAAGCACACCTTTGCCTGTCATGCTATACAAATACCAGTTTAAATTGAGACCAGCATGTCTTACAGTCCCTACAAAAACAAGTTGCAAGTGTTCTTTGGCAGGCATATAATTTTTCTCCCCTTGATTACAGAATGAGAATCAGCAACTGAATCACTGCAACAATTACACACGTTAGTGTGCAGCTAGTTACTGCCCTGGACACCTCAATCAAAACATCCTTGTTTTTGTTATTTTGTCCGAAAGACTTAGCATTAGAATAACGAAGCTTTCTGTATTTAGCCATTAGGTCGGAACAGATTTGGCACAGTTTCTCTATAAACAGAACTAGAAGTTTCTGAAAGCTCTATTTTAAAGTTAAACATAACTAAAGGTTAAATGACTGTAATTCATAATAAGAGAGAAAGAAGCAAATGGAAAAATCAGCCAATATTTCCCTACCTTTAGATAGCAATTTTCTGAATTTCTGAGTTGCTGTGAGTTGTTGATCAGGATCATCTGAAAAAATCATCTGTACCATATCTACTGTAATAACTTCTTCCTAAAAATGCAAGGAAGATTTCTTATGTCTAGTACTATGTGCATTAATAGACAACATTCCAAACACACTCTAAAGTATCTACCTCTGGAATAGGTACAGTAGAGCTGACATCAGGATCCTGAATAGGACTTTCTACCATAGATTCTTCATTTCCCGGCAGAGAAACATTTCGGCGTTTAAACAGCTAAACGAAGGAAAAATATTTGGGAGATGTTAGAACTTACCACAGAGTGGGTACTGGTGACATACACCTGAAGAAACGCTTTCACCAATACCAGTCAAAGAATTCTAACTATTCACCTTCCTACTCATCCATGCAAAGGGAATCCTACACAAAAGTTTAAATAGCATAAAGGAGAAAAACACTACTATATCTATATCTTGACAAACTGCACAGGAACACTTCAGATAGACATTTAAAAACTGAAGTTCTTATTAGTTATCAAAGATCCATAAATTTTTCCACTTGCAAGAAAAAGAAGATACAGATCTTTTTACTTTGATTTTTTTATCCCTTATAATTAGCATTCATTTTTAAGCAGGAAACAGTACTCTACAAGCTACTTTCCCCATTTTTAGTTTATAGGTTAAAATCATCAACACATAGCCAATGTTTGTATTTCAGCACACTGCATTCCTCCCCTCAACTGCATTTCACACAGAGTTGTAGAAACATTAAACTAGAAACATTATTTTAATACAGCTGGAGAAAAAATAGCATAGCTTCAAAGGTGAACTTTCAAACTATGTAACATTAAACGCTCTCTGCATCCAAAAATTCCTTTACAATTGGCTGCACACACTGCCTATGCTCAAAATACATACCTGCACTGTAGTATTTAATATGCTATGTTTAATGAGTGTCTCTTCATTTTCTGGCATACAAGCAAAACCTTCACATTGGCCTGTTCTCTTCTAGAAGCCAAACCTAAATTTTTATCTTTATTCCAGTATTACACTTACAGCTACTGTAATTAACAATTCTAAGCATATTATGTTGGTACCTTTAAATATAAATGATAGAATCTCAGTCCATCGACTAAGATTTCACCCGTAAGCATAAGAATGAAACCACCTACTAAATCCTGATGGTTTTGTCCTCTAGGTGTCTACAGACCTAGCTTTCTGCTGCTGTACATCTCCAAAACTGCAGAAACAACTCCATGTTTACATCTAGCTCTATTTCAAACACGAATCTAAAACAAGGCATTCTCTCCCTTGTTCAACACACTTCTGATTGGGCATAATCCTGGACACAAAACAACTGCAGAATCTGAATGTAAATAAGGTTTAACTCCATTTAAACCCACAAAGGAAGAAGAAAAAACACTTCCTCTTCTGGAAGAGAAGACATTCTTTCTAGCACTTAACAAGGATGCAGAAGCTCTTGATGTATAAACTGTTATTGTTTGGTCTATCTACCACTCATAATTTCTTCTTGAACCAAAGCAGTCTCATCTCCCTGCATAAATTTGTTCTCCCCACTTCAGGAAGAGCTTCAAAACACCAGTCCAACAAACTAGGATCAAGGAGAACATAACAGTAGTCTCATTGTTACAACAGTCAGCATAGGAGAGGAAACACACGTTATTTTCATAATTTATCTAGAGAGTGTGTAGTACAAAATACACAAACAAAACTTTCAGCAGGAACTATTATCCATTCACAGGTAAATGCTCCAGTATCACACCACTTCTGACTTTTACTTTTCTGGCCCAAATAACTTAAATTCTTTTGCCATGCAGTAGCACCACTTTCCCACTAGATGTGTAAGCATTCCTCAGAGTAGACTGTAGATAAGTGCCTGGGACATGCTTTAGGTCTTGGGAGACAATTTCAGCTACTTTAGACCGACCAGAAAAACATACTATATTCCTTACCTTCCTGGCAAGAATCTACTAAACATTTTGGGATCAGGAACTACTACAAACTATTAAATTATACAATGTTCCACATAGTCTGATCACTAAGTGAGGACAACTGCAAATGTTTATATAAAAATTCAGGGACATTAACTGGTAGCCACTTTATTAAGTTACTGTAGGAGACCTCTTGGGCAATTTGCACTATGGTATCAAAGATGAAAATAATCCTCCTCCTTCAAACAGCAAAACTTTGACCCACACTCTGGAAGAGAATGCAAGGTTTCAAATCCTTACTGGAAACAAGAGTATTCTTTCAGTCCAGTCTCACATGTGTAAACCTAGACTAAAGATTAAAGTCACAGGTCTCTCCTCTGTGTGTCCTAGTGACTTAAAAGGGCTATTTAAAGTTAAAAGTTCACTATTTTATGATGCTATTAAGATATGCCTGGTGCTTCCCAAGACTGCAAAGAAACCAGAGATTCAACTTGGAGCTCTGGATTCTACTCCACGGGATGAGTCTGCTCAAGTCCCTTCACATATCTGAATACAGCTTCACAAGCACTGAACAACTAACAGCTCATCAAGATACTTACCTGCTCCTCTCTTTTCTGTTTCCGAAGCTGGATTCCTTCCTCCTCTCTTCGCCTGCGCATTTCTTGGGGATTATGTGCATTATTCTTGTAGCTTTTCATTCTGAAGTTATCTTTACCTGGGCTTGCCATGTTGTCTATTAAAAAAAAAAAAAGAAAAATTACTCCAAAAGGTCAGACTGTGCAAGACAAACCTGTCATCTCTTGTACTACAAGAGCAGCAGCTATATATTCCTGTATTTGCTTGCAATACCCAGTTCATCAACAAAAATCTTTAAGGTAGAAATCACAGAAAAATCTTTACCTAGATAGGCATTTCTAAACTGCAGATTAAAGTACAGTTCATCTCAAGGACCAGATACATCATTAAAGGGCATAAGCTACTGTAAAAAGAAATTATGGGTCTTACAAGCAAACTGCAAAACAAAAAGCAAAGATATTATGTTGCTAAATTTTTATTCTGTCAGCAAGTAAAGAAATTTGCATTTCTCCTCTCATAAAGACGACATTAAATGTATTACTGATAAAGACAAAACCAAGAAGAAAACCTACAGTAATTATTGCTTCATTTAATATCTTATGGCATTGTTTCTTTACTTTCACTATCTCGCAAACACAACAGGATCTAAAGGTTATGTTACATTTCCTTCTAAACTGTACACAGAAAAATATTTTAAGGGTCAGTAGCACCCAGATGGGCATACACTCACATTCTCCATCAACTTCCATGCTGAGATAATTTGTTTTCAGTTCTGGGTTTTTTGTTTGTTTGGTCTGGGGTCTTTTTTATATCAGCAGCACCAAGGACTGCTGAGCAATAAACACAAGCTACGAGAGCAAAATAGACTGCAGACTTAGGCTGACATCAACTAGATACCCCAAAGACTCAGCTGCCTGTTTCACCAAACGTATTTGCTTCACAAGAACCTAAGTAAACTACTGCCATCTCTGGACCACAACGCTAAGTGTGCCACTGTCTAAAGCAAATTTCTAGCAACAGTCACATAACTTTGAGGTATAATTTAAAAAGATAACTTTTCCAATAATGCTACTGGGCTTAACTAGTCCTAGAACACAATCCCTTTCTCAATCATTCACACCTTGCTAATTCAGTTGTGCCGATAAAACTGTCAGGCCAAGCAAAGTGTACATTCAAAGAAACACAGTCACCAGCTCTGAAAAGAGTTACAGAAGGTCAGCGGGAAGGAAGGTCTCATAAAAACTGTTTTCAAAAAGAAAAACTTCCGAATTTATAGCTTCTTCCCTCCCCCCAGGGGTTTTGGTATAGACATCATAAGGGCAAGAAGACTGGCAGCCCCTGGTTTCATACCTTCGGCATTCAGATTCAAGAGAGCCTGCACTTCTGTGCTGCAAAACTACACCCGTTTTATCACCAAATTCCTCCACCCACCATATCCTGCATCTCGCCCACCTGCTGTGCCTAGACTAAGACCTATCATGCTACTTTTTTTTTCCCTTCCTGCCTCCACAAGGCTGCCGCCCCCTCCCCGGTCGGACGCTGCCCACGGGCTTCGCACCGGCCCAGATCTCCAGGACTGACCAGTCCGAGACCATCAGGGCTGACCTGGCAGTCCGAGGGGACGGACACCCCCCTACACACACCTCGGCCACACACAGCGAGTAGCGAGTCTCTTCACCCGCGTCCCCAGAAGAAGGAGTGGGAAAGTCCCCTCCATCAGCAGCAGGGGGGGGGAAGCGGGATGACGGCAGAGCCCTCTTGACCGAGCAGGCGGAGAACAGCGCGTGACGACCCCGACCCAGTCCCGGCCGAGCTGCCGTGCGGGCAGTGCCCAGCCAGAGCCAGAAAGAGACCGGCCTCCGCCGGGGAGCCCGGCTGCACCGGGCACGCCACGCCGCCACGCCACGCCACCCCGCCCCGCCCCGCAAGCGGTGCAGCCTCTCCTGCCCCTGCCCGCCGGCTCTTAGCGCTGTTCCGCCCTTACCCATCGTAGCGGAGCCGCCAGGCGCCCACCGCCCTCCAAGCGAGAGCTCCCCGTCCCGGAACGCTCGGCGCCGGCAGCGTACCCCGGGTCAAGATGGCGGCCGCCGCCCCGCCGCGCGCCGCACTGGCTCGGGGGCCGGGCCCGCGGCTCCCGGCAGGCTCTGCGCGGCACGCGCCCGCCCCGGCTCGGGAAACGGCACTTCCTAGCGGGAAGAGCGCGCGCGGGCAGGGCAGGACAGGGCAGGACAGGGCAGGGCAAGGCAAGGCGGGGCGGGGCGGGGCGGGGCGGAGTTGGACTGGACTAGGCTGGACACACTGGGAGGCAGCCGGCGTGCGGTGTTCGCGGTGTCTGTGCGGGCGCGATGGTGCTGTGCGACGTGTGCGGGCAGGCACTGCCCGCGGAGGCGGCGGCGCGGCGGCGCCTATCCCTATGCCGCCGCCAGCCCCGCTGCCCGCTCTGCCGCGCCGCCGCCGCCCCGGGCTGCGACGAGCTCCGCCGGCATTTGGAGAAGGCCCACCCGGAGTCGGGGCCTCCGGGCTCCTCCCACCCTGGGGCACCGCTCGAGTGTCCGTTCTGTGGGGAGGCGGCGGGGCAGGAACTGGAGGAGCACGTCCAGGACCGGCACGGGCACCTGCTGGGCGCCCCAGGCACGGGTGAGCGGCAGCGAGGGAGGGGCGTTCTCTCCGTGGCGGTCGGGGAGCGGAGAACCGGCCCGGGATGAGCGCATCGCGCTAGGATGCTCCCGGAGTGCCTCCTCCTCTGTGCTCCCATCCCAGAGAGCTCCGAGGCCGCCTCTGGGTGCAGACACGGGGCAGCGACTGAGGGCGGTGGAGAAAAGTCCCTTGGAAAGGGGAAGTGAGTGCCTGAAGGCGGCAGGGGCGTCTCTTGAAGGATCTGCTCCGGAGCTGAACTACAAACGCCAGTGCAGGCGAGCCCGGAGGGTGTTGTATGATCCCAGTACGCCGTGCCAGTGAAAGGAAATCGTAAACCTTTTGTGTGGTGGGGAGGGGTTTTTTTATCTATTTGGCATATATTTGATTGCAAAGGTTTGGCTTTGCTTCTTTAAGAGTCGTCTTTGACGGGATCCCATAAAGTGGTTGGTTGCATTAGGTGTTAGGGAAAGGAAGTTTTTGACTTTGAAGTAGAGGCTTGGAAAAGATCCAGCACCGAAGTATTCTCAAGTGCTAAATATTGGTTTGGACAGAGATATTCTCGAGGATAAAGTTGGATTAAGGGAAATAGTTGCATATTTAAATACTGTTATTTTATTTTAGTCATGATCAGAATTTTATTTTGACTAACTGTCCAAGTTGCTGGTAGCTATTTCAGAAATTTACCGATGGCATCTTTGCTAGTGGGTAATTCCCTTAGAAGACTAATATTCATGATGAAACGAACTGTATATACTGAAAAGATTAAAAAATGATGATGTACGAGCTTGACCCTGGCTGGATGCCAGGTACTCACTACAGCTACTCTCTTGCTCCCCTCTGCAACTGGACAGAGGAGAGGAAAAAAAAACAACGAAGGATTCATGAGTCGAGATAAGAGCTGGGAGACGTCACTTACTGATCACTATCATGGGCAAAACAGACTCGAAGTGGGGATATTAATTGAATTTATTGCTAACAGGGTCAGAGCAAAAGAATGAGAAGTAAAATAATCTTAAAAACACCTTCCCCACACCCCTTCTTCTTTCCATGTTCTCTTCCTTCCCCACAGCAGGATGGAGAATGAAGGTTATGGTCAGTTGTTGTGCTTGCTGCTGCTCAGAGGAGTCCTTCCCCTGCTCCTGTAGGGTCCCTCCCATAGGAGATAGTCCTTGATGGACCTCTCCGGCATGAGTTCATCCCACAGGCAAGAGTTCTTCCCAAACTGCTGTCCTGTGGGTCACTGCTCCATAGGGTGCAGTTCTTCAAGAATGAGCTGTACTGGTGTGGGTCCCCCACAGAGGCCACAAGTCCTACCTGGGAAAAACCTACTCCAGTGTGAGCTTCCGTCTCCT
Source organism: Chiroxiphia lanceolata (assembly GCF_009829145.1). Taxonomy (NCBI): domain Eukaryota; kingdom Metazoa; phylum Chordata; class Aves; order Passeriformes; family Pipridae; genus Chiroxiphia; species Chiroxiphia lanceolata. The sequence goes on from NC_045639.1 coordinate 67,016,414, forward strand.
CTCAGGTTCCTGGCGGACCCTACTCCATCTTGGGCCTCCCACGGGGTCACAACCTCCTTTGGATATCCACCCACTCCAGCATGGGCTTCTCCATGGGCTGCAGGTGGGTCTCTGCACCCCGATGGTCCTCCATGGGCTGCAGGGGCCTCAGCTCCAGCACCTGGAGCTCTCCTCCCCCTCCTGCATTGACCTTGGTGTCTGCATTGTTGTTCCCATGTTTTCACTCTGCTCTTCCCTGCCTGGAATTTTTGCTGTGCAATACCTTTCTGTTCTTAAATATGTTATAACAGAGGCGTTACTATCCCTCTTAGTTGGCTTGGCCTTGGCCAACAGGAGGAAGCCTGTCCTGGAGCTGGCTGGCATTGGCTCCATAAGACAGGGGAAGCTTCTAGCAACTTCTAACAGAAGCCACCCCCGTAGCTCTCCCCACTAGCAAAACCCAGCCACAGAAACCCATTACAGATGATTAGGATGCAGAATGTGGCAGTATAATCAACCTCACTGCACGATCTGTGATTAAAATATTATTTTTAACCAAAAAAACCCCCAGGTCTTAGCATTGAAAAACATCTTTCTCCTATGGGTGCAAATAATGTGAAACTTAAATAAATAACTAAATTGCCCGCGTGGCAATTTCTGCTTTTAAATGGTTTTATTATGGGTGTTTTGGTTTTTTATGTACATAGTATGTTTAAGAAAACTCTATGTTTGCAGGGTTATGTAAAATGCTCCTGGCGAATATAGGTTGTTATACCACCAAGTTTCCTTCCAGCCCATCATGAATATTTAGCCTGGACAAATGCTTTCCAGAAACAGCTACCATAGAATATTAATTCTTGTGTTTCGTGAGCCTAGGAAGGTGCAAGTAAAATCTAGGGAAGGTGCAAGTAAAATCTCAAAAGGAGAGCAGTAAAGATGGAGTCGGGCATTTGAATGTAGATCTTGGTAATAGGACAACAGGCAGTGGCCACAAATCAAAAAGTCAAAAGAATGCCATTTAAATGCAAGAACACTTATTTTTTTACTGTGAGAGTGGTCAAACACTGGAATATGTTGCTTGGGGAACGTGTGGAGTATCCATCCTTGAAATTTAAAAACTGACTGGAAAAGACCCCATGTAACTTAACCTGTTTAAATTTGACCCTGCTATGAGGGACTAGATGATCTCCAGAAATCCATTTGAACTTTAATTATCCTATGTGGTACTTTCAGTAATACTACTAAAACTGCAGAAAGGATATTTATTTAAGGAGATGCAGGAAGACCAACAAAGGAAGAATGACAGCACATTTTATTTTATTCTTTCGGCCCATCAAATGTTATCACATGAATATTAAGTTTTTGTAAGCAAGTGTTCTGTTAGCAGAACAGATCTTTTTATTAGTGGTTTGATATTTAAGACTAAGCATTTTTTAATACAAATATCATAGCAAATTATGATCTGTAAGTTAAATGGGGCAAAATGTAATGGAAAGAAGGAAAAAATGTCTTAAAATTGTCGTCTACTTAGATACAAATTCTTAAGTGGTTAAGAGAGTAACAGCTGTTTAGAATTTGCTGCCTTTCACTGGAGAATTTCAATGGCAATGTGTAGACTATATATCAGTTAGGGGGGTGATTCTCACAAAAAACCCCAGGAATTGCATTAATCAAGGAACTGCATTTTTTTTCAGACACTGGAAATGGTGAACAGCTATATGAATGTCCTATGTGCGGTCTTACCTGTACAGACATTCAGATTCTTGAAGAACATGTGAATTTGCACTTAGAGGAACACAGCTTTTCAGAAGGTACCTGAAAGGATACGGGCTTGATAATACTTGAAAGCATTTACAAGTATTTCCATGTTGGAGAATAGAATCTCATGCAAAATTTAATATAAATATTTCTGTATTTAAAAAGAGAATGAGACACATATATTATGAAGTTAACATAGTTAATAGTAGGTCCTGTCACTTGCCCAAGTGCTCTACTTAATTGCACATGCTAAAAGAAATCTTTGTCTATGCATGTTTGTTGAGTAAATGAACTGCATGTTAGCCAAAAGTAAAACTTAAAGCAAAAAATATTTTAAAGACAGCAGTATTATATATTTCTTTTTCTAGCTCTGTAAAAGGTTTTTATAAATCAAATTTACAGTGGTACGTTCTGCTGAAAATTTATAGCTTATGAAAACTTTTTTCCTCGATTCTTTTCTGTAAATGCTTGTACTGATTCACTAGTCATATTGTTAAAGGAATCAAAATGAATTTTATTTATTAACATGGCTAACAAAATCCTAGAGATTCCCTGTCCAGTTCTCTGATCCTAAATTTGGTTTTGTCGCTTCCTTATAAGACTGCTGGTAGTGGTTCTAGAAGCTAGGTAAGTGTGTGGTATTCAAGAAACTGGGACTTCTTGCTAACAATGAAGTGAAACTTAATAAACAAAAGGTGTCTTCTTAGTGGTAGAGGTACATGCATTATTTGCCAAGTAATTGCTCCAGTAACCGCATAAACTCTGTCCAAGTCAAGAGTCTAAGTCTTAGCAGACTGAATGCAGTCATTGCTGTTCAGTGTTTGTTGCTAATAGGTCAAAATAATTTTTTAGGATCCATTTCCTGAAATTAATGCCTAGTTGTGTTTACATGTGTCTGCTTAGAAATGAATCTTTAAAACTTAAATAAGTGATCCATCAAAGCATTATTAACCTTCTGATCAAGTCACCTCTCTTTGGAATGTTATTCTGGGATAGGTGGACATATAAGAGATTTAGAACTGGCTCAGCAGCTCCAGACTGAAGAAGATAAATGGCAGAGATCAGAAGAAGAGAAGCGAGAGAGGGAAGAATTTAAGAAGCTACAGGTACACTGTTGTTTCTAAATGGTAAACTTAACAACAGTTGTGCCATTAGAAACTGAGTATCTTGGAATTGTAATGTCCTGAAATGGCCAAACCAAGTCAGACCTGTGCAAGTCACCAGTCTGTGTTGAGGTGATGATCCAGGAGTGGGTTGGAAGCAAATGGATGCTTTTGGAAACCCTGATTCTGGCACAGGTGCTGGACTTTAGCTATTTGGCTTTACTGCTTTGAGTGGTGCTGGCTTAGGATGGGGCTGGGTGCTCCCTGTGCATGCCATACTGCTCTCACCAGCACACCTGCTGCCTATGCTCCACCCAGCTCTAGTGCTCTGCCTTGCTGTGCAGCATGGAGCATGTTCCCTGTCAGAGAGCCAAAGGCCCTGAGCATCCTGGCTGTCCTCTTCCAGAATATCATCACCTGCTCTAGGTCCTGCTTCCCTCTGCCTCCCACCTCACAGCCCTGGTAACTCATTTCCCACTCTGACTACTTCCTTGCCAGACTGCCTCTGTGCCAGTGGCTCTGCCAAGAGGGAGCAGAGGAATGTGCAATGCTCTTCCAGGTGTGGCTTTCGTAGACCCACGCTCATATTCAGGAATGAAGCTTGGCCTTCAGCTCTAAAATAATTGTAATTCTGAAGTTTTTATGTCTGTTTTTCAAAGTTAGTGACAGTGATTTTGAAAAGCTGCGTGCACAACAGGTGAATTTTAAAATTGTGATTTAAATCATGCACATTCCATCCCTAACAGAGACAGTATGGCTTGGATAATTCTGGTGGCTACAAGCAGCAATTTCTAAAGAATATGGAAAGAGAAGTTGATAGAGGAAGGATGCAGCCCTTTGAATATCACAAGAGAAAAGCTGACATGATGGAAAGTTTGGCTTTTGGTATAGATGACGGGAAAACAAAGACCTCAGGTAAAAACACTGAAATTATACAATTAAGACTTTATTTTCTAGACTTAGGTTGTAGTGATCAAAGCGGTCTTTAACAAAACATATAATTGGTTGTTTAGTATTGGTTGCATCCTAGTTCTAATTCTTATTTTCTAGATCAATCTATACCATTGTAGTCCTGGTGAGGACTAAATAAATACATTAAGTTTTCATTTCCTTATTAGTTTAGTTTATTTCTAATTTGTATTCTGAACTGTAGGCTTTTTTGCCTCTTTTTTTTCCTTTTTTTTTTTTTTTCCCGTGGAACCTTGGGACCAAGTTGTCTGGTTAAGGCCACAAATACAGTATGTATCAAAAGATGTGACTGTCTTATTACAAGTTGGTTGCCCTTGACTGTGTGCTTGTTTGCTACTTAGTACTCATTGGTTCCTAATCTAGTGTAGCATTTCAAATTTACAGTAGCTTTTTATCTTGTGTTTCAGTTAACTGTAATATCATGTAAGCTTGTTGCAGGTAAGCACAGTGTCCTGATTACACATCTGATTACAAAGTCCAGGAGAGGACTGGGAGGAACAGACATCTACTTGATACGTCCTCTTTTAGATGTTTTGTAGTTGGTAAAAAAATACAATGCAGGTGGATTTCTGTGTCCTTTTTAAAAGGGTCCGTTGTCTTTCCTTTCCAAGACCACAGTTCAAAGGTCTTTTAGCTTATTGCTAATGGCAATAGCTCACAAAATATCCATTTAGTTCTTGACAGGTGAAATAAAATTTCTTCTATTAAATATATTGCATGGAAATAACACGTTTAAAGTTTTCATTCTTGGTACTGATTTGGATTTCAGAGAGGTATTCAGAAAATAATCTGTGATGACTATGGAATAATTGTCTTCACAATAGCATGGCAAAAATGGGCCTTTGAGAATTTACATACACAGATTGTAGAGAGCATTCCCGAGTATGTTCTTTCATGTAACAAAGGAGGATTTGGAATATCCTGCAAGTGGATTATTTTAAAATATTTACAGTAATTCTCAAGTTCTGTGCCATTCCTTTTTTTTCCCCTCGTTGTTTCTCCTGGAAAAATAAGTTGTGGGGAATAAAAAGTGTCGCCATGTTTTTAGGAGGATGTTGTACTGGGGGTGGCAGGGGCATAGGAATGCTCTATTGGTGACATACTTTTTCTTTATCATTGTAATAGTTCCTGTGACTATCACAGTTTATAATGTAGTCCAAGCTGTTTAATTTAAAATTGTGTAGCAACAATGAAAAAATAGATTTCATTTTTAAAGCTTCATAGTACATAAATTCATCAAAATAAAGACCATTGAAATTATGTAGGTGCAATGTCCACTGGTTTTGTGATTTGGTTTCCAAATGTAACATAGGGTCACTTAGAAGTTTTAAAATAAATTGTATTAATATATATATTTTCCAAGTTGGACAAAGGATCTTCTGGCAAATTTTGTAGTTCATTTTACAGATAAACTTTATATTTTATCTTCTTTTAGGAGTCATTGAAGCATTGTGCAAATACTATCAGAATGAGAACAAAGATGTGAGGCATGTATGGCTTTCAGCAGGAGTAGATCACTTCCACTCATCCTTGGGCGACAGAGGCTGGGGTTGTGGGTACAGGAACTTCCAAATGCTCCTCTCCTCACTGTTGCAGAACAGTTTGTATAGAGACTGCTTGACAGGTATTAAACAAAATGTGGCTTGTTTCACATACCTGGGATGACAGCCTGCTGATTGATGTTTTGCCTTTTAATTTACACAGCAAGTTGTGCAATGTAAATGAATCTTTGTAACATCAACTGCCTCTTATAAAAGAAGCTGAATATTTTTAATTAATAGACTATTTCAATAACTGTAACAACAATTCAAAAGCTTTTCTGTTCCAGATACTACACTAATTCCTAGTATACCAAAGATTCAGTCCATGATTGAAGATGCCTGGAGAGAAGGTTTTGATCCTCATGGGGCATCTCACTTCAACAACAGATTACATGGTTCCAAAGCATGGATAGGAGCATGTGAAATTTACTCGCTGTTAACCAGTCTCAGGATGAAGTAAATATTGTTTTTTGTTATTATTTTTAAGTGCTGATTTAAGTGCTAGACCTTTAAAGGTTAGAATTCGTGTGTGTAATGACAAAGCTACCTTAGTGACTTTAACCAGTCTGTAAACAGATCTGATTTAGTGCAGCATGAAACTGTATAACTACTTATGGAGGTACATAAACACACTAACTGCTTAGATCATTGAGACTTGGTGCAAAATTATGCCACGTATGCATAAATTCAAACACTGTTTGAAAGCTTAATTTCTCTAAAAGTCTCTTCTCAAGAAAAATCTGAATTTCAGCTATTTTCTGTATCTTTTAATTGAATTCTCTATGTGTATCACATACAAGAAATCGAACATTAATTTTTGCAAGCTTCAAAACTTCTTGTTGGACAGAACAGAGTAGAACATTTCTTTGTTATGTAGTAAATTTTCCAGTTTGGAACAGTATATATTGCATTGCCTTGTAATTACGTGTCCCCTACTCCTGTATTAAAAAAAAAGGTGGTAAGGACCACTTGACGCCTTGAATTACTATATTTATAAAACATTCTTGGTACCCTCCCTTGGAGGAAGGGAGAAGAGGTGATTTTTTTTTTTTTTTTTAACGAACAACCTGCTTGAAATTTTATTGTTGTTTTCATTCTCTGTGTTTTGTAGATGCCAAATCATTGACTTTCACAAACCGACTGGTCCTACGGGTACACACCCTCGTTTGTTTGAGTGGGTTTTGCATTACTATTCTGCAGATAATGGAGGTGGCACAAAGGTGGTGTGTACTTCCAAACCACCCATCTACTTGCAGCATCAAGGTCAGTATCGCTGTATGCTGGTTTCTTACTATTCTCTATCTCTCTTGATATCTGCTGTAATTCAGAGCAGCATTTTGTAATCCTTCTCATTGAATTGAAGGCATGGCTTTGTTTTGTATTTAGCAAGAGCAACATTAAAGTTTGTATTTTTAATGAATGGAAGAACTGAATGTGATTGGGATCTCAACTTTTTGACATGTACTCTTTACTTATAACTATTATTAAATTTAATTAAAAAGTAATGCCTTCCTTGATCTGAAAATCAGTAGTGTGCTACAAGGAAGTAAATGGGATTTATATGTTTTTAAAATACTGAAACTCTATTTTGATATTAGGTCACAGTCGTACTGTTGTTGGAATAGAAGAGAAGAAAAACAAAAGCTTATGTTTGCTACTGTTTGACCCAGGATGTTCTTCCCAAGAAATGCAGAAACTGCTGAAACAGAACAGTGATGGAACTAATCTCAAACTACTTCGGAAATTTATGGGTAGCCTGAAAGAAAAGCAGTACCAGATAGTGGCTGTAGATGGGGTGCTGTCTTTGGAAGAGAAAGCTGTATGTATTTCAGAAAATAGTTTCAGTCTAAGAACATTTAAGACAATCTGCAGTTCTTCTTTAACACTCAAATGCACATTCGTATATGGTTGCATGGTGGATTTTTTTCCTTTCTTCACACTCCCTGTTCTTGTTCTCTGCTACTTTCTGCTTATATAATCCCAGGATATCAAAACCAAAAAGGTTTTGCATATATATGAATGCCACCTTGCTGCAACTGACAACTTCTAAATCTTGTATGAAGCTTGCAGCTGTTTGTGGATGTAAATTAGGTGCTTTTTTAACTTTTCATTTTCTTATAATGTTTTCTCCTAAATAACTAATTGTGACCATGGAAGTTACTTACTAAGATTCATAGTGCAAAATATGTTCAGAGGTTTTTATTGCAATTTTGTAAAGCTGTGTGGTGTCTTATCAGCCTTTGATAGTTGAAGAACAAGGTGCCCAGAGACTGAGGCCTAACCATCCAATGTCTCCTCAGCTTGGACACTACAACTAGTGCATTCAGCTTTCTACAAGTGTTTAGAACTTCATATATTTAAAACACAGGTCTGAGAAACTTAAAATTTTGAGTTGTTGGAATTTTTATAAACCCTTTCCATGTGTTTGGCTTTGGGCATTTTAGCTTTTTTAAGACCTTAGAAGTTTTCAGCTGATTGTCAGATGTAGTTTTTGTTTCTTAAGCTTTCTCTTCCCTACACTAACAAGTTGATTCTGAGGACCCCTGTTTCAATTCTGTGGTGCCTTACATTCAAACTTCAGGACAGACTTTCATTTAAGCTGTTAAATAATTGGTGACTGAATTACTTGCTCAACTGTATTTAACATATGTATGTTGAAATGAGGTATTATCTTAAGAGTTTTCTGGCCCTGAACATGTCAGAAATATTAGTGAAATGTGGCTGTCCTCTCCTGCTACTGACAAAAGCTTTAAAATTCAAGACACAGTAAAAAGAAGTATCATTTGGGATTGAGAAGAGGTGGGTTTGTTGTCTTTAGTATGGTACTTTTTTTTTTCTTCTTTTCAAAGATTTGATTTATATTTAAAAATATCAGTTATTTAAAATGTTATCTTGAAACGTCCCATTTAATTAAGATGAAATATAACCCCTTTTACTCATTAAGCTTACTACACTACTAATTTGGAAAAAGCTGTCTAAAGTGGTGGTTTTGTTCATTAAATTATTCTCTTTCCCTCTCTCCTCACCTATTTTTAGGCTCGCTGCCGTGCTTCTCAGGTCTTAACATCAGAGAAGATTCCTTAAAGGATACTTTTATTGCCTGTTTATGGAATTTATTGGATGCAAATCATTAAACTTGTGGACTGTGACCCTAACTCGACAATTTCTAGACTAAACCATGTCTCTATAATGCTTGGGGGCTCTGGAGAAGCACAACACTGGAGTAAACCTATAGTTTTGGTGTTCAGTCAAAACTCTGCCGTCCTGCTATAACTAACTGAAGTATTAGAGTCTTTGTCTTACTAGAAAATGTGTTATTTTATTAGTTGCTTAAATGAGCAACACCTACTGTCTTGTATCAAACTATGCACTGTTAATAAGCAGTGGATAAAGATACTATGGAACTAGTTTATTGGAGTTCCTGGTCATGGTTTATGTCTGTAAATGTAATTATGCGTCCTCTGTGACCAGTCCTCTGTTTCTCCACAGTACAGTCTGTTACACCAGGGATTAGTTTACTACTGAACTTCTTTTCAGTTAACTGGTTTCCCTAGAGGTATCACCTGTAAACATGAACACAGAGGTGGATCAGTGTTGGCATTGGCTATGAGGTCTAAGAAAGTGCTGTCCAGAGTAGAGTGCTCGTGCTTTAGATGCCACACAAGACAGTCTTTGGGGTACAGGAAGATAATATTTCTTTTGTACCATGGATAAATAAACTAAATATGTTTTTAAAAGTGTTTCTTTAATTTCATCCTTTCTTTAATTTCTATTTTTGTGTATGTTTTATAATGTATATCCCCTAGATCTCAAAGGCATCTCAAAAGGACATGAACTGCACAGGGTTAATGCCGTTAACCCTGTGCAGTTAAAGAGACTGTGGAGCTATCTGCTGAAACAAGTATCTTGGGTGTTAGGGGCACCTTAGTGTATCTAAGACATGCTGCTCTGGTTGAAAGTAAGAGCCAAGCCTCTCCAAGAGGGTAGCTGGAGGCTGGGAGGGATGGTTGAGTGTGTTGCAGATAGCACTGTATGTCTTTGCTTAAGCAACTGAATCATGCTATAGCATCCAGTTGTTGGAGCTGGACCTTAGATACATCCCTTTCATTTAGACTCTTTTCTATGATAACCTTTAGAGGCGCAAGAGCCTTTCCATTAACCTGTTTCTCTCATGTGCTCTCATGTACTCTGGCAATTTTTGGAAGTAGTGAAACGTGAGCATGTAAAGATATTACAACCCATAAATCGCTAATTTTTTTGAAATATGCATGAAGGTAAAAAAAATTCATGAAAATGCATTCATTTCAGTAGGTATGTAAAAGTGACCTATAAGCTGTAAAAGGTTTAAATACTTAGGACAGGACAGGGGCTGACACTAGGGACATCAGCTCCCATATTAGCCCTGGTCTATGTGGCATGTGTCCTTATGTCATGTGAAGTTTTGCAGCCACACAATCATTTAACCTCTTGTAGATGTGCTTCAATCTCTTCTGCACTGTTCCTGCTCCTGCCTGGAATTGGGACTGAGTTTGTTCCTCGCTCAGGCTTTGCTAATTCTAGCCCAAGCTTGCTCTTTACCAGTGCGACATTGTGCCCAGATGTGTAAGCTGAAGAAGCAAGAATTGTAGTACCAGCTCTTGGCTTCTGCAGTTGAGCTGGTGTTTCAGTGGAAAGCTGTAATGTGCCAAATTCAAAATACTTCCTTGCTCTGCCTTGTATGTGCCATTTTATTCCTCCGTTATCACCATGGGGCAGCCAGGTGATAGGTGAGCAGAAGAGTGGAGCCGAAGGTACCTCTGTAAGGGCTCTTGTAGCAATGATTCCTGGCACCACCTGGACACCAGCCAACCATTTGAGATATTTGATTCCTTTTGTAAATATGACCTTATGCCAAGATCTCAATAGATTTTGGGTTTGGTTTTTGTTTTGTTGTGGGGTTTTTTGTTTGATTGGTTTTTTGGTTTCTTTTTAACAAGCACTCTGAGAGTGTCAGAGCAACACAAGGCTAATTAGATTTATTAAGGTCAAGTTCTTGGTGTCTTACTCATTTCAGCTTGGCCCCAGGAATGCCATGTAAAGGTCTGACCAACCAAGACAATCATGGTGTAACAAACAACAGCCTTTTCAGAGAATTGCAGCTGGAGCAGGGTAATGGGGTAAAGTTCAAACATGAACTGAACATCATGGGAAAGAAAGCAGTGTGGTAACCATGTATCATGTATCATCATGGCTGGGCTTCGCGAACTAAGATTTGGGAAGGGCTCTACCCACATTTGCTACAAGCACCCTAGTGGCTAAAAAGGCCAATGCCACATAGACATGTCTGGTTGCAAAAGGCACAGCAGAAAGACTCCTTAGATGGTATCGGCAAGACGCGATTCTTTCTGCGTTGTCTTTTCTCCTCAAGGGTGATCCTGCGTGCGTGCTCAAAGGAAGCAGCCCCGTTACAGATGGTGTGTCTCCAGACCTCCCAATTGGAGGCCAGAGTAGACCAGTGATGACATCATGGGAAAGAAAGCAGTGTGGTAACAAAACATTAAAATAACCCTGCTGAGACACAGAACTTAACCTAAATCACTACTAAAGTTTGCCATGAGAGAGAGAATGAATCTGCTTGGGCTCAATGCTAAATAAAATAACTGCTCTTATTGTCAGACTCCCCTGAGTTTTCAGAATCTGAACTTTTTATCTTCTTTGCAAATAGTTGCCTCATAGAAACAACAAAATCCTGTTTGGATCTATTTGCAAGATCCTAATATTTGGTTAAATGCTTTTGTGCAGAAAGTGACAGAAGGACTTTGATCTGCTTTTCTCTTCCAAGAATAGCACACTTTTGTAAACAGCTGTCAGTGAGTATGTCCTTCCTTATATATTAATTGGCTCACTGCCATGATTTAACCTGTTCATGGCTCAGCTCTGTAGAGTGGCTTGCCCGTGGATTTCCCTGAGGAGATATGTAGACATATCTCAATATTTTTTCCTATCAACAATTCGAAACTATTTGCAAATTCAACAACTCTACTCATCACATACATTTGATCTAGGATATATTCACTATTGTAGACAGTAATGACTTACACGTTACTTACGGAGTCCTGAGTATTCCTCAGCTCTGTCCATTGAAACCACTCACAAACTACAGCTGTAGTTTCTCTTCTCCCCATATATGCATCTGTTAAGTCTCTGATACATCTCTAGCATTTTTCCCCCTCCAATAGCCTTCCATCCGTTTAAGCACACCCTCTGCCAGAAGGGCACAGGACGTGATCTGAGGAGGGAACATTTGGTTTCAACTTTTTTTTCAGACACCAACTGTACTTCCCTGGTGGGGAAGACAAGTTCTGGACCCTGATCCCTGCTTCCTGCTACGATGTCTACATGTTCAAGCTATAGTGACTTCTTTTGATTGTTAATAAATCAGTGCCCTAACAACCAGCCACAGCAGGTTGCAGCTTCTATTTAAAAAGATCCCCAAACTACTCCAAACAATCATTTTGATTTGACAAAGAGCATCGAACCTTGGCCTTTCCATGAATTGTTGAGAAATGTAAAATAACCTTGCAGTTCACAAAATTGCTTGTTCACCTCTTTCATGAGTCTCAAGGGACCAGCTTTTTCTTCTCACTTTCAGTCCACCTATTTTAGCCTTCTGGTACTTTTTTCCTGCTTTTACCTGTACACAATTACTTGATGCAAGGCACAGTTAACTGTTTCCACTAAGCAAAGGTGACCTCATGTAATTAGCCTACAAGAAGTTCCTCCTGGAACTTTATATTCCTGATACAAAGAAAATAAGTTACAAACAAACCCACTCCACCCCCTCCAAAAACCCCCACAAAACAAACAACAACAAAACACCAAAAAAGCAGAATAAAACAAACCCAAAACCAACCAACCAAAAATACCAAACCCCCAAACACCTTTATGTGACTTATGTAACCACTGCATCCCCTGATCTCTGACTTAGAACTTCCAACAAGAGGATCAGTGATCTTTTCAATCAGATGGAAGGAAGGAAAGAAAAAAAGAGATACCAACAATGCAACCATAATTTGGATGCAAAATCCTAGGGTTTGCAGCTAGATATTGTAGCTCAAGATTGTACTCCTACAGCATCTTGATAGGGTAGTTACCATCCTCTGAATTTTAATAGAGCTCAGGGACCAACTATTCAAGACATTCAGCATCTTCACAACTGTATTAGCTCTGGTAATAGTTTAGTGTTGCAACTCAATATTATCTCCCTACATGCATCACAGTGTATGCTTTGGAATTGGGCAGTTAAAAGCAAGATACAAGAAGGGTTGACAGTGCCATGATTTTGAATTACTGTAATTCTGTCAAAGTTTATCAATGGGATTTTATTACATTAGTAAAAATACTTCAATCTAATCCAAAGTGTGTAAGCAAATTTAAATTCCCCACCTGAACTTTTGCCGCCAAAATACCCTTATCTCAGTCCACTTCAGCAAACTAAGACACACACACATAGACAAACTTACTCTCAGTCAAATTCCCTTTTATTTCACAGATGTTAATTGCTAACAAAGCTAAACAAATCTGCAGTTCAGATTGAGTCACTGAAACTTGTTCCAAAGACCGGGAGGAACAGACTTTATGCAATTTGTTTGTCACTTCAACCCTTATTATTTCCTCTGCTTTGAAATACAACAGTGAAAACATATTTTCATGTTTTGTTCTATATAATTTTAACATCTTTTAAGCTCTACATCCTCTGCATGAAAACCAATAAATATGTTAGTGTGAAAACAGACTAGAAAATTTCACTAATCTACAAATATCATTAATGAGAAACTTTCTTTCATATGTAACGATTCTTTTCAGTGACGCACTTGGAAAATTTTCTGATTACCACATTTTGCACAGACTACAGCATTCTTGGATTAGGTCCAAATTTAAAGAGAACTAATTTTCTCCTTTTATGAAAAAAATGCCAGTTATAAACATACAGAGCTGAAAATGGAAAGCAGCCTTAGGAATTAAATAGGTTTTTTTATGCAGCTCAATCGAGACATACCAGAAGTAAATTAGGTTCAATACTGAAGAGCATTTTAAAGTATCCTAGCAATTACACAGGAAGCTGGATGTAGTAACTATCAAGTTTTCAATTCAACCATATCTTTGGAAAAATCAGATTTAATATCACATTAGCTCACAATTTTTAATATATTTGGTAACTCTGCTGCAACAGAGATCCTGCTTATTGCTTTGAAACATACAACATTATCATTGAAACCTAGATGCTTATCCGGAGTTCTTAGTTGCCAAAATTAAAAAGATCAAGGAGAAGACTAGGAACAAAGGCACATGGTTAATTTATAAAAGTATTTACAGGGTACTTGAACATTTATTTCTATCTACTAGAAATTCATCTTGAATACAAAAAGAAACCAAAAAAAACCTCTACTGAAACATGTTAAAGGAGATCATCCTAAACCGATATTCTCAAGCAATATGAGTAGAGAATCTTATACTCCATTAAATTATTTCTGGAACTAAATTTGTCATTTTGAATATGGAATTTTCAAATATTAAAATTCATACATTTATTATTCCTCTAAGCAATGTGGTATTTCAGTGCAACCCTCTTCAAAGACTGAAGCTGGCACAGTTAAGGCAGTCTACTAACACTGTTTAAAATTCAGCACATAGTGTTTAATCATTGAGGTGCCTGTATCTCTATTTGGAGAGCTCTCTTTTGAAACCTTCACCCATACCATCATCCTTCTAGTAATGCAGTTTCAAACACACCATGTTTAAACACCACAGTTCTTGCAGTGCTTGGAGTTTTTTTGGAGGTGATAAGGGAGGAGTCTAACATCTGTTAGCTCCAGAAGCAACTCTGCAGGATGGGTAACATCCCCAAGTTGATGTGTAGCTTCTACTGCGTCCTGTCCTAACCTTCAGAGGCTGCCAACAAGATGCTTCTAAAACTACACCCATTACATTCAAACCTAAAAGCACTCTATAAGTCCTGGTACTGTAATCTGCGCTCACTGATACTGTTTTGACAGTCTGTTGCTAAAACCAAACTAATTTTCCTAAGGTGGGTTTTCACTTTTCATGGAAGTTCACTGATGCACTCATTCAAAAAAAATCCAAACCCTATCTGAACAAATCAAGCAAACTTTAAGAGGACTTGATCACATTCTGATTTTTTGCCTACTGACTTCAACTAGTCATTTTGAAAATATTATTCATGATGATGGCAAAAAAATTTACTCTAATTGTATGGAAATGGTTTCCATTAAAGTTTAATAAGGCTATACAACAAAGGTGACTAGTGCTGTCTATCTACAGGTGACAGGTTGGGGCATCAGAACTGACCTGAAGTATTAAAAAACTTCACAGGAGGGAAAAAACCCAAAAAATAAATAACTGCATAGTATGTGATCCCTTTTATTCACTGAAGCTGCCCATGTATATTCCAGGTGGAAGACAGCAGAACAGCTGCTCAGCCTTTAGATGCAGGTGTGTTTCGTGCTTGCTGTAACATCTTTCCATCTTGCTTTGTTGCCATATCTCTTCAAAGGACAATTACATTAGTGGGAAGAAAAAAAAATAAGAGAAACTAGACAAGCATTTCCAGACAGATCAATATTTCTCAAATTTTCCATTTGAAATATTAAAGTAAATTTATTTATAGTGAAAGTCATCAGAAGACCATTCCCCTGGATTTAAAATATTTTGGTTTTTTTCTTTGGAAAAAAAAAATTAAAAAAAAAAAAAAAAGAAAGAAAACTAATACGCATTACTAAAACCACAGATGCTGTGGCTTTCCTGCCTGCCCCTCTTTCCTCACATATGTCCATACTGATGACAGAATCAGTTCAAATAAGTCTAATCACTATCTAAATTAACAGGGTTGTAGTCAGGGTCATCCTCTTCATCCTCCAACTCTAAATCATCCATCTCTTGGAATAAAGATTCATCAACCTCCACATTGTTTCCAGCTGTAAAGAACAGAAAAATAATTTATTTTCATGCAACTAGGAAACAGTAACTGAACAACAAAATGCACAAGACTTTTTCATATTAATTCTTCAACGTAGGTAGCTGCTAACTTACTTTTTGTATATCAAAGAGATACCAAAAAGTAAACATGACATTTTATCTTTTTACAGCTAAAGTGTTGCTATTTTTCCCCTCATAACAAAATGCATTCAAAAGAAACGTGACACAGGACCTCAGAATTCACTGGGAGAATGAAATTAAAATTTATAGTTGCCAGAAGCAGAGATCCTTTCTCCCCAGGATTGCCAGAGTAGGAGCTCAGGACCTCACAGCTGGAATAGTTACAACTATCATAATCACATAAACACGTTGGGTTTATAAAATATTCCTTATACACCATATGCCTACATACATATATTTGCCTTCAGATTTAAATTTGACAAGCAAGATGAAGCTTTGCATAGTTTCACATTGTCTTCTGAAAGAGGTGCTGCTGATCTGCAGATAAAACTTGAGGACTGCTGCTATTTTATTTGCATGCACCAACAGTGACATCTTCTGGTCACCAAATAAGTTTCTATTAATTTCACTGGATTTGAAAGAGCCTTTATAACCATTTCTATCTAAAGATAATGCCATTATGCTCTGAAAATTAGCATTAAAGACTGTTATAATGTTACAATACAGTTAGTAACCTCTTGCATTTACGACAGAATGCAAACAGCAATAAAACCGGGAGTTTTTAACCACCAATAGCAACAGGATTAAAAGTTTATACATTAACAGCAAATCATTTGGGCACAGAGCCCAGAGGTCTGTTCCTCCCTTGAGGCAGCCAAATGTGCCATCAACAAACCATCTTCATTTTATGCATTTTGGAGGAAGACAAGTTTAAATTATTCCTTCTAAAATAAACTAAACTCCCTCGTTACTGCCATTTCAAGTTTATGCTCACTGACATTCATAATAGTTTGTTTAACTGTTACTTGCAGAGAAGATACTTGATTCTCTTCTGACTGTGTTTTACCAGTAGACAATGTGGCTGCATGAAAGAATTGCCTTAACTCAAAAATCATGTATTTCAAACTAGGACACTAAAAGGTGGTACAGCAAGTTAAATAGGTATGTGACTATGAGTAGATTTATTTGCTTTACTTCCAACAGATTTTCCAAGTTTAAAATTTTTTTGACACAGTCCTACAAAACTTTCAATTGGCACTAGGTTGATATTTTAGGCAAGATAACAGGCAAATATGCAGAAGCCATGAAGAACTGGATTGCACAGAAGCAAACAGCATTTATTTTGACCTGTAAGATGTTTACTATTGGTGTTGAGGTTCAGAGAGGAGACAGAACTTCAAGATCTGTGCTTTAAATCAGGGGTAAGAAGTCTGGCTATTAGAAAAAAAAAACCACCTAAAAGCAGGGTTTGGTTGCTTTTTCGTTGTTTGTTTGTTTTGCTTCCAGTCCAATCATTTGAATAGAAGCAATGGAAATAAGAACAACTCAAGCTCAAAGCTTTATAATTTTGAAAAGATTTCCTTTGTTTTTATAAAGAGTTAAAATCACTTCAGTTCACTTTGAAAAACAGCACTTCTCAGAAAGTTCTTCCAATGTAAAAGTGATACTGAGGAAAGATGTTAAGTCAGAAATATAACACAGATTTTGCTTAGGAATTTTGATCTATTTTAAGTCATTGTCTTTCAGTTGTGGAAACAAACAGAAATTTACCATCCTCCAAGAACTGGATGTCAGAAGTGTCAAGGTTGTGATCCATTTCAAACAGCTGTTTACCTAGAAATAAAATAAAAAATAATATATAAGCAAGTAGAATTCTGAAACAACCTAAGGCAACAATAGTTACCACGTGTATTTCAGTCTTTTCATATTAACTAATTCTAGGAGACTTTTTTTTAACTGCTTGTTTCTCTAAGTTCCCCATTGTGGTTTTATGACTCTTCATCCAGGATTCATCCATGACAACAAACTTCCTCCTCTTACATGTGAAATGGGTCAGTGTTTCTTATAGTCACTTTAATGTTATTAAGGCTTTAATAATGGGGGAGGCAGAAAAATTTACACCATACTGCCCCACAGCCTGTGTTCAGTCCTTATTGCTTTAGTCGTCATCTTGCATTCCACAAGAAATCCTCTGTGGGAACTGGAAAAGAAATTAACTGACTCCTCCATCTGTTTCCATATATCCTCTCACTTGAAAAGGAACTTGCATCTACACACAAATCACCAGCTCCAACACAAACACACATCTGTGAAGGAAAGCAAATCCTCCCTTTCTGATTGGGAGGAACAGGAAGAAAAGCTCTGGACTCTTTCCATGTAAATCACCCATCTTCCATGTACATTTGCATTGCTTATGCAAGCTTCTACAAACAAGACTGGTTGGTAATACTGGGGTTACACTACTGGCATCCAAGAATAAGCCTCGTTTTGGTTTTGTAAAGGGGAGTTTTTATAAACTACATTTGTATAGAGAAAAACAGAAAAAACTTACTAACGATACTTTTAAGAACAGAAAAACTAGAAGCCTCATTTCTGTTATCTCATCTTTGCAGATTCCCAAATGCATTCCTGTCAGAGAGGAATCAAGCATGTCCCCTGCCCTGCACAGCTTTTTATGAAACTTACTACCATTAACATTTCCATCTTTGACAAATTTCATCAAAACTAGCCAAAAGTTTCAAAAGCCTCCAGAAATGAGGAGAAAACAGAACAGTGATACAGCACATAGGTCATGCTTTCTCAGGTAACCGGGTTAGAAAGCAGATCCAACATCACAGGGGAACCAGTTCAAAGCTAAGCCATGCAGACTGTAGAGGAGGATGCCCAAGATCTAATTCTTGCCTAGAGGTTCTCATAAGAAAAATAATTTCCTCCACATTTTTCTCACTGGATACAGTTTGCTTTCTACTGAATGAACCGCGATCTGCAAAACAAAGAGCCCCAAACCACTGCTAGGACAAGCTCTTCCACAAAATATCAGAGCCATTCTCACTAGTCATTGTAAGTTTGTCATATGCAGCAGCCACTGTGTTCCTTCAGTCCAGCAACAGCATCCCAAACTCCTAGATGTGCTTAGATAATCTGAAGTCACTGTACAATCCAGTGCAATAAAGGTCAAATCAATAAACTGTTGATGTAGATTTGTCCTGTTGCTTAACAAACCCCAACTATTTCTGTCTGATAGCAGCAGCTCTCTGGTATACTGGCTTAAACACAGAGTTGGAAATCTTAATGATTTCAACAGAAATCTTGTATCTTAGCTCGAAATCAGCACTCAGAAAGACTTCATGTGACATGGAGGGCAATAATCAGATACTGCATTAAGAGTTTATTTATTACCATCATCTTTCATAGCAAAACTTACTTTTAGACTTATCATTATAGTCTGGTAACATTGCAGAAATTTCACAACCAGAATTAAAACATACCACTTAATTTATTTTTGCCTGCTTGTTCTTCTTCTTTCATCTTTTTCCTTTTTATTTCTAGGAGTTCTGCATCGAACTTGGCTTTCCAATTCAGGAAATTCTCAATGGTAACAGGAGTGCCATGAAAACGTTGCTGAAAGAACAGAAAACAAGGCTGCAAACACAGCTTGCAAAGCTCAGGTGAAGATGAGCATTCTCTTATTTATTTAAATTTCAACATTCCAAAAGCATTGCTTACTGTCAAATATTCTGAGAAATTAATCCTAACTCTGAGAACAGACAAAGAACACACTTTTCTTCTGTCATGAGACTCTCCCTTCAGAGAACTATACTGAGGTGGAAACTCTCATGGAAAAATCTTGCACACTACTTTTGGACCCTAGAGTGCAATAGTTCAAAATGCATCACTAATACAAGTTATCTATAAGTAGGCAGCACTTCTTATCAACCCTTAAGTGCAATCTACACTTAAATATTTACCATTAAAATACACTAACTCTTTTATGTTGTTGAAACAGAAAAAAAAGGATCATTGTTTCTCAGCCATTTTCAGAAATACTAAACCTTCCAAGTCCCATCACCCTCTAGCTATTTCTCAGGAAGTAAGTGAAGACTCATTAGTTGGACTTATAACGGCATATTCCATGAACGGAAAAAACAATTCTACGGTGGTTGATTGAATGGACACGCACAAGGAGGACAAACCAGTGTTGAAGACTGGTCCCACTGCTTCCACCCTATCCACTCAGTTTACCAAGGAAGAGAGCCCTCCTCAAACCATAGAGTCTGTGTGCAGCATGACATATTCTAGCCTTTCTAGCTTCCCATCCCCTCCTGCTTCTTCAGGCAAAAACCTGTTTACAGCAACTTTGACTTCATTTGGGAAAAATCCCTGCCCCTTCCTTAGGAAGTAATGCTATCACACTGCTCCTGCTTCAAACCCACACATTCTAAGAAAGCAGGGAGTCTTTTTTAGTTGAAAACACTATTTTACATACTTTCTCTTCTTCTTCTGCTTCTCTTTCTTTCTGTTTCTTCTCCTCTTCTCTTCGTGTTTTTATTTGATCCACTATTTCATTTAATTTCTCCTGTACTGCTGAGACTAGAGTGAAGATCATTACCATTCCTAAATTTTCTTCTGCCTACAACACAAAGAAGGCAACTTCAAACAGAAGAACCTCAAACCTTCAGCAGATGAATGCATAAGTGCATTTAGAAAGCAGGATGCTGTGCAAATGCAGACAGCACAGCTGATGCATTCTGCACCAGTCTCAAAAGCTTGCTGTAAAATCCAAATCAATTGGCCATTTAATTCAGTTAGTAATCCCCACATGGGTGTGCAGCAAAACACAAAGCTGAACACCTTTGTTCAGGCTGTCAACACATTACAGACATGTGGAAAGCTTTTTCATGAACAAAATAAAATATGTAGTAGAAATACAACTCTAAAATTTGAGTATTATAAATCATAAGAGACAAGAGTCACTCAGAACCTCTCCTGTAGGTTTATTCCTTAATCCTATTACATGCTCCTTTGAAGTGAGACAGTTTCCCAGGAAAACCAAAAAACATCAGTTGATGGAAGGCCATATGAAGTAAAGTAAAATGAAAGAAAGCCTACTGAACATATTATGGCAATTTTAGGGCAGGGAGGACTTGTCAGGAATTCCTGAAACCAAAGAAGGGTTTCCTTCTCATTCTTTCATGATGCAGTCTCACTGATCCCAAAGGTTGAAGAGATCCACCCCCACCACCCAAACAGTTACATTATTAAAAAGAATCAAGCATCAATGTGGCATTTTTCAATATTTCCAAATAAAACTGAAATGGCTTATTTTCGTAAATACTACATGTACAGTTAAACAAATTCACCTTAAGATAGAATTGCAAATCAGGGGAGGCTCTAGTGCACTTCCATTTCATTATCGTACACACTGAATTAGCCCTATATTTTACCTCATTACCACAGTTTACCTCAATAATGTCATTTACCAAACTCAAACCTCACAGTCAGTCCCTATAGTACGGAATAGGTTTCAGGTCAGTAGCACATACCTCAGAAAACAACTGATTTGAGAGAGGAGTTCTGGCTAAAGTACGAAGTGATATCAAGCTGTATCAAGATGTTCCATTTTCCTTACCTGCTGCTCTAGCAGTTTTATAATGTCTGTGACATCATTATCATCAAGATTCTCCTGTGAGACAATTTCATAGAGTGGAGTTTCATCAGGGTATTTTTCTCTATAGGTAAATTTAAGCGTTGTTTGGACAGCTACAAGATAAAAAACATACGTTCTTATGGTGGTAACTCTATATAAATTTATTGTATATTTTTTTATTGTATCGACAGTCTAAAGATTATAAAATATAAAATATTCTTGCCTTAAAAACAGTCTTCTTACACAGATGTTAAAATAATATGAACAGATTTAAACACAAACCACAAGTTCTGAGAAATTAAGATTATGAAAAAGTTTACACTTGCACAAACTATTATAACCTATTCATGTCTGAAAGGTCTTTAGGAAGACTGGAAAACCTTCTGTGGTATGGCAGATACCAGAGCAGTAATCTCTTCTCCCTCATATTCTACTTAAAGCTGGAAAATGGTGAAGAGTCCTAACAATAGACCTAAAGAGAATCTCAACATATTAGTACTTTAAATTCTGTGTGCCTGGTTGGAGTATCAATCTCTGTGTTGGGTTCCAAAGTTCCCCATAAATCTTATGACAAAAACACTATGTGCAGTAGGAGGTATTAAGCAAAGAACCACCTAAGGAAAACACATTCAAGCTGAAGCTGCCCAGAGCCAGGATAACATGGAAACAAGTAGAAGAAAATCAAGGTCCTTTTACACATCCTCCCAGAATACCAAGGAGAAGCTTTCCTTTAGTTCCAGACTCACAGTTCTTGGCAGCCCAGGAGCCTCTTCAACACAGACACCTGCTCCAAGCAGGACTTGCTCCTTTAAAACTTAATAAGACAGTACCTTTAAGTGCTTAAGTTTATTCCTTCTGTTACAGTAACCCAGAATAGCAGCTTCCAAATCTGCTTGGAGCAAGGCTTGCTTACATCATGCCCATGCAATTGTGGACACTCAACAAATACACAGCGACTTGGGACCCACAGCCCTCTGCTCTGGAACTGTTCCTTAAAGGCTGCACATTCAGAGCCCACAAACTCAACTCTCCCTTGTGGCTGGCATACATAAAGTTGCTAGGAAAAAAATCCCCTCACATGGCTGTAAGCTGCTACAAGGATGATGATAACCCATACTTTTTGAAGATACACTACAAAGCCTTTGAGATTCAGCAGAAAGCAGACCTAGCACTCACATTTCTGTAAACTAAACAAGGACCACCAAAATCCCTGAACTTCATTTGCTGAGCAGCGTTTGCTGTATCAGGCCCTTAAGAGGACTTAAATGGAGGTACACATAGTTTTTGGTGATAGAGTTAGGCCTACAAAGAAACTCCTCCTGTATATGTTTAAGACACGACCAACTTACTTTCATCATTTTCTCCAGCTTCAGATGTCACAGTGATCGTGAAAGTTGTTGGCTTTTCTGACAATACTGTTCAAAGGAAAAAAAAAAGTCAGTGAGAGAGTCTTTAAATCAGACAACCACTTCTTCACATCACTAAAACTTGTCAAGGACTAATGAAGAAAAGAAGCTCTTGATACAGTGTTAAGGGCCTTTTAACCTTATTAATAAATACTTTTCCATTAACAGCTACTTTCCATATCATGTGATGCCTGGAGTACTCTTTGAATGAGCGCATATAACACCAAAAATATCAAGAAATTTCTCCTTTGGAAAACTTTCTCTTCTGGCAGTTTCACTTTTCCAGAAAGTACAAATCTACCTACCATCAGTTAGTGCCTGGAATGTGTTCAGAAAGCTCCCAAAGCTAATTTGCTTTACTGCACCAGATATATGTGATGAGCACCCAGTGTACTCTTGACCCTGGACTACTTTTACAGTATGTCTGCACCTATATTTAGGACAGCTTAATGTAAGAAACGCTTCTTAAAACAAAAAAAGGAAGGGTTTTCCTTCAAGACTGTACTACCCCAGTAATGTACTAGAATGTGTAAATCAGGTAGCTAGAAGACAGACAAAAAGCGGCTCCTATGGAGACGCACAGAATGCAAGCGCTATGATCTGTGTTTCACAGGCTGAAAACCTCATTGCACAATTGTGGGTTGCAGATCATATCCTCACATAAGGACTGCTCTGTATCACTGTTACAACCTATGCCCAAACTAGTATACATTCTTCCAAAGTATTATGTGAATTTTGCCTAATTGCTAATGTTCTACTACTATCTTTATTTCCTCTTCTTCTCTCGGGCGTAAAAGCATTACATGAATGAACAATAAACTGTGGAGTAAGCATCTGAGCAGAGGCTTTACAAAAGAATATTAGTTCCGTATCAGTAATTCAGCGTCCCCAGCTACCAGAGATCAATTTACATATCTTTAAGTAATCTTTAACATAAAACTGAAGAACCAAAAAGATTTTCAGATTGAGGCAATGGACAAACATCTGTGTGATGAAGTTGCTGTCAAATAAGACACTGTGGGACTTCGGGCACAGTAGATACTGTGCAGGAAGGGAACTGAAAATGCCCTGTTTTTTCCACTGTTAAAATTCTTTGGATACTGAGCAACATAAACCATGTTGGAATAGCTAACATGGTAGATACTCTTAATTGTTTGATGGTAACTTAGAAGTCCTGGAAAACTGATGAACCAACATATCCATCTTACCAAAGTTTCAGTAATACAACATACTCCACCAAGGAACTAAAGCTTTCCTTTTTTCCACCACAAGACAGCAACAGAATAAGGCAAGGACTGGCTGAGGATATTTACGGAGAAAACAGCATCTTTACGTACCCCAAAACACCCCGTGCTACACGGTCGTGACAAGCTATTACCGAAAAGGAAAACCAGTCGGCACACAAGCCAATTCCCCAACTGCCATGTAGGGCCGCATCTTTTGCAAGGTTTCTCCAAAGGGCATCCTTCCACCCGCCACAGCCCGGGCTGGGACAGAGGAGCGGGTACCCACGCTGGGCAGCTGTGCCACGGCGCCAAACGCGGCAGAGGCAGCGCCGCGCACCGCACCGGCACCTACCTGGCGACGGGAGCCATCGAGTGCTTTGCTTTTCCTCCCCAGGGAAAGCAAACAAAAAGCCCGAAAAAGCCACCCAGGCTGGGGGGCTCGGGAGCCCCGGGGCAGCCTCGGCGCGGCCTCCCACCCGTCCCGCCGGCACGGCGCGGCCCCGCCGCGGCTCACCCGTGAACGAGTCCGGGTAGATGGACTCCAGAGCCTCCAGCTCGTTGCGCTGCTCCTCGCTGTAGTCCGTCATCGTCGCCCGCCGCCGCCGCCCACGGCCATGGGCCGCCGGCCCCGCAGCGACCCCGACCCGCAGCCGCTCCCCGCCTGCCCGCGCCTGCGTCCTGCCCGCCTGCTGCCTTCCCTTCCTAGCATGCCTAGCGCTCGCGCTCGGCGCTGGATGCCTTTGGGCTGCAGGGGAGGGAGGGAGGGAGGCGGAGCGGCGGGTGGTGCTGCCGTCGCTGGGCCGGGCGAAAGGCGGCGGTGAAGGCACGGGGAGCCGGCCTGGATCCTCTTCATCATCAGGGGAGGCATAAGGTGCGGTGCTCTCTGCTCAGCAAATTCCAGCAGTTGCTGCTTGGCGTTCAGCTCCGGGCCGAGCGGGCTGGGCGTGTTTTCCGCCTGTAGCTGACGTGCAGGAGGAATCCTTCCGCCATGCTCCACTCCACACGTGCGCTGCTTCCCCGCAGCTTCAGGGTCGCTATAAAGAGCACATTGCTGTTAGGCAGGTATTCACTCGCGGACGTTCTTCCTTTGAAAACTTACAGGGAGCAGCAAACTGAAGAGGATTCAAAACCGATGCTCTAGGTATCACAGAAGGGTACCGTGAAGGCAGCTGAATGCCATTTCTGCCAGAAATTGGAAGGTGCTGGTGGAGGACTCTCTCCTGTGGGAGGTGTCACACACTGGAGCAGGGGAAGAATGTGAGAAGCCCTCCCCTGAGGAGGAAGGAACAGCAGAGATGTGATGAACTGCCCGCAACCCTCCTTCACCCTGCTCCTGTATTACTGGGAGGAGGAGGAGGTAGAAAATTTGTGAGTGAAGGTGAGCCCAGGAAGAAGGAAGGCAGGCGGCAAATGTACTGTAATTTTTATTTCTCATTGTTTTACTCTGAGTTGATTGGTAATAAAATAATTTCTCCAAGTGGAATGTATTTTGCCTGTGACAGTAAACGGTGAGTGATCTCTCCCTGTCCTTATCACAAACCATGAGAATTTCTTTATATTCTCTCTCCCCTATCCAGCTGAGGAGGGGAGTGACAGAGGAGCTTGGGTGGGCACCTGTTGTCCAGTCAGGGTCAACCCACTACCTATGCAAAAGCTGAGGGTTCAAATGAATGATGTAAAGTGATGTAAAATATGCCTAGGTTCCAGTTATTCAACAAATACGTTGTTTGCATTTGCTAAAATGCTTGCTTTTGTTTAGAAGTTTAGATCTCCAAGACCACACATATTTACCAAGATCTGCAATTTAACTTGCTTCTGGCTCTTACATTTTGTAGTAAAACATACCAAATAATTATATTTCTCCTCCTCAACCACCAGGGGTCATTTATTAATAACAGATAGCATCCCATAGTTTAGCATATAGCTTTGGAGTATACAACATGTGTATATGTACATTACAAGGCAATACAGGAAGTATTAAGAAAAATTATGGTATGCATTTTCCCCCAACCCCTTTTAGAGTTAGAAACATTTGCACAAGGAGTTAGAGAGGAGATGAGTAACATCACATCATGCCACACTGAATTAACACAAAAACATCATTAATCCTTCTTTCACTAAATTCAGTAGTTTCTAATCACAATAACATTCGTGGGCCCAGTGGTATGTCTAAATTACAAGATCTTTGCAGGCAAAGCAAACCTTACTGCACAAAGGAGATTTTTTTTCCTATCTTGATTTGCTATTTGTACAGTGGGCAAGCCATAAACACCTGAGAAATTTTGAAGTGTTTCTAAAAATGAGACTGATCTTGCTATTGCTTTCAGCCAGAACACCTTTCAACTCAGTTTACCAAATGTCAAGTGTTTGCTCATACAGCTGCTCCATGTTAGACACCTCCATCCTCTGCCTCAGTGGGAATTTTCTCTCCTTACCAGAATTGAAAGTTCTCTCATCATTGTATCTAGACTCAGCCTTTGACAATAAGATTTCCCCTATGTTTCTTCTGTGCTCCTGTAGCCAGACTTAACTTGTAGTTAGTTAGCTCAGTGTACTTTATTCATACAATACAAAAAAAAAAGTGGAAGAGGAGACATAAATAATTTCTGCTAGGGCTCACTAAGAAAAAAGCTGAATCGCTGCTTTTGCTCTATACAGAATGCACTAACTCAGAGGATCCAGTCAAAGTTTAGCTATTAAAAATCTTTTTAATGGGAAGAAAAAAGTTTTTAAAAAAGCATCTGCAAATAACTTTCCCAGTACATATTTATCCTTTTAGCATAACTATTAGAAAGCAGAGAGCTGCAGCTTGAAACAGCCCACCCTAATCTAGACATAGATCACATCCCATAGGAGTCAGATGCCGTCAGTAAAGGCATCTGTAAGTGTGTGCTAAAGGACTGCATTAACAAGATGTACTTGCTCACATACTTTATATATCAATGTAATAATGCATTGGAAAGTTCCAGAGCAGCTCAGGTCTGATACAGACCTAGACAGGGTCCTGCATTTCTGCAAGGTGGTGTGGTGGCTTGGATCCTCAGAGCTGTGTTTTGATCAAAGGGTCTTCATCAGTCTTCAAGTATTTTCCATTTGCACGTTCCTTGAGTGCCCAGTCATGGAGGAGACTATAATCATAGTGCTCCTCATCCACTTGTTTTAGAAAGGCCAGTCCAGAAATGGCTTGCCACTCTCTGAGAGATGGGATGCGAATTTCCTTTACATTTTCACTTCCTGGGACAAAGCCAAAAAACTTCCTTACATGCTGCATGGCGTAGAGCCTGGAGTGCTGCTCCGTTGCCTCATCAAAGAGCTCCTGCTCATTGTGGACATAGCTGCTCCAGTATCTGAGGTGTAGAAAGCTGAGTGGGGAGAAACAGCTTGCCAGGCAGTAAGACAGGAAGACAGTGATGACTACCACAGCAATCAGAAGCCAGCCAGCCACCTTACAAAGAAAAAGAAAAGAACTGTTACAGCTGAAAATACAGTGGTAACTTCTGAACACCAGAAAATCCATGTGATCTTTACTTGCTTTTCCTAAATAATAATGTTAACAAGGTATAAGCCTGGAAAAAGTCTGCTGACACCAAACACAGTCTATGCCTACTGGAGGCAGCTGTGTAGTAAAGTCACTTGTTCTTGTCAAGTTTAAGAAAGTTCTGTTATATAACTTTAAGTATATTGCTCTAACAACTGTTGTTGTTAGAAGAGAAGCCACATAACTTCTAGACTGTATTAGCTTATGGCCTCTTTAAAACCAGTTTTCTCTGAAGTGTCAACTTGATGTTCACCCCATTATTTACCCAGTATGTAAACTTTTAGAATCGAGTCTGATCTTGGTTCCCATGGAACTCCCATAGCCTGGGCCCCTTAGCCACACATGATGCTTTAATGAAGAAACTTCATACCCTCCCTGGTTCTTTGACTTTCATTTGTGTTACTTGATAGTACTTTTCAGGATACTACACAGGGAAGAATATATCCTCTCATAGCAGGTAACAAGTGGGACAACGAGACATAGTAATTTATATACCTAAAATTCAGTTCCACTTAGAAGAAAAAAAGCAGGCTTCAAAACACAAGAGATTTTGCACTCAGGACACAAGGCGCTGATCTTGTTCTAACACTTTGCCTGCTGAATTAACTCTACCTCTCATCATTAGGTTCAGAGGCAACAGAAACAACATGAGTTACTCACTTGTGACTGGTATCGGAGTAGGAGAATCACTTCATCTCTTGCCCGAGTCATCTCTGGTGGAACTAACTGACTGCATGGAAACGTAGCCAGTATCCTTCTGTGTTCACTAGCAGTAACATTAGGATTAGCTCCATAATAATACGTGGGGACATACTCACTCACAGCACAGACATAATATGAGCCATTTATCAGGGTGACTGCTAGCCATGTTACTGGAGCAACCAGTGCTCTCCCAGTGATGCTACACAGAACAAAGCAGATCAATTTGCATTTCAGTAACCGGTTAGTCACCTTCTCAAAATGAGATCTTTTGCCTGTAACCAGCCTCCAAGTCTGGTTATTCAGGGCATAGCCAACAATCAGAAGGATCAGTGCAGGAACTCCTAGGAAAGCCAGCCCATAAATAAGGTTCTGTCCAACGTGACAGGGACAGCTGAACGTGAAAAAAGAGAAAAGCTGCTGCCCACCAATTGTCAGTATTGCAATTATAGCATTAGCAATAACAACTTCTTTGCCTTTCAGAAAAGTTAACCACTTTGGAAGGAAAGTCATTTTAGTTCTTACTCTTTACCAGATTTTTTTGCTTTAAGTCAACACCAGCTTTTAGCTATATTTAACTAACGTTAATGGCAGAACAGAACAAACTCCAACAGCTTAAGAAAAACACCACCAAACACAACACCAAAAAACCCTCCTGCTAGTCTTTCTCCTCCCCCTAATTCTCAGTAGCTTGTTTGCTAGCTTTAAATATGCTTGCAGACATCCACTGATGTGATTTAATTGATTCAGTAATTTATCTCAGCAGTTCTGGAACACTGAGCTTTTAGGCAGTTGTGAGCTCTGCCAGCCCCTTGCTAATTGTCTGAAACTAACAATAAATTCCCCCTACCTTTTGGATGACGTGCAGTGCTATCAAACTGATGACTAACTTGCCAGGATTAATTGCCAAGCTGTTTGCTAATCAACAGTAATTAGCAGGAACATGGCATGAGACTAGAACACAAAAGAAATAGGAAAAAGGAAGATCTTTCAGCTGTTCTCCCTAAAAGAACAAACAAAGAAAGACTTGGCAACTGGACTGATTATAAAAAAACCGAAGTATTTAAAATGCTTCCACTTTAAAATAAACCCATAAAATATTCCATAAGTGGCACAACATTTGGAATCCCTGTGCTGTTTGTATTTAATGTCAGTTCTGGGGCAATTTGCTCTCCAAACTGGAGTCTGCTGAACTACAAGGATTTTAGTGTTTCACCTGTAGGTTGCAAGAAGCTGGCATATGTCTTTTCCTGAAAGTGTTGGTTTCCTTTGGAAAGGTGGGTTTTTTGGTTTTGGGTTTTTTTTTGGTAATGTGTAATCTGCTATTCACTTCACACAGTGTCAAGCCAGCTGGCATTTATATAGTATACTTGTGATTACAAGTTTTAAGATTTTTTGTAAGTATGGTCAGCCCCATTCTGTGGGCTGAGAGAGATAGAAATTTTTCAATTAAGCATTTCCAGAACTGGTTTCTGGATATTCACATATATAGTCTAGGCTCTGGGCATTGGTCACAAATCAAGCCTTAAGTAGAGGCCTGAAAAATTTAGAACATTTTACTCTGTATGATTTCCTCTGGCTTGCACTTTTTCTGTGGTCATGCTATCCAGTAGTTCTATACACGGCATAACAGGCTGATCTGACTATGCAAATACTTCTGTTTAAGTACTGAGAAGTCAACTGTCTGTAATATAAACATTTTTACCAAGAACAGAAAACGAAATTCATCCAGAAAGTCTATGGGGAAAATTACAGATCTCTGTCTCCAGCATGTGTGGACTTGATTGTATGATATAATAGTGTCTGTCTGCACAACCTCTTCCCTCCCCTTACATAGAGGGTTGCTAATAATAAGTTTTATCTCAAACAGTTTTAGCACCCATGGTATCTGCTTGGCTGGCAGGGACACTGTCTCAGCTGTTATACATACGGATGTCATGTTATACGTGCCTTGCTGGTTCTCTAGGCAAGACCTTGTTCCTCCAGTTCTCTGCTAGGGCAGACACCTGCTTGTGTCATCCCCACTCACCATCTGTGAAAGAGGCCTTTGCCAGTGACTGGTTCTCAAACAATGTGACACCATTGCACAGAATTAAAAGCAATAGAGAAACATGCTGAAACATCCAGCAGCACTTTGCCACAGCGCAGTAGCACAACAAAATCCCCGTGCTGTGTAAACATTGCCATTTTGAACCTTAATTTTCTTTCAGTATGACAAGATTTTCAACTGGTTTTTTTTGTACTAGTGGCATTGTATTTTGAAAAAAAAATCAGTGAAATAAACCCATTAGGCTATTACAGAATTATTTTGAAGATATGTTTAACGAGTCTTCCATTATGCCTCAGTTTGTTTTAAAATCTCTGATTGACTGCTTCTGAGTTTTCTTTGGGAACCTTTGTCTTATTTCGTTTATAAAAAGAAGGAAGGCTTTCCCAAGCATCACTTGTTTACTCCAGAAACACATTAGATGTGAAACTGAAGTGGTGTACAATACTGAAATATTCATAGTCAGCCTAAGGCTGTTGAATGAGGTAATTTAAACAATCAATATTACAACTTTGCACTTCTACATTTTCACTTTGGCACTTGCTTTCATGCTCTGCTGTAAGTGATCCTGCTGGGTCATCCTATTATGGAAGAAATTATAGGGTTGGATCCAGTTAAGAGCTTGGGCGGTACATCAGACTTTTAAGTACTTGCCTTTGCAGAGGAACCCAGAGTCCTGGGGTAGACATTTAGGCTCTTTATTTGATTCCCGGGAAGAGTTAGGACTGAACGCAATCTGAAACAGCACTACCTGAGGTGCCAGCCAGCTGGCCTCTGAGGCAAAGAGATGCTTGTATCTGACATCTGAGACAAATAGGATGCATGAGTAAACCTTAGCCATGGTTTTGCTTGTCATATTGCAGGGCCCTATCATCTTGAACTCACTGCCAGTAATCTCACTTATGAGAAAAACTGATTTTTTTTTAAGAACTGTAAGTGGTTTGTCTTTTTTGTTTTAAACATGGTTATTGGAAGACATATTACGCCTTCCTATCCTCCCATAGACAGCAAATAAGTTTTATTCTCTTGTTTTCTTTTTATTGAAATAAAGCAACCATGGCAGAAGGTAGAGATTGATTTCAACCCCCTTCTCCACCCGATCTACTAAAAGCTCACTCATCTCTTTCTTCCAAAATATCAGTTATTATTAGTAATGTGATGTGACTGTGGTGCAAAGAAGCTGTGTTTTCCAGCTTTCCCGTTCTACCAGTTGCACTTAGTTTCCCCACAGAGAGGAATTTGATACTTATTGGATCAGAAAAAGATTAGGATTTTGTTGGAAAACGTAGGGAGAAAGTGAAGTGTTCTTCTATTTTCCATCTGAAGGTTGCTTCCTGTGAAGTTTGGAGGAGGAGGAGACTGAACCCTGGTCTCTCTGGTCCTGTTCATGTGTTTTCATTGCTAAATTAGCAGCCTAAGGGCTGATGTTCTGTGCCCCCTCTAGGTGCATTTTGAGTTCTCTTTTGCATGGATGTCAAGCCTGCCTGTGCATGTTAGAAAGCATGCTGTGAAAGTGCCTGCCTGACAGATTTCCTGTGGGAGCTGAGGGGAGCACTGTCCATGTCCTATGTTCTGCCAGTTCACAGGTGGGATTCAGGCTGCCAAGTCATTTTCATGGTCTCTTCGGCTTGGTTAAGGAAGAAGGTCCTCTCCCTTTAATTAGGACAACCACTGATGAGAAAAATAATAAGCTTTAAGTTAAGGGAAGAATAGAAACCAGTTAATGGTTTTTTTGTTTAGCTTACATATTTTGCTTCAGAATTTACCTGTGCTTTATAGGCAAATTTATATGACATTTCTGGTGCCTGCAGAGAGTTTCAGCAGAAAGTAGGCACTAAAATCCCAAAACACCCTCTTGAAAACAGTTCCTGAGAGGCGTAACCTATAACCAAAGAAGTTTCAGCAGGTCACACTGAAAATGCTTCTGCAGGCAAGGAGGCAGCAAGAGCATTGCTTTGTTCAGAAACATTGACAAAGCAGCAGCTAAACTGGGATTTGAGTATAAGAACCTGTGTGGGAATTTACATGTGTGCATGTATGTATTTTCAAAGAATAATGATGTGTCCTTATGATACATTGCGCTGTCTGGTCCGCAGTGTTCCTTCATTATTATAGTATTAATAATGCAGGCTGAAGTAATTAATCCACGTATTCAGAACCATATAAATAAAATGGTGGTCATTTATGGGTAGCCTTAAGTGCTTTTCAATGGCCTCACTGAAGTTGAATGATGGCAATGATAATCTTTTACAGTTTTTTTAAAATGCAGTGCAGTACACTTTCTTGTGGAATATGGGATGACTTGCAATGTGAGACATATTTAATGCTTTTTGCCAGCTGGGGACAATCAGAGAAACCAACCTATCTCAGACTCAATTTAGAAATGCAAGTAATTATCTAGATAATTGCAATGTTTGGCTTTTAAAATTTATTTAAATTTAGATGTGGGAAGTACCTACAATAGTTTCACCTATAAAATGGAGTAGGATTTTACAGGACCAGAAAAGCACCTGCAAAAAAAAAAAGAAAAATCACATCTGAATGCTTTCCATGTATCTGGAGTGGTAAATATATGTATTTTTACTCTAACATTGAATCTATTAATTAATATAAATTTAGTAACAGCATGACATTCAGACGAGGCCATATATTATTCCTTCCTTTCCTGAGAGGGCTCAGTGGGACTACATGTGCAAGTAAGTCCTATAGGGAATGACAGCTATCTGATTAATTTCTAAATTCACCTGTGACAATAGTTAAAATTTATTGCAAATCTAAGCTAACCATATAGGCCAAATTTACTGCAGAGGAAAAAAGGCAAAATAAGCCTGCATGTTCATAGCAAGGATATTTACAAATAGGGGCTATAACAGGCTAAGAATGATAGAACACCCCCAAGGAACATTGTTAATGAAAGTGCCATTTGCACAAGCTGGTAGCTGTAGCAGGTACACAGTTTTTTACTCTGGAAAGCTGGAAGTTCTCTATATCTGTCCTGCCAGCTTTGCAGAATCATGGTGGTAGCAGTGCCTTATAACACACGCTGCCCCTGCTTGGGCAGACATCAGCTCACCAGACTAAAGCAGTCAGAGCTGACACGAGACTATAGCTCCTTTAAGTTGAAAATTATCAATTTTTAATTACCTTCTGCAGCAGTGTCTTGCAATTGTGTGTTTATTCTTCAGAAAGGAAGCTTTTGTTAGCTTTTCAAACACCAAAGTCTGATAGAAACAATAGAATTAATTTGTTGTCTCTAAAAACCTGTGAATGTCTTGGGGCTGCCTGATTTGACTTCTCATGGATGTTTACTGTGTATCATTCTCATGGATGAAGTGGTTATTTATGTTGTGGACAGAGGCAGATCTGTTGCTGGTCAAATTCCTCCCAAAGGGCTCAGTACACATAGAGGATAGGAGGAGCATCAATAGCATTACAGACTGCAGCAAACACATCTCATGCAAAAGGCAGAAGAGCAGAGAGGAGAAAACTTTAGAGAAGAGAAAGAGGAAATACACTGACTGAGAGAAAACTATGCTGCTTGAGGAAGAACAGACATAAACTGACAATCGAGTACATCAGGAATTACATAAGCAACATGTCTCGGTCCCCAGGAAGAAAGCCGGAGAACCACAAAATAGTAAGACATTTTTGTAATGTGTGATTAAAATTGTGCATGGAGTAAGAATAAGCTATTACTGTATTGATGTATATTATGCAGTCATATTTCTGAACAGTCTGAAAGTAGTAAAAGGATGGGGATGAGTCTGTCAGTACAAGAGCAGAGGGGCTGGCAGCATTCATGGCTACTACCCCTACTGCTGAGATTCTGAGCAGGCTTAGGAAAGAGGGGCACAAATTTTCTGAGGTTACGATCTGCTCAGAAACAGAGGTTTAAGTGCTTTGGGCTATTTATGGTCAAAGATAGGAATGCCAGGTAAGTTTATTTGCCTCCTTGGTTAGACAGTTCTAAATGAAACACAGAGAGAAGATCTCTGTTAGTGCTTGAGTGGTTCAATTCCACACAAATCTTTCTTCAGGAACTTAGAGGCTTAGGGCTCTCTGTATGGTGAATGGCAATTTCTGACAGGAGTTCAGGCAGTGAAGAAGGTCCAGAAGGCTTTACAGCAATGTTGTGGTAATTTCTGAAAAGGGGACAGAGGTCTCCACTGGCAAAGAAACAGAAGAATGTAAGATAATTTAGGTTCATGTACGTAAGTTTATGGGCAAAAAGTATTCCAGTGGATTGCAAGAGTGGATGATAAATACAATTATGTTGATATAATATGCTTGGGTATCTCTAAAGTATTGTTCTTATTACAACACAGACTTTTAGCTGAACAATAATAATACAGCAATACAGAACTTGTATGACATCCATTTACTCCATTAAAAACTCTTTAATGAGAATTTGGCCAAGTGTCCAATGTTATTGCAAACAGAAGTTATCACTAAGGTGAATTTAGGAAATGGCTGCATATTAAACTCCAAGCTTTTGATGCAAGGAGAGCAGGAATAGGTCTTTCCACCAAGCTGTTCTTCCTTTCTTCATGTGATTTTTTCTGTTGTTTTCGTTGTTATTCACTAATTTTTCCACAGGCTATAAACAAAAAGTGCCTCTAGTCTAATCATATGCCACAGGGCTAGAGTACTTCCTTTAATTAATTCCTCCACAGCTGAAGATCCCAGTCTATCAGTTGTGACAGAATCTCTGCAAAGTTAGGCCTTTGACATGTTCAGTTGCTTTCCATGCTCCTTGGGCAAGCAGCTGTAATCCTCACCCATCCCCTTCATCTTGTCATTATTTGTTATACTGGTGTTGAATTATAGTATTTTTCCACTATTCTGCATTAAATTTTTTATCTGCTTTTCAGTATTTTTGGAGAAATCAGCTGATGAATTGAATCAGATCAACCCTACCTTTGTAAACTATTGTACCTATTGCAAAAGAATTAATAGCTCATTGCCTCTATTATTCTTCCTGCAACTAAATGTTTGTCATTATTCTTTGATGGCATTTGACAGCATTTATCAATCCAGCATACATACATGAAGTTATAGGATGCAAGAATGCACTTGATGAAAATAACTGCAAGTATCCCAAGAAATAGTATTTCTGACAAGCAAAATCACAGACTCAAGTGACAATCAATTCAGGTTCTGTCACACATGAATTGTGGATTTCAGTGATTATGCTTCCATAGACAATAGTTTCTTTATTAATGCAAATGTTATTCTTCCTTGCTGTTAATCCAGTAGCAGTTAAAAAACTTGGAAAAGTTTAATTCTAGTTTGCTTCACTTTTGATTTCCTGGCAGAGCAGAGAACTTTTTGTACTCACATATGGGGCTTTGGTAGCCCAGCTGTGCAAGGACTATGAAAATGATGAAGACGTCAACACCTGTTTAGATAGAATGTAAGTACTGCTTGAAATGTTCAGCTTTATCCATAATGCCGTTTGTCCAGCTATATGTTACCTCTCAGCTTTCTGTTTGTTATGAGTTCTGGCATTCTGTCTAGGATTACAGAGATGACAGGGATGCAGTCTGATATTCTGTCAACAGAAGTAATGCTAATTTGTGAATTAAGATCGACAATTATCTTTTGAATTCTCTGAAGAATGGTGTCAGGATTGTTTTCATAGCTTACACTTGTTCCTTGTTGATCTTTTTGTTACGCTAATTAACAATATAAACTTCTGAATTTCATCTCCTATATCCATGTATTTCATTTCAGCTTCCCCCCTCATAGGGATAAGAGCAGATGGGCCTCTCACCTTTAAGAGGCCATATAGCAATGAGTGAGATAGCACAAAAAGTCAATGAGAATGGATTTTTAAGTGGATAATCTCTTTGGAAAATGAAGATCCTGTGATTACAAGATCCTGTCATCCTGACTGAGATTCCTGGGCATTACTGCCATAAAAATAATGATATCATGGAAAATCAGCAAGAAACAATTTTTGAGCTCGTTAACAAGATATACTAAGATCTTTGGCAGAACAGTAAGGCTTATGTTTTCAGCCAAAATGGACATGCAAAATGGATTTACAGCAATCACAGTGGACAGAATAACTGACCACTTTACTATTAACCTGCAAGTTTGCAAATGAGCTATAGTCCAATAACTATCCATGAGAGTGAGTTAAAAAATCATTGTTTGGAAAAAAGAAAAGTAGTTTATTCACAAACTTAGGAGGGACAACATCCCTCAGCTATTTATTTTATAGTCATCTCTCATTCAGCTGTGATGAAAAGCATACATTTGAAGAGTGCACAGACTTCTGGAAGAATCTGTGGAGACAGATTTTGCTGCCTATGTTTTCATTATTATAGCTGATTCTATAAAATCTTTTTGTTTTGAGGAGGACTTGATGATATAATTACAGGTTTCATTAAAACAGTACGTCTGTTCTTTTCTACTGTGATTATGAAAACAGCCTAGTTTCAGGAAGAAACCTTGTAGATTAGCAGACCTGTGACAGGTGGAGATGGTATTCTTGTCTCTCTCTGTACATATATAGTCCGTAATGAGAAGGGTGTTTTTCACTGTGCAGTTGCCAAACAGCTGCTTGTCAATTTATTATTAATTTGACTCTGCAAATCTGAGGCATAAAAGTTGAAAAGTATCTAAGTAGTCTTGTACATCACCAATACATACCTTGCTAATTGCTCATGACATACTTACCAATGTTATTGATACTTAGGCAATAGATAAATATTTCATTGTTTCTAGATGCATGATCTACTGTAATTTTAATCTTCACGCTGCCAAAACCACTTTGTGGTCATCCCATTAGACATCAGATTACTTTTTGGCTGCTTGACAAAGATGTGGTACAGAAACTGGTAGGAGACTCCATTGAGTTCAGACTGCTTCACTGAGGATGTAGGGCCTCTGACAAACAGGCAGGGACTGCTAACATCCACAAAAAATGGAAATGAAAAATTCCCTAAAAGCACTTCTGAGTTGAGTGTGCATTCTTTAATAAGATATGTGTCAATCTCTTTCCTTTTATTGGAAATGCTTGGGAGCACAGCTGTTTTGCACATTATGAAGTTACTGACCTTTGTTAATGTGTAAGAGCTAGGAATGAGTATTTGTTTTATTAACGAAATCCATTATCTTCCATCCTTTTTTATTTCATTTTTTTTTTTTAATTTTAGTATTTTAAATACAAAATGAATATGGTGGTGTACTGAAGCTCCATGTTAACTAGCAACTTTTGGATTTTTTCCTGATTTTTTCCTAGTTAGATGAAGGGAGAGAACATGTTAGAAAAACAGATGAAGAGGGAATTGTGGAGGAAGAGAGAAAAATGAGGTGAAGAGATAGGAGAAAGTGAAAGAGATCAGGTGTGAGTCCATTTCCTATGGGTTTTCCTGGCACCCAAATGCTGCAATGAGTGTGCCCAGGATTTGCTGAACTCCATACCAGCCTAGAGGTGAAGGCTGTGACCCAAAGGGACAGTTGCTTTGTTCTCCTTACAGAGACAGTGTGAGAAGAACACCGGGTATCCCAGAAGTATAGTGGAAACTCTGTGCTATTTTATCCTATCCTCTTTTTAGTGACAAAGCAGTTTAATCAGGTATATTGTAGTATAGTACTACTACTACTACTACTATACTACTATCTAATATTTATTCATACATGTAAATGTAAGTGTGTATATATATATAAATATATATATATATAGACAATGTATAGACAAATTGTATAGACAATTCATATCATCCTCGCCAGGAGTATCATGCTTAAAGAAGTATGATTCCTTAAATGACTACATGAACAGCAATCCCACTGTGTTGCAAAATGTGGTAGAAAAAAGAATGTAGACCAGCAAAATCTGTCATCATCAAAGCCACCCAATAAGGAACATGCATCTGTTTTTTTGAGAAAGCACAAGAGACACATTAGAGAGATGGTAAGAAGCTCCCAATTTTGAATGTTAACTTTCTTTGTTTCCTTTCTAGGGGATATGGCATTGGTGTAAGGCTGATTGATGACTTTTTAGCTCGTTCAGCTGTTAAAAAATGCCGCAGTTATTCTGAAACTGCAGATATGATTGCACAGGTAAATAAGATTTACATTTTCTTTAACTTCATCAGATTCAGTGGTCTTAGTTTTATCCTCCTCTATCAGTTTACTCCAGAACAGTTGCCTACATTTTCTGCTGTGTCGTGATTGTCATAACAAAAACCACTCCACAGTCACATCCATGCTTCCACTGGATGAAATACAGCCTTTTCCTTATCTACAACTCCAT
Source organism: Chiroxiphia lanceolata (assembly GCF_009829145.1). Classification (NCBI taxonomy): domain Eukaryota; kingdom Metazoa; phylum Chordata; class Aves; order Passeriformes; family Pipridae; genus Chiroxiphia; species Chiroxiphia lanceolata. The sequence goes on from NC_045639.1 coordinate 67,054,526, forward strand.
AACACATAACACAAAATGAGATGCCAGCTGTAAGAGGCTGCCAGACCCTGACATAAACTGACCTTAAAGTCAGTTATTAAGCTGAAATTAAAGTTCTTCTATTTCTAGCAGCCAATGAGGCATTTTGCCATTAGAATACATAAAGAGGGGGGGTTTTGTTTTGTTTGTCGCAGCTTAAGCTGATTTCTTCTACACTTGCTGGAGAATGCAATAAACAAAAAAAAATGATCCAGTTTTAACAAACTTCCAATCATATATTCCCTCACTGTTTTCTCTTCCTAGGAGCATGAGCCTTAACCATCTCATACAGATCTTAAACTTCAATATTCTTAGTTCTGCCATTTGACTCTCCTCATCATCTCCATAATTATCTTAGGTGTTTTTTAACTTTAAAATGGTAATTAATATTAAGAATAAGCCACAGGCTTCTCTGCAAAAAGAAAATCTCAGTGGTAGGAAAGAAGAACTGTAAAAAAGGAAAATGAGAGGAACATTTTCCTGACTACCCACAAATCTAATAATAAAATTAAAAACATAAAATCAGTGTGTATTTTCACCTTCTTTGATGGAAATTTCCCTTTTATTGAGTAGTTATTCACACTTCTTTCAGAAAAGAAAGATCTAGGAGGAAATTTAGTGGCAATACATGAGTTTCTAAAGATCTACTTTTGCCCCCATGGGCAAGTCAGAATTCCTGGGGAAGCTCAAAGAGAAATTCGTAAGACATCTTGCCTCATTAGACTGCTGAGTCACTGTAAAGGAGGTGGTAGTTCATAGATACTGAGTTAGCTCAGTCTAACACCTGCTCAGGTCATGATGAATGATCCCTTCTATCCTCTAGGGTTCCCACCTATGAAGTGTTGCCAGTGGAGGTATGCCTGGCCTTTCCCAATGGCAAAAATCAACCACGCTTTATGCCAGAGAAATTTACAACGTGGTCATTTATTCTAAGAGGAGAGATCAGGGCATCAGTTAATTGAATGGAGATTTATTTCCATCGGCTCATTTTAGGAGACAAAAGTATGCCTGGCATACTTTTTGATTGCTTGAGAATTCTCATTATGTGATCATTATGTCTAACCCACAGAACTGGGAAGCAGCAGACTTTCTATGTAGTGAACTAAGGCACCAGGATATGCTAGTTATACAGGAGTATCTTAGTTCAAAGTGTATTTGGATATTGCCAGATGGTGTGTGGTCCTGCTCACATTAACTCTGTCAGGAATACCTACATTGCATCGGACTCAGATGGAGGGACAGAAGTTACATTATTATTCCAAGATGCTTATCATAGAGAAGCTGATGGCTGTGACAGAAATGGAGAAAGAAACTTTTTTTTCCCTGTTGCTGGTACGGCTATAAGGTGAACATGTGCAAAACACACATGTACACCATGACCTGACAAAGTTTGAAGGAGAAGCAGGTGACAGTGCTAAAAGCCAGCCAGAGCCCATTAGCTCATAAAAGAGTTGAAACTAAATTTCTTACTTCAGTAAAGTCTATTTTGGAGTCTCAAATCAGGATGATATATAACAAAGCTTGTCCTGTGGATCAGCTGAGCTGGGGTAGAGGATCCATTGGAGATAATAAGGGCAGCTGAATGAAACCCATGAGACAAGCAGCATTTCAATCACTGTTTTAAAATACACTGTCTCGTTAAAATAATGATACCAGTCTGCAAAATCACATTTTTGTTCACTTTTACATTCTACTTTAGGTGGTATTGGTACTTTATTTTCATGTATATGCGAGATATCTGGTTTTCTGGGTCTTATTCTTCATGTTTCTATTTACAAATGCCTTATTACAGTTGAACCACCATTCTTAAGTACAGGGGATTCAACAGCACGATACAGTGCAAAATTAATGATCAAAGTAAGGAAAAAGACACTATTCCTCTGCAGGTTGTACTTCAAAAGAGACTTACTAAGAGAAATAAAAGATTACTTGGAATGATTGGAACTAACTTTAAAGTACACACAGTCTCTTGAAAAGATTATTTTTAGCAAACTAAAAGAGGAGTTTTGTAGTAGGAGTATAGCATTTCTGAGGCAAAATGTGATATGGAAAACATTTTCACATTTCTTTGGCAAAACATTTTAAAATGCTCTTCAAGCACATTTGTCTGAGGCACATACCAGCAAAACATATGTAAAGTGATCCAGCAAGTAACTGCAAATACACTCTTAAATTTTTCTGTTCAGAACCACTCAGCTGTTTACATAATGCCTTTAACTCCTCAGCAGTAGGTTCTCAGCCAGCAGAAAGTGCATAAATACTCAGATGTACTAAGTCCTCTGAGGTATAAATCTGTTTGAGGACGAGTAGAACCAGTTCAAAGTTAAAGTAAATAAAGACAGTTAAGTACTTCAAGTACTTAGAGCCAAATGTCCTGTGAGCATAATTGTTATCCAGCAGTCTTTTGCAAAACACAGGAAAAGTCTGTAAGGTCAGGCTGTGGGTGTTCCCTGAGGAAATGGAAAGAGATAAAGCAAACAAACAAACAAAAAAAACATAAAATGAGGACTACAAAGCCACCTTCCCATATTAAGAAATAAAGATGGAGGAAAGGTGCACCCAAGGCAATGACTGAGGGCTTAAAACTTCAAGCACTGGTTCAGACTGCAAAGCCTGGGATTTACTGCTGCCTTATACCAGACTGGAGAAGAGCCCTTCTACACTGAGTTCTCATGGTGCCAACTGACTTCTCATGTTGGTCCTGTGACTTGGCATGGTTACAGTTGGGGACTGAATAAAGAAAAGATAAAATAGGCCATATAAAGTAGGCTCTCACTGGCAAACTGGGGTGAGAAAATGGAAATCAATTGAGAAATGGTATTAAGAACAAAGCTCAGCTGAAGAAGTAATGTCCAAGACTGGATTCAGAATTTGGGTCTTAGTATAACTAAGTAGATACTTTTGGGATAAGGGTGATAATTTTGCTCTATAATCCTACAAAGTCAAATTTTTACTTCAATTCCTCCTCACAGAACCTTGACATCATTCAAATAACATGCAAAAAATATACAGCTTCTGGTTTTAGATCTAATCCTAGTGTTACCTTCTCCAGCACCGGGAGGTATTTGTGCAAGCCAGAGATGGAAGCAGCCAGACCACACCCTCTGGTTCACAGTGAGCTAGTGCTGGCTCACAGCCTTCATTGCTCTACTAAGTGCTGTGCCTAAGGATACATCTGTTGCTGAAAAGCAGTGACTGCAGAGATGGGCTTTATTGTGGATGCTCAGTACCCCATGAATGCACAAAACGTCTCTGCGGCTCTTTGAAGAGACATCCCTGGGGACAACAAGGGATGGGGTAATCCAATCATGTCACCCCCAAGCCCAGAGCTGTAGGACAAGAGATGTGATTCCCCTTGTCATGGAGGGTGCTGCCACACAAGGTCCCTTGGCCAGTCTGAAAGTCTGACAGAAGCTAGCAGAATTTACAAAGTGGTTAAATGTTCTTTTTCGGACCTTAGCGGTAAGAGAGAAATGCATGCAGCAGGTTGCTGTGCTAAGTGGTAGACAGTAAACTGAAAAATGAAGTGCTGTACTGTAAAGAATAAAGAAAAGTTTATGAGAAAAGTTTGGAATCAGCTGCTGAAAAGCAACTTGCCTTACCAAACACTGACTGAAAAATGCTACTAATAAAATGTGTGCTAGGAGAAATATTATTTTGGCTTCTAAGCAGATTAATTTTGGTCCTTCATTAATCTTGTTATGATGCCATTTGAAATTATGGTTTTCACTTATTTAACAGTCTGTACTTACTTTCTGTCATTACTTATGCGTACAATGTTTTGTAGTGAAAAGTCCTCAGTAGTATGTAAAGGGACTGATAAGTTAGTGGCTTCCTAAGTATTTTGGTAATTCTAGACTGTGTTTGAGCATCATCAAAATGTTAATGAATTTTATTCTTGCTGCTCGAGAGAGAGGGAATGCTGGTTGAGACTTTGGAAAAGGTCAGTGGTACTATTTAATTCTGACGGCATAGATTTCTTGTTTGACATTAAACAATATATAATTTCATACAACTGCTAGTATCATTTTCAAAAGAGAGATTTTGCTTTATATGGGCATAATTTTGATGGCAAGTCTGTGTACATGTCTAAATAAATATTCTTTTTTCTTTCATTTCATAGATAGAAATGAAACAGATTTATGGATACGACTTCTAAAACAGCTCATTCATTTTTCTTTCCAGTCTTTTGGAGTCACAAGGACTGAAAAGACCTTTGTTTTACTCTCTGAGAAGCTGTAAATGGTAGTTTTGAAGTAATTAATGTCCAGTCATAACCTGTGTTTTTTTGTAAATATTCATATCTGTTCATTGAATTACTTATGTATGTGCTTCAATTATTTTTCCTGACAAGACGTTTTCACAATTTTCACTTTATAGCTTTGTGATTTTGCCCTAATTTGGTGCTCCACTGCAAACCAGCTACTTCTTTTATGTATGCAAGTTCTCATTTACACAGAAAATTTTAAACAATAGAATTAGGACAGATACATCATACTGTAATGCCAAGTATAGCTGAAACTAAACTGAAAGCGTATGATGGCTTAGCACAGTTAAAAAGTCTTTATTCTTATAACAAATACTTTAGTTTGAGGGAGCAGCAGATGTGTAGTGGGAGAAGAGTTAAGAGAATTGAAATAAGTAAACTGAGGGACAGAGCACAGAGAACTGAGCAGAAGTTTCCTGTGTACTCATATTTTGATGGACGTAAGAGTTAATGAGAAATCTAAGTTTTGCAGCAGAAAATGTTGATTTTGCTGATTAGTTTTGTTTGTTGGGTTTCTTCTCTCTCTCTTCAGTTTGTTTTGGATGGTGTTGACAATAGTCTTTGTCTCATCCTGAGCTACCATGGTAGCTGCTGAATTTAGGGACAGTGCTGATAGAAAACAGCTTTTGCGATAGCAACTTGAAGGACAGGGTTAAATTTGCCAAAAACAGATTCCAGTTGAAAATGTAGGGTCAAACTTGCTTTTATTTTTGTCTGGTTTTATGGAAGTATTCCAGCATCCACATGGAAATTGCATTAGGTCATAGGCATTTTTGTAAGATAAAACAGTCACACAGCCCTGGGAATGAGGATCAGTGAGGGCTTCTACCAGGCACACATTGCAGCATGAATTGTTCAGCAGTTGTCTTGGAGGTGGAGACACTCTCAATAGGAATTACCTGCAAGCATGAATCAGGGTAAGGATAAGGAGAGGAGAATGCACTTTGGTTTTGTTCCTCCATAGTAGAAGATTAGGCTGGGAAGCACTGCTGTTTCATATGGCCCTGACTTCTCAAGTGCAGAGCTTTGAGCTTTCTTCCAAAGAAAAAGAGTATGCCAAAAGCCTTGAGTGGGATCACTCTGTCCTTCCACCCTTCCCTCTACCAGCTATGCTTTTGACTCAGTGTCCCAGATATTATATCACAATGGAGGCCTTATCTTTACACCAATCCACGTTTCCCATATTCCTTGATCAACTTATTAACCTACTTGATGTCCTCCCCTTTGCGTCTCTACTTTCTTTGGTTTTCTGTGGTACCACTGAGGAAGGAGGTGGAAAGACAGTTTTGGAAAAGAAAGGTTGGCCCAGGCAGCAGGATGTGTCTCCTCTCCTCTTGCATGTAGGGAGGAGGTGAAATGGGGCTGAACAGAAGATGTTGGAGCAGCTCTTATAAAGAAAGATAAACCCAGACAAATGGGAAGGGTCATATACCCTGGAAGTAGGTAGATGCTATACCAGGAGAGGAGCCCAGTGTATATGCCAGGCTTAGTGTCAGACATGTCTGCTGTTGTGACTTTCATTTTGGCAGTGTTGCATCTGTGCTTTCAGCTGCAGCATTTGAGTGTATGACATGTTCTAAGTCTGTTGCTAAGTGAATCACCTGGGATAAAAGTAGTTTAAACATTGTCTGAAAGGTCACGGGTTATTCAAAACATACAGAAAAAATTCTGAGCAGACAGTGGAATTAGCTCTTGGATTTTATTTCATAAAGAGTAATTGTCTGTATATGCCTGTAGATACTTTTACCTGCTGAAAGAAGCACAGTGAGTATGAGAACAGCTGGGCAGAGTACCCCGGTTTGTTGATAAGAGCTTGACTCAAGCACAGCAAAAATATGATTCTTTGCAGACTTGGAGAGACTGGCAATAAAATGCTGTGTAAAAGCCTGCCCAGACACCCCAGGGAAAGTAACTTTTATACAGTGTTTGAGAATATCCTGTGTGAGAGCCACATGGTGAATTCCAAGTGGATGAGCTAAAGCATAGGGCTCTGGGGTGAAACGCATTTGTCAGAGGCACTGATTATGCAGTTGCCTCACCTGCCAGTTCTTCTTGCTCCTGACACTAAGTTTTCTAAGATATTCAGAAAAATGAAAATCAGTCTTCTGCAAAAATATTTTCTTGTCTTGAAAAGTGGAATTTTCATTCCAGGCCCTCTGTTGTACACTAGCTGTAGGCCCAGTACAAACAGTATTACATAGCACTACAGGCTGCACCTAGTGCCTGAAACCCACTCAAAACTAGAACTTGATACCCATACAAACAAATTCTCAGTTGGAGAAGATAATATGGAGAAGATGTTTGGCAAAATATCCAAAGAGAGAAGTCTTGAGGGATTGCTGGTGCCTTAAAACAAGGCTGTACCTGCAATTCGCCTGGAAATTACTTGGAAGGAAACCCTTTACTTTCTGTGGGCTGTCAGAAAGCCACACACATCTTCTATTATCATATTCACACACTTTAAATGATGTTACTTAATGATAGTCTCTTGTTTTACGTAGAGAATGCTATAACACCTTTTACATGGGATATTGTTAAAACACACTTGTAGAAGTCATTATTCATCTCTTTTTGCTGTCAACTCTTGCTGTCAGCCAGTGACATTAGTAAAGCATGAACCCTGGGTGACGTGGAGGACCGCAGCCTTTTCACTCACGTAGGGAAATAATTTCATTCCATTCTTTTGGAGCAAGTGTATTACTGGAAGGGAACATAAAGAAGAAAGAGACTGTTGTGGGAAAAAAAATAGAGATGAAACCAGCTAGAAGTATGCTATTTTAGCAAGATATAAAAAAGCTGAAAATTGATTTATGGTATTTCCCTTCTTTCCACAAAGTCCAGCGTTGTCTCCCTTTCCTCACTGGTTCCTTTCTGGCCTTCTTCAACTAGCTTGTGAATTGTGCTATAATGCTGTTTGCTGCTGCTGAAAGAGTAGAGCTGGGAAGCATCCTCCCATGCCTGAAAAGCTGGCAGAGAAATCGGTTCTGGTTCCTTGTTTTCAAAAAAGCACTTGAGGTTTCGCTCACTCAGCTTAGTGGCATACAGCTGGAAAATATACTCCAGTTGCTCCTTCTCCGTCCTCTCATACACTCTCCCGAACATCTGCTGGAGGTGACTGACTTTTGACTGGCAGCTGGCACAGCAAGTGGCTAGTAGGGAGAGAAGGGCTGTGGTAACTATCACACACCAGCCTAAAATCTGGGAAAGCAAAAGAAATGAGTTTCAGGTTAAAAAGACACAAGTGAAAATGCTACTTAAATCACAAATGTCTGACCGAGTGACCACACTTTGTAGGGAGGACCTGCTGCTCCTTTTGGAACCCTACTGCAGGCATCTCATTCCAGTTTGCATTTGGTGCTGGCATTGATGTTAATGGGGCATCCATATGGGGACTGAAGGGAAGGAGAAATCCATCAGATTGAGGCTTCTCAAAAGTGCTCATTTTAGTGTCTTTTTCTCAGGAAGGCAAAAGCTGGTTGATTTTTACACTGTAAGGTGAAACAGTCCTGAAGAGTTGGCTCATACTAGAGTCTTACTGCCTCCCTAGACCATATTATAACAAAAGGAACTTGGATAACAGTTTCCTGAAGAGACATGACCAGTGCAATGGCAGTGGCAGGTTCAGAGACAGATGATTTCAAATCAGACCTCAACTAGAAGACTGTATGTGAAGAAAAATCTATGAGAGGTCTAAATGATCTATCAAATAATGTAATGGCTGAATATAGCTATACAGAAAAGAGAGCAGACCTGAGAGCAGGAGTAGTATCTGAGTAATTTAGAGAGAATATTTTTGAGAGTTTATTGCAAAACCGTAACCATTTGCCATGTAGCGTACTGGAATTGCTCTCCGTATTCTGTCACACAAATAGAATAAAATATCAGTCACTAGGTAGTAAAAAGTTTTCTACCTCCTGAAAGCGTTAAATAAAATTACCCAACAAAAATTAGTAGTAAGACACAATTTTAAATAATGATGAACTACAAAACCAAAAAGGGCGACCTTTTGTCCCAGATCAAGCAACTTTTTAATTGTGAGCTCACTTAGATGTATTGTTTTCTGACTTCTTTTTAATTAAAAAACCCCTCAAACGCAACAACTGCATTAACTAACAGGACTATAGAAGATGCTCTCAAATTTAAAGTGTTCCTCAATTTGAAATGTTCCCCAATTCTTTTGGCAGAATATTCACTGGAATCTATGCTATTATTGCGAACCTTTCTTGACATTGATGAATCAATCCTTTATAAGGGAAAGTTATTTTTATGCTAAAACCAGTTAAAAATTACCTTTTTGCCCAATTCTGTGAGAATACCAGGAGGGCATGATGAAGAAGAAATATTATGTGCATTGGTAGGTCTGCCTTAGCACTGGAATTGAACCCTATTCATCTACACACTTATTAGAAACAATTTCTGTATTTTCAGAGAACTTAATTTTTGCTGAAATATGCTTTTGCACCATCACTTAGCTTTTTTTTCTGTAGAAGCTTCAGAGTTTGACAAAATTCTGTTAAGAACATTTTAAAAGAAAGAGCTACCCCAGCAAGGGATGACGGTGGAAAAATGTGCTTGAAATTGTTATTGTGGGATGTTCTCCTCTAAGGAGAGCAGAGATGTGAAGACAATTTTTTCATGCCTTGTTCCACTGGCCTAGCCAACAGTTTTACTCATCTACTCTACTGCAATGTGTAACATTTGCAAAAAAATGTAATAGTTGTTTAGAAACAGTGGAAAATATTCCAGTGTGGAAAAATTATTCTAGGTTTCAGAAACCCATATGAACTGGAACTTGTTTCCCATGCTCTAATGGTGATGAAATGGAGAGCTGCAACCTCTCTCATGTGAACTCCTGCACTGATGTTAAAAAAATAACCACCGGTAAAAATCTGTATTTAGCTGAGGGAATATAGAAAGTTTCCTCAAGGAAAGCTGTGAAACAGAGAAGCTTGACAAACAACTCTTGTTAGGAACTGGTAGGGAAGAATAGTTTAGCTTTCTTTTATTTTTCCCAATCACTTTGTAGTGACTGATAATTTCTATGGGTGTTTGAGAAATTGCTCTTTTTAGCAGATTGTCACTTTCTTGCAGGTTGGAAAATGAAGTCATGTATTGTCACGCTACAAACCCAGTCACCAGTCTTTCACTATTTCCTACGCATACAACTTAAATTCTGAAGCACTATTTATTATTTCCTTCTAAAACTCCCAAATAAATTGCTTTGTCTGCAGTGCAGGCTTTGTCTGCATTCCAGTCCTATTTGCATGAGGACTTGAAAATAAAACTGGCTCTTGGGGAGGAAATTGTTCCAGATGGATACAATTGCCTGACAAAAACTTCCTGGCTCCACAGTGTTTTTCCTTTTCTGTGGCTTTTTTTTTCGTCCGCTGCTTTGTTTCTTTGTCTCAGAATTTATTTGTGTTACAAAGCAGTGAGCAGAACTGTATTACACAAATATTGTAAAATGTAATAAAATCTCAGCTTTGCGTGTTCTGCTTGCTTTATATTAGTATTTCTTCTTTCCTTTATGCAGGACAAAAATATGCTCACATCTGGCATCACGAATATGAGGAACACAAACATAAACACATTATGTAGGCAGTCACAAGTATGTCAAAAATCTTATTTTCCAGTATCTTTCTACTGTTAGTGACCTAAGATTTCAATGTGGTTATCACACTCTCCTATATTGTACAATGTGCATTCATTACAATAGTTTAAAATAAGAGAGTATAGCATGAATTTTTTATTGGAACAGACCTCTTTAATGAAATGACATCTGTTAAATCAGCCTCCTAAACAATTCAGTCATTTTTATCTCTTTAGAGCTATCTCCGTTCAGGAAGAAAGCTTTAAGTTTTCTGGTTTTATTGACACTACCCCTCAGGAAGTATGTGGGGCCCCTCAGGAAGTATGCAACAGCTCAAACTGAACTGAAAGATGGATTGTATTTTGCAAGGCTGCACTTTGCCAAAACACTGTTTACATGAAACCACTGGTTTTAACATAACATCTGACATTAAGATCTTTCACAGATAAATCATAGCAGCAATACAGTTTGCATAATGCTCTTTATTTATAATTTTTCTTACCTGGGACTGTGCTTGAAGTGTTCGTCTTAGTTCATCACTCTCTGAAACGGGCATGGAGCTTTTGCCACAGGCTACCATGTGTAACTCTCCAAAGCACTTTTCAGATTTTCTGTTGCAAACAACCTTTAAGTAGGCAGGAGTGTCCAAGCCACTCATGGCACATTCGTAAAAAGTCCCGTTGAGCAAAGCCACAGAAAGCCACATCACTGGGGCAACCAGGGCATTTAAAGTGATTTGTCCAAAGACGTAAAAGAAATGGCAGACATTCCCTCTCGGGAATATTTTCCTGGGATTCACCCAGAAGCCTGTAAAGAGTTTCCAGGTCTTGTTGTTCAAGAAGTATCCAATAACTAGCAAAACAAGAGCTGGGGAGAAGAGAAATACCAAACCGTACCTGAGGTTTTCACCGCTGCAAGGGCATCTGAAAGCAACAAGAGAAAACACACGTTCACCTCCCATTGTCAGCAGTGCCATAAAACTGTAACCTATAGCAGTTTTCCGGTCGATGAAGAACTTTAGGATTGTTTGGAAAGCATCCATGTCTGATACTCACTAAGGAGGTAAAAACCAAGACAGTTTATCTTCGCAGCAGTTTGCAGCAGGGGAGAGCTCTCCCGAGGACGAGCAGCCCGCTGCTGGCCCGCCTGCCCACGCACTGCCGAGATAACGCCGTCATGTCACTGCCTGCAGAACGGACCCTGCCGCCAGCAGAGCAGATGTTGCACATTTACAGTAACATTCAGCGGTAGTAGAAAGCAAGCAAGCAGTGCTCTAAGTAATCAAATAAGTTTGCAGTCTTGACAGCCGTGTTCTTGGTGGGTTATTTTTATTTTTGTGACTGCAGATGGAGATCAGAGTAAAAACACACACCAGTTGCAGGAGATCTTGAGCTGTGATGGTAAAAGTTGTGGCAATGTAGTGAAGGACCTAATACAAAGGCTAATGGTCCCAGGGGAGTATAACATGACGGAAAGCAGACTAAAAGCAAACGAGTGATAATGGTGAAACCACTTTGTATGGGATTGTAAATGTAGCAACATCAAAGACAGAACAGACAGCCTTCTGTTGTGTTTCCCTGGAGCATCATGTAACTCTGGTTTTGCATTGCTGGCTCAAGCTGAACACAGAAAAGGCAAATCTAGTTTGATTTCTAGCCTCTCTGACCCCTCCCCCTATTTTCCTGGAGCAAAATTAGTGTACAAGATGTTGCATTCTAAAGTTACAGCTCTGGTTTGTATATAGGAGATTCAGGCAACAGGGTTTCATCCTTTTGCAGGTTGCTTTCAAGACGTACCTTGGGGTCACCCCTAGTGTGAGTTGCAGTAGTGCTGCAGGAAATGAATTCTCCTTAATCCTGGACAAAAACCCACTAGTGGACTTTGTGGAGGAGCTGCCAGCAGAACGAGCATCACTTTGCTACTGTAACCTCCTCTGTGGGGTGATTAGAGGTGCCTTGGAAATGGTAAGGAAGTGCACATCTGTTTTCACTATTCTTTGTTAATTCACAGAGGCACAGGAAAGCAAACCAACCTGCTCAGGTAAATGAAAATACAGTATTGTTTAAGCACTCAGATTAAATGTCTATATCTAAATAAAAGAGGGCCAAACTGACCCTGGATCCTGAGGTAGAGAAACACACAGATTGGCTCACCTCCACGCTGTCTCTGCCTGGCTCTTCAGTGACTGACTTGGGTGCAAAAGCCAGGAGGGATTGGGGAGCCAGCTGACACGTAATATGGAGAGCCATGGGGGCATGCTGGGTTCCTCCACTGCTGCTTGAGCCTATAGCACTTTCTTCCACAGCTGTAGCCAGTAATACTCACCCCAGATTCAAATATATGCAGATAGGTAATATTCTCAGGTTACTGCAGCACCTGCTGAAAGGGAGAACAAAATGTGGATAAATATAATGTAAATCAAAGCATCAGAAGTGTATCAGATGGCATTACAAATTTTGTTCTTAAATTTGAAACTTTTACAAAATAATAAATAGAGGGCATAATTTGAAAGTTACTGAGCAGTAGAGCTTCTGTGGCTTTTTCTAGGAGATTACTTTTGGTCTGCTTTATGTTACTGCCAATAGCTAATTTGGCATGTATTTTATATTTCAAGAGAAAATAAACCTGAGCAAGTATTACGTATATACATCAGACTCAGAGTTACGGTATCTGATACAAGACTAATTAACAAAAGTATTATCTCTTAAATTTTAGTACTTGACCAGGAAATTCTATGATCACAAAATCATCAAGTATACAATTTAGGTTCTCAGAAGAAAGCAAAGCACTGGAATGAAGAGTAATGTATTATACAAATCCCAGTGCATATAAATTTCCTTTTTATTAACTGAGTTGGGAAAAACGTTTTAAAACAATCTAGAAATCTGTTTCTTATGAAACCTGAGAAAGGGAGTCCTCTTGTGGTAAAAGGGAGAGAGAGAAAAAAAGCTCTTATACTGGAGGAGGGTGGAAAACTGGGGATTTCTTCGCTTAACTGATCAGACTTGATTCTTTTTAGGTTCACCTAGAAGCAGATGTCACATTCCTCCAGGACAAGCTGAAGGGTGATGCTGTGACAGAAATAGGAATTACATTTTTAAGGAAACCTGAAGGCAGAAAGCACAAAAGGAATAAATGAAAGAAATACTGGGAGAAACCCTTGCTGAGGGATATTTTGTGGCTTTGTTTCAGAAGACATACAGAGTAAAAATGGTTTCACTGATCCAGCTGCACCAGCCACTTGGTTGAAAGGTGAAGACAACTGGGCCGTAAACAGGAGGGGCAGGGCAGGGAAGAGCAATATTAGTTGTCATGACACGGATATTAAAATTATCAAAATGACCTGCCCTTCCTTCTCACATAACCATGCTCTTGAGCTTAATGCAAGTTTTGTCTCAGTATTTAGTGCATGCTGGATGCAAAATATTCATTTGGACATCAAATGTTCTCAGACAAAGATGATGACCTTTTCCCATTTTGTTTTTCAGTAATATTTCAAAGCATGGCTGCTAAGAGGTGCTCTATTTCCCTGGCTGTGCATGCTTAGGTATAAAGAATTCATCTGCTCTGGCTGCTGTATGCCATGTGTCGCTCACAGGTGCATGTTTCGATGTGTGGTGGTTTGCCATTCATTGTCCCCCATGCTGGACATCTTGCTGCTTTGATACCACAGAGGGATGCAGCTTCACTGATGGCAAGAGCTGGTTGGGTTCCTTACAGCTCTTCCAGGCCCCATACTCAGTTTTGATGGCATTTTCAGTCCTGTGCACACAGCAGGCTGCAGCCTTCTGACAACTGCAGCAATGCTTGTGTTGCTCCAAGCCTTTTCATATCAGCCCTCTCTTCAAGAGCACTCATGATCAAACTGAACAAAGCATGATGTATCTCATATGTAGTCACTTTAGATCTGTACTTGCCTAAGGAAACTTGAATGAAAATTCTAAGATTGCCACACAACTGTTTTGGTGGTCATTGTGTCTGGTCTTACCTGACCTTCACCATCAGCTGTTGAACATCTCCCCCTTGGCATTGGACTTTTTACCACAACATGACTGGGAAACAGAGAAGAAGCAGCCTCACAAAGACCTGAGTTACAGGAAGGGTTTAATGGTTTTCCATGTAACACAAGATATCTAGATGAGGGTTGGACAAAACCCCAGATCCTAGCACGATACCCTACCCACTAAGCCAGCTCACCTTCTCCTCACCAAAGCACTTGTTTTAAACTGAAATACAAACAATAAGTTCATTGAAGCCCAGAGTTAACCCTGATTTTATCACTGTGATTTTAACCCTCTTCTCCTATTTTTCCCTCAGTCTGTTTACTTCTTAATCCTGCTCAGTGAGGGGCATCTCTTACCTCGGGGACTGCAGGGTTCATTCCCACCAGATCTGTGTAATCTTCATGATAGTCTTTTTCCCTTCATATATCTTAACAGTGTCTTACAGTGGTGGCAAAGTGTAATGGAGCTTTAAGAGAGCAATTTTGTACAGAACAAAAACTAAGCTATTCATTATTCAGTCTTGGTCTCAACCCAACTGCTGTTATCTGCTACCAGTAAGAACTTACAACATGTAACAATGTCATGTAACAATGTGTTACAGCCAGTAACAAGTTTCCATATACTTTTTGTTTGCTTTGGTTTGTTGTTTTGTTTTTCGGTTTTTTTGGGGGGGAGGGGAAGGGGAGTTGTTATTATCGTTGTTGTTGTTTTAAATCAGGGCTAAAAGGTCTTGTGGAATTTGTCTGATTTCACTGCAAGTACAGGAGCCCTCGGTGCAGTTTTTGCTGGTTATATCTAGCTGGCTGAGAAGGACATGTGGCTGACCCCAAAAAAATATTCTTTATAAGGCCGTTTTTACTTTTTCCAGCAACATCCTACTAGCCAAAAGTTATCTTTTACGTCTTCAATATGAGAGGTAAAACGTAACATTTTGAACTGAACTGTGCTTCATGAAGGCACAAGTAACAAAATTGGACACTTATTACTCTTTTATCATTAAGTTTCTTGGAAGGAAAAGAGCACTGAGCAAGTCAGTGCTTGTGACAAAATGAATGATTTTTAAAATTCTTTTCTATATATATAATTAAATCTTGTTTTCCCTTTATGTGTTATACTTTCAGTTTATAGTGAGAAAGAATCTTCCAAGCTCATTATATTCAGCTAGTTAAAATAGGCTCTTCCCTTCCTTCTTCCTTGGAAAATGAGTATAACAAATAACTTCTTGGGATTCTTTTCTGTCTCTCTGAATAGTTTCCAAGTTTACTGTGCAGAAAGAGAGGATTTCCGAGAGGAGTAATAGGACAGCCCAGACCAAACGATCTGACTCACCTCACCTAAATGCTGTCTTAGGAAAAAGCTTTTCAGATGAAAACTGAACTTTGCTATTCTTCACTCAAAATCGATATATTTGTTCTTATAACTTGATGTTCTTTGATAAGGATATTATTATTTGCTAGTATGGATTACAGATTTATAATATCCTTAAGTATGTGGTTGTGCTATAAATGTTTGTTAGTATATAAGATTCACTTACACTGCCATGTTACGCATAAGCCTAATCCCTCAAGACAAGTTAATTTACACTTTGATAGACTCCATTCTGGATGAAGTTAAATAGTGTATTTGGCAGGGACAAGCAATTGTAGCTTGGGTGTAGCTTAAATAGCTCAGGTACTGATGCCAGGGCCAAAACACTGTATGTATGATTATATCTTTTAAAAATCCCATAGGAATTAAGTCCTTTTGAGAAAAATAAAAGGAAGAATGTAAACCGTAAGTTTAATGTTAGTGTATTTTCCCTGCAGAATTCATTCAAATGCCTATTTTTTTCCATTAAAGAGCTTTACAATTACAGGAAATTAGCAGTAGAGATAATTATGAAGGACTGCTGCAAAAGGTGACCGAGATCAGGCAGTGGTAATGAAAATTCACTGCCATGGGAGCTTTTAGCTTCATGGATACTTCCCAAAGCTGCCGAGCGCATAGAGGTAAAATGACTGGAAGCTATTTGGTCAGCAATTCAAACTGATATGCAGCTGAAATCATTCTATGGACCCCTTTGTTATGCACAGGTAGCTCCAAAATGGTAATTGCTTCCCAGATTTTCAAAGATGCTGTCCTTGCCTTGAGCAACTAATTGACTGAAAGTAAATATCTTTCTGCTGCACTGAAAGCTCATCAAGTGCAAGCTAATAAACTAAGCTGAATTTCTGATCAAATCTTCCATTCGTTTTGTCTCTTTGATAAGTTTTGGTATTGTCACTCGAGCTGCCAAGTGCCCTTAAGCTGTTTGGTAATAATCTGACGTAGTATGTGCTGACATCTTTTCAAATGCTGATAATTTTAAACATATGACTCTTCTTAATGAACAACAACATATGAAAAGTCCCATTGTGACAGATGTATTTATTTAAATGTATTATGCAAAAGTAATAAAGTCTATTTAAAACCAAATCTGCTGAGGGTTACAACTATCATCTTTTACATAACGTTTGCATAGATTTCAGCGCAGAGGAACACAGAATAAGACTCTTCTGGTTAAAAGACTGCCAGCATTGCAAAGGATTTATTTCACTAAAACCCTGAATCAACTGCATCTGTTTCATCAACAAATCCTAAAACAGTGGGATGTTGACCGCCTTCCTCAAATCTGGCGCTGTTGCCTCTGTTTGTGTTCACATACTTGTGTATCATGCTGTAATACTGCTCTTGTGCATTGAATGTATACAAGAATGAAATCTTCTTCCAGTCTTCGTTGCTGGGAGTATGAAATGGTGCTGGGTCAGTGGGTTCAAAAAAGCAATTTATATTTCTTTCTGCCAGCTGGGTTGCATGCTCCTTGGCTTTGATCTCAAAGAGTTTCTGTTCTTCTTTTGAGTAAATTTTCCAGAACTTGAGCTGAAGATAGCTGACCGGGGAGCAACAGCGGCTGACACATGTTGAAATCAGTGCCACAGTCATGATGGTGGCTATCAGGAACCACCCTATCAGCTTGAAAGAAGAGAGATAGGTTAATGGTGGTTTTGCATGGTCATATGAAGGAGTATAGAAAATACCATTGAAGAAGATATGAAAACTGTAAACAAAGACACTCCCTGGAGTGCATGCAACTGTCTGCTTGCTGCCAAAAGAGGGGATTCCATGCACAAAATTCAGCCAGCCATACAAAGCTTCCGTGCCCCTGAGCTGATCTTGTTGGATTAAGGATGAATATCAAGAAAAGAGAAGGTGGTCTGAAGTTATTTTCTCAGTTATATCCAGCTTTCTTAACTTTTAAGGCAAAATATTGACCATGAGTTTCTCCAGTTGTGGTCAGATTTATGGTGCAGGGGATGTAAAATCACCCTGTGTACCTCGGGCTTGAAATCAGACCTCCTGCTGACTGTGCTCTATCTGTTTGTGGACAGTAACTGCTCTCCCTGATACCTGAGCATGCAAAAACAAACAGGGGCCACAACGCACAGGAAAAGTTTTGTCCCGTACATTTTGTAGGCAGGCCCCAGAGTTGGCTATTGAATATGGGAATTCATTTTTGTTTTATAGACGATTTAAACATCCTTAGGTAAGTCTCAGAGGTCCCAGGTGTCCTAGCAGTTGCTGATCTGTCCTTTAAGTGGTAGTTAGCTGGAAGCTCCAGGCAGAGATCCTGCAACATCCCCTTTTACACCAGGATGACTTTTTTTCAAATGAAAAATTATTGAGCGCTAAAGAAAAAGGAGTTGGTGTTCCTTTTGGTTCTTAATTTTGCAGACAGTAGATTAGATATGAAAAAGTGGTCAGTAACAAAAATGCTCTCATGCTTTTTCTGTTTTTGTTTGACTGGATGTTTATTTTAGATTTCCTTGCAATATCAGTAACAGTCATTCTTCCTTGATTTTTCTCCTTTCTTACCCTATCTGAATTCAATGGTATAGAGTTTGTTCCTTGTCAGCCTCTTTCTTGGAGAAGCAGCATGCTAAATATTTAACAAATGTAAACATTTTTTAATTTTAATAAGCATTTGTGCTAAACAGGAACTTACAAAAATCTGAGTAATTATAAACTCTTATAAACTTAATTCCTTTAACCAGCCTTAATGTTTTCCTGAGCAAAAGTTACAAATTCTGATTTTTCTACTGGAATTAAGACGAGATCCATACAAACCTAGAAACAAAATTGAAGTGCTGCCAAAATTTGGAGGTTTCATTTCACTCCAAACAGAGAAATCCACACACAAGTGCTATTTTTTGATCATACAGTTTGTCTTCAGCACAAGAAACTTTATATATATATATATATACAGATATATATTTTAACTACTCTGGCAGAATACAGGTGTAAAATTATTAATAGGTTCAAGCGTTGAGATTCATAGTCAAAGAAGCTGTCCTTATTTTTTCACTAACCAGTTCTCTGTTGCAATCAGACATCAGCTTCCCCTTTAGTAGCTATCTCAGGTTCCTCTCAACTAATGCCTTTTTACAGAAGTTTGAGATATTTAGAGATTTAAAATGTGGAAAAGGAGAAGAACTTGCACCATGTCTAAGTTGACTGAAAAGAAAATTCGCATAAAGTCCTGGTCTCTAGGCTGGTTTCCTGCCCAGCTCTGAATGAGGTTTTGTAAATGACAGTGCAAACACACAAATCCAGAAAGTAGCATAAATATACTCCTATTGCTTTTCTGTTACTGTTTTTTTGCTAATGAAATTTTGCTAGTCATATACCTGTGGTACATGATATTATACAGTGTAAGAGAGGACTGTTTACAGTCCCCAGCATGCACTAGTATACATTGAGGAGCCAGGGTCAAAACCCAGAGTGTGAGGAGAAGAGAGGTGAGGCTTTACCTGGGACTGTGCCTGAAGGCTAAGAAGTTCACTTGATATGTCTGTTGATAACTTCTCACCACAGGGTATTTTGAACAGCAGGTTTTGGCACTCTTGCCCTTGATCTTTACAGATGAGATCCTTTATCAGGCTGTTCCCGCTGGCTGCACACGGGTAGAAGTTGGCGCTGAGCAGGGCCACGGCTATCCAGGTGAGTGGAGCCACCAAGGCTCTGGCTGTCACTGGCACCAACACCTGGCAGTAGCGGGCACAGGTTCCCCTGAGGCTGCAGTCACGGCCCTTCTCCGGAGGGCAGGTGCCTGTCAACAGGCGCCATGTCCTGGCATTCACCATGTAGCCGAGCAGAAAGAGGATGAAGGCAGGCACCAGGAGGAAGACAGAGCCATACAGCATGTTCCCAGAATTGCAGGGACACTTGAACACCACAGAAGAGAAGATGTGCTCACTGGCAGCTGTCAGCAGGGACACAATGCTGTAACCCAGAACAGTTTGGTGGCGGATGCAGAAATCCAGTGCCCCACGTAATCTATCCATTTTCTGCCTCCCTTTACTTTGATGAGAGCAAAATCTCCTTCAGAAAAGGATGAGAGAGAGCTGAATGTCCTGGAGCTCCAGCTTACAAAAGCTTGCAGAGCTTTCACTTTCTATTCCTGGTGGTGATGCAGTGAAGCACAGAAACAGCTCTCCTTAGAGGAAACAAAAGAGCACGTGCTCACTGCACAGTGTCAAGGTCAAGCAGAAACCACAGTGGAAACCCACTCCAGTTTCAACACCATCATGGCTAGGCTTCATGAATGAAGATTGGGAAGGGCTCTACCCACATTTGCTACAAGCACACTGGTGGCTGAAAAGGCCAATGCCAGATAGACAGGTCTGGTTGCAAAAGGCACAGCAGAAAGACTCCTTAGATGGTATTGGCAAGACATGATTCTTTCTGCGTTGTCTTTTCTCCTCGAGAGTGATCCTGTGTGCGTTCTCAAAAGAAGCAGCAGCATTATAGATAGTGTGTTTCAACAGCAAAACAACAAAGAGCTTTATTTCTATAAAAATAATCTGTGTTTGTCCATACATGCATAGTAGCTAGTAATGTCTTACATCTCATCATCTTTTCAGTGAAGCTTTTCAGTGAGGCACCAGATTCAAAGTGGGAATAAAATGTGAGAAATCCACCCAGAACTGTATAGAGATTTTTATCCTGCCTTACTATTAGCAATACAATATACCTTGTTCTCTTACGGAAGAAAATTCAGCAATAATCATGTTAATTTTTCAAGATAATCAATCAATGTTTTTTAAGTTGTTAGAGCAGTGCACATGCAGCAATGACCAAGCAAATGACCCACTGAAGTTCCAGCTACCAGAATATTATTTGCCAGGAATCAGATTTTGGACTCCCTCCTCCATACCAGGTAGTGGCAGCTTTGCAGCCCAGAAAAGAACAAACCAAGAACACTCCTAAACCAGCGGAAACTTAGTAGATGGTATGAAGTGGAAAAACAATGGAAAAGGCTTGCATAATGAAGAAAAATATCTGGAAGGGATTCCTGGGCATGAAAGACTCAACTACCAGTGAAAATACTTGCTCAGAGTCTGTAAGTTTCATTCACTCCCTAAGGGAGATCAACCAGGCCCCTAAGGTTTTTCTTGTCTACATCTAGACAAGTTGAGCTCAGAATTAAGGAAGTTGAAGCTTTGTTTCTTGCTTGTAGTCATGCAACTGAAGCTCCCTGAGGCAATGCAGGTAGGTAGTTTGCTTTTGTCACACCCACATGTGCAGGTAGCTGGGAAGCTGGTGGTCATTGTCTTGTCTGCCACAACCACTTATATGGGATTTTAGAGTAAAAATTCACCTGCTTCTTGCATAAACTGGGAGTTCTCTGGCTTCACTGAATGCATCAGCAATGTGAATTCGTCCTGGTCAGAATTCAAATGCTGTCATTTATAACGTGCTGGCACTGATTCTTTTTGGGCATTATCATGGCACAGAGATTAACCACAAAGCCAGAGCTTCACCCCACTCTCAGGCAAACATTGCCTCCAGCTGGACCAGACTGATTATGATACTGGCTGCTTCAGGCAAGATAGTCAGGCATGATGCTGCCTGTATCACTCAATGCATCACCTAGAGCTGCAGAAACCAAGCCTGGTGGAAACACAATGGCTTATCAAAGCTCTGTCAACGAACTTTGTGAGTCATTTAAACGTTCCAAAAGATCCTTTCAGCTCTTTGGGCAACTGAGTAGGTGGCACAGAGGTGGCAGAACAGGTAGCACCACTTCAAATGGCTGCCAAGCTCACACCAGATGTGCTGTGCTCTGTGCCAAGCTGCTGCTGCAAAGGAAAACATACCAGTAACTGAAATGCTCACCTTGGTCTAGAGGAGACTTTGCTATTGTGCAGCAGTATCATAAAAACACATACAACTGAAAAGTATATAAAACTGAGTGAATCAGACCGAAGTTTAGCCTGACCTCATCTTGGTTGCAGCCAATAGCTGAGAGGGAGCACAGGGAACAGGGGAAGGAAGCTTGGGAATGCACTCATACTCTGTGAATCTGCATTTTGGGGATTTCCTTTGCATCTGAAACCTGTTGAGGCATTTCTTCTGTAAATTTGTCTGGATTCTGTTTTAACCCATGCAGACTTACTGACATCCAAAATATTGTACTGCAGGTGTGCTCAACCTTCTTTCAAACCTGATACCATACCATTTGATGTCCCCAAGATCTGTAAGGGAAAAACATAAAACAGTGGATCCTTGGTGTCTCCCTCAACTTATGACCTTGTACATTTTCATCATAGTCCTCTCTTCCCCAGGCTGAGGACTAGTCATAATCATATGAGGAGCCCCTAATATAGTCATTCCTCATCTGATGTATTCCTTTGTATAATTTTTTTATCCATGTTGCTACCTGAACTGTTGTCTAGGATTCAGGTATCATTTTTTGCATGAGGGGAAATGGGAAGTATACCAGATTTCCAGTGCACTCAAGGTACAGCTGAACCACAGTTTGCGACAAAGTCATACTGGTGTTATTTGTTTTCTATTTCCTTGCAATAATTCCAGCATTTTAACTGCTTTGTAATAATCCATGAAGCATTGAGTCGATACTTTAGCAAACTACGTATTATAATAAAAAAACTCTCTTTCCTGAGGGGTAGTCTCAGTCAGCTGAGAGTCTTTCAGTGTATATATGAAGGTAGGATTTTGTTTCACTTTCAACACTACTTCTTCTACAATTAGACCTGCCATTTTGCTTTCTGGTCAGGCAGCTAAGAAAGTATATCTCCAATTCTTTAAAGCAGAGGTTAATTTTTAAAGATTGAGAATAACTTTGTATTATTGGCCACTATTGTTGCCTTGATTTTTACTTAGAAGCAACTAGAGACAATCGTTAACATGCCTTGAAACCAGAATTCAGCATATCTGAAGAAGTCTTAGCAAATGCCACATCCCTGGAAGTGTTGCAGAATGGGTTAGGTGGGACTTTGAGCAGCCTGGTCTAGTGGAAGGTGTCCCTGCCCATGGCAGGGACATGATGATCTTTAAGGTCCCTTCAAGCCCAATTCAAAATTTGATGATTCCGCGTCAGAAATGACAAATGCTAGTTGAAATCGCTGCAAAGGTGCCTCCTGGCAGAAACAGGGATCTGAGCTGCCTCCAAGAACCACTAGTTTAACAAGGGAACTGAAGGACCAGTGACAGCTCTCTGGAACAGACTACAATCTCACAGGGGAAAAAACAGAGCCAAGAAATCCTGCTATTTCTCTTTCTGAGCCTAATTTTAGCAGTGTTTTATTTATCTGTAACAAAATATGATTTCAGGAACAAGCTTCCTGTGACAAGGGAGTGGAGCTCTGCATGAAAAAGGATTAACCCTCCTCCAAGCAAACATGGTTCCAATAAATATTCACAGAAAGTGGTGGGTGAGGGAAGAGAGACCACTCGAGCTGGGAAGTGGGGGAGTAGCTATGCTGAGAGCCAAGTGGGGTGCAGGTGTGGCCAGGATGAGCCCAGTGGCAGCTTTGGGAGCTGGGGGTGGGGGTGGGGGTGGGGGAGATCAAGGGAGCTCTGGGATATGAGGAGCCATGGGACTGGGGAGTTTCAGAGCCCCTGTTCACTCAGAGCACTCTTTTCCCAAGGCAGTTCTTTCTTTCCCTCTAAATTAACACTTGTCTGGCCACAACAGCTGCAAAATATTATATGGAAAGTGTTCAGAAAAGCAGTTTTCTGTTAAAAAACCCAGAATTCCAATTTAATGTTTGGTTTTGCATTGATTTGCATGAAATTTCATGCCTTCCAAGGGGGATGGGAACAATGCTGGAATTAAAAAGATGAACATTTTTAGAACAAAATGCTTATTTTTGTTATTTGAAACACCTCTTTTTTAAAAAAATACTATTTATTAAAATGAAGGGGTCAGAGGAAAACAAATGGACTTGTTTAATATTTTATCAAGTTTCTCCTTGATGTTTTTAATTTCTATGCTTTCATTTGCAGATGGATGAATCTCAGGCATCTTCTAGGTGGAAAAAGCTGTAGTCTGACTAATTCTGTCATTCCCTCAAGTGCATAACACTGGTCCTAAAAGCAGCATGTGCGCGTGCATGTGCGTTCAGGGGTTTTACCAGTACGTATGGTGTAGGTCTTGTTTTCATTACTTTAGTAAGTCCTTACAATAGATTATTTATTTTTTTGCTGGGACATTTGTTACTTGTTCAGAATAGTGAAAGACTGGTTTTGTTTTACTGCATATCATTATCTTTCTAGCTGCTCCATCCATGGCCCATC
Source organism: Chiroxiphia lanceolata (assembly GCF_009829145.1). Classification (NCBI taxonomy): domain Eukaryota; kingdom Metazoa; phylum Chordata; class Aves; order Passeriformes; family Pipridae; genus Chiroxiphia; species Chiroxiphia lanceolata. The sequence continues at coordinate 67,078,023 of NC_045639.1, forward strand.
CTGTCCTAAATTCCTGTCATTGGTCTTATCAAGTTCGTCTTTGCATTATTAATCTAAAATCTTGTACATCCACAGATGCAGTGGAAAACAGCACCACCACACTGGTTTTCTGTTTATAACGACTGGACTTCCTTCTCCAAGTGAAAGAGCTGTAAGCTGCATTTCTCAGTGCCCAGTTCAGAAGACTTTTCAGACTGGAAAAGTCTTTTTATTCCAGGAAAATTCTTGTGATGCCTTTTGTCTCAGTCCAAGTGAAATTAATGCTTAACATGTTGGAGGTCCTGTCCACAAGCAGATCTGCACCTACCCTCCAGGTGGACTGACCACCCCCAGAGGCCCATTGCCTCAGTTTGTGAAAGCAAGGAAGTTATTCTGACTTTATGGCTGAATCAACCTTCTTACAAGTTTGTGAAGCGTCACACAGCTCAGTGGCACCACATAAATCATTAATAGTGCTAATACTTAGTAGACCAGCAGCCTGAGAAGTAGCATTGTGCCTGGGCCTGCACAGCTTACAAGCATTTGTGTACCTTATACTGCTATTTTAAGGCATTACATTTATTAGCAGTTTTTGGCTGAAAACAAATTTTTAGGGGGTAGGAAGGAAACAGGTCTGTAAAACCAAGCGTGGCTCTGAAGGAGGCTCTGACGGGTGAGCTCTGGTACAGAGTCACATAAGCCATGGCACTTTCCCTTGCTGTTATTGAGTGCTGCTCTTTTAACACTGTAAGTTCACTAAAAGTCTAATTTCTGTATGGGGAGGGTCCTGTGACTCAGTCCAGATGTCCTACAGCAACCAGCTGTGTGAGGATTTTATTGTTCAACCTACAATGTATACGAGCCATAAATAAGCGTGTGTGATTCTTTAATGTTGGCTGTGGATTAAATGACAATTATTTGTTGAGTTTATAAGAAAATATGATAGAAACATGGGATTAGAAAGACAGAAGTTGTCATGTTTTATGATGAAATTAAAGAGTCTTGGTGAGGCACAGTTGTCTTTTGTAATCAGGTATATCACCCCGGGCAGTCATCTAGTTGGTTCTGAGAAAGAAAAGCTCAGTCTTTTCCATTTACTATGGAAAATGAAATGCCCTAGAGTTACTTTGCAAATTTAAGTGCATTAAACTCTAAATATTTCTATATTCTTTTTATGTATGTCACACCTTGCTGCCTTGGAATTGCTGAATAGCTGAGATTTCGTAGCGTCATAGAATCATAGAATGGTTTGGGTTGAAAGAGACCTTAAAGATCATCTAGTTCCAATTCTCCCTAGTGCAGGGAACCTTCCACTAGACCAGGTTACTCAGAGCCCTGTCCCATCTGGTCTTGAACACCTTCAGGGATGGACAGTCCAGAACCTCTCTGGGCAACCTGTTCCAGTGCCTCACCACCCTCACAGCGAAGAATTTCTTCCTATTATCTAATCTAAATCTGCCCTCCTTCATCTCAGGATGATTGTCCCCTTGTCCTATTAAATAGATTTGATTCTGTTCCACTCTATGTGTGTGTATGTGTGTGGCCCAATAGTGGCTGATCACATTCTACAAAACATACTCTGTACTTTTCTATTCAATTAATCCTTCTTCCTCTTTTCAAACTTTAAGAAATTAACCACTTCTTCTGTTCATGGTAGTACTCCTCTCTCCAGTTTCCCATCCCAGGTTCCTTTGCTGCTCACATCTTGTTGCTTTTATTTTCTAACAGTAAGGCAGCACAAGGGTCAAGACCCTATCCCTTTCAAAGCTGTCAAAGGATTGAAAAGTTTCTCGCTTCTGACCCTCAACCTCCCTTAGTCATATTGCTTATATTTTTTTAATCAATCTAATCCTGAGCTGCAGAATGCCCAAGCTGTTTCAGTTTACCACAAATGTGCAAACTGTGTCAGGCTCTATGGTAACTATGTCTGGCTTGTATTAAAGGCTGAACTCTATTACACTCAACAGCACTTTTGTGTGCACTTTCAATTTTTTTTTTAACAGGAAGATATGATTCAAAAGGAAAGAATGATATATGGGACATAAGGAGAAAGCATTCCCAGTTGCCTATATTTTATGTTAGCAGTAACTTTCCGAGGCTCTAGGTCTGCCTTCATTTATTCAAATACTCCATCATCATTGCCATTTTTATTTCCATGGCATTTGCAGCTGTAAGTATTTCATAGCATTATTGAACATCTATATTCCTCTAGCTTACATAAAGGTGGAGTTACTTAAGTGCCCTCCCAGGGACTCTAGTCCTTTGTCCATTTTCCCATTGCTAGCAACCTGCTGTTGGGTTCACCAGAGGAAACTCCATGAGGCATACAAGATTGTGTTTTACCAGTGTATCACTTCAGCTGTCAGAGCCAGATCCTCCACACAGCTTACTGGAAGAATGTCCTACGGAGCCTTGGGTCCTCTGAGGTGGAATAAGATAGATATATGATGCTTTAAGGCAAATTGATTGCATACTGTTCACCACTCACTGGGGAAATAGGATATCATAACTGCCAGTGGGTCAGTTGCTTCATTACCTGACAATAAGTGAAAGAATACAATTATTTTACTTGATCAAAATAAGGGTTATGCCATATAGAAAAAAAGATAAGCATGAGAAAAGTGAATATAGTTCTAGACTATAATTAATAGCAAAGACCTACTATAACTACTCCAGCATCTTTACTAAGCCGTGGAGCAGCTTGTCCTTCCTTAGTACATCCCAAATAGTTTAATTCCTTATCCCAAGGATAGTCCTGTTCTTTAGGGAGGAAAAGAAATATGCATGTGCTGATCACTTATTCCCTCTTGCCACAGGGTGAATTCATTGAGCTTACTCTCACAGCAGTGTCACAATGTAGGGAAGTTTCCGTGCCTCAATCCTCCTCAAGTTTTCTTTACAGCCATTTCCTGTAGGCAGATCCAATGGGCCCATCTTTCCTGGCATTCCTATCTTACTGTGTTATAGTTTTTATGAAGACAAAGTGGGATGCCAGGTTTTTTATACTCATGATTTTAGAATCATTCCACCTCCTTGAAGAATGCTTTCCAATGCAGGTATGAAGCTAGATTGAGTATGTAATGTTTGGTGAAAAAATATATGTAAATATTTTGGGGACAGTCATAAATTTATATATTGTTTTGTCATGGATTATTGTTTGTGGTAACACAGCCCTGGGGGTTGGAGTGGGGAAGTTTTCCTCTTGATTGTCCCAGGGTCAGTTAGGAGTGAAACCAATGAAATCATTGGTGGTTTTGGGCACAAGTCAAAGGGGAGAAAGGTCACAATACCATGCTAAATATCTTATACAACAATGCATTTCAAACGCTAGCAATTTTTCTCCGAGTCTCTAAACTTCTGGAAAATAATCATAAATGTTATGAATGCTGTTTTCCTTTATCAACCTGAGAAACCTGGCAGGAAAGGTAGCATCTGGGGGGAATGCCACATGTGCTTTTAGCTGAAGGAAAGGCTGGATACACGAGGATAAAATGGCAGACAAGGTAAGAAGATTGGGAGCTTCTTTCCTCATAGAGGCATATGCCTATGCCACAGCTCATTGCCTACAGCAGGCTCATGCATGACTAAAAGGCAAGTTTTTCTTACTTAAGTGGCATTGTCCAGCTTCACTGTTGCAGTGGGATACGTCATGTGTGTCATGGAGAACATATGTACTGAACCATATGTACTGTCAAATGACTGAATGTGATAGAGCTCATGATCAACAGGCTTGACACATGTTGGCCTTTCTGTGTGTGCACTGTGTTCGTGAACATCAGTACGCCTCTGTCTGCCCATATGCCAGAATTCTTTAGAAAAGAGGGAAGCTGCAAATGAGCTTTCACCACCATGACAAGTCACAGAGTCCCTGCCAGACTGATGTCTTTCCCAAGGGTCTCTCATACACAGAGCAGGCTACCAGACAGGTAAATGGTGGTTACATTTCACTCCTCATCACTACCTTTCCTAGGGGATCCCACAGTGCTCTTTGTTTCTGTGACTGGTGAGAATCTGCAGCTCAGATGGATGGGACCCTGAGTTATATGCTGATATAAAGAGCCCTGAAGTCCCAGCTCACCTCATGACTTCAAGTTAAAGCTTACCCGAGAACAGACAAGAAGAACAGAGGTTTCACAGCATGACTAAGGCCCAGGGGGACTATTAGGATCCCATCATTCGTCTTCCAGGATAATGAGGATTCCCACACTAATTCTGGTACTGCTGCAGGCATTCTTGCAGAAAGCACGGACATATAAAGTCATACCAAGAGCATCTTTCCTCCTGCTTTCTTTTTTGTCTTTTTAAATTTGAAAACAAATCTGTGGGATTTAACTGCATAATTCTATCACCACAAGAACACCACTACAAAAATACATGATTTTTGTTGTTCTCTTGCTATTTTTATTAATATGAATTAAAGCAGAGAAGATATGGCCTTGTACATATGGATTCATTTGCTCCTTAGTAGTTCATGGCCATGGCAGTCATGTTCATTTTCACTGAAAACTGAAGATAAAACCTAAATTCTCACAAAATTATTAGTTTTCCTAAATTATATGGCTGCAGCTGCTATGCAGTGTAGAGTAGCAACCAAGGCAAGCACGAATTTAAATTAGTCATCCATCTGTATTAGTTATTAGTAGGAGAAAAACTGATGGTGTGTTTGAGGAAGACCCATTGATAATCCTGTTTTTCAAAATATCTTTTAGAATGCACTTAATATATTGTGTAGTTGGGGCCAGCTCTCCTCCCTGCCTCAAGCCTCTCCTCCTTGAGAGGCTCCAGGGCTCTTTCTTTGAAGTGTTTTGGCATTATTTGTTTCAAGGTTGAACTCGTTTAGAAAACAGTCCCTATACTGATGACAGTACAGATATATCCAGCACTGGATTGCACAGGCCTTCTGCTGCAGAGAACTCCTGGAGTCAGCAGCCAAGAAAGGACAGAAAACAACATCTTGGCTTCATCAGCTGTCTGACTTACCAGTCTGAAGTTACCCTACTGATTTTAACAGACTAGCCAGAGCAAAGGGATGAAAGTTAGACATATGTATGTTTGATCCCAACTCAGGCTTTTGCAAACCAAATAAATGCAAATATAATGTCCCAGTGCAGAAATACAGCTATTTTTCAAACACTATGCTTTCAAACAGTAAGAGAAAACTTTTCATCACTGGAAAACATATAGGCCAACAGAAGAATGTGATGTATTTCAGACATATAACTCTTCAGATTAAGCTTTGATCTTACAAATTTTACGAAATGAAGTAATGTGCTCCATTCCCTTTGCCTCCTTGACTCACAATGATGTACATAACATAGCCATTTTTTAGCTGGACTCAAAAAATAATTAAAAAAAAATCTAAGAACCAGATTCCACCCTCAAATGTCTACACCACTAACTGTGGGCTCAATTGCCATTCACTTTGCTCAAAATACAGTCAATTAACTTTAGACTAAATTAGACTACAGCCCTGAAATGAAGCATGCATGACTGAACAGCAGCTATTGAAGAGAAATTGAGTGAAGTCAGCAGGGTGTCCGATGAATACAGGAACCCATCTGTATATACCCAGTTGTAGGATAGCCAGTTTTTCCTGCAGCCAGAGAGGCAGAAAATTAACACTTTTAGACAGGAAAAAGAAGCAGAATAGGAATGTGAGCAGAGGCATCTGCCAGAAACATTTCAGTCTTGTGACTCAATTTAAAATAGGGAGTGAAAAATACCTTTGCTACTGGGTACCATACAGTGACATTTCAAAACCTGTTTAGTATACCCAGCCAGATAAAACTAGTGCTAAGTGCCTCTGCCATCAACAGAACTCACTGAGACTGCTTCTCTCCTGCATTTCAGATGAAGGATGCAAAGGCAAGGACAGCATTCTCTCCAGTATAAGCAAGTGTTGAGCAACACCAACTTTCTCCAGCCACCCACAAGCCAGTAGAGCTACCTGGGCTGATCCCATTTACCTGCTCTTCCTCACCACACTTCCTAGTGAAGTAAGGGCAGCTTGGATTTTTCAATGTGCAGTGTCATCTGATGCTCTGAGGCTTTGAACTGCTGCTTTACTGTGACACAAGCACTTCTGCCCAACAGTCCAAGTTGCTGGTTGCTGATGGCATGGAACCATCTGTTCTTCTATTTGTTTCAAATTTTATTAAAAGGTTACAATCCTTGGTAATGAATGAGAGGGACAAGAATGGAAACAAAACTTACATAACCACTGCAGAGGGATTTTTTAAAGGTTCCAGCCTGGAAAAGAATAAGAAAGTACCCAGGATTCTTTTCATATCCAAAATACACTCAGTACAATTAAGGCTTAATTTGCAGTTACATCTCTGCAAATGGAGTTCAGAGCTGCAAGCAATGACAGCCATATACACATAACTCCTAAATCCTTAACAGAAAGGTATTAGATGCAAACGAGGCAGAGACTGGAAAGCCCCTGAATGCGCACTTTATGCCGAAATGGGTCTAGTCTCTTATTCAGGAGGACAGACCAGTGCACTTGATTTCCCTTCACTGTATCACTGAACCTACACCATTCATTTGAATGCTGGTCCACTTTAAAAGCTGCTTTAACACTTGGCTGTGAGCATTGGTATCTCTTGCAACCACCTCTTCCCCTTTGCATTGCTGGAACAGTGCAGAGAAATGTAGTGTAAATGAGAGCTAATGGGTATGACCATACCTTACTTTCTAGTCTCTGCAGTTTCGTTTGACAGCTGTAATTTTGACTGTGATTCTGCAGTTTCATTTGACAGCTACACAAATCCCATACCAGAATTCAGATGCCGCACTACAAAGCCAAGAAATGCAGGTATTTCTCAAAAGTCTTCTGGACTACAGGTTGGCTTTCTATAGCTGATTGTTCAAAGCAATAGCAAATTGACACAGCATAAATGTGAAATGAAATCTTGACATGAAATAAATACATGAAATAAAATCTTGACTTTTCAGTGTTTCATGGTCAATAATATTGAGAAACTAACAGGGTCTTTGAAATTGAACATAAGAACATCTATTTTTTCATGTCTTCATGTCATCACAGTGCAAAGGCAGAAATAACATTTCCAGCAATCCACAGCCTGTCATAGGTTAGTTGCTTCAGCAAGCACCACTACAGACGTGGAGCTATACTGGGTAATGCTCCCAGGTTCAGCTTCCTTTGCCTTAAGCAATTAAGTGTGTGAGTTGGAATAGACAATTAACCACCTTATATGCCTTTTGCACTTAGGGAAAAGGGGAAGGTATGTCTCAAAGGTGTTTCAAGGTCTTAGATGGACCAAGTTACTATCTGTAGGCTTTCATACTCCAATGACTGCATGGATCAGAAACTAACTAGGGTCCTAAATCTTTGCTCAGACCAAAGGTACCAAATTTCTTTGAATAAATCCAGGCATTGAAAACTGCAGTATGTGCACATGTATGTGAATACACTGCTCAGAAATGGCTCAGTAGCTGGAACCTCTTCACTGAAGCTGTTTAGACAAGGAAAGCTTATCACATTTCAAAACAGACTTCCAGAAGGCTTAACAAGAGTAAAGTAGGTAATATATATCTAAATGGTGTAAAGAAGAGGAAACAAAGTTTTGTGATTTGAACCAAGTGCTGATGAACATCATTACTGTAACTACCAGGAAAATTAGTTTAATCAAACAACTTTTCCATAGACATAATCATAAAGCTTTTATTTAGCAAATGTACTGGAAGAATTGTTTTTCTGTAAAGACAAACAGGTATGTCCCAATTCCATAGAGCTTCCATTCTCTCAAATAGCTATGAATTCTTGAAATCATTTTAATGAACAGAAGGGGATATATGTGGAGATGTCAAACTTATTTTTGTCATAAACTGCATGATTCCATTTACTACTAATCCCCAAATAATTGACCTGGACCCACAAAGAGCTTGCAGAACCCTTGCTGGTGTTTTATAGAGAACAGGTTGCATACAAAATTTTAACTGTCCTCTTTCTAGCCATGTGAACAGAAAAAAGACATTAAATACTTCCATAATACACTTTTTCCCCCATATTGACAGTTGTTGAGGTTACCACAGGATTGCTTTGGTTCTTTGTTTGCATTTTCACAATTGCATATGGAAGGGCAGTGATCTAGGACATAATTTCCCTACTAAGACATGCTTCAAACTATAGAAAACTTTTGTGAAATCCTACCTTGTAATATGGAGAACAGATCCTACAGCATTCAGCTTTCTACAGTCTACACTTGGCTAAAACATAAAGGGTTTTTTTCCTGAGAATTGTGCTCCTTTCTACTTTGAGTTAACCCCGCATTTACCTTCTGCTACTGCTTGCTAGGTGTTGTGCCTCTCACTTGGCAAGTACTGACATGATTGTCATTTCCCACTGTGCCAGATTGTAAAGCATGGAAGAGATAACATGATATAAGGGTCTGCAATAATTATACAGGAGTGTATAATTATACCATATTGAACCATTTTTTGGTTTGGCAGAGAGAAATGAAGTCTAATGCTAAGATCCAACTTGTACACTTACGTTTGAATGTCCTTGTCTTAAGAGAATGTCCAGAGACATCCCTAGCAGCCTGAAATGAAAACTCACTACATGCAAACCAAATTCTGTATAAAAAAGAAAGTCCTTAGAAACAAATCTATTAAGAGGGCTCTTCTCACCAAAAAATTAATTATGACTTACATTACTGAAATCTGATGAACAAAGCACAACATTCCCTCAGAAGTGAGGCCCAACTGAAAACCCAAAGGAGGAGTACTTATTAAGTACTTAGTTTTCTGAGATATTCATTGCTTGCCCTATTCTTTCATCCCTTCTGCTCTGAAAGCAATCTTTGCCCAGCTGTTTTTGGAATGTTTCAGAAAAAAAAAGAAGATAAACTTTGGCCCTATTAGGGTTAATGCTTTTGCATAGACATATATGACCATAAACTGGTCAACTAGTAGAGGTCTTCTGCTAACATTGTGACTGAGAACAGGAAGAATACAGCCACAATAATATACAGCTGTCTACTAAAAGTATTGCATACAGACATCTTTGGCCATGCAGTCTCTTGGCCTTCTGAAAATATGTGAGCTGCATTGCTAACATGACAAAAAAAATAGCAATGTTGAGAATTAGAAATAGGCGGGTATAAGAAGCTGATATTGATGGAGCACTGCTTCGAGCAGTCGTCACCATCTGCGCCAGCCCTGATCGGCCTTTGATTGACAACCCAGTTTTGTGCTTCACATAAGTGATATCTGCAAAATCCAGAAGATCTTTCATTTCCTCGTCTTCATCTACAGGCAACTCTTTTTGTGCTTGAGTCTGTGCCTTTTGTCGCACTTTTCTTTCATTTACCTCAATTTGTGCAAAAATGTCAGGAACGGCATCAACAAATTTGTAGCCTTTGGCTACCTTTCTGTTTTTCTTTGCTTTGCCACGCTGCTGCTGCTGCTGCCTCTGTGAGATTGCAAATATCCTGTCAATGGCCTCCTCTGTCTGTCTCTTATCTGAAAACCTCAGCAGGCGCTCAGCAGTCTTCCTAAAGCTAGCCGTGTTGCGCACACGAGACAGGATCTGCTTCTCAAGCTGCTGGAAAACAGGCTTAAAATGTTGCAGGTTCCTCTCCACGATCCCCATGTAGTCCTTCACTTCTGGCACTGCGGAGCTCCTAATAGCAGAGGCTCGGTCAAAGACAATTTTCTGGCGGTCTGCAATAACCTGTGCAAAGGCAGAGCGGGACCCATCCTCGGCAGGCCACAGGTACACTGCATAGGCATGCTCACCAGTGGTAACAAAAACATCCAGCTGTGGAGAATCCCCACGGACAGTGAAGCTCTGCACGTCCACATAGGGCCCGATGAAAAGGTAAATGGCCCTCGTGACGGGGTGCCGCAAGAGGGTCGTTACATTCACATAGTTTGTTCCATTGTAGGGGTAGCCCCGGGGATACATCCTTGAGGCAATGGTGGCTTTCTCACTGTGGCCAGTGTCATCCATCCAGTACATCTTATATATCCCATCACGGTGCCTAATAAAGGCCCCGTGGACATCATCAACAACCGTTTCTTCAAAAGGCACATCCACGTTGTGGAAGAAACTGGTCGCTGCCTCCAGAGGGCTGTCATCTTCTAGGTGGATTTGGTCCACTAGCAAGAGGAGCTGGGGATGGAGAAGTAGGAGGTTTCGTTGCAATTTTCTCAGCTTCAGTTTCGGATTGTATGCACCCACTCCTTCTCCCCTGATAAAAACCACCCCACTTCTCTCCATGGCAGCAACCACTCGTCCCTGACAGTCGCCAGCCAAGTCATGTTTATATTTAAGCCACTTTGAGGAACAGTCTTCTGTAATCTGCCCTTCCCATGGGGAGAAGCAGCTCTTAGACACAGCAGGGGAAAACATCAACACATTATTAAAGAAAGTATATTTGGGCCCATACAGAGCTTCAGTTATGAAAGGTACACCATTGGGAGCGAAAGTAAAGGAGTTCTGGTCCGGGTGCTCATGGCCAGCGTTAAAGTTCCTCCACCCCTTGATCCACTCTTTGTACTTGTTCTTATGAACAATATCATATATTGCACGTCCTCCCAGCTTTCCTGACTTGAAGGAAAGGAAAGGTCTGTTGATTTCAGCCGGCAAAGCACTTCCATAGGTTACTACTCCCCAGTCCTCAAAATAATGCAGCTTAGGAACCCCATAGTCTGGTGGAGGTACGGAGCGCAAACTTGCATCATACCTGCCAAAAAGATGACAAAAATGGGTTTAAAAACCACTTGACCAGTTCCATTAGCAGAACCTGTACAAAACTCAAAAAATTATTCAATAGTTACATCAAGGAGCAAGCCAACAATATAAAGCCCTCATTATGCTTCCTAATCACAGAGTTGTAATGATATTTATCATACTAATCCCTGCACAAATTTGTTGTACACTTTTTACAGAATAACAGCTGAAAGCATCTGTTCTGCATTTAAAGCAAGCAGTTTCTCTGCAGTTCAAAAATAAGAGTACCACTAATTTCAAACTAGCCATGTTTTGTCTTACGTATTCATAAAACTGTTGACTGCAATACAGATCTTTTAAAAAGGCAAATTAGAAGCAGGCTGTCGACACTGTCTATTCTGCACTAGACATCAACATTTGCATCTATTTACTGACTACTTAAGGAAGAGAAGCACAGTATCTGTTTCCCCAAAATGATGATTACAGAAGTCTGTAGTCTTCAAGCAGAATTAGCAGTAAATTAAAAATTAATGAAAAGGCATTTTAAAGGATACATGTTTATTATTTATGTCAGTTCATATATGTTAGTTTCTTTCTCTAAACTAGGCTGAAGCAAAATTTACATGGTTTTCTTGTATAAGTTGGAAGATGTAAGACATTTGGTGCAAAAAGAGGTCTTAACTCCAGGAAAGGCTACAATGCTTAAAATTTTTGCTTTATTTCATCTATGGGAGTTAAAACAGCAAAAAACCAAAACAAAACAGAACAACCATGGAAAAGAAAACCTAACCTTCAGGCATTGTTTTTTAGCAATCGAAATAAACAAACCCACCACTAAGCCCAGTAATATTTCTGTTAGACGGTTCCTCATCAGATTTATTCTCTACATCTAACCAGGAGCTTCTGTCAGGTCCTAGACCGTCACAGCTCAGGTCCTGCATATGGCTTGGGGTAATTCCAACCAGCACTGTGAGCCTGCTCTGTATGTACCAGTCCTTGATGGAGATTCCTCTAAAAGCAGATGTCTTCCCTGAAACTCTAACGCAAATGGACACGCTCATCACAAGAGCAACACTGCAGCACAGGGCAAAGGCAACTGTTGGAATATTCAGATAACTCTTTTTTTTTACTCAGGTGCTCTTAAAAATTGCTTTCCTTTTTACATCGAAATGAATTTTTTAAGCATAAATTCCCAGGATTTCTATGAAGACACAGGAGAAAACAATTATGGAATGAGGTTGCAGAGAAGAGACTCTGTATTTTGAAAATAACAAGATGAAGGCTGCTTGAAGCCTAACAAACACATTCTAATGTGCATATCATAAATGCAGAACAACGGATATTCAACAATATTTTTCTTGCAAGAGAGAGAAACAGAGCTACACTAACTCCTCAAAAATGTACTTATCTCCACAAACTGTGAGAATTCATATGTGTATCTAAGGCCTTTTGGATCTTTAAATTTCTTACCTTTAGAAGATTGACACAGAAGTTAGCAGAGCTGTAAATTACATGGAAAAATATGGATCTAGTCATCTATCATGGTATTTTTTTCCAAGTACAACTTGCAAGTAAGTGTGCAAAACCAGCTAACAGTAGCCTTACTGTTTACATTACTTTAGCTTTTAAAAGAAACTTCATAGTATTTCTTAAAGCTTTTGAAAAAAACCTATGCTTTAAATATTCACCTAATTAATTATAAAAGAACACGACAGGATTAAAAAACATTAGAACAGGCCAAATAAAAAAAAAGACTACGTATAGGCAAATTTCCTTTGGAACTGCCTGTATTCAATACAAGCAATTATATAAAAGCAATAGACAATGGAAAGAAACCATAAAAGCAGATGTAGGACAAGAGCAAGGTGCTCCCTGTAGCAACCCATACAGTGCATCTGTGCTAAGTGAAGAAGTTCTTCTGTGCCTAATGACTCTGGGTGGCACATGGACAGCCTGATCTCAGCTTCTACAGTACAAATCTAAAGATAATGAATTATCACTAACAGCAAACAGCTGTCAGGTTCCTTTTGAGCCCACTCATTCCCTTTCATACCAGAGAAATTCAGTGTGGAGAGTGCACCACCTCTGCCCTTTGGATGGTGTCCCTGGGCCCTCCACCACTCGGTTCCTTCTGATCTGCTCTGCCAACCAGTTCCCACTGCCATTGCGCATGACAAATTTGTCGAGAAACACCAGCTGGCTCTCTGGCCCATAGAACCAGTTATAGTTGGAATCCGCGATGGCCACAGTTCTCTGAAACCCTTGGGAAAAAGCAAAAAGGAATGTAATAAAGAACAAATAAACAAAAAATATGCAATTGTAAAGCATGACAGTAAAGCCAAGCGGTACAAACAGAAGCACCCTTTTCAGATGTTTATAGACTTGCTAGTAAATGAACCTTAAATAGGTTACACAGCAGCTGTTTCCTTCTGCTGTAGCTGACTTGCATATTCACCTTTCTTCTTTGGCTTTGGGCTACAGTCACTACACAAAATGTACTACACTAAATGTAAGATACAATGTCCTATATACTTCTCCTCACTCAAATCTGGCAGAGGTAACTTTGTCTTTACAGCTTTCACTTTTCTTATGTGAATCTCTCTAAAGCAAAAAACCAGAGTTGCCCTCAAGGAAAAAAATCAGCTTCACTTTGAAACAGTCAGCATGAGTTCATTTTGCTCTTTGGAACCTCTCCCCAGTGGATGCCTGAGGTCTCACAAGGAGTCAGCACAATTCCTTATGTGCCTATACTGGCATGCCAAAGCTGCACTCAGCGCCCCCCCCCCATGGATAGATCTGAAGTTCCAAGAAAGTTATCACAGTTTTTTAACCAGGAATTTGAACAACATAAGTTCCTAATGAATTGTCCTGAAAATAAGCAACACAAGGGGTAACAGCTTTAAAATGAAAGAGGGTAGACCTAGTTTAGATATAAGGAAGAAGCTCTTTCCTGTGAGGATGGTGAGGAACTGGAACAGGATGCCCAGCGAAGTTCTGGATGCCCTGTCCCTGGAAGTGTTCGTGTCAGGTTGGACCGGGTTTTGAGCAACCTGGGCTAGTGGAAGGTGTCCCTGACTACAGTAGGGGAGTTGGAATTAGATGATCTTTAAGGTCCTCTCCAACCCAAACCATCCTATGATTATATGATAAAACCATCATCAAAAACTTGTACGACTTCCTGAAACTAAATCTCTTCTGAAAGAAAAAACCAGCAATCTAGCTGGTTTTGTATTTGCATATCTTCATCTTTCGGTCACAACTTGGACTTCAAATCAGAGATGCTGAAATACACTGCAAGACAGTGGAGAGATACAGCAAGAGAAGTACTAAAAAGTCTTCAAAATTTACCCATCAGTGATTGTCAGATATTTATGTTAAACTCTCACACTGACAAATGAAAATGGTTCATGTACCCCTGGACTGAGCACAAAAATTTATCATTTGAGTAAATAACTTTTTCAAAGTATAATAAAAATATTTTAATAAATGTGACATAAACATCTATTTTACTGTTTAGTGGAAAACTGGTGATCATGTAAAAAAATTATACTAGTACTTTTACGTTGGCTTAATCATTTACTATTTCTTTCAACTAATCTTTCAGTGTAATAATTTTTGGCAAAGGAAAAAATCAAGAAGAATCTCAAAAAATATTATTTTTCAAACAGAAAACCCCAGCAAACTTTGAAAACCAGAAATCAAATTCTGAAGGATTGCTTTTTCTCCCAACTGATGTTTTGATATTTCCACCAATTTTAAAAGCCAGAATTGATCTCTAATAAGCAGTGATAAACAAGGATGTCACTGTTTTGATGAATGATGAAGGTAAAATCCAAGGAAATGTTTATTTTAAAAAATCCAAGTACAGTGGTTGTTTTAAAATGGCCTATTTCAAGTATGAAATATATTGATGCTTCAAAAATTAGAAGATTCATCTTCATTTACCCAAAGGACCTACCTGGCAGGACAGTCCTGTACATAAATGCAAAGTGCTGCTTGAGCCAAGGGTGGCTGAAGTGATTGATATCAAAATGCCTTTGGACAAGAAACATGTACTGAAAGAGCGATCTGGTTGTGTAGCTGCCATAAGCCACCCCTTCATAGAGGGAGCCATCTGTGACCTCCTGCAGCAGGACTACTGACTTCTCCATGATTGCCAACACTTGCTTGGTCCACAAGTAAGCTTCCTGAAGGTAGCCTGAAAGAAAAAGATGTTGGTAAAACTAATTAGAACGCAATGGGTCATAGAGGGTGCCGTTTGTACTCCCACAGTGTCCTTTACAGCAAGGAATCTGCAATCTAGAGCTCTATAATACAACCTACTGCTGCAGCATCCCTGTAGTTCTAGGGTGAAATATAAACCACAGTATTTAAACAAAGCAAAGCAAGGTCACATGAGTAGGGGAAAATCTACCACATATCTTTTGCTAATAATGCAGGATTATGCTTTACAACTTAAAATCAAAATTTTTTTAATGACTTCAGGACATGAAAAAAGGAAGAGCCAAGCTAAGACTATTTATTGCATTTCAAATTAAAGCCCTATGAAAACAAACCGATGGCCCCACTAGAGGGCTCCAGTAATGCAACAATTCTAATCAGTCATTTTTACTGGCAGGATTGCCAGTGTGGTAAGGAGATCCCCAGAGGTTAAAAATGCAAAAAAGTTCACACTTGAGCTGCAGTTAACTGATATTCTACTAACTCATGCTCTATTTTAAGACCTTCTCTGTTCTAGTTACATTTTCAGTTTGTTGTACAATCCAAAGGGTTACCCAAATATAATTTATTTTGGAAGAGTTTTACATGATTACTTCCAAAAGCAGATTCCTCAATTCCAGAATAAAATAAATCTTCCAACTAGGTAAATTCTCAGCCTTCAAATATACAAGTCCTAAGCAGTAATAGTTTCTCTAAAGAAAAGCATTTCATATATTTTACAATTTTGGTCTGCTCTACACAAATCAAAAGATGGGAAGAGGTCACGAGAAACCTTCTCAGGCCCTGTCTGCCTTCACTAAGCACAAGCACAACAGCCTCAGTACTGCATTTCTGTATTGCAGAAGTCAGCACATGGAACCCAGCAGAGGAAAGGCTACGTGCCTTCTCTTATTTTCTTTTGGATTGAGTAGCAAGAAAAGTAGGACTAAACAGAGATCATTTGCCTTGTGCTTCTATGTGGCAACTTAGTGTTCTCCCAACTCAAAGTGTCTGAACACAGATTTAACCAGACTTAATTCGACCCTATAGCAAAGCCCAGCTGGCAAACATTCTACCCTACGGTGTGGTGAAGCAGTGCCTGCTGAATGAAGCACATGTGCCAGGCTAGGGGAGTAGGACCTACATTCAATCCTGTTACAAAGTGTTTCCTCTCATTGCCACAAATACTGTATTTTTGCTCAGCAGAGTGATGAGCAATTCCAACATCCTGCTAGTCAAGGCTGCCAAATTCTGCTCAGTCAACAGAATAAAAAAAATAGCAGTATCTAAACAAAACAGACAACCTGAGTCTAACATGGTAATTTTATTGGCTGGCTAAAAAGAAAGCTATGATGGGGAAGGCCTGAGTAACAGGGACAGGTGATACTACTTATTTCCGCTTACTTTACTCACAGACACTATCATGACACTACTTCATTACTCTGATGGAGTTGGCAGCACATCAGTCTACTGGAATAAAATCCTGAATTTTCTCGCTCTTGTTTTCCCTTGTGACATAACAGCCACAAAAGCTGGTTTTTGACTGCTGCAAGAATGTTATTTGCCAGGGTTCAGCACAGTGCATTTACCACTGTAATGCATTAATGTTCTGTTTACTTAGTGTACATCTGTGCTATAGTGCTATGCTTGTAGTATACTAAAAGAACACCCTGAAATGAAAAAAGTAAAAGACTCAATGCTCTGTCAGGCTACACAACAAATCTCACCTAAACTTAGCAGGATATAAACCATGTATCTACTAGATATACCAAGGCCTAACTCAAGTTTCTATTTTGAATATCTGAGTGTCTGACTATAAAGTCTTCAATACATGCATGTGCCTAGGAGTCATTCAAATTCGGGGTTTTTTCAGTCCCTTGGCAATGTTTACAGGCTTTTAAGTCTATCTATTTAGTCTACCTATTTAGTCTATCTATTAAGTCTGGCTATTTAGTCTCTGGAAGCTTCAACAGCTTAATTGTGTTTAAAGTTATTAATTGGAATTTAAACTTTTTGTAAGAAAGGTCAACACTGGGATATATTATTTGCAATTGCTATGTACCTGATACAGGAACTATATTATGTTCATTCTCTTTCTCCCATTCCTTTTTTTTTAATTTCTTCAGATTAAGCCTTTCATATTGGAATGATAGTTTTTTAAAAAATCTTCCTTTTGTCTTAGACCAATAGAGAAACTTCATTTATGTTTCCATTTTTTGAAAAATAAAGTTGCTCTATATTGAAAGCAATAGAACTTTAGTTTAGAAATATACAGTCTGTATTGACCTATTTTCATTTGAAATATTACCACTATTTTCAAATTGCTCAAGAATTCATAAATTTGCTGCTTTTTTCATTTTCCCCCCAAATAACCCTCACCAATCTTTAGTGAAAGAAATATTGCCCAACTTTGTGATGTTACTATTGTTTGGCACAAAGCATAATTACGGTCTATATTCTAATGAAAAGCAAAGTCAGCTCACAAACTGCCAGCTTTCTGCACTAATGAAGGCTTGGGGAAGGATGGAATTTTATGAAATTTAGCAAAACCCAATCAACATGGCCTGAGTCTTCAATCTGCGGACAGTAAGACAGGAGGATAGGGAATAACTTCCACACATGTTCTTGATGCTTCTCAGCATACACATATCAGTCAACGTGCTTGTTCCCACAAGCACTTGACAACAAGATGACCCTGCAAACACAGTCGGTGCCATAATTTTTATCACACTTTGGGCATTTGAAAGCTCCAATGATGTGCAGATGTGCCTTTGCTTGGCAGAGCTGAATAGCCTGGCAACATCATCAGCATCCAGAAACTACAATTTCCTTGATTTGCAGCAAGTAAGTAGTTCCACTGGGAATTGTGTTTTCAAAATACTTGTAACGCATATTAAACAACCACCTGATAAAATACTGATTCATTCTTATAAAAGCAGGAGCTGACTTCCACCTCTCAGTCGAAGTACCTATGGGGTTTAAAGTCAGGATCATTTACCTGCTCTCTCTCACTGACTCTGTGACTTGCATTCTCATTTACACTGTGTATCACTTAGATAGGAGGAGAGGGATAGCCCCTATGCAGAGCATTCAAATCAACTGGTCAGGGTCTTCAAGTTGGAAGCAGGAAGGATGGTTTTAAGCCCCCAAAGAAAAGAAAAGGACACCTGGCACAGACACCTCTTGGATGATGGTTGTGGAATGCAAGGGCAGAATTCAGAGGGAAAAAAGTAAAGTCCTGTTTATCTCCATAGAAAATACTGATGGAAAAAAAAGTCCTGAGCTGTGGCCTTTGGGTTGGTAAAGTCACACTTTCGCAGCTCTCGCAGGAGACAGAAGTCTTGGACAAAATTCCAGGCTATCCTGTTTTCTAGCTCCCAGCTTAAAGTGTGGGGTGTTTCTGACCACTGTCTTTTCAATGCATTGTGTAAGGAGACCAAGTGCATCCCTTTTTACTGATAATCTACCCTTAAAGATGCTGTCTATAAATCTGGACTGGACAGACTGTACACAAGGGGATTTTTAATTCTTATAAAATGTGAGATAAGAATTTCAAAATCACTTAGATAACTGAATTTATATACACACGTATTAGGCCTTGTATATCTGCCCACAAACTTTTGTTCTATTCAGTAAATTAAATTTTACTAAGCAGTGAAAGAGCAAACCCAATACTGCTGTACACTCAGAAGCACTTTTATCAAGCCCTTTTATCCTGACCTTTGCTGCATAAATGACTGATTTGAGTTGATACACTTCAGAAAAAACATTCCTATGGTTTAGCACATACCTTGATTCATCAGAACCAGGCTTCCAGCTAGCAGGGCCACACAGTTGGTAGGCTGGTGGTTGTGAAGGTACTGGAAGCCCCATCCACGTCTGTATGATGTTTCATACATATATCCCGAGGCATTGGCAATTACTTCAAGAAATCTCTCCTGTTGAATCTTGCTAAGATAGCTGTACAAGAAGTCATATGCAGTGGCAAAACCAACCAAGGAGTGAGCAAGAGGGACCTCATCCCACGGGGCATCCTTCACTAGCCTGTCAAGAAAGAAAGATACCAGTTCATTGAGTTTCACCTACTTAGTTTTCTCCCTTAGTGTACTGAGATATGTATACAATTTAATGTCTCTGAAGTAGACCATTCATGTTGAATTTTAGCACAGTAGTAAACTACTTACCAAGTCTCTAAGATCATTTCTTTCTATCCTAAGTATGGACAACATTAACCTTCACAGATCATTAATTTTATTAGACAGATTAGGTTGCTAAAGATTAAACATTTTTTTAAAAATTAAAGATTGAAAAAATACACTGAGTTTTACTAGGAGAAAGATAGGTAGAATACTGATTGTACAGCAATGGAATCTATTCATCTGGAGCAAGATTCACATAATTTTTGTGATAAAGTAATATCCCATAGTTTATATTCCTACAACCTCCTGTAACAAATCTGTTTTCTTTTCCAGACGAGACAATTGTTAATAAATGGTGCCTCTGGGATTAAAGCTGTCTTTAAAGCAAGTATAATAAAATAACTGATTATACTGTTTCCTCATTTCCCAAATGCATTCAAGGTAAAAGCAGAGAAGATGAAATTTACTTTCATAATTACAGTTCAAATTAGCATATTTAATGAACACTGTGGGTTTTTTAATGCTAAGATAGAGACAAAATGCTGTCACTACTTAAAATTATTTTCTAGGAACTACTGGCTTGTATCCAATGATTACACTGAACTTCACAAAACAGTAAATTTATACCAAGAAAATTCATAATGGAATTTTGTGTGTCAAAGACTTTAGTTTTACAGTACTTAAGGTACTTCCAGGCCATGGTTCAACAGAAAAGGAAATGTGAAGGAATACATAATAAAAATAAACTTTGATAAACTGAACAATCATCAGTTGCTTTTATGCTTGTTCTCCTCTTTCACTTTCTTTGCAATATATTTTTTATTACAAAAATTAATTTTAAATTGTTGAGATGAGAGAGTGTCCTCCTGCAATCAGTGGATATTGTGGTGTGCTCCTGAAGGCACGCACATTCCAGCTTTGACTATTCTATGACTCTGTAAATATGATTTCCTCTTAGTTTGTGTAAGCAGCAGTACGAGCAGATGAGAAAAAAACATCAAAAGATTAAAAAAAAATCATAATATCATCATTCTGCTATAGAAGCATTTATTTGCATTCAAAATGCATTAATAAACCATGTAGAAATTACGATCATCAGCCTAAGACTGCAGCAATAGTAAAACACATGTGGAAGTGGGAAAAAGTTACATCTAATTTTTATTTCAGTATATTTAACATCATTGGAAGAACTCAAATAAACTTGGCACATTTATACTTGTATGTAAGGAAAGCCTCTGTATGCTTTTTGATTTGCTGAATTTCCAGAGTTTTAACTGTTCACCTTCTCAGCTTTGATCCCATCTTCTGGTAAGTGAAGTTAAACATTCTTTTTTCCTTTTTTTAAATGAAATATTTGTCTCACAGATTTTCAATTAAACACATGAATGCACTCAGGATTGTACAGAAGGATTTGACTTTTTTTTTTTTGAACTATGGTTTTTACTGGACTAGGTTATTTTGTTTGCATAATTTTCTTGGCTAACAGGCACTGACAGAAAATGGTTAAGAACAGTATTAAGACAGACAGCTATAAGTGTGGTAAAAAATAACTGTCAAAGCATCTGTAAAATTTCCTATGTATGCTTTCTTTCGATTGTTGTGCAAAAAACCTGCAAACCTGTAAACCAAAATATTTACATGCTTCTTTAAGATGCTCATTCTTTCTGTATTTCCAGATACACTGGAAAAAAGCATAGCTGAACTGGGCAGGCAACTTTTCTGACTCTTTAGATTTTTTTATCACAGAATGAACTAGGTTGGAAAAGATCTCTGAGATCATTGAGCCCAACCTTTGACTTAATGCCATCTTGTAAACTAGACCATGCCCTGTCACTGAGGTACAAACATTGAAAATCTGAGTTAACTGGTTATTTGTCAATCTCAGTTAATTCTCTGCATCTCTATTTCTATTTTCATCTTTCCTTATAATTAAAAAGGCTCTTAAAATGTTCTTGGTCTTGTACATAAAAGTAAAATTGCATTCTATGCCAATTATATGCCACACTGGTACCATGATTCCTGTCAGTAATCCGTTGACACAGGAACATTCCTTTGATCATCTATATCATGAATCTTAATTTCCAAAGTATTTTCAGTTTTCCTTTTCACTAAACCTTTGCATATTCAGAAATAAATCAGAGTTCAAATGGGTATAGGAAATTTCACTTTAAAGGCCTCTGCTTGGAACATTTACAAAGAGTTTGAGGCTAAGCTATATGTTAGAGTGGAAGAAAAGCACAGTGAAAGAATTTGAGCTAATTTAAAATATTTAATTTGAAGTTCAGTACCCTTTTAACAATATACAAGTTGCTAATTAGAATCTGCTTAAACCTATTTACTGATCTTCACCTGACTTCTTTTAAAATGAAATTTGACAGTGGAACTGATTTATTGTAACTTGCACTGTTAAGGTGTATGCTAATTTTATGTTTGTTTTCTAACACAATACTGCATCAAATTCTGCAGTATAAGGACACATATTAGTCTCCGTGGCCCTGCTTCTGACAAAACAGAAAGCAGTCTTCTACATGGGAAGTGCTAAATTGATAGCTTATAACTGCATTGAGGTTCTTGATTTCTTCAGGAAAAAAAAAAAAGAACCCCACAGCCTTTCAGTGTAAAAACCCTTCTGTTAGGCACCCTAATAACACCTACTGGCATAGTTACCCACTTTGGGCTAGGCAAGTAATTTTGTTGTAACTTCCCTCAAATTGCAATTCTGTACAGTTAAGTCTTGCATAAAATTTCACAGAGGAAATGCACACAAGTAATAGAGAAAATTAAAGATGATGATTTTAAGATGCTCATTTCTAAACATACAAACCCACAGTCAACATCTGTTCTTAAAATGAAGCCCTTTTGAAGTAACAACTCTAGCTGCTATAAATCAGTGCACGCCCCCTTAACCTTATTTCAAGGGAATCGGGCAATGTACCCCAAACATGAGGAATATTATTCACAAGAAGCATGGTCAAGTAGCAAGCATTAAACAGTTTTCATATCTAAATTATGCCCTCATTTTTTAAATGCATCTCTTAGTGTCAGATTTGGTAAACAGCCTGGCTGATAAACTGTGGGAAAGCATGGAGCCACAGGCGTGCACTGAACAGAGGTGAAAAAAAGAGTTCTCAGGGCTAACTACTAAGAAAAGTGTGTATTTGTACCAATAAAGATAGGTAAAAACATGCCAACACTTTGCACTGTAAAATGGCTATTTTCTAAGCCCCTCAGGAGTAAAATTTAACATCAGAAAGCATAAACCTCGGCTTATCAATTGTGTCTGAAGAGAGCAAGTAACCTTTACTGCAAAGCTGCATTAGCCTCTTCAGTCTTTTAAAGCAATCAGATGTTAAAAAAAAATCCACAGTAAATAAAAAACGTCTCTAACGGATTCCTTAATATAGAGCAACTACTTAGTTGCAACCAAAAACCATTTGAGCAAAGGCAACTGTTCCAAAAATTCTAAAATGTATTTTAAAATAACAGCTAAAATATAAAGGCATCCCTACAATACCTTTTTACACTTATATACCTACATCCGTATTTGGAAGAGGTGCCTAAATGGAAATTTGAGAAGGTTTATAAAAGAGCAAAAAGTGCTGAATGGGTCTGGGACATGATGATCCAACTCTGCAAACATCTAAAGCCATATGCGTTGTTCTGCACAAAAAACCTGCTGCTTGGATGAGTTCTGTGAATGGCACAGGATAAATACATGCCTGGGGTGTTCTTTTAAGTTCTGCTCATCTTTGCCATATAAAATATTTTTGTTACTTTATTTTAAACACTTAGAGTTTGATCTAAGTCCTCCATGAAGAAACTGGAGAAAGAAAGAGATTATGGATAAGGTTGGAACTATGGGTAAGTAGTATGGTTTTTAGCATGGTACAATCTGGTTTATCTATTTTAGATTTGCCACCTTCTACAATGAACAACAAATCTGAAGGGGGAGCTAAGACCCAGTTCTCCAGTGATCAATTTATGGCATCAGGACACATCCTGCATGCACTGTGTTTGCTCTGTGCATACATACCACCTTCATTAAATGCGATTCCATGCTCTAAATAAGTATACCACTTGTATAAAATTTTGGATGGGAAGTAAAAATCACTATCAACAACAAAGCCAAGATTACCACAACTTCTCAATTTCTTGACAACATTGCTAATGCTACCAATACCTCTTCTCTCAGTAGAAGCAGTTGTCTGTATTTCCCCCCTCATTACTCAATACTGATTCCTTACTGAAACTAGGGTCACCTGGGTCAGGGCAACCCTAGACACGAATACAGACTGGGAGAAGAATTCACTGGGAGCAGTCCTCCATAGATGGAATTTGGGGTTCAGGTGGATGAAAAGCTGGACACGGCCCAGTGATGTGCCCTCACAGCCCAGAAATCCAAGTGTGTCCTGGGCTGCATCAAAAGCAGCATGGCCAGCAGGTTGAGGGAGGTGATTCTCCCCCTCTACTCCACTCCAGTGAGATGCCATCTGGACTGCATCCAGCTCTGCAGCCCCCAACATAAGAAGGACCTGTTGGAGCAAGCCCAGAGGAAGGCCACAAAGATGCTCAGAGGGCTGAAGCACCTTTCCTGTGAACACAGGGAGAGAAAGCTGGCGTTGCTCAGACTAGAGAAGACAAGGCTCGAGGGGGACCTTACAGAAGCGTACTAGTACCTAAAGGAGGGCTTACAAGAAAGATGGGTTTTGCATGGGCAGATAATGATAAGACAAGGAGGAATGGTTTTAAACTAAAAGACGAGAGATTTAGATTTGGTGTTAGGAAGAAACTCTTGACTGTGAGGGTAGTGAGGCACTGGCACAGGTTGCTCAAGAAGTTGTAGATGCCCCATCCTTGGAAGTGTTCAAGGTCAGGCTGGGGCTTTCAGCAACCTTTTCTAGTGTAAGATGTCCATGTCCAGTGTAGGGGGGTGGAACTAGATGATCTTTAAGGTCCCTTCCAACCCAAACCATTTGATGTTTCTGCGATTCTATTAGCATTTCTCTCAGAAATATAAGTGAAGAGGGAAAAAACAGTCTGCCCAGTTCAAGGCAGGATTTAAATCAAACTTTACTGATTGAGTTCCCTGATCACGGCCCCTAGACATCACGGGATGTCTAGAATTGCCCTTGCCTCACTTTCTGTCCAGTTCTTATAAACAAATTGAAGTAAATAAGAAAATAACACTCTTTAACCTGAGACATAGAATACCCTTCCAATCAGTGTGAGATCTAATTTTTGGCCTCTAGGTCAACAATTAGCATGGCATCACTGCATGCAAAATGAAGAATTAAGTACATCCTGACATATGCATTACACAAGTAATCCACATCCTGAATTTTAATGCTCTGAACTTTCCCATGACAAATTACTGTATAATAACTCTAGGAGGTGTAATTGTACAGTCTTCCCAATACCAAGGACAATGCCTTGGTACTCTTACTACTTTTCTGACTCACTTCTGGGGGAACCTCCCATCAGGCAAAGGAGAAATATTCTTCCATGGCTAGACAAAGTATACATACCAAGAGGGAGTATACTTGCCAAGGGGAATGTGACCACCATCATTTATTTTATAAACTAGACCAGATTTTAGGTATTTTTCTCACAAAGTCTTCAAAACAAAGTATTTTAATGTTCTTAAATGGAATATTTTCTTCACTAATGGAACAGTATTTTACAATTGTTATTTTGGGAACTAAAAAGAAAAATCTTTGAAAAAATCTGTTTTATTCAAAACAACCTCTCAGCTTTCACCCTTTCCACATTTTTCTGATTGACTGCCAAAACAAAAGGCCATTATCTGCACAACCTTAGTGCTCTGTCATTTGCAACAACAAAAACGTTAAAAATAAAAAACATGCTTGAAAAATTGATGATTTCTATTTCCAGTGTCTAAGGTAAAATATGACAAGTTTTACCCTATCTCTTTACCAGTCATTTTTCAGCAGCAGCTAACATGCTCATGTTTATTGAAGTTCAGTTGACAGAAGATAAACAAAGAAGCAGTTAAATGTAAAGGGCTACCTTCATATCAGCATTGAAAAAAAGGGCAACATATAGACAGAAAATTTAAATTTAAGAGCTTACTATTAAAGTAGTGTTTTACTACTTTACATCTAGGTTTAGGTATTGAGGAGGCAACTTAAACTTTAGTCTCTTAAAAACCTTCATCTCTCTTTCATCCCCATTGGTCTATAATCACCATTCTAATGCTTCTAAAGCATTAGATCCTCTGCTCATTTTTGGTTTTGATTACAAGAGAGTCCTTTTCACACAGGGCTCCCTTTTAGTATCTGTCATGATGCTTCTGTGTTGACACATTAATAAACTGAGTCTGTTTTAGTTGTTCTCAGTGCCATATTAAGCAGACACAGAAATCTTGTTATTATTTCAATGGATGACCTCTAACTCTTGTTTTAGCAAAGTTTTATACCAGGCATGCCACAAAGTGAGCTCCCCTTAGCTACCACAGAACTTCAGCACCAATTTATCTGCTATACCAATTAAAAAAAACCCCAAGATATAAAAGAAGCTCTTCAAAATCCAGCTACCTATTTAATTGCATGGGTACACACAATTTTTATTTTTAAATGCTACACACGTAAAAGATAAAAACAGCATAGGGGGTTGATATTTCACTTACTAATGTAATACATATTCCAGACACCAAATTCATCCCCCTACCCTCCCTTTTCTTTTTCTTCCTCCCCATAGGAGACAGCATATCAGCATCCCCCAAGCTTATTTTATACTAACTTCTATACCACAGTCTTATAAAACCCCCCTAAGTTTTCTTTGAATGTAACTGCTGGTTGACTATTGGGAATCAAACAGATGTTATAAATTTCTGGTGTCAGCACAGAGACCCACTTTATTTCAACTTGGCACATGTGAATTAATTTTAGTTAAATGATCATTTACATATTTAATTATTTATATGTATATATTTTTACTTTGCAATCTGTTCTGTTCAACATTTAGCACTATCTGGACACTAACAGCAATGGTCTATAGGATGCTCCGACACTTTTTGGTAAACAGTGACTAGCAAAAGGCTACAGGAT
Organism: Chiroxiphia lanceolata; assembly: GCF_009829145.1. Lineage (NCBI taxonomy): Eukaryota > Metazoa > Chordata > Aves > Passeriformes > Pipridae > Chiroxiphia > Chiroxiphia lanceolata. The sequence continues at coordinate 67,104,110 of NC_045639.1, forward strand.
TTCTAGTTTATAAGAAAATAGCAGAAAGGTCACAGATTGGTTATGCTGAAGCCTCCTGTGAGCTTCTCCTTAGTCACTGTTATTTCCTTGGAATGTCTGCATGTGCTTGACAGTAATTATCTCCCCTATGAAACCAACAGAGCCGGCTAACTGTCAAATCCCACACCTTACTGCACATTGGTAACATACTTGTCTTTAAAAATGAGGTGTCAACTAAAAAAAAAAACACAAAAAAACAAGCAAAGAAAATAAAAAACCCAGCAACCCACAGACGTCTCTCCTACTGCAAGAAGGGTGCAGAATTTCTGAATGTCTAAGGCATTTGTTTGTAAGGCTGTCTTAGTAAAGAAGAGTTTTTCACTACTTTGTACAAAACACAGAATCTGAGTGGACTCTTGTTTCTGCACGATGTGTGACTCTGATTACATCATTCCGCTCAGTACGGGAATGGGACAAGGCGGCATATGGAAAGAATCATGAGTACAGATCCCCTCGGCCAAAACGCCCTTCTGGTGGGGAGGGCTCTAGGGACCAGTCAGAGAGAAAATGCCAGAAAACGCATCAATATCCTCTGTTGTCTCTGAAAGAAGATAACACGGTTCAAACATAAGGACAAATGCCCTAAAATTTTAGACAGCATCTAGATATCACATCCATGGAAAATCAAGGGGGTTATTTAATACCAGCATTTAATTTTTACCAGTAAAACCATTAAAGTTTATCTATTTTAACTGAAATATTAATGCACTATATTCTGCTGTTGCTAGTCTCCAAAACATTGTCATTCCCATATTATTTTGGGTGATTGTTATAGTTAGCTATTAGCAATTGCCCCTCTGTTTATTTTAAAATGTAAACCTACTCCAGGATGTAGCCATTAGGGATGCTCTGCTAATGAGCAGCATGCCTATCAACATGGGTTGTTATGACAAACAGCTCAAGCTCTGTTAGTTGACATGAATGGGAACACAATTAAGGGTGTACTTTATTATGTGATATAAAATGACTATTTTAATAGATGAGAAAGGATAAATGTGCTTAATTACATGCCTCTTCCACGTACCATGTGTACATGGTATCAATTATCAGCAGACTTTCTCACAATTGTATCCTGAGATGTTGAACCATATTAGGGCTATCGAATGTAACAATTTTTACAAAAAAAGATGAAATTTAAAATATTGGTCTCCTTAGTCTCCTAGAATTCTGGAACAAATAACCAGTGACATTTTAAACTGTATTTCTTTTATCCAACTACTGCACATGCTACCGAAGTACATTTTTGTTTCTTGGTAAGGCTTAAATTTTACTTAATATTGCCACAAAAAATTAGAGGAAACTCATTAAGATTGATTTATTTTTTTTTTAATTCTAGAACTATTTTTAGAGTCAATGCCATGACAGCAGAAGTTAAAGAAATCCAGATTATACTGCTGAAAGAATCAAGCTGCCAACATCAGCTCCTTCAGCTTCTGCACGTGCTAACCTATTTAAGCAAAGCCAGACAGTGCAGCACATGTTTCAGAGATGTCACATTCCTACTTTCCTGAAAACCACTGTTGGACAAAGGAGAGAGGTTTATATTATTGCCATAACTGATGGAGCTATAGTGTAAACTCCATGTTGACAGCATTCAGCCATAAGATCTCAGAGGCAAAACCAGAATGGAAACCAGATCAGTGTTTCTGTCACAGCATTTGAACAGCTGGCCAGCTGGAGGTTATACAAAGGTCAGCTTACCCCAGCCCTATTGCCTATGTTTCTGATTTCCTCCTTCTGCAAATCCACTACTAAGCACTTTACACCTACTTCTTTTGCAAAGCAGAGAACCTTGATTAAACCTTTATTGATTGCTGGATGGGTTCTCTACATCAGAAGGAAAAGATGGGAAAAGATGGCTTCTTTTTCACCAAGGTAATACAAGATACCTGCTTGAGGAAAACAGTAGTTTGGGGGAGGTAAATAACATCAAAGCCAAGTGGAAATAATATATCTGATTGGTTTTGATTGGTATCTGGTCAGCTGGGTCAAAAGAGAAGAACCCAAACTAATCCAAGGCAGGAATCACAGAACACAAGGAACTTAAATAAGGTTGAAACAGTGAGTGAGATTTAGGAAACAGAGAAGAACAGACACAAATAAGTTCTCCTACTCAATACTTGCTCTTCTTTCTTATTTCAATAAAACATAACCATGTAACTATGTGCTTACAGTGAAAAGTGTGTAGAGAGGAAAGTGTTGACTCTGGAGCAGTTTGTAGGTCCTATTGGAGATGGTCACACATCCTTGGATTCATCTCTGTAAGTTATATCCCTGTCAATGTGCCAGGAGAAACACAAACTGTCTCTGGAGCTAAGTAAGACTGAAGCTTTATATTGCTATGTTTCAGTCGAAGATTTTGGAAATGACCATCATCCTGTTGTGACAATACTTTTCTTCCCAACTCCCATGTATCCTCTCTTCTGTGACACACAGACAGTATATGGCTAGGGTGTCCCTTCTCTCTCCCATCACTTCTTTTGTTCTAGCCCATGTATTTCTGTGGCATTCACCACTTTAATATTTAGTGTATGGGAAGCTGAACACTGTAATGCCTTTCCAATTATGCCCATCAAGAGAATACAGATCCCAAGTTATGCTAGCTCAAATCCAGCACAATTCCAATGATGGTTCGTGGATGGATGCCATTTGTAGGAACACTACTAGTTGGTCTTAACACAAAGAAGGTAAGGAATAGTAGATTGAATAATGAATACTGCTTGAACAGTTAATGTTTCTTCCTGTGCTGACTTGAAATTTGATTCAGACTTCTGCTGAGCTGCTGTCACAGAGCTGCAGAACAGCAGCTGGGAGAGAAGGGAGCAGTGCCCCATCCAGCTCCAGCTCGAGTCCCTGAGTAGGAGTCACTGTCCTGGCAAAGCCCATGTTCCCATCCTCTAACCTACTCACAGTGACCACAATCCTGGGTCACAGTCTGCAAAGTGCACCTTTTTCATAGGTCCCCCTCTACTGAATTTTTCCTAAGGAAGAACTATCCAAAAGACATGTATGAGTCTGGAAAAAAAAAAAAATAAAAAAAATAACACTTTTAGCACTTCTTGCCACAAACTAGTGTGAACTTCTGCCTCCTGACTGAGAGTGGTTTTGGATTACTTTTTTTTTTTTTTTACGGTAATTAGGGTGGTGCACAAAGGGTGCACCTTCTTTCAGCATTAACTTGCAAGAGGGTAAGTCCAGTGAAGATGTAAAGCTGTGTGTCACTGATGGTCCAGATGAGGGTAAATGCATTCAGCAGGTTAGTCACTGTTATAGTGAATGTTAGAACAACTGAAATAATTTAAGCAACCCACTCATCCACTCACTCCTCCAACTGTAAACAGTTTATACAGAAAGAACAACTTAAAAAAAACAAAAAGACAAAAATCTACCAACTAGGCTGAGCCGCCATCCTCTCCATGTAATCCTTGGCCATGTTGATGGCCTCGATGTTTTCAGGGTAGAGTACACAGAACATCGCCAGGGCCCCAAGGTTGTTGCCATAAATTTCATTCCACCGAGCACTGAACTCCTTTGGGTCCCAGGGAGGAAGATACTCCAGGGGATTCGACAGCATTGTTTGTACTGCCTCAATCAGACGAGCCGCAATGTGCTGGTGCGTGGTGGTGGCCTGGAGACGCAGACTCTCCACGTCCCCTTTGGAGAAGTAGAGCATGGGGTAGCTGTCATAGTTGGCATTGACAAAAGGAACCATTACGTCTCGGTCCTCCCTGGCGCCGTAGGCAAAGGCAAAGCAAACCGCGTGTATGAAAAACACACTTGGGGCTCCCCGTGTGTGAGTCCTCATTGTGGCATCAGATCTCCAGGTCTCAATGGCAGCCAAACCATCTTTGAAATGTCCTGTGGCAGATGGATGTGAAAGAAAGAGTTAGAAAATGAATCTGTGAGACACTGTAATTCAGAAGTCTCTAGAAAATACAATTCCATTTAGACTTAATGAACTCCGTGTATTGTCCATGTAACATCCAAATCATTTCTATATGAATACTTCAGACAAAACACCTACTGAGCAATTCATCCAAGAGAAAAAAGCTGTACACTTTGAAGAAAGCCCCTGTCTCCCACATAGTAGCTGATACATGGTGAAGGAACACAACAACAGCTCTTGTACTTGAGATTTCAAATAATTGCAATGATGCCTAATATGAAGCAGCTCTGACTGTACTGGCAAGCAGAGAAGGGTGGGAGGGGAGGAGGAAGGGGGAGAGCCAGGGAGCTTGTGCTGGTGGCAGCCAAGCCTGCGTGCTGCCTTGGCTGATGTTAGCAGCTGGAAGGATGAGGAACGCTGGAGATTTGTGCTGGGGTCATTTTATACTGTGCTTAAAGGCCTCTGGTTCTGACACGTCCTCATTTAAAAATAATAATAAAAAAAGAACAAATCAGAAAGAAAAAAGGGGAAGAGAAAGTGGTAGTCTTAGAAAAACAGCTGAAAACCCTTACCTTCCAGGCATTTAGGGTTTTGCATTACTAGTACTTTTTTCCAAGGGGCTCTCCATTTTACATGTGGAGATTTACTGCCAGCTACCAAGAAGGCTGAACACTGAATTGAAGTGAATATTCTCCTAAGTACCTGACTTCTTGAAATGGGCTCAGATGGCAAATCTATGCAGAGGTTATATGTAACTATTTAAACATAGTAAATTACTTTTAGAAATTACCAACTATCTGGCCTAAAGTCTCAGCTAAAACATGGCCAGGATCCCCCTGAGGAAAGCCAGCAAATTCCTAGAATTCTTCTGAGGGGAAAGGTTATGGAAAGCAGGCCCAAGTGAGACAGTTTTATGTAAATAATGAACAGTAGTTTTCAATTATTAAAAGGAGAAATAGAAAGAAAACCTAAAAACAGACACAATTTTTTTTTCCCATGGAAAACCTGTTTCATAGGATTCAGTCATAAAACTCACAGGAAGTTGAAGTACAAAGCAACCTTTTACTTCTCCCCATAGGTCCCTACTCCACAGCCAAAATTTTCTAACAGAAACTTAGGCTCCTAAAACCTTATTTAGAGACCCATATCCTGATTCAAAAAGTCATTAATATGAGACAACCTTTACAGACCAGGACCCTTCATGACTACTGGGTACTCAGATCCTTTAGGTGCTTGTGCTCAGCTCCTTAAAATTAATTTGGAGGCAAACATCTTTGGCCAAGAAATACATATTTTCTTGTGCATTCCTGCCTAGGACAAAAGAATATTGCGCCCCGTAACTGCTTGAATTATATATTACAGCATGCAGCATAATTGCTTTAACAGAGTGTAATTGAAGATGACATTTTCATAGTATTTTAATGCATTTTTCAAGTACGTTTTGTCCTTTTTTGGATGGAAACCAATTATTACAGGCATATTATGCAGATCACAGGCTCGTTTATTACCACATACACAATATAGTCTATATTGTGTAGACTATATCTACACAGTCTCTCACCACATACACGCATACAAAAAGAAACATGCACCATAGTTTATCCAAACATACTCAAATCTAATCGTATTCTCACCAATACATAAGGAAACTAATCAACAGTATATTTTGAGAGGAAGGAGACAAAAACCAGCCAAATCAGTACATTAATTCTGACACATGATGTCATTTTTTTAATTGATAAAACCTGTTTTTTCATAATAATAATTAAAAAAACCCTACAGTTTTTTTTAAAGCTTCTATGATCCTTTAGAACTGTGGGCAGAGGAAAGAACCTAAAAAATATCTGAAAAAAGGCTAAAAATGCTTATAAGTTTTTCTGTGTTAATCATACATTGAAAAAGTTTCCTGGGTTACATAATCAGAAAAAAATCCCAGCTAGCAGTAAGGACTTCAGGCACTTTTTTATCTTGGTTTGATTTCTGTAAGTACTTCTGCACATAAGTGAGAATTAAGAACATGCATAAATTTAGGGTTGGTTTTAAGATTTCCCTGAATTAGGGTATTTCTCACCAAAGATTAAGGAACATACAATAAGGTTTCCCAGAACTTCTCCTCTGTAAATCTGAACACACATTTCCCAGCATTACATCGTCATCAAACACACCTAGTGTTGCCAAAAAAGTCCTAGTCCATACTCTAACTATTCAATAACCTCCTCTTTTTCACCCTTCCTTCACGTGTGCATTTCAAAGAGAAGGTAAACCCTTTTTTCTACCTTTACATGAGGAGGAACCACCATACCACGTTGTCTAGGCTAAGAACAGCACAACTGGAAAACCAATCTATAGTATATTCATAAGTAGCATATTCAGAGTCAAGATCTGGAAGAAAGTCAATAGGTATTAACAAAATTAGGAGTACAAAGTCATTTATTCTTGGTTAAATCATACTGATTTTCTATGATATGAAGACAATAACTCATTACCACAACTTGGTGAGGACAGCAAGCCCTGTCCCGTAACTTTGTAGGGCTCGGTCTGTTGTGACTGATGGATGGGAGAAGGCAGCTACAAAGGAGTACACCTTCCCTTCCATGTAAACCTCCGTGGAGGCTCCAGCCACAACCACATGGAGACAACTGCCCATGAGAGGCCCCAGGATGGCATGACTACAGCTCAAACCACGCTACAGAGAGTGAGGAGAGAGACAGATGTTCCACGTTTTCTCAGGTCTGTGATGTCCTTAAGAGCAGGACCAGCAGAAGAAGTAATGAAGACAATCACAAAGCTCCAAATAGAATAAATGTGGATTTGCAATAAGCACTATCATCCAGATAGTGAGGATAGTTCTGGATAGTTCTGGATAAAGCCATGACAAACTATCCTCACAGCAATTTCCAGTGGCAGAATTCAACCAGGCATACCATCCAGCACTTCACTGACTAGGACCAAACCCGACCACACACTTTATTGCTTTATTGACTCTCCCAGGCAACTTCGCAAGGGCTAACAGGGATGATCACCATTCCTCAGTTTGGCAGCTCTTTAGAAACTACACTGACAGTTAAGATATATATAAAAACACTTCAAAAATCATCAGGTGGTTGCAAAAGAACAAAAGCACCTTCAGCAGAAGAATGTGGCCAAACCCAGCAACATTTAGGGACTATTTAGAGTTAGTTACAATAGTATAAATGTGTCTGGTGGTGGTGGGGGGAACCACCAACTCAAAAGCACTGAAGCAGATTGCAAATTCAACTGTATTGAAATCTATACCTTGAGGTTTCCTTAGTTAACTTGCACTGCAAGCTAAAGAACTGTTCAAGGACACACATATGAACCTTGATTATCTGCACAGCTGTGAAGCCAGACCTGTGTAGCTAACTGCCTGCAAAATCTCCAACTTAGCAGTTGTGAGTGAACCTGCTACGTTTGCTTGATACACAGGGTTTGAAAGAATAGAGGTTTAGACCTTCTGATCACTTCATTTGCACTCAAAATACCAGTTTTTAAAGTTAAAAGAATTTCTTACTCTCATATTACACTACATCATTACCAGCCACATCTTCCAAGAAGAACTTTACCAAGCAACACAACCTTTTCTGAAAATGAGGGGGTTTTATTCAGGTGGGAAACCATGACCTGATAAAGTATTAAAAATTAAAAGGAGAGTGAAGGATGCTTGCTCATGGAAGAAAATGCTAACACATAATGTGCTTTGAAAAGCTTGTCACTTTGTCCTAGATTGAAAGAGCATTTCTCATGATTTCCAATGTCAGCAGAATCAAACAGTAAAGAACACTAATTATTCCAGGGGAAAAAAAAAAAAGAAACAAATCAAATTGATTAAATCCTAACTATTTTAGTTCTTCCCATCTGTATCAATCAGTGGATGTTCAACTGCAGAAAAAAAAAAAAAATTGTGAAATTGAAGCCACTAACTAAACCGGACATTGGTTTATATTGATAATTTCACCAAATAAACTACTTAAAAGAGAGATCTATTTACTCCTGTCACATGTGCACAGAAAGATCAGTCCAGCAATGAGAGCAGAGGAGTGGGTGAGGAGCAGAGGAGGTGGGTTAGGAAAGGATGGCACTGTTAGGACCACGAGCTTGCCCAGCTGTCCTTGAAGCTATCTGACCTTGTGGATCATTAAAAACTAAAAACAGGCAAAGAATTGTGTCTTTATGTAGTATCAGTTCTGAATGGCCACTCTGCTTTGTGGATGCTTTTTCCTAGGACACTTCTACCCCTTCTTAAGAAGTAGAAATTGCAGATGTCTCTGCTAGCATCTCCCACACTAGTTCATGACTCACCTCTGACATGGGTATCTTGTTAACATTTACAGTCAGGAACAAAGAAGGTGGAATTTCTGGTGACTAAAACTTCCACAAACTGGATGCATTGTAACACCACAAATTATCAGGTTTCTGAATGAAAGATCTTCCCAGAGCACAAGGGCTTTGACATGAACATGTCAGACCTGCCCATTCAGTCACCACAGCTCTTGACCACACTTGCTGAGGGGTCAGGGGCTCTCCTCCACATCACTGTGTGACCTCCCCAAGGTCATGGGCCCTCCTCCACTTCACTGTATTACAATGAAGTCATAGCCTTCCTCTACCTCCCTAGCAGCTACCCTGGAAAGGCTAATGCTCAAACAGGTACAGGAAACTGCAACCAGAAGAAGGCAGATGCAGTTACACCCTCAGTGAGAGCTGGGTTTCCCATTCCCAAGCTGACTTCTCCTTGTAAATTACTCAGGAGATGCTGCAGGTAAAACCCCTGGTATCTGCTGTGGATGTCCTGGCTTTCCTCTGAATCCCCGTGTAACATGCCTCACTGCCATCAAAGAAGGTAAGAGAAGTCCTGACACTCTGCTTGACCATCCAACCTCTATGCCTGTTAGAAAAGAAAAACATATATATACGTATATATAAACATATTTAACTAATGTAAAACTCAAAAGTACCATTTAAAGACTTCTCTCCACATATTTTACAGCTTTTTGTCTTCCTTCGGGAAGCTACTATTTCCCACAAAGGCTACAGTTCTCATTATCACTATCTGAGGTACCTGAGAAACAAGTGTTTGTGTAAGAAATGCGTTCAAATATTTAAAGGAAAATCTATTCCACCATACTGACAAAAAGCAAACCTTCAGGTTCAGTGTGCAAACTTTCACCTTAGACAATGATCTCTGAGTCAGCATCGACTTAAATTTCATAATTTTTTTGCATCACTTCTTCATAAATTATTGACACTAAACCCAAACTTTTCTATGTGTTTTTTTGCAATGCTTGTAATTGTAATGTGCACTTTCATTTTGAACAACACTACAATTTTGTCACAAATTACATTAGAAGATCACGTTATTAAGCCATTCAAAAGTACTTGTACTAAACTAGAATAAGCAATTTTAGCAACCAATGCCAAAACAGGTAAGAGAGTCATAGATATTTTAAAAAGAAATGATCATTCACAAGAAACAGACACTGACCTACCAGAACTGCAAAACTAACAGGTAACATTGCAATGAGATGTGCGTGGAATCTTGTCCCATTAAATGGAGATGGGTGTGCAACTTTTTGTCCCAATGCTGACAGCTACCAAAATATAACTTCTTGTCATGAGGAGTGGTAAGTTAGATCATGGTGGAAAAAAACTTCTGTAGGAACTCCTCTTTTGCATTTTGTCTGAATACTTCAAATAATTAGCATATGTTTTCACACACGTTGCAATTGACTTTATTGCTGATGAGAAGAGCAGCATCTATAAAAATCAAATTAATCCGTTGGAAATAGTAACATGCTAAAATCATGACAGTTATGTCAACTGAAAAGCTATTTTGTTCAACAATGTCAGTTTTACCACTAATCTAAATATTTTGCAAACTTTTTTAAAAATGGGAGAACAATTAAGTCTTCTAACTGAATTCAATGACATTTTAGTACTAAAAAATGCAGGGTAAGTCCATGAAAACAGAGAGGTGAAAAGGTCAATAGAAACTAATTCTCATATATATGTTGTCATATGGTTATAGAGAAACATATCCAAACACAACAAAATTAGGTGGTAGATAGAGCAGAAGCAAGAAAACTATAAGCTTATCTTTTTGCTGTAACAATCTCAGTAAATCTACTGACCAAATTCCCAAGCTGTATAGCTCCCACATCAGCAAGAAGTACTACTGAGTCCCTTTCAAAGCTGTGGGGCTGGACACCAGGGGAGGAAACTCCCATGTCTCAAGATAAGAGCATTCAGAAGTACTTCACCCATCTTTTGGTCAGTGAGTTAAAGCCAGTGACCATCTGTCTCTCCAACAAAAATGCTGGAAATGTGTAAAAATCACTGCTTACAACTTGAAAAATACCTATTACGACCTTAACCACCAGGGGACATTACTTCATTTCTTCCTCTGATTTTTTCACTATGAAAAATATGCTACATCATAATTATATAATGTACAAGGTATTTCAAAGCTTAAATACTGAACACACAAATATAATTCAGAATTACATCTGCAATAAATAAAGACTAGCTCAGGTACCCAGGTGTTAGTATTGCACTTGTTATGAAGTGATCTGAAAGATCTTGAAAGAAGCTTTGTATCAACTTATATTTCTGAATAACAGCTGTGCTATGAAAATCCTAACAGTAACCAGAAACAATCAGTTCCTATAGGGATTATCAGTATATGACATCATGTCAGCAGTCAAGATTTAAACTTGTGTCTGTCCTTTGATCTACACACGAAACTCAACAGATCCAGGCAGAGCAGTACACAGCCATGTGAGATGACAACTCCAGGAGAGTGGAGGGTTGCATTCATTCTCCACCATGCTACAGATAAGACAGCAAAGTATTTTTACAAGTTTACAGTAAGATGTGTAAAATAGCTGCAATGGAAGCTTCATCTATTAATTCCTTTCATTGAAAAGTTTATTTGTCTATTTTACCACTGTTTATATAAAGTAACAGGGCATATGCACAGTGAAGGTACAACTTTCTCTCTGCCTCAAGCAAAACCAGGATTTAAATTTTCTGCATGCCCAAACCATAACTGTGAATTTGGAATTTCCTTCTATTTTATAATATCCTCCTATATAAATGCTTTCTTGATAATTTTTGGTTGCACTAACATGACTATTCTTAATCCTTATTGTGATCTTTTATTCCATACTTCACACTACAGAATGAGTAAGGAAGTAATGCTGATATCCAGAATCCTGCAGATGATCATTCCCAACCAGTACAGACATGCCTGTTAAGGCGTCCACATTCAGTGAATGAAGCCCAATCATTTTTACCATCAAAGGCATAAAACTATAGGCTACCACAGAAAGGCTTCTGTTAGAGCAACAGCACTTTATCCTGTGCTGACATACTTTGAAAAGGCCACTTTAATTATTAAAAATAGGGTTTTTTCCTTGCAGAAATGTTTTCATGAATGCTAACACTAATGGAAGGGCAAAAGGACACACGTTTGTTTGCGCCATTAATGATCCAGAAGTCAATCAAGCCTCTCAATCATGTGTTACACTGTTACAGCACATAGGATACTTCTGGGGCCTATGACTACGACAGTAACAGCACTGCAGAAACCCAGAACAAAAGCGCCTCTACAATCTGGGTGGTGAAACAATACACCTTTGGCAGCTGCCGAAAAGTAAGTCATCTTCCTGGCCCTTGCACGGAGACCCACTCCAAGTCAGTAAGGTTGTAAACCCTTCAGTGTGGGGTATTGGGAACATCACTTAGGGTTTCCTCTGACAGCAACCCATGGCCCTGAAGCACAACCAGCCCTCACAAGAAGGGAGAAATGGAATGGAATGCCTGAGGCAGACAGGAGAGTGGCCTCTGCGTGGATCCAGTGGTACGAGAATGGAGCACAGAAAAACTGGAAAAACTTCAGAGGGTGATTGCAATGCCCAGGAGGCACAAATAAAGGACAGGAAAAAAAATAATCATATGTGCAAAAGGGGAAAGCCAATTTTACTGCTGTCAGAATTCTTTCTTGTGCCTAACCCAGTCATCTCAGACAGTTGCATACCATCCAGCTTCCCTCACTTCTGAGGAGGCCGATTACAACATCAGAAATATCTGATACCAAAACAAGTGTTTCCATTTCAGGCTTTAACTTCTATCCTCTTTCCAACTAACTCTTCTTTGCTAGCCTTTACTCTTCCAAATATTTGTAATGTTTTAAGGTTGTTGTTGTTCTCCTCTACTACGTGTAATTAACAGTTTTAATCTTCCCTGCTTATTGCTTATTGTCCTTCACTCAATTGACTTCAAGATGTTGTAACTGAATGATGTGCTTCTGCTGGAGTTTTACAAAACTAGTTCTCACTCTCTGTATATCTATATCTATCTACAGACTCCAATAACTGAAGATATCAAATAAACATTTTTATTTTTAAAGCATGTCCACAGGTCATCATACTAACAGAGAGGAATTCTAAAATGCATCACATCCTTCAGCTGCTATGTGATCAAAACTATGCTTCCATATCCTGTTTATAACTCAGTGTTGCATACAAAACTATATTAAAATTTAATTTTTATTGTGATGGTTTTGGCTGGGACAGAGTTAATCTTCATAGTAGGTGGTATAGGGCTATGTTTTGGATTTGTGCTGGAAACAATGTTGATAATATAGGGATGTTTTAGTTACTGCTGAGCAACATTTATACAGTCAAGGACTTTTCTGCCTCTCCCCCCATCCCACCAGCAAAGGGGCTGGGGGTGCACAGGGAGTTGGTAGGGACAGCTGATGCCAACTGATCAAAGGGATGTTTGCCAACTGACGAAAGGGATATTGCATACCATAAGGTGCCATGCTCAGCATATAATACTGGGGAAGAAAGAAGAGGGGCATGTTCAGAGTTATAGCATTTGACTTCCCAAGTAACCATTACATGTGACAGCACCTTGTTTTCCTGAGGTTGGTTGAACATCTGCCTGCCCATGGGAAGTGGTGAATGAATTCCTTGTTTTGCCTTGCTTGTGTGTGCAGCTTTTCCTTTATCTGTTAGATTGACTGTATCTCAACGCACAAAGCATTCTCATTTTTCCAATTCTTTTCCCTATCCCACTGGGGAGGGTGAGCAAATGGCTGAATGGGGCTGAGTTGCCAGCTGGGATTAAATCATGACAATTATATAAGTTAAATTATTGTGACAGCATATAGGAGCACCAGCAAAGTCCAAAGGTGCTGATGCTAGTCAATTTATGAACATAAGGACTTTGCAATCTAAGCAATGTAAATCAACACTTTTATATTATCTACATATCATCTTATAATGTGAGTATGCAGACTCCAAATGTGTACTCACATAGAGGAACTTCTGTTTCATTTGTTACAGGATAAATTTCACTGTGTTTGTAGACTAAATTGCACCACCCTACCTGGTAGTTAAATCTCTCTGTAGATCATTATGTTCATTATTATCGGTACAAATAACTGCTGCTTTCAGCTGTTATCTCATTACCCAGGGTTTCTCTAGATATAGACATAGCATGTAGTTCCTCTCTCTCCTCACAGATATAATATACACGTACCCAGACGCAACTGATTTTTTCAAGGTACAAATTTGGAGAGACAATAAAATGTATTGTCCTGTAGTTCCTTCAGGGCTATTACTGTCCTCACCACTCCCTAGAATACCCTTAACAAAAGCAGAATACCCTTGGCAAAAGTGACAACTACATTTTCAAGGACAGAAGCCTCAACTGCGGATGGAGACAAAAGGTTACGTTATTCCTGCAAAATGTAGCTGTTCACAGCGTGCATGAACAATTTGTGAGCAGGTGTCAAGACAACCATTAAATTATGGGTTAATTTTGAAATTTAGAATCTTATGATCTCATTTCTGACTGTAAGTTGTGCAGGCATGGCTTTCATAGCAGAACTGAAACTAGACAGATAATTTGGGCAAAAACTGTAATGCACCATGGCTGCAATGATATGATTAAAAGGCTTGAAAGGGACATGATATCCCCAAAAATGCCTGTAAATAACTTTTCAAAATACTTCAACAACTCTAGGTAGCCACTTGCTTAGAAAGCTTACCAGGTTTATACAAAATGTTCAGTATTTTTAATATTTCTGATAAAAACCCCCATAAACAAAATAAGAACATAAACCAGGACAACCAAGGTGAAAGAACTTATATGTTAAAATTATCTTTCTCTTGTAGTGATTTACAATTACTTGCCTGAGTGACCAGGGTCCCTACAATCCTTTGCCTGCTCTAAACAATGCTATTGCCAATTCCTACTGTATACTCCATGAGCCTAAGAGAAAAAACAGAAAGAAAGATAAAATAATTTCAGACTGTGTACATAATGGCTGCATTGTGCCTATGCTTTCACACCTGACTGTGTCCCAAGAGCAGAGGAAAGTGTGATGCCAGCACCTGATGTGAGAAACTATTTCCAGTGCTCTGTCCTTCATGTGATCCCCAAAATGACCAAACTTCTTCAGTCAGTTCTTCACTACTAACACTTTACTTCTGCTAAATTTCTACTGATAAAGCATTCATGAGAGAGATCCCTGCTGGCATCAGCTAAATTTCCTTTTTTCTAGAAGGCTTTAGTCCCCTCCTCTGCCCTGTCTCCATCCTGAGCAGATAACCAAGTCTGCTCAAAGTGCAGTGCACAAGCGTTTGGGGTTTTACTAATGCAGCACTGTCACACCTCCCCGTATCCTAGTTGAGCTTAGGGGGGCTAGCAGACATCAGTATAAAGTTTACCCCTCTAAACAGAAAACTAGCTCAAAGGAAGCCAAATGGAGAATCTATTAAATCATTTATATTAAGTATGTGGCTGCAGTCTTGAACACAAACTGGCACCATGCTTTAACAGCTTTAGGGACTACACTACTGTAACTAAGCTCTTTAATCTACCTTAGCTGAAGGGAGACAGCAAGGAAGGTATGAACAGCCAGGACAAACTTGCCGCTGAGATATCATATTTACCAGTTAAATACAACTTGCTAAGCAAAAGTCATATTCTCTTTCATTCACCAGACACTTGGATTACTGAGTCTAAATGAGGAAACAATGGTTACAGAAAGTTGTTATTTTCTTTATTTTTTTTTAATTCCTTCAGGAAGAAAAAACAAAATAAAATAAAACTAAAAAACCAGCAAAAACCCCACAAACAAACCAAAGAAGGGGGCTTTATTTCTTGCAACATATCCAGGAACAATAGCAGTAGCAACTAAGTTTCTTTCTGCTCATTGCTATAGTATGCTGTGAGTGCCAGATGTGCAAGTTTCCACACACAAGCCTAAGAATGTGACTGAGTTTTGGTTAAACGCAATCACTTCTGAGAGAAGGGACACTTCAGTTTTCCAAATGCATTTACAGCCTCATTTAACAGTAGTTTTCACTGGTCAGACTACTGGGTACTGATGGATGTGACCATTTCCCTAGTAATATATAAACTCCCTATGTTCATTCACAACCCAACAGCTCCCTGGTGAATGTGAATGACTTTCTACCATCACTGATCTAGGATTTATTTGAATTTAGTTTTAAAAAAGCTTATGGTGTCATTGTCCTTGAGAAAAAGGAATTGTACACACAGACCTTATGAGCTTTTAAAAAGTATCAAGACGTCACTCTAAAACTAGCTTTCAGCTACTCCTTTTTACTTATAACTGTATGCAACCTATGAAAATCACATCTAACATCTGACCAGGTAATTAAACACGTTTTTCTCTCCCCTGTAGTGCAGATATTTACTAAATATTTAGTTCTTGATAACTAATACACAGTGTAATTAAAACTGAGCTTCCTTAGGGAACCAAAATCGATCAGCTTTTAACACAGGCAACCAATGGTTCAGTTCATGTATTTCTATGACCAAAAAATAGGTTGTAAAAGAGACTGTATGTAAATATGCACTGGAAAATCAGGACCAACTGTCTTCTGAGGTTAGTCTCCACTGTAGAGAATACAGTTACGCTTATAAACTATTCTCATCTCTTGCTCCCTTATTATTTTAAGAGCACTCAGATTTTTCTCATAGCAATTCAGAATTATGAAAAACATCACAATGCTTCAAACAAAACAACAAAAGCATGCTCTTACTTTGAATAACAAGAAAATGATGTTTTCTTAAAAGACCAGTAGCTCCGTCCCAGTAAAATACTCTGTGATTAGTATTTTTTGGTTTCATGTCCCAGTGAAGTTTACAGATAGCCAAGATAGTTCATCCAGATACAGTTTACAGATAGTTTACAGATAGTACAGATGGTTCATCCAGAACTGCTACTTTGTTGCCTTCCCCTGAAAACTTTGTTTATATGTGTTACTTTCAATAACCTAAATTAGCCACGACACACAGCAAAAAACTCATAGTTGAAATAATATTTAGCACTTCTGTAGAGAGATGCACCCAAGGATCTACAAGTAGTTATGAAATAAATTAATTAATTAAACTTCTCAACACCCCAGTGAAGCAAGCAAGCACATTTATCTGTTTTATGGGGAAGGAAACAGAGCCATGGAGAGGTGGAGTGACTTGCCCAAGGCTACACAGCAAGAGTCTTTCAGAGTAATAAAGAGCATCTGAATTATTGATTTCCACTGTTGCCCTTCAGCTGAATTGTTCCTTTTTTGAAATACTGCAGTAAGTTATAATAATTGCTGGCATGATAAACATAATGGTAATATTTAGGCTGAGATTTTCTTTGTTTTTGTTTAGACTATATAAAAATTTTAGTGTTATTTAAATTGCAGTTGATCTGCTTAGAGTGACCAAAAGTCTCCAAGTAGTCGAGCAATATTTCTTGTACTTCATTCACAGTTGTCTCTGTTATGTTGCCATCGCTTATGACTAAAAAACAAGCCACTCCAGCTTGAAAACAGAAGAAAATATCACACCTTTATACTGATTCAAGAGGGAACAACAGAAGAGCAGCGAAGGTGGCTACCATCATTCACACCAAACTGAATCTTAAGAGTTGGCATGAGATGCACCAGGTGATGATGCACTGCTTTCATGCAATACTAGCTACAGGAACTGCAACTCGCTGCTTGGAGCTGAGGAGACTGAGCTTTCCCAGTTAACAGTTCTGGTCCCAGGTCACTTAGGCTTTTACAATTTAAAAAAAAAAAAAAAAAAAAAAAAAGAGAAGTGGCAGGAAATTGCATAGGGCTAACACGTCTGTTCCCGTCTCTCAGCTTGCCTAGGTGCAAGAAAAGGATGCTACCGCTTACCTTTCACACACGCATGTTTGGTAGGCTGAATTCAGTAGCAAAAGGTTCGGATGCTCCTGCGGTCACGCTGCTGCGGAGGAGCAGAGCCTGTTACACACGCTGCCCACAGGTAAAGCTTTATACGGCAAGCGCCACGTTCCCCTGCGCGTATCCACCTCCCCCGGACCCGCGGGGCCCATCCTGCGGGCTGCCCTGCACCCCACGCCGGGTGCGGATGTCCCGACAGCAGCCCCGCACCGTCGGGGCGGCCCGGAAAAACCCATGCCTGGAGGCTGCTCCCAGCGGGACGTCCCGCGCCCGCCCCGCACCTGGCCCGCCCGGTCCCGCCGCCCGGCCCCGCCGACACTCGGTGCTCACTACGGCCGACGGCGCCCTCAGGGCGCCCCACGGCCTGGGAACGCGTGTGCCGGGGACGGGAGGAGCGCTGGGACCGACCAAATCCGCAGGCACCCGGCGCCCCCAGCCCCGCGCCAAGCGCGCCCCGCCGCCACCCGCGCCGCGACGCGGAGCGCAGGGACAGCCTGGAGGGGCCGGGAGCGCTGCCCGGCACCGCGCGGGCACTCACCGCGGCGCCGACCCGCCTCTCGCCTGCCAGAAAGTTTCTCCTCCGCAGCCTCGGGGGACGGAGCCGGGACGGGGCGGGGTGCGTTTTTCAACGCAGGAAGAAAGTGACTCCCCCCCTCCCACTCCACCTCCCGCTTCCCCGCCTTCCTTCCGTACCTCTCCACGTCCTCCTCCTCCACCTCCCTCCGCGGCCCCGCCGGCCCCTCACGCCATGGCGGCACCAGGCAGCGGAGCCCGCCGGGCTCTCACGGCCCCGCCGCCGCGGGCAGCGCCCGGTCTGGCCCGGGGCGCTCCGCTCGCTCGTTGTGTGCCCTCGTGTCTGTTTATTCCTGGCGCACACACGGCTTTTCCTTTCCCGACCGCTCCTCCCCGGCTCGAACTTCGCGGAAATACCCTGCTTCTCCCTTTTAGCGGGAGGACTCGTTTCTCTGCAGGGAATGTGTTTGTCCCAACACCGGAGTGTCGGCAATTTGATTCCCTGCACCTATAGAGTACGGCAGCGGTACCACGGTTCGGGCAAGGGTGGCTCTGGAGGTGACCAGCATCCCGGGTGACCCATTCATATTCAATGTCCATTCCTTGTGCTGTCATCATACTTCATGAGAGTAATAAGACCTCCCATCCAAAAGTTCCCTCAAGCCAGCAAAGAAACAAAAGCCGATTTGTCAATCTGCTCTTTTAAGTATGGTGTGGCTACTAACATAAACATAAAAAAAACCCCAAAACTAAAACAAAAAAACCAAACAAGAGCAAACACCAAAAACCAACCAAAAAACCCACCCCCAAAAAACAGTGAAATGCCGTGACTGTTCAAGTCGATCATCATGACATTTTTTCCAGTCACACGACTGAAAATACTTCAGAAGGTAATATAAAAGAGGATAAAATAAATGATCCTTTGGAACATTCTCTTTTCTTTCTCAGTCACTATAACCAAGACAAAGTTTGAAGTGAAGAATTCCAAATGTTTGTTGGGTTTCAAAAGTCGAGTGTGTTTTATCGACTTCAGACTACCTTGTGTAAATGAAAATAAAAATATTTATACGTGGTTGATCACGATGATGTCAAACTACCTGAAGTTTACATCTCGCAGAGGTTATTCTTCATTTTAGTAATGTGTTTACCGATGTCACTGAAGCAGTCAGCAGGATCATAAGTGCTCAGTTTCCCAGTTTTATAATGCAAAATCTATGTTTTCTGAAGGTGGTTTTAAACAGTTTCATTGTGGTTTAAAACGTGTTTTCCTACTGTTCTATCAAGATTAATAAACTTGTGGAAATTAGACAAAATTAAAAACTTTAAATTTCCTTTCACCTTTGCACTTCTGTTGTATTTCCCAGCAATCTCTCTTGACAGTCTCAGCCCTAAAGAGTAGGGTTCCACAAGCTGTTGCTGCAAACTCGAAGAGCAGTGCCAGAACCTGGAATGAAGCCTTGCTTTTTTTACCAGTAATGACATGCCTAAAAACACTAAGTGCTTCGGTTTCAGTCATACAAACACTAGATTAATCATTAGAAGATATGTTTCTAAACACCTATTTGAATGGTATTAGGCTATACTGCATTGATAGTAGGGTTGTAAAATATTGACATCGTGACACAAATGAGCATGCGAAGAGCTACAGACTCTCACAGTCAGATCAGATGTGGCTAAAAGGATGATTCCACTGGAATTTCTAAAATCATCAGGATGCCTAAAATGATAGGAGGAAGGCATTTAAGTACTTGTCACATATCTGCATCATTAGATATGTAAATACATTAGCTATCCAACTCTAAGTTATATGGAATTAGTGCTTACAGTTCTGAAAAGCATAATGCCTGAAAAGCTTTTCAAATCCTGTCCTTAGTCTGAGTTTGTATCTCTCTGTATAGTAGAAAAACTGCACTGTGCTGCCTTATCATGACTGAACACTTGGGCAAAGCACATCGTGGCTCCTCTATAGCACATGCTCTTTGGTTTCTGCCTCATAGAGGATGAGGTTGGATGTGCTGCTTGGATCTTACTCTGGTGTGCAGCTAGAATGTGGTGAAGACACCTACGGTGAAGAGCCACTACTCCTCTCTGACATATGTCACCTTTTGTAAAATGGAGCTCATTTTACTTCCTAGTAACTCAGAGTGCTTGTCAGGTTAAAAGAATAAGTTAAAATTTATAAGATGATTCAGAGATCTCTAAGAGGGGCAAGATCTGTCCGTGCTAGATTAATTTCATTATTGCCACTAGTAATTTTGAAATGAAAATGACCCCGGCTTTAGCAAGCATCATGTATACTGAAAGACTGAAAAAATTAGCCCAAGGGATAGATATTGGAGGAAGATTGCCTTCAGCTATGTAAAAGCTGCTAAAAAGAAGATAATAATCTCTTATCCTCTGAAAACAGCATGTAAATTGCAGCAAGAGAAATTTAGGCTAGTTGGATAAAAAAAGTATTTGATAGGGTAAACAAAGTGGGTGTGAATGGCACCTCTGTCCCTGGAGGCTTTTAAAGTACAAGTTGGACATATATTTGACAAAAATGGTTCAGGTCTAGAAAGTCTGATGAATGCTGCCTTAGAGCAAGGGGTGGACCAGACGACCTGTCAAGATCCTTTCCAGTCCTGTTTTGTGTGATTACGTTCAAAATGCTACTTGCACAGGCAAGATTGTGGATCCTCTTTGATCTCTCTATACCTTTCACCTCTTTAGCAATGAGTATAACCCCTCTTGCTGAGGTTGAGATTCCCTCAGTGGTTTGCTAGCCTTGCTGCATGCCAGTGAATTCGTTGCTGATGACAGCAAGAAGAAAACAATTAAACAATGAAACAATGTCACTCTGAAGCAGCATTTTTGGGGGGATTCATCTAACCTCTGAATATGTTATGCATTTTTGTTGTATACTTGACCTCTGACCTAGTCACGTTATACGTTGTTTGTATCTGCAGAGAAAAATAAATTTTTTTACAGCAGAATTCATCTGACTTGTTTTAGGCATCTTCATTAGTGTGTGATGAATCATGTCCCCAGGCTATCTATTCTTGCCACACCATAAAGTTGATTTAAATGACTGACACAGTAAGACACCATCATACAATTTCCACTCCCTTGGTGCTTCTGTCCCTCCAATCTCTCACTCCCTCTCTGCTTCCAAGTATCAGAACCCTAGTTTATTTGCTCCTCTTCATTTATTTATCTATTTATTTATTTATTTTATTTTTTTGGAAAAGTCCCACTGAGATTAATAGTTTTTGTAGCTGTCATTTCCTTAAATTGCATCATGTGACACTGAAACATACAGCAACATGACCTTTTGGATAGCATGGCTCCAGAACAGATTTAGGAAAGGAGCTAAATTAACCTATCAGAGCTAAACACCACTGACTTGGCCAGTTGTACAGAGGATGTTGCATGGAAATTGTTTGAAAACTGTTCAGGTCAGACACTGTTGTACTCCTACAACACAAGCTCATTATTCTGCCTTGGCCTTTATGGCAAGCCACATAACTCGGAATGTGAAATGTCTTGTGCCTGTGTGATTGAGCCAAACACACATTGTGGGAAATGCTACTCTTTTCCAATAATGGCAAGCGTTTTAGGTCACACCCATAGAACTCACTGTACACCTAAGTACAGCTCACATCTTGAAAACATCTGCGGCATCAGAGACACTATGAGCAGTCACCTCTTGGTTACAAGGTCTTAGTAATATCTATCCTTTCTTCTCCCTTACAGTAAATGATGTTTGAGAAGCGAGAAATTTCAAGAGACCCTGTAGTTATCTGGCTTGCAGGGAAGGGAAATGAACTTTATTTTCTTGTTGCATTGACAAGCTGGGTCATGAAGATGTAAAGAGGGAGTAAGCCCCTGTTGCTGCACTAGGGCACAAGAGAAAGGAAGGCAGGAGGGCTGCATGAAGCCAGTGATGTAGGGCTCATCCATTCTGAAAGAGACACCAGGCATCTGCTGATGCTTCATTTATTTAAAAGCCTTTGGTTCTCACTTTCTTGTAAAAATGGGAGGATGTTTCGTTTTTCTTTCTTCATAACTGAAGATGTTCACCTAAAGAGAAAAGCTATATGTCATTCAGCCTGTTCCACATATGCAGCTTTGGCCACCCTTTTCTTTCTTTCTGCCCAGCCTATGCAACAACATTTTTTTCTTCTTTGACTTTTCCTCTGTGTGCCTTTTGTGTGTGTGTTTCTTTGTTTGTTTGTTTTGTTTTGTTGTTTTTTTTTCTTTTTCTTTTTCTAAGTACCTTCCTCTCACTAAAGACCTGTTCTCTATATGATCTGTTTGGTGTCTAATTTCCATGTCAGAAACACTTCTACATTTGTCTTTAAGTGATAAAACTCTTCAAATGAAAAGAGAGAAAAACACAAAATTCTCCAGATTCTTTCACTAATTCTCCGAAACAATTAACTTAGTTATGACCCTTGTGTTTTCTTTGCCTTTTGTGTCTGGCTGTGATGATTTCTGATCTTAATGCTGTGAGCTGAAACCTGTAGGACAAGAGCATTAGGCTAGTCTCTTCTTGTAGCTGAACTGCAGAACTGCAAATCTGGATACTTGCATAATGCTCACCCTGCCCTCCTTGATCTGGAATGTTCTGTCCAACTCTTCCCTCTGGACTTCATTAGCACCATATGAAGATGGCTTTAATTTTCCAAACTTATCCCAATTTCAGACTCATGGGGGAATATTGTCCATCTCTTTTCCAGGCAGGGTGTGGATCAGACAGTGTCCTAACTTGGTTGTTCCTACTACATCCTTCAAGTTTATGAGAGTGGTGCATGCTTCACAGTCTTTAGTACTTGGGGATTTGAGGCTCTAGCTAACTGTGCAGGCAATGGGCAGAAATAGTCACAGCTCCAAAACTAGGATGAAAATGAGTTGCCTGAAGTCAGCGCTAAGAATCAGAGAGAGCTGGAAATCCAGAAATCTTGTCTAAGCTCATCAGGGTACCTGTCTGTCTGGAGCACATTCAGTGTGGCATAAAGCAATTTCTCTCAGAGAAAAATCCTGTGCCTGCTTTTCTACATCTACAAATTGGAAACACTTCTCTCTTTCCCGCAAATGCAGCCTTTTACTCTTCTACTTTGAGATAGCCAAAGTATCAGTAGGGTAGCTGGAAAGGGAAAACACTAGATGTGTTTCCTAAACAGCTCTTCTTTGTATGTAAATGGACCATCTTTCTCTGCTTTACATTTCCTTTCTTTCCCTCTTTCTTGCTCTCACCATGTGTTCATCCTGGTTTAGCCAGAGGCCAGCAGACAGAAAGTCAGATGAAAAAAAGAATTCCTGCAGATTTCTTAAGAAATGCAGCTGCAGCATCAGTAATGAGGCAAAACATTGGTGAATGGAGACAGATTCATGGTCCTGAGACATGCTAGGAAGACAGCAACCATAAAGCAGGTACATACGCATTTAACTGTGAAATAACAAAAAATACCTGGATCTAATATAAAATTACTTGCGTCATCTGTTCTGTACCTTTTAACATCAGAATCCACACTACTGCTTTTACATTGCTGCAGACATACACTGGGTGTAGGTTTATCTTCTAGTGGCTGTCAGGTTGCCTGATTGGCCTGCTCCTTCTTTAACATGTACCCCTTCTTTTGTCTGATGATGATCAGAACAGGTTGGAGAGGGGTAACCTCTCCAGCAGCATGTGGCTTTTCACTCAGTTGAATTGGTTGTTACTTTATGTTTTCAAATGCGTGACCTTTCTCAATAGGTATGATTTTTGTCAACTTCTTTCCTTCCAAATTTCTGCAATGTTAAAACCCAAGCAGTATTTCCTGTGGAGCACAAAACATTAATGCTCATATCCATCAGAACCTTACAAAGCCAGACTTCATTAGTACTTTCTTAGAGCTGACTGCCACAATGTCCCTTTTTGGATACCAGATACGTTGCAATAATGTTTCCCAATTGTAACATGCTGTAGTCTTCAACCTCGTAAGAGGGAATCAAACGGACTGTGTGTTTTTACTCAACATTTAGTAGTAAATGAAAAATAGAAATACCTTTCTAGCTGGCAGAATCTGCTTCATCTAGGCAGTTGGAGCTGTGGTGTGTGCTGTGCAGGCTGCTATTCCATTTGTGCTGCTGCCATTTTGTGTCTTGCAACCTCTAATTTGCAGGAGGGGCTGGAAGCCATAACATGGTTTTGAAGTGGCTGTGATGGTTTCTCACCCCCATGCAAGTATTTAAAAGCCGTTATGGTCATGTGTGAGAGAACTACATATGTGCTGCGGCAGCGCGAGTGGGAAGCGTGAGGGATTTTTAGCACAGTTCTGATTAAATCAGTTTAGCTGCAGCGGGGCAGAAGTTAAATGCGATGCTTCGGATGTTTGCCCTTCTGTGAACTGTGACATCTGGCCAGCTGCAAAACCTCTGTGGTCTTGCCATGCTTGCCAGAGAACTGCTGTGGGTGCCCACTTCATGCTGAAAAGATTTGTCTTACAATTTAGTCCCATATTCAAGAAAATGTTTGGTCATGCTGGCCACAGTACTAGTCCATTGACCTGTAGATAGGAATTCCCAGTTTGCCCTTTGAAGATGCTATCAGGCGTTTAGAGCTGGAAATCTCTGAGTCTGTTTAACTTCCTGGATTCCATCTTATTTTGGCCCTAATCCAGGCTCTGTTTTCCAGTTAAGCATTTCTATTTATAATGCTTATGGAAAAACAGGATTTGTTTCTTGCACTGAAAACATTCAGAAGAAAACCCCTTTTTAATTTTTTTTTCTCTCCTGTGACTCACCAAGGGGGTTTGATGTTCCACTTACTTAGAATTGCAGAAAACAAAATTACAGGCAACTGGATTTATGATGAGATTTAGCTTTTCCCCTGGGGTGATCTGGATTGACTATGTGCTTGCTGGAAGGGCTGCTTTGTGGCCAATTGTTAACAATAGATGTCTGTGGCTATGCCATTGTGGTGATTATGCCATTACAGCTGGCACTCTTTGCAGAGGTAAGGTCCCTGTAGCTTAGCCATGTGCTTTCCCTCCTAAATCTGATGAAATGCTATTTGCTTCCAAGCATGTGTACAGAAATAGGTATATTTTGTTTTAAAAGTCAGTCATTTTAATGCACCAGAAAACTTATCCATGGTGCTAAGGAGCAGCAGGCCCCATGCAATGCCCCCTTCCCTGGGAGGTCAGAAGCAACATCTTCCCATCAGATCCCTCACTGTATGGTGCAGTGTGTGAGACTTTTATCTTCTTACACAGAAGTGACCTTATTTCTAAACCTGACTTTCTGAGAAACCGTACAGTAAAACATCAAGGTTGTGTACAAAAGAGTGTTTGACACTTATGGCATTTTTCTTCCCTGCGGTGGAAAAAGAGAGTTGACATGGAAGCTCAGGTGCTGCCTTCCCACTGTTGGCATCTCTGTTAATTTACATATTCTTAAGGCTTTTCCGTTGTTTACCTTGGTATGATTTAATGTATACTTGGCCTCAGAAAGAAAGACTTAAAC
This sequence comes from Chiroxiphia lanceolata, assembly GCF_009829145.1. Taxonomy (NCBI): domain Eukaryota; kingdom Metazoa; phylum Chordata; class Aves; order Passeriformes; family Pipridae; genus Chiroxiphia; species Chiroxiphia lanceolata. Next base: position 67,129,301 of record NC_045639.1, read on the forward strand.
CAGTTTGAGGAATGCTAATTCCCAGTGTCTGTCACCAAACTTTCCTGGGAATTTCCATAGGAATTGCTCCAGTGCTACTGTACTGTTACAGACCTGGGACTCAGAGTAGCTGGAGAGCCCCATCACCCTGGGGAAGCAGCAGTTTCAGAAAACTCCGTATCCAGCAGTGCCTGGTGTCTGCCATGGATAATCTACCTATGTTTGTTTATTCAACTTCTACTCACTGGTGATGAAGAAGCCTTTAGTTCTCAGGAAGAAGCCCTATTCAGGAAACACTTGCAGTGAACTTTGCTTTACATCAAAGATCACTTCCCAACAGGTATTAAAGGTATTAATTTATTAAAGTTTTGGGTTGATTTATGTATCTTATTCTGAGTGAGTCAAGTTTTGCTTTGTTCAAGGCTGTAGCACAAACATCTTGCACTTCTTAGAGACAACCCTTGTCTCCCTTTTTTCTTTTTACTGCTCAGCTATAAAGTAAATTCAGAGGACATGTATTTTTTCAGAAATAAATTCTCTTTATTTTAAAATTCAGACACATGTGCTTTATACCAAAACAGACACCAAAAGAGACTTGGTATTCATCTCTGGTTTTAAGCAAAACTGTGGCTTTCAGGGCTGTCTAACCAGACACAGTGATTTTAATGAGTCTTTACAACTTTGTCTCCCTGCTGATGCTCAAGACAGTTTTGCAGGCACTTCAGCAACCTTTCTGTCAATGGCCTCTCATAAGAGAAGCCAAGAAATTTCAGAGATTTCCAGGGGTTAAAACAAAAAAAAAATGAGAAATAAGGAAAAAGCAAAGATGGTGTCTTTAGAGTGTCATGTTAAATATGGACAGATCTCTACCAATTTTCTGCCATGTGCATTTCTTCTCCCTGGCTCTTCACACCACCTCCATTTCCAATGGCTCTCCTGTTGCCACAGCACCAACTGCCCTCCTCGTTCCTCCATCGCCAATCTCTGTTTTGTAATAAGATGTGTAATTTTCACAGATTTTTAAAGAGAAGAGTCTTCAGTAAGAGGAACTTTATTTTTTGGGCAACTACTTCAGTTATTTTTCCCAAGTCTTCCTGCAGCCACAGACTATGGTGGCACATGGCATAATGCTTACAGTAGCTTTATGTTATCTTTTTGTTTCTCTGCTACTCTGATGTCCTTCTGGCAGTAAGCGCAAATGGCTGGTGACAGCCTTTGTCAAAGATGGGTATACGTAATTCTTCTGATGAGCTTTGTGTTCAGTCTGTCCTTAGAATCTGCCACCTGTCCATTAAAAAAAATATTGTTTCTCCACTGAGACACCAGGACCCAAGGACTTACTTAGACGATTTTCACTCCAATTTTCTTTAAAAACTCAATGAGTTTTCTCTAAAAAAAAAAACCGAAAAAAATCCCCAACCTAGAAAAGTCAGTTCTAAATTCAGAACCACAAAAGTGTGAGGGTACACAATATCGGTTTGCACCATAACCTAGTTAGAAATTATTTGCAGAGGATTACTTGATTCAGGTTAGAATTTCAATGATATTGTAATCAGAGATCTGAGATTTTAATCTGGGTATCTCTCTGCTTAATACAAATCATATCCCTGTCATGAGTCATATTTGCTGCCAAAGACATTGATGCTAATTAAAAAATTTCAAAATAAAGTCAAGTATTACTAACTATTAGCATCTTAAGTCAAATATTTTCAGCCCAAAGTTTGTGAGGAGGAGAATGGCACTTTCATTTTCATTCCTCATCCACCTTGTTTTAAAGAAAGTTTTTATCAATTTTGTTCCAATTTGCTTTATGTTTCCCTTTCAATAAATCAATGTTTAATGCTAATTTGGAAATGTCACATATTACTTACAAGATAACTCTTCATGAAATATGGCTCAGGGTTTGGTTTGTGTCTTTCCTGGGGTTTATGGTAGCAACAGCATCACCTTACATAGGGATAGTACCTAAAATGTCCTCAAAAATGTAGAATGTAACTTGGCATGAGCTAGTACTACTACATTTCTCTTGAAGGCTGTGGGCAGTGCATGAAAAAAGCCAATAGCCAATAGCACTTTGCGAAAGGTAGTGGTGGTTCGAAGATTTAAAGAGAAGAATGCATTGCTTATCTGTTCCAGCTGAACTAGAGAAAAAAGTGAAACACAAGTCTACACAGGAATCTGCTTTAATCCATCACTCTATTTTATGAAGCATCACACAGCATTTTCACCAATTAGCATTTGATAGCAGTTTAAGTAAGGGCCACAGGGTTATTTAAGGAAAAAGCCAACAACCTATTTCATAGTCACTGACTCCTCATTTGGCAGCAGTGCTCTTGGAGGGCTTGGATAGTACCCGGCAGTTGCAGAGCTATTTGAGGAAAATCGTGTAAATCTATAATCCAGCGGTAAATCTGCAAGACAGAAACATACCACATCTGATTAGCAGCACAGACTGTGTCACATAAAAAAAAAAAGCCTGTGGTGAATAGCAGTACTTCTTAAAACCTTGAGCTGTTTGCTCACCAGCATTAGAATTCAATCAGAGTGCATGATTACACATTTATTTGATGTCTTCAGTTGTCCAAGGGATTGACTTTCAGAGTTTCAACTGCAGTAAAGCATATTTGGTTCCTTGATTGCTGAAATAATGCTAATCAGATAAAATAATTTAACCTAATGCTTAAATACTAATCAAAAATCTTCATTGAGCCTAGATAGAATTTTCCCCCATGTACACCTTCAAGTCCATTCTTCAGCTTGTCACCTTTCTCTTCTATCTCAGCAATCTACTCATAAGAGGGCTATGTTTAAAACAAAGAATCAGTTCCTTTTTTTTGTTTTTCATAGCTATTAAAGCAAGATTCTCAAAAGGCACCCACACCTTCTCACAATCCAGTGTTAATAACATAATTTTGTATCAAGCCCTCTTAGAAATCTGCACTTGTAACTTGGTGTACTCATCACTTCCAGTCTGTAAAGAATGCTGAATGCATTAAAATAGTTCTGAACAGTAGAAGCTTTCTTTTCTGTAGCTTTTTAAAAAAAGTCTTTGCTGCTAGCAGTGATCCGCCCACCCTCACAGCCAGAAAACAGATACTTCCCGTTCTCACCTCTCAAAGTTCAAGAAACCAAATTAAAAAAACACATAAATAAAACTTCATTCAAGAAACAATTACCTTCACAATAAACAAAAAAAAAATACATAAAACCCAACAAAAAAGGGTTAGCTCCTTCCCAGGTTGTCTGCTCAGAACCAAAGCAAAACACAAAAACTATTACTCAGCTCATCTGTACAGTAAGTTACTAATTACAACTTTTTTTTTTTTTTTAATTTGGAGTGACTTTGGAGAGATGATATCCTGTCACTATATGCTACATTTTTTTTTTTCCACTCAGCAAGTTTTATGAAACAGAAAAACATAATTTTAGCAGTTTTGGCACAAACAACAGGAAATCCAGTTCTGTCTCACAAGTGATTCCCAGGCAGGCACCAGTACAGCATACAGGTAGAGAGTTTTAAAACCATATTAAACATAAGTATAGCAAGCAAATGAGTATTTAGATCAAGCTGAAAAATCAGAGATAGCCTGGAATAAATTAGGAATAGGACATAACTTGATTGGAAGAGAATTATGCTTTATCAAGTGGGTTATTTTAGCTCAAAGAAGTGCATTTTCTCATTTTGTCCAAGTTAGGGAAATCTCTGGAGTTCGTTCTCAGCATGGAAGAACAGGCAGATGTTTTTTTATTGTGCAGAGGGCCCAATGGATTTACAGGCTGCTGAGTCTATTTATGACAGCTCTGTTTAAAACAAAGGTTTCAAAAATAACAAATAATGACAAAAAAGAAAGCAAATATTTCTGAATATCTTTATAAGCTATAAAAATCAAATGCCATACAGTTACTTTTATATAAAAGCTTTTACTAGTTTTTTAGTCTAGCAGTCTGGAGTCTCCCAAGAGTAGTTCAATCTGCAGATTTGATTATTGCTGAAGAAAAGAACCAGTTGAATCAAAATGGTAATTTTATTGATATTTCCTGGTAAACTAGCTTTACACAATCAGCTTAAACACCAAAACCATTCTATATGCAATGCACGAGACTTCAAGAGAGAATAATCACATACTTACATATTCATCCCCCAATTCTATTAATTTAAATATTGCTTTTGTCTCAGCAAGCTGACTTTGAAAGATGACCAGAAGATATCCATATTTAAAAATGTTGCCCAAGGCATCAGTAAAAGTTGCATGAAGCATGAGACACATACTATTCTTCACCTATGAAGCAGATTTTATGTATCACATAGGAAAAAGCTTCCTGTATTTCAAATTTGTTTCCATCAGTGATTTTACGTCCTGCATCCGTTGTGTCTGCTTTGCCTAGAATATGTAACCTTTTATATATTAGTGTTTGATTTCAGTTTGATATTTTATGAGAAAGCTCTGGCCTGATCTAGAAAGGCATACTTGGAATCTTAGTGGCTATAAATAAATACACAGCAAGAAAGAGGGGCAAGTATACAGGGAAATAAAGATAGATTTTTTTAATTGCAAAATTTAAAATAAGTTCTTTGAAAACTCTTCAATTTAAAATAAATCACAGCTGCCCTAGATCGAAGAAGTATTATGTGAATTGTACACCAAAGCTCAATACAGCTTCTTCTTATGTAAAAGGCAATGGTATCACTAGGTCCAGCAATACTGGCTCATCAACAAAGAACAACAATACAGGTCTGGAGTCTGTCTCCTGCACATACGAGCAATTAATTTCATGTCTATTCTTATTCCATGTTATCACTGATGATACAGATGAGAAATAAGCAGCTTTAGGGGAAGCCAAATGAGGAGTGGCTGATGTGACTTGGTCTGTTCAGCCTGGAGAAGACTGAGGGGAGACCTCACTGCAGTCTACAACTTCCTCGTGAGGGTAAGTGGAGGGCCAGGCATCAATCTCTTCACTCTTGTGACCAGAGATAGGAATGGCATGAAGGTGTGTCAGGAGAACTTTAGATTGGATATTAGAAATAGATACTTCACCCAGAGGGTGGTTGAGCGCTGTAGCAGGGCCTCAGGGAAGTGATCACTGCATCAAACTTGACAGAGCTCAAGAATTGTTTGGACAATGCTCTCAGGCACATTTTCTGACTCTTGGAGCTGTCCTATGCATGGCCAGGAGCTGGACTCGATGATCATAATGGGTCCCTTCCAACTCAGGATATTCTATAATTCTTCAAGCTCCATTTTGCTAAAATGAAATGCTTGCGCAGACCATGGCCTGATGCAAAAGCATGCAAAACATAAGACACAGTATTTGATAATAAAGCCAGTCTCAGGAAAAGAATAGTTTCTTATTTCCAAGTTGTTGTTTTCCTAGTGTTTTTGCCAGTAAATTCTTCAGGTTTTGCTGCTATGCGTGCTCACAGCTGCTGCTGTTGTGGCAGACCTTTGCATATTGGCATCCATTTCTCATCTAACCCCGATGAAGAGTCATAAATTAGGCAGGGGGCAGACAACTAGTCCTCTCTGAGATATAATTTGACAGTGAGGCTCTAATCAGTCCTAACCTACACTGATAATGAATTCAGGATTCATCCAATATTGCCATTATCATAAAATAACCCCAACAAACAAACTTGAACAAACTAAACAGCTTGAGGCTGGAAGAATGAACTATCTGGCTGTACCCAATTGCTTCAGAATCACAGTCCCAAAGTTTGTCTATCATTCTTAGGTAATTCCACCCAAATTAATTTTTTTCCAAGACAAATAGGATATTCACTTTTAGAGCCAAAGACTCTTAGAAGTCAGACATGGAGGGTTTCAAGGTCCCTTTCTAGATCTGCCAGAAATGCCAGTTATTAGATGCATAACCCTGCATTTCTTTGCTCCCATTCCTTTCTTTGCTCCCACATCAGCTGAGCGCAAGTGATGAAAACCGGTTTCCTTTACAGTGATCATTCAGTGTTACTAGCATTTCCCAGTGGCTTGGGCAACTCTCCCAGGTTATATGCCTTAGCCTCAGCTCAGAAGCAGAACTCCTGCCCTGCCCTACCTCCTTTATAGGACTCCACCAGCCCTGATGTAAACAAAATAACAGTGATGATATTTAAACAGTAACCACTGTCACTTACTGTCTTCCAGTTATCCAGAACCAGGTATTAAGTCACATTAATTACAACATTATGTTCTGATGCTTATGTATACCCGTATCCAAGCATATACTTGCTTGGATATACTTACGGATGGATTTATGTCATAGTTTCAAAGCTGACAATGCCTCAGTGTCTGTGTGCTGTGCAATTAGTGTAAGCCAACAAAATGAAAGCCACAAGCTTTTATCAGAGGAAGACTTGGAGTTCCACCCACAAGGAAGGAAAAGAAACCACACGAAGAAGGAAAAACGTAATATTCTCGATGAGTGATCAGGAAAATATTTGAGAAACTGAATGGAAGACAATTATAATCTAATCCAGACACAGGCCTGGTCAATAAACTTAATACTCTTGGCTAATCCGTGTGGTGGTTTTTTTGTTTTGTTTGGGATTCGTTTGGTTTTTTTTGAACAAACCAATACACTAAACAAATAAAATCTTAACTAAGTGCTTTAGATGGAAGGCAGTTTTTTTTAAATAAAAGCACAGTCCAAGACTGAAATGGATTTCTCCCAAAATACACAGCAGAAATGTCAGGAATCATTTTCCAGTATTGACCAACGAAAGCAAAGCCAACATTTTTATATCGTGACACCACAGCAGTATCTCCATGACGAGTGAGAAGCTCTACAGAAAGCTGAACTCCCCTCCCCTCTCTGAGGTCTGTTCCCTGCCAGTCAGCAGGGCTGAAGCCAGATGCTGCAAAAGCCGCCTAGTAAACAGCAGAGTTGTGTTCTTAAGTGAATCCAAATATATCCTCCTGATTATCAACAAGAAAAAGACCCAGGGAGGAAAATGAAAACCTTGTTAGCGATACCCAAGTTTGAAAAAATTCTTTCAACTGCTTAAATGTGTCAAATCTCAAAAACCAGAGTCCAAGCTCTGTCTTACATCCATCTCATCATCCAGATGGTGTAAACTGTAGGGGCAGACCATCAGCCAGTAGAAATTCTTTTGCTTTTACAGGATTTTCTGTGATTTACACTGACTTAGAAACTTTATCATAAGTCTTTTACTGCATTTCAAAGTTGCTGTTGAAAGCAAATATTAATTTCTTAATGATAACAACTTCTAATAACATTTTTTTAACAGTGGGGTAAGAACAACTTCTGCAGAGGAATCCGTCAGTTTGGATGTGCCATCGAGTGATCTGACTTGCCAGTCTGCAGGTAAATTTTAAAAGGCATTATTTTTTCTTAAATACTAAATGTTTTTATCTCCTGAGCCATTCTATTTTATAACAGTCAAAGTAGTGCTTTCACTAAAAGCTCAGGATGTGAGGGAGCATACTAATGGCAAAAAGAAAAAAAAACAAGGTTACAAGTAGATTTATCTGATAGTAGTTATTTTTAGAAAAATTTCTAAGGCTGATTTTCCTAAACAGGAGGTCAGATGTTTGCTGTACTAAAACAAAGCTCCTGAAAGAGTGAAGTCAGCACAAGGAAAGCTTTCCTTCTGTCAATAAAATGAAAGTAATTGCTGCTGTCTGCATATTCTATGACTCAAAAGTTGGAGAGGAGGAGGGTATCCGTGCGGTGTTGTATGGGAAACGGGGGACTCTTCAGTATAGGAACTCTCTATATATACACTCTATAGGAGAAAGATTCTGAGTTTAGATACAGTTGGCAATATGAGCCACTGCAGTTTATTCCTGGACATGCATGAATAAAGATTAAAACTACACTAAGTCAAAGGGCAGGTTTGCTGCTTTAATTGCACTTAAATAAGAGCTTTTGCCAATACAGGTGTATTGGTCAGAGATCATGCCTGTGGCACTGCCAGCAGACATATGTGGCATGAGCTTGGCCTGAACAAGAGCTTCACTGCCACTGGGGTTTTATTGCTGGTTACTCTTCTGTGGTATCTAACAAAAAAGACGGTGACATTGGAGAAAACCCAAGTGGCAAACTGCAGGCAGATGTGCAGCAGCAGCACCTTCCCCACCAGAGTTTTGCAGAGGGATGGGTGCCTGGGGGGATGGAATGACCATCCCATCGTGGCTGTTGTGATTGCTCATGGTGTGCAGTTTCACTACCATTATCTCGGGAATAACAGTTCACATTACTTTGGGTCTACCCTGTGTCCAAGAGATTGCTGACCCCTTCTTGAACAAAACAGCTGTGCACAAGGCATGCACTGAACTCACAGCTGAGCCTGATAAGAGTCTGAAGTGAAGGAAAGCCTTAGAAATACCTTTGCTGTTTTGGGTTAAATGAGAAAACTCTTTATTTGTATGGCAGGAAAATTTATTTCATTTTTTGTTTTAGTTTAAATGATGACTTTTAGAGATCTTTTAAGAAAATAGCCCTTTGTGGTTCTTTGCTTGATCTGGAACTGATCACAAGAAAATATCAGACTATGATATTTTTAAATATTTAGATGAAGTCTTAATCTAAAAAAATCCTAAGGGAATGCAAAGATCCTACTAGGAAGTGCTACTCTTTCAGGGATCTGTTAATTCATGTCTATGTGAATGACTCCGTCTGGATCTTAGGGCAGTAGAAAGGGCTTTTGAGGTAAATCGAAGAACCTAGCCTGGAAACAAGCAATGGTTTGAGCTGACAGGCATTTCTGACTGGTAAGAAAAGAAATAAGTTGCATTTTGAGGCTGTGAAGGAGCTATATTAAGACAAATGCAGAGATGATACACCCCCTTACTTTCATTTTAAGGTAAACTCACCAAGATCAACCTTCCTCTCCAAATTTGGGTTAACCTCATCATGTTCTTGTAAAACAAATGTTTTCTTTCCCTTTCCATGATTTTTCCTCTGGATGGGTGACAAACATTGTTTACCTTAAAGCAAAAATCCACACACAGACACACATGAAGACAAGGCCTAGGTTTTTTTTTTTTTGTATGTGTATTACCATCTTAATCCAGAGGGTGCATATTAGGCGCCAATCCAGAGTACATAAATGTTTTTTCTTGCATATGAGAGGTTGCAGATTATGTAAAATCTCAACCTGGTCCAAGTATTATTTCCAATACTTTCTGACTTACCTATTTTCATTGTTTTCACACTGAAAAACTATCAAACTTTGTATTACAAAGGTTTTTTAAAGCAGCAATCTAAACCCACCCCATAAGCCTGCAATCCAGTCAAAACCCAATTATAGCTTTAATTACAGCCTGCAAATGAAATTATGCTGCCTGAGTTGAAGGATAGCTTTAAAGCAGAAATGACTGAGTGGTTCTCCCTTTCTTAATGAGTTGCTCATGAGTTCTCCCTTTAATCTTTTAGAGGTGGTTGTACTTTGACATCTCACAGAGCCGGATAATGATGGCAGGAACATTTCTCTCAGCTATTGGCAAGGAAGTAATCTTTTGGGTTCTGCATGATTTGACGTGGCCTTCAGGGGCACAAGTCAATACACCTTTCTGGAAGAAGGAAAGGCTGAATAAATTGTAATACACTGAATACTGTCCTTACTACACAGAAAATTACTATCAAGTAGTCAAATCCTGTAGTAAAGTTGGGGTCTCAAACCCTTAGGGCAATAGCTGGTCCTGAAGACTTATTAGAAGATAATTCTGATTTATTGAACAATAATTTGTTATGGTTAAAATGTATTGTTGTATTTTGCAGCTGAAAAAATAAATGCATTATATTTGCTGGTTGTGTTGGGCATGTTTTTCTTTCTCTTCAAAGAAGAACATTGAATCTAGTTTCCTGGAACAGATGAATCTGATTTACATTATCTGATGCCTCTCAACTGACATATAAAGCAAGATGATGTTCATATATATAGAACATGTATCTTCTCCCTAGTCAGTTATCTTTATCTGTTTTTTTTCCTTGCATGAAACCTCCAAACCAGAAAACCCCAGAAATGTTGCTGGGGTTTTTTGTGTATATACACCAATTTTTCACCAGACATAAAAATATGTTTTTTAAATAAAAAGTTTAATTATAAAAATGAACTCTTTGGCCTTGTAGTAGCAACTATTATTTATAGCAGCTAAGACCCAAAGCAGTTTAAATTCCCAAAGCATTTTGATAAACTTAATCTTTAGATGTTATTGTATAGATACATTCTTACACTGGTAAGTAAAAGCACGGTTGTAAGAGAAGGCATTAAATATAAAAGGTTACTGCTAGTTAGCAATGTATAATAAATATAGTTCTATATGTTTAAAGAAATTATTGTATTATTTGAATAAGAGTACATAATTATCAATCTGGTTACAGGACAGAACAATTTAATTTTAATAGGAGCTGGATTTGACCTTGAATGATGTAATGTCAATGAAAAAAACATAGAACTTATGTGTTAAAATATGGGGGATTTTTTGGTTTTACTTCAGCAACAATTATGAATGATGCTGTTCAGGATATAGAAATGAGTATACGGCTACATGCTCAGTGAAGTTCATGATTTCTGTGGTAATAGTTGATTCCTTAAGGGCATTCACCTTTAAAATACATTTAGAAGATGGTGTGTAAAGTTTGCAATTCATAGTTGATCTGTGATGGTCAGACCCATGTATTTGCAATCCACACACTGCCAGTTCTGGAGCCCCAGCCACGTCTGCCTTGGGCTTTCCGTTGTGCAGATAATTTGCAACTCTAAGCAGAAACATGAACTTCTTTGTCATGGTTCACTGGCAATTTTATCATTATTTTTATACAGCAAGCAGGATGATGACTCAAACTCCTGCAGAAAGTGGCAGGGTGCAGATCTGTAGGCATCTTTAAAGAGACAGATTTGATAAATTATAATGGAGATTTTTCTCTTGTTCTATCTAACTGAAATAACAATAATGCATGAAGAAAAACTTTTGCAGCCATATGGGCAAACCCTGATAAGATTTCATATGGCATGCAAGATTTAAAAAAATGTATTATCCTCATGCATGACACAAGCTTGATTATCAAATCTCCAAAGTGTGAAATGAACTCTACCTCCATAAAACATTTTACATTTTATTTGCACTAATTCTTATCTGAAATGAAACTCTCTTGAGCCGCAACATCACTCAATCTCGTATTCTTGCTTGCAGAAATTTTTAATCCTGTAACAAACCTCATCATTCAGTGGTTATGAGACAAGTTCAGGAGATTAGGTTAACAATCATGAAATTAAAAAAAAAAATTATTGTGTTCTACTTATTAGGATTTAGAGCCCACTTTCTTTAGCTTTTCTTTGCAATGAAGAACAAAAAAACCTTCCAAAATTCCCTCTAAGCTCTAAAACTCCTCCTGCAATTTTTTGAAGTGGGACTTTTATAAAACTACCAATGGTAATGAGATCAAAAGGAAAAGCATTAACTTGAAATATGCGTATCATTTTTGGTATTGAAGAACTGTAAATCAGATAACCATCTGAAATGGTACTTTTGAAATTTTTGAAATTATTGTTGGGTTATTATTATGAGTATCTGCAAATTTGATCAAACGGTCAAAGAGTAGTGGACACCTTCCTTGAAGTTAAAGTTCAGATTATTCAAGTAGGATAAAAAAGAACAATCCACCTCTACTTGGCTCATACCTAACTTTCTGAAGTGGAGAAGGACGTCTTAGAAACTGCGGTTTACGCAAAATGCTGTTTTCAGAGAGACCCTTACACCTTTTAATTTTCCTGTGGGAACTCTAATGTAACATTCCCACAGTAATGGATCCTGGTATGGAAAATCTGTCTTATGATATCATTGTGCTTGAAAATGGTCAAAATCTGTAAGGGAGCTGTAAATGAGGAGAGATTCAATAGCAGAAAAGTGGAGAAACAGATGGATTTGTGAATGAGACATGTAGAATAGGAGCAGGGGCATTGGTTTCTACTATTTTATTAACCATGTACTGTCAATATAGCCTGTATCTGATTTGGACCCTAAACTGAGAAATACACACAGAAGATCTCCTTTGGGCAATTTTAGCAATAAGCAAAATATACTTTCTCATGCACAAGGAAAATGCCAATTTCTTTCTCTCCAGGGACTCTCAAGGGAGTTTAGATGACAAACTGTGATGCAGTAATATGTAATCCCACTAATACCTTCCTTGAGAAGGTGAGAATAAGTTCAGCATTTCTGATGCATCTTTGAATGCAAACCCCTTTTTAGTCAGATACTGAATTTCCAATTTGTGTACATGCTTTGTTATTTTATACTTTGAATGGACAAGAACTCCAGCAGCAGCATTCCTTGTAATACTCTTTTCTACAATGCCCTTTGGTAACACTGAGATTGTACACTTTAGTTACATGCATAAATTCTTCAGGTGAAATTATCAGAAGCCACCTGCACCAAACTTACAACATGCTGCTGAAAAAACAGGATGGTCAAAGTTTCTTCGATCCCAATTTCTCAATTCAGATCTATAGCTTATTTTTATTTTTTTGCACATTTCCTCTCTTTAAAAAAGAGGGAAAGAGGCGTGAAGGGCTTTATTACCCAAAAGTAATTTCTGATAACTCTCTGAATTCTCACATGAATTTTGATGAAAACTGAGTTATTTTTGTAAAACATTGTTAGTATTCAATAATGTTGAATACTTTTTGGAATAATCTTTTTCAATTAAAAATGTGCCTTGAGAAGTAAACCAAGTTATTCTTTATGAACAAGATACATGTTGCATCCAAACAACAAGAACCAATTTTGAAGTTACCACTGCAGCAATTGTCTGCATTTCACCAAATATTTTTGCAGATTGCAAGATGTTGGGAAACTTACTCGTATGTGGCTCTTACACTTGCTCACATAGATGTACAAAAGCCAGATCAGACATTGCTGATAGAGAAGCTCTGGTCAAACCCCAGCTCATAGGAGGCTGCAGCACATCTCCAGTGAGATGGCAGCTTGTTTGGCGGGGTCAGGTTGAGGCAGGTGCTGCCAAGGCTGAGCCAGCTGGTGGCCTGGAGCTGAGCTTGCTGTCAGTGCACCACTGCTTGGGAGCTGGGCTCATATGGTCAGCATGCCAGTGGCTGGGAGCTGGGCTCATATGGCCAGCATGCAGATAACTAGGAGCTGGACTTGCATGGCCAGCATGTGAGTGACTGGGAGCTGGACTTGTATGGCCAGCATGCCAGCAGCCTTGCTGCATGTTTGGGCCGAGGGGATCTTAAGGAAAGGCCTGTGTTTTTGCAGCTTGGCAGTGGAAAGTCCTCTGCTGACAATTAAAGTAGATGAATTAGAAAAGAGAAAGCTGGAGCACATCAAACTCACATAACCTGTTTCAATCTCTTCTAACTAGCTATTCCCAAATAGCTGCAGCTAAGCTATGAACTTACAACTGCAGCCAAAAACTTCAGGGCTTGGCAAAGCAGGGTCTTTCACAGCTTGCTGTGACAGGAGTCAGACAAGGTATTCAAGAGGAGTCAGAAATTCCTCAGCATCCATAATAACAAACATCTGCTCTTCCACACAAACAAACAAGAAATACCTCTCTCTGTAAGAAAGCAGCAATGTTCTTGTACCTGCAGCTTTGAGTCTGCTTTCGAGCACACAGCTGCAAGTTAAAAACGTTATTTCTCCCGTGTCCTTTAGCACTGGGGTTTAACTTTCACAGGCATCAGCCCCTGCCCCAGTAGTGGTTCGGCGCAGAGACGGACAGCACACAGTGTCCCTCCTAATGGAGGAACAGGCTTTGCAAGAGCTCCGCTGCCGATGACAGGCAGCTATCCTACTCACTAACTACCCAGATATGCCCTTCTGGTTCTCACCCCTTCATCTGTAGCTGGAAAGTCGGTGGTACATTTGTGGTTGAGAGCCCTTGCTAGTCCTGCAAACTGAGTTGTGTTTACAGGGAGCTGGTTGGGAGGCAGAGTTTCAGAGTGTGACTGACCGATGTGTTTTATCTTGGCCAGCGCTTCCAAAGCAAGCCACAGGATGGCCATGGAAAAGTGTTAGATGGGAGTTTTACAGAAGTTATCCCTCTGTTGGCAATTTCCTTTGGTATATTTTGGTTTTGTACCTTTAGGCTGAAATACAGACTGCAAAATGGCAAATTATCAGAAGCATAAATTGTGACTCTATATGGCTGCTCTGTTTTGAGATATCCTTACAATGTAAGTGCATGTGTAAAATATGGTTGCAAAGAACAGGTCTATCATGTGTCCTGTTGTAGAAATAACTGCTGGGCAAGTCTGAAATGCTCTCTTGCAACAAACCATTTACTCCTTGGTCTTATGCATGAAGTAGGCAACAGATGCTGAACAGAGGGGTTAGTAAACTAAATGCTTGCTGTGTTCTTCATACAGCTAAGCACCTCATTCATGTAATAATTTGTTTATCTCTTTAGGTACAGGTATTGACAAAATTCAGTACTGCAAAATGACAGACTGAGGACATATAGACAGAGGATATATAGATAGAGGGTCTTCACCACCCCTTCATGATCCACTGACATGTATGGCAGTTGCAAAGTTATAGTGAGCTGACTGAGGAAGTATAACAAGGCAGATTAGAGGGAAACATATTTGGAAGCATAAAAACCTCAAGTGACTTTGTATGTGTTTGTTTCCTAATCTAATTCACCATTGAAAGTAGAAACAGCAAGATACTTGGTCAGAGGAAATCCTGACCAAGTTCAGGAACTAATCTAACATCTGTTAAATGTTGCGTCCTATTTCTAACAGGGCATAAATTAAACATCTAATATTCACAGAGACAAACAAAAAAACTGCGTGTATTGGACAACAATTAAAAACACAAACATCAAAGTAATCAATGGCCACTTGCACTGTTGCAAGATATGAACAAAGTATTTCCATTGTATTTTAGATACATGTAATCTCAAAACCAGATCTACAGCATTACCAATTTCCTATGAATACTACATGTTCATTAGGAAAAAAACCCCCACCATCTTCCTTACCTGCTATTGCTTCAAGACTAGGGATTGCAATAGTGCTGTAAGTGCTAATACATTTACAGGACCATGTGTGAACTAAGGTTTCCTCTGCATTTTCCAGGGCTGGCACTCTGTCCATG
Organism: Chiroxiphia lanceolata; assembly: GCF_009829145.1. Lineage (NCBI taxonomy): Eukaryota > Metazoa > Chordata > Aves > Passeriformes > Pipridae > Chiroxiphia > Chiroxiphia lanceolata. The sequence goes on from NC_045639.1 coordinate 67,144,363, forward strand.
AAGAAAGAGCCCCACTGTTTAGATATGAAGTAAGGAGCTTTGAGCTGATCTCCCTGAAAGAAAAATAAATAAATATGTAAGCTCAAAAAAAAAAAAAAACCAAAAAAAAAAAAAACAACCAAAAAACTTCTTTATCCATCCACAAGCATTAGTTTAAGGAACTCTAGTTTCTAGGAAACCTGTATTGTATCTCAGGAGCAATTTGACTTTAAAATATAATGAAAGACAGTAACAGTCTTCCTCTCAAAAGTCCGCAAGCTTCTCTTTATGCAATTAATGGATTCCTTAGGACACAAAAAGTTAACTTTAAATATTTTTCCCCTAAAAAATCCTTCCATTTTCCCTGTTTTTCTCTTTTAGATAGTGTGAATTGCCTGCTGCCCTTCTCCGCTGGAGAGGCTGGGTAGCTGTGGCATAGACTGTAACACATCCTGGATGTCCTCCTCGGGGAAAAGGAGCTTCCTGGTGCTGGATGGAGTAACTGTGATGAATGGCACCTGTGTTATCTGTTTCTGAGCTGAAGAAAGAGTGAAAACAGAGAAACAGAACTCATGGAGAGCCACTCAGTTGCCTAGCAAATTCTGAAAAATTGATTTTTTTCATGTATATTTTCAGAAAACAACATCTAGACTAATCATGTTTTAAAGAAAGCACTAACACAACATTGAGAAAACTGATTTTTTACCAGTTCCTCCTGCAACCTGTTATATACTGTCATGAGGAATCAGAGAAAAAAATCCAGGAGACATCTACAGAAAGATGAAAAACTGGAAAAAACCCCTGTGAACTACGCTACAGAAAATCTGTTAAAGTCATTTGAGTGCAAAGTAACTTCTCAGACCTTCAAAGCATAGAAGAACAGATATCATAGTGTGCCTCCAGATTTGTAAACTTTTGTACTTTATTTTCCATTTAACCTCTTTCTTAATAGTTTTGAGAATCTGCTGGAATCATTTGTGTTTATAACAGAGGCCTGTATCTTTTGATGACAAGAAAGCTGTTGATCCACCCAAACAGACCACGTCAGCAAACACAGAACCATTCTTTTGTGAGTCTGTGTAACAGTTTTTCCTCTTAGCATAGCTGGGGGTGGGGAGGAAGTATGATTTCAACAAATATAGATATTAGTTTCTGTCTTCTGATGTAAATAAGTTGGAAAAAACCTCCTATCTTTTGTTTCAAAGCAAGACTTTAATTTAAGTCCCGGGCTTTTTGTGTTGTTTTGTTTTTTGTTTTTTTTTTTCCCCTTACACAAAGGGACAGCATCTCACTTTTTTTTTTCCCCCCCAAATCTCATCTTTCCATGCAAATTCCAGGTCTCTACATCAGTTATAATTAAATGTAGATGCTGTGCTGACTTAAAATCCATTTGCCAGCTGGATGACATATGCAGAAAACTCTTCAGCTGTTCAGGTGATTAGTCGAAACAGCAATCCCAGTACTGGCCCATACAAGCCTTTGCACAAAAAACAGGGCCTTGTTTATTGACAAGAGAAAAAATGTGAGAGTCTTGCTTTTTAAAATGCATGGTTGGTTCAACAGACAATTAAAAATGCAACCTTAGGACATGAACTGATTTTTTCAGAGGTTTGAATTTCACCATGGGAAATTCTTCCCTATTAAGAGGGGGATTTACAACCCAAGCCCTTAGTAAAACCAAATCCAATTAGATATAAGACTTGTTATCAAGTCACCTGGTAGAGAGCTTCCATCATCACAAGCTATTGCTACTGGCTTGTCTCCACATTACAGGGCAGGTTTGGCAGGCTAAATCTTGATTTCAGATCTGAAAAGAGCTGTCAAAACTTTGCCCACATCATTAGGAAGCATCAGACATCACTCCTACTGCCATCCCTACCTGAAGTCCATAAAGTGCCCATATCTCATGGGCAGCTCACATAGCCTGCAATAAGGACAGACCACGTACCATGAATCTCTACATCTGTGAAATGAGGCAAAAGTCTGCTCTTAACATGTCTACTCCTCACATGCCTGAAGGCACATGCTCAACAGTGGGGCTGAGCATCTCCAGAAGATGCACCAGCCACTCCTGCAGCCCCCAGACATGGGATTTGCTCTCACAGCGGGACAGTGGATCCTGGGAAGTGCTGAGCAAACCCTCTTTCTCATGTAAATCCCCCAGGCATATGGGTTTGCTCCCAAGCATATTGGTCAGACAGTAGTAGGTCAAACATTGATTGTATCAGTTGAGGGTACAAAGCCTCAAAGAAAAGTCTAGACTTCAAGCAAATGGTACCAGGCTTCCCCAAGTTGTAGGATCTTCCACTAAATCAAAACACCTGCAATACTTACTGTCACCTTTGCTTTACTAACTGCAGACAAATAGGGCCTGTTAACAAAGCAGACAGAGTCTGTTAATAGGACCCTTGGGTAACACTAATTTGTCAGCTTACAAATGACCTTTCTAAAATACAAGTAGGCAGGGAGCTGAGCTCTGAAGCTTTTCTACATTTGGTAAAGAGATGAAAAAAAGAAAGATGTAAGGGAGACAGGAGTAGAAAGCCAAGCTGTTAGTATTTTTTAAAGGCTTTATTTAGATGGAGATTTGCCATCACAGAATCACAGAATCAACCAGGTTGGAAAAGACCTCTGAGATCATCCAGTCCAACCCATGACCCAATCCCACCTTGTCACCCAGACCATGGCACTGATGCCACATCCAGGCTCTGCTTAAACACCTCCAGGGACAGTGACTGCACCCCCTCCCTGGGCAGCCCATTCCAAGGGCTGATCCCTCTCTCTGGGAAGAACTTCCCAATGTCCAACCTAAACCTTCCCTGGTGCAGCTCAAGGCTGTGCCCTCTTGTCCTACTGTTGGTTCCTGGGAGCAGAGCCTGACCCCCTCCAGCTGCCCCCTCCTGTCAGGGAGTCGTAGAGAGTGAGAAGGTCTCCCCCGAGCCTCCTCTTCTCCAGGGTCCTGTCCCTGGTCCCCACAGAGAAGACATCAGGCTGTTTTCCATCCCTCCCCCACTTCCTGCTCCCATCGGCTCAGGAATCCACATCGTGCTCAGCACTCATCTATGCCATCATCTTTGTACCAAGCACAGAGCATGAGGAATACTTCACGGCATCCAATATGATGGATGGTACTGATGGCTGCATGCTTTGTGCCAAGGTAGTAACACCATCACCAGCTCCTGCTAGAAAAAATCAACGCTCAAAATAGTTTTGCTGGTATAACAGTATGTGAAACGTTGCTGCCAGCACAGCTGTGCTAGTCACAACAACCAGGTGTTCCTAAATTACACACCTATGCTGGGTATGCAAATGGACAAGTCAGCCACTGGTCTGTTGCACAGAACCTGCATGCTTACAAGTCATGTGCAAATATAAAACATTTCACCAATGATTATTGTACCTAAACTACCATATGGATCACTATAAGCAGACTTAAAATAAAATGCATTGCACTTCAGCATATTGCCTTAAGGACATTGCTTTAACTCACCAGGCTCCACAACAGCCCATCAGGTTATTCCTGAAAGTACTGTTGGATTTGTGTTAAACAGGAATAAAGAGACAAACAGAGCCAAAAGGCACAAAGTAAATAGCCTTGTCTATGCTCACAACAAGAGAGTCATGGAAATTCAGAGGAATAAGGGCCCTGACCCCTACAGCCAACCAGCCACTAGGCAATACTGTAAAAATTAAATTCTCCCTTCCAACTGCAAAAATGTCATCTATATCCACTAAAAAATTCTTTGATTTCTGCTCCATTCATTCCTATAGCCCAAGATTCTTACAGCTCCTCTGCAACAGTTTCCCTCAAAATCCTGGGACAAATTCCAGCTTTTCTTTGAGTTTTCATTGATGGAATTGATCACACATTTAAAGAACAGAAGGCAAACCCAAAGCCTCCAGTCAAGCAAACAAACCCCCGATTCTGGGAAGGGGGGGAAATCTTGTTTCAACACAATGCTTCATATTTTTTTTCCCCCTGCATGCTGCAATTCACTTAGGAGCCAAGGAACTGCATGAATAGTTTTTAATTTGCTATTCTCTTGCTTATTTGGTTACGACTCATACACTTAAAAGAACTGTAGTTGTTACCATAATTTCACAGTTATGTGTATCTGGCTTATATCATGCATATAATTGAACAGAAAAGACAAAAACTGCCCATAAAAATGGAAATTACAAGTCCCAATTTTTGTGTGAGAAGGTTGTTTTCTTCCCCTCTCTCTTTTAGTGATGAAACATCAGTCAAACAACTGGAAACAGATTTTTATAATTTCCTTTTGAAAGATGTAATTGCAAATTAAAGTAATACTTTATTTCTTTAATAGCATTTTATAAAGAGTGATAGAATTGAGGATTTTGTCATGTATTAAGTTTTCAGTCCCTCTCTGCACACACAGAGCAGTGTATTTTTCTTATTGCCAATGCTAAGGCTGATGAATCAGATGAAATCTAATCTGTTTGTGACTAATTTGCCAAAAACACTTGACTTCGTACACTCATTTGAATTGGCTTCTCTCCCTTCCTAACCAAAGGGTTAATGGGAGAAGTTGCTTGGGGGAATGAAAATAAAACTTCCATAGGATTGTAAAGGGAGACCCTTTGAACTAGTCCTGTTAAGTTAGTGGTGTCCAGTCAACTGCAGAGATATGGATGTGACCTGTTGTTCAGACTCCAGTGAGCAGTGTGGTAATGAAATAACACCACTGACCTGCCACGGCCCCCCTGGTTCAGGTTCCTTTAATCAACGCAATTCATTTCTCCCTTGCTTGCTTGCTGTCACTGGTAGCGGATGTACACTGAACAGGGGCTGTGTGTGGCAGGGGTGGTGTCTCCCGAGACAGGAATACTATAGCATCAGTGAAATGTCAAGCACATGTCTAAAAGTCTCAATTTCCTGCTTGATAACTGATGTGGTAGAGAAGATGGATCTTGTGAGCAGTTGACCAGAGCTGTTTCAATATGAGAAAACCAAATCATCATCATGGGCTTAGAAACACATTGCTCAATTACTCTTTCTTTGTACTTCCAGGAAAAGAAACATTTTCTGTCTGTCCGTTTAAATGCTTAAGAAACCATGGTTGAATAAAATCCCACAAACCTTACAAAAATGCAGCAATGTAGCAGAATCTCCAGTCAGAGAATGAACAAAGTTATGGAGGAGAATGAGTTATTTTTAAAGCATTAATTACTCAAATCAAATTATAATAACCCATGTAGTGCTACTAATAACTCTTCCTTCCCCCCACCTGCCTCCGACCTTTCTTACTAAGAAACACATTTTTCTTGACAGGAGATTGAGTTTCTTTGTCTTAATTTTTGTTTTTCTGCAACCTAGGAAAAAGCCTAAACATCAATGATTACATTTCCTTATTTCAGTGATTGAACTGTCCTTGTCTGACCTTAGTTTAGAAATCAGGATAATGGGTGAAAATATAAGATATGTCTATCAAAAGTAGAGCAATAGATATCATATCTATATTGTTTTAGTCCCATTGAAGATATCCTTTTCTCCATTGAAAACTGGCTTTTACAACACTTCTTAGTCAGATTAAAAACATAACTAGTATAAAACTACCTCCACAATTTTTTTCTATCAGTAAGTTAACTTTTTAATCATAAAGAGTACTTATTTTAACAGAAAAATCAAGCTTAGTGCTTTACAAAGCAAAGTGCAAAACCCACATACATCTCTCTGCAACCGGAAGAAAATGACCTATTTATTTAGCAGCATATGAAATTAAACCGCTCCAAACAGAGAGTGAAGCTGCACTGCAGTTCCTACCTACAGTGCTGGAGGTACAATTCTGCCACATAATCCATATGAGCGCTGTTCCCTATCTATTTGTTCTTTGCCAGTGGAGAGGAGGATAAACAATAGTAACTTTTCAAGTTCTGTGGGAGAATTAAAGGGTGGCAGTAATGCTAAGGCCCTGCTTCCCAGCTGTGATCAACCTCAAAGTCACATAATTTATCTGAATTTATCAGCAGTTTGCACTGGAACAATTTCGAAACAGTCCCTCTTATCTGAGTGCAGCTGTCACCAAAATAAACAACCTATGAGGTAAGCTGCAAATTAGAAGTTCTTTGTATACAAGGAAAGCACAAGCAAGCTGTATTTCACAGAGAAAGAAAGCGAGCTTTAAAACAATCTAATAAAAATTCCCCTGTGTTTACAGTTGGCCACAGCACACAGGGAAATGTCATGAAATCAGTAGAATTCAGGTGCTGGACTTGTGATAAGTGTCCATGAAATTTCTACTTGTAGGATGGAGGGCAGGTTCTTGTTACTAAAAAGGAGAAGACTATGGGTTGTTGCTAAGGGAGAGCACACACAGCTCTTTTGCTGAGATCCATGACTTAGGTCCAAGTAGAAGCTCTGTGTCACTCATGCAAGGCCTAAGGTAGGACAGAACAGCATCCTCCTGGTAAGGCAAGGAGGATATGTCTGTGGGGGATGCTGATGCTGCCAGCATGGTGAGATAAGCAGGTTCATTCTCAGTGCAGGTGGTATGAGGCTTTTTTCTAACTTACTTTATTCTGTTCCAGGAAACATCTGCAAGGAACCCTTACCTCATATTTTCCTTTCTTCTCCAAGGGCTCAGATTCAGCCTTTGCAGGCTCTGTAACTTTGTCCCCTAGAAGCTCCTCTAAGATGAAGACAGTTTCCCAGTTGCTATAGTGACGAGCTGGGAAAATATCTGAGTGCATGCTGTCACCAAAATAAACAACCTACAAGGGAAGAAGCAAATTAAAGGTTCATTGTATATGAGGAAAACACAAGCAAACTGTATTTCACATAGAGAGAAAAAGAGGTTTAAAATAACCTAATAAAAATTCCCCCATGTTTACAGTTGGTCATGACAGAAAGAGATTTTATTAATATCAAGTTTGGCGTTTGATCTTCTACCATCTCCATAAGGGAAAAGCTAGTGTCATAACACCCTCCTCACTTCTGCCCTCCAGGGGCACTGAACAGGGATGCCTGACTGGTACCGGGACAAGAGACATCACTGAGTTTTTTGACTGACAGAAATAGCCTGACAGGAAGCAGCTGAATGACTACCAAGAAAATACACTAAACAGGAACGAGTTTTGGACTACATTGGAAACAAAAGAGAACATGGAGCACCTCTTGGTGACACAGAACTCTTCTGTGTCCAGAGAGGAGTTTACTCACTAGAGAAAATGTGGTCACACCATCTTCAGTGGCATTTTCAACCATCCAGACCTGTACTTAAAATAACATAATCCTAGTTTTCACCTTTTAATATATTTAATCTGTTTCCCCAGGGAGATTACCTGATTATAATCCAATTCTTCCTAAAGCTGCCAAAATGCATGATCATTCATACAGAATAAAACATTCAGAAAGTTTACATATTCTACCGATAAGAAGACTAATATGCTACTTCCAGTATATGGGCTGCAGTCTGCTAGACAGCAGTAAGCTTAGCCAGAACAAGAGTTTGTGACCAATCAGATCAAAAACCTTAATGAAAGCTTATCTGGTGAATTCTTGACTGAAACAGTATTTTCAGAAAGATTTACTCTAAATATACCTTGGGATCCAGCTTGCCAGTCATCTTCTTCAGCAGATCAAAGAGCTGGATAGAATTACCTTGGGAATACCAGCCGGGCTTGTCCAGTGACAGCAGAGCCTCCTGCTCCTCGTCATTCTCTGAAATCACCAAATTGCATGCTGTTAGTGAGACCAGCCCATCCTCCTGTATTTGTGACATGTGTGAGAAGTTACCTGCACATGACTGGTCTATTTTGACATTACACCAGCTCCAGTATCTGGCTCAAGTTCTGGTACTGACTGCAGATTCAGTCAAGGTGTTTGGTAGCTCGGAGTAGGCAGACATTTGTGAGAAAAGACACAGCTGAGCCTTGTCTGCATGGACTACAGAAGAGCTAAGGAATCAAAGTAATGGGCTTGGCCTCCCAAACACTACAGCAGTGAAGGTAGGAAGCCACAGGGACCGTACAAATGGAGGAGCTGTTAAAAATGTAAGGTGAAACCGTGAGAGAAAACAGATCGTGAGACTACATGTACCTCGTCACACAGACAAACGACCTATGGTTTTTAAACACTGACATGAAAACAACAAAACAGACTGAAGTAGCTCTTAAGGGCATTCACCAGCCTTAGATAAGCAAAAATAATGAGCAGTTCCACTTGTCATACAGTTTTGAAGAAATGATGAGTGGACAATATTGCTGGTGGTGGTGTAATCCACACTGACACACATTCACACTGGCAGTGTCAGTGATTCAGAAAAATCAGCAGAAGCTGAAACTCCCTTGTCATCACCCAGCTGTGCCATAGGTTTCGTTTCTAGCTGGTCCCAAAGCAGATGGATCTGTCCAGCTGTCCATGTAACCTTGTTGCTTTTTCAGATCCATGTGCTATTGACAGATGAACTCTTTTTAGCTTCTTGCTGGAGCCTTAGTGAACCAATAAACTAGAATTTCATCAGAAATATTTCTATTAATGCATTTTGTCTACTGAATTGGTGCAAGAAAAGGTTGATTTTGTTATTCAGTCTCAATCAAACATGTCTTAATTTTATACTAGAGACAGATGAGTTAGAAGCCAATATAGTGTTGAGATCTGACTTAGGTGTAACATCAGGACTTCAATTTTTCTCCTGCTTTATAGAATTCTTCAAAGTACTCAAAATGTTTTAGGAATAAGAGTAAGACATAGGAAAATTCACTTGATTAGAGAGTGCTGGAAGCTGGAATGCAAATTCTGGAGAACAGTGAAATGATAAGACAACTTTTTGTTTAAGAGCACTGAAGATATACATGAAGCAGTACATTGGACCTTGAAAGAAATTAGAAAAAGAAGCAAAAAGGGGGAAATAAGTATGTGGCGAGAGGACGTAAATAGTTTTTTAATACTATGAATCTAAGAATTTGAATAAACACAGGATTTATTCTCAGACAAAACAATTCTATATTAAGGATGTTTTATAAACTAGGAAAAAACAAGGAAATTCAAAGTTGACATTAATAATTCATGTAGAACTTGTGTGGCAATGTCTTTTCCTTTGTTCTTCAGGAACCTAATGATAATAATAATAATAATAAATATGATAGCATCCATTAAAAATATCTTTATTTCCTGACTTTTAAAATACATTTGACCAAACAACTTTTGATCAAACAGAAGTTGTCAAACTTCAGTAAATTTGTTTCATTTTCTCTGTATTTTTAGACATATTTGCATGGCTGGCTGAACGAGTAGACACAATCTTCAAATGACACAGACATAGAAAAAGAAACTTATGAAAACTCTTTTGAGCTGCTATCAAAAGTTTCTTTGACATTTGTGAAGGTTATTGTCTCTCCATTGGGAGACAATTCAATCAGGAAAATACTGGAGAAAAATAGAGCTATTATGAGAGGTATTTTCAGAATAAAAACATTGCATTTAAAAACAGGAGCCCTCTGTATTACAGCAACACCAGAAGGCTCCAGCAAAGAGCAAGACCCTGCTTTGCTACTTCTATGGAAAGGCATAAATGGCAGTCCTGACTGAAACAATTCACTCTAATTACAAGGTAGAGGACCTCACTTCTATGGAAAGGCATAAATGGCAGTCCTGACTGAAACAATTCACTCTAATTACAAGGTAGAGGACCTCTCACTCTGTGAGAGCTATTACTGTCACCCCTAGCAATGGGGTTCATCTCACTTAACCCAATGCATCCGGAATTTAGGCTTCTAATTTATGGTTACAATCTGAACTAATTGGCCAGGATCCCATGGTAGACAAAAGAGAGTGCAAGAAGCACTTTCTAGAGGTGCCAGCTCTGGAGAAGGAAAGGATTTAATTAAGTTAGGAACTTTGCTTTTAGGCAGTGAAATGAAGGGAAATTAATTTCCCCTTAAGAAGGAGGCAGCTAACAGCATTGAGATGTCTAGTTCATTATGGGAACACTTCAATTTTGGAAGGAGCTTCAGAAATTTGAGAAATTAGGATCGGTCCTTTAAAATATTTGAGTTGTAGGGTCGTAGGGAGAAGACTGTGAATGGGCAAACCTTGCCTTGAAGCATCTCACGTGGCTGCTTGTGCTCACACATCTAGGGGTGACTTTGTCAATTTTATTTCTGCAATCTGGAGCAGGACTAAATGAATGGTGTTTCAATTGCAGTAAGCCATTGATGAGAACAGTTTCTAATTCACTTACATTTGCCCTGTGGCAAAATTATAGCTAAAAAAAATTATTAAACTGTCTCTTAAGGTTTCTTGTAGAATTTCTGCCATGTAAAAATTGATACACAACAACTTAGAAACCATCAATGACACCATTGGCTTTGACCTTGTATTGTATCTTTGAGATGACAACTCCAAAACAGTGCTGAAGAAATCTTAAAATTTCCTACAAAAATGCTGCATAAATGTGGTTATGGTAGTTCCTAATATAGTTCCTAATATATCTTAGATATTCCAAGCCTAACACTGGCAACACTTGGTCAAGAGGAAAACTGCTGCTGACCTTCTTTCCACTTTGCTGCTATCGATTCGTAGAAGTTCATTCAAAGGTCAGAAATACTATAAATATTCTTTCAGCAGGAAGCAACATATATGTGTGGGGATGCTAATGCTTCAGGTCTATAAGCTGGGAGGAAAAGGAGATGTCCTGACAATTTCAAACAGACTGGATAACCAAAAAGAATTTCTCAGATGATTTAGATTTGCTTCCTTCTGAAGTCTAATATATCACTGCAACCCAGATTCCTGGCTGTAGATTGAAAACGTGTCACAACAAGAAATGTAAAGGGAGCAAGCAAGTAAAATTAAAATAATTAAAGCCAGAAAATCGTTCTATTAAAACACTCACCCAAACCTAACAGTGATTCAGAGCAGTTTTCCTGAGGGGAAGTTACTGTTGCTGTTTAAAAACAACAACCAAAGCTTGACTCATGCTGGGACAACTTTAATATTATTGGAAAGGCAATTTGCATATGGCTGTGTCTAACAGCTTGGGAAATGGTTTCTGATTCAGAAATATACTCTCATTACCATTACCAGATATGTTTTTTCAGATAAACCAATTCACTAACAAGACTTGCCTACCTTTAAATATGCATTGCAGCTTTAAACATGGGCTGAGGAACATCTGGTTTCATTCTGAATGATTATGCAAAAAGTAATCAGTGAAGCTTATTCTCATTTAAATGACAACTGATGGTAATTTACTTTGGCAAAGGGTCACTGGTTGGGAAAGACTCTGCACATGCTTGCTTACCGCTGCCTGCTTGGTTGTCTGTTTATGGGTTATACCTGCTGAGGCGGAAACACATGCAGTTCAAGTGCTGAGGTGGTGTCCACACAGCATGTTCAGCCCAAGGTCTAAACCTGGGGATCCACCCCTAACCTGGCTAGCATTTACACTGTTAAAGCCTAGCCTATGGGACAGGGCTCATGCTTGGGAAGCCCAAGGTTAAGAGGGAAGCTAAGAGATGAGCATGAATTTATGCTTCAACAGTTACTCACATATACTAAGCCATACCTACACCAGCTTAATTTTCATCAGCTCACCACCCCGAGGCACCACCCTGCACTGCTCCTCTGGCTGGGTGCCCTGCACTGAGTGTTGGTTACACACTGGGCCAGGACCTGCAGGTGACTCACCAGAGAGCCTGAGGACACCTCGTATCTACTTGACTGGGCAGATACCAGGGTACGAAAGAAATTCCAGGTGGCCAGAGGCCATGCCAGCCAAAGATGTGCTAGGTTTAACTACAGTGTTCCTACAGCTCCCCAACAGACCCTCCTCCTGCCTTTCTGCCTTTCTGCCTTTCTCTTGACAGCCTTTTACTCGTTTCCATACAGACCTAGTCAGACAGGCTACTAGAGTTACCGATATTTTTTTTTCCTTTGAGCTGCAGACTAGAATGATAAACATGTGCCAACTCTGTTGCTGCTTGTGCCTGTGCCTGCTCCTGCCTTTTCTTGCCCATGGGCAGCTCTGGTGGGCTCCCACTGCCTGCAGGCACTTAGCACAGATGGGCACATGTGTTCAGCACACTGAAGCTCTGGTTACGACTATGTGGGTTATTGTAAAACAAATCCATTCTGCAATCCACAGCTATCATACTGATACACCTCTCTGCAGTTTAAAATAATGCCATTTCAGCCCCCAAGGGTATTAATATAAAAGCTGGGTTATGTTCTGGCCTCACTTGCAAGCACAGTCTGATTCCCGATAGCATTTTGGGCTCACTTAAGAAAAGAAAACAAACTCTCCTTTCCTTAAGGGAAATCAGGGCAGGAAAACACAAGACAAAGGGACCTGCACAGTTAAAATCCTTCTGGTGGGTTCTTCTACTTCTAAAAATAATGAGATGGGATGATATAACCTGTAGAGTTTCCCTGTGGGTATATTCTCCATGAAGATAGCAAGTACTTACAAGTTTCCTGGAGGTAAAACTTCATACCCTATGGGCACCCTTCTTAGGGTACCACCCAAAATTCCTGTGTATAGACCAACCAACTTTGCTGTGTGGTTTCCAGGATTCACTCAGGTATTACTGTGTGTTTTGCCATCCTTGAATTGCTTCTGTGCCCTGGAAGAAGCTGTGAAATCCATCTGCCCAACATGTGCATCAGCACTTGCCAGTCCCTTATCTGACTGCATGACTACAGGGAAGTGATAAGGAATGAATTACTTCCATAGTGTGATGTCCTGAAATAAAAGCTTAAGGCTTCCCAAAGTGACTGGTGATTTTGGCCATCTTCATTCTTGGCTGTCCAGTCTCTAGTGGGTCTTTGGTGGTTTTTGTTTGTTTGGTTTTGTGTTTTTGTTTGTTTTTTTTTGTCTTTTTTTTTTTGTTTGGTTTGTTGTAATTTTTCTTTTTCTTGTGTGTGTGTTCCCACCACTCCTCTTCCCCCAAAAAAATGAAGTTCACTTCCCCTTCCTGCCTTTGCATCGTTCTGCATTTTTTGGGCTGGCTTATGGTTGGTGAGACAGAGGTTGAACTTACCAAAGTAAAAATTCAGTTTTAAAAATTGTAACATGGTTTTTAAATTTTCATAGGCAGCAATACATCTTTCTTATTCTTAGCAATTCCAATATATATGTGTTTATTCATATGGAGGACTAAATAACAGTTCTACTTAAAGCTGTTGATAGTCTGAAAGAACACCATAGATAAAGCTGAGAGAAAAATACAGATACTATCCTGTGAAAAAATAAACTATTTCATAATAATACTGCTTATCCAATTACCAACAATTCCTTTTCTCAGGAAGGACTTCTTTTGCTATTTTATAAGGCCTGATAAAACCAAAGTACAAGACAGTGTATTTTCAAATTGCTATGGGCATATAAAAAATCCACAGAATCCTTTAAGTAGAAATAGAAAGAAATAGCTTTTACATTCTTAGTTTTATTAAAACTTGTTACATTTTCACTAAAATCTGCCTTACTGCATAATTGTGCCAAGCAACAGGATATGTAGAGACAAGACTGAAGTTTTACTTGTTTGTAAGAAAATCAGTAGTTCCTTTAGAGAAGTCAGCAAGTAAGTTTCTTTAGGAGGTTTTGACTGTTGTGTTATAGGAACTGAAAATAACAGCTCACTACAGATTTAGTAATTTGTTTTCAAATCCGTCAAACCACTAACTTCATAACTTCCCCGAACAGTCTAGCTAATGAACTATTTCTATTTAAAACATTGATATGATGAAATACAAGCAAGGTCATTTCTTCTTGGAAAAGGATAACTTCTTGGAAAACAATTAATCTACAAGTTCATTTTTAATTGCGATTCATATGCAAATTTTGTGAGGTTTTTTCCATATTTTTATTTAGTTGTATCTATAAATCAGAAAACTTCTACTTTGAAAGGGTAAGAGGGACATATATATAGGATTTAACTTCTTCATTGCACATATTTTTTTAAGGGTATTTTTGTTTTGCTTTGTTTTTTTGGGATCTTGGAGAGGTACAAAATGGCAATAAAGGAAATTCCCTCTCTAGAACAGTTTTATTCTGGACCTCATTAGTTTTGTAGGAAGTTCCTTATAAATGAGGAGCTCCCAATATTCAGATAAATGTTCCCAAATAACCATGTAAATATTAATATCATAGTCAACCTAGAGATCCCTATATAATTATGGGAAAGCATTTTCATTTCAAATAAGTTAGGAAAGGTAAGGTAATTGAGGAAAAAAAATTGACATAAACATTCCAGAAATATGCAAGTCAGTTCAACCATCTGTCTAGAGCCTCTCTTACTATGGTGTACTTCACTGGTGTACAAAAATTTGAAGAGTGGATGGAAGCAGAAGATGGAGAGAAGCACAGAAGATGAGAGGAAGGCCCAGTCAGTTCTGACCTAACCTATCACTTCAGAAAAATGTCTCAATTTCTGAATTAAAATAAAGTTGAGACGCACAAAGCATCTTCTTTGTGCTGTGTAGTCTGTAATCTTCCAGTTTATCTGAATCCTCTCGGCCCCTCTAGTAATATCTACTGAAATAAGACATATTGAAATTTGCTCTTCGACCATCCTCTTCCCCACTGAAAATTCACACTGAAATGTAATGGGGAAAAACTTACTGCCATCATTTACTTTGGCTTCAGATATTAAATAAAAAAAAAAAAGACAAAAAAAAGGACAAAAGTTCTTTAATTCTCATTTACTGAAAGGCTAAGAATTTTTTCCCCTGAATCTTAATACTTCAGATATGAAATATATATGTAAACTGGAACAGACAATTTGATTCTGAAAAAATGTATCTCCATAAAGCAATATATGGACCCTGCTGCAAGGGGCCTTTGCTTTTTTCTTTTTTTAATGCCCTAAAATATGTTATTTCAAAGGGAATAATAATTGCAGAAGAGAAATGAGCATGCATAGCTATTGCATATACTCATGTGCCTGAAATACACAAGACATTTTCATTAACTTTTATATGAAAACTATTTATACAACCAAGTTGATTTATGATTTATAAGTAGTTCCATTTCTTTTTCCTGACTTATTACACTATATCAAATCCCTACTTTATTTTTATTGATTTACTCTGTCTGAAGTTCCAGCTCCAAATATTGTCTGCCTCTGAAGGGGGGAAGGTTTACATCAGCCTTAAAAGACTAACTTAAGATTTACGATTCCACAGACAAAGAAAGAAATTTGGGAATTAAAAATAAAAAAATAAATAAGTCCACACAGCTTTTCGCCTCTTGATAACTGTACAAGTATTTCATAGCTGCAGTTATCGGTTATTAAAACCTTGTTCAGCCTTAGTAATTAAAAAGAACTTCAACCCAAGCCAGTATTTCTAAGGAAAACTGGATGCCTTAGAATAATCTTTCTTTTTTTCTGGAAATAAAAGCTAACATCTGAGACTACTGAGAGAGGGGTTCTGACTGCTGGTGACCTAAGACTTCTTTTTATCACATGGTAGCAGAGAAGTATTACATTACACATTTAAAAATCATACTGATTTTAAACCCATTTGAATATGGCTGTCAGGGAAGAGACCACCTTGGCATTGCTTCCTATATGTACTAAATTGTGAGCATTTTTATAGGTTATTAATAATACTTCAAGTAATAATAAAATAAAAATAATTTAATTATAATACAATGGCATTAAATAGTAATGGGCCTTTCTATTAGAAAATATAGAAACTGCCACTAATAGTTTAAAATTATAGATATGACAGAATATCAAACATACCCACAATCACAGTGGGTGGTCTTCTTCAGCAGCAAATAGACTTTTTTTTCCTGACACATTTTTTGCCTTATATTCTGTTTCCCTTCACTTATGAAACTGTTCAAGAAGCACCAAAAGACAGTTCGGGACCAAACACTGATTCTAGCTTCAGAGACTCTCTCCTTGGAATCATCATGTTCATGTGTCATCAATGAATCCCATTGCAATTTTCTGCAACAAGGATGACCCTTAGATGATTTTAGTACAGTCTCTACTGCATTTTATATTATTACTATTCCTTGTAGATAAAAAAACATTACAAAACCTGGGGTTATGCAGTGCACCCTTGCCATGAGCAATATGACATTAGGGTCTATCAGAGAAAGTGCTAAAGAAAGAAAATAGTTTGGAGTTTTGCTGTTGAGTAATTAGGTGGCTACAAGTTACAGCTAAACAGGAAAAAAGAGGAGTACATAAATAAGGAAATCTCCCCAGACGGTGGGTATGCTGGAGTGGTCCAGCTGGGGAGCAGGATGGCCACGTTGCAGCCAGCTCCTCAAGCACGTGCCTTGCTGAGAGGTGTGTGGGGGCCATGACCGAGGATGTCTTTGAGAAGGGTTCTCATCCTGGGTGACACAGCAGGGAAAAAGCATCCTGATGCAGCTAGCACTTGGGGGACTGTGGTAGACTGCATGGGTAGGAGGTTGTTGCAACCATGGTTTGGTCTGGATTAATCTGGCTTTTGGCATAGGGAATCACTAGCTCTAGATTTCTTATTTGACCTTGAATGCTCCATACTTAAATAGAACTGTTAAAGCTCCTAGACCTCAGAAGTCTTATGAGTAAATATATTAAGGTTCATGAAGTATTTTAGCACAGTGGCAACAACAGTCGTTTAAGTGGCTTAGGGGGACAAAGCGAGATGAAGATGAGAGAGGTAGAACTGGATTTATATAGACTGGAAAAAGGAACAAATAACTGCATTGTGACATTGCTCAGGCCGAGAATGTGGAGATGAGAGACAGCAGGAAAACTTCTTCTGGGGATCAGAGACACTAAAACATTTTCTTCTTCTTTCCGATTTTTTGTGCCATTTCTGCCCCTGTCTATGTAGGGTGTGCACATTGAGCTCCACGTTGAAACCTGCGACGAACAGGGAGCAGAAGGAAAGGAGAAAGTTTGTGCATGTGATATAGCACTTGTTGTCACGTCTCTGTCTTCTTTCTTGAGGTCTGGGGAAAATTTCATGGCCATGTGGATCACAGTCAGGGATGAATTCAAAGGAGGGACAAAGAGTATGACAGGGTTAGAACAACTGGCAGAGACTTTAGATGCTGTTTAAGGTCTGCTATGGACCCAGGTGCGTCAGGGAAAACCAGATGACAATCAAGAAGAAACTCTTCCTGTTCATACTTAATAAACAAAATGAAAAATGTTAAGAAATTAATGTTCTAACAAAGAGGAAGAGTTTCTATGTGAGAAACAGTCACTGTAAATCTCAGAACAATGTAATTGGGCTGGAGATGGCAAGGAAAAATGGAAACTACTCTTTTCTGGCAAAATATGTTTGGGTATTCTTAGATGGGAAGACCAACATGAAAGATTTGTAGTAATGAGTTTTCTGAAGAAGTAAAAGAGAAATGGTCCCTATGACACTTCTTACAATAATTCTTAAGGCACATGGAGGTGATTTGAGACAGCCAGCACAGCTTCACCAAGGAAAAAACCCATCTGATCAACATAGTGGCTTTGTATGATGGAGCAACTACATCAGTGGGTAAGGAGAGGGCTACACATGTCATTTATCTGGATTCCTGGAAAGCCTTTGACACAGTCCCCCACAACATCCTTCTCTTCAAATAGGAGAGTGATGGATTCAATAGGTGGACTGTTAGGTGGGTTAGGAATTGGTTGGATGGTCACATCTGGAGGGTAGTGGTCAATGGCTCAGAGTCCCAGTGGGCATCAGGGACAAGCGGTGTCCCTCATGGGTCCGTATTTGGACCAGTGTTATTTAGTATCTTCATTAATGACGTAGACAAAGGGATCAAATGCACCCTCTGCAAATTTGCAGATGACACTAAGGTGAGTGGTGTGGTTTATACACCTGAAGGATGGGATGCCTTCCAGAGGTACCTATCCAGGCTGAAGAATTGGGCCCACGGGAATCTCACGTGGTTTAACAAGACCAAGTGCAAGGTGCTGCACCTGGGTCAAGGCAATCCTCAGTATCAGTACGGTCTGCAGAGTGAACAGATCAAGGGCAGCCCTGCCAATAAGGAACTGAGGGTGCTGCGGGATGAGAAGTTGGACATGACCCAGCAACGTGCACTCATAGCCCAGAAAGCCAATGGTAACCTGGGCTGCATCAATGGTAACCTGGGCTGCATCTGACCTGCAGAGTGGTCAGCAGGTCAAGGGAGGTGATTCTGCCCCTCTACTCTGCTCTGGTGAGACTCCACCTGGAGTACTGCAACCAGCTCTGGGGTCCTGAGCACAGGAACTGTGCTCAAGCTGTTGGAGCAACTCCATAGGAGGGTCACAAAGTTGATCAGAGGGATGGAGCACCTCTTCTATGAGAAAAGGCAGAAAGAATTGGGATTGTTCAGCCTGGAAAAGAAAAGGTTTTGGGGTGACTTAATTGTAGCTTTTCAGTATCTGAAGGGAACTTACAGGAAAGATGGGCAAAGACTACTTACAAGGGCATGTATAGACAGGACAAGGGAGAATGAGTTTAAATTGAAAGAGAGTAGGCTTAGATTAGATATTAGGAAAAAATTCTTTACTGTGTGGGTGGTGAGGCACTGGAACAGGTTACCCAGGGAAATTGTGGATACACCATACCTAGAAGTGTTCAAGGCCAGGTTGGATGGGGCTCTGAGCAACCTGGTCTAGTGGAAGATGTCCCTGCCCACAGCAGTGGGGTTGGAAATAGATGATCTTCAAGGTTCCTTTCCAACTCAAACCGTTCTATGATTTTAAGATTCTATCAATACCTTTCCCATTTCTTATCTGTGATATTCGTATGATTTGCAAAATAACTCAGTATGTACATGAAAATATGCTTTACCTTACTTCTCAGAACCAAGAGCATTGTGCCAGATCTCCCTATTCAGGAATTTCATAGATAAAATCTTTTGCTACTATTAGTCCAGATAAAAGAATAATCTTGGAGCATTCAGCCTTAGTCTGGCAGTATCACAGAGGAACTTGGAATCTGTGGACAGCAATAACACACAAAGTGGTTTTACAGCAGATAAGAATCAGGATTGAATCAACGTGTTTACTAACTCTGAAGTTAACTGAAGTTTAAGACATGTGGAGCCAAATATGAATAATAAAGAAAGATTGAAGAACAAAGATAGTGAGGAAAAAGTTGGTACATCACTTTAACCTTTTTTGGAGCTTTCAGCTTGCAAGAACTAATTCCTTTCTGAACACTAGCTGTAGAGGACTATATACTTACCTAAACACTGCAGTGTCCCAATAAATGTCCATTTTTGTATTCTCTGACCTTTAATTTCCTTGTACTAGCTGGGGAAGGCAGAGCTGCTTCTGAACAAGGCAATACTCTACACAACTGAGATTTCCCCCATATGTAATAAATCCATACCTGCTATTTGTTGCCGCTCTCCTCTGCGACTGATCACTTTGCAGTTCTCTTGGGTGGTTCATAAACATTGGGTAAGCTGTAGTATTTAGAAACTGGGAAACTGAAGTAGAGACTAGCTGTCATATAAAACTCAAGCAGATCTCAGCTCAAGCTTTGGTCAGGATTCTTCCTCATGTTCTCAGCTCATTTTTAGGGCTTCCTAACCAGCTCTTCACTACTTGCTTCCAATAGCAATCTGATGCCTGCAGTACAAAGATTAAAATGTGCTTTCTGCAAAAAACAATTCTACAGGCTAACCTTAATAAAAGCTTGACATTTTGGAAGAACACACAAGAGAATAAAGCTCCTTAATGAAAACCAGCACATACAGATTCATGGAAACTATGCTGAAGGGAAGCTTTCTGCACTGGTTGCCAGCTCTCGCTCTGCTAGGAATGTACTATACACGACTCTATTTTTGCTCTACTATGAACTGCCTCAATTCCAATTTCCAAATTAATTACAAATCAAATCATAAGGTAACTCCTTATGAAGTTCTCTGTCTAATCATCTACTTTTTTTTGAATTCTACAGATGAAAACAATTACATGGAGAACAAAGATGAACACAACCCCCATCATCTATCATGTATTGTTTATGAACATGTGATATATGTCAAAGAATGTTTTTTCCCTGCAAAGTCATAATGGTAAGTCCCCTACGACATAGGTAATCTTTCTTTCTTCCAGCAATTCCCTTTGTATTTTGACAGCTGTTTAAGAACTATAATGTGTAGTTATTTCTCACAGGTTTGCACCAAATCTTAGCGGACCGGTGAAGTTTACAAACTTGTATTGACCTATCCCCCAGGCATCCTAGCTTCCATAGGTCCTATGCCACTTCTGCAAGACCTGTGTTTGAGTTCCTTGGGGCTCTTGATTAGCCCGTAATTAGGTCCGTAATTATCCGAGGAGTACAACGTGGCTGGGATTCAGACCCAGCTGTAGAAACACAGAAGGTCCTACAACAGGAAGCAAAGCCACCGCAGAGCGCAGCACTGAGTCAATGGGGCCAATGTTTCTGTGCAGTATAGGTACTGCTGTTTGGGCACTGTACCGTGTCTGCTAGCTCTTCACTGCCTACAGTGGGAGTTGGCTGAAGATAAACAATAGATAGCCAGAGTAGATTCTATTCAATGTGGTTTCTGTATCTATTCCTGGTACTTATTTGTTTCAAAACAGACCTCTGTGATTTTCAACATATGGCATAACCCTTACAGTGTAATTCTGAGTCAATTTTTGTTTGAGGGAGTGTGCTGGCTTTGGCTGGGGTAGAGTTAATTTTCTTACCAGTGGCTACTATGGGGCTGTGTTTCGGATTTGTGCTGAACACAGCAATGATAATAGAAATGTTTTTGCTGAGCAGGGCTTACACAGAGTCAAGGCCTTCTCTGCTTTTCATACAGCCATGCTGGCAAGAAAGTTGGAGGTGCATGTGAATTTGGGAGGAGGCACAGCTGGGACAAGTGACCCAAAATGACCAAAGGGATATTCCATATTATATGGCATCACATTCTGTACATAAAGTGGGAGAAAGAAGGAGGAAGCGGGGGATATTTGGAGTGATAGTGTTTGTTTTACCAAGTAACCACTATGCATTATGTGGCCCTGCTCTCCTGGAGGTGGCTGAACACCTGCCTGTGCATGGGAAGCAGTGAATTAATTCCCTGCTTTTCTTAAGTGTGCAGCTTTTGCTTTCCCTATTAAAAACTGTCTTTATCTCAAACCTTCGAGTTTTCTGGCTTTTACCCTCCTGACTCTCTCCCCAGTCCAAGTGGTGGGAGTGAATGAGTGGCTGTGTGGGGGTTGGTTGCTGGCTGCGGTTAAATCACAACAGGGAGAGGCTTGCAAATTCATGTAAAAAAATAGCTTCTGAAAACTATCAAGTTCTCTGATACAGGTTTAGCAAGAAGAAAAGCCAGGTTTTGAATAATCTACCAAGGGTGTAACATCTACTTAGAAACAGCAGTAGAGTC
Source organism: Chiroxiphia lanceolata (assembly GCF_009829145.1). Lineage (NCBI taxonomy): Eukaryota > Metazoa > Chordata > Aves > Passeriformes > Pipridae > Chiroxiphia > Chiroxiphia lanceolata. Next base: position 67,165,656 of record NC_045639.1, read on the forward strand.
TCGTAATGATCTACATGAATGTTTAAGTTTTCCAGTGGGACCTTTATTATTCAATGGACAAAATAAAATGTATCAGTTTAACAATATAATAGTAAAAATACACAAATCAAAAGGAAGTATGTATTCTCTTAGTGACAGAACAGCTGTTGAGTTGTGCATAGTTTGTTTCCCTACTGTTTCTTTCAGACTTTTGAAATTTCCAGTTTAGTTCTTCCCTCCCAGTCATGGACACTCTTGATGGATACTCTTATGTGTCCTGGGAGATAGAAGGAAGGTGAAATAACATTCATAACCAGAAGCAATATTAAAACCCCCACACCCTTCTAGTCTAGAATTCTGGATATTGAATCGAATTATCTGTATAAATAATTGCTAGACATTCTTCAGTTATTATACTGGTGTGAGCTACCATGTATCCAATGCAAAGAAGCCACAAACTACTTGATCATTAAGACATCTTAACACCACTTCGATAAATTAAATTAAGTGCGTTACATGTCCCTCAGATGTAAATGCTTAGGCAACTTTTTCAAACTTTCAGCATTTCCATGGAAGTATAAACATGGGAACTGGCGGTATAATTTCAGAACAGGTGCTACTAATGCTGCAACAGGAGTTAGCTTGGTGAGTCTTGCTCATGTATGGAAGACGTTCATTTGCCTTTGTCTTCCATACAGAACTGGGTCTCCACGCGCAGTGTGAAAACTTCCATAAATCCCAGGATTTATGTGACACATTATCGTCACACTATAAATGTGGCCTATGTTGAGTGCTGACTGCTCTGCTTCTAAATTCTGTCTTTTCTCAGAGAATATGGAGGAAAAAATCATCTCCTCTTAATAATATTTTCATGTGTTGGAGGAGAATTCCCTTAAGTCAAACAATTTATTTGATGAACACAGTCTTCTCTGGAATATAAAGGGGTCATTTAGGCATTTAGGCTTTGGTTTTGAAAACACAGACTCAGATATGGCAATTCATGTTCTGTAGAGACTTACTGCAGAGAGAGGATGGGATTGAGGCCCTTAGCAGCTCATTCTGCTGTAAAAAGAAGCTGCATATTTTGATTAATTTGGCTTCCTAAATGTGGAGGTTTTTTGCCTTATCTCTCTGTCTTATCATCTCCTGATTAGACTGTATCACAGTTCCATTCTCTGCTAACATCCTGATATAAAAGACAATAAAGTAGCAACACTGGAAGGTGATCAAAAAACTATGATTGAGGATTTTTTGTAGATGTTGACTTCTGATGACCTCACAATCACGTGGCATATGGGTTTAAAGGCATTTGACATGCTCTCTATGAAGAAGTTTCTTCCATTAAAATGAAACATAAACATGGCCTGACGCATTGGTATGCAACTGTCTCCCAAAACAAACAATCGTTTATTACTTTCAATATTTTGAAATAATTATTGAATAACCATTGAATAATTTGAATAATTTCAGTATAGAAGACATCAAGCTCATAGGTCCAGTTCCTTGAACTTATATAGGATATGTCACTGAACCGTAAAAAGTAAATCCAGCAGAATTAATTGCAATTATGTTATCTTAATTTTCCCATTATGCTAAATCTTTGAAAAGGGCTAAAAGGATTTTCACAATCAAGACTGATGGAGTCCTTACGCAAACTCAGTTTACAGTTCTTTATTGCTTCTGGATTAGGACATTAGATATCTTAGGTGAATATGCTGATCTGCCAGAGATACGATTATAGGTTAAGTCATTCATTATCTTGGTTCCTTGGCTCTAACAGAAAAGCCAGTGTTTTTGTTTTTCTACCATTTTTTTATCTGGTCTGCCTGTGGGTTCCTCGAAGACAGAGACTGATTCTTATCATGTCCTTGCACAATACCTTAAAGAAATGGGGTTTGAGCTTTATCCAGGCTTCAAATATAACCTGATATAATCAGTAACTTTGCAGTAGTGGTACTGCAGTAGTTACTATAACTCCTTTTGAAAAGGAAAATGGACTCTCCATACACAAAGAATTCTGGGTTTAGAGTACTTAGCAATTATGCTAAACATGTTTTCCAGTTTTAACAAAAGGAATATTGTTGATACCATGCTTTTGAAAACAGCAGTTTTAGCTTTCTTTGAACTAGCTTTCTTATCAGCTTTGTGCCAAACATGCTATTTAATATCAAAGGTAATCAGCTGAAGCAAACCGTGCTGTCTTTATGCCGAAGAAAGTTACAGTTTTTCACTGTTTTGATTTTAGGATGAAAAACTTCTTATTCCTTTTATCCTCTGAGGTACTTTGAACACTATGCAAACATATAAAGACCTTGGCCTGACACATTTACTATAATTTTTTTCTTTTAAAGAAGGATGGGCATTGGTAAATGCATCTCCAGCTCACCATTAATCTCAATACTCAGCAACAAAGAGATGCCATACTTCGAAGACAGTATTTTTCTGGTTTTTAAAAAAAATTAATTAAATTGAAAAAAAAAATTAAATAGACAAGGAATTGTTTATGAACAATAGTGGAAATAATAGGGTCCATCTTCCTATGAAGTTGTGTCTTGCAGTTTCACTGGATTCACTGAGTGCCTAATAGGGTAGAAAGTCTCATGGGTGCTTTTCCAGTAGCAGGTATACTATATAGATACTCCGGTATCTAATCAAGGGTAAGTTTATACTTCAGCCTTTCTTTGCATTGGCAGTGACAGAACAATTTTTTTCCTCTGCAGTCTGCTGAGGCTGGAGTATCTCTGAGAATACTGGGCCACACTCAAATGTGGTTGAAATTGCATTATTGATAGAGATTTGCAGTAGGGGATGGACAGAAATTCCTACTCACATATGCCATGTGATTGCATAAACCTCAACGCTTGACTTCTAGCTCCTGATGTGTTGTAAAACACCTGAGTGAAACCCGTCATTGGTGAGAATTTGTATAAATGATGTGATGACAATCTGGCCTAACAGCACTTCTGAAGTAAATATCAGTAAAGTACATTAAAAAAAAAAATATCCAGATAAACAGAACAAAACACACTCATTCCATTCCTCCTCCTAGGAGAAAGGAATGGCTTCCCTGCTCAGTTTGCTAAGAGGGATGTACTGTAAGGGAAAGTTGTCCTTTGGCTACTGCATGGTCTACTACAGAGTCACAACTTGGAGAAATTATACCAGTTTAACTGTGTCACTGGATATACATACCATCAGTGCAAACTGCGGAGTGTCTCCTTGCATTATTTTACAAAAGGGTTGTAAATTATATACTGCCAATTAGTAATCAAACACATGTCCTCAATTTCTAATTCATTATCTCCGTAATAGAAAATAAATGTACAAAACATTTGGTTTTTTATGAGGTAATGACCATCAAATTATGGCAGTCAAGGACTTTGAAAGCTATCAGAAAAAATGGCGCTTTATGTCAACATTTTGCAATCATCTGTTAAAAATGTTGTGTGTCTGCCTGTGACTTTAACAGTCTGCTCTGCAAAAGGATGTATGTGCTGGCCCAACTTTATTTTGCTTTTTACACCTGTTTTAAATACTTTCACACAGACCAATTTACGTAAACCCCAAAATCCAGACTATTACTGTCAACTAATCCTATGTTTATCAAACATGAAATAAAATTTACTGTTAGAAAAGAGATCCTTAACCACAGTCTCCCATCCTCCCTATTCCATGGCTTAATTACAATTGAAGACATTTATTCTCAAATGATTCCCAAAGTGTTGATTTCAAACTACACACAGGTACTGTCTAGCAAACTTTAAAATGACTAAATGGTAAATCCCTTTGATTGCAAGGTAACATGTATGGATTTTTGTTTGTCTACAAACAATTGTCTACAGTGCATTATAATATTGGGAAACCAGAAGTCCCTAAAACAGCTGTTTACACTGTCAGAAAAAAAATCTATGTCATACTGATGCAAAGTATCTGTGCAAAGGCAGTACACAAAGTGGAATAGTTTTAGACTAAGATCATTTAAACCAAGAGTGGGAGGTGAAAGAGTCATCCAGGGAGCTTGACATTGTAGATTTTAGGAGACACTCTCTGAGCTTCTTCACTGGATGATGAATATCTGTACGAAAACAAAACCTGCTTCATAAGATGAAATAAGTGATTCCCACTGTCAGCCCTACTGGCCTACCCTAGCCTGCTTTTCAGAAAGTGGAGTCAGGCATTGATCATGCTGCCAAGAGGGTGTCAGATGAAGGAATCACCTCTATAAGGCACTTCCATAATCCTTATGGTTTTTCATAATAAAAATTAAAAATGGCCAGATTCTATCTATCATGAAGATCTTTCTACATAATCATCCACGTGGAATATTTGCTTAAAAAGAAATTCCTCTTTCTCCAGAAATGATGGATAAAATGAAAATCCTTGGCTGAGGTAAGAGTAGGAAATTATTTCTCAGTGGTGACTTGTGTATAGAACAAGGTATTATACGCCTTCAAACAATGGACCTCCTACTGCCAGCTTAATACAGAACCCGTTTCTGATATTAAAGCATTAAGAGACTCCTGTCTCCCTGGAGCTATCGAAAGTTCTAGTTTTGAAAGCTAGAGTACAAAATACCACTATTTATTAGTTAAAATATTTCTTTTTCTTTCCTAAATAGCCAGAAAACACGGAAAACAGTGCCAATACACTTTAAAAAATCACTAAACAGCATTTGCCTTAAAAAGAATAACATTGCTTTTCAAGGCTATGGGGCACTGTGGGATATTGCAACAATATAAGGGCAGTCACTTTAGAAAACATATGGCAAACAGTTATGGACTTTATACCTCTTGAATAATGCAGTCTGCAGCCAGGGCAATCTTTACATGCCACTCTCTCATAAGCTCTGAGCAAAAATGCATTATTTTGTGGCCTCATGTTACAGAATATTTTCAGGCAGACTGATATGAAGAGTCACCATCTCTAGAATAATGGCAAAAAGCACAGCTGCATTACATAAAGGAACACCCTGAGTCACTGGAGGAGAAGATTACATAGACTGTCCTTTGCTGGTGCTGTTATTATTCTGTTTGTGCCTACTGAGAGATGTGACAAGAGGCCCCTTGTGGGCTTCCCCACAAAAGGCTTCCTGAGCCCTCTGTGAAGACAGTGCTGCCTCCCCTGCTGTGGCTGCAGGGCCAACTGGGAGGCCCAGTTAATGCAGGACATGGGTACATAATTTTAAGTTATGTGTTTGACACATAAGCCTTATTTCTGAAGTCCTCTTTGAGGCAACAGAAGACAGAAAGTAAAGACCTGAAATTTGGAAAACCCCATCAGAGTGAAATCCCTCTTCTCTGTATGTTTCCTTGTGCTGCTCTGCTCTGTTCTCCCTTCCCATCCCCTGGCTCTCCTAGACCCTCTGTGATTCATCTTTGTCTCACATACCTGCCCTTGTGCACCTCTACATTTAGGTCAGGAGATTTTCCTTCCCCCCATCTCCTCTGCTGCTCCTGGAAGGAGCAGTGGGCATCTGATCTTCAGTGTTCAGGGATAAAGATGCACTGGAAATCCACACCAAACAACAAAAGAAAAAGTCTTATTTAATCCCTGCAGTGACCTGTGGCTGGAGGAGTTCAGCACAGACCAAATCTGTGGAAAATATGACAGCTTTTGCAGAGTGAGGACCACAACCCATCTATTTGAGTAAGGACTCACAGGTGCAGCAAAAGACCAGGTTCCTCTTGGTAGAGTGAGCTCTTCATCAGACATCAAGTCTATGCATGAAAATACCAACAACTGTGCTGTCATGAGCTAAAGGATAAATCTAAAACGATTTTAAATTTAAATTTGAATCTACATTTAAATATGAAGATCCGATGATATAATGCAAGGTAAGATTGGTTAGAAGAAATGATGGGAACAATTAACATAGCCCAAAAGAGTAGCTATGCTTTCACGTTTTAACCTCACAGTTTGATGTAAAAAAAAAATAATTCCTTTCTTATCAAGGTAGCCTTCACTGGAAGAGGTAGTAACTGAAATACCTAGTATACAGCAGTTATAGTGATTATATTGTAGATTGAATTCAATGTGTTTTGGTCAAAAATTTAATCAGAATTTTCTAGAGTGGTATTTATGTTCTTCAATTGAGTGAATAAGGCAAGACTATTTAAATTATATATATAATAGTGCAATACAATCTGTTTCAAAATTTCCACATTTTTAATATATATTCTACAGTTTTACTAAAGGTCTTATAAAATATAAAAATAAAATATTATTATAAAATATAAAACTGGGTAGTATTTTGGTATTCTTCTGGTGGTAAAGACAGAAATCTCACATAAAAAGAATGATCTAAAAAGAAGTTATATGCCTTACACATGAAGGAAGGCACTGCCTTCCTGATACCAGTCCTCAGGCCTAAGAAGCTTCAGAATATAAATTAAAAAAAATAGTTATATAGGATCAGCCCTCATTCTCCACACAGTTCTGCAGCCCATCTCAGCAGTAGTCAAGCCCAGATGTCACAAAAGATGACAGAAGAAAACTCAAAGACAACAGATATGGGATCACAAGTCTTGCAATCCCTAGTAATCAAAGATGGTCTTCAGTCTAGAAGTATATTGTTTTATATCCTGTCCCCTTATTTTCTTTTCTAATTGGTCCTTTCAGCTTATAGAATTTTCCTGTATTCTTGGAAGGCTAGAGAAGAATGACTGAAGGAGCTAAAAAGCTTCTGCAGAGAATTGTTAAAATGTCAGAAAAGTCAGTTACCAGAAAATCATAAAAAACTGGAGGACTGAAAGAGTTTCTTAAATTGAAAGCTACATGATGCAGCAGAGGCACCATAAGCTGGACAGAAATTCAAGTTCAGGAATAAGGCAGACAGCCTGGAAATGCAACTGAAAGCAGGCTTTGAAAACCTGAGACTCTCTGCAGGAGAAGGAGAGTGGGTTTGTTTCTCTGGGCATAGGATAAAGGCACCACAATCTCACAGAAATGTGGCATCCACTGACATTCCATCTATAGGATTGTTTTCAGTCTGTACATATATACACACATATACATGAGGATATACATGCGTTTTTAAATATGTGTTGTAAATTCAGACACTGAAACAATCTGCAACACATTTTCAATTTATTAAAAAAGAAAACAAACAACAGATCAGAAAAGACAGTAACTGTGCCCGAGCTGGAAATAAAATATATATAAGTCTTATTAAAGATCAAGCAGAATTCCCTGTGCATACAGACTTATAGAAGGCTTTCAGGGAATTAAAGGTTATCTTTAGCATTTCAATTGTTATTTTGCATTGTAAAAAAATGTATTTGACAATGATCAGAGCTGGCAGTCACACTAGTAATTTGATATACATTAACAAGTGATGTGTTAAAGGGAAAGTTCTGTTGTAAAATTTTACAGAAATCTTCATGTGTTGCAGATTATCATATAAGTCACAACTGTATTTTCTGTTTATATTCCTTCAAGTCCTTACATTTATCATGGAATGATAAATTAAGATGGATGTAGCTGTTGAAAGCAAAGAAAATCCTTCATTGTCAACAAAGGATTTACACAAACATTTTCAACTTGATCCTTAGATCCTGCAGCTCAAGATATTATTAGTACTTTAAAGAACCATGTGAAGGATTTTCCTGTGTAAAAGAAAATATAACCTTGTGAATAACAAGTAAATTATGGGATATTTGTATTATGGGGTAAGTCTGGGGTTTTTTTATGTATAGCACTGTTCTCACAAATTATGTGCTTTGCTACATAAGTTCCCCCTAATTATAAAAATGGTTTTTCCAGGTAAAAATAAGTGCAGCTGTTCTAAAATCTGTAAAGATACACATAAACTGTTCCTCCACTTAACAGAATAGTACTTTGAAAGACAATAATGAAAAATTAAATAATTAACTATTGTGCTTTTCAGTGTCCCAGTTCAATAAAAAGCAGTCATGCAAATCTTTCAGGATTTCAAACAGTGTTTTGGTTGCTTTAAATGATGCACATCTTGAAATTCAAATGAAGTAGTGATGCAATTTTAATTGAGCAATTAAAATAATTTTTCATGGTTTCTAAATGGATTAGCTCTAAAATTACTTGTCTACTGAAAAAACACTTCTGCAGAGCAGTTACCCGATATCACATTTCCAGACAATGCCTCCTTTGTCATCTTGTCCTGTTTCTCGTTCTCCTTCAAATGTTTACTGAACACAGCTGCCTTTTGAACTCATTTACTGAAAAGAATTTATACGTCTGTTTAGTACTGTTCAAAACCTTTCCTTTAGTAAATCTGCAACAGAATTCCTGTTACAGATAAATAACATTTAACTCCAGTATACAATGTAACACTTGGGGTGTTTGAAATTAAGAACACATTCCATATTTTGTGCCTTATCCTTAAGCCCATTTATAACACAATTCCCTTGGAATAGAAGGAATTAGGGTATCATTAGGAATTTACTGCAGCTCAGAACTACCGATGAATTGAAGAACATGGCTGAAACTCAGACTTGGAGAAACGGACAGCAGTGATAAGCAGTTACTTCAGTTCACTTTCTGTAACACGTTTCTTCATGGAACAAGCTTTCTTTCACCTACTGAAGCTTTTCCGCCCCTAAATTATACTAGCAAAAGCTTGTGCTTAAAGAAAATATTTACTATGATGTTCACCTCTAGATCTTTCCTTATTCAAATTAAAAATAAGGAAATTTTCTCTCCCTGATGTGAAGCACAGTGGCCAAACTCTTCTGCTGGAAATCTATACTGGTAAAAGGAGGATAAAAACTAGAAACTGAAATTCTGAATTTTCAGTGGTTCTGATATGAAAGAAAGCCTTAAAAAAATTCTGGAAATTGGAAAACTGCTCCCCCTCAATGTATTAGAAGCTTCACTGTACCCTGTTTCAGAAATTAAATGTGTTCCTAGCTATCTGGGGTGACTGGGTGAAACTATCAGTGACTACTCTGAAGTTATATGGTTGTATACATTATTCCATGCATTTTCTCATATAAATACTCCTATTTTTGTGGTTTAAACTTCACATACTCTTAAACAAGCTCTTCACTACTTCAAAACATATCTCTAAAAGCCTGTCCTATGTGCATAATTCTTTGCTTTGAATGTTCTGGTTGGTCTTTCAGAAGAAACTTGTTACTGTCAATTGAACATAATTATATTAAAAAATATCCACTCTGAGGCTAGTTGTTTCAACAAATTATTTATCTGATGATTGCTTTAGTTATGTTTGTGTCCCTTATCTGTTTAGACAGCGAGGTGTCCAGAACTACATTTTATTTTGCATTTATAAGGTATTCATGTAATGAGTGATCAAGTGCTACGTGAGCCTCTTTGCAGTGCCAAGATATAAAGTGAGTGAAAAGCACTAAGTTAATAGGAGGACTCCAGAGAATGCTATTCCTGTTTAAAAGCATGAGAAAGAGACAGCTTCATGAAAATTCGTCCTTAAAATCTAATATGGTGATTAAGCCAATGCTACACAAAATGGAGACAGTAACTTGGTCTCCTTCTTCTATTCTGCCCTTATTTGCATGAAAAACCCAAATGCATTTTGGAGCTTTTTCGCTCTCTATTAAATTTATTGAAACTAGCCAATGGGTTTAAAAGTTGCTGGCTGGATTACTGACAGAGGGACACAGCAGGATTTCCTCAGGAAGTCAGGCTTATCAGACTGTTTAAAATAATCAAAAATGAACTACATTTAATTTTCAATTTGCATTGTATGAAACTAAATAAAATGGTTGCAGAACTGACTCTTTTTCACTCTTTATGATTTTACTCCCCTCCCTCCTTTCATATGAATAGTTTCAATTTCCCTTCTGAGATTATTTTTTCTCAGATTGTCAGCTTGGCAACGATTTGAACTAATTCTTTAAAAATCACACTTAAGATATTTCTTACTTATTTTCCTATATAAATATGTGAAACATTAAAATGTAGTTTCAGTATATATTTCTGCAGCTTGTTTTAGTTTTACTGTAAAAGTTCCACAAAGAGAATTTCTTTTGGGCTGGAATGCTGACTTTCCTGTCATAAAATGATAAAATATGGTTCAATATATGCTGCCTTATGCTATTTTGGATATAAGGTTAATTTTCAGGTAACACTTAATCATAGAGGCATTTACCAAAATATGGAAAAATTAACTATCTTCAGCCACATTGCTATTGTCATTTGTAGTTCAACAAACACTGTTCTTATAAAATTCTTATGTTACAACCGTAATTACCTAACGGACAACATTACCAAATGTGTCAGATTGTTTTAATTAAATTGAGTATAGGGGTACTTCCTTTTCACCTACTCTGTCATTATTTAGCCAAAGAAAACACATTTAATACTGTCGGATTTCCATCTTAAATCCTTTCCTTCAGTTTTGTAAATTTATTTGTACCATTCTCTGAATTTCCTTTAAATTCTTTAAATATTTCTGCTATATTTTTTCTGAGAACAAAATTTATTTTAGGTGCATGACCTTGTCATCACAATAAAGAAAAGGATTCTTTTTCATAAATATGAAATATCTGAGCACCAATGTAATTTTAATTACTGCCACAGCTCTGCCTTTTAAATGTGTTCAGCACTGTAATTCTTAATTGCTCTTCAGTCTTAACAGAATGCTAAGAGTGTAGAGTTCACTTTCCACCTCCATGCCAGCTGTTCTGTCGCCTTATTTCTCTTTTCTTTTTTTTTCATAAAGGTAAGCAGATGAGAAGAGGGTCACGGCTGAACTTACCAAGAGTTCGGAAAGGTCTTTGGTTTGGTGTATGGGAGAAGAAACCAGGTTTCAAAGCATTTGTGATCAAAATGTCAAAATACTCTTCGAAATCGTTCCTAGAAAGTAAAGGAAATTTGATTAGTTAAACTAATGAATTAGCTAACTACTAAATACTTTTTAAGACTTAAGAAAATATCAAAGCACTTCTTTAAGGCACTTGCTTCTATCACATTTTTTTCCCCAATACTTGTTCCATGTCACTATTGCCCTCCTTTTCCTGAGGCTGTCAAAAGGGAGTCAAACCTACAGTGCTGTATCTTTGAGATCACTCATTATTAGTAAAAAGACGTTCCTCGATCTCAGGAGAACATGTAATAGATGACATATCTTAATTTCAGATGGCAACATATGCATAGATATACACAGAAAGATATAAATGAGGGACTTTCTTCACAAAGAAGAATATATGAAGTGAAGCGATGGGATAGGGTGCAACTGAAGTCACTTAAACACAGGTGCTTACATGGTTGGTATCCATAATGTAGGTATGCACAGGTCTAATGGGTATCTAAGATGCCACTGGCAGACAACAGAGATCTAATTAACCAAGTCAATGAAGTCAATGAAGTGTGGTTTCACATACCCTAAAGTTGAAATGCCATTTTGATAGCTGAACTCCTTCTTCAGACTCCACTGGCTGCTCTCACTAAATCCCTGCTGGTTACAGGGAGGTTAGATGTGTTAGGTGTTACAAATAAACACCTACCAACTTTGAGTCTTAATCTGCCAGCTGAATCACACTACTAAATTCAGGTTTTTCAAAGCTCATTAGATCCCTATAAACAAATTGGTATTTGAACTGTGGAAATCCCATCAATTTAAATGGGATTGAATGCTTCAGCATGGTATGTAAGAAAATGTAAACATCCCTCCTCTATGATGTGTTTTATTTTATTAGAATTGTTTCATTGCTTAGGTGACTTTATTGCCTATAACATACAAAAATGACGGATACTCTTGCATGGAACAAAGAAATCACAGACGGCAAGTTGAGGATGACCATAGGCACTGACATGCTGTATTGGGTCTGGCTGAGCTGGAGTTCATTTCCTCATAGTAGTCCTCACAGTTCTGTGCTTCGCATTGGTAGCTAGAAGGGCACTAATAACACATCAGTGTTTTGGCTACTGCTGAGCACAGCATCACCACTGTAACATTCCTTCCTCAATAGAGGGTAAGATCCCGGGAGGGGACACAAGTAGGCCAGCTGACCCAAACTAACCAAAGGGGTATTCCAGACCACGTGACATCAGCTCAGATATTAAAGCTAAGGCAAGGAGCAGGAAGGGGGGCATTAATTGTCTCCAATGGCTGCCTGCTGAGGAACTGTTACCCGTGCTGAAGCCCTGCTGCTAGGGAGAGGCCGACCATCGCTGCTCATGGGAAGTAGAGAATAACCATGTTATCCTTCACTTTTGCTTTAAATAAACTGTCTTATCCCAACCCACAACTTGCTTTCCACCTTACTCTCTTCCCTGTCTGGCTGGGAAGGGGAGTGATAGAGTGGCAGGGTGGGCACCCGGCTTCCAGCCAAGGTCAACCTGCCACACATGCTATCAGCAGCAGAGGAAGTTTGCTGGAAGTAAACTATAACTGTGTCACTTTCAAAAAATCCACAATCCTACATGGGACTGAGATATCTTAACTCAAAAACTGAATGCTCTCCCTATGAGCTTATCTTCAAGCTTTTGTTTTGTGCTCAAAATTACATTCCACTCTTAAAATAAAAGTCCTTTAAATTTCCTTCCTCTAATTAAATTTTAGCTTTGTCTGTTTTTCTACATTTGTGACCATATGCAAACCTTTACCTTTTTGAAAGAAGCAACATCAGATATGATAATGTTGTGTTTTAAAAATGTGCTTCTGCGTGGAAAATTCCAGAAGCTGAGCGAACAGGCATGGTTCTTCTGTTTTGTGAGAGACGTGTTACATTACTATGTAACAATACACATAAATCAAATCTGTTCCAGTTACTATCTGGTAGAGTGGCCTGTGGTTACAGTGAACAGCTAAGACAAAGGGTAGGATGTATCTCACATAACTTTAACCATCTAAAAATTGCACACTGAATTCACAGATAGGGATTGACACCACAGACAGAGCCAATGGAGAAACAGTCACATTCTTAGAAGGTAATTCATCCCACTTGTTTCAAACATAATTCTACAGAATGAATTGCCAAGGATACAGAATGAATTGCCAAGGATGAGCCCAGTGTTTTCTCTCCAGTAACCACAGAGGGAAACTAAATGACCAGCTTCGAAAAATTTTCAGCTTTTAGATGGCTAACATTCCTGAAAAGGTGAAATGACTCCTGACTTCAGTGACTATGTGATGATTGACTTGTCTTTAAGTGTGCTCCTGCCAACACTTAAACATTCAGTTAAGCGGACAAGCATTCTCATGACAGGTAAGACTGAAAAGTCACACCGTGACGCTCCTTGTGTGAATGAACTGGCACTTGCTTCTGTAGGTTTACATGCCTTATACACTGGTCCCAGCAGTATGTGTGTGCTCTGGCTGGAAAACAGTTCTAATTTTATTTCGAAATGAAATTTTCTCTTACGCTTCCTCTGCCTACCAAAATGTCTTTTAGCTAAGGACAATTTGGCCAGATGAACACAACTGGGATATTTTGATTATTAAACAGGTAAATGATACACTGAAGCATTAATTTCCCAGCACAGATTTTATGAAGACAATAATTTCTTAGCCAAAAAGGAACTTAAAAAAGTGCAAAAAAGTAAACAGCTACAAGGTAAGGATATTAGGAGTCGGAGGCTAAAATTTTACATGCATCCCTGTTTATCATTAGGGTTTTTTTATTTATTACTATACAGTTTTGGACTTCTCAGTATCACATTGATTAACTGAAAGAACTAGGGATAGAAACTAATAAAGGACTATGTAGATGCAATTAGTAAGGGCTGATGTGAAGAATAAAATGCAGTTAGCCTGGTCAAATTAAAGTTAAGGGCAGAGATAATAGGTATGAACCTAAACTATATTCCAGTACAGCAAAAAGCAGCACAGGTAAGTAGAGTCTTTTTGTCTGTTACAAGAGGCATGGAACAAACAAAACTAATAAAAGCTTAAATTTTTAGGAAAAAACTCCACTTCAGTAATGTCTAATGGACAGTGGAGTACTCCAGAAAACACTTGGAAGCCACGCTGCATGAGTCACTGGAAAACACGATTGTAATAAATACCACAGAACATCCTACACTTATGTGGAAAGACAGAGTGATGCAATATCCTTCTAGCAGAACATCTCTTTCTGTCTTTTGAAAGGCAATTGATCGGCTCTGATACCTTACTTACTGTGTTCCAGCAGGATTTCTACAGCTGCCTGAAACAGCTGAAACACTATTCACCAAGGAAAAGAAAGTCAAAATCAGTATATGAGGCCAAGAAGTTTCTTTTATACTGAATTTTCATTTAGAAAACAGCTAGATCGGTCTACACAAAAGAGTTAATTCACAGGCATCTTACTCATAAGGAGAACTGCTTTTTGTGAGGAGGTAGATTTGCCCTTCAAACGAGTAAGTATAATGTTCATGTGAGGCAGTGAGAACTGGCACAGCGAATGCTTCATTTAGCATTTAGCCTAGAGAGTACAAAAGGGAAGTGATACTGGCAGGACTGGTTTTGGAGGATAGCTCTGTTTTTTACCTTACCACCTGTTTTCTTACTGTGTTGCCATATTCACTCTGCTGATCCCTGGCATATCCTGTGTTAGCCAATGTTGGCTCACATTGAAATACTTTGTTTCTTAGATTAATAATAAATTAAAAGTCTCACCCTGTCACCCACCTAACTATTTGCATCACTGATTAATTTTTTTCTAGGTGTGTAAGTGATGGTTCTATTGAATTTCACTGAATTTGACTTGACCAGTCATGTTCTTTACCTTACACTAAAAACAGCTGTTGTGATAAGTAACTACAATTTCAACTAGTTGCCAAGTGTAAAGAACTGCCTGTTTTATTTTTTCTGCTGTGATCTGTAAACGCACGTTTCTCACGCACAGCCATCTTTTGGAAACCACCAATAGAAGAAGTATTTGTAAGCTTTTCATGTGGATTTGCTACAAGGAAATGAAATAGTACTACTAGCTGCACTTACTGCTGGAGAAGCACAGAAAGGAAGTGGCTTAAATAAGACAGTCTAGCAAAAGTTTATGATAAAACTGGGATTCAGATGATGTACTGCGTGTTGGCCCGACATATTCAATCCCATAGTGATGCCCTCAAAAAGATGCAGCATATAAATGTGCTGTGGGTCAGATACAGCTCACAGGCTCAGAGATGCACTATTTTGTCTCAGCTACCCCATCACACTTTACCAGAGAGGGGCCCACCAGAAATCTCAGAACCAAGTAATTCACAATACTTTAAGAAACTCCAATTAGCTTCCCAATAGCTCAGGCTTATCTCCATTTGCTGTCTGGTAGATATAATTTGAAATGGACCTTGCACTTACCCAAGAACATGTTCACACAGGAGCCTGCAATAGTCACTGTGAGAACTTGTAATTAATAGCAGAATCTTCCCAGCATTTTTCAGTTGTTTCAGCCACTTTTTTACAGACTCCGGACATCTCTGTAAATATTTGTCTGGATGATTTTTCACTTCTGGGAAATATGTCCCACAGTCTTCTAAAAAAATTAAAACATAATTACGTTATCCAATCCTGCTCACAAACCACTTAATCCACACAACAAATATCCTTTTATGTGCAGAAAACAAATTTAAAAAGGTAAAGAAAAGTTTAAAATTTTCCCTGGGCTGTAATGTAATATTAACCAAAAAACCCAATCAAACCAAGAGGATATACTGTAGCACAAATAAATTTGCATGACTTTTCTCTTTTATTATGGAATTGTCATAGTTATTTTGTTTTATGTTCTTTTGCTCATAACAGTTAATAATACAGAATTTACAGATTATAGTTTTATGCAGGAAATAATTATTTCTTGTTGTCTTTGCTCAATTTTTGGATCCTCAATTTGTGATTGTAAAATGAGTTTACTGTTTAGACAGTGGTAAGGACCTGAAATTCCCAAGAACACCTTTCAGTTACTTCTGACACTTTAGTTTAGCACTGTCCGATCAATAACATTCATTTTGTAATTTTTGCTTGTTTCACCAATAGCACTTTATCTATGAGAGACTGATAAAACTGGCAAAGATTCATAAGTATTTTGAATACTTGGAACAGACGCAAAAACCCCCTGAGTTCCAATTCCAGCTTCAATAATGTTCTTTTTGCCAAATAAAGCTGTAATAGAATTTTGCAAATACACTTGGAATGCAAGATTTCTACAAGTGTACAACAACACTAACTTGGCAGTAAAAGTTACCTATTCATTTAAGTCATCAATAAATATTTATCTTTTTATAGCCCATAGTTGCTTTACCAAGATTTCAAATTAAACTTACCTATGTATTTCCTCTCAAACCCTCTATAACCAAAACTGTCAAGCTAGTTAAAGGTTTAAAAAGAAATATAATAATTGCAGAGACAGAAATGATACCAAGTATTTGGCTCTCAGTCTGTCTGTGTTATAGTATAATGAACATCATCATAGATTATTTTTCTTCCAGCACTTGTTCTATATGCAACTGTCTGTGGTCAACTTTGCTGAATGATTTAATAAATCCCAGACATTACTTAGCCTTCTGGTATGTGAGTAATGCTGTTCTGTAGTTTGAAAAAATAAGATTTAAACCACTTGAACTTTAGCTATTTAATGAAAGAGAACATGTATGTTTGAACCAGTAGTATCAAAGAAAGACTGAAAGATGCTAAACATAACACTCTTTCATACATTACACAATCAAACATCTACAGATGGTAGGGAACAAAAGTCTTCCAAAAGAAGTTTCAAATTGGCTGTTATCCCTCCAACTAGACAGAAGCAAAAATGTATTATTCTGCACTACGACTTGACAGATTTCTTCCAAAAAAGTGGACTACTATATCTGAGGAAAGTCTCAAACAAAATCTCCCAACTCACAACCATGTCACTGTTCCAGTTCTTCATTGTATTTAGGTCAGGCTGTGTAACAGCATGTACCAGTGGAATATGAGCCTGTTCCTGCAGCCGGTATTATGGGATGCCATGACATTTGCCTTGAGAGCTAGCCAAGAACGATGATTTTTTTGATTAAAGAAAACAGGTTGACAAAGGAAGGTTTCCTGTTGTGTTTTCCCTCCTTCTTTCCTGAGGCGTGAATATTGTTTGGGATGAGCAACAGAGTTTCTAGGAGCAGAAACTGCATTTTTTTTTCAGTATTATCATTAGTAATTATATTTTATATGTTATGCTATGACAATTTTTCTTCTTTGGTGTTTTGGAAAGCACATAACACTAGATGAGAAAGAAGGGGGACACAAACAAAGCAGGTTTGGCATTAACTCTCACAAGTTCAAACAATTAAAAGAAAGATGGCAAGGTTCATTTATATAACCAGTGACCTACACTCTTTTTACTCTCAAACAAAAAGATCTGTTTTATATGGACTTTACTCTTGGACACTCTGTTTTTCTTTCCTTATGACGTGCTTTCCATCCTCCACGACCATTCTTTGATGCACAATTTAAAGACTTTCAGTTAATTTAATCAACACTGTCCTCTTTGTCCAAAACCCGTGCAATATCTTCAATGTGATAAATTTATTATATTTGGCCTTTGAATACCATCTGCACTGGAAAAGGCCAACAACTCTGGATTCAACACATGAGCTGAAAGACAGTCTTATTCTGGCTTTCTATCCAGGCCCTGAAGCCCAGCTGTTAATTGAAGACAAGCAATGAATCAGTTCTTGACACTGGGATCTGAAGTTTGCCTCTGGGCTGTTTGCCATATTAGGCAGAGGTAGCTCAGAAGAACCCTCATTAAAGCATACTCTACTGTAATTAGGCAAGCATGGCCCAGGAAAGTAGAGTTTGACTTAATTCCTAACATACCTACTGCATCTGGTGAAGACAGTTGGTGGAATACATACTCATATCTGTAAATAAGTTTAACCACCAAAACCTGCAAGATTGGATTGAAAGCCAAATAAAAGCTGAAAAACTTGCTAGTTTTGAGGAGTACAGAAGAGACACAGGCATCTTGTTAGCAAAAAATGTTGTGAAAGCTTTAACATGTGATGGAGAAATAGCATCATGTCGAGACTTCAAAATAAATGGAATGATTTGCTAATGACAAAGGAAGCATTGTTTTCCCAATATGCCATATGTTGCATTTTGTTTTTCTATATCAGGCAAAACATAAAAATCAGAAGAAAACTCTATCAAGCAAAGCATCAGTGAGAAATCAGAAAAGAATTAATTGTAACAGAGCCAACAGAGGAAAGGTAAAAGTGAGTTAATAGTAATAAGAATGACTTCTGTGCAACTTGCATACAGCTACACTCTTGAAAAAGAAAACAATAATTCTTCAGAAAAACACCATTCTTGAGAAATAAGAAATTTCTCTAGGTTGCAATACTTCCCTGATAATGCTTATGGGCCATCCAAACGGCAAAATACTCTTAAAAATGAAACTATAAGCACGCTTTAAAAGTTTGGTTGGTCCACAAATTCACTGTATCAAAATGAGGGATTATTGTCACCACCAGATATACAACTGACAGTTTGCTATCAGTACAGTGCCTAAAATAAAATCTCTACATTTTTGTCTCTCTGTTTTGTGAATATCACTTAACATACACCTTTATGGATATTGACATGTATTAATGCATACCCACAAATCAGTGAAAACAAAACAGTAACAAAACAACTGTCTCAATTTTCACCTCAAAGTCTACTGTTTGCAGTTACCTTCAAGCATGTCAAAGCCTACACAAGTAACCTCTGGCTCTTTGGCAATGTGAACACCTACTATATGAGAAAGTATTTAATAAATAAAATTGAAACAAGAAGACCATGACAATCAACATAACAATCAACATATTTACCCCCTGTGATTTTATGAGAAAATCCAATGACGTGGAGCAGAAAATCAAAATCTAAGCATTTTATGCACAGCTTTGGAATTTATTACATATATATATGTTGCCACGGAGCAAATGCAATTTTTTTCAATTTCCATTCTTGTTACTAAACAACTTGGAGTTTATCTGAAATCTCTGAAATAGAGCCTGGGATAGCAAATTATCAACTACCCTCCATAGGCACTTATAATCATCTTCCAAATACACTTTCAAAAATAATAATTGCCTTTGCAGTCCCACTTTCAAAAATAATAATTGCTTTTGCAGTCCATCGAGCATCCTTTCAGAAAAATATATTTCCTTTTTAAGCAGAAGATAGAAATATAAGCAATTAAAAAGAGTTGTCTAGAACTACATATTAAAGTCCTGCCAAAACCTCTAATCAGGTTGACATCCTGTTGTATTTTCAAAGCAATATAATTTATTTCTTCTATGTATATTATCAGAGGCTCCCTTAGTGTCCAGTTTGGAGTTTATTTTTTCTTGTATCATCTGACATTATAATTTAATCAGGATGTCTTTGCATAGTCTTGCCTTGCAGTTTAATTGCACCTAATATAGTTGTGATGGCAAGTGTGATGGGGATTATATATAGCTGGAAATGCAGAACCCCCAGACCAAACTCAAAAAGAGTCTGTACAATGCTTGTCATGACTTCCAGCACAGACAATAATCCAGTCCTTATTCCAACCGCCCTATTCTATTACAGTTGCAAAATTACTTTATTGAAGTATGCAGTTCGATGTTTTAATATAATACCTGTATTTGTGGAAAAAATAATTGTGGATTTCTCTTGTGCTCTGTATTATACCACTTCTCCTTCGTAGGATCAGTTTACACCTACTGGCTCTGGACTCCTTTGGACTCAATGTCTGTAAATGTGCACTGCCAGGACACTGCAGTTTTCATCCCTTAACTATTATCTGGATTATAAAATGGGCAAATGTTCAAGAGGCACGTTTCTGGCAAGATTTCAGTCCAGAACTAAAACACAGGAACATAGGGAATTTTTGAATATTGCCACTGCTTCTAAGGGGCACCTACTTGATTGAATTAAAAGTAATTTATCCATTACTTACACGATTTAGCTAAGCAGAGAGGTATGAGGCTGAAAAAAAGTCCCTAGAATTCAGCCAAGAAAAATAAACTTTCAGCTGCCAATTAGTAGCTTGTATTTAGTGGCTTTAACAATCTCTTACAATGAAACTATTATTTGAGAATGTGACTTTCTTTCTTTTAAACTCCAAGGCAATGTGATAGCTTAGCTATCAATACCCATAGCCAGATTCTCTGCAGCTCTGACACCAGCAGGGAGCTCTTCTCTAATTTTTATCTGAATGCAGGCTTGTTGGTAACAGTTATCGATTTGACTAACAGAGTAAAGCTGCAATAATGTGCTACAATTAGCAATGATACAGACAACTATATTCACCGTATATTGCTATACCCCCCATCTTACTGTACTTCAGGTTTTTAGAGTGAAGAGACACCTCTTTGACCATTGTTGCTGTCTTTTTCTCTTGTCCAAATAAACAAATCTAACAAGTATCATGAGCATTAAACGGAAACATGAGAAAAATACCTTAATCACAGAAGGTTTTGCAAAAGAATTTAAATTTAATCTAATGAAGGCAAGTAGAGGAGAAAGGGGGTGATGGTTAAAATTACATTAGACAAGTAGTCTTTCTTTTCCTTTCATTTAAGCTCAGTGTGTATTCTAGTAGGAGCAGCAGAAGCAAAATGAGAGACACAGGGAAGGAAATGTTAACATAAGATAAGAAAACCAAATGAAGTATGAAGCAGGGATGACTGGACAAAATATGGTTACATTCTTGAGGCCTGGTATGAGGCAGATATCAGGAACAGGGAGCAGCAGGAAGAGATAAATCATCCCTCTCCTTCCTCCAGGAGATAAACATTTAAAAACAGAATAAAAGGATGACAGTCTAGGAAGATAAGAGGTTAGGAAGAGGCAAATGTCATAGGAGCAAAGATGTAATGTGACGGATGTAAACAATTCTGTACTTTTCTGTTTCCTGCAATTGCCTCAATTATTTACTGTACAGTTTCTTAACAGACCAAAGGGTACAGGATCCTGCTCCAGTTCAGGCTGTAAGAATACCAGCTATTTGCACCTCTTTGTTAAGCAGGAGCAAACATGAAAAGAGGATACCAAGTTTGGAGACAAAGATGATGTTAGTATTACGGTACCAAATCTGAAAAAAGAGATAAGCAGTATTTCTGTGAGAAGAGAGGGGGGGAAAAAAGGAGTATGGATGGGTTGGCCAGTGAAGAGCAGAAATTCAGAACTGACATGTCTGTGAGTTGCTGCTGGTGATGAGATGGAACTCGGCATCATGATGAACCTCTCTGCTTGCTGTAGCTAAGAATTATCTTATGTGCCCAGATATATGAGTAGCTGTTTGCAAAACAGAGTATCTTTCAAGCTTCTCTTGTATGTATAAATGAAACAGAATGGGAAACAAAAAGGGAAAAAAAATACAAAAATCATTGCATCTATTAATAACGCATAGCCATAAATAGGGAACATGTATCAGTATGTCAAATCAAATTAAAGAAAAAATTTTCTCCTATGTTCTCAGAAAAGTTGGGATTTTTATGATCAGAAACAAAGTGCTTTGCACATGGCACTTCAATTTTGAACAATTCAGTTATTACCAGCAGAAATACAAGATTAACTGATCTCCATTCACCCCTTTTGCCTGTGCATCAGTTAAAGAAGAGGTTTACCACTCATGTAACATTAACCTGCAGAAACAGATTGCGTTTTCTAAAATAATAAACTGTTTTCCAGTGATGACAAATCTATTGTCACCTTGATTAATTTCAAGGGGGTGACCATAAGGTAAAAGTCTGTGGTGGGCTGGGAAAAACATGACTACTTGGATTAATAGTGACTGCGGGGCTAAATAAACATTTAATATACTGAGGGAAACACTTCACCAGAACACACACACAAAACATGACCTCCACAAATATTTCATGGGTCACTTCCTATTCTACTAGTTTTCTACTCCTGTGGCCTATGAGAAATTTACTGCAAAATTTAAAAATCAGTGGGAAATTACCATAACTATTCTGCAAATCTTTACCTATACTCAGACTGCATATATTTGTCATACATGCTTGCCATAGAAGTATATTTGAGATTATTCTTCTAAATACATTACAACTACTTGCACTGAACACCTACTTTCCCCAAGAAACTTTCCATACTTACATGCCTGTTAAACTCTACATGGGGTTAATTCACATAGCCTTAAAATACATCCCCTGGCAAACATCTTAAAACCCCTGTAAAACAATTTAGGACAGAAGGAGGAAATTGTTTTGTTCAACTGAATACAGCTAAGTAGGTGGGAAATGGGATCTGTTCAGGATGTTGCTGCAATTTAATAGAAATGCTGGCACCTAATTTGACAAGAAATAAAATATTAGAGTACCTTTTCATTTATACATCTGATGAGAGTTACTTGAATCCATTGTCTTGCAGGAAATGTGCTGTTATGTTTGGTGTGGAAATGAAATGCATAATGAGGAAATAAAATGCAGTCCATAGGTATTTTATAACACCCAGACTACACTTTGCTGATAAACTAAATATCCTACTCAACTTAAATGCTCAACCAAGAAGACATTACAGGTAATCCCTGCTTCTGACATCTCAAATTAAAATAGCTCTGGGGAAGAGCTACTTGAAGCTTTGACTCTTTTTGAAGCTTTGAATGTGCCAGCTGCTTTGAGAAACTTGTTGCAGTAAGCATGAAGTTAAAGTTCTCAGGTATATTTTTCCTGGAAGCATCAGCATCCTATACCTCTTATATATTCACATGTACATACTAATACACACAGAGGTATGTGTATAAATATATATAGTAAAGAAAACCCCTATATTTAATAAAATCAGAAATAAATCTTTTTCTGTCTCCCAAGGAACTGTGCATGGACAGTTGGTGTCAATTCTAGCCTCTGGGTCTACAGTTGCAAATTTGCCATATGGGTACAGATGGATCAAGAGCTGTAAGTACACTCCAGTTTTACCTGCTACCCAACATTCCCCCACATATGCCACATCCACACTTTAACAACAATCTGATGGGCAATGGGAAACCGCAAGCAACAAGCACTACAAGATCGGGGTAGGGGGAAAGAACTATGTTTAAAATGAGGTATTTTAAATTGCATCAGAAAAACATATCGGAAAATAAAAGATAATACCTAAGAGTGTGACAATAGAGGAGTTCTGCAACAGGCAGATATTTATGATCAGCCTGCATATACAGAAAGTTACAAGTCATGTCCTTTCTGTAATCTCATTATTTTTGTAACTTACAAGTAGTGTTCAGTAATAACTGTCGGTGGTGTATGACTCTCTGTTACATTTACCATCACACTTGAATATATACAACGAAAGCTTTACTCTTTTTACATTCTAGCTATCCTGTTAATACAGCTCTCAAATCACACATATACCAACTATTTTTCATGGTTCTGCCCTGCAGAGCTTCATAAATCTTGCTGAGGCTGCAGAAGGGTCCATTTCCAGTCCCCATATATTGAAGAAATATTAACAGGAAGAGGTACCAAGAAGGGCCATCAGGATAAGATTCAAAGAGCTTAAATGACTCAGACCTCGCAGTGAGACGCCGTACAAAAGGCGTTCCCTGATCTCTAAGAAGGCAGCACAGCTGGAGGAAACAAGGCTTCCGTGTGTGCGGATTTCTTTGCTATACGGACAGTTCAGCCATACGGTACTGGAAAGAGAGAGAGCAACTTCCCTGGGCGGGAGCTCATCCTTCCAGGCGCTATTTCCCTCTCCGGTCCATCGGGCGGCTGGTGCCATCTAGTGAAAAGGAGGGAACCGCGAGCTCGCCGACACCGGCATTGCCAGTGCCCGGAGAAGGATGCCTCGGTGGGGTCTTCACCCTCAGCTCGACGCACCTCAGCCTCCTTGTTATCAGGAACCATCAAAGCATGTGTGTAAGGAGTACAAATCCCTGATATTTTCTGGACTGGTCCTTTTTGTGGTTTGGTTGTGTTTGTGGTGTTTTGGCTTTTCTCCCCCCCCTCCCCCCGCATTTTTTTTTTCCTTTTCTCTATTTATTTGCCTCCGTGAAGGCAGATGGGACTTGGGAAACCTTCTTAAATTTCTAGACAAAACTTTTAAAAGACAGAACAGAACTGAAACATGCAGTTCCACTGAAATGACCTCAAACAGCAAGCGTCAGAAGTCAGGTGTGGGTATGGGGGAAGGCTTGATGGAAAAGAGTGACTGACTTGACAGTTTAAAGATTATTTCCATACGAAGGAAATAATAACAACAATCTTCAAACATGTAGAAAGCTTATGCTTCTGGTAAAAAAAGAAAAAAAAGAATAATGTGTCGTCTGAGACCACAGTCAATGAGCCAAGAAGCAGTAATCTTACACTTCTGTAAACCTAGATTAGAAATGATATGAAAGTTTCTGATTTTAATGGTATTGATGCACTGGAAAAGCTGCCAAGGAGGTTGTATGATCTTTGTAAGTGGAGGTTTTCAAAAAGAGGCCAGAAAATTATCTGTTAGGGACACCTAACCCATCCCTTTGGCAGTGCAAAATGCAAGATATCTTCCATCGTTCTTTAATGTACTGTGATTACATATTACTGATGGATATGCACCTCCCTCTCCATCCATTGCTTTAATGAGTGATGCTAGTGTTCATATTTGTCAGCATCACCTATGAATAATGATGCCTATGGTCACATCAGAAAAATTTCCTAGTAGGCAGTAAAAGGAATGCATTCAGCCAGGAGCAGCAGCACAGCTCTGTTAATAACATATTTTTTGCCAGTCTGAACAATACACAAACAAGAGGTCTAAAACTTCATCCAGACAAAGTGACTGCTGACTGCTGACTTCATGCTACTTTCATTGCAGACCATTCCTCTCCCATTTATACCAGCTTATTTGCCATAGGAAGGCTGAGAGAGGAACATTCAATTTCTAATGCTGTTCTTACAAGCACAAAGACCTGTTTATTTTATAGAAGAGTGATCAGCTTGAGAACAAAGAAAAAAAGCTGCTTTCCAGAAATTAAACAAGGTGTGCAGTCTCCATTAAGAATGTTCCAAAAATCGCAAAAATTGTGCAAAGCCTATGTGTTGAGTTCACCACTCTCTTATGGAGAATGGAAAGGAAGAAATTAGTTAAAATTACACCTAAAGCACTGTTGGGAAGGTCCTTGCTGGTCAATCTGTCAAGAAAATTTGAGTTTAGAGTCCAGACAGATCTATTTAAAAGTTATGAAGAAAATTTTTCTGAGTGATCATTTGTGATTCTGTATTCTTTTCTCTCCTGGTTTCATTCTTCATCTGTTTAAACGTTATCCAAACAAGGGCAAACAGATGAAAAGTAAACTCAATGTGAAACAGAACCCAAATGAACAGTGAGGAACCCAAAATAATTCCAGGAGTGAGCATGAGGAGGAAATAGAGTTTCTGTAAGTGTAATTGTGCAAGAAACAATTATTTTTTAGCTTACAAATTTCTGTGGGATTCTAGATTTTTCTCCCATCCTGCATCAGGATTAAACTGAAGCCCTTAAAAACAGAAAAAGAAATAAGGGAGAAACACTCATGCATATGGACTGGCACGTGCTTACTGTGCACAAATCCATTTTGCCAGGCAGGCAGAATGAATGAATTTTGCAAGGCAGTCTGATGAATCCTACTGCTGACACGATTTTGGTTTTGTGCTTTAATCTCACTTATCTGACCCTCTCCACTTCATACGGCAATAGAGACTCAACCTTTACAATACCTTTCTGCATGTGAGTGTCCTAATCATCAAACCTGGAACTAGTCTCTGGCTCTGTATTTCAAACTCATCCTTTGGAAATCTCTGTTAGTCTGAAACTGCAAACTAAATATGCCAAAAAAGGAATGATGTGAACACAGGCATATCACATGAATATCTGACTAAGGATACCTGATGTGTTTGATGTCTTCTTTATTTTTTTTTTCATTCTGATTGGAAATATATTAACTGTTAATCTGAGATCATGTACCTCACAGCCATTCCATTCATTTTTGTTTCTATGCCAGAGTCACAGAAAGATGCCAGCAGGGGCAGTTCAAGGTGACCACAATCTTGCATACATGCTTGAAGAAACTTGCATGTTAAAGAAGCTACATTTACAATTAGGACAGGGGAGTCCAAACTTTTTTGAAGATAAATTTGGACACACATCTAAGGGCACTCTAGCTTTAAAAGAGCAAGCAGATGATACTCTAGAGAGTTTGTATGTATTTGGACAGAGCACTTTGCCATTTCAGGTCATCTATATGCTCTATAATAAAGTGAGAACTCTTGGCTTTCTGGGGCCATTTTTTAATGGATCTTTGCAGCTACTAGCAGAAAATTCTGGAAATTAAAGACAATCTGTATACCTGATATAAAATCATAGAATCATAGAATGGTTTGGGTTAGAAGGGACCTTAAAGATCATCTAGTTCCAAATCTCCCCCAAAATATTCAAGTGACTACAGAATATCTCTTACATTTGCAGTGTATTGACAGAATATCTCCTAAAGGTAAAAGGCTGTTGCTGTTTCTGTTAATACAAACCTTACAGGGCTCAGTCTCTCAGATTTCTTGCAGTGGCTGGCAGACCTGGCAGTGGGTGGCTGGGAACCCACACTGCTCATTGCAGCAGTGGGCACTCCTGGCCACCCTCATGATGTTCTGCTTGGAGGGTGGGCTGTGGAGCAGGAGTATTTCCACCACCAACAGCCCTGCTCCAATTCTTTTCACCTCTCACTACAACCTCAATTATACACTTTGAAGAGAAAAAGCAGAAAGGAAGAGCCTGGTTACCACTCGAACCCTTGTAAGGCTGCAAGGAAGGAAGTCCTGCCATTCAAATCTCACTTACATGGGGATTAGCCAAACTCCAGATGGAGTATTTATGAGAACAAAGACTGCATGAACAATCCATATTTATATATTTAAAATGTTTGTAGAGGCAGCTTCCACGGATCAACAAAAGTCTTCCCTGAATATTTATGAAGAAACCAGATAACACACAAACAGCTCTTTTGTTTTCCAGACTGCAGGACTGGTTATGAAGTTCCAAGAAAACAGACATGTAAGGAGTTGCCCTTCTACTTTAGGCTTTAAAATACCATTCTTGCCAAAGGCAGTGATATATGCACAGCATGTTTGCATTCAGCAACTTACATTCTGCGATAATGAGACAACATTTTAATCTTCATTCACTTATTTTTTGGACTGACATCTGAATATTAATGTCAGATTCGTGTGTTAATATCATGTGGTGTATGGGCTTTATTTTATTACCTCCTTTCTACTAGAAGAAATGAATTGAGTATGGAAAATGTATCTATCGTTAATTCTGGTTTTAAACTGTTTGTAGTAATATAGGACACAAAGCAGAGCTCTGTTTTTAACATTAAAACACTCCTATCAGGACCACTATTTAATTATATCAGCAACTGTAGCTAAATCACAAGTGCTTTTTAAGAGGAATTTCTCTGTGGTATAAGGACTCAAGCAAAAAGAAACAGAAGTAAAAATAATATTTTCTTTTTCCTTTTTAAATGGAAATTTTCAGGCATCAGAAACCATTTGAGTATCAAAGACATAACTGTCTGATAATAGTATACTAGATATATGCAGATCTTTCAAGAATTTACCCATCTGTATTCACTGCTAAAAGTTGCTGTAAAACAAAATCTATATTTGCACATATTACATACATGAGTGTAAGATGTATTTGCACAGAAAAATGTATTTGCACAGAAAATATGCTTCTATGGAAAATGCCATTATTACCATTGTAATTACAAGTTTATGGGGTAGTGGATAGAATAAAACAGTAACTATACTTAAAGAAATTTCAAGTTATACATAAAGACTTCAAGAATCTTTAGAGAAAGGACAATACAATCTTAAGTGCTCATTCAATTGTTAGGCATGTGAATTACTTATGAATTTTCCACATTGTAGAATCATTCATCTACAAAAATGCATTGTTAGAAAGTATGAGGACAGCATCACACGCTGTTATGAACAGAAGAGTATAGAAAGGTTATAATAAAAATTTTCTTAGAATTTTTATTTAACCTCATGCTCTTTCATGATTAGCTCAGCAGAAACATTGTGGTAATAAAAGTCTATCTTTGTTTATCTAGGATCTCTGGTTGCATTCTTCCATAAATGTTTTTGCCCAAAGAATGGGCCCAAAGGTATCATGCCATAGGTTGTCTAAACAACTTCTATTTGATTCTTTCTAGCATTATACACTTTGATATGTGTGTAGCTGTTGGTATTTGATCATAGCTGACTGTGCACTACAGTAAGATATTTTACAGATTGATAGAAGTATGCCTCTTAAGGATTTGTTCAGTCACTGACTTCAATGGCATAAGGGACTTCGAGCATTTTATTCTCCTCAATATAAGAGATTGAGAATCAGTTAACAAAATTTTATACACTCAGAAGACACAAGCTGATTTTGCTCCTACTCCTGCTCTCATTTTAATTTTTTTGTTGCAGATGATTACAAGAGATCAAACAAGCAAACCTAAGCAGTTGCCATCTGGCAGATGAGGACCTGTACCTCCTTTCTTTACTCCCTTGTTTGGGCGAACGTTTTATTTCACTGTGGGGACAGGTTTAATGCACACATATACAACCAGTCACTCCATCTCACCTGACAGGCAATAACTTTTTATGCCATTTACAAGTGCAGCAACACGCCTCATGTAACATGCCAATCTAAAAACACCTTTCACAATGCTCACCTGGAAAGTTTAAACTCTTCCTTTCCAGGTTGTTTAAAATATCCTTTACTTGAGCCAAATAAAATGACTGCAGGAGTCAAAGACTGGCAAAAGTACTCTGGCTTATTAAGCACAGAAAACTAAAACAAACAGGTGACAGTATTTCCCCACAGTGCAGTGAAAAGCTTGTCTGAGTGACTTACCATCTCAGGCATGCAAAAAACACTTCAATTGCTATGTACAAATTTTATCTACATGATCCAATCTTATTTGAGTTGTAAGAACATGTCCAAACTCTGATGTAGCAGAACTGGGAATGATTTAACTTAGAAGCATGCTTACCTGCCATTTTTTTCTAGCTTCACAGATACAAAGAGCTTTACATTTATAAACAAAAACAAGTAACAAGTGGTTTATACATGAAGGTTCCAAAATTAGACAGACAAATTATTTTTCTTTAATGCCTTAAACATACAACTTGGGAACACAATGAAATAATATAATAAAATGAAAGGATTATATATAGCGAAGATGGCATTCAGACCAACGTGGGAAGGTATTGCGTGGTTCTTTGCATTCACTGCAATGACACCTTAGTGTCTCTGTGAAAACACCAACTGAAAGAAATCTTTTTTTTTACAGTAAGATACAGGAAGGTTTTGTAATATTTTTACAGATCTTATAAAGAAAAAACTTCCTCATTATGATGATGTAATTAAAGCACTGGCTCTGCTGAAACACCAGAGGGAGCAAGTTTCACAGAGGAGTGAAGAATTTTATTGAAAACTCTCCTGGCTACTAACCCTGTTCCATCATTTAGTAGGATGCAAAATTTAGTCAGATTACCTGGAATGGTTGGGAATATGCCCCTGAAGCAAAGCCCTTCAACTTGTGATGAAACGTGCAACAAGGAGCCACTAAAGGGAAGAAAAAGTGAGGATGTGCATAATTTGGACAACTGCAGGGTTTTATTCACAAAGCTGAAAAATCTGTTACTGACTATGGGATGAAAAATTGACAGCCTTGACATCTTTGCCTAATGCAGATTACTTTGGTACTGGCTGTTTTTTTAAAAATTGACTCACACTCCTTGTTTACAGCACAAAGACACAGACTCAGTTGTGAAGTAACAACTACTCTGAAAGAAGACTAAAACAAGAACCATAGATATGACCAAAGTCAAGCCCACCCATGCAATGAACTGAATTACTTGGAAAAAACACATTCTCTTTGTTCCTTCATTAGGAAGAAAATCTAGGCAAGGTTCAAAGAAAAAGACCCGCAAATCGGTTGCCTCTATCATGATTCACATCTGAAAAACCTAGACCTGACTTAGAAATGACCTTGCCGCTGAGTTTTAATTGAGAACTGAAACTTTTCAGCTGCTCCTAAGGACTGACAAAGTGAAAATGTATGCCTGCACTGTTAATACAGTGTAAAATTTAGCAATGATAAAAATCCTCCTATGTCATTATACTGGGCCCAGGCTTGGTCAAAAGACACTGCCACCCACTACATGGTGAGATTCCAAGGGATTCTCATCCCAGATGCTGCCCTGTTGCTGGTGGTGCCCTGCTGCAGGAGAGACCTCTAAAGTCAGGGGCAGTCTTTACATTACCATTACTGCAATTTGTCCTCATAAAGAATTTTTCATCATTCACATCTTATTCCTTCCTGCTCTCTCCAGTGAATGGTGCTTGATCCAAACTGTTAGGCAGTCACTCAGTATACACAGTATGCACAGGAAGGGCTGTTTCAAACCAAAGAAAACAGTTTGTCGTGTTTTTGGAGTCTGCGTTCAACGTAATGAGTTTCAGAAAAGAGGGAGGAGGAGAGGAGAAAGTCATAGGGGTAAGCCAGAGAACGGGAGAGAGAAGGGAAAAAGCTGCCTTTTGAGTGAGTAAGGTTTCTGGTCAGGGAGCAGCAACAGCAGCAGAAAGTAGAAACCACAACAGGTACTTTTGGAGCTGGTCTGATTGGTACTGTAGTGGCAAACCAACTCTTTCACTCCAAATGCATTATGATCCCATGAGAGAAAAGCATCCCAGAGATTGATCACCAGAATTATTACAAGAAGCAAAGATCTGGATGCAGGAGCAAACAAAAAGAATGCCTAAAAGATAGTACTTTGCAACATGTCCTGTAGCTGTATTTAAGTCAGTTAAAAGTCTGCCTAAAAAAAAAGTAACAGAGAATGCTTTATTGCCCCAGCCACCTCTAGGCAGCATTAGGAGGATTTCTAATGCCTAGACACAAAGTACTTTTCTGCTTCCAAAGTACACGCTGAAAAAAGGAAAACTGTCACAGTGTCTGTCAATATGAAGGCTGCTGGGGTGCAAGAAGAGCCTTGTGACTGGGGTAGTACAGGAGACAGACGCATGCGTGGAGAAGGTCACACACTGCCAGGCCTGCCCTCTGTAATGGAGATTTTTAGAAGGTCATTGTCCATCTCTCACTGCATGATTTCTCTGTTCAGGGTGCATCACCCCTACACCACCCACATTGCTCTTTAGAAATCAGGGAGATCACGAAATGAGATTTAAGGAACCCAAAGTGAACACAAACCATGACTTCTTGGACTCTGTTCACAAGCTACATCCTTGTATCTCCTTCTCATTATTTTGTGACTTGAAGGCCTGTTGTTGAGGTAATAATAAGCTGTGAAACACTATGCTGAACTTCTTAGACTTACCTTCATAACTAGTTTGAAATTCTGAGCTTTACTTCACAGCATGCAAAAAGGATATAGGGCTCTTTTAACCCAGTGATCATTGCATTTTTCCAGCTCTGAGAAACAACATGGAAGCCCTTCATTGTGGATGTACCTTTTTATACCAAACTCAGAGATTCAGTGAAGATATATGAGTTTAAAGCTCTTATGAGAAGGCACTTGAGTTCTCTTTTTCTTTGAATCATTGATGTCTACCTTGTCTGACTGGAGCTCCTATGTTTGCTGATGGATCTGACAAAGTGGCAGGTTGTGGTGAGAGGGCTCCAGGCCAGCACTGTTAGCAGCCCTCGTCCAAAGAATGGCCACTGATACCATGAGAGCCACCTCTGGGTGGGACAGCCTAGCAAAACAACTTTTTCTAATGCATCTTTTCCTCAGAGAAATGCTATTGTAACTATAGTTTCCAACTTGTACAGCTCCATCACAAAATTGGTATACCAGCTCTGTGGAAGAACAATGAGTTTTTAAAGATTGGAGTTTTTAAAGATTCAAAAGAAAGAATTGTAACTCTGATTCCGCAAACTCCACAGAGTGTATTCCCCTCCTTGTGGTAAGCAGAGAGGTCACTGCAATTAGGAAGTTTGTGCTTCACCTGACCCTAATGGATAAACTTACTAGCTGTTGGATCACTTCACCTATCCTTTTTAAACTCCAAGGAAGAAGCTGTCTGGCACTTCAGCAGGCTACTGAGATCCAGCAGCACTGTTACCACCTCCCAACTTAAAACAATCTTTTCCAGCACTTTCACATACCACAGAGGTCTCGTAGTTCAACTCTCAAGCTCCCAGAGACCACAAAATATTTGGCAGTGCAACAGGTCTAAGAACTTTCATGTTTGGTTTTGCTCAGAGCTCTATAAGGCATAGATGGTGCAAATGCACAGAAGACTTAAAAGGATTTCAGCAGTGGTGTTGTCCCTTGGGTTTTGGTTTCTCTCTCGCTCTCTCTCTTCTTGCAGGCAGTTGGTTGGTATCCTTCAGCTGTTTGGAGGTTAGTTTGCCTCTGAAATACACATTAATGCCACGAAATGGCTTTCATACTTGAAGGTGTATTCATGCCATATGCCCAGTGATTGGATGTATTTCACACTGTTTTCAAATTTATCAGCAAGATAGTTCAAATCACCTTATAAGATTGATGTAAGTTACCAGAGTGATAATTTTGTGTTAGCTATGTGGCTTCCTGATAGATATGACACAATTCTCCAAAACCAGCACATGATCATTATCTTGTTTGTTTGTTTGTTTTGTCAGAAAATCAGTTTCCACCATGATCAATATTTAGCAGACACTTACCTGCTTTAAATGGAAAATGATTTAAAACCGTTCTTCAGCCTACTGAATCTGCACACATAACTTATGGTTTCTTTTCCTCTCCTAAATATTTTGATTTTTTTCAACTTCTTTTTAAAAAGAATTTGATCTCTTTTTCCTAAGTTTGATAGCAGTTACAAAGTAGCTGGCATTGCAGGGAGTCAGATCCCATACAGTTAGATATGGTATCCCATCAGCATTCTTTCTTTTGCTTTTTATCCTCATTAAAAAGTAGTACAATAACAACATTATACATCCAATTTCAAATAACTTTATGCATTTGGCTGTAAGAATTCAGGTTTATATTTAACAAGAAAGTTTATATTTAGCAGGCAAGTTTTTATTTAGCAAATCTCTGCTTCAGACTTATAAAGCAGTTTTAGTAACTTCAAGCTAGGTAAATGCAAAAATAAATGTACCTTAAAGCATCTATTTGATAGACAAAATGTATGCAAATAACATATTATTTTATTTTTTTGTTTTATGAGGGGAGTTGCTTATATTGTCTAACTTTTCCATTTCCAAACCAGTTTTCCTACTTTATGAATGCAGAAACTGAGGCAGATACAGGTGGGTGTTTTAGAACAAAAATTTAATGCCAGTGCTAACTCTGTAGAGGGAATATCACAGAAAGCTTACTACTAATATTCTACTGGCAGCTAATTGCTTCTGCTTGAGCTATATAATTAGCAAACTGAAGTACACTGAATAAATAAATGTTTTAAAATCTAAACAAGTCACCTTTTAAGTTACTTCATACATCCCAAGAAATACTAAAACAATTCACTGACAAGACTTATCCAAGGACAACAGAAAATATTTTCCAGTTCATGAGGTCAGGAGTAAGTTGTTAGTGATCAAACAGACTTTTCATTACTAGTTTGTGGGATCTAGTAATCATATTTTTTCTTGAGTGGTTTTCTTTTCCAGAACTGGGAAGTATTGGTTTCCTTCTCTCCTCTGCTAATGACTAAGATGTAGTGGCTCTGCTAGGCTGGTCAGAGGCAGGGAGACAGGAAAAAAGTTTGTTGTCTCCCACAGAGATTCTTTTCTCCAGACAATTTCAATGTGGCATGAAAGCAAGCCCTGTCCAGGTCAGCTTTAATAGGAAAGAAAATTCTCGCCAGGGATTGTGGCTACCCTCAAGACTTCATTTAAATCTCTTGGGAGAACAAATATAAATTCCATTAACAGCTTGCTATACTTTAGCTTTCAGAACCAAAGCCCTAATTTGCTTTGTAATGTAGACAAATAGCTAGGATGTTGAGATTACTACTGTATTTTTAATTAATGAAATCTGAACAAGCAAAAAAGTAGAATATTATTTTAACTGCAAAGAGGTACTAAAACTCAGCAGCTCTACTTCTCCATTATTCTTTTCCTCCTAGGAAATCTAGAAATAAAAATTAATAAATCAAACACTAACACTGTTGTTTATTAAAATGAATGTTTTTTTTTTTCTAATTACAATGAGAATATCCACTTGTTGTCATTCCTCCCAGGAACCAGAATATTACTCACTTTTCCTTAGGGGAAGAGAATACTACTGCAGTTGCAGTACAAGCACCTTTGTCATCCTAATACCTTCACTAGGTGCTTTCTCTATTATTACTATATCTTTATTCTCCTTAGAATAGGCAGGTAAGTTCATGTAAGTGTAACAGGATAAAATCTAAACTTCACAGACAATTACATCAGATCTGTCCTCTGGCAGATCACCCAATATAATTCAATTTTGCACCAGGTCAGGTGTGGACATAATCACATCACTTTCACATTTCACAAAGCACGCTATAATAAGCTCTTTATGGTGACATTATGATTTTGTGCTGGTTTTATGCTAAATACAGATCAAATACCTGATACTTTATAAAGCCGAAGTGATGGAAGCCTTAAAGAAACCCTGCTGGGACAAAGCTAACCTGCTGATATTTCTGGAGAGAAATCTTATATTCAGTCTGATGTTCTGGATCAGGCACTAGGAGCCTTAAAGCAGCATCAGTTCACCACTGAACATGACAGCACACGCATTTAGGTTCGACTTAAAAGAAAGTATTTGAAGATGTTTATACTCAGACACTACGGATGTTCCTAACTGCTCCCTTCTACAGTTGTTCACAATTACACCAGTTTTGGAACATCTACAATGGTTTCTATTGACTACAAACACTGTTTCTGTGAAAGCTTTGCTTTGTTTGAGTTTCCGTACTGATTATCCCAATTTTTTTCTCTTTGCCGGGGGAACATTTGCAGGTGCAAACAGAATGCTGGTAAAGTCCTGTAACTATAGGAGACCACAGAGAAGAGCAATGCCAAGAACTCCTGTCTGTCACCCAGATCTTCCAGGGCAGGTTTTCGTTGTCTTCATTCCAGTGTCATGAAGAAGAATCAGAACTTCCCAAGGCAGCTAATGCCACTGACAGGTCACTTCTGGGATTGGTCCTAAACAAGAGCTCTCCCCTGAGTTACATAAACAGTCCCAGATAAATTATGTATGGCTACACTGTAATTGCTGGGTAAGCAAAGAAGGAGAATGAGTTTTTCTCTGGGACACGGAAATTTCCTAGCTCTGCAAGATGAGAAGAGGACTTACTCATGAGTCACTGCTTTGGTAAAAACCTAGCCTAGTAAAAGAACAGTCCTTAAGGATGGGAATCACCCCACCTAAGGCTGACAATCCCTAAATCTGTGCAGGATGGCAAGGCTTCTTTTATAGTCGGTGGAGACAAACGCATGTCTCTAGCACGCCACTCCTCCCACCCTCATGTACACAAGTGTCTAAAATAGATCATGAGTCACACGCTACAAATGCCTGTTTCTTTCCTTTGGTTCAAAAAAGGAATTTAGACAACAGATGCCTAACTGTTGGATGTCCAGTCTTCAGATGCATGAAAGCCAGTCTGGCTGGAAGGATGCCATTTGTTTAGCTGGGCTAATTAAATTTGAATATCTCTAAAACAGGACATAGCAAACAATGACCAGGCAGGAATGAATTGGATTGATGAATATTGAAGAACTAGAGGCATCAGACTGTCTGAATATGAATTATTTTCTTTTTTGACCTCTTCTTCCTCTCTTTCACAAGAGATGAAAATTGACTATGCACATAAAAAGGACATGCCCCAAATCTTGACTGTCTTCTGCAAATACCCATAATTTGGGGAAAATGAGATGTTGTAGCCTGAATACAGCCAGTGGGAGAGGTCATGGAGACAAAAGAAAGCTTTGAACTAATATTTATGCTAAGCAAAGTTATGTGGGCTTACTCCTTTTACTAGCACTCATTTTTCTCATTAAACATTGCAACTATGCCCTTTATTTCAAATTCTGAAAATAATTATCTTTTAGATAAAATTAAAATCTCTTTTAGATTATGTTAAACTGAATAAAAAAAACCACAAACACGAAAACAGGGTAACCAGCTGATCCCAGTCCTAAACATCAGGATATCTCAGCAGGTAACAGCTGTTTCTGCTTCATTCCATAATCTTGATTAAGAAACTGGTGACCTCTGTCTGGCATGCAAAGCCTTTTACATTCAGCAAATGGTGCAGCATATTTCCAGTGGGGCTTATAACAGCCTCTTTTCACATTTGCAAAAGGGAACATTGGCTTCTCTACTTCATTACCAACTTTCTAAATGTAGACAGCAAAAGTGTTTCTCATGGGAGAGTCACTGTTTTGGGGAACGTGTCTACAGGCATTTTCTCTTTCCTTTCCACATCCATCTGGAGAGCTTAAGAGTACAATAATTCTGTAATTGTTACTGAGCAATGTGATGCCACTGCAGTATTTTCTTATATTTCCTTTGCAAAATGCCTTTTAGTCAACTACTGTTAATGACTTAAAATAGTGTTTTGAAAAGTTGCTTGGTCACTAATATCAAGACCTTTTTCTTTCTACTTAAGTGATGATACAGTCACCGAAAACAAGCTTTGATTAACCAGAAAATCTCTTAAAAGTGTGCAAGTAATATAAGCTTAATTTTACTATTAAAAGTTCAGAGCTAGTTATTTTACCAGTAAAATAAACTACTTCGCAGAGAGGACATACTTTAAACCACCTTTTCAAGAGCTCCCTTGAGATTTACTTAAAAATATTAGTCCTGTCAGACAAAAAATAAAAATGGGCACCTGAATTTCTTTATATCAAATATTTAAATATTAATTAGAACTTGCACCTCAAGGAAAGGGAAATCCCTGTACAGGTCTCCAGATCCAAATCAAAAAATAACAAAATTTGAAAAAGCAGAAAGCCTAAAATGACAGGATAAAAAAACACCCTAAAACTTTAAATGGCAAAATTTTCCTTGGAAAAAAAAAAGACATTCATGGAAATGCCAAAAACTTTTTCATCTGCTGGGGAAAAAAAGTAGCTCTATCAAAGAAGATGAAATACCGTAGTAGAGATCAATATGTGATCCCCAAATTAAATGGAAGTCTTCAGTGAAGTCAGTGTGGTGAGACAAATATATGCCAATAATCATAGTCAAGGGACAAGCAAAGCTTAAAGAGCTTAATGCACTTGAGTCTACTCACAAGCCCACTTTCACCTGAGAACCCTGAAAAATGGCTATGTATTACCAGATTCAATAGAAAGATTTTTAACAAAGATGTTACCTAGGTAGAGCTGCAAAATATGCTCAAATCATAACACAATTTGTGCCAACATCAGAGAATAAAAGGTGACTTAAAATTCTTTATCCTTTTACACCTCAGGCTCTATGTGAATCTTATCATAAAATTTGAAGGAAAGAATAATTAATGGCTTGAAGGTAAATGGACAACAGAATAAAATGTAACATGGCTTTAGTAAAGGTAGGTCATGTCAGAGTAGCCTGATAGGATACCTTTTTTCAGACAAAAGAACTGCACAGAGAGATTAGATTTTATCTGAACTTCAGCAGAACATTTGGTAAGGTGTCACAATGGAGATTACCTGATAAACTGGTAAAAAAGAAGGCTACAGTAAGACTATGAAGGTGCTGACTAAAGTGACTGTTGCAGAGGAAACGCCAAGGAAGTGTGCTGAAATAGGAACTTCTGGGCTAAAACAGATTACTCCAGTAGGGCTTCTCCTGAAGCAGTCTTGGCATTCATTTTGTTTACAATTTTACTTTTGTGATTTCACCCCTAAAATAGGAACAAATGCAAGAAGTCCAAAAAAAAAAAAAAAAGAAAAAAGAGTAGCACTGCCAGTATGAAGGGGGAAGAACACCATACAAAGGAAAAAATGGACTGGAATAGTAAACGGGATGAAAGTACAAAGTACAGTGTCCCCCAGTTAAGATGGGATTCATCTCATCCAATCCATCTAAAACCTTTTAGTCTTCACAGCTGTTGAGTCTCCTTGTATAATCACTAGAAAGATGTGAACAAATCCACTGGTAATTTTATATTATTTACTTTAGACATGTCTAAATGGGATAAATGGAGATTCTTTGGAGATTCTTCTATCTTTCTATAGTCATCCATAAAGGATATTTGGAAGACTTCCTTAGGTGCCTAACTTTTAAACTTCTCAAATTTGATGTGAATAATCTCCCTAAGGACTGTTGCAAAACTACTTTTCAGCAGCTCATCAGCCAGAAATCAGGCAGGAGGTAAACATGCCTTTTTTTTTGACACAGAACTCTTTAAAACACAAACAACTTCAGACATACTACACAAGGTAAATTCAATTGAAGCAGCAAAGAGTAAAAACAACAACAACAAAAAGAGTAAAAAAAAAAAAGCAAAGTGTAAAAACACTAGTGAGATCTCATCTGAGTCAATATCTGTCTGTCCATATTCTCCAAGAGTCTCTCAGAATACAGCTTGTCTTGCAAGAAAACACTGCAAGAGCAAGAACTGTATGAATATTAAATACATCATATCATTAGACCCTACCCTGCAAGGGAGGACAATTTAATCTGAAAAAGCACAAGAGCAACAGGCTAGAAGCTT
This sequence comes from Chiroxiphia lanceolata, assembly GCF_009829145.1. Classification (NCBI taxonomy): domain Eukaryota; kingdom Metazoa; phylum Chordata; class Aves; order Passeriformes; family Pipridae; genus Chiroxiphia; species Chiroxiphia lanceolata. The sequence goes on from NC_045639.1 coordinate 67,204,186, forward strand.
GCCATGAACAGATTTAGCCTTGGAACTTTCTAAACCATGAGAACAGTGAGGTTATGGGACTGCCTTCCAGAAAAGCTACTGAAGGCCAGAAGCCTGAAGAGTTTTAAATGAGCTGGACAGTTTCATGAAATAGATTATATGATGCAGAGCCTGAGAAGAGGTTTGCCAGGAGAATCTTGCTAGCTTTATGTTTGCTTGAAAGAAGACTCAAAAAGCTAAATTCCCAACTATAATTTGGAAATGGGATGAAATGCCCTGGAAAACCTTTATTTTATACTTTAACAGTACCAAAGAGACACCTTCCAAGCTCTTAAAATATTTTTCCAGTGTACCTTAGTATATTTATACAGATTTCCAAAAGGAAATAACAGATTTGTCAATTCTGATGACAGTAACAGAACCAAATGCCTGAATTCAAACCTAACATTTTTCTTTATGGGGGCATGTTAATCTAATCATATAAAACATTTGGTTGTTGGTTTGATTTATTTATTTAGTTAGTTTTTTAGGAAAGAAACAAACATAAATAAGCCTTCCATTGAAATATGTTCAAATGCACTATTTCTTTACAAGTTTTTTTTCATTTGGACAGATCAAGCATATTGACTTTTTATTAAAGAACTTTTTTTCACTTTTTTTCCCTGAGTGTTCCCTGTAGTATATCCACATTCTTAATCAAATTATATAACTAGTGAAATAATGTATCACAATTAAAATAAATTTTGTAATGATTTTTTTCAGTAACTGTCTTTTTGCAATTTCCCATTAAATAGAAGGTTCATTAGAAATTCATTATGAGATAAAACGACTTAATTTCTGATGTCCTAATCCAAATTTGAAAGAGAGCTTGAAGAATTTAATTAAAAAAAAATTATTTAAAAGACCTACTACATGTAGGTTAAAGCTGCTGATGGTTTTGTAGCACGTCCAGTTTGAATCATCACAGTGTAAGTAAAGAGTTAACAACTGTGAATAATCAGATTTTATTTCTTCCCCTAGGAATTCAAATCTCACTTTGTCATTTTGCCATATGTCTGTCACAACTGCAGCTGTATCAACTGGTTATGGACTGAATCTACTCTTCTCTTATAAATGCATCTTCTTGTAGTAGAGATCTGGGGAAGCACATGCTGAAACAGGCACTTAATGACAAAAATATCGGAACTGTAAAATAAATGTATGATAAAAAAGAAAATTGTTAGTCTTCAATTCCCAACTTTACATTACCTCACCCAAGAAAAAGCACACAGTTAATAAAAAGATATCAATAATATGTTACACTTGATATATTACCTACTCTTTCATGCATCTTTGAAAAGTTATTTGAAGCAAACATACATTAACTTGAATTTATAAGGGAAATGGGAAAATGCAAAGTTTAAGTGGCTTATCCAAATAACCCTTCCACAAAACCAAAAATACAGGTAAAATCAAGATATCTCTTGACTTTTCTGTGCTGTCCTAACAAATAGAAAAAGTCCAACAAACTCAGGATTATCAATTACATTATTCACAGGATATGTACCCCTTAAAATTATTTTAGCTGCATCATTCTGCAAACTATTCCAATCTGGCATAAAACTCCCAAACTGTTAATTTCTGTCTTTATCAAGGATCTTGCTTGTACTGTGCTGAGATGCACTATGTAGTCAGAGATATACGGATGCTGTAGGCACATGGCCTACCAGCTCAAACTATAGCCTGAAGTATTGCTCTCATGCAATAAAGCTTTCTCTATTCTCAGAGCATTGTGGCTGTGTATCCCTTACATGCTTATCCCCACCCTGCTCCATGTATATGGTGGAATTTTGCACAAGGGTAACTGATGACCCTGTGGGTTTCTGTTGCACAGGCTGACTCTCAGTTTTAGCTGAAGCGCACATCGTCTCTGCCTTATGTGGATTTCCTGGAGCTTTCTAGAAAATGAGCTTACATTAACAGGTAGTGAACCAGATCTCTTTCTTTCCTTTGGTTGTCAATTCTAACAAAGCTTTTTAGGAACTTATTTGAAATTTCCCAGAGGTCTTCAGTTTACCCTGTGACACCCACACAAGCTACCCTTTTGTGCTCATGTAGACTCCAGATGTGTTTTCTTAGAAAGTCAAGCTAAACATTTAAAGATAGGAGAACAGACCTTAGTGTCATCCAGGATGCTTTTGCCACTCTCAAAAGGTGCCAAGATAAGGATCCGTATAATAGTGACACTGTGACCTAAAGCCAAAACTGTATAGAAATGTGATATCTGCATGTGAAAATAAAGAAGAGGAAACATTGCAAAGCTGGGCGGAATAGGAGGCAGAGGTTCCCTGAAAAATCAGGGTGCAAGAAGTGCACTTTCAGAGATCAATAAACACCAGTTTAATGTTTTGTAACTTGACTGTCTTTCCACACTACATATAAAAATAACAAAAAAATATATCACGTGAACATGGTAATGACTGAAGAGGTAATGAATAATTTTAGAATGAACTTGCTGTGTTCCTTTGCGTGTAGCTATGGTGTAATTTTTTCATGTTGGAGACATAAACATACTATGAGGGGCAATCTTATCCAAATAAACAAAACTATTTAGACAGTCATTCTTCACTGCTGGGTCTCTATTTGTAACTAGATACATTAAGCATATCTTTCATAGACAAAGTATTTTAAAATAGAGCCCATGTGAGACTGTGTCAGAACTAATGATGTTTGCCAAAGCCTAGTTGTAAGACACCAAGCGAATATAGTTTTATAGTTAATTTTTTAGAAAAGCTATGCATTTCCTTGGAGAGCAGAAAATCACTGCAAGTGTCAATGTCTTCATATTTCATACGTACTCAGAAAAAAATAGTTTACATATTTTTAATAAAAATATATAGAAAAATAAGGGACTGGAATCTATATGCCATTACTATCTCAGTCCTGTCTATCTGCCTATATTATATCTAATTAATTTCACAATGCATCCATATCATGTGGTAGCTTAATGAAGCTACTTTAAGCCTTAGTTTAAAATCTCTTCGCCATTTACAAATTCAGTTTCAAGCTTCAATGCTTTTGTTTTCTCCTGCTTATCTATCTGTATGTATCTCTGGAGAGTCTCACTGAGATTACAAACTTGTTTGTCCAGCTTTTGTACATTTGTCCGAATCTCTGTTAAAAGCTTATCAAACTTACAAGTTCCAGTCCAATATTTACTTATCCAAGTGCTTTCAAAGAAGCAATGCAGACAATCGGAAACATTTTCAGTATCATTCCCTCTTTGCAAACTTTGCTGCGTGTAGTTTCTATCATTATGCAACTAGAAAAGATGAAGAGTAATGCTCCAAGTGTGTATTTCCTTTATTTTACTCATTTCAGGTATGTGTTCTATATTCCTTCATTCCTAAACACAATACTGTGTCTGCCCCCCACCCCTGTTTCTTTTTAGAGAATTACTTTGCATTTTTATATGACACAAATAATTGAAAAGCTGCACAGGCCTGACTAAAGCTTGGGATCAGGCTAAATCATTTTAAGAAGATCTAGAACTGTCTAAGGACCTAAAATATTTTTGCAAGCTGTAATTTATTATGCATTTATAGCTTGATGCTTGTTTGAAGAGATGGCTGTCTGCAAAGGAAGTAAGAACACATTATAAGGGAGGACCATATCTGATGGATGGATGGGTTTGCAGTCTTCGAGTATATTGAAAGAGGTGTCAGTTAAGTATAGAAATGTGAAGATGAGGACAAAATTGCAGCTAGAGAGTTAGAGACCCCACAAGTTTTTCCACTGTTGAAGAAACACCCGGTTTTCTTTCCCACAGAACAGAACATTAAATATCTTCTTTATTAAGATGTTATTTTAACTTATGTACAAAAATAAAGACTTTTTCCACTGGAACAAAGAATATACAAAGCCAGGCTCCCAGCGGCCACCACGCCGGGCAGAAAATAATATACAGTTTATATATTAATACTATTTGACATTATTAATCAAGACTGATATTCCACCAGATGAAAATCAGAGTCCCTACTTGGGCTCAGTGGAATACAACAGATATTCATGAAAACTACATGACATAATTGGTATTATGTGGCATCTGTACCTCATCTGGGTCCAACATGACTTCTGTTGCCTCTCTGAATAGAATAAAGAAAATAAACTATGATGAAGGAACAGGCTATCACCAAATATTATGAGTACCACACCAAGCTAAAATAAATACAGGTGATGGCATGGGTGAAAGACAAAACCATAAGTGTCAAGGACATTAATTTGTGAAAAATATTCTAGTGGTAGTCTGGCTAATCTATCATTTGATGGGGTAAATAGGCATGATGCAAAATCTATCTAATAAAGCAAACTCGAAACAAAATAAGCTCTTAAGCAAGAGCAATGTAACCAAGAAAGGAGAAGAATAAAGAATTCTGGTATCTGCAGAAGGCATAGAATCATAAAGATTGGGAAAGATCTCCAAGATCATCAAGTCATGACTCTGAATGTCTTGTTTTTCTTCATTCTAGTTTCCCTTGGAATCCCTTAGACACTCTAAGTGACAGACATTATAGAAAACTCATGAATATTTTAAGTTAAATGTAGGTCTGTAAGATGAGATATAAGGGAGAATCAGCATCAAAACTACAATACTCAACAACTGAGAAAGCAATTAAATATTCAAAGTAGATTGATAAATTACATAAAGGCTTTTCTCTTGATTTGGTTGCAGGAAGAATACTTATGGCAATACATTGCACATAGGATAGAAATTTATTCATAAAATTCCACAAATGTAGTTCTAACAAAGCAAAATACCTAAACTGCAGTTAGCATTAAAATATGCCCTTACTGTACTGTTTTAAGACTCAAGGCAACTTTAATAACTTTCAGATCATAAACTCTAGTAGGAAAGTTCAAGATTTTGCAGCATGAAAAAATTAAAACCAACCAAAGAAACTAACCCTCCCCTCAACCCAGATTAAAGCATACCTAGAAACCAAACACTGCTATTTGCATTGTTTTAGACAGTCAGTCTACACTGCTGGGTCTCTATTTGTAACTAGATATATTATCTATTAAGCATACCTTTCATTGACAAATTATTTTAAAATAGAGCTCATGTGAGGCTTTGTCAGGTTCAAGCACAGTAACATAACATGATTTGGACTGCACAATGATGATGATTTAGCACATGTTTAGATTTACTATTTGCAAGAAACAGCACTTTTCTAGATTTATAAGACATTAGATAATTCTTAAGTTCAATATCTAGTAAACAAAACGAGCTTTTAAAAAACATAAAATTCAGAAAACAACAAATCTTTGTCTAATTTATTTTTAAAAAGCCCTTCAACTTGAATAATACTCAAGACCAGGCAACATAAAGGATACAATACAAACCGAATGCAGGAAATTCCAAATTTGAGGTTGAAAGTCAATCCTCAGATAAAGCAAGATGTATGATCTGTGCAACATTAAGTTGCAGCAATTTCCATGAGGAAGAGCAAGAACAGGTACCTTATTATAAAGTCAAGACTTCCTATAACTTGACATAAGACTCATGGATTAATGAAAAGCTGTTATTATCTGATGATAGCTGTTTTCATGACTACCTGATAGGGGAATTCAAAGTAGAAATTGTAATCCTTGGATTTTAGTTCATGATCAGACTCATTAATCATTCTGTTTGTCACAAATTGTGGAATATGATTTTCATTCTTTCCTTGAGCTAAGTTTTCATTTTCAGTATTAGAAAAAAATCTCATCTAGACATCTTTTGAAATTTGTATTTAAATATTTTTTAAAAGCAAATTGTAATGATCAAATGCCTTTCTAAACAAAAGAGAGAGGCCAAACTCTATGAGATGCCAAAATTGTAAGGAACTTCGCAAACACGTCTTTTTATTTCCTGATTTTTAATTCTTAGTTCCTGTAATACTTATTGGAAGTCCAGGCTAGGAAAAATTAAAAGTAAAAACTGAAAACTATCAGTTTCACCTTTCTAAGCAGACTTGTATTCAAAGCTTTCTTAGGCAGATCTTAAGGCAAACAGACTGATCTCTAATGAAAGATGAAAACTAAATTATGAAAGAGAATTTGTACACATTCAAAATTTCCCAAAGGAACATGTTTTGGATTAAATTTATTTATCATCATAATTAACAGTTGCATTAAAAAAAAAAAGAACATTGAGAAGGCTTTTGAAGACAGGAAAAGGAAAATGCATAAACTCTAACGCAGAAAAAGTGAAAAAACCCTCTTCTTACAAAGGCAATGTCTATCTATTTAAACTAAAATGTTTTTTAGGTCAGTGGTACCCAGCCTCACTGTTTTTTTGGCCACTATCTGTTTGTTTTCCATGATGATTTAATTTTAACAGGAATTTTGCTGCCTCCAGAAACTGTGCAGAAAAATTCACAGAAACACATGTGGGACCAAACAAAAAAGATTCTGTTTAAACAGAGTAAGATCTTCAGTGATCACTTCTCTGCCTCCATCAGAATTACACACTCAATGGCAAAAGGAAGATAAAGCAATGAAAAATTTCTACTTCAGTTAAGCATCTGGCCTTGGGTTCTTCCTCCTTAGCAACTGAAAATCCCAAGCATTGTGATTATTTGTTTGTTCCACTACAGTAGAATTGAATCCTACGTGCTCATGCTTAGCTGGGGAAAAAACCCACCCCAACTCTAAATATACTAACGTTATTGAAAACTGGGATGCAGTCACGTGCAATTTAGTGCAATTAACAAAGAATAATAAGCAATCTACTTAGGAACAAAACATGTCAAAAGTCAACTCAAGTATTTTATACTGTCTGCTGGTTTGCACGGCAAGGTTTTGGTAGCAGGGTGTTACAGGGATGGCTTCTCTGAGGTGCTGCTAGAAGCTTTCCCTGAGTCTGACAAAGCTAATGTCAGCCAGCTGCAGGATGGACTCGCTGTTTGCCAAGGCTGAGCTCATCAGTGACAGTGGTAGTGCCTCTGGGATAACAGATTTAAGAAGGGGCAAAACTGCTGTGCAACAGGAATTGCAGCCAGAGAAGAGGAGTGAGAATATGTGACAGCAACAGCTCTGCTGATCCTAAGGTCATTGAAGAAGGAGGGGTAAGAGGTGCTCCATACACTAGACCAGAGATTCCCCTGCACCCTGTGGTAAGACCGTGGTGAAGCAGGCTGTCCCTCTGCAGCCCACGGAGGTCCACTCTGGAGCTGAGGTCCACCTGCAGCCCCTGCAGGACCCCCACGTCGGAGCAAGTGGATGCCTGAGGGAGGTTATGACCCCGTGGGAAGCCCATGTTGGAGCAGGCTCCTGGCAGGACTTGTTGTCCTGTGGAGAGAGAAGCCCATGCTGGAGCAGGTTTGCTGACAGGACTTGTGACCCCATAGAGGACCCACACCAGAGCAGCCTGTTCTTGAAAGACTGCATCTCGTGGAAGGGACCCATGTTAGAGCAGTTCGGGAAGAACTGCAGCCCGTGGGAAGGACTCACACTGGAGTTCAGAGGACTGTCTATCATGGGAGGGACCTCTGTCTATCATGGGAGGGACCTCACACTGGAGCAGGTGAAGAGTGTGATGAGTCCTCCTCAGAGGGAATGGCAGAGAATGTGTGATGAATCACAGATTCCCAGTCCCTCTGTGCCACCGGTGGAGAGGAGGTAGAGAATTTGGGAGTGGAACTGAGCCCAGGAAGAATATAGGAGTGGAGGAATGTGCTTCTAAGATTTGGATTTATTTCCTGTTATCCTACTCTGATTTGACTGGTAACAAATTAAACTAATTTCCCCAAACTGAGTCTGTTTTGTCCATGACAGTAATCTCACTTAAAATGCAAAGTTCATTGTCCAAAGCAGACCAGCATGACTCAGACAATATACAGAATTTTACAGTGAGGAGCAGAATCCAACTTCTTTACATCTCTTACAGAAAAAAAAGCTAACAGGCATTAAATTCATTATAATAGGGTTAGTAACTAGGTATTGAGAATAAAGAAACAATGTCCTATTAGAATTGAACAGTGACTGTGTGTGTGTTTTATGCCACTGACTTCACATGGGGGGGTATGTGTGTGTTTGTTTTATGGAACTATTTTCTGTTGATCAAGAGATCTAATGATATATAAAAAATAAAGCAAAAAAGAAAATGTGTAGTTAAATGTCAAGTAGAGTATGGGCTGAGAAATGAAATATGCTACTACTACAATGTTTATGACAACATGATTTGATTTAAGATAAATAAAAGCTTATTAAGAAGTTATGTATCTGTGATTGTTAAAATACATTTTGCTGTATGCAAGATTTACTGCAATGAAGTCAGCTTGTATCAATGATTTGACTTTGCAAGCCTTCTCTAGTATTACAGGTATTACAATGACAAGTAATTTAAGACAAGAAGCCAGGTCTGGTTTATATTCAGAACAAGATCTGTAAACAGGATTAAAAATATTTGTTCAAGGATTTCCTTTGTTGTGCAAAATGCATCAAAAGAATGAATCTGCAGATAAAGCACCATTCTTACAAGCTAGGGTGGTTTGGTATTTCCATTGCTCAACCGAGTGACTGCTAAACTTCTACCAGTGAGTCAGGATTTTCCACACCAGATGGCTGCATCATGATCAATGTCATCAATGTCTTTATCTTTTGAAAAAAATTTATTTGTACCGAGTTTCAGGAAAATAGTTTGGCTACTGCCATGAATGCAAAGAACAAGTTGTCTCACTCACACATAATAACATGAGCAGCAATAACAATCACCAGCACCTAAAAATCATTTTATAATATAAGTCCTTGAAATTTATATAATGGCACAAACTATCTCCTGGTGTTAAAGTGCTCTGGTTTTACACTTCAGCAACAATCTAAAATACATGCTTCTGAAATTTGCATTATAGATTTAGGTAGTAAAATTCTTCAGAGATTCCATCCTTCCTATGCATTTTCTATTCCCACATAATGCTGCTGTGCCAGTAGGATTACATAATTCATTATTCTTGCCTAGAAAATCAATGCAAGCTGTTCCAAGTCTCCTTAGCATGAAGAGGACCTTGTCTGGAAGTTCTTCCCCCAGGGGAGAAGCAGCAACAGCTAAAAGCAATGAGCTTATCAGCTACCTTGAGGAACAGAAGAGTCTCCCAAGAAATGACAAATCTTGCACAGAACAAGGGTGGAAATTTCTAAGAAACTAACATGAGACACTGGGACTAGGAAAACATGAAGGGAGAGGGGAAGAAGCAATGATTTACTGCAAAGGAATGATGGTTTATCCTGTCCTTATCCAAGCCGTATTAACTACCCAGCAGTAGTATCTTGCTCTCTTGGATTCCAGGAAACACTGATACTTTAGACTCACCTCTCGTTCCTTAATATGGAAAAAAATCAGAGGTATTGCTGTCTGACCTTTGCATTAAGAAGTAGAAAAATGAGTGAAAGACATAAAGGCATTTGTGTAAGATCTTCCAGGAAACTTGTCTCCCCCTTCTGAAGTCTGAGTTTTGCTATAAGAATATGAATAGAGCAACAAACACAGGAAAATGCTGTAACATTTTCTCCTAAGAAGCAATTTTTATTGGTTACAGAACTTCAAGGAATTTGTTCTCTACTCTCTAAAAAAGCCCATCCCATTAGATAGACATATCAAGTGAATTTCACGCTCTTCTTTAAGAGAGAAAAATAAGAACACAGAGGTCAAACAAGAAGAATCCCCAGTCCCCTTCCACCTCTCTTATGGAGTCATTTTCTGCTGGGAAACAAAAAATTATTCTCTCCTGGAACTGAATCAGAAGGCAGACCCGTCAGTCAGTAGCCAACATATGATTCAGCTCAGCTTTTCAATAAGTTAAAAAGTCCAAAAGCCACCAAAAAAGGTTTTTTGAATGAGAAGGCTGTCTCCTTCTAACTCTTTTGAAATGTCTGCTGAGCACTCCTGTGAATCATGCCTGCTGCAAGAGGAGCACATCTGAGTTAACAAAGCAGGGATTTTTGGTGACAGCTGGCAAGGAGACACTCCCTCTATCGAGGGACAGCTTTCATTCAACTGAAAGGTAGGACAAACACCAATTCCTCTAGATGGACACTTAAAAGAAACTAGATTGATGATTAAAATACATAGAACTACAACTTTCACTCAACAATAGTGTTTTTAAAGGAAAAAATCCAACACAGTGTTTTCTAAAAAAAAAAAAAAAAAGTTGATTATAGATGCCTCATAAGATATGCTAATTTTTGCTTATATTTTATGATTATACTAGGAAGTGTTGAATAATTGAGTAATAAACACTATTACAAGTCGGAAAAAGACATTCCATTCAAGCCTTGAGAAACGATATAAAATGTTAAAACAGCACTAAAAATTCCACTCATGTTATATTCAGTGCTTGAATTGCAGAATGATTTAGCTGTGCCTTCAAATGTTTTCAATATTCCTTCATGCAATGTACACAATCAGAAAACTATTTCTGCCGTAATTCACTCGCATTTCCAATAGGATGCACTTTGAATAGGGGTTTTGTCCTACTTGTTAAGCCAATTGAAAGAAATACTACTTGGCTCCCAGATTTATCATATGTTATATTTTTACTGGCCTGATCACTTAACAAATTACTAACAATGAATATTTCCTGTGTGTTCAAAAGACTTCAGTTTAAATTACTTCAGAGTAGCTTTATAACACAATAGCAGTAGGCAAAATTGCTTGAGCTTTAAAAAAATGTGTGAGTTGCACAACAGCACTGTAAAATTACATTGAAAACAAATACTTAATTTTCTTTAATCTGTTTCGATGTCTGCTCTTCTTGTTTTAATTTGTTGAAAATGTATCTACATGAAAAAGTGTAAAAATAGTGTTACAAAAATGATCATATTTTTTGGGGGGGAAGCAGCTTTAAAACTGAGGCTGCATTGAAAACTGTCTCTAATATTTTTTTCCTTTAAACAAGATTTGAAAAGATACCTTGCTTAAAAGTGGTTTTTTTCCTACCTTCCAAGATCTCCTTTTAAAGGATTTGTCTATTTTTACGCCAAAGGGGGAGGAAATGCTTCAGGTATTTTTCACAGTCTACATAGTAATGTTTAATGAATAAATTTTACTCCATAATCCTACTTTGAATTTAGGCTCCTCAGCAGCCAGGTGTGGTGCTTGCCTTATTTTATTTAAAAGTTCAAGATTTGAAAACTCTCTTTTGAAGGGACAAAAATTAACTTTGAATGCAGATTCCAGATGACCCCCCACCATGCCAACTATTACAGCTGCACTCAATGAACACAGTTAGATTAAGCTGAAATGTTTTCAAGTACTCATCTCAATAAAGTGAACAATCCTCTCATCAGAGAGTTATTTTGTTATACATTAAGAAGGGAGAGCCCAGATTTGGTGTAGGAAGCCACCAATACAGCTTCTGTGCCTTATCTTACAGCTCATATCTTAAAGTGCAAGTATGAGCTTATCTGCCAAACACCTTCTTCATACCTGAAATTAAATAATTCATGATGATAATTCAAAAGAACTCATTAGCTTGCTCAATATTAACAAGAGTACTTCACACCTAATCGCCTTGAAGATGATTAATTTTTTACTGTATACATATAATATTATTATTATAATATATTATTTACTTAAACACATTTGACTCAGTTCTACTATGGCTTCGTTATCAGAGGTTCTCAGATATATCTTAGCCTTGTGCAGGAAGTTACACACCAGGACAGAGATAACATGCCCCAAAACACATCTGTAAAAGCATAAAAGCTGTCACAGCTACAGCTCTCAATTATGCTCTGCAGACTTTCTACATAGTGGGGAGCGGGGAGGCAGACAATCAAGGATAGAATATGAATACTAGGTTTGTTTGTTAACTTTGCAATTTAAGGAAAATTAGAATCTTAATGCTGTTTTGTGTTTGTTTGAAGAAATGAAGTCCCTGAAATTTGAAACATAAGGCTTTATGAAGGCAAAAAGTCAGGGCAAATATGTTTAAAATCCATGCATATGTCTAGGAGAGGGAAATGGCTGCTTGCAGTAGAAGCAAGGGTCCATTTTGCTGCAGAGCCTCCCATCTCTCCAGTCTTCTTCCTCAAAACTCCGCTCCTCTAAAACATCTGCCTTTACTTCTTTTGTCCCAGTTCCTCCCAGATCTGATCTTCCCTATCCCAGAGTGCCAATACTTTGCCTCTGAAAGTTCCACCCTCCTAATGCTCTCCCAAAACCTCTTGCTTTCCCCCTCTACATCCAATTATTTTCTAATCCTTTTGAAATAGAAGAGAATAGACTAGACTACACTACACTAGTTCAGCTGGAAGGGACTTACAGTGATCATCTAGTCCAACTGCTTTATCGTTTCAGATCTGAACAGAAATTAAAGCATGTTATTAAGGTCATTGTCCATATGCTTCTTAAAAACTGACAGATTTGGGACACTGAGTACCTCTTTAGGAAGCTCATTCCAGTACTTGACTAAATTCTTGGTAAAGAAATGTTTCCTAATGTCAAGTCTGCACACTCCTCTGAGGTGCTACTGTCAAATTCTGTCCCACGGAAGCTTGTGGCACCCAAGTCCCCTCCCAAAATTATTCTTTTCCTGATCCACTCCTTTCAGCTCCACACTGCACCTGAAATCTGCACATATCAAACCCCACCTTTCATCAGGCTAGTCTTGTAGCTCGTGACGCTGGAATTATTCAATATTGCTCAGTATGCTCATTGCTTTTTCTGTTTCCACTTCTGTATAACAATATGAAAATACCGAAGACACTTTTAGAAAGTGATCAGCACCTCTAAAGTCAGGCATGTCCCTAACCTTACTTGGGCTGATTTAGGGCTCAAGACTGAATATTAATATTTGTGTTTCAGAAAAGCCAAATAATAATCTTTTATCCAGGCATTTCCAGTCATATTGATAATACAAGTTCTGTAGTGGCTCACCACCTCTTTAAAGAGATCTGCTCAATCAGGTCATCCTGCATCCCAGCATGTTCTTAGGAACTACTCAACTGTGAGGTGGAGTATCCAGGAGGTCTGCTGAAGGTAGTCATCACCTGCAAAGATCTGTGCACTGACTGTGAAACGTACTCCCATGCTTATCCTCAAAGCAACGTGAGCAGTATTAAAAACAGAGAAAGCTGGACAGCACTCCAAAGAAAATGTTTTTCCTTTATGCCTAAATTGGTATTGTCTTTCAATAGCATGCCTTCCAATACATTAAGAATTTAAAAGCACTTACTTTTTAACACATTTTCAAATGTAACATCAAAATTTTTATTTGGGCAGAAGACCGAGGCTGCTGTTACAAAGAGACCACTCTTCATTTTAAAATGGATGTGCCAGAAATCCTTCTATGATGCAGCACACAGACTTCCTAAAATCAAAGGCTTAATACTGTGGTTGGTAAAAGAGTTTAGCATGGCTTGCCAGGTAAATTGATAATTCTGACATTTAAAAGCAGCTTGGAGGAAAAAAGTATGCATTTTAAAAACTGTGACCTAAATTACACTGTGATAAAAATCAAAGGAGAATATCCTTAATAATATAAGATGGAGTGAGAGAGAGATGTACTAGACAACATTGTTTCTCCTAAACACAGGCATTGCTGATTGAGATTTATTTTCCTCTTTATTTTTCAGTCAGTTACTGAAAACAATTTTTAAAGACTCAGCATATTTTCCATTTGCAGCCTAAAGGATCTCAAAAATGTATGAGGACACACAAGTCAAAACTTCAGGTTTTCACTTATCTTTCTATTCTGCCAGGACTTGACTTATTTACAGTGCATTACAACTTCAAGCTATGCTCTCAATTTATTTCAAGCTATTATATGAGGATATAATAAAATAGAGTTTACTAATACATTTACGGAATAGATTGACATAATAAAATTAACCTTACGTGGAACTGTGTTTAGGAACCACCAAATTAACATCATTCTAGATTAGAATTAATATATTCTATCAAATATTTTTTGGCTTTGGACATCATTTTTACATGACAAAATTTTTCATTGAAGTGCTTGCTATCTGGTGCCCATGTATTTTTTTATAGCTTCTCTTCAAACTTAGTGCCTTTCTGCAAGCAGATCTCTAGCCTTTTCCTTGTTACTACCATTTTCCAGTGGACTTGGCCATATCTTTCCGTTAAAAATCACTTATCAACGTCCCACATTCAGTTCCTCACAGGCAAGTTTATTATTTATTACCAATCACATCAGCAGTGACGAATTTTCATTTTTAATACTTTCCAAGAAACAGAATTAGGGCTATTTGTTTTTGCATTAAATAACTTTCTGGATCAAGTTCAAAGCACAAGCGTATTTCATGATTCTGCCCCAAGATTATGAAAAGTTTAAGAAATTTGCCTTACTTTGCCAAATTTAAAATAGATTAAGGATGTAATTAATTGTTAATTATTTGAGAGAGGAGATGCTTACTAAACCAATTCAGATAATCTAAATGATTCTGTGATTGCTTTTCTCACTGATTGATCAGTGATTTTTCTTACACTTTTAATAATCTTAAAGCACTCACTGTCTTGCTGTCCCCCCATAGCTTGCAAAAGCTTAATTACTCTTCCCAAAGATTTCATTTTCACTCTAAATAGTCCACTAATGTTCATTCACTACACAGTTCTGGGAAAGGTTACTTCCCAACCTTTTATAAATACTGTTCCCCTTGAATGACAAAATGTAATTTTAAACATTCCTTTCACTGGAGTACATTTTGTGTACTTTGACTGTAGGGGTAGGAGAAGTGACATTACTGAAAAACTGATCATAGCCTGGAAAATTGTTATAGAAAGGAAAAATAATTCCAGTAGCAAAAACTACAGTGGTACCTTATATTTACAACTTGCAGTATTATCTGCTCCCTTGCAGTCTGGGTGGCACGGCTGGTCCACATCAGCCATGATACAGTCCTCCACTCTTGTCTCTGGACTGCATCACCATGGGTACCACACACTCATATTGGCCCAGCAATGGTGATGTTATGAAATTTAACTTTACAATAAAGAAAGAAATAAAGCAGTGAACAGAGTTCGGTCAAGAATAAATATGAAATCACACTTAAGGTCTTCCATGGAAAAATCAGCCATGTAGATTATGGCAGTGGTATCTAGGAGACAACTCAACCCCAACAATAATAAGATCACCAAACATTTTTTATGAAACATGGGAAAAGACAAATACCACACAATCCAGATAAAGAATAAATCTACCGAAAATAACTTCTGAACATGAAACCGAGGAACAAGAATTTGGCTAAATCATACTCAGGTTATCTTTTAGCTCAGTACTTATCTTTCTCTAACACCTAATACTTACAAGGACTGTAGATACTTGCTTCAGAAGAAAGTGGTATCAAAAAATCAAACCCAAAGAACTCTACTCAGCAATTTACACCAAGGAAAAAAGTAATGCTAGGGGAAACATCTAGATCTTAAACTAAGAACATCTGCCTTTTGCAAAGACAAGCTTTAAACCTGTACTAAATGATCCATTATAACATAATCTAATTAAGATCAGGATATAACTAGGTAGTAATTTTGGGGGGGTAATGTTTCACAACTGCCACTGCTCACAGCTCCCTACCCCAGCATCAAAGGATACAAAGATTCTCTGAATAATAGAGGTTGTCATCCCTCGTAATGCGGCAAATAGGTGAAAAGAAAAAGACCGTACATATTGGATTCTTTTAATGACAGAACAGGCCACAGAGAGCACAACTGCATGCCATGATCAACCCTTAAGCACTCAGAACCAAAATGAGCATAATGTGACTCACTTGTATTTTAGATAATAGCTTGGTGTTTATAAGGAAGTACAGTAGGTAGTGGCTGCACTCAATATGCTTGAGGCATTACCTTGAGTAGCATTGTCTGGTTATTTTTAGGATAGCCACCCAGATGGGTGGTATTAAGGAGCATCATAATCCTCTGTTAGGCCACTCTGCAGATGGCAGTGTATGTGCAAATATAACACACAGCAATTGGCAAGGAAGGAAACAACAAGCCATTAGGTCAAGGTTGTCTAGGTATAGTCTACATAACTAAAATAAGATTATTAAATCCTTATTAGAGTATTAGCACTTCAGTTACCCAAGTATCAGATTCCTTTCAAAAAGGTGCCACAGAAAAGATACAATACTGAAGTTAAGCTGGTTTGCTTTTCTTGTAGCAAAAGTGTCTTTATGTTCAAAATCTAAGACATGGAAAATGCTCAGAAGAGACAATATTTATTGTCTAAAAATTGTCTTTAAAGCTTTTCTTCCCAACAAAATCAAGACACAGTAAGAAACTAAATTTTTATAAGGAAATAGAAAGGTGATAGGTGTACTTAGACACAGAAGTATCATCATCTTTAAGTATTCAAACAGGAAATGAAAACCCAGTTGAACAGCCTTTTGACCTTTTCATCTTTTAGGATGTCTACCCTGTTCCTCCTCTACCCCAAGCATCTGCTCAGGCTACTGTAAGTCAGCACACTGGGCTGCAGAGACATTTGCTTGACAATGTACCTCACTGCATTCTGACAGGTTCTTTGTAGGACCATCTACAGCCATCGTTGTTTTAAATACAGGCTAAAACAGTGAATACACAGATGTTGACCTTCCCCCGTTGCTGGGGTATGGTGTTATCCTGTTTGAACAATGGGAATTCATTTTCAGCTTTCCCTTTTGCCCTCTTTTCCTCTTGCACACTCTCCTGATGCCACATGCTTCCTTCTACTCTCAGCTATTGGCAGTAGCTAAAAATTTTCTTTCCATAACTTTTATGCTCCATTTTTACCCCCCTTCTATAATGTTTATTATACAACAAACAGTTCCATATAGTGACTGCATTCCATTTGCCTTGGAACAGCACAGACCGTCTCTGTTGTTAGCAGTCGTTAGTGCTTGTCCTACTCCCTTGCTGAAGCAGGAGACACACACAAGAGAAGTTCAGCCTCAGTGCTACTCGGCTGCTGTGTGGCTGCATCCAGTGGAACCCACCAGTGTGGTCCACCTGCAGCTGCCTGCAAGTACTTCTGATGAACCTGTAGGCATGGGCAGGAACATGATCACATCCCAGTCTTCTGCATGTCTACACTGTGGTCTGCTTTGCTCAGATGCTACTGTGGTGGCTGTAGGTAGTCATGGTTGTACAGGGGAAAAGAGAAACTGGACCAGCCAAGCACTGGACCCCTTCCTACAACATACGCTTCTCCCCAGTCTTGTTTTCCAGTATGAAACGGCTTGAAGCTAACTGGCCATCATAAATCTGAACCCA
This sequence comes from Chiroxiphia lanceolata, assembly GCF_009829145.1. NCBI lineage: Eukaryota > Metazoa > Chordata > Aves > Passeriformes > Pipridae > Chiroxiphia > Chiroxiphia lanceolata. Next base: position 67,221,395 of record NC_045639.1, read on the forward strand.
GACTGGTTTGATTTCGTGCAGAACATCACATTTTAACTCCAGATGCCTCAAACTACTAAGTAATCCAAAAGGATCTCAAATATCTAGAGTGCACTGATATAATAAAGTTATAAAAGATAAATTGCAACACAGCTCATTTTCAGGACTTCAGTTTACTTCTAACTACATAAGGAAACAAATGGCTCAGTTTCATATATATATGGCGCAGGTTTAAAAAAAAAAGGCTTCATGGCTAGAGTCGAAGACCTGAGCTAAAAATATGGGCTATGGAACATGCTAAGTGATTTATGGACCTGCTCCTCCTCTGCTCACTCTTTCAACCCAGTGCTGATGAAACAACCCTGTAACACTCTTTCAATTTTCTAAAATGGAAGAAAACTAAACCAGTAAATAGGTTTGATTAGTTTTAGCTATCTCAGTTAAAGTAGATCCCAGAAAAACCTGCCAATAACCACATATGGTGGAAGGAAATTAGGAGAGCACAGGAGGGTGAGTAGAGGACAGAGCTAGGGCAGAGAAGCTGATCTTTTTGGGCAAGCAGTGCATTAGATGGGCTCAGCTATAAAGCTCTGGCTTAGCCCATACAGATAAAGACTCTAAATAATTATGATCATAATTTCACATTTACCATAGACTACTAAGCACATAAACACATACTTCTGTTTTGATGCAAGGTAATCAAAACATGGCATGTCCCAGAGTTAAAGCACAGAAACAGGTGCATGACAATAATTTCTGTGATTTGGACTTTATCCACATGCTGGTGGCTTATCCTGCCCCCAAATTACTTTGAATTAACATACCACAGTAGCACATATTACACATAAAACATGAACCTCCAAGTTCATGGCAATGCACATAAACCATTCCAATGCTTATGACACTTTTGGGGTGAAAAAAAATAGGGTTATTTACTATCATTTATTAAGAAAGAAGAACATACCTTGCAGAGATGCTGGGGATACAATTTAGGAGGTATAAAAACATGGACTCGATAAAAATGTTATGTAACATGTGTGAAATTACTTAAAGCTGTTGCTAAAAAAATAAGAGACAGATGTCAAAATTGGAAGAAAGCTCTCCTCTTGGTATTTTAGATGTTAAGGTTAACTTTTGCAAAAATGTCTTAGTGTTACAGTTTTCTTAGGTTTATTTCAGTAATTTTTAGGCCAAAGATTATCTTAAAACTTACTAAATTAGGAAGCAGTATTATATCACAAAGAAAAAGGGATGGAACACTTTTAAAATGTGGAAAGTAACTTGCAAATGCCACATATGCTGAAGATATTAGCTCCTTTGGCCTCTGTTGTTTTTGTCTTATTAAATATCTTTTTTTGTGAAACAAATTATACTACTACAATTTAAACTGCGAGCCCCGTTTGCTAGGGGCTAGGCTAGTACAACTCAAAAAAATAGGCATAATTAAAAATAAAACAAATTTTCTATATACAGTCTCTCTTGTCCCATGTAGATGACCTTTTCTGTGCTAGACTGAACACTTAAGCTCTTGTAGTAAAACACATATGAAATTGTAGGTTGAGTCATTAAAGGTAGTCATAATGTCATGTCTGTGGGAATTGCTCAGAGACACCTTTGTTTCTAAATAGAAATATTAGAATAATTTTAGCACTCAGGTATGCATTATTTTTGTTCTTTACAAACAGTTTTTCCTTTAAGAGAGATTTCTAGTCTGGAGTCTGGAAGATAAACCGTGTGTTTGTCTCCTGTGCTGACCTGTGTATGAACAGGTCTTCTCTGCTCATTTCTTGTACTATAATGAGGAAGCATAATGCAAAGGAATATAAGGAATAATTTGTATGTTGAATATGAATATATGAATGCTACTGGACAGTGCTGACATGATGTCAAGGGTGTGCTGCCATAAGCAAAAAACCCTTATCAACCATGGAGATCTTGGTTCACTATATACTTTTGTGGAGCTCCTGAGTCTTATTAAAATAGAGAATTGGATATAAGGTGTTCAAAAAGTCAAGCAGAGACATTTTATTGTTATGATGAACCAACTTAAAGCAAAATTTCATATCAGTTATTATCTCTCACAACCACATTTCTCTTCCAGTTCTGGAAAAGGGTTAATGCTTCTACTTTCATCAAAATATAATGTCTCTTTTCCATTGCACATAAACCTTTGACGATTAAAACAAATGGAAGGTAGGGGCAAACATAAAAGTGCTCAACAAACAAATCCAACAAGGTGTTGCTTTTATTCAGTTCTACATAGCCAAATGGATCACAAGAGATAGGCTTTGTTTCCATTTTTAACTTCAGCATACACAAACAGACAAGGCAGTAATTGCATATGTAGTTATGCGATACCATATAGAAATATTATATACATTATATATATTATTTCAGATGGTAAGATTGATGGAGAGATAGACAACAGGTTAGCAAAGGCATATAGTGCTTTTGGAAAGCTTCATAAAACAGTTTGGCGAAATAAACACTTGAAGAAAAGTACAAAGATCAGTGTTTACAAAGCCATAGTGCTGTCTATTCTCTTATATGGATCTGAATCATGGGTCATCTACTGCCACAACCTGCGTCTCCTAGAACACTTCCATCAACGCTGTCTCCGCACAATCCTAAACATGCACTGGTCAGATTATGTGACCAATACATCTGTACTAGAACAAGCAGCAGTCACAAGTATTGAGGCCATGTTGCTGAGAACACAGCTGCGTTGGGCAGGGCACGTCTCAAGGATGAAGGACCACCGCCTCCCTAAGATCTTGCTTTATGGTGAACTTGCCACCAGCTGCCACAAGAGAGGAGCCCCGAAGAGAAGATACAAGGACTCCCTGAAACAACATCTCAGCCTTGGCCATATTGATCATCATAACTGGTCTACTCTGGCCTCCAATCGGGAGGCCTGGAGACACACCATCTATAACGGTGCTGATGCTTTTGAGAACGCACGCAGGATCACTCTTGAGGAGAAAAGACAATGCAGAAAGAATCGTGCCTTGCAGAATATACCACCTAAGGAGTCTTTCTGCTTTGCCTTTTGCAACCAGTCATGCCTATCTTGTATTGGCCTTTTCAGCCACCAATGGGCTTGCAACAAACGTGGGTAGAGACCCTTCCCAAATTTTCGTTCGCGAAGCCTAGCCATGATGATGTTATATATATTATATAGGAAATCAGAAAAGCAAATGTAGACTTTAAGAAAAGACTATAATAAATTATGTTGCTGATAATAGAAATTACAATCTGAACAAAATTAGAAAAACCAGAAGGAAAAAAGATTAACAAGAGGTGAAAGGTACATAATAGTGACAAAGATGTGCAAAGGAAGGATAAAGAGGGCAACCTTGTTATTCAGTTTTAGACACAATGCCTTGTTTCTTTTTATGAGATGCCTTCTGGAAATCATACTTTTCTGTATTTCATCACATCATTTTTTAACATTTAAGTGGAAACTCAAAATGCAATGAAAACCCACCAATTTATGCATTAAGAATTATAAATTAAAAGCTATTTGCAGATCAGTCGACCTGCAATAATTTGTGGACTCAGTCCTCAGGCAAACAAAAGAAAAACAACTGCATTCCAGCTTCAGAAAAACCACTATCTTCCTAGGCTAAACTCAAACCACTGTTAATAATGTCAACATTTTCTCCATCCTCAGTGGTAATATGAATTTTACTCTTTCTTTAACTGCAAAACAAAATCGATCTATAGAAGAGGAGAAGAAGTAATGATTTAAGTCTACAAATAATCAACAGTCATCTGCCAATGTTATATTGCATTCTCTACTACCACAGAAAGAACTTCCATATTTTAATACTTAAAGTTCAAATAAATAAGTAGCATTGTTCCTCTGTGGTCCCTTTCAAATGTTTTAATAGACCTTTCAACTGACTTGGCACTCTCTGCCTTTCATACCATGTCTGCCTAAAGGTCCTGAAGCCAAAGTAAATATGTCGTGTTTAATTAGCAAAGGTCAGTTTGGAAAGAAAAATTTACTAGCTGACCATAAGTTCAGAATGGCTAAATTAGTGATGGGAAAATATATCTTAGTCTTCTGTCACCTTTTCCAGGTTGAACGTTGCTCTCTTTTCTCTCTCGCACTATAAATACACATACATGTGCATACATACATGCAAAATTTAATCTGGTTTTACTAAAAGAAAATGGAGAATGTGAAACTAAGCCACAAAATTCCCAGCCTTTCACAACAGTATTTAGAAGAAAAAGGGTTTCATGGAAAAACATATTGAAGTTTTTCCAACAAAAGTATTATTAAACAAAAAGTACTTTTTAAAAAGAAACTCAGATTTTTAAAACATTCTTGAGTATTATTGAGACTTCTTTCCATTTGTGAGAGACAGAGGGAATTTAGTTACTGAGGAATATAATGACATTTTTCAACAATTCACTTCATCAATCATATCAATTTTATCTCCATTCACACAAAACCAACCAAATCTTGCATATAACTACAGCTCGTTTCTACCATTGCATCAGAAGCACTGTAAATCAGTGTTTCACATTTCCCTTAGGCTAATTTGGAAGCTTTAACTAATCCATGACAGGGTGAAAATTATGCATAGATGAACCAGAAATTTATAGATCGAACTTGGTATTTAGTTGTAGCAGTACTAAACAATTGGGACACTTCCTTTTTTTTCTTTTTTAATCAATACCTACTTTGGGCAGATCTAAACTCCACTGAATTAAGCTAAGCTAGTATAAAACACCTAGCTGTAGTAAATGTCAAAAGTATCAAAGTTGTGACTGGTCATCCAACAAGGCACATTTACAGTGTTTTCTGATCCTCCATGTTTTTTTATATATAACCATGCCTGTGTATCTAACTGCAACAGCTAGAAAAAGTAAAAAAGCCTTCAGGATCAATTAGCTTAGATTTCTTTTTTACATAATCCTCATAAAATTCAATTCTCAGTCCCAAAATTTGTCTTTTAAAATATCTCTGTTTGATATAGCAGACAGTACTTGTAACCCACGTTTAGAGGTTCCTCCTGCCATAAATCAGCCCCCAATTATTTCTTGTATCAGTAGAACACCAAACAACTTTTGAAGATAAATTAAACTGTCTCCTGTGACTCTTTACCTTCTTCATGGAGGGAAAAAAAAGCGCACCATCATACTAGTCAAAAAGATAATTGTTTTCTGAACCATGTGAGCAGTCTGTGCAATTCCATGAGGCCGTTTGTGTGCTGTAAGCAGAACTTGTTCAGCTGAATCAGTAATTAAAAGCATGAGTCAGCGTTTGAGCTAAAGAAGGTGGCTCTTATACTATTATCTGGACTAGCCTTTTTAGGAGACAAAGACTAATACTACCTAATGTCACACAAATATTGAGCTTTTCACATTGTGTACTGTGTAAAGCTGGGCTTTTGATATATCTACATTTCCAGAATACTAACCCAAACTACATCTGTTTAAAATGAGGAAAGACAACAGCTCTAGAGTTCTTTGTGGGAATGAGGCTGTGGGGGTCTTATTTTGTTGTTGTTATGGGTTTTTCCCTCTCTCTTTTTTTTTCTTTAAATTTATGTGACTCAGAGATTAAGGATACAGCAACTTCATGTTACCTTAACATATGGGGTCAAGGTAAAATTTCTCTTGATACAAAGGAAGCATTTATTTTCTGTATAGAAGGGGACCTTTATTACATAAGAACTCTTGTAATCTCTTCAGTCTTTACGGTTTGTAAAAACTGCAGTAGCTCTGATTTCTCAGAAAAAAAGTATTTAATATATAAGTTTAACTACAACAGATGTTCCCTGCTAAAAGGAAAAATATCTTCTTTTCCAATGGGTGTGGAAGGATTTATCTTTTGCTTTCTTTAAAATCACTCAATACCAAGTGAAGTTCTAGGAACGCACTGTAACAGACACCAAAGCTGCTCCCTCTGGATGCACCACTTCATAGTATAGTCCATAATTGGTTATGCATATTTGTTACAAACCTGACCATACACCGAACAACCATATTTTGCAGTTCAGAAGGAAGAACTTCTGTTCAAAATCATAAGCACACACAATAGGATTTCCAGCCTCCTCACTCATCCAGCTCCAAAGCCACTTTCCTCATAGCATCCAACAGAGAACTGCTGCGTGGAATAGGCTCCTGCCAAATCCTAGTTTTGTGTGCTCTGGCATTTTGATGGAACAGTTTAGTGTAAAAGAAAAACTTCTTTTCCCTTTTCAGCAGCATTCTTTTTCCACTGTCCTTGTATTCTGCAACGGTACAACTACTTCGTTTTGCTGTAATTTGAAAATTTATTTTTAGGTGACCAGAACTGGCAGTTCTACACAATCTGTTGGATACTGCAGGTGCAAACAGACTCTGCTTACACCCTGGGCTGGCTGCACACAAGGCTGCATTAGCATGGATGTCCCCTCGCTAATACAGGTATTGTGCTGCACCACTCTAGGACAATCACATAGCTTCCAGTCAAGGCCTGCTTCCCATACAGTTGGCTTCTGCAGGATTGCAAGAGTCTGGTGCCAGCTGTATAGATATGTCCAATGTGCTCAGAGGATCAAATATAAAAAAGCAGAATTTGCTTTGTGTAGCTGGCCAGAGGCATGAAATATGCTGATGAGCACCTTTTTGTAAAGCTGCAGCTGCTAGAGAAAAGACAACCTCCCAACAACTCCAATGGAAGTACAACAAAATTCACAGGTCAACCAGACAGTAGCAAAGGAAGATGTAATGTAATGCTTGTGAAGAGTTAATAAATGACAGTCAGAGGAAAAGTACAACCTGCTACCATGGACTCAAATAGAAACTGGCATCTCAAATTTATTTGTGTACATTTGGCAAGTCACGGAAAGGGTTTTATATCCACTCTTCTGGTCAAAAGAAAGGAGCTGCTTCGCTGTCTCTCAGCAGGACTTGCCAGATGCAAGTTCAGTCATGCATCTGTCAACAGAAGCACTCTGAAGTGCTTCACGTAGGTCATGTAGGCTCTGGGCCTGCCAGGCTTGACAGCATTCCTTTGTTGATTCATATTTGCTGTCACAACCTTATTTCTACTTTAGCCTTTCCTGTTTAAAGTCATCTTCCAGCTTGAAAGATACACTTCAGACTAATTTAACAGACTATCCCAAAAGAAAACCTTTGTCAATATGGACGAAGTTAGGATCCAACAGACTCTACTTACAGATGCAGGGGACCAGTCTAGACATTTACTCTGGTGAACAGTACAGTCTGTCATTCTGGTCCCCATAATGTCCAAAGGAGATGGATGCTGTTCTGATGCATAACACACAAGTTAACTGAGCTATAGACATAAAAGCATTAATTAATATTTTTCAAAAGATGATTACAGTATTCAAAACTATTTTGGAAAACAGGAAATTAAAGATACTTGAAAAAGCAAAGATTTTGATGCACCTAAGGGTAAAGTCTTGAGAATAGTTCAAGGAATGTTCCTCCTTTGATAAGGAAAAAATGCTTCTCTTTCTTTCGAATTTGCAGAGAAATATATTAAATAGAATTTTGACAAAGCTTTGCCATAACTTTATATATTTTACAGGTGTCAATTAGCACAAAAGTTGAATTTTTAAGTCAGGAACTAGCTTAATTAAGAGATTAGAAAAAAATGGTTATATAGTTTCTATGCAATGTCATCATTTTGTCTGGGTTATTTTTTACACTACTTTCCAAAACTATTTAATATTTTGTAATTAAAACTTAATTTCTGATTTTATGTATGACCTGAAAATGGTGTTGGAATCAAATACTGAAAATAAGTTGATGCTAGATAACTTTTCATCTCCATATATACAAAAGATGTCTTATATAAAAAAGCATATTTTTAAACTTTATTTGTGCAAGTCTGTTATCCAGTTAGTCTGCCTAAATATATATTCATAGGAACATACGTGTTGTATTCAAAAGACAGAATACATATCACATCCAAACAAGTAGGAAGATAACAGGATACAAAATTGATCAAGACAAAAAGAAACTTGAAAATAGAACCATTGAACTAATTTTTAAAGTAGCATGAGAGAGAAAGTAAGTGTTCTCAAAATATGAAACTAAGAAAAATCAAGTTCCTTTGGAGATATAGGAGATATCATGTGTCTGAAGTAGCCATAGTTCCTAATGCTTAGATTCTTTCAAATCAAAACAAGTTCATACAGCTCCCTTCATATTATAATGGTACTGCACAATACTCTAATGCAGAAATAAAAAAACCCAACAAAAAATAAAACTAAGGAAAAGAAACTCCAATATTTGAAAGATGTGATAACAAAGTGTAACATCACTATGTGGTGTGAAGTAGGAATTCTGCTCCTGAGGATCAGGAGCAGTTTGTGAAGCAACCATAGTAACTCACAGCTAAATAAAGGCTAGGATGGTATGTCATTAAAGATATGCTTTGGGCAGAAACAGAAGCTACTGGGCAAGCTTCTTTGGCTTGTATTATGACAGTCGGAATGAATTATTGTAATGACCCAGTTTGGCTTTAGTCACTGAAAATATTTAAAATTATGTTTTGCTCAAGGGAGAATAAGCTGTAAACACATGTCAAGGATCCAGAGAATTACTGGGAAACCTGGTAGTGATTTCTGAGACAGAAAAAAGACTCTTCAGTCTCACAGTTTAAATAAATTTGAAGAAAACAAGTGACTGAGCGACTACAAGAAGAAACTTGAAACAAGTGGCATATCATAAAAATATCCATATTTGTTTCCTGCTGGAAGAAGTTCCTTTCAAGTTCACAGACATAAACAAAGACAAGTACCAAATGAATTCCAAAGCTGACCTGATTGAGTAGACAGCATTCTTGGGTTGTCAGCACAGCAGAAACATTTCATCACCAGCCTGACTCACTCAGCAGCTTCTTGTAGCTAAGAACCAAGAAGCAGGTTTTTCATTTTGCATGCATACATGCAAAATGAATGGGAAATTTAAAACTTATTTTTTATTCAGTATATCCAGGCTAGCACTCAAACTCAGATGATCTTCAGTTCTGCTGAATGAAAAATATGCTATTTATGATGGGACAGATTGAAAATTCTGCTCTCGGACAGGATGACAGAAATTATAATAACAAAATTAGAAAATTCAGAGTCTTCACCAAGAGTAGGTGATGATTCTCTCAGAAGTTTCAGGATTGCTGATTTTTGACTCAGGTTGCATTTTTAGAGGAATACATTTTAAAGTGAGTCAACAGACAGATCAGCATCTTTGGTGATCTGATACTAAATATCAAATTTCGTATATAGTGCTTTTGAAAAGATGTAAATTATGATTTCAGCTATGTTCTGGTGAAATTTTTCCGTTTGAAAGCAGTGATTCTATGTGAACATTGTCAGACACTTTGCAGCAAGAATATACTATACAATGCAGCAGTTTTTTGCTCCCTAAAGCCTCTATTCTAGCCGGTTTCCAAAATGTATTTCCTTTTCTGTCTGGGCCTCATTTTTCAAAAAAGGACTCTCATCCTATTTATGTTGCTTGCCTCCACGGAACCCCTGCTTGATAATGCATGAGTAATAAGAGATGATATAAAGAGCAGCAACAAATTCTCCCAGCCATGCCATGTTGAATGGTATAGATAGAACACATTAAATACTATGAGGAAGCATCAAATACACAGAGAAGCAGACAGCAAAGCTAAAGGATGAGACTGGATGTGGTACTTAGTGCCATGGTCTAGTAACAGTGGTGTTAGTAGATCAAGGGTTGGACTTGATGATCTCAGAGGTCTTTTCCAACACAGCTGATTCTATGTTTCTATGATTCTATGAAATTAGAAGGAAGCGCATAGAACAAATCACTGAAAGACAGAGATAAGCCTTCAATTCTAAATGCATTGCTTGCATGTTTTATGTGTAAAATGTGCAGTGTTCACATTTCTAGTTAAAAGATAACTATTTTCACCCACTTCCATCAGCCCAGAGAGTCTTCAGGAGAAGAAATCCTGCAGCTCTAAAGGGAGTGAAAACAATTCCTGATGTGCTCTTGGAAAGAGGATAGCCTGAAAGCAAAACAGGTTTTCTTTGTTGTTTCCTTATGGTTTGCCATTTGCAAACTTTGGAAAGCAACTTTCAAGAACTGACAAGCTGAGAAAAAAGTTAGCTGCATTAGGAGTAAAGAGAAAGGGGGATATTCTTAAAATGTATTATTTTAATATTAATTATATTCTACTAAAAATGCCAAAACTACAAAAATGCTACCCAACATGATGCTGAAGTCCAAAAGAATAAAATTAGCCCCTCTAGCTTTCACTGCCTAACTGTTTTAAATATGAACTATAATACAAATGTGGTCAGCTGTATGATCTCATTATCCTCCATCAATGAAGGTAGTTAATAACAGCTTCTTAGGAAAGTTTGACTAACATGTGGACAGCACCTGGCATGATTTAGTCCTTTTGGCTGGTTCTACCTACAGGAAGTGGATGCCATTTATATTCAGCAGACATGTCCAGATGCAAAGAGAGATGCAGGCATTACAGAGCATTCAGTACTCAATATTAATACATACAATAAGTACATAAATAATGGACACAATGAGATACTTAAGAATGGATTTCTGACTGACAGTATATTTAGTGTCAGAATACATCAGTCAGTCACTGGAGAAAGGCATCTGAAATCTTATCTCCAGCCTCATTTATCGACAACAGTTTGTTGCCTCTACAGAAGTGGCATTCAGAGCATGAACCTGACTCCATCATTTAGGATTGAGGCTATCTGGGTCATGGGCTTCAACGTCTCACTGCCTAAATGGATGTAATTTTGTGAGTACTTCAAGTACCTACAAAACTTAAGTCAAAGAGTGTAGTGCCTAGCAAGGCAGTAGCTTCTAAGTTTTACTGATGTGAGACAGCACTCTTTGCAATAGCCTTTCAGTGTTATAGTTTCCATTAGAAAATAATCCTCACTTTTTTTTCAGAATTAAGAACTTCAATGCTTAGAGAAAATCATTAACACCTATAGAGTGGGTTTATTTTTATGAATATGGGGCTAAAAATTCTCTTTTCTTACCTTCTCATAACCTGATCAAAATAGAGTCAATTTTCCCTTTCATTTCTCTTCTGCTTCTACCATTTATTGCTGAGTAGCCAAGACTCCTGCCCTTGGAGTGACACCCATTCTGCTGTACTGTAACCCTCGGCACTGGCTCCTTCATGACTGGAACGGGAGGTAAAACATATCCCTAATTTTCTGAATTACAGATCCTTTCTGACAAATCAGACTTCCAGATGACTGTATCACACAGTAATGTCAAGGCCTGTGAGAAAGGATCTACACTGAAAGTGTCGTGTTTACTGCACACGAGCACCATGAGTTCACAGTGCACAGTAGGCAGGCTGCAAGGCCAAACCTCTTTGGATAGCAGTGGACCTGTGGGCTATGTCTAAGTAAACTAAAAGCTGACAGTAGTAACTGAGCACACTGATGTATGATGTATCTGTACTTACCATTTTAGCTACTACCATTAAAACAGCAGTGGCCACACACACACATGTATACATATATACATATATACATTGTATAACCACAATATCCAGGAGGAAAAAAAGAGCAGGGGGAAAAGAATTAAAAAAGCCACAAAAATAACCAAAAAAAGTCTATCTAGTAGTTACATTCTGATTACTTTGAGAAATGAAGCCGAAGAGGGATCACCTACACACATATGCAGTGTTTTAAAACTGTCTCTCTGTACCTACATGTTGTAATGACCAACAAGTTTAAGAAAGCATCCCCAAGGGATGCACTCCAAAAGATGTATTGATATTCCTAACCATTTTTATAGTCCTCTACAGATTATTTTGATATACAGGAGGATACAAAACTAACAGTCCAGTCAGCTTCAAAACATAGAGAATACAGGAAGCTTTTGTAAGTCCTTGTATTTAATAAGACAGTAACTGAAATTCAGAATAAACATTTTCTGTACTAGACTAGCAGAAACAAATGCCAAAGCTTGGGAAAACAGAATTTTAAAAACCCCAGTTTTTGTCAACTTTGTTGCTGGTTTTTATACTTCAAAACACTGTTCTTCAAAAAGAGCCAGGAACATTGCGATACTCATCTTTAAAAGGTTCTCCAAATGCAAACTTCATAAATGACTGAGATGAAGAAGAGAAGAAATCCCGTTGGGAAGAAATGGCAAACCTGAAGCTCGTTTAGTTGTGAGTTTAAACTTTTCCAAAGCACTAGTTTCTTACTCTTAGAAGCTATTTGGCAAGAGGATCTCAGAGGGATGAAGTTACCAGTAAGGAGAGAGAGAACATAGAGATAAAAAGTGATCATGCTTTAAATTACAGTACTATAAAGGACACATATGAAACATTTGTATTCCTGGCTTTTTTTTTTCTTCTGAAGACTTCATTTGAATTCATAGTAATTGAGTGTTAATACAGAGCATTTTCAACATCAGTTTTTGTAGATCAAACAGCTTTTAATAAATTAAATACTACATTTTTAATAATAAAAAGTAAAGACTGTAAAACTAGTTTTTCTTAAAACAAAACATGGATACCCTGAATTGTAAAAACACAAGAGAGAAGAGCTTAACCATTAAAATAATTACCTGATGTTATAATGAGGTTTGCTTCATCTTTAGTGGAAAGTATGAGGTTTCATCAAGATGAGGTTTTCAGACAAAATGTTGCCAAATTTTCACCATTTCAATTGCAATTTCTTATATTTCAGAAAGATTTGTTTAAAACTGTCTGTTCATTATTTAATAAAAATATTAGGAAAAAAGGTCTCTATGGTAGTTCTATACATCCATCTTGCAAAGCAGCTTTCAGTCATTCATTCTTTCCATAGGTCCAAGTGATGCAATGTGCAAAATATCCAATCTGCCACTGCCATGAACTTTTATACAATTATTACAAATTTCTGATTGCATTTGTGCAATAAAGGCTTACTGGAATTTGGCAGCTAAATGCTTCAAAAACCTTATCTATACCTTCAGCCTCAGGATCTTACACTTACTTAGCTGCTTAACAGACCACTCCCCAAAAGAAATAGATTGTGTTCCTTTTGGAAGAGGCAGTAGCAGAATATAACCACATCTGTTTTGCCCTCCAAACACAAGAACTGAAACCTGAGATGCTTCTTATGTGCCTTCCAGACATGTGACATAAATGTAGAGGCAGAAGAAAAGTGCTGTGCTGTAAGGTACAGGGAGCTGGTTAAGCTTTGATGAGCCATCAGCTTGACTGCAGAAACTCAGAACCTGGTTCTCAGACCTTGTTTATAGATTCATTTTCTGTTAAATACAGATTTTAGGGCATATATATCCTTGAAAAAACATCAGAGGCCTGGTCCACATTTGCATAAGCTAGTGCAGAACTCTGCTAAAAATATTTTACCTCACAGGCCATTGTGCAGTCATCTTAAATGTAACTAGGTGCTATCAGTCCTTGAGTATGTTTGCTGAGACTTGGACAGCACTGAAGTACTTTCCTAAACATTAGTATAACTGTGGACAAAACATAATTCCTTTCAGTAGACGTTTTAGATACAGGCTCAAAAATAACTGCAAACCCCAAATGTAGTCGTCTCAATTGTCATCTTTTTTTGCAGTTGTATGGATGTAAGTATTCAAACTAACTTCCCACAACTACTGGACACAAAAAAGCACGTGCATTTGTACATCTGAGGTGTCATACTAGTCCTTCAGGTAACCTAGGAATGAAGGACTCCAAGGACACCATTTTAACAACTTAGGAGAGAGGCTTCTCCCAGGGCTTTGAACAAACAGCGTGAGGCAGTTTTCCATCAGAACTGCTGGATGGTATAGTGGCCCACACTATCTTTTCCAGAGAAGAACGGTTTAAAAATACTGGAATTTTAACTTGCTTTCCTCTCTTGAATTTGCCAAGTCTCAACAGAAACAGATCCGATCCTTTACCTCTATGATTGTTTTCAACTTTTCATTCGCAAAGACCAAGATCCTGAATTCCCATGAGACCATTTAGCCCTAATTGGAAGATTCATAGGTACTATCACTGTGACAGCTTATAATCAAATTCTCTAGAAACTTCAGATTGTTTTCTTAGAGAATATGATCTGAAAGATGATCTAGTAGAAGTTTAAATATTCTAAAGGAGTTTTAGAAAGAATATGACAAAACCATGTCCACTATCCCCATTAAGTTTGTAAAACAGATCTTCCTTTGTCAATTCAAAAGTTTGTCTTATCTTTATTTGGCATTTTTGATCTTTACAAACTGGTAAAGGTATTAAAATTATCCTATACCATTACTAAATAGTTTTTAAGGTTGACCAGAGAGTATTTCACACTTCAAATAAATTCTGTTCATGCTCCTGCCAGGTCTGTTTTCCAGCAGTGTTGACAATTCCTATGTGACTAGCCTAAATATATTTTCCCTTAAAGTACCTGCAAGCTATTGGGGCACAAACAAAAACCCCTGTTCTAAACAACATGAGTGTCTCAAGGATATAGAATTGCATGAAGGCCTCAGAAGGAGAAGTCTGCCAGGAACTTAGCATAGTTCACATAAACATCCTGTGGTCATCAGCACAGCCAAAGGTGGAATCCAACTCTGAAGCCCAATACAAATTATGTACACAGAACATACCAGAAAAGATCTGGATTTAGACAGGTTTAAAAAGGAACCAGGAGGCAAATATTCTAGCATGTTAATTTTACTTTCACGTACTAATACGTAGGCAAGCAAATACATCCCACCACAGGTCTATAGACACAGGAGGTCTATTTTCTGAAACAATAAGCTCTCTCTGAATGACCGAATATGCATTCTTGGTGACCTAATATTTCAACAGAAAAATAGTGTTATGTTTATGTTCTGAAAAAAGGACAGCGTCTAAAGATGCTCAGCTTTATATAAAAGTATTTCAATCTGGTAAATGAAAGGAATTCAATCAAAAAATAAAATTCAAAATCTCATTCCTCTAACTTCTACTGAATTTGCAGATAAGATCTTCTGTATATAAGGCTTCTTTTTGATTCTACTACATCTAAATCTAGTACTGAAGTTTATTTTCATTCTTTGCAAAAACATGAAGTACCTTTAAAAAAAAGAAAAGCTAGCATGCAGAATGAGATTGAAAATATAAAGATAGATTTTTGCTTTGTTTACAGTGCAGAAGTAGATAACCAGATACTAATTGGATAAGCCATGCAATGGCAATAGTGATTGAATTGACTCTACCAGATTTAATGCTAAATGTTGTGATGAAACTAGCATAGATATCATATCAAGTAACAGCATTCATTTCAGCTATAGCTTCCCAGATTCTGCAATTTTTTTTAGAGCAATCTTTATTCCCTAATGTTAAAAAGTCCTCACCTAGTCATCACTATTTTTTTCCTCTGCAGACAAATAGTTATACTAGCTCTCACATTGGAATCTACAGCTTGTTGGTGGATAACCCAGAGGTTCTACAAGAATTCATCAAGGGAGAGGTTGCATGAGATACCATATAATTGAGACTCCACATCATAATTTGGACTATGTAACACAGAAAATTACTCTTTCCCTTCTTATCCCATTTTCTATCCCACTTTTACTTTTGTATGCAGCAGAAATACATTAGGCTCTTATCCATTAACTCTGTGGGGATTCTTGCTTCTCTCTCACCATCAATGGGTGCAGAAATCACCTAACATCACCTCCAGTAGGAGTTCAGTTTTCAGTTTAGTTTTTTCACCATTTACTGCAGTAACAGCAGGGTCAGTGAGTGGAGACAGAATGAAGTTTGGTCAGGTCATCTATCATGAGTTTAGGAGTCCCTATCCTTCCAGGTATCTGCATATTTTTTTGTATCAGTAGTTTGGGAAGTATCTATCTGCTCCACTCCATATGAGCCACTTTTATATAACTAACTTTCAATTTTCAAAGCTTTGAACGTGAAAGCTTAATAGTTAAAGTACATAAAAAAAGATCACACTTCACATTCATGTGATTTTCCTCCTACAAAATGCAGGAGGCATTGAGGTTTGTGTTTTGAGTCAGGTAATGTGGCAAGTGTCACCTATAAAACTTTGTATCCCAGATGCATTTTCTGTAATAAGAAAAGCTGCCACTGCATTAGCACTTTATTAAAAGCAAGTAATTATGAGTAACTGAAATGAAAACTAGTCCTGTTAATAATCCTCAGGAACAATTAGGCTCCATGGACTCAAGCTTATTTTGCATAAGTGAGAGAGTATAAAAGATCTATATAGACTCATAGAATTGTTTAGTTTTCAAAAGACTTCTAAGATCATCGAGTCCAACCATTAACTCAGCTCTGCCAAGTCCACCACTAAATCTAAGCACCATGTCCATACGTCTTTTAAATACCTCCAGGAGTGGTGACTCAACTCCTTCCCTGGGCAGCCTGTTCCAATGCTTGACAACCCTTTCAATTAAGAAATTTTTCCTAATATCTGATCTAAATCTCCTTTGGTTCAACTTGAGGCCATTTCCTCTTGTCGTATAACTTTTTACTTGGGAAGACACTGGAACTCGCTTCAGTGCAACTTCTTTTCAGGTAGTTGTAGGGAGCAATAGAGTCCCCCTGAGCCTCCTTTTCTCCAGGCTAAACAACTCCAGTTTCCTCAGCTACTCCTCATAGGACTTGCACCCACCATATGCACATGCACTCACCAAAAGAATTTTCCTAATTTTCAATTTAAATAAATTAAAACAAACCAGCAATATTTAAAATGCCAGACTTAATAAAACAAACAAATATCTTCTTTTTAAAGTGAACTCAGACAACTTTTATTTGTTCTGGTTGTAAAAGTCTGGATTTTTTCCCCCTCCACCTTTGGCACCTGTTTTTAAACATGGTCATTTAAAAACAACTCTTGTGCCAATTGTCCAAACCACAGCAGGTAGTACAGTCGATGAATGAGACTATTCAGTAGCCTGACTACATGCTCCAGTGGGTACACTTGAAAAAGCAGCTCAATTACACCTATTTTTCACCAACTGTTTGGAAGATTCCCCTAATTATGGGATACTGAAGGAAGCTGCATGAACTTTTTCACCTTTGGGAAAGTAGGAGTGGTTCCCACCCTTATTTTACCATAGTTTCTACTTTATTCACTGTGGTCCAGGAGAGTCTGACAGAAACCTGGAGTTCAGCAGGCACAGAGGTAGAACAAGATATTAAATAATCTAATAAAAATCAGAGGAAAAAAAGAAACAGGAATTAAAAAAAAAAACAACATACAAATAGTCCTCCCTGGGAAAATATGACTATTAAGCATTTTTACGTTTTTATGTGAATGTTCTTTTTAAACAAGAACATCAAAAACTTATTAAAATAGGGAGAACACTTGCAGTAATTTTTAAAGACAAATTATTTGTTTCATGTGGTTAAAAATCATTTAACACATCCTGTGAAATGATACGGACCTACAGAAAACAAGCCTCCCTCCTTCCATCAATCCCAGGAATGTCCGATTGCATTTTAATCCAAATCAAATTCTTACAGAAAAGCTTCATAAACCTTTGTACTGATACAACTGGGAGTACAGTCAATATCAGTCAAAAGGCTGAAAATGAGCAATTCCAGCTAGTTTAAGGTCCCTTAAAATTTTATTTTCCTAAATTCTGCAGAAAGTTAACTGAATACTTCCGCTTTTCCTCCCCATGCAAGTCCTGCCAAATGCAAGTCCTGCTGTCACCTGCACGTTTAAACTTTTATATAGAACTAGTGAAAACACAAAACTTTATATATTTAAACACACTACTTAATCAGAAAAGCATTTGTGGGAGAAAAGATGAATATTATTATATAAAACCAGCTTTGTGTTTTCACTATCTTGAAACATATTAGCTTTCAATTAAAGCCACACCTCTGACATGAGTTTCAAACTAACGCATTCATTTGAACAATACTTGCTGGTTTTACTTTCAGGAGCAAGGGAGGGAAGAATAAAAATACAGGAGAAATAAGGTCAGGCCAGCAGCATACCCAAGGTACTGGAAAATATCTTTTTTAGCACCAATACTTCTGTTTGGTATCTTTTACCCTATTACCAGAAATTCTCTAAGATAGGTGAAGATTATCCTAGCTTTATACAAGCATAATGAATGTGGCCATAAACAACGCAATGTTGTTAGAAAGCATTCATCAGTAATGCTATCTGACTGAGGATTATATCACCAGAAATTCACGTCAGTGTCAAAGCTGTCTCTATAAACTATGTGGAATACATCTCCTTTTGAGGTTTCAGCATGGTTATTCAGTGTCTCTGCAAATTAACTCAGCCAGAATACAACTACAAATATTTAACTGGGTGTCATCTATTTAAATATACTGCTATACTAAATAGAGCTCTTGTGATCAACAGTTACCTGAGCTGAACAGAACAAACTGGTCAGCAGTCAGTTTTGCAGTGCCAGAATAAATACAGACCATCTTTCCATTACTACTTTAAAGGAGGACATTTATTCAACCACAATTACAAGTGTTAAAAGTGTAAGGACTTTAAATCTATAAAAAGACTAGTACAGGACTGCAGGAGTAAGAGTTTGTTTTGGTTTAAAGAGAATTCTTTATTATATCTCCAAATACGTAGGACTGCACAGCCCTGCAGATTACGTCAACAAGCCTCTTAATTACGAAAGACGACATGCATTCTGAAACTCAAAAGAAATCTTATTTATTTTTCAATTAGCAAGGTAAATATTTTCTTCATCAAGATGTTTTCTAGTCCTGTGCAGTCCAAGCAGCTAGTGTTGGAACAGAAAGTGCCCTCCATATAAAGTTATAATATATATGAAACAAACAACAACAAAAACAAACAAACAAAAAACCACTCAGATTTCCCACAGCTATGGAGTTAACAAATTTTCCTGCTTCCAGTTTCTTTGGCTTCATTCAACTGCGAGCAATAAGAAGCTGAAACCCCTCTGTATTAGTTTTCCCCATCAGGTACAGTGGAACACTTTGTTCCTCTGTACTCCCATTGAGGGCTTACCTGGCTGCTATCGTGGGAGCATGAAAAGACTTCACTATTGTGTGACAGAAAGGGAGAGAGGACAGTTTTAAATCATGGAGCTGAAATGATTTAGGAGTTTCCAGAGTGTCATAGAACACACCACAAACTAGGAAAGCCAATTATTCCTTTAATTTCATGGCAGGCTTTCAAACTTCTTGTGGAAATTCTTAAGCACCTTTCTTTGAAAGCTTAAAATTGGAGACTGGATAATTCATTTACCAGAGATGGTGCTAGAAGCAACTACTGCAAGGACCTAGCCTAACCTTTTCTGGAGTTTTGCTTCTCAGCTTTCTTTTTTTCTGAGGGGTGCATGAGAAGGACTGGTGCTTGTTTTATTACAATTTATGTTTAATTAAGATGTTCCTCACTTTTCCCTTGTAAGCAGTTGCTCATTATTGGACTCATTCAAGCCACTTTTGAGTAACTTGCAGGATTGTGGTGAAATTCAGTTTCCATTTCCCAAGTCATGGTGTCATTTCCATGGTACACGTTTTCACTGACTGTGGGAGTAAGACACCAAAGCAACAAGGGGTTTTGGAAAGCATGTGTAAGTGCATGCTTTCCAACAACATTCAACAACAATCTGAATATCCATTCATCAAATAAGATAAAATACTGCAGACTGCTGCCAATGGCATTAGAGGCTTTGATTCAGTACCTAATTCATGTGATGCAGAGAGACTCAAAATAGATCATTTTATTGCAGTTAGGCTCAGGGCTTCAGCTATATCTCATCGCCATAACATGTACCATAACTACCTTCACATGGAAAGATGCAGCCAATACACAACTAAAAAGCAAGATCTGGAGTAGTGGAATGGATTAAATTTTATTCCTGACTATTATGGTTGTGGGACAGGAGGGAGCAAAGACACCTCAATGTGTAAGCAAAGACAACTTTCTAAATGCATAGCTATAAAACAAAAGCATCTGAAGGTTTGTATTTTGAAAACAGGTTTGCAAATAACCTTGTTTAAAATGTGCTGTTACTGTAAATAGATACACACAAGTATGTCTATTGTATGTATTTTTGCATGTGCAAATACATACCGAAGCACACCTTTCATATGCACACTTAGAGCTAAATGCATGTTAGTGCTCTGCCAGTAGGAAATATCCACAGCAACAAGGAAAACATACAAAATCAGTGAACTCCAATTCTGCCTCAGTTTCCCACACCCACAAAAAACAAAACCTCAAACCAAAGAAGTGGCATAAGATAGCACAATAGGGTGGAGCTCAGGTTAATCACAAGGACAACGGGTTTGCCTGTATATACCTTTTGACCCCACAATCATCCCTATTTACGCAGGGACACACAGAGATTATTCACCTTCCTGCCCAGAAGGAGCCAAGCAGGAAGCGAGGCTGTTGGTCAAATATCAATGCACATTATTGATGCTTTTGTAACATAAGTGTGCCTGCTTTGGGGGTATTTATGAATTAGGTGACAAAGTAGCATGAAACTGTGTGTGCACAAAACTGTTGCCTGCTGTTCTTAACTTTCTTAACCAAATATTGTCAAATTAGCAACAACC
This sequence comes from Chiroxiphia lanceolata, assembly GCF_009829145.1. Lineage (NCBI taxonomy): Eukaryota > Metazoa > Chordata > Aves > Passeriformes > Pipridae > Chiroxiphia > Chiroxiphia lanceolata. The sequence goes on from NC_045639.1 coordinate 67,241,892, forward strand.
ACACTTCCCACTGAGGGTTGTATATTTAAATGCTTTAAAAAAATCAAAAGCTATTTTTGGATTTATATGAACCAAAAAAAGGTCTGTAGTTGCGTTTCTTCAAGGAGGAAATAAACTTTATGCCCATATATTTGCTACTTCTGTCAAAAGATAGCAATCCAGTCATTACTGGACTCTCATGTGAGTTTATAGAGACTAATTTTTTAAATAAAGCAACTTGAGAAGTTACACAAAAAACCTGAGGACAGAGCTTCCTTGTCCAGAAGACCAAAAGGAACTGAATACAAATATGGGGAGTAGAAACGCCACCTCAGACACATGCAAACATTCTCTGAAAATCACTGACTGGGTGATCAGGCATGCAAGCTTATTGGAGAAACTAGGCTTCAGTTGGAAGACCCCTGCAGCAGAAAGGGTTTATTTACAAAAATAGAACATAATGTTGTTTAGAGGATGGCTAGGAAGAAGAATAGAAGAAAAGAACCGTTCAACAATACTTTAAATAAATGATTACAACAGTCTAAGTTAAAACATTAATCCAGTCCTCTAGTAAGCAAAGGTATTAGCTCAATTGTAAGCAGAACAGACTTGATGGTCCATTGGTCTCTTTCAGTACAGTAACCTGTGTTCTAGGATATTTGCCATAATACATAAAAGCCAAAAAAGTTGAAGAGTGTGGAATTAAACAAAGACACAAAGCAGGTAAAAATCAGCCCACGTTAACCTGCCATTCCACAGGGTGGCCACATAGTTCATGGCCACCAGCTCAGTCTTTTGGTTGGAATGGTAACAGTGTCCCTTCTGTACCTACCTTGCATGAGAACTGACAGTAGTAACTCACATTATTTATTAGCATTCCTATAACTCCTACACGACTGAATATCATATATCAATATAAAAGAATTCTGCAACTGGCAAAGGAGTTTTAATACACAGATAATTCACATGGAAGCATTTTTGCTAAAAGAATAGTGCACTATATATCGAGTTCTACAGTTTCATCCTAAATCAGAAAAGTTTGTTTCTTGTCTCTTACTTTGTCCTTCAATTTTAAATGACATTTCAGAGTCACAAATAATTCAGGGACTGAAAGTTACTGCCTATTTAGTACTGAACATTAATAAAGTGATGCAGAAACACTGTAAGATTTATTCAAAATCTGTAAGATTTATTCAAAATAAGAAGTCACAACCTGTGGATACAGTCCATTAAGCAAGACTGGTTTAACAAAATCTCTTGACAGCTAAAACTATTATCAAGTTTGAACCTCCAACAGTAAAAACAGCAGTAGTTTAAATTTACTAAACTGAAACTCCCAAACATTAGCCTATATAACACTTGCAAATTTAAGCAGTATGGTTTTCAGTACATTCATCACAACTGGACACAATGAAGCTCTCATTGTGTAAGGTAAGTTTGCTTTTCAATATTTCATAATACAGAAACATTACATGCATTATCTATGTAGTACTGTACCTCCAGCATCAAAACAGAAGTCTAGAAATATAATGTGAAGAGTCTTCTAAGTCTTCTAAAAAAAAACTACTTAAAAGTAATCAGGTTCTCACACAACTCCCTTAGTAACATCTTAATTGATTTTGAGTTCTCCACTTGTATCCCAGTGAACAATTACTCACATAAGTAATCTCCACAGACTTTAGTAGGGTTACTCCTGAAAGTAACAGCTCACCAAAGTTCAAAATGTATAGATCTTTCCTTAAAACATTTACAGAGAAATTTAAATGATGCACTTCAAATTACCAGCCGTACTTACTAGTTCATGACTTTTCCCAATCACCTTTTCCAAATTACCTTTATCAATTCTAAAAACAGAGGGGCCACAAAATTTTTGAAAAAAACAAGCTATGAGCAATACAATATCATAAACAATAAGAAATCCAAGGAAAGAAGAAGAAGGAAAAACCTAACAAAAAAAACCCCTTTACAGAATCTAGGATGACTGCCCAAAATAGCTCCCCCCCACCCCTAAAAAACACACTTATACACACACAGGTAATTACTGCTTACTGATTTTTGGGGAGGAGCTTATGCCCAGCAGTCACCCAACGAAGGGGAAAACCATATAAATACTCAAGGGTGACACTTGAAATTATCAGCTTCTGCTCACTCACCAGTGGCAGAAGAACTCCTCAAAAGAGGAGAATTGACTGCTCTCTCTTACCACTCTGCATTGGAGCTCCACAGCATTTTGGTATGTTATGATTTCATTTCATTCTCTTTGGTTTTAAAGGTAACTTCTACAGGATACCTGCTTTCTGTCTAGGGAGGGAAGAGGATTGCTATTTAAGGACCAGTGACAGCATCCTCACTGCTACTAGGGCTATTTGGAAGGCTACAGATAAGACCCTGGTTTCAAGCAAGACATTGTGGGATTTTTGCCACTGCTGCTGAAGGACCCAGAACTTCATCCTTCATTTGCAACAGCATTAGACAGAGGCAGTAAGGTCATGGTAGAGTGTCTATGTATTGGCACTGAAAACTTTCTTCATTTCAGGAGTTTTTGATATATGCAACTCCTGGACTTACTTCTGGAGCTCTAATTTAAATAATCACTGTTTCTGCAGACAGTTGTCTTGAATAGACTGGTATTCATGTAAAATTAGTCTTCTTCTCAGAGTGAGACTTGCCTGTAAGCTATCTATACAAGGGCTCTATCATTCAAAGTGATAGCAATACTGATTCCCTTTTTCTTAGAGGATTTTTCACTAGTGAGAGCAGATGGAAATAAGCACAAAATAATGTTACTTTTAATATCAGTATTTAAAAAAAAATCATTTATTCATGCACAAGAAACAGAACTGAACAGCTTTTCTTTATAACAAACTTTTTCTACCCTTTCTAACACAGCACAGATTTGGAAACATGCATTTACAAATATCTTTACTGCTGCTGTTTTGTCTGAACATTGTCCATGGTAGTGATGGATATTTTTCTGAGCGATATCAGAAACAATCCAGCATCAAGGGGCCGCATTTTCTACCATTCAATGTAAAGAGTCAAGGTAAGTTTACTATTTTTTCATAATAAACTAACATAATCATTCCTAGAGGGTCAATACATGAACAAAAGCTCTTTGTTTATACTATTTGCATTCAACTTTCACTAACAGTTTAGGTTTATTAAAATAAGGTTATCACTGAAGAAAGAATTTGCAGTGACTCTGGAGTTGCCTCCTATTGACAAAGATGCACACCTAACAACTAAAGGCATATAGAGCAGAAACAAAATAACAGCTCCAGATATCATCTTCAATAGTGAGAGTAACACAACATGATTGTGTACATAATTATATACAACAGGCTACTCATCTCCTAATTTCTTGATTCAACACTGAAGTTTCTAGCAACAAATCTGTCACCTACAATATTCAAGAAGAACTTCTACATATTTAGTCACGTTATTACTATTTAAAACAGACCTTAAATGTGAATTTAAATTTATATATGATACACATGGGCAAATGAAGACCAGTTTGAAGCCTAGAAAGGCAAAATAAAATGATATATAGTTATGAGATATATATATATATATGATATATAGTATAAATGTGACATAAACATCTACATAATTTTTTTCACGAGTGATTTAAGCTTATACTATAATTATCAGACTAATCTCGTAGTAATATAACAATTCTAGCTTTATTATTAAAAAAAAAAATCTCTTTGTTGCATAAGTCAGTCCTGTGGCAGGTTGCACGTAATACATTACTGCAATGCTATACATTGTACTATCTTATTTTTGGTTATCCTCTCTGTCCTTTTAAGTCAAATGGGTGGCTATACCTAGTGTTTGAAACTATTTGAGTTCTGTTTTATTTTTCCATGCTTAGGTCAAACTCTTTTTTAAAAACTTGAAATCAAAGCTTCTGATCAGTACTGTCTATTCAGAATTGTCATTACTAAAATTAAGAGAACTAAATCTTCCTTGTAAACATCCTGCTTTACCCTCTCCCCCGAGAACAGCATTATTTTCTTACAGACAGCATAGGCTATTAAGAATAGCTTTCATTTTTGCTGTATCCCATCTACTTTTAGTTGTAATAATCACACTTGGGCAGAAATGAGGAAACTGAATGAGGGACTTGGAAAATACCATTTGCAAATAAGCATCTCTTCATCAGAAAAAGGACACAGAACAAATCTGGAGAGCAGAACAGTTGCTGCTGAGGGTATTGCATTCACGTTACCTTCTTTTAGTAGGTTATGTTTCAGAATAACTCTAGTCTAATCCTATGGACTGACTGCTCATGTGCAGCACACACTGAGTCCTAAGAGATTCTGGTCTCATACCAACCAGCTCCAGCCCCCACGGTCCAAGAATCTCTGCAGTAAGAACCAAGTGAAAGCAGCATGGCTGGGAAACTTACCCCCCAGAAGGTTCTTCTGAGCTGCACCAAAATACTGTCACAGTTTCATCCATTGCCTTCAGCACAAGGACTTTCTGGAATCCTAATAGCACTCCCAGATCAAATTTAGGTATATGTACATAAACAGCTACTCTGAGGACCTATTAACTAGAATTCTCACTGAGTTAAAAGCTGCATTTCCTCCCTCTCCCCTCATTAACTTTTCATAGTGCTTTTCCATGACTTTATTCAGAATAATTTACATATTTATACTATCTTAAACTGAAGTACAATATTTACTTGGTTATCCTCTATCATACTTCATTTACTTCTTCTCATAGAGAGTTTTTTTCCCCTCTGTAGAAAACATTTGGAAAGGGGGAAGCCAGCAACAAATTAAGGAAGAATCAGGGAAGACAGGATATGGGGTGAAAGGGGAAATGAATTGTCCTGAACTAAGTTTTCACTTTATAAACTAACACAGTGTAACTAATATGAGTCAAAATTCACATTTAGAATGAGAATGATTATATCAATATCTGAGAAGTGTACAGTGCTGTCCATTTAGGAAAGGTAGCAAAGACTATGTACTAGAACTCAAAAGCAGGAACAGCCTACAGATTTACAGATGTGGGAGTCCAGTCATTCAAAAGTTCTTGACAAATTTTCATTTGGTGAACAAATATCAAAATGGAGGACTGCTATTCTTGAGTATGGAAAACAAGCATCCTACATAGAGTTTTTAGAAGAATTCAAAGACGGAAGATGGTTAGACATCATCATTACTAATCATGGAACTGAAATTTTAGTCTAGGCCCAAACTAAGGGCCAGGACAACATTTAATAGTTCATAAGATTTCTGTCGGCAACCAAAGCCTACTAAATCTTCATTTAATTTGATGAAATTGTTTTAACAGTTTTAAAAATCTTGCTCTTGACAGCTCTCCAGTCAGTCAGAATACACTTTCCTTTTCTTTAGGCATTTAGTGTTACCATTTTTTAAAATTACCAGAACATAATTTTTTAACCAGTAGTTCTTTGGCTTGAAATATTTGAAAAGTCCAAGCTGAAAATAATAGTTGAATTAGGTCTGACTATTCAGCAGTGTTTAAATAAGCCATTATTGCAGGTTATTTTAAAGTCTACATACTTAATTCAATACATTTATAGTGTTTGACTGCACTTACAGAATGTATAACAATTTTGCATCAAGGTATGTGCTGAGACATACAAAAGAGTAGCCAACCAATACTTCAATTTTCTTGGTAAAAATCCCATTTTATTAATGGGTTCAGCAATCCTTTCCTCAGAGGAATTATCATTGTCTTTAGACAGCACAATTAAAATTACAATTTTAATCTAAAAGCAGTACAGATTTGAAACAATATAGCTCCTCATAGAAAACTTCTATAACAACACGAATGCTGACAAAGCCTTTATCATCTTATGCAAAAAAGGCAATACCCACCCACTCTGTGAACCTAGGACTGATATAATTTCATATAAAATATGGTAAAATGCAAGAAAGAGATGCACTCTCAAGCTAAAGTCTGAAGCAATTTGCTACCAAAAAAAAGCACCTTTTTTGCTATCTGTGTGTAGGATTTTAACAACTATCTTGCTTTTTATCGCCTTGAGAAGGATGACAAAGGAAGGTGTTCAAAATAAGGTAATATGCATTTGTGCTGATTTTATGCATCAGCAAAAAAAAAGGCACTCTCTGCACTTTCTTGATAAGAACAATTTCCCTGTCGATGGAGGAAGAAGGCAACCTTGTAGATCCAATAACAAATCAAAATCAAATGTATTTCATATACGTACCACTAGTATTTTTTAAAATACAATATGTACAAAAATAGTTTCCTCCTTCACCTCATTTTTGTTTCAAGACTAGTCACAGATTAGAAAATGCAATTTATTATCTAAGAGACAGCCAAACAGCCATTGCATAAACTTTCATATATGTGTATATATATACACATACATAATATATATATATATATATATACACACATAAACTGCTCTTTTTGTGAGAGATTGAAAGGCAAATTATAGCTGATACAACTGTTGATCAATTATCAACCTTTCCTACATAAGCATTAAACAGAATATGTTGCCATTATAAAAAACAGAATCCAGGCTCTTTTCGTATCCTTCAGTTTTTATTTTAAAATTACTTCTTAAATTAACATTCATCATATGTATGTAATTTTGTTCTATAATGCTGCCAGTTGCTGCAAACTACTAAAGCAGTCTTACAATATCCATATTAAACTTGTATGTCATGTCCCACAAATCAACATCCTAATTCCAATGTGAAACTGCAGACTCATCCAAAACATGCAGAAAACTAAGCAGTGAGCTTGTTTGTTTCTTTCTCTGTTTGTGACATTTGGTTAAGTGGCTCCACCTGCTGTTTTGATAACTAAGAAAATGAAGTATTATTAAAAAACAAACCAGTGCCAGAATTCTGACAGCAGTAAAAGAAATTATCAGTTGTGATGTTGCCATTGTGTAAAATTTTTATGACAGACATAAGTTTTTCAGACAGTATTTGAAAATACAACATTACATATTTACAAAAGAACCAGAATCATAGCCTACTTTTGGAAGTAGGGGGCAGAGAAGGACAAAAATCTCACTACTTAAATGTAGCACTAAGTAGTTTCAGAAAAGCTGCTACACCTGCACAGGAAACTTTCTGTGGTTTCATTCATGATGACAAAAGTCTGGTGACCCGCTACACCTGTTCCCTGGTTGTTTGGTTTTTTTTCCCTTACTTAATAGTTTGTATCTGCTTGCACAGCATTTTTTAAGCTCTCTATTTACCCTAAATGTATTTAAGCAATAAAATAAAAAAATAAAAAAAAATTCTAGAGGCTTTGTAGCTCATATTTCCAACAAATTTTCAGTTGTTACTTGTAAGAGCTCTGAAACACTTTTCCTCTGAATGTCAGGTTGTCAGTGACCAACACAGTAGTTGAAATTCAACTTCTACAAAATTCAAGTTAAGTTAACCTTTCATGCATTTCACCACAGTGCTCCATGCCTGCAAATATGTTATAGATGCCCTGCTTGATCTGCTTTCCTCTCTCTCACAGGTGTGCAGGTAAGGGGGGAACAAGGACCCCCTGGTCCCCCAGGCCCTGTTGGACCAAGAGGACAACCAGGTCCTGCAGGAAAGCCAGGGTTTGGAAGTCCGGGTCCCCAAGGTCCCCCTGGTCCCCCAGGACCACCTGGATTCTCTGCAGTCGGAAAGCCAGGTGTGCCAGGTCTACCAGGAAAGCAAGGAGACAGAGGACTAAATGGTGAGAAAGGAGAACCTGGACCTGTTGGACTCCCAGGAGCAAGAGGACCACAAGGACCCCCCGGCACTCCTGGCCCCGCAGGACTGTCTGTTCCTGGCAAGCCAGGACCACAAGGCCCTCCAGGTGCTCAGGGGCCGAGGGGCCCCCCTGGTGAGAAGGGAGAGCCAGGTATCCCTGGTATAAACGGACAAAAGGGAGAAAATGGATTTGGCATTCCAGGCCGCCCAGGTAGCAGGGGTCTTCCAGGCCCACAGGGACCCCGGGGCCCCCCTGGTCCTACTGGAGTAGGGAAACCTGGTGAAAATGGTCTTCCAGGTCAGCCAGGTCTGAAAGGTGACCGAGGTTTTCCAGGTGCACCCGGGGCGGCTGGTCTCCCCGGTCCCCAGGGTCTCCCAGGTGAACCTGGAGAAGCTGGCATTGGCAAGCCTGGGCCAATGGGACCACCAGGAGCAGCAGGCATCCCTGGAGCCAAGGGACATCCTGGACCTGCAGGCTTGCCTGGATCCCCAGGTCTTCCAGGTTTTGGAAAGCCAGGATTGCCAGGGATGAAGGGACACAGAGGGCCTGAAGGTCCTCCTGGCCTTCCAGGACTTAAAGGAGACCAAGGCCCAGCTGGTGTGCCAGGAGAACCAGGGCCGGCTGGGCCACCAGGGAACATGGGCCCTCATGGACTCAAAGGTTTGCCCGGTGAGAATGGCCTCCCTGGGCCCAAAGGTGACATGGGCCCTGCAGGCCTCCCAGGATTCCCAGGGGCCAAGGGGGAACGAGGCTTACCAGGGGCAGAGGGAAAACCAGGATATCCAGGTGAGCAGGGTCTTGCTGGTCCTAAGGGACAGCCGGGTCTCCCAGGTCCAAAAGGTGACATTGGCCATGCCGGGCTACCTGGATTGCCTGGTCCAATGGGTCCACAAGGAGCCAAGGGAGTGCCAGGGATCAATGGAGAACCAGGCCCCAGAGGGCCTTCAGGAATACCTGGGATCAGAGGTCCCATTGGCCCCCCTGGTGTTCCAGGAACCCCTGGTGCGAAGGGTGAGCCAGGAGCACCAGGACTGCCAGGCCCAGCAGGTATCTCCACAAAAGGCTTAAGCGGACCCATGGGACCACCTGGACCCCCTGGGCCTAAAGGCAGCACTGGCGAGCCTGGCTTGCCAGGCCCCCCAGGGCCTCCCGGTCCCCCCGGCCAAGCTGTAATCCCACAGATGCCCGAAGGCTACGTTAAAGCAGGAGAGTCTCGGGAGCTATCAGGAATATCTTTCATAAAGGGAGGAGTGAACCAAGCTCTTACAGGGATGCCAGTGTCTGCTTTCAGTGTCATCCTCTCAAAAGCCTACCCTGCGGCAACAGTCCCCATCAAATTTGATAAAATCTTGTACAATAGGCAGCAACACTACGACCCCAGAACAGGAATCTTCACCTGCAGGACCCCTGGACTGTACTATTTCTCCTACCATGTACATGCAAAGGGAACAAACGTTTGGGTCGCACTCTACAAAAATGGTTCCCCCATCATGTACACCTATGATGAGTACAAGAAAGGATACCTTGACCAAGCTTCTGGCAGTGCTGTCATTGATCTCATGGAGAATGACCAAGTATGGCTCCAACTGCCCAATTCAGAATCCAATGGTCTCTACTCCTCTGACTATGTTCACTCTTCTTTCTCAGGTTTCCTGTTTGCTCATATCTAAAAACATACCACTTAGCCTGTCCTGACACACTCTCCTTCAGACCATTGTAACTGGGTGCCGATTTGATTTATCATTAGCACTTTGTTGCAACTTCAATGTTGCAACAGTAAGAGGAGGGAGTGAGGAAGTGGAGAGTGGTTCAAACCTGGTAGAATAATATTGTATGTTTTTAGACATTTGTCATAAAAAAATTGTTTCAAATGATGATCAATTGTCTGACTAAATGCAACATTAAAATTTATGAATTAATATAATGCACTAGCCTCTCTTTTTTCTTTTCTTTTACAAGGAAAATCAGAATTTGTAACTATCACTTCTCTAACACATAAAGAATTCTAGATCATACTTCACTACACTTGAATTAACTGAAGGTATTTTATTCAAAGTAAATGGTCTCAAATACACTGCAGTCATCACAACAGCTGAATAATATACTTCAGGAACATTCTGTGGCCAGCTTCATCTTTAAGCTATCAAACGGGACTCAAGAATAACAACTCTAATATAGTGCACATCATGTCACAGTTTTCATTTAATTACACTGTTCTTATTAATGAATAAGTACCTCGGGGAAAGGTAGATTTACAAATTATTACATGTTACTGGAGATCTAAGACTTTCGCAATACGAAAAAGCAACCAGATTGAAACCTTTAAATCCACTTAGCTTTCTTTGATATACATTGCTGCAACAAACTAGTTCAATATTTTTACATCTCCTAATATTCTGTAAAAGTAGAATATTCAGAGTACTGCAAAATAACTCTCACAAAATCCAAATATTAAGAACATATCTTCACAAGCATGCAGACACTTACAAAATCAAAGCAGATTTACCACCCCAAAATTGGAGATAATCCTTGCCCTGAATTTCCCTGAACTGTTAATTCCTTTAAAAAACAATAGTGTGGGGAATATATTTTACTTATTTGGTAAATTTATCAGACGATGGCAGTAATTAGTCAGTAGACATAACCATATTTACCATATCTACATACACTCATGTCTCATAAACATTAGACAGTTCATTAATGTGTTATGGTACTTCATAAAGAGTATATGGCATAAAGTAAGTTAGTTTATAAATTATGAAACCATTATAATTTGGTCGCACATTTCTTCCAATTACCAGTTACCATTCACATGCTTTAAAAGTATCATATACATCAAAACCTTATGAACTCTTAAAACTACTACAGTTAGCTTTGTTTTTTTAAACAGAAGCTTTTAATCACCTGCACTAACAGTATGTAGGCCTGTGCTTAAAAATTTTGTGATATTACTATTTCTCCATGAAAGAAGAACTTGAAGCTTGTTATGTTGTGTACATTTGAAATCAGCAATTTCCTAAGTACTTGACAATATGCTGGGATTAATAAAAAAAGTTAAGATAACTTTTGCTTGATCCATCACTAGCAAAGCTATATAATGTTTTGGAAATTCTAAAGACCTACCAAAAAAGTAACTTGAAGAATTTTTTTTTCTCCTCTTTTTAAGTGCTGCCGGATAAGGAAGACTGTGGTTTAGGTTATACTGTAGTAAAATAATAAATGCTTGAATAAAGAATGCAACATGACATCTACTTATTTTAGCAGTCAAGGGGGCGTAGGCAAGCAAATTAGTCCTACTATTATAAACACTACACACAAATGTTTGTGTGGAAATAATACAAAGAACAGTATGACAATTTATAAATTGTAACCATGCAACACTTTTCTTTCAAGTCAAAACAAAGCTCCAGACACTGGAGTCTGAATAGTCTATTCCCACTTTTCTAGTTTAATGTTTTAGGCCAAATATTAGTTACAGATCTCTTAAGAATAATCTGTTTTTTGCACTAAAAATGTTTTCCTGTGCAGCCACTCACATTAGTTCAACAGCCCTTTCCAGTATTTTAACAGAGCATGTGTTACTGCCATACATTCCACCAATGTGGAACTTTTGTTTCAGAAACAAATAGAGGGACGAGTTACAGGAGCTGGAAAATACGACTTAGTAGTTGTGAGGTTTCTGGCTAATTACTTTACATATGAAACATATGCCAAAGAACATGTTTAAAATTGTTGGAAGATGTTCGGTGCTCATCATTACATTAATGTCCTGTGATTCCAATTAACTAACAAGAAACTAGGCCCAGACAATATTCTTAAAAGCACAGTTTACTAACCCTTATCATCCATCCACTTTAAATCAGGTTTTGTCCTTTAACATCTTTGTTCCTTGAACACATAGGATTTCAAATAAGTCTACAGTTTGGTACCATATGCCCGTTCTTTTTAAGACTTTTCATAATCGCTCAGATGTTGCGTCATTAAGACAGAAATTCTTAAAACTGAAAAGCTAGAGACTATACAGCAAATTGTGGCACAAGCAGAACTTATACTTTGATTTTAGATTTGTATTCTCAATTTAGAGGGTTCCTTGAGAAGGTCTGTAAGATCTCTTCTCTGTGGTGATCAGTGACAGGACCAGAGGGTATGGCCTGAAGTTGTGTTGGGGAGGTTTAGGTTGAATATTAGAAAAGGGTTCTTTACCCAGAGGCTGTTTGGGCACTGGAACAAGCTCCCCAGGGAAGTGGTTAGAGCACTAAGCCTCACAGTGTTCAAGAAGCATTTGGACAATTCTCTCAGGCACATGGTGTGAGTCTTGGGGATGGTCCTGTGCAGGGCCAGGAGTTGGACTCAATGATCCTTGTGGGTCCCTTCCAACATGGCAGATTCTGTGAAGACTTTTCAGTTTGAGTTTAATATTTTCTCCACATGAAGATCAGCAATCTACCTAAAGATAAAGCCCTTCCAGAAACCTCATCTCTTCTGGATCATGGGCAGTAGAGGAAAGAAAATCCAACATGAGATTAAAATGAAGACATAAGAGCCTGTAATAGTACAAAAATCACTTCCAAAGAAGTACTGAAATTCCTGAAGCTTTAAGTTGTCGAAAACATGAAGTAACCAAACAAACCCTTCTGTATTTAGCTGGAAAGCACAGCAAAGAAATGCAATAAGTTTATTTGCTTCTTTGCTACAGTTTTCACAATTAAGACAAATAATCACTGCTATATCAACATTAGGAATTACCAATGTTTTGCAGAATTTTTTGAGGATTCTTTCTTTCTGGCCAGAAAGGCACCTTTATTTTTTGTTTTTCATATTTGAAGTTGCATATAAAAGATAAAACACACATATCACAGACATCTAGATTCATTACCTTCTGCCAAGACCATAAATTTGTGATCAAAAATATGTATATCCCATCAAGCCTTCTTATGCACAATTTGTGAAGTCTGCTGCTATATCAGTCAAGATCTTTTTACTTCCCAAATGAAATAAATCTTATGAACTGATTGAAAATATTACAAATACATAATTTAAACTATATAACCACAGATGCTACAGTTTTCAGAAGTGTCAGGAAAATTATAGGGAAAGAGAGAAAAAGTAGCCTTTAAGATAAGATATTTAAAAGAATCTGCTTTAAGAAGTTATATGAGGCATTTGCCTAAAAAAAGCTATTGATTTTTCTGTCAAAAAAAAAATCATCAAATCTGAAATTTTTCACAAGGAAATAATTCTACAGTACTTCAAGCTCTCACTAGTCCTCTGAAGAGCAACCTTTGTCTCCATAACATGTTGAGGACCTCAGTCCACATATCTTACTAGAACAAAACACATTGCCCCAAGATATTTCCTTTAAAATTGCTCTTTACTAATGTCTATGGAACATGCTCTAAATAAAACACATACAGGTAACAGTAATCACCTTACAGTTGCAAAACATTACAGTAATAAATTAAAGATTTATGAAACAGGTTCTCAAGTCAACTGGGATATCGATTGCAGAGGGCATTCTTGCAGATATTATTAGGTAAGAAATGACCACACTGCAAATATGAATATCCGTGTTCATTGCTATCTGACATCACGCTTTTCTGACAGTACTGTTCCATAGATTTTCTTTTTTTTTTTTTTTGAGTTATTTTTCAAAAAGGAATGTTTGAATAACACAAGATTATTTTGAAACCCTCTTAGTTTCCTTTTGCAAGCCTCAGTTCTTCACTTCTTTACAAGTAAGAGTGGGTTAATACACTTCATCAAGCTGAGTCAGCACAATCATGCCTATCTGAAAGAGCCATCCAAAAAAAATATCATAGGGCAATTATCTAAGGCAATTACCATAGCTAAGACAATGAAAAGCAAAATCTATCAAACACCTGATTATGATCAAAAAAATCATATGAAAAAGAGAAGGGACATAGAGAAACAAGGGCATACTGACAACAAATCAAAGTGAATTGCAAACACTCAGTGGATTTCAAAAAATAAAACGGTCAGTCGTTCTGCTCTGTCACTGACAATGGCACCACTAAGACGGCATTTCAAGCTGGGAACTTTGCGTCTCCTCAATTGACTACTTAATAAGTTTGCTTTTGAAATTTTACCTTGACTAAGTGTTAATGAGCACTGCTTTTCTCCCAAGGGTTAAACCCTCCACAAAACAGAGAGTTAAGTCAAAAGCCTGTGATTTTCAGGCCAGGCTCTGGGCTATGAAAGACAGTGGAGCTTCCTGGTATGTAGATCTTGGAGCTAAGTTTAGGCATTTCCTCAAGAAGTTATGTTAGGCATGTGATTGAGAAAAATAAATCTCTTTTGCAGAAGCTAGTGATAGAAGATCAGTATGGTTATTCTCATTTCACAGAGAGGCCTGAAGCAAAAAAAGATGTTCCATGGGAATATCAGTGCTAAGTGATACAGGAAGAAATTATCTCTGGTTCTTCTGACTCCTTGTTCAGTGCTTTATCTACTGGTCCATGCTATTAAAAGGAAAATAAAACCACTGTGAAGCCTTTCAAAGTGATGCATGACAGAGTGTATCACTTTCTTATATTACAATATTTGAATAGTGTATATAATCTGCATAGTTTCACTTCTTTATAGAGTTTTATCCAATAAAACTTGTGCCCATCAGTCACTATACTTTCCCATATTTTTAACACTCTTATGCATGTGCCTCTGACAGGAGCTAGAAAGGATTAAGTCATATCACACATCTGTTTGCAGATTCCAGGATTACATATACAAACAGTACCTTATAGGTAGATATAAGCATAAACACTCACATGTACGCACAATCAGACACTTTCATATAAATAAAACTGAGCTGTTATTTGTATGATTTCAAAATTAAACTTTAACTTTTTTTGGATCTTGTTAGTTTCCAAAGAACACTTTTAAAAATTATTCTTTTTGCCAAATGCTACACGATCCACACCGTTTAAAACAAAGAGCTGTCATGATTTGCAAAAAGAATTAACAAAAATACTAAAAAAATAATTAGAGCTGTTTACAGTTAGTTTCATATCAGCAGAAAACAAAGGACACATTTATTTCCTGTATGAATGAGATCCTAGGCAAATTGGTAACCACAGATCCCAGTCTATGCTTCAATGGAAACACAGTAACAACTAACAAAACACTTTAAGAATATCTTGCTGTCTTTTACAATATGCATCCTGACATCAACTTCTATTTTTGTTTGAAATCTCTCTGAAACAATTTTGTCAATTACATTTGAAAGGAATACAGCAAGCAGGATATCTCAGGTGAGCAAAAAGTACGTTTTAGGAACTAAAATTACATTCATGCCTAATGAATGTTGCATCAACCAAGGTAATTCTAATAGTAGTTCAGAATTCAGAATTGAGCTGCATATAATTGTTTTACAAAAAAAATTGTTAAATATAATTTTAATTAACTGAGTGTACATTCAATGGTTAGCCTTTATTATTGACTTAGTATTTTATACGCCTAACAGAAACTCCGAAGTTATGTCTGTGAAAGAAGGGAAATAATTTCTAGCTGATGGGTATCCAAGATGTTTTCCAATTCTAATTTATATTACAGTATTATAAGATTGGTCTTAGATGGAGGAAGGCTATTACAAAAAAAACCCGTTCTCTGCAACTGTTAGGAAATTTATAACAAAATAAAAATCTCACTATTGTATGAATACTATATGAGGAATTGTAGTCAAAACTAGAGTGCTACAGAAAAATCATAAAGTTCTAGTTAATACTTGAATTTTCCTAATTTTCCCAATGCATTTCTAATTGTATTTCTGATTTTAGATATGATTAAAAGACCATAAAGGAACAGATTCAAAATACAGTTCAAGGATGTCCACATCACCGTACTAATCATGGTAAGAAACCATTTTTTCTCTAAATTGAGTGAAATAGCACATCACAGATGTTATTAAAGATGGTAAAATACTTTCAGCTAAATGAAACAGAAATAGTAATGATAAAGATGTTCTATTCCAGGAAAACATGTGTCTACTATACAACTATTTGTAAACTTGAAAAGTAAATGCTGTGTTGAGTAGCCCACAGCTTACTTGCAAATGTATTTGCTCTGGCAAGTGCATGTGATATTTTCAGCTATTACAGTGAGTCTTCAGCAAACCCACTTACCTTTAAAAGCTGATATTTTATAATTATGTTGGATAGCTGCCACCATGTCCTTCCAGAAGTCATATTTTTTCTGACCATCATGCTGTAAGTGTCAAAAGCAACCTAGTCATTATATCAAGTATCAGCTATTACAAGTATTCATACTGAAACAGTGACAGGAATGCCAAGGAATAAACAAAATCACATGGAGTAAAATAGTCTTAAGACAGTAGGACATCAGGACTGTACTGGTAGCACCCAGCTTAACTTTGGGTAACTGCAGACAAGTTATCTCCCTATTAAGAGTTATAGTGGGGAGAGGAAGGGAAAAGGAGAAATGATTTGTAGTTGTGAGGAACTCTAAAACACTACAGCAAAGGGGGGCATTAGATAGAACAGCAGCTTACAAAATGAGCAATCCCACTGACATTTGGGAAAAAGAAGTGCCTATACTGAACTTAATTAGCTGGCTGACTTTGTCTGCAGCCTGGCACTTGAATCACCTTCCACCCTCGGAACTGGCAAATCCCTTTGCTGTAATTTAGAGGTAATGTCCTTCTGCCAACAACCCCAGCCCAAACACCATACGAAATACTCATCCAGAAGCCCGGTTGAGCAGCACTTCATTGCATTGTACTCTGAAAACTGCCAAACCCCAGCTCTGGCAGAAGGACCTGGGAAGGTGATCTGTGCTTATGAACAGCCTCTCGCTGTTCCTAGAAAGCTTCCCAAGCAGAGCAGAGAGACAGCTGCCCCTTCAGCACCTCACAAGGGAGAGGAAAAGCTTCTCAACCAGCTGAGCCCCACAACACTATCAAACTCCACAAATTTTAAGAGAGATGAATTAAAAAGATGCAATTACGCAGCCATCCAGTTACAGAGGATTAGCTACCGAGCCTGTAAGAAGTGCTCAGTTACACAGTAGCCCAGCAGCAGTGGTATCCTCTTTGAGTTTATACGTCATGGAAAGTTACTCTGCAGTGCCATTAGAGGACTTACTTCCACACCTACATTAGTATAAATTTCAAAGCAACTGTTACCAGACTTCAGGGCACCGCTGCCCTCTCTGTATTGACCTCACTGATGCCTGAATAATGACCCATTTTGCAAGAATAAAGCATTTTCTAGAGAAGGAAACATTCAGAAACTGAAAAAAACCCAAACGACAACAAACCAACAAATAAACCCTTAACATCAACAAACAAAAACATGTAGTTTATATATACTGAAGCAAACTTCCATTTCAGGCCTAATCCGCCATGGAGGCTTCCAGAGAAACAGTCTGTCCTTAATTTTACAACCAGCAAGTCACAAAAACAAGGTCTTTTATGCACAACTAACAAGCACTACGGCAGTCTGCTTATCATCCACCAGCTCTATAGGTTAAGAGCAGGAAAGATACAGTGCTGTGGCTTTGAGACTTTTTTTAATCCATTCCAAAAGAAAATTGCCACAGAAATACATTAAAGAACTAATAAAGAGAAAAGGTTTCACATATCAGACTTCGGTTAGCTGCTAACCAAGGTTTATTATTCAAAGTTGTGTACAGGAGATACTGGGAATCATCTGTCTAGTGGCAATGGAACTAGCCTATCACTAACCTTAAGACAGACAGATTCAACTGTCTACTCCCCTCATACTCTACGTGGCTGATTAACTCCTTAGTTTGGGGTTTTGTCTTTTTGCTTGTTTCTCTTAAAAAAATCAGTTCCTCAGAGTGCTGTTTTGAGGACAGATGGATAGTAGTTTAAAAGTGGGTTAGGGTTAGGGTTACTTCCTGGGTTAGGGTTAGGGTCACTTCCTTCAAAACATTTGAACTCAGAGAAGACTAAAACAACCATCAAACTAATTCCTTGCAAACCTTCAGCTGTTGCATACAAGACATAAAGGAAAACTGACTGATTCCCAAAAAGCAGAGTGAAAACTGTAAGCATGCCCATGTAGTCCATCATGATTTTGGTGTGATTACCAAATGTGATTTCACTAGTTGAACTATCAAGACAAAGCAATATTTCGTATAACTTTTCACTGTGAAGATCAAAAACACCAAGAAGCTCCCCTACTTTGTCTGGAAATACATAAGAGTTCTGGCTCTGGACACAGCAAAAGCAGGTATATTTTAAACAGTGCAGGGCAGTCCAGCATCCAACTCATGTCTAAACCTATTCTGAATCCAAACTTAGTACTTCTCTCATTTGCTTCCAGTAGAAAGCTTGCCTGACCCTAGAATGTTGTCTGGAAAAGGTAAGGAAATAGCGCTTACTAAATAGTCTCAGAGAACAGGAAGCAGAAGACTGCTTTCTTTTAAAAATGTGGAAGGAAAAATATGATGGTTTTGAACCCTTAGGATGCAGCATTTTGCAGGCATGAGTACTGGGCTGCAGAGGCTGACCACCTCCTGCCTTGCATTTTTCTCATCTGGCTGATGCTAACCTTCCTATTGAAACTGGGTCAACATCCAGTAAAATACACGAGAACTGCTAGCTGATAAAGAGAGTGCATGACCCAGTTCTGGTAGCTTTCTGGAGAAACGGCATGGGTTTAATTCTCTCTGGCTGAAGATGGCACTGGCCCTGAGTCAATGCTCCAGCTTGTGAACTAGTAACTGGATGTGAACACACATGCAAAGACCTACTTTCTCTCCCAATAAGTAGGTGATTTGTGCTGAGTCTAAATTAAATATAAAATAAATTCAATACAGGTGTTACAACTGAGACAGGGTTCTAAACTGTGAACAGCTTAGAGGAAGGAGATTAAGAGAAAATTAAGAGTCTTATGGAGCATCTGTCCTCCATGCTTCTCTGGTAAAGTAGTTTTAGCTAACTCTTCATGCAGCACGCAGGCAGCAATCTACTCAGCAAGCTATTTTGGAGTAAAGGCTAAAGCATCAAATCAGTTAATATCCAAAGGGACTCCAGCTCTGACTTTCACTCTGCACACAAAGTTTAGTATTGAAAATTTTCAGGGCTGCAGCACGTTGGTACCTTCAGCCAGAAAATTACATCAGTACTCTTTGTCACCAATATAGTTACTGTATGAGAAGAACCCTCTCCTGCCTCCAGCTGCAAGTTAAAGATTCAAACCTTCTTTTACACAAAAAAACAATTATCATCAAACTTCTAAGGTAGAATTTAGGACATTCTATCTAAAAAGCATTGAAAGAGGTTCAAGTAATTGTACTTTCCACATTGAGAATTTAACTTATTGTTTAGCAGAGAAAAAAATAAAAAGACACTATCCAAGAGGTGTAATTACATCTGTGTACACAGACCAATATATTTAGGACAACAACAAACTTAAAAATTATGGAAGGAACTTTTCAACTTATTAACGACTTGCAAATTAGCAAATCATGCCATTCAGAAGACTTACATCATATTTAATTTGAGTACCATAAAGGAGACTTTAAGAACTATATTCTGCATATCACTGGGCAAACTTGAGGAAACAGTATATTTCTACTAGTATCCTAGTTATTTGTGCCCTCTGGTGGAAGTACTTTTATTTTGAACATGCCATATAGCTCACAATTATCTTCAGAGACAACTTTAATACACTAAGTGCAACAAGAAAACTTCCATATGAGAAAAAAGCTAAAGACCTTGATGTCATTCAATATATTATTTGTATGCATTTAATAATGCATGCAAGAAAGTTGGTGGTAGAAGAAAAAGATAATGCACTACGTGATTTTCAAGCAGTCCAGTTCTTACCTGATCTAAGCTGTCCACAACCCTTGCACACAAGAGAGCTCCTGGCAGGTCAAAATAATTATCATACAAATAATACTTGGCTGGAAAAAATAATTTAAAAATATACTTTTTAAAAATCATATGCTTTAATCACAAATAACAACTACATTTAAATAATAACATAGGCTCTTATTTTGATTTTACTGGTAATGAGCATTATCTGTTTCCCAATCTTTTTTAGCCTTTATTACCACTTCTGGTTCTCAAAATTGGCAACAAAAAGTTGTTTAGCTATATCAAGGCACTGAGACTTTAAAAATACATTTTAAGGTTCTAAAAGTTACAGTGAAAGAAAAGGGGAGAACCTTGAGTTTTAAAAGTCAGGACAGTATCACTCAACTGTTCTAAAATATCTGTTTTCCTAGCAGTGGAAACACAGAGAAAGCATTTGAGAAGTTGTTTAAGAGACAATTGGACAGGTCTATAGTGATGTCCTTTGAGCACAGATGCTGCAGACAGCACCTTAGCCCAAGGAGAGCCATGCTCACATTATTACATGAGTACCCAAAACAGAACAATATGAGGAGAGTGCAAATATCTCCCCAGATTAAGGTCACGTTCAACAACTCTCTCCTAGGAGTGAAATGACTTAACCGGTGATTTTTTTTTCATGATGTTGTCTGTGCTGTCTCTCAGGTATATTAAAGAACAAGCCAGAAAAATGGGGATTAACAGTCACAAGAGAGACCAAGCACATGCTTCAAGGAAAAAGAAAGGTACATTTCCCATACAACCAAAAGAAACCTTTCTCTTCCTCCCTATTGCAAAAGATTACCTGCAGGTTAGAATAAGCATATCAGCAAAATCTCAAGGAAAGTATCTCCTCTACATACACAAAAGGCAACTTATCAGAGCATTTTCTGTGTGCTACTCACAACTGCCAAGACCAAAGTAAAATAGAGAGGAAAAACAGAACGAGAATGCAATCATAGCCACAGTGCCCTCAAAGTGACTCCTGTCTCAAAATCAATAAACTTCAACTGCAAGGGGAGAAATTTTGTTTCCAGACCCACTCTTTTCTTTGCACCTGCACCTAGGCCTCTAGTAACAGCACTGATGTTAATATGTCAACAGTTAACAAAAATTTAATATTTGCCAAATGTGTCAAAATAAGATAGGATATCAATCAATTGCAGGTGGTGAGCAATTGTATCGTGCATCACTTGTTTCCCCTGGGCTCTGTTGCCCTTTCTCTCTCCTTATCATTACAATAATAATTATAATAATTAATATGCTAATAATACTAATAACATTTCATTTCAATTATTAAACTGTTCTTATCTCAACCCACGAGGTTTATTGTTCTTTCTGATTCTCCTGCCCACTGGGCCTGGGCGGGGAGGGAGTGAGCGAGCAGCTGTATGCTACTTAGTTGCTGGCTGGGGTTAAATCGTGATACTAGTAGTGTCAGTCTACTTCAACAAGGGACAATGTGCCCATCACTATAACCAAATGCCTATACTCTCAGCTCATTTGTCTTATCATTGATGAAATAAATTTAAGGTGAACTCTAGAATTAGAAGTTGAAAATAAACAAAAATCAAGTCTCCCCCAATACATTTACCTTTACCTTTACGTTTATATTCCAGTAATTCTCAGCTCAAGTATTTTTACAATTTTGTGATAACTACAAAGTATGATGCACTGAAGGGCCCAGAGCAATTTCAAAGAAGACATGCTAAAGTATACCTACCTGTGCGTGAAACCATTCCACTGACTGTATTAAAATGCTTCCACTCCCTCCTTCCATATATTTCCAGGATCTCTTCGAATGTCATGCTCTTTGTACCATGGCTTGCCCTATTCAATGCATTAAGTTGTTCATTAAAAAAAAGAAAAAGGGAAAAAGAAAAAGATTGAAAACATCCAAATTACTAGTTCTGCAAAGTAACACACTGCAACAGAATACTGCAGTGCATGCAAGTTGATCAAAACTGACTCTCTTTATAGCTCAGAAGTTTCCCAGGCCCTAAGCTTTTACCATATACATTACAGTTTTTGATAAAAGCCTTACTACACAAAGGTTTGGTTGGCTGGGGGCACAGCCACTGTGCCTCACCTGCTAACACAATCACTCTGTATTGCTCGAATGTTTTCAATTGTGTGAGGACACTCGCTATACTTGAGCTATCAATATACACTGCACAATAAAGCACAGTGCAGAAAGCCTATACATCATTCTGAAGCCCCGTAACATTCACAGAATGCAGGGCAGAACTATGGAAAAGTGCTAGTTTGAGCCCTGCAAGCAGCTCTTTAGCACAAACCTTTTTAGGAATTAAAAATTAATGAGTTTGACCATCAGATTGGGCCCCATTTTGAAGCAAATGTAGGCAATGCCAGGCAAAGTAATTCTGTACCACTCTTGCCTTTAATGAGGTACACACTTTAATCTTGAATTGTGTATTTAGTACTCCAAAATTCATGCTATTAAATGAATTTTGGGATACACAGCAATGACTCAAAGGTATTTCTTCTTTTAATGAATTCTGATTTTCCCTAGCATCTTCAAGCTCCTTCTCCCACATGCTATCAGAAAAAATAAAAAGTAGAGTCTGTCCTGCATACTAAATTACACAGTTTTTCATTCTAGAACAAAATAAGGGAGAAATGGGGCTGGGACTGATATCCTTTAGGTATATTTATTTTTCAGATTTTTGATTCAAAATATCAGTTTACTATGTTTAAAAATAAAAAAAAAAGGAGTGAAAGAGGAGCTAAGGATGAACCAAAATGACTACTGAATGCAAAATATAGCTTTAAAGAGGAAACCCCACAGAATTCTGAAAGTGAATGTGTCAGTTTCTGTGTTTAATTTATCTCAAGCTATTTAAATTATACATTGTAAGCCTGCAGAATTTTGAATGTATATGGTACAAAGATAATAGTGTTCCCATCATTAGCATGAGTCATTAGCACTGCCTCCAAGTCAGGTTACTCACAATTCAAAGAAAAACCTTACTCCAGATTTTAGTAGAACTGGACAAAGAGACAAAACCACCAAAACAGTGAATTTACTTGCAAGATCAGTGTGCCCTCAGAGTCTCCAATGTTTTTTAAAAACGAGATAACAGGGAAACATTACAAAAAGACTGCATATGTAACATTAAGAGAAACTGAGCACTACATCACTAAAGATTATTTCAACTTCTACATCTAATAAATGAATGCATGCTGAAATCAGTATTTTAAATATTTACAAAACTGAAGATGGCATTTAGAAAAGGGATAAAATTTTGGCATATTTAACAATACAATTTATGTTTAATAATACAGACCTTACTGCAAATATTACCTTAAAACTGTTCCATCTTCTGCAAGTTTCACGAAGTTTCCTTCTTCAATGTCCAACACCAAGCCTTTGCAACTAAGAATAATTTGATTTTAAGGAAGGAACTAACAGTTAATGGTTTCAGAGGAATGCCCTCTTATCTATCAGTGACGTGCAGTTACAGAAGCTATGGTGCTTCTGTAGCTATGATGCTACACAAAACCGTGGAAGTCACCTTTCAATAGCTTCCAAATAGCTTTCAAGAACCTTTCAAATACTTTCATGTTTGAACAATGCTCTATATAAGCAAATACATATTATCACAATGAGGACTGGATTTTACTTACATAGCAAAATTCTACTGAACAAATCCAATTCCACCATTCAGTGACTATTCATACAGATTGGTTGGAGGATTAAGATTCAAACATATACAATTAAGTCACTTCTATTAAAGGAATTTTTTTTTGGTGGCAACTCCTCTAGTTATTATTACTAGACTGATAACACCAGTTATTATGGGAAAGAGGGGTAGAACATTGCTTTAAATGAGGTACCTGAATAACCAAAGAACATATGAAGTAGAAGCACTGCCACTCTAGCCAGCACTGACAAGGGCAAGAGTTGACACATAGGAGAGACACTCAGCAAGAGTTTCTAACTCTCCCTAATCGATTTGTATCTCCCAAATAATTGAATCTACATTTACTTAGGTTGTTTGAAAAATTAGTTCAGAGTTCAATGGTTAAAATGCAAATGAATAAACAAGACTGAAAAAGTAATGACACCTTCATCCTCCGTTATAAGGCATCCAAAAGAAAGAAATATATGACATGAAGGCAGCAAGTGAATCCCAACCTTTCATGAATGACACCTGGGCAAGTAGCACCAACACACAGCTACCAGCACTGTGGGCTTTTAGGTTCACATTAATGAGCCTCCTGCTTCAATAAGAGATCAAACCCAAGACACCTAGATCTTAACAAAGGATGTCTTGCATCAGGCCTCAAAATGTGACAAATTGCTTGTCTCATGGAAGTTGAAATCAATCTCATTGGAAACTGTCCAGTCAAATATTGTAAAAACCATTACACAAGAATACATGCATTATTTAATTAAAAAATCTCTGTTTTTCCTAAAAAAATCTAGTGATTACCCGGCTTTAAAGTCCCCACTGCCATGGCCTAGATAATAACCTATGAAAATTTGAAGATCAAAGATTTCAGTTCAAGGTCCTGCTCAGAGACCACTGAGTTCAGAGCAGGAGCTTGCATTTCAGTCTTTTGCATCCCAGCTTTGTGCCCGAAATGCCACCAAAGAACTACCTACTCGCGCATCACCTTTCCTTGGTTTCTCAGAAGGCTGTTGGGATTATTATGCCCTAAACAAATGAAACCACATCTGTCAAGATAAAAATTACTAAATTCTGATGGTTACTGGATTTACCAGTTGAATAGAAGGTAGAAGACAAAGAAGCTACATAAAATAAGACAGTAAGTCAGACTAAAAGGTTTGTGTCCAGACAGCTAGAAGCACAGACAAAGCAAGCTCGCATGCTCAGTTCTCTCTTCAGAATATCACATTAGAAGTATCTCATGAAGAACAAGTATTTGAAACTGTAATTTTGGATTTATCAATTGGGTTTGACACTCCTAACAACAACTGCCTAGTAAGAGAAGCTGTTTTCCAAGCTTTGTAGAAGTTATAGCATAAAGGAAGTTATGAAAAAAGTTTCTATTATCTTCAATGTACTCACCAGAAGTCTAAGCTGTCTGGAGCTAGAATCAGCAAGTCTTCGTCATAACCCTTCTCCGTTACCAGATACTGGGCAAAACTATCATATATTAGCTACAAATGAAAAAATACATGCATTAATTATATTGATTTAGTGAGATCAAATATACTGCTTCCTTGGAAAGTGACAAGATGCAAGTATTAGTGCCTCCTAAGTGAAATCAAACCAGGGGCCCTGGCCTACTGCCTCACTGGGAAATAGTGTCTGAGGTTATTTCTGTCATGGCTGGAAAACACACAAGAGTTCTGGTGTACTGTGTCCAGCACAATTAAGTTTGCAACGTTCTACCTTGTGGTCCCTGTGCTTCAAGACTATTGGGAAACCAAGATGATAAGTTCTTAAAGACTAGTCACTATTTCCCCCTCCTCAATCTTTTTTGGTTTTCAATTTTAAATGTCATGTTTACTGAGATTCAACAAGCAGCTTCCAAACTAATAAATATTTAACCTTAGGGGACATTTTAAAAGTATTTGAAGGAATATATTTCGAAGGAAACAGGCAGCTACTAAATAAACAGTCGTTATTTCTAAGTTCAGAAAGAACACTGTAAAGGCTTAGTATGACTGTCAGCAATTTATTAATGTACTATGCTAGTAAAGCTGTACAAGATCATCTAAGGAGATGCTGCCATGTCCTTAAAGACCATCCAAAAATAGTTATTGCTCCCTTTTTGTCATAGTTCTTTCATTAAAGCTGTTCCCTGGCCTTTTTTCTTTAATTACAAAAGCTGCTCTTGGAATTAATGAGTAGTGTCTGAGAAAGACAAATACGAAGACCAATGCTGAAAGAGTAAGAATTAACTACAACTTCAGCAGTGCCTGTCAGCCTTTAAAAGTATTTTTTAATTCTAAGAAATAAGAAGGCATGCAAAAGGCATGTGTCAGTCTGCTTCTGTGTCCTGTGAAAAAATGAAGACCGAATCAAGTCTAATAAACGTTTTTGGTTTTTTTCCTCTATTTTGTTCATTGGTTGGTCAGGGTTTTTAAAAACTCTTATAGTTATCAATAGTCTAATGTTTGCCTTCATCAGACAACATTCTCACCAGCAAGAACGCGCTTGTGTAAGACGTGATGTGTTGTTGTGTGGCATAACAGAAAAAACATGGAAGGTAAGCCTAGAATTGTATAGTTTCCAGCTAGAAATAGGCTTATACATTTTCTTGCTTCTGTTGAACCATCTTTTGTAAGGAAGATGCCTTTTCATGGAATTTCACTCAGATTTAAAGGAAGCAATGTACTTTTTCAACACAAGATACTCTGCACAATGCCTATTAACAAATGGGGCAGCTCATAAACATTTGTTTCTATACCAAATTCTGAAATATCTTGCAATTAGCATAGGAGCCCTGTGCAGTGCAAAATGTACTGTAGGTGAATGGAGGCAAATTATCACGAGCGTACATTACACAAGATAGCTCCGGGGCAGAGTCCTGACATCAACAAAGAAGGACGAGCCAATGAAAGAGTACCAGGGAGTTTAAAAAAAAAAGTGCCAAGGGCGGGAAGGCAAAGCACATGACAACAGTTCCTCTCCGAAAAGCACAACAGAGGTAAGTCAGAGGTGCTGAGTTCCTCTAAGTTCCGTGTTTTATTATAAGCACCAGAAAGTTTGCAAAGATCGCCTGTCCAAAGTGCTGCGGACTCCTCACTCTGCAGCATCTCTGGATTTGGCTAGGGGGGTGGGGGGACTCCACCTTTATTCTCAGCGCCGCTACAGCTGGGAAAGCAGCACCTTTTTCAGGGAGGAAGATATGGCTGTCCTCTTCGCTCGGGCACAGGCCTGCTGAGGAAGGGCCCGGCGAGAGATGCACTTGTATTTCTCTTATCGTCCTAGGTTTCTCCGTGGATATTTGAGACAGCCGGCCCGAGGCTCGCTGTCCCCGCCGCGGGGGTCCCGGCCCCAGACCCCTGGGAACCAGCACTTTCCCTTTCGCTTGGGCATGCGGCGGGGACTGGAGCGGGGTCCCTCTCCCGCGGCTCCCCCTGGCCGGGCCGTGCCGCCGGCCCGCACTCACCCGTGCGCTCTGCGGGAGGTGGTACCGGCAGAGCGTGTGGTCCAGGTCGAAGCCCACCACGTCGCAGTCAGCCAGGGAAAAGTGCTGCTGCATCGCCGAGCCGCCGCCGCCGCGCCACCGCAGGCGGGCGGAGGAGAAGAAGGAGGAGAAGGAGGAGAAAGAGGAGGAAGGAGCTCAGGCGGCGCTTCCTGCGGCGCGGGCGGTGCGGGGCTGAGCGGAGCGGTGTCCGCAGAACAACCTCGCCCCGCCCCGGCGGGGCCGCCCTCACCTGCGGCACAGCCCGCCCGCGAACCCGGCGTTCGCAGAGGCGGGCGCAGGGCGGACGGCCGGAGGCGGGCCCAAGCGCTCCGATTTGAAAAAACACGTTTCCCGCCGAGGCTTTGTGTGCTGGGGAGCAGGCGTGGGAATAGAGGGCTCCCGCTCTTCTGACTTCAAGTGGCTGCCTCTCAAACGCGGGTCACTGAGAGAGCTTTTGCAAGGCGCAGGCGGAAAAGAGGAGTCAGCCTTGGTTAGTGATTGGACGGCCAGTGCCACACTGCAAGGGCCCTACCGGAGACAATTATCTTATGTAAGTGGACAAACAGTACTACGACTTCATTATGCCCCCTCTGCACGTTCACGACGGCATGAAGGTGAGTGGTGCCGTCTGGCATGACGGCATGAAGGTGAGTGGTGCCGTCGACACTCTGGAGGAAAGGCATGCCATCCCGAGGGACTTCGACATACATGAGAGGTGGGACTGTGCAAACCTTATGAAATTTAACGAGGCCAAGTCCAAGGTCCTGCACTTGCCTCGGGGCAATCTTGAGCACAAAAGCAGGCTGGGCAGACAGTGGACAGAGGGCAGCCCTGAGGAGAAGGACTTACGGGTGTTGGCGGACGAGAAGCTCAACATGAGTGCACTGGCAGCCCGGAAAGACAACTGTGCTCTGGGATGCATCAAAAGAAGCATGGCCAGCAGGTCGAGGGAGGAGATTCTGCCCCTCCTATGCCGCTCTTGCTGTGTCCAGCTATAGGGCCCTCAACAAAAGAAGGATGTGCACCTGCTGGAAGAAGTCCAGTGCCAGGGCCATGAAGATGATTGGAAGGCTGGAGCACCTCTCCTATGAAGACAGGCTGAGAGAGATGGGGATGTTCAGCCTGGAGAAGAGAAGGCTTCGGAGAGACCTTACAGCAGCCTTCCAGTACCTAAAAGGGGCTTACCTAGAGGGACTTTTCACAAGGGCACATAGTGACAGAAAAAGGGGTAATGGCTTTAAACTGAAGGTAGGTTTAGATTAGATAAAAGGAAGAAATTCTTTCCTATGAGGGTGATGAGGCAGTGGAACAGATCATCCAAAGAAGTTATGGATGCCCTGTGCCATGAAGTGTTGAAGGCCAAGTTGGATAGAAACCTGAGCAGCCTGGTCTAGTGGAAGGTATCCCTGCTCATGGCATTGTGGTTGGAACCAGATGATCTTTAAGGTCCCTTCCAATTCAAACCATTTTGATTCTGTGATTATCAAACTCCCTGCAGGGTATAAGCAACACTATACAGTAAACACGCTTTGTTGTACGTTTAGCTGTGGAAAAACCAAACCCCACAAGCAACCAGCTACCTTTTTATTTATTGACAGCTTTGGTAATCAAAAAAAGAATAACACTAAGAACAGTACGGTCTGTATCCAGAATACATAATCAAATGAATTTTTGGTCAATAAGTAATGCCATAGTGCAATTAGTAAGAAAGTGCTGTCTGAAAGAAAATACTGTTTGGAGAAAAGCAAATAGATGAGAGTTACATTGATGTAGTCCTATTCTCTCTGGTTGAACTTCAGTATAGTGTCCTGTTAAGGCTGAGCTCAGGATGCTAAAAGAGCTGGGCTTGACAGCCTTCTTTGCAGGACCTCCTTATTCTTCTCTTATTCTTTTCTCTCTGTAGACCAGTGACACCATCAAAACTTTGCTTTGATTAGCAAAACATGAAAAACTCTAGTTGAATATATTCAAATAAATATATTTTCTTTAAAAATTCTTGTATGGCTATAAATAGAATATAAAACATATTTGAATTGAAAACAATTGTTATAAAACTTTTAGTACAAGTTGTCTTTCCATGTTGCTTACCTATACACAGCTGTGTTGTGCTTTGTAGATTGATAAGTTGGAGTGCATAACCATAGCAGCAGTCTGCAGCAGCAATTTTGATGATATAAAATTATTATTTGAATTTTGCTGGATGACTCAATGATAATTTTGTATTATGGAGTGAAACGCTTTTGAAAATACATTAAAATAGTTTAATGAGATACAAAATACTTATATAAGTTTAGGTAGACACAGAGGAGAGAAATTTAAATAACATGACCTATCACATACATTTAAAAATTGTACAGAGAAATTCGGTGTCAGCTTAGAAAGTGGGTAGCGCAGGAAAATACATGGAAATTTGGAATAACATTCACAAATACTAATAGTAGGACAGAATGGGCACTTAAGAGCAAGAAAGAAATGGATTGCATAATTTTACCTTAGCCCACTGTATAGCAGCTTCTTTCAAAGGTTGTCAGTATCTTCCAAAAACATTAATATACTTCCTAATGTGTGTGTACATACTTGCATGCCATGTATTATATATACATTGTATATTATATGCACACCATACATTATATATGTATGAACATCATAAATTATGTAAACATAATTATACGTATGTTTTAGATACATGTTAAAGAAACAAATATATACCTAAATACATAAAAACTACTATATGTGAAATCTGAACATACTAAATGGTACATCTGGGACATCACACACAACAGGGATCATAACTACCAAGATAAGGCAGCAGCCTGGGAATACAGAGCACAAGACAATTTACCTTCCTAAAGCTGCTCACTTTAGAAAACTGAGAACAAATTCCTGCACCACCGAAGGCAATGGCCACAATTTTGATTGACTTCAGTAGGTCCAAGAGTTCACCCACAGCTGGTGTTTATGCTATCCTCACATGAAGTTTGTCTGCCTTGCAAATTATACCCGTACAGCTGTCATATTCCAGAGTTATTTTGCCCCCACCCGCAAAAGGATTCATGTAGCTTCCAAAGTGGTGTTTAGATTATGGCATTTAAATGGTATAAATTTTTTTTACAGGCTAAGCCTCTAAAACACAACAGCAACTTAACACACTGAAGTATTGAAACATCTGGACAGATACTGAAAATCATACATTCATTGATTGAGTCATAGGATGGTTTGGGTTGGGAGATAATCTTGTCAAACCCTCTGGTCACTGTATTCACTGTCAACTGAAGATAATCTTGAAAATCCAGATTTTGTGAATGCTGCACAATTATATTGACAGTAATGACAAGCTGTCATAGAATTTACAACACGAAAGTACTAATCATATTTAATCTGTAACCACTTTGTGTAGGGAACAATATTCACCTAGGGAGAGATTCAGCAAGTTAAATTTCAGGTACATGAAGCTGAAGATTAAATTAGAAGTCTGACAACAAGAAATAGAGAAAATACTGATGAAGAGAATTGGTTTTCAGTTCTGGGGAAAGAGAAGATAAATGAGAGAATAACTGTTATCTTCCGTATTTTTAGTACAAACCTGATAAGAGGAAAGCCTGGGCAATTTACTTTCAGCACACAAGCCCCCATTTTATTTATTTTTCTTTTGTCTTAGAGGTGTTTTCTGTTTCAGTTTCTTCCTTTCAGATGAATCCTTTAAACACACTGACATCCCATACTACAACCTTTCTCAGAAAGGAGCTGCCTTTAACAGAAATTATCTGCAACAACTGAACTACCTTTATGTGTTAACAGCACCCTTTCAGCTCTATTATTCAAGTTGGATGGCACCATGAGCCACTCAGATATCCACATAACTGAGGTTGAACTGTTGGCCTATCAGGTCCTGACTGAGATTATTTTAGGTTTTCCTGTGGTTAATTTATGCATCAAAGTAATTGCTTTTATGTTGTAAATACATGGTAATTGGGAAAAAATCATAAATCCTGTCCTAGTAGGGGAAACTTCTAATTGGTAGAATTGCTTGTGGTGTGGCTTACCTGCAGCTGCAGCATCCCTCAGACTGGGGCTGCAAGGCCACCCCAAGGGAGATTCCCCCTCCAGCCCACAGGCCCCGGGGCACAGCTACCGATGGAGCTGGTAGGATAGGGCAGCAGCTGCTGCCCACCCTCAGCATCCTCACGGTTTAGCAACCTGCAGGAAACAGGTGTGAAGTAGGAGGTCTGATGTGTCAAAGCCTTTTATAGACATGCAAAGGGGCCTTTTTGTTTGTATCATAGAATTATAGAATCAACCGGGTTGGAAAAGACCTCCGAGATCATCAAGTCCAACTGTTGATCCAACACCACTGCTGTGGTTACTAGACCATGGCACTAAGTGCCACATCCAGTCTCATCTTAAAAACCTCCAGGGATGGAGAATCCACCACTTCCCTGGGTAGCCCATTCCAATGTCTGAGTACCCTCTCTGTAAAGAATTTCTTCCTAATATCCAACCTAAACCTCCCCTGGCACAGCTTAGGACCATGCCCTCTTGTCTTACTGATAGTTGCCTGGGAGACAACCTCCATCCGGGCAATTGTAGAGTGATGAGGTCTCCCCTGAGCCTCTTCTTCTCCAGGCTAAACAAGCCCAGCTCCCTCAGCCTCTCCTCATAGGACTTGTGCTCGAGTCCCTTCACCAGCCTTGTTGCTCTTCTCTGGACCTGCTCCAGGACCTCAATATCCTTCCTGAGCTGAGGGGCCCAGAACATCACGCCTGATACCTGCTTTCCACACAGAACAGGCTCCTAACACCATGTAGGTTTAGAGTACAGGAGTGCACTAACATGTCCAGGAGAGCAAAAGAAGCATAACAGAGTGTGGTAACATACATAAAGACGTAAGAACCGTGTCAAAATACCTCGCCCTAGCTGCCACACCTAAGTTGCAGGCCTCTGAGTGAGACAGTTATTCCAGCTCCTCTCTTTTTTCGTCCTTAAGAGGGCAGCAGTACGACACATTGGAGCATCCCTCTGAGTTAGCTTTGAGTCGTCTGCACCCTAGTCTATTTTACTGTCCTTAAACTTCGTGTGTATTGTCCTGAGATGGTGTAAGTTGGCTTTGTCGGTTGTGTTTTGTCCCAGCTATACAGTTGTAGCCGTTTGTCTATCTTGGCAAAGGTTATAAGAATTTAGTTAAAAAAAGGGAAAAGGCCCTCATATTATTATGGCAGAGCATGCTAAAAATAAGACAAGAATTTGAACAAACATGAAGTGTTTTCATTTTAGACAAGGAACACCTTCATACAGAGAAGTCAGATCAAAACATTTTTTGCTGTTTGTTTTTAAAAACATATGAGAATACTTCTGGAGTAGCATTAGTCAAACCAAAAAGTGTTTTTTATATATTTTATTTTAGCACACTGGTAAAAGATGAACTTCAGGTTTGCACTTGATTTAGCTTTTAACCCATGAAATTGTTCAGTGCACAGGTAGAAGAATGCCTCACAACCCATCCTGTACCAACAGAGTACCTCCATCCCCCCTGAAGCATGATGCCCACTCTCCCTGCTGGGATAACTCCTTGCTCTTCACAGCACAAAGTCCCCGTCTGATAACTGTTACTTTCATCCCAGACTGACAGGAGGACAGAGCTCACATTTCAGGCTCACCCAACTGGCCCAGCTCAGCGAGCTCTGTATGCATGTCTCCTGAGATCTCCCCTCAGACTGGGGTGGTCCCCAGAGAAATATTTCTGTTGCTGTAACTTCACTCCTATCTCAGGCAGATCGTTGTAGCACCTTTTGGTGCTGCCACAGCAGACAGCCACCCTTAACAACTCCTGAAAAGCCATGACACAGGTCCCATACTACAGACACTTACTACTAATACACCACAACCATTCTGCTTCCTCTCTTAATGCTGGATCAATAACCAGATTCAAATACAATGCAGTTGATTTGGCATAATGACGCCATGCCTATTTACACTGAAAGGGTCTAAAGAGCATAAAGCTAGCTTCATCTCTGACCCCACAATCACAGCCTGAAGAAAAACTCAGTAGTAGTGGGTGGTAGTCAAACAGGTACAACACATTTCTAGGTTTTGGCATGACATTGTACTTTCAATGGGTTTCTTAACATGTTTAAAGTTAAACAGGATTGATGGATTTGGTTTCTTGATTTTAAGTTTAGGACATTAAGAAGGAAACACATTTGTTTAGGAACCATCAGAGGAATAAGCTAAGAATATACAGAAGCAGGCCTATGACTTGGTAAAGACTAATGCTTTAGGTGACATAGATCTATCAACATGAATTCATTTTAAGGATAACCTGGTTCTCTGTGAGAGAGTGAAAGCTGTCAGGAATATATTTTCTTTGAAAAACAGTCACTAGTACTCCCTGTTTCTTTAGGAGACCATTAAAAGTTGAGCAAAATACTACATAATCTGTGGCAGACAGAGTACCTTGTTACTAGGTACAGAAACCTGCTGAATATACTTAACTATTGACCAGGATTAAGATTTGATTAAATTCTAGCAATTTCAGAAGTTTTACTGTTTATTGGGTTGTTTAGTAGCCTTTTTATATGGTAAAAAATATGGACACGTCAACTTTTTCAGGGGAATCACATACGTAAAATTTATAGAATCTTGCTGGAAGTGGAATATCTGATTACATCTGGCATCTCATATTCCTTACATTCTGTCTCACCAGCATAGAAATGAGATTCAGGCTGTTAAAAAGACAAGATTCCCGAAACTAAACCCAATAGTTCATCAAAAGGTTAAACAGACAGTAATCCACCAGGTGCTCAGAATCTCTCAAAAGCCTGCTTATTGTCCTTATCATCTCTCTCAGATCTTGTAATCTACCTCAGGCTGTTCCCACACAACATGAAAGAAGGAAATGAAAATCAATTATTTTGTCAGAATGATTAATAGCCAAGACTTATTGCTGGACCCTTAGTGAATATATATTTTGAAACTCTTCATAGTTGTTTAAAGGTACTTTGAAAGATTTTTTTTTTCTAGCTGGATGGATGTTACATTTAGCCAAAAGAAATTGTACTAGAAATATGGACTTTTGGGGAAGCTATACTTCCAAAGTAGACCATTTTGAATTTTATAGTGAGAGAATTGTGCAATTTCTATTATTTCTCCTATATTTAGTTTTTTTGGTTTTTTTTTTTTGTTCTTTTGGACATACCGTTATTTTATGTTTACAGTGTTAAACATAAAATCCAGAGGAGGACTACTCATTCCTCGGTCGTCGTTTCCCATTCATTCACGGTGTATTCATGGACAGATAACTTAAATTGCTTATGGCTTCAATGTCTTCATAAGCAAAACTGAAATATGTCTAATTCAGACCTTCTAAGGATTTATGAGTTGGTCAAGTAGGCTACAGGCTTGCATTTCAAGCCTGACGCTAGTAATTGAAAAAAACCTAAAAAAACGGATGTATTTCAACGCACAGTCTGCACAAAAGAACAGAACTATTGAAGAGCTGATGGGAAATGCCACAATTATGAAACTGCAGACTTGAAGATAACAGAACTAGGAAGGACCTAAACACGGTCATCTTCTGCCCTGGACAGGATCAATCCAGCTACAGATATTCTTAAAACTCAATTGTCTAACTACTTCTTAAAATGTACCACAGAGCCACTGAGGCAGTTTCTAACAGTCCTTACAAGAGAACATTGAGCTTTTTTCCTCCCTCCATTTCTAAACAGTCTCTGTTGCTCTAATGCATCTTTTTTTCTTATGTTGTCTCCTATTCCTAGCAGATGTGAGAACCTCATCACTGTGCACCAGACTTCTATCTGTTTGAAGGCTGCTACTATGTTTTCCCACAGATTCTTTTTGTTTAATTATTTAAGCTCTTTCCTTAAAGGCTGAGGGGTTTTGAGCCTGTTTACCTTTCATTGTCAATCTGGATGATATTCATTCATCACTCTTTCATTATCATATAGGTCATTATCAAATTTTCTGGAATACAGGAGCAAAAACTGGGCACATTGTTCTAGTTTTGGTCTTACTAGAACTGAGTACAGAAATAATTAACGTGCTGTAATGTAACATAGAAATCTGCTTGTAATGTAACATACAAGTTACTTAATTAATTACAATCATTACCATGTTAGGATTTTCAAGATCAAATTCTATTCTATCACTATGATGAGTAGAGAGCTCAATTTTTTCCTTCTTTAACAATAAGCCATCTTTCTTAAGGAGCATTTGATCTTCTATTCAAGAAATACTTTCTTCTGTATGTGTTCGTTGCTGAATATAAAGGACAATGAGAGTGATATTCCTTGGAGCTACAATAATAAAAAGCTAATATTAATGCTTATAAATCTAAAATATAAGAGCTTATTTTGAATATAAATTGCATTTGATATTTGCTGTTCTGCTTCTGCCTCTTAGGACTGTCTAGTAATGATCTGATGAAAAGATTAAAAAAAAAGTATGATGGATTTTGATAAGGAAGAAGTGATGTAGAGGAATATATCCTAAAACTGTAAGTATATATTAAGTCTCAAGAAGATTCCATCGTGCTGATGTAACTCTTTATAAAGATCTGTATTCTGTTTCTATGTAAGTCTGCAAAGAAGATCAGAGCCACCTCTTCTACTTTTAGGAAAACATTATGTTTGCGTTAACCTATATTGTTGTGTTGAGCCTCATGCTCTTGACAGAGAGAGGGAATTCTGATAACTTTTAAAGCTGTGGAATACAAATTTGAGAAAATTTTGCCAGCTAAAGAATTAAATTATTTTGTCTACATTAACTGAAATCTATATCAGAAATGCTCACTGTAAGTGAGTATCACTAAAGCTGCTGGCTTCCTATTCCCTTTCCCTATGTTTATAAAGATAATTTCTTGCATGTTGGGTAATGTTCTAGAAAGTTTCTATATCTCTAGACGGAGAGAAGAATACAGAAACAAAAGGAAACAAAGAAAATTATGAGTATACATATTTTCGGGACAAGTTGCATCCTTTTCATTTGTGAAACTTTGGATTTTGCACACATAGAAACAGATCAGACTGATGCTGAAACACAGTAAAGAAATAACTTCACATACTGCATCTTTACTTACACATTAATACTATTCTAAATATAAGTCAAAATTTGATAAAAAAAATGATACATGAACTAAGGGTAAAAAGGTAATCTTGCTCTCAGTTAAACCAGTGAGTATATTGTCACTAACTTCAGAGTAAGACAAACATGATTTTAAGACTTTTTAAACTGAATCAAATATAGAAATTAGTAATTTAAGTACTGGTATTTGTTGACCCTCAGATTATACCTAGGCATCTGAAGATGGTTAGGTAAGATAATGGTTTTAAATCAGCTGTACCCTAGCCATGGCTACATTATGGTGTTTAAGATTTTAGTTTCCAGAGTTTAAGACATAACATGGCTGCTCCTTCCCAACATAATTTTGAAGTAACCCCCTGTTTTGTAGCTTCCTTTTCTACCTATCCTTTCCTTTTCATATGGCAAATATATAAGTGCACATCCTGAGATTGCTGTGGGGCACTTCTAATCCCCTTTTCTCTGGTTTGTAAAGAGTATCTTACATTTTGGGTAATGTTCTTTGTACAGCACCTCACTGTGAAAGGAAGATACAACAGAAAGAAAACAGGTGGTAGAAAACTAGAAAATATACAAGGAGAGAAGGACACCTAGTCAGGAAGGTGGATGGAGAGTGCACAGTGTTCATATAGTCATGGAAACTGATTATAGACCCAGTCCTTTTCTTTTTTACAGAGATTTTAGCTGTATAAAAGCCTATGTATGCACAATTTCCAGTAATGTGGTTTGTTTGGTTTGTTTAAATATGATCTATCTAGCAGGAAGGATAAAAGTAAAGTGGAGTAGATGAGGAAGAGCTGATGTCTTGTCCCTGAGATCTATTAACAAGGCATGTAGGAATGGTTCAAAGTTGCATCGGGGAGGATCCAACTGGATGCTAGGAAGCATTTCTTTACTGAGAGAGTGGTCAAACACTGGAATGGCCTTCCTAGAGAGGTAGTTGATATCCCAAGCCTGTCAGTGTTTAAGAGGCATTTGGGCAATGCCCTTCATAACATACTTTAGCTTTTGGTCACTCCTGAAGTAGTCAGTCAGATGATAATTGTAGGTCACTTCCAGCTGAACTGTTCTATTCTATTCTATTATTAATAGCTAGCATTTTTCTGTTGGTTTTGCATTTAATATTTTAGCAATTTAAAGTAATTAATAAGATACGTTCCTTTATATGGTATATCCGTATATTCTAATTGTGAATTTTAGCTTCCTGTGAGATGCTGCCTTTCCCAGGCACAGTAAAGGTCAGGAGAGAGTGATGATTTTATTTTTTAAAAAACCCCCACACTTTCACTCACAGTTGAAACAATGAGTATAGTTCTTTGTTATACTATCCCTTTCTATCTATCTCTCTTTGGACTTCTTTTGATGCAATTCCAGCTTAAGATAAAAATGGTAAATCATGTTCACAAGACATCCACGGCATAGCATGCAGACTTTGATAGTGTTATGTGAGAAATAATCTTTACTCATCATAAAGTCTTCATAAATACATACAATTTCTAAATTTAACAACTATTTATAGTAGGGTCAGATTTGGTATATATTTTCTTAAAAGAATTGCAAAGTCATGTTTGCTGATAACATGCCATCTTTGTCATCCTTTTGCCATATTTTTTCCCACACAGAGATAAATTCAATTAGAAGTACTTTTTATGCCTTAGAGAGCTGCAGCTCTCTGGTTTTATTCAGAGGCTACTTCATAGAAAGCAAATTAACTTACAATTTTTAACAGTGTGGGCTGTATATCATTTAGAATAATGTACAAAGAAATGAAAAATAATGGCTGAGGTCTGGTCCCATTGCCAATAATGGCAAAACTTGCATTAAATTTGAGCAGAGCGAGATTTGTTTGTTTGAACAAATAGCAAAATCTCTATTCTGTCAGTCCTTGACAGAGCCTTATTCCTCTCTGTTACTTTGTTGTCGGATGTAGCCTGTTTCAGGCTTGAATTTGGTTAATAAATAAGCAGCCCTCATCACCAAAGCACTTGAAAGTGTACTTTTAATGCTTTCTAGAGTAGAGATGGATTACTGGATTAGCCTTATGGAAATAAATAGCCAGAGTTTTCTCATTACAAATGCAAAAGATTTCAAATTGGAAAATGCCGAATCAAATATAACTCTACATCTTTGTGGATTTATAGTTTAAGATAATAGACAAAACCAAGACAATGATTAATCAATAAGAGTAAATAATTTTGTCAAGAGTGAAATTAAGCACATAATTTATTTTCACTGAAAAGAATAGCAATTTGTAAATTACAGAAACAAAATGGAAGTGCTGATTAAAAGGATTATAAAAAAGCTACAAAGTGGTGGTATTGTGTTCCATTTTAATGTGCAAATGAAAAGAGATATAGCTGAAAAGGCAGCTGTAATAAAAAAACCTCACTGTGCTTTATTTCAATTTGTTACCTGAAAAAACCTACATGACTTTAAAATCTTTAATCATTTAAATAGTTTCCTAAGCACATATTCAAAGCAATATGCTTTTGGTTTTCTTCTAATTTCTTTAAAGATCCTATTACTTGAACATTTTACTTTGCTAAAACATTTGACTTGCTTTATCAGAATGTATTAAGAAGTTTTTCTAAGAGAGGTGTATAATGCCAAATATTTAAACGAACATACATTGATGCAACAGTATAGCTCCTAACTTGAAAAAGATTATGCAATACAGAAAGTTACGATATAGGCAGCAGTCTCATACATTATTTAATTACAATTCTTGTATTTTATATCCTAATTCCTCATTTTCCTACATGGAGTTTTTTACTGTTTATAGAATTCAAAGCAATTATGAAGGAAAATGTTTGTTTCTGTTTTGATCTTGTCTTATTAAGGAAAAGTATTCTCTTTTTTAATTTCCAGTTTGAACGGACTCATATTTCTTAACAAAACTGTTGGTGGATATTGCCTTGGAATATTCTTTTTTCCCCAGCAGAGCACTGTTCAAACTGTAATTCTTCTCTGCATGGCATAGGGGAATTGTTCCAAACATCGTGTATCATCAGTACCAAAGACTGATGCTCAGTGATGTTCACTCCTTGTCTCTGAAATATGGATGAGCATATTTATGTGTTGAAGAAGGGTTCATTTTTTTCTGAAACTCTAAGGTTTTATGTATTTATACCAAGAGTTCCATACAGAGCACATACAAATCAATACTCATAGGAAATATCTGTAATTAAAAGTCATACAAAATCATTTTTGAAAGCATGGAACACAAATAAAATATATCAAAACAAGACTTTTGAAATATTATGGATTCAAATCTTATCTGTACTTATTTAATACAACTCAGTCTGATACCTTACTTCATGCAGAGCAGGACCTCATTCCAAGAGCACTTCAATTAATATCAGTACTGT
Organism: Chiroxiphia lanceolata; assembly: GCF_009829145.1. Taxonomy (NCBI): domain Eukaryota; kingdom Metazoa; phylum Chordata; class Aves; order Passeriformes; family Pipridae; genus Chiroxiphia; species Chiroxiphia lanceolata. The sequence goes on from NC_045639.1 coordinate 67,281,015, forward strand.
AGATTAGGTTTGTACTAAGCTTACTAAAACATATAATATTAACACATATTATTAACAATATTAACACTCTCCATTCAGACAACTAAGAGAAATATGTTTCACTACCATGTTTAAACATGATTATTTTGTAGAATAAACAAGGCCTAAAGAATATTGACTCTAAGTTAATTAGAATTTGATTTAATGGATTTAGAGGAGTACAAATTAATCCTTTAAGCAGGCAGAAGGCTCTTTGCAAGAGTCTTGCTTACTGGACTTTGTAAGCATCATGTAGAATATAAAAAGAAACTTCAGATATCTATCATCCATTTTTTTCCTTTATACCAGGAAGTATACATTAAAAGCAATGGGGAATTACTTAGTTTGAAGGGGGAAAGTACTGCTGGACTGAATAGATTTGTTCCCTTTTCTAAAATCTAAGTTTATATGGTCCTGTCAGACACAGCTTTTAAATGATCCATCTTTGTTTTAAGGTGTTGCATATTTCAAGAAACTACTTGCAATATTAATGGGTGTTTTTTTATAACATAGACACCAGAATACTAAATTTCAGTATCCATACTGTAAATGTGCCATTCTGGTTATAATAAATTAATCTTTCTCACTAGCTAGTGCTGGCTGTAAGAATGAGGTGACACTCTTGTGTCCTTCTCAAAGCATTTTTGCTAATAAAATTCATCAATATATCTGATTAAGTTTTTACAGTCACTTTACCCACAGTAGCTTATTTATTTGAACAATTTCTGCTTTGGTATTCAGCCCCCCAAACAAATTAAATAAAGATGCAGAAGGCCAATAAGCAATGCAGAACTGTTTGGCCTCCTCTTGCAAACAAGGAAAATATAGTGGTATGCAAGGCAAAAGAATTAGATTAAGCTGAGAAATAGGTGCTGCAAAGATTATCCTATTAAATTACATGTAATACCAATGCAGAGGACTCAGACAATAGTTTATATTGAAAAGCCCCTGAATATACATGATTATCTTAATTTGTTCCAGTGAATATGAAAATTAGGATTATGGGATTTATCAGACTTTACTTTTTTTCAGTAAAACCAGTAAGAACATTTTTATTACATGCTATTTTTTTTTCTTGCCTGTGATAAAATTATATAGTCTCTAAACCATAAAGAGTACTGCTTTATTTTCAGATATGCAGCAAATCTTCAGTAAAGTCACCAGGATGGGAACAAAGACCCTCGCGGAGGCACTGCTGCAGTGTGGCCACCACACCTCACTTACTGGCCCATCCCACATGGGCTAGGGAATCTGCTCATCAGATCTCAGTAACCCCACTTCTCTCTCTTTTTGAGGAGAGTTTTAAATCTGACTAATGAATTTAATGGCAGTTTGTTAAAGTCTACTTCTTTAATGCACAGAACTGGTCCTGAAGATCTGTATGAGAGCAATCTGGTTTATAGTTATTTATCACTCCCAGCAAAATTCTTTCTGCTCTTGTAAAGCTGAGAAGGGGCATAAATTTAGAGAGAAGATGAATTTAATTCCTGGAGCTCTTTGAAGTAAGGTAGTCATATACACAAGGCTTAAGCCCAGTTCTATAGTTATAAATACTTAGCTGAATGGTCTCAGTGAATATAGTGTGATTTCTAATGAGTTTGTATTTTGGTACCTCAGTGTAAATATGGACCTTGATCCTTAAAGAACTGTGCAGGAAATTGATTCTGTATGATGCAAATGACTCCGTTGTCATGATGAATCTATTCTGTTCAGGAAACATGTATGCAAATCTTTACCAGATTAATGCCCAAGTTGCCAGAAACACAAAACATTACTGGGAAAATCAATCAAATATGCAAACTGAAAATCCCCAGCTTACTTAATAGTAGTTTCTAATATTCTGTGCTTTCAGTAAATGTAGATAATTCTTTAAACAAGACTAATGAAGATAGTTTTTTTATTAACACATGCCTTTCCTGCCTTTGGATATTGTCTATCACACGTAAGAAAAGTAAATATCTCTTGGATATCTGTGTTCTTGTTATGGTGTAACTAATAATTGCTGTGGTGAAAAATCTTCTCCAGTGGTGCTTCAGAAACTAAATATTATTTTCATAATCTGCAAAATCAGCATGCTATTTTTTTATCAGATCCAAAGAGTTCACTACAGATCATGAGGTTTAGTGATCACTTAATGTGTATAGTACTTCCTCCTTTATTTAACTTGTTTTGCAGCATTGCGGAAGAGGAGTGTGTGACCAGTTCCTCATCCTTCTCCAGTGGAGATGCACTTGATAGTAATACACTTGAAGTGGAGATTTTTTCAGTCATTCCAAAGTCCCTAGTTCATCAGTAGGCCTCTGCCACCGGTCTCCTTATTCAAACGAATGAGAGACTTGATGAAAACAAGTGACTTGTTTCTGCTGTTTGGTTGGTTTCTTTCTAGTAAAGTAAAGCAACAGAAGTCAGCAACTCTAAATGAAGCTGCGAGATGTGTAAACGTTTTAGGAAAACAGCACCATGTTCCTGACCAAAAAAAAAAAAAAAGAAAAGAAAATCATAGAAGTCAGGTTTTCTTAATCACCAGGAAGCCATAGGTCCATGTGTGAGTTTTGATTGACCTCAGTTAATAGACTCTCATCTGTAAGAGTTTACCTCTTACTGAAATGCCACCACAAAATGCAGACAGGCTATCTGCTTATTTCCTGTGCTTCTTGCTCCTACTCCAAGCATTGCATGTCCTGCAGGCTGTGGTGATTTCCAGCAGCTGTAAAGCTTGGTTTGCACTGCTGTGATATGGCAGCCAGCTCCTTAGCCTGCTTTGCCATAGCAGTATCTAGACACTCGTGCTTGATCTGTATGCCAGGTTATAAGTGCTTTAGAAATGGGAATATACTGGTCAATGCAGTTTCATTGGTTTACATGGTGACTGGAAGACAGTCATTACTTCTATATGGGCTTGATATAATTAGATAACCACCTAGAGCTATTTTTTTTGGCTGATGTCTTTGTTTTCTTAAAATGCAGAATAAGGAATGCATTAAAATCTGCCGCTTTATTACTGTAAGCTGTATATTTTTGTTTTTCCTTATAAGAAGTGCCAAACCCAGCTGAGTAGAAAAAACCAAGGGGTTGTAAAGGGTAAGCACTTGGTAGGGAATGCACCCAGGTGTAAGTGAAGGCAGGAGCCACAAGTGTACTCCAGGTGAGGGCGTCTGCCAGTCTCAGGTGAGCAAAGGTTTCCCACTGCGAACCGAAACCAGTAGAAACCAGGAAACAAAAAGAAATATTCAGTTAAGCTGTCCACGTCAGAGACTACTGAGGAAACAGGCAGTTCAGCTTGGCTAATGATTACCAAGACAGACTTTGCCTACATTAACTGCTGATCATATGACCGGACCCCACCTGAGCTAAGAAAACACCCATCCCAAGCAGTAGGAGTTGAGAAGCCTCCCTTGCTTAGATGTTCTGACATTACTGTTTTGCTGTAGCAGAAGAGGCTCCACACTTTTCCATTGTTCCCAGAGCTCAGCCCAGCACAGCCGTTGTGTTGCTTTCCTGTTCTGAAAAGGAAGTGAGAAATTTCTTCCACGTGTGCGCTGGCACTTGAATGCTCAGGTTTCACTCCCTAACTGGGAGCTGCCTGTAATGAACTCTCAGTGGGGTTTGGAGAGGAGCTTCCAGCTGTGCCAAGAGTTGTTTCATTTTGTGCCAAAGGAGGAGGGGGAGAAGAAATCTGCAAAAAGGTGAAATGTTGATGGTGCAAAAACTGGTCTAAGGGTCTTGCAGCTGGGAAAAGCAAAAGAAAAGCAGAAGCAGAGGAAGGAACAAGAAGCCAGGATGGGAAACTTTTGCCAGAAGCACTGCCCCTGTTTGGAACCTTACATCCCCTGCTTATTCTTGGGGACAAATGATGAGCAGGATGACAAAGTGGGCCAAGTCTTCGCCAACCTTGCTGTGGTAAGGCCTGACTTCCAAGCAGGACAGAAGGACCTAGAGCATACGATAAAAGAGAAACCTTTACCTCCACTGCCTGGCCAGCATCTAGCGAACATTTGCACCTTTGTGGCACTGTTTGACTACGACGCTCGCACTGAGGAGGACTTGAGCTTTCGAGCTGGGGATAAGCTGGAAGTGCTGAATGCATCCCACGAGGGCTGGTGGTATGCTAGGCTCCTCCTGCCAACGGGGTCAGTCTGTCCTGGACGCAAGCTCGAGGGCTACATCCCTGCTAACTACATAGCTGCTGACCAGAGCATTGAAGCTGAGCCGTGAGTAACCCACGTAATGTGCACTGCAAACTGTTTTCTGTTATGTTGAATGGGTTTGGGACAGGAAGTTACAGCCTTTTCCCTTGCTGAGTAGTGCCCTGCCACACTCAGCGTCTGGTGATCCCAGTGGTGGTAGTGCTGGGCATGTGGAAGGAAAAGGCACTGTGGTCACAAGAAAATAAATTACAAAAGGCAGAATATGGAGGGGTTTTATTTTGGTTAAAATAATTTCCCTTTCTGATATACCCTAATCACTTGTTTAAGAACTATCTGGGAAGATCAGTGCACTTTACTACTGTGATAGTTCATTATTTTTATTGGTGTAACAGTAAGTGTGTGTTGGATGCTACGCAGAGGGTGAAAATGTATGACTCCCGCCCTGAACAGCGTTCAGCCTAACAAGCTGCAAAGTTACCAATTAATCAGAGTTACAGGAAGCTACCTTTACACCTTTCAATCTTCTTACAAATGATGGGTGAGTCTCTAACAGATAAGTTTCTTATGATTTCTTCTACATTATTTGCTTATTCTTTGGATGCAAATCTCTACTCTCAGGACAAACTTAACTGGAGGAAGTACTGCAGGGGGCAAAAGAGTAGATATAGCAATGGAGTACAAATGGAAGTTGTTAAACTTTCACTGAATTTAATTATGCATCCCATGTTTTTCTGCCCTTTCAAAACATGCCCAATCTTATTTAATATTCTGATATAGAGCAGAAATCACAAGGAATCAGTCACTTGGCTCCCTAGTGAGGATGAGTAAGGTCTGAGTCAGCCTGGGCTTCACAGTTACTTCTGCATGTTGCAGTCAGAGGCAGCATTTGCTGAAATTCATCTGACTTCAGTTCCGGAGGTATGTTTTGGCAAAAATTATCAGTGGGTAAAGAAACAGCAGAAAAGGCATTCGTTATTAGTCTCAGAATTAATGTTGTCTTTAGAGGGATGATGTTGCAGCTTTTCAGTTAAATCTCATTTGGACCAGAAATCCAAATCATCTCTGACCTGGTCAGCTCACTATATTGCCAAGGGCTAGGAAAATTGGCTCAGAGATGATTATGCTAGTCTTTTATCATCTGTAGGATTTGTACTAGAGGCATTTTAGGGCAGGTATAGGATTCTTCTCTAACATGAAGACTTTAATTTCCGGAGTCTGACCAGCTGTTTCTATATTTCTGTATTCAGACAGACAACACTTTCAATAGTCATGCTCAAAAAATTCTTCCAATTGCAGAAATTAATCTGCAGGGAAGGCATTTTCTGAATCACTAGAGAAATGGTGGTAGGCTTTAATTCAGCTCAGTTTGGCCTTTGCTCCCTTTCTAGAGTTAGCTTTATTAGAAGTTGTCTAGGATTTCTTCATGCTGTTAATACTTCGAAAGTAATTTTGCTCAGTTATAAAACAGTGTCTCAGCTCTTAAGGTCTTTCTTATATTTCTATACCTATAGCTTCAAATACAAAGTTAAGTTTACCGAAGTGTGTTGTTGTGTAACCTCTGTTTTTTCACTTGTTACTGAAAAATATTTTTTTTACTCTTCTTATATACTTTTCTCTCTTTAGTAATAAAGACTAAGTTACAGCAAAACATTCTTCTTTATCGATTGGTAGAATACCGGAGAGGAAAAAATGGAGAGCTTTTACAACTCTCGGAGTAATTTCTCAGAGATGAGTTTTTAATTTCACAGCAAGACTAATCTGCCTAAACATATTGTCTTTCCTCAGATTTCTTTATAAGTCAGTTGGCTTTAGCAATCTTCATATATATACAAGACTGTTTGCTGTCAGCCCACACACATACAGCCATAGACTTACTCAGGTTAGGAAGGGCCTCCGAAGGACATTTGAACCAGTCATCCCAACTCATACCTGGCCAAAATAAATATAGACTCTTTGCTTTGTTGAGCATTTCCAGTTGAGCTTTTCAACCTCACGATGAGGATTTTTTTGCCTTGTATCAAAATGTAATATCCCTTGCTACGATTTCCTCCAAGAATTCCCTTTCACCCACCTCCTGTATTTCACACCTCTGTTGTCCTAACGAAACAGTAAGAGCAAGAGTAATGCTGGTTTAAAGAACTAACCTTTGTTTTCCCTAAAGTAAAGACTGCAAGTAGCAAAAGAAGTTGTTCTAGTGTCTCTAATTAAAATTCAATGTTTTAATCATACTTTCTCCCCAAACTTAAGTTTATCTTCTCTCATCTTTCCATTTTGATTTTAATTCCCATTGGTGTTTGCCAGTTGTTCATGGACATGATATAGACATTTGTGGAAACAGGCAAAGTTTCTAATGCATCCTTGCATCCCATATAGCAGTCCTGAATGGTCCCTGCACAGAACTGACAAAGAATGGAAGACTTACAATCTCATGCTCACCTGCCAAAATGCATATGTACCATATACTTACAGTGTATACTTGACCTAATCAAATGCACATTTTGTAGCACCAGACAGCTCCTGTATATCTGCAGAGACAATGTGAATTTTAACTTTTTTCTAGACTGCATCTTCAACTTAATAGACCAAGACAAACTGGCTATACTGTTCTGAGAAAAAGACTTGATTTATGGTGTAACTCTTAGGAAGCTTGTGGAGAAAACCAAACTGACCATATTTTTTAGCAGCTGATTTCAGCATGTTTGTGTAGAAACTATTAACAAAATTGCATTCCAATGCATGAATGGCTATTCCATAAATTCACTTGAACAAAGGGATGAAGGAAGGAAATGTTGTATAGTGACTGATAGAACAACTCTGTAAGTTTAGCCAATATATGCTTGAAAGCTGCATGCAGAGCAGCAACATTTCTTTTACTAATCATTTCAGTTTTGCCTGTGATCTTCAAGATTTTTAACAACAAAATATTATCTGGCCCTCTCTTATCAACATTTTGACATGGTCTTTATTATAGAGGAATTAGAGATCAGATAGTCCATCTGGGTCTGTGTTGTCCATTCTGGCAGAGAATAATGCTAAGTCATTGCTTGTTCTTAGCAGCAGACCAGTTTGTCTCCTTGCTGAAGCATGTGTGAGTTTTTATCAGAGAGAAAAGCTTTTTCTTAACTTTTCCTTGGTAAGAAAGAGAATGAAGTAAAGCAAGAAAGAAAGTGAGAAACTTCTTTAGACAACAGATTTTCTTCCTGGAAGTCTCTGACTCTGCTCAATGTGATTGAAGTAGTGCTGATAAGGTGGATCAATAACTGGATGAAAGGGCAAAAATGATGTGCAATATCTCCAGTCTGGGGAAAACAAAACATAAACACTATTCATATCAAAGGGAATTTTCAAGTATCCATGGCTATCAGAATGCTCAAGCAGAACTGAGAAAGAATGAAATTTCTTTACTGTGTTGCTCTCCTCAGACCAACAGTCATTGATAGAAGTTGTATGCTAAAATTGCAGGGTCACTTTTTTATATTGAATTTTGCTGATATGTTTATATAATAGAACTAACTTATGGTAAAAGTCAAACAATTCTTATTTGTGCATGATATCTTTTTAAAAAAAGTTTATTTTGCTTCCTTCCTTTGGCTTGAGCTATCCCTTCCTGGTTGAATGACTTGGATGAAATCAGTAACAATCTGTGTGAATAGATAAGGTAAAATCCATGGCTTGGGTCCTGCCTGCTGCAGCATTGCAGTCCAAACATGTGCTGCATAAGAGTAATTACATCCAAGAAGTGCACACCTGCTACCATGAAGTCTGTTTTGGACAGACTGGGGAAACAAGGCCTTTCATTTTTATATTTACCAGTAAAGCACTTTTTATTACTGATCTCTTCTAGCACCTGCAGTACTCCTTATACCAACAACAACCTGTCAGGTGGGGGGACTGTGAAGGAAGTGTGCCTAGTGCTTCTTGAGACAGATGTGTTCTCCTGTCCCCACTTGCAGTAGGTGGGACAAAGCAGTCAGGGAGTGGAAGCATTCAACTGTAGTCATGTACTGAACTTTCTCTTCATAAAGAAATAACAAAAACATTATTTTAAATAATATCTGACCAAAACCAGACACAAACTATGCTAATGATAAATTAGCAACTGTAAGAGCACTTGGTGTTTTCTTCTCTCTGCATCACAGGCAGCAGTCAAAACCACGAGCCAGACAGATTTTTCATTTCTAAGGTAGTTCAAGGGAGGTTGTATCTGCTGCATCTCGTGAATTTGGAATACTCTTCTTTCTGTTTCTAGACACATAAGATTTAGAAAAAGGAAAACAAAAAAGGCAGTTGGAGATACAATCACATAATTTAACTTGCACATCCAGCAAAGGATGATCAGAAAGAAGAATTTGACTAACACTAAAATCAGAATTAAAAGATAAATTTCCTTGGCAAAGAATATGACCTTCCTGTCTCTGTGCTCTTTCTGTGCCTGTTGTTCTGCACTACAAACAGGAACCATAGTAACACATTCACCTGCCCTTGTTTTATTACTGCCAATTGTTTAAACTAAACAAGAAAATGACATAGGGCAAATTGTTGTGGACAAAAAATACAGCCCAGCTGTACAGTTAATTTTAATGAAGCAAAAATAAAAGAAAACACCTCAATGTTGCAGTGACACAAATACTTTTTTATTCTAGAGGAGGGGTAGAGTGTACCTAGAGAGGGCTCTTGCCTGCCATCCTGATGGAGCTGTTGGCTATTTATTGAAAGTCAGCTTACAACCATAAAATCACAGAATCATTGAGGTTGAAGGAGCCCTCAAAAATCGTTGAGGGCAATCGTTAATCCAGCACTGCTGTGTTCACCGCTAAACACCAAGTGCCACATCCGCGTGCCTTTTGAACCCTTTCAGGCATGGTGAGTCCACCAGTTCCTCAGACAGCTTGTTCCAATGTTTGACATTTCCCTGAAGAAATTTTTTCTAACATCTAATCTAAGCCTTCAATTGCACAACTTTTCCTCCTGTCCTGTCACTTGTTATCTGGAAGAGACCAACCTCCACCTCACTACAACCTCCTTTCAGGTAGCTGTAGAGAGAAATAAGGTCCCCCCTGAGCCTCCTTTTCTCCAGACTAAACAACCCCAGCTCCCTCAGCTGCTTCTTTTCCTTGTGCTCCAGACCCTTCCCCAGCTACATTGCCCTTCTCTGGACACGCTCCAACACCTCAATGTCTTTCTTGTAGTGAGGGGCCCAGAACTGGACACAGGAATAGAGGTGTGGCCTCACTAGTGCTGAGTACAGGGGGACAGTCACTGTCCTAGTCCTTCTGGCCACACTAGTTCTGATACAAGCCAGGATGCCATTGACCATCACTCATTCCATATGTTCATGCAACATTATTGACACAAGATTGCTCTGCTAAGGGAAGTAAATCCATACAAATTTCTAGTAGATTAGGTCAAATAAGATCACAGCTATTACTTTTAACTTTTGTCAGTTTTAGAAACATTTCTTATCTCTTATAAGAAATCTTGTAAGATTTCTTATGTAGGTATTTCCTAGCTGGTGGAAACCGAGCCCCAGACCTAATCGATGAAACCTCACCAGTCAATTCTACAATGAGCTTTTTAAACAACCCTTTGAAAGCACAAATGACTTGTAGGTTATTTTTGTCAATTTCCATAATTCCTTCACCTTCTGTGAACTGACTCAGCTTTAACTATTTCATACATTAACTGAATCCAAGTTACTGTATGTGAACAATAAAGTGTTCCCTGAGCTGACTTGTTTTGGATTTTTTGCAAAGTCAGTCTTATGGGGTTTCATTGGTTCGTGTGGGTCATTTTTTAAAGTGATATTTACAGTCAAAATGTTTAGAGGCTTTTTAAAAAGAGAAGTTTTAGATTCTATTGAATATCTCAGAAAACTGAGTGTAACCCACTGTGGTTTCTGTGTGCTCCTTCTCTCTTGCTCTTATAGTTCCCCTCTCTGTTACAGTACAAACTCCTGAGGACACCAACAGAATTAGCACTAACCTTTGTACTGAAATAAACTTGTAAAAACTGTTCATTACAAACAGACTACCAAAAGTAGTAGTAGGTTGTTCACATATTCTTGGAACCTGTTAAGTACAAAAGTTATTCTTATATATTTTTTTGGCAGAAATGGTCTCTTTATTGCCAAAATACATATTTATTATAAAACATTGGAAAGGCTGTATGTGAATTTGCATCTTTTCTTTCAATTGATATACTTTATGTGTGGTTTTTATGTGTGCATACTTGTGTACGCACACACAGCATAAAGTTCATAAGACCAATATTTTTAAGATCATGTAGCACAGCCCTATGCGATGAGATATGTATTGGAAAGCTAGATCATACTTTTGATGTTTTTTGACCTTGTGTTTACAGTATCTAAAGTACTCAACATTTGAAACTACCATGTGTGTTGTGGAGTGTCTCTCTTGAACTTAAATGATTGAATACTGCAAGAGGACTGTGAATTTAATCACTTAACTTCTTCAATTGTGGTTCAGCACTCCAGTGCTGTCTTCAAGCACATCTCAAACGTTGACTTAATTTCTGCTCATTTCTTAAATAGAGTACACTGAAAGCAAAAGGCAATGGTTTACAGAACCGTGAAATGTCAGGTTTTGTCAAGTGCCAACACTATTTAAACATCCATGTGTATACCCATGTTCAGAAAATGTGTGTCTCTGCTTAGAAAGGTGGAAGGAATTATGGCGTTGTAGATGAGCATTTCATGCAAACTTGTCTAATTTAGGCCATCTGTTCTCCAGCAACGTGTTTTTCTAAGGTATATAACTTTATCTATTCAAATTCTGAGAAATTAAGAAATTTCCTCCTACCTTGTCTTTGTTTGAAATTAGTGTTAACATTATATATTATAATCATTAAATACTAGTTTCCATTACCCTGTTTTGAAAGATTTAGCAGTGAATCATGTGAAGACCAGAAACAATATCCTTAAAACATATGCTGCAAACATAGCCAATTAGTGTTTCCTACAGCTTGGTGAAACCCCAGTGGCCTTTACAATGCCTTTTAGGGAAAAAAAGTAAATAGAGAAAGACCATGTACTGGTTATAATAACTCAATAGTTCTGTTTAGTGGTTTGTTTTTTTTCAGAGCCAGTAGGAATAAGTATAACGCATTCTACCATAGATTAGTTGGTTTTGAGTAATGTTGTTGGCAAAAACGTTCACCAGGTATTGTATAAAGTTTCCTCAATAGCTGTTTTTGATGGCTCTCTGTGCAGGACAATACAAAGCTGTGCAGAGCTGAGTGATCTCTGAGCAGGTTTAGAACTGAGAAATAGTAACCAACAGTTCATCCAGGCTAAGAAGTCCTAAAGATGAAGTCAGGTATCTGTGTGAAGAATTATTTTGTAACATGTGAAAAGCACTGTTGGTTATAGAAGACTTTCTTTGTGTAGGATCCTGTCTGTACTGAAGAGATGAAGTCATAAAAACATAAGAGATGCCCTACAAGGTCAATCCAATAGCCCACTTTAACCCCATTTCTTTGTTGCAGAAAGGATTTTGTGAAAAGTGCACAAGCCCATCTACTTTCTTTGGTCTCTTACCTTTGTACTTCACCAAAGGCTGGAACTGTTGTGTAAGCAATGTCAGAGGGTATATCACTGTCATGTTTAATTACAGACCTATTCTTAGGTCTGTTTGGCAAAACCATAGGTGTGACACTGTACAATTCTTTATTTCTGTTGGTGGTCAAAGACCAAACTATTAGGACAAAAAAACAAAAACCAAATCCCACAAAAAACCCTCTTCTCTCTGCAGGAAGTTTTATATTCCTAAACAAGTGTTCTGGGTTTTTTTTCTAGATTGTTGATTGCTTAGTCATGAGTGATGCAAAAAAGGACACACTTAAAATAAATACTCGCAACAAGAAATGGTAACACTGCGTAGGTCCCCATGTCATTCAGGGACTGGTCCTTTACAGACCACACCTATCTGCCCCATCTGCACTAATGTACCAGAGTCAGCTGGGCTGCAGGCATCAATGACTTTACCCTCACAGGTTTACCCATCAATTAATTTTGCTTCCTACCAAAGATGCAGTACTAAATTTAGGATGTGAACTGTTACTATCCTGCAGGATATTATAATACATCCTATTATGTTCTAACATGAGGCTATAGCAGATCTTGCAAACATTATGATATTGAGCAGCCTTCCAGTAACGTAGTTTAGGCAACACAAAATTTGCCTGCACTTTAATTTTAAAACAGTTTAGTAGAGAAAATATGATTAATCAGATTCAGATGTTTTTCTGTAGTATAATGTTTTGGGTTTTCTCAAGTTATGTAAGCAAAGTATGCATAATAGAGAAAGAATATAATTTATTAGGTGATATTTAAAAGAGAGACAAAATGTTATTTATTACTCTATGTAAGAGGAAAAAACAATTTTCAGTTATTTTTAAATAGTACTATATGGGATATATTTGGAGGCCCTTCTTGTGTTAGAACTTTAAGAGATTCAACTTCTTTAGTTAATAAGTTTATCCTTCATCAGAATTTTCTTAAATGTTGGCATTCAGATTTTCACCTTATAACTTTGTGAAGAAAACCATAAGTGTTATAAGAAATTAGAATGGAAATCTACATCTTTGCAGTTTTCAGTTCTCCAAACATACCTAGAATTCATCTGGAAATAGCTCTTCAGAAGATCAAACAAAATATTGATCATGAAGCTATTCCTTTTCTTTGTCACTTAAATCACATAGAAATACATAATTTTTTTTCATGCTGGTACACTAATCTTAGCCAATGAAAACTAGAAGAACAAAGCAGTGAATTAAACAATAAGCGATGGCTTCATAAAGGATTGCACTAATTGACATTTACATTACTTCTATGTAGAATATTTTATTATATTTTACCTTATCTGCAGTAATATTGGTAAGGATTTTTTCCTAGCTCTCTCTCACTAATATAGATATATTTCTAATTTAATTAATATTATTCATCTGTATTTATAGCACAAACAATTTTGCAGCACACTTTTTCAAACCTCACTGCAAAAGAAGATCAAAAAAGAAATCTAGGACTCACATGTGGGAATGAATATGTAACATGAATTTCAGAAATCATGAGAAATCACCAACCTCAATTTTCCTTTTGAAATTACTGATCTTTTCAGTTAGTGGAAGTCTCTGTAAAGAAATATGGACGGAGTCTTTGCTCCTCTAAGGGTATGTAGTGAAAGGATTCATACACAAGAACATGCAGAGAGAAAACCTGTGGGGCACACGAGGAGGGAGGTGGTGATGAGAACAAGCCTGCTCAGTTGCGCTGACAAAGAAGGGTATGCAGTGTGGGAATGTTTCTTTTTCAGGATTATCTGAGCACCTTGCCAATAAGGAAAGGGAGGGAGACAAACACGCAGACACCAAACCTGACCAGTTTATGTTGACAAAGACAAAATCAAAAATAAACTCAGTCACACTAGTTGATGACCTATCAAGAAAAAACAGGCAAATCAGACTATGCAATAAATAAGGATGTAAACCTGAGGGTCCAGGATGTTGCAGATGCATCTGTGTGACTCTGTCAAGTGATGAAGCAAGGTTTAGGGAAAAGGGATCAGGAAGGAAAAAAGTGAGGGGTAGACTCTCTGCCCCGTGTTGAGTGCTGCAAGGACTGAGTGCCAGCTACTGGGGGAACTGGTGAGACTACTAGACCAGCAACTGGAGTCAGAGCTGGGGTGTAGGTGTCTCTGGCCTGTGATGCTGGGGAGACTGGTGTGTGTGAGGCGAGTGTGGGTATGAGGGGCTGGGATTGAGGCAGGGGTTTTGGATAAAGAGATGGGCTGTTCTGGTTGTTCGAGGGAAGATCTGCAAGTGTTCATGTTCTTGTGAATCTAGAGAGTGAATGTGTGTATATGTGCATGTGTGCACATCATCACTAGTGATCTTCTGTCTGTACCAGTGAAGAGGAGGAGCCTGGCTTATGAAGAGATCTGCTCTGCCACCAGTATCCTGGGCAGGCGAAGGGGGTTTTTTGCTCCTGAGTGTTTCTGTACTGAGGTGAATTTCCCTGTGAGAAAAGAAAATAATTTCTCTGGAATGATTTTCTCAAGAAAATCAATTGAGTGCTTTTGAAAGCTGTAATGGTTTAAGTGAATGTATGATTGAAAATTTTCTTGTCTATTTGAGTTTCCCTTAATGTTAAATCAATTCATGTTATTTGTGTTCTCTGTATCCTGTTAACAATAAGGCTACCTCAAGGTTTCCACTTTGTTCCTCAATTGTTATGAATAGCAGAGTTATTGCCTCTTTTATTGTATATTATGTCAGTATTTCAGTATTTTTGTTCATGTTTGTGTTAACAAATGCATACAGGTACTACTAGCATTGATGCAAGATTTTACAGTGCTATTTGGAAGACTACATGCCAGAAATAGGCTCTCCAAAACACATTTTAAGTTTGGATTTTTTAAATAGGTGATTATATGGTTATATTTCACACCTAAAGTCCCAAAGACAACAGTAGCCTTTCATTGATTCCAAATACAAGCTGTTGTTTTAGAACAAGCTTTAAATGTAATGGGACCCTTATCCAAGTACCAAAACCACTACAGGAAACAAACTTTGATGATTCACTTTAGGTTTTTAAATTGGAGAAATACCAGGGACTTGTGTAAATAAAACACCATGAAAAAAGTAATATGCTATCACTTTCATCTGCTGTTTATTTTCTCATATAGAAAAACTTCAGAACAGGTTGAATAATACAGCATGCAGATGACCAATATTGTGGAAAATTAATATAAATATTGAAATCAGTTACACAATAGCTAAGCGGGGACTCACAAGATGAGATCAATTTATGGATATTTCCGCAAATTAACTCCATCAGACTGTGATTTCATTGCTGCTTTATTATCTTTTTTTCCTATTGTACAGTGAACCTGGTATTGGGTGGGCTATGTTAATTAACAGAGCTCATGCACTTGGCTTTGTAATACTATAGAGAAATAGTCACTTCCAGGCACCACAGAGGGCAAGAGTAGCCAAAGGAGCAATGGTTTGTCATCCTTCAGCAGACTCAGAGGAAATCAATTTCCACGTTTGCAGCACAGTCAGCTGCTATTATCAACTACTGAAAAATTAATGGAGTATTATGCATAATCCCTTACAACAGAAACAGATGACGGTATGGTTATGACCTACCAAAGTCATTACTGGAAAGGTTTATACACAATGTGTCACAGATTTTTAGACTAATGGACAAGTAATATTTGTGTTTACGTTTTCAAGACAGTAAATTTGTACTGGACTGTAAGAGGAAATTCCTACCCTTGTGGTGGGTTTAAACCAATTTACTCACTATTGAATTTTCCCTTATCTAAACAATCTGAAACAGTTACTTAAACTTACTGTAAAAGGCTGTGAAGCCCTGGCAGCCCTTTCTTTCTGGCAGAGCTTAGTATTTCTAACAAAAACAGTGGGGTAACATGAAATAAAGATATTTTTTAGACCAAAACAGACCTTGTAGGCTGAGTCCTTTCTGACACCAGTTACCCTCTTCTCATGAGATAGTAATCTGCAGTTTCTTCATTTGGGTTCCCCCAGCGATTTGTAAATGCAACCTGGGTCTCCTTTTAGGTCTCAGATACACACCAGCTCGGTCTTCCAGGGTAGGCGGGTGTTTCACATTTGCTACGCCTGCATTGCGGTCATTGGGATTGTGTGGAGTAAGCTACTGTTTGGTGTTATAGTTGAGTTGTCAGTGAGTAGTAAAATTGAAACCATCTTTTTTTGAAGTCACTATGCAATGTGAGTGAGGCGAATCTGGTCCCTCAGTCTAGAAATATAAAGATTTTTTTCTGGCAGTAACCTGCAATTTCCCATCTTGATGAAAAGAAATGGTAGCAAAGACTCTGCCTAATTTTGGTGATAGCTCATAGATGTTCAGTTCCCAAAATATTACCTGTTTTGACAGTGGTATGTTCTCCATATTTAAGCATCTATGCACGCTGTACATTCCAGCAAGATAGTGACTATAATATACTAGAGACATAGGTTTAAATTACCTCATTTTAACTAAAGATCCTCTTCTACATGGATGAATGTATCACTTGTATTCTAGTGCTCACATTCATTATCAAATTAGAATGGAAAGAGAGAAAGAAAAAACGTCTCCCTTCTCCTGGAAGAAAGAAACAGTGAGTTTTCTCAAGAGCCTGTCATTTTAGCTTCGTATGAAATCAGAATGTACCGTGAAATAAGGTGAAGCTTACTACTTGGTGTATCTTGCTTTCAGATAACTTAATAATTTCTGAACAAAATTAAAAGAAAAAAAAGCTTACATTTTTTTGGAACCTCCATTTGAACATAGAAACAAAAAAACCTTTAAATTTCAAAATTATTCAAATCGAGTGCTTTCATAAATTAAGCTATAATATTTTTTTAGAAAATATATGGAGAAGTGTAACTTAATTTTCATTCTCATTTTTTGCTTCTATGTCTCTTATCTCCTCTTAAATTCTGTCATCTCACCAATAAAACTTCTCTCAAGTCTAACATAAATTTAGTGTTTATGGAAAAATACCAACCAGTCAGCTATAATCTGCTGACAAGAACACTAGCAAAATATTATCCAAAAACCAAGATCAAAATGGGATCTGTTATTTTCCAAAACTGTATATTTCACACTGTAATGGTTATTCAAAGAAAAATCACACTCTTGATCTCAAAGTATGGAAAATACAGTGAAACTATAGACAGCCACTTTCAAACATACAGACAGATTTTTAAAAACATACTTAACAAACCAGTGCTGCTCTGTTGCTTTGATAGATTTCTGCTGCTAACATAGCATAGAAATGAGCCTCTTAATCTTTCACAATTATTCACATGTTCTATGTTTTTCTCAGTGGAAAGAAAAACAAACTTATTTCACCCACTGTCATTGTGAAAAGACTGAGAAGCTCCAAGTCCCGCACACGATGCGCACAAGATAGTCTTCGTTTTAGTTTGTGATAAGTTATTCAACAACAAGGAGCTGAGTAATATACATGACTCAGATCTTTACAAAGCAAATTTATTGTAGTTGCCAAAGGTTAAGTGTACTACCTGACTCAACCATTCCTGAAAACCTGAATTTCTAGTTTCGCTTGGAGGAAACTAGATTGTGATTATGGTAAATAAGTAATCAGGACTGAGCTGTGTCACTATACATATACAATTAAAATTATTTTTTATTTTAGGTCCAAGTCAGTTACTTTCTGCAGTGTGTTAGGATTTCAGATAATTTACTTATGCAGATAGAGAAGGCTGTTGTTACCTAAACATTTAACAACTTCCTCCGACTCACTTTTTGCTGATGGTACTTTGATGAATGAGGTTTAAAGCAGTGATATCTGGACAATAAATATGTGACGAAAATTACTATTAAAGTATTCTCTTGACAAGTACAAAAAATAAGTGGTGTAATGAACTAAGAAAGGGAAAGCGAACTGTATAGCACAATCCTCACAGTGAAAGTTAGTCTGTGAAACTGGTTTAAGAGCTATTCTGTGAAATTTTTTCCCCAAGTAGGGCTGAAACAGCTACCAAAAGCACATGCCCTGTGGGAGCAGGGTAAGACAAAACCCAGCATTTTCTGAGCAGTGCAGCAGCTCAGGCAGCAGCAGGTTATAGCCCTTGGGCACTCAGTGCAGTCCTCAGCTTGGTCTTGTCTTTATTTTCTCATTGTTGCCTGTTAACTCTGGTTTTCTCTCTTCGCTTCATCCATCCACATGCATATCCTATGGTCCTCTCAGCTTTGAATTTTTACTGTCCTGTTTTCTCCCTTCCTCCTTGTGTGTCCTATCCATTCCTTTGTCATTAGCTTTAAATTCCTTCCTCTTAAATTTTGTTCTTGTTCAGTATCTGATAAAAAATGATGATGAGAGACTGACAACATTCAAAATGATCCCAGGCTTGCCTGTAGAAGGAGGTAAGGAGGAAGGGCTCTGTTTCCAGAGGACCTGAAACCCAATCTTAGGTTTTCTAGCCTCTGCACAATGAAAATCTACAAGCCCTAGAGTAATCCCTAACTTTTCACTATGTAGATTCTTGTGCCATATCTGAGAAGGCTTGTGTTTTTGAAATGCTCATGAAAGGAATCTTGCTTGCTAGTGTTCATGGTTTAGCCTGACTACAGATTTTGTTTCTTCTCTTTTTTTTTTTTTTTCAAAAGCTGTCATCAGGTTCACTGTAGATTATAAAGGGAAAATTGAAGCAGCCAGCACTCATCTCCCACGCTCTCCTTCATGCATGCAGCTCATCATTTGTAAAGCACATCTGTTTCTTAACTATGTTATATCTGGAAGGCTTTCATCTTTGCAGTAATATTTCCTAATTTCTTGAAATATCAGCTCTTGAAGAAATGCTATTACTTCATTAGTCTTATAATTAAGACAGCCTAATATTTTCTGTCAGAAGAGCTTGTTTAGTTGCTTTTTCCAGGCTTTGCCTGATTGGGTGTGAATTTTCCAGGGACATACTAGGCGCAGACTGCCTCTTTCTCTCCCTGAAAGCAAAAAACGTGGCTCAGAACAATATAAGAAATCCTTTGTGCATGTACTTTGGAGAAGTAGGAGAGATTGATATTTAGGAAGGGAGACTGCTGTACTAAAAATGTGTGCTTTTCTGCCATCTGAGAAGACTTTGTTTTAATCAAACCAAGGCTTTGGAAATACAATTACACTTTATATGTGATAACCAAACATATTCATTAGAATTTGACAGCTGCATTCTATATTTTTGATATTTTGGAAAAACCCAGCAAGTGCTTGGAGCCTTCCTCTCAGTATAGAGAGGACTTGCTGGTCGTTCCCTTGGTAACTTCTGCCCCTGCTTCTGCACTCTTCTACTCACAGCAGACTGCAAACCTGTCATGGATTAAAAGCTGGTTCAGCAGCCCTTTGTCCTGCATGGATGACAGTAGTGAAGAGCGGTACACGCCAGCCTGTTCAGGTTTCCCTGTGCTGAGTAAGGGCACAGTACGGTCATATGATGAAAGTAATTGAATAAGACCCTGGAGGATCTCTCTATCTCTTCAGCTTTCCATGCATCTCCCCTTGTCTCCTTTGGCACAGAAGTTAGCGCCTATTGCTGTCCAAATAAATTACTACATACTGTACATCATTAAGTTCCCTGAAAGATAGGCCCTGAACTTTTCAAGCTGGCATCCAAAATTAGTGGAAAATGTTTGTAATAGTTTCTTATTGCCTGGGCTGTTTCTCCACTTCAGAAAAATTTTATGATCAGAAGTGCCACAAAAAGAATGTAACGAATGTTTGTAAAGCATTGGGATATTACAGTCATGAACACTATAACAGAGGATGTCAGGAAGTAAACCATTCATGTAATTTTGTAACTGGCATTGAGACCAGAGGCTAAACAATGTACAGTAAATAAACTCTATCTACACAATGACAAAACGAAATAGAGGGCAACTATTGATTGAACAGCATTCGTATTAACACTGTAGGGAGCACTGGATATGACCATGTAATTAAAGATGGTATCATCCTGGATTTCCCAGAAAAAGGTTGAGTGGATGCCTTGAAAACAATATTAATATTGTAATTTCCTAACTTTGGAGTTCTTGAGTTTGCAGTTGCAGCTTTCTATGACAGTAGATTTTGAGGCATTAAAAATGTAAACTTCATGTACTGCTGTAGCTTTTCTTTATTTGTTTTAGGTATTACACAAGCTTTTTGCATTCCAGAAGAAAGTGGGATATAGGTTGTTTCGGTATATATAGCATTTTTTTTGTCCCCATCCAAGTCTTTTGCTCTAAATACAGTCATTTTTTGCTCTTCTCAGTTTAAGAAACCTCTTCTTCTCCTCATCCTAGTACTACAGACACAGTTAACACGCTCCAGTTAATCTTCTGAAGAGCCAGCTAACCTGTTTGTTATTGACATTTGTTCTATAATTGAGACTTCTGGTTGAGAACCACAGGAAACTCAACAAACCCTCTCAGCTGCTGACATTTAGCAGTCTCATGAGATGTACCCTAACATGAGAAAGTAAATCCCAGTTGAAAGCACTTATGAAAAATGAGATGCAAGATGCCCGTAATGCCACAAAATGCTGATAGGATCATGCTGTCTAATTTAACATCTTCAGTCATTTTTGAAAATAAATTTCATGTGACTGATTTTCTGCTATTTATTCTGTTATGCCTCCAAGCTGTTTCTCAGCATTTTTTCTCCCATTTCCTCCCTCTTCATTCCTATTGTAATGATCATGACTTCTACATGTGGCTGTACTTTACTGCTGACTCAGCCCTCAGGACTTTCCCTTTTAATTGAACATTCACAAAATTAAGAGTATGTCAGAGACCTCTGCTTCTAGCCTTATCTTACCTCCAGTGTCCTGCAGCTTGCATGAGAAACTGAAATAATTCCCCCTTATCCCATTTACAGCTAGTTACTAAAGCAAATTCAGTAACTTCAGATATGACATTGTGGAGTTGATTCTGATTTTACTCCTGTACATATTAAATCTAAATAATGCTAGAGGATAAAATGGGAAGCTGTGCTCTGGTGAGCCCTAATGGAAATGGGTGAAACAGTCAGGACTTCTACATCATTTTCTCTGTTGGTCTTCAGTGTAGACAACAAAAGAACAGTGAGACATCTGCTGAATTTCCAAGAAAGTCAAAGATTGTAGCTGTTACTTCAGAGCTGGTCATGAGGATCTTACCCACACCCCAAAAGGGGATGCATGCAGAGTCCTTAATCATGAATTTAGAGTGTCTGTTGAAGTACAAAGAGGCTGCCCTAGGAAAGACTTGTGTCCCAAGAAGTATTTTGTCAGGCCCATGACTTGAGCCTGCTTTGTCTAAGGCTCAGCAAACACCTTGTTTTAGAGCCAGGATTTAGCATTTTAGGGATTTAGGAGATACCAAGCAGAGAGCTCCAGTGTAGGGAGGTGAGGGGTCTGCAAAATGACTGTCCAAGGAATGGCAAGCTGCCAAAAGATATTTCCCCAGAGAGCTTTTTCATCTGGAGCATGGTGGGAAATGCTTTTTTTGGGTTTGAGTGTTGGATAGAGTTAATTTCAGGATAGAAAAAGAGCCTGTAGTTCCCAAATTAGTTGAGATCTTCTGTTAAATCTTCAGTCTCTACCTCAAATAAGTGTATTGCACTGGTTTGATCAGAAGGGGATGTTGAATTAATGAGCAGGAACAGAGGGAAGAAAACTCATTTTGCATGCTCTTATTTTTGGATGAGGATATTTGTGGGTTTTGGTTTTTCCACTAGGACATTTGTCCTCTTATAGGCATGTTGCTGTGCACTGGAAAGACTACCAATGGTATAGCATTGGAGAACTTTGCCTCCACCTCTTTCTTTGTTTTAGGGATTGGCTTTAGTAAATCAGTGGCTTTGTGGCATGTGATAGCCCTTGACCCATATTAGTCTTCCTCTCTTCTACTTTCCAATGTAAAAATTTCTGCCATATCTTCCTACTGTAAGAAAAAAAGTGCAAAAGTAGAAGTGACTATTTTTATTTTAATGGATTTTTATGTAGCAAAGCTGAGGGAGACAAAAAGCAGAGGCAGTTAAATGTGGCTTTGACATGTAGATGGAGATCAGCAGTGCATTGCACCCTGGCGGACAGAGGGCTTCCGAGCAAAGGTGGTGATGGAGCCAGGTAACACTATCAACTTCTGTTGAACTCATGACTCCATTTTGATTCAAAATGGACTGAATGCATCGGCAGGAGTGAGCGTAAGGTAACATGGTTGTTACTGTTACCAATCGTCCTGTGCAGGGGTAAGGGCTGGACTCGATGATCCCTGTGGGTCACTACTAACTCAGCATATTCTGTCATGCTGTGATTCTATGATCTCAGTTTCTTAAAAAAATTGCCCTTCTAGTATGACCACCAACGTTCCAGCTTCCTTTGCTGGAAGAAGGTCTTAGCAGTGATACTGTCACAGTCAGGGAACATGCCATGAGAAAGCCTGCTGTGATCCATGATGATAATCCTGTGATCAAAAACTGCTAGTGGAATTGATGGCCAATAGAGGTATGATTCCTATGCTCTCAATAACCACAACCAACCTCACTGGTATTCCAATACTGAGCATCACCTGTAACAAGGAGTGTGTTTGATATGGACCTACAGGAAGGTCATGCTTTCTGTCCCCAAAATCCTCCTATACATGGTGGCAGAGATGTGACCTGGAAGTACCCTGAAGTTTTTAATGAAGGGATTCCTGATAGCTATGAATGATGGTGGAAACAAGGGATTTTGAGGAAGCTGCTAGAAACAATCCCCAAAAAGCAGATCTGGCATTGTATATTGAAAAGGGAGTTAGGGTGTTGAACGCAGTGTTGGCCAAGAAAATATGTTCCTGGATCTCACTGACAGAAGAGCACTATTGCTGTGTTAGGCAGACAGTTCGTGCTAAAAGGAGAAAATTATGCCTAATTCCGAAAGCACTGGTAATCTACTGGTAATCAGGAGATTACCAGTACCATGCCTGGTAATCTACTGATCCTGTGCTGACAATTGTGAGCCAGTGATCTGTCTGTGGGCTGAAGTTCAGAGTGATACAGCGTATGAATTGCTAATTCAAACTTCTCAGGGACTTTCTGATGCCAATAGAGCGCACTGAAATCAGAAAAAGTGCTGGCTACTTAACTTCTGCAGTGGATAGTGCTTCATGTTTAGTTCTATTTTTCCAAATGCTCTGTTTCAAAACCTTCATCTGTCTTTGAGCTATAAAACACAAATAGATTTATTAAGGATTGGGTGTTGTTTTGGTCTGACGTTCCTATCCTGTAAAGCAATAATTCATGGTGAGCAATTATCTTGATTCATTATTATTTTTTTAGAGCACTTTTCCCTCTAAGCTACACACTTTTGGATGAAGTAAAGCCTTTTGAAGCATAAGTTCAGTTGCTAGAAATTGAAATAAGCTCTTCACACTTTAAGAAAGGAATTTAAAGTCCCATTATGCTGAAAATTGTACTTAAATTCAGATGTGCTTTTGTTAAAAAAAAAAGTGAGTAACCAATTAAATTATTTGCTTTGAAG
The DNA here is from genome assembly GCF_009829145.1 of Chiroxiphia lanceolata. Lineage (NCBI taxonomy): Eukaryota > Metazoa > Chordata > Aves > Passeriformes > Pipridae > Chiroxiphia > Chiroxiphia lanceolata. The sequence goes on from NC_045639.1 coordinate 67,304,222, forward strand.
TTAAGGGGTTGTTTTTTTCACAATAATATTGCTTTTGGTACTCTATTATTATTATTGTTAGCTTATTTCAATGACTTTGAACTAAGAATCAGATATTCAAGTGCTATTAAAAGTAATTTTCCCTATATTTTTCTGAAACATTTTAATCAGATCATATAAAGTCAGACAAATGAGGTAATATACAATATGTGTCCACTTTTCACTCTCCATAATAACTGCTTCAGTTACACTTACCTTCTCAAGTACTGTTGCTCTAGTTATCTCATTTGGCAAGTTAGGATCTTTTTAAACTGCTAATTTATCTGGAGTCAGAACCTACATATTGTATATCCTCCATATAAACTTTAATGGTAATTTCATATTGATTTAATGAAGTTTTTCCAACCAAGTAAAAATAAGCATCTAATTTGAAAGGTTTTGAAGTCAAAGAAACAGATACTTGTGCCTAAATACGATGTACTTATGTGTTACTTTCCAAAATCATGATCTATATCATAGACATGACTTTACATACACAGCATAATACTATTTTAATTTGTATTTCCCAAATAAACCAATAATTTCCCCTTATTCCCCTTATACACTGTATTTTTGCTCATGTTTTCAGCACTAGTAATTTGAGTTACTAACAGTGTATGTTCAAATGTTGAGTCATGTAAAGACTATATTTTGACTGTCCCTAAAATTCAACTTTGCTAATAATGGATTGGAACGTCTTTTGGGCTTGGTACAAAATTAAATTCTTTTGAAAAGATGTTCTCTCCTTAGCCCATGAAACCCCCAAAATTAAACACCTCTTCTTATACATTCTTATGAGAATCAGTCACTTTGAACACTACTAAGTGATATCTTATAGTTCAAGGAGAAAAATATTAGTTTGTTTTTTTTTTTCAGATCATATAGTTTGTTAGTTTTCAGATGTTACTCCCAGAGCAGGTATATTTAGAAATTTCAGAGAGATCCTAATTCAACTTTTAGGGTAGACAGGTTTTCTTTGGGACTGGAATAGAGTTGAACTTGTCTTCTTATTTCTTTGACAAGAACCTCAGTCAAGGATTTGAATATTTATTGATTACTTAGTTTTCTACAGTCTAAATAATGAATTAATTAAATTAATTGGTTAAATTAATGAACACATTTGACTAAATAAAATTACCACTAACAAATTCCAGCTTTCTAATGAGATTACTTTCCTGCCAAATATGTCCAAATCATCTTAAAGTCAGAGGACAGGAATAAGGTCAGGAATATCTGTCTTTCATTTTCTTTTATTAACAAAGCATATTCAGTGTGGGTTAGTGCCGTCTGTATTACCCTCTTCTTATTTCCTCTTTATTAATACAAAACCATTTATCAGTTCTCATGTTTGCTCAGCCAAGGTGTCACCCAATGTTCTCATTTATTTCCACCATTCCTCTTGATGATTACAAGCCTTGCAGGTACTAAAGTAGTCTGTTGATGACTCCTTCAGTACTTTTGACAGTAATTGACAAAGCAAGTAGTTAACTGAATAGGCAACTTACTTGTGGTGCCATACACTGATTTATATTTAAAGTTTGCGTGATAGGTTTAGCTATGATACCTATTTATCACCATTCACTTCAAATAAGAGGTGGAGCTAATCTTAGAAAAAGCTTTGCATGTTTGTTGGAAGGAAGCTGAATGCCGTCTCAGTTGAAAATGCTGACTCATCTGTGTCTTATTTACATTTAATTTAAACTCAGTTCAAAACAGCAAAAGAGCTACCTTCAGAGGAGGAAACTAAAACTATTGCTTGAACAAGCCTTTGTGAACTACAGGTTTTAGTGAGAGAGGAAAAATATGTTTTAAAAGGCATACATAGGAGTAGATTTTCACAAAACATGGATGTTGAGATGTTTGCAGTGACATGAGGGACGTATTGGTTTTGTTTGTCAAACAGCAGTAGAGCTGAAAAATTACCAGCAACTTATTTGTAGCAGTGGAATAGGGAAGGCTGCAGGGTGATTTACACCTTGGAACCCTTTTGCAGTTTCAGAGATCTTTTGGCTTTTAAGGCGTCGGAATGTTAGCACATACCTGCACCTCTACATAGTTCAAATGGCATCAATGGACTTGGTATCAATTTCTGCTACTGTAGCCTTGGAAAAATTTCTTGGTGATTTTTTTCTGAGACAAAACCAATTTGTTACTTCTGAATACTTTTTCCCTTGAAATCAGTAAGACCTTCCATTAGCAGTAAAATCCATATTTCACTCAAATGTGTAAGCAATATTTTCTAGCAATAATTTGTTGTATAGTTCTGACTGTTTCCCCCCCCCACACACACCCCATTGATATTTAATTGGCAGAGCACAAGTTATCTCATAGTAAATGTACAGCATGTTCATAAAAGCTAAACTGTCTTCCTGGTATGTTTCACTGAATGGTAAAATGAATGGTTTTTATTTGTTCAGATGGTTCTTTGGCCCAATCAAACGAGCAGATGCTGAGAGACAACTGTCATACCCTGGAAACCAGGCAGGAGCCTTCCTAATCCGAGAAAGTGAAAGTCTAAAAGGGGAATACTCACTCTCAGGTATGTTCTAGTTTTTCATCTAAAGCAATGTTTTAAAAATTTCTCGGGTGATCTGGGCTTTTTCATTTTTGAGAACCATAAACTCTGGGCACGAAAATGAAATTAAGTTTGTAACAATATTTATTTCCTGGGAGATATTTAAAGAAAACTTGGCGAGAGTAGTTTGAGTTTATGTTTTATTGACTTTGTTTATCAATATGCTCAGAACAGAAATTAACTTTTTTATGCTTAGTACTTCCAGTGTTCCAGCTGCCTTAAAATAGATAGTATTTTCACAATCAAAGCACAAAAATATACATTGCAGTTGTACCCTACTGTTCTAATTAGCACACAAAATAAAAATAAAAACATGTTGGCAGATATCTGCAGTTTAAGAAAAAGAGATTTCTCCTCAAGCTCACACTTAGGTTCATATTTATTTGTCTTCAGGGGTAAAATCATAGATCTTCAAAGCTGTACTTTAGAATCAGTCATGTTTCATTGAAAAGTGTGTTCTAAATATCAGTAAAAAATTAGATTTACAATGATGATGCATTTTGAAATTTATTTAAGTCCTTTATTTGAATCTGAGAGATTGTCTAATAAGGACACTTACTTGTTAATAATTTTACTCACTTGCATATAAGTACATCATGTTTTTCATGCTGTAGATATTGGCCATTTTAAGTAGTAAATGTAGTTGTTCATTAGTTGTTTTCTGTGAACATTTTCCATCAAACTTATCATACAACTATGAGTCCAAGAGCATAGCGTTGTCCCTGAGACAATGAGTATCTACATCCAAGCTACCTAATGTGCTCCACCTGTACTAATTTCAGACACCAGCAAAGACTCTTGATGTTTGTGAATAAACCATAAGTAGTCACATGCAGAATTATGTCAGTAAAATGAGAGGCACCCTGTGCATAACCAGATTATTTCATAATGACTCCTCTTTTGCCTGGATACTTGTGTCATTCAAATGTTCTGAACATTACACAGAAACACAGCTTAATGAACTTTTGACACATTCTTGCTTTCTCTTTCCCACTTATAAGGAAAGGGGATATACCTGCAATATCTTGTGGTAATGCAAGGATTGCTTTTCATTGCCAAGACAAAGAAATGCGGAGTGAAAGACAGGGAGGTTTATGAAATAAATGTGGTATTTACAGTTCTGGGAGAGTTCACTCCATAGTTTTCAGTTTACCCTCAAGGAAGTTGGTTCTTGACATAAAGTGCTGAAAGGAAAACTACCATCAGTGAGGGATCAGACTGCTCCTCAGCTGTGACAGAACTGACCCCTGTGCATGCACACTTTCATCCAAGGACTGTATTATAGCCAAAGACCTTACAAAATGCTTTCTCTTCGTGTGCCAACTTATTGATGTGTTACGTGGTTTCAGTTTCCTTCAAGTTTTCTCCATCAGTGAACTGATTTCATCCAAGGGCTGGGCTAGACCAATAACAGCGTGGTGTTATGCAGGGAAGGACAAATAGGCCTGTATTATCTTTTTAATGCTGGCATTTGAATATATGACACCTTACTAAAAATCAATGAAAAATCTTCTGTTTATGCATCTAGGAGTGGAAATGCAATTTCTTTTTATTATTCTCCAACTACAGGCATCTAGGAAAGGTTCAAAATCTTAATTATTTATCCTGCATCCTAACAACTTCTCTAACAGGAAGACAGCAGTACTTTAGTTAAACTATGAGATACTCCAGAGAAAAATCCAAGGCAATGAAAATAAATATTAGGTCAGCATTTTTGATAGGATGAGATTATCTTTTGATGCTGCTGTTTAGTTTCTTTCATAAAAATTTTGGATAGAAAGTTTATTCCATCTGATTTAGTATATTTGATTAAATTATAAAAGCCTGTGGTAGTCATTTTTCTGGTTTCTGTATAAGCTTATTCAGGAACAGGAGATTTGATGATGACTGATAACAGCAAGATATGAAACAATCAGTGTGGATTTCTTTCTTACATTCTAAAGCAAATGATGAAGAGGTTTGTGTTGTAGAAAGTATTAATTGGAAAGAAGGTTGTTTAGTTCACCAGATGCTATGGAGAAGGCAGTTTTCCTGCATCTCTCCTCTTTGTGCCATCAGAAGGAATTATGAGACACTAAAGTTGAAGCAGAAGGGTAGCTTCTATCTCCATGGTAGCTGATACACTGATAGGGGAGAAGTCAAAACCTGGTATTTTGGAATATGCCCTAATTTCTGTTTCCAGTTTTTTCAGTGCAGAAAGAGTAGACCCCCAAAGTCCCATCCTCTGTAGGTCTGGTTGTTTCGCTGTTTTGGTTTCATTTCAGAGTAGATTATAATGGCTAGAAGAATGATAACCTGGCTTTCAGAATTAAGGTCTTTAAGAAAATGTTTTAATTCTCTATCCAGCCTAATATTCAGGTGCAATAAAGGTAAAAAAAATAAGAGAAATCGAAAGGGAAGAAAAATTTTTACTCAAGAATGCATAAACTGACTTTAGGACTTTCATGCTTGGTTTCATACTCATATGGGCAATGTTTAAAAGACTTGATGTTAATTATGGAAACAAATGATCTCCTTAGGAAAAGAAAACAAACAAACCGTACCTTTCATGAAAATGGTACTTTTCACCTCTAACTTGGGAAAACTCTGAATTTGTAAGATTTAGATAATAAGTAACTATTTAAATTAAAAATAAAAAGTCACATTCAGAAAGGCTTTTCTCATCTGTGAATGGTTAAATGGAAAGCTCATCAAACCTGATAGGCCACTGAGATGTGTCGCTATAAATTAAAGTGTTTGACATTTTAAAAATAGGTTTTCCCATTTTAAAAATGCACATGTTGTCAACAGATTTTTATGTTGATGACTCCAGCATCTGGTGTGAAATGTATTAAATTTTAAACATGTTGGTGGCATCTTAGACATTGCTTCTTTTTAATTAAAAGCCATAATTTAGATGTGCTCAGCTTAATTGAGTGTCATTGCTGATGATAGCAGGAAGCTCTTTACTTAGCCCGTCACTGAATAATGGTATCTAAAAGACTTATTGCATTAAATAACAATGTAAATGGCTTGTGTTTTCTTCAGATTTTTTTTCCATGTTCCTAAAAAATATTGTGTGGTTTCCTCTAAGCCAGACTGGGTTTCAGCATAAGAAAAAATAGGTAATTGTTTAAAGAAGCAGACTCATAGGACTGGCAAAATCATGGCCGCAGTAAGAGAATGATGTTGGATCTGCCTCTGCACTTGGTGTGCGCTGATGAGGGTGATCTCAGGGGTCAGTCTCCTCCCACATCCACCCTGGGCATGGAGACTGAGCAAAACTCGTGCTGGCAGTGCTGCATGGCCAGTACTGGGGGAGCACTGCTGACAGGAGTGATGTGGGGACACAGCGTTGCTGGCAGTAGTGGTGCTTTAGTGTCTCCATGATTCATTTGGTGAAGATGTTGACTCTGCGGATGCCACCATATGTTTTTCTGCCCTGAAAAAGAGTAGTAGGTTATTTTATACTCTTTCTTCAGGTGGCAAAATCTACTTCTGTTCAGTCCAATCATATGCAGATGGATTGCAGGGAGAGGAGAATCCTTCTATTAAACTGAAACCATGTAGAAATCTAATGAGGAACTGTGATTCTTCTGGAAAGGGAAGTTGAATTAAATAAGTCTTCAAACCCAGCCACTGTCAAGCTGTGTGAAGCTGAAGTCAAAATCCTGTCCTGATAAGCAGTCTGATATGGATGTAGGGATGACTGGAAGGGGTTATGGCTAGCTCTTCCCTGGGTGACATGTGCTCTGTATCATTTCGGCAGAGGAGCCACACCATGTCACAGAGCTGCAAGTGTGTGGTGCAGGAGTTACACAGCCAGACTCAGCCCTGAGATACAAGTAAACAACCCCCTGTCAAATACTGCACTAATCTCAGCTACTTATCACAAGAAGAGTTGGTATCAGTGCAGAAATTTTCTCCAGCTTCTCCACACACATCACCACCTGACCTAGATGCTGTCAATTATAAGGCTTCATAGAACTCTCATTTAAGAAATTAGAGCACTTCCTTCAAAACAGCTCTTGCATTATTAATGTTAGGTGCTTCACAAGTAATAGTTATAATATTTCTAAGAAACAAAGCAGGTAGTCAAACTACTATTACTTTTGATGTATAACTGAGACTGAATTAACAGTCATCCTGTTGTTCTTTTACTCAATGCATCATAAAGACTTATTAGTTTGTCCAGATCAATTTTCCTGTGAACTTGGGAAAAGTCAGCAAATTTTCAATCTTTTGTTACCTAATTACTCTTTACTTCATTTTACTTCAGCCCAATTTCCAAACGATACATCACAAAAATATGCATGTATTTTATAATTATAAATACTACTTATGGGTGTTAATATAAAAGGAAGTAGCATTTGAAAAGTGTGATGTATTTATCTTTGTCATCTGGATTTTATTTACAAATATTCTTATTCCCGGTCCTCATGATTGGAAATTCTCAGGTCCCTAAAAATACTGCCTGGGGTGGAGTATTTTGAACCGCTCCTCTCTGCCCTCTGGTGGTCTGGGATGACAATCGCACAGTACAATGCAAAACATATTTGATTATCCACAATAGTTCTTAGGGAAGAAGAGATTTTCCTTTTAACTTGATCACTTAAATGGTGAGAGAAATTATTCTTTATATGAGCTTTGTTAATTGCATGCAACCAATAATTTTCTACATACAATATGCAACTTAGCATTCTTCTATTATAACCAAAGTGTTTGCCAGAATCCACACAGTGTTACAGTATAAGGGATATATCAACTATAGTAAATCCAGAGGAGAGTAATAGCAATTTTTTTCGTTTGGCTGTTGCTTCTTGGTATTTTCCAAAATGTGGTGCTTCATATTTAGTTCTGCTCCAGTGTTTCTCCTTCTGGCTAATCCTCAGACTCATTAAATGATCCCATTCTCTTGTTTGGCTTAATTAGCGATCTCACTGGCCCCAAGCCTAACTGGGCGGGCTGCATCCCTTCACCTTGAACCCACACCCACAGCTCTAACAGACAGCAAAAATATCTGTCTACACTTTCAAATCCTGGTCTATCACTTAATCTTACAGCTTGGTAGCATTCAACGAGCTCTGAAATTCCTAGGATCAGTAAATCTCTGTGCAGTGATGCACGCATCTTTTGTTTAAGACACAGCAAATTTGTCCTACTACTTAAACATCTTCCTTCTTAAGTTATGCTTTATATGATCAGGATTCCTCATTACCAGTGGGGCTTATTGTGGAACACTGTTAATGTTAGAGCTAACAACTGTGGCATTGTTAGGAGCTAAATCAGTTACCCTTCTGTATGTAATGGAAACTCTCAATTGCCCATTGAAAATGGACAGTGATGTCTAACTAATGGTGTGTCTTGCTAAAAGACACCCACGTAAGTAAATAAATACTTTTTCAGCTCTTCTGAACTGCCCTCTGTGGTGATTCTGAGCCCAAAAAGATTTTTGAGCATTCACTCTACATATATCTTTATTTATTTTTTTTGCTAAATTTTATGCATGTACTGCTGTACTGATAGATTGTGTATGTTATAGAATATACACAAAAAAATTTAAGAAGGATGAGACAAAGATTAAATAAACTACTTAAAAATTTTTATTTTATTTTATTTATTAATGGTAAAAATGGTACAAAAACCAGAGTATTATTCACCTGATTTTTACATATTCCAAACAAACACAAAACTCAAAAAACCCCTGGGAAGATGTGAGTGCTTTTCAGGGAATTATGGCCATGTGAGGAGTATATCTGTTTCCTTTAAAATGCCTTCAAATAGCAGCTGCTATTTGAAATGTTGACATTGATAAAGGAAATATTAAAAACTGATTAAATGATTAGTCTGAATAAGATGCTTCTAGTTTTGGTGTCTTCAGAGATGGTAACCACGAGCTGCCTCACATAAGATTTATTTGTGTACTTCTACTTCGGTTCTTATGGTGCAAGCAAGAATCTCCAAAGCTGAAGACTGATAGACTCAGTATTAAGATATCTAAACAGTGGGCTTTGACTTGAAAGAGGCTTTTTATAGTTGTCCTATTCAAAACTAAAATAATTTATTTTAAAGTTCTCATAAATATATTTAGGAACCTTATGATGGCTTGGTCATAAATGATGTTGTACCACTGCAATATTTCCTAGAAATTTAATATATTTAAATCTTTTTAGTTTTTGATGGTGCATCTGTGAAGCACTACAGGATCAGAAAGCTGGATGAAGGAGGCTTTTTTCTAAGCAGAAGGAAAACTTTCAAAACTCTGAATGACTTGGTTGACTATTATAGCAAGAACAGTGATGGCCTCTGTGTGTTGCTCAGAAAGCCATGCCTAAAGGTAAGAGTGGATGCTATGCTGTGCAAAATATTTATTGTAAGCTCACTCAAGTATCTGTCAGGAAATGTTGACTCCATATCTGCTTCTACCATTTCAAAATGTTGATGATCTTCTTGTTTTCCGTAAGTTCTGGGCACTGTAACAGTTTCATTCTTGAGGCTGACAAGTTAATAATAGAATACCCTGCCATTTTTAACAAATCATCGAGTGGCTGGGGGAGAAAACATGCCAAATCAGGATTTATGAATGCCTTTATATATATATGGAGATGAAATCTCCAACTTCATAACTCTAGCTGTCCATAAGTAATTACTGAGACAAAACCACAAGATTCAGGCAAGCAATAAGTCACTGTTCAAAAAGCTTGCTTAGAGGAATGGGTTCTAATTTTTACTTTTAATGAAAGTATATTTTCTTTATCTTATTTCTAAAAAAAGTACCCAGTATATGGGTTGTATTTTATATTCTCTGCTCATTTTATTATGCATGTGTACTCTAAGGAAGCATTATTCATATTCTGTTCCAACTTTACATGATATAGTTAAAAATGATTTGTATAAGCTGTTGAAAAAAATATTAAAAGCCTCAATTATTGTATTATTTATTTTCTTTTACCAGGTTCAAATTCCTGCTACTTTTGATTTGTCATATAAAACTGTTGATCAGTGGGAGATAGACCGACAATCTCTGAAGTTGGTGAAAAAATTAGGATCTGGTCAGTTTGGTGAGGTATGGGAAGGACGGTGGAACAATACCACCCCCGTGGCAATCAAAACATTAAAACCAGGTATGTGAATTACTCTTAAATGCTAATAATGTGAAATGCTAGCAAGGGTGCTCCTTTACTTTTTAAATGCTACTGAAAAGAGAGTCTAATCATATATGCAATCATTCTTAAAATCCCCACACTTAAACACGAAGATTAGTAATCCTGAAGGTCCAGGTATTCTTTGGTATTTTATACAGTTTTTGGTTTCTAGATGATTGCATAAAAAGGCAACCCCAGCAAGGGTTGTACGTCTTCTTGTACAATGTTGCTTGTATGGAGCTGAATAACTACATTTTATCTAGAGGTGAAATAATTGATTGACTACAGGTTTGTAACCTAGAGAATTTTTCTAGTGTTAGATGCTATATTATAATTATTTCTTAGATAATACAGAATATGTACTATGATAAGTTTGTACTTAAGAAGTGCTTTAATCTTAGTATTGATTGAGTAAAATTTTTCAAAGTTTTTGATACAAAACATTAATAACCAATATTTGCATGTAGTGTAAGATTGTGACTAATACAGCTTTTAGCATTTTTCTTAATTATGTTTCATTAGCTTCAAGTAATTTGTGCATTTTAAATTGACAACATAAAATATCTGCCAGCAGATGGCAAGAACCACATAGATAAGAAAGTAGCCTGGATGATATATGTGTTTTTTAAAAGGACATAACACGAGTTGTGGTTAATTGAAAAAGCTTGTGTTGGGCACTAATGAACATGGTTCAGGAAGCAGAACAGATTCAGATCTTTGATTCAGAATAATAGCAATATACTTGAGCCCTGCTTGAATGGTCTCCTGAACAAGGAGGAATTTAAGCATGTGTTTTAATGCTCTCTTGTATCAAGATATTGTTTGTGTTTTGAGACTTGCAAATTGAAAGAAAATAAGCATTTTTTTTCCCTGCTTAACTGGAAATATAAAAACTGCTCAGACTAAAGACCATCTATAATTTATGTGAAAGACAGTACTTTTTTCAGTGAATAGGTACATCTTCCTAGTGACCCAGTAAACACAGAAACTATCTTGAAATCTCTTTCTCACTGGAATAAACATCAGACTCACTGCAAACTCGTTATTACATACAGACTAGCACAGTATAGTGGAAGAAACTCCTTCAGCTGTGATTCTTTTTATAGTATCATAGTTCATCTGGGAAAAAGGGCTCAATTAATCAATACTTTTTCTATCTCTGTTTTTTTCACTCTAGTCTGACTCCTGTTCAGGTCAACAGTAGTAGTCTCATTGATTTCATGGTGGGTTATATTGAGTTAGGGCAGACACAAGCCCCACCTGGATGTCGTGCTTGGATAGCAGAGAGTTTGTGATCTAATAATGTGATAAGGAAGTTGTACATTGCACAGTGTTGCTCAGAATGAGGACTTTGATTCTCAAAGCCATCTTGATAAATTATATAGTTAATATTGAATTTCTTATCACTGCCCTTTGTGAACTGTCTCGTTCTACCAAGACAATTCAAACAGTGTGAAACGTAAGCATTTAACCTTGTAGTGTACTTCTCGAGGGAATTCTCTTCTAATACAGTGTTTTTCAGCATTTGGAGTGCCTTACTGTAATCAGTTAGCACACTGGTTTTCCACAGCTTGTTCTCATTGTAACTCATGAGAAATAACACTTCACTAATTAAAGAAAAGTCCCAATACCCTCCTCACCTTAATCTGAGTAATAAATGCTTACCTTGTTAATAATAAAATTTCAGCAAAGGGTAGGTCTGGTAATTTCATTCACCATAATATAAAAAAGATAAATTAATGGAAAACATATTAGTTCGTGAGTAATCAAGAAATACATTGTGTTATATCTTGATGTTTGAAGCTTCTAATATTCACATCGGCAATATTTCAGGCTTCAAGTGTTTTTGAAATGGTTTTGATCCTCTGTTGTTGCTTGGTTCAAAGATCTAAATCGGCTGTCTTTATGCTGGGACAGGAGGGGGCATGTTTTAAACTAAAGGCTTTTCACTAAGCTATTTTGCAGTGTAGACCCTCTGGAAAAGGAAGTCATTAGAACAACAGAGGAGTGTGTTAAACCCAAAGTGATAGGATCTGAGATGGAGCAGGTTTTGTTAAAAAGACTTTAGCACCAGAGAAATTGTAACATGGAACAACGCTCTCATTACTAAGAAGGAACAGGTTGATCAAGTAGGGTAATCACATAGTGAACAGTATAGAAGAGCATAATGCAATCAGTATGTCACAGAGTTATAGACCTGAAGGGCAGAAAGGATTTCTGTTACTTTGAGTTTTTCTGTTGAGCATTGTTTTGCAGTGTACATCTGTTTTAGGTTATATATAGTCTGAATGCTTTGCTGTTATAAGCCACTGCACATCATTCCTCTGCTGAGATTAGTATTTATATTTAATCAAAACATAGCTAGTTCTTGACTAGATAATAATTAGAAATGTTCTTGTCCCAAGATGAAGGCACTGTAGGAATGTGGGCCTAATTTCACATCTGAATTTACTTGATGTCTTCTCTCTAACCCTTGTTATGTCTTCTTGTAACAAAATAAAAGCCTCTTTGTAGGCATTAGTTTTTCTTTCCATTTTGTAGATACATATGGAGTGAGTTACACCAATTTTTAATTGTCTTTAGAAAGGCTAAATATAATTTCTTGTTATATAATATTCTCTTCATTTCTCAAACATTTTTTTCTGCACTTAAACTAATTTCTAGCTCTTGCTGCTAAAAGGCTTAAAACTAAGAAGGCCAATGGCATCCTGCCCTGTATGAGAAATGGTGTGGCCAGCAGGAGTAGGAAAGTGGTTGTACTGCTGTACTCAGCACTGGTGAGGCCACACCTTGAATCCTGTGTTCAGTTCTGGGCCTCTCATTACAAGAGAGACATTGAGGTACTGGAGCGTGTCCAGAGAAGGTCAATGAAGCTGGTGAAGGGTCTAGAGAGTAAGAGGAGCTGCTGAGGGAGCTGGGGTTGTTTAGCCTGGAGAAGAGGAGGCTCAGGGGAGACCTTATTGCTCTCTACAGCTGCCTGAAAGGAGGTTGTAGTGAGGTGGGAGTCTCTTCTCCCAGATAACAAGTGACAGGACAATTGTGCCAGGGGAGGTTTAGATTGGATATTGGGAAAAATTTTTTTGTGGAAAGGATTGCCAAGCATTGGGACAAGCTGTCTGGGGAACTGATGGACTCACCATGCCTGGAAGTGTTCGAAAGATGTGAGGATGTGGCACTTGAGGTCAAGGTTTAGTTATAAACATCACAGTGCTGCATTAATGGTTGGACTTGATGATCTCAGAGATCTTTTCCAACCTTAATGGTTCTATGATTCTGTGACTCTATGACCTTCCAACCTGTAGGAAAAACTAATCTCCCAGAATTCCGGTGAGATGGCAGTGATGGGTTTTTCCCAGAGCCAGCTCTCTTGTGATGCAAATGTGTGATTCCTGACTTGAGAGTAATTAGGGTATTCAGAAATCTGTTTCTTTTCCAATTTGGAACAAGATCCAATTTTTCAAATATTGCACACAAACCGGAAATTTCAGAACTGCTTCAGAAATATTGATGTGCAGCATACTAGCTACATTTTTTCTATTTTTAGGCATCTGACATCTTAGACGTATCAGCTTTTTTAATAATTAGCGGGAAGAAATAAACACATATCAGATAAATCATATTATAGATTAAAAATGCACATTACAATGAGAAATAAATAACATAAAATAAAAACACATTTCTTTCCATTGATTGTAAAATCTGGATGTCAGGAAGCCAAAAATCTCCAAACATTTTCCCCTACCCATCTCTTCTTCCCAGGCTTAACTTCACTTCTGAATTCTCTACCTCTTCTCTTGCAGTGTTGCAGGGAGATGGGGAATGGAGGTATTGGTCAGTATATCACACACAGTCTCTGCTGCTCCTTCCTCCTCAGAGGAAGGGCTCCTCACACTCTTCCCCCACTCCAGCATGGGGGCCCTCCCACAGCAGAGAGTTCTCCGCAACCTTCTCCAACTTGAGTCCTACCCATGGGCCACAGTTCTTCACAAACTGCTCCAGCATGAATTCCTTCCACAGGGTGCAGTCCTTCAGGAACAGATTGCTCCAGTGAGGGTCACATATTCCCACTCTTCTCTCCTGTGGCTGTTGCTAGTGTTGCACAAGTTTTCTTTTCCCCCTTCTTAAATCTGTTATCTCAGACGCTACCACCATAGCTGATGAGTTCGGCCTTGACCAGCAGTGGGTCTATCTAGAAGCCAATTAGAATTGGAGCTATCAACATGAGGGAAGTTTCTGGTAGCTTCTCACAGAAGCCACCACTGTAGCCCCCCACTACCAAACCTTGCCACATAAACCCAATATATTCTACACCTCAGCTCTGTGTATTTAAGAATTAATATTTAAGGATGTAATATTTAAGAATTATCATTCAAGTCCACATTCATCACACACACTTCACAAGCTTCACTCACATCAAGAAAAGGAGTTCTCCACATCAAAATACCATAATCATAACACCAAAGGAAAGTGAACAGTTTACACACAATCCACCCACCCTTTGTCCCTTCAGCACAACTACAACAACTGAAATTCGCCGTGATCATTCCACCCTTTACTGTCAAAGGGTCTGTCCATGTCTTTCCTGTTACCTCTCCTTATCTATATTACAATCTGTTGGTCACTGTGACTATAAACAAAAAGCAGGAGTAATATGATGCCTTCATTCAGATAATTCTCCTATTTGTTGACTGGTGTTTGACTTTGCTTTGGAAACATCTGTGACATTTTACCAGGCAAAACCATAGCGATGGATATGTGAATGAAAAGACAAAACACAAGAACATCTTTGCCTTAAGAAACATCTCTGACTTTTTGAGTTATCAAAGTTATCGAAGAGGTGTAGGGATCAATAGATAGGAATATAGTCTAGAAGCCAACAGTTGCTATTTCTGTTCTTGGCTCTGCATAACACTGTCCTGATGCAGATCCCTGAACATGTCATATCACATTTCTGTTTTTATTTCCTCACTGAGACATTGTTTTTTCTATTTAAGTGGAAGTCATTACAGCAGGGATTTGCACTTCATCCTATGCTGAGTGTGATGGATATCCTAGAACCCTTTGTCTGGGCTAGCTTGCTTCTCCAACTATCAGCATGTGAAGCAGACATCTATCATCACCAATTAATTGTATCTGATAAAGTTCCTTATGCCTGTTCAAGTTGACAGATACATTTGTCATTATCATCTTGTAAAGCTTCTCCCAAGCTTCTCTCTACATGAAAGCTGCCCAAGCGTGATTTTTATTTTTCAGGAGGCTTTTCCCAAATAGTGCCTGGGTTAGTACCATCAGCAGAGTTTTTAATAATATTTTCAGTTCTTAACTATGTCATCTCTTTAGTGTATATGCAGTCTAAAAATCTTTGCACTCAGAAAAGTCCCTCAAGTTCCCAGGAAAAAAAGAGATTCTTTTATTCCATTTAATTCACTATATGACCTTACTCTGACCTGTAAGTTTACTTCTGTATAGTGACAAAGCTACTTGAGAACTGTCAGATACCTATATCACTCACCTGTGAATAGGATTTTTTAGTCTCCTGTGTTGCCAAATTTTTGTTCTTTTTAATGTTATTTCTTTATTACTCATAAGATTCTTCAGAAGATCGCAGTTATATGCTTAATGTAGTCTCCGCATAAGTTCATTTTGTACAAACTAATTCAGAAGACTAGGCTCCCCTGAAGTACAAAGTTACTTTGAAGTAATTTGGGAAGGCTTATTGAAAGTTGCAAACAAAGTGTCTTGTGAGGGGCTTATCAAATATGTAAGGGCCACTTATATTTAGGCCAGTGGAATCTGGAAAATAACTGACTTCATCTCCTTTCCAAATTATCAGTGTTTATCTTATAACTTGAAGCTTCTTCAAATCTAGAACAAAATATTTTCAAGAAGAAGGTAATCAGAACTGATATACCTGTTTTAAGTAGGCTTAAATTAGAGGTGATTCCTGTCAAAATAGCACATCATCATAGGACATATCAAAGAAATAGATTCCAACATTTTGGTCTTAAGAATGACTTTGACATTTAAAAAAACATGTTTCATTCAAAAAACAAATTATCAAAGCTGTATTTTGTCCAGGTACTTATAAACCTACTCCCAAACTGGTGTCTTGCACAAAAGAAGCCTTCAGTTGTTTCAGTAAAGGCTTCTGTTAACTAATTATTTTGTCATCAAGTGGTTTCTACTCACAGTAACCTGCTGTTCATACTGTGTTAACTACTTACAGCTGAAAATGTATGCTTCATTAAAAACACACATATTTAACTACAAACTAAAAAAAACCCCTCAGTTGTTTGAAACTGTGTGGCATGTATTTCCTTCCTCAAAGGGATGTATTGTAACTTCTTTACCACTATTGTGACAGGCTTTATCCAAATCATTTGAAACACACATGTTCACTTTCTTTTAGAGGCAGTTTTTACTTTGTTTATCCAGCTGCTAAAACCTAATCTTAGGCAAAACACTCATAAAGACACTTCTAAATTTTTTTCTGTTGGCATTGAATCCTTTTATTAACTACAATATAAGATCTACAGGGCTCTGAGGGATTTGGGGGGCTGTCTGTTACTTGTACTATTTAATGATATAAACTAAGACAGAAAGTTACATATGCTCTTTAAAATAAGTTTGAAATATTTATTGATCTTTGTCACTAGTTTGTTATCTATTATTATTTTCTTTTACAATGTAAAGGAAGATTTGCAGCTATTCAACTAATAGAATACTTCTCTCCTGATCAAGTTATTGAAAGTTGTTATATGTGAAAAACATGTTGCTTGGTTTCAGCTTGTTAGAAGAAGTTTATGTCATGATTAAACTGACAAATTCCTTGTAGTCAAACTTTGATGATGGGAACAAATCAGATTGTCATATTCTATGGTGTGAAGAAATCCTGTATGATGATCCATAGAGGCTCCATGATTTGGGAGACCCCAAGTGAGCAAATACTTTATCCTTTCATGATCAACTTGTCAAATTTTGGCAGTGATGCTAAATCATTAGTCATGCTTATGCATTCGTTTTGGAGGCAGAATGCTTCATACCATGCAGCTTCTCTGTAGATTTTAGGTTGATTTCTATGACAATGCATATATCTTGAAAAGGGTAAGCTAGTGGGGTACAGTTTTAAATCAGTATCAAAGTGAGTCTAAACCCTAATAAAGACAAGCCTAGATATTTTTTTAAAAAAATCTAGAGTTGGTGGAAAGTTCAAAAAAATCTGTAAAGATTGTGCTACTCTATACAGGAAAAAGACATGGAGAAGCATAACAGATATTTGGCATTTTCTCTCTGACTGTCGTAATTTCTGCTTTATCCAGACCAAGTAAGATCATTTACTTTTCATGCAGGCCTCGACTTTCCTCTGACAGTGTCAAAAGGAAATTAGTATGGCCTGTACCTGTTGAGGAGATATATTATTGGCTGCTCCCCATTTATTGATGGCAATGAAATCCATTAAGTTTCACTATCCCTCCTAATGACATCCTACTGAGTATTGCCAAATTGGACCCTACGGGATTACCAAGGGAAGTATGAGGACATGGAGGAGAGGAGCACTTGTCCCTTGAAGTAATCTTCACTCTCCCAACTTGCAATGTCAAGTGGCTCTTTTTTCACAGAGTCTATATCAGAAGCATTTCTGAGTCATTCCTCTTGCATTGATGCAAGGATATGAAATCACACATCATTAGTATGTTTTGGGAAATAGGTTGGAGCATTTTTAAGGAGGTGGTACTCAAGGTAGGTGTTGGATAAAAGTGGCCCAGGCTGATTTGCTAGTTCTTTTTGTAGAACAGATTTTCTGTTGAAATTTTGCTGCTGAGCCATTTAACATACTCCCAGAATTTCACTTAACTTAAACATCTGTGTTTGGAACAGAGACAAACTCTCAAATGAACCTTGTTGGTTACCTAATGTTAAAAAAACACATAAAAACTTATTCTTGCAGCCTTGGCTTTTGAAATGACTCAGTCTGCTTACACCAAAAGAAGAGTTTGTTTTCAACATAGCATAGAGCAAAATAACTTGGATAGATTTTTTTCCTCCCCAGTCTTCACTGTAATATTTTCTTAATTAAAGTATTTTGATTTAGGAGGAAAGAGACATTTGAGTAGTAGAATAATTTCATATTTTTTTGTACAAGCGTTTTGAAGTGGATACTATTTACCAACTTTCTCAAACATCTGACCATATCTGATCACTACTGAATCATTCATAGAAAAAGCTTTACTTCTTTATTTATGCATGCTTTTCTAATTGATCCCCTATTCAGGACATATGAGCTTTAATCCTAAATTTTCCATGACTCCCTGTGCCATTTCTGATTGTTTCTTTGACATAGTTTATACATTGGCTCACTGTGTATGTGAATAGAACTAGAGATGTTATGACCTTATGTAATGCCTAAAAGGTTGGCATAATTTGCTGTTAAGACACTTTAACATTTAAGGGACTGTAAAATTAATGTTACATCTGTGCATACATTGGTATTTCTAATAATGTTGTTATTACATGAACATTAAAAATAGTTATTTATTTTTATAGATATAAATGCACACATCTACTCTGTATAGGCTAAGGTAATTCCAGTGCTTTCAGGCTTTGATTGGTGAAGCTGAAAATATAGTGCAACAAATTCTTGTTGCAACACTAGTTGTCTCGCAGAAATTTTATGTTCATTACCTAGACACTCTCACCTCAGTTTCTGGTCCTTTCATTAACTGGTTGTTTGCTTAAATTGTATCTGCTAACATTCTAGCCTCACTTTTGTTTCCTGTTTGGGGGAGGCCCAGGTGCGGTTGATTTTATCCTTTATATTTCTGGTGTCTGGAACACATATGTTCTCTGTCCCTACACAACTGGCATGTTTCACTCATTAACTGTTTGTTTGAGCTGCGCTGTCTGTTTTCTGTGGGAACTGTGAAGATATGAGATGCTAATGTACTTTCAAGACAGAAAACAATCTCAGTTATTCCCTTAAGACTGCCAGGCTGGTAGGAAGGCCTTTGATAACCTCAGCTTATGTTTTATTATATGCTGTTGTTTCAGGTTCAATGGATCCAAAAGACTTTCTGAGGGAAGCACAAATAATGAAGAACTTGAGACATCCAAAGCTTATACAGCTTTATGCTGTCTGTACCTTGGAGGACCCAATTTATATTATTACTGAGCTGATGAGATTTGGAAGTCTTCTAGAATACCTTCAAAGTAAGCAAACGACTATAAATTCATTTTAGGGGTGCTACAGCTATCAGTTTAATAAACACACTAACATAAAAAATAGAAGTACAACACCCTATTTTAATATAAAAGCTGCATTATTTATCACGTGTGGGTGTAAGAAAAATGGAAAGAGACGTTTATGAATTTTTGGTGGGCCAAAATATTTGAGAAGTAGGAAAGAATCCCATTCACAGTTTGATTCTTGCCTTGTAACGACCCATATTTTTTCACCCAGTTCTATGAGTAGGTGGGAACATACACTAATGGAATAAAAATACAAGCATCCAGGAGGATAGGTCATCATATTTGACTTGAAATAGGAGCACTTCCACAAAATGTACTTAACAGCTTTGAAAACTATTACTAGTTAGGGATAGCTTTTCACTATGAATTTGTCCCTTGCATATCGCATTAGGGTTTTTATCTCAGCAGTACTTCAAAGTGCTCTTTTGAAGGCAAATAATAATTAAAAATAAAAATGTACAGCCTGGAACAGACTGGCATAATGATTGCACTTTAAGTTCACTCCTGTTATTGAGAAATGCTTGATTCTAGTGTTACCCATTTTCAGTTTAGCAGATGTCTGTGAGATGCTAAATGTAATGATCTCTTGAAGACAAAATGTTTGCTGTGATTGTCATGCTTAATTTCTTCTCTGTTTCCAGCCCATAAAGCAAAGCCCTGTGAAATACCACAGAAAGTATTAATGCGACACATGCCTTCCCCCATCTTCTCTGCAGATCCATTTTTTTAAATGAGGCTCAGTCCACAGACAATTAAAGCTAAAGAAATCTCTGCTAGAGGGACAGCTGCACCAAGAACTGTGCAGAGAGGGTCTGCCATAAGCTTGGGCCAGATCATCTACAGTTTTGTAGGCATTTACTCTCCAGAGGTAGCAAGGCACAAATTTCCTTTCAATTCTCATCTTTCATGCCTTTGTGTGTGGAGTGCCGCTTACCTGATTGAAAGAGCCTGGCACATCAGGAAATGATTGCTGTGCATGAAAACACTTATTGCACTGGACAAATAGCTCTGAGAAAGCCAGGATGAGCCACAGCTATTGCAGAGGTGAAAATTGACCTGTTTGTGCACAGAGTACAATATGTCCAGGGTACATCAACACTGCAGCCTGTGTGTGGATCAGTTGCCAGCACAGGCACAGCAGCTGCCCTTGCTGCGTGCAGCACATGTATGCAACCTGCTCTTTGCCTAAGTGTTCTCTTCTGTAGCCCTGCATCAGAGACTGTGGAAAGGCAGTTGGTTTTCAGGCAGCCGTCAGGATAACAGTAAAAATATCCAGTTGAAACCCAGCCCAGTGGTATCTCTCATTCTCTGATGGCCTATACACAGGGAAGTACATAGAACTAAGAGGCGGAGGCAGAGATCCAGGTACTTTGATAGATATTGGTCAGAGAAAAGTCTGCTGTCAGTGAGAGTATTAAGGAAAGAGATTTGAATCTTGCATAGAGCTCCATGACTGGAAGTGATATGTATCATCTGACATGGAGTGGACAGCTCGTGATGAGTGGACAGCTCTTGAGACTCAACCACTCCAGGGAACAGGAAAATATTTCCGGAAGGCTTCTGTCTCTGTGAGCACTATGGGTAAATATGGCAAATTATAGTGAGCACTATGGGTAAATATGGCAAATTATAGCAGAGGAAAGTCCAAAGATATTCTCTGATTAAGTTTTCCTCCCTAAGCATGGTATACTTTTCCAACTTTAAAAATCCCTAACATTTTATTCACAGTTACTATCACATTCCACCATGATGACAGCTGCTTAATAATGATGGGCATGTGAATTCCCTGTGCATCCTGCAAATGTACTTTGGAATAATTCTTGATGAACACTGCTATGCAGAGTTATTGAGCTGCCACCAATATGAGAAAAATGCAACTGAAAACTTTTCTTTGTAATTGGATGTGAATGAAATTGTCATAAATATATGAGTGCTTTTATCAAATCTGATAGACCTGGAGCTTGTTCTGTCAGGGACACAGTCTTGAAGTTCTGTGAAATATTATGGAGGCAATGCCCTCACTGGAGAAAGTGCTGCTTTATTTCTTTTTCCTTTCTTTTCTTTTTATTGTCAGACATAGGTCAGTGAGAATATTCTCCTGTCTTTCCTATATGAGATGTTGTGATTGGTAAGAACAGGGTGCAGACCCCAAGACTTCTTTAATATTTTGTCTAATAAATTTTCCATATAGGGGTGATAGTTTTGTAAAAAAATATTAGTAAAAAAGGACATGAAGGTGCTACTTTTTCTTTATTGGTCCATGGGAAGATTTTATAAATTCACCAGTAGTGCCTGAGTTTGAGTGTGGAAGTTATATAAACATATACATATATATAAAACTTAGCAGCCTTCCAGTACTAAAGGGGGCCTACAAGACAGATGAACAGAGGGACTTTTTACAAGGGCACGTAGTGATAGGACAAGAGGGAATGGCTTCACACTGAAAAAGGCTTTATTTAGTTCAGGTAATTCTTAGAAATTCTTCACTATGAGGGTGGTGAGGCACTGGGACAGGTTACCCAGAGCTGTGGGTGCCCCATCCCTGGAAGTGTTCAAGGTTGGGTTGAATGGGGCCCTGAGCAACCTGAGCTAGTGAATGGCATACCTTCCTATGGCAGAGAGATTGGAACTAGAGGATCTTTAAGGTCCCTTCCAACTCAAACCATTCTATGAGTCTATATTGAACTTTGGTTTTGTTGTTTTTATAGTTTTTCCTCTCTCAGAACACTTTAAAACAAACTAAAGCACATGTATACCCATATGAATACAGCTGTAATATCTTCTGAAGTGCTCTGAATGAAATGGGAGCTGGCTCTGGTTTGGAACCTTCCACAGTTGTACTAACATAGTGCTGTGCTTGAACTTGTGTGCTTTGGCTGGTCCAGCCTGGCGTTTTGGAGGTATAGTCAGAAATCTTTATGAGACTGCTATACATGATTTGCACTTCAGATCCCAAAGAGACATGTGCTTTCATGCTCTTTGTGCACAGTTTGCAGCTCCCGATCAGCTGAGGCTCCTCCTTAAAGCTTTCCCTCCAGGACAGCTGCAGTGCAGAACCAGCTCACAGAGATAAATCATCCAAGAAATACTGCAGCAGCCAGGGTAACAGTGGCCTCTTCCTCTCCCTCAGCCCACAGGCTAAAGGCAGCAGATCAGCCCAGTCTGGTCTGCTACCCCAAACAGGCCTCAATAGAAGAAAAATCCTTCAACTGCAACTCCACTGTTAGAGGTGGATCTCGTCTTTGTCCTTTAGCATGGTGCACCTGAGTGTCCTGCAGGGAATAAGACAGGAAGGGTTTAGCAGCTCTAACTCCTATTCTGCACTGAGGCAGCTCATTAAACACAAGGCTTATGAGTCATCTGTTTTTCGGTACATGTCTGTGCTCTGCCTGTTGGAGCAAGCTTGTGTCAGGCTACCCCTGAGCATTGGCAGACCAATGTGCTCAAGTTTGTCTGAATTCTTGTCTGCTTTCACCAGGAGGTAGCTCACAACCCATGCAGATGAAGAAACCATGTGAAAGGGAACATTTAAAGCTGACACACATAAAATAGCTTCCAAAACCCAGGTACTCATGCAAGCTACCTATACATATTTAGGTATTTTCTGATTAAATACAACATGAGCATAATTTGTGGATGTATATCTTTGTCTAGCAAGACGAATAGTAAATGTTGATGCCCGCCAGTTATCAGAATTGCAAAACTTCAGAACAGTATATTAGTCTGTGGCCTGAATGGATTTTCACATAGGCTGATTTTTCTCCCTCTTTCTTTTAAAGGTCAATGCAACTATGAAACATATGTGTAGGAGAGGAAAAGATGTTCTGAATCAACAATAGAAGTAAATGTTCTGAGTCAACAATAGAAGTAAATAATCTTGGTGCTGGATTATCATGACCATGAGTTTAGCATCAAAAAGGAAGTAGGGTAATACACATACAGGACAAATTTAATAATTTAATTCTTTTTTTTACTACCTATTCATCTCAGAACATCCAGATGAGCAGTAAATTCAAGGCCTGGAGATTGCAGAATAGATTATTAAACAATGGAATTTTACACTTTATTTCATTCTTCATAAAGTGGGATTGCAAGGTTATGTCAGATAAAATACCAGAACTGGAGGAGGCTATGCAAAACAATGCTAAGACACACTATCACTAAAATTAATTAAAAATAAACAACAGAAAACTGCCAGCTACAAATGTTTTATTTCTCTAACACACAGGTAGCAAGTAAAAGTTGCCAATTTGATGAGAAAGGAGAATTGCCAATAAGCCTAGCAGCAAACATTCAGCTTTTTGATATTGTTAAGATTCTGAAACAGAAAGTTGAAACTGTTTTGAGTGTTAGAAGCTACAGAGGTAGGCACTCATGCTTCAGTGCTGCAGCATTTGGGTTTGGGTGACAGTGGTGCTTGAATGTAACACTGTTATGTCTTACCTGGATTACTTTGGAGTATAATTCTTTTTTATGAGGAAGTCAGCTGTCCTTAAAAATCCACAAAGGCCCTGAATTTGTATTCTCATGTGTTAAACCTCAATGACTTTTTGATTACCTGTCTTACAATTTTTGGCTGCAGTTTTTCATGGCCCGAGACTCTTTCCTTCATTTGTGGAGGCAAGTGCTCTGCTCAAAGTTCTGCTACTACTTTGTTTGAACAGCTTATCTTTGATTGGCAAATCTCAATTTCTGGGATTTGCTGGTTTTAAAGTGGTGGGAATTACACATTGTTTCAGAAAGTCCTACTAGAGAAACAGGCAGCTTGAAAACAGCTCAAGGAGTCCTACTGTTGAATAGCAATGACAGAGATAACAGTGTGAAGCATCAAGTGAACTGGAAAGTGAAAATGAGAGTTAGACTTGACAGCAGATGGTATATTTCCTAGCAAGAATCATTGGAGAACAGGGAACAACGGTAATTTTGTGCCTTTCCATCCTTAGTCAGCTTTGGCTACAGCCAGTGGGTACTGACATTAACTCTTACTCACAGTTTGGAACAGTTTTATGCACCTGCAAGAAAGGTGCATACTATGTTACTATCAGCAGATAAGCAGCTTTCTCTTTGGACTGTGTCAGAAGCTCCTTCCAGGCCTAGATCAACTCCTGCATTTAGTACCCACTCTTTTAGAGAAGATGGGGCAGGCACTGTTACTCAATTATTGTGAAATAAATAGCGTCGTTTGCTAACCTCTGTCATTTGGTTGGGTATTACTTTATTGTATTGCGTGATTTAGTTCATTTGGCTATTTGACCCAGTCAGTTTTTCAGTTATTTGTATCTGAAATCTGTAAACATTAGGCTGTTCTTGTCATCTTCTTTTTAAACAGAAGATGGAGGCTCTCAAATCTTCCTGACACATCAAGTAGACATGGCTACTCAGGTGGCTTCTGGGATGGCATACCTTGAATCTCAAAACTATATCCATCGGGATCTGGCAGCCAGGAATGTCCTTGTTGGTGAACACAATGTTTACAAAGTGGCAGACTTTGGACTTGCAAGAGTTTTTAAGGTAGGTTGTGGGAGAGTGAATTGTCTCTGCTTTTAACTCTGGAGAACAAGGTAGAAGAGGCCAACTCAAGGATTGACTGCAGTCTCTGAATTGCTGTGTTCAGGCAAAAGGCAAGCCCAGGGAGAAAAGGATCCCTAATGTGTTTACTTATATCCTCTACCTGCATTATCCTATGCAAAGTTAGGAGGTGGTCTGTGCCTTTTTGTCAGTCTACAGAAAGCATTCTGGTGTCTGCTTCCCACTTAGTCACCAAGGAAGGAGCCTAGCAAGCAACAGCCTTTGCTGGACAACCTTTATCCACAGTGCTAGTGTCTGCCACATGGAGAGAGATCATGGGAATGATGGAAAAATTATATTCTTGAGCCTGTAAGGGAAGTCATATAAAAATGTATTGGCAGCTATTCTCTCCTTGTTCACTGCTCCAGTACCTCCATGATGCTTGCAAATGCAGGTAGTAATCATAAAAGTACCTTATTCCTCTCCACAGCTAACAGCAAAGTTCATAAAGTGAGCTCTCAGAGCTTTAAATCTGATCCAGTTTCAAGTTCTTTGTCACTGCAACGTTTTTTTCCCTCTAGCCCTCGAGGGCAGGGAATGACAAGTATCACTGACCAATATCTCCCTAGGAAAGAGCTGTGGTTCAGAAATGAGATTTTCTACCTCTGAAAATGATTTGATCAGAGTTGGAAAGATTTGATTTGCCATATTTTATGGATTTCAGTATGTAATCCATAATTTCTGAGATCTTTAGTTGTGTTTTGTTGTTTTTTTTTTTTCTAATTGATTTATATTCTTGCCCTGAGAAGGAAAAACAGAGAAAAAATTCCTCTGCTTCTCATTTGTTTTTTTTTCATTCAAGCAGCCGAAATTGAAGTTTGTAACAGAGTTGGATTTATTACACACTGAAGTATAGAATAATGGGTTGACAATGGCATCAAGGGACTTTGAAAGTGCTTTTTGCTTAATTTTGATCCTTCTAGATATGTATAAGTTCAGATTGCACATTCTTTAACATGAAAAAATACATATTTTTAAATGAATAATGCTCGCAGTGGATATTTCTCCTTTGTCCCCACTAGAAAGGGTAATAATTTACAGCTGTTGACATTTCTTGTTGAAGCTGAACTTTACTAAGATATTCAGTTGTAGAGTCATTTTGGCATATTTTTCTAGGAATAGTTTGTCTCCTAAGCCAAAGCAATAACATGGTCACATGGAAAGATCACAAAGGATTAGGTGTGAGAAATGAGATCAGTATTTCCATATGGATTAATTAGTATAATGAAATAATTTCTTACTCCTAGAGATGAGTATTATGGTCAAGATACTTGTATTGGTATATAGATAAAAATTGCTACAACCCGTATTTTCAAAACTATATGGCATTGAAGCTGGGAAACATAGATTTTGTATTAAAACAAGGAAAATCTGCTACATGTTTGCCAGGATTTGCATATGAAAAACTTGACCAAGACTTGGATGTGACTTAAGTACACTAAATTACATGTAGGAATTAAAGAGAGAATAAATGTTTGAAAAATTTAGATGTTTGTGCAATAAACCTTTAAGGACATGATTCTACAAATTTGCAAGTTAACAGTTTTTCTATGCACCTTTCATCTTCACTTTATATTAATTAATTTGACTCTCTGTAAGCTAATATGTTAATTTGAATCAGTCAGAGTTTATTCTTTGGTCCCAGAAACCTGTGTGATTGTTATCATATTCAATGGCCCTTCAACACCACAATAAATCACAGAGAAAGGTTCTGAAATTCGTTAGCTCTTGCTCTTGCCTTCTCTGTTTACTGATGACATGATGTGAAGCCATTTGGTCTCTGGTGTCAGCAGGATGCTTATGCTGCCATTCCTGACAGACTTTTGAAATCTTGCATGCCAGGACCAGGATTCACAGTAGCAAGTCATAATTAATCAGGAGCTACTCCAATGCTGTGTGCTTGCTTGAAATGATAAATGCTTTAGAAAAGTCTCCGATGAAGCCTCTGCATTTCTCAAATGTGAAGCCAAATTCAATGATAGACTTCAGAAAATGTGTACTGTAATGCCATGAAAGACAAGTTCTTGGCTAAAAGATGATAAGATTAAGCACATGCTGAGCTTAGTCAGGTGCTTAAGTGCTTTGCTGAAGCAGATCTGAAATCAGGCTTGCTTCATTGTATCCATGATAGGTAGAAAATGAGAATGTATATGAAGCTAGGACTGAAACAAAACTGCCAGTGAAATGGACAGCCCCGGAGGCGATCCGCTACAACAGATTCAGTATTAAATCAGATGTCTGGTCATTTGGAATACTTCTGTTTGAAATAATCACCTATGGGAAGATGCCTTATGCTGGTAAGTCCTTTTAACCTAAAGAATGATGTCTAATTTTTTCTTGCTTTCAGAATGACACACAAAAAAAAGGTTGAAAGCCTGTTCTATGGGCATGTTAAAGGGTTAAAACTGTAAACAGAGAAAGAAGGCTGTTCAGATGAGGTCCATTTAATGGGTCAGACCTTCTGGCTTCCCCAGGCTCCCTGGAAGCTTTCCAAATGCTGTGATTAGCATACATTTAAGATGCTTTTTGCTGAAGTCAACCTGCACTGCACAGGCACCTAAGCCAGCTGGCTATTTTCCTCCAGCATCGGATCAAAGATGCCAATTCTTGGAATATGGAAAAAGGGAAGAAAAAAAGGAAGGTTTTTTTATTCCCCATACTGTCCTTTTAAATTTTTTTTAGTATATCTCATGGCAGAATATATGTGGAGCATGGCATGGACACTTCAGGAAGAAGGTGTCTGAGAAATGAATCAGGGTGTACTTCCCCCCTTACCTCATATTTTACTATTGCATTGAAAAGTCTTTGTAAAGAGAAGGATCACAAGAATTAAAGAAATAATTAAAAAATGTCACCAACATCAAAAGTAGATATAGTGGTCTGAGAGCAGCTACTGTTCCTAGCACTGTGAAAAATGCTCAAGGAACTGTGGCTCCAATAAGATACAATATTAGTGAGATGATTGACTGTGGGTCATTTAGTGCTGGTGAGGAGAGCACAAGGGAAGAACTAAAGCAAAAAACAGTTATGCTGCACCTGAACAGGCCTGAGGGGTGGTGCGTTCACCATAAACTACACTTCACAGGGTCTCAAACTGATATTTCCTGTAAAAGGCAAAATTGATTTTGCTTTTTGATTCCCACCGTCACCTCCTGTGAAAGTATTCTGAAGAAAAGATAAAAAAAGAAAAGCAAAGCAAAAAATCCTGAGATCCTACATAAACTACAGATGTGTGCATATGCACACAGACTCACAAATAAAAGATTTTAGTATAAACATGTAACACCATAATTCTGAGTATTGTCTGAAAATACATTCAATGTTATCCCTTTGCAAAGACATATTTTACCTCTGTCTTGACAGTAAAAAATGTTCTTTTGCCATGGCTATTTGTTTACTTGATATTACTTTCAGTAGTTTGTTCTCAGTAATCAGTTAGGAGAAAAGAGTATGTTGATTTGTGGTGGTAGTGGACAATGTGTAGAGGAAACTCCATTCAGAGATCTAGGGAAAAGAAGTTAAGATTACACAATTCGAGATTTAATTTAAAGAGTAAAAAATTAAAAGTGAACTGAACAATAGTTTTAGTATATAAAGGTATAGCAAAGGTAGGGGAATGGTTTCTTCTCCATTACTGGTGGTGGCAGAGCAGGCAGGATGTCACTGCACATCTACCCTTGAAGAAACTTTGAGCTGACTTACAAAAAAGTTTCTAAATGTGAGGAAAATTCAGTAGCAGTACAGGTTTTCTTGAGAGATTTTGGAGTCATTGAGACTATAGGGATTTAGCAACAATTCAAGCGAAATAGATGTCAGAAAAATTTTGGCAAACCTGGCTGGCGGAAGAAAAGCCTCACACCCAGACAAACCCGTTTGCAGTGCCTCGCAGGTGGCACAGTCAGGATGAGGTGGTTGGGAAGCATTGGAGCTGGTTTTTAACTGCTAGTGAACAGTAAGAGATGAGGCCCCGTCCCTGGAAGTCTTCAAGGTCAGGGTAGAAGGGACTGTGAGCAACCTGGTCTAGTGGAAGGTGTCCCTGTTCATGGCAGGGTGGTTGGAACAAGATGGTCTTTAAGGTTCCTTCCAACCCAAACCATTCTACCGTGATTCTGTGATGAAGACACAGAGATACATGGCATCACTAAGTAGACCCTGAGTAGTCTGATGAACTTATTTTGGCTTGCAGGTATGCCAGGACACCAGGTGATCCAGCTGCTGGATGATGGGTACAGACTTCCTCAACCAGAGACCTGCCCAGCACCACTCTATGAGATGATGTTGCAGTGCTGGAGTGCAGAGGTGGATGGGCGGCCCACCTTCGATGCCCTCAGCATGCAGCTGGAGAGCTACTTTGACACTGAGTCCTATTCCTATGCCTAGGCACAGGCCATGGTGAAAGGAACCCCTCAGTGGGCCCTGAAGGACAGGTGCTAGCCAACATAGATGACAGAGGGCTGTTGAATCAGCCTAACCTCAGGCTTCGAGGTTACTTGGGGGTGCTGAGGAATCCTGGTACATTTTCATGCCCACGCTGATCCTCAGAGACTCTTAAAATTTTTTTTTTAAATAAAATGCCTTCTATTTATTTTTAAATAACAGATTGCAAGAATTAACAAATGAAATGAGTCTAGCTTGATAACTATTGTAAATTTTTTTCATTTCTTTATTGGAATAATTATTTGCTTTTGCTTAGATTTTTCATTCCTGCCAGGCTGTTCTCATGAAGGAGAGTGATGGCTCTGCACAGCAGGATCTGTGCTCCTAGAGTCCTCTTGCTGTAAAAAATAATAAAAGGGATCCTATGACTGTGCTGATGGCAGAATCCAAAGTAATTGCCTTGCTTAGGCTTGAGGTACACATGCTTTTACTGTATCAGGAAATAAACAGATGTTAATTGCAGAAAAGGAATTATTTTGTTTTGTGGATACAAAGGTTGATCTTTTTTAGTTTGTGTACTGTTCCTCTATTACAAGAATAAACATTAGATTCCTGAAGCTGTTTGTTCTTAAGGTTGTTAAATAGTACCATGAAACTGATAAACTATTGTTCTTTGAACTCTAAGGATTTATTTTATAGCTCTTCATCTTAGGAGTATTGGAGGAAAAGATATTTTAACATGAACTTAAGACTGCCTTAGCCTTTTAGAGTGACACCCTTTCCAATCCTGTTCCCTCAAATCATGCACCCTCTCCAACAGGACAAGGCCCAGAGCAAGTCTAGGGAATTTGCAGAGAAACTAGCAATCCATTCTTCTACCTTCTCCAGACATAACTTTAATATAGTAGATTTAAATAATAGATGGTCCATTTTATTTTGTTCCACGGGAAAATGGAGCCCAGGTGCTTCTTCTAGCTGTCTTTATAGCTACAGATGTTAAATTTTTTTTGTCCTTTTTCTGACTAATAACAATATCAGTTCTGCTAAAATCTGGTTATCACTGTGACAATTTTATGTTCTCAGTTGTGAGGCTTACAGAACCAAGAATTAATTATTTATTTGTGATTCATCAGTTAATTATTTAACAACATAATTCAGGAATTAAAAACTGTACTGTGTTGGCATAGTGCAAGGTCAGTATAAGTGTGCTACCATTTCCCTCTAATATCCAGAAAGGGTATAAAAAAATTAAAATATTCATTACTTTAAAGGCTGGGTGGCTTTTATTACACCTTTTTCAAATTCTTTTCTTCTCTTTATACTTCAAATCTATTCATCTTGCTGGCTTGCCTGCTTCTAATTTTTAATTTCCTTTTCCCCTCCTCTATTTTGAAAGGCAGCACACTGCTTGTTTCTTTTATATACATCTCTTATGTACTCATTATTCAAAACCCCTTTCCTTATTTATTGTTTTTCTCTTCTTTCTATCTAACTACAGTGTCTTTATAGCATTGTGTCTCTGTTCATTTTCTGTGAAGTGTTTCTCCCTACTAACTCTCTTTATAGTAATCAAATTTGTACAGCATAATACAGCTATAATTTATTAGCTGTCATAGCATCCATGTGAGTTTGGAAAGTAATCATCCACTCAGAAAGAAGTGGAAGTTTGGCTTCAGCAAACCCATCCTGATAAGAATTGGCATGGAAGGACCTGGGAGATTCTCAGGCAAAGTCTCCTGCTGTCCTCTGTCCATGTTTGTTTAGAGACTCATGCTAGCTACTGGCTCATGGCCTCAACAAGATGTTATTTATGATTATCAGACCTCCATCAATCCATGTGTATCTCATCTAGCTGGGAGCTGTGTTTAATTCTGTTACAGTACTAGGTTAGCAAATCCCACAGAGTAGGTTTATCTAATAAGAATACGAATGCTGTTATTTGGAAAGATCTTTGTGCCAAAGTTAGGATCTTGATGTTCAAGCAGTATTTCTAACATGATTTTCCAGACTTATAACATTAAGAATATTGTAACTAAAAGTTGAGTTTCCCCACTCAAAAAACCTCCAAATTGCTGATAAAAGATATAATCTTAAAAAAGCACAGACATATGCAGTTCACAGGAGACAAGTTGCCAGGAAAAAAAAATTGACAGCAGGAAAATAGCGAAGTTTTCAGAATTCCATATTACACCAACTGGTCCAAGCTGCTCTGTGCTGGCCTCTGCCCTCAAGTCAGCAACATCTGCAGGACTCCATGAAGTGACACCAGTAATTCTGAAGAAATCCCACCTGTACAATAAATGTATTCTTAAATCAACATATAGGAAGTAGAAAGTCTACTTGTCTAGGTAACTTGAATTCTTTTTCTCCTTAATTTCTTCTATAGTCAAAGGAGAGAGAGGAAAGCTCCTTGAGATGATGAATCAGTGTCCCAAAACTTAATTTCTCCTCTGAAGCACCCTTGGTGGTCTTCTTTGTGTTTGCTGCTGTAAAGGTGTCTGGCAAAGGTGAGACCCTTTGCTGAAGGGTGTGTGTAATGACCTGCATGTTGTAAACTGAAATTAGCTGTTTCAAGCTCTGTCTACCAAGTGTGGCCTCATGAGCCACCTTAGGCTAAAAGAAGCAGAAGCTGCAAATGAGCTGCACCCTGATGAGCCATGTGAGGAGCAGGCACCTGCATGTGATGGCCTCCAGGTGATACAGCCTGGCATGCTGGGCTACTGCTGGCAGGAATGTTCCTCTACTGCCGCATCCTGCCACTTCATCCCCTCTGCTTTCGCTTTGCATGCTTGCACAGACACAGCTGGTTAATAGAGTTTGGGTCTGCCAGCTGCCTCTCCTATCTACTGGCCTAGGGTGGGAGACAAGCAGCAGCACTGCCTGAAAGCAGCAGGTAAGTTCACTTTGGTGTGTCTCATTATAAATGGGTTCATGGCTAGGCTTCGCGAACGAAGATTTGGGAAGGCACTATCCACATTTGCTGCAGGCACGCTGGTGGCTTATGAGGCCAATACGTGATAGACACATCCGATTGCAAAAGGCGCAGCAGAAAGACTCCTTAGATGGTGTATTTTGCAAGAAACGGTTCTTTCTGCGTTGCCTTTTTTCCTCGAGAGTGATCCTGCGTGAGTTCTCAAAGGAGACAGCTGCGTTATAGATGGTGTGTCTCCAGGCCTCCCGATTGGAGGCCAGAGTAGACCAGTTATGGTGATCAATATGGCCAAGGCTGAGATGTTGTTTCAGGGAGTCCTTGAATCTTTTCTTCGGGGCTCCTCTCATGCGGCAGCCAGTGGCAAGTTCACCATAGAGCAGGATCTTAGGGAGGCGGTGGTCCTTCATCCTTGAGACGTGCCCTGCCCATCGCAGCTGCGTTCTCAGTAACATGGCCTCAATACTAGTGACAGCTGCTTGTTCTAGAACAGATGTATTGGTCACAAAATCTGACCAGTGGATGTTAAGGATTGTACGGAGGCAGCGCTGATGGAAGCGTTCTAGGAGACGCAGGTGGTGGCGGTAGATGACCCATGATTCGGAGCCGTATAGGAGAGTAGACAAGACTATGGCTTTGTAAACACTGATCTTGGTGCTTTTCTTTAAGTGTTTATTACGCCATACTCTCTTGTGGAGTTTTCCAAAAGCATTATATGCCTTAGCTAACCTGTTGTCTATCTCTCCGTCGGTGCAGAGCAACAACTCACCATCACTAATACTATCTTTCAGCAGAAAGATAGTCTGAAGACAACCTGGATGCACCCTCATTATAAATACTACATCAAATAAATTAATTTTGTGTTCATCTTTGAGACAGCCTATGCATATTTGGCCTCCCCAAGATGTACTGTAGGTGAAGAGGTGTAGTCAGTCTTTGTCATCTAGGCCTGAGCACCATTTCCACCCCAGTGATGTGTGTCCTGAGACTAGTGCACTCTTTTCTTAGCAAAAGTGGAAAGCAAGGAAAGGCAGGAAAGTAGGTTGTTCCTTTTTCTCTTGCTCTGTGTTGCACTGACAAAGTCTGGTGTCTGCAAGAGCACCTTTGACATCATCAACAATCCAGCTGAGGCCAACTTGGAAACCACAAATGTTGATCTGAGATTCATTGGTTCCTTGTTCTGGCGTAAATCCATGCACTTGCACTTGCTCCCTTATTTTTCCTGTCAGTAAACTGCTGTTGTACAAGTGAAATGCTACCACTCTAATATGGTCTCTAATTTTGGGTCTTTGTTTTTCCTTGGGCTGGCAGGGGAACAAAGGAGACAAAAATCACTAATGCAATGGAACCAGCAAAGCTCTGGAAATAAAGACCAATGTGGAAAACGAATCATTTGTTTTCAGCTCTTTCTTTCCACATTTTTTGCTGTCAAATGGATCCATTACTAACAAATACTGGTGGGAGAAGGTGGCAAAGAGCGATAAACCTTCCCAGAGTCCAATTTGCTGACAGGCAATGCAACAAACAAAACTATACCTTTCCAAACCCAATTCCATTTCACAATAATTTTATTTATATGGCAGATAACAATTACAGTCAGAAGTCTTTGCTATGACTTGATTTAAATTAAACTGCAAGGTTATCATTTCCAGTTACAGTGCACAGCGAGATAGGTTTAACATATCTCATTCTATTCTTGAGGCCTTTTATGTTCAACGTTCTGCTAGAACTATCTATTGCACTTGTTTTTGCATGATGGATCATGGAGGGAAAATAATGGATTCAGTTATGAGAAACAGTAATAGATTTTTTTGAACTGACATAAATTTCTATGTTTAGATAGAATAAAAGGATCAGGAAGAGATAAGTTCTACAATAGACTGGTCCTTGTGAAATTCACTTCACATAAATTGTACTAAGATGTCTTTTATATAATGTTTTATTTATGTAGTTCAGTTATTCTTTGACAACTAAATCATTTTATGTGGTTTTACAAATGATAACTTAAAAATGTCCAACCGGAAAGAAAGAACCTTTCTTTTTCTTAAACCCTCCATTCTTCAGGAAGTTATAGAGCAATGTAATTGAACAGTAAGTATTAGAGAGTCCCTAGTGTTTATGTTTTGACTTCTATTAGAGAACTTTGTTCATCTAATCTGCATTCAAGAACATATACAGGGATATTAAATTTGATAGGGCAACAGGGAACTTTCTGTCTCTTGTACTGCTTCTTTTTTTTCTCCATTGTATCTCGTACTTGCTCTCTGAATTACTTGACTATGTGCAGAAATTTTCTTTTTGTAGATTTGTAACTTAGAGCATACAAGGAACTGAAGCAGCTGAGTGCATTATTCTATTGTGGTTCACACTCAACGAATTATCAGCATGTAGAAATGGATCACATGACTCATCTGAGTGATTGCACCTTATGTTCTCTCTCCTACGTGCTTCTGTTTCAGTCCTTTAAAAAGTGCTGTAGCAACATGTCCACTTAGTGCCCCTATGGTCATTGCGGCTGGTCAGATATTTGTAGTGTATGGATCTTGGAGAAGATAAAAATGCTGCCTGTATGAGCTGTGCCACTGTGCTCAAAGGGATGTAGATGTATATATGTGTATATTTTTATGGAAAGCTTTGTGGCTTCCATTCTGTTCCAACAACATCTGGGCCAGTGTGTGTGTCTCAGTCACCTGCTGCAAAAGGTTGCCCAGAAGAACTCTGTGTATGCTTAAGTAGAATACAGAGCTGGGGTCTATGAAAAGACTTATTCTATCCATGCTTACTATTATTAGCAGGTCCATTTAATTTATTTTTTCAATCACAGGCTTCTCAGAAAAGATTAATGCAAAAGAAAAAAATCCATGACATGTATAAGCAAGCTGGGAAAATCACTGAAAAGTACTTTGGCATTTTAAGCTTCATGACTATATTGTACTGAAGAATTCAGTCTGGCCTTGTTTTGGTATAGAGGAAATGAAAATGTACATTTAAAGCACTCAGTATCCTATAAATGAATTTTAGCAAATTTTTGGATCTAAATATCATTAGAGCTGAAAAACATGATTGAAACTGTACTTTGGTTTCCACCACTATTTTCAGCAAAACTTTCAACTAAGACAGATACACAACTTTTTCATTTCTTTCCCCCTTCCCTGTTTTTTACCAGTATTATTACAGGGGGATTAGACCTCTCACAGAGTGAAAAGGCTCTAGTTATTCTGGGAGATAGAGATATTTTTTCTGTTCTTTTTCTAAAGTAAAAAAAAAAAAAAATAAAAAATATTGAGCCTTAAAGATTATTCCTAAAACTACCCTAAACAAACAAACAAAAGAAAGATAAAAGAGAGGTAGGAACAGTTTTTCATACTTTCACAATTGTTCATGTATTTAGCAGAGACAATGGTAAACATTTCAGAACAAAGAAATTGTTTCAGAAAGCTGCTGCTGAATTTGTAAAAAAACACTGAATGAGCTGATTATTCTATTTTTACTATTAAAGGAAAGAAATGCATATTGCACTGAATTATTTTTCTTTAATTGCTTTGATATAAATATCTGAGTATACTGATTGGACTTCTGTGTTTTAATATACTAGAGAATTCAAATATACAGGTAGCGATATCAAAACAGTTTTATTTCCTCTCTCTCTTGCTGGACAGTTATATCTTTCTGTTTAAAAGACTATCTAAATATGTTGAAAGTTTCTATTGTTGGTCATGGTGGTTTTCATGTTTTCTAACATTATTTTTTTTCTCTCACTAATTTTTTCTGTTCTTGATATTTAAAAACATTTACTTGGATGTTTTTGGGCTATGATCTTTTTATTTACATATGCAATCAGAAAAACTCATTCATATTCCAAAGTGCTCCATTACTCTGCCAAATGTTTAAAACGACAAAAAATAGAACACAATGCATTTGGTGGGTTGTTTTTTTTCTCTGAGGCAGCTTCTTATAAGAAATAACTCTCTGGTCTGTGCCATCACCAGCATCTCAGTTCCACGTTCCTCTCAGAAGCCAGAAAAATGCAAACTGAACTTACATGTTTTACTAGAACTCCTTGGCTCTGGGTTCCTTTGCATTAAAATCAAAAGTTTGAAAAATGTGCATTTCCTTTTTCTTTTTACCTCCTCTTCCAAATGTAGGCATCAGTTCTCCTAAGTCAGCAATGTCACCTGAAGCCACACTCTTATCACAACTCTTTGATAATAATTGTCTCCTCTTCCCATTGTTCCACCATCAGCATTGGCTGTCACCTTACCAGGATGGCTCTCATCCACTCTATCATCTCTTCCAGATATCAGATCATTTATGGAATAAGAGACATGCAATAACAAGTTATTATAACTGGTTATAACCAGTCTTCCCTGGTTTGTTTAACTGTCCTTCTTCACACACACATACATTGGATTATGATAATAATACAGACTCCTATTGCAGTTGACAGATTGCTTTTGGAGCTGATGAGAAATGACGCAACGTAAATCTCTGGGAATCCTCAACTATGAATAAATGAATATATATAATATATATAATTTATTATATAATAAACATATAATGTATAATAATTTATAATATATATAAATAAATAAACAAACAATGAATAAAGTAACAATAGTCAGATTAATAAGGTACTGAAATTTGGAAGAAATGAGGTATGAGAGCTGCTACTTCACAAACTTTACAACGGTCTTCCCTAAAATAAAAACATGGGCCTTTTTCTGTAGGAAAGGTGTGATAGAAAGAGTAAGTCATTGATGGCAGGGCACAAGAGACTGTGATGGTTCCCTAAATT
The DNA here is from genome assembly GCF_009829145.1 of Chiroxiphia lanceolata. NCBI lineage: Eukaryota > Metazoa > Chordata > Aves > Passeriformes > Pipridae > Chiroxiphia > Chiroxiphia lanceolata. The sequence continues at coordinate 67,340,854 of NC_045639.1, forward strand.
TCCAATGTCAGGGTCTTAATATTATCTGGCATTTTCCTGTGCAAAGTGGACTAGACTTTTAGTGGAGGAAAAATCAGTGATACAGGGTGTGACTGTATAAGGTGCTAGTAAGGCAAAAATCTGAAAAATGGCTAAGTCAGAGAGAAGGCTACTAAGCTCTTTTTCTATTTGTACTGTGACTACAGGAGGGTCTGGCTTCTGAGCAGTTTGCTTCAAAAGGCAAACACATATTGGAGAACAAAACTGAGAGGAAATTTCACCACTGTCAATTACCTTTAGGAAAACTTCTGCCTTATAATCCTGTAAAGCAAACACTGGTGATAGACTTAAAGTATTTGTTTGTACACTGTGGATGTGTGTAGAAATACCCCAACCAGCTTCAGCAGTCTATCTGTGGTAGCTGCTGTCATCTGTCTATGACATATGAAAACAGCTGTTCCTGATTTGGATCATTCTGACTTTTGAAGTGGATGAGACATCTGATTTCTGAAATGCCACTGGTGCCTGTAGGAGCTCACATACAACCAAGCCAATATTCTTGTCTTGAAAATTCTGCAGGGAAAGGCTTTGTTTTGAAAAGTGTTTATACCCTGTTCAGCTGTTTTCCCGTGATCTCTTACAAGACCTCAGGTTGCAGTAGCAGAAGACCCATTCCTACTGCCATTGACTTTCTGTATCAGCAGATGTAGATAATGGACTAAGTAAGTTACCAAATTTTCTCAAGGGAGTGTAAATAAAAGAGATGAATAAGGAAGCAGAGCATTCAGAGCAATAAATGAATTGGGTTTTGGATCAGTTATCCATTTACATCTTCAGGTTTGTGTGAATATTTCATTTTACTCTTTCCATTTGGAAGTTTATAAAGTTATTTTTTTGCCTCTTAGGGAAACCTGGTCCTAAAAGAGTCATTACTAATACCCAGAAATTCTAGCTAAGTTTAATTTACCTTGGCAAATGTAACTTTAAATTTAGTGTCAAGCTGACCAAATTAGATAAAAGCTAGAAGCACTCCTATGCCAAGCTCATTTCCCATCCTGCTTGTAGCATTAGCCCTGTATAGCCCAGTAAAGCCACAGATTGCTGGGTAAGGTCACTGGTAAGATGAAACAGCTTCAGGGTGATCCAACAGCTCTCCCCATCCTGGCACTGCAGTGGTACATGATTGTATCACTGCATGTTTCCCTCCACTAGCTCCATTTTAGGAGCATGCAGTGTAGTTGTTATTTTCCTCTAATTGGTTGTCATGCTAATAAAGGAAGTGTATTTGCTAAACCCTGTCTGATACAGTGAAAAGAGATTTCACATACCTGTGGTTTCTGGAGGTCTGATAAGTGCATATCACATCTTCCTACAGGTCCCAAAACTCTAAAATAATTTTGTGAAGTTTTTCTTAATCACCCTTGCTATAAGAAATGTGGCTACAGCAATCAGTTACCATGTGAAATTATTCTTAAGGGCAGACGTAAAACATCCAGAGTATTAGAGAATAAACATATTTTATTTCCTTGGTTCTTGATATAACTAAATTATGAGTTTTAATGAGATATTACACAAGATTTATTTAGAATGGATTTTGGAATACCATTGTGGAAAACATACTTACAGTTATGATTTTTTTATACTATTGGTCTTTCTTTAGCCTGATCTGTGGAGTAACTGTATTCTCAACAGTGAATTCTTAAGGTATTCTAGAGTAATATAAGTTAAATATAGTGCAAATGTCACATATTGATTTGGAGTTAACTTACGATTGATATCTAAATCATAATGGTGCTGTTTCTTAAGACTACAAACATCTGACCCCTTACTTTATTATCTTTTATATTTTATTAGCAAAATTAAACTTCTGTCCTTCTAAAATTAAAATTTGCAGTTGCATAATATCAACATGAACACATTTCTGTGGCTAAGCAAGCAGCTTAGAAACCTTCTGGCACTTCAAAGAGGCTTTTTGAAATTAGGAAATAACAATTTTCTCTATGGTATTTCCCTGTTGCAGGCAAAGGTATAGCGTCATTCTGCATGTATATAACAGAGAAAACTTTACATCACAAGATAACTTGGTGCTATTACTAAGTAGTTGTAGAAAACTAGAATTTACTACCAGCCTCACAAAGAAAGCTGGAGAAATGTATTTCCAAGGTAGTCTCTGCAGTTTTGTGGTGGTTTGGCACTGTTAGCAACCTCTGCACTAGCTGGTGAAGATATATCAGTTATGCTAGCATAAATTTCAACAACTGCAAAGAAGATATATATTCTCTGTAGTATTGAGAAATTGATAATGTGAAGGCTTAATCACCTAGTCATGCAAGTTCAGTGTTTTGGTTTCAAAGGTGAAAGATGGAAGTTTAATAGTCTCCTGAGTGGCAATTTGAGCTAGCTTACCCATCACAGGTAACTCAAAGTTCAGTACTTTGCAGGTGTTCAGCTGAATGCTGTTTATTACCCTGTGTTACTGCAGATGCGCTGCTACTGGGTTCAGTTAACAGATTGGGAATGGCCTGTGCAAACCACAGACTTGCTTTTGATTTACAGTGTAAAACACTGAAAATAATTTATCTGCCTGAAGTGGATGAAGGTGAGATTAAAAGACAAAGAAAGAGGGAAAATGCCTGTGGGGATAAAGTGTTCCTGTCTAAAGACCAGCACTGCAGTCAAGAATGTATGACAATTAAATACCTGAAGTCTTCTATTGGTTGTTTCCAAGATAATGAGGCTAAGAGGCTGGTTCTCCTTGTGACACTCTGTGAGTTTAATAGGATTTAGATGTCCTTTGTTGATTTTAGCCAGAAAAAAATTCTAAGAAACCCATCAAGTTTTTTTTCCAAAGGCACAAGTTCCTTTGGCGGTTTGACTGCCTTTCCTAGTGTTGGCATAGGAAGTAGTAGTACTGATATAAACTTTACAAAAGGCTTTTTCAAGGTTTATGCAGTGCATGATATCAGCAAGCCTTCAGTACTTGGTCTCTGTAGTGAGAGCAGCAATGTGCTATGTGGCATTAGGAACAGCCACTTTGGTCTCCAGGCTCTTTGGCACAGGGCAGAGCTGGGGCAGACCCACATCTCTTGGCACCTAGCAGCTTACATTAACCAATTGGTTTCTACTGTAATGAATAGGAAGTTAAAAAATGATAATACAGTTCTAGTTTTTGTACTTATGGAAAATGTGACCAAGAGGTTCATTCCTTCAGAGTAGGGGGTTTCCAGCCTGACCCTCACCCTGATGCCTCCTCTGCTCTTTTCTGTTGCTCTGTGTTTCAACTTAAAGAAGGGACACTCCAGGAACCCTGCAGTCTTTGCAGGTTATATTTAATAATTTATTATTTTTTTAAGATGGTGGGTATGTGATTGTGAGTTTTGTATGCATGTGGCTTGATTTTGCTTTGCTTTGTTTTTAAATTTGTTTCACCAAAGGCATAAAGAATTTACATTACAGACTAGTTTGGGAGGAAATGTAAAACCTTGTGTGGAGACCCCTGCATGGTCAAACTCCCTCTTTACCCCGAATTTCACTAAAACATCTTTCAGTTATGATGCTACAGACTACATTGACACACAGGTATTTACTCAACCAGACCTTATCTACTGTGATCCTTGTAGCTGTGGAAAGCCTTGCTAGGCTTGAACTTGAATTCAACCTTTAACATTTCTGAGAGAAGAATTTCCTTTCCTGTCTTTCCTGATGATGTGGGGGGATGGGGACGATGGAAAGCAAATGTTGGATGCAGAGGCAGACACTTGCTAGCAGTTGCTTGTTTGATTCCTCCTCCGTTTCCTTCAAGGAAGCTTACTGAAGTCCAGGAAAAAAAGTAGAGCAGAAGCAGACTGGTATAAATTATTCAAGGATGCTGCTGTTTCTAAGAAGAAGCCGGGAGGAGTCAGCTTATAAAATATTAACACGACATTTTTGAACTGTGATGGGTGGGTTGGGAGAAGAAAGCTTAAGAATGAGTAGAACACTGCTCTGAGGAAACAGCAACTTTTTATTAAACTACAAACAAGCCTGCTTTATCACTGAATTGCACACAAGTTTCCAGTGATTCTACGTTTGGGAAAAAGGGAGATGGGAGTGGAAGAGGGCATATTAAAATCTTACAGCGTCTTGTCAATAGGTTACAAAAGATCTGTTCAGTGCTGCTGTGGGTAATCAAAAAGAGAGTAAGAGTCAGAGTCTGTCGGGGTTTCTTTGCTATTCCACTCCTTTGGCTAAAACTGGGGAATGATCCACTTGCCCTACTTAAAGTGTTGAAAACTCCTTTTGCTTCTGACTGACAGTTTGGAATCTTAACTCAGTTGTGATCTGCCTGATTTCCCTGGAGACTCCAAAGAACAAAAGGTGCAAAGGTGGTGTAATTTTTTTATTTAGCTTCAGTAGATAGATAGCAACAATACAATGATGACAAATTCCCTCATCTGATAGAGCATTTTTTCAATTGGGAAGCCCTACGGCAATGTCAGATGCCCTCTATTTAATGACATCCCTGTATCTTAGAACTAGAATACTATTTTGGACAGACTAAAGACAAGTTTGCAGATGAATAAAATATCTCCCAGGACTAGAGACAGTGAACAATGTCTTATGTTGAATGGAGCAACTATGTAGAATTCATGAATTCATCACTGCATTTTTTGGCTTTGTACCTTTAGTTCAGTGTTCTAAATCTTTGACTCCTATGATTTAGCCCCATGGCCTTTCTCTTTTCCTCCATAGGTGATTCAAATTTTCTGTTCCTAATGTAGTTTTCTGCAAAAGCGAGGTCTGCTACCTCTACAGAAGCTAGGCATAAAAGTAATGCTCACAAAAGGCTAGCCTACAGAAGCAGATTTCTTTCTCTCTTTCTTTCTATATATGATTTGTATATAGTACGATTTCATTTCCCAGCTGAATTTCTTTCTTTACTGTTTTTGTCCTGCTTGGGTTGAGTTTTTTCTCCTTTCTGTCCTGCAGTGTATGATTTTCTTTTTATCTGCTCACCATTCACTTTCCCCACACATACAATGCCAATAATATTTGAGGCATATTTTTAACAGATGAATACATTTAAAATTATGCAAAGTTATCCTGCCCACTTTCCCCAGACAGCACAGGAAAATAACACCTTTGCATAGTTAGCCAAAGGTAAGAATCAGAACTGTGTCTTTGATTAAGTTTTCATCAAACAGAGGCCCCTAAAATGGAAATACATTGTGTTGTGTAGATCTGTTTCAGCTTCCTCTTGTTACTGAGTGCATGGCCAGAAATACCTGGATGAATGTTTTTAAAAATCCCCTGAAAGGAGACTTCTGACTTTCAGGCCTGCTTACAGCATGGAGGGGCAAATTTGGGGCACTGAATGTCCTTCCTGACAACAGCAGTCAGGCATTCCCCTGCAGACCAGGTCCCTGTTCCCACTTAGGTAGGCCTGTGATCTTCTGTAAAAGCAAACACTCTTGTTTGGAAGTGGGGGTAATATTAATTCGCAGAAAACCAAGGGCTACATCAGCCAGTCCATGAAATTCTGAGCAGAGAAGTATTCTCTGGTGCTTGCTTCTTGCGTTTGTAACAGATTAGAAGATACTATTCCGGCTATGTATTTGTTTTCCACGAAGTTTTGTTTCCTCCATACCCTCCAAGGTATCAGCTTCTGCAGCCGTTCACACATGCAGGTGATGGCTGAGAGCACTGCACATCAGGTCACCCTGGCACGAGGTAGCATTTGCTGTGCAGCTTCATGCCAAAACTCTGCTGCTAGAGTGCTCCAACTGTTCACTCTCCATTTTTGTCTTGGCTCAAGGAACAGCCACCTCCTGCCACGTCTGCTACTACAGAGCAAAAACTGGATTCCCACCATTATGACAGTTCACCAGCCAACTCCTACTACTTCTATCAACTGCAGAACAGGCATGAGCAGTCAGTCACATTTACTCTGTGCATGCTTCCCACATGTTAACCCAGATGTACCTTTGGTTTGCCAATTATTTACTCCTTTGCCATTAGAATAATACATGTAATGCTTCTCTCTCTCTTGGATGGAGGTAAGATTGACAAGATCTCACCTGTAAGCCACGTGCTTGGCTTGACAAGGCAGAAAGCTTCCTTCTCTGAATTAAAAACACCAAGTCAAAGTGCTAAGACCTCACTTTTGTAAGTTTGGCATGATGCTTGGAGGTGGTAGGCTGAGTAGCCATGTGGGAAATCTGAGAGTCTTCAGGCTTTTTTGTCTCCAAGGACTGGATGTGAGAGAAAGCACACCTCTAACGTGCTGAGTCTTTGGCATGAACAAGCCAGGCAAAGCAACAAATGATTCTTCATTCCCAGCTGCTGGTTGATTGATGGGAACTGAGTTGGTGATAACTCTAGAGGGAGATGTTTGCCCTGTCTTCCATCTGGAGCTGCTGTGTTATGACTCACAGAGATGGCTATTGAACAGGCTGGGCTGGCAGACCTTCTCCAACAAGTCAGTCTGGAAACTGTGAAAATAAGCAAGTTATCCAGGGGTGCTTGGAGCGAATGCAGTTTGATGTATCTAATGCTGATGGCTTTCATAAAAACATGAAGTGTTGGGAAAGCAGTGTCTCTCTGTCTTTAAGGTAAGGAAACTATTGCAAATGGCATCTACCATCTCTCAAAATTATTCCTTCCTCAGGGCCAGATTCTGTCCTTGGATCTGATTGATGCATCACTGTAAAGTGCTTTAATTTGGCATGTAAGGTGATGCCAGCTGCCGGAATTTAAATTGCAGAAACACTTGTGCTTCCTTGAGCCCAGTGTCCTTCTGTGCCTGAGACTTTCCATAAGGTTCTGAACCAAAGGGCTCATTGCAAAACAATTTGTAAGGCAAAAGGAGATGTACTGCTGTCTAAACATGGAATTCTTCAGTGTTCATTAATAGGTATAATGTAGCATTTCTTCATCTGTAGCAGGTGTAATATTAATAACTGTCTTTGATATTGAAAGCCCAGGAGAAACATAAACCTCTCAAGAGAATCCAGGAGAACAAAAAATATAAACATAAATTATGCTGTATGGTACAATTAAAGGGATATTACACGTCAAGAATCACAACTGAGCTGTGATATCTGTGGCAAATATGCATGTTGCAAAGTATTTGGAAAACACCATTCAGTTTCTATGGCTTTCTAGCAATACTGAGGAAAAGAAGTGTTTCCAAATAATAATACAGAAGAAAGTCTTAGGAGAGTTGCCCAGAGTCTGGCACCTTTATTCTTAAAAGGTACTGAAACCAGTTTACATACAGAATTTCTGCTGTAGTTCTGGGTAGAAATACGCAGAGAAGAGTCTTTTAACTGTATGCAGAGAAACAAATCCCCACGTACAGACCATTGGGGATAGGAGGTTAGACTATGGTAGCTTTTCAGCTGCTTCAGTTTTGAGCAAATTATTTATCCATATAATATGAAAAGAAAAAAGTATATTAATGCTTGGGTCTAGTTATTTTAATGCAAGGTGTGATTCCTTTACTTTTTTTATGTGGTTTAGGTTTTTTGGGATTGTTTTTTTTGGGTGGAGGGTTAGGTTTTTTTAAACTTTGTAACCTACAAGCAAATTACTGAAACAATAACAATTTTCACAATGTCTTCTATGTGTTAAAAAGCTTCACTTTCTGTAATTATTGCTTTTAGTGTTCAGTGAGTTCAATAGATAACCACATAATGGTGGAAAAATAATTTTCCTTATTTAATTGTCTATAAATATTTATTTCTGCTTTTTAACTCAATATTTAGTTTCAGATTCTCATTTTACTTCCTGATATTTTTATTTTTTATCTATAATCTAGAATATGGTTTAAATGTGCAATTGTATGTAGCCATTCAGACCAGACAGATAAATACAGGTTTACTTCTTTCGTGTATAATTTTCTCCATAATATTTGTTTTGGGGAAAAAAAAAGAAAAAAAAAAGGTATCCTAGTGAAAAAAACCAAAAAAAACCCACTTGTGCTGTAACTAACTTTCATTTCATAGAGTAGAAGGGTTCTTAAAAATAAAAATAAATGAGAGGCTACATATTGGAGTGTCTCAGTTCAAAGAGACTGGAATGTTTGCTAAAGAGGATGAGTTATGAGACAAACCAAACTCCTCTCTCTCAGTAATTGTAAGTTCAAAATTAAGGGGCTTTAATCGAGGAAGTGTGGAAAAAACCAGAAGAAATAACAACCCTTTATTAAAAGATATATGTATGTTGGCAAGAACAGTAACAGAACACAAAAAAACTAGACAATAGTCCTGTACCCAAAAATCCCCTTCAAACAAAAGAGAAAGTCTGAGTACTTCTCTGTCCTTCAACGCGGTTCTAATCACAGTTGGCAGGGGGTGCTGTTGGATCACTGGAGGTGCAGAGCCTGCAGTGCTCTGTGTTGGTCTGTAGGGGGTGCTGTCGGGCTCTGACAGTCACCACACAGGAAGGGGGGTCTGGGGGCGGTCTCAGGTCGCGGGAGAAGCCGAAAAGAGAATGGGGACCCTTCCCCCAATGGAAGAAGGGGGAAAGGAAAACAGTCCACTCCCATGGAACTCACTGTTGTCCTCAAATGATGGTGTCCCAAGGCTCCTCCTTTCTTCTCCCAGTGAGCACAAAAACTCTCCGATGAGAATGCAGCAGGTCCGGGCCGGAGACAAAGACAGCCTGCCCGCGAGTCGAGGCCAGCAGTCAGGGTTGACCAGGGAAAGAAGCCAGAAAGACCGACCTCCAGGCCTTCTCTCCAAAAGCACGCACACAAGGCCCCCGTCTCCGTCCCAGAGTGCGAGCTCAGCAAAAACTGACCTCTCCCTTCTGAGAAGAGCCAGCAAAACCCCTCCCCCAAAACTCCTCCCCTCTCCCCCCAACCTCTGATAGGCTGTCTGTTAGGAATGCGGTTCGGCCAGCTAGGTTCTTTTGTAAAGCTAATTACCCCCCCTTTCCATTCAAACTCTGTCTTTCCTACAGTGGGGGCAGGAGGAAGAAAAATTTCCCCCCCTCGGATTTCTAACCTATAACATGGAGGCAAAGGAAGAGCTTAATTGAAAACTCTTCTAATCGAAAAGTTTATAACCTTTGGTATCTATCCAAAAGTCCCACCTCTAAGCTCTTTTGCATTCAAAGCAAAGTGCCTAGCATACAGAGAAGAAACATGCTGAGGGGAATGATTGCTGCTTATTTCTTGTCTCTTTAATGTTGTTGGAATTCCTCAACCGGCTCTGCAGTATGCTGTCCTTCCCTGTGCCCTTGAAAATGACATTTTCTTGTTGCTGGTAGGCACAGGTTTGCTGAGCAGGTTGTAGTTAAACCTGAAGATTTTATTAGGTTTCTCAAGTTGAGCATCTCTCAAGTAACTTCTTCCTTCCTCCAATTGTAGCTAGTGGTCTGGCAAACCGGTAACACCAATAGGATCTAAAATATTTTAATTACTCTGTGTCAAACCTTGTAGAGATTTTTTGTATAATCTGAAGAAGATACTGTGTAATTTTTATCAGATCTGCTAGGGTAAAGAGGAATTCTAAACATCCTTCTAAGCATCCAAATGATTAAGGTAGAAAAGCTATCACCACTGAAAAGGCTGTCTATGCAAAGTGCTGTTTGATGCTGCTTGTCCTTGGCCGCTGCAAAAAGACAATGTTAGTTGCTGTTTGTTCCTGAAAGTTAGGTAACAGAACTACTCAAAATTTCTCCTCACACACACAAATCTGGATTACATATTACTATGAAAAAAAGACACCAGAAAAATTTCAGTTTGCTATTTTTCCAATTTCTTATTAATCTGTTCAGAGGACTTTTAAAAATGTACATCCAAATAAAAATATTTTGTCTTACAGTGTCAATACAATTTGTTAACAATATAGTGAAACAATAAATTCTCTTCAGATGTTAAAATGTTTTATTTTACTAGAAATAGAAACATCTTTCACTTCTTTTTATGCTAATGATTTTGGAATTTTCTCTGAACAAAGAGAGCACTTCTGCTTTTCATTTTAATTATAGGCCTACTGGAAAATCTTAATATCTCTATAGAAATAAAATGCCGTCTTCCTTTAAACAACTTGATTCACACACATAGTCTGTAAGAGATTTTCCAATTTCTCTGAAAAAATTAGAGCAGTGAACAGAATGTTTAGACACCTAAAAATCATATTTTTATATTATTGGAATCCCAAGAAAGATACTGTGGTCAAATGAATTATCTCTAACCTATGCAACCTCTGAACTACCAAATGTTATATTACTTTAGATCCATCAATAAACCCTGGGAAATTAAGATGGTATTCCAATTAATTCTCATTTTAAAAAATAATGCCTTTAGAACTACTACTAAAGATTCTGAAGATTTAGAAATTGTCTGACAAAACTGGATAGTTTAACATGAAAATACAACAACAATAACCAACAAATTCCACATTAAAATGCAGCAAGAACCTGTTGAAATGTTCATTTAAGTAAAACAAGAAAGAAACTGAGTGTAGTGTTTCACTTATCCCTCAACAAAGTATGTCTCATTTGTCAACTTTTAAAGGCTATAACAGAAAAATACTGAAATCAATGTTGAAATGAAGTACTGTGCAACATAAAAAAAGAAAGATGTGATTTTTTTGACAAAAAGTGTGAAACATGCTGACTTTCTACCATGGTTTATTTTCCATTATAAACCCAAATAAACAAACCAACACAAAGTTAAACAATTAAATGAAACAGGCACTTATTTTTAAAATATGTTGCTGACTGTATATTCGTATTTTGCTCTTTACTTTTCAACCAGGAATACTTACGAAAAAGCTAAGATATCACTTGTACTTAATCACATCTTTAATAAGTCATCTAGTTTAGAAGGAGAATTCACTGTTTGTGATTTTTGTGTAGTCATATTTTTGATTTATTATGTTGGAAACTAAAATTATTTTGTCCAAACTCTGTGAGTATTTTGGCAATAATGGACTCAAAGTAGTGAATTTGGTACCTCTAACTTTTTGGCTTTGAAGTACCATGGGAACCTTTTAAAGTAGTTTTACAAGGACATAAAGGTTCATCTACAATTTGTTTTAGGATTTTACTATCAGATGTAGATTAAAGTGCATGTGAAAAATGAGGTAAAGTCAGTGGATGCAGACAATGTTTTTTATTATGCCAGTTAATATACTAGGAAAAGATAAATTAAGTGACCTTGTAATGGCTGGAGAAAGGGCTTCTGTGCTTTCCTTGGTTTTCTACAGTTGTACTATTTCAATAAACCTTTATTTGCATATGTTGAAACACTATTGGTGTTAAAATACACTACAGCTGGATTAGCACTAAACAACTCAAAATCTTATGACACACAACATTATAGCTGCATTTACATTGCATGGCACACCTGGGCTTAAACCCTGTATGCAATGTTAGAAAACTTCTTGTTTACTTATTTTGAACCTTTCCTAGGCTTTCTCATCTCTCGATCCCTTTTGGATCAGTATGAAGGAGCTCAAGTTTGGCCAGCTGTTTGGTCAGTTGATGCCAGAGCAGACATGAGCACAGAGATGATGATAGCTCCAAACCACATCTGGGCACTCGAGTCACCCTTTCCCAGCTGGGCCGCACACCTAACTGTGGTCACAACAGACCCAAGTACGGAGTTCAGATTCTGGCTGAACACACAGTGAGTGTATATTTTATCAGTTGAAGTTTTCCTACCAAGGACAAGGTATGCAAAAGAAGGTGGTAAAGAGGCCAGACATAAAGAGGCTTTTCTCCCCCTTTCCAAAGGGAGCCTGTCCAGGTTGAAGTCGGTGGCAATCTTTTTACTGTCTGTATGTTGAAAACTGTCCAAATTGCCTTAAAAGATGTAGGAAAAATGTCACTGCCTTCTTTGGGGACTGAATTATCTTTTAATATATCTTTGACAATGAGGCACAGAACTGCTTTTTGTGAAAGAAATGTGAAAGATTGTTCCATAGCCACTGCATAGCTCTCATTACCAAGTGAACTATTTGGTGTGGTCTCACCATTTAAAAGTCACAAAATCTGTAAAAGGCAGAAAAACCAAATTCTGAAGTCCCAATGCATATACTTAGACTATGTTCACCATTTCATTTCTGTGATACACAAGCTGTGATATTTGTGTTTTGCAACTGCCTGACTAGCCTCTTATTGCTCTTAATGCTTTCATGGCCTTTTATGTATGGATGTTAAGCATCGCACATCTCTAGAAACATCTAATAGAAACAAGTATATATAAGCACAAACATGATGAAGGGCTCTCAGAGGAGCGTGTTGTGAAAATGCAGTGCAGTTTATTGTTTGCATGCCTGGGTAAAATGCAGCTGTTTTCCTGCTTCATTCTGTATTTTTCCCTTGGCAGGGGAGGTCTAATTTTATTTCTAGAGTAAGCACAGATAAAAGCTATTCAGCAATAGTAAGAAGAATAACAAAACCATTCATATTTGCATGAGTCTCTCTATTATTTAGGCTCTCTTCAAGTACATTTTAAAATGAAACTGTGGAAAAGAAAAACTTGTAACAGACTGTTTACTCTAATGAAGTTAGACTGGTACACCCCCAAAAAGATTTGCTCATTATGACACATAAAGAAGGAAAAATGGGTTTCATCTGTTACACTTCTAAGACTTTTCTTTTTCACTAATTTCTCAACATATATTTTTAGTTCTATGCAAAAAAGAAGAATTGCACTCAATTACTAAAGGCAATAAATTAATTGCAGTGAGGTCTGTTAACAATCAAACTGCATTAAGAGACAAACTAAATTTTTTTGGTCACGATGCAGCAAAATTTAATTATTTTATGTCCATTCCAATTATTTCAATTGTACCCCTATAATAGTCAAAAACTTGTGAGGTTGGGGATCCCATAGGATGCAAAAAGATTGCAGTTCTTTAACTGTTCCTTATCTCTGGGTAAAGGTTGAAAGCTAACCTAACTAAACTATTACAGGAAGTCATACTGATGGGATGATCTGAATCTACAAGAGATAAACATGCACATTCCCCATCAGAGTGGAATGCCTGCATGTCCCAACATCTGTCAGGATTAATATCTTTTAGCCAAAATAGTGAGTGTGCTGGTAGTCCTAGTTTGAATGAGCAGAGGTTATGACTTATTCATGGAAGTTTTCATGCACAGCAGACTCAGTGAAAATTTTATCCTACTGTCTTATTATACAATAATTGTTGCCTGGCAAAACTTGAGTCTGAAATGCTTTTACTCCAGATTACTGAGACTTTTCCTATTTTTCACAGCTACCTTCCCCTCAGTCCAGAATGTAGTCAAAACTAAAGTAACCAGCACGTCCAAGTTGAAGAAGATTTTATTATCTTCAAGGAGAGTAGACTGGGAGATTTGGGTCTTCCACATTTAAGAGGAGTGCCTTAGTTCAGTGGTGACTATCTGACAGATTTTCATTCTGTTCTTTCCTCCCTTCTGTTTTTGACCAGAATTACATCATGCAAAAAACTTTCCCATCAAGAACTAAATTAAAAGTGATATATTTCTACCAGAAGTTTTTAATTCCAAACTGGATATTTTCCAACTAAAAAAGCTCAAAACCCCCCACCGAAATTGGAGATTTGCTTGGAGTTTTCTGTCTTGGTATAGGTTTCAGCTGGATCAGATCTCAGTTCAACATGATTTCTTTCTTCTTTGAACACTAATCCACCTCCTCAAGCCATTGCAACTTCCCTTAGATGAAAACCAGTCAATCTTCTATTCAAGCTTGGGAGTGATACCTGGCTGCTCCAGTGTTATGTGGTTTGTTAGCAGCCAAACCTTTGTGATGGCTTACGAATGACATTGTTGCTCTTTAGTGCAATGTTTGTATAACGTGTCTTCTGAGCCAGTCTCTTGGCCAAAACACAGAATATTCTGGAGTCTTGAACTTTCAGACAGTTTTAGATTTTGGGTGGCAGCTTATACCACCTGAAATGAGGGATGCTGTTTACTGTGAGACAGTCATAGAAAGTGTCTATTATCAGAATCAGGAATATGTTTTACTGGTATAATGGCTTTCAATAGAGCTATATGAAATGTCTATAAAGTAAACGACAATTATACTTATTTAAGTATTTTCTTGTAGTTAAGCAGAGGCCAACTAATTTCTGTCAGTGCTCCAATTAATTCATATTCAGAAGTCCATGCTTTGATTTTCACACTCAGATCACAGAACACCTGCAGGCCTGGCCATGTAAGAGACTCTACCTTCCTCTTCTGCCACTCTTGTTATATTTCGTTATGTTACTTGGTGAACATAAAATTGTGAGGGTTTTGTTGGAAGGGGCTAAAAATGATGCTATGCCTCCATTAGCATTTACAGATTGTCTTTAGATCCAGCCCTTTATTTGTCATGCCTGTGTTATCCTTGAAGAAGCCATGCTGTATAAATGCAATGCTTGCTTGGTACAGAAATACAATGAAGCACAAACAAAATAAGTAGTTTTTATGTAGATAACAATTTTTAATATATTCAGAGGTATTTCATTTGGTATTATTGGACTGAAAATGTCCAGTGAAGAAAGGTAACCTGATAAGAAGTCACTGCAGTGAGTATTTCGTCTTTGGCACCTGGTTGAAACTAAACAAGAGGTTTTTAGAAGAGAAATGAAAATGGTAATCCCCTTGGTGAGTCATCATATTATTACTTGAGATTAAACATTTCTCTTCACTTGAGCACTACAAGGGTCTTCTTAATGAATAAATCTTATTATCACCTTCACGTAAATGAAGAAATGGGAGCAAACTATTAAAGATCACCTGACACTTTTCTGGTAGAGCTGTGAATCAAGTTTCTATATGTATATGCCCCAAATTCTGATGAAGATTTCAGTTCACCTGTCTTTAGATAACTACAGTCTCAATGTTTGCAGTTTGACTAGTCATTGCAGCTCCTTCTGTAGTTGTTGGAGAGAAATGGGAAGGAAGTTTTAGACTGTACTTCATGTGATATAGTTTGGTTTGTTGTCTCAGACCAGGATAGACTGCTTCCTAAAGATGCTTTCTTTCCTGTGACTATAAAGAGAGTCTGGCAGAACTAACTTGGATGTATACATCTACGTTTGTTGACACCCTGCATTCATTTAGATGACTCCCACACTTAATGAATTGAATCTTCACATTAATTAATAAATGCTCTGCCTCTAGGATGCTATGTTAACCATGTTATACAAAGCAGAAATGGCAGCTAATATACCTTCTGAACAACATTTCCCAAGTATCTTAATGGCCTCCTGTACTTTCTCTTTCATCAAAGTACATAATGTTGAAGGATGTCTCCCAAAAAGAATCTGTGATTCTATTTCTCTTGCATAAAAACCTACAAGAAATATTTATTTAATGTTTAATTGAGTACACGATATTTTAATAATACTATCTATTTATTATTGAAATTATTCAGAGGTTTTATTGGTGAACATTGTGACAAAGCATGTAGTGATTTCCTTCCAAAACTTCTAAATCTCTATCATGACCTGCACACATATACATTCAAACTGGGTTCCTCTGTAATAAAGTGCTAACAGCAGATAAACTGAGGCAGAAAATTATGTGATGAACAAAAACATAATGAGGTAATGAAAAGGAATCAGAATTAAGCTTGATGCTCAATGTAACAACCATGTCTCAATCTGTTAACTAGAATCATCATTATTCTAAAATACTGGCAAGTTAAAAAAGAAAAAATCTAGTTCGGCTTTGACAGTAGAACGTAAAACCAAAAGATAGTCTGTTTATTCTCATTGATTTTCTTATCATGAAGAACAGGTGTGCCTTTTCATTCTCAGTGCAGGTGTATTCATCAGACGCATTGCAGAGTCTTTTGTAACTCGAAGTGTTTGTTCTAAAACAGAAGTGTTCTCATTTATAGGCTTAGAAACGTGTACAGTCTGAGGAGTGTTTTCCCCTTGCAGTGTTCTCTGGAGGACGCATGATGGAGCCAGCAAGTTCACAAATGTTAGTTTCTTTCTGCAGAGCTTCTGCAATGAAAAACAGATAACACATGCTGGCTTCTCTGAAATGTGTCCAGGGACAGAGGTGACAAGATGCTTCGTCACCAGTGCCATTCATGAATCTCCACTAGCTCACACAGCAAACAAAGACAACTCTCACCTGAAAAGTACCAGACAGAGTCTAATGCTTCAGTACATTAGTACATTCAGTACATTTCTTTGGTAGAAATATCTACACTGGGGAAGGTGACTGAATTGTTCAGATATTGGCCCAGAAGATCTTTTCTTGAAAGATCCCAGCCCTTCCCCAGTTCTTGCATTCTTCCCACCTTGTGGAGACCCAGTTTCAAGGAAGGTGAATTTGAACCTTTATCTTCAAAGTATTGAGTTCTCTTTGTTTTGAAGCTTTGAAATACTGTCTTCGTGAGGTTTTCATGAAAAGGATTTGAAGACGTAGAGATGCTGGGTAAACTAGGAGTTGCCAAGGGAGGAGACAAAAGCTGGCATTGTTTACAAGCCTGTAGTAGTAAGAATGTCCCAGAGAAGCTAAGAAACTTGTCTCCTCTCCTTCTAGGCCCTTGGGCTTGGTCAGACACTGGAAGCAACCTGAATAGCAGATGCAAAAGCAAACCAGCTGGGGACAGAAAAAGATCTTTAACCCTTGCCTCTGCCCCCCTCATGCTTATGGGTGAGCTATTGGCTTACACAATCAGTGCAAGCAGTTAAGCACCACTGTGTTTGCCTGGGTCAGTTCTCACCTTTACGGAAACTTGTGTGTAAACTTCTATTTCAAGTTTACATTTCAGTGAATCCAGAATAGCATTCTGTATTTACCATGAAACAACAACAGAAAAGTTTTAAATACATTTACACCAAAAATGTCCCTTGTAGAGCAATAAAATAAAACATCCACTCTCCCTTTTTCCTCAACCTCCAATCCTCAAATTAGTGGAAATATAAGCAACTGGTTTGGAAAGTAGATGGGCTACTGCAGCCAGCAGTGCTTTGCAGAAAATATTTCTGCGCTGGTAGAAATAGTAACAAGTTGTCTTCACATGCTTTTTTTTCACATATAATCTTTGAAATTTTATCATCCTTCTGAGGAAGCTTCAGTTTTTAACTTTAATCTTGATCTGACAAGTTAAATATCACTGAATCTTAAAAGTGTTTCTGGAATACCTGTCTGTGCTCAAGGTCTGTCTGGGTATATTCAGAGGAATTTCTGAATTGCCACACTAAAAAAATCTCATTTCTCCCCCAGAAAGTATTCACAGGTGCAAGATGATTCAGAGAAAGTGAACTGGTTCTTTTTATTTCCATTGGTCCATTAGCCAGATTTTATCACAGGAACAGATTTTACTTTAATCAGTAAGACAAATTAATACTGCAGCCTTCACGTCCAGTGACTGATCTGAAACATTCAGAATCGGATGGTTAAAACCCATTTTAATGAATTAGGGGGACAATGTGTCTCTCTTTTTATATTCTCCAAGTTAAGAACATATATTTGGAACTAAATATTAAAGTTTAAATAAAGCTATGGGTCAGATGCCAAGGATATCCAACTGGTGGAACTCCATATGTGGGGTCAGACAACTCTATTGGTACAGTTCCTTCTGCCTTAAAAGCTAGGAAAATAAGGGAAAAAGAAAAAAAATACAAACACAGAATCCCAGGAGCCTCGGCAACAGGAGTTTTTCTCTCTTTTTTGCTGTTTGTGTATGTAGCTACAACAGCTATTCTTGATATGATATATATACAAAGAGTGTGTCAAGCAAAGATAGCAGAAGAAAACACTAGTGCTGAGGTTTTGCAATGAGGGACATTCTTAATGGAGAATCACATGAAAAGTGCAACTAGTCAAAAGAACACAGGAATAAATTATGCTTATGAGAGAATTTCTCCTGCAGTCCTAGTACTTCACCGTTCAGTCTGGAAAACCTATAAATATGTAGCGGACAACTTCTAAGTTGGGCAATTTCTTTCCCAGTTGGAACACTCCCAGTTCTCTTTCCCAAGGGAATCAGAGTATAAACATAGGAAGGACTGTGTTGGAATTCTGTTCCATCAGAACCTGGGAACTGCAAAAAGACAGTTTAGGTGTATAGTGACACATTAAGAGAACCTGGAGCTGGGAGATACTCCTCTGGCTAAAGAGAAATAAACCAGACCATATCTCCATGTCTTAATGATGCTCCATGAAGCTGTTACTGCACAGTCTCACTCTGAACTGTGAACTG
Organism: Chiroxiphia lanceolata; assembly: GCF_009829145.1. Classification (NCBI taxonomy): domain Eukaryota; kingdom Metazoa; phylum Chordata; class Aves; order Passeriformes; family Pipridae; genus Chiroxiphia; species Chiroxiphia lanceolata. The sequence continues at coordinate 67,358,987 of NC_045639.1, forward strand.
AATAAGCACAGCGCTAAATCTGAGTAAATATTCATTGTTTTCAAGGTCTAAGCTAATACTGCTGTGAGCATGGCACTTTGCTGTGCTCTGTTGAAAGATTAACACAGTCAGACTGAGTTTAAGGACCAGGAGAAACATGTTGCTCTTGAAGTATTCACCTTGGCTTTAATTGCTGGAGGTTAGGACAATATGTTAAGTTACTTGAGTCAATATAGGGGGATTGAAGGGAGTTATTAAAGGTATTTTAATATATGTACAACTGTGTGATAACTGAGTAAAATATTAGAAATAAAATGAACAATAACAAGTAGGTAGAGCAAAAGGTTCAGATTAACAAACTTAGCCAATAAATGGTGTTTGTGAAGAAAAGATTTCAGGGGATTCACTACTATACCATTCAATCCCTTCCTCTCTTAACCTCAAAAAATACACAGTGGCCTGGATATGAAAGAAGGACTTTATTATCAAGATATATTTCTGAGATCAATGATGTGAACAGAGTAGTTCTTTTGATTACTTTTGTTTAAAGCAGGAAGGAATTGCTTCATCAGTAGGAAGTGCAGCAAAATCTATTACAAAAACATAGAGAAAAATTCATTAAATCCAGCAACAAGATAATTCATCTGATCAATTTATAAATTCCAATTAATAAATTTTTGAGGGAAAGTAGCAATTGCAGTGATACTGCAAAAATAATGGTTTAACGCTGTGCTATTTAATAAGTATAATTAACAAGTTCTTTTAATTTCCTTTCTATACACTATGACAAACTATCAAACTATGATTATGAGAGATCATATGTTCCTATCACATATCAAGGATCAGAATTCAAATGTCTCTTTTTGCAGGATTAAGTTCACCCTGTTGAAATTAATCATCAGGATCAGCAAGCAATGACATATTATTTGAAAGAATCTTAAAGTTTATAATAAGGACACTATACCCTTCACAGAAACGAGAGTATCAAAGCAGATCAGAATATAGGATGAGCACAAAAGCATTTCTATCCTATTTGGGACAAAAATAGAATTATGTGCATTCCTATGTTTAAGCTCACTCTCACTGAGAGGTTGAGTTGGCATTATTGGGTGAATTTCAATCTTCAAACACAGAAGGATGAGATTGAAGGATACTTGCTATAAGAAGATGCTGAAATCCAGACACCCAGATTTATTTATCCACTTATTTCTGTTCAAAATGTAGGAGAACATTCTGAATCAAAGGTCTTGATCTGGCAAATCAAAGGCCTGTACCTTTACAGAACTCAGCTATGAAGTGAGTTTTGTGTATTCTGTAATTGTAGTAATTCTTCTTGGTGGTTAAGAATTTAGTGAGAGAAATCAGAGGACAGAGAAAAAAAGAATAGATAAATCACAGCTGATGCAGAGAGACAGGAGTATCTGGGATGGTTTAGTCAAGAGAGGAAAAGACAGAAAGATATGTAAAAGATGGTTATGACATGGAAGGCAATAGTCTCTTCCTTGATTCATGGTTGTAGGACAAGGAGAGCTTCATTACAGCAGGGAAGACTTATATTAGACATTGAGGGGAAAAAAATTATTCTCATGGTTAAGATACAGGCAGGCTGTGAGAAGTTACGAATTTCATATTCCTGGGTGTTTTTGAAACAGACTGGACAAGCACTTGTGAGGAATGACATCAGTACAGCTGGTCCCACCTTTGGACAGGGGGCAAACGAAACAACCTTTGGATGTTGCTTTCTAGTCTTACTGTCTATAATTGCCATGATTTATGAGGTATAGAGCAGACCAGGTCCTACATTTGTGCCAATTTGCATAGCTGAGAAGTTGGCTTATTGTGTGCCTAATTCTTTACTGGCCATTAATTTGTAGTTAATTATCTACTGTTCTAACATGTTAGATTGATTTGCTATATAGCATGGTCTGCATATCCATTCTGAACAGCATTAGTGGTGTGCCTGCAATGTCCTCCCTGCTTATTTTTGCTGAACTTCAACATGTGAAATTTGTCAGATTAGGCTTAAATTTAGTCTTAATTGTTAGTTTTCATTTCTTTACCCTAATTAACTTCTCTAACAAAATATTATATTAAAGAGAATGGATTTTTTCCAAGCTTTTAGTAACCAGATTAATCCCTTTTGGTGTAATGAAAAAATATTGTTGAAATGGTAGAATTTTTAATGTCCAAAGTGTTTTTATTGACACACCCTATAGCTCTGTTATTTTCCATAATGCATTTGAATGTGGTCTGCATTCTGTATTTTACTCTGTTGAGGAACATTTATTTGGAGATTTACATTAGAACTGGTTCTTTGAGGCTGCTACCACTCACTGTTCTGCAAGGATGTAAGGAATATTACTACATATTTTGTGATATCCTTAAACCATATGTCTCAACAGATACAGTACTGTCAATGAGTGATAAAATCCCAGCAGAGGCTGGTGTAAATGCAAGAACTGGGACAATTCAGATCAGGCCCCAGAAGGAATGGAAGTTAATAGTTCAGTTCAAATTGAAGTGGGTTTGAAGGATCCCTTGTCCTTTTATTTGACTGCAGGTTTTATTCTAGTTTGGGTACACCGATCTAATACTCCTGAGTACTCTATATAATATTATAGTAGTACAATTCTCTAGACCTCTGTTTCAGTTAATAAGAATTTTATCAGAAAATTTTGATCAGATCATTTTCTTCATCTTTAATTTTCAGTACCTAAAGGTTCGAGTCTACTCCAAGTTTGGTGCCAGAGATGAATAACCCAGAAGGACTTCTCTGAACACTGATTTCTGAGGTATCCTGGACACCTAACTTAGGTTTGACTTGTAATGTAAAATCACTTAAGTTGAATGGGACAAATCTGGGGATCAGGATACTAATAGAAAATCTTAACCAAATGTCACTGTTTCCACCTCTCACAGTGCAATGATTAAGAGGGAACTTGTAGCTGTACCTCGACTGTGCAAAATAATCTGGTACTGGGGAGCACACAGCTTTTCTTCTATGTAGTTTTTGCTGTGGTTACAATTTGGGGGTGGCGGTGTTTATGTGTTTTGCTTAATTTTATTTTTATTTTTCTGGTTTCTTAGCATAGGCACAACCTTACATCTATGGGCTGTGCTGGAAGATTGACAGGATTACCTTTGGATCTGGGAGAAAAGTTGAAAGAAGGTGAAAAAGGCTGAAGAAAGCTTTCAGCTACTCAGTGGCGGAAACTTCCAACTGGGAAATGTGTAAAGAGCAAAGTGAAACCTCTGTATATCAGTAGGCCTTTCATTCACTGGACTCTGTCAGTTATAAAGAGTTTCCTAATCCAGCCAGAATGATCATATAGGAGACCCCAGACCACCAGTCACTAAGTGCACCTATATTATAGTCAACCATCTCCTACAGGTAAGCCTCCATCCCCATCATATAGCAATCAGGCTTCCTTCCCTCATGATGGCCTCTTACAGGCTGACAGTCCCTCTCATGAGTCAGCAAGCTTCCGCTGAAATACTTTCTGAAGTAGCCTGTTTTGACTTACAGGTACATCTCCGAAAAGAGTGGAACCTGAGGAATATTTTCCACCTCTCAACCTGCGAGATAACATCATATATCATCGCTGGAACCTGTTCCTCACCTCCCTCCTGAGATGGCTGTCTTGTTCTGCAGATGGTGGGAGGAAAGCTTGGAAGAGCTCACCATGCACTGCAGCTCTCAAGCACTGCCTAGGTGAGGGGAAGCAGGAGAAGAGGGAAAAATGTGACACGCTCTTAGGGCCAAGTCTCATCCCTGAAGTCATCTTAATATTCTATCTTCCCTGAGACTTGAATTTAAGTACATATTCCAGGAACAAGGCCTAGGTGTCTATACTTACCATAAACATGAAGATGTCAGAAGTGGTTTGCCAAAATCTCTCTCTCTCAAAAAACAGAGATACAATATGATAATGATGGCAGATTCTTCTTTACTATACTGGTATAATCACAACTCTCTTCTATTTTAAGGGCTAAGTTAGAGTAATCCCTGTTTTTATATTTCTTGACTTCCTCTTCCACAAGAGGAAGAGAAACCACAAGAAAGCCTGTGTGTATATGACTTTATATGGTTCCAGGAATGGAGGCCCATTTCATGCCTTTGAAAGCATTGTGGCTAAATTCAGTTTGTCTTGTTAAAATAAGATGACCTATGTGAATATATTCTCCAGATACAGACTCCATTTAATCTCAGTAGGTTGAACAAAGTATCAACAAAGTTTTTCATTCTCAAAAGTACAAAAAGTCTCATAAGAAATAGACTGCAAGCAGGAGTTCAATGCCTATTCCTTCCTAAAAGCCTTTTAATGCAAGAACATAATTTCTGCTTTCTTTTGACAACAGAAAAGTGTTTGCTTAGTAATGAAAACAGTAATTTTCTTTTACAGTGGATAATATTTATCTGTTAGCTTAAATCGATACCTGTGAAAATGTGCAGAAAGGGAATTCTATCCACAGCACCTAGATGGATATAGCTGCAGGTTTTAGTGGGAGTAGATGGTAAGGTTCACATGCTGGAAGAGAATGGGAGAAGGATTTAAGATAAGGCAGCAGCACTTTACTCATCAGGAAGTAAATACTGAAGTGATATATGAAAATTGCCTAGGCAGGCATTGGTCATGGCCCAATTACTTTGTATGCTGTGATATAATAGCAGAATGGCAAGCAGAGGGCAGAAGTATCATTAAGTCCTTGGAAAAGTCTTTTCTCCTTCCCATTATGAACAGAATCAGCTTCCATCAGGGTGAAGCAGAGAGGTGAAGGTAGAATGAGAAATAAAAATGTCTTTTGTTTGGTACAGTTGTTAGATCCTCAAGTCTTCTGGGTGCATAAGAGTGCTCTGTGTGTTGTGGTTACGAGTGTTCACTGTGTGGGTACCAGGAGAAAGCAATTATCTTTCAGGGTCAAGCAAACTTTTCCTCTAGTCAACATGATGAAGCATGTAGTCTTCCTCACACTATCAGTATCCATAGAGTACATTGCAAGTGTAGTACAGGGAAAGACATACCCAAACCCTGAAATATGAGGAGGTTTTGCCTTTGCCCTAGTCCTCTCAAACCAGTCTATCTGTGCACAAAAGACTTGTAATGTGATTTTTTTAGTCGGAATACAATCAAAGAATATTTTCAAACCTCCCCAGAAGATATTGCATCAGAATATCTTATCAGAACTCTGGTGCAATTGACTTTCCTGCTTTAGGGCTGTGCTGATATTTGGGGTGTCGCATATGACAAACCGAAGGAGATCAAGCAGCAGATGGTTTTGTACACCCCACCGCAGTGGACTTGCTGATACACTTGTTACTCTACAGGTTCTGTTCACATCTGGTATAGATGTCTTCCAAAGACATCTATCAATTCAGGATTGAGTTTAGATGTAGAATTAGGACTACTGCAGTCTCCCTTTGTTTCAGAAGGCAAAGAAATTGACTTTTGATTTTGGACATTTGTAGCCTGCTGCAGCCACGAGTCTGAAGTTGTCAAGATACAAAAGGTTGAGCTGTTGTGATTTCCCATAACAGTACCATTATGCAGGAGTATAGTTTGGTGTGCCCACGACAAGGTGAAAGGCTGATGTTTGCACTTAAGAGATAAAGTGATCAGATAATTAAATGGTTATCTGCACAGCACCATGTGGTTTTGTGGGAACTAGCTCTTGCTTTTTTCTCCTACTCTATCTCATATCTTTACCCTGTGTTGCTAATATTGCTAGGCTAAGCCTCCTGGTGCATCAGTGTCAGGGGTGGACAACGGGGTGCACTGGACTGCTTCTTACAATGAAGGAAGTTGCAAAGTACAGCATGATACAGGAGAGCGCAGATGTATGTAATCACCATAAGGGCTTAGATGTGTGTCATACACCTGGGCTTGGGGATCTAGTGTTATCCCTAAAATCTCTCGTCTCTGTAGGGAAATCCCATAAGGAAAGTATGCATGGGATATCCTAGAGCTAAACTGTGAATCCAGACAACTGCTCCAGGCAGAGTCTCCATCAAACTGCTGTCTCAGCAGTGGTCTAGAAGATCAACAGGAATGTGTCCATACAGGCTCTGAGCTGTCAAAGTTGCTTTCAGGACACATATGTTCAACTCCCATTGGCTTCAAAGTAATTAAGCAGGTGCTTAAGCACTTAGCAGAATTAGAACCTTAAGCTCTTTCCTATTACATATAAAATGTGAGTTCAAAAGTGAATTTACTACGATTATCCTTAGCTCATTGTTTAATATCCTCCTTTCTTGTGTCTTTTTTTGAGCATCATTAATCATATTTTATTTATATTTTTCTTGTGCTTATTCATTATTTACTTAGGTGATGTATACCTGTTCAGAGGTGCTTTATTTAAAAAAAGTATTTACTCTAGTTTTGACATACTTTTATGTATGTCATACATATTTACATTATAGAGTTAATATTGGCTCTTGGAAAATAAAGATCAGATAATAGTGGAAGGCTTATATGGTTTCTTTTTCATAATTGTTATTTTTGCACATATAGGTCATTTAACATCCTCTCTACCAATACTTTCATTTTCTATATTGAAGGTATCACATTTTAGTTTAATAGTGGTCAAAAGAAGGATGCAATATTTTTTGTCTAAATGTCAAGTTTTATTTGGGAAGAAGAATGTGTTGTTACTTACTTGAATTATCTGTGGAAAACCTACTATTGTAACAATGCAAGCAATTTAATTGTTAATATTCATATCCTAATATATGATCATCAGACTCATTCTTTTCTAGTAAGTAAGTGTGATAATGGCACATGTTGCTGTCAATAAAAACAATATAAGTGAATCTGTGCCTTTATTAAAAATGATCAATCTTTATTAATTTTTTGATGATGATAAAATAAAGATCAATTTTAATGAAATTATTCACTTTTTCCTCTGGATAAAATATCGGTTTTATTATATTGTCTGAATTATAAACAAAAGAAAATAATTACTGTTAGCATAATCCTTACTTTATGTTTTTAATTTCTCTGACTGCATTCATCTTTGGGATATGCAATGTGAGCTACAATTCATGACATTAAGACATTCCAACATTTCTGAAAATGCTGTAAATATATGTCAATAATGAAAGCTTCATCAATACCATATAATGAACTTCATTGTAAGAAGAAAGGAAATACATTTTTGGTGTTGGATTTTAAGTGCTAGGACTCCTAGCCTTGAAAGGTATGGTAAGAAAACCAGATCCCTTTCTAGGCAAATAAGTTACTGATTATACTTAGGCTTTTTAAAGGCAGCTATACTCAATTGCTCTTGGATGTGAAAAATTATAAAGGCTATTTCACAGACGACATTCTTAGACTAGCTACTGGTGACTGAACACTGAAGCAACCTCTGCTGTCCTGTCTACTGATGTAGATGACTCACTGCACACATGATTTTCAACGTTTGTGCACCTAGTCCTCCTCCCTGAAGTGACTGGGCTCCTTTGTTGGCATATGGGCAATGCCAGTGGGTATTTCATTCCATACTGATAGTATAGGAGGTAAATAAGAATACTCACCTCCTACAGTTCTTTTTTTTATTTGTATTCCTGATAAAGAACCAAATCCAGCATATATCCTATCAGGGCCCATGGCATTTCGTAGCATTCAGGGCTCTTAAAAGAAACCACAAATATTATTTAACTATCTGTCTGTATATCGTCTCCTTCTAGTTTTAAAATGAAATATAGAATTAACCATGCTGTATCGCTGTTTTATTTTAAACATCTATGTTATTGTCTCTATCCCAAAACCATAAAAGCTTCCTGACACAATACTCTGTATTGACACACACCAAAGCTCACCATGAATTGAGAAACGTAGTGAGAACGGTGTAAGCTGTGAAGTTTTGCAGCTTTATCAGCATTAAAAGCTACTATCATTTTAAAGTGGAACTTCAAAAAAAAAAAAAAAAAGACATAGAAAGCGGTATGCTTTGATTGTCATGCTTTAAAATATCCTTCTTACCCTTCCCCCAGCTACTAAGAGTTCAATATTTCATCCTAATGTTCCTGTTGCTTACCATAATTATGGATAACGCAGTTGACCTTACAGCCTGTTTTAGTGATTAAATTTATTTTTAATTATTACTATACAAAATTCTTTCATGGAAAAGGCCACTTTCCCTCTGGCTCTGAACTCTGCCTTTCAGCGTTTTTTCATATGTGAACAGAAATTACAGGTACAGAAATGTAGCTATTTTCCACTTTAGACTCACTAAACTATTATAAAAATGTCTGAGTTCAACTAAAATTTCTTAAGGTCATCAAATGATTTATAGTTTTTCTATTGCTGTGGCTCAACATACTGTTCTTATTACCCAATACAGTAAACACTGTGGTCTGGAAACCATGAAAACTGAAAGAACAGTAAATTGTGGATGACCAGCTGTACCAGAATCTTTGTGAAGCAAGGCCATAGAAACATTTCAGAGTTGCCTACAGGCTAGATTTCAGATGTGAAAGCATGGGTAGATCCACCTTAGTGTTTTCCTTTGTGCGGATTCTCCGGCATATCAGAAATTGTTTTATTACTTCTCCTGAAAGCTTTCTTTAACATTCTTCTCACTTCTGGATATAATTTTTTTTTAAACTAGATTTCTTGAAAAATGAGATTTCAAAATATGGAATCTTGGTCTTTGATTCTGTGGAAGAGAAACTTCTTTAAGAAGAGAATATTTTAAGAAAACTAGTCGTTCTCTTGTAGCAGTAATTACTGTTGTTTTTTTAAATGTTTACCAAACTAATCCATTCCTCAAAAACATAGTCAATAAGAAGCAACCAAGGATGATCTTGACTTTTGTGTATTTGTTCTGTATAACAGTAAGTTCCTTAGGGAAGAAATTGGCTTTATTACATAGCATTTAGCACAACATAAGGTATTGTAGCAAAAGTTAATAAAATGTTAGCACCCCAAACCTCTATTTCTGTTTTTTTTAAAAAAAGATTTGACACTCCTGAGAAGTTTCAGTCTTCTCTAGATCAGATGTATGCTTTGTCTATATTGACCTACAGATATGCTCACTGCATGACTATCAGTCAGAGCAGCACTGAAGAACAATGTCCTCCAAATTCCCTTTGATGAGGGAGACCATTCATGTATGGGAGCATGTCAGAGACATAGAAGAACAGGTAATGATCTCTGTACCTGTGAAAATAGATGGACTATTGTGCCAACAATTCACTACTTCCCCAGAGAGCTTAGAAAGAGGTGCTACCAGGGAGGTGGGAGAACCTGATAGCTTCTCTAATGAGCATGAAGGCAGGGAAATGCAATTCAATATTGGATGCTGACTAGTTCTTATTAAGCAAGAGAGTCCGGTGATCCATATACTTGGGAGGATGGGGGCCATGTTTAGGAGTACTAGAGAGGATCCATTGCGCTACAACCCACTGAGCCTTTGGAGTAAATTCATACCTGTGCACAATGTCCTTGTGACAAAGGGTCACATGCCCTGTAATTGCAATGATTACCACGTAAATTGGCTATATTGCCCAAAAACATACTGTATGCTGTTCTGTTGCCACACAGAAAATATTTTACAGTCACCTGGAAATGTTTATTTTTTTAGTCTTTTTCTTAAAACAAAACAAAAAAAATCCAAACCCAATCAGCCAACCAACCAAACTAAACACTTCTCCCACTCCCCATCACCCTCCCTCCTCCCCTTCCATCTGTGTTTCTCATAGCTAAATTTAGTTAACGAATTCCTGGCTCTCTGGGGTGATTTTTAACAGCTGGGCATCTAGGTAGAATTAAAAAAAAAAAAAAAGAAAAAAGAGAAGAACAAGAAAGTGTAAGAGTAATGTTACTTGCAGATGGCTTTCTTCAATAATTCATTATTTTCTGTATTTTCTGCAGAAGTGTGAGTTACTTGACCAGCATGGTGTGTCTCATCATGGCTAGACTTCGCAAATGAAGATTTGGGAAGGGCTCTACCCATGTTTGTTACAAGCGCGCTGATGGCTAAAAAGGCCAATATGAGATAGACAAGTCAGTTTGCAAAAGACACAGCAGAAGGACTCCTTAGGTGGTATCGGCAAGATATGATTCTTTCTGCATTGTCATTTCTCCTCGAGAGTGATCCCGTGTGGGTTCTCATATGAAGCAGCAGCATTATAGCGTGTCTTCCGATTGGAGGCCAGAGTAGACCAGTTATGATGATCAATATGGCCAAGGCTAAGATGTTGTTTCAGGGAGTCCTCGTATCTTCTCTTCGGGGTTCCTCTCTTGCGGCAGCTGGTGGCAAGTTCACCATAAAGCAAGATCTTAGGAAGGCAGTGGAACTTCATCCTGGAGACGTGCCCTGCCCAGTGCAGCTGTGTTCTCAGCAATGTGGCCTCAATACTTGTGACTGCTGCTTGTTCTAGAACAGATGTATTGGTCACATAATCTGACCAGTGGATGTTTAGGATTGCATGAAGGCAGCGTTGATGGAAGCGTTCTAGGAGACACAGCTGGTGGCAGTAGATGACCCATGATTCAGATCCATATAAAAGAGTAGACAGCACTATGGCTTTGTAAACACTGATCTTGATACTTTTCTTCAAGTGTTTATTTTGCCAAACTCTTTTATGGAGTTTTCCAAAAACTCTACATGCCTTTGCTAACCTGTTGTCTATCTCCCCGTCAATCTTACCATCCGAGGAGATGAGGCTACCTAGGTAATTAAACTGCTGGACTGATTTGAGCTCTGATTCGCCAATGGTGATATGGGGATGATGGAAGGTGCGGGTTGATAGAGAACTTTCCTGAGGTGCAGGTTGATAGAGAACTTCAGTCTTCTTTAAACTGACTTCCAGCCCAAAGAGCTCAGCAGCGTCTGCAAAGCAGGATGTTAAACGCTGCAGAGCTGCTTCTGTGTGGGCAATGAAGGGCATCGTTGTCAACATAAAGCAGCTCCTGGACAAAGATGATTTAAGGTCTTAGTGTGGGCCTTCAGTCGCCTTAGGTTGAAAAGGCTTCCATCAGTACAATATCGAATGTAGATACCGTCCTGATCATCGAGGTCTGCCTTTGGACCTTTGGAGTATCATGCTGAAAAAGATTAGGGTTGGTACAAGAACATAACCTTGTTTCACACCACTGATTATTAGAAAGGGCTCAGAAAGTGCGTTGCTATATCTGACTTGGCCGTGCTGATCCTCATGAAGTAAGATGATCATTTTAAGGAACTTGGGGGGACATCCTAAATGTTCCAAAATCTACCAAAGACCTTTTGTGTTCACAGTATCGAAAGCCTTGGTGAGATCAACAAAGGTTATGTAGAGTCCTTTGTTCTGTTCCCTACACTTCTCTTGCAGTTGTCTGAGCACAAATACCATGTCTGTGGTACTCCTGTTGGCTCTGAAACCACATTGGCTTTCAGGAAGAATTCCTTCTGCTATAGCAGGTATTAGTCTGTTCAAAAGTATTCTTGCCAGAATTTTGCCAGCAATGGAGAGCAGAGTAATACCACGGTAATTTGAACAGTCTGATTTATCTCCTTTCTTCTTATACAAAGTGTTGATTACTGGACCAGCATGGTGTGTCTATTGCCATAATAAATTAATTGAGCATTTGGATTGCAATAGCCCATGGCTGTGTCTAGTTTGGCAAGTTTCACCACCTGGTCTGCCTGCAGTTTTCACCATGCTCACATGGGAATTTTGAACCCGCTCAATCTCCTTTCATCTGTGACTCTATAGATTTTTCAGCATGTGTGATCCTTGCCCCAGGGGAGACAGTTCGCTTCAGAAACTTGTCCTGTAGGTAAAAGCAATAGGCCATCCATTACCCTCTTCCTTCCACTCTCAGGTTAATGGTTACATTAAATATTAAACAGAGTTCCATCTCCAGAGTGTCTGTATAAGTGATTTTACATTATCTCATTCAACCCTTCTCTGATTACTTCTAAAGTGTGTTGCTTCTTTCTAGTATAACTCTAGCAGTGAAAACCATGATTCATTTGACAACCATTAACAGAATGTTTAATATCAAGCTTCCTCGTCAGTGAGTGAAGAAGATTGTGAAAGTGAAAAGAAAACAGGGATATGATGTGAAGTTGATTTCCCTTATTTGAAATGTTATTTATACAGCTTCTGCAAATTACTACCTAGTAGTCATGGACTTCAGGCTTATTGGAGGGATGAGTGAGAAATAAATTATACCTTTTCTACCAGTTGGGATTAAATTCATAAACCAAGGGTCATGGTTAGCAAATTATAGAATCATGGAATCCTTCAGGTTGGAAATGATCTTTAAGATCATTGAGTCCAACCACTAACCCTACACTACCAAGTCCACCAAGTGCCACGGGTACATGTCTTCTAAATACTTCTAGGGATGGTGACACAACTGCTTCCCTGGGCATCCTGTTCCAATGCTTGACTACCCTTTTGGAGAAAAAAATTCTCCTAATATTCAATTTAAACCTCTCCTGGTGCATCGTGAGACAGTTCCTGCTTGTCCTATCACTTGCCACTTTGGAGAAAAGACCAACCCCTAGCCTTGCTCCCACCTCCTTTCAGTCACTTGCAGAGAGCGAAAAGGTCCCCCCTGAAACTCCTTTTCTCCAGATTAAACAATCCCAGTTCCTTCAACTGCTTCTCATCAAACTTGGGCTCCATACACTTCTCCTACTCCGTTACCCTTCTATAGACACACTCCAGAACTCAGTGTCTTTCTTGTAGTGAGGGACCCAAAACTGGGCACAGGACTCAAGGTGCAGCCTCAGCAGTGCCGAGTATAGGGGGATAATCACTGCCCTGGTCCTGCTGGCCACACAATTTCTGATAGAAGTCAGGATGCCATTGGCTTTCTTGGCCACCTGGACACACTACCAGCTCATGTCCAGCCATGTGCTGACCAACACACCCAGCTCCTTTTCTGCTGGGCATCTTTCCAGCCACTCTTCCACAAGCCTGTAGCACTGCATGGGATTGTTGTGACCCAAGTGTAGGACCCAACACTTTACCTTCCTGATCTTCATACAACTGTCCTCAGCTCATCACTCCAGCCTGCCAAAATTCTCTCTAGAGCCCTCCCGCAGATCAACTCTCCCACTCAGTTTGGTGTTCTCTGCAAACTGACTGAGGGAACACTCAATGCCCTCAACCATATCATTGATATTTAACAGAACAGGACTCAATACAGTGCCCTGGGAAACATCACTTGTGACAAGTTACATAGTACCCATTATTACCCATGCTGCTCCTTTAAATCACTAATGCTTTTATTTGTTCTTGCATGTTTTGCCAAGTGCTACATATGACATTTGAACCAAGACAATTCTGGGCTGTGATTGTGTCCACATAATGCCCTCTGGTGAGGCCACACTTCGAGTATTGTGTCCAGTTCTGGGCCCCTCAGTTCAGGAAGGATATTGAGGTGCTGGAGCAGCTCCAGAGAAGAGCAGTGAGGCTGGGGAAGGGATTCGAGCACAAGTCCTATGAAGAGAGGATGAGGAAACGGGGTTTTATGATTTTATGATTCTATGATTCTATGATTTGTCAAGGTAAAACATAAAAAGAGGTAGTAACCAAGACAGTCAAACACTGGAAGTTACATCTCTATGTAAGGAAAAACTCATTTAATTTGAGGCTGACTGAGTACTGGAACTGGCTGTCCAGAGAGGTTGTGGGTGCTGAAGATGTTCAAAACCAGCCTGGACATGATACTTTTTAACTTGCTCTTGGTGAGCCTGTTTCAGCAGGCCTCCAGAGGACCCTTCCAACCCTGACCATTCTGTTATTGCATGATGTTATGTGCTACTAACCTAGGGTTTGACCAAACACCAGGAAAAACTGCAGTATAATATAGCCTAGCCCCTGAGGAAAGCATTGCAATCTCCCCCCACAGGAACCAGCATGCATTTTGACCTAGGTTGGGAATTACTACATAAACTTGTGATACTATAGAAATATTATTATTGTTATTATATATGGGGATCCTGGTTTGAATGTTAAGAACTTTTTTGTTTTATCCAAACCATGAAAAAGGGATCTCAGGTTCTGGTCTAAAAGGTATCCTCTAAATCCTCTAAAGTGTTCATTGAACATAACAGAAAAAGCAATCCTACTATCTGTAGCTGTAAGAACACTATCAAAGACATCCACTTCCACTAATAATACTGTACAGTGATAATCAATCTGAAAATGAGGACTTTAGTGGGTTTAATCTTGATTTCTCATGTCAGAAAAGGTGAATCAAGAGGGTTGCTTTGGAAGTGCACTAAAACGAAGAGTTGGAGTAAATGCTCTGCTTACAAGAAACTAGTTGATATGATCAGGTTCTTTAAATCACTAGAAAGATACCTCTGCCTGAATTAAGGTGCAAATGAGTCCATCTGCTGAAGTCAATAGTACACATTTTTATTTAACAGTAAATGTGAGGTAGAGAGAAATAGAAAGAAATAGGAAAGACAGAATGGGAAGAGAGAAACAGGGTGACAGAAAGACAGAACAAGTGAAAAAAAATCACAACTCTATGGATTCCAATGGCGTCTTGTTGATCCTCGTCTGGTGGTCTTCTCGGTGATGAGAACCCCAGTCTTGTCGAAGCGATGGCTGCAGTCTGAATCCGTTGAGGGAAGCCCAGGGCGGTGACGGAAGACCATGTTGGTGAAGGTCCTGTATGGTGAGGGAAGGAGGCTGTGGTAGGGGAAGTCCATGTGAGTCCTTGTAGCCCAGAGTGGTAAGGAAAGTCCTGTATCTTGAGTGAAGTCTGTGCCATCTTTTATTGGGCTTAGGTACCTCCCCAGGGGAAGGGAGTTTTACAATGGATGATGTGATACTGGATCCCGGGACATTTCATGAGTCTTTGACATCTTCTAAGATGTTATAGCTGCCTGTTACATCAGCACAGGTGAATCCATTATGGCCCATAAACAGAGATTAATATCTTTAGGCTATGTGTGAAATGTCCTGATGCTTCCCCAGAGGGGAGTTATCACAGCAGAGTTATTTGTACAACGACAAGGAAACACTAACCGGCAGCCCTAAAGCAGCTGCCAATCAAAAGGGCAACCTGGGAACCACCTTTATCACATCCCATGGGACTCCTAACCCAGCCTCTGCTTGCCTATGCCACCCTCACTCTGGCCTGGAGCCACAGAATGGCCAGTGAACTGAAAGTCCTGCCTGGGAAGGCTGGCCACAGAGGGCCAGAGCACATAAAAACAGCACGTGGCCTCCATCTTGCTCTTGGGACCTGCCACTTACCTTGTGAAAACTGGACTTCCACAGGACTCTGGTGGTAGCTATTTTTTTTCTCTTATTCTTCTTTCTAGAATTTTCCTTATTCTCTCTTCTTCTCTGTCTTTTCTCCTTTCTTAATATTTTTGGGTAACTTAAAACTGATGCATTGTATTTTGCTAGGTCATGTGGGTTAGCATATGCTAAGTCATAGCTTTGTGAAATGCTTTATTTTGGTTGTATGTTACCCTTTTAAACTTTTGCCAAGACCCTTATTTTCTCCCTTATTATCAGGGAAAGTATCTCCTAAGAAAACTGTGCAATGTTCTCTCTTTATGCTTCCTCATAGTGCTAAAGAACAGAAGGCTCTCAATTTTTGGAGCTTGTATATTTTTAAAAGTAAAACTCCTGGTTGAGCTTGTGGCTCAATCCTTGACCTGGGATCTCACAGTGTGCACGCCCTCTGCACCTGGCTGGTTACTTTGCTCATCATCAGTTTGCACCTTGATTGTCTGAGCCATCAGCATTCCATTCTTTCTCACTTGTGGCTACATTCTTCTCCTAGGGTAATTGGACAATAATACTGCCTGTATATGATCTCAAGGTACCATCACAGTCCAAATTAGTAGTCATATTCAGGGAGGAGCAGACTTCAGTGAGGAACTGCTTCTTTGCACAGTTTGCTACAGTGAACAGAAGTCCTTCATTGTTTTTAACAATAAGTTATAAACCACTTCAGTGCCTTACACTACTCACAACTATATAACCAGCCATACAGTTGTTAAATGTTTGAGATTTTTTCTTAGTCCCTGACAGAAACAAGAGAATTCTGCTCTACTTTCTGTGAACAGAAGTTGTTAATGTATCTTTTTGCTGTCTCCATCTTCTGTTCTGGTTTAAACAGGCACAGTGAGCACAGCTCTAATGCAAAGGTCCAACTTGCAGAGTTACAATGCTGATGAATGACTGGATGTTTAAAACAGACCCTGATCTAAGAAGACAAAAAAAGAAAAAAAGATCAGATAGCTGTGAGGAATCCAAAGAAAAACAAGTTCCTTTGATTTCTTTACTTCACTCTGTTGCTGCCCAACTTCAGTTTCCTTCCTATTTTCACCACTTAACCGCAGCTAAGTAAAAGTGTGTCACATAGTTTTTATTTGTAATCTAGTCTTTAATCTCTGTGATTTTAATGGAATACTGTTGTTTTTTTCTCTCCTTGTTTCTTTCATTTCCCCTCTGGTTTGGTCCACCCACTATTACATCTGTAGTCATCATCCTTACCAAACAAGCTTGCTAAATTATCCTCTGAATGTCAGAAGAAAGCAGTCTAAAATGATGATTTAAAGGAATGATGCTTACTTGGGTCAAGTAAAAGACATAAAACCCAAGGAGGTATTTTCATACTTTCTTTAGCTTCACTTGGATTGCATTTCTCTTTGTCATCTCCCTTGTCATTACTGTCACCCTTCGCCGACAAATCTCTGGCAATTAACACTGAGGTAGATTGGTGAGACAACATTTACCATGACATTGTCATTATTCTGTGGTTGATACATAGGAAATCATAAGCAAGTGACCAAATGAGCTAAAAGATTAGAATTTAATGGCCAAAATATAAATAAATAAAGGATAATAAAATGTCAGGTATTCAGTAACACGTTGTAAATGGGGCTATTTGTTCTATAGAAGCACCAAACATATTTTGCTTGGTATTTATCTTCGTTTCTAACTAGAACAGGTTGTGAAAATCACAAAGGACACACACTGTCTATATAAATTTAAAAAGTCATTTTTCCCTTAAAATCTAAACACCAGCTAAAAAGAGTAAATTAGAACACATTTAATTGGTATTTACACACACCAACATTAGCATTTAGTTAAGCATCAGCAGGGGGAGAAGAACAGTTACTGCAGCCAGTCTAATTGGTCTTTTTGGATGAACTAAAAAAAAGTCAAATTTAACCAGCTGTTTGAAGAAGGAATTTTTCTTTATTTTCATAAACATGTTTATTTGTATGAAATTAATCTCCATTGGCAATAAGGCAGGATTAGAGTTGTTTTGCTCCTATTAGTTTGTGTATATTATTGGGGAGTATCAGTTATTGTAAACATCAACAGCTTGCTTGCTTGGCTTAGTGATCATCCAAGTATGATAAAGTATGACAGATTAATAGTACTTTTACTCATGTAAAATAGCATTTGTCCATGGATTTTCTCAGTATGGATTTCTACCTAGTTAGAGAGATTAGGAGAAGGAACTGATTTGCCTCCTTCCTCCTTTCCCTTTAAGACATTATAAGCAAAAGAGGAAAGGATATTTGAATATGAAGATGTCTTTGATCCTTCTGCAAGTCAATACAACATAGAGACAGCTCACCTTGCCAACATGCACATCTCTTCTAGCTGAGAAGGTGAAGTGTAGGAAACTGAACTAATTTGACTGCTTCTCAACCACTTTGACCAGGTGGTTGTTGTTGCATTTGTCCTTCAGTGTCTGTGACTAATAAGAAATGCTGGATATATTTTAGGAGAATTTGACAAGCTGATGCCCATTCCTGAGTTTACAACTCTGGGTGCTACAGTGATAAATAGCTGACTTGCTGTTCTAAGAGCCAGGGCCATGTGATGGGATTTGGACTTAAATCTGGGAAGTCTTTATGAAAAAAGTTGACAGTCACTATTAGAGGCAGAGTTTGAAACAGAAATTTCATCTGTGCCTAATTTTTTTTCCCTGTGTATTTTATTTGATGTCAATTAGGATTTCTATTTTAGGGTTTTTTTCCTATAATTTTTTTTGCATGGGATAAGTTTAAAGTAGTAAAGCTTAAAAATGCACAGAACTAAGGAAACACTTATTCACACTGAAACATTATGTTATCCTCATAGAAAAGGTTGATTCACAAGAGTGATCTAAATGTAGACTTCATAGGCAGACAGGGAACTAAGACATCCCTGAAATTAATGTTATCGTCTATAATTTCCAAATGAAAGAATATGTTCAGCATAATTCTTTGAGCAAACTCTTATGGTTAACTCATAGGATTACTTTAATATTGGAGTCTTTCTGCATTTTTAAATCTCAACAAATTTTACAAAAGGAATACAAAGACTGTCAAGATTTTATTTATTTTAGAAATAAAGCAATCACATGCCCAAATTCATCATGTGCCAGAAACTCAGCCAACCAGGAAAGCACATGGGGCATCTGCTCAAGCATGCTTAAGAAGAGGGCACAAGCCAAACAGGGAGGAGGCAGATGAGGAGATATGTGATGAGATATGTTGGGAGAGACATGAAGAGACAAAGAGAGAGAGAGAGAGAGGAAATATGCAACCAAGAGTGCACACTTGGAAGGAGGTCTGACAGTCTGAGGGGACTTTGGCCTTTTGGTGAACCCAAACTGGGACAAGTACACTGCTGAAGACCTGTTACCTGTGGAGTGATAGTAAAATGCACAGAGGAGTAGAGGAAACCCAGTAGGGAGCATGAAGGAACATGGCAAAGCCACTAGGAAAGTAAAAACAGCAGAAGGAAAACAATACACTCCACTCCAAACTTTAGTCACCTTATTGAAGCAATTAGCAGGGCCTGTCTGTAAAGGGTGGCCAAAACAATGGTCGTCAAGACTAGGAAGAAAGGGTAATTGGCTTAAATTAAGCTTTGAGAAGGTATTTAATTAAGTGTTTATTTTTTATGATTTCTTTTTTATTAATGCTGCTGGATTCATGAAAAGATGCTTTAAGTTTCATAGAAGGTATTTTTTCTTCCAGAAACTTGTTTCTCCTCCATGGTCCTACCAGAAAGAACTGGTGTGTAGAATTCTGTTTAGACATCAGTTAGAACAGCTCTGCTTTATTTTGACTTTTCATTCCTTTTGATAAAACCCAAACCCTCCAGTGTGGTCATTCTCAATTTGTCTCAATTTCTGCTAAGCATTCCTTTTCCATTCTGTTCAACTCATCGAGCAGCCACGTCACTTGGTCAAGACCTGAGGACTGCTGCCAGAAATGATTTGTGGAGTCAGGGAAACAAGATTGGAGTCAGGGTGTGTTCAAGGAGAACTGCAGAGATGAGGGACTTCCAATGATTGATTATTAATACAATCAGGATCTCCTCTAAGTTGACATGGGACTTAACAGTTCATTATCCAAGGTGCATGGTAATGAGGAGAACACTGGTTAATTGCTCATTTCTAGTGACCCTCTCTTCAAAGGGGCTTCTTCCAGGGAACTAGCAAATAGGACAAGAGGACATAGTGTTAAGCTGTGCCAGAGGAGGTTTGGGTTGGACATGAGGAAGAAATTCTTCACAGAAAGCATGATTAGACATTGGAATGGGTTGCCTGGGGAGGTGGTGGACTCACCGTCCCTGGGGGTGTTTAAGGAATGACTGGACATGGCACTTAGTGCTGAGGTCTAGTTGACATGGTGGTGTTTGATCATGGGTTGGACTTGATCTCAGAGGTCTTTTCCAACCTAATTGATTCTGTGATTAGTGCATTGATGCTAATTATTATGTCAAACTTCGTATTATGTTTCTTCCAGAAAAAAAATTTGCCATTTTATCATTCTCACATTATTTTACATATTTTTCTCTTATACATACTAAAAAGCAAACCAGATTTAAAATTTCAGATGCATGAGTTAATGTGTTAATTTTTTTTGAGGAACAAGTCAGCAAGGAAGATGCTGATTATAAGGAAGATTACTAATAAGTCGTATATCTTTCTGCGCCGTAGCCCTATAGTGCTGGAAATGTTTACATAGACATGTATACGAATCACAAGTCACCCACTTGTTATTGTATACAAAAAATTAAAAACATGTACATAACATAATCACTGGTGAGCCCAAATTTATGAGATTTGTTGGGCTGATATTCCCAGAAAAAGGGTTTTATCAATATGCCCAGTCTACTGAACAAAACGTGCCAAGGATTTGTCCTTAGGGTCTCGCAGTGTCTAGGATCTTTAGTCTTTCTTGTTCTATAGTTTATTGTTCAGTGTCAGTTCTCTGTTCCTCACTGAAAAAGGGAGAAACACTACTGCTAGAGCACAGCAGTTGGTTCAAATACCGGGGAAATGAGTGACCTGTTTTGAAGCAGGACCTGAGTCTGTGAGGACTTGAATTATTGTGGCTGTTCAGCAAACGGTCAATACATAACATAGCTGCCCTCAAATTCTGTTTCGTGTCTCCATCTAGATTCCCTAGATTCTTCTTTTGAAATTACACATTTTCTCTTGTGTCTGGAGCCGGTGTTAACTTTTGTCACTTTCATATTATTTTAACTTTTATGCTTTGAAAGCAGTTGGGACCTGAATTTCTGCCCCTTTCTGTTTCCAAAGTGGACATTTATTCACAAGAGCAGAAATCCAGACTTTTCCAAAAAGATGTTGTTTGATTAATGGTAATAAAGAAACTGTATCTAAAAACAAGTTTTAACCTCTTGACTGATTTGGAGAAGAGTGCATGACAGCATACAGGAACTT
Source organism: Chiroxiphia lanceolata (assembly GCF_009829145.1). NCBI lineage: Eukaryota > Metazoa > Chordata > Aves > Passeriformes > Pipridae > Chiroxiphia > Chiroxiphia lanceolata. The sequence goes on from NC_045639.1 coordinate 67,379,638, forward strand.
GACCAAAGGTTGTAACTGTTACAGTCAGTTAAACTAGAATGTGAAATGGGCAAGATGCAGAGGTAAATTACCTGAATTTAGTGTGTTATGTAAGAATCTTTCGGTCTGTTGTCCAGTTTGCTTTATTTTCTAGTTTTCTTCTCTGACTTTCTGCTTCCTCTCAGTAATTTTATCTGCAAAATATATTGTTTTACTACCCTTAAAGTTGTAATGAGATACTCTTGATTATAAGCATTTTCACAGTAAGTGTTGTGAAAGATGTAAACATAGGTAGAACAGTCAGCAAAGCAGTATGTTTTGATTGAAATTCTTCGTGTTTCTTCTGGATACAGCTTGGTTTGTGAGTGTTGTTTTCTAACACTGATAGTTCATCTGTCTTTGTTGTGACAGATGACCATGTATTCTTTACCAGTTGTAACTGCTCAGTGGTTGGCAGGTCTAGAAGTAGCTAGTATGGAAGGCTGGAAGACAACCTTTTCCAAAGAATTCAGTACAGTCTTTGTCATGAAGGCAATGAGATTTGCAGCTTGTTCTTGCACTGTCCCTTGCCTCCTTTTTGAGAAACTGTCCTTCTCCACTAGTCTCCGACTCTGAAATTTCATTTATTCAGGAAATTATTTCAGAACAGATCCCAAACAGCCCTGCCTGGTAAGTTAATTAAAGATGTTCTGTCTGTACTAATATATAGAGAAAGAAAATCTATACTGATTAAGCCAGATAACTTCTTTTGCTCTTGAGGAGGAAATCCACTTCTCAGCAAGACTGAAGTCTTTCCCTATCTGTTCCCACTCGTGTTTTCTGGAATAGCAGGCATAAGCCAAGACTGGGAAAGAAGCCCAATGTTTTTGAATTTCACAGTGGGAACCACGATGGGCTGGTTTGAAGTGAAAGGGACAGAGAATGTTGTTTGCTGCATGGTATGAACAGGAACATTTTTAAGGCTGGGAGATGTTCTGGTTCTGGCCAGAACAGGGTTAATTTTGTAGTAGCCATGAAGGGGCATGGCCAGGACCCAAAGGTTATTCTGTACCACCTCACATCATTGCTTGGGCTGGGGGAAGGGGATCTCTTTTGTGCAGAAGGGGTTCCCTCTGATAGAGTAAATGTGGTGGAGGGAGCTGTCAAGTATTGTGTATTGTCAAGGGGTTTCCATGTGAATTGTTCCTTTCTTTTACCCTCTATCATTAGTATTGTTGCTGCTACTTTTTGTTTTCTTATCTTATTGCTGTTTCCAATAAATTGTTCTTACTTCAACCTGTGATCTTTACCTTTTGTGCCTTCAATTCTCCTCTCCAACCTGTTGCAAAGGGGTTGGGGTAGTGGAAAACGGGAGTGAGCAAATGGCACCACGTTTGGAGAGTCTTGGTGTGGGTATTGAACTGGGGAGCAGCATTCCTAAACCATGATAAAGATGCCATTGGAATTCTCAAAAAAGAACTAGTTGAAATTTATTTAAGAATTTTGTTGCACCTTTCCACAGATTCCAAATCCTTTACCATCTTTGAACTAATATCAAAGCCAAACAACCTATTGAAAGAGTTGGTGTATTAGAAGAAAAATGTAAGGTTTATTCTTCCCTCCAATTATTATATTCACTGTGAAAAATCTGTACTACCTCGTTTAAATCTTTCCTGGAGTGGGTCACACGAGAAAGCTGATTGATAAGGAGTTGGAGAATTGAACTTTATGGCTGATCAGCAGACCTCTATCAACTCTGGGCAGAGGGGTGTGCCACAAATAGAGCTGTCACTGCAGCAACTCTGCTATTAAATCTTTAAAACTGCCAAATTTACGGCCTGGAAGAAGGGCCATGGGCTGATCCACGCATAGAGATTGAATATGTAAGGAGGATACTTTGGAACTGTGGTGAGTTGTTGGTGGGAGATTTGAACTCTAGTGAAAAAACTATCTGAACTCAGTGGGGAAAAGTGTACAGTTGGGCTGCCTTTCATCAGTTCAGTGACAGGCTGAAAAGCAGGCTAAATCTTCTAATACAGAAGCATTAAATCCAGCCTCTTTTTTTTTTTTTGAGAGCATGAAACTGTGAGAACAAAAAGAAGAGGTATAACCTTCTTTTTTTTTTGTACCAAAAAAAGAAAAAAGTAAAAAGAAAAAAAAGAACATAAAGGAAAAAAATGTACGTAGGATAATGATACATGCAAATGCAAAGGAATAAAGAGGACTACCTCTTTTCATATCTCATGCCTTCATATACTGGCAAGTGGAGCACTTTTTGACACTTTTTCCAGGAAAACTAGAGGTGGTTGAGGTGTTGTAAACCTTTGACCTACTTTGAAGAAACCACTTAAATCTCCTGTGTACCAGAAGGTTGAGGAAATTGTAGATGTATGACTAAGAGATATTGTGATTATCAACAGATGTGGTCAGAATGAGTTTGCATTCATCAACTTTTTGGGACGAGGATATAGCATGATCTCTGCTGACAATGCAATTCAATTGAGTCAGCATAAATATAAATTCTACATCTAACCAAGAAAAAACTAGGTGACTTTAAATTGTGGTAGTAAACAGGGCCTAACAGAATACAATAAGCAAGATAACACTTTAATTTTGCAATATAAACTGTCTCGTACATTTCACCTTTTCACCACAGTTTGCTATATCATAAATTTAGGAAGCTACCTGCATTGTGGTACAAATCATTGTACAACCTCATTGAGTCATGTGCATCATTTCAGTTGTGCTATCTATTTTTGTATCTGCTCAGTGTTATAATATTGGCTACGCCTGAACTGCCAAAGACATCCTGTTCCATGGCTCCCAAGACAACAGAAATGGTGTCTTATTGTAGGAGAGTATCCCCATTCATACCTCACAGATTTTGCCAATAATGTCCCATAGACTCATTGCGTAACTCCTGTGATCAGAATCATATCCTTTGTCATGCATCTTTTCTAAGTTAAAATGTATTGACTGATGTCCTTAAGAAACTGGATATAGCTTACATTTCCTTTAGTGCAATTTTTTTATATATATATCATTCTGTCATTCTTGTCAATCATTTCTGATCATGACCTATACTTAAATACTACTGCAGGATCAAATTAAACCTTTCTGGTTGCTAATTCATTCTTGTCTCTAATTTTGATTCTATCTTCGCTGAAAGTGATATGATCATTCCTGCAAAAGGTTTCAGTTTTAATGAACTTTCTAAATTAAAAAACCAAATAATTTCACTGGAAATTCCTGAACAATTCAGTTTATTAGGAGGTATATACTACTGGTGCAATTATGTAGTTACATTTACACTCAGCTAAACAGATCAAATAAATCACACATAGTTCTTGGGCCCTGAGGCTGCCTGCCATGGAAGAATTTGAATTCATGTGACTGAACTGTACTGTCCTTTTCCACAGTGAACAGGTTTGTTAGCAATGGTTCCCAGTCTGATCAACTCTAGAAATACTCTGGGCATATTCCTAAGGATAGTACTGATTGACTTGGGCCAAAATTGCACCATTCATTTAAAAGTATGGAAAACTACAGGATGGAACTCACTTGTGTTTTCAATTCATGTAGTAGCCTATGTATATAGCCTGGGTCCTGTTCTGTGCTTAGTGCTGCCAGTGTCAGTTATTGGGTTATATTTTACATCAGTGTGTGGGCAAGCGGGTGTGTGTCAAAAAATCTTACACTCATTGAATCTCTTAGCTAAACTTGACTCTTTTTTTGTTGAAAAAATTCCGTCAAAATCATTGTGGGTCAGGACAAGTATTCACTGTTTCTATCTATCTAATCTGTAGACTGGTGCAGTCTGAAATTTGAGCAAAACTTTTGGTGTCGATGACCAAAATATTAGGAAAAATGGTGAAGTATCAAAAAATAATAAAAAAAATCCTTCACAATACTGTAGAGTTTGATTAATGCATAAGATAAATACATAGGAATTTCTACAGCATTTTACCTGTGCCACTTTCACAAACAGTAAGAACTATAGGTGACATTTCATATATATTAGAGAATGTTTATGTACTAAAATTAATTTCTGTGAATTAAAGCTCTTTCACAAGAAGGTAGCAGTTACATGGGTAAGAGGGTGATTTGTATACAGCTTGTCAGATAATTAGGAAACAAGCTGAAGGACAGTTATCCAGTTGGTTCAAGTTAGAAAGAGAACTCATGTCTGGAAAGACCGCAAGTGTTCTTCAGTGTTATCTTATGTAATATTTCTATTAAAGGCTTTAGCACACAAGTAGGTGTGTACTAATGAAATTTGATAATGACACATGGGTGGATGGCTGATATTTATTCTTTTAATAGTAAAGGTCGAATAAACGATTTTCATTTTATCCCTTGGGGTATGTGGGGGAGTATATGTGGGCTCTAGAGAAAGATTTTCTTTGTTTTTTTTCTTTTATTTTCCTCTCTTTTTGTACAGTTACATTGAAAGACAGAACTCCTGAGCTTTGCTGTTGCTGTTGTGAACCGATGCTACCTAAAGAATATATTCTTATTATAATGCAACATTTCTTAATTTATAGTGCTAATTCAGCTTCTCTGAGGACTCATTATTTCAAGTAACATAAGTAACATAAAGGCTGTGGTTTTTTTTGGTTAGGACATTATTTAAAGCACATAAATGCTTTTTTTTGTTACATTTTTATTGTGATGGTGCATTTAACTAATGGTGCTTTGTAATGGAACTCTTATTGGAGACTGAAATGAGCGTTACATGAACACAAAATTAATTCATCATCCTCTGTGCTAATAACAAACCCCTAGCAAATGATTCATAATGGTGCCACTTAATGTGCAACTTTTTCCTCCTTAGTTGTCTTTAGAAGGTGAGAGAAGTGTTGCAATTCAAAGTAATATTGGAAGTAGTCTGCTGTTAGTGCAGGAGAGCAGGCTTTCAAGAGTGTAATGTCTGTGTATATCTTGTATCTGATCTGTATATATTTCTATAGACACATATCTATAAACCTACACAGACAAACTTTTGTGTTATTTCATGAAGATCTACAGAAATATATACACACACATCAACACAGTCATGCATATGGCCTAATTCTAAGCTAACCAGCAACACTATTACCTTCTGGTCTGTGATGAGGATCTGTCTTTGAGGAAACCCTGGAAATCCATCATATGTGCAAAGGGAGCAGGGCGCAGGGCACACTGCACACCACCCAGAGTATACTCTCATGGTCTGACACATACTGAACTAAAACTATTTCCATATGATAAGGGGAATCCTGACTCAGGTGTTTCTAGCCATATACTTCCATCCCTGAGTCAAAGATGAGTCTCCATGGTGCTTGTCATCATGTAATTCAGAATCCTCCTGGTCTGAAAAAAATACCAAAAAATCCTTTTAAATTGGACTTAATTCGCTGAATGCATCCCAAAGGTACACTATCCAGAGGAAACCCAGAAGGAGGAGTGGGAAGATGTGCCTGAGAATGGACAAATAAGCCAGGTAATTTCTTTGCTCTCCAACTCAGAGTCAGATCAGATAAAACTTTCTGCAAAACCTTAAGTTCTAAAGTATGGGTATCATCTTTGTATATACCACACTACTTGAGTATGGGAGTTCTCTTCGAGGACTGTATAATTCCTTTTGCCAACTCACTTTGTCTTTTTGCCCTGTGCATGATTTATACCTTAATGAACTAAATCAAAGTTCTTTTCCTTAAATGTCACATTTTGCATGCTTCTTGCTCACAATTTTAAGAATAGAGAACTGAATTAGGTTGACTTTTAAATTAAATCATTAGCTAAGTTTCACTAAAAATGATTCTGATCTCAAGCCAGTATAAGTGTAAGTACACTCAAATAAGTAGACATGATGCCAGAATCTTTTCCTTTTTTGCTCAGTTTTTAGGTTTAGGTTTGGATATAGGAGGAAAAGGAGAAGGTTTGGATATAGGAGGAAAAGGAGACATGAGGAAGATATTTTTAACTATTTTTAATTTATTTAATATATTTTTTTCTTTACCATCTCCCACAAGGTCAATTTGTGATCAAAGGTATTATTTTCCAAAAATGAACAAGACTTGGTATTTTAGGGTAATTTGACATCTGTATGCCAAACACTTCTCACCGAAAGCAAAAAGGAGCACAATCCTTACAGCGTAATTTTCTCTGCTCAGCCACAGGACTTCCATGCAAATCTCCACTTGACTATGGACTAGTACCATGCCTGCTTTGACTCCATACCCCAAGTGAACCAGGAGCTCACAAGAGCACCTTTTTGGTTTATCTCCTTTTCTTTACTTGATATTAAACTAACATTAGAAAGTAAATATAAATGAGATTAAATATTTGCCTCAGACCTCGATGATCAGGACGGTATCTACATCCGATACTGTACTGATGGAAGCCTTTTCAACCTAAGGCGACTGAAGGCCCACACCAAGACCTTAAATCATCTTGTCCGGGAACTGCTTTGTGCTGATGACGCCGCCCTTGTGGCCCACACAGAAGCAGCCCTGCAGCGTTTAACATCCTACTTGGCAGATGCTGCTGAGCTCTTTGGGCTGGAAGTCAGTTTAAAGAAGACAGAAATTCTCCATCAACCTGCACCTCAGGAAGTCTTCCTTCATCTCCATATCACCACTGGTGAAGCAGAGCTCAAATCAGTCCAACAGTTTAATTACCTAGGTAGCCTCATCTCCTCGGATGGTAAGATTGATGGAGAGATAGATAACAGGTTAGCAAAGGCATATAGTGCCTTCAGAAAGCTTCATAAAAGAGTTTGGAAAAATAAACACTTGAAGAAAAGTATCAAGATCAGTGTTTACAAAGCCATAGTGCTGTCTACTCTTTTATATGGATCTGAATCATGGGTCATCTACTGCCACCAGCTGTGTCTCCTAGAACGCTTCCATCAACGCTGTCTCTGCACAATCCTAAACATCCACTGGTCAGATTATGTGACCAATACATCTGTTCTAGAACAAGCAGCAGTCACAAGTATTGAGGCCACATTGCTGAGAACACAGCTGCGCTGGGCAGAGTACGTCTCCAGGATGAAGTTCCACTGCCTCCCTAAGATCTTGCTTTATGGTGAACTTGCCACCGGCTGCCGCAAGAGAGGAGCCCGAAAGAGAAGATACAAGGACTCCCTGAAACAACATCTCAGCCTTGGCTGTATTGATCACCATAACTGGTCTACTCTGGCCTCCAGTCGGGAGGTCTGGAGACACACCATCTATATCGCTGCTGATGTTTTTGAGAAAGCACGCAGGATCACTCTTGAGGGGAAAAGACAATGCAGAAAGAATCGTACCTTGCAGAATATACCACCTAAGGAGTCTTTCTGCTGTGCCTTTTGCAACCGGTCATGCCTATCTCATATTGGCCTTTTTAGCCACCAACGTACTTGTAACAAATGTGGGTAGAGCCCTTCCCAAATCTTTGTTCGCAAAGCCCAGCCATGATGATGAAATATTTGTCTTCTGCAATTATTCCTGTTCAATAAAAAGCCCAGCTACATGTGTGGAATTTTGAGTACATAGTCTGTCCTCCCAGATAACTATCACTCAGGATCTTGTCAGGTGAGGACCATGAGTTGAAGTAATGTAAAATGGCTACAATACTAAGGAGCCCTTTCCCAGGACAATTTCAAGTGCTGAATGTTGCATTCAGTAAAAAAAAAAAACCCTAAAATTAAATCTGGTGCCATTTTTCTTAAAGAAATCTTTCTGCAATCAAAATTCTTTCTGCCTTCCAAGGGGAAAGAATGAAGGGCTGATGTTGCCCATTTTTCTCTTTTTAGCTCACAGAAGGATCAGTCTTAGTTTCTCTGATAAAGGAGATGAAGTATGAAGCAAATTTGGAACTGCTAAGAAGCAGCAGAGCACTGCTTCTCAGACCTAGGAAAAGGCTATCTGACAAGGACGATTCTTATGGTTAAAATCCATACAGGGTTAAGGTTACCTTCAGAAAATTGAGTCCTAAAAGATTTGAGAAGATATAGGGTCCTCAGTTTTTCCTCAGTTTATACTGATGCTGTTTCTCTTCTGGTGTCCAGAACTTTCCAGAAGAAACTGGCTTTATGTCTTCTCAGTCTCCAGCTAGTCATCCCTGAAATTTTCCTTACTTGAAGTAGTGGGCAAGTAGAATTTTGGAAGGTTGCCTTACCGACTTTCTTTTTCAAATAGATGTGCAGATAGTCTTTTTCTTTTGCTCTGGAGGCACAACAGGGCTTTATTTTAATTAGTTCTGTACTTCTAAAGAGTTAATTCTGAGGATCTGTGGAGATCTGTTATACACCTTTTCTTTAGCCTTCTTGGAAGACAAGTCCAGTACTTCTGGCAGAATATTTATTTGAGAGAAGGATATTACTAGATAAGAAGTGTATGGATTCTAGAACTGATTATTAAAAGTTTTTTAAAATTAAATTAAGAGAATCTGTGTGTTAGCAAATTCTGAAATCCAGTCCATGGTAAATACAAAACCTGGGCTTTGAGAGGACTTTAATTAATTAAATAATTAATGCAAATGTGGGGGTTTTGTGTGTATTGCTGACCCTCCACACCGTGCTTTATTTTCATTTTCTTTGTGAATCTTCAGCTCATCACTTCTTCAGGACTCCTGTTGTCACTGGTGGGTGTAACCTGATCGATGCCAGTTTATATAATGTCTTCTGGACAGACGTCAGTGCACACAGAGGGATGCAGTGTGTCCACAGGAGGAAGTTTCCAGTAGTGAGGACTGGTATTGCAGAGCTGGAGAGACCAACACTCCTCTTTTGAAGACTACTTGAACCTTGGAACAAGGGGTACTTTTTTGTGCTTTTGTGCTATTTAGAAATCAAACTCTATAGCAACACCAGAAAATGTTGACTCGCCTTTTTAGTAGCATTTTATCCTTGTTGTTGTACCTCTGCATTTTTAAACCACGTAATAATACTGCCAAATGATCATTAGTAAGCCTAATCACCATTTAAATGGAAACAGGTAGTGTGAGTAAATGAGAGATATGAAGTTCATTATTTCACTTTGCAAATCAGTAACTCCAGGGAAATTTCCATTTTAATATACTGTTTGTTTCAACATAATAACTAAAAGGTTAAGATCACATATATCCTTTAGATAATGTAAACAAACATTTTTTTCAGCCTCTTTTATTTTCTGAACAGAGGCTCATATGCTGTAAGGTGAAGTTATTTATTTACTCGCTTGCTTACTTTGCCAAGCACTTTGATATCTTTCATCCTACTTTCCTTCCTTCTAATGTCTGTATTCTTAATTCCTGATGAAAATATTTGCTAATAATGGTGTTGTGTGTTAATAAGTTGTTTTAATGCAGAGAAAAGAGGTTGTAGAATATGATTTTTACCCTTTAGCTCTGTGTTTTATAGAAACCTGTATTTTCTCTGGACATATGTTATTTATTGCACTATTAGGTTTACATCAGAAGATCAGTGATCATGCTCAGGTATTGGTAAATAAATAAAGCTGTGAACTTCAGAGGTGCTTTGTATGACATTCAAGATTCCATTTTACCTTAACATCTCACCCTGCTGTTTCGCCAATGGCTATTGCAGCGATGTTAACATCTTTAGAGAAAGCATACACTGGATTTTTACAATTCAAACCAGAATCTGTTCTTTACATTTTCCCACCTTTTTCTTTCCTTGTATTTTACTGCTTCAGGGTAGAATTTCATTAACTTTACCATGTTGGGAGGAATGAGAATTGTATTAGTTCAGAAAATATCTTCAATGCTTTTGAATAAATAAATAAATAAATAAAGTAAAAAGATTATCTGGAGCACAGGCAGATTGATTTAGCAAAGAGAGGGGGGTCAGAGATTTTTATTTGTCTTAATGGTCTTCATTAGGGAATCAGAGCATCCCGTTGAGAAAGACTGGTATCCTCTGGTGTCACCAGTGTCAGACTGCACTATAAACATGCTTGTACCTGAATTATGAATTGCTTGCCCCACAGATGAATGTTTGTCACAGTGTCTGGGAGACAGATGTCACAGCCTAGTGAAGGCCTGCTTATCATTCATGTGGTCACTTCTATTACCTCTGCTTGGACTGTGCTGACCTGCTATTAGTGACTCTAATTTGATTTCCCCCACTAGTGTCATGGGTTATTTCTTCCATTACTTTAGAGATTTAATTTACAGGGTAAACTCCATCACTTGAACGAAAGAATTTTTCATGACATGAAGAACAACTTCTTTTTGAAGATTAACATGGTGCTGGCTATTTATCTTGGTCATCTCTAAGGCATGAGGCTTAAATGTCAGTGAACGGTACTATATTCATCTGTTGGTGCTATTTCCAAAATACATGAAATATTGTATTTTTTCTCACTTAATCTGTATTACAACATCTAAAAATGATTGTATGCACAGTGTTATGAAAGACTGGTTACAACTATAAATAAGTTTGTCTGTAGTTGAGCCTGGGCGGGCTCACATTGAAAAGACTGGCAGGTAGATATGACAGTCACTTGTAACAGTCAAATATGTTAGCACCTGTATCCTAATTTTCCCACATATTATTTGTTCTGAATACTTAAAAACATGAAGAAGAAATCCTAAATATCTGAATATTAATTTCATATCATTAGTATAATGTTAAACATTTCCTGGACTAAAAATCTTACAATCACTAACTGATTTTTCAGTATGTTTGAATTCAAATGAATGTTCCTCCTGGAAAACAGCAAACCTTGACTGATTATTAAAAAAAAATAGAAATATTTCCTTACATAATCAGAAGTGTAACTACAAGAGCTTAATATAATTTTATATGCTAGTGAAATAATTTTAACTGTTGGCCAGAAGCTTGTTTTCCTGTATGGCTAAGACCATCCTTTAGGAAAATATTTGCCAGCCTTTTAGTTTTGCATTCTCAAAAATGCCACCTGAATTAATTGCTCATGCTTTGGAGGGTTCAACCAAGGCCCATGAAAATATGACTTTGTCAGTGAAAGGAATTGGGCAGGGCTTTCCTCATCCAAACCTAACAGAAGAAAGAAAGAAAGAAAAGAAAGAAAAGAAAGAAAGAAAGAAAGAAAGAAAGAAAGAAAGAAAGAAAGAAAGAAAGAAAGAAAGAGAGAAAGAAAGAAAGAAAGAAGAGAGAAAGAAAGAAAGAAAGAAGGAAAGAAGGAAAAAAAGAAAGAAGGAAAGAAGGAAAGAAGGAAAAAAGAAAGAAAGAAAGAAAGAAAGAAGGAAAGAAAGAAAGAAAGAAAGAGAGAAAGAAAGAAAGAAAGAGAGAAAGAGAGAAAGAGAGAAAGAAAGAAGGAAAGAAGGAAAGAAAGAAAGAAGGAAAGAAGGAAAGAAAGAAAGAAAGAGAGAAAGAAAGAAAGAGAGAAAGAGAGAAAGAGAGAAAGAAAGAAGGAAAGAAGGAAAGAAAGAAAGAAGGAAAGAAGGAAAGAAGGAAAGAAAGAAAGAAAGAGAGAAAGAAAGAAAGAGAGAAAGAGAGAAAGAAAGAAAGAGAGAAAGAAAGAAAGAAAGAGAGAAAGAGAGAAAGAGAGAAAGAAAGAAGGAAAGAAGGAAAGAAAGAAAGAAGGAAAGAAGGAAAGAAGGAAGGAAGGAAAGAAAGAAAGAGAGAAAGAAAGAAAGAAAGAAAAGAAAGAAAGAAAGAAAGAAAGAAAAGAAAGAAAGAAAGAAAGAGAAAGAAAGAAAGAAAAAAGAAAGAAAAAGAAAGAAAGAAAAGAAAGAAAGAAAGAAAGAAAAAGAAAGAAAGAAAAAAGAAAGAAAGAAAGAAAAAGAAAGAAAGAAAGAAAGAAACAAAGAAACAAAGAAAGAAAAAGAAAGACAGAAAAAAGAAAGAAAGAAAGAAACAAAGAAAGAAAAAGAAAGACAGAAAAAAGAAAGAAAGAATGGGAGAAAGAAAAAGAAAGAAAGAAAGAAAGAAAGAAAGAATGGGAGAAAGCTGCCTCCTAAGTTCTTCAAGGGCTACATGACTCTGAGGTCATTATAGGAGATAGCAAAGGGAAAAGGTATCTGTTGGTAGTTTGACTTCCAAGGAGAAGAGACAGCATGGGTAGGTATATGAGAGGGTTAAATAAAATTTATGCCAGGTCATTTGGACACTTGCCATGGTTTCAGCTGAATCAGCCCAAACTTTCCTAGCACAGTGGGACTGTCTGCAAAGAGTGAATTAAATGATCTCGTGCTTGAATGCCTTCACCCACACTCTGCCAGTCCATTTCATATTAGTTTTCTTAAGATAGAGAAGCAGACAGTGAAGTTTAGGTTTTCTCATTACTAAATTATAATTCAGTAAGATATTAATATATATTTTTATGCACACATGTTCAAGTACATATGTGTATGTGAGTATGTATGTGTTGTACTTATTTGCTTTCAAGAAAGGTAAATCATTATTAATTTTTCAGATTCTGGCTGGCAGTAAACTTATACAGAGAGTAAATGGTATCCCCGAAGATTTATATGGGAGTATTTGTTATTCAAAATGTTTTGACTGGCAAATGTTGCTCTTTCCGTTCACACAAAACTCAGAGAGAATCAGGTTTTTGCTGTGAAGATTTGTGATTATTAATTTATATTTTACTCTCTGCAACTGCTGTGTTTTATTCAGTTAGAAATAAAGTTGTCTTACAAAGATCTTATTTGGAATTTCAGAGGTTATCTCCCTCCGACATTTCTCCTTGGGTTAGTGCCACCTCTTGAGATTTGGTCCTAATTCAGTTAACAGGGGTGCAAACATGGATTAGAGCAGTAGAATTGCAACACAGAATCTAATTGCCAAGTGTTTTTTCTATCAGTGATCCTTGCCTATTTGTCAATAAGGTGGTCTTCTGTTTATATTGTCATATTTGAAGAAGAGCATTTCAGCAAGGTACATGCAGTAGGATAGTATTAAATTATAAAGAAAAAAAATCCAATTTTTATGCAGATGAACTTATTTACATAAAAGCACAAGGAAAAAAAGAGTAAATATTCAGAGACATACTCTGTTTGATGTCATAGATCTACACACAGAAATGGAATTGAAGTTTTCAGGAAGCTATTTTTATTTAGGATCAGAGTTTTTTGCTGCTTACTTTGAGGCACATAAACCACTGGAGAACAGGCAGAAAGCAAAGGATTGAATCTTCCCTTTTCTGGGACTCCTCCCTTATCTCAATATGTGCAATGCATCTTCTGTCATTTCCGAAATGAAGGACCTGGTCCAGAAGGTTCTCCTGGCTGCTGAATGATATAAAGGATGCAAGCCCAATTAAAGAATATAGTCCATTAATTATTTTATATGTTTAACTATTTAAAAAATATTTTTCAAACTCTTCAAGCAGTTCTTGCATGTATTTAACTGCCAAAATCACTGCTAGCTGTACATTCACTTTAAGAGAAATGCATAATCCTTCTACTGAATTGTCTAGTCAAATGCAGCAGTAAACAGTTCTCTTTTGAAGTCGATCTGCAAGTAATTAGCACAATGAAAGAGGTACTACTCTTCTTGTTTTCTTACTTCAACAGTTCAGGGAATGACATATATCTTGGTGATAGTTTTCCTTTCGAGTGCCTCTGAGAAGAGGTGTCACAGTAAAAGTGATATGAGTAAGGTGAAAGCCAAACTAGCAAAACTAACATTTTCTGAGTTTGCAGCATTTGAGCATCAAGGTGGTATTTCAAGGTAGTCAGGTCCCCAGATTCAAAACCTATGTGAGAGCTTTACTTCCAGTTTCTGCTGACAGAGCAGCCCAAAGGAATGCTGACTGCAACAAGCTTCTGAGCCTTAGGCACGACTGAAGCTTACTTGACCAGATCACTTACTAAACCCAGTGTGCCTGATGAGACTCAGTCACAGTGGAATGAGACAACAATCCAGAGTGGTGGAGAAATAGGAAAGGCAGCTGAGTCACTATATTTACAAGTCACTAATCCACTCTGTGTATAATCACTTAAAAAGCCTTTGGATTTGGACAAAATATGTATTGTGGGATTTTTTTTCCTTTGGACTAATCTTCCAGACTTAATAGTGTCTGTTAAACAGAAATTGAGCTTTATAATCAAAAAATGGCAGAGGAGGAAGGAAATGGGTTTATTTTATGGTGTAGAAAATATTTACAGAGCTAACTGGTTTAGCTGTTATTGACAAAGATCTCAGAAGAATTTGTAACTGTATAGATGTAGCCAGTAATATTCTTCATACACATCTTCTAGTACTGACACAAAATACCTCAAAGAAATAGCAATTAAACCTATGGGTTTTCTAAAAAATACAGGCTATTTTCAAACAAATATGTTTTAAAGTGCATGATTATATGAGTTTTTAATGTAAGATGACGTACAGTTGCATCTGGAGACCTTAAGATAATCTAAATTTGCATAAGTTAAAAATTACTATAGATCAATTTGTGGGTTTTTTTGGATACATTATATTATTCAACTCCTAGAGTCCTGGCTGTGTGTGTTCCTTGTGAGAAGTCTCTATTTGATATTCCTGCTAGAAACATTTGGTTTCTGCAAGAAGGGCCACGGAAGACTTTTGGCTTGGCTTCAGCTGTCACTGATCCTTGGCATCAAACATCAGGATCCTGGGGAATACGGTGAGTGGGAGGTTAGAATGGAATTGCTGGGGAGCTGAACCTGAACAAAGCAACAGGAAGAAGAAGGAGGAAGTTCAAGATAATTTTTAACATAATTTTAAAATAAAATATTTAATAATCCTCTCATTTTAATATTGTGAATCATAAAATTTAGGGGTCTTTTAATGTAAAGGTATGAAGGGGCTTATTAATACACTGGAAATGTAATGAATCTAGGGAGCTGATGTGAAAAAAGAGATACAGTTCACTGGGTGAAATGACTGGGAGTTTTATAGTAGACCAGGGGTACCTATTCTGACTGGGATAAACAGCAGATCTGAGGAAGGAGAAAAGGGAATCTGGAGCTCTTCGTTCGACGTTAGGCATGTCAAGGACTGTCTTGTCTCTGCACACGTCCTCTTTCCTGTCAGAAATGCAGTAGTTCAACATGGACTGAAGATTAGAGGCTAAATGAAATTCTGTAATGACAATAGTTGAATGGAGAAGTCAAAATCGATAGAAGAGTGCCTTGTCCACTGGGCTGTTGTAGGAAAAAAAATACCTAACAAGAAAAAATATTCCATTGAGTTCTGAAACAGAAACTGGAAACCATAACACAAAGATTAATTCAAGAAAAATCCATTGGATAAGACTGATTCACCCCCTGCCGAACACCTTGTTCCTAGTTGGGATCATACTTGTTGATAGTGTGACCTGTTGGACATAAAGCAGTCCTTGAGAATAGAAAAATAAGCAATAATATATATTTTAGTTTTAGCTCACCATTGTATTCCATAAGGAAGACTCGCGTAATTGAAAAACAGCCTTGCACAAAGAGGGAAATAATCTATATATAGACAAGTAGACAATAATTGTAATATCAGGCTATTTTCTTTTAAAGTGTTATTAAAGGCAAAATAATTTACATGTTTAATACTTCCTACTGGCATTGAATTCAGAGGACACTGTTAAAGGGATAATAAACAGAAAATGAAATTACAATGAGATAAGAAACCAAGGTGCAAAATTTTGAGGCAGACTATAGCGACTAGGCTGTTAACTTGGAAAATGCTATTTTTCAGGTGCAGGGCAGAGTTACACATTTACTTAGCCAAGGTTGAATATATAGAGAAGAAAAGACCAACTCGTGCTTCAGAAAGTTCCCAGTAGAAGGGAGGGCACAATGGAGTGACTAACAGGGGCATCTGGAAGGGAGTGTTTGGAAGAAGTAGCAAAGCATTCTCAGTCCAAACTTATATGTAAGTGGGCTGAATGGAAATTACTGAATATGCAAGGCAAGAATAGGCTTTAGGAGAAGGAAGATACACAAATAGACTATATTTTACTTGGTTTTCTGTGGACTCTACACACTTTTGGGTAAATTGCTACAAAGCAGTTTGCCCTGAAGTGGTTGCTTTTGCTCACTTTCAATCCACTGGAGTTCACAGTGACAAGGGAGGAAAGGGGTCAGTTAGATTAAGAATTGCAGACAGATTTACAGGCACCAGGGAGCTTCCTTCTGGGGATCTAGTCCATGTGCACCCAGTCTGTGATGTTCAATCTTAAAAGAAGTGCTAAAGATCAGGGCTCTCACATCTCTGGACTGAAAGGGCTTGAAGTACCTTCTTCACTCATAACTCTGAGAGAAGGTGTCTGGTATGCTGTCAGTATGGGAACTGTCTATATGCTATAATTAATAAAGGTTTTCTCTACCCCTGCTGACAGGAGAGATGTGGGAATGTACTGGAAATAGCACTAGATATGTTTGTCATTGCCTCACTATAGGGAGAGGAATTTCCTTTCTGAAATTCCTCCTGATATCAGATGCAAATACAACATGTATTTTGATCTCAAATATTGATAGAGGACTAAAAGACTGTGATGTTTTGTGCAATCTGTATCACTTTTTGACTCTGTCCTCTCAGATTTTAGATCTACACATGGAACAGAAAACTCATTGTTCCCATGGAAATCATTGTCCTTCTCTTGTTAATAAATGTTAATAAAATACCTGCATTTATTTATTTATTTCAGTCTGTTGTTATTCATAGACTCTGCTAGATGCATATAGACTTTTAAATGTATAAATATAATTTATAAATAATTGTGTGAATGTTTAAATTGATTGTTATTGTCCCTTTCTCTGCTTTCTTTACACTGAAGTATTTAATTTCTCTGCAATACAAAGAACTATAGTTAATCTTACTTTGATGCCAGAGATCAGACAAAAGAGAACTGATACCTGTAACTGAATTATGTGATTGCCAAATGTGACATAATGCAATGTCTGGGCATTATTAGATCACAGGCTTCCTGGTTCTGGAGGTATCAGCTATGGCCAGAAGTGTCTGGTACATTTGGTCAGAAGAGGTTGATGTTACACTTGGACTCCACCACTGCGATCAGTGAATTTCACTGTTAGGTCATTCACATTTTTTCCCTGTGGGCTGCATAGTCGGGCTGTTTCTGAACAAATCTAATCTTCACAAGGGATGTTTTGTAATATAAGCACATCTGTCATTTACAGAATATTTAGTAGTGGTGTCATGTAACCCATGTCTGCTACCCTTTTAGAAAGCACTTTCCTCTTAAATTAGATGCGTTAACTTTCTGCAGATGCTGAGGTTTAGGCCAGTGAAGTGGATTGAGATCTCTGTTCTTATTAGCACTGATTTGTTAATCTGCATAGTGGTGAAGTTTATCATCGCATGACTTAGGATAAATGAATTGTGAAACTAAATATATTAATTTTAATATCATAAAGTGCTTGTAATACAAATAATATGACACATTATGATTGAAGTATATAGATGGAAAAATTTTAGTGGAAACAATTTTTATTTCATACAGCTTGATCTCCTCCATCCATTTTTGTATTCACCAAATAATCATGAAAAGACCTATCTTTGTGCTTGAATTTAAATATACATATATATGAATTAAATTCTGACACAAAATTTCAGCATATTTTTAAATTTGGAGACTGAGAACAATCCTGTTGACTTCCAGAGACCAAAATAGAGCATATGTTTCAATCTTTGCACCTTCTTATACCTTCTTCTGAATAATCTAGTAACAGATTCTCAGATGGAATTTCAGATTAAAGCATTGAACTGGGAGAACAGTCAGCTATTTCAGTTTGGAGACTTTTGGGCAAAGAAATTTATTCCATGTATCGTCTAGATGCAAGAATGGAAGAAGGAAGTTTGACAAGAAATAAAAAGATTAATTAGGAAAAGAAAGCTTCTAAGACTTTCCAGTAACAAGACTATTTCAAATGAAGTATACTATGCAGAGAGTTTGCATGATGCAAGAATAAAATTATTTTATCTCATATTACAGAGGAGAAGAATAATTCAGTACAGATTCTAGGCAAAGAAGAATGTCATGAAAAGGAGCAATTGCAGGCTGTGAATTTAATGTAATCAGATATTATTACATAAAAAAAGCTGTTATTGTTAAGGTTTATGAAAAATAAACAATCTGGGTTTATTATAAGCAAAATTAATTTAGTGGAGAAACAGAGGGTGGTGGGATTTTTCTTTTCTTTCATTTAATTCCAAGGGTTTTAGGTACCTCGTGGAGGCTGTAAGGTGAAAGGCCCCATCTGGGCCTGATGCCAGGAAAACGTCACAGTTGGGATAGGGGAAAAAAAAATAAAAATGGAAAATGTACCCTGGCCACATGGTTGGCCTTGTGTGCAGAGAGACCTCCCTGTCCTTGTACAGAGGGGGTACATCATCAATCAATCAGGAGGGAGGGTGACACCCCCTCTCAAATTCGACAAATTAACTTTTAAGGTAAAATATCTGTTACCTGTTGAATATTTAACATCTTATGTAAGCAAGAGGATACAAAAAGAGTGTGTTTTTCAAACTGCGTGTGCTTTCCAGGCCATGTGACTTGGGATTGTACCCAGCACTGCAATAAAGGATTTCTTGCTGCAATTTCCTTGTCCTGCAAGTATTTTTTGCTGTTTCATAAATTAAAAGCAAGGATTTTTTCAACAGGTTGCACATAAACACAAAACAAAAGAAAATTCCAAGACCATCATTTTAATTTCTTGACACCTAATTTAGTTTTGCATCATGGACACAAGGCTCAGCACTATGGGAAGGTTGTGTTTACAAGATCAGAAGGCCAGTGGTTTCACTGATGTGACAGTAGCCAAAGGAGGTGAGTAACTGAGCTGGGGGAGCAGAGCAGTTTGGTAGATATTGACAGGGCTGTGGCCACCCAAGAGTCTGGATCATGAGACAAGTCCACGGTGCCAAGGCAGGCCTCAGGTCATGCTGGGGAAGTTGCATCACTAGCTCAGGGTCCCGATCAAGCATCTGAGGCAGGCGCCAGGGTGCCTGCAGTGCAGCTCAGGCAAGGAGCAAGGGGTCGGTCGGGCTGTAGCTGAATCCCAGCCCTTGAGCAATGGGGAAGCCCGGAAGGAAGACCTGCTGGTAGATCTGCCCCAGGTCTGTTCCAGTGGTTAGACCTCACAGTGACACAGCAGCAGAGCTGGATATGGGTGTGGGTAGCCCTTCCCTGGGGAAGGGGAGCAGCAGCTTCTTAGGTGTTTTGGGCTCTGGGTTAAATGGCCTTGCACAGCAAAGCAGATTTAACCTTTACTGAAAAAATTCTCTATCGAGTTTGTTTTATGTGTAGGTTCTTGATGTCACACAATTTTCTAACATTTTATTTTATGGTTATTATTTTGTTTATCTTGTATTGAACTGATTCAGTTATTAATTTCTTTTACATGAAATAGTGTTTACCATAAAATAAATTTATTTTAGATCAGTAACTGAAGTGGATATTTCAATACTTCGAATGTAGACTAATGTTTGCATTTCTCAATTTATGTCTATGAAACCCAGAAACAAAGAAGAAACTTCACATTAGTCCTTAACCAGTTAGGTCCTGTGAGTCTTTCAAAAATATTGTCACAGCACTTGGCTTCTGATTGACCCACCACTTCAACCAAATGTATCTTAAAAATTTCCCTGGAAGAGAAAAACAAAGCAACAGGAGTACTTAGTTTACACAATGACGTCTTTTTTTTCCAGTTCTTCATCTCTCACTAGGAATAGTGTGTCACACTAATCCTGATCACCCAGGATGAAGCTGGTGGTGCTGATTGTGTGAGTGCTGAGTCCTGGATGAGGGAAGGAAACAAAAATAGCGTAGTTTCCTTCCAGTGCTATGAAAAACCAACATTTTCCATTTAATAAATTGCTTTATTCACAAACACGCAAAGTGGAATTTGGAATTTTTGTGAATGGGAAGCTTTTTCTTCTACATTCTTCTCTTATTGCTAAAGGCATACTGCCTCCTTGGTCTTTCCAATTTCACTATAGAAGACAGTAAATCCATCATGTAGGGTGGCATTAAAATGTAGGAAAACAATCTAATTCCTTGCCATGGGAGTTTAAAATTTCATGAGCATATTTTCTTCATTTTAACTCAAGTTTAATCACAAATTCAATACTGCAGCTGGGCATTCAGTATTGTAGCTTGCCTACTGTGTAATGATTTTCAGTTCAAGTCCCACTGACTTCATATCCATAGTGATATTCTTTAGTTACATATTAAAAAAAAAAAATCTTTGTATTTATTTGCAAGTGGAAGTACACTATATTCAAACTTGGTTTTCAAAGAACTGCTGTACAACTATATACATACAACATTTGTCCTTCTGGTGACCCTTTCTTTTTGTGATTGCAGTTTTGACAGGTACTTTTGCTTCAGGCCACTCAGAGGCTTTACACTATTAACTGTGGTGACATTTTTCTCTCTTGAATTGTTCCAGGAAAAAAGGTGATGAGAAAGTTCGACTTTCCTTTTGTTTCACTCTGTGTCTTAAAGGCTTAATGTCAGTGCCACAGTGACAACCAAAAAGTTAACATTCACCTCTAATTTCTTCAGAGGGATATGCATCATGGCACAGATATTTCAAAGGGTTATGAAAAATTTGAGAATGTTTGTGTCAACATACGTGGAAATTATCAACAGTAAAGAATCACCAACAGTGGAATGGAATCACAATTAGCATTACAATCCTGATCTAGATCTATAGCTCAAAGAAATCTTCTTTTTATCAGTTTCAAGGGACTCAGAATTTGTTTTTTAGTTTGTGATTAAAGAAACCTAGAAGACTTAGTTCACGATCTCACTGCAGTCTTAGGATCATCTGGAAAAGAAACCTTAAAACCCATTGCCCGTTTATTTAATCAGACATGACACTTGCTTTAGTGGCTTAGGAAGACTTTACAACATATAGAATTTTTCCTTTATTTCTTTATTGTCTTTTCTGATTTATTGTCCTCCCTCTTTTTATTTTTTTTTATTTTTTTTTTTTCCATTTGAGAAATCTCTTTTCTTATTCTTCACAGGTTAACAGCACTGGAATTACTGTAAATAAAAATGTTTCTCTCTGTCACATTCACTTACCTCAAATATGTCATAAAACTTTTGATAGTTGTTGGAGGGTGAGAAAGCAACTGCCTGTTGAAAGCTTGATACACTCTGGAGTTCAGAATCTAAAATTGTTTGGTTTTTTTTGCTATTGCGTTGAGAGAATTGGCTCACATGAATAAATGAATTCAGGAGTCAATAAAAACTACAAAACAAAACAAACCCAAGCATTCTTTTTCAAGTTACATACAGATTTAAATCTCCACACATGGAACTTATTAATATTTCTTGGACTCGTGGGGCTAAGTCTTATTTTATGTGTACTTTTATTAAGATTAATGTCTCAAAAACATTAGTTACTTCTATGACACCTTTTTTCTTTGAATGAACACATTTTCTTTTTCTTCTGTGTATATATGCGTGTGTTTATGTGTATGTATAGCTGTATAAATAATGTACTTATCCATATTGTCTTATTTGTATTATTATAAGGCATCTTAGTGATGCTGGTGCTGAATGATCCTGTATTTTTATGCTAGAACTATTCTGGCACTGAAAATAAGTTGCTTGAAACTTCTCTGTGGAAAATAGATAATGTGTAGAGAGGGTGTCTAGTTCAATGTTTATCTCATTAATCTGGCTCCAAGGAGACCTGGATATGATTCTTTCCTCCACCACAGATATCTTATTTGACCCTTGGCAAACTGCTATACCTCTGTGTCTCCATTCTTCAAGCTGCCAAATGACTGAGGATGTGCATTTATCTCTCTTGAGAGGGGGCAGGGTAGGTAGAGAATAGGAGAAGTGAGGAAGGTTTTGAGGATAAACACTCAAACATGGCAATAATGGGATTACGCAAGACCATCCCCACCACTCAAAAAAAAAACACAACCCAAAAAACCAAAACAAAGACATAAAAAAAGAAAACAAGAAGAAAATAATCTCTGTGAAATTATCTGGGCTGCTATTTTTGCAGGCCAATATTCCACTGTTGATTTCCTTGTACTGATAGTGGTGCTAGTGTAACTGAATAAAATGCCATCACTCCCTTTATATATATATATACATAAATATATATATATATATACAGAGAGAGAGAGAGAGAGAGAGAGAGGGGAATATAATATCTGTGAAGGGAGTATAAAAGAACAAATATTAATTCTTAGTGTGTTTTAGATACCATAACTTCATGACTTCAGAGTGAACCTAGTTAAAAATTTTGGCTTTATCCACCCTGTGTTTTCCTGATATTTAATTTGAGTGAGATGTCCCAGACTGCTCTGAATCACTCATCATTTCTGTGTTAAACTGAAATATCTGGATATATTGAACAAACCTCCTCTTGGAAATCACAGGCATTCAATAGTCCTGTTAAGCAGTCCTAAGGACAGAAAAAGCATGCTGCATTATAGGTCACTGACAGGAGGTTTATCATCATATCAAATTTATTTTCTATACCTTTTATAAAGACACTTTTGAGAAACAATCTTCATCTGTCAAAACCTACTAAAGGGTAAGGGATGGAGTTTTAAATGAGTATTCCTGTGACAATAAAGGCAGTTATTTCAAGCTCATATTATGCTAGATTGAAGCAGTATGTCACTAGTTAGTGTATGCATGACCCATTATACATTTCTTTATGTATTTCAGGTAATACTTTCCTCTGTACCAAAAAAAATTTTATCAGTATTAGGAATTCATGATCAGAATGTTTCCAAAATATCTCAGACAATGTAGCCAGTCACCTACCATGACAGAACAATATTTTGTTTGAACCAATATTTTTAAAAATCTATGCTTGATTTCTGTATTCAGTCCCAAAATCTATATTTAAACACTTTAACAAATAAGGCCTTGTTTACAGAGACACTAATAACCTATTCTATGTATCAGAGCTGTGCTGTTTACATATGTATTAAAATGATAGACAAAGCCAAGTCAGAGAAGAAATCTGTAATGACAAATATTTTTGAAATTTTTCTTTCTGGTGTTTTATGTGTCTTTTTTCTTTCTGTATGTTATCTATGCCTAATATTTTTTTTTCCTTTTCCTCCCGGTAATTCTCATCAAAATAATTTATTTTCATAAAAAACATATGAAGAAGGAAATGTGTTTCCATTCTATTCAAATACCTGAAATTTATTTTTAAAAATAAACTCTTTTCATATAAAACTACTATTTTATATGAAGATCCTCTATTAAAAATGAGACAACAGAAATGTCATTTACAGCAAGTAGGAAAAAAGAATGTTGTAACTTAAGTAGATCTCAAATTAAAGATCAATAGTTTAAGAAGGAAATCTTTTAACTTACCTGTGTCACCCTTGCCTTTCTCATTGGAAGAAATGGCTTTAACTCGATGAAATCATAAAATTGGTAGGTTAATAGCAAAAAAACTGGCAAGTTCATATAACATAACAAAGGGTAAGAATGATTAAGTCACTAGGCTCTTGGATATAAAAGAGATTAATAGGCTTTTTAATCGCTGTGTGAATTAATTTGCATGAATGATACCTGGAACCCGGAGAAGAATGAAAAGCTGTTAATGCCAACATAAATGATCTGTATTCTCTTAAATGATCATACATTGAAAAACAAAAGGGAAAATTCTTTGATGCAAATGTCACCTTTACCGAAATTCCCAAGTTCATAGAAAGTCTAATTAAGGCACTGGCCAAGACAGCCCTGCTAATGATTTTCTAAAAGGTCTCATCATTCTTTGAGCGATCACAGGATGATTAAGTAAGATTGTTTTAAAACAAATAGTCATTCTCCAGTTTTTGCACTTGATTCTGGTGCCACTATGATTGCTAATTATAAAGAGCCTGTTGCATCTTATTTGCAATCTTGAAAACATATAAGAGTTTCAACATCATAGCATTTGGTTTTTCCCAGATTACCTAGATATCTAATTCAGTTTGTGCTCAAAGCTCACCCCATGTTTTTGTCACAGTAAGGCATCTACTTCATCAATTCACTCACAGAGAATATTGACCCCTTCAGAGTTTCAAGGATCTCTTTGTACTTTCAGTCATCTAGTAAGATGTTATGATAATATTGTGATCCACAGGAGGTCTTACTCATTGTCATCTTCACTTGTCATAAGGAGAGAGATAGCTTGAAGGCTGTCACCTGAATACAAGGGTGTATCTCCCTGCTTCCTCCATTTTTTTAGAAGAGGTTCATACCTCAGAGTTACTCTACAGATCTACTTAGGATGTGCCACAAGAGGAGGATGGGAACTAATCTCTGTGTGCAAAGTAATTCATCATGGTATGTATGCTGTGGTAGGTAAATTGTATAGAAGCAAGCAGAAAACTCCAAAGGAATGGGAGGACAAAAATGAGGAAAAAAATATCCCAACTAAATTATTCCTTTGCAGTAGCATTTTTCTTTGGGTTTACTTCTGGCAAATGGGTTTCATCTGCAGACATACATCAGAGCCAGGTAAATTACAATGTGGCTTTACCTTCCCTTTCCACTGTCTTGAACACAGGCTGCAGGGGTGCAAGACTAATTCTGTATAGAATTAGAGTAGTGTTGAGAGTAGTGCTGAGAGCCAGGAAGGGTCTTTGTGATATGAACTGACCTCTTGTGTATAGTAGCACCTTTGCCATTGCTTTTTCCTATAAGTTGCACAGGTGAAATTAGCACCCCTGAAGCTGGAAATTGTGAATAGAATCATGGCAGCACTAAATCCATCTGCAGAATTTCTTAAACTGTTGAGTATGTCTAAGCTTGGCTAAGCTTTTCAGAGGTAGCTAGAGTGTCAAAAAAATGTCTTAAAACCTATTATAAATTTTAAGAACATAAACAGGATTTTGCAAGTTTTCTGAACTCATTATACTGCAAGTTTTCAAATATGATTATAAGAGACAACCTGGTCTCACAAAAGGACTTAGAAGCTGGAGTCCTTGAATATGGGTCTTGACTTGGTACATAGTTTCCTAGGGAGAATAGGGTGGTGTCGTGGTTTAGGAATGGTATCCCTCACTTTAGTTCTCCCACTGAGAATCTCCAAATCATGTGCCACTCGCTCACCATGTGCCCCATCCCCACCCCTGTGTCAGGTTGGAGTGGAGAATTGGAGGCACAAAAGATGAAAATCATGGGTTGAGATAAGAACAATTTACTGGTGTGGTGGTGGGAAAACAGTTTTCCCCCTGAAGCTATAAAATGGTAAACCCCCAGGAGGTGGTGACCCTTGGGGTTTGAACCAATGAGCGCTTTTGCAAAATATAAACATATCATAAGAAGACAGGACAAGAAGATTGTAGTGGTAGTTGTTGTTGGAGAGGTGACCATGTTGTGAAGCCACGAGCTGAGGGGCCCGCAACTCCACTGGGGGCTGAACCCTTCCCCACCCCCCCCCCCCCGGCTGGGGGGCTACAGGGACTTGGAACAGTGTAAGACTGGGCTAAGTATCTGTAGCTAGAAAACTGAAAAAGTGGCAGCCATGGTCTGAGACCATGAGGAGACAGAGGGCTAGGAGCCCTGCTGGGCTGCAGAAACTTGGAAACAGTGTTATACTGGGCTGAGTACTGTGGCCAAGAGCTGAGGGAGCTTTTCTCCACTGTGAGTGGGCAGCAGGAGTGGCAGCAGAGACAGCACCGAACAGAGAACTGTGGCTGAGAACCAAGAAGATAAGAGACAAGCAGCAAAGACGGCATTGCAGGCAAGCTGAGAGACACAGAGATGTCTGACGAAGGGAGGGAGAGAGGACTAAGCTCAACAAAGACAGTTTTGGGGTAAGACTGAATTAAATCTTCCCAAAACCCCTTTGAGACCCCTCCTGGGAGGAGGGGGTGGACTTCTACTTGATGGGAGTTCTAAAATGCAGCATGCACCGGAGAGAGAAGCTGAGAAGCTCAGAGACGTCCTGGAAGCTGGACCAGGCCGGCCAGCCGGAATGTGGGGGAAGTGGCCTTCTCCCCCCACTGCTGCTACCAGGTTGGCAGCTGAGACAGAGCAAAGAAGCTCTGATAGAACTCTTGAGGCAAAGGCCTTCAACTGAAAGCTGCCTGAGATGTTCTGACTCAGGGGTGAATCCCCCGAGGAAGGGACCTTCATGGGGTCTTACACCCCATGATATGACATGGTGAAGCGAGTTTTGTCCCTGCTATGCAACCCACGGAAGAGAAGACCCTCGCTTGGAGTCGAAGGGCCGAGGGGCTTGGATACCCCCCTCGTGTGTACTGGCAGAGATCCAGCTACAGCTGCTGCATGAAAGAAGGTTGTCATCATGAAAACACTTTAATTTTTCATATTTTGATAACTTTGAACCAATATTAAATTGATGGGAAAAACATTTTTATGTTTTCTACCACCAGTCTTGCTGTCAGAAATGTTGGTTTTGTGTTTTGTGCCGTTTTCTGTTTACTCCTAGGTACAATAAAAAAATTACTTGGTTTATCTCATTTTCTACAGTAGGACCTCCTGAATCCCATGATTTTAATGTCAAGTTTTTACTGCTATGGCTGATTTATATCTCTTAACCAAGTGATCTTATTTGCTTTTTTCTTTTTAAAATTACAGTTACCAGGGAAAAAAAGCATACTTCTAATTTTTTACTAGAAAACATTGAACACGTTTAAACTGAAAATTTGAAATTCTGCTGAAAATGATCAGGGAAAAAAGAACCATTGCAGCTTTGAACAAATTTGAATAATACTTAATGGAAAATGAACCTCAGTGACTTGTGTTGCTCTTCCACTTTGCTGGCCAGAATTTTCATATACACTTTTTAATCACTGGTTCTTTCTGACGAAGAAAGAAGCCAAGACCAGAGAATCTTAAGAAACTGAGCGAGAATAATCTTAATCTCAATCCCCAGAAAATCTGGTAGGAGAATTTGAAAAGAACAATTTGGGATTTAGGTTAAAATTATATTATAATATTGCGGTATGTTCTGGACTTAAAAGCATTGCATTTGCTGCAGAATTATGTCTGATATTCAGTGTTATTAGTATTACCAGTTCTTGGGAAGATGTCATGTGAACTTGTTTTAAATTTGTTGCGAGTCTACCTGCTGGAGATGCAAAAATTCATTTTTTGCAAGCTCAGCTTTATCATTTGAATGGCTGTGAAAATCATCACAACTAGAGCATGTCTTTTACCAATGCTTTTTTCCCCCCTTATATTATTTTGTGAATGCTCATAAAACACTAGATGATATTTTTCCAGTGGACAGATTACAGTATTAACATTTTTGGTTCATAAAATGTATAAATTTATGAATCTTAAAATTAAACTGATAAGTTTAAGATTAAAAATAAACTTTAATTATAAAGACCACTGTTATAGATGAATAATTATACTCCTCTGCATTACCTCCATACTCGGTGTTAAATTCAAGCGTCTCTGACTCTGACTAGACATAGGCATATATTTGAAAATTCCCTAATTTACTTAGTGGTCTTCCCTTAGGACACTTTTCTAGGTCATAAGACTGAGAAAATCAGCTTTTTACCATTCTCTGCCCATCTTTTATTTTATTAGACTTCATTCTGACAGCAGATGCATTAACGGAATTCAAATATAGTTGATACATAGATTGAGCTAACAGACTCATAAAAGGCACTTTTACAGTACACTGGTATCTGACCCAGTGTTGTATAAAGGTCAGACAAACTGGATAGCTTTTATGGAGCTCATTATTTAATCTTCATATTAAAGAGAACCTAGCACAGAAGACCCTAATCAAGATTTGTAATTAAATGAGAACATCATCCTTAACCTGATTATAATTGTGGGGTCTTATAGCCCTTTTCCAGATATCAGCCTCTTGTTCAAGTAATACAAGGGGTTTTATACAAAACAGGTCTTAGATTATTTGCAAATCAGTTATTAAATGCATTATATGATTTTTTAATCTGTAGTAGTTTTTATAAAATGTTGCCTTACTAAAATGTTGGTACTTCCCAAACCATGGCTTAAGGCGGTAAGAAAAAGATTAAAATAAGTCAAAGCAGTAATTGAATTAAATTATAAATGGCTGATACTCAGATTTTATTCTCCTGTCACATGTGATTTTAACTAAAAAATACAAATGTGTAACTGTCCTCACCATGCTTATACACCTAAAGTCTCCTTTAATACGTCTTCACGATATTCCAAGTCAACTTTATGTGAAGAGAGCTTGACTGTCATATTAGCTCAGGTGTAAGTCACCCTTTACAGTACAGTGGCCCTGAATCTGATTAAACTGAATGCTCTTTTTAGCAAACTAGATCATAATAGTTCCCTTGGTACCATTAATATCTAACTTCTCCAAGATCATGATACCTCAAAGATATCTGGTTTATACATCTGGATTATACATCCATTAGGCTGAAACATTTCTACTAATATATTGTGATCATTCATTTATCATGATTCCACCAAGCATATGGTACAGAGTTCATACTGAATCATACCAATTTAAAAAAAAAAACAAAACCAATCCTTGCAAATTAGTTCAAATTAGCTAATGATAAAATGAAAGCTGTAATTGTTCCAGATTGTTTTTTTAAATCAAGAGTGGTGGCTTGGAATATTTTTTGGATGTTTCTGGCATGATGTGGTTAGGTAAGTATTTCCCCTTTTTCATTCCTTTGTGTCCTTGCTTGCTTTTTTCTTTCCTGCTTTGGTGGTTCTGGATGAATGTCAGGCAAAGTTACAATCCTCAAAATAATCTGTCATCTTTTCTTAGTTCTTGCTCCACTTCAACCATGTATTCTTTTCATAAAAGCTGCACAGATATACAACTCCAAAGCCACAGACATAATGAAGATTACAAGAGAAATATGTGGTGACTGAAAGTCTAAAATACACTGAAGTAGTACTGTAAATGCACCTAAATGTGGTGGTACTGTAAATGTGTTGTGTAAGTATCACTATATTTAAAATTATTAGTATGTTCCCTGGATTATGAAAATGGAATTTTGAGATGTGTAGCAATTTTCTGCATCAAGAAAGTGGACATTTTTATTTAAAAGTGTTAGATTTTGTGAACAAAGACTCATCCCACAGAATCACAGAATTTTTCAGGTTGAAAGGGACTTTTTGAGATCTAGTATAATCCCTGCTCAAGGGATGACCATGCCCAGTTGGGTTTTGAATATCTCAGTGGGTAGAGAATCCACAGTCTCTCTGGGAAACTGATTCCAGTGTTTGACTACCTTCACAGTAAAAAAGTGTTTTCATGTGTGCAGATGGAGTCTGTTTCCAATTCCTCTTGTGCTGTCAACATCAGTACAGACAATAGTCTGGCTCCTCTTCCTTCCCTCCCAGTAAGTGTTTATACAGACTGGTAAGATTCACCCTGAATCTCCGCACCTCCAAGTTGATCAGTCCAAGATTTCTCAGCCTCTCCTGTTCTATAAGAGTTCTTCCAGCCCCTTAATAATTTTTGTGGTCTTTTGTTGAACTCACTTCAGTATGTCCATGTCTTTCTTGTACAGGGGAGACCGCAATTTGACCTAGCTCTCCGGGTGTGGTCCCACAAGAGCTCAGCAGAAGTGAAGGACCACCTCCCCTCAACCTGCTGGCAATAACACTCTTCCCAAAGCAGCCCAGGATGATTTTGGCTTTCTTTGACATGAGGCTGCATTGCTGGCTTATGGTTGCATGTGTCCACCAGGATACTAAAGTCCTTTTCTGTAGAGTTGCTTTCCATCTGGTTAGACTTTAATATGTACTGCTGCCTGCGATTTTTGCTTCTCAGATGAGTATTTTGCATTTCCCTTTGATGAAATGAAATTCCTGTTTACGCAATTTTCCAGCCTGTGGAGGTCCTACTGAATACCATCACAACCCTCCTGCATATCAGTCATGACTCCTGGTTTTCCGTCACATGCAAGCTTGCTGTTGTTGTGGTCTGCCCCATAATCCAAATCATAGAACCATAGAATCATTAAGGTTAGAAAAGACCTCTAAGATCATTGACTCCAATACAAATAATTAACGAAGTGTTTAAATAGCACTAAACAGAGAACTGATCTATGTACACTTTTTGCCTCTGATCACCACATTCTGGGCCCAGCCGTTCAGTTTTCAATCCACCACACTGTCCACCAACTAGACATATTTCATAGTTTGTCTGTGAGGATGTTACAGGACATAATGTTGAAGCATCCACTGCTCCCCTCTAATCCACCAAGCTCTTCACATCATTGTAGAAGGTCGTTAAGTAGGTTAAGCAAGTTTTTGCTTTCATAAATCCATGTTGACTACTCCTGATCACTTCCTTATCCTTCATGTGCTCTAGTTTCCGGAGTTATTTGCACCATGTTCACAGGAAGGGAGGTGAGGCCGACCACTCTATAGCTTCCCATACTTTTTTTTGCTTTTCTTGAAGGCACAAGTAACACTTGATCCAGTCTCTCTAACATAAAGGAGCGGTGCCAAGCAGAGAAACCTCAATAACCCAGTTAGAGACACAAGCCCATGCCCTGGCCCTCCAGGGCATCACAGGAGGACATCAGCCCCATGAATCTGGAATGGCATCCACCACTGTAAGCCAGTAAAAGAGGCTGTCCTGAGATTATCCACAGACAGGGGTGGATGTAACTACCAGTGGCATGGGATCATTATGGGGGAAAGAGCATTTGGGGATTGTACAAAAATTATGATATGTTCAGGCAGGTACCAAAGGCAGGGGAAAGGAGGGATCAGGGTTGATTCAGAAGGGAAAAATGAGGGAAAATAGAGGGAACAGGATGTAACAGGGGTTTGTTTAGTGTAAACAGTCAAAAAAGCAGTACACTTGTCCAACTATGCCTTGTGCCTTGTGCCTGCATCTGGAGCTGGCTTCTCATTCAACTATATTTCTACCAGTTTTCCTGGATGAGGGACTCTGCATACATGTGTGTGTATGTGTTTGTGTAAGGGGGTCTGAGTGCAGCCACTGGAGAGGGATCAGGTCACAGGGACCTGTGAATGCTGGGTGTATACAGGTCACAGGGACCTGGGACGCAGGGTGCAGCACCCAGGGAGCCTGGGGTGTGTGAAGGTTGTGGAGTGCCAGAGACAGTGTGTGACTGCTGACAGGCATCACATGGGGATCGCCATGAATTAGGGTAAGATGTTTGAGAGCCAAATACTGGAGCAACCTGGTCCAGGTACTGTGGAAAGCAGAGGGCTCAGAATGCCCAAGCTGGATACTGGAGTGACCAAGAGATCTAGTGGTCTAAGGCTGTGAGTCTGACCTAGCCACTGGACATACCTGTTTGCATGTATGTGTCGCATTAGTGGATGAGAAAATGTAGGTACTTCCCACTACTGTCTTTTGACTGGTTTTAACCAGAGAGATGGGAATGGGATGAAGCCATTGCTGATGTTTGTATTTATGGGAGCACTCAATATTTCCTATTTTGTGCCACTTCACAGAGTCTTGTGTTGTTTGCATGTGTGCATCAGTGCCTGTTACCGTCACTACTGTCTGGACCTGGGTTCATGAAGCTGTGGCAACCTTACCTCTGTCAGGCTACTGAATTTGGCAATCCCTAACAAAAAGGAAGAGAATGGTTATTCTTCTCTATTCTAACTTAACCTAACAAATCTGGAGAATGTCAAACTTTTTAAAGTTTTTGTGATTTTTAGACCTAGCAGTGCTAACATCATAATAACAGATATGTGGTGTTTGGTGACATAACGTTGGGTTCCTCAATGAAACTATAAAACACCTTGATGAGAAGTTAGAAGGATGCTTAAAACATAATCCTATAGTGACTTTAAAAGGTTAAATTGAAAGATTACAATCTTTCTGCAAGAACAGCCAAGATTTACAGTTTCAGATATCCATAGAAACTTCGAAGCCTTTGTGACAATTACTTGAAAACTCAAGGATATCTGCAAGCTTCCTGGTCTTTCTCAAATGTTATTTAACTTCAGAAGCAAGAAATTAAGTGAAAAAATGCCTCCAAACAAACAAAGGCAAACACAAAAAACACACCCCAGAAAAAAATCCCACTAAACAGAACGAAGTAGAATAAGATAATATAAAATGTATGTAAACATTTTTTTGAACTTAATATCATAGCTTGGAAACTCAACAGAAGTTAAAATGATTTTGACTTACAGTGCTAACAAAGTAGAATGCTGTTTGCTTCCTCTGTCTTTCGTGGCAACTGCTTGAAGTGTGTGGGTTTTTTTTCAGAAAAAGCAAACAAACATAGCACTGGAACAAAAGAAGACAGAAAAGAAAGATGATGGTCAAGCTAGATTTTTTTTTTAAAAAAAAGCTTACAGAATCAGTATTGAAATGTAATAAGTGACAAAGGAATATAACTAATCTTGAAAAAAAAAGAAAAATCAGTATCTGCATCATTCTTCAAGTGTCATAAAATATTAACAGAATCATCTGTAAAGAGTGAGGAATGGAGACTGCTATTTTAAATTGAAGTAGTGAGTAAAAATTAAGCCTTTGTTGAACACTTTAACTTTAAAATGAAGTTCCTTTAACCTTGAAAATTGGCAGCTGTGAGGAAACCTAAAAGTCTGTAGTGTCATCTAAAGACTTTATTAAAACCCATCTCAGAGGGTTGCTCAATGCAACAGTAATGGTTGTAATAGAGCTGAGATTTGTCTTCAGGATTTCTGACAAGTCTGACTCTGAAATACTAGCCTTTATTAATGAAATAGTACTACATAGGAAGAATGAGTGCCAACACTTTCTAGCAGTTGAAATTTATCATTTCTGAAAAGTTGAAATCAAACAGGAACTGCAAGCCTCTTTTGATAACTATGCTAATCTTAGGCTCTGTTTCATTACAGCCAGTTTTTAACTCTAGTATCATTATTCAAAATATAAATGAAAAATAAAAAATTGTGATAATTCTATTTTACTTACAACAGTAATTGTGTTCTTAACTAGTGAATCTATTGTCTTTGCTGATGAACTGAAAATTCTTTCCCTGGTCAGACCCCACTGTGAGAGCTTCTTGCCAGGTTTCAGTGGCGTATACTTAGCCTTGTCATTCTGTTTCAAGCATCCAGGTTTCCAATTTTAGGCAGAGTGATCTGAGTGGGGCAGGAAGCAGGACGAGAGGCAGGAAAATTGGTGATCGTGTCTAAGGGATCATGTCCTGAGTCGGTACAGTGATCACTACCAGACTTAAGGGTCAAATACTAAAGCTGTCAAAGGAGACTGTATCATGATCAAAGCTCTGCCCAACCTAAGAAAAAAAGGAGACCTGGGGCAGGTGACTCTGTTGAGCTCTGTTGGACTACTCCTTATCCCAGAACTCACAAGTTACCCTGGGGATGAGGAGCTGAGAGTCCTATAAGAATACATGGAGAGTGAGAGCATCTGATTCATTAAGGTTACCTGGCCAAGGAAAACCAATTAATTTTAAAGGAGATAATAAGTAAAGGGGCAAATTATAAAAATGTACAGTGACAAAAACCTGGTAGACAAGGGTTAACAGAGGCAATGCCAAAGATCAAAAGTCTCCAGACACTAGCCGATGGGCCGTTAAAAAGCTCCAGGCATAGCTTTGGAGATGGCCAAGCTGAAATTTGCAACTGCAAATTTCCCTTTTGTAAAGGGGAAAGGAGAGTGACCTGAGAATTTGGAGCATTTGTGGGTATCTGTGATAGGGGGATGTGTTTGCAGAGGGCACTGAGCTGGTTCAGTTGCTGAGCTGGGGACCTGTCGAGCTGATAAGAGGGGCTGGCGTCAGGGCAGGGGTGCCGGGGAGTCAGAGGGACAGTGGAGTCTGTCAGTGGTGCCTGTGCACCTGGTGAGTGCTGTGCGTGTGCCTGAGGCTACCGCCCTTCAGTCTCTGGCAGCTGAAAGGGAGGAGACTCCGCTGGCTGTGCTCTTGTTTTACGCGAGCCTTGTACCTGGGTGCTGCTGTAGGCAGAACTTTGTCGAGGTCTAGCAGTCTGTCAGTGCCCTCCGCATGTGTGTCCCTGTGTCCTCTGCACGTATCTGTGTATCTCTGAGACAACCACTCAGCTTTGCTGTTTGATCCTTGAACCTTGCACCAGTAGTCTGCAGCTGCTGGATTGGGAAACAGCATGTAGGTGGATTTCAAGGCTTCGATCCAAAACTAATCAGATTTGCAGCGTGGAAGAGAATATCTTCCGAGGGAAATAAAGTAGCAGCCATTATTTAAAGTATCACCAGTTACTAAAAAAACCCATATTGAACCCATGCCTTTGATTTCCAACAACCCACATTTTTTTTTTGTTTGTTTTTTTTGTTTGTGTTGCTTTTTTTCTCCAGACCATTCTTACCCTTTCCCCTTATCCCATTGTCATGTTCTTAGATTTTTCAAGTGACTTTTACACCAATAGATCTCCAGGCCATAAACTAGGTCTACTTCATATGTTTGCATATGAAGTCCTAGGTGCACTTCTTAACTGCTGTCTAAAAACAAACAAATAGGATTTCATGTACAAAACCAGATTTAAATAGATTTGTTTTAAAATATGTATAACAAATTTTAAAAAATACATTCTAATTCTATAACAATTATATACTTTCACTGTTTACCCTTGAGTAGTTTCTAACTTCAAGGCATATGAGCCAATCTGCCACAGAAATATTCTTCATAGCTTGATGGGAATCCCTCCAAGATATAAGAAGTCTTTGGGACCTCACCCATAAGAAAGACTAATAGTTTTCATAGCCCCTAAAGCAGGTCCATAGGTTAGCTATCAGAAGCTTAGTTATGTTGCCTTAGGTTTTTTTTTTAATTATTATTTTTTAATTTTTATGGGTAAACCCATAAGTAGTTATGTAGTAAATGTAGATTTTAGAAGCAGTTGCATTTATTCCCTCACCCTTTAGCACAGTAGCTACACAGATCCCCAACCCTCTTACCCAATTCCATATTTCCCATATCAAGTTTCTCTAAATTCCACTGACATATTTAGTCTTTTTTTCAAGATAGATCTTCTTCTGTTTAAGAACATCTGCTCCCTAGCCTGAAACGCAAGATGTAACCAAGGACTGTGTGCACTGTGTGCTCCAAAGAAGACCAAGATGAGGAAGAGGTAGTCCCAAAACGACCCCAGACCCAATATCCAAGGGGCGCGTCAGGTGGTGGAACGGGGCAAAGGCTGGGGGGTTGACTAATCAGGGATTAGATGGACCTTATTAAAAAATTGTAACACTTGACTCCAAATTAAGTTTCCCTGGAGTTTTTTCCTCCCTGAGTTTTCTTTTAGGCTATAGCTATCAGAATAACCAAAAGTAACTAAAGACTGGACCAGGCACTCACAGACCTGATCTCAGCACCAGGCAGTGACAACAGCAAGCATCTCCTTTTCAAATCCTTGTATGAATCATCTTTGTGGTTTATATAAGAATCTTTTAGCCTTAAGAAATTTCCTTTTCTTAGAGCAGCTAAAAAAATATTTTAGCACTAAAATTGTTGTATTGTTTGTCAGTCTTTGTAGAGAGAAGGTGAGCAAGAGTGCGAAGATTTAGAAATAAATCTCTGTTTCAATATTCATGATGTTGACCATTTCTTTTTGTCAGAACACTGGGGAGACCACAATGACTTATGGTTTTAGCAATTTGGATATAGCATTTGTTAAAAGCTGTATTTAAAGTTCTCTGTGGGACAGTCACTCCTACTGTCTGATTTTATGATTAGGATTTGCATTTATAAGGATTTTACCACATGAAAGAGGTTTTACTTGATTGAAGAGTTAATTGTTGTGGAAGCTTAGACTAACTTCTCAGCTGATAAAGGACCACCAACCAACTTTCTGTACCATCTATATTCTCAATTTGCCTTTCCTGTGTTCTCAAATGTAAATGAACAGTACTAATCTAGAAAATAGCATTGCATTTAAAATAAAAGCTACTGCAAGGGTTTTGATCTTGGACTGAATAGTTCATGAAAGATATAGTGCTTGCTAGGTATATATATTATTTGCCCTCTCCTTACAACACAGTTCTGTTCCAGGTTCAAATACTCCATTATCTCCTCTGATCTCCTATTTGTAAAGTTTGAGTTAAGATTCCTTTTCCATTCATATACACTATTAGACATTTTGGATCTAATTTTATTTCCCAAGTAAAACTCTTACTGAGCTCTGTACAGGGAGAAACAACTGCCTAGACCATAAAGGTGGAACTCAACTGCAAATTTTTACTTTCTTGCTCCAGTGTTTCATTTATTATTCTCTTTATTTACAAATACTGATATGTAAATTTTAAAGCACTATGGAAACTGTACAGTGACCTTTGTTCAGGTAGTTCCTTTGTTTTTAAATTTAAGGTTAATATTAACTGTGTTATTAGACTGCAGCACAGAAAAGTCTGTGACTACATTAGTAAGCTGGATGGTGCAATACAAAAGGATCCGAAAACAAAACCATTGCTCTTGAGAACCTGACATCCACAGTACCTGGGAGCTTTACTGGAGCAGTGGGAGCTCACTTTGGGAACCCTGTCTCCAGATGAAAATTTTTAGGAGGGGTCACTGAGCATTTGCAGCTCCCCAAACTGAGCTGGGAGACAGAAACGCCAGTTTGGGTGGATCAGTAGCCCCTGCCCAAACAAAAGCTGCTAGGAGCCATTAATTGGATTAGACCTGTGCTGGGGATCACAACCAGTGATCTGCACCCATTATTTGAGCTGCTGAAGGGAGATGCTGGCCTGTCCTCTCCTAGATCATTAACAACAGAAGCTGAGAAATCCCTTGCCATTGTTGAGAGAAAAATATCAGAGAGACAGTCTTTTAGGAGGATGGAGGGACTGCCATCCTCCCTTGTAATAATTAATGAACAGAGACAACCACTGGCCCTGCTGGGTCAGTTTACTACTGATAATAGAGACTTCTGCTTATGGGAGTGGGTATTCCTCCCTCATCAATTCGGCAAAACAATTACAACCCGAGCAGAAATGATTGGCAAACTGATATTTAAAGGCCCCACCAGGTGTTTAGAGCTCAGTGGGGAAGAGCCAGATTTCATCTACCTTCCACTGACCTCTGAGCACCTGGAAAAACTGATGCAGAGTTCTATTGATTTTCAAATTGCCATCGGAGGCTACCCGGGAGAAATCAAATTCCATCTCCCAGCGTGCCCGTTTTTGCAAAGATTGATTCCAATTCCTCTGAAATTAAAAATTGTGCAGTCAGACTTACCAATTAAAAATGCAAAAACCCTTTTCACTGATGGCTCAGGGAGAACCGGAAATGCAGTTATTGTTTGGCAGCAACATGGCAATTGGCACCAGGATGTACATAAAGTTCAAGGTTCCCCCCAAATCGTAGAACTCTCAGCAGTTGTTCGTGCCTTTCAAATTTTTAGTGAAGAACCAATTAATATCGTTTCAGATTCAGCCTATGTTGTAGGTGTGGTGAAAAGGATTGAAAATTCCTATCTAAAAAACGTGTCTAATGAAAATCTCTTTAAGCTGTTAACCAAATTGTTGTTTTTAATAGAAAACAGAAAATTCAGCTTCTACATTGTCCACACCAGATCACACACTGCTTTGCCCGGTCCTGTGGCAGAGGGAAACCAAATCGCCGACCATTTGGCAGGCAACAACGGACCAAAGTGGGTCCCCGCAAGAAGAGTGAAGATACACCAGGACTGAGACGAAGGATGCACACTCTCCAGGCCTACGCTATCCTGATCTGTCTTCTCAGATTTGTCACCAACGTCACTGCATCCCCTCTGAGGGATTGGATGAACCAGCCCTCCGAGAACCTCTGGGTAACCCTGGCCAAGGCCACAGGCACTGACACCTTGTACCTGACCTTGTCCAGTGCTAGTAATCCATTCAAAACCTGCCTTATAGGGATTCCTGTGACTCCAGGCAAAGACTGGGACACATTCGTGGAAAAAACCCGGAGTCTAGGATTCTTACAGCTAAATTCAGTCACCCTAGCACAGATGGTGTCCAGGCAGGCGTTTACCACCATCCCTCCACAAGAAATAGATTTGCTCAGTTCGCTACCCACTGGCAATTGTGTTATATTCCATCGGCACACAGAACCCCACCTATTTACCCCCCACAATGTTACCGCCAATAAGTTAATTTACAAAGGGGCCACTTCGCCGTGGTGCAACAATTCAATTGCCACCACAGTACCAACAGAGCACGTTCCTAGGAACATGAAGCTCCCCGAAGGGTTTTTCCTCCTGTGCGGGGATCGGGCGTGGCAGGGTATTCCTGCCTACCCGGAAGGGGGTCCCTGTACAGTAGGGAAGCTGGCTCTGTATAACCCGGCGAAGTTTCAATTAGCAGAGCAATCGATTGTTCCCAAAAATAAAGTCAAAAGGTCCCTCCGTATAAAAAGAGGAAAGTCTCCCAACCCTAAAAAAAATGTAGCCCCAAAGAACCCAGTCATTCCTCCCCTTAATGCAGCACCACGTGTGGTAGGTACAATCATTACTCCGCCACCGCCCCTACCCTTCCCAGCAGACTATGATTCCAGCATTCACATTTGGTCCTGCATGAAAAACTTTTGGGCTTCCTTCCCTATCCCCGGGATAGGAACTGCCCATGCCCTTTCCTTGCTTTCCCACCTTGGTTGCTGGTTAACTAAAGAAGCGAATGCAACCACGAAAGCAATTGAGGGTCTGCTAGCAGACACTCAAAAGCTGAAAGAAATTAGTCTCCAAAATCGTGCAGCCATGGACTTCTTACTCCTGGCACACGGTCATGGGTGCCAGGATTTTGAAGGAATGTGCTGTATGAATTTTTCAGATCACTCACAATCAATTTATGAAAGCATACATCAACTAAAGAATCTTGTAAAAGATATCCACCAGTCCCGTGATGAAGGATTAGATGGACTTTTCGATTGGATAAAACTCCCCTCTTTACCCAATTGGTCCCGAAAAATCATAATCATGCTAGTGATTTCCCTATTTGCCCTTGTGTTCTTGTGTGCCTGTTTTCCGTGCTTTGTCATTTGTGTTCGCCAGATGGTCATCCACAGTGTCTCCGTGAATGTCACCACGACTGAAAACAGAGAAGGGGGAGATGCGATGGATGAAAAGACAGAATGGGAGAGATATGTGGCCTGGAAAAGCATTAATGGAGTCTGAATGGACTTTTTACTCACTGAATGATCCACCCAGCAGACTGGCAGTTTTTCCCCAGTTTGCTGTTGTGTGCTTATGAACCCTTGTACACCCCAGTTTATTGTAAAAATTTATAGATCCTGCTGTACTCCCATATTGTCCCTATTTCTCCCTCAGGCTTCCCCTTTGAAAGCTGCTTATCTCTTCTTCTCCCCTGTCTTCCCATGCCTCTGTTACTGATAAGCTGTAGCTATCACAGTGCAGAGAGAGCTACAATTAGTCAACCCTCTCTGATATTCGAGAGTTCCACCCATCTCTCCCCTGTCCCCCTACCACATCTTTCCCTAAGCTGTCAATCTCTTGCTTAGCATCCACCCCTCAAACCGCGGTCTTTTAAACCCTTGTTTCCCTTGAATAAACGGGCATTGCATCACGAGACCTCAACTGTGTCCGAACCCTAACTGTAGTGCTCGGTCCAAACTTCCCCTATCCCTGCGGACCGAGGCACTTTACTGCAGATTTTCTCTAATCCAAGGCTTTGAAGTAAGTATCCATTATTAACTACACTACTGAGAGTCACCTTCCTGGTCAGTTTCATCAAAAAAGTAAATGAATTCACAAACAGATGATTTTAAAAAAATGCCTCAGAAGCTCAACCCCTCATCTGCTAACTTGCTGTAAATTAATTTTGTTTATATTTTTTAGAAAAGCCTATATTATTATGAAGTCTGATATGTGTTTTGTACAACATACCCTTAAATTTATGAGATCAGATCCTTGGTCCATGGTTTTGCTCTCATTGTTTCACTGCAATGTCTTGAATGATCATCTAAGAAATACCAGTTTCACCTCTTCTCTTCCTCTTCCAGGGACAGTTTTAAAAAAGGTAAATAAGGAATTGAAGAAAATAAGAAACTGACTTGTAAGAATGATTTATCTTTATATTATAATGGACTAATGCATCTGAACTATACCACAGAAAACTGTGTCCCACACTGATGAAGACCCACTAATCCAGAAGATACCTGCAAAGCTGGGCTCTCTCATCCACCACACTTATCCCACAATTAGAGGATGCAATTGGAAACCCTTCATGGAATCAGTGTGGAAAGGAAGAGCAATTGGGTGATTTAGGAAAAAACAAATGAATCTGTTCTTGACCTTCATTTAGTAAGAAAGGAACTGTTACATTAGCAATTTAGTACAGTAGTTTCTTGTAGAAACTAATACAGATTATAGCAGAACATAATTCCATGAGAAAACGTGTAACAGGACAAAATTATTCAGTATCAGGTGGTAATTGCTGCATGAATTGCAGGAAGGGAGAGAGAGCTAATTCAATGGAGAATTTCAAAAAGTAAAAGCTTTTGAGACAGTACTCTGTTAAACGAGAGGATATCCTGGATGGGCTGTTTAAGAATATGCAGTAGGATTTCCACACATTCTAAGAGGAGAGAGTAATTTTCTCTCTGTGAGTTGACTAAGGTTTTATATCTTTACTTCTGTTAGTTCAAAAAGAAGTTACCTGTAGGGCTTCCTTTTTCTCTCAGGGTAAAAAGAAATGAAGAAAAAGTTTAAGTGATCTTTTCTTCCTTTTTGTTCTAGGCATTAAACAACGGTGTTGCAACTTCTATTCCTTCAACTAGTTGAAACAACTGAGAGAAAAGTGGAGAAAGGGAATAAAACAGGGTGCTGGGCAAATTGACTGACTATATTTTCCTTCAAAGAGGCTATCAGATCCCAACTAGAGGATAAGTATCAGTCAGTCAAATACTTGACATGCAGTATTTAGCTCACATAATCATACACTTTTTTTTTTTTTACTACTCTACAAGATTTGTAGCTTTTAGTCACCTCTCTATGAGCTGCATAGATAGAATGTGTAATCAAGGTAAGTCGAATGAACAACCAGACTATGAAGGTTTGTCAGAACAGTCATTATCAGCAGAGTCCCCTGAGATATCACAGTGATGTGAAATGGTTTTCTCCTTGTGTCTTCAATGTTTGGAAAAAAAATAATTTTCATGTTGCTTTTCCATGTTTGAAAAATGAACATTTTCCAGCTCGTCAGGAGCAGCTCTGTTAGGTTACTTACAGACAGTTTCTTCACCCTTTTCTCTTACTGTCAGGCATTCTGGGCCATTAGTGTGGAAAAAAGTTTAGTTTCAGCAGTTTTGTCATTTTCTCATGATAGAGAGGGAATTGTTCACCCTAAACCCACTCCCCGATACAGCAGCAGAGGCTGTGGAAACTCCAAGTAGCCTCGAAGATGGACTGAGCAAGAAGAAGTTTAAAAGGATGTTTAGAGCATGCAGAGTTTTGGGCTACAGCAGGGTGCAAGGATGAGGTGGCAAACAGCTGAAGGCAAAGCTGAAGTTTGACAGTCCCTGTAGCACCTAGATGTGTAGAATTGGCTGTTGAGAGAGCTGTTCCTGAAGACATTTGGAGCCCAAGTGCTTCTAGGTAGTGAAATTCTTGTACAGGGAAGGGCAGATAATTTTTTTAACTGTGCAACCAAACATCACCTAGTGCATCACTCAGCTCACTCACCTCTTTTCAGAGACCAATCACACCCTTTTTTCATAAGTAGCATCTGCAGTAGCCTCTAACTGGATTTGGAATTGCATGTACTCAAGTGCTGGTAAATTTGGAAAATATCTTGGCCAGGTTTGATTGCTCAGCTTCTTCAGTTGACTGTATTTCATAAAACAATGTGCTTCTTTAGAGCACTTTGAAAAAGCTGTTGTCAGAGAATGATTGGTAATAAAGGTGCAGTGGATATAAAAAGGTACTATAAATCATAGATGTGCAAATAATAAACTACTATACTGAGCAATCATCTCCCTAAGAACTTAATATACCCCGTTCACACTGTGAGAATAAAACCACTAAAATACTAAGTCCTTGAAATATGAGTTTTTGTTTTCTTCCTTCCTACAATTTATTTGAGACAAATCTAGCAGCAAGTGACATGTGCTAATATGACTATTTCTTAGGATGGAAGATCAAACCACACTACAAGAAAAAAAATGGAAAACACTAAACTAAAGCCAATACAGAGGTTTTGATTGATAGGGAAATAGCCAAGTGGTGATGGTGAATGAAAGAGATGATGGGAGAGAGAAAAGACTCCAAGAAAAATTTAGAAATATGAAAGCCACATACTTATCTGTCATCAAACCTGTCATTGCTTTAGTTTT
Source organism: Chiroxiphia lanceolata (assembly GCF_009829145.1). Taxonomy (NCBI): domain Eukaryota; kingdom Metazoa; phylum Chordata; class Aves; order Passeriformes; family Pipridae; genus Chiroxiphia; species Chiroxiphia lanceolata. Next base: position 67,421,705 of record NC_045639.1, read on the forward strand.
GGTCTGTTTGTTCTACTCCCTCTGTTGCAAACACTGCTGTGATGACTTCATCAGGCTCTCATTGAAATGTATCCCAGCCACCATCACCAGTACTTCTTGGGTGAAGCCACGCCCTGTAGAATACAAAACTCAACTATGGGTCACACAAGTGACAGAGCATAACATTTCTACCAGAAACAATTCTGTAAGAAATGAATATTCTGAAATGTTATATTGTGTTTCCACAGTATAGGAATATATTTCTGTATCACTCAATTCAATATAGAAAGGGAAATATGCAAGGCACAACATGCAAAACTACTAAAAAATTATTTCAGAAATTATTTTAAAGAACAACTTTGAAGTTCATAGAATGATTATTCTGGATTTTCACAGAATTATGTGTTTAAATTACTCAGTTGATCTACCAAATATCACATCTATTGTATAAATTACCTATATTTTATCTCTTTTTACTGTTTTTCCATTTGGCTACTGATGTGATTCCCATTTCTGATGTTTTAACATTACAATTTTCCCAATTGCTTGACCTTTTAGACATTGCTGAAAGAATTGTGAAATCATATCTTATTATCCCCAAAAGAACTGAACTTCATATTCCTTTATGTGAATGGTTTACACCTAACACATCCGGCAATGTCTTTATCATCTGTAAAAGTAAGAAAAATGAAACCGAACAATTCAAAGTGCACCTACCGTACAGGCTATTTCCCTTTGAAATGATATCTCATCTCAGCGTGGCTACTGTAGCAATGGCTTTTCTTCCAGTGAGAAGGCAGTACAAGCAATTTGCTCAGCAGTAAGGTGCTTGGGAGATGGGTGTGATAGATTCAGATCTACACCAATGAAATAGAGATCATACTTAATTCAGTGTTTGTAGATATTTTAAACCTATCGTACTGAATGCCATAAAAATAGCCTGGCTATTTCCACTGTCCATTACCCTTGCATGATGAAGAAGTTTAACAACGTGACATTAATAGTTAAGATGTACATTAAAGTCTGAATGCCTTTGTCATACTCAGGGTCATATATTCCAGGAAAGAAGGTCTGAGAAGTATAAAAATAGGAAAATATTTAATTCCCCTTGTTATTTCCTTCTGGTTTCTTACCTTGACAATACGTTTTTGACAGAGGAAACACAGATTGAGCCTGTTCAGGATGCTTGATGTTTTATAGCGTAAAGCCCCGTGATTACTTTACTTTGACTCTGCTAAATTTAGGTTTAAATTCAGGATGAAATCCTCCATGATTAGTGTCAGTTCAGAACAGAGCTTTTTGGAACTGGTTCCGCAAGTACTCAGGTGTCGGGTATTTTAAGTATGATTAGAAAAGAGTATGTTGCTTTACTTGTTAAATTGTTCTTACTTGTTTCATTGAAAATCTTTAGTGACTCCAATGTATTTGCATCTGACAGAGGAAATTCAGTGCCTTGCATTCTTGGATGGGGTTTCTGCTGAGTTGATGAAAATATGCCTGCATATTTTCTAAGTACATCTGACTAAGTTATAAGCTGCTCAGATGAGGTTTCTCAAAATATGTAAATCAAGATCTTTAAAGACACCATTTCCATGAAGCTCAAATCATCTTTCCACTATGTCTACCCCAGGAACAACCTCTGTATACATGTGTGTGACTACCATCTTCTTCACAGTGGTACCTTGGTGCCTCTCTGTGACTGAAACGGGTCTTGCTGCTGTTGCTACCACTGTGCTGGGCACAAGGAGCAAGGGTTAGAAAGTGGTCTCACTCTTGGCATACTCACCTTTCAGGCACACTTAGTGAGATAAAAATCAGACTAAGGATGTGTCTTCAGACTGTAAAGTTAAAAACTTCGTGTCATCAAGCTGGGATTTTGAAAAGGGAGCATTATTCAGTTTATTACTTTTCCAGACTTGCTTATAATCTTTTTACCTGTATATTAATTTTGATGCAATATGTCTTTGCACAATGGCCATGATATAAACTAGACTTCTGCTCAGACAGGACATCTGTGGTATCAGGGAAGGAAGTCTCTATCTAATAGGTTATTACAGGATTTGGGTTCAGATTTAATAACGCAACAATGTTGCTGCGACAGACTTGAGAAATATTAAATATAGGGGAGGGTACTCAAAAGCTGTATAAGCTTTACAAGCTGTATAAGCTTCAAGCACATATGACTTTTATTAATTTTCAATAATTATGCCTATATCTGTATAGTCCTGGTAACAATTCTACACTTCTATATTCTACACATCCTTTGTTTTCTTATTGGCGTTTGTTTCACAGGAATGAAGTCAGAAATGAAAAAGCTAACACGAGCTTCTTAGTTTTTCCAGTTTACCTAAATGGTCTTGATGTGTACAATGATATAATGTGGGGGTTTCCGATTTTTTTAAAATCTACTTTTTTTGTTGTAGCTTTCTGAAAAAAATCACGAAGCCTTGTGATCATTACTAGAATGAACTTCTAGAGAAATTCCTGTGCTGGCTCCCATCTGTTATTCTTGAGTTACTGTGGCAGAAAGGGTTAACACTGTATAAGAAGAATGTCGCAAGGAACCATGGGAAATGTAGTCTACACAGCAAGCCCCAGGAGGGAGAGCCAAGTCTACGGAACATTCCCACTGGAAGGACTGGCTAAGAACTGTGGGAAATACATGATGCCACGAGAAGTATATAATGACTTAATAGTGTGCGAATAGTTGATTTAACAGCGGCACATACATCTGTTTGGTCTGTGAATACAAGTACTACAAACTACAATATTCATTCTGGATCATTCTGGATCCTTACAGGTTTCTGTAAACATATTACATATGTAATTAAGACCTCATACTCAAAAGCAACCAAAATCATCATTTGCACTTTTTCTTCTGGAAGGGTTACTTTTGTAATAAAAGAAGTGGTTTGGGTTAACCTGAGTGGGTTAGAGGGTTCAAAACTCCCTCTATATAACTAACCAAGTCTTGGAGTAGTAACTATAAGATATTGACAATGTATTTTGGTTTCTTTACAAAATGTTTCCACCTAGATAACCACACAGTAAGTATTGAAGTAGCTTCATAGGACATCTGTGCTATGTGATGTATGTCAGAGCATTCATAGGGATGTTTATGCTGTGCACTACATGTTAGAACATTTAACCACAGAGCTGTCTTAAGAGAAAAAAGGAGAAATAGCAGGCCTGTGTGGTATAGATCATATTGCAGCCATCGCTATCTTCCTTTTCTGTCCTAATTCTTTAGTTTCAGTTCGGATTCTCATGGTTTTCTCCACTACCATCTAGACAGTCTTTTTGTAGCCTTTGCCAGCACCTATCAGCTCATCCTACCGTGTGAGGCACAGTGAAGTCTCTATCCTGTACCTGCAATGGGCAACTGATTCACTCTTAGTGTTTATAGCAGAACTGAAAAGACTTCCAGATCAGCATTTCTCAACATGTTTATAGGTAACCAGGAGTGTGACAAGAATAAGATGTCTCTTTTTTTTTTTACATTTTATTTTTGATTACATATATTTTCTAATTCTTGGCAATACCTTTAGATATATAAGACAGAGATTTCTTTGAAAGCAAATTTCTTCAGTCTCTCAGAAGTTTGCAAAATATGTCCCTTGATTTCACTCTTTTTTGATAATTATCTGTTTAGGGTCAAGACTGGAAGTTAATCAGATTACTGAAAATTTGAAGAAGCATTGCCTTCATCTAGTGGTATAACCTGCAATTCTTTGTCATGTCTGTGGGAGACAGAAGCCAACGGGACTCTTCTCAACAAGAAAACTCTCAAAAGCTTTGTGCCTTCTACAGAACACAACACCCATCTTTGTTTACTGTTTTTTAAAAAGGAAGCTTCAATGTGTCTTCACGTTACAGAAGACACATTATATATATACATGAATATAGATGACATATGTAAATAAACTTTGACCCTAAGCCCTGGTGCAAATTTGTGATATAAGTAGACACTTCAACGACTTTTATTTTTGTTTACTCAAAAGGACACAATGAGACGCAAGTTACGATTGAAAACTGAAGGATTTTTTTCTATAGTAGGGCCCTGCAGCTTGCTGAAGCCAGCTTCTACTTACAGTATAGGGGTTTTTAAAATTTTTATTGCAGTAGCAACAGCTCCATGCATAATGGTGGTTTACACTTGAATAAAGAATAATTGCAGATAATGGGTCTGTCAGCATGAATGAATTAGGGGTCTCAGCAGTGGTTCCATCATCACAGTGAAAATACTAATTTAAAATCCTGTTTCCTTTCCTTTGACCTTATGCCTCATTACTTTAATGACATTAAGAGTTAATTCCTGGCAGAGCAATTTATTTATTTATTTATTTATTTATTGTATAGTTTGCTTGATATATAACATTACTTATTATTATAAAGGGGCTTTATATTTCATATGGAATTTGGCATTTTATGGTTTAGTTCTAGGAAAGCTGATTGTTTTTTACCAGTTTGAGGGCTGGCAGTGAGCAGCCTCTTTGCAGGAAGGCAAAGAGAAGAAATTCCTACCCTCACCTTTTCATAGTTTGCCTCTTTTATAGGAATGTATTACGAATTGAGCTTTTCAATATCTATTCCAGTATATATTCAAATTTGTTATTTATAAATATAGTTTGCGTATTGTCTCATCACAATTAAGTAGACTTATATTTTTTCACTTGGAGTCTCTTATTTAAAAATATGAACTACTAATCATGTTTTTAGTTTCATATATAGTGGCCATTTGAAGACACTTTTGCATAGAAATGAAGGAATTAAAGTATACTCACAGAGATAGGATATTCTACAGCACATTCTGTGAGGCCGTTTAATGAGTTTCCATAGAGGAGAGGAAATGTCAAGGGAAGTTTTTTACCCTCTGCTGAGAAAAAGACATAGCATTTCACAGTTTGCCTCAGCTGCTGCTATCTCTTTTACTTTCCCTGCAGATTTGCATGACTGAGTACTGCTACCAGGTAAAGGAACCACTGTGGGAGGAGGTCAGCACACTGTGCAACATGATGAGGAGAAAGAGAGCAGATGGATCTCCTCTGAGACCCTGCAGTGTCAAGAGTCTGAACCCCCAGTTGTACTGAAGGAGAAAAAGATAGTCTGTGCTTATTGGGTTGGAAAATGGAGACTCCCATGATGGTCAAAGCTGGGAGCTGGTGGCCACAGTAGGACGGCTCCTGCTCCACCTGCAGATTTGCAACTGCAGAATAGGACCAGACAGAAACCTGGGAGCTGTGTCCAGTGAAGGATCAAATCCAGCTGAGAATGAGCCCTGCAGCAGCACCTTGATCCTGTTGTAAGGTTTAATCTGAATTAATTTGAATAGATTGTTCATAAAACAAATTTCAGACAGTTTTCTGACATACAAGAACTTCAGAAAAATTGATCACAGCATAAAATAGCTAAATGAATATTTGACCAAAAAAGGAAGTTTGGTTTTTTTAAAAAAACAAATTCAGTTAGCATCTTTAAATTTAGCTTCCTAATGTTAAAATCTGTATTAAGTTTAGAGAGGTTTTTAGCTGTGTATGAACTAAAATATACTGAATGAAATGAAATCTAAGCAGAGTCAAAGAGAATAGAGATGTAACTCTCTGCTTGTAGTAAAAGTGAGCCAAAACAAACATAGGAATTAAAAAATCCTTAATAAAACCAAGCACACAGAACATTTTATTGAGTATTTTACTGGCTGATCTGCTTTTAAAGTTAGAAAGTAAGCAATTTCATTGAAAAAAATTTCTCTATGGCTCTTAATTCTTTCCTGAGCCCAGGCAGTATTTGTCTCTGTCTTTTAGAGTTCCTACTGAAACAAAAGACTGCTTCCTAATTCAGTACTCTTCTCTTACTCTGTCAGTAGGAGAGAAGAGACACAGAAAAACAACAAAGGCTAACGGCAGCAGAAAAGAATTACAGGAATAAAGGAAGCCAGGCCAGAGAAGAAAAAGATTGAATCAAATTTCCAGTCAATGAAACGAAATGGAAAAGAGACGTAAGGAAAAGTGAATAACCGCAGGTGAAATTGTGCTGCCTCTGGTGAAGTCAACCAGAGCTGCTTCTGAGAACATGATGAATGCTTAAGAACTGCAGGAATCAGTCCACAGATTGTCAGAACAGTTGAAACAAAGCTCATGGAGAGAAGAGAAAGAAAAAAAACGTTAAGGAGATTGAAAGAAGCCGGAGGGGAACTTGAGGAAAGGTATGTCTAGAGAGAGAATCAGTAAAAGATGAAAATAGAAAAAGACAGGCCAGATTCTCAGCAGAGGCTGACAATTTAACCCATCTTATGGGCTGTTCCTGTTAGACCTGTATGTTGAATAGCGGTAAATAAATGATAGAATCATGACAATGATAAAATATGTTACATTTAACATCAGTAGCAGGGTAAAATCTCTACAACTTTTCTGGAGTATTATTTAATGCCACATTTTATTAGGGGAATTATGTTTAGTTTCTGGTATAAAAACATAACAGGTTGGAATTTTTAGTTTTTTTCCTAGTATTAACTGAAAATTTTCTTGTAAAAGTATCAGAAAAAAATTGAAATAATGTTTCTTTTTCATTTATTTCTGATTTACAGGCATGGTTTCTGTCCTCTTTGCATGATATTTCTATCAGTGACTTTTTCCATATTAGATCTGTTCCTATGTGATAATTTACTAATGCCACATGCCCTGATGGTCTTTTTGTAAACATTATATTTTTCATCAGTTGTTTGTTAAGATTAGGTAGACGTAAATTACTATTTAATGTTGTAAACCTGTGTGATTCTACTAAATCCAATGGCTTCACATGGATCCATTTTACACCTGTCATTCCAAGGATGAGGTATGTTAAATGTTACTTGGTTTGTAGTTTTTTGGAGAGGAAGCCATATAATACAACGATTCTGTAACAGTAGCTGTGAAAGAGGAAAAACTATCTTGAGTGAACAAATGTCTATTGTGAGTTTTAATGGGATTATGAAAAAATAATGATGAACTATTCTAAGTATCCTAATAGAAAAGTCTAAATATGATTTTGGAATCTAACTTAATTCTGGTTATTTGAGGGTGTTCTGAAATCCATTGAAATAAATAATAAAACTGTCATCCAATCATTTAGATGCCTTGCATCAAGCATTGTTGCATAGGAACTGATTAGTCATAACTTCTGGAATCCCAGAACCTCTGAAAGTCACTGACTTATCTAGGCAGGAGTAAATATGAATTATTGCATCTAACTTCAGGCATTCAGACATGACAATGATGCCATCCACAAAATATGGCTTGTCATGTCAAAGGTCCAGTGCTACACATCTCTACTTCCTACTAAGTATTCTTGGCTTTTGCCAAAAGCTCTGAACTGAATCCAGGAACTTAAGATATCACAAGTAACTGAATTAATTTTTGTTTTAGAGACTGAGACTTAATTAATCAGTTAGTTAGGATAAATTAGCATAACTCATGTTCATGAAGAAATATTCCATGTTGTCTGTGCATGTGTGTGTGTTATTCATGGAGAGGCTGTTGCATGATAAATGTTACTGTAGAGTGGTAGCTTGCTTGTTAGGTTGACATTCATGTGACAGTACTAAGGTTTCAATTATCTACTTGCATCAATCAATCTTTTTGTTTCCAACACTGTTGCCTGAAGTAATGTCACAGCTTTTCTGTCAGACAGGAGAACTTTGTGGGAAATGTTATTCATTACAGCTGCAAATCTGTCACTGCGCCTGGCATGGCTTGTTAATGACAACATTTATTTCAGAGAGTTGTGTTTTGCTTTGTTGCTGGAGAGTTGACTTTGTGATCACAAAATATAATGAAATGCCAAGAAGATGAAGTGAATGAAGTTTGCCAAAAATGCGGCTAAAGTGATTCAGATCTACTAAAAAAAATGCACACACAAATAAACTCTTTATATTTTGTTGAAAACATTTAATCACTTTCTAGGAGCATAAACATGGGCAGAGGAAAAATGTTGGTTAGAATACAGTAAGTAGAGCAAGCATGCATAAGCAGCAAATTTGAGCTTCATTTGGGTTCTTCTGGAAAGAAAAAGACTTTATAATGAATCTTTTAAAACAAATAAACAACTACAGCATCCAGCTCTTCTACTACTAATATTGAGATGTCATCCCTCTCCCTCATCTCTTCTTAAAGTACTGATGCATCTTTCATATGAAGAGAGGCTGACAGCTGGGACTGTTTGGCCTGGAGAAGAGCCAGCTAGGGGGAAGTACATAAATCTCTGATGGGAGTGAATAAGAGGGAGCCAGACACTTCTTGGTAGTGCCCACTGACAGGAAAAAATGTACTGGGCACTACTAATAACAAAAACAACAGCAACAACAGAAAGAAACAGGAAACGTCATCAGAACACAAGGAAACACATCTTTACTGTAACTATCAAATGCTGGACCAGGTTCTCCAGAGAGATCATGGAGTTTCCAACTGTGATGGTACTCAAAACTTAGCAGTTTAAAATTACAGAACATAGGCCTGTACAACCTTGCCTAGCTGACTGTCCCTGAGCAAAGGCACTGGACCAGAAGACCTCTGACCTCAACTATTCTGTGATTTATGCCTGTCTAGCAGTTTTCTGGAGGACTTGTCAGAATGGGAAATGAGTCTGGAAAGGGAAAAACTTTAGATAGTTTTTCTTCCCATGGAAACAGAAATTGTGCCCATTACACACATCCTGAGGTTCCAGCTTTCTTGGGGCAGGAAGAACTTTCAGTTTATAATGGGACTTATGAGCCTACCGTGTTTCTGCTACTGCTGTGAAACTGTGGCGAGTACCTGAGATACTGGATCCGTTATCTCTTTTCATAGCAAGTGCTGTACTGACTGCTCCATAGACATATGCTTAGACTGTAAACATCACAGGTCATCTTTCATTTGCCATATAAAATGCTACTATCTACTGGTGTGATGTAACTAAAACATCCTAATTCTTGAGTGATATGTTGTGTTGGCATCAAGGCAAAACCCATCAAAGCAGGATACACTAGACAGGGGCACAGTACCACCTTTTAATGGCAACACAGTCAGAACACATGCCAAGAAATACTCATGTTGCTCTTTAATTTACTGATGTTGCTACACTTCCCATTTGCTTGTTTTCTTCTCCAGTGGAAGATTTTTTTTTCCCCTTTAGACTGACAGGTGTCTGTGATAGAAGTCCAAATCTCTCCCATATTCTGGAAAGTTCAGTTTCTCCATTGATTCAGAATGACGACCACCTCTGCTCCTGTACTGGGTCTGGCTGGGATGGAGCCAACTTCCTTCATAGCAGCCCATATGGTGCTGCTCTTTGCATTTGTGGTTTAAACAGTGCTGCTAACACATCAACGCTTTGGCTAGTGCTGAACAGTGCTTGCACAGCATCAAATCCCTCTCTCTTACCTGTTGGATCCCAGAGCAAGTAGGCTGGGAGTGGTCAAGAGGTTGAGAGGGGACAGGTCTGGGACACAGCTGACCCCAGCTGTATTCCATACCCCGTGACACTGTGCTCAGCAATGAAGGTTCAGGGAAAAGAGGAGGAAGGGGAGATATTCATGGTTATGGTGTTTGTCTTCCTAAGCAACCATTCTGTGTGCTGAGGCCATGCTTCCCACAAAGTGTCACAACATCCACCTGCAAATGGGAACAGTGAATGAATTTATCCTTTTCCTTTACTTGTATACACAGCTTCAGTTTTTCTTATTAAATTGTCATTATCTTGATCCATTATCTTGCCTTCTTTCTGTTTTCTTTCCATCCTGTTGGAGAGGAGAGTAAGCCTGGGGCTGGGAAGGTGTTTGGCTGCTGTTTGGGTTCCATCAACTACAGAAAGGGTTTCCCTAATCAGAAAGAAGAACTAAAGTCCTTGTGTCATATCATTGTTCTTTAAAACTTAAATTGACATTACACACAATTAACTTCTGTCCTTTCAAATATCGATTGCAGTCAAAACCAAGTCAGCCACTTACAATTTCATGTTTCAGGATGCTGGAGGGCAGTTCTGCTTGGACTGTCTTTACTTTTAGTATTACCACAGTTCCAGCTCCTTGGCTGATCTGTGCCTGTGTCCAACCATTCTTTCTGAGCAGAAACCCTGCAAACATTAACAGGTTTTTCCTTTTTCAGATCTATGGATCCACACTCAGGGAATGAACACCCTTATGTAAGAAAGTGGCTTTCTAAAAATAAAATATAGTCCCACCTTAGGGCTAAATGTCTATCAACAGTGGGTGGAAAAGCTCCAAATTAAAAACATGTGCAAACACTAGTGCTTCTTCTTGTTTGCAGACATATAATGCACACGATGAAAGAGAACACATCTAGTGTTTGGAAACAGTAGCTCAGTACTATTAGTAATGATGGTGGATGCAATACAGGTCTAAAGCTACTTGTGAATTTCAATTATTTTTTGAAATTTTCAAGTATACTCTCTTTCAGGGACTTTCAGAAAGATATGATATCCTCACTAGTAAGATGTGAAAGTGACATAGAGCAAAAAGAAAAAGAAAAGAAAAGAACTCTACCTCACAAAACATATAATTCTATTTCAGCCAGAAGGAAAATATGAATGTTAGCTATTCGCATACTGTGTTTCAAAACACAAATTAATGCAGGGTCAGTACATGTTAGTTGTAAAACAGTACACCAGCAGAGCATGGATATGGAGGGACTTATTAATTAAATGAATGAGGAAGAGGGAATTATCAGCAAATTGATGATTTTATCAGCACTATGGATGTCCTAGTGCTATAGCAAGGGCATCCCTCCTGCTATTCTTCACACTGTTCTCTTTATAATACCAGTACCGGATAGGTGGAAGGACATTTCTCAGGACAAAGAAACTTGTCAAGTGCTCTTAGTGTAAACTACAGACTTAAATACTCAAAATGTGATCTTGCTCCTTAACTTTATTTTTTTTTTAATTTGTATCTGCTCATCTATTGCATATTCCCAAATCAGGAGAGGGAAAAAATACCAGAAAACACACACATACACACACACACACACAAAAAAAAGTGCCCACAGATTAAAAAAAAAAAAAAAAAAGTGCAAAGTTTTAGCCATAGACATCTATAAATGTCTTTTGAACTTTTTTCTTAGCATTGTAATGTTAATGAAGTTCAATAAGAAGTAAATGATCCAAGATTTACAATCCAGGACAGTTAGCAAAATCTAGAATATGAGTAACTGCTAGAGGTTTTGTTTCTGCTACTTTGTCATAAGAAATAAAAGAAGCTATTCGACTTTAGAAATAAACTTTCTCTTACATTATGTTAGATTGGACTCATTCTATTTCTCTGTGCAAAGCTGTTGTGTGGAGAGCAATCAATAAAATATAATTGTAATTTATGCTAGACCTTGGCCTATGCCTTTACAGAAAAGTGTGAGGGCATCAGAGATAATAAATTTAATCCATGAGCACAAGAAATATGAAAATATTTCTATTCTGAGTATGTAGAAGGAAATTCTTTAAATGTTCTGTACATGGGATAAGATAATCAGATGCAACCAAACCAATAAAAATTCTTACTAATTACCTTATTGCTTGATTTCTTTTGTCTCCCTGATAGCTCAAAACAATTTAGCATGCAGCATTACTGATCTGTTTGTCATTTGAGAATGCTGTCTCATGAGCTTTTGAGTTCTCAAAGCACTCCTTGTTAAATAAACAAATAAATATTTATTAAAAATGGACAAGATGAATAATTGTTGCTTGCTAGTTTACTAGAAGATAAACCTGAACTTTATGTAGACACGCTGATTGTAATCCATCAAGCAGTGATTAAAGAGTAATACTCTCCATTATTCAGAGAGAATATTAAGAATTTTCTTGAATTACAGTTAGAATTCTCAAAACACAGATCATAAAGAGGTGTCATTTTCTATGTCTTTTCACTGAAATAAAAATTTTGTAGTAAGATGGGTACAAGTGGATGGCCTGTTGCATTCAGCCTCAGAATTCATTATACACATAATTTAAAATAAAAAAATACTCATTCTATTAATAAATGTATCCTTAAAGGAAAAGTAAGTGTAATGGTAATCAAGATATAAACCAAAATTTTTGTGAATGAGTCAGCGGAGGTATGCTCATCTTCCAGTGGAGAAAATAGGGAATATTCTACACAGAATATTGACTTTGAACAATTTTATGTTTACTTTTGGATGTATAATTAATTTTGTAAAGTCTATTTGAGAGGCAGTCTTGTTTCTGATCCCAATTATTTAAGGTTCAAATAAATATGTGTCTGATTAGATAGTACTTAATCTTGAATGAAAAACTGAATAATCAAGATGTTTAAGATGTTAAACGCACCAGCAGAAAACATTGGAACTGACTTTTATCTCAACTGTCATTTTGATTCCTTTATTCAGTTAAAGTTCAATTTAATATGGACCTATTTAAAGAATTGTAAACAAATATTATGCAATCCTTTTATTTCAGTAACAACATTGCTTCATAATTCCTTAAAAATTTTTTCATTGCATTTCTGAGAAGCAGCTGACTGGTGACCATGAGCTAAGTCCTGTCAAGCCAGTAACAAAGTCTTATGCTTTAAGGTTCCTCTCATGAAGATACAAATGGGGACACGTGTAAAGTACTGTATTTGGACAATTAACAAATCCATTACTATAATTCATGGATTATGTGTTCTCTACATCAGGAAATGGGGGCCCTCTGGTGGTCTAGTGGTTAGGATGCAGCGCTTTCACCGCCGCGGCCCGGGTTCGTTTCCCGGTCAGAGAAAAAGTCCCCCGGGTAGATGGAGCTCGTCAGCCCTGTAAGGCCATCCATCTAAGAGAAGGTCACTCTATACAAACCTACGTCCTGAGGACCTCACTGCCACCGTCCAAGCTTGCTCGGCCCCGGCAGATGAACCTCAGGATTAAAGGATGGGCTCAGCTCAGCGCACACTGTGTCTCACCTAAAAAATCCACTGCGCAGGCTCGAAGGGTAAAGACCCTTCCCAAATCTTCGTTCACGAAGACTGGCCATACTACATCAGGAAATGTGGAGTAGGGGTATGTGAACAGTAACGGTGTTGTTAAATACAGTCCAAACCTCTAATTTAATTGACTATCTCTAGACCAGACTGGCAGCCAGCCTTTGCAGAGAACAAAGACACATTTTGACCATGCCAGACACCTTTAAAAATGCACCATCTTGTCCATTTTTTGCCAGGTTTACATTCTGTCTCCTTAGAACAGCCAAACTACTTCAACATATTGTCTACCTCCTCTTCTTCTTTTTCCTAGTGTCCTTGTACTACATGTCATTTCCCACAGAATGGGCAGGATTGATCACTCTTTGGACTTTTTGAATTCTCTTCTTAACAAGTTAGTGTTTTGTACCCTTTAGTAAATGGCCCATTTCTCTAGGAAATTTATTACAAATTGATTTCACATCTTGTGGATGAGCTTGCCCCCTTGTTCACAGCTCAAACAAGCTCTTCCATTCTCTACTAGAAAACGCTGAAGGCATTCTGATAACTTCTGATGACTTAGACACTGGAATATAAAGTGCTTTGCTGATGCCTAGGGTATTTTCACAGACCTGTTCTTTCTTTCTTTCTTTAAAAAGGAAGAGATCTGTTCTTGAAGAACAACAGATTTCTGTTTGCAAATCTATGAGTTAACATGGATTTATTTCCCAGAAATTAAAAGACCATCCAGCATATCACCTTTACGCTTACTTGCAGTGCCACCAACTCAAACTTCATTTCCACTCTTGTAGCATGTTAAAATACACATCCAAAAAAATAAAGTTATGTTTCTCTTTGTGATTGCAAAGAGAAAATTTAGCAAGAGAAACAACTTTTCTGTTAATAACACAAATACATATGAATAAATAATCTGCTGGTCTGCTATCAATTTTTCTCAACTCCTAATGAACTTTATGATTCTTATTTCTTAGATAAACAGGACACTAAGAAATATATCAAAACGCTGAAACTGTTTCTAGTTATTCTATTTCTAATGTATGCAATTTTCTCTTTTGACATATTAGCCCAAGAAATTTCATCTTCTTAAGGGTCACTTTTTCCTCAACCTGACTTTGTGTGGCATAAAGATGACAATATGGTTAATTTTTCACTGTGAGGGAATGAGTTACTCCAGTCAAGTGAAAACACAGATAAAATGGAAATGAAAGAAAATGGCACATAGTTTACACATGTCATCTTGGTCTACCTGGGCTTGTTATCTCTACAAAACGTGAGCAGTTCTACAAGTGTGTTCAAGTATGCCTCTGTTTCAGAAACTCTACCCTTAAGCAACTGAGGCATTCTCTGCACATTACTGTAGGTGACCCGTATAGCACATTTCCTCAGTATGGTTTTTCATGCACTTTATTGTTCCTCAAAATCATGAACACCCTTCTTCTGCCCCATATATCATTTCTATGGCCTGGAATATCCCCAGACTATCTTTCTAGTATGCTGTCTACCTGGCAAATACAGACATCTTCCTACCTCAGTAGTGTACCTCTCTAGAAGAAAAATGTTATTCATCTATATGCAGAGCCTTTAGATATTGACTCCCTCCTGGGAGCGTCTTACTCTGGAATCTGCTGTTCCACTCCAGCCTCCCTTCTCAAGGTAACAGAATCCCTGCTCAACACAAGAGTCTGCTTCTGGCCTATATGTCTGTCCCAAAGAACCTCTCAGTTTTCCTCTAAAGAGAGTGAACAAGCACACAGACATCAGGTGTTGCAATTAGTGGAGAAGTCCTCTATCTGTGACCATATTCAGTGCCATTACTTTGACTCTGCCTATCCAGCCACCTGTATGTGTTGATCGGCTGCATGGTATTTCCAGAGTTGCATCGTTATTTTGTTTACAGATTATTGTGAAGGACCAGGAATCAGAATGGGAACAATTTCAGAAGTGGAAAAAGACGTACAGCGATTGAAAGGACTTTATGATACAGACTTTACAGTTATTATGTATATACACATTGTATGCTTCCCCAGAATTTGTATCTCCTGGGCATGTTCAGGGTTGTCCACTTCTCTGCTTTCCTGCGGATTGGCTGGAGAAGCTGCAGAGAGGAGACAGCCTCCATTCGTCCTTTCTTTCCCCAGTTCCTCCCACGTTCCTCCCTCTTTCGCCTGTGCTCCTATCCTGATTTGCTCCCCCATTTGTCTGTCTCATGCCCCATCCTATGTTCTGGCCCTTTCCTGATAAAGAATTCAGTGCATGCCTCAATAAACCATTCTACCTACACCCTACCTTGTGTCCTGGACCCATGTTGTGCCACAGCCGCATCCCCCCTTCGGACCGTGGCAGATTATGTTATGCAGATCATACAATATGCTATAATTTTCATTAATTGTGTTATGGAGCATGCTTTTAGGTTGCTGTTGACCATCTTTACCTAGAAAAGCAAACATGATTGACATGACAATCTAATAACTATGATCTTGGTTTTTTTGTGCGTTGCAGCTTTCCATTTCTAAGAGCTTGTTGTCTTCACTATATTTTGAACCACACTAAATATGGGAGAAAGTCTCAGGAAAAGAAAATAAAAAAAAGGGCTACATTAGAATAACTGTAGTGGAAAAGTATAACTGCTGCTTGCAAATTGAGAGTTTATTAGGAATTCTCATTACAAAAATGAGAGCTAAATAGCCCTAAAATTAGCCATGGAAAGCATAAGAAATGCTGCATAGATCATAGGAGTGCAATGTGCTTTTTCCAGATGGTTAAATCATATCCCCATTCTCTAGAAAAATAGACTTGCTCTTAGAAAATTCTGTTTCCTATAAGAAGTAGTCTTAGCCCTAGTGACGTTTTTTCGTACACTAAAACTGGTTATGCATAAGAAACCATCTTAAATTACATGAACCTTACTAAAAGTGTAAGGCAATGAAAGATCAATATGAAGTTGTCTTCCTCAGGTTATTTTATAAGTAATTACTCAATAGTTCTAAAGTAATAGATTATTCAATAGTTCCTTGACTATGATTTCATTAATATCATTCAGATCACTAAAGTTTCTTGAATTAATCTGTCTGGAATACTTCATATAGTTTATTAAAAAAAATAGGCTGAATCCAAAAAATATTCCCCTTTTCACTCCATGCTTCCAACAGTCATAAAGTTCTTACTGTTTTCTAAAAAAAAAAAAATCCGTTGTTACTAGTCTGGATTTCTCTTGTTTCAAATTGTGGACACGAGGTGTTTATATAGCAGATATGGTAAGAGGGAGAAGTAGACAGTGATTTCCCGTCCCCCATCTCTATATATAGAGAGAGTAATAAAATTTGCTGTTAAATTAGCATTTGAAAAATGAAAGAATCGTAACTAGTTTCTGGTCATTTTGACTTCTCTGACATTTTCTTCTAAAACTTCATTTTATGAACACAACATCTTTAGCTATGGACATCAAGTCTGGAGGTAACCAGAAAACAAGATGTGATGTCAGAAATGGAAGTTGTATAACTTAATTTCTGTTGTTTATGATTCTGTTTACATGTTCAGGTGTTGCATTAGTTTTTTAGATTTTACTCTTTGAAGATTTTTTTCTGTTGATGAGAAACATTGAAGTTTCTTATCAATTTTCAGAAGCCTTTAAGTTAGCAATCTTATTCCTAAGTATATGGCTTGCATTTTCTTATATTGATAAATATGCTTAGTAAGAAATTTATTAAGAAATTTTTGTTGTTCAATACCATTGACATGGCCATAAATGACCATAAATGTTACTGTTTGCTAACTTGACCACAAACAAGTGTACGTTTTTTCTCAGATGGCTGAAAAAAAAATTATAATTAATCAATCTTTGCTGAAAAGTTATAAATTTTCTATCATTTACATTTATTTTTAAAGATGTGCCAGCCTGTTTTAAATTCATTTACCATTTAATCCTTGCCCCATTAATTTTATATTATATTAATTTTGGACACCAAGTAAAATTATACAGTTGCTGCAGCATATTAAATTAAAACTAGTGTTTTTATCAACCTCTTTATAAATCTAAAAAACTTCCCATATTATGTTATTTAGACAAGATCTGATTGATATCAATTAAATTATTATCCTACTTTAGTTTTTAAATTAATTGAGCTTCCTACCAATTGTTCCATCCTTCTGCCTATAAATGATGCTATATGACAGGATTATAATTACTTGAGTTGCTATGTAGCCTCTTAAAATACTGGGAAATATTAGCTTAGTTCAACTCCTCTGGAATTTCCTCAATATTCCAAGATTTACTATGAATCAATATTAGTTTCCAAAGATTTTATCTCTCAGCTCTTTTAAAATCTTAGTTGTAAAAGTTTAAGTTAATTATCTACTATGTGGGGGTGGGGAAGCACATATGCCCTAGGGAGTCCTTAAACTTTCCAAGAGTTCTTGCATTTCAAAAATCCTGTGCATTAGTTATATATTTTTCCATTGGAGCTTTATTTTTAGAACTATTTCCATAATACTGGTAGTTAGCAAATGATTTCCTAATAAATTAGCCTTGCCTTTTAATTTCCGATTTTCTCCTTAATTTAGAATTTCTACTTAATTTAGTACAGTTCTTAGCCATAAATCAGGGTGTTGGTGCATAATTTAGCTCTAATGTACCACATTGTTCACGGGGCCTTGACTGCTGTAACGAGTGCCCCTACTGAGTGAATAGCAATGAGTTTACAAACTAAGGCTGAGACTTTTGTGGGGTCTGCTTGTCAAATTTCACTGGCAGTTTGGTGTAGCTCTTCTTCCATTGCCTTCATTTCCCACCACAGCTGAAAAATAAGTTGAACCTCTAAGGTTGTCATAGGTTGTCTTGCTATGTTCACAAAAATATATATTTCCCACAAGAAGGAATCCATATATTCATTGTCACTTCTTTCTATTTTCTTTTTAGTTCTTTTCTCAGTAGTGGACATGCATGACAGGGAAGATTCCCAAAACAGGAGCCATGGCATGAGACTAAATATTCCATGGGGCAACATGCTTTTCGAGGAAAAGTGGGTGATTTACACCAGCTGAAGAATTTTTGTTGAACATCACTGGTAATTATGGTGTTGGGAAGTTACCCAAGATTTAATTTTAAGAATTTGTAAAGAGAAACAAATCAGAAAACAAGAATTTTCTTGTAAATGGAAGAGAACCATAACAAATGCCTTCTATAAAATTATCATAGAATCATAGAATGTTTTGTGCTGAAAAGGACCTTAAATCTAGTTCCAATACCCCTGACATGGGAAGGGGCACCTTCCACTAGACCGGGTTGATCGAAGCCCTATTCAAACAATGCAAAAAGAATTAGCATTGCTTTTTCAGTTAGGATATACCTGCTAAGATTTTAGTTTTCGTTTTATGCACCTGTTTTTATGTGCTTATTAAAAAAAGGAATTTATGTTTTTTCTTTTGAATTTAGACAATGTGAAATGTTTCTAGCGTATGTATAACTTAAAAGAAATCTTGTCAGCACATGGAATATTTTCTCTGTTTCGTGCAGAGTGACTTGGATTGGTAGGATTAATTACCATAAGGGTGATCATGATAGAATAGTACTATGACCTTAATGATCAGTTTATAAACTCCTCTACACTATGAGCTAAAGAAAGCTTTCATTTTCACAGATGGTATTTTCAGAGCTATTTTAGATGTAAAATAAAATTGCGGAGAATCCCAGCTGATATACATTTATTTTGTTTTTCTTATTCCTGTTTATATATGTGCAAATCCTGATGTTTCTGTTATGCCAGGCATATGCTATTACTGCATGTATTTTCAGTAGTAATATTTTATCCCTCGAGTTTGGTATATAGCGGAAGGCTCACCAGTCCAAACAAAATGAGATTGTTTAACAAAACTCTGTCTGTACCTGTTATAGCTCAGATGATGCTTTCTCTTCAGCATGTCCAACTGCCACTGTATTTCATGACATTTCAGGTTTACAGAACACCCAACACTGTCACTACAAGGTACATTTTCTCCCTCATGCGTCACATCAAATAGCTGTGGTGGAAAAAACCAAATCATGGTGCTGCAAGACTACTAGTGCAGTACTGCACTTTCAGGGATGAAGTGCCTGCTAGATCAAGTGACCTATGATATTAATGTCTCTGGGACAGTAGAACAGATTTATAGGTAACTTAACAGTACCCTGGGTCCTTTCCTGCCCCCATCTTACCCACCTAAAAACCTAGATGTAAACTTTCAATTTATAGAAAATCAGTCCCTATAGACCATGTTGCAAATTTGTCTGTTGGTTGCTTAAAACTGTAGTCAGCTTCCTGTTTTATTCAGTGGATATGAAACATTTAAGATTTTTTGGGACAGAGAATGTTTATATGACTCTTTTGGTGCAGATATGAACAGTTTCTCAGGTGTTTTCAATGTCTGAAATGAGTTTTCTCGGAGATGTAAAAGATACTAAGAAAATATTAATTTTTCTTTTACCACTGGCCAATAGTGAGAACAAATGTGACAAACCCTAACATTAAATATTTTTGTTGTGAGTAATGAGAAATGTTCCTGTGTAATACATTGGGAAGTGAGTGATGCACCAACAAGAGAGTAAAAAAATGTACATAAGGGTAAGCTTAATTTTCCTGTTCTTACTTAAGACCACCACAAGCTAACCATCTTGCCTTGTCTTGAAAAAGCATTTTTTCAGAATGAGGGAAATGAGGGCAAATCTTTTAAATGCAGGTCTCTGAGATCTATTATTATGCTTAGAACTAGGGGCTTCCAAGGAATATTAAATGTTCAATGCATTTGTGCTTTGCCCCTAAAAAGAGCATATCAAGTGTCACACTCAGCCCAAAAGCAGAACACAGCTTCCCCTCCCTAAGTGGGGATCTGTCTAGCACAAACCCACTGTCATATTCTCTTTGAGCAGAGGTAAACAAAAGTCGTGAGGCCTGATCCAAGCAAACCACACCAAACCTGATTAAAAGACTCCACACAGACTTTACATCAAACCTTTCATCTGCAGGATATGTAGGGTCCATTCAGCAGCACTAAATGCCATTTGAAAAAGAAAATAAGTGTTGGTTTCCATCAGGTAAGGAAAACGTTCTGTTAGAGTTGACCTTGATAGCATCAGTGGTGCCAGATGGGGCTGTACAGATATATCACTTGGCTTGAACTAGACACAAGTGAAGCAAATAAGGTGTGATCAGTACTGTTGCCAGAATAATTTATTCTTGTGAGAATCTATTGATCGTTTTTAGTTTTATTTCTATTTCTCTTTTTCTGTTTTTCTTTTTTTTCTTATACTGCAAAGTAACTAAACTCATATCATAATCTGATAGTTTAACATATAAAAAGGAAAGACAGTTTTCCTTGGTATATTATCTTTAGATGTGTAGAACTAAAGAAACACCATTAAAACTGAAACAGTTGGAATCCTGTTAATTCTTTGAACTTGCGAGAGACAATTTTCTTCCAAGCCTCTAAATTAAATATTATAATTTCTCAAATTATCAGGAAGAGAAAAAGAGAACAGGATCTCAGTCATTGTGAAGTTGTCAATATGCTTTTGCCACTTTTATTTTTATTCTCATTATAGTAATTACATTTGCAATATATAATTTTTTTTCATGATAAGTGTTGAGGGAACTATTTGACTGCCTAACAGTTTTTGAGAAAGCCTAAACAAGTCAGGATTTTTTTGCTTATATAAGCTTTCGTATTTGCATTACAGTCTCCTGCATACAATTGCTTAACATAATGACAAAATTTTCTAAAGATTATTTTTCTAAAGAGAGTTGATCTATTTAAAGTAATATGCTGCTGTCACTGATTCTATTTGTTTGTTTCATAATAATTGCACTTTTTATTATACATTTTGTGCAAGAAAGTAGAATCTATTTTGAAGAAAAATGAAATCAAAGTTATTCTGGAAAATGCATACGTGGATTTAATTGTATACTTTACTGATCAAGAAGCAATCTCTTAACAAATAAGGAGTAATTATGGTTTTTCAGTGCAGTCACAGTTACTCCTGTCTGAGAGAACAGGTTGAACCAATGAATGGATAATGAAGACAAGCAATAGTCATAGAACCTTATGCTACGTCAACATGCATTATCTGCACTGCTGAAAGGTGATGTAACATAAGAGGAATAAAAAATTGCCATCCAAGCATAAGGCAATATTGGCCGCATCAGAGGCATCTAACTGCCTGTAGGTTTGCCCTGTGTAACTCCCAGTGAAGGACTAGCTGAGAAATAATGGAGTGATGCTTATGGGTAAGTGCATTATGCACATAAAAAGGGAGAAGGTGGAATATAAATGAGTGTATTCCTTCTCCCCATCACCTGCTGTAAGCAAAAGTGTTTTGACTAAAGGGATGTTTACTATGATTTAGCAGCATCAGGAAATAGGGATTGACCTGATTATAGCAGCAACTTTCCAGCTTCAGCACTTTTGTTAATCATATAAAGCCTTAAGATGACGAGGGAGCTAAAATTTAAGCTTCACGGTTTGAAAGCTTTGACTGGAGAGAATCTTAGCTCAAGGACTGTGACTGAGCATGTGAGCTGAGAAGGGACAAGCAGCAAACCTAGCATTTAGAGCAAAGCCACCTATTTGGGATTGGGATACCTACAGCTCCTGCCAACTGCCCGTCTGTCTGAGCCTCTTCTCTCCAAAGAAGTAGCACTGCCTTACGAGCTCCAGTGCAAGTTCACTGCTCAAATGAAGTAACTTCTAATAACTGGGTACCCATTTTATCCCTTTGTCTTTCATTTTATTTCCAGTTACACAGGACAATACTTGAATAATTATACATTTTCAGGTTAATGTTCAAGTTTACACTAGTATATCACCGTATTCCCTCAAACATTCCTCAAATACCTAGGTTATTACTGCATTCTCAGGTAGGTGTTACTAGGGAGTGTAAATAGGAGAAAATGTGCTGAGAAAAAATTGCTCAAACGTAGGTCTGCTTGTGCTGAGGCAGAACTGTGCTAATCATGGCTCAATGCTATTTTGTGCAGTGCTTGTATGATGAAGCATCAGCCTATCTTGGAGCTTAACATGTGACTATGACATTAGAAATGTACAATTACATTACTGTAATAGCATTGTTTTTATAACAGCTTTTAACCTATGATTCAATTCTATACTTTTACTTGGTGAAATATTTGTGCCTACAATCTCCACATTGAATTTTATACACTGGGAAAAAGGCATTTTCAGAGACTCACTCTTGTATTCATTTCTTGAGTTTTTAACCTTTTATTGTAATGGTATCAGATGAGCTTGGAATATTTGTTACTTTCTTGAAACAGAACTACTTTTTATTTTTCTACTGAAAGGAATTTCCAGTTAATCATTTTTGCTGGTTTACACCTCAATCTACCTAGATTTTTGACTTGTTTGACCTGAGCAGAATATTGTACAAGTAATTATTTTCCACATGATATGAATCACCAATTTGAAGCATTTTGAGCTATCACGTAAAGATTACAATAATTCAGAACTGTGTGACTGCTGTCACCCACCTGAGATAAGAAATCTCTATTTCTGAACCAGACAGCCTGGTGCTCCCATACTGGCTGGGGAAGGGTATGTGATATTTATCTGGCATCTGAGACAAGTGATGTTTTTACAGGGAATACTCTGTAATGTTCAGGTTCATAACAGCCTTTTCATCAATTCAGAGAGTGCTTTCCTGTTTCAGCATATTCTAATGTGAAGGGATAATCTTTCATTTGCTATCTGTAAGAGAAAACAGAACTGAATTATGGAATTTTAATGTTATATTATGAGTGCATATAGAAAGTCTTGCAAAAAATATAATCTGGAAAAATCATTAGTGTATCTAACTTTAAAAAAAGCACAGAATAATATTATCTTCATCCATTTGTATCTATGTACTGCAACTATGCATTTTTTTAGAGGCATGGAGGGACAAATTTTTCCGCATGAGCCACGGAGTTATGTGTAAATAACCTGGCAAGTTGCCATAGCTATGAAATGACTGCAGCCCTGACATTTTACTGTACCTGCTTTTAGCATTCTGCTTATAGAGAACTATAAACCTGTACAAAAGAAAGGGAAAGCTGACAGAATACTCTCAGTTATAGCTCTAAAGAAAAAATGACTTCAGGAAAGCCATTTTGGAGAACTATTTCAAGTGAACAGAGGAGGCACAAAAATGATATCTCTCTGCTCTCTGCTTTACAGTAAAACTGCCTACTATTTCATTCTGTCCAATTCTCTTGGCCTGTTTGTATTTTTTAGACTGAGTCTATTTTTTCAATATGAAGCAGCAAACAAGGAAAAATGGCAAAAGAATAGGTATAAATAAGAGAATAGTCCATCTTTAAAGAGCTGCCTTCTTTATGGGAACTTAGTTGTAGCCTTTAATGGAGAACAGAGCTGAAGAAAACAGATCCATATTGCAGCTGAAAAAGGAGCTGAAGTAAACCATTTCTACTGAAAATTAATTTCCAGACACTCAAATTAGGTACTACAATGTTTTAGCTTCTAATTATTAATTTTATCAGACAAGTTTTTTTTTTAATTTTTATTTTCCTAATGAGACTAATATTATTTTTCTCTCCCTCTTTTTTGTCTGTCTTAGTGCATATGTGTGCACACACATTCACATGCAGAGCCTTCTGAAAGAAAATTAGAGCACTTAAGTAAAGCCTAGATAATGTTAATATTTATTACTCTGCAATAATAGCGTAAAACTGGTCTACCCAAATTCCTGAACATATAGTGCCATATGCTGTAGAGTCAGAATAAAACACATTTTTACACCTCCAAGACCTTAAAATATAAGTAAATAACTTGTGAGTCAAATATGCTGTTTTTTGCTGAAAACAGCTGAGTGCATCAGGACTATTTGGACAACTCTCTTCCAGCTGAAGTTTATATTTATGGTAGGTTTTCAGACAAGAGTTCCAATTGTACAGATTGTAGAATTACACTGGAAGGAACAGATCATCTGTGACCAGTTGAAATGGAATAGTTGGAAAACTTAATCAGAAATTAAAAATCAAGTGAAAAATAGGATATCATCCATAAATTTGTAAGGAAGAGGAGGCTATTGACAGCTATAGAAACTATAGAGAGGTAGTCAAGGTTTGGCTACGAATTAAAATGTATTTAAACGAAGCCACAGAGAGATGAACCCTTCAGAAGCCTCAACTACATTTTATAGTGCTACAGCATGCAAAGCACTCATCAGTGCTAATGAAGGATTAAGGACTACGTAGTGTCTCTTGCAAACCAGTTCTTGCTTACAGTAAGATTAAAAGCAGTTGTTATTTAGGAAGTCAATTGTAATTTTAAGAGCAATTAATCATAAACATGTTAGGAACTTGAATGTGAGAATTCAGAATTTTAATATTAAGATGAAAAAGGCAGTACCAGAGGGTAGAACATTCCTAGTTCATCGTAATTTAGTATCTAACATATTTAAATAAGATTAGAGGAGGTGTAATCAGATAAAAGAAGGAATTATTCATTGACTGCATTACTTAGAAGAGTGTATTTTTCCCTCTAATACCTTCATATACAACATATTTTTTAAGATACAAATGAAGAATGATTGTACAAAAGAGAGTACATTTTATGTGATTTTACTAAAAGACACCCAATGTATTTGCCTAGTGCAGCAGTCCACACAGTTGTTATGGGACTATACTCTGCTGGAAGATCATAGGTACTGAATGAGACACTTTTCTGTGGTTGTATGATTAGAAATAGACGTAGCCTGACACTGCCTAAGACCTTTTGTTTTAACAACACAATCATTTTCTCCCTCTGATCTGGAGAAATCATACAAGATCAAAAGACAAGATGAACTGCTTGATGTAGCATTTGCCTCTGGATGTTTGACTTACTTTTTGGCCTGCCTGGCAGCCTGTGGTGTTCAGAGCAGGAGTCACCCACCAGTAGGGATGTGATGTTCACTATAAATTCTCATCAGGCTGAACAAAGACACCAGACCTAGTGTCAGGAACCCTTATGTTTTTATTCTACAGTCACCATAACTCCAGCAACCAGCACACTACTTAGACTGAAAAGGTGTTGGATAACAAGCCCTTAATTTTGTACAGTACACTTCAATAAGTTCTCAGCTTCCACAACAAAGTCCTCCAAGGGTGCTGGCTCACAAGTCACAACACACCATTACGGAAAGGTTCTGGCTTACAAGCCTCAACACACCTCTACAGTCTCCTCACTCCCATAACAAAGTTCAGTAGGGAATATGGGGTAGAATATGATAGCCTTGCTTTGCCAGGCAGAGAAAGAAGAAAACAAAGAATATCACCAGCCCTTAGATCCTGCGTTGGTCCTGCCATGTGAATGGTTGAGAGCTGGGGTTTGGAGACAAAGAAAGTGAAAGAGAAAGAGAGGAAAAGGAGACAGTAGAAAGAGAAAAGAAAGAGACCCAGAGAAAAGAGCAAGGGGGGGAGGGAGTGTCAATATTCTTCCTTTTATAGTTAACTTGGTGCATGCCTCTTATGCAAACTAGATTTTTCACACAGTTCTGTTTGTGCATGGACAGCCAGCCCTTCTCCAGTAAGTAAGGTGGGAGGATGGGATTGAGCATGAATATCAAGGCAGAGCAGAAAGTTGGCTCAGAACAATGCTGCTCCACCTCCATGGGACCCTCTCCTTTCATCGCTTTTCCTGTAGCAGTACTCAGAATTTGAGACAAAACATGCTTAGGTCTGGGCCTCTGCAGTCAGCAATGCAAAAGGGAGTGACTGATCCCAGAGGTGGGGAAGATGCTCCTCATGTCATCAGGATTTTGAGAAGAGACAGTGCCAGATTTGGCTCTGATTAGAGTGCTTGAAGATTTCCAGCTAACTCAGCTTAAGTCACATTTTAAGGAAGAGGTTGTTTTGCGTTTTCCTGATGAAATCCTTCAGTCTCTACTCCACATTAAATAAAAGAGACATCAGGTGTTAGCCAATAATCTTTAAATAATCTCTGTATCATACATCCCTATTTTGAGACTTTTTTTCTAAAGTTAGTTTAAGCCTTTTTGGTGTATTTAATTAAAAATATTGTTCTTCTTTTAGCTAGACATTATTCAGAAAGAGGGACACTGAGAAGCAAAGAGCAGAATCCTTAAGAAATAAATTTCACCTTGGAGACTGAATTTTTCACACTGATTTATGAAATGGCAAACACTTCACATTGTGCTTCAGCAACACTCGAAAGCATTCCTATTGCATTCAAATCTGTATATACTACTCCAAAGCTAATTATTAGTGCAATTGGTAACAAGGTCAAAGCTATCATTGCAACATATTATATTTCTAAATAATTTTCAAATAGCAAAATATTTAAAATAAATATTTAAATTGTGTAATTGGTGGGGTTTTATTTCAGGAAACTCTCTCAATTGAATAAAGACAGAATTGGCTAAACATTTGATTTTGTTCAGTCACAAAGAGGAAACTTTTTCAAATTTGATATGTCAGCATCTTCAAATCCTATTTCTATGCCTGCAAAGGCAAAACAATGGACTCAACTAAAATTATTTTTGTTTTCTCTCCAGGAATTGTCTTTAAAATAATGAAATGGGTAAAGCATATCTTGTTTTTCAAATCTAGTGCATTACTGCCCATTTCCTAAATGTTCGTTAGAGAGAGTTTATCAATGCAAGCAGTCTCCCTCTACTTGTTGAATGTAGTTACGTGTAAATGTTTTGCTTATACCTGTTGAATACAAACATGTCACATAAATGCATGTTCTGGCGGTGAAGGTAACTCTGATAGTAGTTAAATCTTCTTTGGTTATTCCCCACTCTACGTAATAACCCAATAATTCGAGTTATCAGACTTTTTAGATGAACAAAATGTATACTCTGGAGTCCATTGACTTCAAATAGAATCTTGCAAATTGAGCCTGAAACATAATGATGTATTCAGAAAGAATATAAATAGTAGGTTAGTCAATCCTCAGTGAATACCATGAATAATTTAACTTGGACCCATTACTATTCAATGTGACCCATATATTATCTCGCAGGTACCAATCAGAAAGAAAAATATTACTTCCATAAAATTTCATAACAGGCACTGTGATTCTCTTTCTTACACCACTTTAGAGGAGTAATCCAAAGCAGATTAAGAGATTTTAAAAGTTGCTACTAATTTGTCAACATAGCATTTTCACTTTTTTATTGTCTACAAACAGAATAGTAAGGAAAACTGGGGCATACTAGAAAAAAATTCCAAGTGACATCCTGAACATACACACACACAAAGATTATAATGTTTTCTCCTTCTTAAAAATATGACAACTTTTATAACCTTTTAGGAATATACCACCTACTTCCCATTTACTTTTATTGGGGAACATTTATCTTTGTTTTAATGAGACCTCAATTGAAAACTCAGTCCTTAGTTTTGGCTTATTCTTTATTTTAATTGTAAACACGAACCCATAAGATTTTACTTGCTTAGAAATAAATACAGCATTCATGAATGCAGAGCTGTTAATGGGAAAAGGGAAGCAATAATTTGATATATTAATATACCAAAATTATGTATTAATGAATTATATATTAAAAATTTGGTATATTCGTATTATAATTATAGCAACTGTGTTGGAAAGAGCATTTTGAGTAGATTTGAATATAAAAGAAGATTTGTAGTGAAAATTAATATGATATATTAATTATTATCCAGAAATTTATCTTAAGAAATACACGCTGGTGAGAAAAGTAAGATAGTACTTATTTTGAAGATCCAAACCCTTATTCTGGGCTGTTATTGTGAATTAATACTGATAAGACTACAGTGAAGTAAATGTATATTATTATTATTAATAATATATGGTAGATGATCCCAGAAAACAAAATAATTCTAGGAAATATTTCCAAGCATATTTTAACAGTATCTTCATGTATATATTTCATTATTTATATTCTGGGTTCCTGTTTACAGTGTATTTTTCTTTATTTAGATCCTTTTCATGAATGAGGTCACAGGACCTTG
Source organism: Chiroxiphia lanceolata (assembly GCF_009829145.1). Taxonomy (NCBI): domain Eukaryota; kingdom Metazoa; phylum Chordata; class Aves; order Passeriformes; family Pipridae; genus Chiroxiphia; species Chiroxiphia lanceolata. Next base: position 67,449,599 of record NC_045639.1, read on the forward strand.
TCTGCTTTTACTCAGAACAATAGTATAATAACATTTTGAAGAATTGGAGCTTCTCAAACACTGTGGAAAAGTAAACAAGTAGATAAATCTCCCAGCAAGTCCTAAAAGGCAGTTTTTGAAAGGGTCAGGACCTAAAACAGTATTAAAACTACTCATTATGTTTTGGGTTTTGTCAGGGTACTTTCCCTTGCTCCTTTGTTCTCCTTGCAGGTTCCATTTCTGAGAGCTGACTCTTATGGTGAAAAAGGGTGGTCAAACTAAGAAAATATCACAGTTCAGTAAACAAGGAAATGCTTGCTAATGACATTTGAATGTTTGTAAAGCTACTGACTTTGATCACCACAGAAGTTTCTATCCACAGAAGGAGAAGATAGTTTTAGCAAACTGGACATAGAAGTCCATGGTCCTAGCTTTTTCTTGGGTGTGCATTGACAGAATTTTAGAGTCATAGAATATCTGGAGTTGGAAAGGACCCATTAGGATCATCAAAATCCAGCTCCTGACCCTGCACAGGACAACTCCAACAATAACACCATGTGCCTTAGAGCATTGTTCAAATGCTTCTTGAACTTTGTCAGTCTTGGTGCTGTCATCACTTCCCTGGGGAGCCTGTTCCAGTGCCTGACAACCCTCTGGGTAAAGAACCTTTTTCTAATATCCAACCTAAACCTCCACTGACACAGCTTTATGCCATTCCTGAGGTCCTGTCACTGGCCACCAGAGAGAGGAGATCAGTGCCTGCCCCTTCTCTTCCCCTTGTGAGGAAGATGTAGACTGCAATGAGGTCTCCCCTCCGTCTCCTCTTCTCCAGACTGAATAAGCCAAGTGACCTCAGCCACTTCTCATATGGCTTCCCCTCTAGACGCTTCACCGTCTTTGTACATCCCCTTTGGATACCCTGTAATAGCTTTATATCTTTTTTTGCATTGTGCCCAAAACTGCACGCAGTACTTGAGGCTGCACCAGTGCAGAGCAGAGCGGGACAATCCCCTCCCTCGACCAGCTGGTGATGCTTTACCTGACGCCCCCAGGACATGGTTGGCCCTCCTGGCTGCCAGGACACCACTGACTCATATTCAACTTGCCATCAACCAGGACCCACAGGTCCTTTTCCACGGCACTGCTTTCCAGCCTCTCATTCCTCAGGCTGTATTAAAAGCATACAGGGCTGCCCCCTCCCAGGTGCAGAATCCAGCACTGATTAAGCACAATGAACACAAGGATTAAACACAATGAACACAATCTGTAATGTGAAAATTCTGATGAGGTATATTCTTTCACTATGAACGGGATCAAATGCTAGAACAGATTGTCCAAAGCTGCTGTGAAATTTGCAATCTCCATCCCTACATGTATTCAAAACTTCCTGTTGTGAGCAGGATATTGGACCAGTTGACCTCCAGAAATCTTAAATTCATCTATGTTTCTAAGAATCTCTGATGAACATTTTATTTAACTGACTGCTTAAATTTGTACATGTTGCAGGTAGGTGTATAGTAGTTTGGCAACAACTGGTATTTTAATTTCAGTAAATCACATTGTTCTAATACAGTTAACTCTAAATAAGCCTTTAGTTTTATAATTTCTTACTATAAACTTTTCCTATTTGGCAATTTTACATTTTTTTTTATTGCTTCTTTTGTTTATTTAGGACCTTTGAGGAATAATTCTAGCTATCTTCCTTACACGAAACAGCTCAGAACCCAAAGCAGAAGCCTCAAATAGTGTATGAAATTTTCTGAGGTAGTTTCTCAAAAAGATGGGTGAAGGGGAAGAGTAGCATATAGCAACTCTCCTCCAACTGATAATAAAAATGCCTAGTAAGAGAGCAGGAAACATGGAAAAATAAACCCCTCAGAAATACAGAATAAGCCAGAAACATTCAGTGAACAGGGAGCTTTCTGCCTGGCAGGAGCAGACATACCTTTCTCAAATCAGAGAACGGAGCACTGAGGGCTCTATGAGCATCTTTGTCACAGATTAACATCAGGGACTGACTGAATCAACAAATCATAATGTGATCACCTACACTGAAGGATAAATTTTCATTACACTGACTTTTATCCTCTCTGTAGAACAGACACGAGAAAAGCTAGGCAGTGGAAAGAAAGGTCATCTTCCTTTTCTAATTCTGAAATGATAATGCTGTGATAGATGAGAAATCTCCTCCCAAAGAGGAAGGTGAAAGTCTAGTGGGATGCTTACAACAGAGTGGTTGTCACATTTCACTTTTCACTATTCAGCTATTCCATGTTTTTTTCAATCTCTAGCTGGCTGGGGCAGATGATCTTGCTCTGGGATTTTGCCAGTGCAATTTATTGACTACAGTAGCTGTTGGCAGGTAAGGAGAAACACTAAGTCCATATTCCCTTTCTTTCCTCTCTTCTTACATCTCTAGTATGTGCTGATTTTCTCTCTTTTCCCTCCATTCTTTCTGTGAAGAATCGTCACAAGTGGAGCCAGAAACATTTTGGAAACCAATCAAAACAAACTCCAGCACAGTTCATACTACAATGAAAAGCAAGGTTGCTACTTTATGCTTAGCATTAGTGGATTTACAATGGCTTTTAGGGATCACAGATTACTGCGCAACCAGGTTTCAAGTCAGACCAGTGAAGAAATGTTCACTAGCATTCACCTGAAAGAATGAGGTATTCTTTCAGCTTCCATAAACACTGGTATTTCATAACAACAGAGATTGTTTTTCAGAAGGAAAATAAAATAAGGAGGTAAAGAGAGAAAGATTAATCTACCATAAATATACATAAAGTCTCTGATCTGAAATTAAATTTTATTTTAACGTTATTGCTAAACTTATCACGGTAGGAGAAAGAATTTTAAAGGAGGAGCTGAAATGTGGTGACAGTGAAGATTCTTGACATTTTCCTCTGCTACAAGGTCTTTCAAAGAGTGATTTAATTCACTGTTACAGAAACTACAGAATGGGTTAAAACTTCATCTAGAAATGTTCTTAAATCTTTTCGTATTAAAACACACTTTGAAGGTCACACAAAGTGAAAAAAACCAAAATCAGGAGGCCAGAAGTTCAGCCCAGAGTACCTTAGAAGCCTGAATGAAGAATTCCTGAAGGCTTTATAAATCTGTTAGCAGTGTCCTACAGGGCCATTAAACTCCAATAAAAGATATGAAAGATGTACTGGGTCTCTGGAAATTGGTAATGGGACATACAGCATCTACCTCTAGCTTGTTAGGTCAAATCCAACCCACACTGAAAGGAGGTCTTTCTGATGCTGATGTCAAAGTTGGTGGGTCAACTACAGTTCTTTTCTAACTCAAGCAACTCTGGTGATTGTTACCTAGGCTTTATGCCATGAGCATATCTACACGTAATGATGTGATTCTCTTGAAATAGGTCATGAGAGTCTTTGCATTTACTGTGATTATACCATTCAGTGCGGTAACTTTTCAGAGTGAGATCGCTATTAGCATTCAGCATAACACTTCCAAACCACAATCTTACCATATTTAGAAGTAAAATATTTTGCTAGAAAACAAGCACACCCCCATTCCAGCCCAGTTATTTGGCCAATATCTGTTAATTTTTCTACAAAGGCTAACATTTGTCCAGACTTTTACTATCACTTAACTTACAACCCCCTTTTCTCTGCTTTCCTGGGGAATGTCTCATTTAAGACCTCCTCACTCGTAATCTTCCCCAGGGTTAACTCACTCTACCACCTTTAGATTTGCTGGTTTTTTTCAGTTGCCCTGTAATTACCCATGAGTGTTTGTTTGGAGGCTACTGTGGCCACTGTGTTACTTTGCTCCTTGCTTTCACCAGTATCACCCTATTAGCCAAGATTAATGTATTAGTAAAGGAAAATATCCAACAATACAATATAGGAATGAATTACTCTCATATTGACCATCTCACTCATAATGTTCAACTGATTTATATTCCTAGATAATGCATAACATCACCTCTTTATTTCCTATAATGTTCCTGGTTGACTTTAGGATAATTCCCAGGAAGTAAGAGATGTCTTCCTTACAAAGCTAGAGTCAGGCAACCAACCTTGCTAATAATGGCAAAGAATGCTTCAGTAACATTTCTCACTTCTGAAGTGATTACATCTTAAATCCTAATGGAAAAACAGAAGAGAGATAAACTCAGTTACCACCTTCTGTGCTGTTAGTCCTCAGTGGACTTAGTGTTCAAGGGCTATGATCCACAAATTGTTTCTGTGCTAATCACACTTAAATGCGGTACACAAGAGAAAAAAAAATAAACATAAAATCTGGTTTTGAGTTTATAATGATAAGCAATCAAGAATTAAATAACATCAAGATTAAAAATGTTTGGGCCTAATTTGCATACAAACTCTTCTTTGTGCAAATGCATTATCATACTGTCCTTAATTACATGGTGATATGCTGCTTCTTCTGCAAGACTTTCATTAAGCGGAAATCTGATAAGATGAAGAATCTTGCTTGTTTAGCAAACTTTCTTTAAGCAGAAAATCTCCATAAATGCCAGCAAACAAATTTTAAAAGTTTTGTATCATAAGAGTAGTTTAATTGTACAGAGATTATAAAACCATTAAGGTTTCAAGTGAAATAAAGAAAAGCAAAACAATTAAAAATAAAAAATATTAAAGTTAATAGTGAAGTCTCCTTCCCTCCCCTCCCTTCCACTCCCTCCCTTCCTTTCCTCTTTGAGATAGTCTAACATGTTTTATTCTTTTAGTTCTTTATAGGCACCTGGAATAAATAGTTTCATTCTTTTATAGGAAAACTACCATCTTTAAGAGTATGTTCTGAAATTCCATGAGCTTTTAAATATCTTAAAAGTATGTTTCAAATGCCATAGTACATTCTGTTCTTGTAAATGTTTATATTGTTTTTAAAATAATACAGATACTCCTTCCTCAGAAAAGGACTAACAGTAAACAAAAACTCTCCTTAAGAGTTACAAGGGTAACACAAGATGGTAGGGTCTGATACTGAAAAGTTCAAATCTAAAGCCAGTTGTATTAACTGACAGTGTTCAGATCAGGAAAGACCAGTTTTTATTAGAATTATTTATACATTTCTGTAAACAATACTAATTTTAAAACATTTGTAATTCTTCAGTTGGGGAAATAGAACAGATTTTTCTCTTTAACCAACAGTGTAAGTCAATATTGCTTTTATAATATCAGTTAAAAAATAGAAGTTCCAATTTGATATCTAAAATAATTGTTTGAACTGAAGTATCAAAAGTTTACACATTTTTGTACCATAAAAGTATTTTTAGATTGTATAAAAGTATATAAAAAGTATTTTATATACCAGCATTTTGTTCCAATTCATCCTGTTTTTTGTGACATGTAAATGTGATACAGTAAAAAAATAATGTATCTTGTTTATAACATAAATACAAGACTTTTCTTGGTCATTTCTGCATAAGTATGTAGTATGGCTATTTTTTTTCAGATGTCTCCAAAGATAAGATAAATTTTAAGTAAGATGAATATGTCAGTGAATACATGCAAAAAATTCTTATTCTGCTGTTGTGGTTTCTCATCTTCAATTGACACGACACTGAGCTGTCAACATCACATACCATATCAACACCTCTGGCACCAGAAAATCTGTCAATTATTATGACAGTTTCCTCATGATTGTAATTCAGGCCACAACAATGACCAAGGAAATATTCTCCCCTTGTTGAGAAAACCAAATTAATGTTGGGAAAAGAGAAAGCTTTAAATGTTTGACAGCATTTCTTTTTTAATTTCATAAACTGTTTGCAGAAAAGCTCTTACTTATTGCTTGCATTTTATTTTGTCTGATATATGGGATTCTTCCAGCATGGAGCAAGCTGGTAGAACTATAAAATAGAAACTTCTCCATGGGTTATCAGTGACATCAGGAGAAGAGATCATTCAGTTACTTACACTTAAGCAAAAAGAATCACTGCAGTTGAGTGAAATCATCTGCTGGAAACTCAGGCAGAGTAGAAGCTGAGATTTCAAGGTACTTTGGCTCTTACTCTTTGCGTGAGTCTGTCAGCAACCAGTAACCGAAATTTCACTTTCTTGTGAACTGAAAAAAACTTTACAAGTTTTGATCCCACAGATCTGTTCTTTTTGTCATGACTGAGAAAAGGGATCTGATTCATCATCTTCACTAATTTTGTAATGCAAGGGCAGTGGTGCTCGCCCAAAGTTGTTAAATTCACCTTGCAAACTCTTTAAAGACATTATAGCTGCAAAACCAGCTCTAAGGACAATCAGCAACCACAGGTGCAATTGCCCATGGAATCTGCATCTGGCAGCCTCCTGAGTACTGATGGGGTTGTGCCAACTCTGCAGGACTGACTTAGGCTGACAAATTTCAGACTATGGCACCTGGGGGGAAAATAGAGAAGAAAAGGGAGATTTAAAAGAAAGGAAAAGGGGATTTTTTTGTTTTTGTTTGCTTGTTTGGTGTGTAGTTTTTTTGTTTGTTTGTTTTTGTTTGGGAATTTTTTTGGGAGGGGGGGTTTGTTTATTTTTAAAGTTGTAAACTACCTCTGAATGTCAAAAAGTAGTAAAATTATGCAATAATAGCTTAAGTTTAAAAAGCCTGTTGAAGATATGAGACTGGAGCACTAGCGCATAGATATGCAGCTGGAGTTTTCCTGTTTTCCAGGCACAAAGCTTTCAAAATCCATTAAACTACAATAAAAAGGACAGACCATTTCACTGAAAAAAATTCGAGAGACCCCAATATGCAGAGCTATACTGCACAGGTGTCATGGATCTGATTCTTCCATTTTTGAAAGTCTCTGGAAAGTTTCTTCCTCCCATATTGCTGAAGGTAGGAAGGAATTTGTGATGATTCATACATGAAATGGATATGATGGCTTGTAATATAATCTGGAAAAACCTTTGGTATAAGTTTATTTGCAGCAGGTAGAGATAGTATATAACTTGCTTGCTTGCTTGTTTGTTTATTATTGGCCATCTCTCTTTAATACAGTGGACATTTTCACTCACTCTGCATAGTTTCTTCTTCCCAGGCCTCACTGATACTTTTTTGTTTGTTCTTGCAGAAGAATCCAATAAATTTGTTCTTTTTTTCACACTCTGTCTACTGAATGCAATACTAATAGCTCCATTCGTCTTTACACAGGCTGTTCTCTGACATCTGGAGAATCACTGTTGTGCATCACTGTCTGGATATAAAAAAGCATGGTGTTTGTTAAGTGTGCAAAGTTAACCCCTCAAAAGTTAAAAGATGGTACACTTAGACTTGGCTTTTGAAATGTTAATATGCTGTCTCGTGCATACATATTAGAAGAGTTTTACACAGATGCTGCTTTTTTAATGAGACCTTGAAACAATTGAGTGAAATCAATATATTTTATTTCTGTAGCATAAAGTTACTCATGTTGATTCAAATGCATTCAATATAGAATTACTAATTTATCCCAGAGTTGACTAATTGTGGTTTCATCAGAATACCTTGGTCTTTCTTCGACATTAAAGAATGTATTTTCATGACAGCACAGTAAGATCAATCACTATTGATTCTACGCAAGGGCCTAGGCAGAAGTGGCACAGTACAAGTTACTGACTCATTTTGTATGCCCTTCTTGAAACATCTGACTCATGACTTTCCAGAATAGTTAACAATTACATCTTGCTGAGTGAATTTCATGACTATCATCTCCTGGTGTCCACCAGAAAATGTGAAGGATAGAACTTCTACTAAGCAAGTACAATGCAAAATATTTTGAAAGGCATAACCTAGCTTAAAATGTCAGACTTTGGGGGGAGTTGTTTCATAGGAGTGGCTAAAGGCCCTGGCTGAATCTAAGACAGTGCACAAATGTACAGTCATGCTGGAGCTCATAGGAAGAAAAAAACCCCTCTACATTACAAAAGGAAAATAAGTTTATCTTTCTTTAATTTTTTTAAATGCTGAAACCATTTCAATTATAAATTAAAACCAAAATTAACTCAGATCTATCAGTAAAAAATGCATAACACTAGTTCATCCAGAAAAGGAAATAAAAACAGTACAAAAGCCACACTGGGAGATACATGGCTTCAAAAATTACATCTAATCAACTGAAGTTTAACAAAGTAATGAATGACTAAAATCAGGATGTTGCAAAGGGGAGCACTAGTTTATTTTTGTTATTGCCTACTATGAAAATAAGCTCTAAAGGAGAACATGTTGCTTTGTGCTGCCATACAAAAGAATTTTATTGTTTCCAAACCAACTGGTCCAGCTGCAATAAGGTGTTGATGCCTCTGTACTATGTGCTGTTTGAGGAGGGGGCAATGAACTTTTAATTTCTTCTAAGGATTAATTACATTCCCAAGCCTGGAAAGTCACTGTTGTGTAGCATTCATCTTGGTGTGCCACAGATGATACATTAAGTATCATCATTCCAATTTAAATTCCACTCTGCATCTGTAAGACTTTCTTTTCCATACTTCAAGTAACTGTGCTTTGCAGAGGGTGAACTCATTACTTTCATTTTAGGGAGGGAGGAAGTTGGGGGTGAGGCACAAATATAGCTATTTCTAATTTCTAACTAATTCAAATTCTCTTAGTTTTTGTTTTCTGTTACATTCCAGCTGACTTGCTGCTGCACAGTAGGTCAACAATAATTTTTACATTAATTCCTTAATGACATTTTAATAGTTAAATACTAGTAAGCTTGCTAACTCTGTTGGACAATACTCTGAGGCATATGGTGGGATTTTGGGGTTGTCCTGTGCAGGGCCAGGAGTTGGACTCTATGATCCTTCTGGATCCCTTCCAATTCCAGATATTCTCTGATGCTCTGATCCCACAGAAATTTGCCCATCCATTTGGATCTCTCACAAGCATCTGGCTCTAACTCTAGCTTCGGTGTAACTCTTCAATCTCCTTTTTTTTTTTTTCCTTCAGCACAGTGATTTTACAAAAGGCTTTCTAAAGGCTTACTTCTTAAGGAAAGATTGCTTTTACGTGCAGTGTCAATGAATTAGATTTAATGAAGGCTCTAGCAGCAATGATACAGTGCCAAGACTTAGTACAGATGCTGTAGCTACTGTATATCAGCTATTTTTTACTTCCTTTATTTTACATATAAAAGGTTTGTAAAACTATGGACACGATCCTTCAGATTAAAGGATGCTGTTGTTGGAAAAAGTCAAATACAAAATGACCTGAAAACCTTTGTAGTGCAATGGAATGTAGAACAACATAAATAATTTCTTCAACAAGTGGGCTCATGGTTTTTAAGGATTTTTTCCCCCATTGGGGTTTAGACGGAAAGTAATCCATCTGGGCTTTGCTTGCATTTAATTCTCATCACATTTCATAAACTCAGGAACATGAGGTAAACATCTATCTGGTGAAGAAAGTAGAGATGGTAAAGTGGATCTCCACTTGCTATAGAGGTGTTACAGGTAGGTGAAATAATTCTGGGACTATATTTCAGTGTTCAAGTTCAGGCTCATCTGAATGTGTTGTCTTTTTTGCTGTGCATGCCTACTATGTGGAGAAGGAAGAAAACTATTGGTAAGGAAGTAAAACTATTGTGACACTCCCATGAAATGTGAAATACATGTTATTACTAATGACTATTTCTCTATGACAGCTGTTTTCCTTAGTTGCCTTTCTTTCAAGTATTTTAAGGTGTTTGTATCATATCCAGAAAAAAAATTTCTTCCCTTTTAAAAATTAATTTTAATTAGTAATTAATTACTTAAAAACTTCATTTTAATAATCCTTAGGTAGTCTTATTTCTGTGCATCCTTAAGTAAATTACAGTGTGATAAAAACATACATGGTCAGGTGTTACTATTGAACTCCCAATAAGTCCTTGTGTATGTAATTTTTTCGTATGTGTCCTAAAATTCATAGCTACTACTTCCCCAGCAGGGAAAGGGAAGTACATCTAAACAAAAGCTTGGCTTATGAGAATTTAAACCATGGAAAAGAGCTACCATCATGGGGATCCCATGTTCATAGTTTCTCAGTTATTTCGCAGGGGATCTGTTCCCTTTTTCCTAATTGCTACTTCTACTGAACATCCCACTGAGGTCTGAAATTCAAGTTCTTTCTATTTTCTATGACTAGAAATGTAGAAATGATGCACACAGAAATTACTTAAACTAGCATGTATGAGAGAGGAGCCTGTATATTTTACTGGTGTGGATTCTTACTAACAAAAAAATGGCAGCTGTTCAGACTTATTTAGAAATAAAGAAATGCAGTGAGGGATATCTTAATATCTAAATATATTTGGAAATGGTCTATGCTAAACTCTGTAAATTTCAAAATTACCACAGATAGAGAGTCCAGTCTCCAGTGTAGTTTTCAGAGCATTTAGGTTTTCATTTAGTGATAGTACAGTCCTTCTGGTAAGCACAGCAGAACTTCTCCTGGGTGGTGGAACTGAATATAGAGATATCTAGAGCACACAGTGAAGCATGGGAAAGATGTCCTCAAGCTACCATTAACTAACAAATCCATACAGTGTACAGTATTCTGCAGATGCCTCTGCCAATTCAGCATAGTCTGCCATCTTCTACCTCCTCTGTTTGCTCTTTCCTCTTCCTCAACTTCATAAGATAGTCACTATTGAAATAGCAGCCAAAAGAGCAGCAAACCTGCTTTTTCCTGACTCTGTAAAAGTGGGACCGTTGCATTTTTGTTGCTCTAGACAAATGCTTATTTTGCTCATGGATTTTTGCACATGTCAACAAGCCCTGCTAAGATGGCACTAGAGAATGTTTCAGAGAGGCATCTTTGGAGTCTTTCCATTGACCTCTCTGACACTTTTGGTTGGTGAGGCCCAAAATGTGTACATATGGTCAAGCAGAACGTACCTGCGCTCCGATAGAGAGAAAGAGTTCAGAATAATTGTTACCTGTGCCATTTTAAGAAATTAGTAGAAAGCATATGTGGAAAAAAGTGGGATTTAGTTCCTCTCTTCTCACACCCTGTCATTTTATGCCCACTTGTACAATAAAACTTCCTAGACTCAAAGGTAAGAACCATATTCACCAGGAGAGGAGGAGACTCTATTTATTCTTTTGCGCTTGAAAATGTCCCATTACTAAGAATATATTTATGGCATAAAATATAGTTTTGTCAGTGCCCTAGAAAAGTTATTCTCATCTTCCCAGGAAGACGAAAGGAATTTTTGAACTCCCAGATTTCAGAAGTATCCTGTTTTTAGCTCAGTCTGTAGTAAACTGGTTGTGTAAACGGGAATCACTACCTACTTTGCCAAGCTGGAGATTTTTTTTGGTGAGAGAAGAATATTTTGGCATACATGCTGATGGAGATTTTGCTCTGAAATCTCTGAAATTGAACATTGGTGTCCCGTACCTCTCCTATCTTTCTCTGTATACCTATTCCAATTATTAGTATTGGATACACTATCTTAGTGCTAGCTGGATCTCTTTGAGCCATGACTTAATGCTTAGTCTGAGACAAAAACTCACTCTGAGAATTTTAATAAGATAGTTTTTTATTCTCCATTTACATTTGTCCTCTTTATTTTGCCCATAATTTCCATTACGACATATGCGCTTTTTGCTTGTTACTTGTGTATTAAAACACCTCACACTTTGTGATGTTTTTATATGCAGGAATTTTATAGAAGGAAAAGGAATAGGGAACCGGAGGCTGATCCATAATTCTATATTATTAAAAAGCCAGTTTTTCCTGCTTAATAGCAAACAGATTATTAAATTCCCTTTCACTATTTTATTTTCTTGTGCATGCTTATGTCCTCGTATACATCATAAGGCAATAGCCCAATATTTGCTCTCTTTGCAGAAGAGAATATCAAAGTGGATTTGTGTGTGGCATCTTGTCTTGTGCTAGTATCATCCAACTTCTTTCTAATTTTATCCCACTTCATTATTTTAATTAGTTTCTCTGGTTTTAATTGCTAGTTCTCCTATGTTATGCTGCTCTGTGAACACAGTGAGCAGTTATGAACCCAGTAGTGAAATGATTCTTAACTTGGATAATGCAAGGTCAAGACATTGTTAGTGTCTGCTATTAGAATATTTATTGTAAAAAGAAATTCAACAAAGGTATTCTTCATACTGCATTTGCAGTTTCTTACTCGATTTTACCACTTTTTATGTAGAAAAACTAGCTAGCATTATTTTTTTTTTAAATGGAGAACCTGTGTGGATTTTGATGATTACAACATCCTTACTGAGGATGTCAAAAGGTGGTGACTGCTTAGCTTAAGTGCCCACATAAAGGCCTTTAGAAAATTCGGCTGCTGTTTAAAATTACATGTTTGTTAACTGATCTCATCGCTGAACTAATTTTATGTAGTTCTTATTACTGTTACATGATAAAGCTCTGGAAAACAGCATGTCATCTACAGATGGACATTTTAACTCTCAGTATCTGTTCACCTTTACTTTCTTGTCCTCACTTAGAGTTTTCTTAAGATTTCATACGGGTAGTTTTATTATCTCTTTTTTAACCTAAGAATACATGAGCTATTATTTGCAATTTCTGTGATAATTTATGATTCTAATTACTAATGAAGAGGTGCATTATAAAGAAGAAAAGACTCAGGAGACTAAATGGATACAAACACCACTGCACATCTCTTAGCCTCATTACTGGTGCTCTTTCAGTGTTTAAATTTAACATGTTGATAACCATTTTTTACACAACTTTCTTTCATTGCTCTCATAGTACCACAGAATCTCTTTCCCTTTAATGTGGATTGCTGCTGTTATTACCTTCTGACTGCTTTCTGTCTCAACCAGAGTTGGTTTTATCATGTCTGAATTGAGCATTCCTTTTTACCATCTTAAAATCTCTCTTTTTTCTGGGTTCATGAAAAGCATATTAAGATCCACCCGGAACATTAAAGTTAGTATAACTGTGATTGCCATCTCACTTCAAGACAGTTGGAAGATAGTACAGAATTTTCAAATATCCATATCTTTGGTTTACCAACATCTCTTGTATATTCCTTCATCCTGTGCTTCCTCTTGACCCTAGCATTTCCTAATCATTCAGTGATGGAAATTCTTGATGGAGACATTTTCTAAGAGTTACTGAATTGTCATCAGGTGTTTCATTAAATAAACAATGCTTTTTCTGATTGTCATGTTTTTGTTTGGGAAGCATTTGTTCTGTTTACTCATAGCAAAATTAAAATATTGCTAGGATTCTGTTCAAACTTTTGGGATTAATTTTCATTAGATTGTAGAACAAAAAAGATAATCTAGACATCAAATCTGTTTTATAACATTACATTACTCTATGAAAACAATATGATTACTGGATCCATTCTTAACATCGATAATGACAAGGATGTATTGTTGGAGGATGTATTTGAATTGAACATGCATTTTGTTATACTGAAAACTGTTTAAAACTAATAATGGATTTCTTCTAATTCTTTGCAGAAGATTTAAAGGGACAGCAACATTAATTATAATTAGAAGAATAAATACTCTTAGTGCTGAATTAGCTTTTCATAAAAACAAAGTAGGTTTGTTTAATTTAGTTTAAAAATATGTTTATGATGGTGGTTTGAGAGAATTGTTTCCTGATCACAAAAAATGATGGGTCATTTGAAGGGACTGATAAACAATACTGTCAGCTTTCACATTCTAAATCTACAACATTAAATTTTACATTGTGAGGAAGAATATTGGTACCAAAATTCAAACAATTTTGGATTATGACTTCTCTTTTGTTTTTCTTTAAAAAAGTCTCTCTCTTTTACAGAACCTCTACTAATTTGCATTTTTTTCTAAACCAGCATGTGATATTTTTTTTATAATATCAGGTTTTTGTAAGAAAATAATAGCTCTGCTTTAACTGAGAGATATTTTTTATGACAAAAGAAGAATATTTTAATAACAAGAAATAGCAATGTGAATTCTAGGAACACAGTAAAAAGAATTATACAATAATTATTTTAATGGTTAATGTGCTTGCCAAACATTCATTCAGCAGTTATTTATTACAAGATTGATGTAAACAATAATATTTAACAGACCATGACTGGCAAATGTTGAAACTTAATGGCAGTCATATGTAGATAATGATTTACATAATTTATCAATTCTTGACACTCTATAAAGCAGATTCCACACACTTCTTACATGGAGTAGAAAATATTTAGTCAACCAGGATGAGTTGAAGGACCTATGAAGGTTTGCATCATCCAGCACTTGAGCTCTTTCATATGGGGGGTTGAAAGCCATTCAAAATAAGGAAATCTTAAGGCTGCTATCATTCTAAATAGAAATTGTTATTCTAAATTCTTTCCCACTCTGTACCTCACACACAAAGCATAAAATTCTGCTATTTAATTGTCTGCACACTGTCTTTGCAAGATGGAGTTAACAAGCAAGACACACAGTTCTTATGCTTCCCAGGTCCAGATGTCTACAAATGGGCACTGTCTGCCAGCATGTTACAGGCAGTCTCGAAAAGTATGTGACTGAGCTCACTTCCTGTAAATATGACCTGGAAGTCCCTTCAGGAGCACTGGACATATCACAAATGGTCAGTGCTCTACCTCTACACTGACTCGTGGGTGGTAAGGAGTGCTCTTTGGGGATGGGTGACCAATTGAAAAAGACTGATTGGCAGTGCAGAGGTAAACCGCCTCTGGGCTGCTGAGGGTATGTGGTGCATGTGAAGAATGTGTTAAGGGGATACAGTTTGGATAACTCCTGCCTCAAGCAAAGGCAAACCCATCCATGGAATTGCTTTTGCTAAAGGAGATGGTGTACTTGGTGGGCAATGCAGAGGGATGGGGAAAGATGATGTGTACCTCAAGGGGATTTGATTTTGGGTGAGAACAGACTGTAACATTGACTTGCATATGTAATATTGGTTTCTGAATGACCGTGCCACTGTGTGTCATAACTACCATGGACAATGAATGTGGACTTGTCATACACAATGAATGTGTGCTCCAGATACAACAGTCATGGACTAAATGACTTCAATGGACATCCTGTAGAGGATGGCCAGTGACTACTGAAATAATATCTGTTCTTGTGTACAGTTATATGTGTATACACATATATGTATATATATGTATATGTATATAGTTGGAAAGTGCAAGGTCTGGGCATGGCATAGATGGTATAGAATAAGGGGTGAATGTCCTGGTGTGGTCAGGGTATTGTTCTATACCACCCATATCATCACTGGGGTGTGTGGTTTCGGGAGGAAAAGCTGGGTGCCCAATTGGAAGTGTGCCATTTTTGCCTCTCACATTCCAGCAAGAGGGTATCAGTATCAGACTTGTCGATGCTGTCCTCTGCACCACTGTCCATTTCCCTCCCCCCACCCTGTGCCTCTGGGACAATTTGAGGAACATGGCAATATGGAGAGCAGAGGCGTGCAGTTTGTTTATCATTGTTTCTCAAAGGTTTGGGGCTGAAAGGCAGGAAAACTTAGCTGCAGGAGCTCCCCCAGCATCTTGCCTTTGTTCCCGACAACCACATGGGCCGTGCATAGGAACAGCCAACATGTTGCTTTTGTTGGAAAGCACCTCTTCTTTTTGTAAACTTTTGCTGTTAATATTGCTGTTGTTGTTGTGAGTGTCTTATTCCCTTGCTTTGTGCTTTCAGTAAATTGCTACCTCAACCCATAAGCTCTGCTTTTGTCCCTCCCTTACCGGAAGGGGAGGGGGAAAGGGGAGTGGCTTGTTTGGAGTTTAATTTCTAGCTAGTGTTAAAACCTGATCACTGCAGAATTCACTACCAGAGCGTCAGTGCCCAGTCATTTAATAGAAAGTGGGTCACAGTCATAGCATGTGTACCCAGACTTGCCTGCTGAACTACAGTTTCCATGACAAGATGAATTTTGCTAGAGGAACATATATTCTCTTCCAGAAAATACAGATACTTTTCTTCAGATGTGAACTGTTTTAAGAGATTTAGTTAAAAAGGCAGCAACTGTGAGAAAGGATTACAGTACATTTTATGTGGTAAACTCTTAGTGCTGAGACAATTTTGAATTATGATTTTGAATTCTATAACACAACATAATAGAAGTCAGTTTGGATCAGATCCGTGGGAAATGCAATGTTATTAGTGAAACTAATTTTAATAGTAATATTAATGTTTGCTAAATTTAAGATTAATAGCTGTTTCCCTCTTCAGAAGGATATGAATTTTCTTTCTGCACAGTAACACATTTCTCTGTTCCTGAAAAACCAGAGTAATAGTTTGCATATATCTGCATGAACACATGCACTAAAGTGTACTTCCAACTGCATAGCTTTTATAGAAAAGCTCAATTAATAGCTGACTAACTTGGTTGCTGTGTTTGGTTTTGGTTGAGATAGAGCTAATTTTCTTCATACCATCTGGTGTGGGGCTATGTTTCGTATTTGTGCTAGAAACATCACGGTTGTTTTCATTACTGCTGAGCAGTGATTCCACAGAGTCAAAGAATTTTCTGACTCTCACCCCACTCCATCGATGAGAGGACTGGGAAGGCAGGAGAAGGTGGGAGGGGACACAGACAGGACATTCAACCCCAGCTGACCACAGGGTTATTCCATACTATATGTTGTCATGCTCAGCATATAGAGATGGTGGAATAAGGAGGAAGAGGGGGATGTTCAGAATTCTGGATTTTGTCTTCTCAAGAAGACATTATGGATGAAGCCCTGCTTTCCTATGAATGGCTGAACACTTGCCTGACAATGGGAAGTGCTGAATGAGTTGTTTTGCTTTGCTTGTGTGCACAGCTTCTGCTTTACCTATTAAACTGTCTTTGCCTCAACTCACAACTTTTCTCAGTTTTACTGTCCCAATTCCTTCCCTCATCACACCACAAGGGGAATTAGTGAGCAGCTGTTTGGGATTATTTGCAGCTGGGGTTAAATCATGAAAGTTGCACATTTGTAACATGACAATCAAGATTTTTCTCCAGTGCAGAGTGATGACTTTCAGTGGAATGACATTGAAAGACCACTTCTTCATGAAAGGAAGTTCAGATGACTTTCTAGGTCATAAGGAAGACCCAGATGCATATTACTTGGAACTTTTAGATAATTTTTTCTCTGCTTGAAAACCCTGTTAAAGAGTGAAACATCAAGCAGCTAAATAATCCAGGTAAATGTGCAGAGGTAGCATGTTTTCAAGATGCCATGTCAGTGGATTTTATAAGAAAAACTACTGGGGCAGAAACAATCCTTTGCAAGAAATTGACCTGAAAGAGAACACCTTCTGCTGTTTCTTTATTCATCTGCAAAATATGAACTATAAGTTCTGCTACTCTAGACAAAGTTTCCATATTTGTGAAATTTTAAATTAAACTGTGAAACCTGGTTTTCAAATACTTAAAGGCCCACAGCTGGACACAAGGTCCCATGGTTGTACATGTAGTTCTCAGGTACCACTGTATGAAAGAGCCACGCAGATAAATACTCATGTTACAAAATTGTCCTGGATTTATTTTGCAAATACAGAATAAATTACTTTGTATCTCTGAATCAAAGACATATCTGTATACATACCTAAATTTCCATGTCTGCATCTAGGGACGTATATGGGCATTTATATATTGATAATATTGATATATTCAGCCCGAATATATCAAAACATGACACAGGTTAGTCAGACTATTGTCTTCCTATTTTTCTTCTCACACTTTCTCCCTTTTATAGTTAATTAATTGTTTTCCAACACAGAGCACTGGGATAAAATTGGGTTTTTTTCCAGGAATAAGTGGATATTTACATACTGTAACTTAAGACAGCCTGTCTGGAGGAGGCACCACATTCAGCTTAGTTTTATGCCTTGAGTTGCTCTGCATAGCAGGCTTCGGTTTTTTGTTTGTTTGTTTGTTTTTCACCTTCTGTTTGTGGAGGAAATCTAATAAGCAGACTAAATTTTTGGGTTGGAAAAGTAAGCATCTTACTGGATTTTTATCCTACTCTGCTTCCTCTTCTGTTAAAAAAAAAAAATGTAGGTAGTTTGAGAAGTTGATTCTGGTATTCATGCTTCTGATGAAGAATCTCAGGGCTTCCTTTCTACTCAATGGCTTGCAAGGGTGTATCTGGTAGTTTATTTCGGACTGTAGAAGTTCACAGCCAAATAACTATCCTAACAAGCAATGAAACAGATTTGAATAGAGGAATATATTCTGACTCCAAAATATTTTAGAAGAAAGTACCTGAAAGAGCTGAGGACCTGTATTGGATAACTTATGCATAGGGGAACGTGGATACACTTGGTGTGCTGTTGTGGTATTTGGTATTTGTAGATAGAAAAAAATAAGTAATGACAGAAAATTAGATCTGTGAACACAAGAACTGGAAATAGATAAGCTAAATGTTTTAATGGGAGTGGTGTCACATATTCATATCTATGTTTATCCAAATGATCTGGAGGTGACAAAGTAGTGTATGAGTAGTGTGATGTCATTCCACTTGTCTTCCCTGCTTGTCCTTTCCATCACTCTTTGCTGATCATATTCATTCTATGTTGTCTGCAAGACAAACTGCAAACACTTCAATGTCACTACTATCTTTTTTATGGCGTCTTTGTCCATGGCATGTCAGTCTTCCCTATGTCTGCAAATGCCATGGAATAAAAACCAAAGGGAACTCTGCAATATTGAGTACATTTATTTATTTATGTTCTTTTAGGTAAGGGCAAAACAATCCATTCAGCTGTTTATTGTTTTGTGTGTTGATTTTTAGTGTGCAAATATGGCCTATCTCATTTACAACACAACCTGAAAGATGATTCTCTCATGGAATGTCATTGTCCACGTGAAAATTTTCTTCAAGAAAAGGACTTTGCTTACCTATACTATTTTTTTTTGTGAACTGAGATGTATATTTTCCAAAAACAGAGTTATAGATGTCAAAGTTTAAACTGGTAAGAATGAAAATAGTCTGAGAACATTGGCCTCCTCTCTTATTCCATAAATGTGAATGATATGCTGGGGAATAAGCGACTTTGTCAAGTAAAATTCTTTTTCCACTACTCCTATTTATAGGCCAGAAATAATTTGTTTCAAAGATAAGGTGGAAAAATTCAGTGACAATTCAGTGAGATGTAGAATTGTGTCAAAAGGGAGCTGGAAACACTAAAAATTATCTGATATGACTAACCATTTTCCCAGGAGATGACAAAGAAGGGGATCCATGCCTCAGTCCCAACCATTCATCTCATCAGGTATTCATTCCTTGGTTTTTTTCACTATTATGGCCCTTTAAAAATATCCCTTTTATATTCAGAATTCTCTCCTGCATTGGGAGGGCTTTATTGAAGGTTTCAGTGACTTTTTCAGCAGGGGGAGGTTCTTTAGAACTCTGTTCCACTGGCCATAAAATTTACCTGTGATCACTGCCTACAAGGGAAAAGAAAAACTACTAACTCAGACTGCCGATGCTATCAGATGAGCTATCTGAAATTCTCAGTGTAGCTGAATGCTTAGAAGAGACAGAAGGAGGGAAAAAATATGATTCTTATTTCTACCTCAGAATGACTTGTTCAAAGAATGGTTTATTCAAGCATTTGCTTAGTATTCAGTGAAAAAAATTACCCAGAAATTTTTGAAATAACTTGAGGTCTTTGAAAAAGTAATTTCAGTGTGGTTCACTGCATAACAATAAAATGGTAAAATCTCTGGATGAGAGAGGTAATCCTTCAACTTAATGAAACTTATATTAAAAACATTCTATGTTTTCTAGTCCAGCATCTTTACCATCTGTGAATTCAGATATACCAGCCTAATGTATCATGTTATGTATGGTATTTGCTACAACAGAAAAGAGCAATTTATTGATTTTTTAAAGAATTTTCTTAGTAACAAAGATGTAGATTTTAAACTTTTTTCAAACAAACTTCCCCAATAAGGCATAAACTGTAAATGGTCCACAATTTAAATTGCTCACCATGACAGCCATATTTGAATAGGTCCTTACATTGAATCCTTACTCTGACTGACAAAAGCCTGTTTGCAGTATGATGACTCTGTCAGGTAATTTTTATATTGCATAGTGCCTCCCTTGTTAGGGAAGCCATTTAAAGCTTTCTGAAAGGGACCTGCTGATACTCCATGCAAGTATTGTGTGGAATATGAAAGTGAACATATGGATGATGCCTGTTAAATTTCACTGCAAGTCATCTGGAAGAGAAGACAACGTATGTTCGAGTAAACACAGAATTTGGTTGGCAGTCTACTGTCATTCCAAAACCTAGGCCGTCTGGTGTCTGGGAAGTAAAGAAAGAGGCACATCCCCTGTGCTCAGGAGAACACCTTCACCAAACAGCACAGAATTGCGCTCTATATGTAGCTCCAGATTGGTGAAAGACAGCTTGTTTGACATTCAGGGGGATGCAATAGCACCAAGAAGAGCTTTCTTGAGCTGCTTTCATCTTTGCCAGCTTGCAATGTCATCATGTATTTCTGGCAAATAGAGCTCGCATCAGTTCAGTTGACAGGTCCTCATGAATTTTAATATCTAAGATCCATATTCATGTTAGGAACATTAGTGTTCCCTGAAGCCTTTTTATTTTAGGAAGAATATGAATATTTCAGAAATCACTTTCCCTACGTTTGTTCACGTATGTTTCTGTGTGCATGTGCTTATGCACATGTATACCATTGCTTATACACCAAATTTTTACCAAACTTTAAAATTACTTTTGTCTTGACAAAAGTAAAGCAGAGTCATTAATTTGGGTCTCCCGTGGATAGTATGTCCAGTTTTTTAAAATACACCTCTGTTTTTCGTAGTGCGAAAAATATAAAAAAGTTTGTGGATGCACATATCA
This sequence comes from Chiroxiphia lanceolata, assembly GCF_009829145.1. NCBI lineage: Eukaryota > Metazoa > Chordata > Aves > Passeriformes > Pipridae > Chiroxiphia > Chiroxiphia lanceolata. Next base: position 67,470,349 of record NC_045639.1, read on the forward strand.
TGTCATATTTGATTCAGGTTACAAATCTGAGGGCTGATTCCCAACTGGGATGAAACAGTAAATCTCCAGTGGAGCAGAGAGAATGATCCTGGCCTTTCACATACAGAGGTTGAATCCTTTTTAAGAGGCGTCAAATGACACAAACTCATGAAAATGGAAAGTTGTTTTCAATGAAATTTGAGGATAGAAGCACTGTGGAAAATTGCATAAAATCTTCCATGCTTCAGAATATAAAAGGCATTAAGAAGAATTTACTCTTATCTTATTTTGTATTTAATAAATCTGGCATATATTAAGAGAAGCAGTTGTTCAAGTCACCTGAGCATGAGGCTTATACTATACTATACTACCAAAGGTTTCTGCTAAGATGCTTCTTAAGTGCCTTCAAATACATTGAAGAAAAAAACCAACCCCAAAACAACAACCCACAGCCTTTGGGAACTGCCATTTCAGCTCTTTGTTTACTGAAGAAGAAAATATAAGAATTGCTATTAAATTTAATGATATGTGTAAAGGGTATCTATTGCTGATAATACTAAATAGAATGACATAAATCTTCTGAGTAAAAGTTATGTATAAAAGAAAAGTAAAGGAAAGTCTAGGATCAGGTATATAGTGACTGTGCAGAGTGCAATAGTGTGTTTGAGAATGTTTATAGTGAAAAAATTCTTAGCCAAAAATGTAGTTATTATAATCCTAAAGTTGTTCATTTAGTAGGAATTTTTCACTGAATAATTTTGTCTGGGGAAGACTCAGAAAAAATATTTTCAGAAGCCCATCTGAAGGAGATGGTTGCAGTCTTCTTTCACCCAGTAGCAAACTTCCAATGCTTCTCTGAACTCCTGTTCATCCTAGGCTCTGTTCTGAGAAGAGGGAGAGGGCTATCAATCTCCAGTGATTTTCCAGTTCACTCAGCACAGGCTGCTGAAATATTCAATAAAAGAGACCCAGACTGTGAGAAATGAATTTGTAGCACGGATGTTATGTCATTTACACTGTCAGTGAGACATTCCAGTCCCACATCTGTGACTATCTATGTCTTTATAAGACAATAGTTGCTACATCTGTAAACTCCAACAGGGTTTGAAATACAGTCAAAACTAAGTATGGCATTTGAACGTTATGTCCATATTGGGTGATGTGCCACAGACTGACTATTATTATTATTGTTATTATTATTGTTATTATTATTATTATTATTTATTATTATTATTACTCGTTTTCTTAGTCTAGCTATTCATTATCTTGAAAATTGTTTCAAGAACTTAAAATCAAATAATTCCATTTGAAGTGGTATGAAATGTTTTATTGCTATCATAAGTTTAAATTGCAATTTACCAATCACATTTTCAGATTATTATTTTGGTGATAATAGTAATAAGCGTCATTCAGAATGTTGATTTGAGGTAAACTGCTTTGGGATGTTTAGTTTGTGTAACTTTGATTGTTGTACTAAGAACTATATGTTAGAGGTGAGTCCTGCTGCAACAATGGATTAAAGAAAAATATTGTCAGAGATAAAACAGTGAAGGAATCCTACCAGGAGTTACTAAAATTTGTAGAGAGACGAGTGCCAAACCAAGTTCAGGATGTTGCCATGAAACAAAGAATATATCTTAAAGACTTAAATGGAAACTACAAATCAGTCACAAAGAATGAAATTTTATTTAGCTGTTATGCAGTAGGTCTGAATGACTGAGTCTGTTTTCCTATTAAACCCATAGGTAAACAATAAAAATAGCCTGCTTTGATTGTGTACTTCCAAAGAGAGTATGGAACACAGTACTTTTTCATACACTTCTCCTTTTGAAGGAAAAGTGAAGATTGTTGAACTGGTCACTGGAGAAGAATCATAAAATCATTTAGGTTGGAAAAAATCTGTAATATCACTAAATCCAAACATCTAGCACTGTCAAGTCCACAACTAAACCATGTCACACAAAAACATCTTTTAAATACCCCCAGAGATGGTGACTCCACCACTTCCGTGGGCAGTCTGTTCTGATTCTTGGCAACTCTTCCCATGAAGAAATTTTTCTGAATATTTAATCTAAACCTTCCCCAGCACAGCTTGAGGCCGTTTTCTCTCATCTTGTCACTTGTTACTTAGGAAAAGGGATCCACCCTCCACTTGGCTATAACCTCCTTTCAGGCAGTTGTAGAGAGTGAGAAAGTCTCTCGAGTCTCCTTTTCTCCAGGATAAACAGTTCCCTCAGTGGCTCCTCATAGGACTTGTGCTCCAGATCCTTCACCAGCTTTGTTGCCCTTCTCTGGACACACTCCTGCACCTCAGCGTCTCGTAGTGAGGGGCAGAAGTCTTCTGTGGCTGGAGAGTGAAAAGAGTTTAGTTAAAATGGCTAAAAGCCTGGTATTCCCCACCTGCCTAAGTCCCAACCCCTACAGTAGGCAGGCTTTTTTTTCTAACCCTAGAGACATCACTGCAGGGAGTCTCTTGGGAGGATGAAAGATGAGCAGCCCAGCATAACCTGGACCCTTGTCCTCAGACATGGTTTGTCTAAGTAAAACCTAGGGAAAACTAAATCAATTTTAATGGGATTTTCATATTTAACATCTTGTTTTATGGCAAAAATAGCTTTCAAATAAATCAGTCTGAAAAAAAAGAATATAAAGACAGAATTCTATTGTCCCTGCCATGAAATCAGAATGGACTGGCTTCAGATGACATTTTGCAGTATTTATGCAAAAGAAATAAAAATCTCAAAGCTGTGTTCCTTACCAATATATTTATGTATTCAAGTAAGAATGTTAGCTCAACTGCATTTATGATCAACTTGTGATTGTGTCATATTTTCAATGAAAGCTGTGATACATTTCTAAGCTCTGAACATACAAGTCTTCAGAGAAAACCAAAACAAAACTGAACCAAAATCCACAGATGTCCATGTGCTTGGCTTTAAAATCTGAGCTGTGAACAAAAGAATTATTGAAAAATGTAAGTGAGGATATAAAAAGTTAAGTACCTTTCCAAATAGCTTTTTACATTGTGGTGGATTGACCTTGGGTGGCTGCTAAATGTGTTATCAACACTATTCTAGCCACAAATAAAAGGTACAGCACTATGAGGGCTGTTATAGAGAAAGTTAACTCAGTCCCATCCAGACCCAATACATACATAAATAAATTAAACTAACCTGAAGTTCAAACATAACCCAAGATGTATGCCAAGCTACAGGCCTAGTCCAAACATAAACTTTTAAATTGACTTCTTCTCTGTTACATTTTGTATTTTTTTTGTATCTGTACCATTTATCTAAGCCTTCTTAAAGATGACTGGCTACTCAAACCTTTAATATAAAACCACTTAGAGCAAACATCTCAGTGACATACAATTTCTCTCAATGTTACCGTGTTTATAGAAGTCTCCTATTTTACAATGAAAAACTTAGAAGGTGTAATCTACTACAGCAATATGTCAGAAAGTGTTGCAAATAGAGCTCGTTCCAAACCAGGTTTTGCTCTCCAAATTCTATAAAATGCTTTAAACCAGTACTTTTAAATATGCTAAGTTTTCCCATAACAGTAATTTTGGGAAAGAGGTGGTGCTTCCTTGTTATAATAGCGTATAGCTGTGGGTTTACATATTCTGGTAAGGTTCAACTGTTGTATACTACACTAACACATTTTTTCCCCTGCTTTAATCCATGATTTATCAAGATGCCGGTAATGGGAATCAAATAAAAATTGGCATTAATGTAATATATCTAAGTCAATTCCCCTGAATCAATCTGCACATAAATTTCAGGGGAGGTGGGAGCTAATCTAATCACTAAGTTTTCAGCTTCCTTTGCAATGCTGTGTGAATGCAGTGTGTGTAACAGAGGAATTCCTGGTTAGATGTGAAAATGAAAAGCAAACACAAATGTTTTGGAACAGTAAATTCCCCACAATTTATTGAGTAGCAGCCTGTCAAGTTCTGCAGAAAATACAGGGGAGGCACAAAAATAATATACAAAATGAAGATCCTATATCTACCTTCACTGCTTTTTGTTTGTTATTTAACCATCGTTCTTCATTTATATCAGTGTGTGACTAGTCAACATCTTTTAGTCACTTATGTTACTATTCAGTTGAAATAGTGATCTTTCACAATGATAAGTAAGTTAAGAATGTGAAGATAGAAGGAAAAATAAGATAAAATCAGCACTAGTATAAGCCTATTATTAATATATGTCTAAATATAAGCCCATAAACCTATAAAGTATGTTAGATACAATTAGTTCACAGCAAAGAAAAAGATTGAATGAGCTCATATTCCGATGTGTACAATTAGTCATTTTTCAAGCACACTACACTTAACAAAACTCAATCTTTTATTTTCAAATTTTAAGAATTAAATTTGACTTCTGACTTTGCTGCTGAATTATTTCTTCATGGAAGAAATAATTCACAGATCTTAGGTTCTTTGAGATTCAGCTCAGGTGTCTGGCATTAATCGAGAAGTTCTGGTACTTTGGTAGCTATGGGTAGTTCACATTTCACATTGACAGAGAATGTGCTGTTCATCTTGACGTTTTAAACTAAGTGTCTAGTTAAGTCAACTAGACTTTCTCAACACTTACTTAGATTGGCACTTTTGGAAGGTGATTTTTCCCTTCTGCATTAGTTAGCTTTGTTAAAATGGGTTCAGCCATGCCCTGGAAGTACCTACCTATTTTACCTTGTTTCCCTCTTCTTATCAGGTTTTTTTGAACCTCAGCTTTACATGTGTGCTCTAGTTAAGCAACCAGCCATCAAATAGACTGTGTAAGGAGCCTACCTTCTGTTTCTCCTCTCTTCCTTGGTATAGTACCAAGAAAAAACCAACCAACCAACCAAACCACCACCCTCCACAATATTATAAAATATAGTAGGTAGAACACAACGCTTTAAACCAAAATGTAGCTGAATTTTTTACTCATGAAAATCTCCAAACAGAGAAGAATCCTTTTAGTCCATTAAACACATAAAATTCTACAGAAATTAATTCTTATATTCTGACTATTCAAAATACTGCTGATGTTAATACAATAAGATACATACCTATGCTTGTGAGGTCATGAAAGGGAATAAATTATAATACAGAGCCATTGTATTCTAGTAAGACTCTTGTTTGAGAATATTTTAATAATAAAAGGAGCATAAATATTAATTCTTGACAGAGCTTCTAATAGAAAATTTTATTGTTTTTTATATTTTTCTTTTCAGTAGAATCTTAGAAAACACCAGAAGATATTGGGCTGTTATTTTCCATCCAGTGTACCAGGTTTATCTTTGTTATTTTGGGTTCTCCCCCCCCACCTTTAACCTAAGATTTATCTAGAAATAAGATATTTCCACTTGTCTTCCACTCTTCTACATTCAGGTAGAAATTCAGTTATTTAGTAATTTATCAATCTTTTTTTTCTTCATAAGATGAATGGTAAAACTGAGTACATATCATTCTTATATACGCAGTATAAGATCACTGATAATTAAACTACTTTTCTGTAAATGGAGACTTACATGTCTTAAAAATATTTAACATCTTTACAGTAGTATAAAACTTAATCTATAAACATATTTGCAATAAGTTACGATAGTCTACTTTCTCAGAAAATGTTTTTTAGTATGAAGCTTATATTCCAAAACACAGAGAACTACAAACTTCTCTGTTCTGTTTTACTAGTTTCTTTGAAACTTGACTTTTTCCACAATTAAGGTCTCTTCCATGTTTTCTTTTTTTTTTTTTTAATCCATTCATTTATATCTTATTCTTGGTGCTTTCCTCTCTAAGTGTTTTCTTCCGTAAATAAATGCTTAATAAAGAAATTATGTATGCAAATGGAATAATATCTGTATTTTAAATCTTTGCTCCATATTAAGACCAAGGAAAACAAGTGAGTCTAAGATATGTCAGTAGGATTTTCCAGGAACTAGAACAAAATTTCAGTCTTCAAAACCGAAAAAGAAGCTTCTCGGTTTTACTGTCTTTTCATATATGTTCCTTGGAACTGCTTTATATTTTGTATTCTTTTTGCTTTACATTTCTTTAACCAATGCTAATTTCTTTTTTTCTGAACTGAGTTCTGTCACAGGTAACCTTCTTTTGGACACAGTCTTAGAAAAGAATAATAAGATTTCAAGAATTATGAACGTGATAAAGAGAGGTTACGTAGAGCAATATAATATAATTTTCACATTGTATTTGCTTTCCAAATTTGAGCATTGTTTTATGAAAACAAACCATGTATGCAACACAATTCTTTTACAATTTATCTTTGAAAATTTGGGAAAATTACTCAAATCAACATTTTTCTCTTTCGACCTTATTAATCTAAGTTTTTATTACCATATATATTTTCCATTTTCATTGTACATTATCCACTGTGAGAATTATCTGACTCAGAACTAGTGGCTGCTAATTAAATTACTGTCATTACCAACTTCAAGGGCCTTCCTACAACAGAAATGCATAGCTGTTGTTTATTTACAGGCAAAACATTTGAGTGCCCATTGTCAGTGAAGGCGGATTTCTGCTCATATCTTTCTGTGTAAACAGGAAGTTGAATACATTATAATTCCTTAATGGGATAGGACAAAAACAGTACTAAGAAACAGAGTAGTTAAATAAGCCTGTGGCAAATCAGAGCTTCTCCACAGTGATGAATTCTATACTAATTTCCATCTACTGTAAACATGTGTGTTACAAGCCTGAAGTTTATGAATAATGGCTTCATTTTGAAGTAATTAGAATTCTATGCCATTAACAGCAGGAAGTCTGGATAATTATGTTTTAGAATTAAATGTCTGGGAAAAGACATTTCTGTCTCTATGACGATTATGTTTATGATTAATGATAGAAATGACAACATGCAATATAAATACAAAACAGCAAAAATTAACTGTATCTATCATGGATGACAGTATGAAAACTACAGTGTATAAGTAATCATAGGTAAAAAAAATCTTGATAATCTTGTTTTGTTTCATATTGGAATATCCTCATTTCTTTCCCTTATTTTTGATATGTAAGACTTCCAGTTGCATCATACCAGACTGTCAGCATGAAATACTAGAGATGATTAGGTGTATAATGAAATTACCTTTTATAGGCAAGTCAAACATTGTTTTGTGGGTGTGCTAGAGCTTATCGTGGTGGGGTCAGAGATGTCATTCAAACACATCTGTAGAGCAACACAACTAATTTTGTTTTATTAGCACAATAGTTATTAGAGTCAAGTCTCTTTTCTCTGAGCTAATATCTTAGGTAATATAACAATCTTGACAAAGTAGGTGAAACTACTTTTGGAGTTGACCTGAATTTGCTTATAGACACCTCCACACTCCCAGGTCTAGGAAGAACATTTACTCATTTATTGCTTCATGTAAACTGCTTCTGTTCCCAAGAAGCACCATGCCTTTGTGTCTGAACTAAAACAACCTCTACCAGCTGGTGACTTTGTAGTATTGCAGTGGGAAGTCTCCTGAGTTGCATCATGAGGAGCCTGACAGAAGGATAGCAGGACTGGAGCCATGCTGTAACTTATAAATCACATCAGATCAGGCACAACTGAAAAATTCCATCCTTGAAAAAAATCCATCTCATAGAGAACTGTAGGCCATGTCACAGGAACAGAAGAGCAGTCACATTCCAGATGAGTCATTTGTGCACTGCTCTCTCCTCCTCCTGCCACATCTATAGATAATTAAGCTGGAGGCAGAGGTCACTCTTTTCCCTCCTGTTTATACCTTCACTGACAGTGTGGGATATTTGCATACAAGAGTGGGTGCTGGAGTGGGTCTCTTCAGCTGACTTCATCAGTGTAATGAAAGCTAAACTGACTAACATAGGGTATTGTAAGTGGGGGAAACTGACAACCTCATCCATGAGAAATGGGAAGTTTTAAAACGGAAGTTTTAAAATGTCTGAAGATATTTTTTTTTCAATCATTTTTCAATTTTACACCACAACAGACCTTCTCAAAATAGAGTTTCTTGGCAGGACATTTTTGTTGAATTTCACTTAACAGTAAAGTTTCTTAGTTGTATTCATCATCTTAACATACTCCATTGATTTTATTTTTCTTTGGTTGACTGATGCCTTCCATTTGTGACTTCACAGGCAGTGACTTTGCTGGGTACTCTGTGTCATGAAACAGTTGTAACTCTGATATAGCTGATTCCTCTTACAGTAACAGGTTTGCTGGTTTATTTTATTTGCTGAAAACTTTACTGAAAGATATTGTCTATCTCTCCTTGTGTTGTGCTCCTTTTCTTAATAAACCAATCTATTATCACTTAGGCATCGCTCTGCTAGACCTGTATATCTTTGTTAGTCAATTTATCAATCCAAATATCTCAAGGAGAAGGAAAAAGCACAAGACCTCCAATAAAAAGCAAAATTTGTATGGAAAGCTGAAAACTGTCCCATAGTTTTTTCTTGATAGTTTCTGAATACTTACATGCTTTTGGAAGCATGGGTATATCATTGCACAGTGTTTAAGAGTGAACAATGAGATTAAATTTTTAAAATTCTCTTCTTTCTTGTGGAATTTATTAATAAAATTTTCTTCAGAATTTTTGAAAAATGTTTTTCAGTCAACTTCAATCAAGAAGAGTGGGCTGTACAGAACCGTTTTCTGAGGTACCTTGGGTATCCTTATCATGGTAGGTCCAGTCTTTTACCTTACTCTTTATAACTCTCCCTTTCCCTGAGATTCCTTCCAATGAGCATATTCTTTGATTCACCATCTTCTTGCAAAGATCTCAGTTCCTTCTTGTGCCCTCTCACTGCCCTCCGAGCAAGTGGTAACATGCGCTGTGGCAATATACAGCTGATTATCTGGCAGGCCACTCAAGCAGCATCGATGACCGTTACATTTGTATTGCAATTTGGAAATCATACTGTCAACAAATACAGCAGTCATTAATTTTCTGTTCTTGAGGACTCCCAGTTGCAAATTTTTATGAAAATCATGAAAAGTTACTATCTTTGGTGCCTCAATCTCTTTGCGAATGTGGCCACGATCAGTCATCTTTTGAAGTGGGTAATCAGCATATGACAGAAGGGCACGTGAACTATGAAAATAAATTAAAAGTATTATGCACATGGGCTTAAGTCTGCACTTCTAATTTCTGACACTGTAGGGAGTGGCTCCAATTCCAACTAAGCCTTAAGTTTCTGAAAAAACTACTAAGGAGATGGATTGCACGAATGAAAAGAGTAAGCCCTCCTAGGCAATCAGAAAAAGCCTGCCATTCAGTGAAGGTTCCTTTGTTCTGAAGATGTCCAATAAACAACGAATAGCCTTAAGTGCCTGCATTGCAACTGGGCACTGTAATAGGAAATAGCTATTCATGAACATTTGGTAATTATTTTCTCTCTAAGAGTCCTGGCTTGTTCAGTTTATCAATCGTAACACCTTCTGTAGCACCTATCACTCTACGATCTCTGTATTCAACTAACTAGGAATATATTCTTTGCCTGTGGGGTTTCTCTTCAATAATATATTGAAAAATGGCTGCACCTACCATGAATACTCACATTCTGTTGTGCAAGAACGAATACAGGTTTCTGCTATTTGCCTTGAAAGTCTTTGTACTTGCCAATGAGATGCAGAAATAATGTTGTCTTTACTTTGCACACAGTACTGCCCTACTGTGCTTCAATTAAGCTTATTAGCAATAACAGAAAGAAAAGAAACAGTTTGATGCCTAATGAGGTCATGTCCAAGAACCCAAACAAATAAGTTGCTTAAAAAAATCTTTAAAGACAACTAATACTTCTTGCTTAAAAAAACCCCCCCAAAACCAAAAGCCCAAAAAGTAACCAAACCAAAAAACCCAAAGCCAGTCTCCCCACTCCCTTTTTTTTTTTTTAAACAGTTGTACGAGTTTCGAGCTGGCCTCCCGCCAAGCCCCCGAAACCCGACAACAAGGACCCGCTTTCCCAGAGAGCGAAGAAAAAAACGACCCAAAAACCAAAGCTACAGCAAAAAATATATATATATATTACATGAGACAGACACACACAATGAGAATGCCACACACCACAACAGAAACCCTAAACAGCTCCCCAAAAGGGGAGACGGGAAGGGAGAAGGGAAAAGGACAAAAAGGGACCAAGACCAAACTAGTCCACACAATCCAAAACTCAGCAACCAGACAAACCGAAGGTGAACCAGCAAAATCTCACCACTTCCCTTTGAACAAGCAGGATGGCTAGACACGGCCCAGCACTCTCCCCTCACGCGTGGCAGATAACAGCAGTCGCTGTAGGCCTCAGCTCCAGATAAGCCAGACCGAGACAGGGACCCACTGTTCTCGAACCTCACCGGAACGGAAGAGAGCAAGGTCCCTCCTGCTGGCTTTATTTATACCTCCAGTTACGTAAAGGAATGGCATGGAATACTTCTGTGATCACCTTCCTAGTTCCTTCCTGGTTACAAGCTGGTCTCCAGGAAGGCCTAGAGTGAAACCATCACAACAGTTTTTCCAAAAACCAGGATTCTGACTGACATAAAAGTTGGTGATGGCGGGTGGGGGGCAGGTCAAGCTTCAGATCTGAAGATGTACAAGACAGACAAAAGATCATCTCAAAGCCAAATTATGTACTCTTGCTGTCAGAGAAAAAGTAAATCTACATGGTCATAGATATCACCTGCTGGAAATCCATGTGAGACTGAAATGAATTCTGCATGTGATATCTTTATTAGTAAGAGTTTCTGCTAACAGTTAACTATTTCACACACACTAAATTATGCAACTGGTTTACAGAATAACCTAGTGAATGCAATTGTTTTTTTTCTAATTAACTGTTTTAGCAATTACTGAGCTTGTTTTAAATATATGCTACACTAAATAATTCTTTTGTGCTAATTTTGTTTGTTTAAACAGTATATTCAAAAAAGATGGTAACTTTTGGGTTGATTGCACAGCTTTTGACCTACATACATCTACATATGCAGTTAAATGAGAAAGACTATACTTAGGACTAACAAATGCAGAGTTAATCATTATAATAGAAAGGAAAAATAAGGAATGCAAGCCTATGTTTATACTCATATCCCTTAATCACTGCTCTTTCTTAATAACTAGCTTCAGTGAAATTCTAGATGTTCAATACATAGTCACCAAAACACCAATTTTTATGCAAAGATCTCACAATACAAGATGTAATTACTTCCTGTTAATATTGTGAAAATTTTCTAGATTTTGTGTTTGCAGTTTTATTTATGTTTTCTGGTGATGACCTGCATGTGACTGACAGTTGACCTGAAAAAGTTTCTCCCAGAATTGAGGGGAAGAGAATGTTAAAACAAAGCATGACAAAATCATAAAAAGGCAAAGGTAAATCTGAACTTTCAGTAAATCAATATCACTACGTGGTATTTTATTAACACAAGAAATCCTTTACAATTATAAGAATTTTAGAGCAAATACGGTCTTAATAAATTTATTGTACCTTGAAATAAAGATTGTGTAAACAGTGAGGAGAAAGATCAAGTCTGAAAATCTCACCATCAAGAAAAGAAAGTAATCTTGCAACCTACACAAGAGTTTAAATTTTCACAGTTCAGTTTTGGCCCAATGCCTGCATGCAATCCTGCTTCACTTCGGATTTTCACGTTAAAATCTGTAGCTTGCTGTCATGTAAAAATAGGACAAAAATTCCTTGCTACAGTTTCATATGCATACTGTATATTTTAATACTCACTTTGGAGAAGTTTATTCCTTGGGGTACATCACCAAAACACTTTTAAGCTAATGTTGTTTAATACAGAGTGAATAATTAAAAAAAAAAGTGATCCAGTAGAAATGATAGGTACATGGTCTTAGAAAAGTATTTTTACTATGCTTGTACAATAGTGTAGAAATGCAGTGAGAATATATAACAGGGACCTTGTGACAATTCACACAATCACAGAATCGCAGAATGTGTTGTTGGAAGGGACCCACATGGATCGTCAAGCCCTGCACAGGACTATCCCCAGGAGTCACACCATGTCCCTGAGAGAATTGTCCAAGCATTTCTTGCACTCTGTCAGACTTGGTGCTGGAGAGCCTGTTCCAGTGCTTAACCACCCTCTGGGTGAAGAACCTTTTTCTAATATTCAAGCTAAACGTCCGCCAACAGAGCTTTATGCCATTCTCTCACATCCTATCACTGGTCCACAGAGAGAAGATATCAATGTCTACGCTCTCTCTTCCCCTCTTCCCCTCATGAGGAAGTTGACATGCAATAGATCAGATTTTAAACTGTCCTACATATTCCTCATGTAATGACACAGTGTTATGTACATTCTTCATGTAGTGACAACTGTGAATTTTTCAAGGTTTGAGCTTACGTTTGCTCAATGTTTTTCCATATGTGGTAAGAGCCTGGTCCAGTTGGGCCCCTGAATGGTACTGTCTACCAATGTCTAGAACAGCAATAACTAGTCCTGCAGTCATTTAGGCTGTGTTAGCATGTTCGTATATTAATGACCACTTTTAACCAGTAGTTTGGACAGGGCCATATTGCTTAGAAGAAGAAGAGGCTAAAGTGTAAGCAGTATCTAAGTTATAAAAATGTGCGTAACCTGTTTCCTTTCTTAATAAAAGTGTAACCTCCAATAATGCTGCAATACTAGTAAAAATTACGTAGGCCCAATACTCAACAATTTTATTTCTGTCTATATCCAAGTGTTGTGGTTTAATCCCAGCTGACAAAAAAGTCCCACACAGTGGCTCACTCAACCCCCTGGGTAGGAGATGGAGAGAATTGGAAGAGTAATAGTGACAATACTCATGGGTTGAGATAAAGACAGTTTAATGGGTAAAGCAAAAGCCACATAAATGAGTAAAATAAAACAAGAAATTAATTCACCACTTCCCATTGGTAGGCAGGTGTTCAATCATCCCCAGGAAAGCAGGGCTCCATCGAGCTTAACAGCTACTTGGGAAGACAAATGGCATCATTCCAAACCTCTCCCCTTCCTTGCTTCCCAGCTTTACATCCTGAGCCTAATGCTATGTGGTATGGAATGTCCTGTCTCAGTTGTGTCCCTTCCCAACTTCTTGTGCACCACTAGCCTCCTTGCTGGTAGTGCGGGATAAGAAGCAGAAATGAACTTGACTCAAATCACTGCCCAGAAAGAGCAGAAACATGCCTGTGTTTTCAACACTCTTCTCAGCACAAACCCAAAACACAGCCCACTGCTAACTACTGTGAAGAAAATTAACTCAACCCCAGCCAAAACCATTACACCGAGTCACTCGTTTATCCCATAACTTTCAAATCCAAAAGGAAAAGAAGTTTAGAGGAGGACTGAGAAGACCATTAATTTGAAAGAAAATGAGAATATTAGGATATTAATTCTGGAATGACCTGTAGCAGTCAGTTCATAATCTACACTTAAACATGATAATTAACATTATCATTTGTAATCAATCCTTGAACAACAAGGCATTCTAAATTCTGCCAAACCTCCTCACAGTAAGAGAGGAGGGAGGAAGGGAATGGAAACAGAATCTGATGAACTACACAGAATCTATAATAAAAAGAATCATGACTGTGACTTAGGGAGAAAAAAGAAAGGTACAAATGGCAAGAATGAATGGCAAGTATGAATGGCAAGTGAATATTGTGATCCTAGCATATGCCATCAATAGCTGACTTACAGGTAAATAATTGTATTTTGTCTTAGTTGAGTGCCAAGTCCTCCTTAGATAGCATTTGAGAGCCAAGTATATGATTGTTTTATGTAAATAATTTTATGCACATTTTAAGGTTATTTTCACAGGTGCTGCTTTCCACTAGACAGTCCCTTATCATCCCAGGGGTGTGGGCTTTTGAGAGAACAATAACTTGATATATATAAAAAAATCAATCAGCTCTCAAAAAAACCTGTCCGTGGGTTACACTATAACGGCTAACTTAGACAGACTATATTACATGACACATACCTGAACCACACTCCTGGCAGCTGGGAATCTCTCCACTCCAAAAGCTACTCATTCACTCAGAAAATCACATGGCATCTCATGAGCTAAAAGCATGTCTTTAGTGTGTCTTTAACCTGGGTTTCAAGTCCTGATGAGTGGCTGTTCAGGAAGCAAGGGACCTAATGTGGTCAGACTGTCTTGATTTTACCCTGAGTGACCTCAAGGAGAGGAAACCAATATGAGAAAGCTCCTCTGAACCTGCCTAGACCTGGGGAGAGCTGCCCACTTGTCTTACTAACATAAAGATCAGGTGCAGCTGGAAAGTACTGTCTGTGGAAAATATTCTGCTTCTATCCCTGAGATTCTGCTTCCAAATTTGTTGCCTTCATGGAAAATAAGGCTAGGCCTAAAGCAGCTACAGAGTACCCTCTAAGAGACTGTATGAGGATCTTTCAGTGGCATGATGAATCCCCTGCTGTAAACCTATTACTGCTCATACGGTAACTCTGTGTCTTCAAAATGTCAACAAAACAGTTTGAAACATGGTGAATTTGCCTTCTCCAAGAAAAAACCCCAAACATATGGATTGATATATCTCTGTATTAACAGAGATTTGCTCTAATTAGTTAATTCTCAAAAAGTTCAATGACTACCAGATGAGCAAAGTAAAAAATACTGTATATTTTCTTGTTTTAAATTTTTGTGCAAGTCATTTGCTTTTTAGCTGGCTAATTTTTTCACATAGCTCTTGCTTCCCAATTAATATTTGACCTCAGCTGCTCTGAGCAAAAAACATGCTAAAAAAACATACCCAAAAACATGCTATGAGATTCCTCCCATTCTTCAAGTTTATATTGGCTTTCTCCCAGCCCTTTTTCTTATTTTCTTTCATTTTTCTGCCCTTACCCGTTCCATACTTCCTTTCTGACTTTAATCTGGCATTCTTTCATACTCTAACTTTCCTCAGAACTGTCCACAGTCCATTATACATAATCAATCTACACAGGCCCACTTTTGTGTTCCCCAGCCCCCTAAACAATTTTGTTCCATTTTCATTTGTTTCTTGGTTGTTCTTTCAGGTTCCCTTCTTCCTCCAACAAAATCAATTCCACTGCTTCCCCTTCCTCTCTGCGTTCTGTGATTAAAAACAGTGTACTGTTATACAGGAAGAAAAATGGACAAGCGCACACACGCACACATTCGGTCATAACAGAAGCCATAGGAAAGCTATGAAGTGGAAGTGCTCAGGCTGGCCAAAATATTTGTTGTAAAAGAACATTCTGATTAACATACTTTAAAAAACATTTTAAAAATAATAGTGAAAGTAATCAATGCATGTCTCCACCCTGTGCTACCAGTGAGACAAAGGACAAGACAATCTGAAATATCTGAGGGTTGTTGAGTGTTCTCAGTATCCAAAACACTTATTGGTTTTAGTGAAAGTTCTTTTTCCTCAGCTGTGAAATTAAAGGGATATAATATTGTGCCATATATTGCCCTTCTCTTAGTATTGATATCATGTTTCCCATTTCAACATAGTACTTGCTCTTACGAACTTCCTGGGACTCAGGTAGATACTGCAGCTACTTGGTACCCTGTAAAATGGTATTTCAAATTGACAGAGGGATTAATGAATATTCGTAACCATTCAGCTATGATTCAGTTTGGATATCATGAGGCAGCTACTTGCTCTGTGGTTTTGTACAATAGAATGTCATCAGTTACAGAAACCTCTTGCACACACAAAGGGCATTTGTTGTAAACGAATTTAAATGTAAATTGTTGCAGAGTAAATTCTTTCTCTGCCTGTTACTTTTTCAATGCAGGACTAGAATACTCATGAATTGTACTGAAAAAATTTTTTCCCAAGTAGTCATGGAGATGTTATTAAAATGAAGCATGCATATATTCATGATGAAAATGAGAACTCAGAAAAAATGTCTGGGACAATTTTCTGCAAAAAGAACTGTTTCCAAAGTACCCATTCACAGATACGTAAACCACTCACCTCCTGAAATCATAATTTCTGCACCTCAGTGTCTATGTTGGCAAAGTGCACACCCTTTTCTATCCATGTACATATCAAACTACTTTAAAGTTCAAAAAGTGACACAATCAATTCTTGTGTACAGATTTTTTCAGTCTATTGATTCCATCATTTTATATATATATTATATATATATAAAATATATATAGTGTGTTCACACATATATATGTACACACTACTTTAAGGCAACTGCATCACACAGAAAGATGTCATCACAAATATTCGCTCCCCTGAACTGTGCTCCAATGGAATATCTGTTTGTGCTCACACAAGGTACTCGAGACCTTTCTGTAGGGAGATGTATTGTAGTGATGGATGAAAACACTTTGCTTTGTTTACAAGGACAACCTTTCTCCTTCCATGAAAGCAAATGCCTTTTCTAACATTCTGAAACACACAGCACGGTGCAAACTGATACTCTCCTTATTAACCCATTAATAAACATAGCACTAGTGTGACTGAAGCTTTGCTTCAAGCTGGGCTTTCCAATCCCAGAGCTGCTGAAGCTTGACTCACTCTTTTCAATGAGTTCCAAATTCTGAGTAAACGAACCACCTATTTTGTGATCAATGCTTACTGTTGTTGCTGAAATGTACTAACTGACTGTAAATACATATCACAACTTTTGACTTCCTAGTCTTCCTTTAAAACTAGGACTTCAAGTCTTGCTGTGTGGTTGTAGTGTTTGCATAAAACATATCAACACAAAAATCCAAACATAATACATTCACATCAGTGATAGTTAAGCTGAGTGCGTAGTTTTATTTTGGGGAAACATCTCTCTTTTATGAGGGCAGAGAACTCCAGAAGTCAGCATATAACTGATAAAAGACCTCACAGTGAAGGGTAAATTCAGTTGTAGCTATTATGAAGATTTCCATCCTTTCCTCATGTCTTATTTATTATCACTTTTATATTTATTGATTTGTGAAATCATATGGCAATTTTCAGTTTAATTTCTGTAGATGAATTTTAGGGAATATAGGACCATTACATATTGTACCATGGTCTTATAGGACAGAGCATAATTTTGCAAGACTATGTTTGAGATCTGACCAGCATAAACATTCACATTTTAAGGGTTCAGATTGGACAGGAAGAACATGAATGAAATAAGAATTTTGATAAATAGTGTTTTGGCAGAATCCAGTTGCCTAGCGATAGCTAGGGATCTACTAGTGTTTGCAAGAAAGCCCTGACTGCCTTTCTGATGCTTCCGAAAGAGGAGGGAACATACCAACATGTCATTTGTTCAGTCAATTCCCTTCACATGTCTTGCATACCCTATGGTGTTTCGTTATGTCTGTAGTATCGTAGTTTAGAAATGATACTCCCCAATTCAGTGTCCCCACTGAGACACTCCAAACCACAATAGCTTTCTCTCGCTTCCCCGCTTTCCCCTCTCCCTCTCTGCTGCAACAGGCTGGAGAGAAGAACTGGGGGCAGAAGAGGCAAAGATCACAGCTTGAGACAAGAACAATTTTCTGAAAACAGAAGAAAACTACCAGTAACAGGAACAATACTAATGACAGAGGGTACAGGAAAGGAAACCATTCACATGGAAACTCCCTGACAATAAACAATACCGGGTGGTTCCCTCTGCCACTTTTACTTGATCAGAAGGAACCCTTTTTTCCCAAAGAGAGTCCCTTGCCCCTGGCCAGGGCAATGATGGCAATGATGTGAGATGATATAGAATAACCTCTGGGTCCTGGCCGTGCTCTGGCCTGACTACCACAAAAATTACCCCTGTCCTGGCCAGATCCAGGACACATAGACAAACAAGTTATGCTTTTCTTTTTAAAATCAGAACTAGTTATCCAGTAATGCTTTGTCATGTATTCTGGAGAATCCTTTCAAGACTCATCCTCAAAAATAATTTGTGTTGGAAAAGACCTTAAAGATCATTGAATTCAACTCTTAACACCGCCAAGCCCATGATTAAACTGTGTCCTTAAGTGCCACATCAAAACAACTTTTATTATACCTCCAGGGATAGTGACTCAACTATTTTTCCAGGGAGCCTGTTCCAGTGCTTGATAGCCCTTTCCATGAGAAATGCTTCTTAATATCCTATCTAAACTCCCCCTGCCATAGTTTGAGGCCATTTTCTATTGCTAGTTCCTGAGTGGAAGGGACCAAGCTTGCTACAACCCACCTCTCTACAACCTCCTTTCAGGTAACTGTAGAGAGTGAGAAGGTCTCTCTTGAGTCTCCTTTGCTCCAGGCTAAACAACCCCAGCTCCCTCAGTGGCTCATCAGAAGACTCATGCTCCAGACCCTTCACCAACTTCATTGCCCTTCTCTGGACTCACTCCAGCCCTTCTCTGAACTCACTCCAGCCCTTCTCTGGACTCACTCCAGCATCTCAATGTCTTTCTTGCAGTGGAGGGCCCAAAACTGAACACAGAACTCAAGATGTAGCCTCACCAGTACCAGTACAGGGGGACAATCACTTCCCTGGTCTTTCTGGCCACACTATTTCTCATACAAGCCAGGATGCCATCGGCCTTCTTGGCCACCTGGGCACACTGCTGACTATGTTCAGCTGGCTTTTAACCAGTATCCCCAGGTTGTTTTTCTGTGGGCCGTTTTACAGACACTCTTCCCCCATCCTGTGGCACTGCATGGGGTTGTTGTGACCCAAGTGCAGGACCTAGCACTTTGCCTTGCTGAACCTAATACAACTGGCCTCAGCCCATAAATCTGGCCTTTCCAGACTCCTATGCAGAGCCTTCTTACCCTCCAGCAGATCAACACTCCTGTCCAACTCGATGTCATCTGCAAACTGAGTTAGGGTACACTTGATCTCCTCATCCAGATCATTGATAAAGATATTAAACAGAAGTGGCCCTAATGTATATGTGTAAATATGCAACTTGACATACAAAAATAGCTCCAAAACCACTTTCGTTGTTTTGAAACATGAGGTATTGAAATCACATGGAAATGGAAATTTCTTTTCCCCTCATTTTCTACTAGAACAGTGAGAAAAGAGAAGTTAAGTGTGGGAAAATAGCGCATTAATTTGAAAGAGTTCATGTTGGAAGAGTGATGCTTAAAAACATCAGTAGTGTTTTCCTCATATGCAGCTGCCCTTTCTGGTCAGAAATCAATATGAACTATCAGTCTGAGGAAGCTGTCTATGAAAACCTTATAGGTCTGCAGAAAGTATGACCTAATTCAGCATTTAGTGATCTCACCCCCTCCAAGTCTGTTCTGAATAGTTTTGGCAGCAGGAGAGGTGCCCAGTGTGACTTCCAGACAGAGTCAGACACTGATCTAAAAGAGCAAATGACCTGAAATACTAAGAGATACCTCTTAAAAAACATCTTTCCTTGTCATATCCCCAAGAAAAGGCTTAAAAGACAATGTGCAAGGGCAGTTTTATGCTTCTTTCTTATAGATATGTGATTTTTAGGGCTATTTTGAAGTAATTTCATGTAAGGATTATTATTTTAATTTTTTCCCTAAGAAGAACTTTTTTTTTGTTTTGTAAATTTTACCCTGAAATGAAATATATTCAGAATAAAAGTTGAACAAACAGTCTTACTGAAGCATTTTTTCAATATGCTTTTGATTTTCTCCATTCTCTGAAATCAAGATATCTTTTTACCACTCACATGGTAAAGAAATGGTGTTACTTTCTGACATGAAATCCAACCTGCTTTTCTTTTTTTCTTCCTGATTTGGGACAAAGATTAGCACTTTTTAAAGGGAAAACCAGCATACCAGAAACAACAAAAGTAGGATTTTCGCTGTGACTCTGCAAATTTTTATAGATACTGTTTTGAAAGCAGTGAAATGTAGATATTGTCCAGGCTGCCAAAACACTGGGAACATTTCAGAGTTTCCAAAACAAATACTCTTCCAGACATAGCCAGTGCTGACTCCAACAAGAGAGCTTGATTTCTGTGACACCAGGTAACCCCCCATCCCAGCTGGAGAGCTTGTGAAGCAGCCAGTGGGAGAGCCTGGAAGGCCAGCAGCTCACCAGGTGAACAGCTGGGAAATCAGATGTCCTGGAAAGCTTGGCAGTCTACTCTTCAGGCAGCTAGTTGTCAGGAGAGCTACCCAGGAGGCAGAGTAGTTTTGGTCTCGCCAATCTACATCCCTGTATGATTTCCAAGAATGTTAAAAAAGTAAATAATGGGGCTGACAGTATTCCATCAGAAAATATATATATGTAAGTATGCATTACTGCCTTACCCCTTCATCCCATCTGTCCCTAGATCTTAATGTTTAATGAACCTATTATTTAAATATATTAAATTTTGTCAACACTATTACAGCTAGGGGGATGGACAAACCTCTCTTATGGCTGTCATATCTCATTATTCCTTCTCTCTTTCATTCTTCTCCTTACTTTTTTTCTTTTATCTTCTTTGATCCTCACTTGTCTTTTACCAATTCATTCTCCTTTTCTTTGGTAACTAGCTATTCCCCTATTCTTGAAGTGTCTGAGCTTGGTTCAACCCTTTATTTGGGAAGCAAATGGGTGAAGTATGGATATTTCTTTTCATGTCACCACTAACCATCAATGTAAGCAAAATAAAGTCAGCTGACAATTCATGTTATTCCTCCCAAGCGTTAGTAGAATATTTTATAGCCCCTCCTCACAGTTGTCACATTTACTTGTCATTTAACACCTTGCTTTTACTGAGCTATTTCTCTAGTTGAAATCTAAAATAAACAATAAGGGACTTCAGAATTTAATTTGATATCACAGTCAGTAACACTGTGGGGAAACGAAATGGTCTGATAACGTTTCTCATTTCTTAATGGCAAAAATTAGGTAGGGCACACTGTTTAGGAGTCATTTTGCCCTTGACATCTTTAAGACTAACTCTGGAATTATGGAATCTGCATGCGAACATGAAACATTGTAGCTATTTCAAAAATAATAAAGAAATTTGGAAAATTAGTCATCCAGATGTGATTAAAACTAGGTAAAATAAATCATCCCTAGTTACATTGAGAGATAAGATTTTCCACAAAATCTGACACTTAATTTTAAAATCAGAAGTAGAAATTTTAATGTCTATTGTTTTGCTGTTATCTCAAATAGCAGAGAACATATTCCTGTGCTAATATTTCCAATTTTTGAAGATTTTAATAGTTGAAGTATATATAGCACTCTTTTTCTGACATGCATACTTTAATCTCTGTATGTTGGACATATTTTTAATTTTTGCGTTTAAAAAAAGATACACACCACATTGTAACAGAGAAAAATAATAAATAACTCAAAAAAGTGTTGGAACATTGTTTCATTTGGACAACCAGAAATTTTATCAGAAAGTGAAGAAATCTGAGGCTATAATAAATCCATTTATTCAGCCTTTCTTCCACCACCATACTTCTATTTGATTTTTTATCCATTTCTGGGTAACATATAAGCAATTCCACAGAAAGTTTCTCCATGCTGCCTGCCATCTGTCAACAAACTCAATTCTGACAGGAGTAGCCAGCATCTCAAGGGTGCAAATCAATTTACTGTCAGTGTTGGATGTATTCCAGTGCATTTCCTCAGCACGGATGAAATAAACTGTGTCAACTGAGCAGTGTTGCATATGTTTTTATCTGCTGTTGGCTGGGGATTGAGCTAAAACTACTAAATTAGCTAACTTAGAATCTCAAATTTTATTGGGTACATGTATAGCATACAGTGTATAGGAAAGGGAAATCAATAACATTGATGGGCAATTACAAATTTCCAGGCAGGTATGGTAAGAACCAATGCAGAGCCCAGTGAGTGGGCTCTGATAGGGAAGAAAAGCACAATGCCAATAATGGTAGGTAAATATAAAGTTCATCCCTCCCATAATTTTCCTGAACCATAAATGGCTTTGTAAACCAAGACTGCCACTTCAAGAACAAAGCATCCCTTCTCTAAAGAACTGTGAATTCTTTTCATAAAACAGTTCACCCATATTCACCTATGATGTTTCTTTTCATAAAATGCAGGGTATATCAAATGCCCCATTTCTAGGAACCTATCTCATTTACACCAGATAAATATAATCATTGATGGCAACAGTTCAGAGCCTATGAATTTGACCTCTGTTTTACCTGAGCAATTAGAGATAATAAAGGGCATGCAGAAACTTTCCAAACATAAATTCTTGATGCCTCCTTTGATAAGGGCAATTTAATGATCTGAAAGGGTCTGGAGACGTGGGCGTGTTAATCCATGTAAATCATACTGCAACAGTTTCAGAAAGCTGTGAATCCTGAAAGTTTTCAACATTTGAAAAAAGCAAGTTAGTTCCACTCCTAAAGTGGTATTGTGCAATGGGTGAGGGGGGAGGGAATGTTTATCAGTTTTAAATATTGACTTTTCTATGTATAATCTAAAAATTTTTTCACAATTTGAAATACACACTGAACTCATTTGTTTTTTGCGGCCCCTGTGATCTGCTCCAGGGTTCTTGCAATCTTACTTTTCCATTCCCATGTTCATAGATTGATTAAAAAATTGCAGGAGCTGTTCATAAGAACGTTATCCTCACTTCTATCAATTTGATTGCTAGCCACAGATGATGCTTTTCCTGTTTTCGTGTAAGATCCTCAGGAATTTTTAAGAAAAAAATTAAAGAAAGAAATAAATATGATACATCAGTTACCAAACTCCTGAGTGTTTTTTAGTGAGATCTTGACCAGATCACAACAAAGAGAGAGCCCTTTATACATCACTGAAGCAACACGTAATCACCAAACGCAAGCACTTTGTTTGGAAGAGCTCGCAGTGAGCAAGGAATCCTAGAATCACAGAACGGTGTGGGTAGGGAGGACACATTAGAGATCATCTAGTCCAACAGCTCTGTCATGGGCTCAGTCATCTATCACTATATCAAGTTGCTCAAATCCTCATCTAACCTGGTCCTGAATACTTCCAGACATCACAATTTCTCTGAACAACATGTACCAGCATCTAAATCTACCCTATTTGAGTTTAAAAATATTTCCCCTTGTCCTGTCACTGCAAGCCTTGGTAAAGTCTTTCTTCTTTTTTCTTATAAACTCCTTTTATATATTGAAAGATGACAATAAGATGTCCCTGCAGCCTTGTCTTCTCCAGGCTGAACAACCCCAGATATCAAAGCCCGTCTTTGTAGGAGAGGTACTCCATCCCTCTGAGTATCTTCGTGGCCCTCCTCTGGACTTGCTCTAACAAGTCCATGTCTTTCTTATGTTGTGCCCTGGAGGTGGACACAAAACTCCAGGTTGGATCTCATAGGAATGAAGTAGAAGGAGAAAATCTCCTCCCTTAACCTACTGTCAACACATTTTTTTTTTTGTGCAGCTCAGGATATGACTGGCTTTCCAAAAGGATCCTCCAAAAATGGTTTGCATGGATCCATGAGAGCAGACATGAGTTACTTTGCTTATACACCAACCAAAACTTTGCCTTCATAATTCCACTCCTTCTCTAAGATAATTTGCTATATTTCTTTTGTGTTCACCTCTACACGAACTATTGAACTGAACATTTCTCAGGAGTTTCTTTAATGACATATCTAATGTTTGCCACAAATTTCTTTCTTATTCTCTCTCCAACCATGGAAAATGTAGTGAAATAATTTGCTTTCTAAATATTTTGGTTGCGTTTTTGTACTGTTAATGTAAATGCTTGTATTTCTTTTCAAGAAGGTGGCAAATTCTGTGTTGGAAATATAAAATGTTATGATTTGCAATGCCTGTTCCAGCAGTCATTGCAGAAACAACCTACTGGTCCAAAATATCGTGCAGAATAGCACATATGCATATACTGTATATATGTATGTGTATTTGTCATATTTTGTCTCTAATCAAAACCTGTTAAAGGACAAATGCAATAACACTGTCTGGAGATGTGAGATCAACCTCTAATCTCTCTGTATCATGAATATCTAAAATGGAAATTTTCTAAGATCTCAGCCAAGGCTGGAAAATTCACTGCTGCAGAAGATGAGAATAACCACAATCTGAACCACTTTCTCACTCACTTACAAAATTCTCATTTTTGATTCACTTTTACTCAGTGAAGTTTTCAAGAACAGACAAAATGGTTCAACTGATTCATCTTCAAGTAGGGAGGAAAGTAAGAGTAGAATGTTGTTATTTCTCTTTTTTAATATTTGGCTATTATAGTTAATAGTTGCCTAGGAAAATAAATAAATAACTAAAGGATTAGATAAGAATAAATGAAAGAAACACTTCAAATTGCACACCGCCAGTTTATGAAATTAAATACTTCTGGGTATAATGCACTCAAATATTGTGTAGAAGAACAAAAGGGAACCAGATAATAATGACTCAATATATCTATTAAGATAATCAAATCCTGTACTTTGGATGCACACTGATCACTCCACCACAGACATTACTTCTTTTTTCTAATATTATAGAATTTTCTATGTGGACTTGGGGTTTTTTTCATATACCTTTTAAATATTATGACTGGAGGAGAACCAGATACATTATTGCAAAATACAAAAAAAGTAACATAAAACATAGATGACATTTGAAACAATGTTTACCAAAATTTAAGAAAGTGTAAAAGGATATCCAAGAAAACTAGTGTGTTCTTTATTGGTACTTTTGTGATCACCTAATGTAAGATACATCACAAATTCTAAGAAAATATTTCAGAATAAAAATAAATACAGACACAACAACAATCATAATTTGTATCTGACTTCAGAGTACTATTTTCTCAACCAAAGGAAAGGTGAATTGCATCTCCAAGGATCATGACTGTAGATAAAACAACATGAATGTGCTCTGGAGTGAAAAAAGCTATAAAAAATTAAGATTACCATTGTCTGCTAAGGAAGGTATATAACGTATATAACTGGGACACACCAATATACTCATGATTTATGTTCCCTGCTCCATGAGATCAAAGTGACAGAAAATTTTATAAGCATTTCAGACACCATCTTTAAATAAAGTGGATGTATTTCTTCACTATTCATATTGGAAAATAGTTGTAGATCACCACTTTCTTGTGTGAAGAAACTCTAATTTCTGGTTCATAAATGTGTCTTTTTCTCTTTAATGTCATGCTTTTTATATTATATATATGTCTAAGCGTGTGTCTATAAATAATATATATTTAACTTAAGATACAGTTAATTTCTGGAGGTTACTTCTCAAGATATTTATAAAGAGCAATAATATCTTCAAGTATACTTTACTAACTTTAGTCATTATTCTAAAGTCTAGCATATTCATTTACACAAAAGCCAATCCATTTCCTTTATATTCAACCAAGAGGAACCATTTGCTGGTGTTACTAAAGCAGAAGGATTTATAGCACTGGAGTCTTAATGTCCAGTTTCCTCCACTGTACATTTTTTAAGTTCTTATGCTGCTCTGAAGCATCAAACAAGCTGCCACTGTCCAGAACCTGAAACTTAAACTGAAAGTTGTTAACAACCCCAAAGGTTTTCCAGAGCCGTTTGAAGCTTCCCCCTTATCACTATTGTTCAGCTGCAGAGTTGATAGGAACTTGTCAAAGTTGCAGTTGTGCAAGCTAAGCAAGGTTACTTTAAACTTCATTATCTTCACACCTTCTTAAAACGGGGGAATGTAAAGTTATTCAACATCCAAAGCACTGTATTGTCATGGTCTATAAATGTGTTTGCTGGCTGCCTACTGTACTTTCTTTATCTGACCTTGCTCATTTGAAGATGCACTTGTTATAGTATGTCAGTCACTAATGAGGCCTAAGTAATTGAGCCTGATTGAACTGGCAAGATGCTGCCTAATTATAATGATAAATGGAATTGGATGATCAACTGTGGAGGGTGAATGGCATGGAGAACATTAAAGCAAGGTCACTCTGTGAAGGAGAATCACTTTTTTTTTTTTTAATTATTCCCTCTCTTTCCTATGATCCTCCAATTTCAAATTCTTCATCTCTTCATCCTGCTACATAGAGAGGCATTCAGTGTTTAACTTTACTGGGACTGTTTAGGATAACAGCACTGTAGACCAGTGCAGCAGTGATCACTTCTATACTTGAACATGTATAAGGAAAGTACTTAAAAGACATATGATGGAAAGGTTAACAGATTTAAATGTTCATCATTACTGGATAATACCATCCACACATTGTCCCAGAGAGAAAAGCTGATTGTTTTTAGATCAGATGAATGAGTTCTAATTTATTTTTAAAGAAATCTTTCATTAATTCCACCAGCTCTTTATATTATTTGACTCATTTCAAATCTGTGACCAGAAAGAAACTCTCAGAGATCTCCTAGGAAAAGACCCATTTTGTGAAGTGAGGTATTGTCATTTCATCTCAAAAAGAACCTGAAATGTTCTCATAAGGAGTCATAGTTTAAACTGTTTTTTTGAGCAAATGTCGCAGTTTGTGTTCCATGAGCTGGTGGGTGTTGTGAATACAAGAAAGACAAGGAGCTACCATGAAAGAGCTGGCATAAATTTACCAAGGACAAGTTATGCCTTACCAATCAGATTGCTTTTTGTAATTAGATTAATCTCTCTGTGGACCAGGGGAGAACAGTGGATTTTGTAAATTGAGTCTAGGAAGGCCTTTGAAAGGATAACCAGTAATTTCTTGGTAGACAGGTGGTGAGATATGGATCAGAGAACAATGAGGTGGGTGGAGAATGGGAGGGACAGCCAGACTAAAATTGTTGCAAACAGGGTCAGAAAACACAATTGCTCTTTAGTTACTAATGCTGTCCTTCAGGTATGAATGGTGGGACCAGTATAGTTTGCTGCAGGTGTACGTCTTCATCTCTTTTTCTGACCTTGTTTCCCCAGAAGGACCTCAGACCTCATTACCAGCTCTGCTTTAAGTGAGGTATTTGGCCACGTCTCCTGATTCATCACTGTGTTGCAAGCTGACAGTAAACTCCCTTAGCAGCAGCTGGATCTGTCTACTGTGTTCAGACCATGTGAGATGATGCCAACTGGTGAGGAACTGAGCTAGAGTCACCCTTGGCTTCCATATTTCCTCCCTCATAGACAAGGCCTGCTCCAGCTACCTTCTGACAGAAAGAAGTCTACTGAAGTTCAACAAAAGAAAAGGCAAAATCCTTCACTTTGGACAGAATAATGCCCTTCTCAGAGACTGTGAGCTGAATGAGTAGAAAGCAGTATTATAGGAAAAAACCTGAGGGTCCTGATGGACAAACTGAAGGTTAAGTCAGAGTGTCTTTGCAGCAAAGCAACTCAACTAGATATTGGATGGTATTAGCATGAGCTATAAAGTTAAGTGATCCTTCCCCTCTATTGGGCACCTGTGACACCACAACTGAAGCACTGTATCCAGTTTGGGCACTCCACCAGAAAGAGACAGTGAAATCCTGGAAGAATCAAAGAATATGCTGAGTTGGAAGGGACCCATGTCACTGGACATACATATACACAACTATCTGGAAAAAAAACCAAACAGCAAGAAACACTTGCAAAAATCAGCCTTTTTGCATAAGAAAAGTAGTAGATGGAAGGGTTGTATGCTCTTTCTTTCCCCCATCTCTTTCCAATGTAATTGTAAGAAATTGAACAAGTAGTTCATGCATGTTTCTAATAGAAGTTGAGAAAAGCTAGGGAGAAGAACCACACTTAAGCCACTAATCATCACGTTGAACTATTCCCATCAGTGTTTTGTGTGCTAAGTGAGGTCAAGAAGCAGGGCAGAAAATTATGTCAGTGGCAGTTGGAGGCTGCTTAAATGAAAATCATTGAAGTTGAGGTTCAAAAATTCCAAGGTTTACTGAATTTCTGTGGGTAGGTTTATTTTATAATTGCAGATCACATTTATAAGAACAGAACTAATTAGAATTGATTTAAATGTGTTTAGGCTTAATCAAAAGTAAGATTTTCCTATGTTAATTCAAGATGACTGTGTGTTAATATATAGTTTCACTTTAAGTAGATGTTGTGTAGAACTAAAATCTGATATCCATATGTCTTTCTTCTGTGTACTAACCTTCAGGGGTTTTTTCCTATTAAATGCTAAAATAAATTCTAAACAATCAAATTACTTTTGATCTTGAGGCATTTGAAATTAATTTGTAAATATTTTATTTCAGAACTGGTCTTAGTACAAATAAAGAAAAGAATAAAATGGCAAAATTCCCCAGAGACCATTTAGCTTTTTGAGCGGCTATATTCGTTAGCCTAATGTTTGTCATCCACAACAGCTATGATATGTATATAAGCTCTAAAGCTTTTAAATTATGACAGATACGTGAATAATAGTAATAGGTATATTCTATTATTAATTAAATTTCTAATTAGTATTCATAAGTTCTCATATTTTTCATTAGTATTATGGACTTCTGATTTACACAGTAATGTTATTATGTCTCCTAATTAGACAGCACATAAACACTGTTCACAACTGATGATAGGAATGGTTCACTACCTTCTTATTTCTGAATTCCAGGGTAGCTAATAATCCGCAGCTTTTACAATCTGGAAGTCTTGAATGCAGCCAATAACTTTATGGATGTAACTAAGCTCTGTTTGCTAAATTTCAAAAGGTTTGAAGAGCTGATCTAAATACTATTGCAATACTCTATTTTTACTGGAAAACAAAAATTATTCTTGTGGAGCTGTGTCTTGTTTTTTTTCTGACTAATAAAAATGAGGAAGACAGAGACAGGCTGTGACATCTATTCAGAAGATAAACTAGATTTCTCTAATTAGTGTGCAAGGATATGAATACCATACTTCATCAGTGAGAGTTAACAGGTCAGTAACGAATGTTGAATACTGTCATTTAACAGCTGGGATGTACATATATGGTAAGTAAAGAATTCGTAGTCATTTGGAAGTAGAACAGTCTGTCATTGAAGTTTCCAAGAATAAATGTGGCTGATTTAAGAATTCACTTTTTAAGCATGTAGGGCTCTTATGTATGTAATTACCTGATCAAGCAGCCAATCATCTGACCATGGTTGTCCATGAAAAGGAGTGTACCTACATATTACATTTTTCATAAGATGTCGAAGAGAAAGTCTGGGTCAGCTGGCATGCCTTGACCACATAGATGGTTACAATATCATAGAGAGTTGACATGAAGGAGGAATTAAACTCTTCATGTGTAAGACACATAAATTGAAATGCCTACATGGAAGTAACTCAACACAGAGTGGACATCTAATATTGGATCATAATCGCCAGAGGATTTGCCAACACATTTAAAGCTCATGTATTCTGATAAGCAACTCCTAATACTCCATGCGTAATAATTACTTAAACCTGCCTAGACAGATTCTAGGCACTGAAGTCACCTGGCAGTAACTGGTATGTGTTTATGCCAGTTAAATGTCCTGTATTTTAACCTACAAATTATCTACTGTAATGGTACCTCTATCATGTTAATAGTTAGACCATCCTGTGAATTGTCTGAGATTAATAATGGATGTATTGAGTTAAATTAATTACAGGAAATGTACTAAGTGTTTGCTGTTGTAGAAACTTGCTTTCCATTGGCAGGAGCATATCCAAACCTGGCTGAATTTCTTGTTGTACAACTGAAATGCCCTATGGAGTCCATCAGACTTTGAGTGTCTAAAGGCTCCATTGCCTTTAATAGAAGTCTAGGAACTGAGATGATATGCAGATACCTAATCTGGTTTAGAAACTTACCCTAGATGCTGGAAATTTTCTGTTTATTTATGATAATAAAATGATCTCTTAAATTTAAATTAAAGTTATTTATTAAGGCTGTATTACATCATTAATGTTTCATTCTTATACAGTTTTGGTTTTATCTTTACAGTAATTTTAACATTAATAAATTTGTCTGATTTAGAAACACGGACTGTGCCAAACAGCAATAAATTTGGGCAGCTCATTAGACAAAATATTGAAGTAAGTTAATGAAAGGAGAAAAAAAAGGCTATTGGGATGAAAGAATGTACATGTATACATACACAACATATATACTTTTTGAGGTAAGGGTTTAACTTTGCAACAAGAATATGTGTTACCTACATAAAAAAACACAGAGCAAAGAGAACTTTTTATTTATGATTTTCAGAAAAAGAAAACTGAAATAAGGT
Source organism: Chiroxiphia lanceolata (assembly GCF_009829145.1). Classification (NCBI taxonomy): domain Eukaryota; kingdom Metazoa; phylum Chordata; class Aves; order Passeriformes; family Pipridae; genus Chiroxiphia; species Chiroxiphia lanceolata. The sequence continues at coordinate 67,500,337 of NC_045639.1, forward strand.
TTAGTTAGAAACTGAAAGAAACTTCAATCCAGGAACATATAGAGTATGACTAGATGTTTGTGTCTCTGTAGAACTCTATTGAAGTTATTAGAGCTCCATATAGCTAAAATAATCTGGCTGAAAATGGTCAGTTTCTGGGTTACGGATAGAAAGAGGACTATTCTATGTTATTTCAAAAGATGTGATGAGTATGTGGTGAGGGAGAAGTTACGCTGGTTGGAGAAGCTGTTCTGAAAATACTAACCCCAAAAAAGTCCAATAGATATTAATCAATAATAGGTATCTAGGGAATTAAAAATTATGCAGCTGAGAAGATACAGATGTTTTCTGTAGGAAAGGAAAAATAGCTGAGGCAGAAAAAAATGTAGTAGTAAAATAACACTTGTTAGTTTTTTGAATTAGTCCTATAGAATCACTTTGAGAAAATTCAGTGAGAAAATGTTCTGAGTTGCTATCCATCACTTCTGTCAACATTATTAGCAGCTTCCAAGGAACTCTGAAGAAAACTGCTTGTAATGAAGTTAATAATATATATATTTTATCAGTAAAGGTTACATCCATCTAGCATTTTAATTTTTCCACCTCTTACTAATGCAGTGGTTAGAATTATGATAAAAATTATTAGATCAGGTATGACTCATCCATTACAGCCTGGAGAAAAGTCAATATTGACACTCCCAATGATCTCATATGCACCTTTCATGTATAATTGGTTTCTGCTATTATGTATCTGTGATCTACACTTTCCAGGGAGGAACCTCCTCTAAGGTTAAGTTCAATAATCTTCACAAGAAAAAAAAATTAGTGGACCTGAATATTCTTAATAAATTTTAGATTAGCAGACAAGATGACATTTAAGCACAAGATGTGAGCAGTGATTAAAAGAACATTACAAAGAAAGGATCATGTTGTGATTTCACAATTGTCTCATCTTTTCAACAGTTTAGGTTTTTATAATGATCCTTGGATACTTGTTTCAGCTACTCTGAGCAAAAAAATCCCAGTGACAAAGATTTTCTTATACCAAAGTTAACGGTTTCAATTCTTCACCCACTTCTTTACTAATCTTGGACTAACATTTTTGCAAAGTAAGTATAAAACTGAGTGTTTTGCAGACAATTCTGTATGTAGTGCTGCTCTCTGACCTTACCCTCTCCTTGTTTATGACAATATAATGTATATGACACAGGGAAGTTCAAAATCCTGAGGGAAGTGAGGAAGGCAAGAAGCAGAATATAGACCCTGAACTTCACTAGAACAAACTTTGGCTTATTCAGAAGTGGTAGAAATGATCCTGCCTGATGCAGCTGTGAAGGGTAGAAGAGTTTTAGAGTACTGTCAGAACTTTGAGAACAACCTCCAAGCACAGGAATGATGTGTTCCCACTCAGGAAAACAAGCAGACTTATGATGAATAAACAGCATACTCACAATTAAGCTCCAGGAGGAAAAAAAAAAAAGAGAGACATATACAGCAAGTAGAAACAAGGACAGGGTAGGTATAATGGAGGAGGAATACAGAAACGTTGCCTGGGCACACAGGAATGTTGATGGAAAAGTGAAAGCTCAGCTACAGTTGAAATTGGCACACGATGTCCAGGATAACAAGAAGAGTTTTTGTGACTACACTGACAGTAAATGAACCAGCAATGAAAAATTGACCCACTATTGAAGGAGGTGAGCAATCTAGTGACAGTGAATACAAGATGAGGATGAGGTGCTCAATGCCTTCATTGATTTTCACCAAGAAGGTCTCTCAGGTCTCTAGGGGCAAGGTTGTAGAAGAAGAGAAACTGTAAGCAGCACATGAGAGCTGGAGCCAGGGATTTTTTGAGAGAGCTTGATTCCCACTAATTCACGGGACCAGATGTGTTGCACATGAGAGTATTGGGAGAACAGCAGTAGGAGACAAATACTTTAACCATCTTCCCACAGTCTGAGGAAAATTCAAATAACTCTGAGCTTGTCAATCTCACTTTAGCTGCTGTGAAAATCGTGGAACAACTTTTCTTGGAAAAATTTTTTCATGCATGAAGAAATTGACTTGAAAAACTAACATGAACTTATAGTCACTTTCTGGGATAAAACTACTAGATCTGTGGAGTAAGTGTTGACTTCCCCTTAGTCACAGACAGGGAAATTATTTTGACTTTAGTGAGGTTTTCAACATTGTTTACTCTAACAACCTTGTCTCCAGGTTTGGACCTTATAATACAGATGCATGTATTAAAGATGAGTGAAAAACGTTCTGGATTGCTTGACTCAGTGGGTCGTAGTTAATAGATTGAAATCTCCCTGACAGCAAGTTACAAGTGGAATTCTTCAGAATTCTTTCCTGGGACCTGTTAGTGTTGTTTAACGTCTTTATCAGTTATCTGGAGGAGGCAAAGAAGCACACCTCTTCTGTCAAGTTAGAAGATGACACAATGTTGAAAGACCAGTCTATACGTTTAAGGGCAGGTCTGCAGTTCAGAGACTTAGGTTGAAGGCATGGGCTAACAAGGAACCTTATTAAATTCATCAAAGTCTTGCACTAGGGATGGACCAACTTCCACAAGAGTACAGTATGGGTAAATTACTCTGACTGACTGACTGATTGAGTAAATATCTCTGAGGAAAGGACTTGGGAGTCCTGGTGAACTGCCATGGATTACCTCGAGTCCCTTGAAAGTCATAGCAGGTGGTAAGGTTATGACTCCTGACAGTGGGAAACTAGCACCAGTTTTTTCACAGTTAAACTAAAATAAGGTTTTATAATATTACCTGTATATAATGTATATAATTAGAAATAATTGAAGAAAGTAGATAAAAGAAATGTTCTGTTCTAGAAACAGACATTAAAGCCCCCTGAAATAAAACAAAGATGGTATTTCATCCTCACTTCAATACAAAGTATGCAGAAAAATATATTTTCCTGTTTGTCATTCCATGAAATGGTTACATGTCTTTGCTTCATGCTCACTAGAGATGTGCAAAGCGGTTTTGTTCAGGTATTGTGCAGGCATACTTCTACTTCCTATTTCTCTGAGTTAAGAACCTACTTGCAATCATGTTTGATGGGATTTATAGATTGAACATATTCATTTGATTCTCTGATTCATCCCCCTTTACTGGCCTCCGTGTCTGTTCCTTACATCATCCTTTATATCTACATTTTTACTGAAAATATTAACTGCCTGGAATCTCGGGTCAGTGATCTCATTTTTAATGACTGTTTCCACACATTTCAAAAAACCCTAAACCCCAGAAATCCATAATGCAACCTGTTAGATGCCACAGCATGGTCCAAGTCAGCATGATCTGTGTAAGAGTATGGATGTCTTGCATTCACTGAAGTGCCTGTATTAAAAAACAGAGGAAGTTTTATGTCTCAGGTCTCCAGGTAATTAGGTGTCAAAGTCTCTTGTCAACCTGGACTTCTGTGGAGGGCATATTCCTACTACCAGAGAGACAGAGGACTTGCAGATTTCATGCTCGTATGTCAAATATATTTGAAAGCAAACTTGGAGTAAGTAACCTTTCCTCTCTCTGTCTACAGTTTCTATAGTACAGATTTCCCCCCCATACACACACTTAAGTCTGTTATCCCAGAGGCACCCCTGCCACTGATGGATTAGGGTTTGGACTTGGCCAGCAGTGTGTCCATCTTGGAGCTGGCTGTCATTGGCTCTGTTGAACATGAGGGAAGCTTCTGGCAGCTCCTCGCAGAAGTCTCACTTATAGCTCTCCTGCTTCCAAAGGCTTGCCATGTAAACCCAGTGAAGACAAATATAATATACTCAATTTCCTTGTAAGTATCTTTGCAGCAGAGACTAGTTTTGATACAGATTGTTTACCCTGAAGGGTTTATAATCGAATTTGACCACGTAAAGGATAAAAGAGTAGAGAGGAGGAAGGAAAGAGCAGAAAACCAGTAGAAGTCTCCAAGAAGTAAACAGTTGATTCTGGTCAGACTTCCAGAAGGAATACACTTGATTATGAAATGCAGTAATACCGAATAGATTAGTTGTGACTGATCTCATGATAGCCCAATAGTATTATGAATGAGATTTCCAGAATTACTTTACAGAAGGGTAGGTGGGTGGATTGTGATCACATAAGGCATGCTGTTAACCCCTGAACATGCATACTCACTGCAGAAACAGGACAGTGAGTGTCCTGTTTTTCTCATTACCTACTCAAAATTATATCTTGTAGTTAAGGAGGAACAGTTGCTTTAGACACTACCAGTTTCTTTACAGTTGCATCTAATTTCCTACAGAACTTTAGTCTGATATAAAAGCTGATAAAAGCATATTGATAGGTTTGCTGTTGAATAAAAAGGGAAAACATCAGGGGCAAAAATGAAATAATTCCATTGCCTCATATGAGAAAATACAGGAAGATTTTTCTTAAAGAGGAAGCTTTTCTTGGTACAACTTTTACAAATTTTGGTGTATAAATTGCTGTTTATGAGTCTGGCTCAATAATATTGTAGATGGCAAACATTAATATAGGTCTCTTAGTATGGGTTCAGAAATGCTGCAGAGACATCCTGCTGTGGAGTGAGACAAGCTTGCCTTTCTTTTTCAGCTTTCTTCTAAAAGCATTGGTGGGCTAATCTGCTCTTGCCATTTTTTGTAAAGGTCAATATCTGTCTCTCTCTTCTATTCCAATTTTGTGCTGAAATGTTTTCTGACAAGCGCAGGTGATGTAAAGTATGTGTAAAATCAGGCAGACGATGTACTCTGAGGGATAGTCCACATTATATTCTGGCTAAGAAATATGATTGTGTGCCTATGTCTGATCTAATCGGGTTAGAACTGGCTGATAACGTGACAGTGCAAAAGTGTGGTATTGGTGACTGTGGAACAGCACAGCATCATGTACTGAGAAATACATGACTTCTGAGAGTCATCTGTGGAAAGGAATTGCAACAGAAATGAATCTGCTTCCCTATGAAAATTCACAGCTGAATTAATACAAAATGTTCACAGTTCAAGTTACATACAAGCAGTAGACTACACCTTTAGTTGCAAAGATGTGGACTTTATTCTCACGTGGCATGCTAATACAAATTTTAAACATACTGACAATGACAATACCCTGTGTTTTTAAGAATCCAGAAAAAAGGTTTGAGGTGTTAGGCAGTTTACCTTATACTAATTTGCCATTTTTTTTTTCCCAGCATAAGTACTTCAAGGTACAGTATTGTCCCATGAACATTTGTTTTTTGACACTTTAAAGCTGTGAATGTCTTGCTAAGACATTACAATGAATAGTCATGAGCAGTGCTCTACATCTAACCTCAGACAGAAAGGGCATGTTAGGCATGTGGAATGAGTACTAAGAATCCTTGAAAGTGGAAACTGCCTTAATTTACAGTGGAAGCAAGTATAAATGCAATCACTCTATGGTATGACATGTGCAGCTTTACTCATTCAGGCCATTGCTAGAGGAAGAGGAAACTGTGTGAAGCTGATAGAGCTTGCACTGCCTGATCGGTTTTGCATATTTTCTACACCAGTAGTTACAGGTTCTACTGTACCATAGTTTGCCTGGGTATAATTTGATCACTGATGTCAATGGGAGTAGCATCTGTGTAAATGTTGGGCTTTGGTGCATTACTGAATATCTCTGCATCTCTGACAGAAATTAATTTGTTCAGGTGGTGTGAGGGGAAGGTTTAAAGACTTCTATGCAGTACTGCAAAGGACGTCTATGTAGTACTGCACTGAGAAACATTTTTGTAACAATTAACACCAAATCTTCACCAAAATGAAGATTTTCCTTTTAGTACAAAATGAGAAAATAGCAAAGAGGTAGTAAGTCATCTGAGTAAAATGGGATATATGGGAAATCAGAGCTAGTTTTGCTCTCTCTCTCATCTTTTTGCCTTTGAAACTTCTTTCCTGTCATCTGAAAAGGCAGGCAGACAGAGAGAAGGAAAAGGAAAAGAAAAAAAAGAAAAAACCACAAGCCCCAAAGCTTTAATAAAGCGTTACATTTGACAGAGCAGACAGACAGCTAGTGAAGAGAGGAGACATCTTTGGTAAAGTGACATTGAGAGTGTTCAGAGATGCTTACTGTGTTCATGCTGTAGAAATCCTTTATGTGTTCAATAATCTACAGCTGTAGCCTTGAAGGTTTATTTCTCTATCACCTTTCCCCTTCTTGACAACTTAGTTCTCAATATACCTGAAAACCAGCAAAATGAGCTGAAAAGCTCTTATCTGTTTTTCATACAATCTAGTGATTGGATAGAGAAATAAAGAATGTTTGGGATTTTTTGTTGTTCTTGTTCTGTATTTTCCTCCTTTATGTGACTTTTAGTACTTGGTTGGTTGGGTTTTACTTGTTTCCAAGAAAAAGCTGTTTTACACCTTCAGACTACTGCTACTACCAGCGAGCATCGACAGTAATGGACTTCATGTATAATTCATGCAATCAAAACTTTGCAACTGTGCAAAATTGTGTACCCCACGGCCTGTGCCTTCAAATCGGCTTCCATAAACTGTCAGAAGTTACAGCAGTGGGGCTCACTGAGTGGTCATAAACAGAAACACTAATGAAGCTGCCTGAACAGCACCATAGAGAGCCATTTAATCAGCCTCTGTTTTTAATTTTGGTCGGCTGACAGGTGGCCAAAACATAGAAACACTGAAAGGAAAGAAGAAAACCTGATTCAGTTATCACTAAACAGAATAGGGAACACATGAAGAGATTTTTATCAAGGCTTTACTTTTGATGGTCAGAATTAAAGCTTACTTTGAAAACACCTAAGCATTTGTAGTATTAAATATTGAAAATACTATCAAACTTTATAATTATGGAATTAGATATGAATTACTGAAGTAAATTCCTTTGAGGCATAATGACCAGGGAGGTGTGTTATCTCAAATTTACATGTGTCTTAGAGTTTTTTAATAAGATTTAAAAATAGTATCAAATTCCCAACTCCCCAGATAATACTCGTGCTCCTTTTGTTTCTTCTTTTCCCCATTAACACTGATTTGATCTAATCACTGTTTTCCTGAATTTAGGCAGAACCGATTGTGTTGCCCCAAGAGACAAGAGTAGAAAGAGAGATTTGTGGAATCTAAATACATTTTGTTTTATTAAATATACCAACTGAAAAATCAGATGCTGAAGTCAGTAAAGCCGTTGCCATCGAGCCCAGTGACAGTGGAGCCTCACCCAAGTTGAACTCAGGCACAGTAAAAGTCTGTAAAGAATGATGTAATTGTTCTGTCCACAGCTGGAAAATGGATGGCTTACCTCCACACAGTTTGAGCATACCTTCTGTTTCTTGAACATTCTCTATCACTTGGGGACAAATATGTCTGCTATCCACATGCGTTGATAATCTCTGCTTCTTCCTTTCAAAATTCCGGATACTGCTATTACACAGGGGTGTGAAAGGTTAATCATGCTTCTGTAGAAACATCTGTGATTTTGTAATTTTGAGATATGTCAGCATTCGGTGTTGCTGAGTGGCCTCTAGATTCAAGACTTAGGCAAAGAATGAATTATTGTCTTTGAATCATTTCTTTTCTCTTTCTGTCATGCCTCCCTTTTATGATCAAACCTATAAAGTCTCCAGTTTTTCAGTCTCACAGTTTGTATTGTTACCTGTGTGCCTGCATCATCCATGATGCTAAAAGAAGCACCTCTAATTCATGTTATTGGGAATTACGATAGCTCTGAAGCTACTTTACATGGGAAACTGAATATAAACTAAGAATCTAAAAACACTGGGCATTCAGATTACATTGTAATCGAGACTGTGTTACACTATCTTGTAAAAATAAAACAGGAGCTTAGAATCTACTTAATCAAGTAAACAGTACCCACAAAAAGATTTAGTAGTTTAATTTATCTTCTTCAAAAATTCATGGCAAAAGTTTACTTTTTAAGCCTACACAGGTTCCCATACCTTATTGATGTCCCATGTTTTCATCATCATTCACGTCTTAACAGATGGATAGTTGTATTTCCTTGTCATAAGCTTATGGATAGAACCAGTGTAATGCCCCTGCGGATTGGAAAAAGAAAAGCCAAATTAGTAACAACATATAGGAAGGTAATATGTTTGGGATCATAAAATTCTATTCGGAAGGACATAAAAGTACAGAAGTAAATTTCTGTCCATGGCTGCTGTTTGATCCTTTCAAACTATACCCAAATATAACAAAATCCCCTTGCAAATCTGAGGCAGAAACAGCAGATGCTATGCTTCCAATTCTACGCTTCCAATTCTACATCTGAATCTCATATCATGGATGACAAATGTTTAACTACCCTTTATCTTTTCTCTTTGCCATGAGTCAAATCCGTGAGACTTTGTCTGGTCTCTTAATTTCATTCATGCACTGGGTCATTCATTCCTCTAATGTTGCTGCATCTGATTCGAGGAACCTATAAAACATAGAACCACTTTTATTTCAAGTATGTTTTATCTTATGAACATTCCTAACAACCTTCTATATACAATGACCAAAATGAGATCAATCCTCGTGATATTAAGGTAAATAAATCAGTTGAGAAGAAGCACATTGAACCAAGATACTGTTGGGAAGGGTATAAACAGAAATAACTCAGGAATAATGCTTTAACTTCTACTAGTATCGACAGACACAATGAGAAAACGTAATGTACAAAACAAACCCTTCAACATTTATACATTATGTTGTTCACCTGTTTCTAAAGAATTCAGTATACCTCCTGTACTGACTGTGCTTTGAAACATGGTAGTTCAGAGTCTTGAAAATTTTAAGCATCACATAAATTTCTGTTCCACTTTTTAATAGACTGCCTCATTAATTACATAAGAAAGCAAACAACAGTTTTGTGTGAGCTGATAATTAGATAGTGTTCATCTTGGTGAATATGCTATATGGAAGAGTTTCTATCAGACACTGCTCACTTTTCTCCTTTCTCCCAGCTTATTAAGTTCTGACTGTACATGAAATAGGCTAAAGAAAATTTTAACAATTATAAGTACAGTCAAAATACAGCAAATATACAAAATTCCATTGCAGAAATATCTTTGAATTTTCCCCCATTTTCTTTCACATTTTCATCTTCAGTTTTGCCTCATCAATTAAAGTTACAGCTAGACAAGGACTGTGTCTACAGTGATAAAACTAGGAGAATTTCCAGGATATATCAGCACCAGAACTAGAAGTACACTGACAACTGTGCACCTTGCTGCTGTGTGATGAGTGTCTAAGAGAAGAAAGGAGCTGTAAAGTACCCTATATTTGTTCCCCTTACAGTTTTGTCTCAGGCTGTCAGTTGACTGAGATGCACTTGGAGAGAAGATGAAAAACTTTGAAGACATCTAGAACGGGGTAGGAAATGCAACATTCTGTTGAGAAATGTCCTATAATAAAAGTCTTGATTCCGTAATTTGAATCCATAGAACATTTATTTGAAGGAATAATAGAAAATGGCAACCTGCAAGCTGCCAAACTGAAGAAAACAATCTAACTGCAAACTGTTGAGATCCTGTATTTTCTCTACCAAGGAAAATACAAAATTGCTGCCTGTATAGTAAAAAAACCAAACAAACCAAAACCACAAAAACAACCCCAAACCCAACACCCTGAATATTATGAGCTATCCTGTAGATCTTCTGTTCCCAGTGTGCCTGCAGGTCCAAGAGATGGCAACAATAGCCACATATACCTTCTGTGTCTTTGTTAAGATGGCTAGACAGATTGAAGCACCACAAGGGCTTCATGACAGACTATAAGGCCATAAGGAACTGTGAGCTATGGAGGCTGCACCAACCCTTTCTAAGCCTTGTACTAATTGTGGAGGGCAGGTTGAGCTGGAGGCTCTCTACCTTTGTAAAACATTCAGTTTTGTTACAAAGCCCTGGCGGCTGTAAGGCAGAACTGTGATTGCCAAACGACACTACTGACAAAGAGAATCTGATCCCAATCCTTAGGATTTCTTAGTATTTTTGCACTGTGTATCTTTGTAATTTTTCCCACATTAATTTATAAAGAAACACCCCATCCATATTCATCTGGTGATTAATTTCATGACACAGTGGCAATTTTGGAATTAATCTAAACTTCTTTAGGTGAAGTGTTAGAGAATTACAGTGTTTCAAAGAAAATTTTTCTTTCACTCATCATTTCCATCTTGGCAGTGTAAGAGCTGCACACGTGGGATCTTCTTGGATGGGTCCTCCTGATATGTAACCAATGAGTGTTTATCTCCATCACCAACAAACAGTCTCTCCTGCAGTTCAGAATAAATTGTTGCGACTGGAAAGCTAAATATGCTTGCTCATCTGGTTCTGCAATACAATTAATTTTTGTTTCACATATTGCCCTATGAAAGTGCGTTTCCTCTGTAACTCCATTCTGACTTCAGTTAAAATGAGCTTCTTTATTTTACATGCCTTTACATTTTGCACTTCAGTTTTCAACCCTCTAATTGCTGGACACAGCTATGTTGGTACTGCAGGGAGAATGTTCTCATTCACTGATTTTTCTAACCTATGACTTTCTGCATTGCTAATATTTAATTTCTTTCTCTGTAAGTTGCTTTTTGGCTCCTCAATATATAGAAAGGTGAAAAACAAAACCAAACCCTGACCCCAAAATCCTATGTAATAGGCGCAATATACATGCACAGTCACTGACTTTACAAGACATACATAATGTCTGTATATCTGAAAGCAGACCTGGCTCCTGTAGTTCTCAGAAATAAGAAATTGTTTGTTGTTTCTAGGACTGTGCTTTCTCTTACCTTTTATGCGTGAACTGGTAAAGTATTTTCAATCACATCATAAGAATTAAGGTTGCGAAAGTCAAAAATACATACCTTAATCCCTAGCAGAATAAGTCTCTTTTATGTCACTTCATGTTTTATACAAATTAGAACTTTCCTTAATTTTCTATTGGTAGAATGTATTAAGCTTTAATGGACCCAAACAAGAATTGAATTGCAAACATTTAGAACTACTCTCATAATTTTATGAACTACTGAAAAAAGAATAGGAAAAAGGAACATGGGGTAAAGGGTGGCAGGATTAGAGGGGAATAAATTTTCTAAGATACTTCACAGAAAATATTCTGAAAACTTGATTATAGATATACAGTTCTCAAATTATATCCAGTGGGATATTTTCAGCATGATTACAGGACAAATTCCTACATAAATGCTACTATGGAAATTGAAGCAAACTCTATAAAAATTTCTCTTCCTCCAGATTAGACTATCATATTCTGTATGTTCACATTTAATGTCCACTTACCTTACTAGAGATATCTATTAGTAGTAAAAAAACCATTTAAATATTTAGTTGAAAATCTTAAGGGAAAAGATAAAATATAATGATTCGCAAAGATGTACACACCTATAAAAAAGTCTTGCCAGAGACTTTATTCCTATCTCATTAAAGTCACTGGAGCTTTGCAATTATCTCTAGTGTGTATAACAGATGAATTCCTCATTTCATAAAAGGCATATACATTTACTAAACAGTGTGAATGCTTTTGAGGGACTGAGGGTTTTAAGGTCACTTGATGAGTCCCCATTCTATATATTAGTGCTTATAATTTCTCCCATTATCTGTCATTACTAAGAATGGTCTTTATGAGAATAAAAACTGTTTATTTGTTGTGTTACAGGTTTGTAGGTTGGGTGAGAAAGAACAAGAGTTAAATTCACATGAAAGTGCACAGGTTATATTACTGTCCTTCTTCATCAGATGCTTTCAGCATTCGAAATATTTCTAGAAAGTAACTCTCCAATAGGTAGAAAATAGACCTTAATGTACATACCACAAAAGAAACAGAACAACACAACTTCAATGGAAGCCTTGGTGAATATTTGAATATTTTATCCATTTGTCTTGAAATAAGTGTCCCTCTACAAATCATAAAGAATATCTATTTCTAATGCCCTATAAAATCTTGTTGGTTGAAAGGTTTTCCAATGGGATTGTAACTCCAAACCAAACAAACAAAAATATAAACTCCTATTTACTTAAGAAATATCAGGAAAAACCGAGGAATTTTGGTCATCTTGTATATCATGTCCTCCTATGGCAACTACGTATGTTACAAAAATTTCTGAAAGGCTACTGTTCACTGACATAGACAGAGGTGTATGAATAGATGTTTATCTCTTGGTTTATTTAACTGCTTTTTAAAGTGGTTCCAAAGTGGACTTCCCCACCAGTTCTAGTTGTCGTGGACAGTGGTGTCAACAGATAAAAAAACTTTAGTTGACTAGGAAGTATTTCAGGGATGGGTTAACCTGTGCAGAATCAAAAAACAAAACAACTGTAAAGGCAAAAGTTAAATGTACCCATTAGATGCTTGGGGCTGTAGTCCTTGCTTGAAAATCACCTGACCTCTTACACTACTACAGATTTCTTTCATGAGAACTGGAAGGAAAGTCATTCAAGGAAAACATAAAGTTTGCGAAACATGGTGCTTGTCACCAGATTTTGTTTTTCACTTATTGGTTGATGCAAAAGTGATCCCATAACACCTTTGTCATTTTAAGATGGATTTCTTGAAATGTAACATCCCTGCAACAACTTTGGGTCAGACTTGTTACTGCAGAAGAGCTCATGTTAGCAGATGCAGATTCCTTTGACTACCTCCAAAGCTCTTTCAGCTGTGCACTACAGTGGGAATTCCAACACATTTGCTGTGAAGGACAAATTTTGCAACGATATTCTCTCATTTACAATTTAATTTTTAACCACTAAAATACCTGACTGTCTAAGAGGTTTTTTTAATAAGATTTCTTTAAACGAAAAAGAAAAGTAGGATCCTTAATGTGCATCATTAAATTTTAAAATTACTCTATGCAAAATTAGCACTATAGACTATGATTTATCCTGTCTCTTAGTGTCCTCTGATTTCAATTGGAAAGGACATTATTTTGTGTTTGTAGATGCAAAAATTCATAACATTGCTGTTTTAAATGTTTTTGGTGTTTCAATCAGACATGTTCTTTGTAAGGCACGTCATTTTAATACAATTTTAAGGTGCCTCACTCAGAAAACAGTAAGTATGAGAGGATATGAATGATTTTAATTCCTTCTACATATTCTCCATCAAGTATTCAGGGATATCCTGAGGCATCCCTATTCTGAAAAATCTTTGCTTGACTTTACTCTTATAACAAGGGACAACTGTTATTAACAGATTCATTTTTCATCTGTTGGATTACTCAAAGACAGCAGAACTTTTATGTCCTCAAATATGCATAATTAAAAAATTATATTCTATGAAAAAATTAGTGTTTAACATGGTCTATGGAATAAAATATGGATTAGCATCTGAAAATGTCTATTTGAAACAAAGATTCTTTTACGAGGTAATATTTTCATGCCAAAAAAGGTATCTTGGACTGAATATATTTATTACCTGTGTCATGTTATAATACAGTAAACATCAATAATTTTGATTACTAATGGGAAATCATGTCATAAGCCTCCTCCATCATTTCTGGATGAGCTCGCTACGTCTTGAGAAATCAGTGAGTCTGTAAATGAGTTATAGTGCAGTGGGAACACAGGTAATTTCATAATAACCTGCTTAACTTAGGTAAGAGCACATAATAGATACCAATTAGCCATATATCTGAATTTGCTTCTAAGGAGCAAGAACGAGGTACTTTGCTACTACAATTCAAATGAAGAAAGAAAATGCATATTGCAAAGACATAAGTAGAAAAACCTATTAGAAGGACTCAGCGTCCTTATGAATAGCAAACAGTGCTCTTTGTACAGTTTTCACACACAAAAAAAGAAATACAGGTCCTACTATCTCTAATATTCATCTTAACATTAAGCATTGCAAAACTCTGTAAAAAAGATGAAATTATAGAAACATCGTGGTAATTCACATTAGACTGAATTACAAATGGTGATTTTTCATTTAAGAACGAGTCCAGAGAAAATGTCTGACCTTGATTATTATTTTATTAATGTAACACATAGAGAATGTCATCTCCTTTGGTATCTATTTCAATGCAAATATTATAAATTTTTATACCATATACCTGTTAGTACACACACACACACACACACACACACACAGAGGAGTATTGATACGCATTTTCATCACTTTTTTTTACGCCTTAGCAAAATTCTCTTGAATTTGCAAAAGCAAAGATATGAATGACATTACCTGTGCATTAAATTATTTTTTGCTGTTAGAAATAACAAGACATTTTGCCCACTGTCAGAATGATGTATAAAGAATAGCATGATAACAATGCATAAATACAACATTTTAAATGATGTCTGACTATTCAGTTTTTATTTTGTAGTGATCACATTTCAAAAATTTACCACTATAATTTTCACTGAATTATTCTTTTTCATCTGTTTCTGTGTAGACTAATGCAAAGTGTACATTCAGCTCCTGCTGAAGACAGTAAAAATTCCAGACTCATAGATTAACTATATGGCTCCAGTAGAGTGTGAGATAAAGGACAAGAGATGAAAGATTATACTGTGTAAAACATCATCACCAGGATGGTGAAAGGAGAATATGAGTTTGAAAGAAGGATCCTTAATTTAGATTGAAAGGTCAATTTAGTTATATAAAATAGACTAAGATGTTGGTAAATACTCCTGAACCTGCAAAACTAGATAAAGGTGATTTATTGGTGGTTTTATAGTTTTTGAAACAGCTTAGGTATTATTACAGGGGGTAAAACAAGGAAGAAAAAACAGAAGAAAATTTTGTCTGCTCTTGCAGTTTCTTTAAGGGCATGTCCACCTGCTTTGGCATGGAATCCAGGGGCTGCAGGTGAATATCTGCTCCATGGTGGTTGCAGGGCAAAAATCCACTTCACCATAGACTTGACCATGGACTGCAGAGGAATGTGTGCTCCAGCACGTACCTTCTTCACTGGCCTAGGTATCTCCAAGACTATTTCCATCACTTTTTTATCACTCTTCTCTCTCATTACTATTGAACAGCATTTTATACACTTCATTAAACATGTTATACCAGCCATGCGTCCAGAATCACTGATGTTTTCATCTTTGGGTTAATTTTGAAGCTGGCTGGAACTGGTTGTTGGGGTCAGGGGAAAGTACTCAACCTCTTCTCACAGAAGCCACCTCTGTAGTCCTTCTGCTACCAAAAGCTTACCACACCAGTCAGTCATCACAGTGCAACATGTTGTGACATCTACAGTCTTGGGGAGATTTAGATAGAGGCCCTAACTTTATCCTATCTACCATTATGTTCTGTAACTTTAACTGAGTTAGAAAGGTGTGAAATTACTGTTACTATATATATAGGTAGGCTTGGAATCCCTGGGCAGGTTAGAGATGGTCATTACATCCAGAGAAGACAAACATTTTTCAGCCTTGTAAAGCCTTTTTTTTTTTATCATACTCAAAACTCCTTGATAAAGGATCAAGAGCTCAAGTACCCATCTCCCTGAAAAAAACCCCAAACAAAAGTTATTGCAGATTATATATCACATTTTATAATACTCTTCAATGTCATATATTCTTCTGTTTGTATAGTCTTTAGGATGTTTATCTGTACTATACATTACTTATTTATCTTAAATTTTATAAAATAATAAAAATATGCTGCATATAATGAACTCACCTCCAGTTGTGTACAATGCAATAGAAAACAAAAAAAGCTGGTAAAAAGATTACTGGTCCCCTCTTCTAATGAAAAATCAAGCTAGGAGGGTAGAATTGTAATAAGTAATTTACCTATCTCTGCCAGCTGTAGCTTGCAAAGCTGGAGTCTGTGTGGTAAAGCTGGGACCAACATAAAAATGCGAGATCCAGATTTTTCAGTTCTATTCTCATGCAAGTCTAAAATCTCCAGTTGCAAAGTTCAGCTAATTCATTAATTATTGTCCAATAATACTGAATGCGTACATGATCAACCTGTATTGCTTTTTGATAGACAACCTCCACATGTCATATTCATCTGGTAGCAGAAATACAACCCAAATCATTCAGTTCTACCTCGTTTTGCTCTAGTGTAAACGTATTCAGGGATTTTTGTCTCTGCATGTGTTCTTGGAAGCCAGCAATGGCTGGTTCAATCTAATTCAATTTCTGCTTGATCACTGTCACATTAGAGTTGCAGTAGGCTTCCACAGCTGTCATTTCAGTTTTGAATTCTTTTAAGTTTCACCTGCAACTACAGAACTGTTAAGGCCCCCTCTTTCCCATTTATTCTTAAACAGTGGAGCACAGAATTGGCAGGCACCCTATTACTTGAAGAAGTGACAGCACTTAAGAGCATTAAAAACTGCTATCTTGTGTCCCTTATTAATTCACAATTCAAACTCATTTTCAGGAAGAAGGGAACTGTTGTTATCTTTAGATTAAAAGAGGATCTCACTGATTGTTTACCTTGAACATAAAGTCTTTCCAAAGTAATTAGCAAAATATAAAAAATAGTATCAGAAGAAAATTCTCTGATGGAAATGCCACACATAATCTGGCTCACTTCTAAACTCTCCCTCTGTTTGATTCTCACAAAGTATAATGTGAGAAAAATGAAGTCATTAAACTTCTAAGAACTTGACTTCACTTAAAATGTGTGATTTTTAATTAGTAAATTAATGTTGGTTTTAAGTTTAGTATCTATAGGGAGGAGTAACTGGGTAATTAAACAAAAATATTAGTATGATTTAAACTGTACTTCTTCACTAATTTTTCATGCTAATTAAGGTCTTCATGTAGCAGGTCACTTCACCTAGATAATGTGTTGTCTAACATAAATAACCACTCTCCCTTCACTATTATATTTAATGTGCACCCTGAAGTTGAAAGATGGACTAAAGCAGAGACAAAATACAAAAAATTAAGAATAAAAAAGTTTAAAGCCCCAGGAATGAGATTCAACTCTGTATTAAGAAACGTAAATGCATTCACATATGTATAGGTTTCTGCAGAACAAGAGAGATCTTGAACCTGACAGTTCCTCTACAGAGTTGACCATTTTCATTTGAGACATTCTCAGGTATTGGAGATGCAGGTGAAAGATACGAGCAGGAACTATGGGATTTCTACAGTTTTCTGGGGACTCATAATTTCAAACAGCACTAAACATGAGAGAACCTTGACTTACACCCACAGTCAATGGGTCAGTGGAATTTGACTAACCAACTGAATCGTAAAATATCATAACAAGTTGGAAGGGACATATAAGGAAAGGATTAAAACTATTGTTTTAACAAGTATCTAAGCTTTTCTATGCCTTAGACACCCTAGGGACATTTTAGTTTCTAGCTCCCTCTCCCAGAATGTGAAGGTTTTCCTCAGGACCTACCTGTGCTATGACTACCAGCCCTGAATGGCAGTAAGAGAAACTTTAAGCAACATACACAGTATGAGAAACCAGTGTTTATGCAAATTAAATCTGCCCTAGGTATCTTTATTGTCATAAGATGAATCATAAACTCCATTGACAGCTCTGACTAGATCTCTGTAGATGGTACTGGGACCTTATACACATAATGCTGATGTAGACACTTCCATTTAGTCACTTGAATTTAGTGATAAACCTGAACTGAATTCAGGCCCTTCACTGAGATGGATGCCATTATGTGTTTCTTGACCAAATTGAAAAGTCAATGTTTAACTATACTTATTGCCTCCTTTCATTCAATGTACTGTTAAGTATCTGAACAGAGACTTCTACAGCTTCTTGTTTGGAATTATTTGTATTTTTGAAGACACTGTAATAGTTTCCACACTTCATCGTTTTATGCATTCTCAAGTTTTAAAAAGTTGAAAAAATAAGGACCTTGGAGCAATTTAGGAGACTCTTAAAAGGAATTTACTGTATGAAAACTCCCTGTAAAACACCCTCTGCAGAAATTCTTCACAAAAATCTGATAGGGATGTTCTCCAGTGTATGTGATCGTTATGTGAGCACAAATTGGGAACAAACAGAACTGCAATTCCTCTTTCCTATTTCTTTCTAATGAGGTCTTCAGCAAGGTGGGATAAATTAATAATCCATATCTGTGAACAAGTAGGTCTTATTCCTAAGCATTCATGATCCAGTTTCAACTGGTGGGTGTGAGTATCTAACTTATCTGTCACAAAACTATTATAGCTTAAGATCAAGGCTCAGCTACATAGGACTGCAATAGAGAAAATGATTTTGATATCTAAAATCTGTTCTGTTCAGCTGTTTTGTGCAGTTTAGGTGTTATGACTTTCTCACTTCTGGTGGTGTAAGAAGTCAATTTCTGGCAACCACAGACTATAGAAATATGTTACACTCACAGTAGTAACCATGGCCAGATAAGTATGTTAAAAGCTATTCAAATATGGCTTTCATTTAAATGTAAAAAAGAAAGGGAAGAAATTATCTGCAGTTTCTTATACCAGTAAGGTATTCAGTAGTATACAAAAAAACCCTCCAAAACAAACCACCAATAAAACTCATGAAGAAACCCCAAAGAAATGAACAACAACAATAGCCCCCCCTCCTCCATAAAACAAACCTAACAATGTAAAATGACTTACTGAAATTTATAGATGAAGGAAGACTTCAAAATCCAAAACCTTTACAGTTAACAGAGATTAACAGTTTCATAATCAGACATGCTGAAATAGAGTTGGTGTTACGTGGGACACCTAAAGGAATACGAACCAGTCCCGTGGCTCAATCCTGGTAGTCTATTGCTAGTAGGCTGTTCTGGGCTATACCAGGATGCTGAGCCACATAAGAACTACCATGTCCAGTGTTGAATTTCCCAGGTCATGGGCTGCATGAGGCGAAATTAAAGAGATTTCTGACAAGGGCTATCAAGTCAGTGTTTAGGGCCTCAACCATAACCTGGGAAGGTGTTACAGCACTGAAACTGGTTGCCTCTCTTTTCTTAGAGGCTTGTTGACCTGGGCTAGAAAAAACAAGAGCTGAGACAGAGAGGTGTTTGTGATAGTCCTGCTTTGAGTGGGACCCTGGACTAGACAATATTAGGAGATTCCTTCCAAGCAGCATTTCTATTCTTGCATGAAATCATCAGAAATTTTTTCCTCTTCCATTTCTAGGTATTTAAATATTATGATTTGATATTTTAGTATTTGTTTTAAAAATTTGTATTTGAATAAAATAAAAAATACTGAATAAATAATATTATATTGATCTATGTTACACAAATGGGGAATCTACTTTCTACAGAACAAAAAACCCCTCATGAGAATATTATTTACATTTGCCAAAACTAAGATATGTCAGCTTTTCTGAATGAAAATATTTTAGTTTGTAAATCTAAGCCAATATGTGTTTTTGCTTTTGCTTGCCATGAAACTAGGGTCTAGAATACTTACATAAACAATGAAATCTCACTTTTAAAAAAGGACTAGAATGAAAGGCATGAATTCCAACTCTAAATACAGCTGTTCTGGAAGGGAAGACTACTCTACAGGTGACACAAAACTGCCTGTTTGTTTCAGTCTGGTAACCAGAAAGATTTTTAATTACTAGAAACTGGTGCAAGTACAAATTCTTCATTTTTAAGACATAGAAAACTAAAAATTTAATCTGAAAAACTCATTTATGCATATATTGCATCTTTAATTAAAAAAAAAACAAACAACAGCAAACCCCCACCAAATTTCTGACTCTGTGGACTACATTTTAATTTTACAATAACAAATCTTCCTTTAATTCCAGAAAGGTCTACTTTTAGTGTTAAAAAATTTACTGAGCTAACAAAGAAAGCTTAAAAGAAATTAAAGTTAAAACATGCCATGTCTCTCTATTAAAGTAGACATCTGAGGATGAATGACAGAACCATAAAACAGCCCAGATTGGAAGGGACTTTGAAAGATCATCTTCTCCAACCTTTCACGGGAAAGGAAGCCTAGGTGACATTAACATTCTGTTCAACTGAATCTTCTTCACCTGGAAAAGTATGTTCAAACACATTTAGCTCATTTCCAAATATACACATACACAAATATGCACATATACGTGTAGTTTTGCACACAGTACAAGAAAGACATAGTAGGTCTTGTGGAGGGACAAAAAAATGGATTAGGGAGCTGGAGAACTAGACATGTAATAGCAGGCTGAGTATCAGGATTGTTCAGCCTGAAAAATGCGTGCTAAAGAAAGGTCTTACTGCTCCTCAGCTACCTCATACACCTATGTTATAAATAAGTTGGAGCCAGATGCTCAGAAGTATGGAACAATTGAAAAAGAGGAAAAGTCATAAGCTGCAAAAGGAGAAATACCAGTGTAAGGGAACCCCCCCCCCCAATACTCATCATATATGGGTAGTCAAACGCTGGAATACGTACCCAGAAAGATTCTAGAATCTTCACTCCTGGAAGTATTCAAAACTCAACTGAACAAAGGCCTGAAAAACCCCATCTAATCTGGTCTCTGATTTGAGCAGCATCTTGCACCAGAGAACTTTCAACACTCATTATTCTGTGTTCCAATGATTCTGAGTATATATAATTACTAATTTCTGAGTAACTTCCCTTCCCTTTGATGTTTCCTTTTCTTTTACCTTTTCTGTATTTTTAACTTAGATTTTAATTTGGGGAGAGGTGTGTGAACTTCACTGTGTTTACTCCATTTGCAACAGCTAACTAAAAAGAAGGATATTTCACAAAACAGTTCACTTTTTTAATATCCACCCTGTCAACATTGTCAAAATAAGTAAACATTCATGGCCTGTATAAATCAATAAAATTAAGTCCCAATTAGACCTGACTGACAGGTTGTGACCTGTTTGGATCTGTAAAAGTTAACAAAATTAAGGTTAGATGCAGCAACATTTACCACATCCCACTTATTGCTGACTTCCAAAAGTCAAAGTTTCTCCAATGTGCTAAACTGATATACCTTTTAACAACTTGGATGAATATTTGTAACTGAATTATCATATTGCAGCTGGTCTGCTGATGTTCAACAAGATATTATTCCATGTTTGTCTCTGCTTGGTTTTGTTTTGGTTTTGTTTGTTTTGTTTTGTTTTGTTTTGTTTTTAGTGTTGTTGTTTTATTTTTTTTTCACAGAAATGTGAGGTTCAGTTTTTATTAGCCGTTTTCTGTCCACTAGTGCAAAAGGTATAACTTACGCTGTTTAATGACATAATTTCTCTTATATTACTATTATTTAAGAGGTCTAAGGCTTGCCACTGTGTCACAGCTAGAAAAAACTAATTTTCAATTTCTCAAAAAAACAAGCATTGAAGAAAAGAAGAAGGGAAAAAAAGGCCCAGATAGGTCCTGTAATTTTTCATTGTATTTTGATAAATTATTATATTATATAACTAAGAGACTTCTAGTGGGTATGACATGGATTCAAAGTGTAGGGACTTAGCTAAAGGATTTGTAGTGAAAAGCATATCAACAACTTTAATTATCCTTTAGTGTTCTGAAATTTACCAGTCCAAATATTTTAGCGATATTGTACAATTAAGGGTATCAGTTTTTCTTTCCTTTTGCAAAAACAGCAGAAATTTAACTCACAGTCTTTAGCAAAACACAAATCAATGTCTTGCTTACACAAAGGTTATTGTTTGAATTAGTTTCTGAAAAGTAATTATGGGTTTAACAGTTGGAAGAAATCCTCATCATTCTGGAAACTGCAGTGATGCAATCCTTTTGGTAAAATCAGGCTTAATAATCTACTCTCACTTGCACACCACCTCCCTCTTCTCTCACCGTCTGTAACATAAGGTGTTTGGCAGCCTGAGTGCAGCTACTGCGTGGTGACCTGGTTCAGTGTTTAATGGAATAGAGGACCATTGCTGCTACAAAGCCCCAAGAGGGAATTCAGCTGGGGATAAACTGTGTCTTTGCATGTAACAGCTCGACACTGTTCAATCTCACCACTTCTTCAATTAAAGAATGATTTCGTTACAATTTTGCCAGTGGCAATGAGGCAGCTGGCAAACGTCTGTTACTCCTGGGTGCTTCCAAATATTGTATCTTCCAGCCCATGAGATATAGAAAATTGTGTGATTTGATATCGTGTTTCAAAATGCAGGCTCTGGAAGATGCTAGTGCTGATACTATATCAAAAAGTCAGACAATTAGGTTTTTCTGTTATGTGTGCAGAATAAGTCCCTTAAGTACCAAAAAGACGTACTGATGAAAAATAGGGCCAGCACCCATGTGGCTGTGGCTAACAAATTACTTACCCTTCCTCTCTGTATTATTGTGGTAACTCAATCAAATAAAATCCATCAAGCTGGTCAAAATTGAAACACACGTGAAGAAGGACGTATGTATTGTTATGTTGTAGCTTTTTGCACACATTGCCAAGCCTTTTATTGTTATTAATCTTTTAATCTGATTCTTCTATAACTGGCCATTGACTCTGCCTCTTTGAATTTACAGATTTAATCTCCTAAGGAAAATGACTCCTTTAGGAACTTTAAACCTGAAAAAAACCCCCTATATTCTTTTCTACAATGATCTCAGGAACATTTGTGTAAAAGTATGATTTCCTTTGGGTACCTCCTCTATCCCATTAAAAGGAGTCTTGAAAGAGTTTGAAGTTTACTTATTTGTTACTAAATCCCTTATAAGATCTTTACTGATAGATCTGAATGATATAATACTTCATATATCCAGAATCTGATTTCATTAGATAACTACTTAGGCTTTCATGAAAATAGATGTTTGTCCTTTTTTATACCCCAGCTCTGCAATGACTTCATGTGGCTTTCTCTTGGTGATTCAAACGCAAACAAGAAACAAATCTCTGCACATAATCCCAGGATCATTGTTCTGCAAATGCAAGTAACAGAATTTGTTATTTGATGACAGTCACACTAAGACTACCAGACTCTACAGTCAAGTACCTGACCTCTGAATATGTCATATAAAACCTCATTCTTGAGAGCAACTGTGTCATACTCCAATATAAAAGGAATATGTCTCCTTATCATAGAGCCTTTATTTTACGTCCTGACACGTGAATGAAATTACTTTTATAATAAATCTACTTCCTTATATCATATCATTATTTGTATCACTGATAAAAATATTTCAGTTCTGCTATTCTTATTGTCTCGATCTTGACCAATAGTTCTCACTGGCACAGGCCATTTACACAGTGTCCTCAGCATTGTCCTTTTGACAGTAACACGCTACAAGTGAATTCTGAGGGTCTTCTCAACTATATGATCTTCTGCACTGTAAACATGGGAGCTTGTAAGTAAAGGGATTGAGTGGTACTAGTGCGACTTCACCAGAGAGCAAACAGCAGGCCATACATTTTCTGTGTAAGGCTCTGCATCTTGGCAGTGGTGGTTAGCAGAAGTACAGAAAAGATACGAGGCTTTTTAAAAGGAGATATAGGAGAGACAGGTAAAGAACTGGGAAGTCACATAAAGTTGTCACATAAAGTTGTAACAAAACAAATAAATGATGGGTTGTGTTTTAGCTACCACACTACATATCTATGCAAAGGTCATTACAGTGAGTCATATCCTGTCGGAATATACATTTGCAACTCAGTACAGTAAGACAGAGCACGCTGTTGGACATTGCACCTCAGGCACGGAAATGGATGTGATAACTCTTCCTCCAATACTGCATATCAAAAATAAGAAGTATGACCAGCTGTTGTATAGCATACAATAACCGTAGTAAAGTCTTCACCTTTGAAATGAGAGTCTACATTTGATTTCATGAACCTGGTATAGCTAACAAAGCTTAAACTGTAGAAAAGACTATGATCAGAAAGATTGGATGGAAAATAGTTTTCCAGGGAATTCTGTTTCAATCGTATGACTCCATATGTTCCCATTATGAATTACTGCAAAGATTAATGGGGAAAAAACACACAATCAAAATGTAAAAAATGTGATCGTTTTGTACTGGAGTAGTTACTTATAGCTCATTTGCACCAGGAACATTTAGACAGTGATATTTGATACTCTTGTTTCTATGCTTTATAAAGAAATCACAGAAAATCCAGTTAAAGTCTATCTGGATAAGCTGATTGTTTCACATTTTAAGGCAATCAGATAAATAGCTTATTAATGCAAAAGTGACTGGTGACAGTAGGGAGAATGAAGCTGTTTTAGATCACAACTTTCTGTCTAGTCCAGTTCTAAAGCACACAAGTTTGTTTTAAACAACCATTTGTTGATAAGCACAACAATTCGGCATTAGTGCAGGCCTCTGTGATATCCACGATCAGCAAAAGATAACCTGAAAATACTAAAAGTAGTAAGTCTTCCCTTGTGCAAATGAAATCAAAGGGTGATTCATAAGAGAGTTGTGTAAGAGTAGGAGCAGACAGATTTATAAAAAGTTCCTCTAGCTTGTATGGAAGTGCTATGGGAGAGGCTTGTTTGAATGAACAATCTATGCTTCATCTTCCAATGTGATAGCGAAAATACAGGAAACAATGGAAGATGCAGGTGCAGTTTTCTTAGCTGGAATGACTCCACAGACCCTTTGCAACACACAAATATAACCTGTAATTTATTTCATTAACTCTGATCCATAGTTGATTCCTAAAGCCCCATTTACCCAGATTATTCTTCTCTTTCCATAAAATGGTAAAAAAATGAGGAGAATGTTACAATCAAAGCATGTTCATTGATTCTTTGGAGCTGCTATGAATTTGTATTCAGAGAGAGGTGGACATAACATACTAAAGGTTTCTTCTAACGATTGTTAACCGTGAGGCACCCTTGATCCCCAAATCAAAAAGGTCAGTGATCATTACATTATTGTTATGAGTTGCCTATGCAGTGAGAATGTACCTTGGTTCTCTCCAGCTTCATGGCAATGGCACAGACACATGATCCAACAGAGCTTACTAAGAGGTGAGCCAGCTTGCTCATTGTTGCAATGCAGATCATGTGTTAAATGAAGACAAGGTCCCAGGTTCAATTCCCTGTCTCTTGGGTATTTCTACCTCCTTTCTCACTGTTTTAAAAGTATGAGTAGTTGCAGATACAACTATGACATTTATTTCCTCAAGCTCTTCTATTAAGTGTAATCATCTCTGTTAATCATAAGTGAAGGCCAGACAACAATTTCCTACAGATGCCAGATCCTGAAATGCTTAGTCTTATTGGAAGGATCAGTTAGAATGTAGGCAAGACAGTGATAATAAGAGGAATCTCTGTAAATGAGAAAGAGATTATGAGTGAAAAATTTGGAATTTCTACCTCATTAAAAATTGCAATAGGCATGCAGTATGTGAGTGCAATTTGAATTAATAGGTATATTCTTAGGAGTCAATGTGTGATAAATTTAAAGTGCTTGAGTGACATCATAAGGTGCCAATGAATGAAATACAACAAGAAGGATTATGTGAGTTTAATTAAGAATAGAATTTAATAAAGATCTCTACAGTGCAAAAATACTCTCGCCAACAACCTTCTTCTCTCTGCGAACCCTGGCAAATTTCTAGTTTTCACTTCCAACCTTAAAATATTCAGCATAGATCAAAGGTAGGAGCTGGATACTGAAATGTACTTTGAGATTTTTGCATTTTAGGGTGATTTTCTATAGCCTTTGTCACACCACGGAATTAAGCCACTATAGCCTTCTACCCAACAAGACTGGAAAGAAGCTAGACCCTGTCAGAAAGTAATATTTAATAATAAATCACTGGCTACATTGATTTTGTGCTATTTCATTTGAAAAAATCAGTGTTGAAAGATATCTGAGAATAAAATTCATATTTAATCAAAGTATGGTTACTGGGATTAGTCAACTCTGGGAAAACAACCGGGAAAGAGCATATGCTTTTTGTTGTACATCTTTCCTTAAGGACAGAGAGACATATATTTCAGTTTAGAAATCGCAGAGAGCATCACAAACCATGGGCACATGTTTAACTTAATGATGCATATTACCTCGTAATACACAGGAACTGTATACTTTTGCTATATGTATGAAGCTAATGGAGGGATATCTTCTTCAGAAAGGAATATTCTTTCTTGCTTTCTGCTCTTTCCCCCCATTTTCCTGCCCCACAGATGAGAAATGTAACATGGGTTCTTTTAACGTGTTATCACGATAACTTCACACAAAGCTAAGTAACAACAGCACAGCATTGGTTTAGCCTCCATTATTTCTGCCAGAGTGAAAAATAAGGAGTAAACAAACCCTGTCTTGAGTCACTGGTTACTTAGAGTTTCAGTTGAGAGAGAGGTCTCTTATTATCTGACCTTGCCAGAAAGGGCCATTGGTAAGTGAATGCTGGAGATCATTCCACTCAGAGCAAGAGTAGTTTCAAAGCTCTAACTAAATTTACAATATGATGAATGCATTTGAAAAAGGTCAAGAAAACAATGACAGTTTTATTGTTTTGTCTTATTGCTTTTTATTTCATCTGCTCTTTTCTCTCCATATGGCGACCTTTCACAGAAGTCTAAGACATATAAAAAAAAAAAAAAAATCTATAGTGAATCTAAAATTTCCATGGGTCTTAAATTCCTCTTCCCTTGATGATTAAATCCCACTCCCAAAATGTTTAATATGTTTTCTTCTGACATTTTTTCTTTTATTTTTTTTCTTTATTTTGTAAAAGTAAACCCTAGTTCAGTCAGAGAGATGAGGCAGAAACTAACTGACATTCAGAGTGGGAACCTTTGATTTTCTTGGAATTGGAGAAAATTTATGAAAATGATAGTTTCACTCTATTGATGATCATTTTTATAAATGCAAATTTAACACTGAGATTTTCTTGGCTGAAGATATGTGTCCATGCAGATAAATGCAAATACTAAAGGAAATTTATTACATATCAAAAGCCCCAAACCCCATTTTTTCATAATTAAAGAATGTTCCCCTAATGAGAAGAACAATCATTCAGAGGCAGGTTTACGTGTCCCCAGAGCACAAGCGTTTTTGCTTCTTGCATCATCTTGCTTTCTTTGTGTCTGGGGAAGAAACTACACCTCCCTTCCAGGCATGGCTGTTTCAATAAGACCATCAGTGTGATTTATCTCTGGCCTCATAACTCCAGTCATTCTATTGCTGCACAGTGAAATATCACTCCTAGAAACTCTTCTAGCCACAGTCTTCAGGTCTGCGGAATTTTAAGAGCTGATGAAGGATGGTATTACTTGGCGTTCATGCTACCTCTTTGCCAGATGTATCTCCTCGTTAAAATTCCCTTGGTACCTTTCTGGTCAAGGAAGACTGCTAATCCTTTTAGCTTGGTCAAATTCCAGTTCATGGAGCTCCATTCTGTCTATATCAACTCCCTTCCTCCACTTTAATAGGAATACCTGAGGGGTTTGCTAGTTTGTTTTTCTGTTCCTTGTATAAACACTCACACAGTGTACTTTCTTATTGTGATATTTTGTAATTCATCTAAAAATGCACCATATATTAATGGTGTAAGGGGAAAATGTTAGTGAAAGTGAATTCAAATTCAGTATTTTAATGTCTTGAAACTATCAGTTTGTAAAACATACAGGGATTGAAATCACTGTGTAAACATGGGGTCATTATCATGATTAATTCAGACAAAAAGAGAGACGTTGGAATTGCTTCACTAGTCCCATTCACATGAGTTGTTAACAGAAATATAGAGCAACTGCAAACGTGTGCAAGGCAATGACTGAGATTAGCTCAGTTGTTTAGAGCATGGTGTTAATAACACTAGGTTTGAAAAATACATTTGCACTAATAATGGACAGATAAATACACAGGGATCTTTTTTTTTTTAGAATGAAAGTCTAAAATCCCATTTTATAATTTCAATTGTAGACTTGTACCTATTTACCATGAAAATGATGTCTGATTACACTAATTGCTCTTCCACACTGAATCTTCATCCTATAGGAGTATACAATGAAGAAGGAGAAAAATACATAGTTGGTTCTGCAGCTTGTGACTTTGGGATTTCGTGCCCTGTCTGTTGGAGGTACATTTACACACAAAGGCTAAATCAAATGAAGCAGTCTAACACCAGTCTGACTGTAGTAATATTGGCAGTGATTCAAGATTTTTGTTACTCATGTTATGCTTTTCATTTGATTGACTTATTTAACTGACTTTCTTTTGATTGACTTATACCACTCCTTAATAGTCCAGTAATTTAGACAATTACTTTTATATTTCAAATGACCTATATGTAAAGAAATAGTATCTGAATTTCTTATAGCATCTTACTTGTAACATCTTACTTACAGCATCTTGATGTTTCTTAACATCAAGATATGACTTAGTATTTGGGGACAGTTTACAGTGTTAGCAAACTGACTCCCTTTACTTTATCTCACCCTTAAAAATAAAAGAATGCAGTCTACCCTGCTAAATATCCTTTAAAATTTGCTTCAGTCTTTCACATAAGGACAAAGGGATGAAAATTTTAATGTAAAAGATTGAAAACTTACACCCTTCAGACTCAGTAACTTTTGCGGGAGACAAGCAGTTAAGGCTTTGCTATTTCATTTCACCCCTATATTATAGGGTCTAATTTTGCAAATCTTATGCATATGTTCTCCTTTTTATACATGTAGACAAACTCACTCATCCCAAATAGAGGGGATTGATAAAGAACTACCACGAGTCCACTTTTATACAGAAAAGTTTAAAAATCCAAACAGAAATATCTTTCTATTAAAAGAAAAAATGACTAGTTTTAAAAATACATGGTTTCAAAACAATATTGCTAGTGATTTTTTATGAGCTTCTAGTAAAATATTTAGGGGGTTTTTTTAAAGTATGTGATGTTTAAAATATGAAATCAACAAATGAAGGAATATAGGTTAATTATTACTTGATTGATTAGAACTTATAAATTAAATACCAGCTCTTTCACTGAACACTTAAGTCTTTCCTTTAACTTGATTGTGCTTCCATAATTTACTGAGTGTTTGCATATATACAAATGAAAATGCAATATACTTTCAGGTATAAATGCAAAGTATCATCCTTACATAGTCTGATGACACCCACACCAATCTGTACCCTACCTTTCAGAAAATGAACAGGCTAATGTATGGAGTGAAAAAAGGCCAGAGAGGTTCTAAAATATACCAGTAAGTTCTGCAGGTAATATGCAGTGGGATACTCAGATCAAATAAGAAGTACTATGATTCAACCTGAACTTTTAGGATTACAGCAGAGCATTGTTCTGATACTTGGAGTATATTGCAGAAAACGTAGTTATTAGTTGAGAAGCTAAACTATCTCCACACAAAACTTTTGATGTGGAACACAGACTTCTTAATAACAGTAGGTACACCAGAATTACAGTCCAAGAGACTAATCTGATAGTTTAATACTGTGGAAAATGCATTACATTCAGCGAAGTAGGTGTGATGGGAAGAGAAGAGGCATAGAAAACTTTCTGCTCTGAAGTTGAATGCAATGAGGCATAAAGATTTTCCTGTCACAGAGTAGATTTTTTTTTGCTGTCACGCAGTAGATTTTTCAATATACAGCATAATATTTTGTATATAAATGTTAATTTGTTACAAGTGTCAGTGTTTTTAAGTGGAGATGACCCTCCCCTATCTTCACTGAGCCGGTTAGTTCCTGAGGATGCCTTAGAGGCATCACTACGATTCTCTTACACCTTGGTCTAATGCCTTTTAAGTTTTATTTCAAGTGGTCTGGCTTGTGGTACAGACCATTTATTCAGAAGATAAAGTTACAGAGTCTTTAAGCTCATTTAAAGGGAAGGGATTTTTTGTATACTATTCTCTGCTGGCTCTGTTTTGTTAAGGTGACTGATGTGCCTACAGTTTACAGTGAAAGCAAATAAGTTTTGCAAAGTCACAGAAGGACCTATTAGCTTTCCGGTAGAGAAGATTAACATTGAAATTTAATCATTTGAAGTGAAATCCAGAATTCTTTGAAATAAATACTAACTTTCATTGATATTAGCTGAGTCAAGGCACTGAGCTTCTCTAGGACAAAATGCCGGGCCAAGCTTTCACTTTGGGTATGATCTCTCACTGTACTCCATCTTCTATAAATGAGCCTAGGTGCACAGATTCTTCACACTGAAAGATGAGACATAGATCCAATGTGGATTAATTGGGGTTAAAAATCTCATGTTCCTTAGTCTTGTCAAAGTATACCAGTGCTTTTTTTCTACCTGGAACAGAACACCTAGAGGCAATGGTGACTGTGCATCCCTAGCAAGTAAATTGAGGCTTTGTTTTTTTAAGGTTTCAAAAATTTGGCTGAAGTTCCCTCGGGATAGGCCCTACAATCTTACTACTATGTACATTCACTGATAACCCTGGGTCTACTTTCCAAAATCCTGGTATGTAAACTTTCCTTCATCTAGAAGAATTTTATCTGTTACTCTCTCTCTCTTTCTTTCCCCCCATATAAACAACTGGTGTGACAGAGGAGGTGGACTTGCTTTGATTATTAATTTATATTATATTGTACTTGAATAATAGATTAATAGAATTTTCCTAGAAATAAAACAGGATATTTCACTACATTCCCTAACTAGTCAAATTTAATCTCTGGATAGCTTGGACTGTATAGCCTTTGGCTCAGCTTAATTTCAGAAAGACCTGTAATATTCACAGAAAAATATAAGTGCCAGGTCTGACTTATGATCTGTACCTGTGATATAGACTTCTAAATCCTGTGTCAGTTCTAAAACAGATGGCTCACTCTTTTCACTCTTACTCCTTCCAACATTCATGCAGAACATTCATTTACTTGAATGATGAGCCCTCTGTAGTTCTTCTTAAGGCTTAATCCTCCCTGGCTGTAGATTTTTAAGTTTAATGAAGAAATGGATCATAGTCAAGATAGATCCAGTTAGGAAGCTGCTAACTTTCTTCATCTGATGCAATAAGGTGAAAACCCTGTGACTGTGTGAGGGCAATTTTAGCGGGACAAAATAAATATTCTAGGTGGAGAAAACAATATGAAATAAACAGGTAAATGGTTCTTGCAATGGTTCAGTTGGTTTCTATATCTCTTATCTTCTTTCAACATCCCTCAAATTTAATATTTATTCACTAACTTATTTTTGTATTTATCCAAATAAAAATCTTTATTGAATGTCAATGATTTGGTCAACAACAAATATTTTTGATAAATATGTTGATAAATATATTGTCAGATAAATATATATGATAAATATATTGTCAGATACAATATTTGCAGTAAGAATAATAAAGGTTCTCTAAACTGCTTCTAGATCCACTCTTGAAAAACTACTAGCTTTATAAATTATAAATTCAGTTCTTGGACTTATTCAATTTTTATATGATTGGTACATTTAATAAAAATGACATGCAAATTTCCTGCTGATTGCTCTTTAGAATTGATTGTTGGTTTATAGGAATTATTTTCTTAAAATATATATTCAGGTGCATTCTATTTTCAGGTATAGGTAAATAACTCTGACTAGCTGGTAACTAAAAAAAAAGGAGACACATAAATGAGAACAAAGAAAGCAACTAGTCCTCACCCAAAAGCAAAAAAATAGGTTATAGAAAAGTATATGATAAATTATCTGCATTCTGGCTTTCAGACTTTTGAGAATAAAAGTTTTCATTTTCTGAAACACAGAGCTTTTCAGCTGTATTTGCATGAACTGTGTTGACAACAAGTGATAAGCTAGGTTATTTGCTCCACGTTTTTTAATGTCATGTTGTATCATACACAAATGTGACAGTCTAATATTAACGGAAAGTAATGTTAGACCACTTACAAGAGAACTCTTAGAAATACACTAAGACAATGTAGCTACTTAAACTTGGATAAAGAATATGAAGTATTACCACAGGGTATTAGTTCACATTTTAAATAATTCCATTTTATCCATATTTGCAACTTCAGCTCTCTTCATTGGTTACAAGCATTTGGAGGGAGAAATACAGAGAGATTGCCCAAGTAGCCAGGGATCAGGTCAGGAAAGTTAAAGCCCCGATAGAATGAAATCTGCTCAGGGATGTCAAGGGCAAGAAGAAAAACTTCTGTAGGTACATTGGTGATGAAAGTCAGACTAGGGAATATGTGGGCCTTCTCTGGAAGAAAACAGGAAACCTGGTTACTTATGTGAACCTCATGAAATTCAACAAGGTCTCATGCCTGGGTCACAGCAATCCCAAGTAGAAGCACAGACTGGGGAGAGAATGGCTCAAAAGCAGCCCTGAGGAGAAGAACTTGTGGATATTTGTGGATGAGAGGCTTGACATGAGCTGGCAATGCACACTCGCAGCCCAGAAGGCCAACCGCGTCTTGAGCTTCATCAAAAGAAGTACGGTCAGCAGGTCGAGGGAGGGGATTCTCCTGCTCTAATCTGCTCAGGTGAGACTCCGCGTGGAATACTGTGTCCAGCTCTGTGACCCCTAAAGTAAGAAGGACATAAACCTGCTGGAGTAAGTCCAGAGGAGGATTAAGAAGATGATCAGAGGGCTGGAGCACGTTTTCCACACAGACAGATTGAGAGAGCTGGGGTTATTTAGTCTGGGGAAGAGAAGGTTCCAGGGAGACCTTATAGCAGCCTTCCAGTATCTAAAGGGAGCCTACAAGAGAGCTGGAGATGGACTTTATGCAAGGTCATGATAGGAAAAGGGGTAATGGCTTTATACGGAAGGAAGGTAGGTTTAGATTAGATATTAGGAACAAATTCTATACATTGAGAGTGGTGCATCTCTGAAATAAGTTGTACAGAGAAGTTGTGGATGCTCAATCCCCGGAAGTGTTCAAGGTCAGGTTAGGTGGGGCTCTGAGCAACGTGACCTAGTGCATGATATGCCTGCCCAAGCAGGGGGGTTGGAACTAGGCAGTCTTTCTACAATTCTATGAAGTCTTGCAACAAGAGCTTACAAAAAGTAGGTTTCCAGAAAATAAATATGTATTACATTGTCTCTACTGGGACTTGGCATGAGAGCATTACAACCATTCAGTATTCACAAAAAACATTCTTATGCCCTAAAGCCAGTTCTGGGACTTCAGATATTGACACGGAATATTCTCGTTCAATTTTTCAGTCAAGAAAGAGAAAAAAATAGTGAACCAACAGTAAATATCTTTACATTTACTTCTATGCATTCCCTCCTACAGAACTGAAAATACAAAAGGAGTTTTTTTGCACACATTCAATTAGTATTGTTAGGAAACTGTGATCTACTTGCAGATATCGTGTTGGCCTAAAAATGGGTTACACATGTCAAAGGAATTATTTACTGTAAATTACTCACTTATCTCTGCTGTTAGCAAATCCAATACCCAATTCAAGAGGACTTGCTTTCCCAAATGTGTGAATAGCTCACAGGTACAACTCCTGAAGTCCTGCTCCCTCTAATCAGGAGTCAAAAATGGTAAATGAGATTGGTAAAATTATAGGCTTAATAATAATTATGATATTATTATGGGTGATTTTTATCTTAATTGGTTTTGAAAATTAATGGGGGGGTAACAAAAGATGGCAAAAAGCATTTAATTTAAATCAGACAATTAAAAGTTCCAGAAGACTTGTGGCTGATAATGTTAACCAATGTTTAAAAGATTAAATTTTAGTTTCAGAATCTGAATCATTTTGTAATATGTAGGTGAATCATTATCTTCTGCTAGTAGCAAACCTAATGAACCCTGTCAATAGATTATCTGATTTTCATTCTCATTATTAAATTCTTTATTTTAAATTTTATTCTGTTTTTACAAGTTTGGTGTATTATTTAATTTTCTAACTATCATTATTTCAGGGAATAAAAATAACAACCTACCAAACACACGATTTTAGCATTCAAAGTTTAGTTTGTGACATAAAGAGGTGTTATTTTCACGTCCAATCTTATAAACCATTAAAAAACCTTCCACTGTTTTTTAAATTTGACATTTTGGGGGAAGATTTTTCTGAATATTAATGAAGGATTGTTTTCCTGTATTTTGAAAGCTATTACATTTATAATGTATTACTCAGTTTGGAAATTGTATTACTCAGTTTGGAAATGCAGCTTGTTGCGTTCTTTCTGTATCTTCAGTGATGTGTATTACCTAAATATGATTGTTACTACTGTTTTTTGAATACTGAGGTCATTATTGACAGTATGTATTCAGTTGTCATGTTTGTGACAGTAGTAGATGAGCTGCAGCATTGACCACAGAGTTTCACAAAGGTAACACTGAGTAGTAAAGAATCAAACCTAAGTATGCGGAGCCTTTTCAGAAAATACCACAAAATTGTACACACTACTTGTCTCATAATTTACTGAATGTCCCCTAGCACTGTTGTACTCACTGATTTCCTGAATACAAAATGCTGTCCTGCAGTCATGCACCTTGGTATCCATAGCAAACATGAAACTGTATGCATACTGTCTGAGTTAGAATATCGATGAAGTTTGGATGTGTGGAAGCAATACAAAAAGTCATACTTCTACATTTTTTGCATCATATCAAAGGGTAAGTTACTACCTACTTGGAAAGACATGCTTAGGGGATCCTCTTTTACAGAACTAGAGAATTAAAATGAACTGGTCCAAGTATTTCTCTAAGACTTTACAGGATGTGACCATGTAGAGAAACAAGAGGACTGGGCTAATATAAAGTGTAACAGTGGCTATTTTTTCTCAAAATTCTGCAGGAAGAAGCAATGTCTGACTTCTGTGTGTCTGAAATTAACTTATCTGTATGAGAAGGCAAGGTATTTTCTAGCCTCTTCAGAGACTGAAGAAACTTGAATCCATGACTGCACATCAAGAAGATTGCTCTAGTTATTAGGTTATGGAGATTCTTGAGGCCATGGTGTAGCTGAGGAAGTGAGAATCAAGAGAGCTCAAAGGTAGCAAAGAAGAAGCCAAAATACCATTGCAAAGCTCTTTTCTGGGTACCTCTCCACACCTCACACCTTCCAACCCCCCCAGTTGTTTATTACCTATTTCACATTGTACTGTGATGATATATGCCTTGAAAAAACAGGCATACTAGGGTTATTTTAGCACCAGGGTTATAAACACAAACCAGAAAAGACTCATTACTGGTCACTGAAAGAATACAACCTGGTGTACAGGCTAGAACTGGCTTTAGGGCATAAGAAAGACTAAAAAGAAAATATATTCAGCATATATAAATCTTCCTTTATGTGGTGAAAACACAAAGGAGTTAACAAGAAGTATAAAAGACAGCTACAGCCCCTAGAAGAATGGTAACAAAGGGAAAACAGACAGAGATGAATTACTCTGACTTTTCTTTGAATAAGGATGCCACCCCTAACTAATGCCATTATTTATCTGTTAGGTCCACCCTTGTATCTTACATAACTCTGCTTTTTGATTTACCATTCACCACATTTTGTTACTGCAAACTCAGCTTCCACATGTAAAGGATTAACTTTTACTATATCATTTGGTTATGCAAGCTGGAATTTTAAAGAGTAAATGTGTCCGTGCATTTCCAGACCCAGCCTTCCCGCATCACGATGTGATCGATAATGTGGCAATGAGTCAGAGGAAATGACACTGTAACAGATAACTGTTGCATAAAGACAGACATTCCTAAGAAAAGGAAGATGTATTTTCCTGAATTATTTCTTCAGCCTTCCATAGATAGCATCCTGGAGTCCCACAAGGTTAACATGAGAGGTAACTAACCCAGAGAAATAAGCTCGATATCAGTAAGCTCATGTTTGCATTAATGGACAATCATCAAAATATTTAGAGATCTAAAAATGAAAAAGCCTGAAACCACTGAATTTGGCTACATGGAAGTCTACATTATTCAGTGGATCTCGCAGTGGACTATCCTACAAAGCAATATGGGGGAGTAAAAATCCCATAAGCAAGACAACAAAAAAATCCCAAACCAAAAACCTCACCAGATATAAAGCCTCACCATACAAAGTCTCTTTCCTTCAGTGACAGATCGTTCTTCAAGACCTAATTGCTATGCCTCAAAATTATTTGGTTCCTTGCTTTTATTGCTTGGTAAAGGATCTCTGGAAATTAATAAATGACTTTTATTTTGTCTTCACTTGTAGAGTTGGTTCTAAGTTATTTAAAGTAATTAAAAATCCAATTGTATATTTTTAATGGTATAATTTCTAACCCAATTTTAAAATCTACTAATATATCTCACAAGAAAACACTCTTTGCATAGTTTATTCATACGGAAAGAATAAAAGAAGGCCTTTTTATCCTTTCTTTTGAAAAGAGGAAAGGAAATCCAGATGAAAAAGAAAGATAGACGTAAAAAAACACGTGTAAAAAAAAAAATTGTCTATTTAGGTGCAGTTTCTAAGTTTTGAGTTTAGAGTAGATCTCAGAAATATAAGAATGGCTGAGCTTTTATGAATTCACTATAAGTATTTGTTTTCAAGACTCCATAACCTTTCAACAAAATCTATGACAAGTTCTTTATGATTAAGAAAATTCAAAACCCTGAGAATCCCTGAGCAGCCCAAAGATCTCATCAAGAGATATTGGTGTAGTCTGCGGAAGACACTGAAAAGTTATGCTTTAAAGTTTTTGTTGGTAGTGGTGCTTTTTTCTTTGGTTGGGGTGGGGGTGGGGGAGGTTGTTTCTTTTTTTTGGTGAGGTTTTTTTGTGTTGTTTGTTTGGTTTTGTGGGGTTTGGTGTGTTGTTTGTTTGGGTTTTTTCTTTGCCCTTAGAAATTGCAGTTTCCCTCTGCCTCTGTCTTTCATTATAAAATAAGGTTTGGGCTTGTCTGCTTTTGGACCAGGCAATTTTTGAGATGATTCCAGTCCATCCTGCTGTAAATATGTTTAAAAAGGTGGTTCATGCTATTTTGCATTCTTCTTGAGAAATATCCGAGCCTTTGTCGTGCATTCAAAATAACTGAATATAGTAAAAGGAAAAAAAAAATCTCTTAAATGTCTGATTTTGTTTGCACACCCAGATGGAAATGGAAAAATATGTCAATAAAGAAGAAAATATGTCTCCTGTAAATACTTCTGGTTAATTGACTATCTTTCTGTGTAGCGTCTGCCATCAAATTCTTTGATCTGCTTATGTTATTGTGCAGATTGCATTACTGTTCTGTTTTCCTCTTGTTTGGGCCCTGGCTTCCCAGCGAAGTGTAAGGAGCTGCTTTCAATCAGCACCATGGACAGAGCCCCCTATTTACCCCCGCAGTCGCCATCACACATTTCGGCGTGGCTGTGTCCCTCACACCGCAGTATTTCTCTCACTAGAACATGCAGATCCACTGCTCTACCCAGACAGCAGTGCTCAAGTCACCTGTAGAAGGCAATGTTTTGATTGACATTTCTCTGTCAAATCTGCCAACAGGTTTAAAACCAGACACACGCAGGCAGCAGAGTACATAGGCAGTGAAAGGCAGTAACATGGTGACTGGAGTTTTGTTTCCTTAGGAAACTTTGGAACTTAGTTTTTACAATCATGAAATTTTACTGCTGTAATAAAATAAAAAAATAAATAAAGAAAATGGAAAATGTAAGTTTCTCAATTTTTTTGGTAATTGAATAAATTGAGTAGCAGGATAGTCAAGTAGCTTTATCAGCTTCATGCTAATTCCTGCACTTAAAAAAGGCAGAGGAGGGAATCAAGTCTGGGTCAGTCACTGCCCAGGTAAACTGAGTATGGACTTAGTTAAAAAAAAAAAAAGTAATTGTGCTATTTTTGACTGAGGTAATTTTTCTTTACAGTAATTAGTATGTAACTGTGTTTTGGATTTGTGTTGATGATTGTGTTGATAATTCAGGGGATATTTCTTGTCATTGATGAACAGTGCTTACACAGAGTCAAGGCCTTTTCCACTCCTCAAACAATTCCACCATCAAGTAGGCTGGACATACACAAGAAATTAAACGGGGACACAGTCAGGACTGCTGACCTCCATCTGACCAAAGGGATATTTCATACAATACAAGGTCATGCCTAGCAATAAAACTAGGGAGAAGGTTGTGGGGGGAATCCACTGCTCAGAGACTGTCTGCATATGAATCAGCTGGTGGTGAGAAACTGTTCATGTGTATCACTTTTCTTGAGTTGTATTTCTCTCACTCTTTTTTTGTTTCTATTCATGGTAATTTTTTATTGTTGATGATGATTATTATATTGTATTTTAATTATTAAACCCATGAGTTTTCTCACTTTTACCATTCCATTTCTCTTCTCCCAATCCTTCTGGAGCAGGGAGTGAGCAAGCAGTTATGTGATAACTGCTTGCCAGCCAGGGCTAAAACATGATGGTCCTTAAAACAGGTTCAAAGATTCATGGATCAATACACAGTGGGACTTCTCAGCCAAGTCTGAATGAAGTAAAACTTGAATATGGATATCAAAATTTATTCTTGGATCTCTAAATATCTATTTCGAATTACCCTGTGACCATACCCTTAAGTTTAAAAAAATCTCTTTTGAAAAGGTATAATGAAAAAAAACCAAAACAACACAAATTTGAAAATAATGTGGAAAAAGTATAAGAAAACCCCACCAACATTTTGTATTCAAAGACAAATATCTTTGTTCATACCATTTGATTGCTGCTCCTACCATGTACATAGATGCACATAACTCTGCACATTTAGGTGATTCCTGCATGAAGGTTGTGGACATTGCTCATGTATTCTTGAGGCGACCAGACTACCAGAACCTTCAGCTGTGTCTTTTTTTTGAAAAATGCATAACAAAGGTTCAAATAAGTTTTACCTGAAGACTAGATAGATAGGTGATCATCTGGAGGAAAGTAAGAATGAATAAAAGAAAAATAATGAAATAACAGCCTTCCACTTCTCCCTACCTGTCATTTCTTTTCTGTCGGGATTGTTCTCATGTCAGTAATTCCATGATGCAATAAACCCCAGACCAACTCTTATGCATCCCTAACGAAAATATCACTGATTTTATCTCTCAGACCTGGACTTACAGATCTCTTTTAGTCTGTTTTATCTTTACTGCTTTGTCTCCCTGACTGTTTTTTTCTCTTGCTCTATCCTTTACTTTTCCAGGAAACTCCTGTTTCCAGCTAACACCAGTCTGACCTGTCATCCCAATTCCCTCCTTGTCCAGTAATTGAGAAGCCAGGTGAAAAACAATAACTTTCCTGCAATCAACTCACACCTATTTGAGGGACAATAGCTCAGATAAATATTAAAATCTGTTCACCACATTTCTTCTCATCTTTTGTCTTTTCACAAATTAGATTTTCCACACATTGCCATGATTGCATAAATCTTTTTGTGCACACATGTGCGTATTTGGAGTGTCATTCTGCTATATTTTTCCTTTAATTTCTACCACAATAATTTTAGAAGACATAAAAAAATAACAGAACATAATTCAAAATGCCTCATGTTTCACAAGTGAGTTTCAAGCTATACGTAAATTAAATGTTAGCATTTTTCAAGTGCTGTCAAAAGTTGTTAGCCTAATTTGATCATCAGTATTATAACCATTGACAGCTTCTCTAAGGATGTCCCTGGAAAGACATGAAAACTGCACTTGGTATTTCATCATACGTTAAAGACAAATCAAGTGCAAAATATCTTTCATTTCGTCATCTTTCCCACATAACTAAAATTACATGCCTGCTTACATCTTCACCATGCCACTGATAAATCACATTGGACTCCTTTAAAGAATAATCACTGGTAGCAAAGGAAAACCCAATATTATGAAATAAAAAAATATTGTCTAATAAGTTATTATAAAATTTTAATTTAAATTTAATTTCCTTTAATTTAATTTCCTTTCTTATTTTAGAAGTAAACGTTTTTAAATATTTTAGAAATAAAGACAAATATTAAATTTCTTTAAATATATAAACATTTTCTTCACCTTTGAAATTCATTATTCCAAGAATAAATGCCATTACTGAACACCAATTTTGCTTAATTTTATTTAATAAATAAAAACTTAATTAATATTTTCAAGTAATACTTTTACTAAAAGATGCTTCTCATTATGTATCTCATAGCAGAATTTCACACTGTGGTTCCCAGGAGACTGTCCAAGAGACCTTATATGATGCTGTTGGCCAGCCACATGTGTTTTAATTATTAGCGAAGATGGTTATTTCCTATAAATTCAGAGTGTGAGAAAAGGCAATGACATTCTTCTATTTGTGTCTGCAGGTATGTATTTGATTTAGGCAAAATCAGAAGTAAATAACTGCAGGGACTTGCCATGAATAACTGATGTGTTTTTATGCAGCCCTAAAAGCCTACATGGTAGAAGACTATATCAGAGAAGATATAAATTTACTAAGCTTTACCAGAGTTAGGTCAGGTGCACAAGCTGTGTAAACTGTACTAAATTATCACATTTTATAAGCCTTTCTTATCCCCAAGTCGAATGACATTTTCAGGGATAACAGAATCAACTCTTGAGTCTCTCTGAGCTGGGGGGGACAGAACAGAGTTGATCAGGACAGAAACAAAGTTGGAACACTTACATCTAAACCAGGGAGTTAGGTCTACCTGCTTTTTCCTTCTGTAAAACAAAGATTAATACCCATCACATGGTTTCTTCAAACAACTGCTACTGTGTCACTGAAGTTTTCAATACCACCTGAAGTGGAGACGACAGGTCTCCTACTCCCCTCAGCTGTCAAAAGGGTTGGCTGTCCCTTGATCTGTTGGGGTAGATGAAGATAAAGATCAGACAGAAAATAGATCAGATAGAAAGTACCTTGGACATCAGGTAAGTAATACAAACTACTGTTATTATGTTTACCAATATTTTAATGCACCTCCAATAACTCCTTGACAAATTCTCTTTCTGTAGTGGTGAAACTTGTCTTCTTCAAATACTTCTTAGCACAAAATGGGAGAATAAAGAATGCTCCTTTTGCGAATGACCTTGAGAATCCTGGAACAGTTTTCAAAATCAATTACCCTGCTGTGCTATGCTTAAATAAACAATAAGTTAACCTATATGTTTTGGTTTTCTGAAATCAGTTTATGCAGACCAGCTCTCTGGGAACTAAAATTATAAACATTCAAATAAAATGGCTTTTAGACACTGTACCGAGAGCTAGATCTTAACTTGTATGCAATATGCATTTTGTGATCAGTTTCTACAATCAGAAAGGTTTGAAAAAAAATAAAATTGCTTGTGGATACCTTAATGTTTAGCTAATGATAAATAAGGTTTTGGAGTTCTTTCAGGAGTGAATATGGAAAATTGTCTCTTTCACAGATACTGTCACATATTGTTTCTGGTAGACTATTATCAGACTGAACAGTAATAGCATAAAAAGAAGTTCTAAGAGTATTTACTGGAAAGACATCCTTGATACTTATTTAGAGATTACTTTTGTTACAAAGTGGCTTTATTACCTTTTTGATTACACATTTGCAGTTTCCATAAATGCCAGCAGATCAGGTCATACAAACACAGATACGTATTCAATTTCTGATGCAATCCAATTTCTGAATACAAAGACTTTTCTAATATTAACATTCCTGAGTCTTTTTTCCTAGCACAACAAATTAACCAACTAAGTCTTAGAGACTTAATTTCCAGATTTAACTGCTGCAAAATATCCTGGGAATGGCTTTGGCAATTTAATAAAAAAAGCCCTGTGCTCTGGCATGCTTCTGAAGCGCACATAAAAATAAATCCCCACAAATGCATTCTTTGCTTTAATGGTTAGTTCATGCAAATTTAACTGTCCTTGATGACATGTTTTAATTTCTTCTTCTGCCTCTGGACTAGCACAAATGCTAAATGCAGTTTTACTGACAGCATCTTCAGCACTGGGTAAAATCTGAGAATTGGCAGATCTCAGCATTTTTGTAAAGAATGAAAACATGCACTATTGCAGACTTTAACCCTTTTCTTCACCTTGTTTTTTTGAGAATTTTGACTTTTCCTTTATCATGTAATACAATTTTAGGAAAGAATGAGAACAGTATTTTTTGTTTCTTTTCCATTGATTTTCAATGAGTAATGGAAAAAAGCTCAAAGATGCCACAATAGGAAGGAGTTTCTTAGAATTTTTTCCCTCAAACACTATATTTGTTTTTCCTTTTGAGATCTGTAAGTCCTAACACTTCTCTCAGATCTCTCAGATACATTGAGCTTTTTAGGTCACAAATAGGTTAACCTCATCTCCTCTCTTCTGCCTAAACAGGGGCTATTATTTGTATACTTACAGTTGAGCATGTCTTTGGGATTTGATTGATTAGAGTGCTCTTCACCTCATAAGTCCAAAAATGAAGGTACTGACTGAGACTGATATTTTCAGGTAAAGCTGTGTCTCTGCAGTGTTTTGAGGGTTAGATTCTTTCTTCTGTGTTAAGATTTATACAAAGAATTCTATATTCCTAAACATTATTACTTAGATGTTATGATCTCCAGTGAGTGAATGAGAAACACATATTTTTAGAATGTAAATTATGCTGTATGAAGGTGAAATAAGCGATACACTTGAACCTCCCTAGCTGGTATAATAGTCAAATAAATCATGGATTCAGATCCAAGAATATTAAGAGCACCATGTGAATTTGAAACTACCTCTGGGAGAACTAGGATCCATGATCTAATGAACGGGTTACATCCCTCTGTCAAAGATTCATCCCAAAGATGTGCTAAGAGCTTGGACTCCAAAAGAAGAAGACCCGTCTGCAGCAAGTTGTGACATAAAAGTGCAGAGGCAGAACTGACTGCTGGAAGACTTTCCTGAAGGTTTCTGAGGCTTTCTGAAGGTTGTGCTACACACACCCCATTAAATACAGATCATATTCAAGCAAATATCATGGGTTATTTTCTCTTCGATCATCAGAATGCCTTAAATTAAGCTATTAAAATACAACATGCTAATGGAATTTAACTCTTTCATCAGTTTAATGAGCTATTCCCAAAGACCATCTGTGACCAGGAATTCTTTCTAAAACATAACAGAAAGATCAGAAGATCACTTGCTGAGCGACATGCCTTTTAAAGCTACTCTTTGCTACTCACATTTGTGCTGTTCCAAACTACCTAAACTATCTCCAAACAAGATCAGGTGGATACTGGGTGTGATCTATCCAATGGGCCATATGTCTGAGCAAGGGCTGTCTTAATAGCTTCAAGAACTCTTTTCCTGGAATGCAGCTATACTGCAGTGCATCCTGCTGCAGTGGCACATTAGCAAGCTGTGTAATACCATTTGGTTTTCATTACACATTGGCATATGTACTATATTCCACTAAAATAACACAGAGCTTCATTTGTCTTTTCCTTGATTAAATTCATCAAACAATGAAAAATCATCAGTTTTTATAGCACTTAAAGAATTACTGAATTTTCGGAAAGTAATTTTTGTTTATGTCAGTTAACTGAAACAAATACTTAGATTTAAGTACTCTTTTTAGTGCTATTCTAAGTAAGGATGAATTTTCCATCCTTT
The DNA here is from genome assembly GCF_009829145.1 of Chiroxiphia lanceolata. Classification (NCBI taxonomy): domain Eukaryota; kingdom Metazoa; phylum Chordata; class Aves; order Passeriformes; family Pipridae; genus Chiroxiphia; species Chiroxiphia lanceolata. The sequence continues at coordinate 67,543,558 of NC_045639.1, forward strand.
TTTAGATGTTAACAAAGTACATTCTTAAAGTTTAACTTTGTGTTTTGAAACAGGTCAAACCTAACAAATATTGAACAACTCTCTTCTGAATAGCAGTTTTTATTATACTTTCAGAAATTTGATTCTTCCTTACTTGTGGAGTATAAAGAAAAGTAATTCTCATAAAAAATTTTTATCCTAAGCAATGAAAGAATAAATTTCAGCTGCTTACAAGGAACAACTTCTACCAAAAATATTTAATGGAAATTCTTTGGCAAATGTTTTTACTTCATCAGTGCCAGACAGTTGCACTTCAGCAAAATTAAAAGTTGGTTATACTTTTGACATTTTCGATCTGAAGCTCCTTTATGATTTTCCCTTCTGGTATTTTATGTTCAGTTAAACTCTTGGTTTATTAAAATGGATGTATTAAAAAGTGTATGTATTTCAGAATGTTGAATTTACCAACATCAGAAGAAAGATGGATGGCCAGTGTATAGATTTATGTATTCCATGTTGAGTAGCAATCACACTCTACACTGTGTAATAAAATACCTTTAATTTACACATCAAAAAGTTTTCCCAGAGTCTGCTTATCTTTTTAGCTTACATATAGTAAATGAGGAGGAATGGGTAGGGAGATACAGTATTTTCTTTTAGTATAAAATGAGTATCTGCAGTAGAATAGGTGCTTCCCAGGGAGAATTACCTTACACTGAAGTAACTAACTTCCAGAAAGATTAAGACAGGAGGGAGGAATCATTGCAGAAAAGGTGAAGTTGCATCCTTATCATACAAAAAGGGACTAATTGCACATTAGAAGGAAGTATGTAAAACACAAGAGATGTATCAACTAAAATAACATGATATAATCTAAGAAGTTCTATTGAGCTGTGAAAAATGTAGAACTGCTATTAATTAACATCATACTGTTTTTTGTTGCAGGGTATGCACCAGTGCTACTGTGACGAAGACAAACCTCCGCAACCTGTTTTGCCCTTGTCCTTTCAGAAGTGGTGTCAGTACTCACAGTGTTACACACTGGTGAAACCATGACAGTGGTAAACCTGCTGCAACTGCGTGCCCCCATCTGCAATGCTCCTTCATGTGTGGGTAGATGACCTCCTCCTCATACCTTACAAATGCTCCCTGTTACACTTTATTTTTCTGGTCTGATAAGAGAGGTGGAAGTTCATAATGAAACAGATAAATTATATAGGTACCATATAATGTAGTACAAATTCTCCATCCTCACTAAATGGGAAACTTCCTGAATATAGGAAGCTGAGTATACTGGACAAAAATTCATATTTCCTTTTTATACCATGCCATTTTAGAATATGCCAATAGAAATTAGATGATGCTTTACCTTTTCAGATGTTACAGTCTTCAGACAACCAAATATGGAATTATATTGTCCAAGCACATGTTTTCTAGAGCCATTTTAGATCTCCGGTATCACCTGGAGCATCCAGACTGGACATCAGTAGAGGACACAAAGAAGTGAGAAGGGGATATATTTAGAATAAGTACTGGAAATCTACCAGTAAGGCATTGAATCCCACCCAGAGGATTCTCTTTTTCAAGTGCTTTTCTGAAGATCAGAGAATCACCAGAGAAAATGGGCAGGGAAAATATGCAGAAGAAAAAATGTCTTCCTTTGAACTGTGTGTCTTCAGCCTGTGATATGCATGGCCAAAATGAAATGAGAAAGGCAGATGCTATAGATGAATTTTTCAGAAGGGTTGGATAATTTTATAGCTAATAATAACATTTGTAGTTATCCATGTAAAGATGAGGACAATCAAATATTATGCTTCAGGGAATAAGACAATCATTATAGAGGAAAACAGGAATTTGTCCATTTCACTGCCTTTCTCCATGAATGGTAGATACTTTTTGCTTTGTGAAATATATCATATTGTTTTGTCTTTTTTTCAGAAGCAACCATATGGTTCAGTGATTTGTTTTCATACAGTAACCGCCACATGTTTGTGTCTCTTAATTTGAAAAGTATGTTTGTAGGTTTATTAGTGATGTTTCTTTCATTTTGAGAAATTTGTCAATCAAAATAACCAAGGCTTGTATAAAAATAATATCATGTTAGCATTAGTTTATAGGACACTGTGTATTTTTCTTGAGCGACTATACCAAAAGAACCCTTACTCATTCCTAAATTAAAAGAACAGACATTTCGCACTGTCAACTCGTTTATATTTTTATGGTGAAAACAGATTATAAATGATAAATGTTTAATCAAGTGTGGGTCTATTAGTGGCTAAAATTGTAATTTCGCTAGGGGAATGTTGATAATATCTTTGAAGGGCATCAACACTTACTGCCCACACACAATGATGACCTGTAGGGGATAAATGTGCCAAAAGGGAAATCCATGCATTGTTTGATTTACAATCTTGTTTTTAATGATAAGACGAAGAAGTAGCAGCAGAATGCAGTTGTAAATCCTTCTGTTTTTCAGACTCAGATTTCAAAAGGAAAATATGATTAGATAATTTAAAGTTACTTGTGTCAAATGAAGAGTAGTTGTAAAGCCTGTGATTTTACAAATGAGTGGAACCCTACTTATTGCACTACTTGGAGGTTCTGCAGTAAGGGAGTAGAAGAAACATTTGCTTCAAAACTGAAATCCAGAGCTTGTTTGGATCAGGCTATTTAACTCTTCCTGTAACCAGTGGGTAAAGGGAAAAACAGCTGATGAACAAGTTTTTCAGAGACTTCAGCCAAGTCTTGTGTGATTTATGGTTTGGATCACAGACCCCCACACTTTTCTAATGTCACAACCAGGAATAAGTAGCTGGAACCAAAGATTAAAGACTGGGAACTTTGGCTGCTGGAACCAATATATTACTGAGTTCTTTGTGATATTTTTTTTCTGGTTCTATTTAATACTCCCTTTGGTTTTCAAACCAGCTATCTTAATCTAGGAGTAAGGCACAACAGGTTTTTGGTCAAGTTAATGGCTGTGTCTCCATTTGTAGTTCAAGAAATCAAACCAGGTAACAACAGGTTATGTACACTTTCATATCAACTTGAAAGGAAATACCTATTCCACACTAGTTCCATGTGAATCAAGTCTAAACCATGTAGAGTACAGGTCTATGGGTGTCCCACTTGAGGTAGGAAGCAGGGCATATATATTGACTTGGGAAGCAGGATGGTCCACTGCACAATATAGACAATACAATAGCCACCAATCTCTGTTCAATACCTTTGATCCAAGGCAACATGTCCAGAGAATAACATCTGCAGTCATTGTCCCGGGGATGTGCTGCAATATTTATCCCTGGTACTTCACTTAGAGCTACCATAGGTATTTCTGGATGTGCTGCAATCTTATCTCCACTGGTCCTACAGAGGTAAAAATAAATGTGGATGCACTGCATTGAACAAAGATACAAGTAGTTGTCTTTCTGCAGAAGCTGGTGGCAGCTGCCTGTTTGGAAAGAATAAAACATGTAACATAGGAAGTTTAAAATATTCAGCAGCAATTGATAGTTACACCCAAGCTGCACTTCAGAGTATTTCTAAAGGCTTAAGCCAAAATTCAGCTCTTTACTTATGTATGTTGTTTCAATGGAGTTCCTCTGTATGCAGAGAAAGGTAAGAAAACATTTCTTGTAAAAGCAAATAAAGACCTATGATGGTAGAAACCATGTTTCAGTAGAAAACATGTTTTTTACTATTTGTACCTCAGATATACCTCATTGTATCGGGGCGAAGTTGGGATGTTATTTTTTGGTCTGTGTTTGACCCTAGCCACCTGCGAAAAGTTTATGTTTTCTCCTGCCAAGTCTGCTGATAAAGCAGTGAATTTGGCCTTGGAGAGAGAGCTTCTGTGTAAACTATTTTAATTGGTCTGTTGTGATTGGCCCATTGCTCTTCAAGGGCAGTTGGAGGACAAAGTGATGATGATGGTGTTGAAGGCCATCCCCCAGACTCAATTGATAAGACCCCCCCAGTTCACTGCGCCTGCGTCAGGGGATTTCCAAGGTGCTCACGCATGCGCAGGAGGGGTGCACTTACATAACAGAAAGGGTGGGATTGGGAGCCCCTGACGGGGCGGTGCTGGCCACACCTCCCCGGGGCAGGTGCTCTCAATAAACTTTATAAAGGCAGACTCGTGTCTGGTAGGGGTGGTTGATTCTTCACGATGGATTAAGATGCTTTTAGCGGGGATGCCTGCTGGACGTGGGAGCCTACCACCCCTCCAGACCACGCAGCTGCCGTAGAGAGACTTCATTACTGGTTAGGATGGGTAAGATTATCTTATAGGTGACACATGGGTGAGTATAGGGTGTCGAGCTATCTTACTTGGGTTTTTGTGCACTTTTTCCTCCTTGGCCCTAATTCTTTTCCCTCAGGCGCCTGTTTTTATTCACCTTTTCCCTGTTTGCCACCTTTTTTCTAATAAATAGCTATTGTTTGCCAACTAGCAACGGTGTTTGGTTTATTCACGTTCCAGAATCCCTTGAATCTGTTTTTCCGCTGGTTTTTCTACCCTTTTTCCCTGTTACACTCATATACCTGCAAAGAGAAAGATGTCATTCTTAGCTATATGGAGTGTGTGTTTTTGCATGTATGTACATCTAGAACACACTACTTCACTTATGTACATATATATTAACAGTCAACATATGAATTTAGATACATAATACACATGCACCTAAATGTAGGTCATCAGTTCTGATTAGTTTGTGCTTGTAAGATATTGCAGGGAAAATAACCCCATAAACAGTTTTTTCAAATGAAGTTTAAGGTGATCAGCACTGTTTTTAGGTAGAACATTTAGTTAAATGGTCATGTTTAATTTATTGATAACTGAATTCAGTTTTAGTTTATAAAAAATATAGATTATGGTACTATGTTTACTCACAGAGTCACAGAATCAATTAGTTTGAGAAAGACCTCTAAGATCATGAGACCTCTGAGATCATGATTGTTTATTTCCAGATTCTAACAAAGAAAACAGGTCTTCATTGAATCAAAACCCAAGCTGTAAACATAAACAAGAAAAGAAAAAAATTCACTCAATACACTATCAGCCCATTAAACTTTGACACATTTCAAAGCCATGTAGGTACATGCTAAATTTAGAAAAGCCTATTAAATGCTGTAGTTTGTTGTGAAAACAGCATATTTAATGAAATTTATCTAAAGAAAAAAATTAAATTATTTTTGCTTAAATTAATAGAAGGGCAATTTTTTTTTGTCTCAGCTTTTCTGTTTGAAAAGCAAACAGAACTTAAAAACAGTTTCAAAGAGAAGATTAAACACAATTAACATTGGACTTGGATAACTCCAAGGGAAAAAGGCCCAAACAAACCCCAAATCCAAACTAGCCCAAAAATAGAATCCCAACCAGATGTGAAAACAGTTTTATCTGTTATAAAATTGACACATACAAAGAGTTCTACCAAAAAGCAAATATTAATATAGTGTATGGCAAGCAGGAAAGCTATCTCAGAGATTCTATATAAACAGTTTCTAGGAGCAGATAATGCTTATCCATGGTGTTATAAAATGTAATGATAATTCTATTGAAAAAATGCATTTAAAATGTAACACTTTTCTACCACATATACAAAAATTTCATGCATTGTGATATACAGCATAAATCGATCACAGGCACTTTCCATTATCCTGAAACTCTATAAATGCCTGCATGTCTTGAGTTACAGGCAGCAACTTATGTATATTGACAACAAATTTTATTGTTCAAACTCGAACAGCCAGTAGACCTTTTGGACTGCCATTTAGTGTAAAGCAGACCTTAAAAGTAATGAACAGACATTGTCTTTGCCTACAGGAGCTCAAAAATCACAGGTAAACCAAAGACTAAGTGGAGAGAGGACCATCATTTGGAAGCATGCTACTGCTAAGTATAAGTGATCATAGCAGCATATGATGTAGAATTTTAAAGTATCTTTTTAGTGTCAAATGGATTGCAATATGTATATATTTAGGTGATTAATTATATGGAAATCTGGTTGAAAATAAAAAGAACAAGGTTTCCAAAGTCTAATAGAGAAAAGTCTTAGAAAAGTCTGAAAAAATAACAGTCTAACAGTCTAAAACACCAACCAGAGGTATAGTTTTGTTAAACATATAATAATATAATATAATAATAATATAATAATATCATATTATAATAATATAGTCTAAACTTACCTAGACAAATGTAAAACATATCTGACAGTATTCCAAGTGAAAACTTGGAATACTACCTCCAACAGATCTGCTTAAGCAGTTACAGAGAACATCAAGGAAAGAAAAAAAGTTATTGTTGTCAATGACTGGCAATATAAACTGAAATGCTCCTATCTGCATATAGAAACTAAATAAACTCAAATTCTATACTGCTTATGCCCATTTTTGTAAGCAATAACTCATATTTTGTCACCAGATGTGCACAATTATATAAGAAATTGTGAAAATAATGGGAAATATTTGAATTCATGCTTACTATCTTAAGGGTTACCAGACCAAATTGAACATAAAGATGGGTGCTTGGGTCTAATCCCAGACTTTTCAAACTGATTATCATGCAACACATATAGTCTTAGAAATATCATCACGTTATTTTAAGTCACTGGAGAATAAGCAATAAAGCATCTAACTTCTGGACTTTTTGGTAGAATTAAAAAAGCACATTTGTACACCTATCTATTTGTACACCTCCTATTAAGAACAAATTCAAAGCCTTAGTAGTGAGTTTACAGAAGAAGGTAATATCTGCTGTTTTGAAAAGAAAATATTCAAATCTCATATATTTTCCATCTGGGAGATTTCTAATATACCTTTCAGTCCTGTATAAAAGCAGCTTCACCATCAACCCATTCAGGCAAGCAATTTAATTTGGCTTAATAGATACTTTCATTTTATGCATTGCAGCATGCAGTTTCTTTGCTTCACATTAACAAAAAGCTGGTTGTTATTTGAAAGGAAAACCAATCTTAGTAGTATCCCAGTATTCATAAAAGCAATAGCTTTTTCTTTCTTTCAAATATTAACTGAGGTAAATCTAAGTTGATACATAAAATTGTAACAGCAATTTTTGTTTTCTTTCCTTATGTCCTTTCTCCTACAGCAGTGTACATCACCTATTAAGTTTTAAAGTATGATAGTCTAATCAAGTTAAATTGCAAAGTGTGATAAATCACTCATTTTAGCCTACTTCCATTCTGGTCTGGTTTGAGTATTTATACATTATAAATTAAACCAGAAAATGTACATGTATATTTGTAGTGGTTTAGACCTTGTTTTCCCCCAGAGGCTAGGAAAATGGTAAAACCCCAAGGGGTGGAAACCCCTGGAAGTTTTGAAGTTTTGTCCAATGGGCGCTCCTGCAAAATGTAAACATACCACAAGCAAACGGAAGAGTTGTAGTTGGGTTGATAGAAGAGGTGGACATGTTGTAGAACCACGAGCAGAGGGCAGGAGCCCTCTGGGGGGCCTCCGCCCCCCCCAGCCCCAGTTGGGGGGCTACAGAGACTTGGAACAGTGTTAAGCTGGACTATGTGTCTGTAGCTGTGAGCTGGGGGATGTTTTCCATTGTGAGTGAGCAGAGACAGAGCAGAAGTGGCAACAGCGTCCAGAGGTTATGGCTAAAAGCCAACTGATAAGACCTGAACCGGAGAAGCAGCAGAAACAACATGCAGCACCGCAGAGAGGACTCCTGGAAGACTCGGAGTTGCTCAAGCCGAGATAGAGAGCTGGCAGCCGAGAGACAGAGTTTTTGGGGTAAGAACTGTACCAGACACCCCCCAAACTCCTTTGAGACCTCCACGAAAGGAGTAGATGGACTCCTTTTTGAGAGGAGCCTTGGAGTACAGCAGCACCGGAGAGAGAGAGGAGCTGAGAAGTTGGCCGTCATTTCTATAATATCCCTGAGTGAAGACCCATATTTGAAAGGTTCCTCTCATAGAGCATTTCTTAAAACACTGAATCTGGGTTCTATGTGGTGCTGTATCTACAGGTAATGACACAGCTCACAAATCAAAGCCATATTTTTTGCATATTGGGTATCTGGTCAGTGAACAGACTTCTGTTTTACTTCATCCCCAAGATGTCACAAATTGAAGCTTGGTGACTGATCATTTTCTGATGCAGGTTCCTATTTCTTCTTCTCACTGAAGTCCCTCCTCTCTTTTCACAGGCACAGGGCAGTGTTCTACCATGCATCTCAACCTGAAAGAAGAATAGAAAGACATCAGAAACCGGACTCAGTCACTCTTATTGATCCTTGAATCTTGGTGACAGCAGCTTCAGCACAAAGAGCACAACGTTACTGACATTTTCTGTAGTGTTCTTAGAGCAATGACAGACTATTGGGGGAAGAAAGAACCAGGCTGTAGCAAGTGTCCAAGCCTCAATGCAATCTAGATGCAAACCAGAGCCTGGATCTCAAGATGCTAATGGCAGTGATGGATAATTTCTGGATTGTGTAAAGTGGAGGGCAGATGTCCCTTCTCATCTTTGTTGACCTCTATGTAACATTTGATGCAGACAGTGATCATGAGAGATTACTCTAATAAAATGGCAAGGATGCATAATGAATATATCAAAATGGTCTAACACTTCTCTGGGTGCATACAGCTCTAATAAAGTGACAAGAAATATCATGTTTTTCTCCTGGTTTCACAACTATAATTTATCTCTTTGAACCTATTCTATTCGACATCTACAGACAGGTCCATAAAATGGTGGGATCATCATGAACTTAGTGCAGTAACAACACAGATCTCATCTTGCTTCTCTTCACCAGAGAAAGCAAGATGGTGTCAAATGTTGGCCAAGAACAGCTAGTGAATGAAGACTAGTTGTGCCTGAATAAAGAACAGTGAACGCACACAAGGTGCAGATTCTGTAGAGAGAAATCAAAACAAACCAACAATTAAAATAATTGGGGAGTTTACAGCCTCATAAGTGAAAATATCTGACCAGAGTTCAGTATTGCAAAGTAATATCGAAGCGATTTCAAAAAGATCGAATAGCCGGTCTGTGTCTCAGTTTTTCCACAAGATCCTGGTTCATGATGAAATAACGAAGAGTAACTCATAAACTGTTTCCTAACTCTTAAGTTCTTAGTTTTTAGTATTCAAAATCCTCATGTACTGTGACTTTGGTATATTAGGGAGAAGGAAGAAAGAGAAGGGAGAGAACAGGAGAGAAACAGAACTGTATTTTTCAGGTTTTAGACAGAGGTGAATGAACAAAACCTACAAATTTATTAACATTTCCATGAGCCATTACCTGGCTTAGAATATTCAGAGCTTCTGCAACTAACTAATTAATTAAGAGATTAAAATACCAGATTTTTGTTTACACAAGAGCCAGAAATGGGTATGTTTACCTTTGTATATAAATACATACCCTATGAGTTTTATGATGATTACCAGTACCAGCTGATTCTAGCTTCAGTTTCTGTATGTTCTCACAAACACTGTTTTCACCTCTGATTCTCTGTCTTTCCTTCTGTGGTCTCTCCTTATGCACTCTGTTCACAGTACCCTATTTTCCTTAACCAACCTGCTACAACTTCTTAGTGCATACAAGAGACTCCAGCTGCCTTCTTAGGCATTCTAGTCTCAGTTATTCCTTTTGCTATCTCTTACATCCTCTTTTTGAAGCACGGATGCTGATTGCCATGTTACTTTTTGTCCAGTTTAGTACCAAGAACAAAGGAAAAAAAGTCTATCTCTGCATGGCTAAGTCACTATTGTACTGAACCCTTGCTACTACAGTACTTGCATCCATATGAAAATTACCTCGGTGTTAAATGATTGAGGTTCAGTGCCTGCAGGAACTGAGCGAGAAGGGACAGAACTCTGGTCTGTAGCTCAGCACATAAGACAGTGCCTGGGAACAGGCTGTTCAACGTTTTAACGGTTTGAAGTCACTTGGCAGATGAGACAGGAAATACATGTGAGCATTTGCACTTAAGAACAAGGCAAATACAAACATGGTGGAATTTTTCAAACTCAGAGATTTTGTTCAAGGGCCATTTAAACAATTTCTCTTGGAAATGACCTTTTCTCTTTGTTTCCTTTTTTCCCGCTTTGCTCATCAGAAGAAACAGGGATGCAGATGCGTGTCCTCCAAACAGCAGATGGTAAACCTTTTATCCAAAGCACAAATGCCCCAATCTGCAGTCATAAAATTGTTAATAGAACTGTTTTAAGCAAAGGGGAAAAAATTTTCTTTTTCAAAAAAAAAAAATAAATTTGTGTGTTTATGTGAAAATGAAAATCATTGAGATTGCCAGGGAAAGGCAAGGCATACAAACTCTTTGACAACCTTATATATAAATGGAGCTATCAAAATATTATTTGAATGGTTGAAAAAGGGTGAAAGAGGTACAAGGAAAAATGTATTGTAAGGCAGCATCAAATATCAGTAACTTTCATGATAGTTTTCATCAGTAGTGCAACAAGTAAAATGACATAACATCTATGCCTTTAGTTACCTATTCCTGGATCTTACCTTTGTTCAAAACATATTACTCTGTAAGTAAAGGTAAATCACAGATTTTTCCCACAAGGACACAAATTACTCGAAAACTTTGTGTCGCAGGATGAAATAGTGTTTGCAAATAATCCAGATCTTATATTTTTTCTCTTGTGAACAAAAGGTTTGTCAAGATTAGACACATTTAGTCAGGTTGCAGAGAAACAAACCTTTTAGGTATGTTGCATTTTTTAAAAATATCATTGTCTAGTAATGCAATCAATTAGCAGCAATGAAAGGTCTTTATTCAAATTAATACCAGTAACTGTATTACTTAGTAAGCATGAGTGCAACTTGTCATCATCAAATTTTTTTTCAGAATATTTTATCAAATTAACTTCTATGTACTTTGATGGATTTTTTTAGATGACGTTCTGTCTTCACTGTAAATGCTAAATGTATAAATTAACTTTAATTCCAAATCACCAACATAGTTAGCAAAACAAAATACCCCGAATTAAAAGAGAATGAAGAACAGATGTGGTAAGACATCTTTGATAAAAAATATTACATGACAACAAGCAAATAATACACAAGAAAGTGGTAGCACCAGAATAAGATGGTATAGCATACATATCAGTGCATGTGATTGTCTCATGTAAGACTCACAGCAACCTATGCAAGAAAGAAGTCTGTGGGAAAGAAAAGCTTGGCAAATGCTTTTTTAATTGCCAGTTTAAAGAACAGTCTAAAGATTAATTTAAAGAAAAATTTAGAGCATATTACAGCTAAAAGTAACTTGTTATAATGTTCTACTTACATTTAAAATAACACTTGAGACTAGTGAAGAAAGCCAAGAACTCTATATAGTAGGGAATAGTGTTCTGCAGTCTTCTATATAGAAAATAATTGACCTTTCTTTGACATTAAAACAAGCAAAAAAATTGATGTGAAAAAACAGCTACTGGTGATCACGACAGACAATCACAGACTATAGTATGCATATGAATACACCCAGAAAAGTTATGTTTCATAATGTGTAAGAGCGATTGTGATTTTTTTTGTTGTTGTTTTTACTTGGTTTTTTGTGTTTTTTTTTCCCCTAAAGAAAGAAAAGTGGGAGTGGGGGATGGGAGGAAGACACGAAGAACAAGAACTTTGAAAAAGATAATTAATTCTTAATGTGACAAAATTGAGAAAGTAAAGAATAAATAGAAATTTTTTGTTTTTATTTAGTATTTATTTTTATATGTACATAGACCATTAAAACATAAATCATTGGAGGGAATAAAGGGAAGCCATAACACCTGAACATATATTATGCCACAGATCTGTAGCTCCCTCAGGTCATACTCTTTATGAACCACCCTGCTTCCTGCCTCAAAAATATGTATCATGTAATCAGTTCCTATCTCGCTAAAATGGGTACTGTCTACTGGGGAAGAAGACCTGTTCTCAGGGGAGTGCTAGGGCTGCAGTGTTCATTGCACTGTGAGCAGGCCTTAATGGGAGAGCAGCAGAAGTGTTTTGCTCTGAATGTGTAGTTAGCAAAAGGTAGAATCCATTTTTTACAGAAATAAGGACAGGAGAGGTTGCACATCATATCAGGTCTCCAACTTCTGATGTAGTCAATGAGCCCTTGCAGTCGCTTGATATCTAATGCAGCAACTGAGTCAAATGTAAACAGCAGCTCCTTTACATTCAAGTGACAAATTTGTTTCTTTTCTCCGAGTCTCCTCTTTTAATAAATTTTTTCCAGATGAAAAGTCCTTCATTATTTTCAGAGATGAATGAGTTGGGGAAACGACATGACAGAATTAACTCCTTAGAGGTAACCTGGGTTTATAAACCAGAGAAGTCTCTGTAATATTTCAACCAGAACATTCCAGATACCTGACCACTTCCCATGATTACCAGGCACTGCTACCAACATTGCCCCCTGAAGCCATCTGTCCCAAGGGTGAGCCAGCCCCATCCCTCAGTCTCTCCTTGCAGGGCAAATATTTCAGTCCAGATCAGCCTGGGGACCCCTTGAACTCACTCCAGTTTATCCATGTCTCTGAAACCATCATGTTCTCTTCTCACTGGGAGTTCCTTCTACCAGCACTCTGTATTCTGACCAATTAAATTTCAAACAATTGCTATGCCACAATAACATTTCAAGAACATAAGTCTCCTGTGAAATGGAGAGAGAATCTTGTTTTTTTTCTTCTGTGCATGACTAAAAGCAGAATAATTTTAATCTTAACTATATTCATTTTTTCTGATGAATTTTGAAGCAACCTTGAAGTATCTACAAATGCTGATGAAGTTAATATTTATTTTGATATTTAAGATGATAGCTTTGCAACCTGAATGTGCTCTGATCCAGAAGTTGCTTTTTTCCTCTATCACACATAATTGCATATTGCTTTGTATTCATGGCAGGTTTGAATAAGAAAATTTTAGTAAACTGAGATGAAGATTAAGGCATGTAAATAGTATTCTCCCCAAGATAAAACACTGCACGTATCAGTACAGTTACAGAGAGATAAATACCATGCAGTCAGTGAACTGCGAGATTAATTCACTTAAGTTTGGCAAAAGACTGTGATATCTTGGAAAAGTGTTATTTTTGTTTATTTTTATTTATGTAATTTTTTTAATAAATCAACCATTCTTGGAAATGACAACAAATACTGTAAAAGCAGCAAACAACTTCACTGCCCTTTTTTATGTCTGGGAATTCAGTCTGGCCATGTTGACACTGGAAGTTTTACTTAGCTGGGTACCACCTCTCTGGATGCACAGCCTGAAAACTTAGAGAAGACAAAACTTTCCTGTCAGGAACAAGATCTTACAAATTCTATCAGGAAAAATGCAGAAAAGGAAGGGTCAGAGGCAGGTGAAATACAGCAAGTGAGCTGAGAGTCTGTGGAGTCCTGTTTGCTGGTGAGAGAAAGCAGAGGCTGGTGATGGCAGATGATGTCCTCTCAAGAAGCAGGCTCATGGCAGGCGATGTTGTCCTGAGAAGCAATCTACAGGGGGGCCAAGCCAGTCTTCCCTAACCAAGGTCTCCAGGGTTGAAGGGACTCTGGGTTTCCTGTCTGTGTGCTCCCTGCTTTGGTGGTTCAGAAAAGCACTTACCATTTTTTCCTAAGATAAAATCAAAACAAAGGTCTTACAAGGTGGAGATCAGCAACGACCAAAGTGCAGCTGCTTCCATCATTCTGTGGCATCCTAGCAGCTGCACTGAAATAATGCTTTCTGCAAGCATCATCCTGGATGATCACACATATCTGTGCAAGGCTGAGCTGTAACTGTAGTAAGATCATAGAGTCATAGAATCATACAATCAACTGGGTTGGAAAAGACCTCTGACATCATCAAGTCCAACCCTTGGTCCAACACCATCGCGGTTACTAGACCATGGCACTAAGTGCCACATTCAGTCTCATCTTAAAAACCTTCAGGGACAGTGAATCCACCACCTCCCTGGGCAGCCCATTCCAATGTCTGATTACCCTCTCTGTAAAATTTTTTTCCTAATATTCAACCTAAACCTCCCCTGGCAGAGCTTAAGATAGTGCCCTCTTGTCCTACAGCTGGTTACCTGGGAGAAGAAACCAACGCCCACCTGGCTACAACCTCCTTTCAGGTAGTTGTAGGAAGAGATGAGGTCTCCCCTGAGATGGTGACATATTGCTGATTTTGTAAAACCTTGAGTGGTTTAGGAGGACTTCCTAAAAATAATAATTAAATCAAGCATGGACATAAAAGTAGGCCACTTATTCATTACCATATCATATTTCCTACACAAACCCTAAAAAAAATCTTTCTCTAAACCACAAATTTTATGTTTAGAAGATATCAGAAAATAGAGAAAATCAATATGTAAAAGTCAAATATCTTCTCTAATTTCTTTGAATTATAACATTATTTATATAAATAACATCAATAGTGTTGGGGTGGAGGTTAGTTTAGATATTAGAAAGAGTTTCTTTACCCAGAGGGTAATTGGTTGCTGGAACAGGTTCCCCAGGGAACTGGTTACAGCATCAAGCCAAACAGAGTTCAAGAAGCATTTGGCTGATCCTCTCAGGCACATGGTGTGACTCTTGGGAATGGTCCTGTGCAGAGTTAAGGGTTGGACTCAATGATCCTTGTGGTTCCTTTCCAACTCTGCATATTCTGTGATTCTGTAAATATAAACACACTCACATATGGAATGATATAGTAACCATTCTCTGATGTGTTGGTTTTTTAAAATAAATTGCATTCTTTCTCATTTTTTGATTAATGTGCAATATAAAAATTTCTAATAAACAGTATGAATCTAGTCCATCTGTATTTATGCAGCTTGAAAGTGACAATTTTGATTGCCTTCTCTTTTTAGAATTAGAACAATGTTTGCAATGACAGCTCTGCTATCTAGTCTATACTACTCTTTGTTGGTTTTTTTTGTGTTTTTTATTTTTTTTTTAAACTGTGCACACCAGAGAGCAATATCGGAAAATATTACGACATTTGCAATAATGTTTTCAAGGAAAAGAAATTCCTATGGGACAGATATTAAATGTGTTGTAAATATTGGGAAGAAAAGCATTCAGTATGTGTTACCCAAAGTGAAGTTCTCGTTGTGCAATGTATATTACTACTGCACTTAGTTTAAATGATACAGATGGACTTATGTCATTCATCAGTGCAACATTTTAAAATTACTTGATCTTAGGAGTCTGGATGTTGACTGAGCAAGGAAAAAAATCTGATAAAATCATAAATGTTTTCTCCATCATTGCTGAAACTCTAATTTTCTTGCTTATTGCTTGAGTTGCTAAAACAAATAAAGGGAATCTAGGAGAGATTTCTTTAATATACAAAATGAATTTCAATATTCTGTCCTGCTGGTATTTTTATGGAAAACCTGACTAGATGCTACACATGGAACAGAAAAATCTGCATTTAGATGGAAATATTATGAAATGCATGATATGGTACAAAGTAAGTCTTTTAATGGAGATAGCAAAGTGTTGTATTATATGGTTGAGTGGAAAGAGAGCATGCATATAGGTTTTTATGTCCAGCTGCCCTGAATTGCCCAAGAGAGCTTATTATTTGCGTTTGAACATAATACTGTGGAAGAAGAAAAAAAAGTCACACAAAAATTAAACAATTAATTCTTTTATCAACTAAAATATTAAGATTCGTGTCAATCATCACTGTATGCTATGATGTTTTGGACTTGCATAGCACTTTTTCAAAGCCTCCTTAAGTGTTTTACAATAGAGAATTAATTAAGCCTTTCTGTACTGTGCCTTTTATATAAAGTGGTGTAATGAAGATTAAATTTATACCCATAGGTTTCAACAACTATTTTAAAGTCATCACGGTAGCTGATTCACTTTGAACCTGTCCTTAGAGACATGTTTTGTGCAATTTCTTCTTTGTTTGGTTTTGTTATTTTAAATGAAGCAAAGAATGCAAAATCATTAGACAAACTGGTGATTCATCATTATGAGTAATTGAAAAAAAACTAAATTATCAAAAATGCACCATGATATTTAGTATAAAAAGTTCAATTTGTGGACAGTTTTGGACAGTAGATAAAATATTTCTCTTACATAAAAATTGGTAATTGTACCCTGAGTATTCACATATTTCAGTTTGACCCCAATCAGCAACTAAGTACCACACAGTTGGTCACTCACTCCCCCTGGCCCCACTTCAGGTGGAATGGAGTGGAGAAACAAGGAAGAAAAAACCAAACTCATGTGCTGAGATAACAAACAAACAAAATATAATAACAGAAATTATAATAATAAAAAGTACTATTAATAATGATAATATAAATTATCATTATTTTAAAAAACAAGTCATGCACAACACAATTGCTCACCTGATGATGCTCAGTCCACCCCTGAGCAGTGATTATTGGCTCCATACCAATTTTCCCAATTTTATATATTGAGCATGACATTCTGTGGTATGGAATATCCCTTTGGTCTGCTTGGGTCAGATGTCCCCTCCATACTTCCAGCTCCTTGTGCGCCTGCTCACTGGCAGATTGAAAAGTCTTTGACTTAGAATAAGTATCACTGAGCAATAACTAACACATCAGTGTGATACCAACATTATTGTCATACTGAACCCAAAACACAGCACTGTACCAGCTACTATGCTATTGTGGATGCCCCATCCCTGGCAGTGTTCCTGGCCAGGTTGGGTGGGGCTCTGAGCAATCTGGTCTACTGGAAAGTACTCCTGTCCATGACAGGGGATTGGAGCTAGATCATCTTTAAGGTCCCTTCCAACCCAAGCTGCACTGTGATTCTGTGATTCTATGATTCTATGATTCTATGATGATAATAAGAAAATAAATTCCATCATGGCTTAAACCATGACGTGACAGTCTTTTATTGAGTAAAACTAACTGAGAGTGATTACTATCAGAGATCACAGCATATCTGAGGATCCAGTACTTTTTAGCTCTCAAATTCCATCACCGTTGTGATGATGTGGAACCATAATTGTAACTTATGTCAGTGGATGGAGATCTTTTTCTAATCAGGATTTTTTGCCCACAATTTCCTAACTAAAGCAACTAAGTTTAAAGCAGAAGACAGTATTGAAAGCAAGAAAATCCTCAATTTATATTAGGTGGCACTTTTGCGTATGTATTTGCATGAGTCATTTGGGTGTTTTGAAAAATGACAGGATAGGATTTTTATACTATATGATCAGAATTTGCTAGCTCAGGTTGTGACCTTTGTGATTCTAAAATAGCTTCCACAACAGGACTCTGCTTCTGACTTTACTATGTGATCTCTAGCATCATGATGCTGGAATACACTCCTACCAGCTTACTGATGCTTTCTTTAAGACTGCTTTCTGTGGGGAGGGTAAGGTAAAAAACCCAGGAAAGTTATAGAATGTAGTTACTTGTTTACTGAATATTTTTATGGCTTTTAAAGTACAATTTGTATGTGTATCTAACCCAGTGTTTTCTCTACATATTGCACGTGTTTTTTTATTATGAATTCTTCAAAACAAGAGAAAAGTAAAAATTTATCTTTCTTAACCACAGGAACAGAATCCAAACCTTACTAGAAAATCTGAAAATGACAACATTAATCAGTAACACTAGTAACACCTATAAAGCCCTGGGGAAAAATTTGTAAGTCTGCACTTTTTATTAGGGGAAGGAAGTAGTGAAATCCTCTCATAATTCCAGAAAAGTGAAAATGCACACTTTTTTTTGTTGTTGGTTCTTTGATTTTTCCCCCATAGCTTTTCTTCTATTATTATTGATGCTTAACTCTTGAACGCCCTTGAATATTTATGCCATATTCCTCCCTGGTTTTACTGTGCTACTGACTGCAGTGACGTTGTAAAGGGGATACATTTTCTCCCATAACTTTTATTGAATGACCTTAGGGTGTTTCTATATGTCCTAGTGTTCCTTCTATAACATTTAAAATAATGGGGACACTCGAAGTGGCATGGCCTCAGGCATGCTGAGGGAGCTGTAACTCTCTGGGGGTTAATGGATGACTGTTTTTAGTTGAGTAATCAAATATAATACTGCTCTGCAGAACTCCTATCAAGGCACATACATGCAGACTAATGGCTATTACTCTAATATGCTTTCAACCTTGAAGACACTTTAAAAGGCATTGCTTGTCATTTCATCGTTATATTGTTGCAGTCTAAGAAATAAATTTCACTTTTCTTTTACATGGTTTGGCGAAACAGAAAACAATCGTGACTTTTTTCTGGTTCAAACAAAGAACTGCTCCAATCTTCAAATGCAGTACTGATGTTAAGAAAAGCAGAGCGTGAGTAAGCAGAAGTATAAGCTCAAAGATCACACTAGCATTAACATGAAAGCTAATGCAAATTAAAAATTTAAAAAATCCCCACATTCTGTTGCATTCAATGTAAAATAAATTAGTCTGTATGGTTTGAATTGAATCCTGCCAAAAATGTTTAGGTTTCAGGTAGGAATTTCTTGGAGATGAAGCTGGGAGGAGGAGAGCATAAGAAAAGCATCAATATTTTTCTGTCTGTTTTAAAATCTCCAGTTAAAGAAGAGAATCAAATACTGCCTTTAGACTGCCTTTCTTGCAGGGCTACAAGAAAACCAGTCTTTTACCATTTTTAATTTCAATAATTTTGTAGGTTTAATTTCTTTTCCTCTTTATTTTAATAATTAAACGTTTTTGAAGTTTGGGGTTTTTTTTTGGTTGGTTGGTTCATTTGGTTTTTTGGTTTGGTGTGGTTTGGTTTTTTGTAAGATCTTAACTGCTTCCTACTCATCAAGTACCTTCTACCTTCTCCTTAGTGAGTCACTGAAGTCCTTGAATCTTGCAAGCTCTACTTGGCGTGACATGGCTGGTCAGCTTTTTTTTTTTCTTCTAACCATAAGTTATTAAAGTGTATCAATGCAGTAATAACTAAACATCTCCTGTGAGACTGCGTGGAGCATGCTAGCACAGCTGGGACCCATGGCAAACACTATCAGTTCCTTTCTCATTCGCAGGAAAACCAGGCACCTCTCACATATAACAACATTATATGACAAAGAAATGCCTTATGTTTTACTTTTGGCAATATATGTTGTTATAGTAGTGTTAGACTAATTTAGCATGAGCTGGATTAAATAGCTACATAAGACACAGATGGTGTCCTGATTTGGTGTACCTCTTTCACTCTACAAGATGGATGGGAAAGTGGTTTGCATGTTGTTCCACTGCAATGTACCACATGAACTATTGCATGGAAAGGGAGCCATGCAGACGGCTAAACCTAGATAGCTCTTCTCCCAGTAAAATATGGCATTGTGACAGCCAGTAGGACTTTTCCTGTGCTCATCATTACACACATATATACATATTTCTTTTGCTAGATCAAGGTTGGAAATATTTTTCTGCAGCTATCATCAGTAATGTATAAATTATATATATTTCCAGGACAGCCATATTTCAGCATGTTGTTTTGTTTCAATATGTTGTTCAGCAGTTAATGAATTTAGAACACAATCATCCAGCTTCTTGCAGTTCACTGCCTAAGATACATTTTTGACTGTCATGGAAGAATGAAATGCAAACCAGGGAGGTTTCCAGTGGATTTAGAGCAAGAATCCTAAATGAATAGTGGTTTTGTTTGTGTCATTTGTCATATACGATTTATGAGACTTCTTAATTAACAGTTCTTCAGCTCAGAAACTTGAGATGTTCAAAGCTGATTTATTTTCTTCCAGGACAAAAAAAGAATTATGATTGCATTCCCATAATCAGATTGCTGGAGGTCCATTATACTGAGACCTTCTGGTATCTTTCATTATCTTTGCGATCTAGTATGAAATACCTCTTTTAAATCTTCGGATTTATTGATGACGAAGAAAGCCTTTTGGTATAACAACCCAGTAAGATGCCCCATTAAATGCAACCACTAAACCTATTTCATTATATTTCCTATTCCTCCAGACAGAAGGATTTAATAATAACTGAGTCTTGGAAACTCAGCATTCTTTGGTGAATTAAAGATAGATAATTTTTCATGTTAATATTGGCAGTCTAAGACTAGAGGAATACATTACTATTATTCGTTTTCACAGTCTGTCATAATAAACCTAAACAAACTTGCTTCACTTTCTTCTGTTTAATAGGCTGTGAGGTATCGAACAGGACTTACAGCATGCTCATTTCCATGACTGATGTGTTTCTGCTAAAGAGCATACATTTTTCCTGCAGTCAGTGTTGCAGTTTTGAATACTTTCGAAGGAAACTTAACATTTTATTAATCCATCATCTGAATTCCTGGACTGAATGAATATGTCAGAAACCAGAGGCATGATAAAGGGAAATAAAATGTGCTTACAGAACAAAATGTAGCTTTTTTTTTTTTAATTTCAGGAAATGAAATTTAAAGTTTCTTTTAAAGTTTTTATTGTAAGTCATGAAATATTATTGAAATCCAAAACTATTAAGCCATCTTCTTTACTTTAAGGGAATACATGGAAATGTAAAG
This sequence comes from Chiroxiphia lanceolata, assembly GCF_009829145.1. Lineage (NCBI taxonomy): Eukaryota > Metazoa > Chordata > Aves > Passeriformes > Pipridae > Chiroxiphia > Chiroxiphia lanceolata. The sequence continues at coordinate 67,564,012 of NC_045639.1, forward strand.
TAGTTTTAAACAAGATTATGGTTACATATTCATAGTTTTTTATATCTCGTAAAATATTTAGTTACTTCTGTAAAGAAGGACTTCTGTGAATTCAGAGGATGAAATGTATTTCCATAAATACTTAGGGACATCTAAATTTTTTTACTATAAACACAAAAATTAAAGTCCACTGTCTTGAATTTTTGAAATCACTGCCAAGGTTAAAGACATTGACTGTACTTGGTTAGTGCCTTGATAAATGAATGATAGTTCATATAGTCTGATTAATTTGCTTATTAAGAAAATTATAAGTGATCTCAACCTCTTTTTCCTGAATTGGTTCTGAACATAAAATAAGCTTACTTAACCTCTTCGCTAGAACAGGTGAATTCTTTCATAATTCTTCTAGACCAGAAAAATTCAAAGATTTTCTATTTATGTACATCTCTAATATATAAGATAAAGCAGTAGAACTTGGCTTTCACCTTATGAAACCAGGTTGAAATCTCTTCAAAATCCTGAGGACCTATATATGTGAATGCATATGTATATGAGTATGTGTATTAGCAAGTGTATTTGTTAAATTGTGCTAAAATATTAATAGTTTGAAAACTTTTCTGAGGAAGAGGGTTCTTTTTTTTTTTTAGGGGTTTTGTTGTGTTTTTCTTTTTTTTTTTTAATATATATCACTTGCTTAAGTGTGAAAAAACATATTTGGATGATTAAAAATTTTAAATATGCCAACTGATCTTTAACTTTTATTACTGACTAAAATTAATGAAAAAGCTTACTATTAAAAAGTAGCATTTGAAAGACAGTATATGTGGAAACAATCATGTTTGGGCTTTTTTTACTCCACATCTCTATTTACAATGTGTAATTATACATATATCATGTGCCGTAGTGCATAACACAGGTCTATATTTTTTTTCGTAAACCATCTGAAATTTTTGAAATTTTTAAACTAAAAATTTCTACTTAGAGATTAAAGTTTCTCATTTTTTGATAGTGAAACTGTGCACTATTCATTAGAAAAGAAAATATGAGATATTTTTAAAAATATGAAATAGAGTTCTGTTTGTTGAGAGTGAAGCTCAACCATAATAGCTAAACACTATAAAGAATTGCTTGCTATATTCCTACTTCTCATCCTCCTTCACATAAAATTTCACTTATTAAAACTGTGAAAAATGCATATATATTTCAGTCATATTTAATTAGTCATCCTGCACTACTTGCAGGTAATTTAAATGCATATTCTTCATTTCTGGTCCTCTCAACCAAGACAAAAATCCATGGAATTTTTTCACTTTAGAGGAAAAAATACATTAGAAGAGTTTGAGCTTCACTCCTTTAGCAAGATATAGATAAAGCCCATGTAATTTGGCACATAATTAAGTACTTCACTCAGTACCTCAGCTGCTAAAAAAATGGACCTTCAATGTGAACTTGAAAACTGCACATACATCAGCTCCCTGTGCAAGGTTTTTTTTGCAGCACAAATCTAATTTAAACCTAATTTGTATCCAGATGTAATCAAAACCAAATCTAATTTCTCCCACCTCAATTCTATTGGAATCTTTCTCAATCCACTCTGTGGACTGAAAATTAAGATTTAGGGTTGTGCTTGTTTGATTTTAAGTCTGCTTGTCTATTTAATTTTAAAGGCATTTCTTATAACGTATATTACGTCTACTTATGATCTACCTGCTTTGATCTGTCCTGTTCTGGCCTTCATCCAGGAAATGAATATCAAATACAGGTTAAAAAATATATTCTTTTCCATCTGATGTTCCCATTGAAATTCTACCCTAGACGCAGACTCTCCTTACTCAAAGTAATTTCTGTCCTACCACGAGAATAACCCATATGAATACACATACATCACAGAGCTATCAACATGTATTGACACTTTTAAATCTCTTCTACTCAATTTCTGCAGTATGCTTTTGGATCAAGGTGAGAGAGAAAAACCAAAGTAAAATAAGTCAGCAACAGTTTCCTGCAACATTGGTAATAATACTCCACATAATGCCATGTGCTTATGCATACACTTCCACAGCACTTAAACCAGAATTTCAGACTGTCACCTCATAAATGAATGGGCAGCTTTGCTCTCTCACTCGCACTCTCAGTCTGCTTCACAACTTAAGTATCAGCTGTCTAACTGCTATGGCTAGAATGCACAGGGTCAATTTTTACACAGTTTGGTTAAACTTTGGCAAGAAAATATTTTCTAATAGTAAAAAACCACAATGAAGCAACAACAACAACAAAAAATCAATTAGAAGATTCTACCTTTGTATAGAAGAGGGATAAGGATGTTTAAAAGTATAGAAAAACCTTTGCATGAAGGAAGGTGGAACAGACTGAAAATCTTCAGTCTGGAAAAGATGGTGGAGAATGCAATAAAGACTCATAAAATGAGTCTATTGAGGAAGTGAACAAATCTATGGGGGAAGTGAACAAAAACTAGGGCAATAATGAATGTAGTTATGTGCCAGGTATCAGGTTCAAATCCCCCAACAATATGGACACGTCTTGACACATTTAGGTTAACTGTGAAACTCTTCAATATAGGCAATCACAGATTCTTAAATTTTTACCTACCTTCAGAAAGGAGTTCACACAAAGATATTTTCTTTACATCACAAAGCCTCTGAAATGTAAATCACTGCCTACCTTCTGGAATTTAAGCACTTTATTAAGCATTTGCTACTGGTCATAGCTAAAGATTAGACCAGTGGGCCTTTGGTCAAATGTGCAGTTATCTTAGCTTGGGAAACTCTTCTGATTTTACTCTAAGGCTTTTAAATGATAGGAAATTCAATTTCAAATATTATTTGGCAAGAACAATTTTATAAATTTAATTACTCGTCAGAAAATATAATCTTTGATATACTTCTCGATTAGAAATTATTAGGATGAGTTCTTAATTTATACAGGTCTCTAATTCTTCTAATATAAATATCCCAACTATTTAAACAAATGTAATGAATGCTGAATCAAGTGCAAGGAAAGGAATGTGTTTTGGCAAACATGTTGACTATGTCCCTCTTATATTAACATATTTACTCTCATTCTGGGCTTCATCTTTTCTGGTTCAGCTAGGTTTCTGATATACCTCTGGACACAAGTTCTCCTGTTCAAGAAGAATATTTGTGAATAATACCAGCAGATTTTAAGTTAAAGGTCACTAATGACAATACTTTTCACTATTCTGTAAGTCCCAAAAGATTGCTTGCTGTGAAAGCATAAGAACTATACTTAAATCCATTTAACTGGATCTCAGGGAATTAGATTTCCAAAAGCAAAGGAAAAGGGAAAGTGGGAAATGTTTCTAGATATGAATACTAACCCTTCCTTCTTCTGTTTTGTCATTTCTTCTTTTGGATTACAAAAAACTAACTTTATAGAAAATCTCTTGTTGGAGATTGTTTATTTATCACTACATGTACAATAAAAACTTAGTAAGTGGCGTTGCCAAAAGACTTCTATGAACAAAATAAAGAGAGATAACTTTCTTGGTAAAAGTTTAAGAACTTCAGAAACTAGGTCAATGCTCTTATTGCCTGAAAACCCAGTCATTATCTTAGACTAAAAGTGATCTTCTCAGTTTTTTGGTGTCAGCCTTGTAATTTCAGTTGATTGTTTGCCATATTCATTCAATGATTTGATAATTTCATATATTGATTTATTGACTCACTCTTAATCATGACCTTGATTGAATCATTGTATCATTCTATCATTAATTAGCTCTGTAAAGTTGTTATAAATTAGCTCAGTAAAATGCTTGCTTAAGTATATAGTTGCTTATTCATTTCTTAAAAAATAAGATCCTTAAAAAATACAGACAAGGTATTTGTTCAGTCACATTACACTTTATGTCATGAACTCTGAGGATGAAGTTAATTTTAATTAAGAAACTAGCAAGCTCATTTTCCTCTGCTTGTAAATCAGTACCTAAGAAATCCTGTGTTTGAATACCCTTGTGGCTTCTTGTATCATGGATTATATTGCAAATAGGCTAATAATTTCCAGAAAATCTTGGAAATCGTAATCATGTCAGTATACTTCTGCTGAAATAATAATAAACTCTTCTGACACGAGCGAAAGTGACACTTCCAAATAACAAAACAAAAAGACCCCAAAACAAGAACAAGAACAACAAAACAACAACAACAAAAGTCAAAACAACCCAAGAGAGGGATTATAATCCACTTTACTGTCTGTGCAAGTAAGGATAACAGGGTCATCGACCTATCAATTATTTATTACTTATTTAAAATTATAGAAATATGTATAATACAAGTTGTTCTTTCCCAGTTCTTTCCAAAGCTGCTGTGCAAATGTTGTAGTACGACTATTTCTTCTCCCACAGGTATCAGGTGCAGATGTTTTATGTAGAACTATTGAGACATTTTGTGAAGAATCAGTTGTAAAATGCTAAGCAAATGTGAAATGTTCACAGAATGTAGTAACAGTAATGATATTTCAAAATAAAAATATATTTAACCCCCCCACACACATTTAAATAAAGGAAAATGTTTCTTTTCAACCTATTTGGAAAAAGTACTTTTAATCTTTTAGTTTATGCAGTATACAATTTTTGAGTTAAATTTTTAATAAAACATAGCTGTAATTTAGTTTTAAGTTATAGTAATCTCTGATTTTTTTGCACAACTAACAAAGTTAGTTAGAATATTTAGAATATTTTCAGATTAAAACTACACCATAAATACCGTGTACTAATATCCCTTTCTTCCCAGCTCTTCAATTTGTGTCTAATATTGAAAAACTATTATTTCTTGTAAAGAAAAAAGTGATCAGCTCTTGGAAACTGTATTCACAAGTGGGGAAACAGTACTCTCCAAGAGAACTGAAAAGATAAAATCCCAGTTCGTCCATATTTTTGTTTACTGTGACATGTTTAGAATTATTTTCCCTGCAGATCTGTACTAAAAGTATTTTTTCCCAACAATTTTAACCGATTTATTGTTTTGCAATACACTTAAGTCTTACTAAAGTTTATCCTAGACAAGTTTACAGCAATCAGAAAAATCTATCCAAAAATCTTTCCAAAACACAAGTTTAGACCCCAGCATTGTGAGAAAGTTCATTGTGAAAAAAGTTCAGTGCAGAAAAAGCCTGCAGGATGAGTATTGGTGGTAAAATTGAACGAAACTTCTGCTCAGAATGAGTTTTACATTATAGATGAGATGAATAAGTAAAGATACACTTTGCTCATATTCATCTACTATTCTTTTATTTGAAGAAATGCTTTTGTCTGCATTTCTTAACCAGTAAATATTTTCTAGTGTGTTAGAAATGGCTTGACTTTTAATTTTCACATTACTGTCATGAGATCCAACAGCTCACATCTTCAGAGATTTAGCAGAGCTTTTCCCACTTTCTTAATAGCTAGTGATTTCACAATAGACTTATCTGTCCTCATCCAAGCTTCTCAGAAATTACTTTTGACATGGATCATTTTGCAATACATGTGATATAAGCCATTTGACCTTTACAGAATCATCAGTGTTTAAGTATTTAATTAGTGTTCTCATTGTCTGCAAGGAGTTATTCTACTAAAACCCAATATAATTCTTCTCTTGAAAAGCAGCAATATTTTCACAAATTGTGGATTGACATATATTCCAAAGTTTCAGAATGTCTCACTCAAGTTTCTCTGCCCATTTCCTACTGGGTAACTTCTTTCAGCATAAGGGTAGCACATTTGATTTTAATTCTCACCTTTTTTGTTCCCATTGGCTTTTCATATTTTTCGTTATTCCTATGGAAAAATCTATTCAGATGTTTACAATTTCTTGTATTTGAAACATTTCAGGATAAAGTAAATATTTTCAATAACTTTTGAAAACACCTTTAAAACAGCTTTCAGTGTTCTCAAGTGCTATGTCCCAATCCTGTCATCAACTTGGAGCAATTAAAATCATATTGCACTCGATGGAATCATTAAAAATAGAAGATTTAAACCACAATATAGGCATCCACCTTGAATAGCTCTAGATACAATTCTAGAAGAAATGTTTTGATGGAAAAAAATTATATTGGTAACTAAAAGAGAAGCATACTTCCTTTTGAAATATAAGCTTATCTTTCCATAGGGAAGGGAAGTTAAGGATTTCTGGCTGCCTCTTTTTGTGCATTGAATCGCAATTTTCCAAAATTAAGACTTGAAAGTTATCACTCATAATCACTTGTGCCCTCAAAAAAGATTTAGATTTTTAAAATTAAGACGTTCATAGCATTAATAATTGCATAGCACTTTATGAGCATTATTGTGCCAGCCACTACCAACATACATGCAGACAGTCCCCAACAGTAGCAGCTTGCATTCTAAATAAATCATGAGGACAAATATTTTTCTTTTCACTTATCCTTTACAAACAGTATTGACAATTTAGGGAATTAAGTAGACATTTATGGTATTTGAGAATATAATTGCTCTATTTAACATTCACCAGAAAGCAGCTGCCATTACTCCTGAGGGAAAGCCAATCATGGATGTGATTACAAAGAAGCCATGAGAACTGAGTTAATTGAAAAAACAGGAGGACTTGTAGGTGAGAGCAGGGAAAAATGTGATAAATTAGTTTTCTTGAGACTTTACAAAGAATGAATCTGAGAACATCAGTACACACACTAATTTATGCATTTCCAGTATGAGATTTACAAGAGAAAATAATATCCCCTTGCACTTTCAAAAGAAATGTCAACAAAGGTTATTTAGACCTGATAGCTTAATTAAAAAAAAAATTCAACTACATTCAAAACCTGGCAAGACACTGAACCAATAAACATACCTAAAGTTCCTCTTTGAAACACCTCCAGCACAATAAAGTATCATCTGAACAAATTTATGTGGACTTTGAAGGGCACTACAAACTTCCTGACTTTATGGGGTTAAAACAAATCTGGTCAACGTCCATTTGTTGGCATTTCTACTCATATTTTGGATCCAGCAAAATGGAAAACTGAATGTTTACTATTCAGTTGAATGTTGGATCTCATTTACCATTATCGTGTTACAATGTAGTAATGTTTTTCCAATGTTTCAAATCTGTATACTTCTAAAAAATACTGCTTGAATTTTTTTTAAATAAAAGAAGGAAAACTGTCTCCCAGACTCCAAAGTGCTAAAGTTTAGGTGAAATGGGTGAAAAAAAGAACAAGGTAATAAGGAAGGTTCAAAGGAAATTCTCTTATTATGACTCTCTTTACCATTTTTGACATAGAGATGATAACTTTGATTATCCTTTCTGCTCTGTGTATAACATTGCACTGGGCATAATATGGTGCCTAAAGAATAGCAGGAATTTGGGTATCTAGTGTTTTTTGATGGGTCTGACTTGTCCAATCTCCATTATAAATTCAAGGCTCAGAGATGATTAAAAGAAATTATGGATGGTCTCAATAAAGAGATCAACCTTGAAAGGCTGATTGGGGTCCTCACAAGGTCTCCTCCTTAGAACCAAAACCTCTTCAAAAAGTGGCAGTTTACCATCTTCATTTGTCCAATTGCAAACAACACTGCATAATTTTTATTCTAATATGAACACTTACTTTGACTCAAGCATTAGACTACATTTGGATACAAAATATAGGTACAAGAAGAGAGTAGAGATACCCACCTTCACTACATTCATCTTTTTCTTGTTTCCTGACTTGGGTAGGCAGAATGATGCACTCCTGAGGTCTCAGTGACAATAGAGAAAATCAATAAAACAAATCCAGGACTGGAGATTTATAGGCATTAGTTGCAAATAAACTCCTTTCAGTGGTACTGGCTAGACACTAGGTACAATCTGAACGACTGGTGATCTCTAGAACTCTTGGCTTTTGTCAAACATATACCTGTTTGACCTTTGCTCAGTGATAAGAGAAGACAAAAAAGACTAAAGTCCAACGCTTTTGGTCAAAAACTCTCAAATGTTATTACCTTCATTTTTTATTCTAAAGAAGTGGTCAGTCTGATGATATAAAAGATTCAAAACACTTAATGTTAAAACTGAGAAATATTTTTCTTGTTACTGAAAATCTTACCTGTTGCAATTTTTCCTTGCTTATAACAAGTAGAAGTATGTTTCCAAAGCAGGTAATGGGTGTGAGGCATGCTGAAATCCTACCTTAGTGTTTAAAAATATGTTGTTTTACTACTAAGGAAAAGCAAAGTTTAATGTAACTCTTGAACAGTACTATGAAAATCAATAAAGAGGAGGGTGTATGGAGGGGAGAAAGTATGTTCTTCCAGCTAAATAAATATTTTATTCTGTATTGAAAGAGATAATCATAAACTCATAGAATGTTTTAGGTTGGAAGAGACTTTATAGATTATCTAGTTCCTATCCCCTGCCGTGGGCAAGGACAACTTCCACTAGACCAGCTTCTCAAAGCCCCATCCAACCTTGTCTTGAACACTGCCAGGGATGGGGCATCCACAGCTTCTCTGGGCAACCTATTCCAGTGTCTCGTCACACTCACAGTAGAGAATTTCTTCCTAATATCTCATCTTTAATCTACCATCTTTCAGTTTAAAGCCATTCACCCTTGCCCTGTCACTAGAGGTCTTGGTAAAAACTCCCTCTCCAGCTCTCTTGTAGGTCCCTTTTAGGTACTGGAAAGCTACAATATCTACCTGGTTCCTTCTCTTCTCCAGGATGAACAAACTCAAGTGCTCCAGCCCCCTGATCATTTTTGTGGCCCTCCTCTTGACTTGTTCCAACAGGTCAATGTCCTTCTTATGTTGGGGATCCCAGACTGGATGCAGTACTCCCGGGTGGGATCTCACAAGAGCAGATTAGAGAGGGAGCATCACCTCCCTTGACCTGAAGGCCATACTTCTTTTGACGCAACCCGACATAGTTGGCTTTCTGGGCTGTAAGTGCACATTGCTGTCTCATGTACAGCCTCTCATCCACCATCACTCCCAAGTGAACCTGAACTTGTCCCTGTTGAACTTCAAAAGGTTCACACAGTTCCATCTCTCAAGCCTATCAAGATCCCTCTGGATGGCATCCCTTCCTTCCAATGTTAATTGCACCACACAGCTTGGTGCTGAAGGCAAACTTAGCAAGGGCTCACTCAATTTCACTGTCTATGTCACTGTCAAAGATGTTAAACAGTTCCAGTCCCAACACCTATCCTGAGGAATGCCACTCATCATTGGCCTCTTCTTGGACATTGAGCCATTCAGTGCAACTCTTTGAGTGACACCATCCAGCCAATTTCTTATCCGTCGAGTGGTCCATCTGTCAAATACATGTCTCTCCAGTTTTGAGAATAGGGAGGAGGAGTCAATCCTTCCTGTAACAAGGGCTTTATTGTTCTGTAAAGGCTGAACAGCTGAGACCTTTTGCCTGATTCAGAATTAGTGAATATTCTAATGGTATTATCTTATGTTCTTACTGCTTCAGATTAATGACTTGTCTATTATTATAGTCAGTGTACTATATTAATTTTACTTTTTGTTACTTTATTATTTAAAGTTACTTTATTATTCCTGTCTAACATTCTGAATAAGCCAAAGCAGGACAGGAATATTTCCTTCTTTATTCTTCCTGAAATGCGTGTAATGAAAGAAGAGAGACTGGAGAAGATGAAACTCACAGACATCTGACAGATGATTATAAATGCCATGTTGGAGAAAGTAAAAAAGGATGAAACCAGGCTATCCTTGGTGGTATCCAGAGAAAGGAACAGAGATAATGGGCACAAAAGGAAATACAAGAAATTTCCTTTAAATTAATGACAATGCTTTTTTTTTTTTTTTTTTTTTTTGTAAGGATAGTTAAACGCTGCAAAATGTTGCACAGGGAAACTATGAAGTTTCTATTCTTGGAGATGTTCAAAACCCCATTGGACATGGGTCCAAGCAGCCTGCTGCAGCAGACCCTACTTTGAAGACGGTTTTTTGCAGTGACCAGATGTAAGAGGTCGTCCTAATTGTAGCCATCCTCTGATTCTTTGATTGTCTAATTTCTGTCCTTGCACCAAAACAGCTAAAAAAGTACCACCAACTATTGCAATATACTATAGACTGAAGAGAAGATGCTGAGTAATGTTTTTTCCCCTGACAAACATGAAAGGAATGTCCTTTTAAAAGTATTTCATTCGTAGATGTGGTTCTTACTTGAAAGCTGAGCTAAGCTACTTTGTTGTTAGGTAACTGTCCTTCTTTGAGAGACCAAGAAAGTTCTACTCAGCCTAAATTCTGTCTAGTTTCTTTGGTTCTTTGGCCATTATACTGACTTTTTGAATCCTTTTCTTAGGAGATTAAATAGGTTAGGTGAGAAACTAAGTGTCATGACTTGTCAATTATTGACAAAAATGTTGAGGTTTTGGTGCGATACCGTTAAGTGAATCTGTGATAAAGCTTACAAAGACAGAAAAAGTGAGAATCTCCTTTTAAGATGTCTTAATGTATTTCACAAACAGATGCTTTTGTTGATTTAAAATGTTATTTGAGATACTGGAGGATGCAGTATATTTAGAAAAAAAAGGTATTTATTTCCAGTTGTTTTGGTGCAGTTCTAGCTTGCTAGATTAGCATATAGTACAAAGAGGAAATGTTCTCAGGTTAAAGTTTAGATCTTGATCAATGGAGTAGCATTCACTTTACTTTCAGTAAGACCCCAAATATGTCACTGAAGAAAGCCTGCATTTATGTCATTCATGATACTACTGCATGTGCTGCCAAAGAATACGAGCACATATTGTCTTAACAAGTCAGAATACAGTGACATGCAGAAGTCCTCCCAACTTCAAATTTGATCTTCACATGAGAAGAACGGAAATATCCATTGCTTCTCTGGTTGGGGCATAATTGTAAAATAAGGCTAAGCAAACCTATGTGAAAACATAAAATCAAGTAGAATTTGCATATAATTCCAAACTTGAAATCCATGTTCTGTACAGAAAGATGACACTTTAAACATGTTTGATTAGGGAGTAAATAACTGATTTATGATTTTGCCTATGTGAAATAATATTAAATCACATTGTATATCATATACTCCAGACCTGTCCAATCAGTTGCATGAACTAACAGAGGAATTAGAGGTGCAATACAGCGTTGTGCATATTTTTTAACAATTTTTTATCCAGTAGAATTATCAATAATCATGTTTTTAGCTTCTAAGGAATCTTATGTTCTTTTGCTGGATATTGGAAAATTTCACTTTTTGTATCCATATAGTTTTGTAACTTGTAAATTTTCCTATTCTGCTGGGTGCATGCCTGCCATCCTTAATTATTTTCCCTTAAAATTTCTGAAAAAATATAACTTCTTATTTCACTTTCACATTTCGGAGCGTAGCCTTGTTAGGAGAACTAGTAGTGAATCTATACTATAAATAATGAGTATAAACTAGTCTTGACGTGTTTTATTTCAGGTAAGTTCTTGTATGTTGTGCTCAAGAGAAACATCTAGATGTAGCCTTGCCTTGCAATAATGATAATATTTTTTTCATCATAAGCACAGAGAAATCCAAGAAGAGAACCATTTTTATATATATGTTTTAATGTTTTTACCTTATATTTAACAAAGAACTCCTTTCACTGAATCAGTCAGTTTCTCAAAAATTATTAATATTATGCAAAAAGAATTATTAATATTATGCAAAACGAATTATTAATATTATGCAAAGGGGTGTATTTCATACATTTTATTTCTGTAGTAAGTTCCGATGACATACCTTTAACATGGAGATATAATTTATATGACATACCTTTAACATGGAGGTATCATTTATGTCTTGGTTCCTTTGGTACAGGGGAGAAAAACAAAACCAACCAAACCTAAAACTCCTCGTGACTGATTGCAGTGTTCCAGAATATATGTGGTTAAGAACAGCATTTCTTCTGGGTTATGTGGCTGCTGAACACACACATACAGATGCAGTTCCACACCCCCACACCCCTTTTGGGTGCCCTTCAAATAGTTATATATGTCATTATTCTACTTTTCACATCAAAATTCTTCCCTTTTTTCCAATCTACACTTACAGATAAAACTCATTAGATTTATGCAGATAGTAATGCAGTCAGTAACTTCTAGAAAATAAGGCCTGGTTGTTTGTTTTTTTTGGTTTTGCTTGTTGTATTTTTGTTTTCCTGACTGAAGAGGCTGTAAGTTTCAGAGTGGCATTTCAAAGTACAATGCTAGTTTTATTTGGTTTCTTAATGATTTTACTTTCATCCATCATTTTTGGTGTTATTAATATTGATATTGTATATTGTTGCTTCACTCCTTTATGCACATATTTAACTTGTTGTTGCAAAGAGAATTGCATTAAAAAGTAGATTTAATTGTTGTTTAAATGTACTCTTTTCCAACTACACTCAAGAATTCATTGTTTCTTGGGAGAAATAACCCCCATTGAGTCTATTTGCAAGATGATTTTTGCAGTTGATTTTGCAAGAGAAATAACTGAATATGAAAGGGTCAGAGAGGGTTTTTAAGAGCTTTCAGGATACATGTGAAGAGAATTATGACAATTGCTTTTTAAAATAAGACTATCTGCACGCCTTTCTAAGGTACTCAGCAGTACGGCATGCACTCCAAAAGCACGGACTAATCTATTCTCATGGCAATAATACAAATGAACCAAATGTAAGACTTTCCATTCACAAATGGGCATTTGAGTCTAAGATGAACTCACTGAAATCAGGAGGCTCCTAGCTCTGGTTGATCAGTTTGAAATATGCTGTTGAAAGTCAGAATATTAGAATATGCAGCATCCCACTCTAAGTTTTTGGCAGCTGTGAGTGGTCCACAACTGAAGATGGTGGCAAATACTGAATCAAGTACTTTCATCTACAGGTGGATAACACATTCAGAGTGACCATTTGTTTTTTATTTTGGTCAGTGTGATTTTGTCTCAGCTCAGGGGGAAGACGAGTGTCTTATCCACAAATGCTACATTTGATTTTGTCTTTTAGTAGTTCAGGTTGTGCTTGCAGCCTACAGAGAACAAACACAAGAGATGAAAGCTAGGTTTGAGCATGTCTTTTCTCCTTCCTTATAGCAAACAACCTTCTCTATGCATTTTTGTTCCTTCAAATGAAGTAATAGATTTTATTGTGGAACAGCGATGGCCCTAGTTCAGCAAAGATCAACATTTGCCCAGGTTTAAACTGAACAACCTAATTGAAATCAAGGGGAATATTCATTTGTTTTATGTGTTTAATCAGCTAACTGAAATGAAGCCTAAATTAATGAATGTGACCTGTGATTCACCAGGCATTTGGATGCTGAATATGTAATGCCAAGTACAGATTTCCAGGGCAAACCATAAAGGTTTTTGCTTTCATGTGAGTCCCATCTCCTCTGCTGAGGTGCTGGCACCACTCAGTCCACTCGGCACATCCCTGCAGTTTCTTGCTCTGCAGAGAATCTCTGGTGCTGTACTGGGAGTCAAAATAATGCCAGCACTGTGGCAGAAGAGAAGAGAGGGACAGGGAAGCCTGAAAGCCAGAAGGGCTTTCTGTTGGTGCTTTGCCAACTGCAGGCTAACTCTCCCTGGAGCAAGAACCCATTGTGGCTTGGGCTATGGGACACAGCCTGGGCTCCAGTGGAGGATGAGACAGCAAGTGACAGTACCTGCAGTGGGGCTCTAGTCACCATTTATGTCATGGCTGCATTTAGCCTTCATATTATAAAATTCACTTCTACAGAACTGAATTTAATATCAGAGAACTAATTTTCAGATCAGAGTACAGAGTGATTAGGAGCTTGTGTACTGTTTCCTGCAGTGAAGCATAAATCAACTGGACCCAGAATGCTCATAAGCATCAAATAGCAGCCATAAAAAAAATTAAAACACTCTAGTGACATTCAGGACTTCTCACTCTGCATTATGTCAGATTTGCACTGCAGCTCTATTGTTTGTCACTCATCCAAGAGGTCCTTGGAGCTTAGAGATATATAGTGATTTAAAGAAGCAGGTGGACATTTAGTGGAAGCTACATATGTCCTTCTTCTGAAATCCCTTTTTTTACATACCCTGAAAAAAATCTGGCTCTGCCACGTTTCTTAATCTAATAACAGGAGGATACAAAAGGATGCTTAAGCCAATTTTGTTGGTAGAAGTCTAATTTTAAGGTCTATGAAACAAATACCCTTCCTGGTAGATTTTGGTAATGTAATTGAGTATGAGAAGCAAGATAACATTTAAATTCCTATCAGCAGAACTGGTATGTTCTTTCTCTTGAAATCTACTTTGGTTATTCAACATAAAAGGCATTTGAAACCTGTTTTAAAGCACAGATGCTACGAGTACTTTAAAAAACAGATCATTTTTTGGAAGATTTTATGAGATTGATTTTTTTCCAAACTGCCAGCTACTTTGTCATTACAATGATTTCTAGTATAATATTATATAATTTTTCCACAGCACAATCTTATACTTTGAAATCTCTGGATTTTTTATTTCTTGGTGTTTTGTTGTTCTTTTTTGTTTTGATTTGGTGGTTTTTTTGCAAGTGAAGGAATTTGGAGAAAGAATTCAAATCTTCAGTGAAGTCTTTGCTGAAAAAATGTTACTACTTCCCCTCTATTTTCTCCTCACCTATGTTCCTGAGACATATACTATTTTTGTTCAATTTTTGTTGACTTATCATTATATTAACTGTATTTCTTCCTTTTCCAGTGTCTATCTGACCATTATATAGAAAGAATAAGAGCAATCTTTCCTACAGGTACATATTTAATAAATAACCTGTCTTTTCCTAGCTTATTGAAGCTGGTAGACTCTCTATGACCAAGTCTTTTGTTTCTTCAGACTCAATGAGCACGAACAGCACTCCTGGACTTGAACTACTGGTCACATACAGAGGTCAACTAACTCCCAAGACCTCTTTCCTGCTGGAGAGCACAGGCAGATTGAAGACACTGTAAATAATTCTGCTGTGCTCTCTAAGAGTTCACAATGGAATATAATCAGTCTCCTTTTATGTCTATAATGTATCCTGCAGAAAATCCTTTATGAGCTATAGGAACTAATTACAATATCTTTGTTCTGTGAGAAATTGGAGGAGAGTGAACAATGAAACAATAGGTTAAAAAGAGGCTCCGAAAAAAAACCCAACAAAGCAAAATGGAAAATCTTAGTTGCCATTTATTATTCTATGTTGCCGTTATTATTGTATGATTCTATAGCATCAAGCCCTCCCGAGTTCAGGAAGTGTTTGGGCAACACTATCAGGCACACGGTGTGATTCTTGGGGTTTCCTGTGCAGGGCCAGGGGTTGGACTCAGTGATCCTGATGTGTCCCTTTCAACTCAGCATAGTCTATGATCCTATGATTTATTCTTTACTATCCTAAGAATACACATAGCTGGAGGTGATTTTACAGTCAAAAGACAACTTTATCACTTCAAAACTTCAGCTGAAATAATTCTGCACTTTACAAATTGTTATACAGACTTTTAAATTTGACAATAAAAATAATCTGTGGAGTATTTGGACTGCTCCAGAAGAAATGTAGAGTTGAATTATTGGACATACTCCTAATCAGAAGCTCTTTTTATGTTTCCTCTCTAGGACATTTTTGGGAATGGTGGAGTAGACCTGAGTGGTGATGGTGTACCAAAGAAACCAACGTCAGAAACTCAGAGACATTGCTCCAAAGACACTTGTAAGGTAACCAAAGACGTTGGTAAGACAGTCAGATAACAAGCTCATGTGAGAAGTGAGAATCATGAGCCCTTTGCTATGCTGCCCAACACATTCTCTAGACTGGTAAACATGGGTGTCATACCTGTAAAGTGGTATATAGCCACTGTTCCCTACTGGGGACTGGCACAGCGCCAGTGGCACAGACACATCCCTGATGCACAGCTACAGGCAGGAGAGCAAAAGTAGGATACAACCCCATAGATTGAAGCAACAGAGTTGGGAACATTGACAATATCTCTTTGTTCATATTCAGACAGACGTTATTTAGCATGGTCACTCTGGGGCTTTTTCATTCCTTTTCAACTCTTCAAGTGACCTGTGGCTGCTCAACTCAAGAACAGGTGATGCTCTGCAGCTTGTTTGTGCATGTATGGCCAACTGGGTCAGAAGTAGATGTGTTTCAACAAAACACTTTAGAAAACACAACAGATAAGCTAAGCAAAGAAGACGGTGGTGACAGAATTTGTCTTTCCTAACCAGGCTCAAGTCCAACTGTTTTTTCTGGCAGCAACAACCCAGACTCAATCAAAACCAGGTGCAGAATCAGCCAGCATGGAGGAGAAGTATGTTTACATCTGCCCTTTTCTCACTCTAGGGCTCTGCTCAGAGGGAGGAACATGCTGTTGGGAGATAAATTTCCCTCCTTCTAATTATAGACCTTGACATCTTCTGTCCACTTCAAGTGTAAATCGCCTAATCATAAACAATTCCTCTTCAAAGCTCAACACAGATTGGATGTAATTTCCTGACAACACCAATCTGTTCACGGTATTGCATGCAAAGGACAGAATAACATTAAAGATCTTCTATCCTGCTGAAGGAGAGAAGCTTGAAGAAAAAAAATTAAAAATACAAAAGTCAAACACAAAAGACATTACTCTTGACACCTTTTAGGAAGGACTAGCAAATCTCAAAAACTGGTCAAAGCAGAAGACAGAAAAGAACTTCCTTTTTCATTGGTGAAAAATCCCCACCTTATCACACACACTTTCCCTTCTATGATAATTAGTAAAGCAAATATAAGACAGATGGACTCTGCTGATAATGTTTTATTTACATCAGAAAGCTTCAATTATTCAGAATGACCAAGTCATTCTCACTACTAAACTGTCCGAGGAGATCACATTACTGCCATATTTCCTGCTTTATTCCCTCCTCCCTCTTTGCTTTCTCGTGTGGTATCTGATCGTAAATTAGTTTTTGATTTTGTTAGAGAGTTGTCTATTCAAGTAATGAACTGTCCCACAGAACTGGAATTGCATGTTGGTAAGACAGATAACAAAAGTACTACGGACAGGAGACAGTACATTTTCCAAAACATGAGGCTAATGGTATACTTCCAGTACATCGTTTGTGCAGTAGTACCTCTAGTCTGTCATTTCTTTTTTAGGAAATATCAAAATACAAATATCAAGTGCAACACTGATAATAAAACAGTATTATTGGTAGTGTTTTTGAAGTGATAGTTGACATCAGGACCAACATCTAATTTTACATTGATGTATCTCCACTGAATGAAATTACATTCTTCCTGATTTATGCCAGCACAGGGAGGGAACAAAATTAGGCCTTAAATTTCATACCTGTCTTGAACTCCTCGCAAGAAGGTGGGAAATGATCATCATATTTTAACACTGCCAAATTGCTGAGTCTTAAAGTAATAATATTCCAAAATGATCAAACCATATCTCATAACTCAATTTTGAAATGTTTTCTGTTTCTTGATAGCAAAAAACCATGAAGAGTTATTTATTTATATATTTAGTGGACTGATTTATCAAGAAGAATTTGGGGAAAAATCTCTCTCTTTTTGTATTTAGATTGCAGGGAATGTAGTAACTTTATATCTGATTATCACATAAAATGAGCTAAACATATTTGGTGCTACCACTTTGCTATATTTATGAGATATTGACAGTGAAGGTAAGGAGAATAGCAAAATTCAAAATGTATGGAGTACAAGAAATAGAAGAGAAAAATGATAACCCAGTAAATCAATCCACAGTTACTTAGGGCAGATGGTTCTGTAGTTGATATATACCTGGGGAAAATCACTGGCTTTGCTAATTTCCACTGGAAGTTAAATTAAATCCTCTATACCCAGAATCTGAAATATTTATATCTCAGAATATAAACACTGTTGTATTATGCATATACATAAAGCAAAAAAGGTCTTTGTTATATATCACAATACAGGTGTGTACATGCATGTATATGTGCACACACGGTGTGCTTCTAAATGGGTGATCTTAAATAAAAAGGAAATCTTTTCTAATACTGACTTTATTATCCCATACCAAAAATATTACTCCATGAAAAAGTGGTTTAAGAAAGGCAGTCTTAATAAATTATATTTAATTTTTAAAAAAGGGTAAAATTACCCATTCCCTCACCTGGTAGTGGGAGAATTTGCTACTAATATTACAAAAACTTTGCATGAAATTTTTTGTCATCATTGTAAGAGTAGTTACTCATAAACTTGTGGAGAAAAAGACACTAATTTTTTGCAGCACCATTTGGTTCGAGTCTGATTATTTAGCTGATCTGCTGAAGTGTTTTCTGAGTGATCATTGTTTTAGCTTCTACTGTCAGATGTCATCCAAAGGTCCAGCACAGGCAGATGGGGTTGTAATATAAAACAAGAGCCACTGCAATAAAACACATCTTCTTCCCTACCTCCCAACATCCTTCCCCCTTACATTAGATGATCCATTTCTGGATGTGCTAGATTTGATTTCATTGTTTACACACTGTACAAACCTTATAAGGGAACCAAAAAAGATGGTAATGATGTAAGCCATGTGAGATTCATTAATTAACAACATCTAAGGGAGAAGAAAGAGAAATGTGATTTTTTTTTTCTCCTGTGTTGTACAGTTCAGAAGGAAGAGAGGTGTCACCCAAATATTTATGAAAGACACACTTTCTGATTAATGGAAAGATGTGAAAAGGATGCTCTCTTTGGCAGAGGAAGGATGAAGTACAGCTGGGCATTAGAACTTTTGGGTACAAAGAAAGGAAAGAGCTGTCTGTACTAATCTGAAAGACCTTTATTTTTTGGAACTTTTAAATGAAAACAGAATTTCGACTTAGGAATTAAATAGGTGCTCAATAAGAATTAGGGACATGTAATTAAATAGATAAGCATCTGCAAATACAAGGCACAGATGGGGAAGTACATTCATCTTACCTACATTTTGGATTTAGCTTAGTTGAAATGACAAGGGCAGTAGCTTAGGCTCAGTTAAGAGAGAAAGCAATCTTAGTAGTCAAGAGAGAAGATATTATTGTTAGGTATCTGACTTCTACACCTAATGCAGATGCCCAGCATCTCCCTTAACAGTCAAGTAAGAGGAAAGGTGTTTTAACAACCAACTCATCAATCCGGTTTGGAATCTACTTTGGGATGAATGGAAATAACTATATTTTACCACAGATAATTACCACTGAGAATTTAGACAACTAGATCAGATGTGGTATGTGATTCTATGATTCTATATGCAACATAGATTCCAGCTTCTGATCAAAGGAACTCCATACTATCTCTCTGAATTGCAGAGTGGGATTCTGATTTTGGGAATGGAATGAAATGCCCTTCTAAAGTGCTTGTCTCACTCCATTGATTGCAAAGGAAATTTGAATACCTAAATTACATTACAATTCTATCTTGGCACATAGCAGTAACAAGGGATGGGGACAGAGAGGTTAATTGAGCTCATATTATAATAGGAAAATTTTAGTTTGCAGACCATTGCATTACTAGTGTGAAAATAAAAAATAAGCAACTCAGTTCCTTGAAGGAACAAGGCATCTACTCCAAGTATAGTGATTTTGCTGTTGGACTGTATAGCAAATAGCTCTAGAGGGCCTTTCTTCAGTCTCCTTGCAAGTACTTATTTAAAATAAAAGGGTTCCTCTTATATCAGTGCAGTGGTTTTAAATTTATTCTCTTTTTAGATGCATTTCACAGACTGTATTTTCCCAAAATACGTGCTTGTATTTGGATCTTGCAGTAGAATTCATTCTTGAAACTGTGACAAGCCATTAAGTGTAATAACAAAGGAAAAGTGTAATAGTGCTTACCTAAGTAAAAGAATACTGCTAGAGAAAGTCTATAAACCAAAGAAATCTATATACACATTTGGCATGTCTGTACTACACTGAACTACAGAGATCCTGGTGCTTGCACACACCATAATGGCATGTAGACAGTCTAATTTGCCTCTGAATTTGAGATAACTGCATTTGGTAAGTTAACAAGCTGTGTATGTCTCCATGGGGCTCATCACTCTAGGATGATCCTTGGCCTGGTGTGCCAAGGCTTAACTGGCATTAGCTTGGTGGTATCTGCATTTTGCAGGTGTACCAATTGTCTTATCACTTTTTATTGCTACATTAGGTAGATATTGCCCCCCAACCATTGTGATTCCTCCAGCTGGCATGCATCTCAAAGCTTACTGGCTAGTTTTTATCCAATTTCAAGATACATGTTCTCATTTGAGATCCTGACCATATTCCAAATGCACTCAGGCATTGCTCCAAATAACAGCAGAGATAATCTCCATCTAGGAGAATGCAGGGTCCCAGGCAAATGAACTCTGTTCACAGCATAGAACTGGAAGTTGTGTACCTGCAGGACTTAACTTTTAGTCACCTTTTGGGCATAAACACTTACAAATGCTTACAAATTCATACAAGGGATTCCAGTGGTCTCACAAAAAAAAAAAAAAAAGTATCAAAAAGGAAAAAGCACTTAGCTGAGAATAGCAGAGTAAAAGAAACAGTAAAATATTTACTCTGTAGCATGGAAGGGTAAAGACAAGAACAAAGAAAGAGTTACTCTAAGGAAGGGGTAAATATTGAAAAAGCAGATATGAAACCTGATTTTCAGGCTGCAAGCCAGGACTTACCACTACTTCTAACATTGCACATTGCACAAATGAATGTGAAGCTGCGAAAGAAGCACATCTAGAAGAACCACGTTATTTTACTTGATAGATAGATAATGAGTTGCAGCCATCTCACTACTTTGCGTCTTGCAAAGTGCACATTCTTTACCCAGATACACGTCCCTGAAAGTCACCATCAGTGTCTTGATACTTCAATGGTAATGCACTGAGGAAAAGTACTTCTTCAAATGTAGCTTTTGCTCTTCTCTGTGAGGGAAATCTTATACAAGGATGTTAATATTTATAAACTATGAAAAATGATCAGTACTTTTGATTCTATTGCATCCCAGTTTTGAAGCAAAATAATGAGGTAGACAAGAGACAGTGAGCCTTTGTAATCAACAAGAGTTAAAATAAAGCACTGTCTAAGGTCTGTATTCATGTACTGTGACATTTATGTTGGTTAGGAAGTCTCTCTCATGTCAACTGAACTCAAACTTGAAGGAGAATCTGAAAGCATAGGTAATTTAGGTAATTTTAATTCCATTTCAAGTGTTGTATCATGGTAGTATTCCAATAAAATGTATTTTGTATGTACAAATAAGCTTTGTCTTGAATTTTTTTTAAGAGACTCTATTACTGTAGGTTATATTTTATATGATTACATAGTATATTACAGCCTGTGAGAAGTGGTGAGCACACTTCAACTGAAGGACATGCTGATGATTAATGGAACTTAAAGTCCATGCACCCTAAATTAGGTTTTAGAACTGCAGTGCAATTTTTATCATGTAACAAGAAAATTCATTTACTACCCCACAACTTTGAAAGTCACTATAAAGATTAAGTTCTGTTTGACAGAAGGTGGAGATTTAATTTTTATTTTTTTTTATTTTTTTTAAAAAAATCTGATTATAAATCACCTCAAGGAATGCTAAACATGTTGAAAATGCTGCTTTTGTTTTTCATGGGCTTCACACAGTGTTTATCAGACATCTATGTATCTATCAAGGTTTCTTATACAATTGTAATTATCCCAAAAATAAAAACCCAGTAATCTTCTACATAGTCCGTTTTATATCAGTGAGAAAACAAATAAGAATTGTCTGCTATAAGCAATGGTTCCAGAGGAGGTGGATTGAAACAAAAGGGACACTGAAGGGAAAAGAGGCACTGAGCTCTCCCTGCTGCCTCTGGGCTTTAGCACTGAAAAGGGCAACAAGAAAGATCTAAGGATGCTATGAGGGGGAATTTGCAGGCATAAGAAGAGGGTAAAAAAAACCTTTGAGTTTTACTTTCACTAGATCAAAATACCTTTTCAGGCAGAATGCATTTCAAGACTAAGAA
The DNA here is from genome assembly GCF_009829145.1 of Chiroxiphia lanceolata. Taxonomy (NCBI): domain Eukaryota; kingdom Metazoa; phylum Chordata; class Aves; order Passeriformes; family Pipridae; genus Chiroxiphia; species Chiroxiphia lanceolata. The sequence goes on from NC_045639.1 coordinate 67,585,928, forward strand.
ACCTACCTATTGCAGGTTTCTAAGTTCCCCTTATAACCATAGAAATCTTATCAGTGCAGACAATGGAGTCTAAAAAGTGGAGAGGTGTCTCTCTTAGGATGACTTTAATCAGTCTCTATCCTTCATTTTCTGAATTGATTAGGGACTTAGTTCAATTGGCAATATACTATTTGAGATACTACAGCATATCCTGTCTTCCATGTCTAACATCAGCCCTTGATAAACAGCAAGTGCTTGTTTCCACATTTCATTTACCATAGAAGACAAGCCCCAAAACATCTTTCTCTCATATCAGACTCAGATATGGATACTAGTAGAAAGAAATCTGAACCTCTCTCCTGTACTGGGCTACAGTGGAGATGACGTAGAGAAGATATTTACTCCGAAACATCCTAAAATGAATAGACTGTAGGCTAGAGGCACTTTAGAGTTGCAGAAAGAAGGAGACAAATATGAGGTGATCCAGAATCTACTATTTTTTACTTCACTTTAGGAAAGAAATAATATGCAGAGCCAGGAAATAATTATAAAATTGCAAGAGGTTAATGTACAGTTTCAAATGAAGACCTGAAAGTGTAGTACAAAAAATTTCTATGCAAGACACATTTGAATAAAGCTGCTTTGGCTGTGCTTGCAATGCACATTTACCTGCATCATGCAGATATTTGGGAAAAGAAAATTTTTTACTTGTAGAAAGAAATTTTTTGTTTGTAGAAAGCAAATTTTAAAGTTCCGTTACTATTCAGAAGAAGCAAATGGTAAATTCAAACTACTGGTCTTCTCTCTTAAAGACCTTAATTATAAACCCACCTAATGTTTTATTTGTCACTGAGTCATCAAGTTAAATGTGCAAGGAAATGCCATCCTTCTTCACCAACCAAACCAATTTTCCTTCAAATATCTATGTGCTTTCTCCCATGATACAACTGATATACTGGAGCAACTGCTTCTAAGACACAGTGCATTAAACATCTTCAGATGTCAAGCTAAAAATCTTCTGTCCTATGAGATCTATAAACAGGGTAAGTAACTGGTATGTTGTGACTACACACGTGTGAAACAAATAAATTTATCATTTTTGCCTCATATTCCCCTTATTTCTGTGCTCAAAGCACAGTAGATTTTTTTCTTCTCTAATTTTAACAGCAGAACCAGAAATTTCAATTACTTTAAGACTATCCTGTGGCTTTGAAAGTCACTACGAAGATGAAGTTCTGTTAAACAGAAGGTAGGGAGGAAATTTAATTTGAATTTGGGAGCAAAATCAGATTACTAATCATCTTGAAAAAAATATGAAAGAATTGAACACGTGGAGACAAAACATAGAGTAAAATTAATCTATAATAAAGTTGGGTTTTCTCATGTGACTTTTTACAGGACATTAAGTTTTTCTCAGTATTTTTATCAGGATTTTTCCTTTTTTGCCTTTGAATTCTTCTTCATTTGAGATGTGCATGGCATAATTTTCAAAAGAACACTTAGCAAGAACCCATTAAAAAGCTGTTATAGCAGCTTTTGATACAATAATTTTGCATATTCATAACAGAACCACATGTAATTTTAATGGCAGAGGGTGGGAATCTTCTGGTCACCAAAGTAATATAGCTCAGTTTTAGGATTGAGTTGTTTTTTGAGAACCATCTTTGTATAACAATATGAGGAGCTCCCTGAATGTTATGAAGCGATTTATAAGGGATTCTATATTTGTTATTTCTATCTTCAGTACTAGGATAGCACAAGTATACTGCATATAACAAATAGTCCAAACCTGTAACTTCTTAACAAAGTCGAAGGGAGATACTACATCACTGATCTGAATTAAAATTGGTATTTAACTACAACTGCTTTTTCTGGGCTTAACACAGTTTGTAAAGACTGCATATTTTCTGTAATTATTCTGTATATGTGCTTATGAACATTTGTCCATCTTGTCTAACTATCTCCTGAATCCAGGGGATTTTTGAATCCATTACCTAGGGTCAATCATATTTAAAAGAAAGTACACACTTCACACACTTTTATACATTTCAAAGAGTGTATAAACGAATAAAAAGGCATATGCAAGTCAGGATTTTTCATGTTGATAGGGTGCTTCACAAATATAACTTGTACTTAAGACCATTGTTAAATATGCTAGTTCTCACCAGAATGATCAAGAAAAATGTGTAGTTAATGGTATGATCTTCGGCAAAACATTTAGAACATTTAATAGGAGTATTCTTCATCACAGAAATACTACTTATTTGCTCAAAAGATCTTGTTCTGTTATCCTTCATGCCCTTGGGAAAAGAGTTGGATTTGATGCTCCGCTGTTAAGAGTTCTTCATGTAAAGGAGATTTTGGATGGAGTTCATAGGACATGCTGTATTATTCATACTAATAATGATTATTACCAATCAGGAATTGTCAGCACCAGTTAAAGAAATGGCAAAATATGTCAAGCTGTCATCTGAAATCTCTGTTTTGGTTACCCGTTTAGGTACGAAACAGTCATTTTACTGATTGGGTTCAAATGGCGAAGATCATAAGCTTAAGTAAAACTGGAAAACTGAATTGCGTGCCATAATTTCAATTTAAAAATGAGAAGCTCCTAATTTTCTCTCATGTATTTTTCCTTTGTATATTTCCAGTTTATAAAGACTAATGTGTTTCTGTTTCACGGCAAGTTAACCTTTCTTGTGTTTTCTCTGATTTTTATTCAACATGCCCTAATATGCTGCAGGGTGTCTGACACTTCTTCCCATGTGTACAGATAAGCTGTAGGCAGCAAAACATCAACTTAAGGTAATTGAAATCAGAAAGTCTTATATCTTCATTTTTTTGGTTCAAATTAGTCAACGAAGTGTGCAATGTGCAGGGTGTAAATAACAGCAGAATTAGAAGCCCTTAGTCTCTAATTACATTATGTGAAGTTGTATATGAATAAAACATAAGAGAATGTTGACATAATTTCTTGTAGACATTAATTGCTCTCTCAACTGGATGTTCAATGCTGCAATTTTTGAGGGGTTAATTAATTAAAGTAAGCTAGATCATGCTGCTCAGGCAATACTGAAGTTACATTACTCAATGTACAATTTGATTGTATCCAAAGACACGATTGCAAGTCCTCTACTGGAATGGGGAAATAATATTCAGTCAAAGTAATTAATTTCTGACAACTTGCAAAGTATAAAGCATTTACAAACTGGATGTAACAGTCAAGGTTGGATAAAAAGTTTTGGTGGGGGTTCCAGGAAGTGTCAGTCAGAACTGTAAGACCTCAAAGTGTTTGATATTTTTTGGCATCTTGTTCCTTTCAAGATCTACCACCAATGTGAAATGCTGCAAAAGCCTGTGAAGGTCCTGTTTAATCTGGTTGAGTTTGGGGTTTTTTGTTTGGGTTTTTTTTGTTTGTTTTGTTTTTTTGTTTAGTTTTTTTTGTTTGGTTTTGGTTTTCTTTGGTTGTTTGGGTTTTGGTTTTCTTTCGTTGGTTTGGTTTTCTTGACTTTTTTATTTTATGACAATAATTTCCTAGTCCTGCAGTTGAATTTGACTTCAATGTATTCCTTTTTTTTTAGCTATGGGAATGTCCAGCAAGAACACTTATTTCTATGTTGCAGTTCGAATAGCATCCTTATACTTTTCCTTTGCTCATTTTCCATCACTGCAGCTACCTTCCTGAACAGCATATCTCAGCATGATTTGGAAATGTTTTGGTAGGACTTCACTGCTAGAGCCTAAGGAGCTGAAATTTCAGGTGGAAAATTGAAATATGAGTTAAAAACCACATGTTCAGATTGAAATATTTTGAATCTGACTTAAGAAAGTCAAATTCCTCAAGTTATATTTAAGAATACACACAGAAATGTCTTGATTTTTTTTTCCAGAAATGTAAGTAGCAATATTTCCCTTCAAAAGTTAAGCTTTATTTTTTTCTTTAAATAAGCTCCTTAATACATATTTAGAGACCATACAACCTTAACTCTAAAGGCAATGCTTTTCCTTTTGGTTAGCGTTTCTTTCTACCTGTGCTTTTTCATATCATCAATCTATAAAGTAACAGTCCTTTGAGTAGAGGTATTAATTTGCGCCATAGAAAAATATTTAAAGAAATAAAAGTGTGACCTATTTTCATGCATTTGCTATGTTTCTGAATTAATTAAAAAAAAATATTAATATAATTCAAGACTTGCAAATTCAAATAAAATACAATCATGGTTCAATATTTTTTTTCTGTAAACAATGTTGTTCAAAGATTTTGAAGAAAAATTGACATAATTTATGCATAGTCAAAACTTCTGAAAACATTTTCAAGAACGGAATAATGTAGCAGTTTTAAGAACTAAAGTCTGAGGAAAGCAAATTCACACGAGTTGTCTAGAACATTATGTTGCAGCTCTAAATCCACCATCTTTGAATTTTTGTATTTTCTGTAAATCTTGCAAGCATGTGTTCTGAGGTAAACTATGTAAATACCAAGCAGTAAAAATGTGTCATTTAATCTTAAAAATTAGAGAAAAATTACTTGTAGAATTGGGCAGTCCTAGGTGAGAAGGCTTTATCTTTTAAGCAGGGGACCAGATTTTATCAGATTGGTGCACTGATAATTAGGCTAGTGTTGGAAACACTATACAATTTTCATGACCACCCTAAGCAGCTCTAACAGACATCACAGGTGGCTATTAAAGGTTTTGTTACGCATTGCCAAACGTTAACCCAAGTGGGAGAGATCTGTGGGAGAGTATATGCTTTCAGTCTTCCAAAGATGTAACTCTGTCATTACTGTGAGCAGCTGAAATGTGGAATTCTCCGGGCCTAATTTTAACTGAAGATACTTTAAGTGTTTATTATTTCTGATTTTGGATTGCTAGATCATCTTTCAAAGAACTCTATGATGAACTAATAAAATGTCAATATAATAAAATAATATAATAAATATAATAAAAATCCCATTCTTTTCGATATCTGTCTCTGTCTAGATTACAGGATTTTTTTCCTCTTAAACTATACTACATTTAAGAAGATTTAACATATAAGAGGTCAGAAATTGTCCTGTATATATTATTTAAAAATGAAGATATATTTTGAGGATTTTTAAAAATTATTTTTTATAACCTGATCTGGCCACATAGAGAAAAGAGAAGACATCTGCCTTTAATAGCCAGCAAAACAGCTGAAAATTTTCTAATTCTATTTGGAAGTCTCAAAGTCAGATGCATGTTCGGTATCCTTCAAGTGACTTTGATGAGCTTAAACCACTGAAGCCAAATAAAACCCTTTGGAGTTTTGTTTTCCATAACATAAAAAAATCCACTCTGCAGCACATATCCTTCACTTTACCTAGTTGAGCAGTACTGAATCAAAATTAATTGTCTTTGAAATGCATACACTTTACATCTTGAAGGCTAATCATTATCACTAGAAGAAATGCCTGCTATATAATGAATTCAAGCTAGAATGAAAGAGTCTTTCTTTTTCATATTCTCTGATTGTAATTTGGTATGCTAACATTAATCTATGAAGAGACAGAAATCTTAGTCAAATAACAGAGGACTAACTTTCACTCAATTACTAACTTGCTGTGTCACCTTGATAAAGTTGGAGAAACACATTAAATCCCTATTCTGTTGAAAAAACACAGCATAAGAAAACTTTCTTAAGAACTATACTTTCTTTCAATCTTCTTTTTCTAAAACAACAGAAGTGCCTTTATGATAAAAAACATATTTAAGACAAGTTTGAAATCCTGTAGAGAACTGCACTCTAGTCAAATGCACTGTTTTATGACCATGCTCTTCTGCAATGGTGGGGAAGCATTTGCCTGAGTCAACATTCCAACCACCCAGCTCCTACATCAGACACTGCTGCCCACATTCAGTAATGTGAACTGGAACTCAAAACTGAGACAAGCCCCTATTTTTTTTGCCATATTTTAGTGGAAGAGATTATCATCTAAATATAGTAGACAGGCTCTCCATTTGAACTTGCATTTCTTGTATGAACATGGCACCCATACTATTAAATATCAATCTGAAGGTCTTATGAGGCTCACTGGCAGTGCCCATTTTTAGTTTCTGACAGTTTTGTAAACACACTAATCTTTGTTATTGTCTGTTTTCAAGTTTTATCTGGATACCACAAGACAGGCAGAATCAACAAACAGTTTGCCAAGCCATGATCTGTAATGTCCTGGCCCTGGTAGAAATCTGACAACAGATCAAAAGATTTGTATTGGAGTGATGCCTTGGAATTGCAAAAACAATAGCAGTGGAGCTCTGCTCCAGTGTATCCTGCGACTTCCAAAACCTTGCTCCAGGAAAAGTCCTGCAACTTGGTCGGTCCAAGGCATATGACAACTCGCTGTTATGAATGACAGTGACAGCATGATGCCAATTTCAAGGATGATGTAGCTGTCCAGGAAACAAATTTTGAGTAATCCATTACATGTTCACAGCATGCCTGAAGTTTTTATGTTCTCTGCTTTATAGCACGTGATTTACAAACAGTAGGGCTGTCATTGTGGTGGGAATACTGCAGTTCTGTGTGTGTGAGGGGAGGTCGCAGAACAGTGACTCAGGTGTGAGTAGACAACACACATGGCAGGGCAGTGGCTAAACAGAACTTCATATTGACTTATGTTAATGTGAAAAAAAGTATTAGAAAATAGTGCTAGTATTATTTCTGCTATTTCTTACTGATGGAGTGTTTCTTTAAGCCACTGGTGAAAGCAGTGAACAAGCACATTAAGGGACAACTGCAGCTCTGGTGCCTGAGGCTACAGGCTGGAGAATACTGACATGCACACTCACACACTCAAGAACCCCCCAGCAAAAGCCTCACTGATAATCTGGGCCTCACTGTTAGAAGAGCTTGGGTACATCTGTATGGTTAGGTCTAAAGTCATCGCACTGCTGTCGTGTGATGTTGTGCATACAGAAAAAAATCTGAAGCTGACTTGCACTGAGGAGCCAGAGACCTTCTTGTTATTCATTGCTGAAGTATGATAGTGTTCAACGAAATAATAACATTCTGTCTCTTCAGTCTATGAAGTACCTCAGGAAAAGCCCATTGTGAGTAAAGTAGAGAAGGTATATGGTAACTCAGGAGGAAACAGGTTACAGAAAGATGATACTACAAGCAACTAATGGGTTTTCTATTATGGTAATGCAGCAACTTCAGCAGAAGAATAATTAGAGATAGATAAGTACAAGGAAGCCTGTGGAGCAAATAAATGTATGCTTTAAACAAATATTTAACTATGTACGTCAGATTTTAATTCAGAAGCCAGAAGAAAAAGAAATAAGCAGTTTCCTGAAGTGTAGCATTTTAGAGCTCAGTGAATATTGATACTGCTTTATAAAACCTGTAAATAAAGTCCGTTTTGGTAAAATAGGGATTTTCCCCCTGTGTTACCTTAGTTTATTATTTCTTCTACACTGGTTCTTTTGTGAATATATTATCTTTTAAAAAGTCAGTAGATGAAGTATTAATTCTTAGTTTTCTGGCTTTTACTATGTTTTCATTAATTTGTTTCAACAGTGTAATTATTGTTCCATGTACTACTAGTATGCTTAGTTAAGTGAAAACCTGAAAACTTCTTGCTTTAGCTTGTCTTTCTCCAAGTTTCAGACATTAAATTGAAAAAAAAATAATTATACAAAATTATATGCCTTTTATACAGCAAGTGTAGGTGTATGTCAGGACAGCAGGAACTTGATGATATCATTCACAAAGAAGATGTCCCTACAACTCTTTAAATAGAAGACTGTTTTCCAAACAGGTCAGATTCTACTTTGTTGCTTATGATGAATAGGACTTTATTCAGTGAGTCATGCTAGTTAATCAATAGCATTATGTTCACAGAATGGTATTAATCAGCATGACTAACTGGATCATAATATGGTCTAAATTTGGCAGTCTTTACAGTGAAGCTCACAGATAACTAAATAGATTGCCAGATTGTCCTAACCTGTCTCATGTCATGACAGCTTCAAATTGTGTTACTCTGGGAATTTATTTTGATTAGCAGCTCGAAGTGGTAGCAATTAGTGTGTGTATTTGTGTGCAATGCTATCTGTTATACAAAAAGATTTTGGATTATTTTATGATAACTCAGATTTTGCAATTGCTATTTTCTGAAAAAATTATTTAAACTAAAACTGCTAGTCATGGCTTCTTTTTTCATTCCACAGTATTCCTCAGCTTCAGGGGAATGGGATTTCTAGAGATGCTAGAGATTCTAGTAGACCCTCCAGAATCCTTCCTTCCTTTCCAGACATGGCTTCAATTAAAAAAGAAATTGTCCATTCAAGTGTGTCCCCTTTCTCACAAAATGAAAAAAGGCAGTTGAAAGGCATATTAAAGGAAAGGAAATCTTAATGGTGGAGGAGCAGGCTGTCCCTATGTGCCGAAAGATGAGCTGGTGGGGAAGAAGACCTGCTTGGTTGAACAGTGAGTTTTGGCGGAACTGAGAAAGAAAACACGTGATCTTTGGAAGAAGGTGTAGGTAACTCAGGAAGAGTACAAGGATGACATTAGGTCATGTAGAGAGAAAATCAGAAAGGTGAAAGCTCAGCTAGAACTCAATCTGGCCACTGTTGTGAATGGTAATAAAAATGTTTTTATAAATACATTAACAGCAAAAGGAGGGAACCCTTTATTGGATGTAGGGTGGAACATTGTCACCAAGAATCAGAAAAATGCTGAGGTACTTAATGCCTTCTTTGCCTCAGTCTTTAAGAGAAAGACTGGTTATCTTCAGAACAGCCAGACCACTAAGTTGGTAGACAGGGACAGTGGGTAACATAGACCCCATGCAGTCCAGGGGGGAGTAGTTAGTGACCTGTTAAGCCACTTAGACACTCACAAGTCTATCGGGCTGGATGGGATCCAGCTGAGGGCACTGAGGAAGCTGGTGGAAGAGCTTACCAAGCTTCTCTCCATCATTTATCATGAGCCCTGGCTTGGCTAACTGGTAAGGTCCCAGTTGACTAGAGGCTGGTCAATGTGATACCAAAGCAAGAAGGGTCAGAAGGAGGATCCAGGGAACTACAGGCCTGTCAGCCTGACCTTGGTGCTGGGGAAGGTTATAGAACAGCTTTTGAGTGTGCATCCAGCATGATCTTAGGAAAGACAGGTCTTACTTGAGCAACCTGATCTACTTTTATGACCAGGTGCCCTGCCTAATGGATGAGGGAAAGGCTGTGGGTGTTGTTTACCTGGATTTCAGGAAAAACTTTGATACGGTCTCCCACAGAATTCTCCTGGAAAAGCTGGAGGCACATAGCTTGAACAAGTGCATTCTCCCTGGGTTAAAAAGTGGCTGGATGGTTGGACCCAGAGAGTGGTGGTGAATGGTGCCACATCCAGTTGACAGCCAGTCACTAGTGATGTTCCCCAGGGATCAGTTTTGAGGTCAGTCCTGTTTAATATCTTTATTGACAATCGGGATGAGGGGATCTAGTGCTCCTCAGTAAGTTCGCAGAAAAAACTAAGTTGAGCAGGAGTGTTGATCTGCTGGAGAGTAGGAAGGCTGTGCAGAGGGATCTGGACAGGCTGGATTGGTGAGCCGAGGTCGATTGTATGAGGATCAATAAGGTTAAGTTCTGGGTCCTGCCCCTGAATCACAACAACTCCATGAGGTACTATAGGCTGGAGGAAGAGTGACTGGAAAGCGTCTCAGCAGAAAAGGACCTGGGGTCAACAGCTGGCTCGACAAGCAGTGTGCTGAGGTGAACAAGAAGGTAAATGACATCCAGGCTTGTGTGAAAAAGTGTGGCCAGCAGGACTAGGGCAGTGATCGTTCCCACGTACTTGGCACTGGTGACCGTGCACTTCAAGTGCTGTGTTCAGTTCTGGGCCCTCCACTACAAGAAGAACATTGAGGTGCTGAAGCGCATTCAGAGAAGGGTAACAAAGCTGGTGAAGGGTCTGGAGTATAACTCTTATGAGCTGGGGTTCTTTAGCCCGGAGAAAATGAGGCTCAGGGGAGACCTTCTTGCTCTCTAAAACTACCTGAAAGGAGGTCATAGAGAAGTGGGGGAAGGTCTCTTGTCCCGGCAACTAGTGACAGGACAAGAAGAAACGGCCTTAAGCTGCAACAGGTTCAGTTTGAAAATCAGGAATAATTTTTTCACTGAAAGGGTTGTTAAGCCTTGGAACGGGTTGCCCAGGGAAGTGAAAGGATCAGCATCCCAGAACTTTCAAGAAATGACTGGACATGGCACTTAGTGCTATGCTTTAGTTGACATGGTAGTGTTCAATCAAAGGTTGGACACAATGATCTTGGACACGCTTTTCAACCTTAATGATTATATTTCAATTATATCAATTATTTTATGTATGTCAAATGAACAGCACATCTAATTAATCTTCCACTGTACCTAAATCATTGTGGATTATTTCTCTCAGGGAGCCAAGGCTGTGGGCAGACACATTGTACCATTACAACTCAGGCAATTTAAGAGGCTAACATTCCATTTTCACCCACAACAGCTTAACAATGACTCTCTACCAAAGAATACCTTCCCTTCAGCTGTTCTCGAACAATTGTCCATGTAATCATGCCATAAATCTAGCCCCATCAAAATAATGTGGGTTAGGAAACCCTATTAATATAAGTGTGTAAGGTAGCTGTGATTACTCTGGCAGAATTAGGTTGGGCACTACTCATACACCTTTTTTTGGCAGATCTGAGGCCTGGATAATCTGGGGAGGCAACAAGCAATTTTTTACTCCAGCTCAAATATAACCTGAACAGAATTTCTGATGATAATGGCTTTAATTTTTCTTTTTTCTTTTTTTTTTTTTAATTCTCATTTTAAAATTGTAAATACAGTACTTAGTTCAGAAGACTGTTGTATAACTAGTTTCAACTAGTGTCAACAAGAGGATTTCAGAGTTTCAAATGAAGTTATAAAAAGTTATAGGAAAAACATCCATATCAAATAGCTGTGAGTCAGACCAACGAGACCCTGCTCATGTAGAAGCACAGTAACCAACCCTAGGGCTTCAGGAGGAGTATTTACATATGGTTTGAGAGAACATCAATGTATCAGGGCTTTGCATAGCCCAGATTAGACATGGTAACTCAGAAATTAAAAACATTTTAATCACTGTTATCAAATAATAATCCATAAACTCAGAAACCTTGCCATTATACGACTTTTAGCCTGGCTCCTCAGGAAAGTCAGGTTCATACAATCACACCTTTGATCAGTATCTGTACTTACATAGATCTTTCTTTCCTCTCTTAACTTTGACATACCTCGCCCAATATCTGCCAGGAGTAGAGATCTCTGAGGAAATTAAATGTTTCATGAAAAGGGTTAGCCAGGTAAAGGAAAGAAATGCTATATATCTACGGCTAAGAAGCTTCTTAGTTCACCAAACCTGAGAAATAATCACAGTCTTACCTAAGTTACAGAACTAACTGGAGGAGCAACAGCTTGTAACTAATCCTCAAGAGATGAACTCAAGACATGATGAGATCCAGAAATACACTTATTATTTGGCACAAGGTATTTCACACTGCAGCAATGTGTTACAAATATTCCAGCTGCGGGAAAAGATTCAATTCACTGAAATGTTTGGTGAATAAGAGCCACCGGGGATAAGACCTTGTCTCCACTTCTGAGGAGAATGACCGATGTAGACATATTAATATGTCTGTAGTGGCCTCTTCATTTCATCAGGCTTGGGTGACTTCTGAAGGCTAAAAGAGTACCAGATGATTCAGAGAAGCAGCATCCTGCAATTTACCTGCAAGACTTGAAGCAACCAGTGGCATTGCTGGAAGTCAAGACAAGGCATGGGGAACCTCTAGCTGGAAAGCTAGAGTTTTTCCTCCAGAAAATTGTCCTAATTATTTTCTTTTCTACTGTATAAATGATAACTAAAAAGACACAAGCAATAGTACAGCTATCTTTAGGTGAGATTGAATCACTAAGTATTAGTTTTCAGGAGACGGGAGAGGGAAATGAATATTCTTTTTTAAAATCTTTTATCTATTTTCACTGCTTTGCAGAGTTTATTCATGAAAAATAATAACATCTTTGCTTCTCTAGCAAAAAAATTTTCCTCTCTGTTTCATCAAACCATTACTTTTTTGTTTCAAAAAACAATTGTAATGGCTTTGTAAACTGCTGAGGCATATGCTATTAGGTAAGTATATGGTAAGGTAAAGGTAAATTTCCTTACCTCTCTTTCCAAACACAATGCTGAATCATGTCTATACACCTTAATAGCACAAAGTATTAACACAAGCTATTTTTATTAAGAAGTTGTGAAAAACTGTGTGGGATTTCTTTGGCAAAATTGCTTATTCCAAATGTGGATATCCTGATGGAAAGAGTAGTAACTCTGTGGAAAATTGCGTGAAGACTGACAAATGAAACTTGTCACAATGCCCAAGAATTGGCACTTGTTAACAGTGAAAGAACGTGATGTCTATCACTGTGTTCAACAACAAGCCATACAAATGAATAGATTAATCATTACTCATATTAAAGGATTATTAAGGGTTTAATGAAATTTTCAGAACAGTGGGATACTCAGACTAGCAGAGCCAATGATATTTCACGTCTTGTATTGAGGGTACTCTTATAAATGGTATTTAAAAGTTGATTTTGGCTATAGACAATTATTGGCACAGTTGTTTTGGGTTTCCTAGTTGAAGACCATCTCACACAGCTCCTTGCTTTGGATGACTTCATCTCAGGGCTATATCTAGGAAGCAGGATGCCTCATGTTTCAGCATGCTGACTTCTGTACATTAAATACACAATATCCTACCAAGTCAGGAGCAAATGCTGAAAACACTGACTTGGTGATCTGGAGTGAAATAAAGCATGGTGTGTTTTCAGTAAGATGCTGCAGCTGCCTGCATTGCATCTGACTCCCTTTCTCAGGACCTCACCTCACCCCGGGCCCAAGGACCAGCACGACTATTTTCTTATCCAAGACCTAAATTAGTTGTTACCTTATATTGGCTGTAGGTGAGCAATAGACTAAGTTTGCAGCTTTAAGGAGGGATCCAGAAAAGATGACAGGAGTATTTCAAATCATGTGCCCTTCTGGGATTTTGGAGTTCTAAAGAAAGCTATGAAAAGACACCATATCCCTTGGGATCTGGCATTCAAAACCTACCCAAAAAGAGAGGTAGAGTTTCTGTACTAAAACAGAGCAGACCTGAATCTTGGTTTAAGATGAAAGTGCAGGAAAAGAGATGTCTTCCTCTATAGAGCAGACAACTGGGTTTAGTTCCCATCTCTCACCCATTTTAATCTGTTTCTGCTAATCTTCATTGGATGAGGTGCTCTTCTCTCTTCCTTTTGAATCTGGTGATAAAGCCTTACAATCAAGACAGAAGGAAAGGGAGGATGAGCATCACTCTCACATAGTAGCATGTTCAGTGACATGTTTGAGAGTGATGAAAGAATGAAAGGAGATGGTTCTACTGCCTGTGTTTTAAACAAAGGCTATCTAATATAAAGATAAGACCATGGCTGGTCTGAGAATTGCCAAGACATGTTCTGGGAGTAAGCCCTTTTTTTAATAATACTTCTGTATTCAGTTTTCTGAATGCAGATGAATATAAAATATATATACAGATGAATATCTCTTTCTTTTCTAAGTTGCTTTTTCCCTGAAGGGCAGTTTTCAGCACCTGCAGGGGAAGTTTCTAAACTGTTTCCTGATATCTTCATTATGGCACAAACTCATGTGTGCTCTTCTTTCACTGCAGTGGACAGTTTTACTCATCTGGAAAGCATACATCTCTTTGTATAAAATGATATTTTTATCTGTAGCACTTAATATCTTCCACTGTATACCTGGTGGAAGAGGCTGAAATGGTCACTGTTGGAAGGGTAATTAATTTTTAAACAACTAAATTCAAGTCATCAGTATGCCTGACATTGTCCAGTAAATTTAAATTTACTTTTTTTCATTAAGATTCTTGTTTTGTCTGATACCTATACAACATGGTATAGGTAAATAGTAATATACTAAAATGATTAATAAAATCCCATTTCATAACAACTGTGGTCAAAGGAGGCAAAGAAGAATTCAGATAAGATAAACCATGTTCAGGACAGCAATTGACTACTTCGAATGATCTTGTACAAAATGACAAATCCTGACAGCAGTTCTTGCAAATGGTAGATAAATTTATTTAATTGTCTTTTATTATAAAGTGTCATTTTTCCATGAATCTCTGTCTATTTCAAAACTACTGAGAAGCAGGGGCATGTCAGATATTTCTCTTTATACACACTCTAGACTGATAAGGTCTTAGAGTACCTCAATGAAGTTTTTCTTTAAAACTGAGGTAAAAGAAAAGGGAAAGAGAATAACAAGAATATTTCAGTACCTAAACAAGGACAATATAACTAGTTAGGTGATGTTTGAGGAATATAGCTATTAGATCACCAGTATAAGAGACATTTAGAAACTAGTTGTAGAGGAGTTCTGCACTGAATTGCATTTGTCTACTTGCCACAGTCCTTTATGCCTTCTAAGAATTATTGCTTACATAGGGATGCTTATATCACACCCGTTGTGTGGATTTTACATTTAAAGATGAATGTACACGTCTCTATAAGTGTCAGTGTGCACACAGAGGGCTATAAAGAAAACCAAAAGCAAATAGAATAATTTGGGATACAATATTGAAAAAAGTGGAAAATATATATAAAAGAAGCATGAAAATAAACATTAATACTCAAAATTCTGCAAAAAATCTTATTTAGGATTTTTACCTCCATCTTTATTAAGGAATGAGTGCTGAAAGCCAGTAGACAGGTCTTATAAACTACATAAAATTACACAGCAAAAAAAAGAATTGCAGAGATTTTCAGTAAATATCTTTTGTGGATAGAATATTTGCATTTTATACACTTTTATGGTGTTTGGCCATGTGTATATACCTCACTGCAAAAGACAAGTACTGTTCATGTTTACCAATATATAATTTTATACGAAATTGTACAAAACCTTACTTAGCATTCATATACAAATTGCATTAACACTTTCCCACGTGGCTCATTATAATTTAAAACATGCTACAGTCAGACATAACAACTGTAGGGAGGAGAAAGAGTCACTGACAGGTACAGGAAGAAAATATTTTTGGCAGACTTTATCAAGTCTGTGCTACAGCTTCACAACAGCAGATGAG
Source organism: Chiroxiphia lanceolata (assembly GCF_009829145.1). NCBI lineage: Eukaryota > Metazoa > Chordata > Aves > Passeriformes > Pipridae > Chiroxiphia > Chiroxiphia lanceolata. The sequence goes on from NC_045639.1 coordinate 67,601,088, forward strand.
ATCACAATGTGCTAATGTCTGTACCAACTGATGATTTCCCATCTCGCTTCCCTCCTTCTAACCTGACCTACTTTACATCACTTTACCATGATTGGCAGTATAAAGCACTTGAAAGCCTTCAAACCATGGAGATCTCATAATGCTCCAGATACAAATCCTCAGTTATTACTGTCCATCAGTTATATACTAGAAACATCCCAGCGGCCGTTTACAGGCATAAATTATCAATCTGCGTCAGGCAACAGCTTTAGTCCCAGAAGCACTGTACTGTTAAGGGAGTTCCAGCTGTCCTGTGCTATTAGTTGCCGATAAAAGTTTCAGCAAACATTTTAAGAAACTCTCTCCTCCTCTCTTGTTATTATCCTCCTCATGACTACTGCCCTCTAATAAGACATAAGAGATATTTTTGTTGTACAGAGAAGAGCTATAGAATTCCTCACATAAACTATTAGCATAAAAGTCTATTAAAAAATAAATATAAAAGTAAACCACACCATTCTTAAAAAACTGATTTTAAAATGTCAAAGAGTAGTCTGGGCAAAGCAATATGTACATAACTTTTGCCTGTTATTAGTAAAGAGTAAATACCTCAAAATAGAAAATGTAAATCGATAGAAAAGAAATTAAAAATGAGAAAAACTTTGGAAACTTATGTCTGCCTTTTAGGAAACTGAGTATGATGGATGATATAAATGTGTAATTAAAAACAACTATCGTCACAAAAATGTTGTGAAATGGTTAAAAGATTACACACAGGATACATTCAGGAAAAAAAAATTAAAAACACATCAAATGAATAGTTATTAGCTGCATTATGTCCCCTTCACTGCTTTACCCTCAGGTGTTGTACCATTATGGCAGTTATTGTATATCACAAATTACAGACCAGCTCCAATATTTGCTACCATAGAATTACAGCCTTTGTGAGTGCCAAGTTTTCTGCCATCAACATTCAGGACACTACCTTTACAAGGACAACAAGAGAAATCAAAGCAGACAATCAACAATGTGGAAAAACTGCAGAGAATTATAGCATAAAATATTCTACTTCCAAGCTATTATAAAATCCGAGCCTACACTTCTGCATTGTGCAGTTCTAGGTTCCTAAGTGTGCAGAGCCTGTGGCACTGCAGCACATCTGAGGGTGCACGTGCAGGTGCACATGGCAGGTGTGCGTGAGCTCAAGTTACGCTCCAAAGCTGCATGACCAGGGAAGTCAACCATCAAGCTGGAGTTGATATACTTGCTGGAAATCTTCATTCAGATATCTACCAACCAGTCACACTCCCTTTTTCTTTGTTGGGGTGGGTGAAATGCAGCCAACACCTTTTTAAACACTCTGCCCTGGTGCCAATGAGGAAGTGAAGTTGGTTTTCAAATACTGATGTGAGACAGGGACTTAGTCTTTTGACTGAGGGGCCTTGGAAACCCAGGATAACAGTTGACTCTGGGTAAGACTGGCTTTTCAGTGCTGTTTTTAGGGAAAACACTTCCCATATTTTTTTCATATAAGAGAGGCAAGACTTCCTAAAAACACACAGCTTCAGACCAACAGCTGCGTAGAAGGTAAAGCCCACAGTCCTACATATGAATTTCTGAACACAAAAATGAGTCCCAGTAGCAGAGAAGGTAAGGAAAGCTTTGGTTATTAAACAGAGAAGTATTTTGGCTTACCAGCAAAAAACCTGGGGAAGACTGGAGAAAAAGGGCTATTTTGCTCAATGCATTTATGTATCAAAATTTATGATTTCATCCACGTAATTCGAGAGTGTATCTACAGGGTGATGCAGTGTACTACTGTGATGCAGAGTGTGTTTCCCTATGTGGTAGAATTCCAGGGCTTCTTTCACAAGCCATGTTTCACCTGGCACATGAAGTAGGAGAGAGTGAGGAGTGAAGCCCTATGCAGAGACAGGTAAGTGGTACTAGAAAACTGTTCCAGAATTAAGATTATCTTATGGTTTTGCCCTTTTCTACTTTGTGTGTGGCAGATTTCATTAGAAAAGCATATAGTACGTTGCTATACTTCAAATCAATAAACAGCTCTCTATTTTGGTGTCATGTTCAGTCTAAAAACTGTTGCAAGAGAGAGTACAGGTTTTTGCTTCCCCCAGAAATGATGAAAATAATTTATTTCTAATATTTGCTGCTACTGTCACAAGCTACATTATTAAGGAATAGCTATTCTGGAGAGTGGAAGGAAAACAAGAAATATTTCCTTTCTGAAAGTAATGGTTGCTATTAAAACTAAAATCCCAGAGCAATATAAAGGTCTAGGATGATAATGTAATATGATCACTTTATCTCTCCAAATGACAAGGGACTGGTTTTCATGTTGTCAAACAAGCCCGAATTTTTTTCAATATCTGCCACATTGCTGTGTTTTGGAAAACTGCGTTACTGTTCAAGCCTCTGACTTGTAATTTATGTCTCTGCTACCTGTGAGTGGGATTCAAGTGCCTCAAGTTAGGTACAGGTGTCTATTTATGAGTGACTAAGCATTTCACAGATTTGTCTTGCCAGTCGACTTCTCCCCTATTCCCAAATCTCACTTAATGTTTAAGTGCCTCTGTAGAATCAAGATGCAAGGTTTTATATACTTCTTATGGTGAGGGCTTGGCTTCTGAAGTGCAGTGTGTTGGATACACAGGAGTACTGGTCACCTACCTATCAATGAAAACTCTTCAAAAGGAATATGGTAATTTGAATTTCTGACACTAGGGTTCACACTCAGCAAAGACGGTTTTAACATTTTTAAATGTTAAAACATTTAAAACTGCATCTTTATGAAATTTCTTATGTACCACAGTGGTTTGATTAATTCATCAGGCTTCACAAAGGGGTGTTTTTTTTTGCTGGAGTTTTGCCTCTGTTTCTTAAAACTTCGCACACACACACACAAAAAGAACAACTCCTGTCTGATGAGGAGACAATGCAAATGAAAAACTGAAGTAACCATTTCATCTGCTACCTGCCCACTAATTTGGAATCTGTAGACTCAGATCCTTCTTTCACATGACACACAATTAACAATTAACAAAACACTAGAAACAGAGAATGCAGGAGGTTGGCTTCTGCTGCCAATGGCAGTTTTGCCATCAATTCCTAAGAAACACAATTTTTATTGCTTCTCTAGTGAATATCAAATGTTTCCCTGAACATTATGACAAAATTTCACACCACACTACAGTGTGGGATGCTGGGGAGAAGTCTACCTGCGTGGAACAAGTCCACTTGTTCCTACATGTCTAAATGAATTGACAGGAGAAAAGACTGTATCTGATTTGCAACTTAATATGCTTACCTCCAGGATATGGTGCCCCTGACTGAAATTACCTGGAATGATGACTATTCCAACTCATTTCCTGAGCTGAACTTCTTTTCAGATCTCAGTCTGTTATTAGCAATTTCTGTGCTGTATTTTAAGTCCTCCTTTGTGAGGGCAATTCTGGCATCTCTTTGTTGTAAATCAAATTTGAAGAATTTCCTCACTGAGAAGGAAAAGCTGAAGTTGCAATGCTCTGAAATTACCTTATATCAAAGGGGTAAGGTAGTCAAATACAGTCATAAGCAAGGTAGAAAACCCTTCTGAAACAGAAGAACAGAAGGTTTTCTGAGACTCTTGATTTCAGCTCATGTGTATGGAATTTCATAACCTTATGAAGAGTAAAAACCCAGACATACATCAGCTATTTACTTTTATGCTAAACTTTCTGTAGGGATGTAGTCCTGGCCTGAGAGTCTCAAGGGAGTGTTCACCACGGCATTTTCAGGGTTTGCACAGAACTTTTGTTCTGCAATCCTAACTGGTATCCTAGCAAGATACCCTATCTGATCTGTGGAGTCACATAACAGACAGCCATCACAACTTTTTACTCTAGAATTGGTAATAAGAGTAGGAAACAAGGAAGCATATCTGGTGCCCTTGTGTCCTCTGGTGCCCTTGCACTGAGTAGTGATGGTTGCAATGCAAAAATAACTCCATACTGTATGCTGCATTTAACAGCTTAATGTTGAAAAGCATGTTGGTCCAAGACAGTTTCTTTTCTTTTTACTGAGAAAGTGAAAAAACCCAACTCTTAGACTCTCCTTCCCCCCCCCCCCCCCATTCTGCTTTAGTCCTAATCTTTCACCATTTGAAACTTGGCAGGTAGCAAAACAGGAATACTTTAAATGCAAAATTAATTTCTTATGTATATAAAAAAAAAAATCGTGGCATGTCTGAAATGGGCTGGCATGTAAGTATGTAAGTAGAGACTATTTTTGACATTCCGTTGGTCCTGGATAACAGTTTAATAATAAGCAAACATAGTAGACAAATTTACTTAAATCAGTTGCTTTATTTACCATCTTTTAGAGAAAAAAAATCCAGACAAACTGAAATCTTTGATAAGAGCAATAGTTCATTAGACCCAGAAAATATTTATTGCAACAAATAGGGTATCTAAAAGGAAATTAAGTAATGCCATCCATAGCGCTGCAGCACTCAGGTATAATAAAACTGATGAACCCATATAATAAAATTTATGGAACTAAGGCGAATTCAATTTATTTGAATATGCTCAGTTATGTTTTTGTTTATTCCTATAGCAGATGTTTAATTTACAAATCAGGCAATTACTGCAGCTCTTCCAAACAAATAAGAACAGATTAGTCAAACGTTCACATCAGTTTTTATGTTTATCATTAGTTTTATGATGCACCATGAATATTCAGTGTTAAGAAAAAACTCTCATTATGATACCTGGAAAACCTTAAAATTATGTTTTGCATCTCCAAATGATATCACCCTGTTTTAAAAAGCTGCTAATGTGTTGGGCTTAAATGTTAATAGGGATTGCTCAGATATCTTCCTGATGCTTTCAAACAGATTAGCTTTCCATTCACAATACTTTAGTATGGATGTGATCAACTTTGTCATACTTTTTTACATAAATAAAAGAATTTTGGTTTGTCTTTCAGAGAGAGTTCTCGAGACTGAAGGTTTTTTTCAATAAGACAACGCAAACCTACTAAAGAAACCCCAAACAACTCTTTCTCTCACAAAACAAACAACTACCTAGATATTTGCCTTGAAGTTTTGGGTAAAATCAGTGTCACCCAGATGGCCTTTGACTTATATCATTATTCCTGGAATATATCTCATGGTAGAAGGAAATCATTCTAGCAGCAGAGATGTCATGTTGCATGCTGAATGATCATTATAAATGCATACTCTCTAATGGATAGGAACCTATTACTCAGACATGTACAAGAAAAAAGGTATCCCCTGCCTAATTTTCTTTAAAGGAATTACAATCTGCTGAGTTTTATGTTAGAAGAACAGAAAACAAGCATCAGTTTCTTCTCCAAATTCCTATAATACCTAATTTCCTTCAATTTGGCAAAATTTTCACATTTTGGTAAAGCACTTTTTTGTTAACTGACAAGCTAAGAGAATGTTTTAGGGTTAGATCAATTAATTAAGATAAATTCTTGTGGAATATTCTCAGTAAGAACATACTTTTCAGTGCAAGATATGTGAAATGTTGTAAAAGGTTTCAGTGGAAAACAAGTATTTGTTGTTAAAGGTTATTGCTATTGCGAAAAATTTGTCTTTACCCACTTGACAATAACACTCTTTGTTGACAATAACACTCTTTGTTGACAACAACACTCTCTTGAGAAAACCAAAATAACATCTGTCTCTTGTTCATTAGTTACAGTACAGATTCATTTAGAAACTTTAGCTGTAAAACTAGTTTCAGATAAACTTGTGTAATGTTATTATAATATTACAGAATTCTTTAAATGTTAAAATTATAGTTTCTGGTATTTTCTTACCTCCTGGGCTCAAAGAAGAATTTCTAATACCCTTCTCACTCCAAAAACATAAATAAAATGGTACTTTCTGCATCAGAAGCATTGGAACAGAATGGTGAAGGAAGTGATTGATACTTCCCTGGAGGTATTTAAAAGACACGTAGATGTGGCACTTAGGGACATGGTTTTGTGGTGGACTTAGCAGTACTTGGTCTCAACGTTCTTGATGGTCTTTTCCAACATAAATGATTCTACATGTTTAGGATTTTCACAATGCATCTTGAGCATAACTGCACCACACAGCACTTCTATATCCTTCCTGGAGCAAATATAATTGGTCAAAGTTATTTTCTTGTTTAAACTAAAGCCCAAGGATTTCCAGGACAACAAACTCCTGCCAATTCATACTGACACCTTCCTCCTTCCTCTTCAAAAAGTTCCAACAAGCATTGATCCTCAATTTCACAGAAAATTTCACAGTAAGGAAGGTATCATATTAGTAATATATCAAGATGTTGAGCTGCAGATCTGGAACATTAGATTACGTTATGCAAATAGCCATAATATCAAAAAGGAGGAGCTGTGCTGTTAAACTAGTGCACACAACTACTGCATTTCCTCTGGAACAAAGCAAACCACTCTAATGAGAAACAGTTTGTTGGCAATTTAACTTTCAGTAAGTAGTAGAGTACATGTACATCACAGAGCCTGCTTTTCGAGAGTAACTACGTATTATTATATGGCATGAGAAAAAAGTATGTATGCACACTGACTGATGTGAAAGTGTACAGATTTGCATAAGAACACAGACAAAAATGCCAGCACAAAAAGTGTTAAGTCACTGTGTGAGGCTGAACTCAGAAGGATAAGCATTGCTCAGCAACTTTGTACCACAACTCACTGCTAATTATTCTAATACTACAACCACTCCCCTAGTTTCAGCCTGTTTCCATGGTATCTGAGCCTCTGAACTATAAAAATGATTAATTACTTAGAATGTCTTAATGAAGAAAATGCAAAGGTTGCAAAGGTAAACACTCCAGTCAAGAAAGTAACAGCCAAGGTTACTTGCACAATTTTAACTCTTGCTCTTTATGAATATATATTATAGTCTTTACCTGCAGATTGCTTGTTAAATTATTTCACACGTTCCTCCAATTTGTATATTTTAGTCTTCTTATAACATGCTACCTATTGAACAAGCTATTTTTGTTGTGTTATTTGAGCAACCTAACTCTGACAGGAATGCATTATTTTAGCATTTCAGCAGTTGTTTCTGGAACAAATACCATTAGCAATGCAATTGTTAATACTTTTCTTTCAGCTTAGCTACTTTGTTTTTTTTTTTCTTGTGATTTGCCCTCAGTTTTCTTCCTCTTTAATGTTTCCATTAAAAGATTGTACTGGGCTATATTCACAAATTTTTACTTTTTTTTCCCTCAGTAATTTATTTACAAAACCTTTATTTAAAATATGAACAACATATTTAGCTATGCAATTTCATCAGTGTAGTGGTAAGAGGTAATACCACTTCCTTTTTCCTACATAATATCCTTCTGCTTATAGACCCTGTAGCATGTCATTGCCAGGGAGTGAAGAGGTTACCCTTCTGCTGCAAATACACTCTATAGAGAGTGATGTATTAGCAATGAAAAAAGAAAGAAAGAATAAAACCACAAAACCACATTCTGATCAGTACAGAGGTTTTTTCTGTTCCTCCCAAGGAAGGGTTCGGATTTGATTTCATGTATATCCAATTTTATCCCAGATGACTCAAACTGGTGAAAGATTTTTTAATTGAATAGGTCAGCTGTACGGTAAACTCTTCAGGGAAAGACTGAAGTCTGAAAAATGCGCAGAAAAAAATATGATTTCCATTAAAAGAGTTTAATGAGCTGTGCAACCTCAAATCTTAAAAGTTCAATTTGCACCCTGGTTCCAAGCTAGTCCCCTTCACAACCAGGGAGTTGACACTGCAGCAATAGGACTTGTTATTCTTTGGCTGCCATGCTCTGCAGGGCTCATCAGGGACAGGATGGACATACAAAGCCAGTTTCTAGATAGTGACAGTCAGTGTAGTGCCTTGAAGTATGCAGAGCTGTAATGAATACCATCAGCTCTTCCATAATCTCTATTTTTTCCTCTGGAGATTAGAAAAATTATCTCATTGCTGCAGTGCTCACTGGAAGGTGTTTACAATGTTATTATTGCTGTAGCTTTTTTTACACTGGTTAATGTGTTAGTTTTCCTTACTTGGAGATCTAAAACCAGACCATGGTACTTAAACAAGAACCATTTAATGACTGACCAATGTGAGTAGAGGGAATTTCATTCCAGTATTGCTCAAGAGATGCTTAAACTGAGACAGTCTTTGAAAATTACTGCAATGATTGCTGGAAAATTTATTGAACTGTGACACAGGCTTCTTCTTCCACGCTAAGGGTGCTTTGGAGAAGCTGGGTTTCCTCCTTCCCATTAAAATATGTGAACAATCATAAGACAAGAGAGACAAAGCAAACAGCCCTTTTTATGGCTCTGTGAGGCGAGCTCTCTGACAAGCTGACCCCAAGCAGCTGCCAGGTACCCAGCCTGGCTGCTGCCCCATCCACCTGCTCTCTGCTCTGTACCAGGCTCCTGCTGGCTGGTTCACAAAGAAACGTCCAGGTGTTTGCTCCCTGCTAGCCTGGCCACATGTTGGCTGCCAGTTACCAGGCTCCTGCTGCCCTGCTCACCTGCTAGCATTGCTGATGCCCTGAATCCCCTGCAAAGTGGCAGGTGGTGTTCTTTCACCCTCTTCACCTTTTTATACTTTTCATTTCTAAATGCATGACTGCCTTTATATATATATATCTGTGATACACACACACACACAAATGCAGTTACATCTTCTCTGCCCCTCTGCCTGCGTTTTCCCTGCCCATGTATCTGCTTGAATAAACTGGTATGGAGCAGCAGGTTCCATTTAAGATCCCAGCTGCATGCTGACATTTTAACTGGTGTCAGTTTGTAAGCACATCCACAGTAATTGTTGCTGAGACAGCAGGTTTTTGTTGTGAGATTCAGCAAGCCCTGTGATTTCTCTCAACATGAGAGCTTCAGAAGCAATGCTTGGAGTTCTTGCAGCTTTCTGATTCCCTGTAGAATCCAAAATGTACCTCTGGGATTTTTCCACCCTGTGTACCTCAGGGCAGTGATTTCTCCTATAAACACACCTATTTAGAAAGGAAATTAAAGCAAACTAGAACAAATTGCAATAACAAACGGTCATTACTTTTTTTTTTTATTGTTGACAAAATGAAAAGCACAACAAAACACACACAAACACAATTCACAGTGTTCCACACATGGATACAATTTATCGAGTCGAATGGCCTTTATCCTACTGTGGAGAAGCTAAATCCTACTGTGAAAATAGAGGTAGACTTATGCTTCTACAGCTATGGACATTGTTGCTTTTGAAACAATAAAGTGAAAAGGAGCAATATAGTGTTAATGTGAGGTATACAGCTTGAACACAAGTATTAACATAAGATTGACTGTCCTCCTTTTGCATGAAATCTAAGTTAAAGTTATCTTTGATGGAGCAATACCATGCTGCACAGTCCTTTGAGGATGCAATGAACAGGCCATATGGTTAACACTAAAAATACTGTAATGCTTGTGTTGAGAGTGATTCTACAGAGCCCAAAGACAGAGTTATTTGAGATGATACATGCATAACTACACCATATATTCTGGGGAAATCTGTGGGGTTCTTTGCAGAGTGAAATTCTACTGAACATAACAAGAGTGAGTCCTGGGATTCAAGTTCAAAAACTAGATGTGGGGCGGTATTTAACACTAGGCTGCAGTATGTATAACATTGCAGGCTGCTTGCAAACATGATTGATTTCAGACACAAAGCTTAAGCTGGTCATTGGGAGATTAGTGTTTTGGCTAGCTGACCGTTACTGTAATTGCTGATAAGAACTCAATTAACCTTTGAGATTTCTAGTGTATCTACTGCCATAGAAATGGTTACAAAAGCTTTAAAGAGCAGAGCAAGAGTAAAAAATATATAAATAATATACCAGATTTAAAGAATGAAATATCTTTGATTATATTTGTTGGTTGGGTTGGGTTTTTGGGGAGGGGTTGTTAGTGGAGTTTGGTTTTTTTTCTATGACCATTTCAGTGAAGAGGTTTCATAGGTATTAAATTTGCTGGTCATCAAATAGAGTTGCTCACTTACTGCAAGTTCCTGCCAAGCTGGAGAAAAAATACATACACTCATCGTTGTGAAATTTTGTCATATGGACAAAACCAGCCTTGCTTTGGCATTTAGGTTGTAAGGGTCAAATTTATAATGAGCCAATATCAAGTACTTTTGCACAGAGAGATATCACTGTAAGACTGTCTTCCATGATGGATGAGGAAAAGGAAGACTGAAGAGGTCATTTGCAAGGAGCATCACAGCCACATGCTGAGGTATGCAGTCAAAGCTTGTCTATGCTTTGGCTGTTCTCCATCTCTACAAAGTCCAATGACTTTACGGCTGTGGACCTAAGATGCCCTGTTGTGTATGTAGATAGGACCATTTAAGCCCCTGTTAAAAATGTGGAGTTCTGTAACCTCTCTGAATTGGTATCTGCATCTGACAGATTTGTTTACAGGTTTTTCACAAGCCAAAAGTCACCTAGAGTGCAGAAGCAGCTGCTTTAATCAGGTAGAGACAGATGACTGCTTTAATGACTAGGGCAACAGAAACTCTGGGATGCTTATGGAAATTCTGGGATACTTTATTATTCATCGTTTTATTCCACATCCAGAGGAGTTTTTTAAAAGTATCAGTAAGAGAATAAAGCTAGTTTATAGTGGGTGTTGTGATGGAAATAAAAGTTTGGTTAAACATGATCTCTGAAAATTACTTTATACAAGATATCTCTGATTAAGCATTTTGTGACAGTTTGATTAACCTTTACAAATAAAAGTTAGATGGAATTTTGGCAATCTGTATTATCATCTCTAACTAAAACTGGAATTTGTCTCATTTTAGAAAACACAGGAGATAAGAATCTTTCCTGAATAATTTACAAATCTTTAAACAGCTGTTATCATGTAAATTGCAAACAGTGCTGATATCAATGAGGGAACCCCAATTCCCCACATGACTGTGGGGTTTTTTCCAAAGTAACAAATCTTAAGAATTTATGATTTTCCCTCACAGCAAATCTGGGGTTTTCTGGATTACACTGCTCTTTGTATAAAGCCCTTCTAGGAAAATAGCACTTGTTCTTTCCCATGTTTGAGGAAAAAATAAAGCTACAATAAGGAACAATCATAGAAGCATAGAATAGTTTGGTCTGGAAAGGACCTTTAAAAGTTATTTAGTCCAATGCCCCTGCAATAAGCAGGAACATCCTCAACTAGAAAAGGTTGTTCAGAACCCTGTCCAGCCTGATCTTGAATGTTTCCAGGGGTGGGGCATTTACCATCTCTCTGGGTAGCCTGTGGCAGTGTTTTACCACCCTCATTGTGAGAAATTTACTCCCTATATCTTATCTAAATCTACACTCTTTTTGTATAAAACCATTACCCCTTACCCTGGAAAAATTACCCCCATACCTCTATTAATAGTATTATACATAAAAAGATCACTTTTTCAGCATTTTTCTGAGAATGTTGAGAGTTCAGCCTTCTGCAATTTGAATCTAAAATTTGCACAAGCAATAGTGACTTGTATGTACTTGTCACCTCTCATTCATATTGACTGATGGTAAGGAAAGATTACTGGCTGTTTAGAACAGATATAATTAATGACTACATTCTAATTTATGACTGCAAAACTGAAGAGAAAAACCTGACACAAACCCTTTGCAAATGGACTTTAAATGTGCATATGGCATGCACATATATACATATGGTAAAGATAAGGTAGCTTGATCTCACTTCTGTTTAAGCCCCCTGTTGCACATATGTTGGTGGCTCAATACAAAAAAGAAATGATGCAGTAGATCCTTAAATATTAATGAAAAATAGCTGTTGTGGTATCTTGCTGCAGTACCTCTCACTGGCTCCACAGAGAGGTATTAGGTCTGAAAACATATATAAGCTGATGAAAACCAAAACAATGTCTCCAGCTGCCCCTACCTCTAACTATTAAAATATCTACTTGTAATATATCTTTCTATATTTAGAATTTTCCTAAGCACAATATTTCATTTTTTATTGATTATAAATATAATTTGACATTTTTCTTCTGAACTACAAAATAACAAAAAGTATTTTAAAAGGCAATAAGTTTCATAGTGGTTCAGCATCCACATGTCTTTCCATGCTCATCTCTGTGAATCTGACAATAGTCTTAACCACCTTACTCATATCTCCACTAGTTTTCATCTGGAAGGGCTTTAAATGTTGACTGACTGCGTGACTCCTAATCTTCTAGATTATCTGTGTACCATTCCTCTTCAGTGGATTTTTCTTTCTAATATATTTCAGCAAGATATGTCAGCAGAGTTCCTTATGACAGATTTAGGGGTTTCTACATGAAAAAGAGCTCACATTTCAGTACAGGATACCTGAGAGACAGAAATGTCTTTGGGAAAAGAGACAAACAAAAGATCAGCATTCAATATCTTAGCAGCAGCACTACAGGAGAAAACTTATGTGGGTAAGTTCATACTTAATACTCAGCGGATCTTAATCAAATGTTGTAGATGTATGTTGTGCTTGACTTCTGGGCTTATAATGAAAAGAGCTTTGTGCAGACAGAATTTAGGTTAAAATCACTTTCTTTTTTTTCCTTTTAATATTTGGAGTTGTCATTTCTGCAGAAAGGAAGCTTAAACTCAAGTTTGTAATAGAAACACAAGAATACTGTATTTGATAAACAAAGACTGCAATGCTATTGAAATGCAACTTCAGCATAAGGGAGTATTTTCTTTGCCCATCACACACTATGAACGATGTGCTTTCCCTTGAATGCTTCTATTTTCTCATCCTCCTAGCCCTGGAGGCTCTGTTCTTCACTATCTGCAACTATGGAATGATGTGTGGAAGTTCAAAATCTGCATCACTGGGAATATAAAGAAAACATCTTTTATCTGCAGGTTAACATTCAAACTGCCTGCATTGTTTTTTGGCATTTTAAAATGGGAACCTCATCATATCCTGAGATTTTTTTAATGACTTTTTCTAGCACCGAGATGACCCTTCTATGCTTGAAGACTTTTTCTTTTCTTGACTTCCAGGGTATTAAGATACTCACAAGGTTATACCAGGCTGTAATAACATGATGTCACCAGCTCTTATTAAAGAACAAGTATCGTGCTTTCTGAGGAAGAGAACAGGGCAATTTGTGGGGAGAGAAGTGTCGACCCTTCCCAAATTTCCCTCTCTGTAGCAGCTCCATTGTATAATCTGGGTTTCACCATTCCACTCCCCAGATGTCTCTGGGAAGTTCCAGCCCTTAGGAAGTTTACATGCCATTCAACCTCCATCTAGAAAGTGAATGATCATGGAGCAGTGCTGCAAGTAAGGAAATGCACCCCATTACTCTGTGATGAGCCCAATGGACACTTTCCTTGACTCCAGGGTACCAAACACTGCCTCATGATGACATTTAGGGAGTAAAAATAACAAGTGCTATGGGAAAAAAAAAAGAAAAGGAAGATGCTGCTTTCTGGAAATTGTTTTCAGAAATTGTAAGCTAGAAGGGGTCAAATAAAATTTTATGTTGGAATTTTGAGGGTTTGATTGTCTAATTTACTTTCACAGTTACGAGGATCAAGTTATGACACCTGTATTTACCTGATCTCTAAAAATAGCTATGCTCACTATACCTGTAAATGTATCCTTTACTGCTGTTACTATTCACCCGTAAATGTACCTACTCTTCTGGTTGCTGTTGGAACTGAAGAACGTCATTCTTTCTACAGTTAAAAACCCTCTTAAAACTTTTAGCTTAAATGTATCCAGGGTTGTCTATGTTAATTTGCTTTTACACCACAGTTATCTGTTTGCTTATATGTCACTCTTCCAGTATTTACACTCTATCTAAAAACAGCAGTTACACCTCAGTTAGACCCCTTTCTAGGCTAGATAAACCAATACATTTTAATGTCCTCACAAGACACAATCTGCTTCTCCACAGGACTTTGTAAGTGTTTACCTACTAGTTTTCCCATCAAAATTCATTTTTCTTGTTTCAAAATGCTTTCCAAATATGTCTATTCACACAATCAGAGAACAGACCACATTGGAATGGACCTCAAAAGTTCAGCTTTCATGGGAAAGGGAGCCAGATGAGATCACCTAGTGCACTGTCCAGGTAAATCTTGAAAGCTTCTAATGATGGGGACACTACCAAATCCCTGAGTAGGTTTTTCAAGTGAGTGATTATTCTTACTGTAAAAAAAATATTTCTTATATCTAGATGGAACCTCTCCCTGTGGAACTTGTACCCATTTTTCCTTGTCTTCTCCCCGTGGCTCCTTGTGAAGAGAGAGCCTCCATCCTCTTTGTAGCCATTCTTTAAGTACTGGAAAGCAAAAGGATGATTAGAATATGTTCAGCTACCTATATTTCTGCCTTTATGGCTAGGAAAATCCACCTATTGCTTTATTATTTCTTTTAATTCTTTAGAGAAGGTTTCGTATCACAATACCTGACTGCAAAGAGAGACTATAACAAATGCAAAAAAAAAAGAAGACAATTTTAAAGAAATGAGAAATGTTCAGATTGAGTTATTTCTTATTGCTAATTTAACTTGATCATATTAATTACTGCTTTTTTCCGTCTAAGCTTTTTACATCAAACTTTCAGCCCAAAGACATAATTTGAGCATGCAGAGATGTACCTACTATTCTGATATTCTCAACATACTGAATTTAACTAGTACATATTTCCAATGAATTTATTAATATTTGCATTAATATACTGACCAATATTTACCAGCTTTACTTTGGCTATAAAGACACTATTACAGGATTTGGAGGAAATACTCTTTCATATTAAATAGAAATAAAGAAACATTAATGTAACATTGAGTCTGAGTAACCAAGCATACACAAGTCAGGAGATTCAGCATATGATGGTATTCAGTGCTTGCTCAATTTAAATTGCCCATCCTATAATTTTGTGTCATGTATTATTCAAATCCATACTTAAAGGTGAAAACAACAATGTTTTGTTCATATAGGCTATGTACAGAGAGTAATTTTGCTTCACAGTCTAGATGAGATCTAAAGAAGCTCAAACCCAAAAGGTTAAATTCAGACTAGGGAACTGAGTTTAGAATCGCTGGAGGTATTAGTGTTTATGACACTGAGATGTCTGAATCATTCCTAGCTGACTTCTGTCCAAGCTGTCAGACAGCTCATATTTATAAAGTTCCTATGCAAAATTTGGAAACAAAGAAAGTATGGTATTCTAGACAAACTGAGCCTCTCTCAAATATCTTTGAATCTAATATGCAAAGTGAATTGTAGCCTTTAACACTCTAATATCATCTTCTTTTATGCCTTAGAAGTAATTACCCGAGAATATTATCTTGTCATAGGAATAGGGTGATTTCAGTAGAGCCAAACCTTCTTTGAACATTACTGTGTCAAAAATCAAACCAAGATTATCTCTGCTTAAAAATATCAAATGTCTAAAACTCGCTTAACAGAGATGGGGTTTCAGTTGTCTGTATATAAGAAATTAATAGCAGTTGAGGTACCTTGGGATATTTCCCTTCCATTTCAGCTGATTCTTTACAGCAGCATGAGTCTTTCATAGGTCCCAGATCTCATCTGTCAGCCCTTTGGCATGCCTTTGATACCCTGGAACATCTGAAGAGATTTCTTGACACTAACACGGAATGAATGCTTCCCTGATTGTTAAACTTAGGAAAATTCCTCCAGTCAGTCTTAGTTCTTTCAGACATTCATATTTTAATTTAAATCTGAGGATGAGATTCATATTACCTGTTTTAGAAGTTGTCTGATGTGTATCTCAGACCCTCAATTTCTCATCCTGAAAAGAAGACGAGATGATTAAAAGAAGCTTGAACATTTCCGTACCACATTATTTCTCATACAGAGAACATTGATAGCTTCCCAAACACTTTTGGGGCTGTGTACTTGATAATGTAACCTTAGCCACTCTTCAGGCTTATTTAACGCTTAACAGTAGGTTTGTACTTTCCTTTTATGTCTTCTTTGCCTGTACAAAATCAGTAACAGAACTCAAGCTGAAAGGATACTGAGAAAGGCCACAGTATTCTCTGCCCTCACAAATGGATTCAACCTAGTTAATTCCAGGGAAATTGCTTCAATGATTTGAACAGTTATTCTGGAATGATATTGGTCTGTAGGAGACCAGCACATAATCCAGTATTTACTGTTTGCATACGTGCTGCACCAAATAGGATGATAATGTTACTGCTCTGTATGAAGGTACCCTAGAATATTAAACTGAATATTAAGAATAGTCCTGTAGCTTCATGATCTGCAGAATATTAAGAGTAAACAATTTTTTTAAAATCAAACTACTTGTACCTGCCTTTACGGTTGTTATATGCCCTTCTAATTCAAGGAGACAATTTTCTCCTGTAAGGTGGCAGACTTTCTGCTTCAGGCTGAGCATGAATCAACAGCAAATGTTATAGCACCTACTATAATTTTATAAACTATCGTGTTTTGGAAAATTGAGTTTGAGCTATAATCTGTGCTGAAGTTACTATTCCTCCAAGGAAAGACTTAGTAATGGGCAACTTCACAACCTTTGGGGCATTTCAGTATTCCTGGAAATTATTTTGAAGTAATAGAGGTGTCCAAGAAAATTCTGTTGGATAAACGAACCAAATAAATATAATTTTCTCCCACAAAAACAGTTCAATTAGGTTGACTTGGGAAAGTCTGGAATGATACCCACCATTCTAATTCATATAACTCAGGTTTAAATGTATCCCTAAAACAATCTAATTGAATAGATTGCTCAGCTATGCTAGAAATATATTACCGTATTTTACAGAGATGTTTTTGCATTCATTTATATTCTATCACAAGGGGAATCCTTAGTTTGGTAAGAGAAAAAGCAAAGTTATTTCAGTGTTGCCTAAGGAGTGGAATATCATAACTTCACTAAGACAATAAGATTTATATGTATTTATCAAAGTCTTCATCTGTGTTATAGGGATCTACTCATTATCCTTTTCTCTCTGTAAGCCTTGGTATATCCTGGCATTACCATCTGTTATTATATATTCACTTTGATGAAAATTAAATACAAATATTACATATTAATGATATTTGGCTGAAACACCTTAATAATATTTCAATTTTATTGAAATAAGTGAGTGTTGAAACACTTTGCAGCTGAAAAACCATTTCACTAAAACACTGTTGAGAGTTAGTTAGTGCTAAAAGACTTCACAGTGGCTTTTTAAGTTTTATTAAAATTTCCCTCAAAAGGATTTGGTCCTGGACTCTCTTTTTTCATGTGTTCCATGCCTGATGATGTGAGTATTGACCTGAGTTAAATCTATATTTAATTACTCTTGAATTAGGGGCATCTAACCTAAATATACCTTGAAACATAGTAACAATATTAACCAAGATGAGCCAAGGCCCAAGCTGTTACCTCCACTGAAAGAAAAAAGCCTCTTATAATTAGAGAAGCTGTGATCTGAAAGCTTTCTCCTATGAAGAAAGGTAAATTTACTATTGAAGTTATCAATTTAGGCATGATTTCTTTTTTAAAAAGGAGAAGAAAGAAAAAGCTCAAAACAAGGGCCCAGTAATAGCAAGAAATACTTTTCATTTTCATTCCAACGTAAAATCACATCCTCATACCTTGATAACTGACATGGAATTCAGTACATGTCCTCTGGCCATCTGTAATAACAGTCACAACAAGTTAAACAACAAATTAAGAACATCAAAATTGCTTTGGCTGCAAATCATATTACTTAGCCCTATCTTTCAAAGACAAGAGGTTATTATGAGTGAATTTTACAGAATTGTGTGATTTGTAGAACAATGGACATTTCTTGCTCTCTGAAGCAGCCCTGTATGATCTATGGTGGATCTGTGACTCGAAGCTAGTGGCTGATATTACTATTATTTTTCACTGTATTTTAATGGTTTCTGTTACCTCATTTCTGTGAGGTGGCAATGTGAAAAGCACACTAGGCATTCTCAGAGAGTTGCTCAGCTTCACAGCTCTTTAGAGATTACCTCTACCCCTCTGATATGTGGACCTATGTCCCAAGATATGTGTAAGTAGATAAAGTGATATTTCCTGCAGTTGTTACCGTAGTAGTCTTTCTATCTGCTCCAAGATCTCAGAACAAACCAAGTAACATCAGTAAAAAGACTGTATCATCATTTAATTTTCTCTGGGTATTAGGTGTGGATTTTGAGGGGTACAAAATGAAAACTGATTTCTAGTTTTGAAAAGTATCCCTTATAATTTTTACTGTGTTTCACTTGCTATAATAGTGGTTTATAATGGATGACTTCTGATTCTGCTGACCACCATACAGCGTATTCCCCATCATCAGAGTACACTGCAGTTCAAGTCCTTCTTCAAGGAGTGCAGTTAAATGGAAACAAATGGATCTCCTGAATCTAAGAAAATGAGTAATTAATACCAAAACAGGATTTAAAAACAGCATAAAGAAAAGATACTCTATTTTATGTGACTCACCTAATGAATTTGTCTAGATTTCATGACAATAAGATTGATCATAAAAGATTAATTTGATATTAATGGAGACGTCATGTACTTCTGCTGGAACTGCCCTGTAATTCAGTATTAGTTAAATGTACCATTAAAAGAAAGTGCTACTCATAAAAAGTTTGAGTTAGTGAATTTGAGTTTACTTTATATTCTTCTTTTCCCATTATAGAATACTTTTATCTGAAAAGAAAATGAAGGGTTTAAACCTGTTAAAGAGGCATAAAATGCATCCATTTGCAAATTTAACATTCCTTAAATTGATCAGGTTTTGCACTTTCATAATCTAAATCTTGGAGAATTAGCTAAAATAGGTTGTATTTGAAACAATCAAATCAGTAAAAGAAGTGCATTAAGTTGCTGAAATACATGATGAGCACTGAATTTTGTACTACAGCTGTGCTCTCTAGCCAGCTTCTATCCTGTAGTAATAGACAATACTTTTGTCTCGTTTCTGTAAAAGCATGAAGAAAAATAGATGTTTGGAATTGTCAACAACATGCTTAACATCTGACTCAATTCCTATTACTTATGGATTACAATAACAACAATCTTTTTGAAAAATCAGAGTCAAAGTCTGAAGTGATGTAACTCAACATCTCTCTAGTGCCTTTAGTGGTACTCTGTTAATTTATAAATTACTTCTCTAGTGGTTTTAGTTTTTCAAGTGTTAAAAGTCACGTAAATTGAGGACTAATTTATGCCTGCATAGACCTTAACTTATATCCTATTAGCATATATGAAGGGAATATATTAAATCCTACAAGAATTTGGGACCTATCTGTTAAAGTCAATGTTGGAATAATTATTAAAAATTTGTGGTTTGTTTGTTTGTTTGTTTGTTTTTTATTGCAGGAAGCATGACCTTGTATAAAATGTGGTTACTAGGATGTTTTGAAATAGACTAAGATTTGATTTCTGTTTGTTGCCTGAAGGGTTTATCATACACTGTCCATTTAAGAGTCAGTGAACCATACATATAAATAAGAGGCATTGCATACTGAGCCCAGAATCAAAAGCTGTGTGATCTCAGGGAAACTTACATGAACTCAACACTCTAAATCCCAAAAAGACCACTATCCTGTAGCCAAGCACAAATATATTCAGGAATATTCTTATACTCACTCTTTTCTGATAGGCAGTTTTACTTTGCTATCCACTGATTAGAACAATGCTTTAAGGAGTTGATTATGTAGGTAACAGAGAGAATATTTGATCAGTATAATATCGAGTGTACGGTATTACATACACCTGAATCACCCTTCCAGGATATCTCTGCTGAGTGTGCAAGTCTGATTCAAAAAGTCTTTGCATGATGGAAGGATTTTATCAATCCGGTAAGATTCTGTGTAGGCCTGTGGTCAGCAAACAATTGAATTGTGCATCACTTATTCTTCTTGGGTTCAATTCTTCTCTCTTCCTCTCATTTTCATTACTAATATTATTATTGTTGTTATCATTATTAATTACTACTATTATTATTATTAATAATAATAATATTTACTTTAGTTTTAAACTGGTCTTATCTCAACTGACAGGTTTTACCTTTTCCTAATTCTACTCCCTATCCTACCAGAGGGAGACAAGGAGTGAGAAGGCAAGAAAGGAGGAGAAATCAGGTAAAGGAATAAACTTAGGATTTGCTTACGTTTATGTTTAGTGCATTACTGTCTTCTATTTCATATGGGCATCATTTGCAGAATGATTATTTTACCACATGTTTTCCATATGTTCCAAAAAATGGTCCAAGAAAGAACGTGTATGCAAATATGGATGTCAGTCACTATATGTGTATCTAGGTGGTACTTACTACAGTGCTTCCTCTTTGCTATTTTCCTGTGGCTTTCCAAAGTCTAGGACATGATATCTTCTAAGAAACATCTGTATGAATAATGGTACCCTGCAAAACTACCAAGAAGGGCAATTCCCATAAAAAGAAGCTGCCAGGTAAGAGTCACAGTACCAAACACAATGAAATATACCTGCAGGAAGATGGGTAGCTCCACAGAAATACTTGTGTAACTGTCTGCCTGTTCAAAAGTCTCCACTCTGGGTTTCACATTTGAAAAATGGATCAAGAAAGTGTAAACCACATCAGAGTATTCAGTGTTTAGTTTAAAATAATTATTTGAAGCACTTTACTTGTTGTAGGTGCCTTTTATAATCTGCAGATAAGAGAGAGAGGCTACTGACTTGATTTACCGTGACGGAGGGTGAGTGCTCAGAACACCCAGTTTCAACTAATTCAAATATTAGGTGTGTGAAAAAACTTCACTGAGCTTGTGTTGGGATGAACTGCCTCTGTTAGGTCCCTTTCTCTTCCATTTGGCAACAGCTGGAGCCTGAACCTCTCAGTGAAATGCTGATTTCAGGTCTGATGAATTATGACTTCATATGTGAATATTTCACACATTAATATAAACTGAAACTTTCTGACAACAATAACTATTTTTTTAATTTTAAGGTGAATAATTCTGAGCTAATGAAGAGTACTTTCTATGTAGTAAGTACATACTGTTAAAAGAAATGCCATTCTGCAGGTATCCAATAACAGAGAAAATAAAAAAGAATCTAAGCACTTATTTAAAAATTAAAACTATTTTGGCTAAATTTGTCATTTAACATTAACATTCTGAAAGTTAACTGTCTGGTCCATGCTGTCAACTCTCCTCTAGCCCTCATCTAATGAGGAGAGACAAGCACCTCCAGGGGGTGATTCATCCCACCTATCCAGATTCCTGTGCTGATGAGAATGATTCATTACTATGGTTCCTTCAGCTTCCAGCCTCATTATGGCAAAACAATCACAGAAACCTAAAGACAGGCATACACCCAAAGAAGTTGCCCTGTCCACATACTCTAGGCTATTCTGCATCCAAAAAGCAGAGATCCTCCAATACTTAAAGCTGTTCATATAGGAAAAATAAAAAACTCTTTAAAATACAGTATAACTGCGAGTAAGGGGTCTATCCAAGGAACATTGGAATACTTTTTGAGAAAGCCAATAATTAACAAAATTAGGAGAAATGATAGAAGACACTAATTTACAAATTCTTACTGCAGCCTTTTTAGGGAACTTCTGAGTATCTTTGCTAACATCTCTCAAAGGAAGAAGTTTTAACAGCATTCAAATCCAAATTGAAGAAGAATAAAGTTTAAACATATATTCATATGAAAAAGTCAGTAATACTATTCCACATATTTGTGCAGGAAAGACACAAATGTATTAAATTATTTACAAAATCAATTTCACTTGTATATATGGTTTTGCAAGACTACAGTGAAATATGAGGGTATTAAATACTTTTTTATACTGACTTGGATCAAAAACGGTACAGCTACTGAACTCTGGAAATACTTGTAGATGTTTGCATCCATAACTTGTAAATCTGTCAAGAAAAGATCACAGTAAAACATTTTAGATAAATCCTGTTTAAGTAGGATTTATTCCTACAGATTCCATAGCCTGTCCTAAAATCTGCACCATGAGGCTGAATACATGGACTGGATTTCAAGGTGATTGAACTAAAGACCTATGGCTTGTCTTTATTATACTTGAACCACAGAGCTTCCTATTGTATTTCTCTTTGGGTGAACAGCTGTTCAAAACTAGGTTATGAAATTGTAAATATCATTTAGCATGACCATTTAAAATCCTGCCAAAAATTATATCCCTTGCAATATCATGTGAAGTTTCCTTAAATGTGGAAAATTATGAAATCTATTTAGAAATGGCAAGAAAATATGATGAAATCAAAATATCCCCAACAGCTGCACATTGCACATAGCTGAATGCCTGCTGCAAAACCACCTTAAAAGAACCTGATATATTCACATTTGGTAAGAAATTGCGCGGAGCTCCATTGGTCAAAAGTCCTCCAGGGAAGGAAATGTTTCCCTATATTTGATTTCACTTTTTTTTCAGCTGCCTTATAAATTTTCTTCAGATCTGAAATATTAATCAGATTATACAGTATTCAAAAGCCTGCCTGCATATATTCAGGCATCTCTATCATATAAGTAGACGAACTCTGAATACATATTCTAGGATATATTGAAGGATCCTATAAAATGAGATGAGCTTCCTTTTCTGGCAATGTACCTGTAAGCATGATTAATATTAATACATTTTTAGAGTGCATATTGAATGTGTTATATGGTCCTTGAAGCAAAACTATGCACCCAGTGCTGTTGGAATAGCCGTGTGTCTCACAAACAAGCATTCAGGCTACAGCAAGAGAGGTCATCTGAGAGCTTTTGTAATTGGTGCTGAGTAACAAATTCAGTGAACAAATGATATATTCAGGTCATTTAGGTTATTTTCTAAAAGCACAGGCTGTCCACGATTAACTTAAATATTTATTCAGGTTTATTATTTATCAAACTTGATATTTGGACTGCGCTCTTTGTCTGATATTTGAATGATGTTCATTGGCTGTGTTTGGGCACCAATAGCGGTAAGGTACTGTTCAGCATTCTACTGGGTTCATCTAAATAAAAAATAACATAAGAGGAGACTTGAGAAGGTAGTTGAACCTTTAAGTATTTTAGAGAGGGATGGTGAAAGTAAGTAAATAGACTGGAGAAAATGAAATAACAAGAGGGAGGAACTGAAAAGGGTAATAAATGATTTCTTTCTCTCATACGGAGTGCTTGCATGAATATCTTTCTTGAAATAAAAAAAAAATCTTAAAACTTAATTCACTTTATATACACTTTAATATTTTTCTTCACCATCACAGAAATAAATATCCTCTGTTTACCAATTTCCACAATGCTTGGAAACAGAGAGTGCAATCAGATTTCTACCTGCTTTAATAGCTTTTCTGTTGGGATGGAAACACAGGGAAGGGAGAAAGTCTGTTGCTTGGATCATTCAGGCAGTAGCCTATCTGAAATAAATATTTTTAAAAGTTCATTGTTGAAATTGTTGCAAGAAAATTCAGGAAGCATACAATAAAGGATAAAAGGGTTTGCTGAATACTTTCAAGAGATTTGAATATTGTCTTGTAGCTCAGGAAATAAAATAATGAATGTCAATCATGTGCAAATAGAAAACAGTACAGCATAGCATCACAGAATCATTACAGTTGGAAAAGACCTTCAAGGTCATAGAGTCCAACCCTTGCATGTATACAGACCCAGAATGTCAGTTTGTATAAACAGCAAAATTCCCTCTATGGCAATGGAGTTTATTGAATTTACACTAGATGGTAATCTTCCCTGAAACACATTACAAATAAATTTCATTAGTAAAACCAAAAGAAAAGAGATTCAGAACATTTTCTTACAGACATCTTTGTGAGAAAATGCAGAGTGGCTGGAGAATAAGCACTTGTAGACTGCAGCTTACCAGTGGTTTGCACTAACCAAAGATGTAGATTAGTGGCTTTAATTCCTACTGCACTTCAGTGTCTCTATATGTACTGAAAAAAGATTGTTATTTCTAAACCCTTTTCTTTGAAGTTTTATTGGCAAGGTACTGAAACCTTGCTAGTTAACATATGTATTAAAGACAGTTTCAGTAGATGTAGCTATTTTCATGATTTCATTATACAATCAACTACTGTTCCATGAATAACAGTTTATTTGTAAGGGTCTGTATTGTGCAACAGCAACTTGAACTGAGGTATTAAATTGTAATTACTCTTCAGTTTTTGGAACCATCTCCTTAAGACCCATATGAAATGCAGCAGTAAAATTTGATTTTGTCAGGAAAGTTACTTCTCAGGAAGAATCTGCTTACTAAAATCATGCAAAATAAATAAATAAATAAATAGACTTGTCATTTTCTTGTGTAATTACCAAGGGAAAAGAAATCACTATTTCACATTTCACTTTTTGTATGGTTAGAGGAAGGCTGACTATAATATAATGCAGTAGCCATCAAACAAATGGCCCATATTTAATTTTCAAACAGCAATTCTCCTTCCAAAAAGGGAGGAATCAAGTTTCATTTCAAACTACATTACCAACTTTATTAGGGCAGAGATGATCACTCACATGTGCAAAGTTTCAGGTTTACAACAGATGAAACAGCCCTAGATACAGGATTTTGAAGATTTATAGATGTAGTCCTGTGGCCTGAGAACCGTTTTCCTTTGAGATTGTGAACAGTCTTAAGGGATGAGAAAATCAGATCAGAGGATTTGACCAATGAAACTCAAAACGAGAAATGTTTCAAATTAAATCTGAAAGCCTTCTGTTGATTTCTTTGACTTCTGTGAAGTCAAGAGAGGACAGCTTTACAGGGAAGGGGAAAAAATGATCAAAAAGTCCAGATACACAGCAACAACAAAGATGAAAGTAAAACTGCGTTGTCAAAAGGTACAAGAGTCCTCTGTGTAGACGAGTTTAGTGGGAATTTCAGCTTCATTTACTTGTAGAAAGACTTTTGCCTGATTTTAGAGACACTAACCTAGAAGTCCTCAGCTTCTCTTTCCTGCAGCCCAGGTTCATGTTTTTGTTGCAGTCAACTTCCTTGTTGGGCAAGGGCAGCAACATCCCTTTCCTACTAGTTACTTTTCCACTGCTCTCTTTTCCTTATTCTGGAAATTAGAGCATGGAGAGCAAAGTAGAGTAGTATTCTGTAGTGCCTGAATCAAAACCAGAATCGAGAATAATTACATACGCTGCAGTGAGTAAAAGTTAGAGCTATCAAAGAACAGCAACACATTTACCTAAATAGCTCACAAAAATCTTCCTAATAAATTAATTTTTAATTCATACCTTCTTTCATTTACATTCTCCGAGGAGTCAGACAATGAATTTATCTCTTAAATGTTGCATAATACGTAATATTTATAGAAATCCCTACTCATATGGATAACAATTGTCAACAACTACACCATAGTCCTAGTTAATTTTTCTACCTTTTAGAAAACTCAACTTGTCAAGGAGAAGAAATATTCTAACATGGAGAACAATTCACAAATAGGAAATACTTAGAAATATCTCCAAATTCTTCATGTTGAAACAAAGAATTTACCTTTAAAATAAGAAATCTATAATTGGCACACATTTAGAAAGTGGATTATGTATGAATATGAAAAAATTAAGGTGACAGTTTACAGTGGAACTGGATCACTGCTTTTTTCCCCATTAAATTCAGGTAAAATATTACTGATTTCTTAAGAAACAGATTTTAAATAATGATATTTTATAGAATAGTTGTCTTAAAATCAAGAACTGCAAGTCTTTACATGAGGTGTTTACCAAAGATTTTGAGAGGTAAAAGTAAAATTTGTAGCAAGGATTATGATTTTGCAACAGAAATTGTCACCAAAGAAAAAACAAACACACATTAGAAGACAAAATGATGTGGGATAATGTATTAGCAGAAGCAAAACAACAGACATGCATCTGTTTAAGCCATGTTGCTTAGAAATTTGATTTAATTCTTCTAGTTTGTAACATATAATACAGCATTGACTAGCAGCTAAATTACTGTTCATCTCTATGTTTGCATTATGCATATTATCTATTTTGTCAGTTGTTTCTATGTCTAGGGCTGGAAGAGGTATTCGTAGCAAACAGCTGGATCACTGGATTAAATTCTTTTCGCTATTAATGGTTTGTCAGTAGGTTGATCAAGAATTTTCACATAGTTCAAAAGCATCTGGAAACACTAAATGCAAATGTTTCTCAGGCTGGCAGTATTTTTTTTTTTTTTTGTACAGATATATTCTTTGAATGCATAATTCTTACAGAATATACTTACATTCCTTGATAAAATTCAACTATCTATTAAGAATACTCAGCAAGAAAAAGGGAAAGAAACAGAAAAAAGTGAGGAACAAGATCATGATTATTTCCTCATATCAAATTTTCATGTCTAGGCTTCGCGAACGAAGATTTGGGAAGGCACTATCCACATTTGCTGCAGGCACGCTGGTGGCTTATGAGGCCAATACGTGACAGACATATCCGATTGCAAAAGGCGAGGCCACCTTTTCTAGGCCCCTCTCCGAGTGGAGCAAGCAGTGCTGTCCTTGAAAAGGCTGCTTGGTCGTTCAGGGTGCTGCCCCAAGAGACTGTCATCTCCGGTCAGTCTCAAATGACCAATATCCTGAACCGCCTGCATGCAGGGTTGGGTCTGCGGCTCCCAGTGCACCTTTCACCTGCCGTTTCGACCCTCGCCCGTCGCTACAGGACTTTTTGCATGTGGGTAAAGCCTTCAAGCCTGTGCAATGGATTTTTTTAGGTGAGACACAGTGTGCGCGGAACTGAACCCACCCTTTAATCCTGAGGTTCATCTGCCAGGGCCGAGCGAGCTTGGACGGTGGCAGTGAGGTCCTCAGGACGTAGGTTTGATTAGAGTGACCTTCTCTTAGATGGATGGCCTTACAGGGCTAAGCGAGCTCCATCTGCCCAGGTTTGGGATTGGAGTTGTCCTTCTCCTAGGATGACTGCCAGGAGGCTAAAGAGCTCATCCTGCCCAAGAATGTATTAAATCTGGTCCTACGGTTTTGATATCAAATTTTAATACCATCTTTAAAGTGTTTTCCAAGGTCATGAAATAAAACTGTTTGTAATTTTCTAAGTTGTCTTTGGAAGACTAGCATTTCTTTTTCAACAAGTTCTAATGTTATATATATCTACATATATATCTATATATGTGATTCATGGGACTTGTGATGGACAAATACAAGAACCCACATCCATTCCTCCCCCAAGTAACATATCCGTGATTGCAAAGCTGGTGACGTGGCTGCAGCCCAGGGCAAAAATAGAAGAAAATTATTTCCTTGCCAGGATTTCATGGTTAGAGAAGTAAACAGGAGATTTTAGATTAATGTCTGTCAGTCTTGAAACCTGTATTCTCTCTCACTCCCATCTCACCAAATGTGCAGAATACTCTCTAGAGAACTGAGAAGTCCATTTTGTGCAATACCTTCAGTATGTTTTGAATTTGGTTACATCAAATTCTATTAATGTGTCTTGTCAGATCTAACTATTGCAACTAAATTGTTCATTCAGAGTTTTCTACAAGTAGAATTTGACAGAGGGGAGACTGCTTATGGCTAAGGCTAGGTAAGAAAATTTCAGTTATTAGAAACTAGAAGGAAAATGAAAAAAATGAGGACTATATAAGTCATTCATGAGCACTCATATTTAGTGGCAACCATGGCACAGAACAGTGTTTGGTTTATATTTTACGTCAGTAGAAAGAAAGGAATGAATGCGTAAGAAAAAGAGATCACAAAACCATAGAAGAGGGATGACCTGTAAATGCTGGTTTAACAGACCATAAATTTCCTGTTTTGGTAAAGATTTGATTTGAAATTCAAATTTAGGCAAAAGGATTTGCATTTGATTTTGGTTTTGAAAAATCTTATATACATATGCACAAAGCCACACACCTTTGTGGGCAAGTCACGCAAACCTGTTGATTTGGGAGTCTTTAATTCAAGTACTTAATATAAAATCCTATAAAATCCTACTTTTGACAGGTTGTGATGTTCAGTCCTCTATTAGTGAAAGGTATATAAGTAGTGAGCACAGACAACAATTAACACTAATAGCAATTCTGAGAACTAATGCTCAAATCATAACATATGCACTATCTGAAGGCATTAAATATGCCATTATGGTAATCTGTGCAGCGTCTTATTTGAGTTCTAGGGCTTTGGAAACATGTACATTGGATGCAGAATGTACATGTACATTCAAAGCAGAATCACGTAGAGGCAGAGTGTATCTTCTGGGATCTGTCTGTGTTCTGTAATTTAATCTGAAAAAATTCTGGTTGTGGAGGTACTAGAGAATACGTTTGCATTTAAATGTATATTTGAAGGAAAAAGAAATACCAATTTTTCAAGTTAAGAAGCAGCTTTATGCATTTTTCCCGCTTCATATTTGTCCCTGCTCTGCTAAATATTATTCACATGTACAGAATACAGAAGCTGGTCTTCTGAATCTTTGACAGTTAATAGGAAACAGATGAAGTTGGTAGGTACCTGTGAAGGCAGAGAGTAAACTATAAACTTCATGACTGGAAGTCTGACACAGAGACAGGTATTGACTCCAAGATATGGCTGGGTCTGTGCCATATTTTCCAAGTAGATGAGGATAAGCTTCACTTGAGCTGAGAACTTTTCCTGTGTGGGTAGGTTAGAAGCTGGAACCTATGTGGTTT
This sequence comes from Chiroxiphia lanceolata, assembly GCF_009829145.1. NCBI lineage: Eukaryota > Metazoa > Chordata > Aves > Passeriformes > Pipridae > Chiroxiphia > Chiroxiphia lanceolata. Next base: position 67,629,733 of record NC_045639.1, read on the forward strand.
CAGTAAGCCAGCAGCTGTGCCTGAGAATTTCTGAAAGTCTCTCCTCCACTACAAAAACTACTTTAATACACAATGCGTTCCCATTTGAAAGCTTCTAGCTAACTGACAAATGGAGTTCTGAATAGATTAAAACTAGCCAAAATTCAAGTCCCAACTGACAGCAACTAATTTTCTTCAGTTCATAATGGATCTGTCAATTTCAGATGATATAGTTAATGTAAATGAAAGTTTTAATATCAACTTTAGCTCTGCAAGGGAGAAAACTAAAAGAAAAAAAATCATCAAGGATGCTTTCTGAGAAAAGTGGAGTCAAAGGTGTCCCTGCCCATGGCAGGGGGGTTGGAACTAGATGATCTTCAAGGTCCACTCCAAACCAAGCCCTTCTATAATTCTCTGATTAAATACTTCATTATATTACTTTCAGTCAAAATCCCTGCTTCATGAGTCATTAAAGAGTATACTGAAAAAGCAAAGCAACACTACATGTAATTTTGTTCTTCAGCTTTTTTCTCTATCCCTGTCTGTCATTGTGCACTTATGAAAGTGAGAATGTGAGCCAGACATATCTCATGTCTGAATCAGCAAAGTCATAAGTGTTTTATTTGGGCTGTAAAGTAGCACAATGTCTACCACTTCAGCAATAATTCTCTCTTCTGATATCAGAAGAGGAAATTTGTTCAGCTGCTTCTGCAGCACAAATTTGGTTTTGTTGCAGTTACACAGTTTTCCAGATGTAAAACTAAAATACTAATGAAATCAAAACCAAATTGGAATGCCATTTGACAAAGGAAGACCCAAGAGCAGACACAGAGTACAGAGCAAGGCATAAGACTTTCTGGAGTAAAACATCCAAAAAATATTTTGCAAAATAAAAAGCCAATAGGAAACAGACAAATCACTATCAAACTGACTGACTGTTGGTGAGTCTTTTCCGCCATAAATGAATGCGGTGAGCAACAATGACTCTGGTCATATTCTGCAGCAATTCACTGTTTGACTCAACACTTAGCAGTGCAGTATACCTATTCTTGGTTTCTTTTTCTATCTTTCACTTACCCAGTTTTAAACTGTGCTAGAATTTGCCTTTCACCCCAGGTCTGTCAAGCTTTCTTCTGTCTCCTGTGAGGCCTTATCAAAGCTGTTCAAGTAACTTAAATACTTATTGGAAATGCACAATTTAAAGAGCACCTAACTATAGCTGTCATATTTTTCATCTGATACTTAAAAAATGTCTAAAAATGCTTTAAGCAAGTTATTTTACTTCTTTGCAAATTATGCATATTTGGCACTGAGATGAGAAGGATTAGTTCATTTATCCTGGGGATCTGGAAAACTATTTACAACATTGTCCTAGTCCACTTGTTCATTTTCTCTTCCTTGAATGATTTCTTCAGGTCTTTGGCTTTTTTTTTTCCTTTTCCTATTGGCCACTTGATTAGAACCACATTTCTTCATGTAGTCATCTGCTTGCCTAGAGTCAGCGTCCTCTCCTCCTGAAACTGTTACCTTCATGGTGACTTTGCCTTTTCCCTGAAAGGCACCTGGCCAGACGTGTCCAAGTACAACAATATAATGCTGAAGAAGTGCTGACTCTAGGCAATATGAAATTGCCGTACCAAGATATTGTGGTTTGGTTTTTCACACTTGCAATCTGTTACATGGTATTCAGTGAAATCTATTTTGGTAGGGTTTTTTCCCCCAGTCAGAGTGCCAGGACAGCTAACAGATCAATATAAATATACATGGAATCTGGCATGGTAAATGTCTGTGCTGTACACATCAAGTCATTTTCATGAGAAGGTTTTGACATATTTTTATTCTGTAGTATGAGGTTAATCACAAGATATGTTGATTGATGCCTTATGGCAACAAATCTCCTCTAGGAAGCTTTTTAGAGTATAATGTAGAGTTTCAGAGATGCATGAAATAGTAGGATAATGAGGCAGAAGGAACTAATTTTTAGCTGGAATTGCCTCCAGCTAAGCATGCATTCTTTATACATATAAGCTTTGGAAAAGTAATTTAAAACAAAACAAAACAAAAAACCCTAGACAATATAAAGTTAAAAATGAAAATACCAATGCATTCAAAAACCCCATTACTGTCCTAGTGTCTTGTCCACAGGCAATATAACAAGAAGAAAGAATCTAAGGAAATTGAATAGGCTGAACCAGCTCCCTGGACTGCAGTCCTGAGAAATGTAGACTATGTAATCACACAAAGCAGTGTTGTTTTCTGACACTCTCCCAGAAATCCAGCAATAGTGTTTTCGGCTTTTTCTTTCTATTCTCCTGCATGTAGGGATGCTTATTAAGACCTTCTTTTCTGAAACTGATGCTGAATTACCCCATGTGATATTCCCCAGCAGACTCAGGCAGTCTTTGAAATTTACACATTATTTTCACATAATGGTGAAGTTTCCTATTGAAAGCCTTTGTTAGTAGTAGGACTTAGTAACATTGGCATGTTATAGTTTTCCTAAGATTAATTTATAAGCACATATGAATTACCAAGATGTGTTCTTTTTCATAGCATTGGAGAACTACAACACAAACAAGCAGAAGAAAGAGAGGAAGAGGGTTAATTTTAGCTGTTGACACCTACTAGTTTTAAAACATAAACCAAGAGTGAAAATGAGGGGTGGAAAATACATCAGTTCAGTAGCTCAAAAAATTAATTGCAACTAAAAGAAAATTGAGGCTTATGAATGCTAAGTCTTAGATGAGCTACATTCATTGCCATGAAGGGGGAAAGCGGTAAATTTTTGCACTGAAAATGCACACTTACCGTTTCCCCTCCTGCCAGCTTTTCTGTCTATTGATCTAGTGTTAGCTGCTGGAAATATTTTTCTAGTCTGGTTTTGTCTTACTATCCTGTATTTAGTTCTACATACAGGATTTTGCTGTCTTAGAAACAGAGATCATACAGTGCACACAAAGCTTTCTAAATATAACCCCTACGTGCTCTTGGGACTATACAAATTTTTATATCTCTTAAAACATTGAATTTTATACCTAAGGGAAATTCAAATATTTCCTTATGTTTCCTGTCTAACAATGACTTTATGCATAACCTGAAACTGAAGCAGTTGATATGTAATTGGTATTTTTATCAATTTGCAGGCATGTGGTACTGTGATTTTGCATGTTCTGGTTCCGAAGTTTTTCTTTTACTGTTTCCTGATTTTAGATTCTGTTAAATTCTACCTTGTCACGATCAGATTTCTGACATGTACCGTTAAACTCTGTCAGGGAAAACATACAGCAAATTAAGTGTTATACCTTTTCAAGCTTCTTTCTAGAAACAAAACCACAGTGACTACCATCCTTGATGGGCACTTGCACTGGATGACAAGCAGCACAGTCCCAAAACCCTTTATTTACTTTTTCTATGGTCTATTAGTTTGCCTTCCTTTGGTACAATGAAACAGTTCTAATATGAAGGACAGAGGGTGCACTGTTTCGACCTTCTTTCTGTTCCTTTGTGTACTTTCCTCCATATATGCTTTTAAAGGAAACTTCTGGCAGCTAGGAATCCCAGAACCAAAGACTCAGAGAGCAGTTCAGGTGGGGAGGTCCTTATAGGAGTCGTCTAGTCGTAGTGCCCTGCTCAAACTTGGTCAGCTACAGCAAGTTGCTCAGGGAGCCATCCAAATGGGTTTTGAATATCCCCAAGGATAAAAAGACTCCACAACCACTCTGGGTAGCCCGATCCCAGGGGAGAGTCACCTTCCTTGACCTGCTGGCAAGGATTCTCCTAATGTTGTTGGCTTTCTTTCTTAGAGGTGCACACTCGCTAGCTTATGTTTAACTTGGTGTCCATTGGGATCTCCAGGGACTTTTTTGCAAGGCTGATTTTCAGACAGTCTGCCTCCAGCCCATCTGATGTATGGGGTTATTCCTTCCCAGGAGCAAAAATTTGCACTTTCCCTTGTTGAACTACATGAGGTTCCTCTCAGTTCATTTCTTCAAATTATGGAGGTCCCTGTGAATAGCAGCACAACCAAAGCTGTAGTGGCCACAGTATCAACCCTAGAGGTACAGTAATTACATTTTTTTACTGTGAGGGTGCCAAAATACTGAACTGCATTGCTCAGAGAGGTTGTGGAGCCTTAAATATCCCTGGAGATATTTTAAAGCCATCTGGATATCTGGTGTACCAAGCACTTCCAGTTTCATACAATGTGAAACATGCTAAGAATGTCCTCTATCCCATTTATCCAGACCATTAATAAAGTTGTTAAACAGTATTGGCCCCAGCAGAGGTCCCAGTAGAGACCACCTAATTCACCAAGCTAGTCAGCTCATCACAAGTGTCTATTAGTCAAGTTGGTAAAGCATGATTTCTTCTGTTTACTAGTCCCAATCACTTTCTTGTCCTTCCTATGTTTGAAAACAGTTTCTGGGAATATTTCCACCACCATTTTCTGTGTGATGCTAAACAGCTCGTAGTTTCTTGAATCTTTCTCTTGTCCTTCTTGATGATAGAAGTGATATTTGCTTCTTTCATGTCTTTGGGAACCTCTCCTGTTTACAATGACCTTTCAAAGACAATTAAGAGTTCCTTTGCTAATTACATCTCTCAGCTTCCTCTGAATGCCTGGGTGTATCCCATCAGAAAAGTAATCTAAGTTACGAACTCACTGGAGATACCTCTGAACTACTTCCTTAGTGAATCACACAACCATGAGACTAAAAGGTGTAACCTTTTCCAGCTATGCTTCAAAAGCCTGAATATCCTTACTGGTTTGGGACATAGCGACACCTAAATTTTGTATCCAAACATGTAGCAGAAATACTAAGACACTCAGATTAGTTTGGGATGGTAGAAAGATAATGAAGACAGAGATGTTAAGGAATACCTTTAGTGCAGGTAGCTGGGTGTGGAGCTGCAGTGTGAGCTACAGGTTTAGTGCATGGAGGGAAGTAGTGGCAGTTCCAGGCAAGAGGCTAGGGACCGGTGACAACTCTTTGCATAACCAAGGGCACGGAGACCTGTGGCCCAGCCAGGTGACCAGACACTCTCAGACACAGCAGGAGTCAATGGCTCAGATAAGAGAACCCAGATCATTGTGTCCTTAGACCGTGAAAGTATAAAAGGCCAAGGATTCCTTTGCTTGGGGTCCCTCCTTGGAGGCAGCAGCTCGAGCTGGTTGTGCTCTTGCTGCAGTATGATTAAACTACCTTAAGGATCCAGAGGTCTGAAACTCTGCTATGGGAAACCTGGGGCTGAGCCAGTGAGGAGACCCAGTGTGACTGTGCAGGGTGTCACGGGGGCTCACTGGAGCCACCCGCTGAGAAGGGATTTCAGTCCCAGCAGTGACAGTTTCTGGTGGCTGGAGTGGCACTACCAGAGTGGCTCTGGAATGGTGAGACAGGGAAGTTTCCTTAACACAGACTTGTTAGTTTATTCAAGCACTGCATGAGTTTATCTACATTACTTTTGGATGTGAAGTGCAAGGTTTGTGTATTACCACACCATGTATATTTATCATATCTATTTGTGTAGAGGCTCTGCTGTTCCCCACTGCTTGGTGATAACCTCAGTTTAAAAAAAATCTAATTTCTTGGAATATATAGAAACATAAATTCAGAATTCTGATGTTTTTAGACTTCTAAACCTAGCTGTAAAAAATTTTTAGGCACATGGTTGAAATGGCAGGGATTTTACAGCTAACTTTTATGGACAGCAAACCTGTGGGGAATGTTACATTAACATTCAGATCTATGCAAAAAAATAGGACACTGAGTCAAAGGACACTAACTTCTAGCTGTAGTAGATGAACAACTGTTACTGTATAGTCTGTATACATGTACTCTCAATCACACAGATCTGTAGTCTGTGTAGCTGTCCAACTACTTAAAATTTTCACTGTCCACTCCTACATGACTTTTCTTTTTTACTCATGTACACCAGGACATTTAAATCTATAAGTTTTAGTCTCAAAAGATCTTCACTAGATTTATCTTACAGCTACTTGAAAGCATCTATTAGGCTTTTTTATGCTTTTGTAGGTTAGGTTATTTTCTATATTCTATTTTCCATTTTCTTCTGAAAAAAGTCCTGACTCAGGGAAAGCATCACAAATCTTTTCTGTTCTTTCTTCACATTTCCATTTAATATGCTAATAAGCTTATCCCAGATACCAAAAGCTTTTCATTCTCTTGGATGTTATTTTTAAATGGAATTAAGCAACTGAGACTTCAAGTCCTACAGCTTTTACACAAACTACTTACCAAATCTGTGATCAAAAAACTGTAACTCATAAGTTATGTAACTCTTCAGTGTGCAGTCAGCTGCTTTTATTGTAACAATATTTAGTAATCAGTAAATCAACAGAGTTAAGGACTTTATAATAATTTTTTTCTTACATGAAAATTATTTTATACTATTTATCTTCAACATTGTTTTTTGTCTTCATGTTAAATATCTGTCTTACTTTCTCAGGTTGAGGAGAACTGTTATTCCCATTTCCATTTTCTAAATGTAAAGGAGAAAAAAATTATCTTCTAAATAACATTGAACTAAAATGTTTTAATAAGTGTTTGGCTTTACAGTTCAGATACTTAAAACAGAATCTTTAATGTTGATACTTCTAAGCATATTTTTTCATTATTTAATTTAAATATGATATTTAAATATTTTCTTATAACAGTTTTTAAAGATTTCACCAGTATTTAATAGAAGTTTCTTTTCCTAAAAAAAACCCCAATAAACCAGTTTAACTCTTAACTGAAGTATAAAATTAGGATCGGTGAGGGTCATCTACAGAATTAAAGAGATTGTTGATGATTTTCCAAAGAAAGTAGGGCTTTTTTTTAAGATTGCAAGTAAAAAAACTGACTGCTTTAATCAAGCACTTGCTGGAGGAATAAAGCTTCATTTGAGAGTTTCAGAGATAATTTCTCACTCTTTCATCTTTTTTCAAGTAGAGATATTTAGAACAATTTTTCTTGTCATATTAGAGTTATTTGGCTTCTTGTCTTATTTTAAGACTCGGGAAGAATAAAGGGAAATGAAAAACGAAAATATATAATAAAGGCTATCTTTCATTTTTCTGAAAACCAGAGGATTCTGCGTACAAATTCAGTGAAGGACCAGATTGTTTCTTCTTTCCAACAAAATCATCATGGCTAGGCTTCACGAATGAAGATTTACAAAATCACTGTTTATATATTTGTAAGGGGAGGCCACAAATCCTCTGCAAATACAGATACGATTAAAGCAGGTTTTCAGGTTTAATTCCAAAAGGATTTGTGTCTCTGCTTAATAACCATTTTATGACAAAATTCACACTTCTTAAAGAGTACCTTAAAAAAGGTAAATGCATTCAGAGTCATTAGAATTCTCTGATAAACCATTGCAAGCAATCATGCTGATATGTTTATAATGAAATTAACACCTTAAAAGTAGGTGCAGCAATACTAGGTAAAAGCATGTTTTTCTGTAAATTCACCACAAATTGTTTTAAAATATTTATGAGGGACTCTATGCAGCAAGTGTCGACAAGTCAGCCTAAAGCACTAATACTGATGGGCAATGAAACATTTCTGTGGAAGAAATAAGGAGTTAACCAAAGAGGTCCAATTTCTTTTGTGTTGGAATAACTGCTTCTGAGGGAGTGAGACTGTACAAACTATACAGTAAGACATCATGCAGAAAAGTAATCTGGAATTGAATCCTACTCTTCTGATGTTGCACTTATCTCCTTTCAGTTCCCTCTGACAGCAGAGTACTAGGCCAGGAAGAGGCACTATTTATCCAGGTTGCACCTTGATTTGAAGGCTGTTCTCTCCCAACAGCATTGAAAGAGAAGACACTTGAAAGAGAACAGACCTACCCAGAGACTGAATAGTACATGTAGCAAAGTCTTTTATGAGCCTCATTGACATGCTGCTTTTTCTGAAAAAGGTAGTGTGGGAAAATCAACTAAGTAAGGAAGGCCATGCAAAACAGCTGTGGTTGGAAGTACTTGATCTTTGTCCAGATTGACCTCCAGTCCCTTCTGGGGACTTTACCCCAGACAAGGATTCAAACTGAAACTTCTGGCTCTAGCATGGAATTTTTCCTTCTCCAGTACAGTTGGAAAATCAATGGCTACTGACTGGCTGGTTCTGAAAATTAGGTGCACAATGTGTACCAGAAACAATGAAGAGAATGATTTCTCTCACTCTAACTCACTGTCCCAGTTGTGAGGAAACCATTTAGAGAGAACTGTGCAATCAAATGCATGAACAAATTAGCGGAAGAATAAAATTCCGTGGTCACTCTTAAAATTGTAGTTCCATAATGCACATGCATGCAAACACATCCTTATGCTTCAATATTTCTCAGATTATTTTTTTCTTATTTAAGAACAGTATGTGCACTTGATAATAACTGTTTATAGAAAATGTTCAACAATTCAGATTAAAGTCAGTACGGGTAAAATGAATGATGCTGTCATAAGGCATGTTTTTTTCTCTACTGTAAGGAGTGATATTCACTAGTAAATGATCTAAGGGTGTGAAGTGTTAATATTTCATGTGTGAGTTGAAGATCCATTGTCTCCTTGCCTGTCAGGCTGCTTACATATTTTCTACATTTCTATCTTGAAAAAGTAGTTTTTGTCAGGTAGTTTATGGTATCTTATACCTGCCTCTTTTAGGTCATAGGTTAGAAATTATGCCCTCTCTATACCCTCCATTTTGTCAGGTAGTTTATGGTATCTTATACCTGCCTCATTTGGGTCATAGGTTAGAAATTATGTCCTCTCTATAGCCTCCATCTTCAGATATATTATCCAAAATGCTCAGTAGGTACTTAAATGTTCTTTGTCCTTTTGATATGAATTCTAAAACAAAAGTTTAAATCCTATGTAGACAAGAAGTCTTCTTAGCTTAAGTTAACTATTCCACTTGATAAAATAAAATATTATTACTTTATTATTGAATGTAGGCACTATTATTTTCATGTAATGTAAGAGAATTCTGTTATCCCTTAGGGAGTACATAGCAGCTTCATTTATTTTTCCATGATATATTAGCTTTCTAAAGATTTTTTTGGAATATATTAAGTAACCATTTACAGGACTGAAACAATATGCTGTCCCTAGAAGCAGAAGAAAAGAAAAAGGTGAAATGACAGAAGAAAATGTAGGAAAAACAATTAATTTTTTTACTGTTGGGATTTGTGGAAAATATCACATGTAAAAAGAAATTAATGAATACGGACTTAAATCATTAGAAATTATAGAAAATCAAGGGTAAATTTTATGTTCTCAATGAGATATTGCACTATATTGGGGAGGGAGGGAGAAGGGAGCTGTAAAGAGACGATAATGAGCTTATTCTGAATGCTTTTCTTCTCCTTTTGCAGATCTCTTCATTTCTCCTGAGAGAGAGTAACCAGTGAGTTAAAAAATTAAAACTATGGCTCATACATCTGTTTGCCATTTCTACTCTTCTCTGACCTTAAAACCACTTCTCCTGCTCCTTGAAGATTGCGATATTCATTGTTAAGAATGATCTTTTTTTTCTTTCTTTTGAATCAACCTTATCCTATGCTTTGATTTTACTGAGCATTATTAAAACACTACTTTCCCCCCTGAAAATAATAAATCATAGAGAAGAATATTAGAAACATCGACCTGTGATTTAAAGAGTGAAATTCATATTTATATGTTGAAATATTAAGATGTATGTACATAGGTAGGAACTTTTTGTTCAAAACAGTCTTATGGAAAAGCATGAGTGAAATGGTAAAGCTGCAGAATAAGTTCGATACTTGAGTCCTATTGTCTGGCAAGACTTAAGCACTTGACATTTATCTCCCATAGATTTCTTTATAAAACTCATGCTAATTATCTAGGATATTTCTGAAAATGACACTTGACCTTGAAGTCACTTTCAATTTCATTGAAATGTTTTTGAAAGTTTTAGCTTCCATCTCAAAGCTCATGCCCTCATGATCACCTCAAATCATTACAATGTAGGTTAATGGGCTAGCTTTTCCTCTTATTTTCCTTTATATAAATCTATGGATGTCAGGATAAAATTGGAAAGAAAGGGTTCTTCTACCAGTAAGATACAGTGAATATGTCAAATAACATGTACTGAGTAGTATTATATACCTCTGTCCTGTGTTGCCAACACTAAAATCATTGCCGTAATTCCAAATGACATAAATCTGCTGAAACCTTATAGGAATCTGGTGTCAAAAAATATTTTTTTTCTACTTCAGTATAAACGTTTTTCTTCATCACGTCTGTGCCTGATCCACAAAAGTACTATAATTACTGTCAGATATTTGTTATTTGATTTTAAATATGAACATTAAATTTTTATAACTCCTAATGCGTGTGTTAAAAAAGAAAAAGAAAGAAGAGGAAAAGCATGGGGTTTTTTTCCTTATTTGGGATATTATGTGCATTTTTCTGGCACTTCATTTCACCTGGTCCTTTTTTACAATTATTTGTAAAATATAGATTATAGATTTCCCCTTAAGTTTCATTCTTCCTGTACAGGTTTATAGCTGTGATGTCAACATAACATTATTGGGGTCAAATGTTATTGTAATTACTGGTACTTGCACTTCACATAAAGATCCCTCCATCCAGAGTGTAAGATCAAGCTGATCAGTCACCAAAGCAGCAACTTGGATAAATTAAGAAAACCTTATGCTGCATAAAGTCTGTGTTTACTTCGCATATTAACCTATAGTTAGAGGTTACTGCTTAGAAGTTTTTGACTACTATTAAATATTAAAGTTTGGTAGTAGTATATTTTTTTTTCTTCCACTTAAGCAAGTGAAAGAGGTTAAACTTCCTGAGAAAGAACATTTGTGCTACTCTGAGTCACAGCCTGGACCAAGTAGCTGTCTCATAGGCTTATCTCACCTAGTTTACAATATTGTTTAATATTTTTTGTTACTTTTCCCCCCAGGCTTCCCAGCCCATATAAACTGATCAGTGATGTTATTTTTTGATCTGTGTGGAATTAACAGCTTTTTTTTGTTGATGCTGTTTATCAAATGTCCCATTTGAGACAGCTGAATTGTAACTCAGGTAGTCTGAGTTTATATTAATTAGAGCTAGTGAGCAGCTCATTAAACATGAGTTTTTGGAAAATGAATGCAATTGTGTCCCCAGCTGATCTGTGAAAGCTGAAGATGATTTCCAGTGCAGGTGAGGTTGTCTGCCAGAGCCGGTCTTGGCAAAGCTTTCACTGTAGGAAGGACAGCAGCTCTCAGACCCTGGCTCTTTATTGTGACTTGTCATAGCACAACTGATCTCACATGCTGTAAAACATCCTGCATGAGGCAACTGTATGTACGACTCCGTAGCATGAGACTACACAGCTAGGTATGGCCTATCTCTGTCTAGCAGATTGCATGTGAGGTCAATAAAGTGTAAGCGAAAAAAATGTGCACTGTGGATCTTAAATGAATTTAACTTGGTTCCTGAAGGCTGTTCTGGTGTGATATAAGGAAACTGTATCAGTTCACGATGGACTGCACAAATTTCAGCTCCCAAAAGATGAGGTAAATTATTTCTCATCTGAGAGGGAAAGAGTGAACAGCCTGAAAAAGTAAACTCATTCCTCCTTCATAGAGTGAATCCTTTCATTAGAGCACTGGGGACGACAGAAATCATGGAAAGAGAGCAGTGCTGATCTATTCTATGTGACAAAGTAAAGACTATCCAGGATTTCAGAAAAAAATGCATTAATAAAAGAGAAGAATTTAGCCAGTTGCTAAGGAAAAACACTATTTTAGTATTATTGCTTTAGTAGTTTATTATCTATTGTCTATTAATATTTAGTAGATTATTATTATTTTATTATTTAGTATTATTACTTTATTAGAAAATAAAATTAATAAGAGCAAGAAAGATTTACAGTATAAACACGCTACTATTTAGGTGATAAAAAATCCCCTTATTGCATATAATGTCTAACTTGCTAGCTGTTTTTATGTGTTCCTTACAGGAAGAATGAATACGAATTCTTTTGCCATCTAACCTTAATAAAATTCCTGGAGTGTAATTTAAATGGGTTTTAATAATAATAGTGTTGCTTCATGGGTATCAGGTGATCTTACTTTGTAAAACATAAAAACTTGAAGACTCTGTGGACAATGTATTTGAATAAATTTCTTCCACAGGCAAATGGAGCTTATAAGATAGGAAGAAAAGAATTAGTATCTTCCAGTTGTAAACTCCATTATTTTTTTGTGTTGTAGTATAGTGTGGTTATTAGAAACTCAATGTTAGAAAATATTGTCTCCATCCAAGTAGCACTTAATCTCTATTACCTGGAGGTTAAAAGTCAAAGAACAATCATCCACGTCAGTGATTCCTGCAGCAGATTGTTACTGAACCATGTAAGGTCATTTAGTGGGGAGAATTAGCTCCCAGCAGCTTCACATGTCAGAGATACTATAGTAGCATCCAGCCCCAGCTCTTCTCCCTGGAAAATTATGGTGATTCTGTGGGCTTTCTCAGGAAAAGTGTCCTGTAGAAAGAAAAGAAAGGCTTACCTTTAATCGACATTTTTGCAAAGGGTGACAATGAAAAGAAAAAAATTGCTGACTTCATAAGTTAGTTGCAGATGGAAAGCACACAAATACAGCCAGTTGCCCTCAACTTTACAAATAGATCAGTGAGACAAACCCTGTGTTTTTGTAGTTAATATGTCTCTTAAGTCAATGCCAGTTTTTGCATAAAGAAGGCAACCTTTCTCCTATGACCACCTGAAAGACCAAGAAAACCTGAGAAAGCTTCAGAAATGGACCATTGACCAAAAACAGTTTGGAAACTTATGTGCTACTTTAATTAAAAAGGTGTCAATAGTGATGTAGGCATATGGGATCAGTCTCTCTCTGGAAATGCTATGATCCATCAATGCAGTGAGTGTTCTGGCTGTGTTGTTTAGACAGGTCAGTAGAAAACAACTAGGATGAAAAAGAACAAGATGCTCAAGCCCATGGAGTTGACCTGACAGTGACACAGAAAAACGTGCTGAAGTTGTGTAGGGAAACTGACTGGAAGGAGCTGGAAGGGTCAAAGCACATCACGTTTGAAAGAAATTTGAGGAAACTTTTTACTGTAGTGCTCATTATAACTACCATAAGGGACAGCAGAACTGGTCTCTAACTACCTTACATCTCCTCTTTCACCATATTACACCTATATAAAATCAAATGAAATAACATGAGAATATGTATTTTCTTGAAGTTTTATTTTTGATGTAGGGCTTATTTCATTTACTTACTTATTTTAATGTTTTACAAAGGAAATGTCACTTTCCCCTCTTTACTCCTAGTGGGTACTGAGGCCTAATTCCAGTTGCTTGCCTTCACTTAGAAAACAGTATTGAAGAAATCAAAGTAGGATTTTGAAATCATTAAAGTGTTTGGCTTGCTTTCCGTATTTCCCAGTTCCAGGCCTATAGCAACCGAAAGTGATGCAGTAGCAGAGAGCTCACACTCTCACTTTTCTGTTTTGATTGCTTACTTCAAACTGGGAGCATAAGGGACAGTTCGGCCAAAAAAGCCACAGGACGGGGAAGGACTGAAACTATTTGCTGAAGGGGTCGAATTTTTCTGGGTTTTTTAATCTGCACATGGTTCTGGTGTAGAGCAAAGGGTGAAAAGGTGTTCTTTTTCTAATTCACAGTTTTCTAATTCACAGTTAGAGAAGAGATTTAATAATAACTTTTGAAGTATAGTACTTATCTCAAATGAAGGAAATATACTTTGTGCCATCTCTCCCTACCATTTAAGATACACAAATGTTCCATTTTAAAATTGTACCATTTTTTGCACAATGTAATTGAAAGCTTCATTATCTTTTTATATGCCTAAAAAAAGTGTGGATATTTTCAAAAGAATAATTGCTACAAAGGACAAATTTAGGACCACTTTTATCAGTATTAACAGACACTTACTTAGCGGAATGCAGTTAGTTGTCTTTATGATATGCAGTTCTTCAAGTCATCCAAAAGCTTACTTGTCCAAAATAGACATGCAATTATTTGTCAGAAAAAAGTCACTGAATACCTACTATTTCTTTACTATCATCATAGTAACAGTAAGGGTAGGCAGATAATCCAAACTAGTACCATCTCCCAGAAATTCTTTAAGTACAAGTACATTTCAAAATTATTTAATGCAATGTTATTGAAGACTCAGATTTTGCAGGCCAGAGAAGAACACAAAATCATCCAACTTGTTTTAAGTTCTAAATCTGAATTTCAAACAGATTGAACAAAATATACTGAGTCCAAAGTACATCTCTCAGAAAGTTTGTGTTGAAAGTCTCTAAAATACTTTAAAACACAAAAAATTTCTCTTTCAAAGCTTGCTTCCATAGTTAATTTCCTTTGTATATAGAAAGCTGTGCTGAGTAGAAGTCTGAAGCCCAAACAGATTTAAAACTCAAAGCTGGTTACTATTAAAATTCAAACTCTGAAATAGACCTGAAAACTTCTTATTTTTTCATGCTTTACATTATTTTACCTGAAGTCCATATATCTTCTTCTGACAGTTAACTTTCTGTACTTTACATGAGGTGTGGCCTTAACTGACCTTACTAGAATGTCAACACCTATATCATTATATGTACTGCGCTTAGCCCATAATCATGACATGTACAGTGTAGTAAAACAATACACAATGTTTTATGATATGTGGCATTGCATCCTGTAAATTAAGCACTATCTACAGAGGAAATGCAGAAGGTTATTACATGAAAGAGAAGGGCCAGAAGTTCAAAGATAGATAGATGAAGATGGCATTATTTTAAACTCATCCAAAACCTTTATTAATCTGATTCTCTGAGAACTGAGAAGTGTGAGAAGCCAGATCACAGTGTTGGAGGCATTTACTATATGTATGAGTTGTACAATATATTAATTCAATAAGCCTCCATATTTCAATGGATCACTGTTTCACAGGAAAATTTGTAACCTTAATCATCTCTGATTTTGTCTCTTAAACCTGCGGATGATTTTATCTATAGATTTTCTCATGGAATTAGAGTTTTTAGAGAAGAGATGTGTTTGGACTTTTTTACTTTTTCCACACTCTCCATTTCTTTTTTTTTTTTTTTTTTTTAAAGCTAACTTCCAGCAAAGAAAAATAATTAGAAAGCAAAATACTCGATGTAACCTTTGTTAAAAAAAAAAAAGAATGATCTTCCACATTCTCAAGAGTTCTTCAAGGTGCAGCTAGTACAAAGCGCTCCCGCTATCAGGAGACCAGAGTAGTTTTCCATCACTTGTCTCCTTAAAGATATACTGTATGACAAACCATATAAGACATCATCTCTTGCATTTTGTTTTGCTTTCCCATGCCCCTTCCCCCACACCTGTCAAGATACTTTTATTTCAAGTAGTCTTACTCCTGTCAAGATACTTTTATTTCAAGTAGTCTTTCTAATCTACTTTCTGAAGAAGGTGTGGGAATGCCTCATTTCCCTCCACTCCTTCCCTGATAAACATTTTATCTTCTCTTCCTCCACCCTTCCATCTTGTGCCTCCAGTCGTAATTCCGAAAGCAGGGCAGAACAGGCCTAAACTCAATTTCCTGTGTTGAATGTGCAGCTGCTTGACTGATGAATTATTAATGAAAATACCTCATGTGCATATTCATGAAGTGTCTCTTTATTAATTCATAATGCAGCTGTTACAAAGACAGAGAGTGGAGGGCTCAGTCTCCTCCCACGTAAAGACATAAGCAGTCTCTTCCTCAGCTTCACTCCCATTCCTGCCCCTTTACTAGCTCATCCTCAGTTATGTGGGAACATAAACAATTTCCATTTTTGTTGTGTTCTGTTCTTGCATGTCAGTCTTGTGCCAGTCCTCATGGAGAGGAATCTAAAGGCTTGGCATCAAATTCACCAGTAATGTTTCTTATGAAAAATAAACCTTAATGGGAGTAATGAGAGTTTACATCTCATTTCAATTATTTTCAGTAGCTCTCAGGTGCTCCAGCACATGCTTCATTTGATTTTTCAACAAATACTACATGCAGTGTGGTGGTGTTTGTCACTGGAGACTAAAATGATGCAGAGACTTCCCAGAGAAAATGATGAAAAATAATGAAGTAGTTAGTTACTTGTGCAGCTATATTTTCCAGGAGTAAGAGACAGAAAACACAAGAGACTTGAAATAGAAAAGTTCTCAGTGAGACAAGTTTCTATGAAAAATAGGAAAAAAGGGTAAAAGCTCTGTGAAATTCTTGAGCATTACTGGGATACTGCATTGCAAGCACACAGGTTATGGTTCTGTGTGAATAGTTTCATTTTCCCCTCCAAAATGGTGCTAGATATTTCATTATATGATCTGGTCTTTGTTAGAATCTACCTTGATGCAATTGGCAATTGGAATGATCAGAAAAAAGTCAGAAAACACTTTACATTGGTTAACTCCAAGTGTCTGAATCCAGCATTTTGAATGGGGCTAGGTGATGAAGAAGTTGTTTACAATTAACTGAAAAAAAAGAAAGTTCTTCAAAGTTTCATGTGTATCTTGTCATCGCAGAAGCAGGAAAGCCCTGACCACAGGGATTCTCACAAACCACTCAGACTGACTATGTCTGTCTGCTGTTTCACAGCTGAAGCCAGAATATAACTGAGTAATGGGAAGGCGTTGCATGGGAGGGATAGGAAGAAACTTTTAAAAACCCATCAAGGCTACAACTTCGGAATCACTTCTCAGGGAGGTAAAGGGGGTGCAGCTGGTGTAAAGAATGAAATAAGACTTTCTGAACACTTATGGGCCTGGAACCTGATAACATTCTGTGCATTTAATTTATACACACAGAGAGAAATAGTTACATTGCAGTCTAGTTTATATTCTGATTCCAAGATTTTAAAGCCAGAAGGGACTATTAGGTCATGTCTTCTGACCTTCTGTGTAACCTAGATCATAAAATATCGTACAGACTGTTGTACTGAGCCAAATAACCAGTGTGGAGTCATAAGTCATAGGTGCTTCATTGTCAAGTTGTTCCTCAATATTTGATCTTAAAAGCAAGGTGATTTAGCTTTAGATAAATAAAGACCCTTACCTCATTCTCTATATCATTATCTCTACTTGTTCCAGCAAAGGTTGAGGAACATGATCTTTTGAAGTAATGCAATTCAGTGGAGGGCTCTGTGTTAAATTATCTAGTGGAGCTTCTGTTTGCCAGTGCTAACACAATTATTAACATGTGGTACTGTATTAAATAAGCAACAGCCAAGATAGAGCTCAAAGCAGTAACAGAGTCTTGACCAAATATTTAAGTGAAAATAAGAGCTGTTACACTTACTGTGTATCATTTGCAACACTTACTGCCTTATCGGCTCTTTCCCCACCCTCTGCCATCATGTACCTCATCTATTCTAAGCCTTCTCCTGCTCCTGCACAGCAGCTGGTGGATACTATTGCCCTCTCCTGGCTAGAAACTGTGAAGTGCAGCTGTGCAACTAATACTTGTCTCAGCAGGTAAAGGAAAACCAGCCAGGAAGATCTTGGTCCAGGGCAAATAAGTATCTCCCGTGATAGAACTCTGGGGTCACAGGAAGACTTGTCATGGTCCAGAATTTCAGCTTAAAGTTGAACAACTATTGTTTCAGAGAGAAAACAAATAAAATTAGATAATATACTGAAAGTGAAGTTAAAAACTTAATTTACCTAGGGAAGAATGAATCACACAAATTCTTTTAAAGAAATGTCTCTTGGTGCTCCTGACAGTGGAAAAATATTTGTGGAAGAGAGTTTTGTCCTGGTTTTTTTTATACCGGAGAGTATAGCCACTCTCCTGAACGTCCCCCTTTAGTCATTACCACCGAGATACAGCCAACAGCAGAACTGCATTAACAGCAAGACCAAGTTTCCTCTTTACTCTGCTTCCTGTGGTGGGCCCCTCCTGATCTCTCTGCTGTGACAGCAGCTTTAAGGGTTTAACAACACAGTGTCTTTTGATCTCATTTCGGCAGCTGTGATTAAATAGACACACATCACTTGCTGTGCCACTATGTGAGCAACTCATGGTTCACCTTCACTGAATTAGTACCCGCTGAGCACTGCAAATATTTGAAATGTCAATCCATTTGATAATGTCAAAGAGGGCTGCAAATACCACAGAATGGCACCAAGGAAACATTCAACACACGCACTGGCATATATAATATCTCTTTTCAGGACAAAAACCATAGTTACACAGAAACACGAAACCATCTAAGAAGACATTAAGGTCAACAGATCTGATAACCTGAAGTGGGACATACTCCTGCAATTTATCACTTTAAAATTTTAAGCAAACCTATCACCCTTCAAAGAACTTAATTCTTCCACATTAACCCATTCTAGCAAATTATTTTGTCTTAGTAAAAATTAGGGTGTTCACAACATAACAACCCATATGTTTTACATGTAGATTCTGTGGCTTCAGATCAGGGCATGAAACAGAGCCTTTTTATGACATCTTTATTGTGTTTTCCCACTCAAGAATCCTAAACCAGAGGAAAATATTATATCTGAATAGAAAACAATAATGAGGCTTTACTTGCAGTCACAGAAGCTTGGATCAGCAGAGATACAGGTGAAAGCAGAAGAGATTAAGCTGATTAGTAGGCTGTAGTTTGTCCTGTAGAAAGATTTGCCCTTACAGAAGATAGCGGGAAATAAGACATCAAACTTGTTGCTGGGAGTCAAATGAGAAAGTTAGCAACCTAAAGTATACACAACGAAGAACTAAAATTTGATAATTACATATAGGAGGGAACAGTCTTCCAACGAGCTGCACCTTTTTTTTATTTCTGTATACTAAACTTTCTAGTTCTGTATACTAGACTTTCCTTTCTAAACTGCAGATTTTCAAACGTTTCCTCAGCTAGTATACAGGAAATTAAGTATTAGTGTTGCAGAGCAAGCTTCCTTTTTTTAACTGAAGAGTCATTCACTCACCCAAAGTTTAAAAAAAAAAAAAAAGGGAAAAAGAAATGATATCTGAGTTTTTGAGATGTAACAAGAACTAATAGTTTTTGCAGCAGAATGTACCATAGAAACTCCATATAGTAATTTTATTTAAAGGGAATAACCAAGCAAAGTAAAGAAATAATGAAGAAGGGAACTGATGCAGCCAGCCAAGCAATATCAACTTACTCTATAACCAGGTGTATTGTCCTAAAGAAGTTCATAAGGCATTAGAACTTTGGGGACTCCAGCCAGAGAAGACCATCAAAGATCCTCGATGAAGCCCCTCAGAGACCTTAAAAGGATATGTTCATATGCTAATAAGCATAGAGAAATGTCATGAATATGTAATAGGAATGTGGGGAACTAAAAATGAATAATCATGTAACGCTGACATATGAGTTGCAGTGGAGATACCTCTGTGTGCACTTTGGTGAATTTATTTCCAGGGCACATGGCATCCTGTGATCATGCAGTGTGCCATAATAAAAGAATGCCTGGCTTCTAAAACTCACAAATTGAGTCTTAGAACTTTTTTTTCAGTGCCAATTTTAGGCAACAGAGAAAGGTAAATTTCACGTTCTGATGCACTGACTGGCACAGGATAAATATACCATGTGCCTTATTTGTGGCAGCTGAAAGTCAAGTGATGATTTTACCATTGTATGCTGATGAAGACTAATGATTCACTGAACACAAATACATCTGCATGTAATTAGAGGAGTAGTACCTTAGCAATAGGAAGTTATATTGAGAATTATTGTTTGTTTTATACCACTGTCCATTTATCTTGACATTTCAAAAGACATCTACTTTTCAGTAGCTCAAAGGCCAGTTAATCTAAGAGCTATAAAAGGATGAACTGCACTATACTCAGCAAGAACTATGTGCATTAACATAGGGCACAACACTTCAGCCCCTTCTAAAGACTTGGATACAAGTTCTTTTTGGGTTTATCAGTTGCTTCAACAGCTTCATTTTCAGGGCTTTTTGCCTTTCTCACAGTCAAATTTGGGTGATGCTCCACCTACAATTTTTCTCTTTCAAGCTCTGTATTCAGTACATGAGAGATTGTTTTATGTTACTAGTATATCTGTATTCTTTCCTACTAAGATATTTAAAAAAAAAATTTAAGAATAAAAAAAAGTAACAGCAGGTCTTAGTCTATTTGAAATACAGGTGTTAGGTTTTATTAATAGTAGATACGATTAATGAGTCTAGAAATCAATGTGAATGCAGACAAAGCAATTCCAGCAAGTTACTCAGAGATATTAACTTCTAAAATGAGTTTGGGAATTTTACTTGCTGCTGAGTCCATTATCTTTGTTTATAACAAAGAGCATGTCAATGCAAACACCCCAAGCAGCAAAAGCTGTTACTCCTTCTTCTACCTCCTGTTCTGAAGAATTTAAAGACAATTTTCCCCTTATTTTCTTAAAAGTTAAAAAATTTTATTGTAGCTTTATTTCCATTACTTTATTGAATTTTATCTTATGTCAAAATATGCAGATACACACATACAAGCCTTGACACGTTGACTTCAGTGGATTTTGGTAAGTACAGCCAAAAAATTCAAGTCTCTTTCACTGCTCTCTCTACTTTACATGTGTTTAATTAAACCTGAACTGTTGATCACTGCTAAGTAAGTGCTTCACAAACAAGCTAATCAATTATTGCTCTTCCACCTGCTTTTCATCTGAAACCAGGAGGGCTGGAGACTACTGTCAAAAGTAGGCAGGCTCTGCAAAGCCTTTGCTCACTTCTGCTAATTTTCCTTTGATCATATTATCAGACAACAATGTCAGGTATTCTTTTTCATGTGTGCAGTTTATCTCAAATCTTTGCTTTCTTATCCTCTAATCAGGAAGGAACTAAAATTTGGATAATGTCTCTGTTACACAGACTTTCATTAGTGTAGATTTTCTTTCCCCATATCCTTCAATCACCTTAGAAATTATTCAGTTGCACAACTAAAGCACAGAATATGAATATATTACAACAAGAGGGTGGCTTTAGTAGAAGATCTCTCTCATCTTACTTCAGGACATGCTTTATCCTGAGGCAAACTTTAAGTACCCCAGATACTCACTCTTCCCACATGACATAAAAAACTGTCCCTTCAGACATTTCCCAGATGAGAATGGGGCAAGGTCCTTCCTTAGTGCCTGATTAGCTCATTTGCTGTTCTTTCTCTTTTCTTTCTTTTTTCTTTTTTTTTTCTTTTTTTTTCCCCCAAGCATGCATCAGCCTTTCTCTGCCGTCAACAAAGCTGGTATAAAAACTTAATATGGAGAAAAGCCTAATTAGAGAAATAGGCCCCTGGCTGATAATTAAAATGTGCACCTTGATTCACTAAAGTGAGCTCTGGCTTCGAACAATATCAATGTATTTATACTCAGGGAATAAATATAGCTACAGTTCGTTTTGCCTAGTGAGGCCTACCAATGATTTTGTGTTTTTAATTTCTTTCTTTTTTTTTTATTTTACATCAGTGCTCTTCTTGTAGACATTCGAGTTGAATGTATCACATATAAAAATATCTACCTCTCCGACAATTACAGCCCTCAGCTCTTGTACTTGCAAGTTAC
Source organism: Chiroxiphia lanceolata (assembly GCF_009829145.1). Classification (NCBI taxonomy): domain Eukaryota; kingdom Metazoa; phylum Chordata; class Aves; order Passeriformes; family Pipridae; genus Chiroxiphia; species Chiroxiphia lanceolata. The sequence continues at coordinate 67,651,262 of NC_045639.1, forward strand.
ATAGCTTTCTTCAGTTTTTCTTCAGGATGCATGGGAACAAGAAGGCAGGCTTATGTGGACATTCTTAGATAAACAAGTGCTGGGATACCAGAGTGTACAATAGCAACCCAAACTAGTAATGTTTAAACAATTAGCCATTGCATCAATGCAAAAGAGAGTCAGTCTTCATACGGAGTTAGCAAAATTGCAAAAAATAACATGATTATGCCTGTTCAGAAGCCAGAAACATGAAACTAGAGCTAAACTAGCACAAATGACCACTCCTGCACTGCTCTCAGCCCCTGACAGAAAAGCTCCCTCTTCCTTTGGAAGACACAATAAGTCCACAAGCAGACAAGATGCCTGATATGGAGGATTCCATTTTCTCTCTCTACCTGGCTGAAGGCCATTTTGTGCACATAGATCACAAAAGGAGTTTTCAGTTCTTAGAGAAGTAAGGAAGGGGGCAGCAAAACAGCTGCCTTGGACTTCTGGAGTGCAGACTTTGGCCTGTTAAGGAGACTGGTTGATGGAGTCCCTCAGGAGACAGTCCTGAAGGACCAGGGAGTCCAGGAAAGCTGGACATTCCTCAGTAAGGAAATCTCAAAGGCACAGAAGCAGGCTGTCCCCATGAGTTGAAAGAGGAGCTGGTAGGGAAGACCAATCTGGCTGAATGTCCAAAAAGGGTAGACAACTGAGGAGAACTACAAGGACATCATGAGGTTATGCAGGGAGAAAGTTAGAAGGACCAAACTAGAACTTAATCTTGCTACTTCCATAAAAGACAATAAAAATGTTTCCCTAGATACATCAACAACAAAAGGAAGGCTAAGGAGTATTTCCATCCTTTTTTGGATATGGGCAAACCTGGTGACAATGAGTGAGGAAAAGGCTGAAGTATTTAATGCCTTCTTTGCCTTGGTCTTAATAGTAAGACCAACTGTTCTCCGAGAATCCAGCCCCCTGAGCTGGAAGGGATGGGGAGCAGAATGAAGGCCTCATAACCCAAGTAGGCCTGCTACATCACTTAGACACACACAGATCTATGGGGCCAGATGGGATCCACCCAAGGGTACCAAGGGTGGAGGAGCTTGCTGAGCTACTTTCAATAAATTTACCTGATTAGTCCTGGCTAATCAGAAAGGTTCCAGTTGACTGGAAGTTAGCAAATGTGATGCCCTTCTACAAGAAGGGCTATAAAGAGGGGCAGGGGAACTACAGGCCTGTCATCCCGACCTTAGTGCCAGGGAAAATGAGGCTCCGGCGAGAACTTATGACTCTCTACAACTACCTGAAAGAAAGTTGTACTGGGTGGGTGTCAGGCTCTTCTCCCACATAACAACTGACAGGAGAAGAGGAAATGGCCTCAAGCTGTATCAGGGAAGGTTTAGATCAGCTATTATGAAAAATTTCTTCACAGAAAGCATTATCAATCACTGGAACAGGAGGCTCAGTGGTGGAGTCACAGTCACTGGAAGTGCTACGGTCCGTGGGGGAGGGGAGAAGGCCGCAGCACTGCTCAAAAGGGTCCTACGAGGTTTGAGGTTATGATGCAATGCTGAGTTTAATGAGGGTGCACAAGGGTTTTATAAACTCTGGCGTGGAATGCACCAGAAAATGGGGTGGAGCATGAGACAGACAACCAGGGAAACAAATCAGGATAGGAATACAGGCAAAGAGGGAGGAACCGGGGAAGAAAAGGACGAATGGTAGCTGTCTCCTCTCTGCATCTTCTTAAGCCTATCAGAGGGGTAAGCGGGGAACAGGCATGCCTGAGCAAGCCCAGGCATTACAAATCTCGGGGAAACATACAGTGTATATATTTATAAACACGTAAGAACTGTAAAGTCCATATAGCAAGTCGGTATAATAAAGTCCTTTCAGTTGCTGTATATCTTTTTCCATTCCTGAAATTGTTCCCATTGTGATCCTTGTTCCTTCACAGGAAGTGTTCAAAAATGTGTGGATATAGCACTTGGGGACATGGTTGAGAGTTGGACTTGGCAGTGCTAAGTTAATGGTTGGACTCAGTGATCTTAGAGGACTTTTCCTACCTAAGTGATTCTATGATTCTATTCCCATGATTAAAAAGGAAGGCTTGAACAAGGACTCAGATGACCTTTAATTTTAATCAAGGGAAACAAATAAACAAACAACTCAAGAGCAGCTGCAGCAAATAGAGGTAGCACATGGCTCCCAGCCATGAAAACCTGTCTGGCTGGGCAGATACAGTCAAGAATACCCAGCAGAGCTCTGTAACAGCTAACATGAGTAAAGGTATCTAGTAGATCCCAGTGAACGCTGACTAGCCCTGGCTCAAAGGCTATCAGTGAAATGTAAGTGAAGCCCCAGGACAAAATGACAGAGATACAAAAAATTACAACTGACCGATCACTGAAAATAGCATAGCATAATACAAGGTTATACATTTAGCTGTCACTACAGAGGTTATTATTCTGATTAAAAAACAAAAGAAGAAAAAGATGATATAGTGAAGAAAAACATTTCAGTGAGAGCACAAGCAAATTTAGATTTATCAGTGAAGTCAATTATCAGTGCTCTGGGAGACAGTAGCTGAGAGGCACAAGAAGAATTTCTTATTCCATCTCTCTGCTGAACCTGACCTTGAAAATACTTCTCATCCATTTTGGGACAAAAAAACCTATAAAGCATAAAGACCATTAGATTTATTTGCTACACTGTGTCCTGAATTGGCCAGTCACACTGACATACTGAATCTTATCCTAGAGACAGCTAGTAGGCAGTGAGCACCAGGCTGTGCAGCTGCAGTTTCATGTGTGTTCAATCTTTTGGCAAGAAAATTTTATGGGGGACAGTGCTGTGACAGATGCACCTCAGGCCATCCTGCTGACAGTGTCTGCTGCAAGGTGTTCCAGTGCAAGGTGTCCCTGCCCACGGTATGGAGTAATTTTATGACCTCCTCAACCCCCTTTCAGAAGCCAAGGTCAATACTGACACCAGCAGGCAGTTTAGATCCTGCCCATTTCCACTCCAGAAGCTGGTGGAATTCTTTACTCAGGTGCAGGAATTCCTGCAGGTCCTACGAGGAGAAACAGCAGGTGGTGAGAAAGGTAAATGGGGTATATAAGCATGGTAAATGGAGAGAAGTGGGGATCAAGGAGCCAGTTACACAGGTGCAAACAGCTGGTTAGTTTGCTTGTGTGACTGAGCCCCACACCTAATGACCACAGCATGTCAAAGAAACTTCTTTGCCATAGATTTCCCATAGCAGAGCCTCAGGCATCCAATTTCTGGAGAATGGCTGTTATGATCTTGTTATTAAAATTATTAGGAATGCCTCTACCCAAATGAAGGTGCAAATGAGACCAGATGCTAAAGTCAATAGTATGGGTTTTATTTAATGGTAAAGCGAGACAGAGAAAGAGAGATAGAGAGAAATACAAAGCAGGAGGGGGGAAGAGAAGAAAGAAGGAGATTAAAATAGAAGCGTATCACCGCTCTGTAGAACCCGGTGGTGTCCCGTTGGTCTGGTTCTTCTGGTCTTCTTGGTGGTGAGGGTTTCCTAAAGAACACAAGAGTCCAATGGATTAACATACATTCGGGAGATGCCCAGCACCTCCACTTGGGGGGTGAACTTTGCAGTCTCTTGTAACAGATTTGTTGTCTCACTTGGATCATGTGCAGTGTTCTGGTGGTGGAAGGCCTCAGGAACGAATTAAGGAGGTGCTTTGGGGGTCTTTGGTGGTTTATGACCCCTTCTCAGCTCTCACTCATGTGAATGCCACAGGTATATGTGGTCTTCTCGGGGGTTATTCCTTTGCTTTGGAGTGGAGAGATTTCACCATCACACCCAAAACCCTTCTCCCCCATCACCCTCTGAGCCCAGCTAGGACTGATTCTTAACACAGATACATTCTTCCTTCCTGAGCCTTGTTTACTTCTCCTCAGACTTGAGATGATAGGACAATAGCCTTATCTCAAGTCCTCAGCCACAGTCCAAACTCCAGCCAGGAAGCATTGGGAGGACTTAAGAAGTCTCAACCAGTTTAGGTCAAAATAATCACCATCTTTACTACCACTAGTAAAATCATTTCATAATAATATATAGTAATGTAATCACTACCTATTCAATAGTGTTTTCTCAAAGCCTATGTGTAAACTTGCACAGATGCTACAGACTAGTATTGAGTTACAATTTGGGTTTGGGGGTTTTTTTACTTATGTAGATAAATAGAGTGCTCAGAAGTTATCACATATAGAATCAGAAGGCAGCTACAATACAAAAATTCATCAAGATTGCCTGTGGTACTCCAGTTGAATACCACACAGCTGCTTGCTCAGTAAGAACACCTCACCCCTTGCGATGGGGAAGAGAATCAGACAGAAAAGTGAGCTTTTTGGGTTGGTACAAGAACAATTTAATTATTGAAAATAACAACAACAACAATAATAATAGGAGAGAGTTACAAATCTCAAGAGACACAAATAATGCACAGTACAAATGGTTACCACCCACTGACTGATACCCAGTCTGTCTCTGAATAATGATCAGCCCCCTTCTGGGTAACTCTTGCAGTTTGTATACTGAGCGTAACATTCTGTCGTACAGTATATCCCTTTGGCCAGTTCAGGTCAGTCATCCATCCCAGTTATAGTCCCTGCAGCTTTTTGTGCATCTCCTCACTTGCAGAGTATGACACTGAAAAGTCCTTGATTTAGGGTACAACTTGGCAATAGCCAAAACATTAGTGTGTTATCAACATTATTCTTATATTAAATCCTAGAAACATAGCACTGCATCAGCTACTAAGGAAAATACGAACTCTCCCCCAGCTGAAACTAGGTGAAACCAGAACAATGCCCTATTCACAGCTCCCATGTATATTTTTTTCATCTAAAGGGAAAAGTGCAGAGATAAAATGAAAATGAAAAATCGGTGTACCTTCCTCATATGTTATACAAGCAAAAATATCATCTACTCCTGAGTCCAGACTATTCTTTGAAGTTACTCTACAACACTTCAAAATATTGTACCTATGCTAGAGCTATAGAAAGGAAGGAGATAAAAAGAAAGGCCTTGAATATATACTTGACCTTGATCCTATAAAGAAGAGTGGAAACAATGCCCCCAAATTAAATGAATTACATCTGTGCCCAAGAGTGAGCAGCAGGAAAGAACAGAGATGGTTAAAACTGTGTAAACCCGTGGGCTTGGCAGTTTTAGTGCTTAGCGGAATGCCCTTAGTTGGAAAGTAATGAGCCAAATAATAAATCTGATGTTTATTTTATTCGTAAAAAGAGAGGTACACATGGCATCCAGATAAACAGTTAAATAATAAAACATGTAACACTTCCATTAGTTATAATTATCTAATCACATCAACTTTAATAAAAAGTTCAGTACAGAAATATATGTAGATTCTTGCTGCATATTCATTACATTACATTACATTGCAAACATTCATTACACAATTGTAACAAAATCCATTTTTGTACAAGACACAAGGAGGTATAGAAAGAACACTTTGATTTGCTGAGGGTGTGTCAAAATGCTGAGACCAGAGATTTTGGTCAGTCTGTGGTAGACCTATGCCTTGTGGTTCCATTTGCTCTCCACAAGACCTTTAAAGCAAAAAATAGGCAAAAAAGGTGGAATGAGTATAAAATCTCAAAGGAAAAAATGACAAATTGATAATGGATGAACAATGTCTATCAAGATTTCTTGCAGCATACACTGTAGCATTTGTCCGGAAAGTCCATTGTAGAGTTGAAGTTTTGAATGGATGCAAACCATGACTTCTACTGCAGAAAATTGATAACCTTTTCTGTTTAACTCTTCTGTATACAAACAATTCTGTGCAGCTGTATTGATTACATAACTGAGACTGTTTCTTGTTCCACTCTGTTTAGGAGGGCAGTCATTGTTAGAACGGGTTAGTTTAAGTCAGTATCTTTAATAAAATACAATTTTTTCCCTAGCGTAGGAAAGTAGTCTGTTCAATACCTTATGCAGCTCATTTGATGATAATGATAATAAAAAATGTGACCCATATCAGGGCTTAAACAATTATTCTCCCTCTATTCCAACAAATGAGAAAAATGGATATTTGCCAATGCAACTTTTACAGCATGAGGAAGTAGGAAGTCTACAGAGTAGACCAGAAATTATTGTTCAAAATGTTAGAAATGGTTAATTGACAAGGACCCCACAACATACTTCCAGGCAGAATGAAGTACCATAAAACCAGATTGACAAACTCCCACTGATTAAAGTCTGTAAGGACCGGAAAATAGCTAGAATAAAGCTATTATTCAATAAAGGGACTAGCACTTTTTTAATTTTCCTTTTTTTTTTAAAGTTACAATTTACTGAAGGTTGTACAAAGATTTCTAAAGGCTTTAAAAGGATTAATTCATGAATATATCCATATGATCAGTGTTCTTAATGAAGAAAATTAATTACTGTATTGAATCTATGAACTCTACTTGAAAGTAATTGTAAAACTTAGAGTTTCCAGACATCAAAATGAGACTGCTCATCTTATACCCCAGAATAACAAAGGTTTGGAGACAAATAAAAGAAAAACAATTGTATTATCAACATATTACATAGAAATATCTTCTCAATAAAATTTTTAAAAGGTTTTTAAAAAGTTTAGAAATTTTAAGGGTGTGACATAAAAGGTCATTAAGTCTGGCACTAGAATAGTGAAGTATTTATAATGTGAGGCCGCAACCAATGACTCAAACTAGTTACCAAGGAAGGTGCTACACTCTCAATCTTGTGGGAGCAATCTGTCTCACCTGTCTTAGACACTTATTTGAGAATGGGAGGAGTCTGTAATACCAGGGAATGTAGAGCCCACAGAAGCCAGGGAGGAGACTACATGACTAATTTACATTTTTTAAGTAGCCACAGTCAGATGAAATAGAGACTCATCACGAGACAGGCAACTAAAAATATACTATAACCCAAAGAAAAACATCTTGTTTTGCCGAAATGAGGATGCAACACACTATGCCATCTGTTAGCAGGAAGTCAGCTTAGATAATGATAACCGCTTTTTTATTTCAAAAGCTTTATAGGGATGGTTTATCAACCATTTATTTTGTGCAATACTTCTATCAACAAAAATGGAATGATATACTGAGATCAGGTAAAGAATGTAAACAGTATAATCAGACATCTAAAATATGGCAGTTATAAGAGATTCTATCTTCAGTTTTGATAAGGATCATTTAAAATTGAAAAGTTTTAGAGGGAAAAGAAGTTGTTCTCACCAGGCAAAATTGGTAGGTGGATGGTATATTACATGAAGCAAACCAAGCATTTAGGCATGCAGGTCTTTCAGGAATGAAGTTTAAAAAGCAAACTTCTACAACAAATACAATTTGAGAACAGTTTTAGATTTAGAAACTGGTTTAGGTTTAATTAGATATTATATTAGCAAGACCATCTGAGAGAAAATGAGATCTTAACACACAAGGGTGGGAGATAAAGTAGTTATCTGCCAGAGGGGAGGAGAAAGAATCAGCTAAAATTAAGTTAGTTGCACACTGTGTGTGAATATTTGTGTGTGTGTTTGTGGGTGGAGTGCTTACTAATGCCCTAGAACCAGTATTCCTACTGAATTGATGATTTTTGCTATTTCATACAATTATGAGCATAGTTCCAAAGTTCATCTTTGTAAGCTGTTTTGTCTAGATGAGATGATCAAGAAATTATTTTCTCAGAAACATTTTTCCCCTGCTGGTAGTTGGGTCATTCCATCCTCAAGTGACTTTCTGTATGAGTTTATTTTGGTGCATAATGATTGTTTATTTGCATATACATAATTTCAGTAACAACACTGAGTACACTGGGTGAAATATAATAATACTCTTCAAGAAATTAAAGTAAAGAATCTGAGGATTTTAATGGCTCTTCTGCAAGGAATATTTTTGTGGTGGTTTTGGAGGTCTTTGGCCAGCTTAAATTATGACTTGAGGCACAACCTAGATTCATTCAGTGCACATCAGACTCTAGAGAGCTGGTTCCAAAAGATTAATTTAGTGACAAGGCTGTTGGAAGAATTCATTTTCCAGTGCAGATTCTGTGTGTGTTTGGGGTAGTGGCAGCAGTGTGAGAACTATTTAAAATCTGTCCAAGTTATCATATCAAAAAATTGGCATGGTTTTGTGCCTGCTATCTAGAGGTCATTTTCATTACTGAAAGTAAATGTGTTGGTAGAAGAGAATGATAATACTGACATCTCGAGTGTATCCTATGAATGTTGGTCTTGCTATCTGAAGTACCTAGGACAGGATATGTTTTAGAAAGCTATGAGATATTAGTGGACAGAATGGCATGAATGTGTTTTGAAGCTGATGGAAGAAACCAGCTGCATCTTAGAGATGCAGCTGACCTTGGAGTCTGGGATATTACAGGTCTGAGAGTTGTTTTCATGAATGGTGTTTTTGAAAAATTCAGCTAAATATTATCAGTTTTCCAGAGATCTTTTTTTAATGATCACATTAAAAACTCCTGCAAGGGATTTGGCTTTATGATTTTTCTTGGAACTGACCCATGTGTCCAAACAGACTATAATGATAAGTTTGAGTTCTAAAATGAAAAAAAAAGTATCTACCTTGATACATTGCTAGATTGCCTCTCACACTGCTGATCTGTGAGTACACGTTTGTGTTTTACACTGATTTCCTCACTTAACTCATCAAACTATTTTCTCTGTAGTAACCATTTCATATTCTTAAATGTATGTTTTTTGCATGTTCCTAATGGTTTTTGCTAATGGTACAGTGGCAAAGTTATCACCCCTATAAAATTTTCTTTGGTTCTTTCTTTGCCTAATCTATCTTGGCTTTATTAATCTTTCAGAAGTATAATATCAGGTATCTAAATTAGTTAAATATTGGACATATGAATGAACAGAAATACTCTAACATTAAATTTATTCAGTATTTGCTAATATTTGAGAGTGTTGATAGAAAGTTGTACACAATTTATAAGCTCTGGGCAAAGTAAAATGACAAGACATAAAAACTTTATGAAATTTGGGGGAAACATTTATGTTTTGAACAGAAACAACATCACTCTGTTTTATGCCATTGATCATCCATCAATTCCTACGTCCTGTTCACAAAGAAAAAAAACCAAATCAAAGCCACTAATTTCTCAATATAGCATGCTAAGAAAGATTTACTTCTTCAACCTTGATGTAATTACTGATGATCCTGAGTCATGATGTCTACTTGCCTGTAGTTTACATGTTTATCTACATATCAATATATTTGTCTCCAACCTGAAAATCTAGCCATGACTGTCTCATAACCAAATTTTCTTATTTCTGTACCTGCAACTAAATTGGCACTTACTTAACAATCAAATATCATTAAAAAAAAGACATATATATTTATAAAATGAATGCGTCATTGTGAAAAATCGAAATCCTGTATATTTTTTTTTTTTTTGGTATACAGTCCAGTCTGCCATTGACTTCAATGGGCCTTGGACTAGGAAACCTCCTTGTTGAACATCTTTCTTTCATGTGAAACATTTGAAAACTACTTATAACTCAGCAATTTCACTTTCAATTACCTTGCATGAACATCTTAGTGAGAATTATCTCGGTGCAGTACACTGATGCCCCAGGAATGGGCAAGGCTATAATACTTGTTTGGTTTTATTGGTGGGTCTGAAAGCTGCTGAGGTTCTAGGTACACCCTGTGACTGGGTGATCAGAGCTGCCTCTGCTCGCATATCTTTCCATGCTATCAGAATGTTGCTGTCAGCATTGCTGAGTTGTAGGATTTGAAACACAAAACCTTAGTTGAGTGTTTGAAGCTCTTGATAATGTTGAAGCAAATATTGAGGAATACATTTAGTGCTGGTAGCTGGGTGTGCAGCTGCAATGTGAGCTGCAGGTTGAGAGGGTGGAGGGAAATGGTGAGAGCCCAGACAAGAGGCTGGGGACTGGCACCAACCTTTTGTATCACAAAGGACACTGTATGGGACCTGTGGCCCAGCCAGGTGACTGGACACTCCGAGATACAACAGGAGCCAATGGCTCAGATAAGAGAACCCAGATCATTGTGTCCTTAGACTGTGAGGGTATAAAAACCCAGGGATTCCTTTACTTGGGGTCCCTTCTTGAAGGCACAGGCTCGTGCTGGCTGTGTTGTTGTTGCACTATGATTAAACTGCCATAAGGATCCAGAGGTCTGAAACTCTACTATGGGAAACCTGGGGCTGAGCCAGTGAGGAGACCCAGTGTGACTGTGTGAGAGCGGGTTGTACAAGACGTCACGGGGGCTCACTGGAGCCACCTGCTGAGAAAGGACTTTGGTCCCAGCAGTGACAGTTTCTGGTGGTGGGACTGTCAATGTCAGAGTGGCTCTGGAATGACGAGACAGGGAAGTTTTCCTAACACGGATTTCTGAAGCACTTTTTTCCTGACTTTTTTTGTTTGTATATTTATTTATTTATCTATTTCAAGTTTTCCACTGCCACAACTGAGGTGGCTTCATGGATGATCATCAGCAAGGATCATCTATGGACTTTGCAAAGTAGATGGACTTTTATGGTAATGCCCAATACATTAAACTTTCCAATTTTTTTCTATTTACATTTTTTTTTGGTTTTGTTCAGATCTACTTCCATTTTTCTCTCAGCCTCTACCACTAATTTCTTTTGTCCAGTCTACTCTATTGCTGCATCTTTGTTATGTCATATTTTTACCCTGCCAGTCCAATTCAACGCAGGTTCCCTGTTGGATTAGAAAGCCTCTAATTCAGAGGTTTGTTCTCTCCCGACAAGCTGGCATGCAAGGCTTCCTCTTTGTGAGCAACCCCATGCATTATTTTAAGTCTGATAAATCCTTCTGCCAGAGAGCCTTCATCAGCATAATGTGTCTCTTGTCTCTCATCTCAGTCATCTGCTTCCTCTGCATGTCCTATTGCATTCACAAGCCTCAGCATGCTGTTCTGAAGTATCTTGGCAATGGACTTCATCTCCTGCAGGGAGAGGAATCACTGTGTCCTAGCTTGCTGCCCCTCTTGATGTGGGCTTGAATTTCAGTAATCAGGACACAGCTTGTGCAAGAAGACTGGTATTTCAGTTTCTTCTAGATGAGTAATGTTCAGAATAAAAGTAGAGTACAAACCCTAAACCTTCTTAGCAGTAAGGAATGTAATAATAGCATTGATGTCTCCATGTAACTTACAAGTTTCCAAATATTTTCCTTCATGTCTTTAAAAGTCTTCTCTCTTTCCACAAATTACTGTTACACTCTCTGTCTTTTTGGACTAGAATCTGTGGAGGACTCATGATCTGCTCTTCATAAAGGTAAAAACTATAAAATAGCAGACAAGTGCTTTGTTTTTTTCTTGAAGATTCAAAATAGCTCTTTCTCTTGTGATACATTATACTCTTTCTGGTACTATCACTCTACATATGGATCCTCTAGTCTCTACTTAAAGATTTATCATTCTTTCACCTCTGTCAGCACATGAGATACAGAGGCACAGTTTGCATATGTCCTAGCAGCCCTTGCCGTTCAGGTTTCAATTCTGATCTCCCACTGTATGCTAAAGAGTCTTCCTGGCTGTTATATTTTACTAGAAGACACTTACCTTCTTGAAGATTGTAATATTAGTTCCTCCTCTGAACCACTGAATTGTGGTTACACTGCAGCATTTTAAATGAATGAAGCAATGTCCTGGAGAACTTGGTATTTAAGATGTTTTGTACTCAGTTTCTGAATTCACCACTGTATTTGGTAAGGAAGTCTTTACTGTTATTAATTTAAGTTAATGCTTACCTTAGTTTAAGATATCATGTATATAATTCTTGTTGTGGTGGCACTGTTATCAATTGGCACTGTTGTTATTGATGTCTTTATAAATGAGTGAGAAAGTCAAAGAGAAAATTTTCTTCATCTATGCATGTTTAATATTGGGTCAGAAGATGTCTCGTTCAGATCCAGATGCTGTTCTGCCTGGACCAGCTGATCTCATAGGTCCATCCTGTTAGAGAGCCTTCATTAGCATAATGCTTCATCTTAGTGGAATGCCTTAATTTTGAAGATAATTTCCACCTGGAAGTGCCCTAGAAAGTCAGATAGATCTTAATTTTTTCTCAGAGTAACCTTATTTCTCCCTGTTGAAATCATAGGCTGGCCATGCATCTTCATTGTAAAAAAAAATATTTTATTTCCTTGAAGACACACTTTCTTGTTAGACCAATATGTTGTCTTCTGACAGTTGACTAAGGAACAGTAACTGTAATCCAGAATTTTGGTGATTCATTGTCATGTTTTACTGTAGGAAGCTTTATATCAGATTTTGTGTTCTGTCACTTAAACATCTAGATGGATTAAACTTACATATCTTGCACTTTGACTGAGAATAGATGCAGTGGTTGTTTACCAGTTTAAAGATTGCAATTCACTCAAAGACCACTAACCTCTTTATACTAAATGTAATATAGCAACACTCAGTCATTCCTCTTTTCCGTCTATATAGTATAAAAGCAGAGTATTTCAACAGAACTAACCACCTTCAAACAAAAGATAATATGATTTCAAACTAAACCCTCTTTTTAGAACTGTATCACTCCAAATACTGGGTTTTTTTTCCACGTACTTTGAATAGATATTTTTAACAAGTGGATGAGTATGATATTAATTTACCACAGAAGTTCTGATGATTTTATGCAACTTAAGTTTTCCTCTCTAGCTATGAAGGCTATATGACAATGATGTATAATTTTGTTTGTAAAATCAACCAGCAACATAAATGATATTTACAGATGATATCTAACTGCTATTCCAAATTCCTAATGAAAAATAAGAAACTAAGCATAAAAAATGGCAGCAGTATTTCAATTTCCAATATAAATAGTCCAAGAAACATTTAACCCTTCCTGATGGTATTATCAGCATGAAGTCTTATCTTAGATTTCTTCTCTTGTATATTCAATATACAGTGTAGCACAATTCTACTAGCTTACTCTGCAGAAAATCTTCATTAATGTTTTTTCAAAAGTCTTTTGGACAAATTACACCATTTGTAGCACATATCCGTTTCCTTCAATTAAATTTACTTACACTGGTTGCTCCCTGCTTCTTGTTAGAATTAATAGTTACCAGAATTCAGTTGCTATGTACTCTCAACTGGTTATCAGTGTGCTGTAGACAGAGCTGAGGTTGCCGTGGTTTGTTTTTTTGTTTCTTTGTTTCCTTCTTTATTTCTGGTTTTCAGTTTTTTCCCAGGATTCTTGAAATTCTTTCTCTTCTTCCACATGCTTGCTGTCAGCCCAGCAATGCAATTCCTGCTGGTACTATTTCTCCTTTCATTTCTAACAAGAGAATGAGTCTTTTGTGGACCTGTACTTCATTACTACCCAGTTTCACTGAGATGAGATGCTATTCAAATCCCATTTTCTCCTCTGTAGGTGAAACAATACAGTAGGCTTGTTCGACAAAGTCAATGTGCTTCTCTGTCCCATGTGACTTATATTCTCAAATGGGACAATACTGAATACCAACAATGCACAATTCCTCTTATTAGTTCTTCTAATGAAACAAATTTCTAAAAGAACCTGGGATAAAAGCCACATGGTGCTGCTCTTCAGCCACAGGTCTGAGTCACACAGCCCAAAGAGTCAGATTTTGGAGTGGAATCTCTGGCAGAAAGAGAACAATCAACTGACTGCACAGAGCTCTTTCACCAGGACTGTGAGCAAGGACGTGCTTGAGCTGATGATATGGGAACGTGCCCAGTATGAGTTATTCAACTTGATCATTTTCCAAAGACTGATTTTCCGTGAGAATCTGTGGTGTTGCCACAATATTTGGCCACATGTCTATATATGCTACACAGATACCCTAGCAACAATCAAGGAAAGCCAAAAGCTTGGTATTTCTGTCTTTTGATAAAGACAGATATTATTAAGCCACCAGATCATCAGTCTTCTTAGGGCTTTGCTTGTGTGTATGTTTGTGTGTTCGTTCATTTACTTGTTAAATACTAGCATGCTACTTATTTGTGAAAACAGAGTAGATACATGGGTAAGTGGAAGCAACATCTGTGCACACATATAGCCAGGAAATAATGTGAACTGACTAGAAACTATGTATTGTGTGGGTTTTAGAGTTGCCATAAAACAATTGGTTCTCTTTTTGTTATCCTAGACTATCTTTCAGGATGAGGATACACAATCAAAAATGATTTTAAAAGTTTTATATCATTAGGCATTCTATCCAATCACTGTCCAAAATAAAGAAAAAGATATTTACTCCAGTACCAGTTTCTAATACTAATAAAATGGTATTCTCATTTTACTAAGAGTTTTTTTTTTTTCCTGATCTATTTAGTAGCCATTCCTGGCTGTAGCAGTTAAAGAATAGCTAGATGTCTAAGTTAAATACTCCACCAACCTGTCTTTTAAAGTAGGCTTGATTTTAGTGATTGATTGGCAGCAGTCTTCTTACATAATGATAAAAATTTGAGCCCTTAAGAACAATACTGACTAGCTTCAAATGATAAGTGATCCACTCAGTAACTCTGGATTCAGGAGCCAACAGCTGGCTGATGAGTTTTCCTTCCTAATCAAGTTTCTATGGCAGGTACCATAAAAGTTTCATTGGTTAAAACCAGAAATGGACAGGGTTAGTCTGAATTATAGATACTAAATCAAATATTTCATGTTAACACTAGTGCTGGAATACCAACACTGGTATCCTGGGATGAAAGGTAAATTTTGCTGTGAGAGGGGAAGAAATTAGAGAGCCATAGAGAAAGTAGTCCTAATAAAAGCTAAGAATAAAAAAAACCAGCTGTCCTTAAATTTGAAATAAGGGGAAATAGAGATATAGAAGACCTAGAGAAAGAGAAGGGTATGAAGAGTGATTGTTTTGGGGAAAGAATTAAGTCAGAGAAACAAAGAGACAAAAATGAGTCACTGAGAGGGAAAGGAAAATGAAAAAAGAACAGAAGAACTTGTTGTTATCAATGTCATTCTCATAGTCCCATCAACTTTGAACTTTTTATTTTTTCTAAGTTTGGAATATAAGAATGTTGTCTCAATACATAGAGGTTTCTCGTTTTGCTTTGATTTTCTTTTGTTGTTGTTGTTGTTTGTCTTGTTTTGCTTACAGTTACATGGAATGACATTATAAATTTGATGTCACCACCAAGAAAACTATCTTCAACACTTTAATGTCTCTTTCTTACTGTTAGGACTGTTTGCAAAGAGATAAGCAGAATTCCTCTTTTCAGGACTTTATATATTTTTGTGATATTTCTGTATGAAAATACATAAATATGAACTCTAAAATGAATGAAAGAACTATTCAAAGTAATTTAAAAGAGTGATTATTATATCTAGAAGGAAT
Organism: Chiroxiphia lanceolata; assembly: GCF_009829145.1. Classification (NCBI taxonomy): domain Eukaryota; kingdom Metazoa; phylum Chordata; class Aves; order Passeriformes; family Pipridae; genus Chiroxiphia; species Chiroxiphia lanceolata. The sequence goes on from NC_045639.1 coordinate 67,666,615, forward strand.
CTGGGAAGTTATTCAGTGCACTGTAATAAAGATTAATGGATTTTTAATTTTTTTTTGTATTAAAGATCTGTTGGGTTTTGGTGGGGAAAGCCAAGAAGTGCTATAGTCTGTTTTCAAAATGTTTCCCTTGGACCGACCGGTTCAGTAAATCACATGAGGAGAAAAGCAATACTGGGCGTAAGTGGCACAGTTATCCCTATACCTGTGACACTTATGATGTGATTTGAAAAATCTCAGCTACTACTGCATTGCTAGGTATACTAATACTTCCCAGTTATGTAGCATCAACATGTCTCGAAGCACCAAGTAAATGTTCAAAGGATATACCACCTTTTTGCAGATTGAAAAGCTGCTATACAGAAAGGTTATGATTACAAAGCAATTTGATGATGCACACAAGCACAGAAATGATTTCTGGTCACTTGTGTTAGACAGATGTGCACCATTTTATTTATTGATGGTAAGAAAAAGGGGGGAAAAAAGAGTTATTGCATAAAACCATCAGCTCTTCAATAATAGAATTTGAAGTAATCATTGGTATTTTAAATCTATAGTTAATGACTTGCTTTTCTTCTAATGTTTATCTTTTTCAAGACATCACTAGAAAATTTGTAACTGATATGATCAAGAATTTATTTTCCAGCAATCAAATGCTATGATGTATTATTTTAGTATAATAAAGGTTAATACATGATCTCAAAATTCTGATGTAATTTAAATTTTTAACAAATTGGAAATATTTATATTGAAACCTAAATATTTTGGGCTTCTAAATCAGACCTAAAGATTTAAATCCAAACAAAAATATTAATTATATATCATATTCTGTGTTTAATATTTTATTTTACAGGAGAAAGGAGTGGGCTTTTTTACATGTTCTATAACCTTGCAAGGAAGTCTTACAAAATCACATCCAAACCATAACTTAGAAATGCAATTTGTGCTATAATAAAGCCAGGGTTTTCATTCATGTCTTCATCTCCTAAAATCTGAATTATTGTCAAAGGCTGTGAAGAAAGCTTCTTACTAAATTAGGTATCATACAGATACAACAAATGTTTGTACACCTATCTTAACAGTATTATGAAAGCATCTTCAAATATTTTTAAATATTGTGTCTTAAAAATATATTGTTTTTAAACAGGTCCAGAGTGGCAATATTTCAGCATCTTGGGCTGCCTAAGGAGACGTGCTGTCAACAGGTTCTCAGTGCTGGTGAAACACATCTGAACTGTTGGGTCTTCTGTTTGAACAAAAAATGGACAGGCTGGAGTGAGTCCAGTGAGGGGCCAAGAATATGAACAGGGGGCTGGAGCATCTGGTATATGAGGAGACAGACTTTATTAACCCAAAATGTTTAACCTCAAAGTGAAAAGGGTCAGGGTGGTGGTGGGATCTTATCCATGTGTCTAAATACCTAATAGAACAAAGCCAAGAAGGCAAACTTCTTCTCAGTGCACGGAGTATGAAGTTAAAATCAGGCAATTCCATTTATACACAAAAGACACTTTTTAGTTTGAGGGTAGTCGTGGGTTGGAACTGGTTGCCCAGAGAGAATGTGGAATTTCTATCCTTGGAGGTGTTCAAAACCTAGCTGAACACAGTCTAGAGCAACCTGCTCTATCTGATCCTGCTCTGAACAAGGAGATTAGATCAGACAATCTCCAGAGATGTCTTCCAGCCTCAACTACTCTGTGACTAGCGGGAAAGAGGTTTAACTTCAAATTGTAAACCAAACTTGTTCTCACATAATTTTGGTATTGACATTTATTAGCTCATCTCTTGAGACGGGTTAAGTGTATTATTTTTATTTTGAGATGGGTTAAGCGTATTATTTTTTATTTTGTGAAGCACACAATTTTTATGTGCATACTGCAACTGAATGCAATACAGTGATTATGCAGAGGGAAGAATAAAGGAAAGAAGGAGAAAGAATCACAGTCAAGCTCATAAAACATGGATCATATTGAAGCTCAGGAAAGAGATGAGGGAGAATTCCATTCCCCAGTTTAGCACCCTAATGCTGTTCAGGTAAATATACCCATGTAGCAAGACATTAGGAATCAACAAGTAGGGGAAAAAAATGAAGACTACTATGTGCTATAAAAAGGCACACAGTTGCACGATGTCATCATATTGGACCCAGTTGATGAAGTAGAAAGAGCAGTAAATATTCTAAAGCATTCTGAGGTTTTGAAGTACAGGATTAAGAAACAAAGGAAAATGATCCAAGTGATTTAATATGAGAAGTAGATAGAGGTGACATACACTGCTGCTTATACTATGGTCTCATTTCTGATACAAATTCATAGTCCTTTAATTTTTCTGTATTCTTTAAAATGCCATGTAGAAGCATCAATCAGTTTCAAATATGTTTTTCCTTGTGTTGGAATTTGTTCTTCAAGACACATTCAAAGCTACAGGCTTTTGAAAAATATATTCTCATAGAACCTGGTGAAATACAGGAAAAATGTTTCTTAAGATTCTATCAGTTCAATGACTGTATACAAAACTGGAGACTCGTAAAAGAGAAAACACATAATTTAAAATATTTAAGGCTGTCTAATTGTGATTCTTGGATTAACAGCAGTGAGAAATCAGTCAGATTTCTTCTTGAGTTATACAAGGGAACTTTCTAACAAGATCTGATTTCCCAAGTAATAAATTATATTCAGTGGAAGTAATGCTTGATGAGCATTCATATTCACAAACTCCAAATAACGAAGTTTGTCTTCTGGAAACCCTTTGGAAAAGTCTGGAAGTTTGATCGTTGAAATATATTCTCAGAGTGTTTTTGGTCAATAAAAGTCTACTGAGAAGAGAAGAGTTCACTATCCATAAAAATTTGTTCTAAAAAGTTTAGGGGAAAGAGAAGACTGACTGTGGACTCGTTTTGGCCAGGGAGACTGACAATGTGTCTAAGCTGGAATTAAGGATCTCCTCCTGATGTCTGTTCTTGGCTTGCTGGTCTGTACTGGGGAAATGGGATTGAGGAGAGAGAAGTGACAGATGCCGAAAGAGGAATAGTTTAATTTCAGCACTTGACAATTCTTGTAACTTGTGGCATGAAAAGAAAGAGAGAGATTGCTGTCATTAGAATCTCTTTAATTCAGTGCTCAGAGAAATGAACATTACTAATAAGCAGACAGTTAAGAACACGGAAAGAAAATCTGTAGCTAGAAAAGATGGTCCTAAAGCAGAGTGGGAACTCTGATAAATGCTTCTACTATACAAAGCACAAAGGTCCTTGGTGCCACTGAGGTGAATAAGAGCAGCACTAAGACCAATCTGGACGACTCCATCATCTGATAAGGAGGTATCAGTCAAGGACATCTCTTTCTTTCTTTCTCAGTCAACAGCCCATTGAGCTGTCGGTTCATATTGATCAACTCATGAGGAAAATTATCTCATTTGCTTCTGTGAGATACCTTTCTTGGATCTCACTACTAGCTGATTTAAATTGAATTTTATGAAATGTTTTGAAGGAACAAGTCCTTTCGAAAGTTTTGTAGAAAGTCTGCAGCGTCACAGCATCTCAAACTCCAAGGTCTCAAACAGAGCTGGAGACTTTAGTGGAAACATTAATTTTTCTATATCTCAAAAAGTAAGATAGGTTGCTGCTCAAACAAATATTCCCTCAAGGACCTATTGAGCATGATCATGCTATGCCCACTGCTGCACTAATCCATATCAGCAATGAGCCAAGATTTCTTGGTAGGCATAATGACCTCTCTGGAGGAGCAAAACTTGGAATGAAGAGGCATTTACATTTCACACCTGGGTCCAAATAGTTCAGCCTTCAGACAGGTAAAGGCAACGCTCCCTCCCACAGAATTTAAATTTATCACACTCCATTTATTTGTTTGTTTGCTTGCTTGTCACAATATAATGAAAGATGATCCTTTGGAGTGCTGAAGACAAGCTAGTCTATGAGTTGCTAGCTGGGAGAACTGAGAGGGAATTGAAGAGGCGCTAGGAAAACTTTGTTGTCCAAATCTTCCTCTCACATTGCAAAGGGACTTTGGACACACATACACAATCTAAATGCTTCCACTAGGTGATAAAGTTTTGTAGATGCCAATGAAGCGGGATTAGACAGACTGCATTTTTCACTGCATGTGACTGAAAAAGCCTGTCAAAATTATTTTGATTTGTGAAAAGTCTGAAACCTGATGAAATATTTTTAATTATCCACATTCCTGCTCAAACCTAATATCTGGTAATGTATCCATGTCTGGTCAATGAACTGAAGAATTAGCACAAGAGCCCTCACAAAGGACTAAAATATTGCATAAAGCCAATGATTAATTGAAAATCTTGCTATATATTTTGAAGAAGAGCACGGTAGTTGTAATAAAAAAAGACCCAAAGGAAAAAATAATAAAATTACTTGCATTTCTCATCAAATGAAAAGACAAAGATTTTTTTCTTTTTTTAACAGATAGAAAGGTGGAAGGGTAACTTTTACTTATGTAATAAGGTCTTGCTTTTGATTTTTTGTCTTGTTGTCAGAACTCAAATATATTCACAGCTAAGATAGGTTTTGCTGTATGTTAGAGCCCACTGACATTTGCTTTAGGTAGCTTGTGCTTTTCTAGCTAAAATTCTAGATGCTTCAGTGAGAGGATATTATTTATTATTTTCATATTTTATTAATTTCTTACAGCCTTAAATAGATCTTAATACTTGGATTTTCTCTTTTTTTTCTTTTTTTCTTATTTACCAGGAAGAGCGTGGAATTCTGACACCGTGAGGATCATCAGGACCAAGGTCCAGATGTGAATGGATTTTAAACATAAATATTTTACAAGTGTATGCCCATATACAAACAGGCCCGCACTAAAGCACTGAATAGTTTGAGATCATTTCAATTAAGGTTAGTTCAGAGCTCATTGTTACATGTCATTTCACTAAGTGATAATTTTACACACTAAATTACCACTCTGTTCCTCATGGAAAGTGACACTCATGACCACATAATAAAATGCTTTCTAGCCTGTTGTTCGGATTCATAATTCCACTTTGCTGTAGGAGGAGGAAGCCACAAGTCATTCCAGTGTAGCTGTCATTAGGGGATGTATTGCCTTCCCAGACCATGCACTGAGATTAAAAATGCTGACAGACTCTCATTCGCAGATGGCAGAACGCTCTAAAGCTGTTGAACTGGCACTCAGTCAGTTGGCTTTTGATCGGGTTGTTCAGATATAAAAGCCTGTTTAAGCAGAAAAGAAAATAGGCTGTTCATGTTCAGTTAGTATAAAACTCTCTTCCAATGGGCCTTTGTGTCTTTATCTGTTCCTTCAGCTGCTTTTAATTGATGCTTTGAAGACATTGTGTATTTTGGATTTAAGGGCAGGAATACCTTTTTCTAACTAAACTCCATATGAAACATCTTTCCCTAATGGATTACTCACACAATAACTTATTACTAAATTTCTTGAAATAGTTACAGATTTTCTTGTTTTAGAAGGAATAAATCCAAATCTATTTATGGTTGTTTGAAGAATCGTAGCTTAGTGTAGACTAAATATACAGATAAACAAAAGGCTGTTTCACTGCTTGGTGAAGAACTGCCATTAAAATCAAGGGGTTATGGGAATGCCCAGTAGCCTGCAATTGCAGAGAACTTTTGTGATCCTTCAGAATAAATCCATATGTCATATATATTTTTAATTGACTGCCTGATAGATGTAGTGCAAAACAGTGGTGAGCACAGAGCCCTTCTGCAATGGGGAAACAAATTCCCCTGCTCTGCTCAGTGCTGTATTTTCTGTTTAAATAAGATAAAAAAAAAAACAAAACCAAAAACAAAAAACAAGCATAATTGTGTTCAAAACATAGAAAGACAGAGCTCACCACCAAAAGCAGAAGTTGTCAGGGCACAATGGGGCCAGGGGCTCTCCTGGGCCGGGAGCATTGGGACTCTCCAGGACAGGATCTCCCAGCCACAGCTTGTACTATTGCCCCAGTCAGGAGCAGGGTAGCCGGGGGGCACGAGGTGTCCCACACCTCCCTGGGCACTGGCCCTCCTGCAGTGGCACAGAGGCAGGGGCTCATGGCCCCTGGGGCTGACATGGGGTCCCAAGCCATGGGCTGATGGGGGAGATCTGAGTGTACCTCTAGGGTCTTGGGACAGGTTCTTGAACCTACCTTCACAGCCTGGCAGGAACACTGGTCACAATACAATTTTTGTGTAGGAGCAAGAGGTTCCTCACACTTCTACTGACCACAGAAATGTCAGGCAGAGATGAACCTGACACTTCTCTGATGAAAGGGACTTTGTGGGGAAGAGAGAGATTAGCCGAACACTCCTTTAGAGGTGCCCCAGAGAGTCTTCAGGACAGTGAATGACTTGGGCATACAGGAGAGAAAGCTGAGCTTTTATACTTTGAAAAATCTCCTCCTAAGGAATTTAATATGAAAAGAGCTTTGCACTGAAAATATTGAAAAGAATAACAAAAAAACAAGATAAATAGCTTTAGAGGAAACTTTTAATGGCTGAAAGCTGCAGTCCTTCACATCTTCCAAATTAGCACTTAGTGAAGAAATAATGGAATAAATATTGTTGAGTAGTTCCCTATAATGCCCTTGAATGAAGCACTTGACTATGAGTGAAGTGTATAGCCAACAGAGACTGAACTGAGAAAATAAAAGTGTAAAGACTGATAAAATAATTGCTTCTTTCTTTTTAAAGAAAGTTTGTTATGGGGTTATCTCATTGTAGGAAAATGCAGTAGTCCATGGTTTAATTAAAGAAACCAAAAAACATAAGTAAGCATTTCTCTTGCTGTTACAACTACTGTTATCCAAACACTTTAAGTCATCTCTGAGTTGCTTAAAAATTTGTTAAAGAATTTATAGAGATCAATTAGAAGAACTTAAAATGTTAACAGTTACCAAAACTGGCAATAGTATAAATATTTAGATGTATTTTAAATATAAATTTCCTGGAAGATATTTACCTTCCATATGCAATCTTAAGTTGCTTGTCAAACATAAAGGCAGCAGACTTGTTATAGTATTCCAATTACAAAGCAGTGTTGCTTTCATTACAGCAGCTGACAACTCTGTGTTGCACTTCAAGGTGCTGAAGTAGAGTTGAACTGAGGACTGAAAAGACTGATGTATGCACATAGCTTGACAGTTAGCTGACTCTTGCTGGAGTATGGACAAGGGAAGGGGCAAAGCAGAGAAAAGTCATGTTATTTGGTGGGCTCAGTAAGAACCAGGTGTATTTCCACCTTACTTTTGCCTCTAGCTCATTTAAGTTTTTTCAATAAGGATAACTGGAGGTTGTGAAACCAAGAATTCACTTGTCAAGATTGCTGATACAGACCTAAGGATTCCTATGGATTTGGGAAATTTGTTCACTAATTTGTTCCTAATATTGCATCATGGCTGCTTCTGTCAAGGACAACCTCGCAGAATGTTTTACTCACCATAGCAGCTTCCAGAACAAGCAGTATGTGTCCCTCATACACACGTGTATCTCATTGGGGTTCCAGGATCTTACTTTTCTGTTTGTGAAGTTCAGAGAGGTGGACAGAGTACACTGAGGCTTCCCTACACTGTAAATGTCTGAACTTCCTTCACAATAAAAACATAAATGGAGGTGAATGAAATGATTCATATACAGGCATGAGCGGTGATACAGGATCAGGATGCTGTGATAGGCAGAGGCTGTTACCTGAATTACCAGTTAACATATTTACATATAGTCCTTTGTAATGGAGGTAACAAGGAGAAGACTTTCTATATTTAAAGCTATTAAAGAAAAATAGCTTTAAATATAGAAATAGATTGAGTCTGCACAAAATTGCCTATACATGTTAGAAGCCCTTCATGTTTTTTACTGGGGTTTTTTTTGTAACTTTTGGTTATTTTTCTATGGGCCTGACTTTTATTAAGAGATACTTGGAAATATTTCATAGCCACTCCATTGCATGCAAGCATTGTGTTGATATTATAGTAACCTTGTACTGAAATTCTGTTACTTTTTAGAGTTTGGTTTTAACTACTGAAATAAATGAAGTGTGCAAAACAGTTTGTGATTTCTTTAGCTTCTTCTTCTACCTGCAGATAACTAGTCAAGAGTCTCCTTCTCCCTCTAGAGAAAGCTGAACATCATCCTTTTAGCCTGTGCTGTCCTACTGTCATGTGAAGATTCTGATTTTGGTTACCATCTACCTGTAAAGAAGAAGAAGATGTTTCTTCATGTTCTGCTTCAAACATGGAACTGATTTTGAGTATGCTTGAGTATATTTGAGAAAACACCATTTTTTTTTTAATCTTTGGCCTATTTTGATAGACATGAATAACTTGGAGGCTGTGCTTTGCCACTCTCATGCCAAATAGTGTGTTAGTATTACTTTTCCATTAAAATTCTATTACCTTTGAGTACACTGACTGTTGTTGCTGAGCCCACAGAAATGTTTTAAAAGATCTTCAACTTTTTTCCTTGCTGACATATTAAGACTATACTATCCAATTATACTGCTGTGAAACTAGATAGACAATCTACAGACCAAATTCTGCAAATTTCTATTTTTAAAACACTGATAAAACCCTAACCTCTTATCCTTCAGTTTATAGACTTTTTTTTCCCTTTCTTTTTTCCCTCTGCAAATCCAGTGCATCCAGCCTTATTAAAAAAAAAAAAAAAAGTCACTCCCCTGGAGTGATTCTTGTAGACTGCAATTTTGTGATTGGTTTCAAATCCTCTCTTGCATATGTCACGTTGTGCTCTCCTGTCAAACTTCTCCCTCAAATTCTCAAATACCTTCCTCCTGAAATAACATCGATGATAAAGCTGTCCAATGAAAAATATTCCAAAAAAGAAACATCATGTTAATTGCTTACATGTCAACAAGCATAGTCATGTTTCTACAGTAATCAGATTTATGCATATTACCCTAATTTCACTTTCATTCTTTCCAGCAAATCATCTCCAGAATACCATTTCATAGGAAAAAAAAGGAGCAGAAAAACCCCTCCAAACCAACAGACAAAAGTCCCCTGAAGAAATATTTATTTCTCACAATTGTCTATCCAAAGTTACTGTAGGCTGCTGTGTAAGCTGTGTATACTTGCTCCAGAAGCAGTGACCCAATAAAGTTCAGTATTGAAGTCCTCCACATGAAATTAAAAGAATATCAAGGCTTATTTTTTATAGAAATAATATTTACTTATAGTCTAACTATCCATAAATATCACCTAAAAAGCTGTGGAAATTTCTTTTTTTTTTTTTTTTTTTTTTTTTTTTTTTGAGACAAAGGACTGCGGTAGAAAAATAAGGTTGGTAATTTTCAGATATTTTCTACTTTCTAATGTATTATTTTTCTTTTACTATTCATAAGTGTTTCTTAGAGAAATGAACACACAGCCAGAGGGATATGAAAAGCAGTTATAGTGGAAATCCCAAAACATTTCTAAAACACACTTCTATTCAGTGAGTTACTTAAGCAAAATACACATTGGGGGAGCATAAAAGGTTTATTAGCTTTTTTTTTATGAGTTACATAATTCACTCAGTGTTTCATCAGTTCAGAGAAAAAACCAAACAAAACCAGCTGTCCAAAGCCCATAAGGACAACTCCGTTATCCTATTCTGCCAAATTTTGTATTTTCCACTATATACTTAGTTGTACACTTAGAAAACAAAAATTAACATTGGTAAATAACTGTAATTGTTTCAGTTATTTGGGAAGTACAGCTGGTAAGGAATAACTGCTTTTTCAATAATATGTAAATTTTTTCTCAAGTGTGGTCATGGTGCTAATGACAAAAGCAGCTCAGAGCATCAAAATTTGCCAAAATAATAATGTTCTCATGAAGAAAATCTTCAAATTTATTTACAGAACAAAACTTCTTGTAAAGTAAGTCGATTTGCCATCACTATTTTGAAACATATTAGGATGCCTTATATATTACAATGGGAGTTTTCAGAATATATACTCTGTTAAATTTTGAAATGTTAATTATAATAAATCCTAAAAAAAATTAACAATATTGTGTTAGCTTCCCTTATGCAGATTTCTGAGCTAAACAGAAGTATATTAATCCGTTGGCAACACAGAAAAGAGCGTATAGATGTATACCTCTGCTATATCTCCTTTATCTATTTTAAGAGTTCAAACTTCTTAGGTGACAAGTCAAGCTGGAGAATAGACTACATACATTCTGTGTTATAGTATCTTCAATGTCAGTCAGTTTTTCATATACAAAATCAATCAGTAATAATACTACCTGAAATACAAAGAACTTGCTGCCTATAGATTTCATAAGTATCACAAAGTGTCAGTGGTGATCAGTACAGCAATAAACACCTGTTTGCTTCTATGACTATGTGTCTGGAAAAGTTTTCAACTCATGTAAATGAATTTCAAACTCCACAGTGTGGTCTGCACCTCTCCAGAACTCTGCCAGGGCCATTTCCAGGTAGGAGCTGAAACCCAATAAATTTGTTTGGGGGGGGAAAGGATGTGTATTGCTTGGGACCTGTGCAAAGCTTTGTTCATTTCAAGGAACCCTTCCTTTCCTTATCACAGGGAATCTTTGCACATGAATGCAACCTATCCTAAAACTCTTTATATAGCCCATCAAATATTCCATAAAGCATTAGTCAAATATGTGAAAGTAATCAAGTAAAAGTCTAATCAAACAAGTTGATCTTAAGCAAATATTTCAAATGACCTTGGATCTGAGTTCCCAAGCAAGTTCTTGTGTGTTTGAGAGGTGGGGATGGCAAGGGGAATTAATAAGTCTGAAACTCAGTAATAGCCTTGCTCGTGCAGTGGTACCCGGTAAATGTTACAATGCATATAAGAAAGGATATTAGAAAACCGCTCTTCTGTTAAAAGAAAATGTGAGCGTATGCTCCACACTTTCATGGAATGAATAACAACTATAATCCCTATTTGAAAGGTTTGTTAGCCTTGGTGTATTACACATGGCATGGCAATATGCATCTTGTATTCTTTTGAAATTTATTTTTAAAATAACAGAGACAAAACTAATCGAACACTTGTTTCCTCACGGCTTTATTTCTTAACTTCTGTATATAGCCAATTCTAAGTAGATGTCAGTGTAATATTCTCTGGGCACAGAATGGGAAATTCTGATTTAGTAATGTTGTCTTCACTAGTTCAAAGATTAAAAGAAAATAAATTCCCTAGACTTTTATTCTCTGAAGAGATAAGAGTACATGTCTTATTTGTATTCATGCAAGCTTTGGGGGAACTGGAAAGCTCTGAAGTCAACTAAGAAGGAATGGCACTCTTTTACATAATGGAAGATACACTGAATAGAACTTCAGTTATTATTGTATTATTTGATGTCAGTAACTATTTCTACTACCAGTATGGCAGACTGTCCATCTGAAATACAGATAGCATCACAAGCTATCCAACACAGAGAAAATTGCATGGGTCTGGTAGCCATTTTCAAACTATATTATGAGAAATGAGAGACAGGAAAGAAGATAGGCTGGTTCTCAGCAGGTGACAAAAACGTGGTAATATCTGCTTGCCTATCAGCCCTGGGGATTCTATGTATCTCATAGGAAAATCTGTGCACTTTCAGAACATTGTGTACATGAGTGAGATCCCAAATTTCTCATCTCTTCTTTGTGTCTTCACCCCTGTTGAGAAGTGTAATGAAGCTGAAAATACAACAAACTGAGAAAGATGAGGGAGGATATTCATATTTGAAAGGAAGACTATATAGTTGAAACAATGCAACGGAAATTTTTACTTTTGTCTTTTCAACCTTCAGATAGTCATGTCTCTCATCTGCACTGCAGTTCTTAATCTGAAAAATAGCAATGTGAACACAAGAAAAAGGTTTAAGTTGGCTAATCTGTTACAACAGTACTCAGATATCATAAGTTTCTACATTCTATCATCTATCCTGGATATTCTATCACAAAAAAAATTAAGAATTGAAGAAACAGAAATCCCACATCCTCAGACATAACAGAATTGCTCTTTTGCCTCAAACATGTCTTATTTCATTTGTCACGCTTGAAAAAATGCTAATAATCTACTCCTGCTATCAATGTACTTGAGTTCAACAATATTTTCATAGAAAGAAACTGTCTAATTTGAATAGGGGATCAATACTCGTCATGGATATAATTTAAATTTAATAAACTGGTTTGCTTGTGTTAATTTTCAATGTGTAGTCTGGGGACTGAATTATAGCAGTAGAAATCTTGAGGAAATGTTCAGGGTAAGTCAGTGATGAAGCTCTCTTGGCCCTGAAAATCTGGTTAAGGAATTATATTCATCAATTAATATATTACTCATATCTGTTCAAAATAAGCCACATCTTGAATATTTACTGACAATAAGTATTACAGATAAATTCATATAGAAACATAACTATTCAAGTTCAAGAAAAAAAAGTTCAAGTTCAAAAAAAAAGCCAAAAAAAGAAATTATATATTTTTTAATTTGATTGTCTAGTTTGCAAATACCAGTGTTCCCTCAGTGTTCTCTTTACTTTTGAGTTCTTAGCCATAACCTAGTCTTTAAATACACTGTATTAACTATTATAACTTGGGGTGCAACTTGCAATTCTAGCTATACGCAACTCACAAAGAGATTAAGTGAAACTCTCATGCTAATGTTGTGTAGCATGCAGGTTTAAGGACTCTTGAGGAACACAAAACTTTGACCCAACAGAATGGGATTCATAAGAAGCTGATATTTCTAAGTCAGCACAGCATCCATGTGTCACAACAGGGGTACCTGGAATTGGACCTTCTCCTCAACCTACCAGCAGTTCATGTTGTTTACCTGTGTTTCTCAGCTACAAATATTTTAAGATTTGTTTTTTTAATGTGACTTATAAGAGCACTGGTCTGTCCATTTTCCTGTTTTACTGCTATCCAGACTGTTTCTAGATGCAAAAAGATACCAATTCTTTTAACATAAATTCTAATGACAGCCCCTTTCCTAATAACATTTTGCAGTGTATTTCAAACACACAACATAATATAAGAACAAAAGTTCATTACAATCTGCAAACCAAAACACATTTAGAAATAATGATTTTGCATCCACAACAGTAATATTCTTGATATTCTAGAAAATTGCATCATTACTTACTAATCTGTCAGAGAGTTATAAGGAATGAAAAAGTAAAAACTAAAGGGGAAATTATGAAGTCACAACATTGTGTAAAGGGATGCTAAGAACACTTTGTAGACTGAATTTTTATCCATTTAAAAAGTCATTCTTCAGAGATTTTGCATTGCTCAACAAAGTGTAGAATTCCTTTGGAAACTTTTGATATACATAAATTACTATGAAATTAAAACACTAAGACATATAAAGAAAATATATATTCTTGTATGAAACACATTTGTATATTACAAAACTCCAACTATTTTAATCCATGTTATCTGCTCTTCATAGACTCTTTGAGTTAACTCAGTGTAATAATGGAGTTCATATCATGTAGCAATGGATTACTGCTCTCTGGGAAAAAAGAGGGAAAAAAGTCACCTTCCATGGGAAAGCATAAGCACATTCTGTTTCACTGGGTACAAAGAAATAAGAGAATTGCAGAAATGGTCAGAGGGAGGTAGATGAATAGTGTGAAGTTAGAAAAGATAAGATATATAACAGTACTAAAGAAAATAAAGAGTCTTAAATTTGCCCTGGATTTTTTTTCTTCATTGCTGTTGTTCTTCAGAAAAAGTCTATAAAAGGAAAACAACTTATGAATTGTATTTTTAGTATGTAGTTATCCAACAACTGCAAATGAAGTCATAGTGAAACAGAGTACCTTAAAGAATTCTAGGTGACCTATAGAGGAAAGTCATATTTCACAAAGAATGATAACTGAAGCCATTTTAATAATATTTTCAGAAAAGACTACTTGTGACTATGGTTACTCCAAGAACACTAAGGTATTTCAGTACCCATTAAAATTCGGAGGGAATTATGTCAGCTTCCTTTATATAGAAAGAGATTTTACCTCTTACACACACAGAACTTTAGCTTAGGTTTGCATTAGAAAACCATCTTGCAAGAAATTTGTGGTATTTTCAGCATTTATTTCAGACATGGCACTGGTAACATATCACTAAGTGTTTATCCTTACTTTCTTCTTATTATTCTTCTTTCTATTAATTTCATGTTTATTATATTGACTTAATATTTGAGGTTTTTATTCACTTAATATTTACATCTATTTTATGTAATAGATATAGGATTTTACATACATAACATGACTTAAAATAATGTTTAAATATTTTGGTATCTTTTGAGGACTGAATCTCAAGCTGCATTTTATGTAACAGTAAAATAAACATAGTCAGTAAGTGGGTTCTGTCTTTCTACTTCTAAGGAAGCAGATGCAATGGGATGTAAGAGGACCTGTAAGCTTAGTGCTGTTTACCAGGCAAGTGTCACAGAGAACAGCTGCAGCAAAGACGACTAATAAGACATGACAGCAAAAGTAATTTTTGGGGTAAACATCGTAAAATGTTCTCAACCAAATTAAGGCTGGCACAGTACAAACATCTCAACGTTTGAGGATAAAACCTGAAATTGTTCTTTCCACACCCACACAGCAGAGACTCCAGATTACCAAATGAAGATGCTCTTCATCCTGAACAAATCCTGAACAGATACAGGCACATTGTGGCATTTGCTTCAGTTTGGAGAGAGAATACGGACAAGATGGAATGTTTTCAGGCACAAAAACCAAAACAACTGTTTTGTTTTACAGGTTTCAGTAACATCATAAGACTAAATATCTACATTTTATCATTCTTCCTAAGACTCTTCTGTGATATTTTGTGGGATACCATAAACAATGACAGGAAAACCCTGACGTTGCTGTGAATTATTATTTTGCAAGAGTCTAGCAAAAAAAAAAAAATAGAAAAATAAGATGGGGGCTGGCGGGAAAGGGAGAAGGAAAAGTGAAATCAGGTAAGCAATTGCTATTTACAAATACACACCAGGAGAAAGAGAGAGTTGGGAACACATTTTTTTCTTAGTATTCACTCACTAAAATATAGAAATAAGGGTATCATCTTCTTTAAATTCACCTCCTTGAACATTAGGGCCTCTGGAAATTGTGATGGATTTGTCTGATCATTGGGGTTTTTTCTCCTTTTTTCCACAAACCAGGGAGTGAGAAAGCAGTTTCTGTGCAGAATAGAAATAGTAAGTTAAACTCTAAATAAAGCATCAAAATTGGAGGGTTGGGATTCAAGCAGCAAATCAGTTTTGAGACAATTACTTTGTCACATAGCAGCTACTGAAAGATTACATTTCTGTTGCCATGCCTCATGCCTGAGCCGCTTATTCCTAGGAGACAACTGTAGCACATTTTTGTAATTATTGTGAAAGATTAATAACAACTATGCAAGCTAGTTTTAACCCACTGAGGGTGCAGGAAGTGGTGTAAAAATGGCAGGGGACATAGGATGCTTCTGTTTGTTCAGCAGCTGCACTGCAGCACTACAGTGGAGAAGGTGAGAGGCAGTTTTTCGTGCATACACTGAACTACACTTGGTAGAGTAACAGCTCTCATAGTATTGATTTATTTTTATAATGTAATGTAAAAATATCTGTCACTAATATGGCAGTAGTGGGGTTATAACAGTTAAACATTACAATCTTCCTTTTACTTAAAATTATTTAAAAATTAAAGTCATGTATCTCTATGTTATCAATTGGACAGCCATTGGCAATCGTTTATTTTTAATCTTTTTTTTTAAACAGTAATCAGGTATGTTGAAAAGGTGTGAAGGGAGGTTTAAGTTAGATATTAGGAAGAAATTCTTTACAGAGAGGGTAATCAGACATTGGAATGGGCTGCCCAGGGAGGTGGTGGATTCTCCGTCTCTAGAGGTTTTTAAGATGAGACTGGATGTGGCACTTAGTGCCATGGTCTGGTAACCACAGCAGTAGTGGACTAAAGGTTGGACTTGATGACCTCAGAGGTCACATCCAACCTGGCTGATTCTATGATTCTATAATTCTATAAAGTTTTACTTTACTTCATTCTTTTCTTTGATCTTGTGCTGCAACAAACTATCCTTGTTCATCTCACTACAAAAAAAAAATCTTAAAATCTTAAAATCTTAAAAAAAATAAGTTATTAGAATCCTTATTTACTTGTTGACATAGGTAAATTCAGTTGAAAACTTGCATAAATGGAGGATAAAATGGTACTAAGACAGTAATGAATTCAATCCCCAGTCTAGTGTCCTTATAGGGATTGGAATGTAGTACAAATATGAATGTTCTAAAATTATATGTGAAAAGAAGACTACTATTTAGATAAGTCGACCCAAAAGAAATGAGCTGATTAAGAACTGACTGTGGTGTGCATAATACAGACCAAAACCTGGTTACAGGTTTGCCACTTGAGCTTGGCATTAGAAAAATACTGTGACTCTTCCTCAGTTCTGGCCTCATGCAGTAAAAAGTCATCATGTCATTTCCCCTCTGCTGCCCCACAGTAGTAAAATCATTACAATTTCTCTTAGGGTAAGCAGCTGATTTAGGGAAACTCATGTGAAAAGAGCTGTCTTGCAAATCAGGTTTGTCAGCTAGTAACAGACAAGTAACTATTATTATCTGTTACAGCAGGCAAGATATAAATGTCATTTTTTTTTCTGAAAGGTGAAGTTAAACCTTTCAGTTTCACTAGAGAAGATTTCTATCACAGTTTTACATAGTGCTAAATGTGGAAGCTACCCCTTTACCATCTGTCATAGCAAGTGATATTTTGGGGCCACATTGTAACCCAGATGATGACTAGCTCACAACCTTGACCAAAATACCTTCTGTGAACGAGTTACATGTTCGCTTAGGGCCTAAATTCAGCTCATTGACTGGTAGGTCAGCACCTCCGGAAGAGTTCTAAAGAGCTTAGGAAAGAGAGGAATACACGGAATCATGTAGAACACTTTGCATGGGCATTAATGGGAAACCTAAACATGAACATGCTGATGGATAATCATTCACCTATTATTCTTGTAAACTAACAAAATCAAGTGGGGACAATATTCTGTCCAGTATTTTTAGCCCACCATGCACAAAAAGGTGTTGTAATTTTCCTGAAATGCTGTAAACTCTTAAACCAATTCATTCTTTCAGTGCTGAAAATCTCTACTTTTGACACTACATTAGTTTTTAAAAGCTATTTTTTATGCTTTTGACAGGTGAACCTTTGCAAACAGGAACACTGAAGATTATTGTTCTGAATTTTACTCAGAGACCTTGTATGTATGATTTTGGTAAAATGTATCACTGCTACAAATGAGATATGTAGCTTTGATATCCTGGGTTGATGCGGGAAGGCGAAGGAGATAAAACAGTCCTTCCCTCAGACTGGGGAAACAGTCTGTTGCAATTTAAAAAGCACCACACAGAAGTTGGTGAAAGGACTAAAAACAGGTCAGCCCATATCAGAGACGAAGTGGGGAAAGCTGGCAACACAGAGTAGAGAAAAAGTGACTCCTCTTTGCCTGTACTATGGCTGCTGATGTGCAATAACTGCAGAGAGATTGCTTTGTGACACGAATATCTAGGTTGTCTTTTTTCACTCTTAAATAAAGAGCACTACATTTTCTGAAAACTATCTGATCACAGATAAACTCCTCATTGTTCCTATTAGAGCCATGGGGTAAGTACCAGCCCTGTATTAGGTATCCTAAGATCTGGTGGGAAGATAACGGGACCAGGACTATAAAGTCAAGTCTGGAAGCTGAGGACTGCACTTCCTCACCTGAACAAAACTCATATTCACACTTCTGAGACCTTAGCAGAACAACTTAGTGGAACTTGTGAGGGCTAAAGCTGTAGTAAATGAACATCACAGGAACTATGAAGGTGTCTAAAATAATTAAAAGTCTATTTCATTTTAAAATTACTCTATTGATGATTAAATCTTGGAACAAGAGCTCCAGACTTCAAAATAGATGCGATGTAATCCTTTTGTGTATTATCAATGATACCTTATTTAGGAATACACAGCAATAAACAAGTATTTTGAATGTGCTTCCATATCAAAGTATATTTTTGCCTTTCTTGAGTTTATGTTATGGTTATTTCAACAGCACAGCTGAAAAATAACTGAATCTTGAAGCTATAATATCACTCAAACAGAATATAGTATTTCACCTGTGCAAAAGTGAGGAAAGAAAATTCAAAAACCTATACCCAATTTTAAGACCAGCTGTTGCCGAGCAATTCTGCTGAGGATGATGAAATTTCCCTTACACACAGGCCAAAGAGAGCTGGTCAGTGGTGGGCACAAGGGACATCTCGCCATGTTCCCACAGTACCATTAGATAAAGTTCTGGACTCCAAAACCACTTTTCAGAGGCCCAGTGAGGATTTTTTAATTTTATTTTTAATAAATTACATATTGCTGTTGTCCAAAGTTTGAGGGATTTGACTCTCCATGCCATTCTGGTGGCTACACAACCTGCCTACAGACTCATTTAAATGGTATTTATTCCATATGAATTTTCTGACTTCCACTATGCTTCTGTGCTTCAGTTGTTTCGGGGCATTTAACCAAACTCCTCCCAAAAGTGCAGCTGAGCTGAAATGAATAAACATTTTAGACTGTAGCCAAACAAGTTCAAATGCAGGCAGTTCTATTCCTAAAATTGGCCCAAAATCATCACATTACAGCAGCTGTCCTCCCACTATTCTACATCTAAGTATTTTCTTCAGAATCCTAAACGTAGGTGCAGTTTATGAAATCCCACAGCTGGTTAGAAATCACAGCAAGCTATATATGATATCCTTGCTTTGTGACATCTTACCAGTAGGTTCTCTGCCCAGGAATACACCATATCTTCATTAAAGTTTGTCAGTGCACTTTGGAGATTTCTCTGGGAAAGGCATAGAGAAGAGTGACTATTTTCTGGCTTATTTATCATTTTAACAATATGTTCAAATTTAACTAGTACTTTTTTTATGTAAGTGGTAGTGAGGGGGAGGATTTTGACAAGTCTTGAGATTATTTAACTTCTCCCTTTTTTACAAGCTACTGTAGAAATAGATGAGAGAAATTTAGATTAATCTTTTGTCTGAGGGGGAGAAAAAGAACAAAAACCCAAACAAACCAAAAAACGAACAACAACGACAACAAAAAAACCAAATAAACAACACACACACCCCCCAAAGAAAAACAAAAAACCCACGAAACATATTATGAACCTGTCTTCCTGTCAGCCAACTCAAGATAAAGTTTTGGTCCAAGACCACAGTACGTACCTGAATTTTTACTTTATATGCACTGAAGCCCAAGTTTTGGCTTGAACCTTTCCAAAACTTACCCACATTTTTGAACCACTTAGTTTGAAAATCTTGGCATTCTGGGCCAAGCTTTTGCTTCCTTTAGGAAAGTGTTTACCATTGTGTCGCTGATGTCTAAATAGCACTTTGTGTAACAGAGATATGGTGAACCTAAATGTCACACCTAATAGAGGTGCTTCATTACTTTTTTCCCCCAGATGTAAGGCATTATATGCATGATTAGTGCCCCTTTCAGATTTTTCTTTTTTTCTTCTCCTCTTTCAATCTTTCCTGCTCTATGATCAGTTGAAAAGCAATAAGATTGTGGCAGAAGGACTGGTTGTGAACAGCTAAGGGTGTCTATACAGACATAAAGATATCGCCACGCAGAAATTCTCAATTTTGTATAAAAATACTATTTATTGATGGTTAACTTAGAAACACTATTAGTATAAAAAAAGGGCGGGAAAGCAACTTTTTTCTTTTAAAATGTCTTAAGTTAAATGTATAACTTTATGAGGAATTTGCAATAAAGAAATTAACTTCCTTTTAACAGTAAGCAGTGAAATATTCTAGATACAGCCAAAATGCTCATAGCATAGTAGAAAAAGGGTACAGAATTTTGTTTACCCTACTGTATTTTATCCTGCACAAATCCCAGTCATACTAATTAAAAATAAAGACAAGCAACAGGTCTTCAGCAAACTCAGCATAAGAAGAAAACTCGAGAGAAAAAGAAAAAAAATTGTTTTCTTGTTACAGCCCTTGCTTCAGACTTCAGATCCAGGTTGAAGTATTGCCTAGAAGTTGTTTCCACTGCAGTGCAGAGCCCAGATCTTCAATAGCATTTTTCCAGAAGCCAACAAGGCTGATCATAGAATTGTTGAGGTTGGCAGGGAACTCTAGAGGTCACCTGGTCGAATTCTCTACCTCAAGCAGGGCCTTCGAGAGCTGGTTGCCCAGGACTGTTCCAGAAGGCTTTTGAATATCCCAAGGGTAGAAACTCTACAGCCTCCCTGAACAACCTGTGCCAGTGGTTGGTCAGTGCTGTCATGGGCATCATTGAAAAGAGCCTGGCTCTGTCAACTTTGTGCTTTCCCCCTCTGGTATTATATACTTTGATAAGACCCCCTAAGCCTTCTCTCCTCCAGCTCTCATCCTTTCCTCACATGCGAGATTCTCCAGTCCATCATCTTTAAGGTCCTTTGCTGGACTTTCTGCAGTATACCTACGTCTGTCATGTACTGGGGAGCCCAAAACTGGACTCAGCACCCCAGGTGTTATCACGCCAGTACTGAGTGGAGGGATGGATTGTGTTCCTTGACCTAGGAGCAACACTCCTCCTAATACAGCCAAGGTTACCTCTAGCCAACCATCTTAGTCACAAGAACACATTGCTGGTGCTTGGCCTGACGGTTATGTCCAACACTGTACAATCTAAATTTTAGCAACTTGAATGTTTCAGTGGCTTGTCTGTAAACTGAACACACTAAGGATATTTCTGGGTCAGTTTTGCACCTTCCTTGCATTTCCTACCTGATTATATTTAAAACAGATACACAGAGCACCTTATAACAATGCAGCCCATATAACTACTGGAGACAATATTACAACAGTAGCAGCTAGTTTTACTTTTTTTACAGATTTGTGAGTCAGAGTCAATTGAAATATTTCTCAGGCTTCTGGCTCAATGTAGATACTTAAAAATATTTAACAAACAGGTGTCAGAATTCCATTGAAACCAATTTGGGTACCCTTTTTGCAACAATGTAATCAAAACTATGCTGCCAGTTTATGCAGCCAAATTATCTGCAGTTTGAAGAAAAGCCAAATTTCACAATATAGCTGATAGGAACAAGATCAAAGAATAATCCAATGTTCAAGAGTCTTTTTCTAAATAAGCTGAAATACCTCCTATACCCATTCTAGCAACAAAACAACTGTTCCTCAGATAGGCTGATGCTTATGTTGCCATTAGCTGTACCACAGTTCTAATTGCACACTGAATATATTTGTAATAAAGCATTTTCCCTCTACTGAGCTGCAGAGTTATCCCTCTCTAAGTAGTAAACAGAAACACTTCTCACAATGGGAATTGAAGATAATAAACCTTTTTTTTTTGTCCCTTATCTCACCAGGTTTAGTCCCTCTCCTGTGGATATATTTTTGTTCTCTCAGTTTGCATTTGGACTGTGTTTACTCCTTTCCTTTTCTAGCTCATTGGACCGGATTCCCTGATTTATTTCTAGTTCAGTCACTTTTCCAGATATTTGTGCAGCTCTTTCGTACAAATGTGTACTCAGTTTTACCCACTACTACTTTCTTGTCCATCTCTTGCCTCATTTAATTTCCTTCCATTTATGACTTTTGCCGTTCCAAGTTTTTCTCAGTTATTTGTATTCTAATTCCAGTGAAATGCAATTAACTTCTTTTCTTGCTCAGTCTCAACTACTTGAGAATAAACTAAAATAGTTAAGATTTGGAATTGAAAAGGAATGCATTATACATTATTGAAAATATACATAATGAACTAGGATGGGAATAGGAAACGAATACTATGTGCTGAACTATTAGAAGGGAATAGTCTTGGTGACTGAATGGATAATAAAGGGGAAGAAATGTATGGACTGGGAGTGGGAAATAGATTAAACAAAATTACAAAAAATGAGATGAAAGAAGTGGAAGGGAATGATTTAGGGGAACAAAGAGAAATAAGGTAATAAGCAAATAAAAAAAAGTAGAGCACAAAAAGAAAGAATAATCTAGGCTTAATGGGAAGGATTTGAAAAACATCAAAGAGAAAATTAGCCAGATTCAGGTGAAAACAAAGTCCAATATAAATTAATGCATGATTAAAAATATTAACATGAAAAAATTATAGGATTAGCTTGTACTTAAATGCTTATGATGCAAGTAGCCAAAAAGAAATCAAACTGAACTAATTTTACAGATACGTTGATCTGAGTGCTGATGCAATGCCTGGTGCTTTTTTCATCTCTGTTGTGAGTTACCCTGGGGGCAGAATTCCATTGCCCAGTCATACTGGGTTCTCAACAGTGGCTGTCCGCGGGTTTACTTGAATTCCCTCGCATTAGAAAGATTACTGCAATGTTTCCTACATGGGGCACTCCTTCAAACCACTTACAATTTGTAGATGGGGTAGAACACTCCAGTCCCTTCTTCAGCAGCATTTCATGCAGAGCGTCATTTGTTTTGACCTTTTAAATAACTTTTTAAATGGTTTGGTACTCATCTAGGTAAGAAACAAACTGTCTCTTCTTGTGTTTCCTGCACAGCTGAAGTCACCTGAGGTACTTCAGTTAAAAGCCCCTTCATGGTGATAAACAGGAGGAGGTTGATGGTAAAACATTCTCAATGTGAAGTCTTTGACATTGAACCAAGCTTTTTTCTTTTTTTTTTTTTTTTCTGGGATCTCTCAAAAGCTAGATCTGACCATATCCAGAAATATTAAATATCCAGGGAAGTAAAGGGAGACAGGAGAGATCAGTTAGACAGTAAGGATGAACAGAAGGGACACTACTAATCAGAAAGGGAACTAAAGGGCAAAAGTACAGAAATGGAAGATGAGGGAGAATTAGCGGATACTAGAACTTGAAAGGTGTGTTCAATGGTGGGTCCCGTTGCAAACTGAAAAGAATACCTTAAATATAAACCGGAGGAGTGGAATCATTTTACATGTGATGACTTTGACCTTTCTAGATTATTTTTCAATTTTGACACAGTTTTGTACAATGTTTTATAGGAACTTTACGTGAACTAAAACAACATTATCCTGGAAATAGTACATATTAATTAACATATAGTGGGTCACATATAAATAAAATAAGTTGTATTACGTACTGCTGTTTCTTCTAAATATAAAGTTTCTAAACTTTATGTTTACTTCTTATTAAGAACTAAAAATCATTTCAGAAATTGATTCTGAGAAAATGGTTGTTGCTCAGTTATTTTTTTTTCCAGTGCCTGGGAGGTGGAAGGACTGAGTGAAGGTTTTTATTGTTCAGTTAGACCTTTGCACATGAGAAGAGAAGGATTCTGCATGCATGATTATAACATGTCAAGCAGTGGCTGTCAATGTAAGGGAGAAGTAAAGGCAGCCCAAGCTTAGGTGATCACCCCTATGACAGAGGAGTGCATAGAGAAGGAAAAGACATCTTGTTGATGTCCCTGTGGAATGAAGGCAGAGAAATGTTCTTGACAGTGGCAACCATGGGATTTCTTTCTCTGTCAGTGAAAGGAAAGCACAACTGACAGTCTCAGCCTGGAGTACAGCAGCGAGAATGGAAATAGCACTGCAGGGTAAATGAGCCATTGGAAGAAGTGCAGTCCACAGAGTGAAAAGGTAATTTTTAGAGTTTTAATTTAAAGCACATACTCTCTCTCTCTATATATATATATTTATATACATATATATATATATATATATATCACATATTTGTAAGTGCCCTTAAAAAAAAGGAAAAGGAAAAGGAAAGAAACCTTCCCAAATTATGTTTTTTTATATGGTAACTTAGAGGTAGAGAGGCTAAGATGACATATGTCCATTTAATTTTCAGGAAATTGGAATGAAATATAAATATTTTCAATTTTGTTTTAATTATTCAACTTTGATTATTTAAATAAACTCTCCATGTTTTGCAAACCTGTTGAAGAAATCAATGTGAAATATCCTTTATTGTTTATTTATCCATTTCTTTACAATTGCTTAGTATCAGAATCAACTGCAACATTATTACTGTTTGTATTATAAGATAAAATTAGTTTCTGTGATCATCATGCCACCATTAGGGCTCAAGCTTTTCCTTTCTTCTGTGAAAGAAACACATGTATTTAGACAAAGAGGGATCATGTTAAAAACATTTTTTATTTACTGATTAAGTATCAGAAATATTTCAGGTATAGAAATACTTTGAAAATACTAGCATTGTAACACAAACCTCACCTCCTTTACTGAGTCACAGTTTTAGGCAGAAACTGATTTCTTTAGAAATTCTTTGCTAGTTTGAAGCATGTTTGATCCTTAAGGATGAAGAGATTAAGATGCTCATTTGGGTGTGGCAGAGTTGGCTTTTCATTCCCAATTATTTGTCCAACACACCTCAGTTCTGATTTATGTATATAACTTTAGCTATTTTGAGAATATTGACTTATTGGAAAAGCTGGAAAGAGGAAAAACAATGGAGTTCATTTGTCCTATATGGACATCACCACTGTAACTTAATGTATTATTACCAGTATTACACCAACCCAGTGTTTTCCATTTCTATGAAGGTGTATTCCTTAGAGAAAGGAAGTTTAAAAAGAGATTAATATATTTTAATGGTAAAAATTAATTTTTAAAGCAAGTTATTTGATTTAGATTACATTTTGGTCTTAGTTCATGTAATATTCAAATCTCTATATTATGAATTTTTTTACTTATATTGTTTTTGATAAATTTTTCCTCAACCACATGTCCTTCTGTTTCATTCAATGTATGGATATGTGCACTTAATGACTATAAGGCAATGTTCTACACTGTTCCATTTCTATTATCACCGTATAGCTTTTAATTAATTTTCATGGCACCTCTGTGATATGAGGGCAACCTGTTAGCTATGTTTATTAGGACAAATGCTAAAAACTGGTATTTTATATAAAAATGCAAACAATACAGCATCGGTAAGAAACTAAGGGCAAATATAAAACAAGGTGAAAAAGGTTTAACTGATTTATGACACAGAAATGTGATTTTTCCTCAGTGCTTATGTATTTTCTGTAAGGATAGGCTGTCAGAAATTACTATATTGTAGTCACTGATGCAAGTTCCTTTGCTGCAGCAGGAAGATATATCATGAAGACTGAATGTTAAAGAATATTTGTTCTGTACTCAGGCTATGGAAGAGACTCAGCTAATGTTTGGTCCATCAGGCTATTAAATTCATCTACAGTTAGTTTCTATAGGCATATTTCCAACAGCAAGGAAATACTGGTCCTGGTGCTGAAATCATGAGCACAGGTTTCATCATAATGGGATGCGGAAATGAGAAACTGCATGCTTTTATCCAAGATTTTTCATTTCCTTTGTGTCCCTAGTCTACAAAATCAGCCATTAGTTCGTGCAAACAAACTTAAATCACAAACTGCATTTCTCCCCTTTAGCCCTCTATTTTATAATGACTTTAAGTGTAGCAAAACTAAAAAGCTTCAAAACACTAACCTGAAGAAATAGTTAGCACCTAGGAGCACTGTCTGTACTTGATGCACACCAATTGGGAAGAAGTTAAAGTCTGAAACACATGTCCAGTTGGGGTCTGTTTATATCAAAAGTAAAATTCCCAAGCTCCTAATGAAGTCCACAGTTATTATTGTTTCTAAGAAAAATGCCCTAAACATTTCAAAATCTTACCTATTAAAAAAAAAAACAAAAATCAAAACCCCTAAAGCAAAGCTCTTCATTTGTGACTCTCACTTCAGTCAGTCAGATTCTGTGCATAAGTATAATATGGATTGCTGATAAAGTTGATTGCCAAAGTAAGTTGATTTTTGTTGTTGTTGTTTTTCTTCACTTTATGTGGAAAACTACTGTCAACAGATGGGCTTTCCTTTTCAGTATTCTTTTTTGTCATAAAACTGAATTACGCAGAAAAAGGTTGAATTTCAAATATATTAGACCCCAAGAAACCATATTAGATTCAAAGGCAAAAGTCTAAAAACTTATCATTACTGCATAGTATTAAACAGTACACAGAGAAAGCATGAACGCAAGATGTAAGAAGCAGCAATACAGGGGAGAAAAAATCCCACTTCCAAGCATCCTCATTCATTTCATCAAGCACACATTCAAGTATCCTTGCCTTGCACGGGTGGAATATCATTTTCATATGTGTCAGTGGCATGGAGGGCAATCTGTGATAGTAGAGACAAAACACCAAAGCAGTGATAAAGCATTTCAGGCAAGTAGGAAAAACAAAACTGGGACCAGTAAATATGTTAGCAGATCAATACATTTCCCAACAATAACCTGCGCAGCCACCCAGTCCTAAAGTTAGAGAATGCCAATTGAAATGCTGAATAGCCTCTCTGCCTTCAAAAATTCAATGGCTGCTCAAAATCCTGAATGCTTTCTGTAAGAGTTTCATTTAGCCTTTCAGTTACAAAAGAAAAGAAGGAAAACATGGCAAATCATAATGTCTTTTATGAGAAGGTACAGCAAAGGTATCCAAAGGCCAAATACCACAGATAAATATACTGATGTTCCATGAAAGCACAATATTGTATTAATGTTATATTATATTGCTTATTTTTTCCCGGTTGACTATTTTTTTGCTGGACTACACAGATATCGTGAGTCAAAGGTTCTATGGTGCCTCAGTACTTCAGTGAGGTTCAAGTGACTCTATGCCCAGTAAAATTCTGAAGATGTGTTCCACTCTTTCATCATTCCTGTATAAAGGAGTAAAAAGACACTGCATTTGGGTTGCTTGGCAAAGGTGACAAAATCTGATTTGTGGGAGACAAACAAGTGAAAAATTATGTCCCCTACAAAAAACATTTTCATCTGAAGATTGCATTTAAATGCCCAGGGGTTAAGAACACACCGTGATTTTGTAGTTCTATGCAGGGCATTGTAGATGTGTTTTGCTGACTGACTCTAAATTCTGTTTAGTGCATCAATTGCCTGTGACTACTTATATCGAATTCCAAGAACTTTTTCTCCACAGCATAGGGACTGATTTATTTATTTTTTTTTTTTTTTTTTTTTTTAACATTACCCCTTCTGCAAGAAGCTGTGCCAAAGGATGCAGGCAGCGGAGAATAAAAAAAAAGTTACTGTAGCTGCCGTGACAACAAGGATAGGTTTCAGTCAAAGAGGGTAAGTGGATTCGATAATTTTGAAAGTGTTTTGTGAGTGTTCTTGTCTGTAGTATATCAGGGAAGTGGACAAATCCCTAAATTCTGTACACTGTAGTTCCACAATTAGGCACTGAAAACCTATGTGCCATTTAAGACAAGTAATTATCTGAATGCAGCAAGCATATGTCTATTGTGTACAGCAATATAAGTGGTTAACAGAAATTAAAAGAGTGGAGGCCAGCAGGAAAAGATAGCCAGTTTAACAAAAAAAAGAAGGCATTTTCCCCCTTTTTGGGGAAGGAAAACTCAAGAATAATTACAATTGAAATTCTAACTTATTTTATGTCTTTAATCTCAACTACTAATGAAACAACACTTTGCTTGTCAGGCCAGATATTTTTCTGAATTCTGAAAGCTCTTTAACTCTGTAAGTATTGCATCTTGACACAGCTTTCTAAAGACTTGAAAGTGCCATTGTTCATTTTCTATTGTTTTGACTGACAGATTTCTTCTTTCCACTATCTTGGTGGCAATTTTTTGTGGTACCCTTGCTAGCTCTTTGGTTACATGAGTCTAGTCTATTTCTTACCGGCTAGTCTGAATTAACCACCGGTTGCCGCAAGAGAGGAGCCCTGAAGAGAAGACACAGGACTCTCTGAAGCAACATCCTAGCCTCACATAACTTGGTCTACTCTGGCCTCCAATTGGGAGGCCTGGAGACACACCATCTATACGCTGCGGATAGCTTTTGAGAAAGCACACAGGATCACCCTTGAGGAGAAAGACACGAGAAAGAATCGTGCCTTGCAGAATATACCACCTAAGGAGTCTTTCTGCTGTGCCTTTTGCAAATGGGACGTGCCTAGCTTGTATTGACCTCTTTAGCCACCAGTGTGCTTGTAACAAACGTGGGTAGAGCCCCTTCCCAAATCTTTGTTCGCGAAGCTCAGCCATGATGAACATGAGTCTGAATTAAAACACAAGAGTCCAAGAAAATACTTGTGAACTGAAGAGCATCTGAGATCAGACACTGCTGGGGGAACATTCCATGGTAGACTGAAGCTCTTGAAAAGTGCAGTCACACCAATATTCCAATGAGTCCAAGGAGACTTGTGAATGTTTTGCGCTGAAAAAAAACCCAAAATTGTTTCTCCCTGGTACACAGCAGTACTTGAAAATTAGTAGGGTTCATACAATGCAGCTTTATTTATGACTATCACTACATACTGCTGACATTATCACACTATGTAATCAACCCAAGTCAAGGTTTTTCCTTCTTTTTAGACAGACCTGGGAAAAGTCCTGTTAATAATGGTGTCCAGAAGAACCTGCCCCAGTGACAGAATTGCTTTTTACAAAACTTTTGATTTCAAAATATAATGACCATATTAAGATGTTTTTTTTTCCATTAAGAGGTGTTTATTAATGGTAGTGTAGCAGTGTTCAAACAGAAAAAGTATGGGGGTGATGCCTAAGGGAAAACCAAAATTTTAAAAATGTTCCCTTAACAAGTTGGTCATTTCTGCTGAGACATCAGAAAATACAAGTAGAGAGCTAAAGGGAAAGTTGAGATATTTTGTCAGGGAGCTTAAAAATGTACCTTGTGGAGTTAGACCCTTAAATCTCATTGGGTAGCCTGTATCCAGGTGCTTCTGCAAAGCTTGGATTTTGCTTTCAGCTCAGTTATCTGCTCAGGAAAACAATCACAAACCTTTAAGAAAGCTCATGCCCTTCAGATAATGCTCCTAAGATGCGGATGTTACAGTGTGAAAAGAAATCTTTTGGAAATGTGGAAAGTGACATGAGGAAAGAAAACCTTTAAACTGTGCAAACAGGTGGCATTTCAGTAGTTCCACAAATATTCATAGAGTGTGTATTTTTGCTTATATTTTCAGTCTCTCTCCTTTGTGTTCCATGATAAAATATAACACTTTCAAAAAATATAAACTACAGAGTCTCAAAACTCAGGATACATTTATTCCTGTTTTAGGGGTGTTTTTTTTTTGCTAAATATCTTCACACACCGGATTTTCAGGAAATAAACACTTTGGCTTATAAAAAAATGGTTTCTATCCACAACACAGATAAAAAATGAGTATCTGCACAGTGCTACTCTACAACATGGCAGCCGTAATTCAAATTATTCTGGATATCTCATTCTGGAAGGAAATTCGAGATCATAGAATCAATATAGTTGGAAAAGACTTTGGATAATTAGGTCCAACCATTAACCCAGTGCTGCTAAGTCCACCACTAAACCATGTCCCTAAGTGCCACATGTTTTAAATGGTTGGTGACTCACCACTCCTCTAGGCAGACTGTTTCAGTGCTTGACAACCTCGTTCCATGAAGAAATATTTGCTAGTATAACAACCTAGACCTCTCCTGGCACAATTTGAGGCCATTCTTCTTGTCTCCTATTCCTTGTTAATAGGGAGGAGACTGCTCCCCACCTGTCTACACCTCCTTTCAGGTAGTTGTAGAGAGGAATAAGGTCCCACTCAGCCTCCTTTTCTCCAGCTAAACAACCCCAGGACAACTTGTGCACCAGACATTTCACCAACTCCATTGCCCTTCTCTGACACGCTCTAGCACCTCAATGTCTTTCCTGTAGTAAGGGGCCCAAAACTGAACATAGCATTTGAGGTGTGGCCTCACCAGTGCTGAGTAATTACTACTTCACAAAGCCATGATGGATTCAGTGAGCGACTTAAGTGACGAAAATACTGCAAAAAAATTCCCATATGTAACTATAAAATACAGTCTATAAAGGTAAAATAGTTTTGAATAATTATCAAAGAGAAGTACAATGAAGTTACAGGGGAGAATGTGCTTGATTATCTTACTAACAAGATCATCAAGATAGATAATAGTCAAATAGCAAATCAAGTACATATACTATCATTGTTTCATTTGCAGTATTTTTAAACAGAGCAAAAGCAAAAATCTTTATTTTCAATTTAGTAAAAAAAATTTTAAAACATCTATTAAATTATAGTATCAAATTTTGACTCTAACCTCTATGGAATGGATAGAGAATGCGGAGTTTTTCATCAATTCAGGGATGATAGTCTCCAAAATATGGACATGAGAATTCAGTCTAGTTTTGTCGATTCATGGGATAAACTCCACCTGTAAAACTGGTGAATTCCCTCTTAAGGGCCTATCATGAGGCTCTTAAAGAACCCAACC
Source organism: Chiroxiphia lanceolata (assembly GCF_009829145.1). Classification (NCBI taxonomy): domain Eukaryota; kingdom Metazoa; phylum Chordata; class Aves; order Passeriformes; family Pipridae; genus Chiroxiphia; species Chiroxiphia lanceolata. Next base: position 67,696,944 of record NC_045639.1, read on the forward strand.
TCCTGCTTGCCATCTCTAGAAGGAGAGTTATTGTATTAAGCAGTCTCAAGAGAGAGGGCAATTATTTATGTGGAAACAACCATTAATATAAGGTTATATTTTCCTTTTCCTTTCACAAAATGTAGGAGGGACTTGGGAGAGGCTATATAAAAAACCATTTGTTGATCTCTTTAATTTCACAGAAAGAGTCCAGCCTACCCCACCCACCTACATATATCCCTCCAGTAGCCTCCACAAATTACTGAGTTTCCTGTGTACTTCTTGCAGAAGAACCACACAGCATGGGAAGTACATAACTTCCCTTTGTCTCATCCTTTACCACTTTCTGTTGCCTGTCATTAATGACTTCAGAAAATAGTCCGATAAATAATTTTTTTCTTTCTTATCTTTAACTGTGCAAATGAGAAGTTGTGTTCCCAGATTGTCACTGAAAAGGCAGAGGCACAGTATTTACAGATACAGTGTTACAGATACAGAATTAAGGTGTACTGCCTTAATTCTACCCATGACAGGACAAGCCGGTGTTAAAACAAATAGATACTAAAAAAAAGGGCCTAAACTAGATAATGAACATTCCTGTAAGTAACGTGAGAACCAATATAAATCCATGTTTTCTGTTGAAAATAATCCGTCTCTATTGATCCTTTAGCCTAATTTTCTCTGACTAAGATTCAATTTCCAAACTCATCAAAGCATAACTTTCTCTGATGGTTTAGATCTTGTTCAGTCCTTCACAGACTTTAGGTGTTTTACTGCCAATATTACTTATTTTAACTTCCTAGACTTTTCAAACACTGCTTTAAATCTAGACAGTAGACTAACTGACATCTGTTTTCCAATGTATTGTAAGGAGTTCAGACTTGGAGATGGTGAGAAAGTTAAACACAAATTATTCCATAATATAAAATCTGAAGCTTGGATATTCAGCTGCTGTATCTGAGTTTTTTCCAGAGTTGATAGTTGCTTATGAGTACAAGCTTTATGCAGAATTTGTTCTCATTTTCTAATGCTATAACTAATTCACCTATTCATGCCAGTGAAGGTCTTTTATGAACAAGGGCTACATTAAAGCATTTGATCCAGCAGTAATTCATACAACCCTGAAGATAACAGGTTAGTCTGTACTAGCCCCATGGAATGGTGTGTCATAAACAGAGCATGGGGACACAGAGCATGGACCATGGCATGCTCAAAGAAGGCAGAGCACAGCAGCCAGGACTGTCAAGTAATTTTGCTGGAAAAAGAAAGGAAGGAGGAAAATAACGGGTATATAGAGAGCTCAGAACACATCTAGCCAGGAACAGGAAAAAAGAAAAGGCAAAACAAAACAAAATAAAACAAAAAACAAACAAACACAAAACCAACCAACAAACCTATTATTAGAATAAGATAAAATTTAGATGTTTGGAAGAGAGTTAAACAGATGCTGGAGGTAAGCTAGAGTAATATCAATGGTGATATCGCTCTGACACTGACTTTCAGACAACTTTATATGGTGTTTTCATAAATGAGATTGGCATCAAAGAATTGTTGTTGACACCCTGCTAAGAGGTAGTGTTGGAACTCAGTAGATTCAGAATGACAGAAAAGAAGAGCAAGGTAACAGCGAAGACTAGAAATAAAAGAAGTGGTGCAGTTAAATGGGAAATGATGGTGAAAGAAAATGATCTGCTAGTTATTTTTCAGAAATCCACATGCCACTGAAGACACAAAAATTAAAAAAAGACATCAGGAAACCCAGGGATTTTGGATAGAATACTGTGCAAAATTCTGGTTAAGTGTTCTTGCAAAAAACATCTTACAGCTGCAACTGGGTACAATAAAAGAACAAGTTGAGTGAGATAAAAGGAACTATAGTAAGGAACTTGCAAGAGTCACTCATCTCAGCACAGAAAAATACAAAGTGACAGGATAAGGTTATTCACCTTAAAGGCAGTAAAGGGTAAATACCCAAGAAAAGAACTTCTTCTACAAAACAACATTCACAGGAACAAGCTGTCTGTAGATATATTTAAGTAGATTCCTAAAAAGATTTCTACTCATCGGATAAATGAGACCTATGACCATGCTTCTGGTAGCATGGGAGAGGTAGGTAATTCCTAAAAGATTTCACAAGGTTCTGAGAGTTGCATTTAACAATATATTATTGGATTCAGTGACCATGGATATAGTTTTCAGACCTGTGTCATGACAGAAAATTAGGTAGAGTCATTTTAAAAGTCTGAGAATTTCAGATCTATATTACCTGTAAAACCAGAGCTGCTGCAGAGGAACATTTGTGGAGGAATTTTGAAGTCAAAAAATGGATTCTCTCTGAAGTTTTTTTTTTTTTACAAAATATAAATTATAACAAAAAAGATTTTTTGACAAACTGGTAAATCTTAAAAATCTCAATAACTGTGCTCCAATCAAAAGCAAGATAAAAATGAAAACAAAAATTCAAACTGAGTGATCTAAATGTGAGAGGCTGAGGGCCTTTGAAATACAATCTCTTTTGTTCAGTCCAGAGAAGAACAATTATTGCCAGTTTGTGAGCATTTAAGTGTACAAACAAGCACTGAGGATGATACGTGACTAATTATTCTCTTGGCTAATAAATTTGAAAAGAAGACAAAGACTGAACAAAAACGAAAAAAACCAGGAAACATTGATCTGTAAGCTTGCATTTTCTGGAAAAAAAAAAGAATAAAGTCTGTAAAGTGCTTTTGACAGGGTCAGGGGAAGAAGAGCATCTATCTTATTTACTTTGCAAATAAAGCAGAAAATCTGTATTCCAAGCTCCTAAGACAAGCACTTTTATAAGTTTTCAATTCATTTCATTTATAAATAAATGGCATGGGTGGCCAAGGATAAAAAGAAAAAAAAAATTTTTGAAACTTTCTGAGTTAAAGGATTTTTTCCAAAATGAGAGTACACAAGCTCAGTTTTAGCATAATTTCAGTAAATATAGAAAACATGAAACAACTTTAGAAACCTGAGACCACCAGTAAATTGTTAACAAAGTTTTGTTTTTCTTCCCCTCTACAAACATTTAAATAAATTCATAATAAGCCTCAGCTGTACAGTATAATGAACCCTAAATTGAGTTTTGTGCACAGAACCAGAAAAAAGCATTTGAATCATATCAGTTAGCCTTAAATCTGAGTTTGCCTCAAAAAGTGAGTGAAAACTAAGTGAATGCAACAGTTTATCACTGCAAATGAGCTTTAGACAGAATATTTGATGTATTTGACTTCTGAAATTTCACTGAACTCTGATGATGTTATTTCATGTATCCAGTCTCCAAGATCTGCAGAAGTCTTTCTGATGTACTCTTTTTTTCAGTTTTCTGAATGTCTATCATCGAAACTCTCACCAAAAAGAAAAAAAAACTAAACATGCTTTTAATGACATGTTATAATTATAAACAACTATAAAGCAAATGACTGAAGGGCTGTTTCAACTTCCCAGAAGTCAGTGAGAGTCTTCGCACAGAAAAGAGCAAAGGTCAAAAGAAGTATTAAGTGTTGTAGATTAGTGACAGCCAGCTTCTGAGCTGACTAGGCTACTAATCTGATTTCAGTGTTAATCATGGAGCTCTGCATGCTGAAGTTCCTTCTTTATCACATAAAAGGCAACAATTATATTATACCCTCCGAGTATTTCCATATTTCCCTTAGAAAAAGAAGAGTTTGGAAATAGTCCTTAAGTTCAATTAATTGCTCTGCCAGCTCTGCCCATACTCTCTGTAAGGTAAGAAGTAATTTACACAACATTTATTAACTCAGCTGTTTTCATGTTTAGAATTAGAATTTTAATTATTTTCCTAGACATATTTAAAATCACATTTACCAGTTAAGTGTTACTTTAGAAAGCAAATCCTGACAGCACAAATATCCTATGACAGCATATGAAAGTCATCATTATTTTAGGAAAACAATCTATAAAAGCAGTAGTTGACTAAATCAAGTGTCATGATAGAAAACAGAACAGAACATTATCCAATTAGATGTTGTCACAAACTCCTTATTTTAAACCCCTCTTAATTTCACCAGCAAATCTTCATCTCTTTTACCTGACAGACACACAATGAATTTTCATACTTAAATCCTGCAGCTTGTCTTCTAGGAAAAATCTATGCCTCTGAGCTGCTAAATTGTTGAACTTCAGTAGCTAAGAAAGGGCATCTGACTGTCTGTGTTGCTGTCAGCTCCTCTCATTGAAAGCCTAGCTGGCTCTCAGGCATTAAGATCCAATAGATGCTAGAGAAAGGACTAAGCATCAGTCTCAGCCTAAGCTACAAGGGCAGTTAGCACTGCTGTGGTAGCTGTGACCTTTGAGTGTGCACTCAATGTGTTGGGGAAGCTGTGAGAAGAGAACAAGGCAACTTTTAACTAAGGATGAGTTCAGATCCCTGAAGTCCAGGGAAAACCTGTTTTATTAAAGTACAGAATATGTAAAATCTTTGTTTGCCCAAACTGCAAAAGCCTGAAGAGCAGTTAAGAGAGACTACCACAAATCTGGGGGACAACAACTGCAAAAACAGTCTATTGAAAAATAATTGATGACAAAACCAATTCAAATTATGGTAAAAATTTTACTGGCTACAAACTTGCTTTAGCAAGTGAAAAAAACACAGGTATGCCCTTCTCTCAAAACCATGTATCTTGAAAAATTCAGCTTTGAAAAGCCTACAGAACACTTTTATATTTAAAAATATTGTCAGCAAAGCAAGTTTGGAATAAAAATATTTCAGTGAATTTCATAACATGAAAAAAACCCAACTTTTAGTTTTTGTGCAACCTATTAATGATAAATTTTTCAATGTCATCCTTGTGTTTAGATCGCTAGATCATCTTTGTGTAATAATGTATTCAGTGTACCTCTTTGAAATATAAATCAATTATTTTCAGTCTAGTACTAGCCAGAAGCTGTGCTTCTAACAAATGAACTAGAGGATACCCCTATTACTGCTAATTAAAAGGTTCATCGTAAATGTTAGAAACTGTGATAAGCTGTGACTATAGCATTGCTAGAAGAATAAGGCAGTAGATTTCCATATGGCCATGATTACTCAAATTTTCATGTGTTGGAGATTTTTACTGGCTCCAGCCCTCCTCATAGAAATCTATTAATATTTTAGTAGGCTAATACAATGTCACAGCTGTAATGGTATCATAGGCAAATTCATTAATTCTGTTCTCACAATATTTTCTGTAACAGTATTAACAATTAGTGCAATTGGTACAATGGAGAGCAGAATTATAGTCAACCAGTTACAGGAGGCATGATAAACAAGATAAATGAATTAAACTAATTCAATTGTGACATGGGAGAATACATTGTGAATAGAAAAGAAAGAAGTTGTGCCAGTGGGAATGATGATAATCTGTTTTCTCTCACAAAAAAATCATATAAAATAAGACCTCTGTTTTTTAGTCATAAAGAAACCAGAAAGCTGAAAAAATAGGAGGAAATAGAATGGAAAATACTCAGCTAGTCCAGAGCTCGATGTTTCAGAGGAAGCACAAACAACAGAGCAACAGACTTATTGTGGAAGAAATATGGAGGGAAAAACTTTGTGTCAACATCGAAAATCATAACAAAGGTCTATCAAAAAACACTAGGCAGAACCTCAGTATGCGTTATCTGACTTCCATGAAATTATGATGTGGACCACTAATAAGGGATTCAAGTAATGCAATGCCCAAGAAAGATTTCTTTTAAAACAAAAGTCTGTGTTGGCAGTGCAAAACAATATATTACTCAACAAAGGATTGAATTAGAAGAAGTTGAATCTGCATATACTTCCATGAATATAAGAATGCCTCTTAGTTTTAGACTTTCCCTTCCTCCATAGAGGGTTCCAAGAGGAGCTATGATGAAATGGAACATGGGTTTTAGAACATGCCCTGGGGTATGGTTGCACAGGAGATAGGAAAAAAGCAGCATGGAAGACTGCAGTGGGTTTCTGTGGCTGGGTTTTGGGGGGGGGGGGGGGCTACAGGAGGGGCTTCTGTTAGAAGCTGCTAGAAGCTTCCCCTGTCCAGTGGAGCCAATGCCAGTCAGCTCCAGGATGGGCTTCCTGCCGCTGGCCAAGGCCAAGCCAATCAGCAGTGATAGTAATGCCTCTGTGATAACATATTTAAGAACAGAAGGTTGTTGTGCAGAAAGAATTCCAGCTCGGGAAGAGCAGAGCAAGAACATGGGAACAAGGTAGACACCAAGGTCAGTACAGAAGGAGGGGGAGGAGGATCTCCAGGTGCTGGAGCTGAGGCTCCTGCAGCCCGTGGTGCAGACCATGGTGGAGCAACTGTGCCCCTGCAGCCCATGGAGGACCATCGGGGTGCAGAGACCCGCCTGCAGCCCATGGAGGAGCCCATGCTGGATCAGGTGGATATCTGAAGGAGGCTGTGACCCCATGGGAGGCTCAAGATGAAGCAGGGTCCTACCAGAGACCTGCAGCCCATGGAGAGGGAAGCCTATGATGGAGTAGGTTTTCCCTGGGTAGGACTTGTGGCCCCTGTGGGGGACCCACATCAGTACAGCTCATTCATGAAGGACTGCACCCCATGGAGGAGTGACCCACAGGACAGCAGTTTAGGAAGAACTGTTGCCTGTGGGATGGACTCGAGTCGGAGAGGTCCATCAAGGACTGTCTCTCAAGGAGTAAGGGCAGAAACAACAACAGATGGTAACACCATTCTCCATCTCCCTGCACCATTGGCGGGGGAGGGAGAATGTGGAAGGAGGGGTGGCAGGAAAGTGTTTTTAAGATTATTTTATTTCTCACTCTTTTGCTCTTGTTAGTAATAAATTTAAGTATTATCCCCACTTTGAGTCTGTTTTGCCTGTGAAGGTATTCAGTAACTGAGCTCTCCCAGCTGTTATCTCAACTTATGAATTCTTAGCCGTTTTTTTTCTCTCTCCTCTGTCCAGTTGCAGAGGGAGAGTAAGAGGGTAACTTTGGTGTGTAGCTGTATCTGGTCAGGGTCAACACACTGCAAAGGTAAACAGCCAGGCTGTGACAGCCACATAGCTGATTAATGTCAACTTTGATAACACTGATTTTTCATGATGTTACAGAATCCAGGTCAAAAGCAGACTTCCTTCGCTTTCACAAATCACTCAGTACTCTTTTTGCCCCACATGATTCCACACAATCAATGTAAGATTTTATATTCTCATAATCAACAAGTTCTACCTAAAAGCTGCACATAATAGGGTAGTGTCATTTTTTTCCAATTTCTTAATGATTTGGGACATTATATTTCTGTTCGCTGGTAATTGAACTACCACAACAGTGATGAACGTCTTCAGTATGAAAAATCATATTAAATAATGGTGTCTGTTATTTTACAGGACATATCTCCTATCACCCCTCTGTAGTCTGCAACTATTTTATTCACTACAAAAATCATGCTAATTGACTTTCTGACACAGATACATACAATTTGAAATTATATTGGTCATATGAAGGAAATCAGTGAAATACATATTAATATTCACTTTACAGTCCAGAAACTTTGAAAATAGAGCTAAAGCTGACTTGCTCCCATTTGAAAAAATTATGATTCCTTGAAGCTCTTCTGCATTAATCAGTGCAGAATTAATTGTAATAACTGCGTGTTGCACTTGATTGTTCTTAAAGTATATACAAAAAAAAATACTCTAAACTATATACTTAAAATGAAAAAGACCCAAGACCATGTTCCCAGGTAATTGTTTTGTGTATTTTTATTGCAATAATTCCAGTACTTACGTGATTTTCTGCTTCTACCATAACTGCAATCCATTAGCAAGTTGTAAATAAGTTTCCACTAGGCATGAAAGCATATCACATATAGGAAATCTGAAGCTTGCATCCTCAGTGTGGACAAAAGCGTGACTGCCTGCTCCCACCCTTATGTCCTTGACCCAATTTTTGCCTTGCATTCTCAGAAGGCACCTCTTTTCCTTTTTCTAGGTTGGGGTACTTAACAAACAGTAATTCAAAGGATAGGAAGATTAATATTAGCAAAAGTCCTGTACTGCTCTGTAATGGAAATAATTTAATTAAAAAGGCAGGTCACCTGCTTAACACTGACTAGCTTTAGTAAGAACACCCAAGCTAAATATTTGGAAGGCTTGAAAAACCTGGTTATTGTCAATGTCCCTTCCAAATGTTAAGTTTCTGATCAACTTGTGAATGCACTGAAAGTCCCCAAATAAAATGCCTACAAAATGTGATAAAACACTGTGGTTTTCTATAAACTTCTAATGAAAATTTCCAAGAGTCAGATAGAAAATACTAAGCTGTGTTCACAATGAAAGTAAATATGATTTTAATCTTAGCTGCCTCCTCAGCTTATTACAGAACACACAGAGTGACGTTGTGGTGGGGGGAAGAAAAAAAATATTTACTTCAGTAACCATATTTACTCTTCATATATACATTTAAACTTCAAAATAGTTTTGAAATTATGGTTTGTGCAAGTTTCACGCGGTTTTAAATCACACAATCTACACAAAGACTATATTGTGGCTTTTTGTGGTATTTACAGGATGGTCAGGCTACAATATTAGTAGTTGCTGTGATCCCAGCATACTCCAACATTCACAGCTTCCACGTGGTTACCTTGGGCTAACCTGCTACCTGCTCTTCTTAGCATCCATTCACTCCCTGTTGACTCAAACTATCAGGTCCAGACTTTTTCTTGTTAAGGATTTGTTTGTGCTTTCCTGACTTATGAAAAGATCAACTCCCATTCAAATCTCAAATTATTTAGCTTGTATTCCACTTAGATCCATTTTAACTCCCAACCCTATTTGCAATTCTGTGCATTGGTTAAGGGAGAAAAATATGGTATTTTTAATTCTTCATCCTTGAAGTTCAAGCCCCTCATTGCATTACACTGGAGCCAAGTCTTCTTGTACCACAACAATGCAGGTACAGGCAGGGCTCAATTATTGTGAACTGGGATAGCTCTGTAATTTAGGTGTGATATAGGTACTCAGGAATTACAGTTCAGACATACCAAGATGACTCTGCAGGTTCTCAGTCTGACATTTGTCTAGACATGTAGACCCAGCCAAAAGCAAACAGGAACCTACCCAGACATTTGCATGTCTCTGCTATGTTCTAGCTTCCATGATTTTTACTTAGATGTAGGGTAATACCTAAACTTGTTTTGTGTATTCATGCCAATCTATGGGTATCTGAAAATTGTCAAAGAGTTTAAACATACTGCACTAAAATTTAGTGATGTTACTAACAATCCTAATCTTTCTCCCCAACACCTATTCAAATATTTTAATTTTTTTCTTGGTGTTATTCGTCTGTAGATTTCCACTAATAGTTATTTTGGATCTTTTTTGGAGAAAAGAGTAGAACTCTTGCTAATACTAGATATAGATAATATAAATTATGTGTATCTGAATTTGAAGTTTAAATGAGAAAGTTTTGTTGAGTTACAGAATACGAAGAGTTACCTGAGAGATTCATGTTAATCAGCATAAACGTTATTAAACTTAAAAATAATATAATCCACATTGAAAAGAAGTTTAAAAAACCTTATAAATTACAAACATGTAACTTCATGCAATGAGAATAAAAAATATTTTTCCAAAGCTGGTAATAGAACTAACAAGATGAAATGTACTGTATTTGAAGTCTGACAGTAACACCACATATTAAAGATAACCCTGCCCTTTATGATGATACTTCATGTACAAGAAAACTGTGAATGAGCTATCTTTTTCTCACTTTCAAGTGAAGCAAAAATATTATGACAGCTAAATAACAATATTTAATCCACAATGACCAAGCTGCTAAAATAGAAAAGCTTATGAAAATGTACAGCTTTCTACAATAAATAAGATTATTTGTTATGCCTCTGAACATTTAGGATTTTTACCTTTTTGTAGCTTTTAATGTAGCTGTATAATCTGTCACACTTTAGAATAGTAGTTAACACTCATCAAACCCTATTCCCATATTTCATATCGAATTTTCTAAATTCTTTAGGCTTGTTTAGGTTTCTTTCAAGACAGGACAATAGTAAACACAATCTGTTTAAGAACGTATGCACCCTGGTCCTGAACAACAAGACACCATCATAGTCTAAGCAACCTTCAAGCCTGGAACCTTGGAGAAGCTCCAAAGACAGTATATGCTGTAAAGAAGAGGAAGATGAGGAAGAAAGGGGTCCTAGGACCCCTGACTCAATTTCTAGGGAGGCGTACCAGGGGAAGGATATGGGGGTGGGTTGTTCTTGGATCAGACTGCAAAACTGTAGAACCCCTGGACACGGATGTGCACACCTTTCAGTGCTCCTTGCACCAGAAGACCTTCATTAAAGACCTGCTCTCTATCTAATCCATACTAGATTTGCCTGGAGGTTTTTACTCCTGAGATTTTTAGGCAAGATTCCAAAGCATATTTAAACATATTAATGACTGTATAAAATTTCAATCACTGTTTGTAGCATCTTTTAAACAAAATATTGTTGCATTTTTAGGCCAATGGGTACCTGCTAATATGACAGGGCTATTACAGGCTTTGGGAGTCAAGAAATTCACAGGTTTCAAGGTGTTAAGAGAGAGAAATAAAGTTGCAAGGTTACATTAGTCAATAAGTTGACCTGTTTCTAATTTCATACTATACACCAGGCTAAATTTCAAATTCCTACTTCTTGTTCATTCTAAAAATAGAAATATTTCCCTCTCCTTTCCAGCTTCTCTGAAAGCCAGTAAGTCTTTTGTTTTACACTTGCCAAGGCAGAATCTCCACATTTTCTACTTTTAGAAAGGACTACATTTTCCCAGGGAGTAACCAGGACAAAAAATTTCAGGCTGAGCATCTCTCTACTTCTTCACTAGGAATCTGGGGTCATTTCTTTTTGAACAGGTGCACAATGGACAAAAGCAAAGCTGCCTGGTTAAGCATTATGTCTTGTGAAACCATGTAGCTGGGGAAACATCAGGTTGTGTCCAAGCTAATGTCTCCTGTTCTCAATACCACTCATGTTCAGGTACAACAGCCTCCAAACCCAGATGTATAATAAAGAGACAGGTGGGAACCTTACCTCTGCATGCAGAGGTATATACTGGTATATAGGTCAGAAGTATATACTGTGAACAAGTATATAGGCCAGCAGTCTTGTTACATTTTAATCCCTTACATTAAGTATTTGGATTTGAAAGCACTAACTTCAGGATCTGAATAAAAACTAGAGTATGCTACAAATTGATGTGGATGACTGCTGTCCAGCTATCATTGTCTTTCCAAAGTTAGGCACAGACCTTTTGCTTTGTCAAAACCACAAAGTTATTTTCGCAAGTGACTTTTACCTGCAGTCAAGTTTGGTTAAAAGTATACTTTTTCTGCTAAGATGAAGCAGTACATGACATACAGAACAGAATCTCCTTACAAGTGGATTGCGTAGGAGATCAAACAAGTATGTGAACTGATTTAAAAAGGTCAGCTTCTGTAGAAGAACAGAAATTACCAAGCAATCTTCCACTGGCTTCTGAAAGAACCTGTTACCTCTTCACAGGCTTGTCAGATGAAAAATACTGCATTACCTTGACTGTAGCCAACCAAGCTCTTAACTTTTGGGCAGAAAATTTTTTCTGGGCATTTGCCCAAGGGAAGAAGGGATATTTGCAGTCCTTGTCAATACCTCTTACTGGGCAGCTCATATTACTACCTTGTTCTTGGCTAGTGAAGCTAAAGTACAGTATACTTCGTCTTAGCTTTAACTTTAAAATGTTTAAATAATCCTGTGACACAGGTAGATCATGCTTCTCTTTGGGTTACTACCTAGAGTGCTGAACATCCCTTTAAATATCCTTTAAAATATTCTAAAGCACCATGCAGTACATTGTCAGGTGGAAGAACAGTTAATGTCTATATGGCCAGAAGTAGTGGGCATTTAACACATTGTTTTTTCAGAAGCTGCTTGGGGACACAAGTCTCAATCTTACCAGGTACAATGAGATGCTACTTTATAGAGTCATGGGGCCAAGAAGGGAAGATAATTAACATTTCTACAGGACCTTCTACTTATTAAGACTACTTGTGAAACAATTTATTTTTGCTGTCTGATAAAAACATTTTACCCTGAGACATTAGAAAGCATCTTGCAATAAGATTCATGACAATGTTAACATAAATTGATTCAATCAATGACATTTTGTTTCATAAGCTGATAAAGGGCTGTGCTAGAACATAAACTATTTGAACATGACACAGTTAGAAATCTTACAAGAAATTATTCTGTGAGATTTTGCATGTGTCAGTAAATGAAATTTAGGCAATCTAGAAACTTTGCACTACTTTCTGCAAAGGCCTTTTTTGACCGCAAATTTCTTATCATTTATTGAGACTTGGGCTAGAAATTTTTTTTCCCTGGATAATATGTTCATGCTTTTCATACATGCTCACCAAATTTCACTGTCATTTACATTAGATCTTACTCTGATACACATGTAGGGCTAAATCAGACCTTTGATTTTTAGCCAGTTTGGCTATAAAAGTAAGACCGTTATCTCAGCTTCAAATAAGGTTTGGATTAGTTTCTGCATATTTAGTCATTGTGTCCAACAGCTTTGCTTCTGTTAATTATATCAAAAGTCTTTACCCAGTATGTCACACTAACACTGTTAACGTGGGATAATTGTAATGTTATGCACTACATTTTGTCCTGTTCTGCTCTTTCAGGGAAATCCAGAGTGACTGTGAATTTTCAAGTGTTTTTACAGTCCAGACTAAATTTCTAATCACAATCACCACTGGGGAGCTTCCATATTATTCTAATGTAACACAGTTTAAATCAAGAGTTAAAGCAATGTAAACCTGGAGGAGGTTTACACCTTTTTTCTATGTATTTTATTGGGTTTTCCTCTCAAAATGCCATTAGAGGAAACTATTTCCAGCTAAGGAAAGGAAATCTTTGTTTTATCTTTAGCAAACTAGAGATAAAGTGCCAATTAGGTATTTTATCTAAGTGTCCAAACTGGACACTTTCAAAGCCTCAAGTGAATGTTATTTTGCTGAATGTTTAGGATTTCCCTGGAATGTGTCTGGTACAAGCACAGTAAGCCCCCAAACGACAAATGCTTGAACCACTAGTTATAAAAAGGAGTCATAAAAAAAGCAATCGCTAGAGAAAACACTGACTAGAAAGTAAAAGGAATTTTGCAAATGTGGAAAAAAAAATCTTTTGAAGAGAATAAATGAACCTATTCCTTCACAACGTTGTTCTGAAAATACAGAACCATCACACTGCAGCTATTTTATACTCTAGTCTTTAATTTGATAAAGAATCTAAACCAGAAATCACATCATTATACTTTTGAGAGATCTCAATGCAAAAGATGCTATCATATAGAAGAAGAATCTTTCTTCTGTCAAATCTGTGTCAAAAAAATCCCAAACTCATTTCTCTGTCTTTTTTATAGTCAAATACTGTACTTGTAAAAGAACTCCATAAACACACTAGAATATGCCGTCTGTCTAAATTATGATATCTTTCTTGGTTTAAAATAGGCACATATTCAGGTACAGTCTTCCTGTAGTGATGGCAGTTAGTTTAATGGAAAGATATAACCAGAAGCCAGCAGAATTTACACTGTATTTAGATAGTCTTTTCTCATTCACAGATCTCTGAACTTGCCAAGGGGAACATTTTGACAATTTCACTTTGCAGATGGGCTACTCAAGGTGTGCAAGGACAACCTGACTAGTCCACTGACGTCAAGCAAGCTGGAGGCAGGTTTAACTGTGTAGTAGAGTTTTTTTGATTCCCATCTTGAGCTCCTATTACTGGTGCTTGCTCATTTTTACATCTTAAATGGCTAAGTGCTGTCCCAAAACAAAGATATAACAGTGTTCGCTTTTACACTTTACAACAGAAATTATATCAGCTATGTCTACTTTACAAATGAAAAAGTGGGAAGAATTATGGTGGGAAGAATTTGGTCTTATTTTGCAAAAATACATTCAACACTTATAATAATATGATTTAAATTATAGCAGCATTCTGATCCAAAGTTGAAAATCACCTCTTTTTTATGGTAACTCAGTCCTAAAAGATATATATATATTTGCCAGAACATTCAAACAATTGCTCAGATAATTTTCACTCTTCAATTACAAAAAGGCACTTATACAGGCTAGGGGCAAAGACATTTATGTGGTGATTTCAATTCTACTTTGCTAGATAATTCTATAAAACTCTATACATCACAGAAGATACTGAGTTTCTCGCTTTATGAACTTAAATCAGGCTTTTACTTTTCTACCTAAAATCTTAACCTTCCCCTGTCAGCAAAGAGAATTGCTTGAAGCCAAAGACAGATAGAAAATTAGCCTATAAGCAATAAAAAAGTGCTTTTAATATATTTACAGGCTTGAAAAGGCTCTGATAATACTTTTCCTTGCCCATAGTAATTGACTATCAAAGACGATAAACATAAGAGTTTGAAGTTTGTCAGGACCGATGAACTTCATGCAGGAAAACATCATTATTAATATATTACAGTGAGTATTTACTAAGTTCCTTACAGTTATTAAAAACAAAATGATGTGAAATAACTTACATGAAAATACAGTCTAGTTTCTCTTTTCCTTCAAAACCTGAAAATATACCTTTCATTCCTCCAGTTTTGCAGCTTTTGCCTGTTCTTAGCTTCCTCTTATTTGTAATGAGACTGAGAATTGTCCTTTAATCCATACAGATAGTTACTCTATTCATGTAAAGACTGGCCAAAACTAATGAGAAGACTATAGGGAGATATCTACATATTTTTACAGATCTATTTTTGAAGCTCTGATAGAAAAGAGGTCAAAGCACATTCAGGTATCTTCATCTACTCACAAATACTTCGAGTTATTATTCTGTGACTGTGGAGGAATCAGTATTATTTTTCCAATGAATGTCTTCACTCCTCTGTAAAGAAGACTATGTATTTAAAGGTACTGTAATTTATTACAGTGATTCAGTTCCCTTCCTCACCACAAAATTTCTAAGCTTGGATAAACTAGCAGGGGCCAAGATTTCAAAAGCATCCCATCAGAGTAGTTAAGACTCATCTGTGACAGTGCTTACATTTACCTTTCTATTTAAAACCCAGACTGCTTAGATGCCTAGCTGTTCATAGATGATCTTTGGTTAAACTTGTTTCTAATTTTCTATATAACAACCTAATCCTATGCAAGCTACCACTCCATCAAAAGCACAAAATCAAATGCACTCCTGCAGCTCAGTGTTGCCACTCGTAGTCCAGCATCTTCATTTCGATCACAGATGACACTTGACTTGAGCCAGTAAGTCCACCATGGTTCAGCGACTGTATTTCACAGCTCTAGTTCAACTTCTGCCATGTCTGTCACAGCACAACAGAGAACACTGGATACTTGGGATGTCATTTATGTCAGGGGAAAACATCTGTGTGCTTCAAAGCATAGATATCTTGTGGACTGACTAAACAATTTTGTCTAAGCATAAGATGAACCCTTTGTGTTGACAAAAGGAATGAAGAAAACATGCAAAATGGCTGTTAGAGAAAGGATGCCTATAGAATCAGTTGCCAGCTTCAACCTATTGGTGTTTGATATGACAGATAAACAGTAAATGCTGATGAATTCATGTCACTTTGCTAGAGACGAAAATAAACAGAATGTTAAACATAGAGCAGAAAAAAGGTATCCCAGATCCTTTGGAAAAACAATTGCCATCAATTACAAGTGTATTATATTTCTAAAAACCCCTATGACATTAGATTATCCACAGCCACTTTTGCCAAGGTCGAGTCATGCTCATTGTGGTTTGAGACACTTTCAGACTCCAGTTCATATTAAAGGATGGAAAAATGCCTAGGGTATTTTAGTTGTACACACAAGTACATCATACATATATATTAGTACAACATACTGTACCTTGCCTTGCATAAAACCTAGTAATCTTATACAACCCATCTGAGATTTGCACCATGGAATGGACGGTAACGTAAATTGTTTTACCCCTGCAGTTTGCCTCTGCTTTCCCTCCTTTTATTTTATCTGCTCATGCTAGTAACAGCTTAAATTCATGGTCAGAAAATATTAGGAAAAAAAACCCAGAACATCACAGAGCACTAAGTCCGTGTTACTAACAGCTGAGTGCAATGTGCTGCTGCTTTAGATGTTCATTAAAAAAGGTCAACAGAGTTGTCATCCGGTAAGTTAATCTGGTGAAAACAGTGAAACATCAGAACATATTTCTAAATCCATTGGAGTAGAAGACACAAATCAGAGACCCACAGTTTGAGAAAGATATGGCCTGAAAATCCACCAGTTTGTAAAATTTGTGTGAATCATACCCAACAAAATTTAACTTCGTAAAAAAACTCATTTAATCTTCAAGATAAGCATAAATTTAATGCAATATTATGACTAGATTGAAGAACTGAGAGGAGTTATTGGTCGTGGTAAGTGTTTTGCTTAATCAGTAGCTCCTTCTTTCTTTACTTTCACATTGCAACACATCAATAAATCTTCCTAGGATGAAGTTTACAAAGCTTAAACAAGCATGAAAAACAAAAAGATCATTATCCATATCAGCAGTAACAATATTCATACTACAAGCCATAGCAATAATAAAGTTCTTAAAATTATTACTATTATTAAACATACTGGCAAAATAATAAACAAAAATGCACCAAGAATGTCAGATAACTGTAAGTGACACAGCTCTAAAATGAGTCTGTTTTTATGTTCTATACAATGGTTTTGCTTCTGCTGTGAACAATTCAATGACATCTGTTTCACAGATGATAAAAAATGCCAAATATTTATAAAAATAAAATCATTAAGTATAGTAATATTTCAATGTATAACTAAAGTGGTATCAGTATCACGGCATCCAAATAGCATAACAACTCTACTGATACCAAATAGTGGCAAAACCTGAAGCTGCTGTCATTCTTCAGCTAAAAGCTTTCTCTCAGTTTGCTTTTAGGTTAACACATTACTGTAACAAGTTATGTGTTGAATAATCTTGACCACGTAACAGAGGCCAAAAAAAAAAAATTCTGTGCCATAGGTAGTGCTGATCTGAGCTCCGTGATTGTTGGCTACAAGGCAAAAGACCTCATATAACATTTTAGAAAAAAGCCCCAAGGATGGAAATGTGATGATGGCTTAACAGCAACTACATCTAGCAGTGTGGTGCTTCCCTCCTGAGTTCACAGAGATTGATATGGTCTCATGTTTTGCACCGGTAGCTAGTTTTATGTTTGAAGATAATACTAAGTGGGAAATGACAAATTAGGGAATTTTTGCACTTTGATAGAGGGAGTGGTGCAGGTCTGTAACAAGTGAACAAGAGAACAGCCATTCAGACCCTTGTTTGAATGAAGTCTGCAGAAGGAGTTTCTGAGGGAGAAAGGGCACCCTGGCATCTATAGCATATAGTCAATTTGGCACAACTTCATGGTAATATTCTGTGACTAGTTTTGCAAGTTCTGGCAGAAACAGACTAGAAGAAAAAAATATGGTGATAAAAGAGAGACAAGTCTGATCCTGTCCAACTCCTAAACCCTAATGTGCCACTAACATCTTCAGACTCCCTCTGCAGCTGCAGGTCGTTCATCCAGAAGGACAACCTAGTTCAGTATCTACTGTGTACCACAGTGAATCTGTCAATTATGTACAGAGGGGGTTAGCTACACTCTGCTGAGTGTGTGTACAGCACCTGCAGACACAGCCATTCCTCAAGGCTTCTGCTCCCACTGTGCTTTAACAACATAGTTCATACTTTGTTCTTTTTCTTGTCTTTTTTTGTTTGTTCGTTTGTTTTGTTTGGGGTTTTTTTGGGGGGGAGGGGACAAAGATCATAAGGGGGTACTTAAATGAAATACTAGCAAAGATAAAATATTACCAAGTCTAGAATAGTAGAATTTAGAAATATTTCTTCTATGCAAGAGTAATTAGGCATTACTAGTAAATTAAAAAGGAATAATAATGATACATAGCAGTAGAGGATCTGGTAACTCCTTCACTAGGCATTGAGAGTAGCATGCTAATGAGCCATGTCTACAGCATGATATAAGCATGCTGAGTCTGATTGATCATATGCATGACCATCTTGCAGAGATAGTTTATCACTGTTGCATCACTAAATTCCCTCATAGAGCATCCAAGACTAGAACAAAGATCTGAGGGGAAAAAAATAGAAGCTATTCTGTTTATGCAACTGGTAAGTATGACAACGCTTGACTTGGAGGAGTTGTGATTAATGGGTGAACTGGAAAGAACATTTTGTATTCACATTCAGCAGGCTGAAGTTATTAACCGTGAGGCATTGTTTCACATTTAAGAATATTTTCCAGCGTATATGTTTTACGCTGGTGCACAGCACTGACCAGCAGAATGGCTGTGATAGAATCAAGGCAATGTGGATGGCAATTTTTCAGAAGGACATTTTCCTAAACAGCAGTTTAGGAAAATCTGGTACCTTAGAGACCTTGTCCTAGCATAAGCTCAAAGAAAGAGAATTAGAGGCAGTCACTGTTCCTTTCCTTCAGTGCTGAAAAACCAAAGGTATTCATGAAGTCTTCCCTCTTGCCTGTATGTGATCTCCCTTTCTGCTTTCACTGCCTCCCCCATCCACTGTGTGCTGATTGTTACCCCACAGAAGTCAGCTTTTAAAAAGTGCACAACATTTCACAAGAACTTCTGAAGATAGGTGTGCTCACTGGCAATGTGTATTTTCATGCATCCTGAATATAACTGAGACTCAACTTCATTTCTTTACGACAAACCTCAGTTTCTGCATAGACTCTCCAGAACAAAGAGTTTACTTGTGTAATGTAGTAGAGCAATTTTGTGCTGAGTATTACTTTTCTTTGGGCAGCTACTTTGACTTATCCTAAAAAAGTATATGGATTTTTGTTTGCCTTCAAGAACAAGCTCAGTGAAATGTTGGAAACTAAATCTGTACAATGTTTGTGTAATGATAGGAAAACCTCGTATTTGTGACAAACAATAACTGCATCTGCAAGAAGTACTCATGCAGACACTTGCTTCACTTTTACTTGTAAAGCTATGTCTGCATGCTGGATGTTTGGCATGATGAGCTTGTCTCACCTTGACACAGATTAACAGAAGGAAGTCAATCCGAACATGAATTAAAATAGATACAGCAATAAAGTTGACCCCAAATTCCACAAATTTTATAAGATTATTTGTTTGTCACCTAAAATGATGCTTAATATAATTAGAAATTTCAGCAATCGATTTATGCAAAGAATAGTGCTGATGACTTAATAAGTATTTTAACTGGCAATATATACTTGCAATAAAAGAACTATTCAGTAACTATGTCAACAGGTAGATGCACAGCTCCAAATAGCTACCGGGTTTGTCTAGGTTATGTTCTTAGGTCTATTTATAAAGCACAGAATGCATTGTACACCTACTAGTGTACTAGACATATTTTCAATAGGTCTTTTGAACAGTGCAATTAGCTCATTAACATTTATGTTTAGAACTGAAATATAACAGATGATTGACATGAAACTTAAGAATTATACAATTCAGAAAGTCTTTTGTCACAAAAATAGCAACAGGGAGACAGATTCTGGAATCTTCTCAGAAGAGAGTAGGAAAGAAAAGGCTTTTTTTAAATGATCAGAGCAGCACAGGATTTTTATAAGTGGAATCAGCACCATTTTGTTAGCAGTATAGCACAGAATTTATAGCACAGCTTAGCTGGAGTTTCCTAATCACCTGAACGCTTTGCAGATTAGGTCAACTCTTAATACCTTGTTTGCTATTATCAATATAAGAATAAAAATCTGGACTTGAAAACATGTGAAAGAGGACAAGTCACTCAGTCCTTGGAGGCAGCAGATGAATATGGAGGTGTCTCTGGCCAACAGGGGATCATGGGGTTTGCCATCCAGCAGCAGTTCTGGTCCAGGTGCCCTTTAGGCACCTTAATTGCTAAGTTTTGTAGATGTGTGTGCTGTTACACTTCCCTGTTCTGTGACAAGGCCACCACCACCAGCTGGTTGGCTGGGTACCAGGGACCTTCAAGACCGGGATGGAGGGAAAAAGTCAGCCTCAGGGAGAGAAAGAAGAAATCTGCCTGGTGTACAGGATCTTTGGGGCCTGATGAGATGGGGAGATGGGACTGATATGTGACCATCTCAGCACAGAGAATGACCATTTTTCTTAATAAAGTGATGTTAGTAATTTGCCAAGGATCATACTGCCAAGGATCAGAAGTGAGTGTACTAGTCAGAGTTGGATGTCCAATTGTCTCAAGCAGTGGAAAAAATATTTTGTCTTGAAACAAACTTAGGATTCCCTCTCCCAAGAAAAATCCCTCATAGATAATTTAGAGTCATGTGCCATCCTAACTGTAGAACAATTAAGTTTTAACTATTTACAATAGTTGCATAGTTTTGACAGAAGTAATGGCAAATATCCCCCCTCTAACTAATCTGTGGTCCAAGAAGGTAATATGCCCTGAGGCTTTGGAAAGCATCTTGTGGCAGTGCTACAAGTATCCATCCTGTCACAGGATAAGTAATACATAACAAGTGGGCTGTGCCCATTTTGTGTTATTCTCTTGTTGAGAGGAAATGTCTCCAAATCTTCTGTTGTCACTTGCATCTAGGCTAGTATAACCTGCTCGTGGTTATCCTCAAAAATTTTAGAACCCAAGCTGCTGGAGGATGGACTTGGAAGAATTTTATTATGGATTTGTCAGGGTAAACTCGACTAATCAAATTTAACAAAAGAGAGACTGAAATGTACATTAACTGAAAAACAGAGCTACAGCTAATAGTTAATAGGTCAATATTACTAGCAGAGAAAAAAACCCTACAACTACAGAAAAATAACAAAATGCAGCGCTAATAATAATAATAAAGATACCTGTGAGTTGCTCCAGCACTTTGACTCTTCTGAAGTTCAGTAATTAGCCTAATTAAAATCCAATTAAAATAGAAGAAGAGCAACAGCATTCCCTTCTTCTGTCCTTTCAGCATAATTTTGTAATTAGATATGACCAAGACTGATGTGGCTTATGTAAAGTTTGTAGCTATCTGTATGTATTAGGCATGTGTAAGGAAACATACCAGATTGGGCCCTTCTCAGGGGACCGAAATGGAGGAACATCTAGCTGGTGAGTAGCAAAAGATGGGAATCCAGATGCTCAGCCTTTCATAGACAGCAGATGGGCATTTACAAAAGCATAGCTCTATGTTGTTAGAGACAATTTTTGGTAAAAGCTTATAGTCACCAAACAGGTTAGGCAATGATGTCGAGTTTTTTTTCTTGGGCTTAAAAATTTACTCATTTTGAATGCATGTAAGCATTAGACATTACATGACTGAGTTAGCTTTTTAAAAAAGTAAATACTTTTTACTATATTAAGTAAAAGATACTTTGAGAACAGGACACTGGAGTTCTTTTTCCACCTCAAGTGTTATCTATGAAGCCTATGGGGTGAACAGTACTTTTCTATGATTTTTAGACATTGCTCACTTACATATTTTGGTAACAAACAGTTTGAAAGTACCTGGTTCTGTGTAATTGTAGGTTTGACTATACAGACATCACCAGCACCTTTCAGCTACCAGGAGTTCTCTCCCTCAAGATGCTCGAAGCATAACATAAGACAGGGCATAACCTCACAAAGAAACGGAAGCAAGGTCTTTCTTCTGTTCAAAGTAATCATTCCACTTCTCTTTCCCTTATCAGTAAATTCTTTCTGTCAGCATGAATGAATACACTCAGACATGAGAGAAATATGTTTTTATTGTATTCTTTATGGATATACAGGATTCTGGCATGGTATGAATTTTGAGAGACATGAAATAAATACAAATGAAGATGATTACTTAAGCTGAAAAGGCATTCGCAGATGCTGAATCCTCATTTCTTTCAGCATTATAATATTTATTCCATGACTGAAGATCTAAAACCCTTCTGGGCACAGGAGAGATTAGAATTTCTATATAATAAAATTCAAATTTTACCTATCATAAATATAGCCTAATTTTACAGGGATCTCTGCATATGTCCAGATGCACTGTCAAGAAAAGAGGTTCAGTTGCCACCTCTGTTTTCTGCTACTCTGGCAGCAATGACATGGACTAAAACATAAAACTGGGGAAAGAGATTTAGTCTCAACTCCTAGCACAAATTCCTTGTAGCAATCCAAGTAATATACATAATAAGCTAAAAGAAGGCTGTGACACATGCAATTACAGCAGATGAGACCAGGGACTTCAGCACAGGATCAGAGTGCCCCAGGGTATTGAGTACAAAGAAGTCTGTCTATTAAATGGTTCATGCTTTACTATGAAAAAGTGTAATTGTCCAGACATTTTAATTTGACTGTGCTATACTAAAACCTTGATTTTCTTTGGAGAAGTATGCAATTTTCTTTCTGGCAGTAAGTGCTGAGATTGTGTGCTGGAGAAATGCTATGGAATATATTTTGTGGGTTGGGAAAGGGAGTGCAGCTCTTTTTCTGTTTGCACATATTTCTGTCATCATTTAATTATTTTCTTGGAAATCGATAACTCATAACTGACAGCAGCAGGAAGGTAGCTGTTTGGTGCTTTTTTTTCCTCTTTATCCTTCCTGCAGGGTTGCTGAATATTTGCTTGTCAACACTGGTGGTGAAATGCATTGTTCAAAAACAAAGGAGAAAGAAAAATATCTCTTAAAGCAAGAGCCAGAACAAGAAAACAAAAGAAAAGTTGTTGCAGTGTACTGTTTCCCAGTGCAGTTGAACTCACAGTCTCAGCATACACTATAAGGAATTCCACTACGAAAAAAATCCGCAGTCACTTTTCTATGGGGTCATAAGATAATTGAGTTTACTATATAAAAAAAATAAATGGAGGAAATAGATAAATTTAACATAAGGAAAATATACCTAGAAAATTTTGTAACATAATCCATTCCTCAGAGGAATTGGAAGAATCCCATTTGTTACAGAAGACTAAAACTGAAGTCAATGAATATGAAAAGAACCTTCAAGCCAAGGGCTCTACCCAAACATATCTTTCAGTTTTTCCAGGACTAGATGGAATGAAACACAACCTGAGGTATATTTGAGGAGTATGCAGAAAAGCAAACAGATGACTTATATTTCCACAAAATGGTCAGAGGTTAATTCAGGGCTTGCACACAGGATACACATGTTTTAACAGTCCAGTATTTGAATATCCCACTGATTTAATAGGCTTCTTAAAATATATTAAGTCTGCATAAAAGTTCTATGAGAGCTTGGGGCTTATATTATCAGCTGATCCAAAGAAGAGACTAGAACAGCATGAGAACTGCATCCTACAGAATTTTAGAACTGTCTATTTCAGTCCCAGAAGACCAAAGGTACCAGACTTAAGCAAATATTTCAGATATTTCTATAATATCTGTGTCACTTCAATTCAGATAAAAATATATACTGTTTGAAATTTTCTTGCAATGCTTATCTATCTATACCTATTTACATGACAAAGATAAGAACTATGGATTAATCAAATTCTAATTTCATACTTCCTGAATTTGAAAGTATTTCTGTTACGAAAATGCATACAACTTCTGTCTAATATTTTGCTATTAGACTGAGTGGTATCTACAAGCTATATGCATTCCCTCAAGCTTGTGTGGACTTGAAGCTGTCTGAAGGAAATCTGAGTGGCAAAAACCATTAAAGCATCTGTTATCCCTACCGGAGGGCTGGAATTTCAGGGGATATGAAAACATCACAGATACTTTCTCTGTCATTCTGGAAAAAAAAAAAAAAGGCATTGAATGGCCCCAAAGTGTGCAGAACTTGGTGACAGCAAAATGCACTAGGCAGGTCAAGACCCAAGGGACATTTTTAGATTAACTGACTTCAAGATACCATAGTAAGGGGGAGGTAAGATGGCAAACAGTGGGAGCAAATGTGTATTTCTTCGAGTAATACATTCATATCTGTAAATGGTAAGGCCAATTCAGAATAGGAAAACAGCTAGCGGGCTAAAGCTGGCAGGGGTTTGTGAAGTGTTTTGCTCGGAATGTTTTCCAGCTGTCGTATGCCGGCTGAGCAGCAGAGAACACTTGGAAGGCATTTCAGCACTTCTGTTCTTATGTTTTCAATTTAAACTTACCATTTGCTGAACATTTGTTACACTAGTCTACAGCAAGCAAGCGTTTCATATAGCTTTAATTATTTCATTATTTGTTTTGCCACTTTTCCCTGTACTTTGATGATAGTCACCCTCCTTTACCCCCTGACAAGTTCAAATAAGTTAAACTATCTCTGGATCTACAGTGTTTTACGAGCACACAGCAGTCTTAGATCACATTTCCTCAGCAGAAGTGTCTCTCTTCCATCCTACTGAGTTTAATTAATACAGAATGAAAAAGCTTTCAATTGAACAGCAATCTAAGAACCTAAAGGATTAATAGAAAAATCCAGCAGAAACAGACAAAGCAAAAAGTTTGAAGGATCTGTGAAAGTCAGTTGTATGCTGCAAGGGTACAGCTACAGATTACAGTAACACATATTTAGCTTTTCCTAAAGAAAAAAAAGGTGAGCAAAAAGTCCATATGAACCCAGTCCTGTATTTGCTGATTACATATCTGTGAAAAACTAAGGCAATATTAGCTGTACAAAAGAATTCAATGATTGTCATTTATTCTCAATGGGATGGAAGTGGATTAATTCATTTCTTTCATATTCTAGGTTTTTATGAAATCTTTCAAGCTGTTTTCTCAGTGAAATAGACTCTTAAACTGTGTCTTCATATGGTCTGAACTCTAACACTGTTTTCACATAAAAGGCTTTGGGCTCAGTTACATTTAAATCCCATTGCACAAGAGTCACACAAGAGTGTCTAACATGAATAAACTTGAAATGTGTATTTCCCCAGCTGGGAATCCAAACTGTGTCATACATAGGAATGTACCAAACCATAGAAAGCTAAACAGAAGGTTGTCAGAGAGAAGTTCTCTTGCTTAGTAAGAGGAAACAAGTTTACCATAAATCCCCTGGCCTGAGCAATCAATACAAAAAGCAAGTAACTACAGAAAATAAATGTAGCCATCTATACACTGATCTTGCAGAATGGTTAAGTACGGTAATGGTATCTTGAGTAGAATAAAGGACCTAACAGCGTTAAGAAAAATATTCAATATTGTTCCTAAAATTGCTTAGACTTTTAAGTTTTTTAAAGGTAAAGAAACCTATATTGACCAAACTTCAAGGGATTAAAACAACAAGTATGTAGTAAGGCATATATGTTATAATCCTATTAGTTCAAATGTTATTATTGATGTTATTTGTTATTATTTCTATTACAGCAATTCCTGTGAAACCTGTCAAAATTGAGGTGACACTGTATCAGACATTGCTCAAAGGTATAGAATGACATGTCCTTGCCCTGAGACCTTTCATAATCTAATTTAATTCAAGACCCAACAAACAGATGCAATCACTAAAAAAGAAGAAAGCAACAATAGGAATGCTACTGGACAGCCATCATACAATATTTGGATTATCTTTTTTCCTGTAGGCAAGGTTATGTTTTTGTAGGGCATTAATTTACGTGGTTTTACAATGATATTCAATTATCTGTGACTTGCCTGTGCTGACTATTGCGTGCATTTCCTTTGTCTCTGTGTTATCTTCAGTTTTTATTTTACCTGTGATGACCTTTGCTGCCATACAGCAATAAAAAGAGTTGTGACTGATTTCATAAATTTATGATGATTTGAGGGCAAAAAAAGGATTTACCCAGGAAAAGTGGAGTTTTGTTTTACCTACACAGTAGAGATTCATAAGGAATACTAAGCTGGCATGAAGGAAGTCTGAATGGAAATGTGTAAGTATGGGAAGAAAAGCAGAATGATCTAAAAGAAGGACCAGATAATAAGGGACACTGTTCTCAGGGCACTGTTTTTATCAGCAAAATAGAGTAGCATATTCTTAATGTCAAAACAAAAAGCCTGCAGTCTGAAAAGCAGACAACTCATCAGCAAAGGAGCCAGTACCCTGGCTCTGGCAGAGTGGTAGCCAGGCTGCAGCACACCAGGTAAACCACTCTTTCCCATTTGCCTGCCAAGAGGACAGGAAATGTGTCTCACACATATGCCAAAATATGAAAAACAGACAGTGGACAGTGATGGGCCTTAAGATTTGTGGCGACTGAAATAAGCAAGATCTGAGTGAAGATCTAACCTAAAACAGCTGATGGCTCCTGAAGGAGAAGAAAAGTCTGTCCAAAACCTCTGTCATCATCAGTCAGGAGGAGCTCCAGAGATTCAGAGGACTTGACAACTGGTGCGCATTATCTTCTGTATCGTGCACAAAGGACCTTGGTCAGACCATGTGGACACACACAGACTGCTTCTTGCTAGTATGTGAGCAAGAGAGCATGAAAATGTAAAATTGACTTGCTTTAAAACCTTTCCAATCCATAAGATCTTGCACTGAGCTTTATTATGCTAATACCACTGTAAAGCAGAGATGTCAATACAGTAACTAAAATCAAGATACTTGATATGTGCTCTGGCAGTTGAAAATTGTATAAGAATAGGAATATACATTTATAGTAGACCTCAGAAAAAAAAAGTCTGGTTACCAAGTGGGTTTTAAGGGGAACCTCTTCTAGTGAAGACAGCTGTAAGAAATTTTAATATCAAGCTTTCCACACCTTTAAACTGCCCTGGGTATTACTGAACAAGTCTATTGCATTATTTTCAGTAATATGTTAGGGAAAAACATAATTTTATATCTACTGTGAATTGCACACGTATATGAAGTTGTACAGCACAGGGACTGTGACAAGCACTTTGTTCAAAAGAGCTTGAAAAGTATAATATGTTGTTAGGTGGTCTCTAATAGGAAAAAAACAGAAAACAGTCAACTACTGCTAATGCTACTGGACTTATTAAACCTACATTCCCTTGAGCTTGTAGACTTGTAGCCCAGTGTATGAAGTATTTCTATATCTCATAAAGCCCTTGTGCTAGCTTTACACTATCTCAGGATTGAGAGTTATCAGGCTTGTTCGGTCTGATCTTGTACTGGCTGGTCTGGGGCTTTCTTTTAGTTTATTTGTCTGTAAAATCAGGGTTTTTTCTAATGACCATGTGGCTATGCCTAATTTGATTTACTTTTTCTTATCTTGTAGAGTACATATTTTCTCTATAGAATATAGTAACAAGAAGTTATTGTACACATAATGAAATATTTATGTCCCTATACTTATGCCCTATCTTAGTTATGAGGGAACATAGGTTTTGTGTAGAGGGACACAAGCCTGGTGTGATAGCAGAGACCTTGAAAGTGGGGACACAGAGTCCCATGTAAAAGAGTAGAGACATGAGATCATAAGACAAAGGACAGGAGATGATAGTGAAGGTTCCAGGGCTATAAACAACTTACCTCTACTACTATTTTTGAAAAATATCAGAAAATGCAAATCTTAGAGCGGAAAAAGGGGCAGATAATCAGAAACACAAGTACACCAGTTTAAACTATATTGTCATTCAAACATTTTCCTCTATGTAATAAAGTTATTTCTTGTATTTTCTTTTCCTGTAATTAGATCAATAATAATATTATTAATAATAATTTTCACACTAGTGTTAAGATTTTAATTACACTAACAATAATTTCTTGGCTTTATATGTGTTTACTTTTTGTCAATGACAAGACTTTCTGCATCACAGTGTCTTCAGGAGAAAAACAAAATTTGCTCTGCATTTGCTCCCATTTAACACAGCACATGGACTTATATCAGTGAAAAGACCATTCCTCTAAAACCTAAGGACATAAAAGAATATTCAATTTATAGCTGCCACTTTCATTACACTGATAGTGTAAATGAAAATTATTAATGTAAGTTCTACTCTGGATTGTAGAATTTCATTTTTTGTCTATCTACATACAAAAACTCTGAGGTTAAGTCCATAATAATTCATAATAAGGGATAATTCCATATCTTTATGGGTTTCCAATTCTTTAAGTTCTCTGCTTCCTTGGAACAACACTGGGTTTAGACCGACATAATAAAGATCAGTCTGTCTCAATAACTTATCGTTTCCAGTTGAATAATGGTATAAGTGATAGTGAAAGGACAAAGGGCCTAGGTTACATAGAATATATTTCAGATGTGTTGGTATGGATTAGCAAGGATGGGATTGTGACTCAGAGGTTTTAGTACTTAGTACTTTCTCAGTACAGTACAGAACGGTCTACCAGTCCTCAGATGGCATCCTCTAAACACAGTGACTGAAAGAGCATAGCTTAAATCCTCCTCAAGTACTATTAATTGTCCTGTCTGATGTTGAAAAAAATACTATACTCTAGCTCAAACACATGCCTAGATTTTGCCACCCCACTGACCTATAGAGCTTTGGAACAGCAAGGAGGTTTCTACAAAGTTCCTCTAACACAGAGGTACATATTTTCTTTCATTAATAAGAACCTTTTTCAATGTCTGTATTTTATTATATTCTGAGTCCTCAGCTCCTGACAATGTCTGCAGCCACAAAAGCTTAAATATAACAAAAAAGGAAAGATTTATTTTAATTCAAAAAAAATATGAATTTATGAAAATTGACTGTTGTCTAATTAAGTACCATCCATTATAGTATTAAAAATATAATAGTGGCTTTATTATAATCTGTCTACTGGTAGTGCCAGTTTCTGATAGCAAGAGCTGTATCTGTCACTCAACACACAGCCAGAGTGTCTGGTCTGGTCTCTGGACAATAGCTTTTGCTGGCAGAATGGTTCTGGCTCTCATATTTACCCTTTTTTTTTTTTTTTTTTTTTTTTTTTTTAATGAGTGCTAAGAAAGCAGACCTGTAGACAAGGGCAAGTAACTAATATTATGTACAAAATATTCTTGAGTATTCCTCCAAGGACATATGCCTGGCAGCTTCAGGAGCTGTCTTTTACATTTCACAGAGAGGACTTTCTTCTTGTTGACATCTTGGTTTGGTTTTGTGGTAGTTTTTTTGTTCCATCCTAACGGATTTTGGGGAAGCAGCAACTGCAGACAACCCCCAACCTTCCAGAGGCCTGTGAAAACTACAACAATAAATCCACTTCTTTAATGATTTCTGCAAGTGACATATCCTCCCTATGATCCTTCACAGCTGAAGGTTTGTGGTTTGGATTATTTTGCCAAAAAGAAGTTTTCTTAACATGTTTGCATGTTAAATCTCGGTAGTGTCTAATCTGCATGAGATAACTGTTAGCAGTCACATAGGTATCACCTCACCTCTGCAAAATCCTATCTCTGGCATACTTAGCTATGGTAGTACAAGTTATCTAAATCTTTAAGCCAATATTTTTGACCCATGGTAATTTGTTATGATGTTGCTCAACCTTAAATTAACTCCTTTCACACCTGTGCCTGTCACCAAGTTATTTGAAAACCTACCTTGAAATCCTTTTCTTAGATCTGATAGTTGTTAATGAAAACTTATATTTGTTGAGCTTTTATTCAAATCTAATATACTAACATGAAAAATATCAAAAAATTGTCAAAAATACTGACTGCACTATATGAACATCCTAGGGAGTTTGGTAAGAATGTATTAGGCATGAATATAAGCAGACTCAATTTCAGTAATAAGCAGACTCAATTTCTGCCCTTTTTATTCACACTGGGAAAGTGATTCTAGAAATGAAGATAAAAGGTAAATGAGGTGATTTAAATATGTCCCTTAGTCAAAAACAACAACAAAAAAGAAAAAAGGAAGATATAAAATATTCTATACACTTAATGAGGTAGGTTATTAAATTTTTATAAATAATGTGGGTGTCCTAGTTTCATTGTTAATTTCCCACTATCACATAATGATATGCACTGAAGAAAAGACACAGTGTAAAACAAAACAGTAAGAGCACCATACTGGGTTTTCTGTCTGAGAAATCTTCGATGAAGTGTTTTCACTACAGAAGGGCTGCCTCTGAGTGTTATTCTTTTTTCCAGCTGCACACAGAATACTTCATTCCAGACATCTGAAAAAAATTCTAGCAGTAACAAATCTATAACATATTTTTCGTTCCTACTTTCAAAGACTTCATGCCTACCTACCAAGCCCTGTACGCTTGCCATATCTGGAAATGAGAATATTTCAACATATCCTCAAATCTATAAACAATTCTTTCAGATAGTATCTACTTTTAAAAAACTGCTATGGGGAATAAAGAAATGTGAAGACAAGAGTGAACTGAGAAGAAAAAAAAATTAACAGAAAACCAGATAATGTCACATGTTCATGCGAACTAAAGTGTTTAACCTCCTCAGTAAGTGATAACAGGAGGTACTTGGTCTCTGAAGGCTTACACAATAAAATGTATTTCACAAGGTGGAGTCCACGAGCAGCTTGGTGGGGACTAGCTGTGTCCCAGACACACAGACTCGGAGCACTGAGAGCCTGATTGCTTCCTCCCAGCTCAGAGCAGCACTCCACCTCTGCACACTCCTTACTACTGTGCCCCAGTGAGGGGCACCTGTGACTCTTCTTGCCAATGTCTCTGCTGAAGGGTGTGGGTAACATGTCTTGCTGGGGCCAGATACTTTCTTGAGAGAATGAGAAGCGGCAGGTTGGAATGGGTCAATGTAGCTCAGAGCCACTGTGAGGACTCCAGAACATTTATCTCTCAGCCTGCTGGTAAGTGACAATTTTATTAAAATATTTTAAGGAGCCTAGTCTGAGTTTTTTTCTTCCCTTCTATGGCTGCTGTAAGACTACTGGTGAGAAGTGGCTGAGAAAGAGAAGATTCAGAAACCAAGAGGAGACCAGGATTTCAATCCATTGGGGTAACTCCTTTACAGGCAAGTGTCATTCAAAAGCAGAACAAGGCGTCTACAAGTTTTCTAATTTTACTTCTTGGAAAATTAGTGTTGATACATTTAGTCACAGAAAAATACATGCACTGAAGTCCTAATCTGAACTGCAAGGCAGCTGTTCAGTGCACTGTCCACAGCTACATTTAGTCCAGGGCTTTGTTGTACCAAGTCTTCCCGAGCCAATTAAACTTGACATTTTGCACATTCTCTAATTAAAATGCAAATGAAGGGATGAATTATGTACAAAAACAGATTATGCAGGTTAATTAAGAGGAAAACATACCTAGACCCCAAGTTCACTTTTAAGTGGATTTTAAACATAACCTGCTGACACAGCTGAATGAAGAGTCTGGACACAGTATGGTGCTTCAGTGGAAAGATCCTTTGTCTATAACAAATGTTGGGAAGTCCCCAGGGGGTTGCTTCTATAATTGTTCCTCTGCATTTGAGACAAATTAGCAAAGATGTATGTTTTATTCCTGCCTTTAAAATTATTCCTCATTCTTCCAACACATAATACTATGCCTCAGACTGGCTATCTAAAAAAATTGTCCTACAATTAATACATTTACAGTAACTGCACTGCTTGTAGCTTTGGTGTATCCATTCCATCTGTAGTTTTCAGTGCTAGCAATCACAGCTGAGTTACTGGACACTTGAGAGGTTGGTCTGCTCCTCAGAGTACTTGCCTGATCTCTTCCACAAGAGAAAATGAGAAAAAGAACAACCAAAAAGAAAACAGGTACAATAGAATAACCTTACCTGTACTTGCACAGTAGTGGGAAAGAAGAGCTCATGTGAAAGTTTTTGTTTTCAAAACTTAGAGAGGAATCAGATAAAACCAAAATGAATGTGAAATAGAGCTTTGTCTGCCATTTTCCAAGATAGTATTTCCCTGTCTTTGAAACAATCCAGAAAAGTGTCATGTTTAATATTTAAATGTGTATTTGGAATTATAATAATATACTTTTAGTAAGCAAGTACAATTAGACTTTTTAAAAATTAGTTGCAACAAAGCTAGCCCTCCAGAATTTATACAAATGTACTTCCACTTCCCATTTTCTGGGTTTAAGAGGAAGATAAACTTTAAAAGAATTAGTCAAAGCAGGGAAAAGAGTGCAGCCTACAGGGAACTTTGAGAAAGGGTCTCAACATTGCAGGACGAAAGATCTGAGAAAATGTTCCAGCACTCCAGCCTGTCTGAATATTAGCTGTAGTTGCAGAAACTCTCATTCATAGGCTGTGTGCCAGTTGAAGAGTTATTTCACACACTTATAGGCATTATGCAGATATAAAGAGAGATAAAATGATTGTTAAAATACCTGATTTAGTGCTTTATTCCTGGTTTTACTGCAGATTTCATGTATAAGCTGGACAACCAATTCCAACCCTGATTTTTAAAGCCAGTTAACACACAGCTGTATTAACGCACAGACAGGTGCTTTTGAGGACACAAAGACACCATCTGCATTTTAGGTTGCTAAATGCTTGAAAATCTGGCTTGCTATTTCACTGAGCTGCAGAGCCATCTGTAAAACAGGAAATAATCAGGTTCCCTTTTTCCTAGGTTTTGTCCGTTTTGATCTTTTCTTTCATTAGACCTGCCTCCTTAATATATATATATGTCTAGAGTGACAGATGTTTTATTTTAGTTGTGGCATCTAGTCACTACAGGCAAAAAATATATTCTCAGTTAGGGTACACAAAGACGAATTTAATATATTGTATGAGAAATGCAAAAGCATTGCCAAGTGAAGCTTCTTGTATAACAGAAATAAAAGGGAAAGAGAATAATATGAATCTAATACTTGTTACTGAATTGTTGCTTTGACCCAAACATGGAAAACAAGTAGAAAATGAAGGTTAGGGTGATAATTAATAGCAATGGGGTTTAACTTCTACACTATTTGAACAAGTACTTCAGTTCTTATGGATTAAAGGGAATGGAAAGAGTTCTTAAAAATGGGGAAAGTTATTTTCTATCTATCTATTTTCTATCTTGTATTTATATCTCGTATTTCTATCGTGTATTTTGTACCTGGAATTTTTTTGCATATTTCCATTTTGTGAGTATTGCTGAGGCATTTTTACCTACTTCATGTGTTTAGGGCCAGGAAGGCCATGAGGAAGAAAACTAAATTCCACCTGTAAGATAGCATATCATACCTGAATGAAATAACAGAATGGCTGAAATTTGCAAGAAAATAGTTTTTTCCAGATCTTTGGAGATGAGAAAAATACATACTCAGGAGAATAATAAAGAATAATAATGTATTAATAAAACACTTTTTAGAAGCATCTATAGCAGCTTGAATGGAGGTATATTAATTGTCAATTTCTACACTAAGGTTAATGTAAATATTAGGTGAGGATAAGAACTGTTTAAACTAATGAACATATTGGATGCAAAAATATATGCCT
This sequence comes from Chiroxiphia lanceolata, assembly GCF_009829145.1. NCBI lineage: Eukaryota > Metazoa > Chordata > Aves > Passeriformes > Pipridae > Chiroxiphia > Chiroxiphia lanceolata. The sequence continues at coordinate 67,730,196 of NC_045639.1, forward strand.
AAGGTGCTCCTCAGTTTAGGACATTTACAGTTATGAGAAGAGTCATGTTCCAAAATATTACCTTAGTAATTTCAGGATAATATATGAGTGATTTTAAAATGGGATATCACTTGTCTTCATCAGCAAAAAACTGGATTAAATGGCCAGCAAAGCTACTGCAGTCCTAGGCCCTGTGTGCTGTGTATGTTGGACTCCATAACACGTTTTGACTAAGTCCTAAAGAGCACTCAACATTGGTCAGCAAATTGTAGTAGAGAATCATTTGACATTTACTATTTTTGCTTGGATCTGTATTTTTCTTACGCTGTGTAATGTGAAAAACAGCTGGTTTCGGAAATTATTTTATGAAGTCTGTTACCTCTTGTTTCAGCTATTACATGTCACTAGATGATAAAGTTCCTGGAGGTTTCGACTATAGGAAGTAAAACAGAGTTTGGAGCCGAACTTCAGCTCATCAAACATACCAAGCAAATCACCACTGGAGATGTGTGACCAAAGAAGTGTGTTTAAGCTTATGGGTAAGTCATTGGGCAATTCAGCAATGCAAACCACAAAATCTCTTCTTGTAGCAACCAGCTTTCTCAATAGACTGGATTTTCTAGGCATCCATGAGTAGCTACATGAGTAGTGCAGGAGCAAAGGCAAAGATTTGTAAGTTTTCTAGTAATGTAATAACATGGACTCTTGAGCACAGTACAAGTTGTCTCTCTAATGCTGCCAGGGAAATGGTGGCATGAACTCTGTCAGTGAAAACCCAGCAGTGTAGCTGGCAGGCATGACCCCAGCAGGCTCATGTAGTGTGAGACACTTTTTATCAACCAGTGTTGCATTCTACTAAAGAAACATTTAATCTTCTCAGATTTGAAAACTTTTTCTGGTGCCAGAGGGTATAATTTTGCTTTTATATTCCAGCATGAATTGTGGAAATAAGAAGCTGGTTCTCTTGCTTTTCTTGCTTGTTTGCTTATTTATTTATTAAAAAAAAAAGTGTTTACATTACAGGAATAAAGAAACGACTTTGATAACTTTCTTGACTAGAGGTTTCCCAGTAGATATAAACTTCATTAATTTGAGCAATAAATTGTGTTTGATGATGGGGGAATAATCCCTTGCACCTGTGAGTCACAGCTGAGAAGCACAAAAACACTTGTAATGCTAGGATTTCTTACTAAAAATATTCATTCCCAGCACCCAATTTCTGGATTCCAGATTACACCATTCCCAGTTAACTCCTTTTCCAGCTTCTCAGAAAGTGCACTTGGGACAAGTATTATCTATTCATGTTCTAGTTCTCTCCATGTCTAATGTATACTAGAGAAATGCAGCAGTTCTGAGAAGGCAATGAAAGTAAATATAGATTCCTTGCATGTGGTTTCTACCAGTGGGAAAAAACCCTCACTACAGTGAACATAGACTGCCTTTGAAATATCAATTATTCTAAATGGAAGTTCAAAAACATTCAAAATTAGAAAACACTGAGTGCTTGGAAAAGAGAAATTTTGCTGAAAGTCAGACAGCAAATTTCTGGAAAAGCCATGAGAGGTGGTGTTCTGTTCCACAAGCTCCTTACAAAGAGAGAGAGAGTGAGAAGACAATATCATTTGCTTTAAGCAGACAGTCCCTTTTCCACTAGTGATTCCTTCATATTAATTTCCAGTAATATATATGTGTATATATATACAAAATAAAAGAATATTAAGAGGTTTTATTTTTGGAGATTAATATTTGGAATCCCATCAGAGTTCAGGCCATTGGCATTTTACTCCAGTCCTAGCAGTGACAAATTAGACAGTCTAGCAAACTATATTTCCTTTGCAAAAATATACATTTTTATATGCTTTATTATTACTCCAGTTACAGCTGAAGCAGCATAGCTTCTGACTGCAAACAACAAGATGATGACTGCATTAGTATATCCATTCAGAGCCAATCCAGGACCTGACACTGTGCTGTAATTACACATAAATGATCTCATCATTCCTCAGAAATGTCTGCCCTTCCTGCTAATGTTTTTCTCAAATATAATCATATATTAGATTTACTTTGTCAAAAGCATGAGAAAGAAGGCTTAACAGAAGAGAATAAGACTCCACACGATTAAATTTGGCAGAAGGAGAGAAAATGGCTTTCATCCCAATAACAATACTCCTTACAGCAGGAATTCTCAGGTCTGCGGAAATATTTTGGCCTGGAATTTTAACAGTCATTAAGTGACTTACATCCTCACTGTCCACAGATATTCACTGGCTGTTAGCACTTTAATAAAATTGCTAGCTTCAAAGGTCTGGTTTATATCTCAGCTCCCTGCAGCCTTGCAGCAGTTATGATATACTCCATGCAATGAACTCCAAGAACAAATATGAGTTTACAATGTCACAGAAATACTTTACTAAAAAAACAGCAAAAGATAAGAAATACCAGAATTGAGACTATATGTTCAAAATTTTACCCAGGTTTCTCTCCTTCCCTCATGTTGATGAGTTAAAAGTCCATCAGTATGTGATGAACTCTGAGCTAATGAATAATGGCATCCTATTTTGCTTTTGTCATAGGATCCTACCTTATTCAGGGCACAATGGGATTCTGTGATTAATTGAGACTACTCAGTGAAGATTATTTTTTCTTAGTTCTTGGCATATGTAGCTCTTTGCTTCTTCCTTTCAAGTACTCAAGTCTGAGAACATAGAGTTTGCCATAGTTTTGTTTTTCATGTGAACAAATATAGAAGTATCTCTAGCTTTTTAAATAAGGAAATCAAAACTAAAAATTATATTGTCAAGGCTTAATTTAGGAAAAACAAACAAAGAAATAAACTAACAAAGCACCACAGCGAAAGGAAGTTCAAAGGCACATTGAGAAGGAGAAAAGTTTTTGTTGGAGTTGTCTAATGTTGTATGAATGCATATGTAGATAAAGTTCAGCGATAGCAGAACCAGCCTAGAGAAGAACTTGGATCAATACCTGTACTGAAGAGTTAGAAATTTGTATTGCCTCCAGTACAGTGTGAGAGCAAGCACACTTTTGTTACACCTTCGTGGAGTAGCTATTGATCTTCAATTCTAATGTCGCAGCATGACTGGAGAACATCAGTTTGCTGTATTTAGCATCACTGTATTGCTGTGAGACAGGACAGAGCTTTTGCTCCCATTCTATAGCATATATCTAAAGGAAGACTATATAAACTCAAATGAAGATGACATATTCATATTGGTCATCTTAACCTAATCATGTCAATCTAAAAAAGATCACCAAAATTACACAGGAAAGCAATTCAGGAGGTTGCCTGAACCCATGTAAATGTCTTCAAAACTAGACAGTTCCCACGTGGTCTCAGATTGTAAAAACCCTATCAACTTTACACATTCAACTGCTTTTCTTTTTCTAGAAATATAAATTGTACAGAGTATTGCAACTTTTGCTGCTGTTTAAATGTATTTACTGAATACAAATTTAGCAATATCTAATCAATTCCACAATATAACACTGAAATTAATTGATCCAGTGTCAGTAAGTCTCTGATACTTCCTAACTGACTTTGTAAATCTCTGTTGTGTGGAGCCTTTTTTTTTTTTTCACAGAAGAATACAGCAGGGGAAATACTGCTTGGTACAAGAAGTACAGCTGAGGAACCCACTGTACATTAATATATCAAGTGGCTTGGGAACATCAGTTGAAACATTCTGAAATGCTGAAAAAAATGAAAGAAATCACACACAAGATGAACTGTAAATATTTCAGTGTATCTCAGTCAGCTTTGGATTGACAAAGTGATGTAACACAAGACAGAAGACGTGAATATGAACAAAAGCATATGCCTAAAACCCCTTCTCCATACTTTGCCATTTCTTTTAATTTGCTGTACAGTCTTAAAGTCTGGTTTTCCTAATCAAAATGTAAGATTTAATAAGAGCTGCAGCTGAACAGAACAAAATTACAGCACTCCCTAATATCACAAACATAATTAACTTTGAATTATGTGAATTAACCATGCCTGAAAAATTATCATTCAGCTCTGAAATTAAATTCTTTCATACCATTAGATTTGTTTGTTAAGCTCAAGTAGGCAAAAGTAGTATTTAATAAAGTAATAATGATGGTCTGCCTAGAGTGTTTTTGAGATATATATGGATTTATCCAAAATAAATCATGGAAGTGTTATTATTAGCTCATTTGCAAATACTGCATAATGCTGCATCTGCCTAATAATATAAAAGAAAAGCTTTATATCGCTACAGGTTACTTGGTTAATATTAAAATTCTTTTTCTGATTATCTCTTTACATTAATCCAACAATACCTCTTTTTCTGTATGCCTACCACACACAGCATAAATATGTTCAACACAACACAGCCATCAGCTCCTGAAGTGGTTATAATCTGAAATAGCTGGGCAAATTTTTTCTACTTCAGAGTTATTTCTTACAGTATGCTGCATCAAATTGCAGTTCTATGATGTCTGGCTGTATCATTTTTCACCAGCTTCCTTCAAACTGACAGGTTGATGGTTATCATGTTCCTCCTTTCTCACTAAACTAATATTCGTGAGAGAGAATCTATGCAGCATCTTGGAAACTTACATCTAAAAAAGGATGAAACCAGAACAACAGGGTAAGAATTCTAATATATCTTCTGAAGGACTCTGATAAGCCTTCTAGGTTTACTTACTAAGCTAAAACCAAATGTAACCCAACAAGATCCTTTCAGAGTAAGATTTTTCCATAATAATTCTGTAACAGTCTTGTAGAAACAAGGTATAGGTGAACAGAAAAAGTTAACTGGTGGCATTACAAATGTAACACATCTTCAATCTGGAAGACTTTCTGATATCAAATTTGAATGAGTAAATTTCCTACCCCAACAGGCCTGTGAGAACCTCAGAGTACTCAGGCAGCAAATGCTCGCAAAGCAATTTCTGACAGCTACCCATCCAAAAAAAAAAAAAAAAGCAAGCAAACAAGCAAACAAACAAAAAACAGTTAGAAAAAAACCAACAAAACAAACCGCACAACCAAAAATGAGCCTGTACAGCTTCATATTTCAAAAGCTCTTCATGTTCTTTGATTTTGTTGTATACAGTGCTTATGAGAGTCACAATGATTAGCTCTATCACCCAAGAACTGTTGAATTCCACATCCCTCTACTACTTGTGATAGCCAACTTTTTTCAGCCCTCATTTCTGACTCATCTCACTGCATCACATTTTGTAGTTAAGGAAGATTTCCAGGAGAGAGAATGTCTGGACCTGTATTGTTTCCAGTGATGAAAGTATTGACAAGCCCTTTTTTGGATCTTTTTCAACTAGCTGGCACTCAAGGGTAAGGGTAGGGGCAAGCACTGTCTGTGTTTTCTTCATTGGTGATGCATTCAGAAGTGAATGGAAAGGCATTCTTTGCACATTGCTACTGCTCAGGAGCATTGGAAGGAGTTGCTTAAACCCTGACACTGTGGACCCCAAAGAGTATCTGAGAGGGTACTGCCATGAAAACGTTTATAATCTGTATCTGATGATTGCTTCCTGAGGTAGCTGCCTTAATCAAGTAGGAGGCTAGGGGAAGAAAGAGAGGAGGAACTTTTGCCAATGACCATCTGTGGTGGGGAGAAAAAGTGTTTTTCCCCCTGGAGTGAAAAAAAAAATGGTAACCCTGGAGGGGGTGGTGTCTTGATGTTGACCCAATCAGCACCCCTGCAAAATTAAAACATATCACACCAGACCGGAAAAGAAGGACGGTGAGTTGGTTGGAGAAGAAGTGGCCATGTTTTAGACCATGAGGAGAGAGTGGTCCTGGAGCCCCACTGGGGGCTAGGCCCCCCCCAGCCCCTGGCTGGGGCTGCAGAAGCCCAGAACAGTGTTAAAACTGGATCAGGTGCTGTAGTCAAAGGCTGGAGGAGTTTCTCCGCTATGAACAGCAGCAGGAGATACTGAAAACAGCGGTGGAGCAGCAGTGAATAGAGAACTATGGCAGAGAGCCAGAAAGAGATAAGAAGAAGCAGCAAAGACGGTATGAAGGCAAGTAGGAAGACACAGAGATGTCTAATGGAGAGAAAGAGAAGACTAAGCTCAACAGAAACAGTTTTGGGGTAAGAACTGAATCAAAGCTCCCCCAAAACCCCTCTGAGACCTTTTATAGAGGAGGGGTGGACTTCCAAACTCTCAGGGAGTCCCGAAATGCAGCAGCACCGGAGAGAGGAACTAAGAAGCTCAGAGATGTTCTGAAGCTGGATCAGGACGGGCAGAAGGAATGCGGGGGAAGTGGCCTTGCCGCCCCCCCCCCCCCCCCCCATTGCTACCAGGCTGGCAGTTTGAGACAGAGCACAGGAGCTCTGATAGAACGCTTGAGGCAAAGACTTTCAACTGAAAGCTGCCCTAAATGTTCTGACTCGAGGGAACTCAACCCCTCGAGGAAGTTCTCCCCCCTTCATGGGGGTCTTACCCCCTGTGATATGATGTGGTGAGGCAAGCTTTTGTCCTGGCAATCGCAGTCCACGGGAGAGAGACCTTCACTTGGAGTCGAAGGGCCGAGAGGGGTGAGAGGAGACCCCCTTGTGTATAATGGAGAGAAATTCCAGCTACAACAATCCAACTATGACTACTGCATGGAATAAGAGAGACACTGCTGCCCTGAAGGTGGAAAGGATATTTCCCTCTTCCCTTCTGGACTTTTATTGGAGGGAGAGGAGATTTGACCCAATGAAAATACTACTTTATCATAGGAGAGATAGTTAAGATTGTATATATAATGTATTATAATATTTATTCGTGTATTGATTGTAATAAGACCCTTCCCCCCATATTGAGTCTTGTGTTGTGCCTGGAAAACCCCTCTCACACTGGGATGAGTTGTGGGAGGGGGGCTTGGACTTGAGAATTGGATTTTTGGGGGGTCTCAAACCACCACATCATCCAAAAAAAAAAAAAATCAAAAAGTGTGATTTTGAAAAAGCCAACCAGCCAACCAACACTTAAGAATGTGGTTTTTTCCTCTATGCTGCTTGAAAACATAATGTAGGTTATTTGAATTATCTAAGTACTTCTGTAAAAAAATTCCAGAGCCAAGGGAAAGAGGTATGTTCTATTTCATATTTGTTCATAATCAATCTGGAAATAGTAACAGTGAATTCTGAGATACATTACGGAAGAATGACCTATTTCCACCCATACAGATTCCTGCTTTCAGAATTTAATGGGTTGGTTAGAGAGAGAAATATTCACCAGTCTTCTAAATGATAGACTATATCAGTCATAAATTATTGGAATGCAGTATCAAGAATGTACCTATTTCAGTGGGTTCAAGTAGCAGAATTTCATATAGGCAAACAGAAATATACGCAGCTTATTTAGCAGATAATAATGTTGTGTCTTTTAAAGTTTCATATTTATCGGTCCTTCCCGGTGTTAAGGACAATTTATGTTTACAAGAACATTTAAGGACAATAACATGCAACTTTGTTGCTACTGATTCTTCAAGTAAAACTGACCTACATTAACAGTCCTACTCCCATCTGAATTAAAAGAATAATTTAACATTTTTATTAGAACAGAAGGTAGGGAACTCTAATATGTAGTGATTCTCAGACAACACAGAAGGACACCAATATCAGTGGACTAAGTTAGACTGACCAAAACAGTTTCTGAGCACAAAATCACAAAAATTATTTGATTAGTCTATCCATATGAATACTATCAGAAACATTCTGAAAGTATTTTGACAAAGACAGATAACATTCCAGTAATAACATTAGTTATTACTAATACGATCTTGTGTCTTGGGTAAGAAAGAGAAAAAGGTGAATGTCTAATTGCAGGAACACTCATCAGTACCAATGCTAAAGGATAACAACAGTAATGGAGTATTTCAGAGTACTTCTCAATGGAGAAGTATTTCCAAACTTCTAAATAAGACATTTCTTAACTAATCCAGAAGCTGTCTTTCTAAGTTAATTACTAATCTATCTTAAATTATAATGTAAATTCACATAATGCACACTGATGTAATATCTTACTGGTAACTAGGGGCATAGTTCTAGTACAAATATATAAATGGTGTGTAGATGTTTCTTACTGAGTAACACAGGAATATCAATTTTTTTTTTCTATCCCATTTCATTTACTTTAAAAAAATTTCCTCTAACTGGTTAAAATCCAGACCTTTGTAAAGTTCTATATAAAGAGTATAGAGTCATGAGCTTTCATACTCAGCAAAAACTGTGTCAAAGTCATTGCTAAACTGATTGTCTGCAGCCTTTCTTACATTTATTCCTTGATACATAACAATCAAATAAGAGAATGCATGCCTTGTCTTGCTTTTTTTTCATTTTGGATCATGATGATTATGCACAGCTAAAACTAAAGTCACGTTGGGGAGATGCTTTTAGAAGCTCCCTTTCCAGTCTCAAGAAGGACTTTTGAGTTTGTCAGACAGGCGTCAAGCAATTTAAATTAAATATATTGGCCTGAAATTAATTGTTCACAAAGAACCCTTGTTTATTGGATGCAGGACTGGAAGGGATACTAAGCAAGTTTGCAGACAATACAAAACTGGGAGGAGCTGTTGACTCCCTCGAAGCTAGGGAGGCCCTGCAGAGAGACCTCAACAAATTAAAAGACTGGGTAATCACCAGCCATATGAAGTTCAACAAGAGAAAGTGCCAGATTCTGCACCTGGGATGGTCAAGGGAGGGGATTGTCCAGTTCTACTCTGCATAGGTGCGACCTCACCTTGAGGTGAGGCAGTTGTGTGCAGTTTTGGGCACCTCAGTAGTAGAAAGATATTAAGCTATTAATGATCATCCAGAGGAAAGCAATGGAAGATGGTGAAGGGCCTTCAGGGGAAGCCATATGAGGAGTGGCTGAGGCCACTTAGCTTGTTCAGCCTGGTAAGAGGACACTGAGGGGAGACCTCAAAGCAGCATACAACTTGCTTGTGAGGGAAAGAGGAGGGGCAGGCACTGATCTCTTCTCTGTGGTGACCAGTGATAGGACCCTAGAGAATGGCCTGAGGGGCCATTGTGTCAGGGGAGGCTTAGGTTGGACATTAGGAAAAGGTTTTTTACCCAGAGGCTTGTTGGGTACCGGAACAGGCTCCTCAAAGAAGTGGTCACAGCCCCAGCCTGACAGAGTTCAAGAAGCATTTGGATGATACTCTCAGGCACATGGTGTGACTCTTGGGGTTGGTCCTGTGCAGAGTTAAGAGCTGGACTCCATGATTCTTGTGGATCCCCTCTAGCTCAGCGTATTCTGTGATTCAGTGATCTTTGAAATTATTTTTTTCTCTTCAGATTGTGTAGAAGGAACAGAGGTCCTGAGACATGTTCATTTTTCTTAAACTTTTTTCTGGTAAAATCATCAGCAGTTCTTGGGCAGGATAAAAAATTCCTATACTTTCTTTTGAGACTTTGGTGTAGAACTCTGAAAGGCAGGGAAAGCTGGTCTCCTAGCTATTCAGAATAGTGGGTGGTTCCCTAGCACAAAATATATTTCCAGTCTTCTGAAACACAGTTCTGAAGTCGGGCAGTTCACAGGTAAGTCACAGCAGAATTCCCTATCACCTCTGATTGGGAGTGGGAGTGGACTGAGTTACTTTCTCAGCTCCTTTCCAACCTAAATGATTATGATTATGTGTCTATGATTCAGACACTGTCGCTTTATAGAAATATAGAAATGACTGTCTCTGCCAGAAAATTCCAGACCCATATTTAGAGACAGTATCTTATTTAGATGCCAAATTGGGTACTGCAAATAATTTTACCTACTATTTTATGAGTCTTAAGAGGCAATAAGGGAAGTATATGATAAGAAAAACTCAAAAAGACAGATTCACTTTTACATTTGTGTCTCACCCAAAACTCAAGCACAAAATCCAACTCAGCTAATTTTAGGTAATGTAATTATGTAAATACTGGACATCTAGGAGATGTTACCTGTCACTTTGAGAGTGTAAGGAAACATAGGCAGACACTAAAATCCCAAGTAGATGAAAGATTCAGTTAACTTAGGTCTTTTGGGTCTACTTTCTCAGAACAACTTCACAGGTAAAGAAGTTTACAGGAAAGTTGGGGTCTGAAATTGAAGATTTATTCTTCCTTTCACCTCTTTTCCCCAGTAATCTGCTCTGTCCACCATAAGGGTAAAAGCAATCTTGAGAAAAACCAATTATTCATTTTTTTTTCTCAGACTAGGACCTGACAAAATTAAACCCTACTCTGACTTACCTAGAGGTCCCAGGCATAATTTAAGAATCAGGTAAAAAGTAAGGTATAAGCACTGAAAAAAAGCAGACAAAATAAAGGGAGAGGGTGGCAACTCATTTCGTCAGGATTGGTAAAGAATGGATGAAAAAAAATTAAAAGCCTAATTTTGATAAAATCGGAAAAGTATTTCAAACAGTATAGCAAAGACAAAATGTTTAAACATAAAAAGGCTGTAAACAATTGATCAGTATCAGAAAGAATTATTAGAATAATTCTGAATAATTTGAAAATTTCTGGTGAAAATTTAGTCAGAATCAACATGGTCTTGCAGAAGTGCTACAGATTTCCCTTTTTCTCACTAGAAGTGGCTCACCTGAAAGTTTTCAGTCAGAGGTAAAAAGCATCTTGTAATTAATGACATGCAATTCTTGCTAAGCATACACAAGTTCTACTTACATCTTGCTGCTGAATGGCATTTTTGGAATCTTTTCTTAGTTATCTTCAGAGTAAAACAGTTCACAAAAATGCTCAGATCAGAGTGTGTTGACACAAATAAAGCAGTAGCAAATTGGAACTAATAGTCTATTACACAGCAGCTAAACCCCAGCCAAGACAAATTTTGAGTGTTCTATTCTGAATAGAGCCTGTCACACATTTCTGACTTTTTGTTCAGTGATGGTTTATTTTTAAAGGATCTTTGAAACAGTAGTGAGGTCTATATATGTCAGATCATAAAACAGAACAAAACACCATGTGCATATGCATGCTAATGAACTATAATTACATAATTATTAGCATTATGCACAACATAAAAGCAGATGTCTTTTTTTTTTCTTTTTTTTTTCTTTTTTTTTTCTTTTTTTTTTAAGAAGAGGGTATTTCTGAAAACAACTAAGCTAATCTTGTACAGAATGGATAGAGGGCACCATATATATCACTACTGCCTTTAGAGCATCAGTAAGGACTGCTTTGCAATAAGACATCAGGATTTTCCCTTAAGGTAAAGAAAGGAATACATCTGACTACAAGAAGACTTATCTAACTCTACCTAGCTATGAAGTCTCAAATCCCAAAGTGTGGAGAGAAAAAGGGATTAGAATAGAAACAGGAAGTTCAGCATCAACAAATCATCACATCAGAGCAAGTGAAAATGCTGTTGAAGAAGCTCGAAAAATGTTGTAAAGCTTAAGAAAAACTGCAATGGCATGTACCCTATTCCATTTTCTCCCACAACAAGCAATAAAACATGCTGAGGGAAAGAGCCTCAGAACTGGACATGGGCTGAATGGTAGTCCTGACATAACTTCCCACTTTCTGGAAATCAAGCATTTAGGAACTATTAGCTGAAGATTATTCTCTTCTGAAAAAGTCTCTTGTTTCTGAAAACTCCAGCAGCTTTCCTTCAATCAAGTTGGAGCTTGGGTAACATCAAAAGCCCTACATGTTTATACATCCAATGTGACTTTCAGCAAGGTTTTTATTTTATGAAAAACTTTATTTATCCTTTTCTCACCCTTAAAGTTTATCAAAATCCCATTTTCAATGTTGTTATTACTATACAAATCAGACCTTGAACGCTGTGTTCCTCTCCTGTTTCTGACATTCATACTCCACCTCCTCCTAGTTCTCAAAACAGGACATTAGTCCTTCCTCCTCTCTTGCCTCCCTACCATAATTTTGTATGACTTACACTCTGCCCCACACCCCAGACTTGTACTCTTTTAGTGGTGACTGCAGCATGCATGTCTAGCTACTGTTGAACAGCTCACCTGCAAATCCGAAGGGGATGGTGCACTTCGCACTGAGGATCTGCTGCCCACTTTATGCTAGTTACTTTAGTTATGATGGATTAATTGATACCACAGAACTTCATTCTAAATGGAATGGAGAATTACTGAGACGACTTGCACTGTCAAACGCCATGCATGTGGAGAATGAAAGCAAGTTCAGCAGAGCTTCTTTACCTCCCGATATCAAGGTTCCCAAGATTCACTATTGCTCTGCTTCTAATAACTGTCTACACTGGCAAATACATTATCACTTCTTGAGCTAGTTCACAGAGCAGAGGACCACTGAGAATTTTTTCTCAATTAACTTTAGTTCAATACATAGCTCATTCCCTGTATTGGAGTCTACTTTCTGTTGTGAATACTACTATGAAGGAATGTTTTCTTCATTAAAAATTTGGGGTGTTACACTCTTTTCAGAGTCAAATGGTTCTGTTTTCCTATTATTTTTTAGTGTAGTCATCTGATTTCTGCATAATGCCATCATGATGCCTGATCTTAAGCTCTTTATCTGCTGCTTTCACACTGTAATTGTTCCCTGACATTCTGTCACCCTGTCCACTTACTGTTTCTATCCACTGCTTATTCACAAAATTTGTGCTTTTCCCCCGTCCTGTCCTCCAGACTAGTAACCACTTATCTTGAACACTAAATCCTCAACAATTTTAAACCCTACTTCATCTCCCATTTCCCTTATCACCTATTAAAGAATTTATAGGGTTGGTTTTTATTCCTAGATGTAGTTATCTCAGACTTCCAATACAAGTAAAAAATAACCCAGACCCAGAGCTCCTGTAAACCCAAAATATCTCACTGATGATAGTGTAGCTGTTCCCATTAGCATAAAGTGAGACCCATATCGCTGATTTTCTAATTGTTTTATAGACCTGAGAAATTAAATTTAAAAATCTGTATAGTCTGAGGCTGTCTTTCAGTATTTTCTCTCCATTTAGTATATTGAAGTTTCCTAGTGAGTTTATTTGCTGATCATTTCAACTGTAAATAAATAGAGATTTCCCAGAGGGCCTACTCACACAGTATTTAAAATATGAAACACATTACTTCTCCTATCAATATTGTACTCATCTAATAAAGAAAAAAATCCAGTCTCAAATATTTTCTTAATTTTGTAAAAATCTGGAGTCTAATACCCAGTAATAAATTATGAATATTCATTTTTCCTCTAAAAACATACTTTGCACTGATGGGAAAACATAAACTCACTGCCCAAAGGCTTAGAAAACACATACTTATCTCAAAAATAAATGTATCAATATAAAGACTGGTTTGAAGCTTGAATAATAGCAAGGTAACAAAGCAGGGACAGGAGTTTCCTCTCCTGTCACCTGAAATCAGAGGTTAGTTTGCTGGCTTTTAAGAAACATTTTGCCTTCAGAAATGTAACAAGAGCAGACTGCTCAAGGGAGAGCTGTCTGTTCTTCAGTACTTTTGGATTATATTTCAGATGAGAAGGTTTAATTGAGAATCACCTTTTAAGTGTGACAAGTTCCATGACAGAATCAGTTACATAATAAAATTCCACTTTTGGAATCATTATGGCCCCTCGATTCTTCATTATTTCAAACTTGCAACATATTTAAGATTATGTGGAAAAAACCCCCAAAATTTCACCCTTTAAGTCTTTAAAATATGTGCTTCATATATGAGCAATATTTAGCTGGAACAATTTATTGCAAATCCTACTCCTTCCTGCTTTTTAATTGCTCATAAATATTTAATTTCTCCACATGCCCAGAATTAAAAAATTAAATAAAAAGGAATAAAATGGACATCCCAGCTTTTTTTTTTTTTTGATTTGTCAACAAGCAAATGTCAGACTCCAGATGACTGGACTAATCTATATGCACATTTCCCAATCATCTAGAAAGTTGTGATCTCAAAGTATTTCCATGACTTTTGCAATAAAGGTCAAGATAAGATTAACATAATGCTTCGCTCATGTCAAAAATCTAAAAGTGTTCTTCATATCTCTCTTATTTTTCTCCTGATGAACACATAAAGTAATTAATTTCTTTTCTAAGTTATTGACTAAATTTTGAAACTAAATTGGCTTGTTGCCTAAGTGATTAGTTGCATTAGAAGAGAAAAAATCTGTATACCCTTAGTAAAGATACAATCACATTTTAACTGTAAATGGTACGTTGGGTTTTTTCCACTTAAATTACTTCTTACAGATGAGGTCCAACTTGATTTTTGAACCAGAAGGCTCTCCTAATGAGGCGTCTGCACTCAGTTACATGTAGTACACACCCACGAACGTATATTGTCAATCTGGGTGGTTTAAGATACTTTGACTAGCTTCAAGCTGCCCCTCCAGGGGTACCTAGTCCTCATACTAGACCTGTGTGACCTCTGCTGGTCTCAGGTGTCGCAGAGTTTCTCCGGTGTATCTCTGTCTGTATTTATGGAATCACAGAAATGTAGAATGGTTTGGGTCGGAAGGGACCTCAAAGACCATCTAGCTCCAATCCCTCTGCCATGGGCAGGGACATGTCCCACCAGAACGTCCCGCTAGACAGGTGCTCAAAGAGCCTCTGAATCAAGCTTCTCAGTTTAGAGAGTATGAATTGACTGTAAGTTACCCCAGTGTAATAGAGTGTGCACTCACATAGCTAATTAGCAGCATCCTTCGCCTTTCACCTCCCTTTATTTATACTCACCAGGTAAGAGATCATGAAAAATTCTCTATTATAGCTACTGGTTTTTATCTTGTCTCTGAGTAGTGATTTCTACTCTTGTATTATCTCTATGGAGATATTATCCCAGACTCTTAAAAGGTATTTTGGACAATGATGAAGTACTTTTACTAATCTAAGTTTAAATGAACAATACTGAACATACAATTACAAATAATACATTGGAGATTTATAAGATCGCATTTCTCAGTACTTCTCTTGTACACTATTCACGTATCACATTTTTGTTGACTTGAACTATTGTCCCACAGTGAGCTAATATTTTGACTGTTTTATCTACAACTTTGCTGAGGTATCTGCCCAAGCAATAAGCTATAGTTTTTACAACACACACAATTCAGAGGATTTTTCTCATGTAGCAGTTCTGCATTCTCGGCTGTTACAGCAGGAAACTCTTTTAACTATTTTTTTCATTTTTTTGTTTGTTTGTTGTTGGTTTGGGGGTTTTTTTGAGCATTTTTTTCATCTTTTTCTCTCCCAATCTTACCTTTCTGTCCTACCAAGTTTCTAGTCTGTGCCAGTATTTTAATTTCTATTCCATGACCAACGAATTTTTCATTCACCTCAATAACCATAAAATTCAGATTGTATTACATTAAGCAGTGTGTAATTCTACAAGAAGCCCCATTAACTTATATGAAATTAGCTGCAAAGCAAGGTTATTACTCAAAATAAGTAAGGGTAGCAAAATATGTTGCTATATATATCAAAATATATATATATCAGAACCATGTTCATGGTAATTTCACCATAGGGCAGCAGATTAACAGTTTCAAATGTAGAACACTAAACTTGTCAATCACATCTGTCCAGTTTTAGGGTCTTTTGGGGGAGGGCAAATTGTGAGAGAAAAGTGGAAAATTTAATATTTAATCTGTGATTTTCCTGATTTTACAAGCCAGTAAATAAAAATACAATAAATAAATAACTATTAGGAAAAAAAAAGAAGCATCTGTACACTGTGGAAAAGTTCATACAAAAAGAACTGGTATAACCACCTATCTAACTACGTATAAATCCATTAAAGTCTAAAGTCTATAAAGTATTACACTCAATAAAATTTTTGTTAATGAGCTTTTTACTTACAATGCTCAGCATACTGACAAGACTAATGAAGTTCTTCAGTAACAAAGAAAAGATTTAAAGGAACTGAAGTTCTTAAAAGTCTAGGTAAGCCTCCAATTTTTTCCTTTATGGAAAAGAAAAACTACATTTGTAAATGATGTACTAGAAAAGTATTATGATCACTTGCAAGTATTTGAACAAAATACAGCACGAGAGCAAAAAAATTAATTGCTTCTCTTTCTGCAAATTCATTTTTATCAAATACTAAAAAAGTTTAATTTTTTCCTACACTACTTCTTTTGTTAGGAAATCAGGAACAGAAACGTATATAAAAATGTATTGTCTGATGCCTCTGCCACTGCTGCAAGTGTAAAATGAAGGTGGGTCCAGAATTAAGTCCCACTTGTTTGCAGCTAACTGAAGTTAAGAAAGCTATAAAGAGATACCATAGCACATAGAAGATTTGAACATTACCTACTTTAAATGCCAGTCCATTTTGCAACATTCATTTATATTCTTTTGGTTTTTTTCCACAGTCATGAGATGTATTTCCATCTAAACAAAACTATGTGAGTATTAGATAAAAATAACACATTGTTAAGTGACCTTTTTGCAGTGATCTTTTTTTTTTTTCTGGGAACTATATGGACAACATTGATCACAACCTCTATTAACCAAACAAATTAGGCCAGACTCGGACTGCTTACACTTTACTTGCATCCCTATATGTACACAGTAAATTTTACTCTCTAGGGAAGTCATTAATCTCTTTGATGCTCTGCATTCATACCACTGATTTGGAGTGGATCCTGCAGTGAGCTGTTCTTTAGATCATGTCAGACTTTTCTTTAATGAAACTTATTCTTTCACTCCTAAAAAATACTGGGAATGAGCAGGGAGATGCCCTTGAGTCAGCTAAATAGTAGACTTGTAAATGTGAAGGTTTAACTGGAATTTAGTCTGTGTGAACTTGACTACTACAAACAACACAATGACAAGACCCATTAAGGATAATAATATTAAGCAAAAATTTGTCTTCTATGGTTTTATAAAAAAAATTCATGCGAGATATATTATTGATTTGTCCTACAAAAAATAAAGCATCCAACAGTTTTTTTTATTCCCCTCTACACCGACGAGACTCAATTAAATACTTATACAAGTTCGGTCAAAGAAACCAAAACAGACAAACAATAAACAAATAAAATAAACTAGTGATTTTCTTGTTTGCAACAGTCTGGTTAGACACCGGATCTAATTTTCAAGTAGTGAAATGATTCATAAGTCCAGATGTCACCCTAAAAATGAGGAAAGAGTAATTTTTCCCTCATTCTGGGGACAAATTCAACTTTAAAACAATATTTTTAGCCTAACACATACAAGAATGGACTTGTTCATCAGCGCCTTTGCTCTCCAAACTTGTCCTTTCCTTTCCTTATTTCCTTGGGTATATCACATTATTGCCCAACTATATACCACTGAAATGTAAAGAAAGAAAAAATATTCTTTCCTAGTACTTGTAAAAGAAGGTAATAGCAATGGACATCAGGCAGATATGCTTGGGGAGTTAATACCCCAGGCAGCTGTGATGACACTGGCACCAGAATGCAAATACATATTAAACATGCTAATCTACATGGAATTTGTCACAGGACATGGATATTTGAGGGCAGAACAAAAAGCCATTGTCTGTCTAACCCATTTTTTCACAGATCAAAGAAGCTCTCCCTAGTATTTTCTTCATTAAGAAGTTAACTTCTGTAAATGTCTAAGAAATTTTGTAGAAAGCTTTTAAGGTTTATACAGTCCTAAGATGACATACAGCAACTCGCAACCTTCAATGTGAAATGATTAATAGTATGTGGAACTATGAATTTCTGTTTTTATCTAGCCTCTATTCTTGATCATCTATATTTTTTGCCATCAAAATTTAGGTCAAATAATAGCCAGCTTTTCAAGTGTTTCCTCTAAGAGTAATGGTGTAATTCATTCAAAAAATGTCAGTACTGACTCACTGATATCTGTGTACTCTGCTAACAATCAATAGACTTATGTCTCTATTTAGAAGTCTCTAGATTTTCATTTCTTCTGGGTGAAGAGTGAAATATGGGCTTTCTTTGTACCTTTTGCAATAACTTTCACGACTCTCTGCATAGTGCATCCATTCTTCTCTTTTACTCAGGCAGAAAAGCTTTTACCCAAGAAAATGTGTGTACTGTACAAGAATAGAAGGACTCAAAAGTGTAAGCTACAGGAGAATACTTTCTTCCTTTGCCTTGAAACTTGATGTTTCACCACCACTGCTCAGCTCGTACTCCTTTTCTAGTGGAGAAAAACAGGATTGCCTGTTACCACTAAAAGTCATTTAGATGTGTTCCATTTTTCCTCTTTTACCGAATGATAAGTTTTTCTGATTATAACATTTTTCCAATTAAGTCCTATGACTGCAGACTTAGAAGTCTGAGCCAAAAAACATTATTAGTGTAAGGCTAATTGTCCAGGAAAATAATAGTAAAAATTCTTGGCTCTGTACAATGTAATTAAATGCCAAGTTGTAAGTTTAGTTTTTAAAAGATAAAGTTGAGGTGCATTGTGTTAAATTAAAGTGTTTGATGTGGAAAGCTAAAAGGAGTCAGAAATACTTTTCAATTGCCTTGGATAATTTGATTTAACTGATGACTGTATCACAGTAGCAAGAAAAAGAACAAAATCTGGGAGGTACAAATTAGACTTAAAATCCACTAAGTCTTATATCAATAAGTTAAGGACACAAGGAAAAAAATCCATTCTCTTATTACATAAAATATGGAATAACTGTGCAGCATTCAATACTACTGATATTACAGGGAATTGTTAAGTTGTATTTAAGGAGAATAGAGCTCTGTCAAGAAAGAGATTTTTTTGCTACATTATGGCTAACTCAGGAAAACAGGACAATTAATGTTTATGGATCCATATCCTAGTGGATAAAGCATGCATGAAACTGCCATCTCAAAGTAGAAAATTATGTCTGGAAAGAAGTTACCTCTCAGACGGAACTTCAGTCCAGGGATGTCTGAAGGGACAGTGTCAAGAGGATGGAGCCAGGCTCTTAGTGGTGGTGCCAAGCAACAGGACAAGAGGCAATGGGCAGAAACTGATATACATGAAGCTTCACTTGATCTTGAGGAATATTTGTACAGTTTTTAAATATGATCTATAACATCTTCTTCAGTTTATTAAAGAAAACCCAGGGACTGGAAATAGAAGGGAAATAAATTCCAAGCAAAACCACATTCATATCTTTACCCACTTTCAGAAGCGTGAGAGCACATGTATATTTACCCAGTTTTGCAATGAATTCTCCATCACTTGCAATTTTAAGACCGGAAACGTCTGTCTTACTTTGAATTCCATTTTTTTTAATAAAGGAATTTATTTTTATGGACACTCTAACAACTGTTTTATTGAAAAAGAAAAGAGATGACTGCAGTGGTACCTCTTGACTTTTAGGGTGAAAAACATTTAAAAATCATATTAGACTGCAGTATGCATGTCTAGGAAGATTTAAGAAAATATCCAGATAAAATACAGTACTGTTACAAAAATATGAAAACCACTCTTCTGAAAAGTCTTCTCATGGAATATATTGATTTACTGCCTTGTCATCTTCTCAGCAAGGAGCGGGGGGCTTAGGAGATAGCACTCCAAAATATTCTCAGAAATAAATTTGTGTGTATGCATGTACTCGCCATTGCAAAACTTTGGAAGTCAAAAAGATCAAATTACTTAGTATTTCTAGGCTGACATCCAGCATCCCAAAGAATCACTGAAAAAATTGAATAAGCACATTTGATATTTTTTTTCTTTACACGACTACATCTCAGAAATTGTACAGGTATAGTACCTTTGAATTGTATTCAGTGACAAGACAGATGACCAGAAATTATAATCAAATTTTATTTAGTGTTAGAAAATAATTTCAGCCACTTTGGAAGGCTATTCTTACAAGCAGAAGAAAAACAGGTCAGTTTTCGATAATGTGTTTTAATTTTTTATTCATATTATTTGAGTGTAATTTGTATTTATAAAAAGTTGCTACATAATCAAACCATTTTAACTTTAAAAACATGTAATTACTTCTTAAAAGAATGTTGTTTAAGATTTAACTTGTCTTGAAGGCACATTATTATTCATGGGTTTGAATTTGACTGAAGGGTTTGATTTGACTTAAGGGTTTGTTTGAATTCCCCTGTCCAATATCATTCAGGACTACCTTAAATGTTATAAACTGGATTCTGAATTAACAATTGCATTAAATACATCTGGCTTTATTTTCACCTCTAATCTGCTTGTAATAAAACTGCTCTTTCAACAAACAAAAGTGGTGAGATTCATTGCATGTTATTTCTAAAACCACTGCCTCTGACCACTGAAGTACAAACAATCCAGAGAAAGAAAATTGATATCATTTTAGCAATAGAATTATTTTGATACCTTTCTCTAAATATATGGTAGAGAGTAAAATCACATCATTCTTTTGCATGCATAATTCACAGCCTTTTGCAGAAGTTGGAATGTGTCCTGTAACACGAGAATTACACACTAATTAAAATGAATACACCTTGCAAGAGTGGAACATGAATTCCAAATCCAACTAATAAAATGTGGCAAGACACCGAAAAATAGGGTCTTTTGCAGTCCATACATCAGTTGGTTTTACTTTTTTAGTGAGTCTTAAAAGGACAGACTTTGAGAGAGTTGTAAATGAGGGATGAAGGCTACTGAAGTGAGTACATGAAGAAACAAAGCAGTACGGTGCAGTTCAGTTAATCAGGATGCACTTTACACGGAAATTTGCTTAATTGAGATGTTTCCCAAGGAAGTAATTTAAGACTAATGATACCTAATAGCAATAACTGCAGTTTAATAGGGATGGTAATTCCACTTAATAGGGGTACCATCAGGTAATTATGGACAGGTCTAAGCTACTGACTTCTGTTGGCAAAGCTCTACCTGTCAAGCATCTGAAAAGATATGATCTTTGATCAACAACTACAGGGAAGCAGAAACACCAAATGTAAACTTTGATATTGTAAATCTGTGCTTTTATAGGACATCCCATATCGATCAATAGGAAGCTGTTGCTCTGCTAATTTTAAAAAAAGCAGGTTTCTGTTATTTTTAAAATTTGTCTTCTAGATTTTTTAATATATTTTTAGTTTATACCCTGGGGTCTTTCTGTGTTCATCTCTGAACACACTGTACACAGTTTATTAATTGGATTTATGCACACAACATGTTAGGGTATGAACCCAACTCCAAACTCAGAGCAAAAACCACCTCCAAAATTAAAGCATTCTAACCTTTTGTTCCAAATTTATGCTGCCGTTTGGTTATTTTCTTTTTGCTTTTTTTGCTTGGTTTTTTTGGGGTTTTTGTTTGGTCTTTTTCTGTTGCAAAGTTACTCCATGCTGGAGATGGCTTTTAGCTCACTTGTTCAAATCAATGATGCTCTGCTGCGCTGATTACCCAAGCTGGAACCACCAAATTCTGTGCCTTACAGTCAAAGAAAGATTGACCAACAGTGTGGAAGTCTTGCTGCAGCGTCTTGGAGAGAACATTAGTCATGAGGATCCTCCCAATACAGGACAGTGTTACTCTGCCTCTGGGTCCTCATTAATAAGGTCTACTATAATTTATCTTAGCACATACACACACTCCTTGTGTGTCATTACATACAAAAGAGTTTCCCTTTGCTAACATCATTTAGGCAACCCGATCTTCGTAATTTCTACGTTCATCCTGTACTCCTGTACATGCCATTGTTTGTCAGCCTCCCAGGATGAAAGATCAACAGGCACAGAGAGCAGGAAGTAACAGCTATATGCCTAATACCCACCAATCAGCATCTTTATGACAGTAAACTCCTGAAAATGTGAAAAAGGTTCATTGAAAAATAGCAAAAAGAAACACAGGGAGAAATCTGTAAAGCTTGACAAATATTCGCTATTCACTTTGAGGTCACCATAGAACATCTAAAAACTCTTGGAGATATTTCTCTTAAATGCAGTCTCCTCTGAGGTGGGTATAATTTGTCTAAGAGATAGAGGAAAGGTGGAAGAGTGACTCTGTATGCTAGAGTAATGAAGTCTTCCAGCAAGTTATATTATCATAGAGAAGGACAAACAGGTATGATTCACTACCTCAGGCACCAAAGAGTCACAAGAGGACCACAGAGGAAAATAATTTGAAAGTTTACTGTGAAACACTGACTAAAGAAAATGGGGTGAATAAATGAGAGTTAGCAGTTTATATAGCAAATTCAGATGTTTGCTCCCATCAACCTGTATTCAAAGAGCCTATGATTTTTACAGGCCTATGAAGAAACTGTTTAATAGGATATATTTCAGTCCTTGCATTGCTGGCAAATTGTTCTCACAGTAACTGTTTCTACCATTTATGCTTTTATAAATAGGAACACTGTAGTTTCACTTTAGTTGAATGATACCCAGAATAACTTTCTAGCGATACTCTCACAGGACATTTCAACACAGTTTTTCAGATCCTTCAAATAAGATGTATAATCAAGTATTTTTATGTCAATATATGTGTGTATACGTGTGTGTTTTGTATGAATTATGTGTTCTTGTGTTAGAGCAAAGCTGCTAAACAAGTCCCTGCTATTACTGAGGAGAAAAAAAAAATGTTTCTCCTATCTACAAATGAACAGAAACACTGTTCTGCTGCTGTTTTCCCAATTACATTGCGGGCCCTGTGGCCTGCCATGGTTATGACCTCAGCTGAGATGTTGTTGAGACTTCATATTCACTTCTCTTACACAAGCAAGAAGAATACTCCACATTATGCTGATAGAAGTTTTACACTCAGGAGTCAGTACTATTCTCTATAATACAGTGTGAAAAATAAGAAATCATGTTTAACATAAATTGTAGGAGACACAGAATGATGAGACACTGTAGAAGAATTCAGACAGGAAAAAAAAAAAATTAACAAAGGGTGGGAGTCCTGATTTCCAAGCTATGTATACATGTATTCTGTGCATACAGATTTTTAAATAAAGAGAACAATGTTGTAGTCATGAAAAACTATACAGATTTTTACAGCCTCGGGGAACAGGAAAAAAAATCTAGATAAACAAGAAGTTTCAGAAAACTCCCCCCATATTCTACATTTAATATCTGTTATCTTCTGCTTGTCATAAATGGGTAAAGTTGATTAAACAAATCACATGATTGTTTTTGAATATGTTTAAAAAAACATTGTCCCATCTGAAATTTTACTGATATGGTTTAAAGATATATTTCTCTAACCATCCACATTCTAGAATTGTCTGCAGAATGCCTGGTCTCAGAAGAGGCAGAAGAGGCTTCTGGTTCAGAGCTCTCAATATGTTCCCCACAGCAAGCATGTCCAAAGGGCAGTATGTCCAGGTCATGCACCCCAAGATATCAGTGGAGGAGAAGTGATCCCCAGCACAGTATCTTGTATTCAAGAGGTAGAAAGTCCCAGCATTTCACTCTGTAGTCAGTGGGAGCTTGTTTTGATACAAAAATCTATACTGACTATACATTATGGACAGCCTGAACTCTCAATAAAAGACCACTGAACAAGATGGGTATGGAGCACAGCACTGTAAGGGTCAGCTGAGGGAACCACATAGGTTTCCCATACAACCTCCAAAATCTCCATCCATGAAGGTTTTCAAGACCCAAATAAGTTCTGGTGTCTGAATTCAGCGTCCACCTAGCTGTGAGCAGGAGATTGCAATAGAAATTTCCACATATACTTTCCAAACAAAATGATGATTATTTGAATTTCTGGTTTGTTCAAACACAGTTGTTTCTTTTTTCCTACACACCTAACCTTCTGCACATTTACATGTAATAAAATATTATGCAAATCATTGTTTAAATACTTTCAGGGATAGTAAATAAACAAGTCCGTGTAAAAGTGAATTAAGAGAGTTGTATGACAATTATTGAAATAAATACAAAAGATGAAAGAAAGGGGATAGTGTAGTAGCAGAACTGGGAAAATTTCTTCTGCCAAGGATAGGAGAGAGAAAGCAGTCTTTTGGGTCCTGAGTAACACTTCCATGAAAAAAAAAAAAAGAGAAAGAAAAATGTGCAGTGGAAAGAGCAAAGTGAAAATTACATTAAGAAGTTATGTAGCAGTCTAATTAACAGAAGAAATACATGAAATCTTACCTATGATTTAATTGTGGTAATGAACTCAACATTTTTTTAATGTTTAGAGGACAATGACTGCTATTTGAAGTCATTTCAGGTGGGGGACAACATACTTGTATGACCCTTGTACACTGTCTCTAGTGCCCAGCAACCACAAGGTTAAGTAACAGAAAGAAGAGGTAGAGCCTTTGGTTCTATTCAATAAAAAATTTCATAATGGATAACAGTCTGAAGGAACAAATAGTTTTGGTTGCTCTAGGAATTTGAAGTCTCAAGGATTAATGAACAAACCACAAAAAAAGGAAAATAAGTGTTTGAAGGACATCCTGGAAAAAAATGATGGAAGGAAAAAAACCCCTTCAACTAATGACATAGACTAGTACAAGGTGCTTTGAATTAGATTTTCCCTATGCATTGGGTTTGGGTAGCAATGTTTCGGTATCAGAGAGTGCTACAGAGGTGGTTTCTGTGAGAAGCTGCTAGAAGCTTCCCATATGTCTGACAGAGCCAATGCCAGCTGGCTCCAAGACAGACCTGCCACTGACCAAGGCCAAGCCCATCAGTGATGGTGGTAGCACCTCTGGGATGAGGTATTTAAGAAGTGGAAAAACACCCCTAGGAAGTAGCAACTGCAGTCAGAGAGGAGTGAGAATATGTGAGATGAACAGCTCTGCAGACACCCAGGTCAATGAGGAAGAAGTGGGAGGAGGTGCTCCAGACACCAGATCAGAGATGCCACTGCAGCCGGTGGTGCAGACCATGGTGAAGCAGCTCTGCCTCTGCAGCCCATGGAGGTCCACAGGGGAGTACAGATCCACCTGTAGTCTGCAGACAACTCCCAGGCTAGAGCAGGTGAATGCCTGAAGGAGTCCATGGGAAGCTAATGCTGGAGCAGGCTCCTGGTAGGACCTGTACTCCTGTGGAGAGAGGAGCCCATGCTGGAGTAGGTTTGCTGGCAGGACTTGAGACTCCATGGGGAACCCTCACTGGAGCACTCTGTTCCTGAAGGACTGAATCCTGTGGAAGGAGACCATGTTGGACAAGCTTCTGAAGAAGTGCAGCTTGTGGGAAGGGCTCATCTTGGAGAAATTAATGGATGGCTGTCTCCTATGGGAGGGACCCCATGCTGGAGTAGGGGAAGAGTGTGAGGAGCCCTCTCTCTGAGGCAGAAGAAGCAGAAGAGATAATGTGTGATGATCTGACCACAGCCTCCATTCTCCATTCCCCTGCTCCACTGGTGGGGATGAGGTAGAGAAGTCAGGAGTGAAGTTAAGTCTGGGAAGAACAGAAGGGTGGATAAAAGGTATTTTAAGATTTGGTGCTATTTCTCTTTATCTTACTCTGATTTGATTGGTAATAAATTAAACTAATTTTCACAAGTCAAGTCCGCTTTGCTCATAATGGTAACTGATGAGTGATCTTGTCCTGTCCTGGTCTCAGCCTTCTAATATATTTCCTTTCCCCTGTCCAGCTGGTGAGGTGAGTGATAGAGTGGCTTTGGTGGGCACCTGTTGTCCAATCAAGGTCAACCCACCACCCCTACACACTACAAAGGGAAT
The DNA here is from genome assembly GCF_009829145.1 of Chiroxiphia lanceolata. Lineage (NCBI taxonomy): Eukaryota > Metazoa > Chordata > Aves > Passeriformes > Pipridae > Chiroxiphia > Chiroxiphia lanceolata. The sequence continues at coordinate 67,755,703 of NC_045639.1, forward strand.
TTAAAGTAACTTAAGACCAACAGTGATTTTTTGTTTTAAGAGCAAAATCTCTTTAAAGAGAGATCTGCAATTTTCTGCATCAGTCAGTTTCTGGGAAAAAAATCTGGGAAATACTCCGACAGGAAGAGGAGGGCAAGGCAACTTTATTCAATATAAATGACTCTCCATTCACTGCATAGTCTCAGAGCTCCTTTTTGCATCTTAGCAAGGCAGGCCCTGGCTTCCAAGGTTAGAATGTTTCCCTGTAGTTTACAATATGATCCCACATGAGCAAAACGATCTCTTTTTTTTGCAGCTACTGTGACTGAGATGTGCAATTTAGTATTTTTTTTTGTCACAGAACATACTTTTTAATAATTTGTGCCTGAATTGGTCCCACATAGATGCAACTGCTTTAATGTTAGAATTTGGATCCAACAAGCATTTTTGAAACAAATCTTTTGATCATCTCTTCTTTCTGTGCTTCCTGTTTCCACATTGTAAACCAGTCGTGGAGTGCATAAACATGATATGTTTCTGATGAGAGGTAAATGGGAATATGTGCTTCAGAAGTACATCTAGGGTACTCCCACTAATACTCAGTCTGTTAGACCAGACTTGTGCTGGTCTGAATATAAAATAAAAAATTTAAAAAAAAAATCAAAACCTTCCGCTGATAAAAATGACACGTTGCATATCATGTACATATAAGATACTCAGTGGGGATGATTTCACTTTGCAGAAATGCTCCCATTGTTCTGCTGTACATATTAACATGCATATAGCAAATAAGTGCAGAATTAGACTTGCTTTAAAGCAATAAATTGCCAAGTAATATATTAGAACTAAAAAGAACTTTAAGTCCTAGGCATAAAATTTAAACCAAGAAAGACAGAATAAAAGATTCTTAACTATTTTACAACACCAGATCTAGCAATTGAATCGTCAAAAAAGAAAGCAATTAGTGGAAGATTGAAAAGAACAAATCATCATAAATTACTAACTTGTGGAAAGTCCAAGGACATGAGCCTATCCATTAGATCACCTCCAGGAACATTGCAGAAGTAGTTATAATACTGTTTCAATGCACGCAGATATATTATCAAGCATACTATGCAAAATGCAGAAAACCCCAGCAGTCACTAATTCTCATTTGTGTGTAATTACCTGTAAAATATCTGGATAAGTTTGAATCATTCAAGCCACTGGTGTTCTCCATGATCAACCATTTTTAATAAACATACATGATCAGGAACTGTTCTGCTTTCTTAACAGCAAGCTTGTAGAATTTTCTACAGATACAAAAGCAGTAATAGGAAGAGAACAAAGCATGCCCTGTGGAGTATTACTAGGCAGTACATTCATTAAGCAGTTCTTATGATGCCATAAATGCTTTAGTCATAAGAACCAAACGTAAAATCCCAGACTTCCTAATACTCCAACAGGGACTACTTTTCTTCTCATAATATATGGTTCTTCTTTTCAGAAAAACATACCAGTAGCTATTTCTTTGCTAATGGCTGGTTTTGCTTTGGAATATGCTCAGATTATTGCAATTTTATATATTTTTATAGCTTTTTATACATTACGTTGTCACAATAAGACACTTAAATCATTCACCTCATTAAAGGTATGCTGAAGAAATGTCTCATGACATCACAAGGGAACAAAATCTGAAAGGAATTATGGAATTGCAACACTTACTGTCTGAAACCATATGATGTTGTGTTGCATGAAATTAAACTGCTCCCATATTTTACAAAGACAATACAAAACATATCTCAACCTGCAAGAGTAAATGGAAAAACACAGATGACTCATGAAGCAAGTAGATTCCTCTCTCGTCTAGACAACAGGTAAGAGGTGGCTGAGGGGATAATGACTGATGGGATAGGGAGTATATGAGGGGTATGCTGATCTGTGAAAAAGAGCTTCTAATGGACCAAGTTTGCATAGATGATCTCAGCTAATACTCATTTGTTCTCATAGGAAATCTATAGTCTAGAATAAACAGTTATGGGTGTGGTTAATCACACATGGTAGACTCAGATTTGACTACTGCACATGACATTTCCAGTAGTCCTTTAGATGAACATCCATAACTTAACCAGTTACCATTTAAAATAAAACAAACAAAAAAAGACTGACCAATTGAAATTGATAAGAAGTGCTTAGACTTTAGAAACAGATGATGGAAAAATCAATATATGAAATATAAATATAGAAAATATAAACAATATCTACTCATCCTGAAGCTTAGTGTAGGTTTTGGCCTAGAATACAACATCCAGTTTACTTGTGTCTGTATTGACTTGTGAGATCAAGCAACATTAGTGTCTGATCTCCTTTTTTGTCCCATCCCTTCAAATGGGCACATTCTTGATTTTGGGAGTGTGGATACCAATAAAATTGAAGACAATAAGCCTTGATTTCTATGATTTTACTCATTAGTGAGTTTTTCAAGTGTATAAAGAAAAATAAAGTTACCAGGATTGCAGAACATAATGTTATACAATGTGCATGACTTCTTTCTTCCTTTCAAAACAATTGCTTTCATTACACTTTTTTTTTATGTTTTCAAGTCAGAGTTGGGGTATTTTGTTTAGATTTCTACTATTCTTTCAGAAGACACAAGAGGGATTTTGAGGGGTTCTGCATCAACTGGAAGCAGAGGTTATACCAAATAAGGTGATATTAAGTATATTTTTTTAACCCGGGAATTTATCATATTTATTAGAATATGAAAGATTAATAGTTGGAAATTACAGAGCTTGAAAAATCCCTATACAGAAATATTAGAATTTTCAGTAGCTTTGAATAAATACATACAAAAAATTATTGTAGTCACTGTTGCAGCATGGAACAATTGATGCCTAATTTCAGGGCTTTCTCCAATAATCATGTTTTCTTTGACCTGCAAAAGATATATCATGCAGACAACTGCCCCCAAGAGACATTGTTAAGTTAATATTCTCAACTGCTCTGGGAATTAGAAATTTTGTTAATTTTTCTTGCTTTTTTTCCTCTATTCCTATATATTGAGCTGACTGGGTATTCATCAAAGACCTTGGTACCTTGTTAAAATCTTAACAGATTTTAGCTGTACTTGACATGGATTTATGCTTCCATTCTTTTATTCCAAAGATGGCATCTCGCATTAATTCTTTGCTGGTTGTATGTCATGGGCCAGTCTTTTTAAGAGCTTTTTTTTTTTTGAAATTATCTAAAAAATTGGAGGGAAAAGGTGCTGTAAATAAGTTGTCATTATGCAGATATCTTGTATGAAGAACTATTTTGAAGAGAAGAGAATTATGAAACCTTGCTCAAATTTTATTCTGAGTACTTTTTCTACGGTCTGACGAACACCCTGAAAATTGAATACTTTCACTATGTTTCACTAGTCATATTCTAACTGATCAACTTTACACAAACTCTCCCTTTTGAACACGAGAAGTGTTCCTTGAGTATATTTGGAATTTCTGGCACTATTTATCACCTTATTGTTCTCCTTTAGCCCTTATCACTCCCAGAAATCTACTTTCATATGTATTTGAGACCTTTAACATGAAAGCAAGATACAGATTGACTTATCAGTTCTTCTACTACTGTAGATGTGAAATGATACATTAAAAATTAGTCTCTATAACGTGTGCAGTATCTCATTCTTAGTGGACAGTTCACTGTACTGTAGGGCAATAATCATCACTCAAGACCCATGTACGAACAAAATTGGACATCTCTGTGATTTTCTGATTTTGAATGTTTTCTTGAATACTTCCTGAGGCAAGGTGATTGCAGATTACCACTCTTTGTTTCATACTTATTCTTTATGATTATAAGAGAGATCTAAACAGTTTCTACTCATGTATATACTTTCATAAGTTATACTTAAATCCCAAAATAATAATTATAATATTTTAGAGAATAGAATAGAATAGAATAGAATAGAACAGAACAGAATAGAATAGAAAACATTTCAGTTAGAACAGACCTAAAATGATCATCTAGTATACTGACTATTTACATATAAACCTGTGTCTGTATGTTTTTCTGCACATGTGTATGCACATAAACACTGTTTACAGTCAGGATTACCCATAGTTGTTTATTCCTGGTGAAATGATACAATATATTTCTTTTCTTATGTTCATTTACTATGAATAATATAATAGCCAAGTTCTGTAACTGAGTTCTCTACTTTCACAGTTTGTCCAATTGACTTCAGTGATTATTTCACTTCAATATGTCTCCAAAAAGAACAATAATAATGGATATATTTCTTCACCTGCACTCTTAACTTGGAGCATTTTTATGATTTTTGTTCCTTAAATGTCCATGAAACAGTAAGATACAGTCAATATTTAGAAATATTAAGAAGAGAACCTGGATTTTGTAAGTAGCAAAATGCAGGAAGGAAAATGGTTTGTCTTGAATTTGAGATTTAATTCAATTTAGAGACAAAACTCAGCTTGAGACCAGAAGAACAAATTTCCTGGAAATGCTTTAAAACACTTGGTACAGTGTTGAGTGGAGAAATCCTCAGTGATGTGAAGAGAGAAATGAGAGTCCATAAGAAATATAGTAACACATATTTTTCTTTATTTTGCCAGAACATTAATTCTAAGATCATAGAAGAAAGAGAGAGAGGCAGGTAACTAATAAGAGCTTGAACAGTAAAGCCTGGGTTAAACCATATAAAAAGTTAGTCATTGGACTTTATCCAAAAGAAAAATAGCTGCAGTGACATTGTAAGATATTCTTGTTGCATGTAAAATTTACAACATGAAAAATCATAGGCACACTCAAGGTGAAAAAAAGACATTATTATCTGTGGAAATTACTGTATATGGACATGAAATGTCTCTGTAATCAGCACTGGTGAGGCAACACGTCAAGTACTGTGCCCAGTTCTGGGCTCATCAATTCAAGAAAGATATTGAGGCACAGAAGTGTGTCCAGGGAAGGGCAACAGAGATGATGGTCTAGAAAGTCCTATGAGGAGCAGCTGAGAGAATTGGGGTTGTTTAGCCTGGAGAAAAGGAGGTTCAAGGGGAGATCTTATCACTCTCTATAACTACCTGGCAGGAGGTTGTAGCGGGGAAGGGGGGTTGGGGGAGGGAGAGGGATGGAGAGGCATGGGGTCAACCTCTTCTCCCAAGCACTTAGTGACAGGACAGGAGGACAAAGCCTCAAACTGTGCCAGGGGAGGTTTAGGTTGGACATAAGGAAGAATTTTTTCACTGAAGGGCTCATAAAGCATTGGAAAGGCTGCCCAGAGTGGTGGTGGATTCACCATCCCTGGAAGTGTTCAAAAAACGACTGGACATGACATTTAGTCATACAGTTTTGGTGACATGATGATGTTCAATCAAAGGTTGGAATCAATCTCGTAGATCTTTTCCAGCCCTAATGATTCCATGATTCTACTCTATGAAACTGAAAATTGAGGTCACAGTACAAATTAATTAGAAAATTGATAGCTGATGGAATAAGTCAACTGGATAAAAAAAAAAAGTGTTTATCAAGTGAGATAAAACAGTAAAGAAAAATAAAATTTGAAATGATGTCAGAATACCAAAAACCAGGAAATTAACAGTTCTGTTTTTAGACATTGATCAAGGCATTAATATTGGTGTGTGTCCAGGGTGAGATTGGCAGTAAATGGGAGAAGGAATAGAATCTCTAAACACATTACATTTGAACAAAAATAAAATTGTGCAACAATGGATTATAAGCCAAATCAGAAATGTCTCTCCTCTGTTAATTATCTTCATATTCTACACGCAGTTTTCAACTACTTACAGGCTTTAGAGAGGTTAATAATTCTTACTCCAATTTCCCATACCAGGTGTCTGCCTTGAGGCAACTTTACTTCATGAGGTTTCCATAAATACGCTCTGACCATTTCTGAGAATCAGAATATATGTTGTTTTGCTGTTGATAACAAATTCTGACAGTTATTTATTGAAAAAACTTAACTTTTTTGAATTCTGATCTTCCATGCTAGACACTGAAATTTTGCAGAAATGTTTTTCTGCAAGTGAAATGGTCACTTTCTTTTTTTGCCAGGAAAAAAAATGATCGCATTTGGACTTGCCATAAGTTTTTGGAATTGTCATAAGCTCAAAGACTCGCAAGGAAAACCTGCTAGAGCAAATTTAGTTTAAAAACTGCAAATCATGACAGGAATATCTGACTACTGAGTGAAAAGACATATCTAAAACTAGATAAGACTTGATGAGCTTAAAATGACAGCCTTTAAAAGAAGGATCTGAAAGGACAAACACACTGAGTGGAAAAGGAGACGGAGACAAAAGCTGAGTGAGGAAGGTATAACAGTAATATCAGAATGGGTACAGGAGTTAGATATTGGGACTATTGCACAGACAGGTTCAGGGTACCAAAGGTAGGAAGAGGCCATCTGTTAAGTACAGGAAAGAAGAAAAAGTGGAAGAGAAGTAACCAGACCCACAGGCTATTGCAGAAGTTACCTGTCAATAACTGAAGGGAATGAGACCTGTACATCCTTTTAGTGAGTCTCTCTGTATTTTTGTTATATGTTTTTCTCTCCGTGGTTTTCTTTCCTGTCTGCCTTATAGAGGTTTTACAGGAGTGTTGGAGAAAGATTACAAAAGCAACAGAAAAGTAAAATATGGCGTAATACTATAGAAGAAAAATTGAAAGAGCAAGAAAAGAAGGGAGCAAATGAAGAACCAGATGAGAAGAAAATGTAAGGAAAAGAACAGAGGAAGGCAGAGGGGTAATCTGTGGAGGAAAAGATGAAAAGACTAGTCATTAGATTGATATAATCATTTATGTTGGAAAGGAATTTTGAAGATCATCTAGTTCAATCTCTGCTGAAAGCAAGGACAACTTTAGAGTTAGAGCAGGTTGGTCACTGCTGTGTCCAATTAAGTTTTTAAAATCTCCAGCAATGAAGATCCAAAATCTCTCTAGGAGCCCTTTTCTAGGTATAACCATGCTCACTGTGAAAAGATCTTTTTCCTTGTATCCAGCAAGAATTTCCTTTGAGGAGTTTGTTTCTTGTTCTTGCATTGACGAAGGACCTCTGAGATGGGTGTGGCTTTTTATCTCTATAAATCCCTTCTAGACAGAGGACATTCATGTCCTTTCCTCTTCTTTCCTCTAATACCATGTGCTCAAGTCCTTTAATCATCTCAGGAGCCTTTTGCTGTATTTATATTATGTCCCTTGCACTGCAGGGACCAAACCCGGACATAGTGCTCCAGATGAGGCCCCATGAATCCAAAGTAGATGATAATAATATATCATAGAATAATTTATTACTCTGCTTATGTCCATAAAAAACAGTGTTAGACATGAGATTCTGGAGTAGTGTAAATACCAGTGGAACACAAAATTAAATTATTAAATAATCACAATGACTAGACCCTAAAATTGAAAGTCCACCCAAACAAGAATGGCAAAATCTGCATTTAAAATGTCAGAAATAATCAGTTATTAATAAACCAAAAAAAAATACTTTAAACTACTCTAACTTTTGGGTTGGTGGATCCTATTTAACTAACGGTGAGGCAAAAGAATGAAGTTCATTTGCCTTCTAGAGTCCAGACTGAGTCTGCAGAATCTACGTAATAAGGAACATAGGCAAAATGGAAAAAGAAATTAGTGAGGGACAATGGAGAGGAATCGTCTCTTCTTCTGAAACATGTACTAGAGGGGTTTTGAGCCGCAAAGTGCTGGGTCAGAAATTAACCTGCAATCCCACAAAGCTGTTTCTTGAAAAATCACTGTTTAGTTTGGGACTATAATTCAATTACCCTTGCTAGGAGTGACATAAAAATTAACCAGGTCAGAAAAAATAGCACTGAAATTCACTTGATGAGGGTAAGTAAGCCATATGTTTACACATGCCTTCACAGCATAGTGGGTATTTAAAGTCTCTGACCACTATGTATTTAGAAAAGAATAGATGTAAATTTCCCAAAATTTTGAAAAAGAACAATTACACAGTGGTACTAGCACACATTGCAAGAGGCCATTTAGCTCTTGTCTCTTCCTTTCCTGCTTCTCTCTCATTGGCCATTGATAGTAGTGTCATACTTCAAAGGAATTACTTCAATTATTTGAAAAACAGAATAGATGTCCCCTGACCATGACCCACCAACAGAATTATAATTTCCAAAAATACATCTCCAAATTTATCTTTTTTATATATTTGTAAAATTACTAGAATCTAATACTTTTTGAGAGACAAGTGACTGCAAGCACTGAAGCTGAAAGTGATGTGACAAACATGGTAGCACACTGTGGTGAAAAAATCGAAGCTTGTAATTAATTTCTATCTTTAAATTCCCATCACTAATGTTTTGTTGGAAGACTCTGACAGGGTGGAGATATCAAAAGGAAGATTTTAGTTGCAAAGGTTACAATACTGTTTCATATTTACTATGGAGGTCACCAAATAATGCTTCAGAACAATGAGCAAGTTAAACTTACGGAGACCTGTGTATTTAATGAAATCTTCACAGCATTAGTATTCCTTATGAAACATATTTAATATAATGGCAGCAGGAATCACCTTTGTGCTTCAAGTTAGAAAACAGGAAAAACATCTCAGAATATTCAGATCAGAGGTATATAAAGAAAGCATAAACAGGTCACTGTAAACATTGTTCTAGGGATTTCCTTCATAAATCTCATCAGGCTGCAACAAGGCTCAAGGGAAAGGATTCTGAAAAAGGAGGAAAATCTACTGGCAGATACAGAATTTCAATTTAATATCTATTCCACAAGAGGCCAACTATGAGTGATTCCCAATGTGATTTTCCTTAGAACACATTCCTGCTCTCTACCCTTTATGACAATAGGGAAGAATATGAAATCAACATCTTGCTCCAGGTGTCAAATATCCCATGGCAATGCCAAGCAAAAAAGAGTAATGAAGTAAAAATTTACATTCTATTTGCTCATTAGAAATGTCTGGGCTATCATTCTTTTATTTATTTTAAATGGTATAACTCATAAAGTGAAGGAACTTTATATGTATACATATTATACATGTCTCTGTGTTTATATTTTATATACATGCACATACACACATATAAACTTTACTTTTTTTTAAGAAAAAGAAAGCAAATACCCATTTAGATGCTCATTCTATTTGTTCAATACTGAAGATGTGAGGAAATATTTGAAGGTTCTATTAACTGGTTGTTGTTGTTCGTTTGGGATTTTTTCAAAAGAATGTGGACATCAGAGCTCTTATATGCCCAAATAATAGTTGGAATAAATGGACTACACTCAGAAAGATTATAATAAAGTCCTCTGAGCTTCTTTGATCTTTAGGCATCTTTATGTTGCATGCTTTCCTCTATTCTGGTAGAGGTTTCAGAATTACTCCAATTATGGCTTCTTATCAAATGCAAGAGGTGTTACAGTAGCCAAGAATTAACAGGACAATCCAGTTCTGTGGTTTTGGCCTTCCTGGGGAGGGAAGCCAGTAGGGACTTTCTGAAGTATTTTATACAGCAAAATAGCTCGATGGAACCTACAACCCCAAATGAGGCTTTGGCTTGTATTGCTTATTTTTCTCCATTGTGTATAAAGGTAGTTTGAACAACAAGCTCTTACTTGGACTCTGTGGTTAAAGTAGGTTAGGCAAATTTTACAGTTGAAATCTCATACCACAAAATTGTTCATGCAGAATCTCCCCTACTCTGTCACACAGTACCTTCCTTATTCCTACCCATTTACGTTTTGGAATAGCTAAGGCTACTTGCTTCTACAGCTCTATTGGAAGAAGGTTGCTTCAAAATGGCCTTAGTCATTGCTACTTCTCCTTATTCTCCATCAATTTATAGCTGTTTATGCAGTGTGTTCTTGAGCGCCATCTACTGGTACTGCTTCCATGTCGGAAAGATATACAGTCATAAAGCTGTAATATTTCCTCTGCACTCAGTAATCTGGTATTCAGTCATCTTGGTGCAATGGAATAATGTGGTGTTTATGCAAGCAATCGGGCCTGATACCGAAAAGAATGCTAATCCTGGATGGAGAATGGGGAGAGATAATATTTCTTAATCTATAACTGTTACAAGAAGAGAAAAGCTGACGATTAACATCTCTTTACTCATCCCCTGGAATGTAGTAGAATTCATCTTTTATTTAATACTACATGTGTAGTGAAAAAGGAACTGCAATTTAAGGTCATATTATTAAGGACACCTAAGGTTTCATTTCAAATAGGTATAGTTTAGTTCAGGGAAACAAATATTAAATATATTTCCAACTGTGAAGGAAATTATTATGCTAGCGTTATAGCAAGAGAAGTGATATGCCTGTAAAAATTGCTGATCTTAACCTGTTGACAACTCTACTTAAAATGTGCTTTTAGTATAACAGTCAGTGCTGCCCCAAAAGACCTCTGTTTGTAATTTATTCATTCGTATTTCAGAAAGGGAGGGAGTCTATGCTGAGAAAGGAATAACAGACTTTTAAAAATTCTGTCTCAGAGCTGCTAGCAAGAATTTGATTTATTAAAACTGAAATAAATTCAAGCACCTAATTTTGGAATCCCCAGCATCTATTAGACTTGTTACTCCCATTTCAGATGTCTGTGATATTGAAACTAAGCTGGCTATTTTCTCATCCCTGCAGCTCTGTTCTCACACTAGAAGTGTGAAACTAAAAAGCTAGGATGACAGATTATTGGTGATTAAATTTTTGGATAACAGTTCCTGCCATATTTGCATGTGGTTAAGCAAAATATATCCCATTGCTAAAAAGATATGTAATCTGTGGTTTAAGAGGAGGCTTCTTCATTTCTTCTTTGGTACAATGGCATTGAATCATGAGATCACTTGTTAAATGCTGTAATAGTGTTCTTACTGATAGTAAAAGGATTTTCTCACAGGATCCAGCATGACATATTAAAACCACTTGCTGCAGTCCCAGTATATAAGAATCTTAATGTTGAACCAAAACTCCATCTCACTTAGTAAATAACAGGAAACTTTTAAAGAGTTAAAATGGGATGTGAATGGAATGGTACATCTTGGAGTTTAGAAGAACTGGAAGCTTCATCTAGAACTCTGCTATTTTATTTACTGTGGAAATATTTTCTATAAATTTACCTAGTTGCTTTTTGAATCCTTTATATTTTTAGCCTTCACAACCATTTTTAATTATTAAATCCAAACTGTAGTTACGTGTCGGTAAGAAAGCCTACCACTTTTCAACTATTTTAAATCCTTTGCATGTTAATTTCGTCTGATTCCTTTTCCTGTCTTCTATTACAAACCACTGAATGAAAACTTCATATTTGTTCTTTCTGGACCGTTCATAATTTCACTGATTTCTATGATATACCCACACATAAGAAAAACATTAAACATCTGATGATTGCCATGTCCTTTCCTACAGAACCTCTTTTGGAAGCTTTCCTTTCTGCACTGTACTCTGAGCTTTCTTCGCATGCAGTCCTTCTTGATGTGAGTTTTTGCATACCTCTGAAAAACATTGCAATTCTCTGTTTTGTATCATACATAATTCTCTGTATTTGGGTATCATACAAATTCTCTGTATTTGGGTATCATACGTTCACATGCACTGTTATATAATTAACCTGAGTAGATCAGCAGCAGTGCAGTTTATACACATGAGTATTAGAAAGTTGAATTTCTATTTTCCTATCTTCTCCCGTTCCTCTTAATCTCACTTGTTTTATCTAAAGCATTTCTATCACTGATATGTTTCTGCTCCCATTACTGGTCAGTGTGAGTTATACAAAGGTCCAAATTGCCGGCAGACTAAATTTCAAGTATCATTGCACTTAAACAGCTGAGGACTGTATCTGCAAATATACCCTTCCACTAAGAGATTGACCTTGCTTCATTACTCCTACATTTCTGTTACTACTGCTCTGTTGTATCCCTATGAACTTTTGAACTTTGGTTGCCTAAAATCTAACAAAACCAAAATTCATCCTTTATTAATCTTTTTGTGGATCATAAAATCAATACCATAATTCAGCATGGGTGGGGACAGAATTTGTTCTGCTGAAGTCCAAGCAAAACTGAATGTCAGCTGCAAATAAACTTGTCCCTATGGAAAAAAAAAAAGTATGTTTTTAAAAGGAAAATCAGGATGACTGCTCAACATCCCTACTCAGGTCCAGCACTCCAGAGAGCGCACACAGCTACCAGAAAGTGTCAGACATTCACTGCCACTTGATGGAAGACTAATTTATCTTTAACTGGGTGTCCTGGTTGTTCAGAGGCCATTGACAGCTGTAAGTCACATTGTGCAGAGCAGAACACAGAAGTTTTGATTTATTTACTGTGGCTGAATATTTTCAGCAAACTGGGAAAAAAGATGTCAAAGTAATCTTTATATGCTTAACTAATTTGAAATGTTGATTGATAGCCATGCAGCCAAGATCTCCTAAATGTGAAATTATGTGTCTCAGTGGAGTTTTAACCTGTAAATAAAGCGAAAAGCAATTAATGAATTAAATTTGCATTCTGTCCTGAGAGAGTGAATCAGGTTTGTTAAATTCCATGTGTATACCCTTGTTCAAATGCAGACCAAAATAGGCTAATTTACATTGCTCAAAACTTCATAGTTCCCTGTGTTTTTATACAATATTTAGAAAAAAAAATAGTCTAACCCCCAAATATTTTAAATAACATTGAATGACATTTATATGGAGTCATATGCAACACTCATATACTTCTGTCAATTATCTCTTCGGTACAGACTCAGACTATTTATTTTTGTTTGTTGTTGGAGAACGAGGATAATCAGTCTCTGTGAAACCCACCAGGTTTATACTGGTAACATCTTTCTAAAGTTTTATAAAATGACTACCAAACAAAAATGCACATTTTATTTCAATTGTTATTGTTAGTACATTTGTGTCAATTGTGGTGGATGTCTCACTGTCCCATGTCTAAATAAATTGTCCCTGAGTTCTGTGCCCAGATCTATTGTGGATGTTAGTAGCTCTTGGAGGCAAAGCACTTCCTGAACATTATTCAGCAACATTTCATATCACAAGCACAAATTTGATAACTATAATTACCCTCAAAACTTTTTTAGTTGTTTGATTTTGGTCTGAAATGGATTGGGAATGTTCCCAGAGCCAGTGACAACAGAGAACCCCAAGAATGAGGCTTTTATTGTTTCTCTCCTGTTAGTTTCTGTCTCCCATTTCATAAACATTACCTGAGGAAAGTCTGGAGATGGGTTCAGTGCATCCTAAAATATCATGACAGGAGACGTGAAAAATGTGGATAATTTTCAGACCTGATCTATGTGCACTGGGATCACAATAATGATCACATAGTCATACAGATATATTTATATTCGAACAAATGGAAGCTGAGTAAAAAACCTGCTTTCAGGCAAAAGATAGAATTCCACTCTTGATTCAGAGACTCTTGTAATAAAACTTGAAGACCATGTAGTGTAGCAGGTGATACTACATGAGGCACTACCTTTCCTTTGTCCTGTCTTGGTCAAACTCACTCTTAGCATACATACAGCTCAGTTCTTGCTGATGAAAGTAGTGGTCAACACAACTATTATTTTCATCATCATGAATTGATCTATACTCTTCCTAACAATGACCATCATCCCTAATGATGTTCCCTCCTGGGACTTTTTAGCAGGGTATGTAGTGATAGCACATGGGATAATGGTTTCAGATTTAGAGAAGGTACGTTTAGATTAGATATAAGGATGAAAGATTTTATACCTAAGGTGAAGATGGTGAGACACTGAAACAGGCTGTGCAATGAAGCTGTGGATGCCCCATCTCTGAAAGTGTTCAAGACCAGGTTGAATGGAGCTTTTAGCAACCTGGTCTAGTGGGAAGATGCCCCTGCTCATTGCAGAGAGATTAAAACTAAATGATGTTTAAAGTCTTTTCCAGCTCTAAGATCCTGGATAATAACAACCGTACAACAGCACATGGAGTGACTGGGGAGCACCCACGTTGTGGGCCAGCCTGTGGTAGTGTATCTCCGTCTCTGGGAGAGAGACAACTGCCAAGGAGACCATGGGGCCTAGAGGTTGACTAACAGACACCTTTATGTATGTCTGTGTGTCTGTGTGTGTGTGCACGTCTGTCTCACATGTCTTTGTGAGAGCCACTGGCTGAGGATCTCAGCTGTCGGATGACCCGTGTGACTAAACTTGATTATACACAGTGCGTGTGCGGGTCTGCACCAGTAGCTGCAGCCTGTGGCCGCAGGAGCTGGCATGCCTGTCATGCAACTGGGGATGTCAGCAACTGGGGATACTGGGATACAGGGACAGCTATTGGGCAGATAGTGTCTGAGCCTAGTTGCTGGAGGATCCTCACTTGTATGTATGTGTTGTATATGTGTGTTTATATGTGTGTGCCTATGGGGAATACAAGCTTAGCCATGCTACCGGTTGGAACAGGACACTTGGAGCTGCAGCAGCCCCCCCCTTGGGGTCCTGGATTTGGCAACTCTGGACAGTATCTATAGGAAAGCATAGTCACAAATGAGAAATAGCAATGCCAGGCCATGCTTCAGAAAGGGATGTGTAGCCCTGAGTACATCCATCACTTTTTGGCATGAAATAAGAAGACTCCTTCAGCTCTAGAAGTTCACTGCATCTAGTGAGCCTGGAGGTATTTGAACAGATCTTAGGGCCATGTCTTCAGCCCAGCTGATGAAAATTCTGCATAGTAGCCTCCTTAGAGTAATAGATCTTGGTTTTAAGTTCTGCTGCTTACTTTACCCCTTTCCAAAAACCAGTATTCCAGTGAAGGGGAGATTAGAAGCTATGGGATAAAATTAAATAAGTCGTCTTCTTTTACAGTACTTTCTCCATTAGTAAGGGGAGTTTCCTTGAACTCCTGTCTGCTCACAAGCAAGAAGATAAGAACTCCATTCTCCAATAGTTTATTACAAATCTTTATGCTCTTTGGGGAAGCAAGGAATTGTTCTGGACTAAGGAGGTATCATTCACTGTAGATGTTCAATCTGTAGAAAATTCATGTGGTCTAAGTTCAACCAAAAAAACCCTGAAAAACCTAACACTAGAAAAGTGAAAATTCCATGAAAATATTATTGTATATACATTGCTTGAACATCTATTTCTGTTAGATTGGTCAGAAATAAGTTAAAAAAATCCCCCTTTGCTTCACAATATAAAATCTTTGTGTGTGGCTACAAATCTATAAACTTAAGTGACCCAGCCATTGGGACAGTTCATCTAGGAGATCTAAAGAAACTGGATTTGAAATTAGAGCCAGTCCGTGTACTGGTTCTCCTTTAGCCTTTCTAACAGGTGATGGCCTCAATGAGAAATTATAAATTGTTAGGGAAACCTCCATGATCTTCTCTTTCTTCAGGCATGTTCTGAGAAAGCAAAGGCAAACAAGTCTAATCCAATAAAGTATCAGAATCTGTTAAATGGTTTTCCTGGAGTCATGAAAACAGGCTGCAGGTTGCAGAAACATGGCCAGCATAGTAGAAAATAAGTCTTCCATTGTCTAATAGACTCTGAGACAGCCTATTTCTTCGTGTTAAAAAAAGCCAAGCATAGATATCCCAGGCAGTACGACATACACCTCTGTACGCCTCTGTGCACAATGTACACACACCTCTGCAGAACAAGAGCAGAAATACTGGACTTCTGGTGGAACTCACCAGAGTCAATCTACATAGGGCTACATTAATCATTCCCTACCCAAAATCTAGGACTTGATTGGACTCTGTAGGTCTTTATGGCAGTCGTAATATCCATTTGCAATGTAAATTTAAAAAAAGACAGCAGTACTCTAATTCTTCATTTTCTTTATCACTAAGTTCAAATACATATTGTCTTGAGTTAGGTGAGAAGTCCAAAACATAGGTACTTAATTTTTTTCTTTACTATTGATTTCTCATTGTTTTTGCAACACCTTAATATTATGTAAGTGGAACATTTTTGCATGTCTTACGGTAAGTGTTAAGCCACCTTGAAATCAATAGGATTTTTAGGGTTTTTTTCTGTTTTATTATGTATCAATATCACGCAACATGTCCTGGAGAATTTCTTCCTCCTGTTCAGAATAGGACAAACAGAAGCCATTCCTCCTCATAAGTTGTCTGTGATTTAATCACATTGAGGGAAAATGTGCATTTTAGGAATAGCATCTGGATTTTTCAAAACATAATAACTCTGTTTTATTACACTTTTAAACAAATACAAATTTTTATACTAACCTATATTCTTGAAAAACTTAAGCATTAGTTATTATTTACAGAGCACTAAATAGTGTGATGGGATTATGTGATACACATAAATGATGTGAGAGGCATCATATATTTTCCAAATCTTGTTGAAGCTACAGAAATAATAGCCTTTATCCTATCTGTATAGATGCAATCTGTTTGTTTCCTC
Organism: Chiroxiphia lanceolata; assembly: GCF_009829145.1. Taxonomy (NCBI): domain Eukaryota; kingdom Metazoa; phylum Chordata; class Aves; order Passeriformes; family Pipridae; genus Chiroxiphia; species Chiroxiphia lanceolata. The sequence continues at coordinate 67,772,089 of NC_045639.1, forward strand.
TACGTTGTATACAGAAGATAATGTAAATCAATTGTCTGAAAAATGTATGGCAATTAGTCTATCTGCTACCTAGGAGAGATCCATACACATGGTGTAATGAAGGCACACAGTAAAATTACTGATTATTTCTTTTATTGCACTATGAAAGAGACAGGCCAGCACTTTATCTGTGAAGGTTTGATTTTATGACATTTGTGATGTACAGGTAGGTTATAAAGGCTGTATGTGGAAACAAAAGCACATTGAAAGGGTTTCTTTTTCCTTTTTCAAAGGAACTTCACCTAACAATTCCGTGCAGTGTGCTGCTTGTGTAGACGGAGGAAAATCAAGAATTCAAGGCATTCCATATGGTACAAGGAAATGTACATTCTTACTACTTTGTGCCTTGCCAAGGCAATTACACACCATGAATTGAGTTTCAAGGTTGGTCACCTCCCGCAATTCTATCAAAAGCATTGGGGTATTTGTCATCTTTTTTTTAAACCAGGTTCTACAGTCTAATAATTATATGTGAATCTCTGGTTTGATTTTAAGGCATATGTCTTTCAGCTTGCCAGACTGTAGCAAAATGTCTGAGAAGTCCATCTCATTTTGGAAAAGCAAATACTCATTCAAGGAAAAGACTCCAAACTTACCAGTAGGTCTGCCTTTAAACACTGTGATTTGGGGAAAAAGTTTTATTTGGAAAAAAAACCAGCAACCAAACAAACCAAAAATAACAAAAACAAGAACACCCTCTAAAAACTTCACATGATATTTCATTATTTGGTTCACAATAGTGAGTTTTGTATACATCAGGGAGTACGTGGAGTACTTGTATAGGAAAATATTCAGTCATGCGACTATAGTAGGACAAAGGAAACCATGACATGTACATCTCATGACTTTATGATTTGTTTCTTGAAAATACTTGCCATTTGTAGAGTGGTAGCTAACTACAGAGCCCAGGCAAACATTTCAGAAATAGTGAAAATGTTCCCATTTGTCCAGAGAAACTGAACATGACAGCTGGTTTTATATAAAAAGATGGAAATAAATAACTCCTTTATCCACGGGACATAGAAGTAATGCCCTGAGTTTTTATAAAAGGGACATTTAACTTGTAGACAGATACTGCAAAGATATGAATATAGTATGTTATGTTTTTACCTCTGGTTATTTGATTTTTCCTCTCTCCTAGGGTCTATTGCCCCACAATAGAGGAGACGGATTGGAAGTGTGAGACCTCCTCAGAACTCCTGATGCAGTCTAGCTACCTCCTACAAAAGCTTGACTTTATGCCATGAGTTTTTAGAAGATATATAATCCAGCCACAGTCTCTCTGATGTAGTTGCACTGATTAATTGAAACAGTTACAAGTTTTGGCAGATAAGTCCCAGAAGATTTAGTTGTTGGAAATATACCAGCCACAGAAAAAGGTATTACTGGAGTTTCTACTTTAACCTCAAAGTTCCCACCTGTGCCTGTCAGGCTGAACTGCTACAAGTCTGTCCTAAGTGATAACACCTTCCACTGCTGTAAGTAATCTGCCCAGGCTCTGAGACTTTTAATAATTACACTAATGGTATCAGCAGCCCCAGACAGACATGCTCAGGTTGTATTTTCAGGTTTTGCTTTGCTCGATGGAAAAGCAGAAGAATTTTTCTTTTTGAAGCAAGAGGCTGCTGACGCTCTAATCCTATCCTGCTGCTGTGAGAGCCTGGGCTCAGGAATCTGGCTGTGAGGAAGGACCTCCATGAACCTGTGCACTCAACACAAGCCTCCTGCCCTCATGCACATGGTCTTGCCTTAGACTCTCCCAGACTCAGCATCTTGCTTGCTGAGTCTGTACCCTTTTTGGTACAGCACTGAAGTGGCTATATCTCTATAGCATGTACAAATGCCATTAAACCTCCTAATCTGGTGATTGGCTGTGCCTGGAATGGGAAGTTTGGTGGAAGAGGAGGGTGTTCATTGCTCTCTATTGCTCTTGAGCCTTGCAACTTCTTCAGGGGTTTCACACTGGAAGGGACTCAAGGGAAAATCTCCAGATGCCACATAGTTCTGTGCATCCTTATTGTTCTATAACTTGACATGCTAACTCCATCACATCCTTTAGTATATGCCTCATCACACATCCACATCCTCAGAAAGTGAGGAAAATTGAGAGCTGGTAAGTATTTCAAAGTCTTATGCTGAAAATGAGAGAGAAAAGCAGTCTCCAACCCCCTTCTCAATATGTAAAAATGCCCTTCTGTGCTGCTGTGAAAAAATACATACAGAACTATCAAAGATGGCATTTTATTCTATACTTTAGACAGTCTTCAGAAATCAAAATATGCTGATTTTTCTAAATTTCAAAATTACTCAAATTCTTTTATAACACATGTAAAAAGAAGAACTACAAAGGTATTGCCTTCAATAAAAGGCATCTGTTTTTCAGCTACAGTACTCTCAGGGTTTTTTAATTGAAATGTGCATGAGAATGTGTTTGCAAGCTGCTTCCTGAAAAGTGGCCCTTTCTCTGTTTGAACAGAAATGTGTGTATTGGAGGATGGGGAAGGGAATCGATGGTTTGATTAAAATTTTAATTATTGTAGAAATCATTGTTTTTGTACAAGTTTCCCCATGCCACACCCTTGGGCATTATTTGTTCCTCTTTAAAAATACCCTGCAATTGCAGCTTTGGGGATTCATTGTATTTTTATGGCAGCTCTTTAAGCAACTCTACAATTATTACATTCTGGTGTGTGAATGATTCAGTATTATCTCTTAGGCTTTTATGATCTTGTTCCCCAATCAGCTCTTTTGTGTAACAAGCTAGTGAAATTAGAAGTATGATTAGAAAAATGTGACTACATTATCTAAAACTTATACACACTTTTGTATTGCTTCAGCTTTCTAAGTCCTGAGGGAACTGACAGAGATTAGGATCTATTTCTTGTGAAGGTACAGTTGGGAATAAGGGTGGTTTGAATAAGTGAATCAACCTTATTATGACAGAAGCTCCAACAGAGATGTGCATTAGAGTTTATTGAATTCCACTTTTGAAATCACGGGAAACCTTTGCATAAGTACTCACATTTCTGCCTGGACTAAGTAAATAAGGTACAGCAAGTAAAATAAAATAAAAAAATTTTAAAAAAAGGAAAAAAAAAAAAAGGAAATCTGAAAGCCAATAGCCCTTCACATCTCTATTTTTATTTTAATACCTTACAGATAGTATCATACAGTCAAAACAATGTTTTTTCTTTATGAGTGTAACCAGGACAGGTATAAACCTTTAGCAACACGGCTTTTCTCTTGTAAAGATCCAAACACCTATATTTAAAAATAGTGTCTTTTTTGCAAGGCTGCAAAAATTGCAGTTCTTCTTACTGTAGACTAAAGTAAAAAAACAGACAAACAAACAAACAAAAACAAACATAAAACCAACCAAACAAAAAGCCACAAACTCAACAAATGACAAAAGAAACAAGCAGGCCAGGCCTCAGGGGACCACAAACAGGATGATAGTCACATGTTTACATAACACAGTTCACATATTTTTTAAATGCTGATATTATTTTAGCTAGTAGAAATTAAATAACTTTAGAATGGATGAGGGGGGAGCAGGAAAAGAAAGGGGGGGGGGGGGAAGGAAAAGAAAAAAAAAAAGAAAAATCAGTGAAAGCAGGATTCCTAAAAGGTCCAATGAAAAAGGCTGTGGGAATTAATGACTGATCAACCTGGTCTGGAAAGGAGATGAGCGTGGTCTGGCACAGATATTAAGTCAGAAATGGGGGCTTTGTGGAGAAAAAGAAGTACATAATTTGCAACAGTACAAGACTGACCAAACTGGTTTAGGCCATAGGTCCACCTAACCTTCTGGCTTAACCGGGCATAATATTGTCTTAGAAAATGGTATAACAATGCAGGCAACAAAAGAACAATCTCACTGTTGGCACATCTTGTTGATTTCCAGCAATCAGCATTTTATCACCCATATATCTTTCTGATGATGTTTAATAGCCACCAGTATATATAGTGGTGTAAATTATACATATATCTTCCATGTAGCTCTGAAATCTCCTTCCAAAACTAATTACCCCTTTGGCCCTCACAGGATCCCAGAGCAGCCAGTTTCCCAATGTATTTATAATCTCCTTCTCCATGTTGCAAAAGATTTCATTAACTTCCTCACATTCCTCCTCAACTGGCTCTTTCCTGAACTGAAAACGTACCACCTTTTTTTTTGTGTATATGAAAGGCATTTATATATCCATTCATAATGCTCTGTTCCTTTCTTAGTTATGACATATTCATCTGAAGTTGTAAGGACGTCAAAAGGCACCTGACCTGTAGTCCAGTAGTGCCTTGGTGATTTCTACTTTCTAGACAGGTTGCCAGCTAGGGGCAGGGAAATGAAAGATGTAGATGTAGATACTTGTAGATACTTGTGAAAATGACTGCTGAAGAAGAAGGAGGGATGAGTAATCAGATGTGGCACATGGTGTAGAATAACAAGGGAGAATAGAGGCTCTTCTCCATGTTCAATTATGAACATCGTCATTTATCATACCTAAAAATGTAATTTAATTGATAATTTTATAATGTTTCACTCCATATTGTATGGATACTTAAAAATCATTACTAACTTGAAAGACATGTTGAACATTGTGAGAAAGTTTTATAGAAGGAAAGAATAACAGTGATACACAAGATTCTTCTAATGAGATATTCAGATTACTAGTCTTGCTCATTTGGTAACATCTAGATGAATTCCTTCAATTCCTAATAAACATAAATCACTAGTGGCCTTCCCCAAGGTCCTGTACTGGATTCAGTTCTGTTTAATAACTTTATTGATGATCTGGATGAGGGCATTAATTGTGTCCTCAGTATGTTTAAAGACAGCAGTAAGTTGTACAGGAATGTTGATCTGATTTGGGGTAGAAAGGCTCTGAAGAAAGACCTGGACAGACTGGATATATGGGCTGAGACCAACAGTACAAGGCTCAAGACCAGGTGCTGGGTCCTGCACTTCAGTCTGATGCCTTAAGCCCCTAATGGTTTTTATTTTTCTAATATTTGTAGGACTTGTAAGTTTTATAAGTAGGTCTTAAAAGCAGAAACCCTCCCTTCTTTGTCCCTTGTCCCTTATCCTTTTCCCTGTAGCACCCTTGTTTATACATTCCTTAACCCTCTTACCCCATTCTATCCTCCCTATATCACTTACAGCCCCAAATCTAATAGAAATGTTTAGTCTTTTGTCAAGGCAAGGCCTAGACAGTTGACAGAACAGCATATCTGGGCCGAAACCACAGAATGAAGTCAAGAATTAGGTAACTATGTACCCTTTGTGCTCTGATGATAGTGAAGGTGATGAAGTAGGTGGTCCTGAAATGCACCCCAGACCCATTTCAAGGGGGTGGACCCGGGGTGGACCAGAGTAAAGGCCACAGGGTGGACACATCTGGGATTGGATGGATGGTATTATAAAATGTAACCTCTCGGGCACGGGGGCGCACGTCTTGTAACATCTTCTGCCTTGACAAAATAAACCCTTTCTTATCTCACCCCTAATTAACTGCTCCGGGAGATTTTTTCAGCACCTAAATCCCACGGCAACACAATGGTCCCATGCAGTGCTACAGGCTGAAGGGAGAGTGAATGGAAAGCGCTTCAGTGGAAAAGGACCTGGGTGTGCTAGTCGACAGCTGGTTGAACACGAGCCAGCAGTGTGCCCAGGTGGCCAAGGCCACTGGCAACCAGGCTTGTATAAAAAATGGTATGGCCAGCGGGACTAGGGAAGTGATTGTCCCTCTGTACAAGTGAGGCTGCACCTCAAAATCTGTGTTCAGTTCTGGGCCCCTCAATACAAGAAAGACCTTGAGGTGCTAGAGCATGTCCAGAGAAGGGCAGTGAAGCTGGTGAAGGGTCTAGAGAGCAAGTCATATGAGGAAAGGCTAAGAGAACTGGGGTTGTTTAGCATGGAGAAGAGGAGGTTGAGGGGAGACATCACTCTCTACAGCCACCTGAAAGGAGGTTGTAGCAAGATGAGGGCCAGCCTCTTCTCCCAGGCAACTAGTAACAGAACAAGAGGACAAAGCCTCAAGCTATACCAGGGAATGTTCAGGTTGGACATCAGGAAAAATTTCTTTATGAAGAGGAATGCCAAGCATTGGAATGAACGACCCACTATGTTCAAGAAATGACTGGATATGGTATTTAGTCTCATGGTTTGGTTGACAAGGTGGTCAAGGTTTGGACTATAATCTTGGAGGTCTTTTCCAACCTAAATGATTCTATGATTCTATAATTCTATAATTCTATGATTTTTTGATTCTATGACTCAAGCATATTGTAATCAGAGAAAAAGGATACTCTACTGCAACACAAACTATGAGGTTTGATACAACTGATACATACTGCACCATATCTTCATTTATGTTTTAATCCCCATATAACATTTTGTGGTTTATCTGTATACTCACTGGTTTAACTGCACTTGTTCAAAGGATGAGAGTCATGAATATTTCATATTCTTGTGCAGTTCCTTTTCCACAACAGATGATGACTTTTTTCATCTTTTCTTTTTCTTCTTTTTAGTGGAAAGACAGCAGTGTGAAGTATACTCTTAATTCTACCAGGCTAAACTCTCTCATATATGCTGTTTCATGTGTTCTATGGGTACTTAATGATTTCTGAAGAGTTTTTCTTTACTTTTAAGGAATTGTGTTAGAGCACTCAAAAACTTACATAGTAAAGGAAATGAAGGCTATGTTAGGCAGTTCATCTGTTCTCTAAATATTCATATGCCCACAAATCCTGTTCTTTTCTAGGCTACCATCACAAAGTGCTGTCTCTGTACAGACAAAGGCCATGTATATGAAATTATGTGAATTTGCTCTCCTAAGGCTGCCCATGGCAATGTAATTAGCTGAAAACCATTTTGCTATCTGTATTTTTCTTGCCCCAACTACCCTTTTTTTCCCCAAGTTATTTATTAAATATTTTTTTGTTAAATTTCTGTCCTGCCTTCTATTAAAAACCATCTACTCCCAGGATATCTGTATTTCCCTTAAGTATTCTTAACACTTACCTCAAAGAGATTATTAAATTCATAAAAGAAAGAAACATAGTTATGTAAAAACATGTGAACATAATAAAAAAACCCAGATGTTTTAAAATGTATCTCATAAAGCAGATCTATTGAGAGGGGGATGAAAGAGGAATGAGGGGAATCAGTGCTTTAGCCCCAGGGAAAAAGTGGACTAAATTAAAAAGGCAATTAAGAAATGCTGAATCTCCACCGTGTCAATGAACTTCTATGGTAGATAAAAGTGTGACAAAGAACACACTCATGCCTACTGTTTCAGAACAATGAAGTGTGTCCTACTTGTTTTAAGGATATCTTATAGTGTTTCCATTATGGTGTGTGAGCTCAGGAAACATAGACAATAGACAAGGCATTTTTGGCAGAAAGACAAAGAACACTTTGCTTTAGCTAATAACAAATTGCTCTCATTAAGAAAAAATGATCTTGGAGCAGTTTTCTGCTGTATGGTCTCCACAAGATGTCAAGTACAAATGGTAATCCAGTGTTTTCTCTGAACAATGGAATAAAACCAAATGGAGGCAAGTATGTGGCTTGCTTTAGTCCTTGTGTGGCTGAGCAAAATAACTTGAAGTCTCCATTCTAAAAATAACTAGTTACTTTTACAGTAACTAGTAAGGAATTAAGGCTGACTATTTTAATAGGTAACATAATTAAAACGGTGATTTGCTCAGGATACACCACCATTTAGCAGTATCCTGGTTCCCTTTCATAATGTACTTTAAATGATGCCTTTAGTGATGTTATATAGTAGAACTTGGCTGTCCTGAGGCAAAATGACTGTCAGCATTCCTGGTCAATCTATTTTCAAGAGTAGGTAGTGTAACTTGATACTCTTAAAATACATTGCCTTCCCCTCTTCATGAAAGAGGTATTCAGCTGATATGCAAACTCAGTTTCTGATTAATAGGCTTTTACTGAGCATCTAGAAAACATAAACTTTTTGTCTTTTTGTTGGAACCGAAACTCGGCTGTCAGCAGAAAAGGGATTGATGGTATTAAGCAGCCAGCCATGGGCAGCAGGAGCTAAGAGAAATTCTTTAATCTGAGAATCGGACGCTTCATCACAAGACCCATTAATATTTAGCTATGTTCGATTGTCCTGTCTCCTTCAGCAAGATATGGAAAGACTTTGTGATGATGTTGTCAGATGATGTAGAAGCCCCTATATCCTCTCCTTGCCGTGTGGTCCTCACTGTGCGAAAATATTAACCATTTTGTGTAATTGTAGTAGAGAATTGTGTAATCATCTAGTTAGCATAATCCATCCTCTAGATAGCATAACTTGTCCTCTTCATTAACATATCCCCTCCCACCAGACCCTTATATTGCGAGTTGTGTGTTCAATAAAGATTCCAGCTTCTACCCCTGATCTGGGATCGCTTAGTTTTTGACTTTCACATCTTTGTTGCTTTTTTCTCTCCTTATCTTTTTTTTTTTAATTATTATTTAATTCGAAGTAAAGATCTTCACACTTAGGCCTAAGGAATAATTGTCACATTGTAACATGAAATGTGGCTTTGGGATGTTTTTATTTAGAAATAACAGCAATATGGTATTTAACATTTAAGAAATTGCTTTTGACCACATGTTCTATCCCCTGTTTAGAACAATATTTCTTGAAGTATATCACCACATTACTTCCTGAGTATGTATTTGTAATCTGTTTTGAAAATTCAATATTTCATCTGCATAAGATCACTTTAGATTTCAACTCCAGATGCAAATGTTGTATGATAAATCTAATAAAACTTGGGCAGCCAAGGGTATTTAAAACTCTCTTTGGTCCTGCGACACAGGCCTAATACAAACATCATGAGAGAAAAGATGGAAAAGGCAGGCAGCCAGCTGCTTCAGTGGCATCAAAGACTACATATTCTCTTTCTGCCAACACTAGAACTGTAGAGCACATTAGGAAGGAAAGAGGTGATATGTTATGCACCAAAGCATGCCTTTTGTGCTTCCACTCACAGCATAGTCAATGTACACTGAATAGCCTAGGGTTAAGTCTGGGTTTTTTCAACTGAATATTACTCTTGCATTTATTGTTTTCCACACAGCATATTTCATAATTACAGTTTTAATGACACAAGGAAAACCAAAAATAATCAATCTCATTGTCAGGAAAAAAGGAAACAGTACTTGTCTTAATGAAGAGTTTTAAAAGTCATAATACATTCAATTTCCATTGCAACTCTTGTTTAAAGGAAAGGAAGGAGGGAGCCTTATCTGTTGAAAAGGTAAAAGCTGAATCTTTTGAAAATATAGAGCTTCAGAGAAACTTATAAGAAAATACACTGATAGGTATGAGGGCCGGAACATGCAAATGGAATGAAACTTGAACCCTTGTGAGATTCAAAAGATAGTCCAATCATTCTAGGTGCTGTGAAAAGACACTGAAGAACATACATGCCTAAGATAACAAGAATATGATAAATAAATAAAACCTAATAAACCTAATAAGCCCCCTTGGAGATCAAATATTATATTGTCTTACTGTCCAAGCCCCTGGAGAATAAGCTTTCTCTATGTTGAACTACAGGTGGAAGTATCAGAAAGTCAAAGTCCCAATTCAGACATACCAAGAGCATTGACAATCATTCTGCAAGCTGAATTTGAAACAGAAGGGTACATTGTTTTGGATAAAAAAGGGGAAAGCATTCATTTTAATTTGTTTTCACTAAAGAAGATCTGAGAAGTTTCCAGGATTATGTTGCAGCTTGACATGAATTGTGATGGTTGTGTGTGGTATAGCAACTTGAGGACATGTAGCTGCATGCAAACAACTTTTGAATTGCAGTTTTTTGTGGGGCCACTTAATATCTCAGAGTACACAGAGCCAGCTATCAGCCAACAGGGCTGGTGCTATGTTCCTTGGGGACAAAGGAGTCTCTGAAGTAGTCAGAATAAATGCCTGTCTTTCATATGAAAGTACCTTAGAAGAACAGAGTGGCTGAAATACTGGGGAGGTGTTTCTTCTTCCTGCAGGGGACAGGAACAGGAGCAGAATAGTTTCCCCAGGAGAACTGCTGGTTCTCATGATAAAGGCTGGAGAAATATTCATGTACTTCAAGAGAAGGACAAGAGAACCAGAAAGACAAACTGTTAGAATGAAAGGAAACTTTTGGGACTGACACAAAAGTCAGACAAAAAGGGCTGTGGGACATGGGATGCTGCCTCAAGAATAGATTGACGGTTCAGAAGATGAGTCTGAACTACTGGAGTGAAATTCCAAAGTAGTCCCCAAAAACTGAAAGGAAACATGTACAAACTCCCCTTCACAAAAACAAATAAACCAACCTGTTTGATATTGGTCTCCAAGGCAGTGCTTTCCACAGAAACTTTTTAGTGTTTGTGTTGGTATGCTAAATAGGCAATAACTGTGTTTAAAATGCTGTAAAAAATCTATCACAGATGTCTGAAGGACTGACCACCAAAATACCTATAGTATTGGAGCTGTGAAAAGGTTTTGTATTTTTTGTGTTGTTTTTTTTTTTAAAGAAAAAACACTTGAGAACCCAGGGATGATGGTATTTATTTAAGCCAGAGATATCTGTGCTGTGAAGTCAAGCTCTCTTTCCAACCTTGATTATACACTCTAAATTAGAGGTGATGCCCGGAACCTACTTGGGCTTAGTAAGCCAAAATGACAGAGTTTTGTACTAGGATAAAATCCCAAGCACTTGGTGAATTTCTACTCAAGGGGAGTTTGGCCTTTGTCCTATGTTTTTAGTAGAGGGGACATTCATTTTTCTCTCTAGTCTATCCAAGTATTTCCTGTTACCAAAGACCGTAGTTTCTGTTGAACAAAATCATTTCATAAGAACTGACCTGAATTCACTTACTCAGAACATTAGCTGCTAAAAAATGGAAAAATAATTGGAATATCTTCCCCTTCTAGCATTCCATGCCATAAACAGCAATTTCTGGCATTAAAGGCTGATGACAGACAGTGGTATCAGTCCATTACTGTCCTAGCAAAATGTGGAACCCAACCAGCAGAAATCTAAGAAATTAGAAAATAACTGATATTGACTTGCTAATACTTCATTAAGGGATGACTGGAGAAAGGCTAGCTGTTTGCTTAGATCATTTATTTTTTAGCAATACGTGATCAATGCATTGAAAGTTCACAAGAAATTTGTGATAGGGGTAGTGTCATTTACACACAAGGTAATAATATTTGCACTGCACTTCCTATCTAAAAAAGATTTGTACAACTCTTGGATTATGTGTTCAATCATCTATTAAGTTCTATTTCAAGCTAAAGAGTACAAATACTCTAGAAAGAACCCCACAGAGAACAAAAGGTAATAATATTCCCCTGTACTGTTCTTAGGAAATTATACACTGAATACCCATGAAAAAAATCAAAACATAATCCCTGAGGTACTCAACTGGGTTCTTATAGTCAGTATAGCTGGAATCTTTTTTCTGTATCTCTTAAACTTTGGCATTTGGTTGCCCTGTAGAATTCATCTAGGCTTTCTGGACTTAGAGTTATAAAATCATTATAGTTTGGAAAAGACCTCCCAGATCATCAAGTCCAACCTTTGACTGAACAGCACCATATCAACTAGACCATTGATAAAGATATTAAACAGGAAGTCTGGACTTTTCTTTCAAAATAGAGAGTTGAAGATGGGTATGGTGGTCTGATATTTAAGGTGAATTACACTGAACTTCATTTATAATCATTGTCGGGTTGGGTCTTTATATAATAAAGAACTGGAGTCAGCTCCCTGATGTGATGGTAATTAAAGAGACTTTATTCAAACCCGGAGCTCTTTTTATCCCTTAAAACCATGTGACCTTGTGACCAATGAGGGTAAATATTTCTATGCATGTCCCCTGGGATTCCCTACCCTGGGTGCTTCCCCTGCACCCCTGGACACACCTCCTACAAATCATCATCTTTGAACTTGTTGAATGTTCAAAATACAAAGCTATGAATCCAAAACAATGGTGATGTTTCAATGTTTGTTTTATGCAGAAACTCATGAGTAGAAACTTAAAGTGCCACTTTTAACTAACTGAATAACGAAACGTGTAAAAAAGTTTGAACTGTGTCAAGCACTCTCATTGTGTGTATAATACAACATACTTTTTTTTTTTTAATGCAAACTTAGATTGTAGAGATAAGGAAGGCAGCATGCAAAAGTGTCATTGTGTCTGTGTTATTTTCCAGAAAATACAGCAATGTATCATTCCCATCCTGAAAACATTTAATGTACTTATTTGGAAAGCTAGCCTCCTATGATTCTCTGATAGGGAAAATGAAATACAGTGTGAGAAATACAGTATATGAAATACAGGTTACATCAAAAGTACAGAATTATAATACTACTGCACAATAACTTGTATGTAGAAGCCAAGATCAAGGACTAATAAACTTGGTTACTACCCTAAACTTCAAGTGAAACATAGTAGCACTGTTTGAAATCAGAGAATTCAGATACCTGTCAGAAGAAGGAAATTTGAGCTAGGAAGGTTCTCTGTGCTTCTGCCTCAAACATGATAAACCACAAAAAAAAAGTCAACTGCTGTGTTTTCAAGAATTCTGAAAGTCTTCCCATTGCAAAGTGAGGAAGAATCAGTGAAAGCAGATATCAGAGAGGATCCTACCTTGCCTTGGTAGCAAGGATGAGCAGTGTTCACCAACAAGTAAGTAGAATTTGAATTCCCAACTCTGTGTGTGGCCATATATGACAAGTACAATCTTGACACAAGCTGAAGGTGCTGGTGTTTCCCCTCTAACAAGCTGGTAACATTTTCGTAGTAAGAAAGAAGTTAGTTCAGAAAATTCTTGGAGCATGACAATTCAGATTGCTCTTAATGTAATGATTTCACTAAGGATATGTCACGGATAAACATGATTCACAGAGAACTAAATAAACTGAGAATTATTATTGGTTATTATATGGCATTTAGAAAGCAGCTGTCTCACAGATTTTATAAACTTGCTTTTCTACAGACCTCAAAATCCTAAATTTTAGTTTGTAATAATGTCCCAAATTCCATTTCGGGCAATCATTTCTTTTAACTAAATTATAATAGTTGAAAAATTATAATATTCAAGAAAACAATGTCAGCGTCAGCACTGTTCTGTAAACTCCAGTCTAAAACTTTAGAATGAGGAATTTGCCCTTGCATATTTGTAAAGTACATAAATAAAGTGAAAGGCAGAAAATACTTCTTCATACATTGTCAGTTTAGTTTTGCTTATTGCTGCTTCCTTCATAGCTTACTCTGCTGTACACAGAACACCTATTTGTGAGAGTATTTGACAATAGAAATACAAATTTATAAGCTAGAAGATAATGGAGGGGTTTTGCCATTATGTGATACACATGCAAACATAGCTATACACGGCAATAGAGGAATTAATATTGCTGAATCCATCTGTTTTACCAAGGGCATCTTTTTATGTCCATCTACACGTCTGCATCCAGCCCCCTTGAAGGTGTCCTGTCGGCATGCACAACCTTCTCTGTAAACTCTGTAATACAGGCACCAGCACATCTGCCTCTGCAGTTCCCCTGCCAGTGAGAGCAACTGTTATCTGGAAACTGCTGAACCCAAATAGCAAAGCTCCTGTGCCTGTGTGCAAAGATTATGCAACACTAGCTGGAGCAGGATAAATGGATCCATGTCAAAAGCAGTGCTAAGAAATAGATTGGCACAGAAGAAAAGTGCTGCTGAAGGCAGCATTGCACAGATTCAGTAAATAATCATGTTCTCTATCACATATTGGCTTCCAGTATGCTGAAAAGCCTCACAGAGTTTAATTTTACACAATTATTTCATATTCTACTGAGCATAAGCATTGCTACTTTGTTTTTCTATGACCATTTTACCAGAGTCATGGGTTTGAAACTTCAGGATTTTCCATGACAAATAGCAAGATTGGACAGGTGGGCATCATGCTCATGTTTCGGGTTGTGTTCTAACATCTGCAAGAAATCTGGACTTTTTCTGAACCATATTTTTCCCTTGTGAACAGTCTTGAGTACAGTCCTTCACACCCAGCCATCTATTGAAGTATATTATTGAAGTATATTATAACAAGTATTTCAGAAGCAATACAGAAAGAAAACCAAGGAAATATGCTGTAATTATTAGATAAAGAAACAGGACAGATAGCTGAACCTGTACTTTTCTAAGAAAACTTAAGGTTTTTACATTTTTCAATTTGTTATGAACAATTTTTTTTGAACCAAAGAGGCAAACCATTTCAATACATTGTTAAATGGACTTTGCAATAAAGAGGAAAAAAGTTTGTGAATATTATAAAGTAAGCAGCTATTGCTAGTAGTCATAAACTTTTAAATAATCTGTATGTTACAGTAACATTATAAAAATTGAGTCAGCAGCCCTGACAATAGAGCTTTGAATGCCGCTTGCACCAGGAAAAAGCTGTAACTGAAGAATATTCTTAGTCTTATTGATATTTTCTCATTGATCTCTATAATCTTCTGTAGATCAGATAATTTGATCCTGAACGAACCATTTACTTGAAAAACTTGAGGGCACGGAAGACAGTGTCTCAATTGGATTTTTTCTTCAGTAGGGTCAATCAACTTGCTTAGTAAAATAGAAAAGTCTTGAAAGATTGATAAAAACCAACAGAAATTTTCTAAATATTTAGAAAAAAAAATCTTCCTCCCTTACTTTTTCTTGTTCTCCTCTTCTTTACTTGGATCCAGCTTAGACTCAGAAAAACACCAAAAATGTCAGAGACTGCTACCAAGGGATTTTGAAGTTTTTTAACCACCAAAACTAAGATAAATTTTAAGTAAGCATCCTAAAAATGGAATTCCTCCCTTTGTTTTTAATACTGCAATAACATTAAAAAGAGAAAATAAGCTCTATCCATTCATTAATACTATTACTTTTTTTTCATGTTCCTAACAAGATCTTTTCATTTCCGGTCTTTGAAACATAAATCTTTAAAGACATTAGATTACTGTAGCAGTTAAGAGCATAGAAGGAAAAAAGTTGTTTGTTAGTTACATTTTTCATTGAATTTGTCAGACACAAGAACTCTGTAGCAGATAACTGAGATAATGAAATTATTCTCTCACTTCTATTCCATAGCTGCTATTACGTCAATGGAACTCTGGTAGATTGGTAGGAACATTGGTGAGCTGTTGCTTGATTGCAGTTCCTTTAATTAGTTTATATATTTTTCTTTTTTTCACCTGTGAGGTCCTGTATGAGGCATGATTCACTTACTAGTCTCATTTTAGTGTTTTTCACTCAGCACTCTACCCCCTTTTGATATTATGATATAGAAGTTGGCCTTGATATCTTCAATAGCTTACTGTAGATTTGCAGATATTTGCTGTTTCTTCCCGCGAAACGTTACGTTCAAAACCAATCAATTATTTTTTTAATTCCATTGTTAGGGAAGTTTAAACTAAATTTAACTCTCCTGCCAACATTCATTTTCTGCTATTATCATTCCACCTCTATCATCATCTTCTTCCTTCTACTTTCTTTCCCTCCCAGCACACACTTTGGAGAATAATCAGGACCTTTGAAGCACTGCAGTGGATGGCTTACTGCACAGTCAGGTGTTGAATAACTCCTCCCAGTGAAATTTCTGTAACTCAAGAGCCTGTTTTCCCTCCAATATGGGGTTAAATTTAGAGCTTGGTTTAAAAGTAAATGCTGAATCTTTCCAAAGGCCGTTTGATAAGACTAATATTTCAAGAGTGAAAACAGCATAGCTGTGCTTTTAGAAGAAAAATAATATTAAAAATCTACTGCATTAGTTCAAATGTATTGAACTGAAAACTTTTTGAGAACAAACGCCAACCGAAAACTTCGATTCCATTTTTCCATCAGCTTACTGCTGGCAAGAGAAATGTCACTGAATGCAATTGTCCTTGGAGTTCTTAGGGTTACAAGGATATTACATCACCTAGCAACAGAAGCATCTATTTAGGATACAAGGCTCAAATGCATTCTTTTAATGTGTTGTAGATCCCCCAGGATATACACAAATAAACTCCCATAGAAATCCACATAGTTTGCAAGGCAGTCTGTTTGTTTGTCCTTGATGCATCAGTGCTTTTCATTTGGAAGACTTCGACCTTTTGCTAGCAAAACTGGTAACAGTCTCTTTATTTCATTTCTGTGTTTGTTTTTTATTTATTTTGAGGCCCAAAATAGGTACTTACAGATTCGTTTACTGTTCTTTGTTCATCCTTCCATCCAGCCCATTGTCTCTTCTTCAAAACGAGATTTTACTGAATTTTGGAATCCTGTATATTTAGTAACTAGAGAGAAGGGTAAACAGCAAGCTTACTATCTTGTAGGAAACTTTCTTTTTAATTTTAAAATAGTATTTAAATTCTCAACAATGAGAAGTTCTCAGTCCAGAGTGTCCTCAAACACACTGGCATGTTGTGGGTTTTTCAGTCAATATCAGTGATGGTATATCACAAAATGGCCTTAAGACACTCTCAGGGTCCCTGCAGTCAAATGCTTCATCCTCATCTGTCTTGTTGCCATGGATCTTGTAACTCTGTAGGCTTAGGTCAGATTCACCAGGAATGAAGAGTCCTTCACAGGATCAGTCAGAAAAATTAAATGATTATGCAGAGAAATATTGATAAATCTGGACTGACTTCAGTAATCCACGGAAAACCTCTTTCTGGGTATTAAATAATGAAGTTCAATACTTCATCCTGTTTTGTCTCTACGATACTTTGTAGTCTGCAGCTAGCTGTAGTTTACAGATTACCATGATGATAAGTTCCACTCTTCTTAGACCATCTGAGTATAATCTAAACTTCTATTAATATCATTGAGCTGGAAAGCATGTGCATGGGGCAGAGCAACCTGCCTTATCCTTAACATTTTCTGACTCAGAAGCGAGTTCTGACTTTTCTTTGTGATTCTCTAAGCGTGTCTCTTCTCTTTGTGCTTTACACTTGAGTTTCCAGTTGCTTCTTTACATTAACGACAGATCTTCAAAGGCATTAAACATATTTGGAAATCTTCCCATAAGCCTGTGAAGTTTTAAGAGCAAAATCTTTTCCCAGAGATTAGCCTAAATTTCTTTTTAAGCATTCTTAATTGGTAGTTGTATCATCAAAAGCTAAAGTGTAGGTAAAGCCAGAGATGGACTGAACTGGGATTTTAAAACCTGTGCAGATGCATAGTGACCCATCACAATTCAGGATTGAACTGGGCTATACAAGTAGAATAAAACGTTAGTCTTCTTTAAAGCCTAATGGCCCAATGTTTTATTGGGCCCCAATTGGGCCATTAGATTTTAAAGAAAGTCAGAAGACTAACGTTTTATTCTACTTGTCTAGCCCAGTTCAATCCTGCATTGTACCAGAAAGAATTCTTCAGATTTCAAAGGTTTCTCTCCTTTACATTCTTTAGCAAGTTTAAAAGATATAATTCAAACCCTTTGGCAAGGACTGCTATTTTTGTTGTCATCCCTCAAGGACTGTTGTTGATTGGCTCATAAATCTTAAAAAGTTTACATTCTTCCCTGGAGTTGCTTCTCTTTTCGAAGGATTTGCGGTCTTTTTATAATTTCTTAGAAGACTAAACCTTTCTTTCCTGAAAATGGCCAATATTGTGTTTTGTGAGTAATGACTGCTTATTTAGGTCTAAATTTACTCTGTTTATAAGCAATAGTCAGTTGTCAAGTTCTTGCATTTTTTTTCATCAGTGATTGTAGGTGATACACTTCTTCATGCAATAATAGTGACCAAATCTGCATACTTTTTAGCATAACTACTAAGTGCTAAATTTTCTCTGCCTTACTATTCCTATCAAATCATCTTGAATCTTGTCTCAATAAGTACACTAAATGGAAAATTCCCCTCAGATGCTATAAACAGCTTCTTGACAGAAGGGTCCCCAAGCCTTTTCACCTACCTCAAGGAGTAAGGTGTTGTAAGGCACATAGAAAAGCAAACCTTAGCATTGTAAGGAATCCTGAAACAGGGGATTCTTCCTGAGGAAAAAAAATGTGTATTTCAGCTTCAGTTTGTGGGGTAGGAGACCATAATTTGTTTATTTAATTTAAACACCTGATCCTGGGACAAGTGAACATGCATCAAGTGTGGAATTCACTTTTTTCTTTTCCAAAACAAAAGGAGAGAAATTGTGATGATCTCTTTTAAATTTTGGGGTGGTACTTGGTCAGAGAAGGTACCTTCTCCTTCACTGCATTTAGAAAGCTTCTACTAAACTTGACTCCTGCCTCGGTGAGTAAACATATAATTATTTCTCATTAATAAAAAAAAAAGTGAAAATATCAATTACATTTCTCTTCACACTCAAAACTAAGGCTTCATTATGAATATAAACAGGAATATATGTTTAAAACTGCATACAAACCCACAATGTTTTCAAATTTCTGTGTTTAAAGAAGGAAATAAATACATCAAATAACAAAGTATTTAACTCATTAGTTAATAATTTAACCTGAAAAATAATCCCTTGCAGTTAAAGATATAACATTTACGATATGCCTGAATGTTTTCTAAACGTTCAATTAACTATGAACCTGTTGAACTTGTTTATACATTACCACACTTCAGCAAAATAAATGCAAAACTTTACAAAGTTTACAAATTTTACATGGATCATAAGGTTGGGTGATATAAAATCAACAGAATAAATTTTAAGAGATTGTAGAACAGGGAGAAATATGTTCTCCTAACCTGAACTTTAGGATGTCAGAGGTAGCTAATTATCCTGTCTCCTTAAAGAAACCCTGTGAAATGTTCTAAGTACACACTTTTTGGAGTTTTTCTCATGTGACTTTGTTTATTGCCTGAAAGAGCAATACATAAAGTATAAAAAGCATACAAATATATTTATAGTTATCTTGAGATGGCTATAATTTTGCTAAAGGAATAAACCAAAATATTGCTTTTCTAACTCTTTCTGAAGCCAGAATAGATGATTCATTTTTCGTTTGATACTTCTTAATGAAATGATAACCCAGCAACCATAACTTTTCCTAAAACATTAGTCATCTTAAGTGACGGACTGTTAGCATGTTGGCATAAACTCCTGGAGTAATTCACACTGATTGATTAGAGACTCTTATTTTATCCATTGTCTTTAAATATTCCTTCATTCCAGGATAAACAACTTCAGCTAATAGACATGGTATCTCACTGCTCTGTGATCGAAGATTAGCTTTTAGGACAAGAAGTAAATGGAGGTCTAATCTCTCTAGTGCCTTTTAGAGGTACTTAACATTGGTCTACAAAGAGCACTGAATGAAAAGAATTAGTAATGGAAGAGACCTACTAAGTCATTTGTACAGTCCTCTGCCAAAGCAAGATTGTTTGTCTATGATATACTATGTTTTTAAGTGTGATGTCCAGTCCAACCCTAAATTATTCAACTGATCTGTTACTGTTTGTTTACATTATATCTTTAGACATACCAGATCTATATTATAATGTAGCTTGGATTTTACTGTACATTATTTAATTTTATCCCTATAATAATATACTTTTCAGCAACTTGCAGTCTTTTTTCCCCTTTTTTGTGTACTTCTCAGATACGTGCTGAATTAGACAAGTTATACCAGTGTGATCATTTTTCTTGGCCATTCCGGCTGTGAAATAACTCTGCCTTGCATACAAAATCACAGGCTTTTTCACTGTATTTTCACTTGAAGATCAATTCTAATTTACCATCTACCAAATTCATCAAATGTTATTATGTTCTTACATGGTTCTAATGGTATTGAGCTCTTCTATGCAGCATTATTTTCAGATGCATTATCCAAGTTGTATTTGTAAACCTGTTCATTTAGTGCAGGAAACATGTACCAAGGGAGCAACCTGCTCTACACGTACTCAGTGAAGTTCTGCTTCATTTTTTGAATTATACATACTGAGCAACAGAATCTTCTTAGCTACATAGGTGACATATAGATAAACTTTGCTATGACCCTTGCTATAATGACTCTACCTTTAAATATGTAAAGATTTAAAGCTAGCTAGTGTCTAGCTTTCAAACTACTACAGTTATGGGAATTTTTAAATGGTTAAGTAAACCAGAACAGAATAACAAGAATATATCAAAACCAGAAAATAAGCTTACTTTTAATTATGACTATCACAAAAAAAATTAATATCATCTGTTTTGAGGTGTCTGAACTTCAACCTGTTTATGTGGTGGTGGTGTAAAAAAGTGAACAACAAGGAGTGGTCATTTGTGAAGTGATATATTGTTCCCTTTCTGAACAAAACAGTCATGGTCACAGAGATTCTTTTGATTAATTATTAATCCTACTTGTGTCATTCTACTTTTACATCTCTGTTAAGAACTCAAGCCTTGATGGCAGCATGTTCTAGCAGTTAATTACTATACACAGATTTCTGAAATATTATCCAGGAGTATCTGTGTTTGAGAAGAATGGAAGAGAATAGATTACAATCAGACTTATAGGACCTTACAATACCTACCTTCTGAGAAAACTGGCAAGCCCAACAAGTATCCACAACATGAGCTTTGTTTAATTTTGTTTTGCTTCTTTTCTCTGTACCCCAATACCTTTCCAGCAGGAATAATTTAGTGCCAAGAGGTGTACCATAAAGAGAAGTGTGGCAGAAGTTCTGTTCCTAATTCAATGCTTTGTCTTACGTGATGCCAAGCACTTTTGAAATCTAAATTAGCTCAGCTGGTAACAAAAGTAGAAAAGTGAGGAAAGTGTTGTCTGTAGCAGATAGGAAATAGAAAACAGACAGGTGATGGATGCAGAAGGATTTGGTGACAGGGCAACGTGCTTTGAGGAGTGTGACTGGTGACCAAAGAGGAATGAAACAGTGTAAAACCAGCAGCACTGTAAAGATGAGCAAAGCAGAACATAGCATTATAAAACTAATGGTTTGAAGGTTTAGAATACTGAATTCACAGTGGATGGAGACAGTGCAAATATGCACTGTATGAAACAGAACATTATGATAAAGACAAAGGAAAAAAGTTAGAATGCATTTCACTGAAGAATTAGGTATTTTATTTGGATGAATGTATTGCAGTTTTTTGGACTACATTTTCAAGCACAGAAATATAATTTGTCTCAAGAGTTATCTGCTACATACAGAATGTATAGATGCATCTATTTATTTATGCACATATGTATATATACAAACAGTGACTTTAGTAATTTTTTACACTGGAATGAAGAGACTGTGACTATGTTTTTAGCAGAAAAATACAATGAAGATTATTTTCTGGAAATAAGAAATTCTCAAAAAGGCTGAACACAGTTCCCAGAGTGAGACACTCTGCATGTTTGAATTAATGTTCCTGAGTACTCCCTTGTTAGTGCTAAGCATATAGTTTAAATAAAGAAATCACATTCCAGGCTCCAAATACAATTTGTCAGCTTTGCTTCTGGGAAGTGTGAAAGTAGCAAAAGTGAGAGTCATTTATTCACCATCTGTTCAGCAGCTCACCTCTTTATCACACAGAGATGCAGAAGATGCAAAGTTTAGTAAGTTTTCAGACATCAGACTGGTAGAAGTGAAGACAGGGCATTTTTTATTAACCTCATGAGCAGAGATTCACTGAGTTTCCATATGTCCCAGAACTTAACAAGATCAATAGAAATATTATTCATATATCCCATTGCATCTTATTTTTACAGTCAAATCTGTGTAGCTAATATCTTAATATTTACATGGGTTAGCTGAAAAATATCGCAGTTGAGTAGTTTGGGGTGTTTTTTTTAAGTTTAAGTTTTTTTAAGTTTTGAGAAGTGAGAGAGAGAGGATATCATCATAGAAAGAGTGTAATTCAGAAAGGAGACTGAATAGCAGACAGATGTTCACAGATTTCTTGCCATATAAACTAGGCTGCACTAATTCTTAATCCAGTTGTTGATATCACTCATCTGAGAGGTACTTACAGTGTGTATCTACAGGTATTTATTCTGGAGTCCTGATTACTGGCTAACATTTCTACACATTATCTTAATAAAAAATGTATAATTTTGATTTTTTTATAAAAGTGGGTTTCTTTGTACTGGGGAAAAAATTAAAAATTCTTGGTTTGCAATAATTCTTCTTTTTATACTATACTCTGGTCAAATAAAAAAAGAAAAATATATATACCATTTTCACAAAACTTATAGAAGCCTGGAAAATGCTTTCTTGAAAATTTAGTATTACTGTGATATGAAATAATAACTTGCTGCAGGTAGAGGAAATGCCATTTTTCCCCATCCAGAGTATGAAAATTAAAACAGATTTTTATCAGACAAATAGAGAAGTGTGAATTATATTTATATAAATTTGTGATACTCTTCTTATGGTGTCATATTCAGTCTCTCCAGACTGTGCAATACAGAATGAGATCTTACACATCCCTACAATTAGACTTAATCTGTAGTAACTTGAGTGTTTCCACAGGAGACGATAAAATCCGAAAGTGGTTCATTACCTCTCAATAATGTGAAGATTAATGGGTGTCATCACTCTACCTGTAGGATGTTCAGGTTTAAGGATCAGTTTGAGTGCAAACCAGACATCACAGTCAATAGGAAGTGCCCTTTCTTGTCCCATCTACCTGATTACCTTGTCCATGTGATTGCCGTTTTCACACTTCTAGAACTTTTACACTGTTCCTTGTTCTTATGATTAATGTGACAACTTCTCTTTGTGTTGGGAATACAAACTCTACATCATTTCTCAGTTGATCATCTTTGTTGCCTTCTTTCAAATGAATATCAAGGATGAACAGGCAGGGCTAAGCAGTGTCTCAGTGGGAGTCAGACACGGGGCGGGGGGGGGAGTAAAAAAAAGACAACAGGAGTCACAGAGGCAGATGTGTTCTGCAGCAGTTCTTGGACTCCCACACAAGGAATCCCCACAGCCTTTGTTGGGTTTGCTTGTGGTGGATAATCAGGAACTGAAATTTGTCACATAGATAAAAACTGTAACATATAGTACAATTTGAATCCTTAATGAGGCCACCAGGCAGCAGAGCTGTATTGACCCACAGATGGATTGTACAGAACACTCCTTTGGCCACATCCAAAGCATCAAATAACACATTTGCCCAGGTACTCCAGCGTATCTTCCAACAGAAATCATTGTGCTACTTGAGTTATTGTTCATTTCTGCCTCCCTTCAGTAGCTAAAAGCAGAGGGTAAATCATGTTTAGCTTCTGTGCCTGCCAAACAGTACTACTGCTTTGGGAAGCTGCCTGTCGCATCTCCTAGTAAGAGTGTAGAACTCAGAGTTCCCAACCAGGGAGCAGCAGTAGCAGCACATCCCTTAATGCTCTTCCTAGTGTGATAGACAGTGAAGTACCTGCTAAGTCTTGTGGCTACATGTCAGCATCCAAATACAGTAAGTTTATATTCTATCAGAATATATGTCTGAACAACAAAGTAACTTCATGTGTTTTTTAGAAATGGAAGAATGCAGGTGATGTAACCTTATAATGACTCCTCTTTGGTGAAAAATCGCATTTCTAGGAAAAAGCAATGAAGCAAAAAGACAAAATTATATTAAAGAAGCAAGTTTATTTTTCCAGATGCTTATTATTAAACATCAACTTTTCATTGTTTGAAAGCTTTACTCTAAAATCTAGTAAACATAAACAAGCTCTAAAAAAATGTTAATGTAGAGTCTGTGTTAAAAATTCAAAACGAGTGAGCAGATGCTATGTTTTAGTCAGCATGGTCCAATCAGCAAGATCAGAGCCCAGCTGTGGAAATCCTCTTGACACACTGGCAGAGAGTTTCCTGTTGGCTGTACATTTAGAACCTCTTGTATGGGTGGCAGCATACTAGTTTAGGACACATAGGCAAAGGCAGAGCCCTCTCTGGCCAATGTTATGTTCAGCCCACACTCTAGTAGCTGGACCATGATTTTGCAGCTGATGTAAAAGTGCTAAAAAGCAGGTGATGATCTGTGCCTACTGATACAGAACACAGACACTCATATAGCGCTTTTAAAAAATTGTATCTTGCTTTTACATTTTAACAATCAGTTTTAAGTTCCAATTTTGAAAATAGAAAGCCTGCACTATAGCTCTACTTGACATAATGATGATTATTTTCAATAACATTTGTAAGAAAAAATGATTTCTCATTAAAAAATATAATTTTGAAACTGTTAATAAAGAATGGCACTAGGAAAAAGATCAGACTTTCTCTTTCATAGAAAATACTGATGAAACACCATTAAGAGTACAAGATTAAGTTTTCACAAAAGGTTTTATTGTTGTATTTGTCAGTTCTAAATGAACACCAAATAAAGACATTTCTTAGTAATGTAAACTTATTAAATTATTACTTCCTCTATTATTGCTCATTTACTTGTTATCTCAGTCTCATTTTATTCTACAATTTAGGTTAGATAGGCAACTGAATACTTTACTAGCCAATGCAAACATGTAGTTATAAAACTTCTTCTATGACATCTTTTCCTCTCTTCTTATAATTTGGACCTAGAATTGTGATGACCCTTTTGTGCGTGCTATAGAGATGAAGAAAATTTCCTTACTCCTTGCCATGAAAAGCCTGGCCATACACAAGACAAAGCACAGCTCTTCTGCAGCCATCACATTTTATTAATTGAATAATTAATTGTCTTGGTGAGAATAACCATGACAGCCATTTTGTTTGACTCATGACCTTGCGCTGTGTCTGCACAAATGACAGTGCTACAGCCAAGTCTCTTTTCAAAGTTTTATATTCTGCAAGAGTGTTCAGTCAGGATGTGGTTACTATTGCAAATGTATGCTGTGTGCACATTTTTTTTCTACTATTTAAGTTTGGTTTCATGATGTAAAGAAAGGCAAAACCCAGTAGAAATTACGAAACATCAATGTCTACCTCTATGGTTTTTCATAGAACCATAGAATAATTTATGTTGGAAGGGACCTTTAAAGGTCATTTCATCATTAGAGATGCTGCATCGAATTGCTGGGAATGTTTTCACAATCATTATACCTGCCTAGAAAAAATGCTGAAAGTCATTATTTCTTTCCACAAAATGAGTTAAGCAAGAGGTTGTTTCCACAGATGTTTTAAAAGTGTGTTGTCTCTGAGGGAATGTTACTATGTACCAAATTTCGATTAAACTTTAGGAAGCTTTTTCTGAGAGACCATTCATTATTTCTCTAAATTTCTTCTTTCTTTTATGTACATATTCCTGAATTTTACTGACACAATGTGAAATCTGTCTGAGACAGACTGCTTTGACTTTTTTTTCTTCTCCTTGGGTTTTAATTTTGTTACAAATAGAAATTGATTTTCTAGATATTATCAAATATCATTGCGGTGGAAAGAGGAGGAGGTTCTGGACAAGTTTTTTTGATTTTTTTTTCTGATTGTATTAGCACATTAGATTCAGTTTTCCTCAGTCCTGGCATTTAAGATTCCCTGCACCAGTCATCACTAAATGAGTGGGTGCACAGTACAGTAATGCATGTGTGATTGGTATCTGGTGATCTTTCCCTGGGAGATTGGTTTACTTGCCAGGGAAGAGCCATGGAATGGGACTGTATCTCCTGAGCCACCTCCAAGTGTACTGTGCTGTTCTGTAAATACATGAGCTAGAGCTAGAAATCTAGAGGCAAATGCATGTATTGCAGAGACACAGAGGGACAACACGAGACTCTCACGAGGGTCAGAAACATACTTGTCTTACAATCGCTTTAAAATTTGGATGCAGGGTACAACTGAAGCTCTAAGAGGTGAAAAAAAGTTAGGATTCATTAAGTACATGAAAAGTTTATATGAAATTGCAAATCTTACAGAAATTCTTATTGAAATGTAGTGTTGAAATGACTCTGGAGGGATTTTCTTAAGACCTGCATTTGTGAGAAAGTGCTTGGTATTATTAGTATGTGCGTATACCATGGGATTTACTTTGCTTCTGTAACTCAGTGCAATCAACACCACTCCTCAAAAAAATCCCAACAAACAAGCCAAACCATGCAAACAAAACACCCACTCAAACCAACTAACCAACAAACGAAAAACCAAAAGCATTGTTTTTGCCAAAACAGAGAGAAAGGTATCTGACAAAGGCAGCTACACCTGCCTTGTACTGCTTTAGCCATCATCTAGCTGGCCCCATTTGTAAAACTTCAGGAAGTTTGAGACTGACTTCTAAACAAGATGTCACCCAAGTATTCAGTGAGATGCTGAGTTCACCTTGAAACTCATATTTAGTTTTAGCAACACTAGCACCTCCCAGTTAAAATTCCAATCCAGAAATGATATGCTGAGAATATTTTATATCCTGTCTTTGTGTCCTTTGCATAAAAGATGTAGCCAATCTTTTGCATGTTAAAGATATATCAGATTTGTAGTTTTATTTAATCTTAACTGTTAATTAAATCACAATATGATTTTGGTTTTAGGTTACAATAACACCTTTCGGGGAAAAGCAAGTGTTGAAATGGAACATATTAACTTGGATTTTTTTTGGCATCTCCTTAGGGGATCATGTAATTAAATGTAAAAAAAATTAAAATCAAACTAGAAATAAGTGTATGAGAACAACTGAATGAATAAATGAAAAAAATAGCTTTCTGAATTAGGTTTTTATATTCTAAGATACTGTACTGTGATAATAAAACATGCAGTTTTTAAAGAACATGATATTTTTGTTTCTGAAAGACATGGTGAAAATAGAGATAATTTCTTTTCTGTGGTCAATCCCAGTTCAAAAGCACTGAAAATGGATGAAATCTCAGTGCTTCTAAATCAGTGACAAAACTTCTTCAGTGGAGCTGTGCTTTAGTTAGGTTGTCTTTTTTAATGCACCTTGGATGCACAGAGGTACATTCATTTGCTTACAGTTTCACTGTAAGCACATTTTCACAGGCACATGCATCAAATCTTGTGTGTGGTTTCCATACAACTGAGATGTTACAAACAACTTTGTAAGTTCTTTTTTTATAAAAAACTTTTTTTAAAAAAATTCATTCTTTCAGGGCATTTCAGGACTTAGGTGGATACATGCTTTCATGTAGATTTTGTAGTTACAAACTACAAAAACTAGTTACAAACATAGGTTTGAGCTACATAGTAGGATATCAAAAGGCAGGAGTGCTTTGTTTGTTGTTGTGTGCAATTCTGAATGAAAATTGTTGAAGTCAGAGCAAACCAAAGTTGAAGACAGGTTAAAGAGCATTTACCATCTTCAATATTTGCCCTGGAAGTAAGTGAGTTTCTTCAGCATTTTGTTTTCTGCTGCACTACTAGTTGAAAGCAAGGAGCATAATCCATTTGTCTCTTATTGTTCCCACTTTAACACTCCCCGTGGGACACACCTTTTTGCAGTATCAGCATAAAAAGAGCAGTTACATTTCTCCATACAGCTGGCTGCTAGGATAACCAGGACCATTGCAAGCTGGAGTAAAATCTGGTCCATGCAGTTCACTTGTTTCTCTTGTGCTTGACTGCAAGCACCAGGAAATAGGACTTGTGCGTGGAAATAAGAAAAAGAAGGAAAGAAAAAATACCACAGGCAGGGATTTCACAAAGAAAGAGGAGTCAGATACGCCTGAAGTAGTTTGACATTGACAAAGAGTTTGGAGAGAAAGTTTACATGAAGAGAATGGATTCCTGGAATGCTTGAATCTGGCTATGTACCAGGAACCACAGGATTGTTGTTTAGTTCAAATATACAGACCATGCTGCACAAATACCTAAGTCCAGCCTCTGATTTCTATTCCATAGCAAGATCATCAGCAAAGACCCACAAACTGGTTATTTTGTATATAAGTCATTTTATTTTTATCAATTTACTAGCAAAAAGGAATGCCAAAGCCCTCGATTTTCAAAGACCAGAGTAAAAACTGGTTGGCTTTGTGATTATACCCTAATCCATAGCACCATTGCTTTGACAATGATTAAAAAAATGGACAAGCAAAAAGCATTTAGTACAAAATTTGGATTTATGTAAAGCTTTCTCTACAAATAATAAACTTCCAACACTTTATTCGAAAGTCAAAGAAAAACATCATCTAACTTAGCTTGAGGAAAAAAGGTATGATGCCAACATAGACTTATAATATGAAAATAATTTGCTGCATTTCATTATTTTCAAAGAGAAAAGAACAAGAATAAACTGATGGTGATTAGCAGCAAGCAGTCACAGACAGGCTCCAAGGAATTGGTCATTGTCTAAGTTGTTGTACAAAATATATTTTTGCCTGTGATTACTTGCATCTATTGTACATTGGATACTATTTTCTTGGGTTTTTTTCTTTTTTTTTTTCTTTAGCATCATTCCAGACTAAATTTAATTACAAAGCAGCCAGATTTATACCTAGAGTAGAAGTCAATAGACTGCAACAACATTAATGAGATTAATGTGTTCTGTGAGTTAAAAGTTCAACTTTTTGAATGAGGATTTTCATGAAATTACTTGTGGAAATTGTCAGTCTAATGAATACACAAAAACAAGGATGGCTGTGCTCCCTTCGTTAAAGGCATCATGTGCTGATATGACATTTTAAAAAATTATTTGTTTGTGATTTTGTCAACTTTTCTACAAATGGGACAATGATGAACTGCATCAAAATCAAAGACCCAATTCTACAAGCTACTGTGCATGATCACTGCAGAGCTTAAGGGTAATAGTGAACTGATGTAAAAATTCCTTACAGGTTGGTTTTAGTTCTCCATGTCTGGTTAACAAGTGAGAATGAACAAAATGTATCTGTCTCAACATCACTGAGAGGGAGCTAAATCTAATTACTATGGGGCAATAATGGAAATTACTGACTAACACGATCTCATCTGTGTAAAAATACAACATAAAAAAAAACATTTTACACAGTTTAGTATCATTCACAAGGAAAAGTGAATATTAGGGAAGATCAAACATATTTTTCACCAGCCATTATATTGAAAACACAAACGCTTATTGGGTTGAGACCTAGTTTAAATTACAGTTAATCATTACAGGCAAGCAAGTGGTGCCACGAGCCAACAACATGTCCTCATGGCCAAGAAGGAGAGTGGTAACCTGGAGTGCATTACAAAAGACATTGCCAGTAAGTTGAAAGAACTTATCCTACCCCTCTGCTCAGCCCTGGTGAGGCTGCATCTGGAGTAATGCGTCCAGTCCTGGGCTCCTCAGTACGAGAGAGACATGGAGCTCCTGGAGCAGGTACAGCGGAGCGTGACAAAGATGATTAGGGAACTGGAGCGTCTCTCTTAAGAGGAAAGGCTGAGGCTGGGCCTGTTTAGCCTGGAGAAAAGATGACTGAGAGGGGACCTTATTAATGCTTACAAATATCTCAAGGGCCAGTGTCAAGAGGGTGGGGCCTGACTCTTTTCTGTGGTGCTTAGAAACAGGATAAAGAGCAATGGACACAAACTGAAATACACGAAGTTCCATCCGAATATGAGGAAAAACTTCTTTGCTTTGTGGGTGACAGAGCACTGAAAGAGGTTGCCCAGATAGGTTATATTAGATACTGGAAACCCATCTAGATGTAATCCTGTGTAACCTGATCTTGATGAACTTGTTTTAGCAGGAGGTTGGACTAGCTGATATCCACAGGCCCCTTCCAACTCCCAGTATTCTGTGATTCCGTGTTTGGTAACTGGCTCATACCTTTGTTTGCATTAGTACCCTCTAGAATGCCTGCTGAAATCAGATTAGTTGTAGAAAGAGGAAGAGTTAATAAATACTCATTCTATTTATTTCTCCATCTTTCCCTTCTTTCCTGTTTTTTCTATTTTTGATCCTTCCTTGCCAGTCTGCCTAAATTTTGGAGGTGATCCCGGAGAATACAGAAATTTCTAAAAAACAGTTTTAAACCAGTACTATGTCTCAAAATAGGAAGCTAGACTGATATGTGGGGAAATATCTTTCACTGGGTATTAGGATTAGGCATTCTCAGATGCCTTGTCTTCTTCCCTGTAAATAGATTTTGTTGGCAAATTAGCTGTTTCTGAATTAGTAATACTTTAGCAGCAAACATAAGTGATATCTAAATAATAAACTACCACAGTAAACAACATATTGTTTTATGGAAATGTTCTCAAAGTCTTGATCTATTAACCCCATTTGATCTTTCCAAGAGCCAGTCTATGTTTAGCCGTTGAATTTTTTAGTATTCAGTGGGGTTCATCAAATCATAAGATGTTTTCAAGTCTGTTTTTTTCTTCTTCATTGTGTAATGTAAATTTTTCTAAAATAACATTTTAATATAATTTTTTTTTCTGTTTTTGTCATATCTGTGGTGAATGCTGTGCCTGCTTAGATCCAGGTTGCTTTAGAATAGACAGCCTATGGTTTACTATAGTAGCCTACAGTAAACCCAGAAATTTTCTATTTTGAGATAGCAGTACTTGTGGAAGCAGTAGTATTTTTCTTAGTTATTTTGATTTGAAATTTTTAGGATTGTGGAAGGGGAAGCATCACTTTTCGTAATAAACACTGCAGTGCATTTCTTGTCCATCCCCATCCCCCCCTTTTTAATTGTCCTTACATAGGTGTTTGGATTCTCCAGTTCTAAACTCTCAGTCACTTTTAGTCTGCTCATCTACTTAATTGTCACATCGAGTATCAGAGCATAGGCAACTCTCAGTTTGTGAAATTGTCTCTACTTGTTTCTAAGGGTATGCTTATGTGTTCTCAAATGAGTGAGTTAGTTTGTTTAATGAAAATACCTCCTACAGCTGGAGATTTATGTTGCTCAGCTGAGACACTCAAACAGCATGTATACGTTCCTTTTCTGTTGTTATGACAGGCACAGTTGGTTAGCTGAGTCCTATTACATCTTTTGCATGTAAATTCTGATTTGGTAAGCACTCTCTTATCAGCATTCTCATTTTCACATCAGGCAAGAACAGTGCATCCTGAACCTGGGCCTTCACATGTGAGCAGTGTGTTCAGCTCAGTATGCTACCTAGCTTTCAAACAGTAAATACCTCTGTGAATATCAGTCGTTTATAACCTTTAGTTTAACATCTACTAAATGCTTCATTACTTGATGTTTGCATTAAGTTGTTTTTGACACAGTTGGAAAATTCATCTTCTTCCCAGACCTTGTAAGCCTCTATAGCATCTGTCAACTGTGAGAAGATAAATGATAGATAAGAATGGCTCTTATTGTAACCAAATAAAGGGAAAAAGACTGGCTGTAATCAGGCTGTGATGGGGGTGGAGGGGTGGTTCTTTCTTTTTTTTTTTTTTACACAAACTTCTTGGCATGAAAATGGCAATTGGCACTACATCAGGAACCTAATGACCATTTCTTCGAGATGTATTTACAAAAGCATGATACTTACAATAAAATCTACTCTAACAGTTTTACAGTACAGTAGAGTCAAGTTGTGATCTCTCTCATGCAATCAATATTCTGGTTTGAACTGTCTGGTTTTATTTCAAGAAATCATATGTAAAAATCTATACTGTTTTTCCAAAGTTTTTCTTCTCCAGTAAGATTTTCAATGCCAAGTATTGAAAACTATCCAAAAGGATACAGATCCTAGAAAACATTAAAATTTTAGGAACTCTAAATTAATTCTAGATTAACAAAATTTATATTTTATAACTCCTTTTAAAACTAGATGTATTGAAGTAGGGAGGGCTTTTTTATTTAACTAATAAGAAGACATAATATACATAAAGCTTCTAGCCTTTTAAAAATATAGGGACTGGAGACAAATGCAACCATCAGGAACTAGATTTTGGTGGCATTTACAACAGTATTCTAGACCTACTTAAACAGATGGAATTGTTTCAGACTTGTAGCTCAGAAGCGGTACAATTTGAAAGCATTTCAAAATACAGACTTTTATAGTTAATATAGGGGATTTTTATGGTAAATGGACTTATATTCATATTTTTTTAGATATAGCAAAGCTTAAACTTAATAGAATATAAGGATACTAATAGTAATAGCAATACTAAAAGAATCTGATGACAAAAAGCTGACCCAATTCACATTTACCATCTGAAGATATTTGCAGTTATTTCTTCATCACCTATTACAACAATTGCTTTAGGGTACCCATGTGGGGTTTTTTTACAATATTTATCTGCTTTTGATTAGACTTTCAGAAGGGTCCAATTGTGGATGTTACAAGAGTTAACACAAATATATCATAGTACTTTGTGCCTGACCTTTGATGGAGTTCATGGGAAGGTAGACTTCTATGAGGTCAAGTGGAAGAATGTAAAATCAGACAATGCAAAATAAATCACTGATAGAGCTTCTGACAGTGTTTTGGGACCAGAGAGGATCTGAAAGAAGAGGTAGCCTGGTAAGGATGTTGAGTTCAGGCTCTAAAAATAAACTCATGTGAGCAGAGTTAAAAGGCTTCTAGCCCAGAAAATTAATATTATTATTATTATTACTACTACTTTTTTATTATTGTTGTTGTTGTTATTGTTACTATACTGACAAGTTGAGAAAGTTGGGGCTATTCAGAAGAGAAGGATATGTGGAGGCTGTAGTGGTAAGACAAGGGGGAGTGGCTTCAAACTGAAAGATAGTAGGTTTATATTAGATGTTAGGAAGAAATTCTTTACTGTGAGGGTGATGAAGCAGAGGAACATGTTCTCCAGCGGAGTTGTGGATATCCCACCCCTGGCAGTGTTCAACACCAGATCGGATGGTGCTTTGAGCAACCTGATCAAATGAGAGGTGTCTCTGCCATGGCAAGAAGATCAGAAGTAGATGATTTTTAAGGTCCCTTCCAACCCACACCAGCCTACAATTGCATTATTACTATTGGTTTTGCTATTATTATCAATAATAATTTTTCCAGGGACAAATGCAATAAAGATACATACCATTCTAGAAACAAAATGTATGCTTTCAGAAAAGGAATAGTAGGAGCCTAATGCATTTAGTAAAGGACAGCAGATGTTCTTTTCCTCCCACTTTTCAGGAGGGCAGGCAATTGCCCTCTTTTTTTATTATCTTAAAAGACTGATTGAGAAACTTTCTATATAAGTGGTTTTGGCAGCCATTGTCTTGGCTGGCACAATGTCATAATTATGTTTCTATAAATCTTTATAGTTCACCTATTATGTCCTGAGTGAGGTTGCTATCATCTCCTAATTTGCATATATCCAAACTTATTATGAAGCTGAACATAAAACATGAATGTTAATTTTACATTAAACAGAACTAGCAAAATATGATGAGAATTCATTATTCCTTTTTTTTAAAATCTGTTATTGACTTCCTACACTCTTCCATTCCTTGATGTACACTAATTTTGTCCCCTTTAATTGAGCATGTATTATTGTCTAAGTTTTGGGTTGGCTCCCCGCCAAGTCCCCAAGACCCAGCACAAAAACCTCTGGCAAAGAGCAAAAGAGAAAAAAGGACTATAAAAAAATCCAGGCTAGCTGGGCTACATTAAAATATATATGTATTTACGTATAGTACAGTTCTATATAGTTGAAATACTATACATAATCCCAAAGGGGAAAGGAAAAGGAAAGGGGAAAAAAAAAAAAAGGACAAAACCAAAATAGATATGTACAATCAAAAACTCAGGATCTAGCAAACTAAAAATTAGCAAGAGAATATCTTACTACTTTCCTTGGGACAACAGAAATTGCGCTGAACCACTGCCGGCACCCTCCACCTTCCAAGGTCCACAAGGCCTCACCAGGCCTCACTCCCCAACACGGCAGGGAACCCACGCCTCCAGAGCCACCGGAAGGGAAGAGAGCAAGAGGTTTCTCTCTCCATCTATTTATATGTTGGATTACGTAAAGGAATGCGATGGAATACTTCCTTCCTTCCTTCCTGGCAACCAGGAAGGAAGGCCTAAACTCACAATTATAGTGGAACAATAACTACATTTAAAGGTTTTTGTAATGTTCTGAGTTACATATTTTTTGCTGTCTAATTATCTCCAAAATTCATTACGCGCCTATGTTGTTACTCAACAGAAGAGAGATTTTACCAAGCTACTGCTTGTGCTGGAGGGATCAAACTTATTTCCTCATACATTTGGAGAATGTCTGATATGATCAACTCTTGACAGTCAATATCTTCCTGCTGCATGTCCAACTAGAATTATTGTCCGTGAGATAGCTTATTAAAAAGGAATATAGATGGGCCATTGAAGTTGTAAAATTTTCCCTGACAGTATCTCTATCTCTGTATGAATTTGTTATTATCCTTCACTCAGAATTTCCTGGAATAAACTATTTGAGTCTCAATTAATTGCTGCAACTGAGAGTTGAAGCTATTAGCAAGCCTTTGGCAAATAGTTGAGCATTAGTATTTATTAGAGACACAGATGCATGAGAGGTGCAATCAATTTTGTCTTTGTTGGATTTTAACTTCAGTGGATTGTTCATTGATTTTGGAATTTGAGAGGATTCTAGGAAACTATTAAACAAATGGGCAATTTTGAGAACCATTTTATAACACATATGACAGCCTACACAATAGATACCACACCATTTACAGAAAGGACCTTTTCTGCCTCACTTGGTGTACACGATCTTCCACCTCATAACTTATTAGCCCATAGTATATTGTGTTCTTTAGACAATTTCTCCTATAGATATGAATGAGAATAAAAACAAACATGGAAACTTTTCATGTACTGTTTTTTCTGGTCATAATTTTTTTTCCCATTAATACACTACTATTTTTAAATTTTGCTACCCTAATATTGCATGGTGACTTACCTGGTGCATTGGAATTCCAGAAATCAAATCAGTTTTAAAATAAATTTTTCTTTCTGTGTTTTGGAAATTGAGTTATTTTCCCCTATGTCTCTGAAATATATGGAATTATTTGACAAATTTCATGGATTTACACAGTTCTTTTACCCAAGGTACATTCTCTGAGTTTTGCGTGGGATGCATTTGTACAGTTTTGCTAACAATGTGCAGATATACATTTTTGCATCAGCTGGATTTCCAAATCAGAAAAATCCTAGAGAAAAAAACTCCTCAAAACAAAACTCCCAAAATGCATTGAAAAAAAGCATGAAATATTTAAGCATATAAACATGTGCTAGAAACTCTTTCAAGCACTATGAAAATGTGACTCTATCACCTTATGATTATTCATCAATTATATTTGATTATATTCTATTCAATATTCAATATTTTTGGTAGTGTATCATTTAGAAGAACATTTATTTTCTCTTTTTGTGACTGTTTTATGACCATGAGATTGCATGTATTGCTTCTTTTTTTTTCTTTTTTTTTTTTTTTTTTACAACAGGGTAGGAGAATAAGGAGAAATATTTTAAAACAGGATTAATTTTTCCCTCACAGGATGTAGAATTTTTGATCTCAAACTTTACGTTATTTTC
The DNA here is from genome assembly GCF_009829145.1 of Chiroxiphia lanceolata. Classification (NCBI taxonomy): domain Eukaryota; kingdom Metazoa; phylum Chordata; class Aves; order Passeriformes; family Pipridae; genus Chiroxiphia; species Chiroxiphia lanceolata. The sequence goes on from NC_045639.1 coordinate 67,807,453, forward strand.
TACTGTCATCTGAGCGTATGAACCTATTTTAATAGTCTAATTATTTTACTCATCACAAAAATCATGCCTTCAAATGCAAATCTATGCATTTCTCCAAGATAATAATTCTTTTTTATTAGTTTTGCACTCATCTGTATAAATTTTAACATCATTTTCTCTCAAGAGTGTGGGGTTGTTTCTTTTCAAGAAGAAACTATATAGGAAATAATATAATTGAATTTTTATATAGTTTTTTTTAAGTTTGTGACACTCAAAGTTTCTTCTTATGCCAACCATCATCTCATATATCTTTCATTTTGTTATAAAATGTTTTTGTTTAAAAAAGGTTTTTTGATTTTTTTTTAATTAAAATGAGACCTTTTTGTTTGAACTAATGCACTGAAATACAGGAGTATAGGCTGTCATTAATCTAAGTCTTTTTTGTTCTGATGCCATAATGCCTTCTTATCAAACACAGAGTTTTTGTAATCACTGCTTTTTTTCCCTTTAGTGCTAATCCAATTATAGCATTCTCACATTCAGCCATATTTTTAGTGATTGTGTACTAGCTGAGCATCTCCATTTCATTTTCTTAGCCAGCTCCTTCTTCAAAGAAAAATTGGTGTCAGATAGAAAACTTACCATCCTTTCCTACTGATTACTCTTCACAGAACTTTAATTTTCCCCAAGATTTGGAGATTTTTTTTTATTAACAACTTTAAATATTGCATTTGCTTTTTAAAATAGAATCAGTATCCTTGAAAAAGAGCTGGCATGTTCTTTTTGTACCATAATAAAGATGGCAAATTAATATTTTTATTCACGAGCTGTTTAAACACCATTCTAATAGGAATCAGTTACTCCCTTATGTATTCAGTCTTAGATTAGCAGGAGAAATACTTTTTTGGTTAACGAATAAGGATAAGGAAAGCTATCCTGGTACATCTCTTCCTATTATAAGTAACATTACCCTCAGTTACCTCTTAGGTCTGAATTTGCCTTGTTCTCTGATGTGATAAATCCTTATACTGTTTTTTTGCCTGCTCTATATAAAACTGTTATTGTAGACTCATGTACTAACACTGCTTGATATAAAAATATTTTTTTTAAAGAAAAATTTTAGAATTGTAAGTATCCCAGAAGACCTTTAATGTTCCTGCTTAATTATCTTCTGTCATTTCCACATGGTTGGTAGTCCTCATTGTTGCCTGTGCCTTTTGCTCCTTGTAGAAATTGCCTTTTAATGCTTTCTGGTTGTGAGGATTCTGAGATATGACCTATGCCCCAGCCAGGAGAGGTCTTATCCTGGGTTTATCTCTTTAGGATCTTTTAGCTCAAAGTATAATTTCAAGCTTTCAAGAATTTTTATCTATGAGTAAAGTTGTGTGTTGCAGTTTTAGTTTTATCACAAGGCTATAGGTTTTATCATATCACCTGCAGGGAACCACCAGCAATGGATTTTATCAAATTAGCTGAGTACTTCATTGACTGTTTTCTAATGTGATAGAAGAAAAATGATGAAAAATAACTGGTCCTTGCACTCACAATGCAACATTTTATATCCTAATGACTCATTAAGCAATTATCCATGTTTTCACAGCAGTAGAGGCAGGTAATAGTGTCCTTTAAACAAATGTTTATATGATTTTATGTTACAAATTATTGCTTTCCCCTTTCTTACAGTGTGTTTTGGGTTTTGGTTTTATCTCAAATATCACTTTCTGAGAATTCCTTATTTTAATTGGGAATCACTTTAAAAAAACCCTTAAATTGGATTTTACAAATCTGGTCTAATTGCTCAATGCTAGTGACTTCCACCTTTGGATTAGAGATTTTTTTCTTTGGTTCTAATGGAGCTGTGGCTCTTTTAGAAGTTTTTCAGATTTGTTTGTGATTTATACACATTTGTTTTCCTTTCTCACTTTTTGCACAGCTCCTAGAAGCAGGCTCTGGACCCATGTGGCCAGTACAAGAGAGGGGAACATCACTGTCTTAGTGCATCTGAGACTTTCTTTAAGTTGTTTCCAGCTTCAGTAAGTTTATCAAGTGCTTCTACCTTTCTAGTTCTGTCAGTTCTGTCAGAAGGAGATTTGCACCTTGGGTGCTATTGATTTTATTTGAGGTACAAAATCTCTGATATACATCTTTGTCACAGAAACTTTCCTGTTCATTGCCAAGATTTTTGTTGTTGATGGTGTTAGTTTGTGATAACAAGCTGACCCTAGAGACTGATCCAGTTGCTTCCTTCACTTCCTAAGGGAAACCAAATGGGATTTTTGTTTGGTTTGGTTTTGAAGCATCTCCAGCCGGTCGAGGGAAGTGATTGTCCTGCTTTGCTCTGCACTGGTGCAGCCCCACCTTGAATATTGTGTGCAGTTTTGGGCACTGCAATATATGAAAGATATGCAGCTACTCGAGAGTGTCCAAAGAAGGGTAACAAAGACTGTGAAGGACCTGGAGGGGAAGCTGTATGAGGAGTGGCCAAGGTCACTTGGTGTGTTCAGCCTGGAGAAGAGGAGACTGAGGGGAGACCTCATTGCAGTCTACAACTTACTTGTGAGGAAAAGAGGAGGGACAGACACTGATCTCTTCTCTATGGTGACCAGAGACAGTACCCAAGGGAATGGCCTGAAGCTGTGTCAGGGGAGGTTTAGTTTGGACATTAGAAAAAGGTTTTTTCCCAGAGGGTGGTTGGGCACTAGAACAAGCTCCCCAGGAAAGTGGCCACAGCACAAGTCTGACGGAGTTCAAAAAGCATTTGGATGACACTCTCAGGCACATGGTGTGACTCTTGGGGATGGTCCTGTGCAGGGCTAGGGGTTGGACTCGATGATCCACATGGGTCCCTTCCAACTCAGCATATTCTGTGACTGTGATTCTGGTTTCTTTCTAATAACATTCCTAAACTTTGTCTCAGTGATCTCCAAACACTTTTTAGCTGGGAGTCTCAGGTTTCCTAAGAACTAAATCATGGATATGGACACTTTCTCTGCCAAATATAGGACCATGTTATTGCTTTCTTCCGTTGCAGGGAGTAGAGAGGAAGTGGACCAGTGGATCAAGGTAATCTGAGGCTTTCACTAAATGGAGTGAGCTAGTTTCACTCCAGATAAGTGAAATGGCAATTTTTAGTGATTGTAAACAGCCACCACAATACAACATTGCTATTCCCATAACATCATTTGAGTCCCAAGCATTTTAGAGAAGAATGGATTGAAGGAAGGGAAAATACTCTCGCTTCTTCAGGAAGAAATACTCTACTTTTACATTCTCCAGGTAACAGCAGAAACCAAGAAACCTGTTTCTGCTTCTTTTAGTTTTCCATGGACTCTACGAAAAAAGCTGTAAAACCTCTCCTGTATCGAGTTTTTAATCTTTTCAAAGTTTCTCCGAGAAAAGTGTGCATGCTCATTGACATTTCCTGGGCTGTTCTTGTTTGAGATATCTGCTTGCACAAGCCAAGGAAAATAAAAGACGTTAGCCCTGAGAGGTCACAGGTCAGATCCTGGTGAAAAGTCCTGTTTCAAGGCTCACCAGCCAAAATTTCAGCAGTCATCCTATTTTAAGTCCTAGTCCTCAGCAAAAACTGAGACACATCAGTGTTAACACCGGAGGATGCACCAAAGAAGGGCTATTTTACTCAGACCTCCTGTACATCAAGACAAGTTTCAGTGAGCTCACTCAGGGAGAAAATGAGGACTAATCTCCAGCCTCACCTAATGCTGTTAGTTAAACAAGTCTGATCATCCCTAAATGAAAGGATGAAATTTGTTTTGCTCGAGGAAAAACAATATTGAATTCAGTTGTGTGATACTACACACCAAATTGACTACAGTTAAGTCTGTAGTTCGGCTGTATAACAGCTGTATTACAGTCCAAGAGGGAGTTCAAGAAGTCTTTTAAACAAGAAAGAACATGGTATGTTTGATATTGCTATGGTGTTCTTATGTAAAATAAAAACATCAATAACTAAAACCTGAGATTCAAAACCTATTTTCTAATTGTCTGCCTTCAGGAAAATATAGTGATATTCCCGAGTCTGAACTGGCAAAAGTCTATGTGCTTCTACTTCTACTCTGTCATTTTATAATGGCTGAAAATTTGGTTGAGCATTTCATTGATTTTCCAATAAAGAGGGGAAAAATATCAACAATGCAATTAAATCCAGATGCTGAAATAGTAAGTCAAGCTGATTCAGTTACTCAGAATGACATGGCTAAGTCCAATAAAGCAAGAAATCAACACCATATAAGTGAACAAAATGCACTTTTGGAACTGTAGTGGTTTCACTTATCTGGACTCCCCTGGGGCTGGAAATGGTTAATCCCAAGTAAGTTTCTGATGCAGGACCAATGGAGAGCTGCATTTTGCCTCTGTGAAATTAACATATTACAACAGCTGGAAGGGAAGTTGTTGGCAGAGAGAATCGGAGCCACGAGGGGTGGCCAGGGGGCCCCAAACCTGGGGGGTTCCCTGGGCCTCTGTGGCCTTGGCTTGGCCAGGGCCGGGGTGGTTTCTTCGCCATTTCCCCCCACTGCGAGTGGGGGCAGAGACGATCATGAAGCAGAGCTGGAAGAATTTCAGGCAGAGGAGAGAGAAACTTCGAGCAGTCTCACTGCTCCCTCCCCCACAATGGCGGGGGAGGGAGTGACTTGAGCTGAGACTGGAGCAACAGAGAGATGGGCCAAGGGGCTCGGAGGTGCCCTATGTGAGGTTTGGACGAGGGCAGCCGAAAACTGAAAGATGAGGAATGAGGGGGAATGCCCCCCCTTACCACGTGTAAGTCCAGCTGATGCTGCAGTTGAGATAGAGAGAAGCCAAACCAAGCAGGTTTTTTCTGGGTAAGGACTTTGATGAAAACTATTTGAGGTATAAGACTGAGTAAAACCTCGGAAAATCCTGCAACCTGGGGAGAAGAGAGGACCTGAAGTGGAGAAGTCACTGAAATCTTACTCCCTGGGAGGAACATTTATGAAGTAGGGGGAAAGGACTCAAAAGCTGACTCCCTGTAGCTCGTGATGCAGACCTGGTGAAACAAATGTTCCTTTACAGTCCAGGAGGAGACCTCGGCAGAGGCCAAGCAGCTGGTAGGGGTGTAGAATACCCCGTACTCATACCCCAGTGAGAGAGAGACTTTAGCTATCGTCCCAAAGGTTCTTCTTCTGTATTGATGTGGGAGGACCCAAGGGGTGGTAGAAATTGTATTAATACTGTGTATTTATTTGCTTTCTAGTTTCTATAGTTTTTATTCTGTTAGTAATAAATTTTTATATAATTCCCACATGCTGAGTTGTGCCAGTCTGAAAACTTCTCTTACACTGAAACAAATTGCGGGGGGCTTGGAAATTGAATTTTTGGGAGCTTTGAAACCACTATAGGAACTTAATATATTTTGGTGTTATAAAGAAGAATATTAAATACATCTACTGAAAATTCATTTAATTCATTGTTAAGAAGAACAAAGAACGAAGCAAAAAGCAAATAAACATCTATAAACTGATCTGAATCAGACTAAACTGACAAATAGAAACATACCTCCTCATGAAAGCAATTCTACCTGTTAGTTCTTAAAGGACTGACTGGGTAAGTAACTTATGGCTTAAGTCATGATCTTTAGCTTTACTGACAAGTTAAAAAAACCCCAAACAAATGACTCAGGACACAGCAAGTGTGAAAGTAGCCAAAAGATATCTTTACATTAATTTAGAAATAATATCTTGCTTTGACTTTGAATTTTTATTCACTTCTGTCCTGTCCCAGTGTGAATGCCTGCATCAAAGCCTATTTGCATAATGCTGTTCCAAACCCCTGTGTTTTCCCAGAGCAACTGCTACTGGAAGATCCAGAAGAGACTGAATTACCCAGTTTTCAGTAAGAAAACTCTTACTGAAGTCTCCCAGTTTTAGTTCCTTAATTCTTTCCCTCCCCTTCACGAATTCATGTCTGATCATTCTGTATTCTTAATTACCTGCCTCAGAGAAAACTGTGCAACAGACCGAGGAAACTCTTCTCCTAGAAGTTCAGGACCTCAGAGGATAGGATTGGTAGCACGTAGGATATAGGCAGGGGTAGCCATCGTTTCCCTGGCTTGGAACAAACTGACCTGTGCTATGTGCTGATGTTGCTATCCATGACCGTATGTGGTCTCTCCCCTCTCAACACACAGGTGAGATCTGGTTAGGAACTTGTCAATAGGGGCCTCAAGGGAATCTGTGGCAGCTGAGTGTGTAGCTTAACAGTTGGTGTCCTGGTTTTTGGACGTGGAAAAAGACGGAAAGAAGTAGAGAGAATGGATGTTTGATTGTGAGTCAAGAAGACAAAACTGTAGGAACATGCATTCAAAGAGGTAAGGAGATAAGGGTTTGGGAGATTAAGATTTGTAACTGAAAATTATCCTGGGATTGCCCTTGTCACAGACTGTGGGTGAATCACTAGTACATTTTCCTTTTCAAAGAACAAAAAAACCAGCCAAACGCACTTTGTCTTCCCCCACACCGTGTACTGAACACCTTATTTTACCTTTGGAGATCTTGATCTATCACTTGTCCTTCAATACCTATCTTCTCTTTCTATGGATGTGGAAATTCTTTACTCTTGTCCAAAGTTTTTCACAGAAGACATTATGAGACAATAGATCTCCTGTTGTTTCTCTTTTTCTGGTTTATATTCCTATATGCCCCAGAGGAGATGTGTAGTGGAGAAACTGAGCTTACAAAAGACCCTGAATTACTGTCTTTCCCCAGAATGCAAGAGAAAAAAATTAATAGAACTGCAATTTGTTAGAGGGCTAGAGTTTCTTTTATCATTAGAAAACTACTTCTAACAAAAGATAGTTAGCCAGATTAATACTGTAGCTACTAACCAATTCTTTCAAATTATTATCCTTACAGATAATTATTGAGGAAATAAATCAGACTTTATTCCCTCTATGGGAAACTCTGGAAGGAGGAAATATTACAGAAAGTGTGACATGGTAGGTATTTTGACGAGTCCTTTGTAGTTAGAGCCATGATTTCACAGGGGACCCAGCCTTACTCTCTGACAGTTTCACAAGACTATTAACTCTTCCTGAAGTGGCTATCTGATAGCCATATTGTAGGCCATATACCAGGTGTCTGTTTTGCTTTCCATGTAAAAGCTCGTTTAAAACCTATGTTCATTCTTTCAATATTAAATCAAGGATGGAAGTTTAAAAGTCGCTTACTTTAATATTTAGAAAAGTTACAGGTAAATGTGAAATATATTTCACTATCTGAATATCTGCATCTCTACCACCTGAAGAGAAATTTTTTGTTCAATAAGAAATGTTTATGCTGATTTTCAGAAAAGACATGGCTATAAAAGTGTATTGGGTCCCTTAAGATTTTCTCTACCAATTTTCTCCTTATATTATGGAACCAGTTACAGGTGTAATATAACGCAGATATGACCTGTGTTTAAATGAGAAAACCTGAATTTAACAGCTTACCACATTCTACACCACAAACCGCAAAACTAGAATATCCACTGAGCCAATCTTAGACAAGAACAAGACATATAAATTTTGTACATTCTAACACTCTTCACCCCTTGGGATTTTTCAAGAATCACTTCCCCTTCTGGAGTGGAATACAGGAGTTATTCAGCGGAATACAGACTATGTACACAACGCTTTCAGAGAAGAAATTAAGATTAACACAATATTCAGAATGAAAGAAAAATTTTCATAAAGCTTATGTAAACACTTGTCAGGGTTAAGACAATTTGTCTAAAGCTGTACTGTTGTGAAAATTTTTATTGCTTGTTCAGTGGAGGCAGAATTATTTCTTTTAATGTAAGTGACCTCCCTGTAACAAGAAAATAATCCTCTAACAGAATTGCAGATAGATTGTGATTTTTTGGTGCTTCCTCTTGCTTTTATACAAACATTGTTTTATTGAATCAGTAGTTATCTAGATGGTAAAACCGATGCACAAGGAAAGAATTATTTTTTTAAAAAAGTAAATGTTTACTCAACAGAAACATATTGTCTAAGATACTGCTTGACAAACTTTATTTAAATCAGATCCTCTCTAAAATAAAATAGCACTCTACGTTTTCTATAGGAAAACAACAAATCAATTTAACTTCATTTTGTTTTTTTAAGTTGCTAGGAATATAAAACAAGGTGGACAGGCTGCAGGCTCCTAGTAAATAACATTTAGAAAAATTAAATATTCATCATGTTTGACATCACGTTCATAGATATTATTCTGGTATTTAGTAACTTAGTCATTAATTCGGAGAAAAGTTAAATGTCAAATTTATAGCTAATTAATGTATTAAAATGCATAATTCAAATTTTTTAGCATAAAATTTTCTGCCATTAATTATTCCTATGTCACATTTGGCCTCTAACTTGTGATACGCTCATAACACCATTTAAGCTATTTTATTTTTTCTAGAATTTTAGTGCATTTTAGTGCAAACAAATGAGGAAAGGAGGAAAAAAGCTTTTTAAGATAGGTTGACCTGAAGGTAAGAAAACAAGTTACAAACTGAGAATTGGAAAGACAAGCAAACAGGCAAGTGCAGGTGAAATGGAGTGGAATCAAAAGCAGACCCAGAAGCGCCAGAGTAACCAGCATGCAGCACGTATAGCCTCTCTAGGAGACTCTGTGCTGTGGCTTCCAGGTTTGACTGGAGGAGAACCAGCAGAGCAGGTACACACCAGCAATCATGTTCAATGACTCCATTGTTTATGAGTCATCTGAGAAAGCACAAACAGCATCTGAAGGTAACCACAAAGTGAACATCTTAGAGTCGTAACTGGATGGCTTGTGCCATTTTAACTCTTTGTTACTGTCTGTCGTGTGTAGATTAATGTAAGGTTATTTCGTCCTCTTGTTGCAGTCTTTTGCTATGATAATAAAGTATGAGAATTTGAATGTCTAGCATGTCCTTGGAGTACAGGAGCATTTGACATTTTCTCTTTTATTACCTAGCTCTGCCTTACCCAGAAATGAGTACGGCTGTAAATGTTGGTGAGTTGAATGAATAGCCAACCAAAATTAGGAACCTTTTAAAGGTTATGGTAATTCAGCACTACTATTCTCAATGTACCATATTGTAGCCACTAAACGCTATCACAAAGTCTGCACTAGAAAAATTGCAAGAACACAGAGACTTTTGAGTTGGGTTTTGGCTTTGGTTTGTTTGTTGTTTTTTTTTTTCTAAAAACCTAGGGGCAATAGTAATAAACAGATGAAAAACAGCACAGTATATTTACAATGCACGTATACTAAATGAATGGTCTTTGTGCTACAGAATAGCTTCCATCTTCTCTGCATCTGAAATGACTTTCAGAAAGAGAACATAACTGAATAAGTTCATGAAAAACAAAAGCTATACGACCCAAGACTAATAAACCAAAAACGTTCTTCATAGTGTTTCATTTTAATATTGAGTGGCTTTTTCCTTCTTTTTTTTTTTTAACATCATACACATCAAAATTTAAAATTAAGAATCAACTGTAATGGCATCATTCTAAAGTGAAATGGAAATATGACATTTGTCAATCCAGCCCAAAATGGTTACAAAGAATTTATACATGTTCGCATAAAACACAGCTGTGGTATTGCAGTAATTTGAGCCAAAAACAAACTGTAATTTTAATGACAAAATGCTTCTGTTGTGTAAAGCTTACACAAAAACATGATTATGTCTAATATTTTGATCTCATCAAACTGGAGAAAACTGCTTGAAGACCCTGGACATATGCTTCTATTATTAAATCTAATCTATCGGCACAGCAGTTGCGCTTCCCTTAGTTCACGGAGCATCGCAAAAACATAGGCCCAGAATTATTTGGAACAGATTCTGATACAAGAAGAAATAATTAATCCACACATTGGACTGGAGAAAGCCCTTAACTAAAAACATTTCATTGTAAATAAAAAGTCCAATGTAGAGGGGGCACATCGTTGCTGCTGCTTCTTTGACATTTTCTTGAACAGGAATTCATGGCTATCATCTTCAGTGTGGCATGCTGTGCCGTCAGACTACACAAAAAATAGGAAAATAAAGTCAGCTATCTATCCTTTTGAATTAGAATGCTAGACATTTTCCAAAGTATCTGTGCCAAACTGATTCTCTTAAAGAAAATTAACTATATTTAAGGGAGCCTTAAGGAAAATGGTGTCATTCTGAGCTGTGCTTATAAACAGTTTTATTGGGTTTTTTTCAATACAGAACTAAAATGCACTTTTTTTTTTTTTTAAAAAAGGAACATAATTGCAGACTATATATCCTTTTAATTTGGCAAAATGCTAATGAGGATATAGTAAGAAGTTGTATTTTGCTGAGACTTGCAGTTAAAAGAGTTCATATTTATTTTGGATTCTTTTTTACTCTTTTGAAATCATGTAAGTTCAGTTACAACTCTTATAACAAGGCAAACTTTATAAGGGTTTATTTTATTGAGTTAGTCAGAATTTGAGTGAAAGAATTAAAAATGCTGCAGCATTGTTAAAATAGATTTTATTTTGTTGTGAGTTGTTTTGCTACAAAAATATAACATATCTTACGTTGTCTATTTAAATGCACAGTTAAAAAAAAAAAAAAAGAAGTGTTATCAAAATAGATAACAGTGCTGGGTGAGAAAATAAACACAAAAGAAAGCCTAAAACCAATTCAACAGCAGACTGCCCCACCATTTTCTTTCATAAAAGAAAATCTATTTTTAGAGACAGTGTTTAGTTTTGTGCTTCATTTTTCCTATGTTCTTCTCTTCCTCTGACTGAAAGGTACCTTGCTTTGGGGACAACTTGACATTTTTTTCTTGATTAAGAGATGTCATTTTTGCATCACAGATTCATGGTTTCTGGAGGCAGACCCCATTGGACTGGTTAGTGACCAAAAAACAGCATAAGTATTGTTTGCATCATGGATTATTCATTTATTTTAGGATCTGAGGTGCCTCTATATCTAGATCTATTTTTCATTAATTGAATATAATTTCTTAAAAAAAGATATTTAGAAAAAAATAAGATGAATCATTAAATCAGCATGAAATTTTAGGTTAATGGCATTTCCCCTTGTTCCTCTAGAATTGGCCAGGAAACATATTTATCTAAAGTCTTAACAGATAGTCACACCACAGGAATCCTATCTTATAACTTTAATACTCGTTATATTACCCAGGTGGATGGGTTTCTCTTCAACAAGATCCCTCAAGTAATCTGCAGAAGCAGAGGTTTTCAGAAATATCTTGAGAAACCTTCAGAAAAGTGGAAGCATAGGAACCCACTATCAATCCTTCTTGAAATGTCCTTCTGGTCTACTGTCTTCTGGAAGACAAGCCATGCTTTACTATGAGGGCAGATGAGACACATAGAACTAGTCTGGAATTTGTGCTTCACTTAAATATTACTTTTCAATGACCTTTGGCATTTTGATCCTGGGCTGATGGCTCAATGCCATGTAACCAGCAAAGGAAAGACAAGGCTTCTTGAAGGTCTTGGCCTGGAGATCCCATAATATCACACAGCTAAGATGGCTTTTGATAATCAGAATTTAGCTGAGCTCAGATTTATTACATTACAGTAAAAAGTTCTTCGCAGTGATAGTGGTCAAAGTCTGGAGAGACTGTGCAGGAAGGCAGTGGAATCTCCATCCTTGGAAATACCTAAAAATCTTGGACTAGACCCTGAGCATCCTCATGCAGTTTCAAAGCTGGCCTTGTACTGAGTAGAGGATGAAACTTGATGTTTTTCTAGAGTTCATCCAAGTGTATGAAATTCTGTGAATTGGGTCTTGCAGACCCTTGAGCTCCAGAGAAATCTTAAATGAGTATGTGAGTGGAATTATACAGAAGGAGCCAAACTTGGTTCGTTTGGTATTCTCTTGTATACCAAGATGACATAGCCTACACCTAATAAAGGCTTCAGTATCTACTGACTTGCAAGCTACTATAAAGACATAAATATATTATTCATTACTATTATTTGCTCAACTTTCATTACTAAATAATTGTTGGTTAGTAATTCTTTGCTTAACGTGCTCTTTTTCGGGGCAGTCATTGAAAAACTAACATAATTTAGGACACTCAAGAATTTAAATAGTAACAGGATTTCAGTTAGCTTCAGAAAGGATCACAGAGTGGTAGTTCTTTCTCAATACCCTTTGATAAATACTGTGGTAGACTGTTTTATAAAAATCTCTTTATTTGCACTGAGTATGGAATGAATGTTTTTCACTTATGACAAGATTGGATTTTGCTGGACTAGTGAAGAGGTCATATTTCTTTTTCTGAAAGAGGGACAGATCATGACAGACTTTTAGTGCATATTTTTCTCTTTACACCTTCATAGTCTCAAATAAAACTGGAAGAAAATGTAAAAATATATATTTCTGGTATTTTCATGTAGCTCAGATGTTCAAATATGGTATCTGTATTTCTGAAGTCAATATATGTCATTTTCTGCTTAAGATCTTAAGATGTACAGAGGATCTGGGAGACCAGTATTCACAAATGGTTTTTTCATTTTTTTTATTTGAAATCCTAATAGGTTCTCTCTTTTTTTAGCCCAAAAGGACTGCTGATGGCTTTTTGGGTGCTAAAAAAAAAAAATGAAAAAGAAAATTCTGTCTAACTTTTAATATTATCCATACTTACTGAAGGTTGCTATAATCTGCAGTTTTTCTGCTTGGAATATGTTGTGCTTATCATAATAGCACAGTGATATTTAAGAATGTTATCCTTGCCAACTTGTGGTTGAGCCTAGCTAAAAATGATTTCTTTGTTTTGTTGACATGAAAGGAAAAGAGAAGAAATTGCAAAAGTCTGGGGAAGGAATGGTGGAGTCTGGTCTTTACCAATTTAAGAGCAGCTCCTTTGCCATTGCAATATGTGACCTGGAAGGAGGTGTGGAGCATTCTGATCTAGATGTGTTGCTAAAATATGTGGCTAAATCAGTCTGGAAAGACTGATGCTCACTGTAAGAGAAGCACATTATACAGAGAGGAAAGGCTCCCCTTATCATCTGAGGAGGGTGTGGGAACTGAGAGACAAGGGGACTCCCCTTTACTTTAACTACACCTTGCTATCCATAAAAACACTCAATAACAGTATTTCTTTTACTGTCTTTCCCCTACAAACCTAGACACAGAGAATAGGAATAATTTCATCTAATTAGTTGTCTGAAAGTTCATATTTTAATCAAAGTTATTGCTTTCTCTCAATGACTGAGAGAGCCTAGAGGTATAGAAGAGAGGGACCTCCATAGAGCAATTATTCTCACCCTCTAGAGACCAATTCAGACCACATAACAGAAACATCTCTCTTAAAATGGTACGAATAGCTCTCCAGAGATGCCCCTATTTCTCCCTACTGACTGTAAAGGAGGCAGTAAACACCCAGTACTGATGAGAGAAAGGCACTGGATGCCTAGATAGATTTAGGTAAAATGGATTTCCTTCTGATTTTCTCACACTACTGACACTTAAAAGTAAAGTCAAGGTAATGAAATTAAATTCATATATTACTTTAATTTACAGGCACTGAAGAAATATTCTTCCTGATCCTACCATTAAAGGTGAGAACATGTACTATAGAACTTTGTCTATTAAAAAGACAAATAAAGTATAATGATAATAATTGTAAGTAAGAATAACATAATTTAAAGTACAACAGAAGTTTGTGCAATGTGGGATTCATGAGGGCTAAAGTAAGTTGTTTTATTTCTCTTTTTCTTAGCTTCCCTTCACTTAACATTAAGTTTTTAGCAGAAATTGTATTAGAAAGAGCAGTAGGGATGATTATATATTTGGAATAGCTTACATACTATAGGAGATTAAAATGACCAGTACTCTTCAACCTGAGGGAGAAATATGAAGAAGAATAAAATAATGACAAACATGGAAAAGCAAGAACTAAGAAACTGCACATTGAAATGTGTTTTGAAATTACTTGGAGGAATAGAATATGATCATTAGGGAGAAAGTCTGAAAATAGAAAAAGGGAATACTATTTAATTCCATCTTGTATAAAAAAGTAGACTTCTTTGCAACAAGATGTTGTGGGTGACAGTAGTTTATGCAGACTAAGAAAGTATTTAGATTTATCAAAGTACATGATATATAGTCTCTTCAACAAAAAGTCCCTGAATGGTTCATTGCCAAAAGCTTTTGTAACATTTCAGGCGACATATCACAGTATGATTTTTCTATTCATGTGCACTTTCCTAAGACTCTCTACACAGCAGCTACAAGTATCCATAGAGAGTTCTAGATCCTCAGCTGTACAGGCCCATAAGATTCTGTGTATGTTATAATTAAAATCTTAGTGATTGACTATTGCTCACAGTGAAAAATAATGTTGTTTTCTCTTTAATTTTGTTTCTTTTCAAAATCATATACTCAGAGAAGTCTTTAGTTTCTTTCAAATCAGGCAACCTAGATATATACCCCGTAAGACAGTACCTTCACTTGCTGTTTGCCATGAGTGTTTATTCTTCCTTACTGTTTTGTTTTTAATAAATCATGTTAGTTCAGCTCCCTGCTAACATGCCGCAAAAAACTCAATTTGACGACTATGCTACTAGCATGCTGGAAGCATGATAACTGTGATATACTTAATGCCTGATTATGGTCCCAAGACAAAACCAAAAGCAATTCTTTCTTAGATTTCCAATATCCTATCAATGTGGAAGAAAAATCCTGGAAGACATTACTGCAAGGGAGTTGCACAAATTTTGTCTTAATCTTTCACAGGTCTCATTGAAATCAAGCTTCCTTCAGCTTCAAATTATGCATCAATAGCTAAATAATAAATATTTTTTATATTTCATGATACGTGGAAACACTAGCAAGAGTGACATATCACAATTGTCATTCAAAACTTCCTTTGGGGCTATGACCAATTGATTTTATGCTATTTATTATGTTTGGGTTATTCTTCCCACCACTGTAACCACTAAAAGTGGCAATTTTCAATTTGGCAATTCAGAACTTATTGGTTATTTTCCTTCTGTAATTGAATGTGGTCATCCCTAAAACCTTCAATCAATTTCACAAGCTTTGATTTTATATGAATGTAGCTTGAATTTTTTAACAAACTTGCTTTCATTTTAAAAACATGCTATACAAAACTCCAGTTTCTTCTATACCAAAATCTATAGTTTGGTCTGAAATAATTACTCCAGTTCTCTTTACTGTGAGTCAAGGAAAATAGTCATGACAGACGTTGGCTCACCAATATCTAATTAAGTCAAAGTCATGGACTCCAATGTTTCTCTACTTCTCTCTCTTTTCTGCAAAGACACTCTCACCTGGATCAGATTTTCATTTTGTGGTCATTGAAAGTCCAGTGACACAAATCTCATTTTTAAAAATGAAACAGCTAAATCAAAATAACCAAAGATTCGGATCTCATTGACTACGTGTACTTACAGGTGCTACTTTATCTGGTATGAGCACTACAGTGCTATGAGCACTTTGATATAAGTCCTCTGAGCACTAGTTACGAGATACTTGCCATACAATAAATACTTTATTTGTAAAAGTGGAAATTCCTCTTGTCCTTCTTCCTAGTCTGGAGCTCCTCCAAATCCTGTGTGTCGTTACCAATAATACAATCAACTTTGAAACAATCTACTCCTTGTCTAACTCACAACAAGTGTATTCTTCACTGACCTGAGACAGTGTTACTGATTGAAAAGTTGATCTGTTTTGTTTTCTATAATACATTGATACCTTAAGGTCCTTTTAGGTTTTATTGATTCTTCTAATTTTTATAAGTTTTATAAGTAGTTATATAGTAGAAGTAGATTTAGAAGCAGCAGCACTTATTCTGTTACCCTTAGCACAGAAACTACACACATTCCTCTACCCTATTACCCCATTCCATGCTCCCCATATCAATTCTACCCCTGGATTCCATTAGAATATGTTTAGTCTCACTCTTAAGATAGACCTGTTCTGTTTGAAGAATGTTTGTATCTTGGCCCAAACCACAGAATATGGTCAGAAACTAGGTCACCATGTACCCCTTGTACTCTGCAGAAGAGGACGGTTGATGAAGAGAGGGTCCCGAAAACCCCCCAGCCCCAATTTCCAGAGGGTAGGATGGGGGAGGATCAGGGCAAAAGCCACAGGGTGGGAAAACTTCGGATTGGACAGGCAGTATTATAAATTGTAACATCTGAGGTACGGGGAGTACACGCACGTCGTTACTGAATTAAATCCCGTTCTTATCTCATCCCCAATTAAATTGCTTTGGAGTCTTTTTCTTCAGCTCCTTTAGGTATCAACATAAAGAACCCTAGAATACGCTCAGTCCTTCTGTAATGTTGAAGAATGGAGAGAAACCAGCAAGTCTCAGACATTTTCCTTGCCTTTTCTTGTCAGGTAACTACACCTAGGATCACACTGACTGCTTCTGTAGGGTGTATATTAACCTCTAAGATATTCCTATGAACCCTTTGTCTTTACTTTTTTTTAACATGGTGATAATCAGAACAAATTGATTTTGTTTCTCAGATTGCTAAATCCTCCCCACACTTTCTTCAGCACCAGTGCTGAATAAATCATTGTAATGTTCCCCTGAAGTGAATTGAAAATTAATTTACACAGTAAAGATGATCCTCCTAATAACAGGGTACATGGAATGGGGAAATTGGAAATCATTACCCAGCAAACATTATCTGCATTATTTTTGTAGCTGCTTTAGATTGCATTGTAATAGAAAATTAGGAGACTGGCTGTGAAGAAGTTTAAGAGGGTCCCCTGAAGAGCTTCTGCTTTAAAATTGATTCTTTAAAAAAGCATTAAAAAGCTATTGGAATTGATTGCCTGCTAATATAAAGGAAAAACTCTTTGCCACCATTTGTGTTAAAAAAGAGCATCTTCATTCATGCATGTTATTAAAACTACTGGCCTGAAAGCCCCTGTAGAAAGATAAAGGATATGGATGGGATATTAAAACAGCAATCTTTACTTTATCGAGAATTTAAAGTTAATATGTCGCTTTTATTAATTCAGCAGGAACAATTAGTTAGTATGTCAAATAAGGAGTTTACAATTAAAATACTATAACATACAGTAAACACATAGTAAACAGTGAATCAGGAATTCTTCATTAATCTTCCAAGCATGAGGTATACCCCTGCAAAGAATAAATCCAGCATTTACACTTTTCTTATTGCCTAATTTGCTATGCAGAAGTAATAAAAGTCAGAGCTGATAACACCTCTGATTAGCTTCAGCAGCTTCCACTACTGTGGGGTAATATTGAATGAAATCTTAGCCAACTGAAATGGGTTCTACCATACCTTGTTTACAAAGACTCAATTGAATGACCTTTGGAAGACTTTGCTGTATGTTACATGTTTGTAATATTTAAAAATTACATGGAAATATAATTTCCTCTCTTGACTTTGAACTGTTCAAAGCTTTTCATGATTTTCTAAATTCTAACATATTCGGAGCATATTTTCCTTAGTCTTTTAATTTGTGATAACAGGAAACATTAAACGGCAATGAACACTGAGGGGGGAAAAATCTTAATAATGATCCTATTAGAAAAAACAAATGGTATGAACTTTAGTGAAGCGATTTGCATGGGTCAATTCATCAGTTTTCCTTATCTTTCAAAATGGAATCAGAGATTACACAAGAAGGAAGACCATCTTGGGAACTTTGTCCAACACAGCAATCAAGGTGAAATCTCTTAGGTAAAATTGCAAAGAAATGCAAGCTAACAATTGCAAATTGAGAGAAAAGGAATGGAAAGAGTGACAAAGCACACTAGCAGTCAATATGGAGATTTAAAAGAAATAGCCCCATCAGGAGAGTGACAAGCCAGACACAGCAGAAGGGCACCTAGCTGGTAATAGCAGACAATGTTTATTTATTCTGAATTTTAAATTATTAAAAAAAAAAAAAAGTTGGCAAAAGCCAGAGATGGATTAGTTTGAATTGAAAAGAAGTGTGAAAAAAACTAAATAAGGATATTGTCTACTATACAGACATGATATAAGGACAGTAAATCTTTTTCCAACATTCTATATCATTATGATGAGAAGGAATATTATTTTTTAACTCAGTCTAAGGTCCAACACTAATTCTTGAATTGAGTAGAGCAGAAGAGGAAAATTGAAAGGCTAAAAAGAATTAAAGGATAGAAATTTCTGTAGAAAAAGGTAATATTCCTATGGATCCCTGGTTCAGCCTGTATGCATATCAGGTCTGGGGAGTGGAAAAGATGATGTAAAGCAAACCTACAGGGATATTATCATGTGGCTCAGAATTCAGTGCATAACTTAGCTGGTTAGACAAAAAGCAGGAACATTTCTCTCCAAGAAAAGTCTGGAATTTTGATCTCTGTCTTTGCCAATCAGTCTAGTCCTTAAATTTTGCATTAAATAGTGCATTCTGAAAATATTAAATTTATTTAATAAATGTTGACTGTAATGATTAACTCAATATGATGCATTTTACATGTCACAACAAAATTGACTTTGCTGAAATGGCAAATATTGATATTAAACTGGTCAAAAATCCATACGCTCTATGAATAATTTTAATATCTTCTTCACACCACCGTTTCCTGGCAGAAAGCACGACTATGCCACTAAGTGTTCCACTACTTCTAGTAATTACATAAAAAAACTTCTATTTACAAGGAAGAAACATTGATTCCTGTGTGACAAAAGCATAGTAGAAAGACCAAAAAGGTATGCATGCAATTCTGAATATACAATGAAAGTTCTTAGAAGTTCACTCAGTTATTTTTGAGTGTTGTGACTGTTAATGATTGAAGAATTTAACTGCTTGCCTCTACCATCAATAGCCTAACATTCATTGATGAGCAAACACAAGTTATCTACAATCTTCACCTTGTAGTGTGTTTACTATTCAAAAGTTTGGAGGATGATGATGAGGATGATAATGAGGATGATAATGAAGAAAAATTATTACAAGTCTTCTGAGAGCAATCAAAGAGGAAAAGCCAGTCACAAATTTCCTAGGCAGACAGGATGAGAAGCTTAAGATATTGCATTTCTCAAAGAAATCCTTGATCTTTTATATTTTATGTTTTAAAGCCTGTTGTGAAAAATTTGAAAATTTCGGTGTTCTGTTGATTTATCTACATGTGCTGATTATAGCTGGGTTCAAAAAATCATTGTACAGAAAGACAGCTACATATATAAACTGTCACAGTGTAATCTGGGATGTAGATTTATAGTATTTTTGCTACTCTCTAACAACAGTCTGAGTGTTTGCTCTCGCTCTGCAGTAAAAGTGAGACAGCTTATCCCTCACTGAAGAAGAAAACTACCTACATTTACCATGGCATAGGTACAGGCAGTTGTTACAGAGTAGCTGATACCATAAATTCAAACTATAACTTGCACCTCATTAACCTGTTGAAAGACTGGGAGTCCTGTATGATAAGCTCTGTACACACACATAGATAAATATTCTTTGTCAGAAAGAACAAAGAAAACAAACGATGATCTAAATCATAGAAATCAGATGACTTGCTCAAGGACACGTAAAGATATGAAGTCACAGGCCTAGGACTTGAATATTTATCTTTGAAATTCCAGTCATAAGACCATCCTTCTTAACCTCAGTGGTACAAATCCTCTTCTGTAAACAAAGTGTCTATTAAAAATTTACCCATATTCTTTCACTTCTGCATTTCCATAATTCTCTGAAGTCACATCTCTACCTAAATCTGAAAAAGGAAGTGTTGGATAAGAACACATTCAGTGTACTCACCACAGGGCCACTGTAGCACTCTTGTGGGATGTTCTCTTGTCTTCTGCTCAACCAGACCCAAGAGTTTCTCAGTCAGCTCACAGAGGGACAACTTATCTGAGGGACTGCTTGGGAACTGGAACTTCTTTTGGTTTTTTTTGAGCAGCAAGGTTGTTAAGCTGGGCCAATGCATACATATATAACATGGGGTATTGCTGTACAACATGTTGGGAAAAAACACTTTGAAATCTAAATAATTACCCTTAAAAGACCCTAAATTAATGCATTATTTTTTGGCAAGGATCTATGATACATTTCTGCTGTGTCATAGACTATAATAGTGATTTTACAGATTTCTTCTCCTTTTCCTGTGTCGTATTATTCTTATGGCTTCCTTGACATAGAGATGGATCTGGGTCTTCCAAAATTATGGTAAAAAGTCATCATTCTACTTTTCTCCTTTTCTGATTATTGTGTTTAAACAACCCTCTTGATACCAGCCTCTATTTTTGTGGAAAACTTGTATGAAGACAGAATTCCAGGCATATATTGGACATTTAATAGCAACTTCATGTTAAAATTACAAAGCAAATTAGCATCCCCTTGTAACTAAAATAATAACATAGCACTGCCTCTTGATAGTTCCTAATATCTATCTCTATTTTTCTCATTTTTTTTCCCTTCAGTTACCACAGTGAACAGCTGTGGTCATATATATGATACACCTGGCAGCTTCAAATGACCAGATACCAAGCTTATTTTTCCACTATTGGCATTACTTATGAATTTAAGCTGATTTGAAGTATGGATTATGCCTAGAAAATATATTCCAAATGACAACTGTCAGATAAGATATGCTTAGCATCAGTAATTAACCTCCCATTTGAAACTTATTTTGAGTGGTCGCAGCTATCAAAATTAAAAGTACAAGTGAATTATGGCACTAAAGGAATCTTTGTCTATTTGGAATTCATTAATGAGGGCTTTAATAGTTAATATTGAATTTTTAGGTAAATCTTCAAACAGAGATTTACATACACTTCCCTTGAAAAATGATAAGGCCTCTGATCCCATCTCCACTGATGGTTTATAGATGGAAGTAGGTTAAAAGTTAATAAGATTTGCTTTTCTGGAGCACCCAATTCCATCTAAAAGTGCCAGAAGGTACCCTCCTGACACCTTTGCAAGACAGACTGTATCATTTTCCCCCAAGTTTACTGTAAAATAAATTGAGGATTGAAGAGGTTAGACTACTCGCCCATGGATTCATACAAAACCTGAGGCATAGCCAGGATTAGCAAAAACTTCCTCCCACTTTATGTTTTACCACAAGACCATTCAACACCTGGTAAACATTAGAGTTGTAAATCAGCCATGGAGAAAATACTACAGTAAAGTGATTTGTGTTTTTCCATCTCACAGTATGAGCAAGGAAACTTTTGAGCCAAAGAAATTACAGTATTTTACAAGGAAGGGATACAAATCTTAAATGTCTCTGAAATTCTTCAGCTCTGGGACTATCAAGTACTGCTCATTTATAGATCATATAAAATTATGTATGTTGGATGATTAAATACTTGAAGAATTCATAAACTCCAAGACTAGGGATCACAGTGTTAAGATGGCAATCAAAGTCCATGTCCGAATTACTGCAAAATAGAAACATTAGGTCTAAAAACCTTAGTGTCTTTGCAGTACTTTTTTTCCTCTGGCCTACAAGTCTCATATATTTCCCTTCAATAAGTCATCATATTTTGTTAATTCACTCACTTATTTAAATTATTTAAGTTTTCCCCTGTAAACTATGGCATTGCATGCCCCTCCTGGTCATGGTAGAAGAGGTCATGCATATCATCTTACTGAAATGTATAAGGGAATTGGTTTGTGTTGGATTTTTTTGTTTTTGAATGTCCCACGGAAATCAATGGCAAGATGCAAGAGTACACAACACATATACAGTATGCTCCAGATTTCCTAGACTGCTATAAAATCAAACTTCTTCTCTAAAAAGGAAAGTTCTAGTTATTCTTTTCTTTAGAAAGTCAACATTTTGTGGAAAAATGAGATGCTGACAAATGCATTTCACAAATTCAACTTATTTCCCCATCATTTTCTTGTATATTTTATCTGAATCAAAATGAAAGCTAATCTGGAGCCTAATTCTGTACTGCCCTTCAGCTTTTTTTTTGGTGAATTCAAAGAAAAGAATGGTAATGAGATGTTGAACTTTCCAGTCAGCACTTAACATGTGAAACTCTGTGGTATAAGAAAAAAAGCTTACTTTAAAATCTGAAGATGCTAATAGCTATAAAACCTATTAAAGACAATATAACAAAATTTTAGCAATTTGAATCTATAAATAGTGTTTAAGAAAGTGAATATCACATGTTTTCATGTAAAGTTCAATCTAAAGAATCTTGATTGTTCTCCAGTGACTTCCTTTCCCACTGGTTATTGTGAGTTACTGCACCTGCATGTTATGAGAGCAGCACTAAACTACGAACTGGGAACTTAAATCTATATGCATGTTCCCAGAGGTTCTGTTTACTTATTTGTCATTTAAGGCATGGAGTAACAATAAAATCATGAAGTATAGCAGAGAGGAGATTTTTTTCAGGCAAATAACGACCTAGTCATCAGATCTCAATATTATGCAAACATTCAGAATGAAATTAAAGGTGTTAAAATAATTCCAAGTGGGTGTGAAAAAGAATTAAAGGTATAAAATGTCACAAAACATGGTAGAAGCTTACAGATTATTCTAAACTGATTTGGTAATTTGTTCTGAAAATACAAGAAGTGTCTCTGAGATGTTCTTTTAAGCATTTCATAGGGTGCTTGGGGACAACAAACTGGTTAACATGGAAAAATTTAAGAGTAAGCTAGATGAAGACTAAAGGAAAGGGAGAAAATAGCTAAAGATGCTGAAGGAAGCTTACCGGTAACAAATCAATTATGGGAGCTATCTAGCTTTTTTTCAGTGACCTCAGTGCAAAAAGGTAGCTTGTTTCAATGGAATTTACTGGTGTCATGACACTGGGAAACACCCCCAACACAGGAGAGGTTTGGAAGACCCAATGACCTTAGGGATATGCATAATAGTAATGAGAGAAAAATCCAATTGAGAAAAGGGGAATGTTATACACTTAGGGGCTAATATTAAGAACTTATGCTATAAGCTCAAAACATTAGAAAAGGAGAGGATCTGTGTTTACCAGTGATGCCTATGAACCATAGTGATACATGTAAAAAGACAAAAGTAATTCATACTTGTACCAGGTGAGGTAATTCCAGAAGGAGCCATGGCAATTGAGTGGCTTTTCACAAGGTACTTCTGGCTGCTTTTGGAGAACTATGCAGTATTTAAGACCACTCAGCGGAGAACAGATGAAGAAAAAGGCTCTTGGAGTATTGGAGTCCTAGAAGAAGAGTAAAACCAGATTTGTTTTGGGTAATCTAATAAAAGAGAGGCTAAATTATATTGAATTACTATGTATAAAAACACAGACAGGGAAACACCAGGGCAAGAGAAGATCTGTTTAAACTAAAAGACAGCATTGGCAAAAGATCAAATGGATAGGAACTGTCCATAAATAATTCTAGCACGGAAATCAGAAGAAGGTTTCTAGTCATTAGGAGAAAGATATTCTCTCCAGTAGACTTTTTGCCTCCACCACAAGTTTATAGAAGGGATTATGAAGAATGACTGCTCGCAGCAGCTGAGATTTGGACCCAAGGATCCAGGAGCTTCCATAGTAGGTTAAATGCCCATTCCTTTCTCACTAAATAAAGAAAGCCCACTGCACATGAAATGTCCTGCCATGAAAGAAAAAACATTGGATATCTGTCTTTGCTAGTTAATAAGTCAAACTATGTGGTGGAGGAATTAAATAGAAAACAAATGTTTTGCAAAAGGGTAAAGATGCCCAACTACAAACTGCTTTATTAAACTCCGTCTTAATTAGAGAGACTGTGCAGAAGGGCAAATCCTGTAGCCTAACCGGTTAAAAAAAATCTAATGATATAAAGTTCCTACATGCCTTTAAAGTTTACTGGAAAGTTGTGCCAGTAAAAGGATCCTACCTGAACCTTTAGACCATTGTTTATTTATTTGTACTTCGATTTATGTCAAAGCAAGACAGGAAGAAACACTAAACTTTTTACTGTAATGAACCTTGGCGTTTGACTTCCATTATAAACAATGTGAACTAAAAATGCCTGGAGGCACTGTACCTTGTGCATCTGGCATTTATACAGCAGATTACCAGCACTCGCACTGACCTTGGCAGCTCTACAGGGGACACACTGTATATTCATTTAGCTGAGTTGATTTAAAAAATCTCTTGTCTGTGCACATCCATATCAGGGTGAAGCTCAACTTTTCTCCATCATTGTGTCAAAGGGATTAATTTGAACTTCATCATGCTTTCAGCAAAGCACATTTGCAAACGTGTGAAATCAGATGGCAAGTGTATTTAAAAGCCCTCTGTTCCAAACCCCTCAAGCTCTTACATGTGCTTGTAACCCACTGGGTTCAGTACAAACAATTTTTATTTGTTACATACACTCAAGGGCCTACCAGTTCAGATGTTGTAAACATTAAGGATCAAGATTTCCCTAGCCTCTTTTGCAGTTGTGGAGAACAGCTGGACACAAGAAGTTTTCTACTTACATGTTCAATGTAAAATTAATCTCTATAAGTTCAGAGAAATAAAGTTTGAAAAAGAGGCCACCATCAGACTTGCTGGATCATAATCAAAGGCCAATTGACATGAAAGGTTTCGGGGGGCAGATGTACCACTCAAAATCAAACAGAGACTGTCTTCACTTTCTTTGCTCATCATTCTGCTGCACTTTAGGGAACAAGTCTCCAAAAATTCCCAGCAGACTAGGCACCTCTGGGCCATCCAGTCTCAGAAATACTTTAAAACCAGAGTCTGTGTTTTGCTGCAATTCACTGCTTTATTTGAAGTTACAATAGCAGTAGCTGTAGCAATTCCTAGTCTCAATTTCCCTTAGTGTTAAGCTCTACTTATAAGAAGACTTCAAATAATAAAAATACAAAGAATGAAAATTAGTTCTTCTGGCAATATAGTTTGTGAGTGTTTACTGCCAGCACAGTTTTATAATGGAAACTTAGTGGGTGCTTAGAATCCAAATCCTTTGGATTTTCTGAGAAGTAAAACATTTCTGAGAAATAAAGCAGCCAAGATCATGAATACTGTTCTAAATATAAATTATTTCTGACCAATACATATTATTGCATATAGGCATATTAATATGCATGTATGCCATTATATGCATATTAATGTTCAAAAGTATCTTAAAAGATCTGTTTCACTATACAATAAAAGGAATATCTATCAAAATGTGGGTTTAAACATACCAAAGTCTATAACACTTCTTTGAAATGTAGCATTTACTATTGTAAAAACAGATCTGGTAACAACACATACTGAGTTTCTGAAAAGCTTTATTTCGTGAACTTACAGAATAGAAGAATCTTTTTCCAGAATAGAGAAATCTCTTCTTTCGTTGAATAATGTAGTAGTCCAGAGAGCATGCTAAGTCAGATATAGATGCCTAAATTGTATTCTAAGAATTACTAAAAAAAAAAAAAAATATATGCATTTTGAAGTAATAGATTAACTGAAGAATGTACACATTTTATGAGAATTGTTTACCAAACAATTATTCTATTTTTTCTACTTTTTCAAAATTTGTCATAGATATTTTATCACAAGCATAAATAATCAAACCCAACATGCAGTAACTTTGTTCTCGCAGTGGAAAAATACAAACTAACCCCTCCTACAGTCCCAACAATCCTAGCATGAGAAAAAAATAAGAAAATGTTGGCTTTTCATTTAGATCATTTTTAGCAGTCAAAAACATTGATCAAAATATTCCCTAAAACTAATTAACTAATTGCAGTCAATATCAGCCTCAGTATTTCACTCATTTAAGCAGGTTTTGTTCATTTGACATGTTTAATTTTGGCTGCCAAGCACAAAATGAGCTTCCTAGTCATTTAATTACCTGAAATGATGAGTATCTTCCTGATAGAGAATGCCATGGTCATGCTTAGATAGTTGGGGCAGAACTCCTGGCTTTGGTTCCAGAGTCTTTTTGTTGCTGATGTGGTGCAAAGCTGACCCACTTGCTTCAGTTCCCAGTCCTCAGCCTTTCTCAAAAATGTTCTTGAGTGAAGAAGCATAGGAGCAAAATGGGGATGAGAAAAGGTAAAATGGCTTGTGCAGTGCCCCTCTGGATCCTTGGCCATGAGAACTGTGTACAATCTTAAATAATCTTAAATTAGGAAGCAAATTTTCTTGAATAGGCAGGAATTGTAAAATCACAGGGAAATGGCTGAGAGGCACCCTTTCCCTAGACTTTTCTTTAAGTACTTTGAAAGAATTAATTCTCTGCTGACACCAGTATAATCATCCAAAATATCAGATTTTCCATATATTAAAAGCATGAAAAAATGAATGCTTTTTTAAAAAAAACTCTTGACCATTTAATGGCAATGACTGTAGGGTTATTTGAAGCAAAGGTATATTTCAGTTCTCCCTTTGGAGCAATATCTTCCGTTATGCTAACACGTCAAATAGTCTTCTATTTTTCTGCTAGAACCTGGCCTGTCATGCTTAGCGACATGAAGGAATTAGAGACTGGGGAGGGGGGAACTGTAGAATATAGAGATGTCAATAAACATGCACATTAACATTTAAAGAGTGTTACGTGCCTACATGAGAAACGAGGAATAGTGTGCTGTATTGGTGCTCTGTCTATACTGCAACAACTCTTTTAGGTCACACAGTGAGGCAGCATCTCATATAAAATGCAAGAGGGAACAAGGAGACATTGTTTCCATCTATCTTGCTATTTCAAATGTGATGTTAGTTCTTGGAAGTATATTTTTACTGTTTCATTTCTCTCTCCAACTTAGGAAATTTCAAGAGATGCCTATTTATTTTTCATACATATTGCTGAGTATATTCACTCTAGGTGCTGGTTTTCATGCTTTGGCAAGTTCAGAGTGCCTGTCTCATGCAACTTGAGATGTAATTAATCACACAGGAGTAGGATTATATGTTTAACACTTTGCCTGCATTTGAAAAAAAAATCAAACTCTCCAGATGCTGCTCCATTTTGAATCTAATAATGTATATAAGGAACTTTCCATTAGCAAACATGTTTGGTCAGGTATACGTAGCTTTACAGTTCTTCACTGGCTTCAGAACACAGAAAAAGACCCCAAAACAAACAAAACACAAATTTACTTGCATTAATGAAATAGACTAGCTTGCTTTATAGAAGTTTTTTGGGGGTAAAAAATAATGAATGTTTGCTAAAATGTCTTCATAGTTAAGCTATGCCTGTGTCAGGATGGCTGACACACAATATACATTCACAGTAGGAATATAAAAGAAAAATTAATGAATATTAGGGGAAAAAAACCAGAAAGTAAAACCTTTGGAGATCATTTCTTTCTTCTGTAGAAAATCCAAGTATCAGTCACTGTTCAGAGGAAGTTCTGAAGCAAATCAAGGAGAAGATGCCCTTCAGTGTTCTACCTTAGCAGGAACTCTGCATGGGATTCATCTGAATAAAAAGGCTTTTAGTCCCCACAGAGAAGTAGGCATTTCTATGCTGAAAATTTTGAACTAAACATCTATGTTTGGTCATATGAATCATGCAATAAAAATGCCTCTCTCTCTCTCCGCTGTGCTGTACTCTCCCAGAGTTGATGCAGATGTCCTTATTATACCTTTTGACCTTTAGGTGACAACAATGCCATCCTAGATACCACCTCAGCATTAGTATAGCTGTGTACATCTGCAGCTGCTTACAATGCCCTCTTACCCTGATGGTAGTCCAGCTCTGTCTTCTTGGGCAGCTGTGCACAAAAACTCTCTGTGATGACCATCCTGAGCCCATGAGTACTATAATGAACAACTGTGCTCTTCCATCTCAATTAGTGTCCATAGCGCAAGTGGAACTGAAAACAGGAGAGAAGATAGAGAGCTACATCAGCAGTATCAGGAAGTCTGTGTTGTCAGGTAAATCCTATAAAACTCAACAAGTCCATAAGGGAACAGTACTTACTGACTGGATAATTGTGCATCACTTCCACCATGAAGGATAGTGGAATAAGAGAAATTACAAGCTAAGGTCATAAGAAAAAAACAGAGAAGGGAATTCAGTAAATAAAGTAGAACTATATCTAAAACATCGAGTCAAAAATGTTTCAGGTCCATAGCACTTAACAGAAAATTATGTTGTAAGGTGAAAACCTATACATAATTTTGATGATTTTTGTAAAACACAGACCTTCTCTTTTGTATTCCAAGCAGAAGTCTTGACAATGCTGACCTGTACAATCCTTCTACCGGTGCCCTGAGCTTTCACTAATCACCATTTCTCTATAACTATTAACTACACTTCTCCTATTCTTTGAAATCTGTGTTCAAGCTGATACTTCTTGCTCCTTGTTTTATTAATTATTTTTCACGTACTTCACTGAATCGTCATCCTCTCTTATTCCTCACAGAAATTGATAAATGTGATAAATTGACCTTTGACTTAAATATAGAGACTTCCTGATACTGCTGATGTAGCTCTCTATCTTCTCTCATGTTTTCAGTTCCACTTGCGCTATGGACACTAATTGAGATGGAAGAGCACAGCTGTTCATTAAAACACAATGTGTGCATCAACTTAGGCTCCTAAAGGAGCAATTCCTTCAGTCTGTTTCAATATGTATTCCTCTGTGTGTGTATATGTAGAAAAATAGAAGAAAAAGAAAAATAAGGGCACAAGTCTAAGTGTACTAAATTTTGCTAGGAAAAGGATATTAATTTATAAATACCACCCAGTAATTTCTATCAAAATTACTCTGAAAGGTACTTTTCTCAATAACAATGACAACTCAGAAAAGAAATGTATATATAACAATCACTACAAGTAATTGATATATCTAGAAACAACAGATGAGAAGAATCAAAATAAAACAAGATTTTTTGTTGGAGCAAAAGTATGTTCTGGAGAATGTCTTGCATTGGCAGCACCAGCCCAGTATGCTGTCTCTAGCAGCAGAGGGCAGAGAGGAGGTAAGAACTAGTAACCATTGTTTCTCCCGGCTAAACCCCTAGACCTCAACAGTTTTCAGCTCAAGCCATTTCCTGAACCAGAGAGAGTTTGTCTCTTTATTAGTTTCCCATGGATATTCCTTCCAATTTATCTAATCTCCCTTCCATGCATCCATACCATCTTTTGGTGAGGAGCTCCTCAGGTTTGCTATCTAAAAATTAGATAAATTCAAATGCACCATTTGTTAGGTAAAGTCAGGAGAGACTAGTAAGACAAAACTAAGAGTCATCCATCTTTAATTCTCATAGCATATACCCAGAACAAACATTGAGGATTTTCACAAACCTGTTGCACTTTCAGATGCAACATGTTTATAAAATATTTTTTTATTCTGCAGTAGTATTTAGGTTACTCAAAATTTTCTTCTTCTCTTACCAAATTACTTCTTTACATTATTCCAATGATCATTCTGTAAAGCTTTGACTCTTTTTATATAGATGTAATCATTTGATATCAGAGTCAACGTCATTTGCCCATGAATTGATAAAGCTGTCATTGCTGTGACACTTCTTGGCTTGTTTGCTTGGTTTTGCCAGAATACCATAGGTGTAACTTTAATTTTTGCTGCCTCATCCCAGTAAACTACTAGCCCCATCCTGTCTCAAGACTTTTCCATTGATGGTATTTCTTTTACTTTGAAGAGAAACCAAATTGTGTTTTAACAATTTGCAAGCTGCATGAGGGGCAACCTACCAAATCAAAGTTTTAAGCCTGAACTGTACCTTTTTAGGTCAGCTTCGCTATTTGCTCTGATCTTTTTTCATTTTGAATCCTTTTACTTGTAAGAGAATCTACAGCCTATAAATCACTCTTCAGAAATATCCACAGCAGTATCTAACAAAAAAGAAGTGAGCTTTGTGTTTGAATCTTAAAAGGGAACATTTTTAGAAGGATACTATGAGAGCTAGTAGAAGAAATGATGAATCACTTAAAATTATTATATTAGAATAACTTTAATAAAGATTTTTTTGAGAAATGGTGAAAGCATAATGTTCTGATTTCCTGAATAAGTTGTAAATTTTCAAGAGGTTTTGCCTTAATAAATGTTATTTTTCCTCACATTTAAAGTCTCAGATGCCTAGGTTTCAAGGACTAACGATATAGATAGTGTGAGGAAGAGCACAGAGGCAGTGTCTTTGCATCTTAATTATAGCAGTCCTATTCATTCCAGCACTGAACCAAGCTATGCCCAGAGCATGGGGAGATAAATGTGGGAGCTATAAGCTTGACGTCTAATATCTGCTACTGAAGATTTGGGATTTGATTTAGTGCCTCTATTGGAAGGTTTGAAAAAAACAAGTCTTCCATCTTCTTTTAATAAATTCATTTTTAGACCTGCAATTTACCTTTTTGGCAGTTTTACGATTCAGAACAATAGGCCTTTTTTCAGTTGTGTAATTTTTTTGGCTGTTTCTGTTTTCTCTCACATTTATAAACAGAAAAGTGGTGTTCAGTAATTCTCAGACTAGGGAAGCAGGAGACATTCACAACTCCCTAGTTAGAAAAACTTTGCCATGATTCCTAAGTGCAGAAAATATTGAGGAACTATTTAACAAATTTTAATAGTAACAAATCAGTACTTGCACATTACCAGATTATATTAACTCTATATACGTTTGCTATGTTGGAATTTCTGAAAAGTAACAAATTTTGAAGTGACATAATATGGATAACTCCTAGCAGAAGGGAAAAGAAATTTTCTGAAAGGAGGAAAAGAATCCCACAATAATATGACTTCACTTTTATTTCCTAGTAATATAAAAATAAAAGGACATCAGGGCAAGGAGAGAAGGAATGGACAGATGTTTCAGAGGACACAGATAAGCTCTGGAGTCTAGTGATTTTGATAAACTCAGGACACCAAGAGTTAACCAAATTTGTGCAAGGCCAACACACACATGAACAACAGGCTGTGTGATGACAGACCACATGAAAGAATGTGGTAGTTGCTGTGGGCAAGAGGATTATATGTTTATCACCTCTTCAGAGACTTTCTGAGTTTATACCAAGAGACCACTGGTGCATCAGTGTGACCTTCCACTTCTGAGTGGACTTCTCAGTTGATCTCCTCATTGTAGCTTCCACTGGGTAACTAAAAGTGAACTGTGTGATGAAAGCAGTAAAAGCACTGTGTGAACAGCTATCTGGTATTGATAACAATAGCTAAATTCTTCTAACAACAAAAACTTAATAAACTATAGCTGTCTCAGTAAATCTTCATTATGATCTGCCCCTATGGCTCAAGAACTTGTTGGGGAAAAAGGGGATGGCAAGATCAACCTAACCCCTCTGCATACATACACTGCATCCTGTTTGGTGGTGGTTTTGAGCAATGCATATACTATAACTGCACATTCTTAAGAAATTGTACAACCTAACTCAGAAAAGTAACAAGAGCAACACAGCTATTGGGTCAAACACAGCAGTTTCTCTATTGCATTGACCTTTCACTAACCTGGACATCTGAGCACTGGTTCAACCAGTTTTTAAATACATTTTAATTGCTTTTAAATAAACTATAAAGGAGAGAAGTGCTGAGATAAATGTAACAATTCACTTTTTTTGTATCACCATTAACAGAAATAACATCACAGTAAATCAGTCCTGCTATGTATGCAAATCACAGTAGATATTCTGTGCTCAAGTTCCATTTATTTGCTAGGAAGCAGCTGCTGGGAAAGTCCCTTAGTCAGGAACTAACCTGAGCTTCACAGCACTTTCATTCCTTGCTCGCACATAGATCTAGACAGGATCCAAGGGTGTGACTGTCCGTATACACATACCTGCTCTGATCTCAGTCTTCATATCCTATCTGCATTTGTAGTGCAAATAGGATAATTAGAGTGATTGTATGAGAGATGTTTATAGGGTTTTTTTCTACAGAGAAAATACCTTCCACCTTGATACCATCAAGATCAGTAACAGGAAAAAGACTTTTGTGTCTTTGTTCAGGTTAATCATGGGTCATTGTAAATAAAGTATGTGCTGCTGTCTATAGCAGATAGCTATAGCTATTTCAAATTGTGGGAAAAATTTCAGAATGATACTGTGCTTAGCATTTATTTAAGAAATGAAATCACAGCATTATTCATATAATAAAACATTTGTCTTCACTTGCTTCAGAGTTCCACAAGTTTACTATATTAAGGGAAGCACAACTGCTGAATTACCATTAAATTCTGTGGATTCATAGTAAGAATCAGGGTTGTAGTCTTATTCTTCTGATACTTGCAGTCAACATCCTTTTCATAAATAAAAGTCCCATAGGGGATCTCTGCCCTTCCTTTATATGCATTTGTCTAAATCCAGTAAGAATGGAAGAAACACTTAAGTTTTAAAAGAAAAAAAAAAACAAGAAAAAAAAAAAACCAACACAAAACCAACTCACTCCAAACAATATCATTAGAACAACTAAGGATCTAGCCTCCACTCAATATGCATACATAACTCTGATTAACATTATCGGGAAATACAGGCTCACAGACTGGCGAATGGGTCCCTTAGCTCAGAATAGAGTATTACTCTTGTATCTGAATGTGTCCTTTTAAAAAATGACCCTTAAGTTTATCCCACAGCAACTATTTTCCCTTTTACTGCATATTCGAAACTATTTTAGTTTGAAGTGCTGTCAGGAAACTAAAATCTTGTTATAGAATTCCCCACAGAGTTTGAACCACATGTTTAGAGAATCACTTGATATTAATTGCAAGATATGTGGAAATAAATTCTGCTATACCCATGTGGACCATCTCACAGATGGCAAGGAGCCTATGTGGATGTAACAGGGAAAAGAGTCCATCCAATTTATGCTCCTTAATGCAATACCATACAAGTGTGGTTTTGGAGAGAGGAAAAGGGAAATGAAGAGGAATTGGAAGCTCATTTTGTCCCCTTGTTTTCTTAAATGTCATTATGACTAATGGTCCATTGTTTCCAGGTCTATATTCTGCTGCAACAATAACAAAAATGGAAACATCCATATGTAGATATGGGCTCTAGTTAAAAATAAAACAAAACAAAACCAAAAAAAATCACAAACAAACAAAACAAAACCAAAAAATATCACAAACAAACAAAACAAACAAACAAAAAACCTCTTTGACAATTACAGAATCTTACCTCTGTTCCAATTTTCCACATTGCAGAAGGGAGGAAACCTATTTTAGCAAGACATTTATTGAAACAATCTCAAAACCTATTTCATTAACTCATGTTCCTCATATGAGCTGACAAGGAAAATATTCAAGGTTTTGCCTTCTCAGCTCTTTCGACGGACAAAATACTATACCTCCCTCACAGAAGTGCCATCACGCAGGGCTGCTTTCATAACAAATTGAAACAAGAGATGCTGGACTAGTAATTAAATTCAATCACTCAGTTTAGCTAACAGATCCTGAACAACAATCTTGTTTTCCAGTAGAATTTAGCCTTGTTTCTAACTTGCTGCATAACTAACTTGAAGGCCATCAGGTCGTTTCTACCTAAGTATACCAGAGATTGTCCATTGATTTGATATTAGATGCTGTAATTCACTTGTGCATATACAGTTCAATATCTCTTGAATTCCTCTGTGTGAAGTCTCTTATCTCTTCACTAAAAAATAGATGTGTTTAATCCTGATAGAATGTGATTCCTCTGGAAAGTTTACTGAGAATGGAAAGTAATTAAATAATTGGTGTGTGGCCTAAGAAGGCTAATGCTCTTCATTACCTTTAAAAAAAAAAAAAATCTACTGAGGTCAACTGGAGTATTTTAGTTGGCTTCACAGAATTTTATGGCTAAAAGGAATCATTAAATCTTCTACTCTGGATGCCTCAATATTACATTTCATTCAATTAGCTTTCCAGTGTGTTCACTAACCTGTTTTGGCTAAAGTATATCTTTCAAAAAGGCATCCAACCTTGATTTTATAACCTTAGCAGTCAAAGGACTAGTCATATTGAAATGCGCTGTTTCAGAGAGTAAAATCTATGAGAAAATGACATTTGCAAACTTACTCTTTTCAAGCATTTGAATTTGCTTGATTTACGTATCTAGAAACTAGTTGTTTTTCTTCCTATCATTATTAAGTTTTAGCCCTTTAGGATACATTATTTTCCTCAGAAACTTATTCATGGAAACATGTAATTTCTCACTTCCCCTTTTAAAAAAAAACACCATATTTTTCTGTGTTCATACATCTTGAGATAATTCTAGTTAATTAGAAGCTACCTTGATTTTCTAGTTTAGAATCTTATATCTGAATAAGACACAAAATATTCTTACTCTTCCACAGTTTTTAAAAAACAGATTTAGAAACCAGAGTAAAACAGCAGTTTGCAGCTAACAGTCATATTCAGATGTAGAATTACCTAAATATGAGTCACTGTTTCCTAATCTCTAAATCAAAAATCATTTTTTCCCTTTTACTGTACCACCACACAGGACAGTTTCTTGCATGCTATAACCACTTCTTGGATGTGTTGCTTTCCAGAGTTGCAGCCCCTCATTCTGTAATAACAGTTACATACTTTAGTTTTAGATGTATAGTTTAGACCTACTACAGAAGAATGATTCTAACTTGAGCTATTGGTATGCTTTTCAAGATTTTCTACTGATCTTCAGCTGTGTCTCTCCTTCATTTAATAATGAACTCCTGCACTGGGTGCTAGCATGTCACTGCTACCTAAGGCTAACTCCTTTTAACTCTGCACAAAGTAGAAAATAAGGGCTGGTGACTGACATGGGTGAGTTCCAAGCTAGCAAGCTTGTACATTTGACTGAAAAGAGTAGGAAGTGCTGCAATAGAAGACATATTACATCATTCTCAAATGCAACTGTGCCAGCAACAGCAGCTGGGAAGAGTATGGGGTTCTAATTACAGATTGCATCAATCTCTGTGAACAGAAGCAAATCTCCTTCCTAGGTTTCAGAGTTGCAGTTTGCTTGGAGAGGCATAATGGGTTAGGATTAAATGTTCACTTACAGTAGGACGACATTATAGGACGTAAGCAGATGTTGCATGTAAGAGCTTTAATGATGTGTATTTCAGTTCACCAAAACTTTGAACTGCTAAAATTAAGTCTTTATAAACCCAACCATAAGTGTAAGGATCCCTGCCCTTATTTTAGGATGTAGAATCAGTGATTGGAAGAATGTTCTCTGTGCATGTTAAGTAAGATTATAAACCGGCTAGAAAGTCTTTAGATAAATTTTATGTAAATCCTATGGTGCTGTATAGAAGCATGTTTCAAAATAGAAATGCAGAAAAATCATGCGTACTATCAACAACTATTACTTTCTTCAGCAATTACAGTGCTTCAGAATAGAGTTTTGCTTCTACGTTCCTTTTCCAGTAAGAAGCATCCATACATTCACAGAATCACAGAATAAAGAGTGGAGGTGTAGGGGAGCAGCAGGAGCTGCGCTGTGAAGGAGGATGAGCAAGAGCAGGGGTGGGCTCTAGGACCATGTCCTTATCCACAGGCATCACCTTGGAATATCTGAACAGGCAAGCAGGGCAGCCATCATGGCAGTGGATCCTATAACAGTCGACAAGTCAGGTCCAAAGTCAAATCAACCCATGAAATTCAGCCAACATCAGCTGGGGACAAGGCACAGATACATCTAATCTCAGCTCAGCACCCAGTTCCATATGTCCAGTGTGGGAGACAGTCCCAGAGGATCCCAGGTGAGGCTGGTCAGAACCACTAAGCAGTACTAGTACCCTCAGGGCCTTGAAATAGAGATTCTTTTTTTTTTTTTTTTTTTTAATGCTAAGTACACTGCTTCTGGGATGTACTTGTAATTACTTTTCTTATATTTTGACAGACATGTACAGCTGTGCTTTTGTAATACTTAAAATTCTTATTAACATGGGTTTATTCATTTCAATAAGAGCAATATGCAATACCTATTCATAAATAACTATGAAATTGGGTCATATTAGTTCAGTGACAGCATTTTGTTTGTGTATTAAAGCTTCTTATGAAAAATTAGCCAGAAAACATGAAGAAAAATTCTCTAAGTGGCCTCCTAGGATCTCTGTACAGAAGGTGGTGGGTTCCTCCGGCCACCCAAAACAACGCTTAACTGCTGAGCCATATGGTCTCCAGGAATCGCAAAAAGTCCAGTGCTCTCTGAGGGCTTCTCTCTCCCTGTTTGCCATTTGTATGCACACACCTGCTTCCAGCAGCACGGCTCCATCCCTACAGGCACTTCCCAGGCACAGTATGTTATTTTCATTGCTATGGCACGGAGAGCTTGAATTTAACACGGAGAGTACTTTTATTTAAACACTGCACAACTCAAGCAGTGAGAGTTTGGCTTTGACTGCAGACCAGAGCCTCGGGCTTTGAAAATAGAAGCCAAACTTTGTTCTCTATAGCTGCAACCCACTTCCATGCTGAAAAATAGCAACTACTGTGCAGAAGTTGTGCAGCTTCACAAGGATAGGTTTTTATTGAGAGGAATCACTGCATAAAAAAAATCTTACTATTACTGAGGTTCTGAATAAACACGGTAACATAGAGCAAAGACAATTAGCTAAATTTGGAGCACAGACTCAAATCCCTTCACCTTACATTGTCGAATATGTCTGTTTTAGGATCATAATTGCCACCAGAGAAAGATGTTTCCACAAATACATTAGAACACTAGAGGTGATATTTTTTTTCTACTGTCCATAAAAAAGTCTAAGCAACCACATGGTCTATGCTAGGTGATTTAATCTGAGACTAGAATAGTAACTAGTAAAAACATTTTTTTTTTTTTCAATTGGATGAGTGTACAAAGATTATTCTTTCCCTCATGAATGCTGCTCAGGAGTTTGTCTTCTGACCAACACAGGCTTCTGTGGGCCTGGAAACAGCACTGGAAGAAGATGGGGCTGGTGAGATAGGAATGGTTTTGTTAGTCTAGTCCTACTGTGAGCCCAAGAATTTGTCTGGCATTTATTCTTCATTTTTATGCTCTCTCTGCATAGGATTACCAAAATGCATAATATTGCCTCGAAATAAAATTTTATTTTTTAATTCTTCTCCTAGATGTGTAATTTATCCAAAATCCAATACTTTTTTTTGTTATCTCTCTTAATTATCCCTTTTGGGATACTTTTTTCCTAATTTGTTTCACTGGCATGCCCATCTTCCTTTGATGTCTTCTGCTCTATGGTCACCCTTCTCAAAGAACACTTTTTCCCCTGTCATTCATCTATCTATTCTTATCTCAACGACCAGAATATGCCCCTTTCTTCATGTTTGCTTTGACATGCTTGCTTTTTAATTTTGTGTGTGAATGTTATTTTTCTCACTGTCTGTCTTTAAGGATTCTGTTGACACAGAGAAAGCACAAGTTTTATTGTACCAGATTTTTAATACTACTTTTGTCAGACCAGTGCCTTTTAAAATAGTTAATCTAATACCCCTCAAGTCAAGATATTTGTTCTTCCGAAAAAAATTATTTTATCATCCTGACAGTATTATAAATGCATTACCTGGCTGCTCAATCAACATTCTGTTAGAAAATACTATTCTTCTTATAACTCAATCATTTCAAATTATAATTGTACCAAAAGCTGGCCTACAAGTACTGGTCCACTTATATTGTTTTGTTCAAATACGAAAAAGAAAAACAAGGACCTTTTAAAAGCTCTAACTTTTCTGAATCTAAGTAAAAGACTAACATGATAATGGCTAGACAAAAGCTATTGTCTATGCTGTCTTCCTTTCCCATTCCAAGGTAATATTACTGAAAAAAAAAAAGATGTTGTTCTGATACTTCATCTTTAATTTAGACTTCCCTAGAATTTGTCAGCTTAAACCAGAGACTTAACACTATTTTTACGCAGCTTTTTTGTACTTAACAACAGACAATCCATTCTGCTGCGGAGCAGTAAACAAGCTCACTGCAAGATGCCAATTGAGAATCACAATGGGAAATAACTGATCTCCTGTGTGATATTAGCTAAAATAGTGTGTCCTACAACCAACCTTGAGACTTGGTAAAACATTGTTTTGTGAGAGATTAACTCACGCTTAATACAAACTGCAGCAAACCCCATATATTATCAGATAATACAGAGGCATTTTTAAACAATTTTTGTTTGTTGAGAGGTGATTAAAGCAAGCAGTCATACATATCTGTCAAGAGACATCTGTGTATTTATATTTCACGTTCACTTGTCCATGTGCATGAGTGCGTATGAAGTTAAAAAGAAGCTAAAAACAAGTTTAAATCTGACCTCTGCTTTTGTTGCTACTGATACTGGCATAGTACTTGACGTGATCCCAAGGGAAGAAAGGGTTCACCACTCTCAGAGTGGTTGTAGAAAATGGCCCTTTCTTAAGGGAGCTCTGGCTTTATGTAGGTTTAGGGTGGAAATTGCTAGAAGGAGAGGAAGAGCCAGGGAGAAGCACGCAAATAATAACCATAAAAGGGACAGTAGGGGTTGGCACTGCCCATATGGGGGAATCATGACCATAAAAGGAATTGCTGCAATGCAGCAAGCAGGAGCCAATCAGGGAAAGGGAATTAAGGGTACATAGAACCAGGCAAAATTTCATAAAAACTGTTTTAGAATACAATTGAGGGTAAAATACAATAAGAACCGGAGGCGAACTGGGGTTAAACATCTCAGTTGCTTCAAACGGGGGTTTCATTCTCCGGGGTACCACAGATCTCTTGACAAATGTCCTGTTCTCTTTTCCATTTTTCGTAGCCTTCTTCATCCTTATCCCTGACAAGTACTGAAGTACTGTTGATTACTTTAGACACACAAGAAAATGTTCAGGGTCAAATTTACCTATTTTGTCGTGCAGCTATGGGCTGCTGTAGCTCACACCAAAACAAAAGAACTAAATCTGAAATATCTGTCAGAGGGGTTGCTGGTGGTGTTGATGCTGAGTTTCTGACTATTTTGATTTACAAAAATAGTCCAAAGCATCTAAAATGTGCTGATGACGTTTTCAAGTAATCTTAGTGAAACACTTTCATTACACAGCAGTAAGACTGAGGAAGTGAAAATTTACAAAGAGTTGTCTTTTTAATGCTATCAAATACTTGCCTTCTCTCACAAGTAACCCAAAACCCCAACTCAACTAACCAAAAACACAACAAAAACAAAAAAAACCAAAAAACAAACACAACAAAAACCCCTCAACCCTGAGATCATATTAAAAGCTCAGATCTAGGTGACGGGAAGCTGGTGAACACTGTCCTGATTTTTAAGAAAGAGGACCCTGGAAACTACAGTGTCACTTCATTGCCTGGTACAGTTATGGAGAAGATTATGCTGGGAAGTATTGAAAAAGAGCTGAAAGACAACACAGTCACTGGTTACAGCCAGCACAGCTCCATGAGAGGAAAGTCCTGCTTATCAAACCTGATTTCCTTTTATAACAAGGTAACCCACCTAGTTGATCAAGGGAAGCCAGCTGATGTAATCTTTTTGGATTTCAGCAAAGCTTTCAATACTGCCTCTCACAGGATCCTTCTGGACAAAATGTCCAGCACACAGCTGGATAAACACATCATGTGGTGGGTGAGCAATTGGCTCATGGGTCGAGCACAGAAGGTGATAGTGAATGGGGTGACATCAGATTGGTGACCTGCCACTAGTGGGGTTCCACAGGGTTCCATGTTAGGCCCTGTGCCCTCCAACATCTTCATAAATGACTTGGAAGCAGGACTGAAAGGGATACTAGACAAGTTTGCAGACAATACAAAAGTGAGATGAGCTGTTTACTCCCTTGAAGGCAGGGAGGTCCTGCAGAGACCTTGACAAATTAGAGGACCAGGCAATCATCAACCATATGGAGTTCAACAAGGCAAAGTGCTGGACTCTACACCTGGAATGGGGCACCCTTGCAGATTGGGGAATGAGATACTGCAAAGCAGTGACACAAAAAGAGACTTGGGGGTCCTGGTCGAGGGCAGGCTGAATATGAGTCAGCAGTGCCCTGGCAGCCAGGAGGGCCAACCGTGTCCTGGGGGGCATCAGGCAAAGCATCAGCAGCTGGTCAAGGGAGGGGATTGTCCTGCTCTGCTCTGCAGTGGTGCGACCTCACCTTGAACATTGTGGCAGTTTTGGGAACCACAGTGTAAGAAAGATGTTGAGTGCTCAGAGATCATACAAAGGAAGGCAACGAAGATGGTGAAGGGCCTTGAGGGGAAGCTGTATGAGGAGTAGCTGAGGTCACTTGGTCTGGTCAGTCTGGAGAGGAGGAGACCAAGGGGAGACCTCATGGCAGTCTACAACTTGCTCGTGAGGGCAAGAGAAGAAGCAGACACTGATCTCTTCTCTGCGGTGACCAGTGACAGGACCTAAGGGAATGGGCTGAAGTTGTGTCAGGGGAGGTTTAGGTTGGATATTAGAAAAAGGTTCTTTACCCAGAGGGTGGTTGGGTACTGGAACTCCCCAGGGAAGTGGTTACAGCACCAAGCCTGACAGAGTTCAAGAAGCATTTGGATGATACTCTCAGGCACATGGTGTGACTCTTGGGGATGGTCCTGTGCAGGGCTAAGGGTTGGACTCGATCCTCATGGGTCCCTTCCACCTCAGCATATTCTGTGATTCCGTGATTCTTACTGGGGTTTCTATTTTGTTTGATAGTAAAAAAGTATAAGACAGAGAACTTATTTTAAACTTAATAGCTAGCAAACTAAGGATAATGTGCCACCTTTGAGTTATGTTTAGCTTATTCAGGTCATGGAGAAGGTAAAATAAATTGTGACAAAGAGAAAGTGATATAAAGGGAACCATGACTCAAGATGCCTGAAAAATACCTGTCTTCATTTAAACAGATTCACTGGGGCCACATGGTTCATAATCATGGCAAAAGATTGTTCTTTTTGCCAGCAGAAAAGGAAAAAGTTTGTTATTCTAAATTTTTTCATCTTAAAGTTATCCTGAATGTTCCTGCACAAAGAATAATTGCATTCAGTGTGAAAGAATACTGTAAGAAAAATAAAGGAACTCCAATGGGGTGGAAATAAGAATTATCAGCATTATCAATCAAAATCGCTCCAAATGTCCTATTTCACACAAACAGGATGCTGCAACTGGAGACATATCAGCTTACACCAGCCAGCATTATTTCATTCTCTCTTGCCACCCTCTGACTGAGAATTTCTGTCTTGTACTATTCAAGTTGCTCTGCCACCTGTCAGTGTTCTCTTGATAAGTACCTTTCCTTTCCCAGTTAAAATGCATGGTAGGTCATGCATATGAAAAGCATTCCTATTTCTTGTAAATGATCAGAGCACACATTATGTCCTGGGGTTATCAAAAAGCCCCCATGAATATGTCCAACTGTTCCACCACTGAGCTGATGCTTAAAGTTGCACAGTATGGGCTTCAGGTATTGCTGATGTTAAATGCTTTTCTTTGACTGGGAAACTTTTATCAGAGAAAGCTATTATCTGCTTTACCTCCCGGACAACACCATAAAGCCAAAGATTCTCTGTTGCTTTTTTACAAAGTACTTGGTACATTTTAGTTACTCAGTCTTCTTTGTATGTATGTATGGATATAGATATATATATATATGCTCCCCATTTCATTCTGCAAATGGAAAATTAACAATAGTAATTATCTCCATTTCTTGCATCTGCAGGCACAGATCCCTTTGTAAATAACATATAAACAAAATGTGCTATTTAAGCACTGATAATATATATCCCCAAACCTAACTGTTATTTGAGGGGAAAAGTGACAGCAGAAGCAATATTTACATATGACAAACTCATGTGCAATATTGACTCTTTTACTCCAGTTACTTTAGGGGCTACCTGCTCCATAGAGTTTCAGGGTAAGCATGACAGCAACAGTTGTGTAAGGGCACTACTAAATCTACATGCCTAGAGAATGAAAAAGGCAGTGTAAATACAGGTAAGGAAGTCAGCATCTAATGGAAAAAAATTCTTCTCCTTTTGGTTGATTCTGGAGGCATGGAGAAACAGCACCCATGCCTAGAAATTGCTTCACTAAGCACTTCATGCGGGAGCTTTATGGTAATTGTGTGACTCAGGACTCAGATAGGTTTCCAGGAGATCTTAAAATACAGTAAATACTGACAGATTGTGACAATCTTGCATTTTCTCTGTTTTGTGTCAGACATGATTCCTTGTGTCGTAAGATGGGTAAGCATTAATGACGAATATTTCCTTCACAGTGCAGTTTTGATGGGCTGTACATATCAAGGGAGGTTTAGGTGGGACATACGTTGCATATTTTTAAGGGACAGAGCAAGGTAATACTGCCCAATTTCCACCTCTTTACTTCATCAGAAAGTAAGAATTAATTCATTACCATCTCTTCCATCTCCTATGCTGAAAAATGTATGTTTCAGACAACCTAAGGAGTTTGTATTCTATGTCCCTAATTTCCTAGAATTTCCTAACAGTGAAGCCTAAAGCAACGTGGATCATATTATGAGCATGTTTAAAGATAACCTATGGCCTTAAGTGCCTCCCAGAGGGGATTCTCTGAAGTAGGAAATTTTTTTGCCAAAAATGCAATGACTTAACATTGTTAAAGTCAAGTAGTGTAGGAAAATGAGGTCAAATAATAAATACTCAGTTATTGACATTCCTGTGGTTTCTCTGTGTAAGTATTGGGTAGTGTAGTCTAGCTGATAATTAAAGTTTGTACATATTGTACAGCTTTCCAATATCAGTATGATTTTCTCTCAGATGAAGCTTGAATCAGAAGGCTAAAGGTCATGTCCACCTTACATTTGAACATATCTATAAATGTTTGCCCTTGTACAGGTTACAAGCCTTGCAAAAGTGTGCTAGGTGGGGGATTTTTTTGTTTGTATTTTTCTCTTCATTGACTACAACTCATATATTGCATAGAAAAGCTATCTAAATTAAATCTGACATCCAGTCTTACTTTGGTTTATTGCTACTATGTGATTCAAAGAATTTTCTAATCCAAGTGTTGCTTTAGTATTGGACTTTCATAATGAATATACCAGAAATTTAAATTTTCCTGAACTCTTGGATGTGTATATGAAATACTTTGTACTCCTCATCAGCACCCTAGTTGATTTCTCTTGAACTCCTAAATAAAGTGACACTAAAAAGCAGAGCAGCAAAACCATGCTTGTTATCCTCAGCAGCAAGAGGTGTTATTTCTTGCATGTAATAATGCATAAAAGTCCTTATCAGGGAAAAAAACAGCAGTCAAGTGCCAACAGTCGAACCGTAGGAAATAAAAGCCTCTTACATTATAAGCAGAGTGGATGGAAGAGAAAAAAAGACAAAAAATAAGACAGCGAAAAAATTCCACAAAGGAGAGAAGTCAAGGCAATAGGCACGTCTGATAGGATCAGCAGCAGTCATAGTACACTCATTATCTAACCAGGTATGTTTCACTGGAACCCCAAGCCATTAGATGAGCAAATATTTTGCCTTTAGAAAAAGTCTGAATGATCTGATAATGGGCACATGGCAGGATATAATTATTTCATGCTTTAATCCTGGCTTGTTTCACTGCATAGCTCAGGACGAATCACTTTTCACCCCTCAACATCTTCTAAGTGTGAATAATTATAGCTATCCTACTTCACAAAGGTGGTATTAGGAACAATTTAATTGATGCCTGTGCAGTGCTTTAAGAAACTTGGGTGGGTAGATCAATGCTAAATTAGAGTAGGCAATTATATTCAGCCTGAGGGAGAGAAATCAATATCCATATGGCAAGGCAGGAGGAATACTTTCACGAGCCTCTTTTAAATCTCCCTTGCTCCACTCTCACATCTCTGTATTTTGCATACTTCCTTGGAATTAGTTCTGGACAGTGCTGGAAGTGATGAGAGTGCAGTCAGAACCCATGAATCCATATCTGTGGGGAACAACAGCCAAAATGCTCTGTGTGAGACTGGAAGAGAAAGCAAACAAAAAAAGTGGTTACAGCAGAAGCTCTTCCATATTGTGCAAAGTATTTAGAGTTCTCAGCTTTTACACACATACCTGGATTTTTAATCAAGTTTTACCTTTTAGAGGAATATTGTATTTCTAGAGGAAACATGAAAATGCTGACACTTTGTTTTTCCATTTCATGGTATAATTTTTTCTTTTCTTTCCTTTGGAATAATGACTGAAACTTTTACATAGCTACTCTCTCCATAAAATTATTTCTTAAATGAAGTGAGATATCACCTGACTAGGTCATTCACTGATTTTGTCTTAGGAGACGAAAAAAAAAGTCTCTAAAGATAATTTTTAT
The DNA here is from genome assembly GCF_009829145.1 of Chiroxiphia lanceolata. NCBI lineage: Eukaryota > Metazoa > Chordata > Aves > Passeriformes > Pipridae > Chiroxiphia > Chiroxiphia lanceolata. Next base: position 67,851,521 of record NC_045639.1, read on the forward strand.
GCCTAAACACATAACTTCGACTAATAAATATTTTCAAAATATTAGATTTATTTCAAACCAGTACTGAAACAGAAAACACTGAAATATGGTTCTACAGATTTTTTTCTCATGTACAATATGGGAGAAAATACTTACAAAATTTATGGAAAACCACACTTTTTACAAAAAGAAAATAGTATATATATATATATATATATATATATAAAATTAAATTTGTTGTACTCACAGGACTCAGAGTACAATTTTGCTGTGATCTCTGCAATACTCCAAAGGGTTTGGAGAGCTGTTTTTCTCTAGGAGATGAGGACAGTTCTGGTGAGGCAGTGAGAAACAGCAAATGTAGTGATCCATAATTATTAGTACAATTCCTTTGGGTAAAAGGGAGGAATTGGCAGCTGAAATTATGTTAGGCTAGCTCTGAAGCTTGAGACCACCGTCATTTCTCAGATCCAGGGCCAGAATTAAACAGCAACTCAGATTTGGGCCTGGGTAGTACATCATATCAATACCAACAAACGTATTCCTGGAGAATGCAAATACCCAAGTGCACACATGTGTTGCACTTCATGTTCCTGGGAAACACTGAGGAGATTTGCAAGTGAAGACTGGATTATATTTGAACATGGGCCCTTTTTTTCTGATGTTTGTTGCTAATGAAATATGTTTTGCAAACTTGATTCTAAAGCATATTGAATTTCCACAAGTTATGAATCCTTTCATAAGAAAGTGCTTCTACCTGAAATTTTTCTTTTTGCTATTACTGATCATGCTGTTGCTGGTTCAGGGGACCTGCAATTAAAAGTTAAGTGGAAGTTTTTGTTTATTTTGCAATAGAATTCTTAAATATTTATGAAGTTAACTCGCCTTTAGGAAATATAGATGAATTAATAATTTATGTGGTTGTTTTGCAGAAAATTAAAGGTTGGGAACAAGTGTTTAAAAATTAAGTCATCCACAATCTAAGATAGCAGATGTTATTTTGTTAAATCTTGCAAAAAACAAAGTACAATGAGGTATTATCTTCTCCTTGGTCTAACTGAAACCTTAATGATTCATTACAATTGAGCAGATTCTAAAGCCTGAGGCTAGCTAATGTCAGAATAATGAAGAGAAACTTCAATTATGTAGCCCAGCCTTTTTTTTATTTGTTTTTGTTTTATTTTGTTGCCTGCAGTGAGAAAGACTCTGTATGTCTGTATTGCATTGTGGTTAGTATGATACTACACTCCCACAAAAGTCACTGCATACTTCATTAGTAATCCTACAATAGAATCCTCTGAAATTGAAATGTGTGCACATCTACCTGTGTAAATAATAATGACAATAGTCATCACCATCATCACCATCGTTATAGTGAAATTTTAGATGGAAAAGAGATACTGCAATTGCATAGCTTAATAACTTCAAGATTCTTATTCCTTTTTTCCCAAATCGCTTCTCTTTTCTTCTTTCTTCTTTATAAATGACAACTGTCTCTAACTTTCAGTTTATACATTATATTTAGTCAATTTCTGGTCAGCGTAAGTCATACGGGTTCAATAATGGGTTTCCCTCTTGGTTTTGATGTCTTGTCATTACAATTCCAAAGTTCTGCTTTTCTATATTTAAATGCCATCCATGATGAAATCTACATTGAGAAGTTGTAAACAAATTGTCTTGCTGGTACTAAGGCCAGGTATGCAATCTTTTGGAGCCATATTTTTACAACAAAGTTATCTATTTAACTACCTTACCTATATCCTAAACATGGTCCAATCATTAGTCCTTCTTCTGGATCTGTTTCCAGTGCAAGGCTTCTACTAAAATCAATGTAAAACCCTCAAACCCTCCCTCTCCCCCCAAAAAACAAACCCCAAACCCACAAACAAACAAACAAAAAAACAACCCCCCCAAACAAACAAACAAACAAAAAACATCTATCAGAATTTGAACAAAGATTCATTCTATGAATACTAATTCTAAGAGGTCTGTATCTGCAGAAGTGTAAACCAAGATCTGAAGAAACCATACATTAATTTCTCTTCTAATTTTTTTTTCTTGTTTGAGTGTGACTCCAAATGCTTATAAAAAGCCGTGTCATTTTGGCAATGTAAAGACATAAGCATTATCAGTCTCTAACCACAACTGCAAATATAGAAGAGATTTCTTTCCCCTTCAAAGATCTGTACAGTAGAGCAGATAAGAGAATTTTGTGCTTGGATTCCATCTAATAAGAACCCAAAGGATTTCGATGCTATTAAAAATGTAAGTTGAGACAACTTCAATTTAAATAGAAAGTATATGTAGGAAAAATATAGTCGTAAAGGGGTGCTCTTTCAAGACACTATCTGAAGATTTAGCAATGTGATTCCCGAGATGCAACTAAAGACAGAATAGCTAAAAATTTTTGCATTGCCTGATAATATAATTCAGCTCAGCAATTTGGCATTTTCTGCTCAGGGGAAGCCAAGTATTGGCAATTCATCTACACTGATGCTAAATTATGGTTGGTATAGATATATAAGACTGTAATTGCACAGTAATAATAAATGAGAAACTTTCACAAAAACTACATACATAACAGTTCATAGACTCAGTCTGTTCCATTTTCTTTCTAAACGTACATTTTCAATCAGCATTGCAAAAATCATTCTCTTTTTTTCTTGTTTTTATTTTTCCTGTTCTAAGTAAGAGTTGCTGTTTATGAGATTGACTATTCCTAGTGATTTCAGAGGAAGTTAGGCTTGCCTAGCATGCATATCTTAATAAAACAGCAGCACTCTGAATATCCTGGAGTACTTGAAAGAAGAATCACTTTTCTAAATATTGAATGCGAGGGAAATAGTGAACAGTGTGATTTGATAGCATTAGAAGCTTGCATCTTTTGACTTTCTCTAGATGTACATTTCCATATATGTAATCTTTCTGGTTTTCAGTGTTCTTTCTTCTGAGCAAATGAATCTCATATTCCCACTGCTAGGGTTATTTTCATCATTTATCTTGTCAGTGCTAATCAACACAGTCAAAACATAAATCTAGTGCCATGTTCTTAAGGGTCCATTACAACATGTCAACCATTTTGTTCTCCTTTTCCAGACACAAAATGTAACTTATGGATGTGATCAAGTTCTAAGGGTTTCCCACATGATACAGAGCATTGCTGTGACAAGCAGTAGTACTTCAAAGACAAAATATTAGAAATGTTCAGATTTTAAAAGAGCTGGTTTGATTTGCTGCGTGATATGGTGGAAACCCAGAGTTATAGCACACAAAAAACATCAGGGGTCTGAAATTTGTTCTTCTTTGCTAGTGGTCGAGAGATGAAAAGAAAAAAAACCTTTTGTTGTCTGTCATGGAATAGAGGAGAACATTTAATATGCCTTAGAATATCTGGCAACTCAACGGTTAGAGAGCATACCTCACACCTTGAAGTTCAAGAGTCAGATATTTACTCAATTATTTACTCAAAATAATCTTAAATTAAAATCTTTACCTTATTGCGTCCTGAGAAAATTTCTCTGAAGACTTTTAATAAAATATTTCGGTTGCAATGAAACATCATCTCATAACAAGGTAAAAATAAATTTGGACCAATATTGTTAACTGATATACTATTAAGGACTATGCAACTTTATGTCATTGCAACTCTAAGACACAGTAGTCTTAAAAGTGTTCAAAAGTCTTGAGCTCTGCTGACTTCAGTACAACAAAACCCCCTATAATTCAACTGAAGTTCTGGCCCAAAGAGTCTAAGAAAACTGTCAAGCATTAAATGAAAATGACTTATAATTGTGTTTCTCAAAAACCTCTTTTTATCTAGTAACAAAAAGTAAGATAGAGAAATATTTTGAGCAGCTGATAATGTATCTGACACTTCTCCCAATTTCCAAATGAACTGGAATTCACAAACATCTGGTTTGCATAATATCTACAAGCATTGCAGATTAGATGCAAGCTATCACTTTCAACAGGACTAGCCAATCTGAAAGTGTGTTCTCCTTTACATTTTAGCAGTCATGTCTCATTAAACAGCTAATGTTCTATTACTCTGTCTAATGTAACATGACATGACTGGTAAAATTCGAGGAAGCAGACAATTTTTCATATTAAAAACCCACACTTCGTCTCTCTGAACTGGTTGTCAATTCCATTTTGAATGTACCACACTGTAATCTTGCCTAAATCACTTACAGGGGAGAACTAGAGAACATAGCAGCTATCTTACCATGATAGGAATGAAAAGCCAAACTTGAACAGCTTGGCATGTCACTTTAAAAAAAAAATAAATCATGACATATGATGTTTGTTTCTTTGAATTTGCTTTGAAAGCCTGTTATGGTTGAATACAAGGTTTTTCTCTTCTGTTTATATATTCAACTACCCACATATATAAAATATAATCAGGTTGTACTTTTTTAATTAAGAAAAACATCACTTAGATAGAAATTAAGGAAAATATATTGCAAAGTTTGATTTTTTTTGGAAACTGAGTACTTAGAATTGAAAGCAGACGGAAATATCTTAGATCAGCACATGCATCATGCATATAGTCCTTAGAAAAAAACAATATCCATTAACTTTGGTGATCTGTTTCAGTAACATTTTTGGACCATGATGAACAAATACTTCTTTGCCATATCAATCTGGAGTACGAGAAGGGCTGTGTCCTAACCTGAATGGCAGCTACACCATAATCCTCAGGTGGATAGATTTGATTCTACCTGTTGTCTTCATCAGGGCTAAGACTGAAATAAGCTGTTATTTCAGTTTTAAGGTTTGGGACCAATATATAGACTGAAATCCATAGGGTATCCAGTTTCCTGTATTCCTGGCATCTAGAGAAAACAAAAACCTTTATGTCGGAACGTATTTAAGTTTGATATGAGAGAGGTTTTGAATGAGACAATGAGACATGTGATGATCTTTCTTTAAGGAACATGGAAAAATAACCATGGTAAAATGTGACAAATTAATTTTTCATAGTCATACTGCTAATGAAAAAAAAAAGGAAAATAAAGAGAAAGAGCTATACATTAAATATATGCTATGACATATAAATTTTTTTACATGAATGAAAATTTTAGACTGGAACTCTTCAAAAATATATTGGTAGTCCAGCTATTTTTTTTCTGACCATCCTAATTCTTATCTTTCTCAACTTTCTCTAGATATGTTTTTATTCTTTAGATCTGCTTTTTTAAAAGTAAAATATCAAAATGAAATGTCTGTGTGGCAGAATCCAACATATAAAATATTTCAGGTTCTTTTTATTTTGTTCTCATATCATCAATATGACATGGGTTCTCGTCGATAAAAAGCTGGGCATTGCCCAGCAAAGTGTTCTCACAGCTCAGAAGGTCAGCTGCATCCTGTGTTGCATCAACAAGCAACACAGCAGATCAAGAAAGGTGATTCTCCTTCTCTACTCTGCCTTCATGAGACCCCATCTGAAGTACTGCATCCAGCTTTGGAGTCCCCAGCACAGAAAGGACATGGGCCTGTTAGACCGGGTCCAGAGGAGGGCCACAAAGATGATTAGAGGGTTGGAGCACCTCTCCTACGACAACTGGGTTGCTCAGCCTAGAGAAGAGAAGGTTCCAGAGACACCTCATTGTGGCCTTCCAGTACCTTAAGAGAGCTTATGAAAAGGAGGGAGATGGACATTTTACATGGTGACAGGACAAGGGGCAACGGTTTTAAACTGAAAGAGGGCAGGTTTAGACTGGGTGCTAGGAAAAAATTATTTCCTGAGAGGATAGTGAGGCACTGGAACATATTGCCCAGAGAAATTGTAGATATCCCTTGAAGTGTTCACTGACAGGTTGGATGGGGCTTTGAGTAACCCCTTTTAGTGGAAGGTGTCCCTGCCATGGCAGGGGGATTGTAATTAGATCATCTTTAATGTCCATTCCAACTCAAACCATTCTCTGATTCTGTAATATGCACTCAGAATACAGTATTTACTGTCCAATGCACCTGTCTTGCAGAGCAGCCACTAAAACTATAGATGGGTCCATTCTTGAACAACGCGGCAGGATAGTCCACCCTGAACAGATGTAAAATCCAGTAATGGATACTATGCAAGCCATCATGTAAATCTACTAGTGGATTTTTTTAGTTTTTACACTGTGTAGTAAATAATTCTGATTAAGATCTTTCATCTGTTCAACTGTTTGTTAATTTGTCATAATAAATAATTCATTTATATATCTGTTTTGCCATCATTAAAACCTGTGGGACAAAGTGGTTTAATCATACCTCTATAATTCCTTTAAGTTCAAACTGTTAACACAGTCTGAGGTTAAGACAGGATTCAGTCGTGCCTAAATCCTTCCCTAAGAAGGAAGGGGTTTAGAAAGTTGAGAAAGCAAGAGAGTCCTTTCCGCACCTCCAGACTCACCAGAAAGGCTTTGCTTTTTAAAACTTTGTCTAAGCCTTACACTCTCCTGTGACAAACAACTAATTCTTTACAAATTACCGTAAGGTGACTTCACACAAACAGAGGCAGTAAATACTGTGTTACTCTTAAAACAAAGTGTTTTTGATGAATAGCTTTCAAGTGTTTTTGCTTACCAGCATGATCTCATAGGGAGCTTTTTAAAAAAGGGGAAGGACATAAAAAAATCATTTAGCTTAACTGCTACCCAAAGCAGAATTAGCTGCACCTAAAAAATTCCCAACAAATATTTCTCTACACAACTCCCAAATTTTCATTAAAAAGATTCCCTAATTTTCACAAGAACTCTGTGTCCACATGTAACCACCAGAGCTACACCTTTCCTCTAATAGGCTGTAAACCTTACAAAGGGATAGTGCCTTGCAGAAGAGAAAAAAAAAAGGAAAATTTTCTTCTGTAGATGTGTGCTTGGGACAATGAAAAACAATAGCCCAAGTGCTATCTGCTGTGGATTTCATCAGGAGCAACAATGTTTTTTTCTTCTGAAAGGCAGCTATTTACCATTCAGAGAGGGGGAATTTTTATATTCTGCATTCCCTCAAAATATTATCACTAAATTTGTCCATATTTTCAGTAGTCATATTCTTTTCTGTGTCTCAGATTTACTAGTTCCTAGCTATACATACATATGTGTGTATATATGTGTCTATACATACATACACACACACACATTCCAATCCAACACGTACTTTAACTCTACGAAAAAACATACACTTGCTGTCATGTCAGTGTGCCAGCTGAATTGGTATTCTTTTTTCTTTGTTGCCAGGACTATTACAATGAAATTGTATCCACTTTTGATCTCATATTATAAAGATTCCAGAATCTCTGACAACTCAAGGCATTATGATACACTCCTCTTACACTGTTAAAGCAGACATAGAGAGCAGAGTTCTCTGTAGAGCCTAAGTAAAGATTTATAGACATGTTGAAAGAACACTTTCCCTGCTACCTTCTTAAAATAATTATGACTTTCCATGAACCTCTTTATAAATCAAGGGTAAAATGACAAAAGCATAAGGAAGCAAGCCGCAAAAATACCATTTACAATAAGCCCTAGTGGACTTACTTCAACAGCACATCACATCTTTGGTGAAAACTGTATATAATTATTTCAAGAAGACATACATGCCGTAATATGAAAAATAAGTATTTATTGTGCCTGTCACTATGTTTCAAAAGCTTGCTTCCTGCCTTGTTGCTGTATTACTATAATACTTTCATATCATGGTACTAAATATTAAAGGAATGAACAGATACTTTCATATGATGGTATTAAATATTACAGGAACGAACAGATACAAAGTGAGAGACATGAAAAGGGCACTATATGACACACAAAACCCATTATAGATTAACCATTTTTAACAGTCAGGAAGAAATATTATTATTTAGAATAAAAGTAAGCACCCCTGAAATTCTTCAGAGAACACCGCAACTCAATTCAGGCTGCAAAACAAAATTCTCTGATTTGATCTAGCAGCAGCTATGTGGGCTTATCAATATGTGGGGTTAGGTAGCTGCTATGTATTCAAGAGTATCAGTGACTTTCCACAATGCCATTTCTGCCTAAGCCTAATATATCTCACTGTAGCAGTACACACCACCGAATATATTACACTTCATTCTTTGTGTTAATTATACAGTATAAAAACATTCAATATTAGTTGTTAACTTGCCAAGAAATGGTGGAGACAATACCACCCTCCTGTTATGTGGATCGTAAATGCAGAATTTCTCTCTCAGGTGCTCTCTGAGGGCCTCTCTCAGCTGAACACTGCCTTGTTAGGCTGTAAAACCGTCCTCACATCTGGCTGTTCAAGTGCTTCAGCTCACCCACTCAAGCCCCTCACCCTACTGGCAGGGTTTCCCCTCAGCCTCACAAGCACTGGACAACACACACAACCCTCTCATAACAACAGGATTACTCCATTCAATGAAGAGCATCCTACTCATGCGGTGTCATCAGCAATTCTTTTAAATGAGCAAACTCCATTCACAGTCATTCATACCTGACTGTTTCCCTTGGCACTCACACCTTCCTGACTGTGTGGCTCCACATGGATAGGTGGGCAGGGTTACCCCATTGTCCTTGGGTTTCTAACTCCCATTTTTCTGACCTTCAGACATTGGTTTGACCTCAAATGCTGTCTGTGGTTTCATGACATGAATCTGATCCCTGCTTTTTAAAGAGAGATTGCGAAAGCATTCAGATAGACTCCTGCTGTCATGTAGTAGTACATTCACTTAATATACTTAGATCCAGTGAAAATCGTTAAATGTAGGCACTAAAAGATGATGTGGACACACAAAAGAAGTGAATAGGAACTAGTGATCTAAAGGATTGGTATTATTAAATTGCATTAAGCCAAAATATATCAATTTGTGTGATGACTTCAAATAAAATTATAGCATAAATCCAAAAGATTTATGAACTACAAAGGGTCAGCACTCAAAACAGGGTTCTTATAGAACACACACGTGATGAAGCACTTAAAATATAAGTCCCTGAACAGTAAAATAGAAAAAGGTTATTTTCTGCAAAGAAAGTGATATAACTGCTAAAAGAAAACAGGGGCTTTAGACCTATTAAGTTAGCTTATTTTTGTTAAGCCAAACCTTCCACTCTAATAAACTTCTGTGCCAGTGGATCTTGATGGATGGCAAAGCTTTCTAACAGCTTGATTCTTTGAGGAAATACAACTTTATTCTATAAAATAAAACATTGCAGGTGTTTGGGTACTTGCAAGACAAGTTCTTTAAATTATGTGTAATTTTGTGCATGTAAGGAGTGGAAAAAAAAAATTTAAATGACACTTGGTTTGCAAGTGCTGTCATGTTAGCTTTGGTTTTATTTAACCTGACTAGTTTATGAAGTAGTAGTGCCCTATAAACATTACAGTTATGAGATTTTTTAATCTAAAAAAGTCAAAGCAGAGCAAAGGATCATGATGGAAAAGAAGAATGCTTTCAGATACAAAATCAGGCTGTTAGCAAGACCTGTGAACACATCTGTTTAGATTAAGGCAGCAATGAAAGTGGTGCTCTTATGTTTGTGAAGTTCTCACTGCAATACAGCTACTTGTCCCTTGCCAGGGAAGCAAAACATAAGAAATAGCTAGAAATAAGCTGAAAGAGTAAAAACTCCTGAATCTGGGACCAAAATTCTCCAGTAAAAGCAATAGATTAGTAATGCTCCATGCATCTTACCAAAATTTCTCATTACAAAAAAAATGGCCTAAGATGGTCTCTTCGGTAGCTCTTCAGTGGCTCTTCAGTGAGCTCACTAAACCACAAGTAGGTATGTTTCTGAAGTCTCAGTACCCTTTACAAAAACCTCTGCTTAGGTAAAGAAGAAAACTAGCTAACCACCAAGCAAACAATTATGTTTTCTTATTCTTTGACATATAAAGAAAAGCAAGTAAAAAAAAATTAAACATATGGAAATGCTATCATGCAAAAGTACACAAACTGCAGATGAGCACATTTAATTTATTTGTTGGGTTTTTTTTCAATACTGCATTTATTTTAAAGTTCATAGAGATTTAGTTTTGTTGCATTATGTATAGGAATTTGCACTTCCTACAGGACGTAAACACAGTAAAAAATGTATCATGCTTAATGAAATCAAATAAGAAAATTCTATATTTAACAGTACTAACTATGCTTTACCTATTGAAATCTTTCCTATATTTTGACTCTATTTCTATTAGCCTTGCTGATGAAGATATCAAATGTCTGTAACTACATAAAGTATGAAAAATATGAGGTTTTTACTATAATTTATCAACACAAAGGTGTTTATAAAGGTTTTTTTACTGAAGGAACAATGCTAATTACTACCACTTTACAAGTGAGATGGTAAATTATGAAGTTTCATAGTGAGCTTCTAGATAAGGAATTGAAATAAACAAGGTTAAATTTATATCCATGTTATTTTCATCAAATTCAGTGAAGATTTGAATTGATATATTTTACTATGTGCTTATTAATATGTGTGAATATTTTATCTGCATATTGAGAATGATGAACAGTCTATGTACATAATCAACAATAAACAGCCTATATACATAATCAACAAAGTATCATTATACACTATTATTTTACAGAGACCACATTATTTTTAATATTAGATATGGATATTTCAGCATACCAATCTCTAATTTGTAATGACGGCAATAAATTCAATCCTACAGGACAGAAGAAAAGCTGAAGAAAAAGTCTTTATGTAACTTTTCCACCTTTTAGAAGAAAAAATATTCTCTTATTCAACAAGTTCAAACACCACAGAGGCTTGCTTTTAAAGTGTAGGTCCCTTTAACACTTTATTCAGTAATGCACATTACATTTTCTGTTTCCCTCCATATTACATTCTCAACATATGACACATGGTTTTTGTGTAATTAAATGTGTTATTCTTGATTCTCATGCAGAAAATATTCACATTTTAATGGAAAGTGTTGTGTGGATAAAAAAAAGAGACCTATTTTTCATCCTTCTTTATGCCAATTCACCATAATAAATTAACAGGGAAGAAATATTCTCCATATTTTCACTGTACCTTCTACAGCTCTTCTCCTTCAGAATGTTAAGAGACTAATCTCTATATGGAAATAGTACAGCAGTACTTAAAAGCACTTTGCAATCTGGTGTCTGAATTACTTTCTTGTAAACTCTGTTTGGCATAGGATTAATATCTAATTTTGCTCTGACAAAAATAAGCAAAACTTATGCCTGCTAAAAGGCTTATTTAAACTGAATATGAGAACATTTGTTTCTCTGTGGGAAATATATATATAAAGCTACAAAAGAGAGCTTGGCCTGTGGGAAAAAAAAAACACTTCAAGATTTGGTAGTGCTGGTGGTCCACACAGCTGTGTACAAAAGAAATTATACAAAGTATAATGTTTTAATAATTCATTTCAAACTCTATGCAATATATATTAACAGTCAGAAAAGAAATACAGATATTTGAATTACGTCGACACAACACACAGTGAAAATGGGTAGGAATCAACATACACCTTTTATTATATGAAAACATATTCTGAGATACATAATTAATGGGTAAAAAGATTTTATGATAAAGAGTTCAAAAAGCGTTTGGACAATACTCTTGAGCACATGGTGTGATTCTTGGGGATGGCACTGTGCACAACCAGGAGTTGGACTAAATGATTCTTGTAGGTACCTTCCAACTTAACATATTCTGTGATTCTGTGATTGTATAATCACTGCCTGCCACAGTAATCCTGCTTACAGGACTTCAGAGAATATTTATGATATTACTGTATATTATAGACTAATTCTTGGACCTAATTCTCTTTTATTTTTTTATTACTATTATTTTATGTGTCACCATTGCTTTAGAGCTCTTCAAAACAAAAAAAAAAATCAATTGGTCTTTTTGTTAAATACCTGGGGAATTTAATTTCCCTGAGTACTCTCTGCCTTTTATGATGCGAGACACGTTTTGTTTTGGTCACTTTTTCAGAAAGTGCCTTATTAATTACTATTAATTGATCTTTGCTGTGAGAGAATCACCCTGGGATTTTAGTGAAAGAACCTGGGTTCACCTAACTCCAAAAAGTTCAGCTCAAAAGGTAAGTTTCTGAGAAAGCTACAGTCATCCACAGACAGAAAACTAAGAAGGATCACCTTGATTTCACAAAATCTCCATATATCATTTAATATTTACCTATTCCAGCATCAAAATAATAAGTTTTGTTTTGTCTGAATATTTAAGCAGCCACAAATAGGTTTGGTAGTTTATTGTTTGTTGTTTTGTTTTTTTTTTTCAAACAGCTGAAAAACATTCTCATGGCAATAAAAACAATGTGACAACCATTTATTCTCTCCTGGAGAACTATCATGAGATTTTTTTCTTTGTCTATGTATTTCTTTGACAATGTAACTTTTTCCCCAGACAATGTAGTGGATTTTTCTATTAAGTCACTGGCTAGATATATTTGACATAGTAGCACTTGATATACTATTAATATAACTTGAAAAAGGATTACAATTAATGTAGAAATTGTAAAATTGGCAAAGATGTGTTTTTATGGATAGAAGCACACAAATGTTTCAGGCAGTAGTATTAAGGTAGTTCCTAGTCAAGTTCCTCAGAATATGATCTTGGAACTCATCTGGTTTATTGCTTTCAATCAGGCACAGGTTCAGACCCATAACGTTTGCTGATACTATGCATATGGAGGGTAGGAAAGAGGAGATAAGAAATTAATACCAAAAGATGCAGATGAACAGAAATAAGAATAGATTGAAATACAAGGTCATGCACATGGAGCTAATAATAAAAAGTTCTGTGGTATGCTGGAGGCTTACTAGATGGAATTGTTTTGTAGAAATGGGACATGATAGTCAGTCTCTGAATGAAAGAATTAGCAGTATGATGCAGCATAAAAATCGCAAACAGACACTGAAAATGCATTGCAAAAGGTGAGTCTGTCAGAGAAAGGCAAGCACTGGTATCATTGCACTAGTCCCTGGTCAAACCTCAGCTGCAGTACAGCATTGAGATTTCTGGTCAGGAAAGGTAACCTTGAAAGAGAACAGGTAGAGAGAAGGTTATAGAAGAAAACAGAAGAAAAGGATCAATTTTAAGGACGTCCCTGAAACTGTTTTTCTGGTAGGAAAATATATAAAAAAATTAAGCAGAGAGGGTGGTGACTGAGCTCCATAAATATGTCAGTGGATATATTAAAGTAAGAACAGCTCATATCATAATACTGAAGCAGAGAACATCCTAGATGGACATAAACTGAAGTGGAAATTAAAAAGGCTTTTAACCACTACACCAAGCAAATTTGACAGTGTTTTTCCAGTTATATTAAATAGGAAGGAAACTTTTTAAAGAGATGTTGGTCGATCTAATCCCACTATGAATGAGATTATTTAGCGAATACCTGAGCCAGGGTGGAAATGAGATCCATGACGTGTCACTTTCATTCTCATCAGCAAGATTCCAGGGGCATCAGTGCTTCTAAGTAATTCTAGAATCATTTAATGATTCTGTAACACCTAAATGTATAGAGACTGAACCCATACATTTAGTAACATATGCCTCTTAAGGAAAAATTGAACAAAAGAAAAGATCAGATTAACAAAAATGAACCTGAAAAATTAAAATGAATTTATACACCAGCTTCTAAATATGGCATCTGGAAGCACTTTGTACACTTTATAGGATGTCACCTGCAGTATAGGTGCCACTTATCTCTCTCTAGTTGTGCCAGCTGCATGTATCATGAAATGTAAATTTACTAAGCATGTGATTATGAGTGTTTGGATTTGTTAAAAAAAAAAATCTGTTAAATATGTAAGTAAATGTAAACAGTCACGCTCACTGGCAGCCCTTGAAATACATTATTCAACACATACTTGTACATATTTACTGTTATTTTTCCAAAAACCTAGAGTCTGAGCTAAAGAAATTCAGCCTCTTCCATTGTCCAGAGCTGCTTGTGGATCAACAGTTCAAGGAGAAAAATAAATCAGCAAGGAAAGAGTGCCAAGATATGCACGATGAATTTTCTGATTTCTGTAGAGAAGAGCAAAGGCCCCATCTCTGCAGCATCTCTCAAGTGTGAACAAGATCTGTGGATTCAAGTAGGCACCTGGCTCAGTCAAAGTTCAGAGTAGCAGTCTGTAGTGTAGCTTCAACAGAACTGGTAACTTAGAAAACTGCTGGTGGTTACAGACACAGTGAAAAAAATAGGGTTCTTAGCTTTATTCTTCACAAGCCCAACTGTAACTAACCTGGTTTTGGATTACAGATTAATCAGGTTCTCGTTTATCTTGGTCTAGTAAAACAATTACTGGCTAAAACGATCTTAATCAACAAGATATAAATTCAGAGGAAATAGTCACTTGGTGATTTTTACAAAACCTCAAACAGATAGAAGTTCCCCCCGTGGTTTTTAGAAAAAAAAAGGAGCCCCCATATTGTATGGCAATCAGTCCTTGTTAAACTGAAGACATTTGGCTTACAGATTCCTTTGAAAATTAATATGAAAATAACAGTAACATTTTATGTCCTCTTGAAATTCCCAGAAGAAAAAAATTAACAGAAGAAGTTTCTTGTTGTGGACAGTAAAGGAAGAAATGGTCATATTTCACTTTTTCTTCCATGCTAGTTCCAAATCAGAAAACAGGAAAGGTTATCCTGACATTGCTGTTGTTAGAAAATGTGGAGGGAGAAGCAAAGGCTTTCAGCCCCCACAATTCCAAGCAATTTCCCTCTCCTCCAGCTCTGCTTGGATCCTTTCACCTCCTATAAGTGCAATATCTTAAGTGCTCAAAGAAATGAGATGACAGCACCAAAAGTGAAGTGGGTTGTCAATTCCAAAGCTGGAAATTCTGCAGGTGCTTCTCACTGTAGACAAACTATTCCAGTTTGGCTCAAAAATAAACGTTCAGCAAAATTTCAGGTAGCAGATTATTCTGAGATTTAGAGTTTCACTATGCTTGAAGAACTAACTCTCAGTTATGACCTAGTCTAAACCATGGGTGGGTTCCAGTGTAGCTTGCACATATATTGTCAAAATATCTTTTGTTTCTGCAGGACCTCTGATCATCACCTCTGGAAACAAAGTGGGATGAGTTTTATAATGATGCTGTCATCATTGTTCTTGCTGCCTTATTATTATTATTATTTTTAGAGCATATACAGTGAAAGAGGTTTCAGCATGCATTTCAATTAATGTTTCATTCTTAAACTATTGGAACAGTGACTTGAAGAGTAGGATATTATTCCCTTGCACTGCTGGGAAATTCTACTAGTAAGCTAGAAAATCCACCAAAAGTTAACTGGTCACATACTTCCCACAAGTTACAAGTATTTTTGTTTTGGATGCCCTACTTAAAAGCCTGGGTCTCATTTGTAGAAGTGCTCACCTCTCGGCTGAAGTGAGCACACAATAGCCCTTCAAAAAGTAAAATGCAAATTCCTAGATAATTTACATTTACACTGAAAGGTGGTGGATACTCATGCTTTAATTGATTATGTCTTAGTTCTCATCTCTGCAATAGGAATGATGGAAGCACTGTGAAAGTAAATTAATAATTATTTGCAAGGCATGCAGATGCCATATTAACTGGTTTCAGAAAAAGGTCCTCTAAAAACTCAATTAACATTTTTTTTCAGTAGAGTCTGAATAAATTGGTTAAAAGTGTCTAATCTGGCCAAAGGTTAATGAAAATAAAACAAAATATTGTAAACCTGCTTAGTCATTAGCCAGGACTCATCTTCTGCAGTGATAATCTCCTATGTCGATGGAAGAAAAAACAGTACATGGTTTTGTAATTTTAAAGTGTGATATAATGTATATTCACAAATAGGGAAGAAGTTGAGTAGAGTTAGTAAAATCAACTAGAGTTCTAATGTTCCCTGATATATGACAGCAACACCTTAATGTAATAAGAATTAAAGGACCCCCTTCTTCCCTTTCATTTTCCTTCTTCTTTGTTTTTCTCTTCCTTTTCATTTTTCATGTCTTTACTATTCTTCAAAGAATGAACACAAGTATTTTAAAAAGTGGCCTGATACCACAAGATTCATCATTGAAATCGGGAAGTTAGACCTGCAGGGTATGTTTCTGCCAGTAGAGCTACTGTGAGGTTTGACAATGGTAGCAGATGGTCACTTCTTGTATAGAGCAACACCACAGGAGAGTGAGGAGCACACTTTGACAACTGATATCTATTGATAACAGCGAAATGCTGAGGTTTGGGATAGTTGGTTCATTTCCAAGATCTGCCTGGCAGTATGCTCTAGTATTCCAGATTTTTGTATTTCTTTTCTGACTTTTTTATTACAGGCTTTCCTGCTTTTATATCTTGTTCCAGTTCTCTCGCTCTCTCCCCCACTTCTGGGACTTCATTCTCATCTTCACTGGCTTGTTTCCACCTGACTTTTCACTTAGCCAGCCATAGTCTTCTGTATTTTGATTTCTTCTTTTTCCTTATCAGCATATCTAAAATTATAAACTTCTCACATAGTTTTCCCATCTGACTGCCACACAGAGAGATCCATTGTCTCATCTGATGCTCCTTTTCTGCACCTACCAGTTAGTCATCCGAATTCAATCTCTTCCTTACCAGTTCCTCTCAGGTCTCAGATCTTTCTCCTACACTCTTTACCACTGAAATCCCTCTCACTTCATCCTTGCCAGCTCCCCAGTCCCAAGAAATCCAGAGAAGACTTCCTGCATTCCAGCACTCAACTGAACTACTTCTCGGTGCACCTTTGGCTCTAAACAAAATGGAGAGCAGAGGAAAAACAGACCCTCTTGCTTAAGAGCAACAGCATTGGGAGAGACAAATCCAGGCCACTTCTGAATCTACCTGGATGGAGAGCAGCTAAACATATGCATTTAATTGCATAACTCTAACAAACTCCTATTTAGCACATGTGAACTGAACTTCCAAATGCTCATGAACTGGAAAAATGTAAATGAACTTTCATGGTGATACCAAGTCATGCTTAATTTAACCAATACTTATCATCCTGCCAACTTATAAGTCTCTTCCTCATTACCTGAAGGTGCTAGAGTTCTTAAAAAAAACAAACCTTATAAGGAATATATTAGGAAGAAATGAAACAAAATAATGTCCCTCAATCTCATTCTCAGGTATAGCAGAGCCTTTTAGGTTGGATATGCTAAAGACGTGCAGCCTGAGACAGCATACTGAATTTCATGTTGAATCACTGAAATTTAGCAAACTTATAAGTTAAAAGCAGGATAAGACAATGGCACTGTCAGGAAGAAATGTGGAATGGGCAGTAAGATAGCTGAGAGTTATTCCTCAGATATGCAAACCTCACTTATTTTGTCAATACTTATCTTAATGAAAAACAAGAGTCAGTAGGTTTTGTTTGTTAGTTTGGAACTGAACAGAGTAGCAAAACCATCATAAAACTCTGAAAAAGATGACTAGTGTTGGTGCCCAATGACCAAATAACTCTGCTAATATCCACTGATCTTCCATTAAAATTGATGTTATGTCTTTACACACAATCTTTTTTTTTCCTAGAGGGAATCATGCTTGGACATTTGAAGGCAGAACATGATTCTAAGCCTAGTACCTTTGAAATTTTTTTCCCCAAAATGAAAGTCTCTCTTTAACATGCTAGTCACATTCCCCTATGATTTTAAATAAGCTGCCTCTCAGCCTATTATTGTTTAGTATGTTTTCCCATATATTCAGAAAGAGTTGAAAAACTGTCGGGTGCTGAAG
The DNA here is from genome assembly GCF_009829145.1 of Chiroxiphia lanceolata. Lineage (NCBI taxonomy): Eukaryota > Metazoa > Chordata > Aves > Passeriformes > Pipridae > Chiroxiphia > Chiroxiphia lanceolata. The sequence continues at coordinate 67,869,213 of NC_045639.1, forward strand.
ATAAGCCTGCAAAGCAGAGCTTCAACAAAACAAACAAGGAGATTTTATAAATTCTGAAATATATCAAGGTTAGATTACCTTTGTTGCTTTGTATATCTAAGATTTGAATTGATTTTTCTAGTATGAAAACAATGGGGGGAAGGGACTTCTGATGTAATGCTTTGCAGAAACCAGAAAAGTCAATAATATGCAGACAGCTCAAACACATAGTATTTACTGAGTCAGTGAAGCATGTTTTTAGTGGGTTATGAAGGCAAGTTCCAATCTAACAGAACTGATAGAATTTCTTAACAGAATTGGTTAGATTTCTCAAAAATTATGTCTGCTATTGTAATACATGAGTATACATAATCCTATAAGATCCTTAAATGCATTAACTTTTTATGAAGTTCTTGAAAAGCACAGTTTTTTTTTTTCAAAAAATAAGTCAACATGACATAAGTTAATAAAAAGTTGGCAGATGAGACACTTCGCATGGAACAGAATGCAAGTTTGAAAAACTGGGATATAATTACATAAAACATACATTTATGACAGACTAGATGTTTAACAAATAAAGTAACACTCTAATTTCCAGAATTATTAGTGAAACATGAATTTTACATTAAAAAATGCTACCATCTTTGTTCCGTACTGTTATATAAGGAAGAGTAGTCATCCTATACCAATCAGTGGCATTTTGACTCTCTTGGAAAACCCTTTTGAGTGCCAAAAACTCACTTTGTTTAAAGGTGTTACTGAGATTGCAAACCAAGGTAGCCATATAGCAAATATAATAAAGGCTGGCATTTCAATCTTGTCATTCTTTGTTTGTTATTTCTCATCAAAGCCTGTTTGTAATAAATGGTACATATTTCTTCAAGTTACAATACTGAAAATGAATATAATAAAGTTGTAGGATAATTCCCTTTGTAGTAGAAAAAGATAAAAAGGAAACAAACAGAACTTTAATAAAGAATAGAGGCTCAACTTTGTATTTCCTTAAAATTATGGCTATCTAATATCTGTTACCTTTGTACCACATGGAACTTGAGAATTTTGGATAGTGAGGAATTTTACAGTTTTTCATCAAATAATATCAATGTGATTATCCTACACAGCATATGCAAAGATGGAACAATGTGTGTGACACCTTATACCTCTCTCCTACCACAGTAGACAGTTCTTAAGTAAGGAGAAAATTCTTCAGATTTAGTGAAGAAAACAGAGAGGAAAAGCAACCAGCTGAAATATACCTGCTTTCAATATTTAACATATTATCTACCGTAGCAATATGATTTTTAGAGCTATTAATAACTATTTTTGCTACAACAGGTGAAAATATATCCTAAATTTAACACTATACAGTGTAGATTTACATGTCTTTCCCATCCCTAATGTCTGCTCTTGAAGTCAGGCAGTCTCACACACTCAAAACATTCTGCTAATGTAGCAGTCACTTCTTAATTTTATTACCGATCTTAGTGAAAATGGGATCAAGACTACATTTTCCCAGATTAAAACAATAAAACAACAATAAAGAGTCTCAGGCCTTTCTCTCTTTGGGCTAGGACAGTACAATGCCAGCTGACCATGTCTGGGGAGTTGTTAGGGTGACAAAAAATACATTCCTAAAACCTTCCTCAAGAAGATGAGTCCTACGAACTTAGACCTTCTAGCATTTTTCAGAGTCTCATGTTTGTTCTTGAAAGGACTTTCCCTAAACCACAGAGGATTTAGAAACAATGTGTGGAGGTCTTGAGAAGAGGTTGGCATTATCTTACAATCTAATTAACAGCAGTAATGAGCAGTAGGCTGTGTTTTACAGCACAGCCTGACCATGACAAAAGGAATGAAGGTCTTCTTTCCTGCTGCCTCCTCCACATGAGATGGCACTTGTTTACAGGCCCAGCTTCCTCTGTAACATACCAGTTTCCTGTATTCACTGTTGTCACCTGGACGGCCCTACTCCCCATCCCCATAACCGTTCCCATTCCTTTTCCACAGATCCTTATGGGATCAGTCATCCTTTTTTGCGCATGCTATTTATCTTCCACTTCCAGAGAGACAGCAGTGACAGATTCAACTTCTCTGAATGCAGACTTTACAAAACAAGCATTTTGGCAATTAGGACCACAGCCTAATGTCCTACACCAAAAAAAAAAAAAAAAAAACCCCAAAAAAACCAAAAAACCAGAAAACATTGTACTTCCTTTTTTTCCATGGATATATTTCTATTACCTAAGTTGTTCGTGTAAAGAATAAGGTGTAAGGTATAACTTTCATATTCTTTCTGCATCAGTGATTCTATGACTATCAATGATTCTACAACTTCTCCAAGTGGTAGTTTGGCAGGTAGTTGAGAGTTGTATTTTTAGCTTAGCTTCTCTTCTATTCTGAATTTTTAAATTACTTTGAAATATTGATATAATGGGTGTATATATATATATAATATATAATATGTACACATGCACAAACATTTATGTATGAATATATAACTTCAGACAGGATTTTTTTTATTAAAGGGTATATATGTGTATATACATCTATAACACATAGAAGAAAAAAGGGCTCTATATATCCTATTTTCATACTTTTATTTTGATTATGTTGAGTTTTGCTTGGTTTCTCTCTGTAAAAAGAACTGCAACTAAAACTTTGAGTGGTACACAGCGAAATAGTATATAATTCATTTGTGAAGGTAAAATTATCCAAAATACTTGCTATGAGAATTTTTAATATGCTGCTGTCCACCTTTTGACATATTACCTGGAGCAAAGCACAACGTTTTTACCCATAAAATGAACACAAAGTAGCTAAAAACTTACAGTATTTCTTCCTTATTTTTATTGTTGAAGATACCTTATTTTTAATTGCAACGTAGGATAGGGGAGCTTACTATGAAAAGAAAATGGCTTGTCTGTAAAATGTAAGAATTTAATCGTGTGCTATTGTTGCCTGCCTGAGCTAAAAAGGTTAATGGATCATAGGTCTGGCAAACAGCCACGCTGTCTCCGATTCAATATGTTTAACTGCGTAATCTGGGTTAAGGTTTGGTGCTATTTTTTTAATCAGGGCATGAATTGTTGGTAAATAAAAGTTAGATTTTATTCAGACTTCTTTTTCTTTTTTTTTTTCTTTTCCTCGCCGAAAACAGAACCACTAATCATTGATCTCGACTCTCACAGCGGGAGGAGCAAGAGAAAACAGGCCTCCCCTCTCCCTGGGCTGGGGCGCTGCCACCGTTCGTGGCCGCCGGGCACTACCTGACATTCCTCCAGGAAGGCATGAGCGCCTGCTCCTTCCTCTTCCCGGGCTGCCAAAGTCGAGGGCCCAAAGCCTGAAAGGACCATTCTCAGGGGTGCTCTACATACACCCCTTTCCCAAGGAAACTCCGCTTGCAACTCCGAAATCACCACCTGGAACCACTTCTCCATCAAAGGAGTGGGGTGTGTGGGGTGTGAGCCGTTGGGGGGTTGGGTTTTGGGTGCTATTTCTTTTTTAAAGAAAGAGAGGTTGAAAGAGCGAACTGCCGCTAGGAAGGGAAAGCACAAAGTATATAGCTCCTCCTCTCCCATCTTGCATGTTCCTTGGGCACACTGTCGGAGAAGCCAGGCAGCAGCGGCAGCGTTATAATGCAAATCACAAATCGAGCAACTTTTAATGCTGTTGTGGCTATTTTTTATCTTTCCCCAGGATGGGCTATTTTGGTGTGTGTAAGTTGCTCTCACCCCCCCACACCCCCCGCCCCGCTTTCCCTTTGACTCTTACAATCATACCCTCCCTCCCTTCTCCGCTTGCTTCCCCCACCTCTCCCAAAACACCCGGCAGTAATGATGCACCATCCTCGGTCCTCTCCAGCGGGTCACTTTGCTAGGGCGGGAGGTGAGCAGCCGAGCAAGGGGAACGGCGTTTGCAGGAGTGCGGTGCGGCCCCGCACCGCTGCCCGGCTCAGGCGGGCCCTCCCGGCTGCTGCCTCATTCCTCCGCCGCTGCTCCTGGGCCCTGCCGGCAGCTCTTGGGGACAGCCGGCTCCCCATCTCCGCCCCTTGCTTTTCCCCCTCCAGCCGGGTCCCGGCGGCGGCAGCCTCCCAGCGCCGCCCGAGTGCCTGGAGGAGCCCGGCTGCTGCCCGCGGAGGAGCCAGCGCCGGCGGAGGGGCCTCGGCCGCAGGGCGAACCGGCACCACCTGGCTGCGTTGCCCGCCTTAGCGGACTGGGAGAGAGGGAGAGAAGGAGGGGAAAAGGGAGGGAAGGAGGGAGGGAGGGAAAGAGGGAGGCTCCTCCATACGCGGGGAGAGGCTCCGGCTCCTCAGCTGGGCGCTACCGGCAGCGGCAGCTGCTGTCGTGCTGCACCGCGGGCGGTGACGGCTCCCGGCGCGGCGGGAGCGCGCCGCTGCCGCGGGACCTCAGCTCTAGGGCGGGGGGCTCAAACCTCGGCTGGAAAGTAGAGACAGAGTTTAGTGTGGGTTGTTTTTTTTTTTCCTTTCCTTTCCTAGTGATTGGGCTTTTTTTAATTTTCGTTATTTTTAAGCCCTCCCCCCGCTCTCCTCCTTCCCCCGGCGGCGCGTGTGCCAGCGAGGAGGATGCGCGCCTCCCCCTGCCCGTTCCCCGGCAGCTCCCGCCGCGGCGGCGGGGCGCTGGGGGCCGCGGGGCCGGGGGCGCGCCGGGCCGCACCTGGTCGCACCGCGATGCGCGGGCTGCGTCCCCTGATCTCCCGCACCGCTCCCCGCCGCCCCTCGGTGCCCGAGTCTCCGCTCGCTGGTGTCCAGCGTCGCGCAAACACGCACACGCCGTCACGCACGGAGACACTCACTCAGTGACTCTGCCGAGCTGCCTAGGCTGCCGAGCAGCACAGCGCAGCGCCGCGCAGCCCGCCTGGAGCCTCCTCCCTCCCTCCATCCCTCCCTCTCTCTCTACTCCTCCTCCTCCCTCGCTCCCGCCTGCCGCTCTGAAGGATGCCCGGTAAGTAGCGGCGAGGACCGGCACCTCTGCCGGTGCGTGATTTGAGGGGTTAGGGACTGCTTTATACTGCTGCTGTCCGCCGGGGGGGGCGCGGGGCGAGCGGAGGGGAGGTGACAGCGATTCGAGGCAGGAGGCGGCGTGGCTCGCCGGGTGCTCCTCAGAAGGACTTTTAGCTGCGCGGCCGGGGCTTGAATGTGGGCGCCGAGGGACGGGGTCTGTGCACCGCAGCGGGCACCGGCCGGGGCGGGGGCCCTTCCCCTGCGCTGCGGTTTGCTGCCTGCAGCACCGCGGTGAGTACGGGGCTCCGCGTCTCGACGGGGTCCCCCGGGGGCGGGTAAGGTGCAGAGGGTGCCCTGCCGTGTCTGGGGCTCCCTCCTCGGCGGCTCCGCTCCGCGCCGTGCTGGGACCGGGGCACGGAGGGAACGGTGCCTCCGGTACGCCCCGGGGACTGTCCTCTGCTGCTCCCCACCTCGGTTTCGGTCACGTCCCTAGGGGCTGCCAGCGCGATCCGGCGTTTCGGGAGGCGCGGTGTCACCAATTGGACAGAGAGGGAGCTCCGCCGGGCACCTCACCTGCGGAGAGGAGCACCCAGGTGCTGCGCGCCGGGGCGTGGGGAGGAGAGCGGAGCCCTGACCGGTACGAGAGGGTGCCCGCGGCTCCCCTGCCCTCTCCTCGTCCTGGATGCTCCCTCCTCCTGCTCTGCAGGGGGCTCCGGTGGCAAAACGCTCGTCCCTTAGGGAAGCGTAATGTTTGCAAAATGTTTGCTGTCAATTAGCGGGTGGCTTTGCTCAGCTCGGGTTTGCGCACGGCTAACTCCGCTCAGGCAGGAGCTCAGCTCCGGCTACCAAATGCCAGGGACATCGGGCAAGGGGCTTTTTGTTCTCCTAGGTTGCCTGCTGCGATTTGTGGGAAACAAGCATAAAAGCTCACAGTTGATGGAGATTTTTAAGTGGATCTTGGTAAATCACTGGAATTTTTTTTTCTTACTTTTACTATCTGTACTTTGACAATGATCTCGGTGTGGTTTGCATCCTGGGTATGATAACTACCCCGTTGAAGTCAATGACAAAACTCACAATTAACTTCAGAGGAAAACGGTTCTAGTCAATACAGAATGAAAGGGAATGGGCAGAAGGCATAGGGATGGTGAAGTGAGAGAGATGTATAAAAGATGGTGGAGAGAGATGTATAGAAGAAACTTAATTTTTAAAGGTAGGGTTTTTAACTGAAGAGCTTTAGCAGCACTGTGCCAGAAATATCTTCTAGATTTTCATTACCCCTTTGCACTGGTAAAATACTGGAATGATTTCTTAATGTGTGTGATATCAAGATGGGCTGAAGCCCATTGCTTTAACCACAGACATTATAAAGTATTACTTAATACCTTATACTTTTCCAATGCTGTATATCTTTGTTCTCACTAAAAAGTTGAAAGCAGAAGGAGACCACTGAGACAATTAGATGGGCTCCCATTGACTTCAGTGGCCTGTGATCAGGCCCAGAAGGGCTCAATAGAGAAGTAACAAGAGAAACGTAGTACAGTTCGTAAGGAAAGGTGTTGTATAAGCATTTAACTCATGAACACCCTCCTTCTAGAGAGAAGAAAAATCTAAATGCACATTAATTTTTTATCCCATTTTTAAGAACTCTTTCACAACACAGATACAAATAAGAAAGAATGCTTCTGATTAATAATTAAAATGCCCATATTCATATGGACTACAAAGAAGATTTTGTGCAAAAAAGAAAAATCCATTAGCAAGTGGAAGTTCTAGTTCACAGAATGTCCTCTGTTCAGTGTAGTATTTAGATTGGGAGTAGTCAGACATCTAATGAAGCACCAAATAAAAGTATTGATATTCAAATGGCGAAAGCTGGTCTTATTTCTGTAACCTGACTAACCACTGTAAATTGCTTGGAATGCCTTAAAAAAGAAAATGTGATTCTTAATTTTTTTCAAATCTAAATGTTGAAAGATCCCCCAAAATGCTGAATGTGATAAAAAAACTTGTCAGGTATCAGAAATATGCTATATGAAGAATGTGATTATTACATTATAGGTGCGCTGGGGTGACGTTGGCCGGAACTCACCAAAGCTGTGCTACCATTCTCCTCCTCAGATGAATAGGAGAGAGAAAATGTATCAAAAAACTCGTGGGTTGAGACAAGGACAGGGAGATCGCTCAGTGGTTATTTCACATGCAAAGCAGGCTCAACTTCGTAAAATTTGTTTAATTTATTACCAGAGTAGAATAACAAGAAATAAAAGATAAATCTTAAACAGCCACCTTTCCCCTACACACACCTGCTCAACCTCCCTCCGCTCCCCTTCTTCCCAGGCTTAACTTCACACCCTAATTCTCTACCTCCTCTCCTCCATTGGAGCAGGGGAGATAGGGCCTGCAGTTCTTCATGGGTTGCTTCAGTGTGGGTCCCATACACAAGGTGCACTCCTTCAGGTACACACTGTTCCTGCGTGGGTCCCCCACAGCAGGATGCTACTCCTCCTCTCTCCACAGGGTCACAGGTCCTGCCAAGAGCTTGCTCCAGTATGGGCTTCCCATGGGGTCACAGACTCCTTTGAGTATCTACCTGCTCTGGCATGGAGTCCTCCATGGACTACAGGTGGATCTGTGCTCCATCATGGACCTGCACAGGCTGCAGGCACACAGCTGCCTCACCATGATCTGCACCATGGGCTGCAGGGCAGTCTCTGCTCTGGCACTTGGAGTACTGACCTTGGTGTCTGCAGAGCTATTGCTCTCACATACTCTCACTCTTCTCTCTGACTGCAGTTTCTATTTCTCAGGTGGTTTTTTTTTCCTCCCTTCTTAAATCTGTTATCCCAGAGGTGCTACCACCATTGCTGATAGTTCACCTGCCTTGGCCAGCCGCAGATCTTGGAGCCAGCTGGCATTGGCCCTGTTGGACACAGAGGAAGCTTCTGGCAGCTTCTCATAGAAAGCACCCCTGTATCCCCTGCCACTACCAAAACCCAATACAAGAAGAAATATAACCTTTTTCAGTAATGGTCCAGTAATAATATTTCCCTTTTAAGTACAAGTTTGTGTTAATAAGCAAGGATAAAAAAAGTTTGAGGTGCTGCACCTCTTGTTCAGCTTTATTAGTAGGTATCTGGTAGAATTCTCATTGAAGTGAACTGAATGTGTCACTAATACTTAACTGTGAACAGATTAAGATGTTCATGTTACAGTGGGAAAAAACCCCTACAAAGTGGACAAATGCTTCACTGATTATCTCTTCTCTCCTTGCATGTACAAAGGCAAGACAAACACTTCATTCTTTAAATGTCATATTATAGGTTTCTTTCCAATTTTCCTATGAATTTAAATGTTTCTTTTATCGTGTACCTTATATGGAAGTGAAGGGTACATATTTTATGAGGCATTGCATGGAGGAAAATTTTGTCCACTCTACTTTGTTGCTTCCTTTCTTTTACACTCTATCTACTGTTTGCTAACACATTGTAATGCCACAACCTATTTTTGTTGATAATACTTCCATTTGAACTCAAATATGAAAAATAGGGTAATCATTTCCATATTAAGGGTTTTGAGCATTTTTCTTTTGGTGGGGGAGGGGGGAGAGGGGAGTGATGGTTCTTTTTTTAGTGTCCAAAGCAGTGCTTAATGCTCTTTGCTTTCTTGGATGAAGAGAGTCGGTAGTTCTAAAATTGAGGATGCATATTTGAATAAATCTCTGGGTTTGTCTGCGAGCCGTTGTTTGAAATTCTTTGAAATTATTTTTTTCATTTTGGTGTTTCAATACTTACTCTTCATCTGTGTATGTAGAGACTCAGATATGTTCTTGTGGACAGCATCTTCAAAATAGAAATTTAGGGTTTTAAGGCTTACCTGTGACTGAAGAGTATATAAGATTTGAGTATTTAAAGCTGGGTTGAATGAAGCCAGGTAGTGAAGTACTGGGAAATTCCAGGACATGATTCTGAATAACCATTACTCACTTGTAGCATCTTTATAAACCTCATCCTGTTTTGAGGAATAAGTACTGTTCATCTTTATTTGGATTACTATTTCGAGACTATTTTTGCTGTCCCTGGTCTGACTCTGAAACATGTTTATGCCCTTGTATTGCTATGGTTGTTAAGTGAATGATAGCCAGTATTTACAAGTCACTTGGTATTTGAATCTAGGAAGCAATATTAGTTGGATTCTCAAAAGTCACCTGAATTTTGACATTACTACACTTTTAAAAACATTTTCAAAATAAATTTTATTGGTTTTTAGTCCTACAACATATTCATCAGGTAATTTATTTAGAACTATATTCTTCTATTCAACAATTTAAGAACAAAAGCCTCCACTGTCGCTCAAATCAATCAAAATATTGGGTTTAGGTTATACATTGTACATATGGAACATGGCATGTAAAGCAGATGGTATGTAAAATTATGCATAGCGTGTCTGGAGAACCATACAATATCTAAATACAGTGCAACAGAACAAGGAAAGAGTGTCATATGCAACTTAAAATATCAATCACTGGACTATGGCTAGTCTCAACTGTGCTTTGTTTTCATGTGTGTATATGTGTGTGTATGTGTGTGTGTGTGTGTGTGTGTTCAATTTTCTCTTACTGCAGTCAGGACATTTCCTTGATAATATGATCTTCCTTAGAAAAGCACGCAGACTGAAACGATATGCTACTAGCTAAATGAAATAAAGATGAATATACAAGAAAAAGTAGTTTGGTTCAGATTGGGTTCAGAACACAAATGCACGTAAAAAAATAATGAGAACAGAACTTTCAGTCTTTTAAGGAAAATATTTTAAGGGAAATGGCCAGACACCATTTACTACTAAGACCGGCTTTTTCTCTGTTATTTGTGCTCTTGGTTTGCCCAACCCAGCAATAGCACTTAACAGTACTTCTGTCCTGTTGCATAAATTCTGGGTTAGCTCCACAATCTCTCTCTCTTAAGTATTACAAGTCTGTAAGCACAAAGTTTCTTCCTGAACAAACAAGCATTACTGTGCATTGTTAACACAATCAGATGAAATGGTAATTGCAGAAAGATTCACATCAGCAAACCCCTTTAATAAATATTGGTTCTTAAGCATCTGTTGACCTCAAAGGGACCTAATCACATTTAGTTGAACAAAGATGCTTTCGTGGTCAATGACCATGAAAAGTAATAATTTTCCCAAGTTTATTCAAGTGTTTAAATCCATGGTTATAAAATGTTTTCCGCATTAGACAACTTCAAATTTAAATATTTCTGCTTTTTTTTTTAATGTTTTGTATACTTTAGAAGTACTGCAGGCTATTAACTGTTTTAAAAAGAGTTGCACAGCTGTGCTCTTTCATATTTCTAACCCAAAAGAACAAAGATAACATGTAAATGTTGAAGTTTATAGTGAAGGACTACTACAAAATGAACTTTATATATAATCCCAGGAACTAACACTGCACAAGGTAGACTTTAATAGCCAATTTTGTAAAATTCAGACATTTTTCAAGAAGTCAGACTGAAGGTATTCCCACATGTTTAAACTGTTGCGTATCCCCAAACGTGTAAAGCTTTTCAAGCTACCTGAGTTGATACAGCATGTTTCACACTAATAAATAAAAAAAATAAATAAATAGATAATTCTTGTAGTTTTTGCACACCAACACTCACAGTCCTTATGGATTGTATTTTTTGCAACAGTGTTGCTTAAAATACAGCTCTCTGTCTGGGGGAAAGTAACACATTTGTCCTAATACATTACGGAACAGTGTCTATCAATTAATTTATTTTTGGACATTAAAGAACTTTTATCCACTTAAATCACTGTAATACAATCTTGCATTATAATGGCTTGAACAATCTTGACTGCATACAGTTGCTGGAGTCTCCAAAGAACTGTCATAAGTAAAATTATTAGGCTGTATTATATCAAACACATATTCAGAGTCTATCAAGGGATGACACGATTTTACATAACACAAATTATTAAAAAATATCTGTGACTAAAAAAAATTATTTGTAAAAGGACTTAATAAACCAATTTATAATACATATATAAGCACCCTTTTTCTTTGGAATTATGCAAAAGAAATATTAATATTCATGATTAATCCTATGTGGAATTAAGTGGAAAGTGAAACAACAAATAAGGGATTTGTCCTCTACAACAGGTACTTAAGCTTGCTCAGCAGCATGTAAACTTTCTGCACTAGCTGATGGACTTTCAACCTACATCAAAATCTTCCTCTGCAACCTGACATTGCTGCTATGATGACAGGATTAGAAAACTGGCACCTCATGGGAGACAAGTCAGTTTACATCAATGGAAATGGCTTTACACTGCATCCTGAAATCTGTGCAGACAGGTTTGTTTCTATTTTTCCTCTTACTATTATAGAAGGCATGGCTTTTGCCAGGTATACAGGCACAGTTGAGTTTGGTAAAACCCAGAATGAACCTAGCAACAAAGTTGGAAATGGTAGAGATATATGAAAAATATGATGTGTTTTGTTGAGGTTTTTTCAAGGAGCAAAAAAATGCACTCTTATGAAAGATCCTTAAGACAAAAGCAAAACATAAAATAAGTGCAACTGAGGTTAAAGATAAAATTATGAAATTTGAGTTACCTAACATGTTCTGGCCACAGGAGAAGTAACTAAAGGTGACATACCGATAGAACAGGAGCCTGAAAAGAAGACTAAAGCCAGAAAATAACCATTTCCTCTGTTGGAAATCCAGATGGCCCTAACAGATTTTGTGTGCGTTTGTATACACATTTATCTGTGTGTATACATGTGCATACATATATATTTTTTTCTTTTAATATCAAAAATCTGTGTAATGCTCTACTTTGTTACTGCCTGATTTCCTCACCCCAGCAGGGATTTGGTGGTTGTTCTTCCTGTATGACCATCAAGTTACAGAGGAAGATATGACAGCACAATAAATAGCTGAGAGTGGTTAAACTGTTTCCTGAAGGTAAAACAGCAGGGTCTAATGGTTCTCCTGCAGAATGTTTTAAACCCAAGGTTATAAATAATAGCCAGTGCTGTCAAAGTAAAAAAGAAAAAAATAGTAGCCAAATCCTGAAAAGGAAGAAAACAAAGTGAACCTACACGTAAGTGTCTGAAGTCAGTGCTACATAATGTCCTGAAAAACATGAATCTGAAAGATATTTTGTCAGCTATAGGCTAGTGTCATCTGCAATCACAGTTAAGATCTTGCTGTTAAGACTTGGAAAAGCAACTACAGTCTTACTTTGGAGAAAGATTTTGGAAAGATTATCAGTGAATGTAATGTGAAGCTTTTAGGGAAATGGAAAATGACAGTAGAGCAGTGAAGTATTTATTAGAGCATTTTTTAAATACATTAAATAGATACAGCATTTTTTCATAACAACTTTTGATGCTGAAAAGACAGTTGACTGGAGTGAGTGGAGCTAACTTTAGCATGATGTCAGAAGTAAGATTTGGGGGAAAATATGTTGGACAATTTGGTGCTGTATGTCCTCACCTTTGTAAATGCCGTATAAGTATAAATAATGTCAGAGGTGACAGCAAATCCTTTCTCTTTATAATTTCACATTCCTGCCTCTTGTAAAAGGATTAATCTCAAAAGTAAAGTAAACCAGATTTGCAGTGGGAAAAAAGTCTGTCAGTGGAGAATCTATCAGTATAGTCAAACAATATGTCTTTATTTGTCTTTTGGTGGAAAATTACATCCCCGAGTGGTGATGCACAGTCTATATAAAATAATCTATTCTAATCTTTTTGGCAAATAATTCTGCAAAATAAAATATGACTGATAAGCTTTTTACCAACCACAGAGTTTTCACTCAGAGGAAAAGAAGATTTGAGGAGAATTAGTGAAAAATTTGTCCTAGGATTAGAAGTTCTCAGTTTGCATATGAAAAAAACCTGGTTACAACTGACTGCTAGCTATTCTTTCAGTATACTCTGTTCAATCATCTGAACTAAGAATGAAGTTCACTTCTTTCAGATATAGCCAAAAACATGGGCTTCAGAAAGCTGAACTGTGCAACTGCAGATAATGGAAACTCAGACCTTGATTCTGATGTACCTAAAAACGTGTCATTTCAGTTCCTTCAGGACTGTTCCCTGGCTACTAGTGAGGTAGATCTAGGTACATATAAATCAAACAGCTCTTTCTTCCCTTATATATTGGACCTACAGTATTGTAACTGCCTTTGTGTCCCTCCTGGTGGCTAGCGAAGGGACTATTTATGGTGCAGATACCTCAGAGTTTTTGTATACCTCCATCTTACACAACTTAATAGCAAGAAACAACAAAGCATGAATTTCCTGGCAGAAGCTTTACTTATGAGAATTATCCTTGAACAGAAATTATTTTCTTTAACAAAAATGGATTGAAAAGATTGATCTGGCATTCTGATTTGTCATTTTTCTTGTTCTGTAAAAAAGCAATCTAGAAATTTTTTGTTTGTTTGTTTCAGAAACAAATAGCATATAAGTTTTTTACTGATGTGTGCATTTTATTTTTTTATGCAATTTTTTTGTTTTTGTGGAAGGAAGAAAGAATTTCAATGAGGAGAAGAGGATAAATAAGAAAAGGTGATAAGAATAGTTTCTAAATTTTCAAACCATTTTCTCTTTTACAAAAAGTAAATATATCTGATTAATGTCTCTTTATTATTCATCATCTTGAAAATATTCTGTATTAAATAAAAAAAATCAATTTTTCTTATGTCACTTCAGAATGGATCAAAACTTTTTACTCTGAAAATCTTTTCTTTGAAGATATTTCAGTCAGCTGTCAGGAAAAAACTTGTAGCTGGTTGAAATTTCTTTAAAATTTAGATTTGTCAGACATATAAGTTTATTGAAAACAGAGCTGTCCGTAGAAAAGACATATTTTCATATATTTTTGTGCACTGTGATCATATGTTAATTAAAAGATATATTTTCCATTTTTTCTTAATTTATAAGGTGATTTTTTTGGTAAAAATAAAAATAAGAAACCGAAAGAAGTCCTCAGAATATTGACACAAGATTCTTGATTTATCCCAAATTAAAATTTTTTTCTTCCTAAGCTTTGAAGATTTTAAACTTCCTTTTGCAACTTCCAAAAGAGAATTTCAAAAGCTCCAGTTGCTTTTCCTGATGGGGAGAATACTTCTTGACCCATTTCAGAGCAGACACAACATTGGGTAGATCATGGTTTTAGTCTAATGGATAAAGTGGAAATATTGGAAGTTTTCCAGGTGCTTTTTTCCAAAGGTACTTGCTTCGTGGAAGGTTGATTATTTTATTCCTAAATACATTGAGGAAGACATTAGGTGAGAAGAGAAAGAAAGAGGAAAGGAATTGTCTCTTTGCTATAGCGAAAGAAAATAGTGACTGAGAGATCAGGTGTGTCTTTTTAACAACATTAAGAGGGAAATGCCTTTTGACTGAACAATATATAGGCTCAGGAGGTAGAATTAAAATATAGGTAGAGACTTAGTGTGCAGCTTGAAAACAATCTAATTTTTTTAGTGCAGTTTTTCAGCACCTTAAGTTGAATATGTGTTGTTTATATGACTTGACATGGATCAGTAAGTAGTGCTTATGGACGAGACAGCTTGCCTCTAGACTCGGCTGTGTGATCAGCACCAGTGCACTGGGTCAATATGTAAAGCACAGCATGGAGATACAGTGTAAATCCCCAGCATGGTGGTAGACAGAAGGTGACCACTCACGTCTGTTTATCCCCCAGGGACACAAGAGCACAGATTTGTCAGGGTTTGTCTCTTTTATTCCAGTAATAATGAGAGATTAATTGGGAATGTTTACTGTTGGGAGAGTATTTGGGAATGTTTGTTGCTTACATGTTTGAGAGTTTTTTTCTATTACAGCTGCATTTCTGCTCCTTGCCTATAATTTTCATAAGTAAATTGAACAATGCAAGGCCTCCCTCTAGCCTGAAGGTCAGATAAGCGTGGCCACTTCCATATGGTTAAGTTCCCTTAGCCTCCCAAGCACAGGCTGCATCCAGTCTGTCCCTTGGGAGCAATCCCCAGGCTGGGCTAGTGCCCTAGCTGTGCCCAGGAAACCCTTGGGAGACAGCTAGTCAAGTAGCCAAGATCACGAAAGTGTCAGAGACTGCCCTGAGATTTTATGCTTTAGAAAAAAAAAATAGTTCCAGGGCATGAATCCATGCCCTACCACTATTTAATTCATTTCCATAGATGTAGTCCTAGTACTATTTAGGTCAGTGTGATTCCAAACACATAGACATTGTTTATTTACTTTTCTTGTTAGGAATGAACTCATTTAAGTGGTGCTACTACAGCCCAGCATGACATTTTTGCAAATAGTGAACAAGGGGCTTAATATTTGTTTGTAACAGTCATTAACTGTGGTATATGCAATAATATTCTGAAAGCAGTGGAAGATTTGAATGTGGCAAAATGTTTCAGGAAATGGTGTTCTGCATTATTTATCGTTACATTTCTCATAATGCTGGGTTTCAGTTTATACAGAAATTGCTGTTATAG
Source organism: Chiroxiphia lanceolata (assembly GCF_009829145.1). Classification (NCBI taxonomy): domain Eukaryota; kingdom Metazoa; phylum Chordata; class Aves; order Passeriformes; family Pipridae; genus Chiroxiphia; species Chiroxiphia lanceolata. The sequence goes on from NC_045639.1 coordinate 67,884,661, forward strand.
GAAAGCTATTATCCATTTACAGTGCATTTGTTATCAGAAATTTATAAAGTATTGAAAAATCTGTTTTTTCAGAGGTACAAAACAGTAAAGGTACAAGCACTTCTTTTCAAAGTGTAGTTGGTTGACCCGGACCAGATACCAGGTACCCACTAAAGCCACTCTCTTACTCTCCCTCTGCAACTGGACAGAGGAGAGAGAAAAAAAAAACAGCTAAGAATTCATGAGTAGAGATAAGAGCTGGGAGAGGTCAGTTACTAATTACCTTCACGGGCAAAACAAGTACTTACATTTATTATTACAGGATAAGAGTCAAAGAGTGAGAAATAAAATAGTCTTAAAAAACACCTTCCTCCCACCCCTCCTTCCTTCCATGTTCTCCTACCTCCCCCTCAGCGGTGCAGAGAGACAGGGAATGGGGGTTATGGTCAGTTGTTGTTTCTGCCACTGCTCAGAGAGAGGAGTCCTTCTCCTGCTCCCATGGGGTTCCTCTCAGGGGAGACAGTCCTCGATGGACCTCTCCAGTTTGAGTCCATCTCTTGGGCAGCAGTTCTTCTCAAACTGCTGTCCCATGGGTCACTCCTTCATGGGGTGCAGTGCTTCACGAATGATTTGTACTGACGTGGATCCCCCACAGGCGTCGCAAGTCCTACCTGGGAAAAACCTGCTCCAGCATGGGTTTCCCTCTCCACGGGCTGCAGGTCTCCAGCAGGACCCTGCTCCATCCTGGGCCTCCCACGGGGTCACAGCTTCTTTCATTCATCCACCTGCTCCAGCATGGGCTCCTCCATGGGCTGCAGGTGGGTCTCTGCACCCCGATGGTCCTCCATGGGCTGCAGGGGCACAGCTGCTCCACCATGGTCTGCACCACGGGCTGCAGGGGCCTCAGCTCCAGTGCCTGGAGCACTCTTCCCCCTCCTTCTGCACTGACCTTGGTGCCTAGGTTGTTATTCCCATGTTCTCACTCCGCTCTTCCCTGGTTGGAATTTCTTCTGCGTAACAATCTTTTGTTCTTAAATATGTTGTCACAGAGGCATTACTATTGCTGCTACTTGGCTTGGCCTTGGCCAGTGGCAGGAAGCCCATCCTGGAGCTGGCTGGCATTGGCTCCACGGAAGAGGGGAAGCTTCTAGCAACTTCTAACAGAAGCCACCCCTGTAGCCCCCCCAATACCAAAACCCAGCCACAGAAACCCACTACATTACTAATTTTTGCCGAGAATGCAAATGGTGACAAAAAATATTTATTTGCTAGAATATTGAGTATTCTGTGTGTCAGGAAAAAAAAAAGACAAAACTTTTAGAGTGTGGTCTCAGAAATCAAACTCCTTTCTGCTTTAAAATAGACTTTTTAGCTAACTGAAAATTATGTTTACACAGGATAGTTGGATACAGTTCTAATAAGTAATTGTATGATTGTGGACTAATTGCATAAGAAAAACAGTATTTAATTTAGTTGTGGGGGGAAATACATTTAATTTATAGCAATTCTTATCTTAAGATATGAATTTTTTTATTTCTCGGTATTTAGCATCACTGTGCATCTTTTGCAACATCTACTCATCTTAGTATGATGTAGCTAGTAGAAAAGTCATCTTTTCTACTCTTTCTTCATCTTTTATTGGTGAGCTTTTTCAAGGCTTTATATTCTCACTGTTGCGGGATAGCACAATTTCAAAAATAGTGACTATTAATCTGGTTGTGGGTAAATTAAAATGTTGCCTAGAAGAGATTCTACGTCTCATCATAATCCTTCAATACCAGTTTTGTGGTTCATGGGTTGCATATGTAAATTGCAGTGCTTTTGGGGGAAAGATAACTACCAGAGAGCTGATAATTTCTCACCAATGGTAAAATAATTGCCTCCAAATGCTGTGACTCCAAGTGTGTGGTAAGACTGAATCTCAGGGGGAAAGTCATGGGGTGCCAGTGCCTTCTCTTAACATTGCTTTCAATTTGGGCTCCAGCAAGCTGCATTTATTTATTACTTTTGGAGGCTTCAAATTGGGAGAAATAACAAATCTAAATTTTTAGCCATTTCTTTCTCTAAGTGATGCCTTTATCTCTCAAGGGAGTTTCAAGGAGTCTGATTTAACTATAGCATAAGCACATATATAATGAACTTGATGAACCCATCCTAAAAAAAAAGGATCTGAATCTGATAAATTGGCAGTAGTCAAATATCAGTTTTATTATTCAGTAGGAGCTATTTGGCTTGATCAACAAAGTGAAGATTTTTTTAGAAAATTGAAACTTAATGAAGCATACCAGGATTTTTAGCTTAGCTTTGGTTTGGAAGTTGAGGTGACATATTTTGCTTTAGTGAAATCACTTACTTTGCTTTAGTGAAATCACTGAGTTCCCTAAAATTCTTCATGCTTGGAAAATTACATCCAGCATGTAACTCCACAAATATATTTAGAAACAATAGGGTAGTAACGAATATTGAAAAATCCCTGGTAAAAAATTGAGAAACACACTGTATGATTATTCATGATATATATCTGCATATTGATTTTTACTTTATTCTTAAATATATATTGTACATACTCTTACCTAAATATAAATGCATTTTTTCAGTTGGTATAGCATGTAATGATTAAGGAGACCTGAGTGCGTTCTAAAAAGTTTAACTTATTTATCAGCGATACTTAAAAAGGAATAGTTAAGTAAGTAGATCTAAAGCTGGCCTGGAGCTTCTTTGGTGTGTGTCTGAAGCATGTCTGCTATCTACAACTGTAATTCATGATCTAAAGAGCATCCTGCTCCTTGTATCCTGCTGTAACGCCTCTAGTGCCTCTGCCTTTATCTTCAGTTTTGTCTGCAGGGATGGTAGCTCTCAGCTGGTGAATACAAGTCATGCAGTCCAGAAGACAACGAATTCATACCACGCAGTAGCTAACGGATAGTGAACTAGTAGCCAGTCTCAAATCTGGGTCAGACACAGAATGTGCCACAAGTCAGATTTCTTGAGGTGTCTTTCTTTTGAAGATGAGGCTTTTTCACCCAGCCTGTTTCTTGGGAAAAGCTCCACAATTATAATCCAGCTCTGCAAATCACTTTGCAGGCTGCCTCAGCATCAAAACATTGTAATTTGTGGCAATAAATTTCCTATTAAATATTTCAGTCTATTTTATAAAGGTGCTTTGAACAGATGTTAGGCTGAGACATTCAGGGAGAAAGATCATGACACATTTGTTGACAATGTGGTATTGGTGCCAATAGCTTCCTATAAACTGTGAAAAAACAGATGTTACTCTGGACAAAATTGTACCTTTCTCTTGACTATTTTCAGCGGGGGGCAGGCCTGACTCTGACCCCACTCTCCAGGCTAACCTTGAAGCTGCTCTTACTGTGATGGAGACCTCTCTATTAGCCTGGTTCTGCAACTGTTTGACACATGCTTCAAAATTGTCCTATCCTGACTGTTTCAGCTGCCACCTCCAATGTGATACTGTCTGCTTAAAACTCAAAGTATAACTCTGTCATACATATATTTAGTGCAGTATGGTTCTTAAAAAGCATTTTAATCTGCTGGCATTTTAGTTTGTAGGCCTCTGGGGTCAGGTTGAAAAATTACACTAGTGCTGAACTTACTCTGATATTCTGGGCAGCCCTCTGAATTTTAAATAACTATCCTCAGAAGGCTACCCTTTTCAAAAATTATCTTAAAGACTGCATACAGAATATTAAGCTCAGTTCAGTTAACAGCACACTGATATGCAGGCTGAAATTTATAAAAATGAAGGGTAAGAATCTCTGAATTTATAGATACCAGCAGTTATTTTAGTTTTCATTATCTGAGTATCTGGTCCTCCAGTGCTAACTCTATGAGTTCTGTGTTACTGTAATTGTTAATATTTGCATATGAATTAACTGTTCTGCATTGTTGGTTTTGTAGTTGACTGCCTATTCAAACATAGGATTATTTTGAAACCTATAAAGGAAATGATCCTTTTATAATCTGGAAGTAGGCAAGGTGAAAGACACGGGTCTGTTTTTCCAACCAATAACATTCCTTAATACATTCTCTTACATATATATAAAGAAAAAATAAGATTACTGCCTCCTTGTCTTTAGAAAGATTTATGTAAGTATTTCTTATTTAGCTTATTACTGTTACTTCTCCCAATGATTGGCTTGTATTGTTACTGATTCTCATCATGTAGTGATCTTCATGCCCCTCAACCTGTGTTTCACAGCTTCTTCTTCTGCTGTGGCCTCTCCTGTTGCAAAATTGAATCTGATGATACTTGCTTGTCCAGCTCAACTCATTGGGCTTCTCCTCTGGTCCTCTACCACCTACCTCCTCCGATCTGACCGTACCCTCAGACTCTTTCCAAACCGCAGATGCAGCGGGCATCCAGCCATGGAATGGGACCAGATTTTGGGCACAAAATAAACCCCACTGCTTGCAGGCAGAGACTGAAACCCGTTAGCCATCTGTTCTGCCTGATCATTAGGGACAAAGGCTACTCAGAGGTAGTTTTTAACAAGGCCTCTAGCAAGTGTACCTTTCAAATTTATCTGAACCACCTCTTACTTTCAGTTTTCAAGGGGCATGATAAGCACTGTATGTTCTCTGTATTGAAATCGGATTTTGAAAAGCTGAAAACAGTTCCCAATTCACAGCACATCTTACTCAGCTTGACTGGAGCTGTTCTCCTTTGGGAGGAGGTCTTTCTGAGCCAGAGGGAAAGGAAGTATGAGCTCAATATATTCCTTGTTCTACCAGCTGCCATCAAATATATTCATCTTCCCTTTGAGGAACTATGAGTCCAGATCCATTCAGACTGTGCACCCTGATGAGTCAGTGTCATCTTCCATGATAGGTGATGAGGCTGTGGTTCCAATCTTTTTTTTTTTTGTCACATCTAATGAAGAATGCCAAAACAGATGTGTTTCACTATTGTACTTCCAGGAGCAGAATGAAGTAAAAAGCCTAGGATGGCAGCTACAGCGAAATCTTGCAGTATGCCCTGTATCTGGACTGTGAGAAAAAGAGATTCTTTGGCTGCCTGGACAAGTCACAGTCTTTTCTGAATGCCCCAGCAGGCTCTAGGAAGAAGGTTTAGCAACTTCTCATCTACCCTGTGTTAGAAAAGGCTTATTAGCTCTGCTATGTGTCCAGTCCTTTGCTAGTTAGCAAAGAGTTTCTAGAATGCTTCTTTGGTGCCTTTTAAGATCGTGTATCTTATTTTTAGATTAACAGCAAACTGTGCCTGAAAGTGATATCTGTTAGCTATTCTCTCTGGGGCTGAATGGCTGCTTTTGTGTTAGATATGTGATACATAACACACCAGTTCTGCTCTTTGAGTAGAAGGAGGGCAGAGTTTGCTTCAGAGTGTTTATTTTATCCTTGCCCTAGTCTAAAAATCATTGCCTCCATATGAACTGGGTGATTTTCTGGTTGTTAGTTGAGGTAGACAATGGTTCTGATTCTCTGCAGGAGCCTTTTGGTACAAGTATGTTCCAAATAATACAAAGAAGAAAGTAATGATAATGCTTTATATTATTTACAAAACAAACCAGAAGGAAATAATCTACAAATACACTATTATTTAGTAAACAAATTGTTAATGTCTATAAGCTTACAGTTGTATAGAAGATGTGAAGATATATCACGAAATCCCTATGTCTTTTGATGCTCAGATTCCTCTTTCAAAAGTTTTGGTTGGGATCCTTATGAGGATAGTCCTGTTGTCAAATTATTCTACTTGATTAGTAGCCCATTTCCTCATTTGGGGATATCTTTGCTGAAAAAGAAAAAAAAATCAAATTTTAATTTTGTTGCCTTTTGCTTCCTCTTGGTAAATGCACATAGAGTTATTCCTCTTTTTGTGAACTGCAATTGTGATTGTTATCCAACAGATTCAGGTCTTGAGTAATAGAATACTGTATTACTTGCTTTCATAATGCTAGTGATCCATCTCAAGTTTTCGTTTGTATGAAGAATGACCTATGCTTTCTTATGCTTTCCTCTCTCCCAGAATTCAACTCAGAATTTCAATGTCAGAACATCTATGCAAAAATAATCTACTTCATCATGTATCATTCTTAGCAGCATCACACTTTCACCTTTTCAAAATTAGATGACGAATTAATAAATTGGTGTTTGTTCCAATCATAATGGAAAACTGTGGCTACTTAACAGCCTCATGCCCTCCCTGTAATTGAAATTTGCAAATATTAATGAGATTATACCACTGTTCTGTCAATAAATATTATCAACTGAGTTCATTTGTGTGGAGTTCTTGGGACTGCTGCAGAATGATTTTGTATTGTCACTCTAAAGATTTCATAATAAACCTAACAGATTATGACTACCTTTTTTAATTAACTCAAGTCCTCTCAAACTTTATATCATATGTCATGAGTTTAAAGCATGCAGCTCTCGCACATGCAAGCAGACAGGGAGAATGCACACTGATGTGGCTGTTGCTTATGAAGAGTTACAACTATTTGGAGCCTTGCAGTTGCACCCCTAGCTGAATGAACTGAATGATAGACAGTCTAGATCTATCCCAGGTGTAACTTGTTCCTGAATATATCTCTCCTGGGCAGAAAACATCCAGCACTCTCTCTGTGAGACACTGGCCAAAGCTCCTACCTCATTCTTATGTGTCAGCTTTGCAATAAAAAGTGACCCTGTAATTAACAAACTCCTTAGTTGCTCATACAAAGCTGCTGGAACAAGATAAATCCTTTTGCATAGGTCCTGACATAGCCAAAACAAAATGTTTCTATGTACACAGAGAACAGGAACACTGTATGTGATAGCGTCACTTGGTGACACCTGCCATACAAATATCATCATTGGGGCACTTTTAACTACCTTAGTTATGTTTAATAACTGTGAGGAGTCGACATGAGGTTTTGAAGGGCTTACACATTTCTGAAAATGTCCCTGAACTGAAATTTCCATGATCAGCCTCTTGCTGTAGGTACCTGGAAAGTTCGAAGAAAATGGGTTTGCTTTTTAATTCTAAAGAAAAACTCCACAATCTTGTTAATCATTAAAAAGCAATACATTTGAATATTTTTAATGCCTGTTAAAACTGAAACTTCCAGAGCTGAATAACTAAAAAAGTTAAATCCAAACCCGTCACCCAAATATATTTTTCTTAAAATATATTTGGTCATGCCTGTGACATTTTACCAAGCTCCAGCTTTTCAAAAAGTATGTAGTGAAAAGATTGTTTTCTAAGTTTATAAATAAATGTAGCTCTCTATATATTTTTGCAATTATTTGAAATATACTGAGCATTCGAAGGAATGAAAGAGATCTTTTGTCCTCTGTATTTGGCATGAAGGGTGCCCTAATGCACATTTTCACCTTTTCATTGAAGAAGAATGTGTCCTGTGGATTACTTACAGAAAATGGAAGAGTCTATATTTGAGATAGGCAGTCAAATGACCTTGTGTAGGACACAGTCAGCATATTTGAAACTAAGAAATCCTTTTTTCTCTTGTTACCTTCATGTTTTTCTTTAAAGCATCACTAGATAACCTTGGAAAAATCCTACTAAAAGTACAACTAGTGAAGAAAACTTAAGCTGTCATTGTGCAAAAAATGTAAACTTAGTAAAAATAACTTATTACAAGTATTACCTCCAAATTTTCTGTGCTCTATGTTCTGAAAAAGGCCAGACTAAATTATCATATTTTTCCTCCTAACCTTAAAATCTGTGTCGGCACGTTTTACTTTTTATTGGAACCTGGCACTGGCATTTCTCTGGTAGTTTCCTGAAGGTTCTATCTTTTATTTTTAAATAAAAGTAGAAAATTGGGGTGGGGAGTTAGGATAGGTGAATATGCATGTGGTGGAGGGGATGAAGGTGGAAGGGGATAAAGGGGAGATGGAAGCATAAATCTCTAGCTGTGACCATGACAAACAAAACAAAGTTTAGATTTTGTCTCTTTTTTTTTTTTTTTGAGAAAGTGATTGGCACTTGAATTTTACTACTTGACATAGTCTAATTTTAGGTGTGAATAGTCATATTGCAAACCTCTTTGTATCTACACTGAACATGAATTCACCTTTATGATGTGCAAGGATTCTGGCTCCATTTCTTACTGCCTGAACCTTGTTACAAAACTAAGCCATCTTATTTATTTCCAGTCAATTGAGGAAAAAAAGCTTCTCTGCTATAAGGGACTTTCTGAAGAAATATGAACTGAAAATAATTTAAATAAGGAAAAATTCCAAAAATAATCAGTATCCCATCATTCAAATAATTTTCCTAGTGATAGAAATTCATAAAATCATGGCATGACTTAGAGTATCATCTCTGAATTTCTTTCATATCCAGGATATTTCTCTGGAATGCTCACTTAATTTTCCAAAACTAGATCTATGTTTAAAACGTATATGACCTGAGAAATTATTATTTTTTTCAGAGAAATAAGTATATTGTTAATAATAAAATATATAAAAAATATTGCAGAAGTTATTACAGTTGATTTCTCTGCCCTATTCCAGAACCTCTTTTTTTTTTATAAGCTTTACATTTTAGTTTAATTATTCCATTGATTATCAGATCCTTTTACAATGTTCACTCCAGTGTATGAACAGGGGGAAGGAGGAAACTTTCTTAACTTATAAAAATATTTGCTCTTTTTTTTTTTTAATTGATCATGTATTCAGAACATTATCACATCCATGATTTTCATAAGAGCATGTCCTTTGGCTCTGCCAGTGTGAGCATCCTTAGATGAGATTAAATGCTTAGTCTCATATTTCAGTCTTTTCCTTCTTTTACACATATAAACCAATTCGTGTACAGGCATGTACTGTATTTCAACAGACACAGAATTTTGGAAAGATGTCGAATTATTGCTACTCCAATTTTTAATACTAATTTAAAAAATACAAGTATTTTTAAGTATTTCCAGTGTATAAATTGGAATAAAAATTTTTAGACTTTTCTATCATTAAAACTCATTACTCAGGACATTCACGTAGAAAGCACACTGGAGCAAATTAGATTTTCATCTAGCTGAGTTATTGAATTTATTTTCTTTCCTTTTACATATCTGTGCATTTTTGTTTTTCAAAATGTGGTATTCTCAACTACTTATAAGGAGACATAAGATACCTAATTGGATGTAAAGTGTCCAAACACTCAGCAAAAAAGGACACTACTCCACTAGTAAGAAGGAGATTTCTGTACTAGAAATGGCCAACAACTTCTGTCATTTTTTTATTATGATTGAAACCACAGGCTTCTCTCTGATAAGACAGACAGTATTTCATAAAACTCTTTCATCTATTAGCTTTCACACCTGCCAGTTGAACATGTGACCAGTAATTAGAACAAATTATTTTTACTGGAAATTATGTCCTAATTAAACCAAGTTATAATGATTTCTGAAATAAAGAACACAAACTTTAAAAAAGATTTTAAAGAAAAGCATGGGACACCCTCCCATGTCCACCCTAAGGATTCTTCAGGTATTTCCTGCATCTAAAATAGGAGAACTGTCTGTTTACCTTTTCTAACAAAGTTAGTCACTCACAGAATTGGCTTATTACAGTGAGGGTAAATAAGAGAATGCTGCAGGTCCCCTTCCCAGTGTGGTAAGAGGAGCATGGTCCCATCATCAGAACATTGCTCTCACTAAACATAAAACCTCTGCCTTGCTTTTGGAAGACCTTGAAATCTAAAGATTTAGTCTATCATAAGAACAATTAATCACAGCTTCTGCAGCATCAATGACAGTAACTCTATGTATAAGTAAAATCTAGGGCAAGATGTATAGGTTTCTTTATAAGGTTTTGGGATAATCTGATCCTGTATTAAGTTTTGAAGTCGGACTACATTGAAAAGCGAAGTGTGTGTGTGGGAGTATAACTACAATAATGTTTATGTTCATAATTCAGAGGTGTGTCCTGAAGTACATTCGTGCCTCTTGTCACACTTGTGAATGGTGTATGGAACAAAGCACGACTGAGCGGTAAGCTATGCCTGTGCTCACTGTCCTTAAGGATTATAGCAAAAAAAAGTATCCGTATGAAGACAGACATTTTCCAACAACACACTGTATGAATCATTTCTTACTTGTTTCTTTCTTCTCAAACCTGCTAGTTCATATGTGCTCGCACAGCATCTAAACCCTCAGGTGCCCAAAGTGTGCTCCCATCCCCTCTGCCCAGCCTTGTAGAGCAGCAGGATGACGCCCACAGCTAGGGGAGAAGGATGTCCTTCATCTGCACAGAAACATTTGTGGTCATGTGGGGAAGACCTGGGGTGGACACCCTTCTCTGTGGCATAAACATGAACATGTGTAGTCAAGGAAAAGAGCTGAAAGGCTTTGAGGATGCCAGAAAAAGGGCGGGGTATCATCTCAAAGGAAAAGGCGGTGATTCTTTTGGTTCAAAATAGCTTGTATGGCTAGGTGGACCTGTAGGTGCCAACTGACTAAGCATAATCTACCAAGCAGAGTTTGAGGCTGGATTGAAAGAGAGACAGAGGAAAAGAAATCAATCTACTAGTTATGGCTGCATTATATTTGCTACTTTCTCAAGAGAACCTGTGGCATAAGAAGGAGTTTTAATGTACAACCAGCCAGTAAACCCAGCTTGAGACTGTAATATCCCCAATACCAGTAACTAAACTATGATGATGGACCTCTCTCTGACCATTGCGCGTGGTGTCTGTGATTTGAGATAGGTCCCACCTCTGGTGAAAACATACAAAGACAGCAGGCTCTCTGTGGTGGTGGCTCTCCCTTATGTGATCTGGTGTGTGATGTGAGCTGGGCTCCCAGCATGACTGCAGTGTAGGCATCCCTTTGAGATTCTCAGGTAGGACAAATTTTCAACAGCTGCCTTAGTAGCTAATTAGCCCTATCCAGGCTTTGATATTTGGTTCAGTCACTACATGATGAAAAGTCTTATTTACATATTTTCCACCTGTTGCTTGTTTTTCTACTATCCTAGGATTTCTGAAAGTGTAATATAGTGCCAAGCTTTCCCAGAGTGACAATGTGTTTGAATCAGTACTATTTGAAGGACTCCAGTTTTATACTACTAAGACTCAAACCAGATGACTCTTAATTTTTTATTTTTTTAACGGTATTACATTTTCATCTTGCTTGTTCTTGAGTTTTCTTTACAGGGAGGAATTCAGAGAAGTCCAGTGCAATGGGAAAAGAAATAAAAGTGCATTATCCTGATGGAAGTGACTTTTCTCTTTCTATTGACATTGAATACAAACATGAGATATTCCATATTTCTTTGTTCTTTGTTAAAAAAGGGGGGGGGATAAAAGGACTAGGAAACAATGTGTTTCTTATTCTTTTGATGTCATTTTTACTAAGTTATTAATCTGAGGTCTTAAACTCAGAAAAAGGTCATGATGGCCAATGATCCAGTTGTGTCCTTCCTTGATTTGCAGGACTTTGTACTTAAATTTCTTTTGCATATCTATAACCATTCTGCATTTGTACACAAGTAACTAATATTTCTGCAAAATCTTGATAGAAGCAGGGAAAGAGAAAAAATTGCTTTTGTGATGTGTTAAAGTACTCTAAAACGATCCAAAACCAAACCATCCCCATGATGAGGTGTTTTCTTATAGTCAGCTACATAGTGTGTGACTCTCACGTGACAGTGAGCTATCACTTACCACAGAAGCTTAACTCCCCATACATTAAGAAATAAAAATGAATCAAATATTCTTTCTTTCCTTTTCTGGCTTTCTTCACCCACTGTAATAATTGCTGGACTATTTTGCTTCCTGTACTGACTGCAAACAGGGCTGATGATTATGTCACTGGGAAGGAATTAAATCCCCGCTTGTCCCTACAGATGAATGCTGGATCTCCAGCATTTTGCATGTTTCTGCACAGTACATGGTGTCATATGCCACTGCTCCTATGACTGACTGCAGCCTGCAAAGTGGCTGTCAACATTTTGTTGTTGACATGCTCACTCTTTCTGGTATGGAAAGCTCCATTTAGCTCCACTTAAGCTAGGGGAGCTGATAATTTTTTGCAGCTCAGAAGCTAGTGATGAAAAATCTACTCCTGGCCGAATATTGAGGGCAGACATAACTGCAGAGCAGCACATGTCAGATAGCCCTACACCATGGAATAACTTCTCTCTCCAACCAGGATAGGCACATTTTCAGCTGACTAGACACCATAAAGTCATCTGCTCTTGGTCTGCAGCAGGCCAGAATAGTCTATTTTCATGAAGTTACTGGCATCTTCTTCTTTCTGGGTTGGAATGGCTGTGTTTGTTTGTCTGTCCTAGCAAATCCCAAATACATCTTTCTTCTTTAGCTGTGGAGTTGTTCTTGCCTATATGATGGTGGTGTGATGGGATATGCATGGTTTTGCACCACAGCAGCCTGGAATCAGGTCTGTCCAGCACACATCCAGACACTCCTGCTTCTACTTCTGTCCATACTGCAGTGTAGGTGCACCTGGGGGATGGGGTAGATTTCTGTCTCAGTGTCAGTGGATGTGCATGGGAAGAGAAAGACAAGGGAGCTAATTAGCTGGAGAATCTCTAGGATGTTCCAAGTTTATGTTTGAGTTTGTTAGCCATGAATGGTTAACTTCTTCTTATCTCGTTTTTTACTTTTATAATGTTCCTCAAGAAACCCATTAGCTGACCTTAAATGCCTAAATATACTTTTTAATAATTTAACTCATCTACACATCCTCTTAGAAAAAGGTAGAAGGGATTTTTTAAACATTAAGTATTAATTTTGTAATTCATATATAACTTTCCATAATCATGTAAATGTAACTTCTAATTAACAGTGTAGAAATTAATTTATTCTGTTAATCCATGACATAAATTTGATATTTTAACCATGGTGAACTATAATTAGATGAAATCTAATTAGATCAAAATACTGTCCTGAACATTTGGTATCAAAAGAAAAATATATGGTGTACATATGCACCATTATGATAAATTTATTACAAAAGAACATAAGCTAGTTTATTCTAGGTTGGTTCAGTGGTCTTGTTCAGAACATGGCAGAAGTAATTTAAAAGGAGTTTTCCGTCATTTTTATCCACATTATACATAATGAAACTGTCAAATTGAGTCATTAGTATACTAATTTTTGCTCTCTTAATAATCCTTTTTGTATTGTGTAATCTTACACAATCTTACAATGATGAAGAATGTATATAATTGTTGGTTGCACTAACAGCATGTCTATATAAAAGGAGAACAATTTTAATAATAGCCACTGCTTTCAGTTGTGCAGTTCGAGAAACCTTTAATCATCCAAAACCAGAAGAAATTAAAATCAGGGATCATGATGTCAAACCAGTAACTTGCCTTTTAAGCAAGCTGTATGCAAGTAAGCAGCCATATAACAAATGGCAAACACTTGAAAATAATAGGAAGGTTTTGAAATCAAGAGCTCAAATGTTAGGAAACATCACAACCAGGGCACTTCATTTTCAGCCTTCTTATAAGGATGCATTATGATTCATACTTCAGTATCATGATTGTGCAGTACTTTTTTCTGAAGGAAACTTGACTCATTGGGTATGATGATTAGAATGGACTCTCCAACAAGCAGTGTTTCAAATTTTTTTTTCTTGTTGTTTACTGAGTGAACCCATGCCTCATTCCCTTCATTCTGTCAAGGCCTTATTTAGAAGATAGAAATCCTGACTTTCTCACTGGCTTTTTCCAATGTGCATTGTTGTGATTTGCAAAAGTCTATTGCAAAATTATAATTACTAATTTTCATAAATCTTGATGAGGAAACGTGTTATTGTTAGTCCATTTTTACAGTTCAGAACTGAAGCTAAATTAAATATTGGGACGTGAACTTGATTTTGCTTTCAGCTTGAAATTCTACAATACAAGTATGAAGATCTCAAAGGGAAAAAGAAAGGAGGAGGTGGAGAAGATTACTGGTTTCTTTCATATTAAAAAAATTCTCCTGAACGAACATACTAGGTCTTCAAATGTTCATATCCCGAACATGACTCATTCAAGCAATTTTCTCCCTTTTAAAACCAATACCATAGAACTGATTTTCTTTATAAAATACCCAACAAAACCAAACAAACCAAAAAAAAAAAAAAAAAAAGAAAGTGAGAGCTCTACTTTGTGAAATAAGGAATTCTGGTGTGTATGTGTGTGTTAATAAACTCAGAAAATATATGAGAGTAGATGGGACCATGGTTGGGCAATATGTTATACTGCTAAAGTGGGATCTGTTATAATTTCAAAATGCTTGGAATTTAAATGCCAGGCTTTTTTTTTTTTTCTCTATATTTGAGCAGTCTATTTCATCAATATACTGTATGAATATAATGCATGTTTTCAATAATTATTTTTATTCTCTTGTTCCCACACATCTCATATTAGAAATAGCTATTATATGGACCTTTTCTCCTGCCAAAAGTTCTTTGTTTGAAAGGAGCCTTTCGTTTTATTGATTACATTATCAAATTCCAATTATTACTCAATTAAGATGCAATTAAAGAATTAAGAAAAAATCCATGATCTTTGAAGCAATTATTTCTAATAGTACATCTATCTTCTTTGGTTTTGTTTGATTTAGTTTGGTTTGGTTTGATTTGATTTGATTTGGTTTGGGTTTGGTTCCCACTCTGCCAAAGGAACAAATGAAAAAATGCCCTAGTATGGCATTTTGTTTTGCATTCATATGGGTATTCTTCTTCAAGGTTCTCAACCTCTAATGTCATAGGAAAAATATACTTTGCTACATTTTACAAGATCAAGAATGCTAAACTCTGGTGTCTGGTTCCAGGTTGATTAATTAATATTCTGCATAGTTTCTCTAAAATTTCAAATTAAAAGACTGTTTTTTATTTAGATTTGTAGCAAATAGAGAATCATATGTACACTGCCCTCTGGAAAAGACTGCATTTCTTATTGTAGTTGAATTTTATGTAGTTATGTATTTCTTATGTAGTTTAATTTTCTTCATCAACTCTGAGGAAAAATAATTGTAGAAATGTTACTATGTTCCAAGAAACTAAGTTTGGCTATTCAGAACAGTGCTTACCTGTTGCAGGATATCAGATCTTTCACTGTAAATTCTAATTAATGTAAAAGACCAAGCTTTAAATGAGTCATAGGTAGTGCATATGGCACAGTAACATGACAACATTATGGCATAAAGATGAACCAAAATGGATTTGAAGATTCCTGTGACCTTACTGACCCTTCAGAGGACAGGAATAATCAGAGTCCTTGGCACAGATGTGCCCAAGGTTGTTAAGTGGTGCTCTCGACTTGGGGGGAAATAGGGTGATATACACACTTTCCTATCTATTGAATGTCACAGCTGGCCTGTGAAGATCAGAGCATCTGGTGCTCCCTCTGAAACACTGCTGCTACAGTCTCCTTACCAGAAGCTCTGCATTCCCACACCTGCCACTTGGTTAATATAACAGAGAATGACCCCAGTGAAATACAGAAACTACATGATGCAATACGTGACAGCAAATTTACAGTTTAAAAACCCATCCACATAATTATATGAATAGGGCTGGAACTAAAAATACGTGATGCAGCTGTGTTTCATCTTGTGTTTTCGGAGACAACAAAGGATGAGTATGCCCTTAATGAACTGGTTCTCTCTCTCTCCCACTCTATTTTATCTTGCAACTATAAATACTCAGTAATACCACTCTAAGAGATGTTGAAGATCAATATCTATATTAAAATTGTTGAGTCTTTTCCAGTGGTATGAGTAGTGTAAAGGAGAAATGACCCAAGGGTCTTTAGCCAAAGGAGTGATGGATTCACATGGGTTTGGGTTTTGTGATGTGATTTTGAGAGAACGTACTTCTTATATGTCTCAGAACTGTAAAATGCTAACCAGGCCACCCTGTGGACACACCATGTATTTCTGAATTACACAGTAATTCAAGATAGCTAGGGTCAACTCGAAGACCGATGCTGAGGTGCTAGCTTCTTCTGAATTCTGAATGGGCTTTGGCTGGTAGTTTTCAGACAGTCTCTCTAGGAGATCTGGTTCCTCCACCTTGGTGTGTTGCTGTGCTTTAGATGGGGTTACTGTAGTCTTCCTTGTTATATTGGAGCCAGAAGGATAAATTACCCCTGAAAAACATAAAAAATGTTCCGGCAACTTGGGCTGCTTTTGATACACTCATTTTATCGGAGTTGGTCTCCAAAGGGCAAGGGCTAGTCTTAAATCAGCATTGCATAATCCTGGGGACTCTCAGCGCCTCGTCTGCTTTAGCACAACTACATGGCTTGGCCCTTTTCTGTCACCTCCACTTCAAAGAGCACTCTGAGGAGGCACTGATTTGAGGACAGAATCTCACTGGGAGAGAGTTTGAAGACAGAGTCTTGTTGTAAAAAAAAGGTATATTAAGAAAGGTAGGAGGCCATTATATGTCAAGGCAGCACAGCTCACCACGAGCTAATTGCTTCTCTCTTTGGAGAATGAAATCAAGCAGAAAATAAAACCACTCAGGTAAAATAGCACTTGTCTGGCGAAAAGCTAAGCAGGTGTAAAAACCTGGTGCTTGGAGGAAAAATAGAGGTCCTGATGCCACATCATACTGCAGCTGGCTCCAGTCCTAGCCTGCAGCAAGGCAGGATTATCATGAGGATTAGTGAGGCAAGGAAAGACCACTGTTCCTACACATGATCTCCCCAAATTCTAATGACACTTGTCCAAAAGTTTTAATAGCATCATGATCCATGATGATACTGTGACTTTTTTAATACCAGGGTTTTGAGACACGTAGGTGCATTACAATTAGTCATTACCCATTGTTCATAACTGTTGATTGAAAGTCACTAAAGCAATGGTCAGACTCAGAAAAGCCAAAAAAAAAAGTATTTATTACAGCATGTTGTTCTTTGGAAGGGCCATTAATTCAGTGCAAGTGTCACAAATCTATATCTTTCTCTACCCTCACTCTGTCAGGATAACAACAGAGGGAGTGATATATTCTTCCAGTGTAGATATAAGTACCTTGTATCAAGTCCCCTTACTGTTACTGAGTCTCTTTAAACTCTAGCCTCTTGGCACAAGTTATTACTGCAAAGGGTCTGGTCTGGAAGAGTGACAGAGCCCTGCTGCAGAAGGTGGTGCACAGGGAAGCTCAGATGCACAGCATTTTGGTGGCTGCACAGGGGCTTCTCTTTTGGGTTGCAGAGTCTGTGTTACTGACACCAGAAATAATCTACCAGAGCAGGACTTGGCCACTGGAATCTGACTCTGCTGGAGTCCCTGGTGGGTCTGAAGACAGCTGCACAATTTAAGGATGCCTGTCAAAAGGTATAAGGTTCAAAAGGATAGGTTCCAGTGCTCTGACACTCCTCACTTCTCTCCCTTCTGTTTGGAAGAGAGTATAATTATCTGGGTAATATGTTGCCATCACGTATACATTGTCATGGTTAGATTTTTGGAGTTCTATACCCAGTATCTGACCCTATTTAGGGTTTGGGGCATTTTTTTTCTTTCATTTTTAAATCTTCTCTCTTGATATAGAGGTTATGGTAGGTGAATGGTAGTGCTACGGGTCAGGCTATCTTTTTCAGGCCAGAACAGGAAAGGACAGATAGTAAATATTTTTATGTGGCGAGACTATTAATTTAAAAAACTGTAACATGAATTCATTTCAAATAGCCTTTTTAAAGTTTACAGTAACAGAAATGTTTTTAAATAAACACTGACAAAGACTATCACTCTCTAAAACTTCTATGGGCTAACTTTGCTTCTCTGACATCCATTACCATTGCCTCAGTTTCTAAAATCCACATAGGTATGTGACTGTTCATTAGGAAAAATCAGAGATGTTCATTGACAATAAGAGAAATGATCTTAAAGTGGATTTTCATACCATAAATCACTACATAAAACTACTTTGTTATCGTAGAGAAAGTACTATGGGTTAATGTCTTATAAAGATGTAGAAAAAAAATTAATAAAATGTGTCTACAATTTTGAAAATTTCATAAAGTAATTCACATTCTTTTTTATATGATGCTAACTCTGTAAGAATTTTTCAAGTTACTTTAATGATAACTGTGATCATTGTATTACATTATGTATTCAGAAACAGTCGGAGAATTTTGTGTATTATTCTGAATAACTAAAAGCTGGAAGAGACATTTATGCAGTCCATAGATGCATTATGAAAGTACTTAATCTGAAGCAAACACAATTGTATAAGCTTTTATAATGTACTGTTTTAGATTTAGCTATGACAGAGTATCTTACAGAGCATTTTAAGATGTTAGACAAATTGAATATATTGTCTTAGTTCATCCTAATTTTAACTTTGTTTTTTTTTTTTTTTAAGGAAAAGTATTGGGTTCTTTTTAAGAAAACTTTTTCCCAGTGAATGCAGGAACTACCATGAGGCAATACATCAAGCTACAGCTACTTTTAGCATATAGCTATTTTCTGAATGGCAATTTATTTTTTCCCTCTGAGTTTGCTTAATGATGTTATTCATAGAGTGATAATTTGTCACAGTGTGGGGCTGCCTTCTCCAGTGGAACTCGGCAGGGGCTGGGATCTGCTGCCTCTCTCAGGTCACTTTGCTGTGAGGCAACAGCTTGTATGCCAGTAGGAACCCACTAACATCTACCCCCCTCCCCAAAAGAATATTACCCCTCAATTTCCTTTTTATTTTTCTTCCCTCCCCCGCCAATACCAGGTAGCATCTTAAAAAAACTCAAAAGAAATAGGAAACAAACTTCTAAACATGGTTGTCTCCACTCTAATATGGAATTTTTGAGTGGATAGAGTGCTTTCTGCTTTTTATAAATACATTAAGTAATTTTTTGACACTTCAATGTAAATCTGTGAAAAAATAACCAAAATACTAAGGACATTTTTGTGACCAAGGTGTGTAGAGGCCCAGAGGGGTGGGTTGTCACAAGGTGTCAGTCCAAAAGTCAAAAGTGATTATGTTCATTATTGAACTAAGGAAGTCTGAAGTTTGTCCACAAAATAAAACAAACAAATTAATTAATAAATGCAAAGCTTTCAATATCTTTTGACGTGTCTCTTCAATTTCTGCCTCGTGTACCTGGAGGCAATGATGACACATATGTGACTACTATTTAATGCTGACACAAATATTTGAAGTGCTATGTCCAAACATGTGTTTGCATCTACATTTTCATGTAATTTCTCAGATTGCTCTGATCGTTAACCCTGGGAGCTTTATTTTTGGTGGCCATTATTAAAAAAAGATAGGAGCTATGTTTTCACTATGTTTTAGTAGTCATAGTTATCAGATTATTAAAGTATTAGATAAATATTTTCCTCTGCCATTATAGAATAAATTGTATGTGACTCAATGGTTCATTCTATAAAGTGGACATTGTAATATGATCATTGATTTTTTTCCTAACGACTTTGAAGAGCCCAGAAACATAATACTTTATTAAGAAGATGTCCTGATTTTGGCTGGGATAGTTAATTTTCTTCTTAGTAATTGGTATAGTGCTGTGTTTTGGATTCAGTATGAGAATAATGTTGATAACACACAGACGTTTTGGTTGTTGTTCACTAGTGCTTATCCTAAGTCAAGCACTTTTCGATTTCCCAAGCTCTATCAGCAAACAGGTACACAAGAAGCCCAGAGGAAGCAGGGATGGGACAGCTGAGTTGAACTGGCCAAAGGCATATTCCATACAATAGAAGGTCATGCTCAGTGTATAAACTGGAGGGAGTTGGCCAGGAGCTGCTGATGACTGTTCAGGAACGGGCTGAGCATTAGTCAGTGAGTGGTGAGAAATTGCATTATGCATCCCTTCTTGTTCTTGAGGTTTTTTCCTCTCTCTGTCCACTTTTCATTACTATTACTATTAATATTATTAATACATTTTAATTCATTTCAATTATTAAACTGTTCTTACCTCAACACACAAATTTTACCTTTTTTTTTCTGATTCTCCTCCACATCCCACCTTTGTGTGGGGGGAAGTGATCGAGCGACTGTGTGGTACTTAGCTGACAGTTGGGGTTAAATCATGACAGAGGAGCTATAATAAGATGTGAAATGCAAAATTGAAGGGCCTAGTTGAGGCCCTTCAGTTTTGTTTAGAGAAACAAAACTGTCTCTCAGAATTCTCTTCTGCTTTGCACGGCCCTTTGTAGTTTAACATCTCTGTGTAATCCTCCTTCTTTTCTCTGTCTTCTTTAACTAGTACTACTGTTTGTTTACTGAAGTCTTCAACTACAAAATATTGTACATAGAATTGCACAACTGTCTTAGCAATAGGTTATAACTTTTTTCTTGTTTAAATTACCCGTCAGCATCATTGTGGCTTTGGATTTCCTAAAGGCCAGAAAGCTGCTAATTTTGTTGGAAATGGCCTAGACATACATAGAGAGAGGGGCAGGAGAACTGAGTTGTTGACAGTTTTTTGAAAGCAAGGAATCGGGAGACATTCTGGAACTGTGGCTTTGCTTGCAGTAGGGTCGCTCCATTAAGATGAATGGGAGATGTATAGATTTGACTTTGCAAATGAGGTTATATAAACTCTACAGGGATCCTTGCTTTTGTTCATGCTCTCATCCCCAGTGCCAAAGAGAAGCCACGTGTCAAAGAGATTGTAGTTTCCTATCTCCTAATGCTTTGTGTCTTCCATCCTTTCTTATCTTGAAATTTGGAGTTCACCCATTGTCTTGGGCTGGATTCTTCACACACTCCTCACAGTCCTGATTACACAGCACTGTGTAATCTGATTTAGACAGAAATTTGTGCATCTTTCTGGGGAGAGGAAGAGTGACGTGAAAGTGAACTACAGCTTGTTCTGTTCAGCACTGAGTTTTCAATAGTTTTATCCCATGTAGTGCAATTTTTTTTGTAGAGTTCCAGGAAGCTGTGGTTTTTCCTTATGTTCCTTTATGAAAAAGAAAGTGCCAAAATGACAAATTAACATTTTTTTCTAGCACTTACTTGTTGGGAAAGGCATTTTTTCTTTTCCTTTACTGGTTTATTTGAGGGCATTTCTGCAAGAATTATTAATTTAGACTCATTTTAAGTTGGTGCTTAAAATTGATTGTAAATTTCTTATTATCACAATAATTACCCAAAAGAACGGAAATTTCACAATGAATCTTCAAACTCATTATAGATCAAAGACAAATGGGAAAATGGCTGCATTTGTTACTTCTGGAAAATTAAATTTTTATAGAAATTATTTCAATGTGGTTGTATAAAATGAAATTTATCAGTGATAGTCCAATAAAAAAGCCTTAATAATTAAAGAAAAAAATAATAATTGAAGTCTGGACTTCTCTTAATTCTAGTAGCACTGTAGACCAGTTTGGGTAATATGGAGTGAGCTGATCTCCCTTTTCTTCCCTAGCAGAATTATTTACTTAAGTTCCAGTCAATTACATCTATGTAATTTCATTACAGGCTTAATCTAAAGACAGTGGGATGTCCCAGTATTATCTTGGGGTTTAATTTTTCCTTCGGAATCTTTGTTACTGGTGATGATGTGTGAAAAGGAAAGAGCACAGCTTTGCTTTCAGAAGCCAAGGTGAGTATGTTTGGCTGATGCTTAGGAACAATAGCATGAAAAGCCTTTGTAAACTGGTCACAGATGATGTGCAAATTCCTAGAAAACAATAAAATAGAATTAATCCATTTTAGAATGTAAACCGAGTTTAACTTGTAGGTGTTGCAGAGTTTTCCTTGCAAAGTGATTCTAAAATATTTATTTGCATGCCTTAAGATAAAAAAGTTTATGGTTGCAAAGAGCTAGATCATATTAAATAAAGCAACAGGCTCCAAGTATTCTGTTGTCCCTGACTGAACTTAGTGGTAAAATCGTGCCTGAGATTTGGATCCACAATGAATGATTTGGGACAGGCTTTTCTCTAACAAAAGATGAATTAATTGTCCTAAGAAAGTTAGCAATCCTTAAACTAAAGCTGAAGTTTTACTCTACTGACATTGGACCAGAGTAATTTTTGTGCACTTAAACTCCTTAGTTACTGAGAGGACACTGCAGTTGATGAAGATGATAGGTGTGATACTATTAGACTCTCATAAATCCTCTTAAAAAAATACAAACAAAAAGTTGGTCAACTGTCCTGAAAGCAAAAGGCCTAACAGCTTGCTTTGTCAACAGTCTTGGAAGAAATATATTGTTTAACTGGACAGTGTCATTAAGATTTGTAAAGATAAATATGCTAAACTTAAATTAACCTTTTGATATTCCTCTAAAGATTTAACAGTAGATGTGTCATATGGAAACTCTGAGCCAAGGCAAAAAAATATATGGCCTCCTCAAACTCTACTCGTTTGTAAAGCACTTAGTCTATTGACTGCTTCATGTTTTGTCCATAACCAATGTAAGTCCTGTGTACTGACCAGCATTTCCTTTCTATTCCAGGGACTCTTGAAGTCCATTCATCACTTTGTTTTGTTTCCCTGTAGAGATGTATGCACTTTGCTTTTCATTACTTCCCATCCCAGGTCTCCACTTTTCATCGTTTGATGTGATTCCCTGTACATTCTGGCCCCCCTTTTCTTCCCAAACCTTCTTTCCCAAGGCTGATATTCCCCCTTCTTTTCTGTTCTGTTATCCTCACATCAAGATTTATCATATCTCTTCTCATGTACCTAGAGCTTTGGATCCCTGTGGCCAGCCATACTGAGTCTACTGTTTTTCTCAGTTTCATGGAAGTTGCAATTTCTAACTGTGGCTAAAAGTTATCCTCTCCCCTGTGGCTCTGTCAGCTTCTAGTCCATCCTTCTTCTTTTTTTTTTTTTTTTTATTTTATTTTTACCTCTGAGAGATGTATCATTTAGAACATCAGTCTACAAAAATCTGCTGGGAAGATGGTTAGAGCCAAGATGAGAGCAGTTTTGATGCAAGGTATTAATTTATGTTATCAGTTCTATTTTTTGTAGTGCAGATAATTGGAAAGGTGCTTCTAGCCGCTTAGGTAAATAGATGGCAAATATTTAATGTGCGATTTTTTTTTGATGATTTCCATTTTTTTTCCTCTGAGAAATCAATACAATTCTGCCCATTGATTCTGAAATTTGGAATATGGATCATGTTATATGCAAAAGTGTTATGTACAAAGAAATGTATCAAGCTCAACCAGAGGTCTTATAAACATGGTTGATCAGTAAGCAAAGGTAAATACTCCTGTTTGCCTTCCTGCATTCATAAGTAAGCAAGTGAGGCTTAGTTCTCACAGATGAATTTATGAAACTTGCTCAGATTACCTTCTCACTTTCCACGAACAAGTCTCTCTTTCTGTTTATTGTTGTCTTCTGTCGTTTCATGGTTGTATATAGTAAGATTGAAGTTCATTTTACCTAACTCTCAACATCTACAGTATTTCAGTTAGGTGGTCTTTATAGCTGAAGAAAAGAAAGAGACATTTTTAGGGTGTGGATCATCTGACTACTTTCAGATATCTACTTTAGAAATGGATGAAACATGCCAAACAAGTACCTCCACTACAAAGAAAACGTAGAGGGACTAGAACAAATGTGAACCTCTAATTGTTATGCTTATATTTACTCAGATGAGGAATTTCCATTTAGTGATTAGAATTAATTGAGGAAATCCATTTCTGTAGAGAGCTGATATACAAGTAATCTCTATTATCTAAACCTTAATTTGAGAATATTTTTTTTTTTCACTTTACTTTGACTGGAAAGAACCTTTAAAAATACTTAGTCCAACACCCCTACCATGGGCAGGGATATCTTTTACTAGATTAGATTGCTCAAGTCCTCATCCAGTCTGACCTTGAACACTTTCAGGGATGGGGCATCCACACGTTCTCTGAACAACCTGTTTCAGTGTCTCGTCACCCTCATTATAAAGAAATTTCTTCCTTACAACCAGTATAAATCTACAGTCTTTCAATTTAAAGTCATTGTGTCTTGTCAATATAGGCCTTGGTTAAAAGTTTTTTCTCTTTCTTTCTTATAAGCCACATTTAAATATTGAATGGTCACAATAACATATCCCTGAAGCTTTTTCTATTCCAGGCTGAAGAACTCCAGCTCTCTCCCCTTTATCTTGCTGGGAGAGGTGCCCCAGTTCTCTGATCATCTTTGTGGCCCTCCTCTGGACTTGCTCCAGCAGGTTCTCATCCTCCTATGTTGGGGGCTCCAGAACTGGATGCAGTAATCCAGGTGGGGTCTCAAGAGAGCAGATTAGAGGAGGAGAATCAGCTCCCTTGATCTACTGGTCATACTACTTCTTGTGCAGCCCAACAAGTAGTTGGCTTTCTTGTACGATGTTGAACACTACTCTTTTTGTCTTTTCCTACAAATGAACTCTGCTTTCAGTGGTAGGACATTGTTATCTAGGGGATGGGAAAATGGTAGAAAAAGAATGACAGGATAAAGCAGAAGCACAGTAGTAGGAATCCTTAAAAATCCAAAGTATTGTTTATACTGATATCTTGTAAATAAAATCTAATACAATGAATCCAAAATAATTTCCATTTTGTCCTAGTAAAACAAGAAAAACTTCAAAAAAAAGGGTCTATGACAGTTTCTTTACTTAGACCATGCTTGCCCTTAAAACAATTTGCTGACATAGCTGGGCTGGGGAGGAGTGAGATGTTTTCACCATATTGACTGACATAAGTATGATAGCAACTCCGTGCATGTAGAAATGCTTCTAAAACAGCAAAAAAAGGCCAGTTTGCAAGTACAGCTTATTCTATGCCTGGAATGAAACTCCTTTGCTGTTACTCTGTCTCCATGGTCAGGATTTATCAATGTAAATGTAGTATAATGCTTTTTCAGCAAACCCTTGTAAACCCAGAGAATACCTTCTGCCTTTCAGAAGAATCAACCCTTATATTCTTGCTTTTGATGACCTTATCATTCACCTCCAGTGAAAAACCTCTTTCTTAAGTGACCACACAAAAATATCCCTATGTCATATTTGGAACAAGTTCATTTGACCTTTTGTTGAGGACTTTTTCTGCTGTACAGCCAATTTATACTGGCCTCTTGAGTGGTCACTTATCAGATATGTGTATTCATTCCATAAGGATGTGCTGTCTAGCTGAATGTGTGCCAAAATGTTATGACTTCCCCTCTTCATTTCTGCCAAACAGTATGAAGCTACTTAATAATCCCTGGCATATTGTGTTTTGTCACTATGTATGACCTGAATGTATCCAGACATATGTTACACAGAGCCTTTATCTCTTCCTTTTCAGTGGGTGGGAGAAAGTCAATTACTTATCAAGAAACTGCTATGTTTAATTCTTGAGGGTATTTAGTTCCTGAATATAGTAGAATTTTCATATTCAAGACATTCTTTTTATGCTATCCGTGCAATACCTAGTTCCATAATCTTCTGTAAAGCTCACAGAAATTCTTCATAGCATTGAGAGAGGAAGGTGCATGCTGCTTTGTGCACTGAAAAAGAGGTAGGTCATCTTTCCTCACAGCAGCATATTTCTCACATCATTTTGAGTACATCACCTTTCACTGGAGTCAGAGCACAGTTTGGTTGTTGAACGTTATGAACTTGTCAACTTAGGGAAAGTAAACTAGTGTAAGCAACTACAGATCTAAGTCTACAGATCTACATTCAATTTCTAAATTATCTCATTTTAATAACTTTAAATTGGGTTGAGTTTTTGAGGGTTTTTGTTGTTGTTGTTCAATTTAAACAGGAAATATGAAACTACAAGAATAAAGAACCATTCTTAATGAGAGTATTCATATGAGGAGTTAAACCTATATTACTTGTATGTTGTAAGTAAAAACATCTGTGCCTCGACAAGCACCTTCAGAAAAAGAATATTTAATAGCTCCCCAAGCCATCCTTGTCCTTCCGTCTATGTCAAAGCTCTACTGCTCTGCTTGGGAGGGTCTGATTTGTACCTTGTTTTAGCATAATGCCCAACTGGAGATGTTGTTATACCAGAGTTTCCTGTGCGTGAAGTTGTCTCCATGACTGCCTTTACTCTGTCCAACAAGTATCTCTGCCAGTAAAACAATCATCGTGCTTCTAACTTATTTATTTGCTGCCTGTAAAGAACAGAAAGCCTGCTTCCAGCTGCTTGGACACTGTCTTCCACCAGATTACACTGTCTCCTCAATTACTTCAGCATGACCACTTTACTGTTCTCTACATCTATAAAAATGATCCAGGCCAAAATCAGAGCAAGGGATGTAGTTTTGTGTGACAGAAACATAATGCTATTCCAGCTGAACTGAGATTTCCCTAGGATTCATGGATTTTGGGTTGAAATTACCAAGCTTTTGATGGACCAGAGCACAGCACAAACTCAGTGTGAGGAGAGTATAACCTAGTCAAAACCAAATAAGATCTCATTCAGTTGTGTCTAATAGATATTTTTATAAGATCTCATCTTCTGCCAAGCCATTAATGGTGTTTGCTCTTACTGCTAAATATTGCAAAATTCCTTTTGGGGATTTCCAATACATAACCAACATAACATCACATATATAATCCTGGAGATTTCTCATAACTTGCCACACCTGTTCTTTTACCTTATGTGTTATCTCAGAGTTAACTCTTTCAATAGGCAACAGCATATGGGGAGAAACAAATTTATTAGACTCTTATCATGTTAGGTTGCTGATACCTGCCAAGTGCTGTGTCATTTAGGTCAAACAGTGTAATCCATTCTATTACTGTTACAAACTATGGTCTAAAGAAAGAACAAGTTCCTGCACATATTGAAGGTTTCTTTAGGCAATGAAAGTGGCAGAAACTAGAAATATGCCTTGCCACTTATGCTAATTCAAATAGAAGGTTTAATTACCTCTAATTTTGTTATACTGTAGTACAGCAGTAGAAAGAAGTATCTGCTGCATTGCTGT
Source organism: Chiroxiphia lanceolata (assembly GCF_009829145.1). NCBI lineage: Eukaryota > Metazoa > Chordata > Aves > Passeriformes > Pipridae > Chiroxiphia > Chiroxiphia lanceolata. The sequence continues at coordinate 67,911,468 of NC_045639.1, forward strand.
TGGCTAGGAGAGTTGAGGAACTGACCAAAACAAGGTGACTTACTGTAAAAAATGTTCCATCTGGAACCTGGATCTATTTAATTAACCAGAGACCAAAATCTAATGAGAAAAATCACTAGAGGGGAGAGTTTCCTTATTTTTCTTGCTTCTTTCTGAGCAGGGATAGGATAAAAAATTAAATGAAGTAAAAGTTCAGATAGGCGCTTAGGACTTTTTTACATAATAATAGGAAGAATTTTTTGTCTCTCTTTCTTTTTCTGCTATCTCTGTGATGCTGGAACCTTGAGGCTGGAAGGAAATGAGATTTTAGCTGGATTCTTCCTGGTGCGGGAGTGAACACTTTGCAGGGCTGACTGTTCCACACTTTGTCACTGCTTCACTGAGTGGTGTGTGTGTGTGAGAAGTCCCTCACCAGTTTCCAGCACAGAGTTAATCAGGCTATTAAACAGTTTAAACAGCTAGTGTGAACTAAGCTGATTTTATTGCCATTGAATTAGGAAGCAGTTGTATGAACTGTGCTGTTGGCTTTGCAGGAGGAGCAGACTTTTCAGTCTGAAAAATGAGCAAAAAGAAACAGGACCTTGGGGTGGCTCTACAGATCCCATCAGGTACTTTTCTTCCAAGTATGCTTCAAGACTGAGTTGTAGACTATTTCTGTATCCTTTGGCTAGATCTTAGGAATAATGACAGATCCAAAAGATATGTAAAAGAAGAGTCAGTACCACATGCAGCCAGTCAGTCACTTTGGGAGATATTAAACAAAGGCTAATTTAAGCCATGAGCAAGCTGATCCACAGTCAGTGGAAGAAGGAAAGCAATCCTCCACAGCTTCTCTAAGTTAGGTTTCTAAACTGAGTCACCAACAGAGGCAATCACTTATCTAGGAATCCCAGTGAATCAGACACTCATTCATACTGCTCTTTTTTGAGGGAGAAGATAATTGAAGGAGTGGGGCTGAAATATCTTAACAGCACAGATCACTGGTTAAACTGGATTTAGAACTGTTGGTTCTGAGTTTTTTCTATCTACCATAATTGCTCTCTTTCTATTTGGTGGGAATCAAATGTTCCCACTGACTTTAACATGCCCACTGTTAGATTACTTACAATTGACTCACTTCTTTACTGAAAAGATCCAACTTTATCACTGAATGATTGTTCCTTGCATCTATTGCACACACAGAAATAAAATAGTTGGTGAGACTGGTGTTTTTCTGTTCCAATCTTTTCACCCCTTTTCATAAAACAGTGAAGTTGTTGTAAGGAAGATGCACATTTGCTCCCTGTTCTGAATTCACTTCTTATCTGGACAGCAGTTCAAGTTACTAAAAATAAGAGCAAAGCAGCTCATAAAGTACTATAATGATATATTTTTCAGCCACTGTCTAAGTACAAATAATTGAATGAAATACAGAGTAGGAACATCAGTGTGAGCCCAAGAGTGAGTTGAAAAACCTACAGGTACTTTAGCTGTACATCCATTGTGTACATCGTAGCCATGTAAGTTAGGTAAAACAATGCTGTTTGGATAATATTTTCTCCAGTGTATACCTGCAACTCAACTCTACAGAAGACCTCTGTACCTGAGGCAACATGACTTCAAAATCTATCTTTGTATGGCTTTCATCTTTAAAATAGGATTTCATTGCCAATGTCCAAGAAGCTTCCCCCTTGGAGGATCTGAAACCATTCAGCTCTTCTGCAAGTTCAAGAACTTCAGACTTAGCTCAGTACTTTGGAGAGAAAAAATATTATCATTCCCTCGACGTGCTTAACCAAAAAATATATTCTCTGTGAAAAAAAGCCAAAAGAATGATATGGAGTTGTCCTTCTGGGATTGGTGTACTTGAGCAAGTTTTCTTCGTGCCTTGAGAATGATTTGACCCAAAGTGATTAGATACAATCTGGCTTACTTTTCCATTTCAGAACTTCAGTCAGATGAGAAAAGTAGCCATACTGTTAGATAAGGACTAGACCGGTTACACTGGTGAATTATCATTTAGATATTTACTGCAAGTAATACATCCATAATATGGTTGGTTTGATAGATAAAAATCATATAAAAGGCTATTTTTTTCCTTAAATATTTACTTTATAAATACATTAGTACCAGTGTTCAAATATGGAAGCTTGCTCCAGCTTTCTGTGCCTTAATTTCAGTTACAAACAACATTTATTTATTCTGATATTTGTCTAAAATTTAATTAATTAAAGTTTAACATAAGGAACAAATACAAGAAAAGTATCTGTGTGAAACAAGCCACCCTTCTTCACCTTCTATCAGGAATCATCAGACAAGATTTTTTTGATTTTGGACTGCACATACTCTGCTAGTTATTCACTGCTTGTGATTTGCACTTAGTTTTGACTGAAACCATCAATAAAATTAGCTTAATTGATTTTTACTGTAGTAAGTATTTATCTGTATGATAAGCCTATCAGACACCTTGGCATAATTTGCAACATTTCCCAAGGTAACACTTGTAAAACAACAAAGGTGTTGATAGACCCATTTTATGCCTTTTGACTGGCTTTTGTAAGGAAACTTGCCATTTTATGTTTACATTATATTATTTTCATATCCAGATAATGTGTTTTCCACCACTGCAACAGGAGATCCAAGAACTCCTTAAAAATCTCCAAATATACTCACAAGTCCAACTTCAAACAGAATATTCAACTGCAAAGATGGAAGGTCAAGGAAATAAACTCCTTCCTTGTTTTGTCTTTTAAACAAACTACAGAGAAAAAAAATTAAATAAACTAGAGTAACTATTGCACAGACTGCAGTATTTTTCTCTTTTCTATGTTTGCTTTTTGGGTTGGTGATTTTTTGGTTTTGTTTTTTGGGTTTGTTTTTGCTATTATTGTTGCTTCTTATGTATTCTTTATTCTTATTGCCATTATTGACCACTGTATTTTATAACTTCATTGAAAAGTTCAGCAGAGCTGTTAAGAAATGAAGCCTTTTTTGGCAGACTCTCTAGTCTCAGTTTTCTAATTTAAATTTGAGTCATAACAAAATTTTTAACAATTTCTCAGATTAAAGGGATTCTGTAAACTTGAGAGCACACCAACATGAAAATAGTTCAGCTTGAACAGGCTAGTTTGCCTTTTGGCAACGGGAGTCAGCACCACATGTATTGATTCCAAACAACACAGGCATTGGAGACATATGATGACCCAATTTTAAAATGCATATTGTTGATTAGAATAGTCATTTCATTTTGGTGGTAGAATGAACAATACTGGACCACGTCCAGCCCCTTAAAATATTTAATGGCTGCCCTTCTCCAACAGGTGGCCACTGTGTTTGTTTTATGGGATAGTTTGGATCTATGCAGCTTACTACATCTTATTGCAACTAGTTGTGCTGCAGTTGGAAGAGCCACTTTCACAAGCAGATGACATGATGGTGTAATTTATACAAATAATTATCAGCATGCAGCCAAACCATTGTAATGAAAAGATTCATTTCTAGTGACTTGAAGAAAGTGTCAAAGAGCGTAGGTTGCTCATTCACTGATGGACTAAATTTTTTGTATTATAATAAATTTGGTAATTGTTGATAGAGAAAGTCATACACACATGCCTACTTCCACTTATCGTAATGCTACTGTAACATTAGATTGCAGCATGAATGAAAAGCTGATATGTTTCAATGCCTTGGCAGCTTGCAGTGACCTTCAGGAGAAATGAATGCTCTATTGGCTAGGGAAACAATTGAGCTGAAACCAGTCAGGCGCAGTAAACTCAGAGATAGTCTTTCCAAATTAAAAGCTGTTAGTAGCAGCTCAAAACAAGGCGAAAAGAGAGAATATAATGTCTTGCTGCAACGTGATTGTATGCAGAGATTAAAACAGAAGAAGAAAAAAGGCAAAGTTCAGATCTAAAAGAATTGCCATTAACTAGAAGAATTTAGAGATTAAGATGAACATTAGCATCCAAAGGTAGCTGATGTATGAACACACTGTAGAAGCCATAATCTGTTGAAAATCACTGAGATAAATTTGGCTACTGACCTTTTAGTGCATTAGGGCATGAAATAAATCACTGTCTGCAAGTAGTAAATTTGCTACAATCAAAATGCTTTCCAAGTACTTCTAGCTGTAGAATTTTGCAGTCAAGAACACTAAGTATCTGGAATAACCTTTCAATATTTCAATTTTACCTGAGTATTCTGGACCCAATCCTGCATTGTTGCATACCCAAAATTTCTATTAACATCAGTAAGTATTTCAGAGGATAAGAAAGAAAAGTTCAGGCTTTAAATTAGTCAGCAGTGCCCTCATAAGTTAATGGTTATTTACAAACTGATAAAGAACTCAGACTAATCTCTAGTAAATTTCCAGCGATTTCAGCCACAGTGCTTATAAATATATTATTTAGTGTTAAAACACATTTCACCGGAGCCCCTTTTTTTACTGGATATGTGTTGCTTCACAAGTAATCACCTTGGAAAGGTGATTCCGTAAGTGGGAACTAACTAGCTACAGCTGAAAGTTTCAGCTTCAAACATAACAGTGTTTCAGAAACAGATTTTGTAGTCCTGCTTCTTGTGCCCCGCTGACTCAGAAGAAGTTATATTTTTGTCTGTTCTAGCAACACAGTTGTAAGAAGAAGTCACTTCAACTGCAGGCAATATCTTCCTCTTCTTTCTGTCCATCCGAGTCTTCATTTCAACAGTTTTAAAGAAAAAGAGGATATCAATGACTTGTGTTTGTGGGAAATTATATCTTCTTCTACTCTTGTTCATTTTCCTGATTCTAATGCCACTTAAACATGTTTCTTTTTGCAGAAGAAATAATAATATAATATAATCCACACAGCAGACATTCATCTGAAAATGTCAAAGTGCATTCCTCAAGGTGTCAAAAGCTTCACTCTTTCCCCTGATAATTGAGTTATGTAGACCATTAACTGGACAAGCATGGGCTTTTTACTGAGGACTTCAGGAGCTACTGTTCCCTTGAAAGCTCAGAGGACTTATTTGGGTTCAGCATCTTTCAGGATAAGACTTTGGAAGAGATAGGGACTAGTGCTGTCTTACTGCAGCATGAGATAATGTTGGGTTTATTTTGCTAGGCCTCATTACAGTCTCTTTGTGAGGGGAACTAGAAAACTGTACGGAAGGAAACATAAACTTGCTTTTTCAGCTGAAACTCAAAGCTCATTTGCTTCACCAGGTTAGCAGCAGTTCTTGACCACAGTAATGCTGCAGTAACTCTTACCTTGGCTGGAGCAGTGCCTCTTCTCTTGCAACAGACTGTTAAAGATTTTAAGAGGTGCATGATCAGCTTTTAATAAAATTAATTGATTTATGAGTTTTCTTTGGGGCAGGGTCCTGTGTTAAAGATCTCAACAAATAACAGCAATTAGATAATTATCAGATCGCTTTTATAAGTTGGGTTTTTTCCCTTTAGTATCCAAGGGATTTAGCTAGTCATGCCTGACTTGCAATGTTATATGCTTAGTACATTTTCGCTTCCCTGAAATGACTATTCAAGGCATAAGCTTTTACACTGATCAGGGGAATACTTCTCCCCAAATAGTTCTCTTGTGAGATTTTCAGGGAATAGCACATAGGAAGTGATTTTCCACACAAATGTTTTAGCAAACACAGAGGTGAAAATCCTTCAATTTTGAGGTTGTACTAGTACCTAAATAGACAAAGAGGGATCAGACACCATAGACTTGTTGCTCCTTAAAAATGCATGTATACATAAAGCTCCCCAGTTTAACAACAAGGATAATATGAATAGTCAGTCACATGTGCCCTGTGATCTTCCCTTAATTCCTGATAATCTCGCTTGCGGTTGAGATACCATCTTCTACTATGCCTATTGCCATCCAGAGAGACCTTTTTAACTTTACGCTAAGATGCCATGCAATGAAAAGTTTTTTATTCCACAACATCAATTCAGAAAAAGAATTTACAAAATCTATTTGTTAAGCTCCTTTATCTGGCCTTTTCTTCAGTGCTTGACTTACAGTATGCCCACAGGAGGTTTGAATCCGTAATGAACCTGCATTCTCATCATATTGCTGGAGTTTGGTGCTGTGTACAGTTTACTTGGCTCTCTGCATAATGCCCTGTTTGGCAAAGATATTCAAGTAGTATGTCCCACTTATACAGTTCTCAGAGTTTGGTGAAGTACAGAGTGGGAGGATTAGGTAGGATGTTACGATAACAGTTGACCTTGCATGCAGTCATCAAGGCTACAAGTAAGTTATAAGAATTGTAAGGTACACACAAATGGAACACAAAAGAGAAGAGGGAAAGCTAAAATAGAAAGAGGCACTGAAAAAACAAAAGCTGAAGATCATTCACATTTACTACAATCACCCTATATGTGTATATTATTTATTTCAAGCTAATTTTTACAGGGATAAAGAAGAGTTTTTTCATCCTAGCCTCTCACTCTGTTACTGATTTTTTTTTGTCTCCACTACTCCCGTTTTATTTTGCTTTTTCATTTTTAATCTTTCTACTCTTCAGCTTTTGGGGATATTTTTGGAACTCTGTATAACATGATCCTTTCACATTTGTCTGTCCAACTTGGTACTGTGCACTATCAAAACTTAATCAAGCTTTAAGATTACCAGGTATTGCTTTTAGGTGAGTATATCATTAAAGGTAAAGCAAGGTGTTTACCCATGATTTTTCAGAAATATATGTATCCTTATCTGTCAATAAGTGAGAGAAACAAAGAAGTGATTGCCTGTTAGGGGGGCCACGTGTTAGTTTTACTGGAGAAAATATTTATGCTTATAAGGTCATCATAAATGGTAGGTTTGGTAGTCAATATATTATTTACTGGATAAGGAAACTACTACTAAGAACCCAGGGTTTGCAATAGAAAAGTGAGGCACCACTCTCTATATTGTTTAGTTTCTCTTAAGCAATTTGACATGTATTCTTTTTAAAAACACAGGGTACAGACAATAAAAGCAGGCCACAAATTGTGACATAGGTAATACAAACCAAAAGTCCACTAGATGTTCAAAAGAATATTTGTCCAAAAAATGTGTCAAGCATCCATAATTTTTTCTTACAGCAGCTGAAAAAACACCACCTGAATAATAACTGATTTATTCTGTATGCCCAACTTGAATTATCCCTAAAATTCCAATTTTTGTGAAGTCCTAAACATACACCTTTTCAAATTGATTTCTTGGTGTGCCAGTTCGGGTAAAGAAAAATTTGGGTGTATAAACTGTCAGGGTTTGAAAATCTTAATGTAGACATTTCTGCAATATTAAGTATGTTATAATCTTGAATAGTTTTATAAAGATCATCACTAATATGAATACTGATGCTGCTTTTGTTCTTGCATATATACAGGAAGTAAATCATAAGAAGTGCATAGTCCATACTCCAAGGGGACACTGAATGCATACAGTCTGCCTTTAAAATACTTACTTTATTAATTTGTTTATTGATGCAAATACCTTATTTTTATAATGGTGTTTATTAATTTAAAGTACTTCCTTGCAAATGTCCTTTTGGAATCACAGTAGAAGCTACTGCATACTCCATTATTTAAACCTACTCTACTTTTTCTTTGGGTTCTCTGTTGTTTCCCATGAATTCATTCTCCATCTCTCATCTATTGCATTCTGTTTTGGTTTTTTTTCTGAAAGAGAGTTATACCTTTACTCTTACTGATCTGGAAATGAGGAATCAGTAGTGCAAATTCAAAAGCTCTATTAGAATCAGGGCACTTCTCCTCCCTGTGTTGACTGTACGTTGCTGTTTGCTCTTCAGTGTAAAGTATGGCTAAGCCCATTTAGCACTGAAAAGGGAAACATGAGATTTAAGTTTTAACACAAGCCAAGGAATTGTGGTGAAAGAGTTGGAAGAAGTCAGTGTACAAAGACTGGAGAAACAAAAAACTTCACTTAGTCGTTTTGTCATTATTAAATCAATAGTGTGATTCCAAGAAAAAAATAGCCACCTTCAACCAAGACCAATCCTTCACCTCAGTCAAAGAGAAGAGGTTCTGTCAACCAGAACCTTTCCTGAAAGCTTCATGAGTCCTTCCTGGAGTCCCCTATGCATATTGCTCACCTCAATGAACCTTTTTTTCCATGCTGACATTCTTTCTAGTCCCTCTTTGCAGCTCAAGTGTGACTTTTGAAGCTCTAGCTTATGGCAATGAACAGCTAATTTATTTATTTTTAATTTCCAGTTCTTTAAGCTCTGTTTCTGTTTTAGATGCAGTTGTTAAAACCCTACATTTTACGGAATCTAAAATGAGCAGTGGGCAACATCTGAAAGGGTTCTGAATATGAAAAAAAATTTAACTCATCATTTAGCAGCACTAATTAAAATTTTTTATTTGTTCAAGTGCCCTCATTGTTTATTTTAATATTAATATTTTATTAGGCATTGAGAAAAGAAACTGCAGTTCTTGGTAAAATGCAAATTCACTTTTGTTGCTTTAAATAAAAATGCAAATTTCTTCTTCCCACTTATCTCATGAAAAAGAGAACACAGCAATAAAAAAAGAAAAAAATTATTTCTACCACCTGCATTTCCTTTTCTATCCTTGGCCACACAGGACAATTATGTAGGTACAAACCAAAAAGATTAATTAAAATGACCTTGCTAAATAGGTGAAAATCTGTCTCTGGACACTGTTTTCATTTTATCTGTGTTTTATGGGTCAGCAGGGACCAGATTTATGAATGAAATTGCCCTTTCACTGATATTAAGCGATGGATATATGTACACAGACACAGAGGTCAAGGCGTAAACCAAATCACTCCACTTTAACTTCATGAAAAAAAAATTCTCACATTAACCCCCATTTAGGTCAGTGTGGGTACCTACTTCTTTAGGAAGCTGCTTCATAATTCTACGAATTTGAAGCTCTTGAGGGTAAGGATGTCATCCTTTGTCAGAAATTAATGTATTCATATGCTTGAAGAGTAAAGTATAAGTCCGTAGTGCAGCTACAGAGACAATTACACTGTAACATGTAGGCACAGACCTAGGATTAAACTTTATAGACTACTACTAAACTGTAATGGTAATGTCAACATAAACCTTGGGACAGGGTAATTTACTCTACTTGTGTGAAGCATTTAGGCATACTCTGTTTTAATGTCGGTGCAGGTGTCTATCACAATATAACTATCAGCTTTGACATATTAGCAAGTGACTGGGTGACAATATGTTACCAGGCCTCAGTGACTCTGTGATAACTGTGCATTGTGCATGCTCCATTTCCTCATGATAAATGGGAGGTGTTTGATACGGGTTACCCTTCTTAAGGAGAGTAAGCTTCTTGACTTGTACGGAGCACGCTGCAGAGTGAGATAATGTGTAAGAACATTGGAGCAGCTGATTCCCAGGACTACATTTGTGTGTTAAAGATTTATGCCAGATTGAAATCCAATTTAAGTTAAATCAGTGCAATTCTGTCCTGCAGGTGGAACATCATTATTAGGGCATTAGTACACACTAAAATCTATATTGGTACAATCCATGATTTCAACAGTCACCCAGTAGTAAGTGGTCATATATCAGTTCTATCCCGCCTGGAAAGGGAACAAGTCACACCCGCCTAAGGCTAAATTTACATTACAGATTTTACTGGTATAGCTATATTAGCCAAAAGCCTGACAGTGCACACTCTGGTAGACACAACTATAGGAGTGAAGGTACCTAAAAGCATGTAAAGAAGCAGCTAAACTAAGAATTTTAAGATTTTGTCAGTAGTAGTCTATGTTCAAAGATGTTACATTTCTTGTCATTTTAGATATAACACCCTTAATCAAAACAGTAACAAAGGCAGAAGTGATAGTCAAAAAGCCAGAAAAAAAATTTTGATAGTATATGTTATTCTACTCAAGGAGCTGGCTTAAGCTGCACCTCTAAAGAAAGCTACTTTATCAAAGTGAACTATTTCTGTACTACAAAGGAGTGACTGGTGTAATTCTATCAGTGTAGCTCTTATCATCAAACCTGTTAAGTGCAGCCAGACTCTCAAGACAACTTATTTATCATAGGAAGAGGAAAGGTGTGCTGGAGGAAAGTATACTGGCTGGAATAGAGTTTTGCTGATTTAAGTTCCTTTTTCAAAAGAAGTATTATGCTTGTCATATTCCAGCACAAAGAACTCTTGCATTGGCCCTGACCTAAGAAAACTTTTTACTGTGTAAGTGGTCTTATCAGGGTTTATAGCAACATATACCTTACACTAAAAAAGTTAAAAATAATAACTGCAGTGGCTGTGTAAAATTGTATAAAAAAGAGTTCTGGATAGACCAACATTTAGACTCCAAATATTTTTGCTTTGGAAGTCGTAGATGACTTTTTTTTTTTTGTAAATTAGGACTTGCTGTTCTGATCTGGTCCTTATGGTTAACTTATGATGTCATATAGGCTATTTGTAACTTGGGTTGGAATTCTTTTTTGGGAGGAGGGGTTCTTTTTAGTTATGGGGGGTTTTGTTTTATTTGTTTGTTTGTTTTTACTGGAATACATAAAGACCTTATTTTGATTACACTTCAGTTTCTGATCCCCTCTGCTATATCCTCCTTTGCCTGAGGTCATACCCATGCTGTGTCCTGAGAACTCCAATTTTATATCCAATTGATATATATAGGTATGGCACAGAGAAAACTCTAGTATAAGTTGGTTTTTTGAGTTTGTTTTTTTTAATAGCATAATTTACGAGCTTAATGTAATTGCAATGATTGAAGAAAATGCTTAAAGCAAACCTGTTTCTTCAGGCATGTTTATTTTGGGATTTTAGCAAGAACTTCCAATACTGTGTATTTCTTCCTAATTTCTGTCCAGAATTTATCAGCTATTGCTTTCATCAGCATGTCTTTCAGGAATCCTGTCCTTCACTGGTTTTGCCTGCACTGAAGTGTGTCAGACTAAGCTAACAATGTTATTAATCCAAGTAACTTTTACTCAGTTTTTCTGAAAGATAAGCTACTTGACCTCAGCTCTCACATTTATCACGTTCAAAAGTAGGAGACATCCTCTGTCTTTATAATGGAACAAATACTCAGGACCCTGCAGTTATTCTACTGTGTTGAAAATCAGCATCTGATATAATGGTTCCCTGATCTTGACATTGTTAATTCATACCTGAAATGTGTTTATAATCAACTGTGTAACACTGAAGAGCTACCGTATTTTCACTTAGGTCCTGTATCTCAGAAAACCTACACTCCAACAAAAACATTGGCAATTTGAGGCCTACCCTTGAATAACCTGTATAAAATTAGAGGTACAGCTGGGGTACTTTTCAGAAATGGGGAGGAATCAGTAGCAATCTTTTCCTACTTTCAGTTCAGATGGCTGAAAATGCAGTATTGGCAGCCACATTTACTTGAATATTTGGTAATACAGATTAGCATCATTCACATAATGGTAACAGGATCACAATAAAAGTAAATTTATTATTTTTTTTATAGATACAAGAACTATTTGTACTTTGATATTCTTAAGAACTGTTCATAGATAGTAAATGTCTTTTACACAACTAGCTATTTGAGTTTTGTGTTGAGTTTTGTTTTTCTCCTGGAAGCGAACATGAAAAATATGGAATGAGTTCACTGACAACAGTGAATACTGTTCATTAAAATTTAACCAGTACTGGGAAGGTTTGTCTTTTTTTTTTTTTTTTTGTAAATAACTTTTGACCAGTGATTTTGTAGAATCTCACCCAGTTGGTTTTGCATCCAAACCTGAAACAGTTGTAATAGGTTTACCAGTTGGAGAGCCTCACTGTGTAAACCAATTGTAGCCATTCTCTATACTTTTAGAGAATGACTTTAAGTCTGTATTGCTAAAATAAAAAGGCAAATGCCCCCATATATTTGGAGTTAATTGTCATCTCTTCTTGAGGTTTTAAAGATAGGCTGCAACTGAAATAGCATGTTGGCTGTTACTGACTAGTAGTTAAGAAGAACCTAAAGAATACTTTTCTGTGGTCAGCCTTGTTCACATACCTGCTGCTACAGTGTTCATGAGACCACAAAGGAATGTTTTCCCACCACAGGTCAGCAGAGACCATTAGAATTCTCTGCACTGTGTGGTATGAGTTTTGTAGTGAAATTAACTGAGCATGTTAATGGGCATTGCATCCTTGCTCAACTCTGCGTTATTGCTATGGTTTCAAAGAACTGTGACAGCCTAGTCACAGTTACCCACAACAGGTTAATCACCTGTAGATCAAAAAAAAAAAAAATTCAGTCAAAATATTATGTTCTAAACTGGCCAAAGGATGACATTTAGTGAGGTGTGATATTGAGGAGGTCAGACTCAACGATCGAATGTTCTCTCTGGCATTAAATTGCCTGAAATCAATGATACATGAGGAAGCAGTGATGGTAAAGTGAGTTAAACATACTTTCCATAAGACATTGCAGAAGTCTTATACACTGTCCAGAATCCCTTAGTTCAAGGAGAGAAAATGCAGGCTACTTAAAACTTACATGAGAATTAAATGGTGTCATTTTCAATTTAAATTCCATAGAATTAACTGCAGCGTACTTTATGTGAGTACAGTTAAAGGTAAAACATAACCCTTAATCTCCTAGGAATGTTTTCAACAGTCCAGAGATCTTAATGGTATCAGTTTCCCTCAGCTATTTTGGCTCAACCAAATGCTTAACATGTTTTTGGCTGTAAAAGTATATTTTATACTAATGGCAATGTGGAGACATAAATGCCCTTTAATTATAGGGCACTGTGGTATTAGTATGTAAAAAGCCAAAATACCACTAATGAAAAGAATTCTGGCAGACTACATTAGCTGAGAAAAACCCTAATTTTATCTGAACATACTACCTATAAGACCAGCCTTTGGAGTCCTTTTAGATCTCCCAGTTGAAACTGAAAACAAATGTGTGAAAATGTAGTAATAATACAACCTGTCCAAAACAAGGACAGCTTTTTGTAAATTACAAAATTGAAGATAGAGGTCAGTTATCAGACAGCTAAATTTTTAGCAAAACCTGTATGCTTATTACAGTCATTATTATGGTATGCTTAATTTAAAGGAAACTCTTTATAGAGATCTAATTATTTTGAGCTGCCAATTGTTTGAATAGATTACCCAATGTAAATTGTTTCTGATGCTGCAGGCAGTTTTTAATCTACCTCCCCATTCTACTATAAAGTTCACATCGTTCAGTGAATTCAAGGAAAGCATTGGGAGGCAAACTAAATACATAAGAGTCTAAAGAAGACAGTGTTTCTTCATGGGTACTACTACTCTGTTGTATGAAGGAATTAATCTGTAGATGAGTTCAAGTATGTCCTCATACTTTGAATCCGAGTAAGCCTAGCTTGTTCATTCCTACAACAAGAATCTGTCATGCTAGCAGTGCTACTGCTGCCAAGCCATATGAGCTTGGCAGGGCAGCCTCAATTGAACTGCTCAAAAGCCACACAATAGTCTCCCATCAATAAACTGCTTTGATTTGATGGCTACTCAATTTCTCATGTATGCCAGTCAAAGATTACTGTAGTTCTTCTACAGGAAGAGTCAATCTCTTAATTTTTAGTCAAAATTTTGATGGTACCACTTTGCATGGTGGCCATTGCACACAATAAATCCCCATTCCTGTTATCATATCCTAAAATAACTTCAGTATTAAGGTCTAGGTTGCTAAGTGGCTTTTCTTTCTGATAGAAGATACTTGATTTTTGAGTAAAAATGATCAATAATGGAGTCCATGGGAACCACTGGATGTTGGAAATGTGTTTTTTTGAATGGAGGAGATGGATGTAATCAGGAGCAATTTAATAGAAGCAGTTTTTTTGAGATACCATTCTAACATGGGATTTGTCCTGTCATTAAATCTGAAGGAGAGAGTAGAAGCATATAAATCTCAGGTATTGCACTTATAGATAAATACCAACTCAGACATTTATATTAACAGTTACATTGTACAGAAACATGGGCATAAAAATACACATACACAAAACAGCTGTACTCAAAGGAGTGGTATTCTAGGAAATGCCAGAACTTTGGTATTTATGACACCTTCATTCAGTTCCCCAGGGAGTGTACCAGGCCACAAGGATCACACAGTCACAACCTGATTTCCATGCACTTTTCCAGGGCAGGAAAGAGTATCATATGAAGCTGAATGGTGTAATTCTTTGTCCTCATGGTTCAGTATGTCTTTACCCTGAATTGTGTACTATCTATTTTTATTTTGAATATAATAGTGTGTTTTTCCCTATTCAGCTCATTACCATTTTGCCTGATTCCCAAATATTATTATTTATTCTACACAACATCCTGAAAAATGTTAATTTTTAGTTCCAATTTACAGATTGAAAATATAGGGATATTAAAATTAAAATTGTCCACTGATTTAGGAAGTCCTGTTTGAGATGTTGAAAAACTAGGTCTTTTGCAGCATTGTAAAGCAATTTGATTAATCAAAATTCAACATTTTTTTCACTTACTTTCATTAGAATGTCTGCAAATCTTATACCAGGATAATAAGGAACAAATGAGCAGCGATTAATCTGATTTAAACAACTCACAGAGATTCACATACAAATTCTGTGACTTGATCATATCTCCAGAGTATCTTTACCATATTTTAATATGTTCTGTTCCAATTCTGGAATCATTTGCCTTATCACTAAGCACCCTCCATCTTCCATAGGAGGTTAAACAGAAGGTCCTGCAGCTCTCAGTCTTCTCTGCATGTTCCAGAGTTTTTGTACAGCAGGTCTGTCACCAAACCAGACAAGGCTCTCATTAAAATAGAAAAATGGAAATAAAATTTGAAGATAATATGTTACATCCTTCAAAAATTAATCTATATATAGAGATAGGGAGACCACTGTAGCATATAGAACTTACAGTGAAAGTGAGGTGCTATGATTAGCATAGATTAGCATCACAGGTGAAACAAGCAGAGATTGCCAGGTGATTTCACAGATCACCATGACAGCCATTTCAGGCTATTCTCTCATACTTCTGGATGTTATTCCCTAGACCATCTCCTAATGCAGCCTGTTAGTCTCTCTTATCTTGATTTATTCCCATGTTTTATTGTATTGTGAAATGTCTTTCTCAGGTCTTCTCCAATAGTAGGTTTCCCTGACCACTTTTCTTTTAGTTACCTCTTCAACTTCCTAGTTTTTCATATCTCATTTTGCCCTTTGTCTCTTTTCCCTCAGCATCTTCAGCTTTAAGGCTGTCTTGGACACCGCATTCCAAATTTTTTTATCCTGTTCCATCTCTTAACTTCTTGGACTCCTGGCTCCACATCTGCTACATGGTTTTCCGGGTATTCTTGTTGAATATACCTCTGAGAACCACTGATGCCCAGTAAATCCTAGTCATTTAATGGATCCATGTCTGAAACCCTCCTCACCCTGTTCCCATCTCTTACCCCTCTGGCTGAACTGTCCTGTTGACAGGCTTGTGTTTCATGCCCACATCATTTGTGCAGGTTCCCTCCTCACCTGCAATCATTCAAACATTCTTCATGCTTCACAGCTGTTCCTCATGAGCACGTGCACAAGCACACAGGGTACCTACCTCTGGTCTGCTGGCCACCTGAGCTAGGTGGCTTTCTACAACCTAGCTGACTGGGATGCCAGCTCCCTGTGCTCACCATCAGTGCTTTGGATGAGCCACAAAACAGTCCAGAGCTGGTTCTGAGAACAAGATTATCAAGAAGAAAAAACAGCTACAAAAATCTAACCTACTACCTATATGAGTATTGATTATCTGGGGTTTTTTTCCCCTGAAAACATATGTTTGTACGTAAAAAAACATACCTTTGGCACGAAGATCTTATCTGTACAATATTTGGGGTCTTTCTCCCAAACCATTGGGGATGTTAAAATGTAAAAAATGAGTTGTCCCTACAGGTCTTTTTTAGTGTTTTTTTTTTTCTATTTGTTTGTTTAGAGGGTTTTTTTTAGCATTGTATTTTCTCAAGTCTCTTTCTTTGAAAGGGTTGGAATTTACCAAAATGAAGAAGTCTGAATCAGATGCTTATGATACACGCTTCAAGTTCATTATTCAAATTTTGGGAGGTTACAAACAACTCAAATTAAGATTTTTTTGATGGAAAGTATTAAACAGCTTTACATTTTTTTATATTGAAGCAAAGTTCTGACTATGACCTAATTAATAGCTGTAGAGTTAATAAGTATGCAGAAGACATGAAAAGAATCAATCAGTTCTCTGTGGAATCTTTTGAGTGGCTTAGTAGCTTTGGCACAAATTTATAATATGCTGTTGCTTTTTAAAATGCTGTATGGAAAAGAAGACTGGGGAAATAAACCTGCCCCATTTACAGTACTGTTTATTTTCTTTCTCTCTTTACCTTCCTTCCTTCTTTCTTTCCTTCCATCCTTGCATCCTTCCTGTCTTCCTTTTTTTTTTCCCCTTGGCATCTAATGTCTGAAGAGTAATACTCAGGCTTTTTGTCTTTATGAATCTGCTTCCTTTGGCTTTCATTCCTTCAGTCTCTAACTTAGTACAAATTGTTTCAGTAAACGTTAATAAGATACTGCAAGTGAAAGTCTGTATTTTTAGATGAGATATAAGCAATATGAAAAACAGAGCTTGAGTAAGTTTACACAGTTCTAAAATCTGGAGAGTGTTTGTTTTTTCATGACCTAATTTACAAGTAATATTCAATTTATTTTGTGTTGATGTCCTTAATATCGAAAAGGATATGAAGTTACATCCATTATTTATGTGGAAGATGTCTAAACTTACTAGTTGGGTGATTCGCTATTCTTACATGACTGCTAAATATCTAGCACTCCTGAAACTTATTCAAAGCAGCCTCAAGTGACCAGACCTGTTTTGCTTGCAAAATAATCATAGAATCATAGAATATTTCAAGTTGGAAGGGATCCAACAAGGATCATGGAGTCCAACTCCCCACTCCTCACATGACTACCTAAAACTAAACCATATGAGTAAGAGCATCGTGCAGATGCTCCTTGAACTCTTGACATACTTGTGCCGTGGCTTCCATGGGGATCCTGTTCCAGTCTCTCAGTGAAAAACCTTTTCCTTGTGACCAATCTGAACATCCTGATGCACCATCATTCTATTTACAAGTCTAAATAAGTCCTGTTTAAAAAAAATAATAAATATTTGATTAAGCAATCATTTTGTCTCTAGGGAAAAAAAGTCTAACTGGAAAAGTATTAGCTTTTCAAACAAGGCATTCTTTTGTGCTTCATTAAATCCAATATGAGACCTGTGAAAGGTGGAGTGTACACCCAAATTAGCTAAACCCCTCTAGGTGAAACACAGAAATGGCTAACTCTGTCCTATTCTATTGTACTCCTTTTGAGTATTTCAAATATGGATATGTACAAGTCTCCAAAGCAGCTTGACTTTTCAAGGACTGCCTAGCTGCACTTCAAACCTGTAATTCAGCTCCAGGACACCTAAAAGGAACACCCAGTATCACCCAGTATCACATCGAACAACTGCAGTGCAGTCAGATCTGTAAAGCTGTCTTTTTGACAGCATATAGCAAATTGCCTGCCTAATCACAATGGGTTTCCACAATTTAATACTACTGACGTTTACATAAGTCAAGTTCACATAAATGTGGATATATTAAAGTTCAAAATGTTTTAGATTCTTTTTCTTTAAGGTTTAGTATCTATTGCTTTATGGCTTTGTTACCCCTTTGCTAAAAGGAATTTTCATGGAGATACAGGATCCACAAAAAGATGCAACATTCTATCACATTTTTACTACTTCAAATAAAACTACATTAAAATATTTTTTTTCAATTTTGACAGTATACTGGGAATACAGATATAACCAATCATTGACAATATTTCAGAACGATCCACCAACTAGTAGAAAACAAAGCTATAGTACCCCACCTCCCAAGCTCAGATAAGCTGTGCACATCCTGGCAGGTTCTTGTCTAATTATTGTTAGAAAACTTCACCAAAGAAGACTTCACAACCTCCCTAAGCAGTCTAATCTGCTGCCTGTCTACACCATTCACAAGTCTAAACTAATGCTTGAATTAAGCCTGTAGTTTCTTCTTGCTCCTATTCTGTCAGGAACATATCACATGTAAGATGTCTCCCTCCCTCCCCACAAGTAGCCATGTACTCCTGCCTCCCTCTGAGCCTTGACATTTATTTATGCCAACTTGGCAGTTTTTTACCCTGACTATAAATCAGACTGGTGAAATGGCATGTTTTTGCTTAAAGACTAGATTTTTTACTTTCTTTTTTTTTTTTTTTTTTTTTTTTTCGAGTGCTTCATTTTGCAAGTTCAGTTTAGAGGTCAGCCATATGAAGAGCTAAATCAGCATAACTGAGAGAAATCTCCAAGGGGAAACCAGAATGAATGGCTAAATGTAGAAAAGACGAATCATGTTTAGGCTGCTAAAAATGTCATGATTAATGTTAAACCACAGTCTGCAGGTCATAATCACAGGATCAGCCCCTTACTTGCTTCCCTGTTCCCAGTGGGTTCCTGATCAGAAGTTGAATTTAAAATAGAGAAAGTAGTCAGAAGGTCATATTTTGATGGATGAAAGACAGCAGAAAAATGATGGAGCTGAACCATGATATCTATGTAACTGCATAGATATCATGAAAAGTGCGTTTCCCAAACTATCTGCATGCACTGCTTTTCCTCTCTTTTGTCCAGCTTCAGTTAGTCCTTGCCCCCTTTTCGACTTCTCTTACTCCCTCCCTTGAATGACAGCTGGTCTTAAACTCCCTTATATTATAAGCAATATCAAGATGTTATTCATTCCTAGCACTAAATAAAGCATGTGCCAATGATGTTGTCTTATCTGTATGGCTTTTCACAAGCAAACCTCAAGATTAAGAAAGCTATGACTGCTGGGGTTGCGGTACAGTTCAGTCACACTTCATTCTCATTTGCGACTAGAACCATTGAATTCAAGCAAACTCAGCACAGTTAAGTACTCATACTGGAAAAAAGGATTTGATTATTTTAATCAATAGAATGAACTTCTTTTTCCTTAAATCTAGCAGAAACAAACTGATCGCAAAACAGGTAAAACTAAAATGAAAACCAAAACCAAAATCAACCAACCAATCAAAAAAAAAGCCAAGAAAAAAAAATATAAGGAATGTACAGCAGTGTTTGAAATGAAATATTAGGCAAACCTTGCCTTATTTATTTTCCTGAAGACAGAGAGAGATTTGAGTTTGAGCCCAAGTCTGTCCCTGACATAAGAGTCATCATAACCGGACCCTCCACTTAGGGTTGTGGTAGGTGGGTGACCTCCCTCATCCTCTTAAAAATTCAGCTTTGAGAGAAATAACACAAGTCATCAGGAAAGGACGAGTGCCAAGAAGAAAACCTCACTCAGAGTGTAATTAGGGTATCCTACGGTAAGGGTAGACCTGGACTTTGATGCTGGAGCTTTTATACAGTTTGTTGTACTAGAAATAAGAGTAATATTGAAGAGCCCAACACCTGAAACCCTCCTTTCCTCCCAATTCTATTTTTTAGTGTAAACATGGGCTTTCTTTTCTCCACTATTCATCTAAAGTTTTACTTCATATATTCTTAAACATCTGAAGCCATAACACCTGTCCAGGTGTTTAGACTATGTAATTTTAATCCAAACACAACAAATGCATATACCAGAGGGTGCATGTAACTTCATATCGGACATAATCTTCCATGAATGATCAGTGAAGTGCTCTTTTCTTCTTACTATTTGGCTTTGTGTTGTTGACAGTCTCAGCAGTGAAAGGTTCTGATCATTACTTATGTGGCTGATATTTCACATTTGTTCTCAAGCTTGGGAAAAGTGGACTGTACATTTGAAAAGCAATAGCTAGCTGTGGTCACTGATTTACTATTTCTCTCCCTTGAAGTTTTTGTTAAAATTATATAAGTATTATGGTTTGTTCATCTTACAGCATTATTGCCTTCTTTAAGACTGATTATGCATACAATGAGATTAAAAAAAATGTATAGCTTGTTGAAATATTAAGCTTGTAGACATTTTTGCTGAATTCACAAAAAGGAATCTGTACTTACGTTGTATTTTGCTATGGCAATGTTGCATTGTGTAGTAAGAAAAGAAATAATCAGTTTTGAAACCAGTTATATATTCTGTAGTATTATTTCCAGTAGGATTTATACTGAAACTACTAAAAAAATTTCCTGTAGTGAAGAATTGTTCATTTAACATCCCCATATAAGCTTATAACTTTCAGAATCAAGGTCCACTTCTGCTTAGGATTGTCATATTTTTCTGATTAAATTCAAAGTTGGAATTTTACTCTTAAAGCAATAGATTGTTCCGTTGACTTAATTACTTTTATGTGTCCTACAATATTAATCAGTGCAAGAACATTCTACTGAAAAACGTTTTTATTTATAACAACTATCCATAAATGTTGAAGATTTGTCCTTCAGTACAAGTTTGCATCACTGTTGCTTCTTCAAACTACTTTTCATGGCACATTTGAAGAGCAATGTTACTTTCACTGTTGCAAAGTAGCAACAAAGATTCCTTCCTTCTGATTGCTGCTATAGGGCTGTTAAAAAAAGGGCAGAAGTAAACTGTGGTAACTGCGACTGCTTAGTGGATTCATACTTAACCTGTGCAACCAAAGAATACTAATATATTGTCTCTAACATATGAATACTTATAACAGTTCATAACATGAAATAATCTGAACTTCCTTAAATATCGAACAGATATACAGTATATGTATTTTCTTAGTCAAGCAGGTTTTCTGAAGTCTGACTGTGTGTCAGTATACAAACGACTGGCTAATTTTGCTGTCTTACTTGATTGGATTCTTCTTAAGGCAGGACCAGCTTTATGCAAAGTTTAAGGTAAAATCTTTAGTTTGTAGAGGGAACTTAGAATTATACTTTATTCCATTAATAATTTTTTCATATCTGTATCTAAAAGAAATCTGTGAACCCTCCCTTCTAAGTCTAATCAACTGCTAATTACTCTGAGCCTACAAAAAGCACAAAAAAAAGTGTTTGTCATTTTCAGGCACCAGCACAATATAGAGCAGTTATTGTTTTTGGTACAGTGAACACTTTTAAAAGTTGACTCATGCAGTGTTTAGCGTATCTTTTTAGACTGCTTTTTGAATATCAATTAGATTGAATCAGAAAATGTGATAGCAATAGCTAACTACAAGAAAGGATTTGAGTGTACGTATATATATCTTATGTCAACATGTTGACATTAGGTATGTATGAAAGAGAGAAGAGAATGCAGGAGGCCTGATTTTCAATTGCCTACTGGATTTTAGTAAGAAGTAAGACTAATCTGGAAAGCTGCACCACCACAGAAACTGACGAGAAGTTTGCTGTTTATCATTTTTAAAAGAAGTTGATCTTTGCTACTTTAAACTGAAAGCCAAAATCAATTCTTAATAGGAAAAAAAAAAAAGAAACAAAGGAGTAGGGAAATTTTGGACATTGCAAAAGGATTGAAAACTGGAGAAAATACCTGTGGATTTCATGTGTATTCCATTTTAATTTAGTACTCCTATTTAGAGTAGCACAGAGAAAAATTTAATGAGAATAGGTTCATAAGAGGATGATAATAGTTCAGTCTACTGAAAATCAAACATATATTGAAATATACTAATGTAGATAATACAGAAATAAAGAAAAAGAGTTGGTCACATTACAAAATCAAAATATGATGTCATTTGTAGAAGAGAGACATAGCAATTAATTCAAATGACCTAAACATTACAATAAAAGATTACAATAAAAGATTACAGTTTGTCCAAGGACAGACAGTGGAATAAGGGAAATATTTCTTGTGTTATATCACATTTTGACTTCAGACTTAGATGACTAGAAGACTGTCATACAGACTAGATGGATAAAACTTTTTTGTGAGTGCTTTTTATGAGTATGTGGCAGAATTACCCACTGACAATTGAGGATCTTGACTGTGGGTGGGGAGTATACAGGGATATGATGTCCAGCAGTTTATAAGAATGTGGCTGTGAGAAGATTTCAGTACAAAACTTCATGAAAATGTTAGAGGGAGATATTTTTCTGAACTGATTCCAGCCAACAAAAAGATATTCACGGATACTATGAGGGCTGAAGACAACATGAATGAGAATGACAGCGAATTGACAGAGTTCACAGCTTTTCAGAAAAGAGCTTAGAGAGCAGAATAATAAAACAAAAATAAGGAGGCAGCCAGCAAACACTGAGATTTAAGAAGGAAGCTGAAGTGGAAAGGAGTTAGGTAGAACAGGCAGAACAAGGAATTTTAAAAGTAGACGTTCAAATTGTTCCATTCTTATGGAAATACAGAAAGAGACCAATATGGCTAAATCCAAGGATATTTATTGACTGTCAGACAAACAGAAAAAATAAGAAAAGGGAAAACCAGGTTGGATTACCTTAAACAAAGAGTAGGAACAAAGCAAAAACCATAGAGATACTGTAAACATAGACACCATTAAGACGGACACAAAAGCCTCTCTCTCAAAAAAAAAAAAAAAGTTACTAAGTACATTTGTAAAAAGACTAACAAGCAGAAACTGGAATTAAAAAAGAGAGAAAACTACTATTAGATTATTCTTGGAAGGCCAAAAAGTGTAATATTTTCACAAATATACTGACTAGATAACACCAGTGTGATAACAGAAAGATGAATAGAAATCAGTAGTTTTCTGAAGACACTTTGTTTAGTTTTGTCCTTACAGAACAGTGGGGCCTTTGAGAAAGGGATTCATATCAGATTTTAAAAAAATATTGCTAGATAAAATTAGTTTGATTATCATTTGCATAATTTTAGAGATTGTCCAATTTAAATAGAGGACATGGAATAAATGTTTGTTTGCTTTATCACACATACATGGATGTGTGTGAATACACAACTGAATTGTATTTCCCCAAAACATCTGAATTAGAATTTGAAACCTGTATCTTATTTGATCGATTTGATCTCATCAAACAAGCTAGACATACTTTGAATTGGATGAATTGGAATGAAATTTTCTCGTGCTTGTGTGTACTTACTAAGCAGTACTATATGGGACAGAGAAATCACAAACACTAAATTCTTTTTTCTTCACAACAGCTGCGACATCACTTTTCTTGTGTACTTTCAAAGATACCACTTGGGACTTGTCTAAAAGAATATAGTTCCAAACTCAGTGGCCTGTAATATGTTTCATAGGCAAATCACTCAATCTCTTCTTTTTGTGAATCAGATTCACATCCCCTTCTTTAGAAGTGAGATGCAAGTAATTGAAATCAAGGCTTTTCAGACTTTAGATCCATATTGGACCATGTAATTGATTTGTTGTTGATGCAGTCAAAGTCCAGCCACATCAAAATCTGACAAAGTTCACCCACTCTTTTTTTTCAGTCTGCTATATAAAGTCATTACTTTAATATCTTGGTATCTTTGATGACATAAAGTACAAGACAGAATAATAAGTTGAGACAAAGTATTGGTCACAGCAGAAAAATTTTTTTTATCATCTGAAAGATAACTCTGGTTGGGATGATTCATTGCATTTTCTCTTTTTTCCCCCTTTAACTTTAGGAACATTGTTCCCAGGAAAAACAAGCAAGAAAACAAACTGGAATGCCTTTTTTTTATGTATTTATCATTGGTCATTGGCAATCTGTATTCTCCCTACCACTACTTGCTCATCAAACTCATAGCAAATGTTAAAGTGAATCATGTTAAAGGAAGTATTCACAGTGATATGTGAAAGATTGCTCTGTGTTGTGGTTATATTGGAAGGACTAACAGGGAAAAATGGGGCAGAAAAATAAGCTAAATCTCATGAGAAAATATCTGACTTTCCTGTTCATCCTGTTAGAATTGATTAAATTTGGTATATACAAATGAGATTTAAATGATATTACCTATAGTCTAAAGCAATAAGCATTTATTTTAGTTTGTAAAAGGGTAAACCATATTTTTCTGTCTCCTTAGTACTGTTTTATCTAATTTTTTGGCAAATATTGACTAAAGGAAGAATTCTGTCTACTTCCATTCTTCTACAACATTCTTCTCCTCTGAAAAAAATGCAGAAAAAAGAATATTAAACTTTTAATCTTTTCTTTAAAATCCAGTGCATGGTCAAAATGCAATCTGGGACTCAGAACATACATTTCAGTTTTTTAGCTGCATCTGGAAAATCACTCATTGATTTTTTTGGCAGTCTAATTTCTACAGGATAACTACAATTACATAAACAAATGTTCTTTTGCAACTGTCAGTATTCTGGATTTACAGTTTACTTACAGAAATGATTTGGGCATATTTTACTTCTATATTTAATACAAAGCAATAAAATAATTATGAAAAAAGAGTCACTAATTTTGAAGTGAATTTCACTTTTGTTCCAGTGAAAGAGAGTAGAGCAAATGGTGCATTGCAGAGATTGTCATAAGTTCTTAATCACGTCTAAGATCATGAACAGCAGTTGGTGCTCTCTGTCAATAATGATCTCTATTCAGAACATGGATATGATGGTTATCATAATATTTAAACTCCATTTTTGTGATAAGAAAACTACTGAAAAGTTCATTATGATCTTAACACACCAGGAACCATGAAGTTGTGATACACCCGAATCATCCAGAAGGGAAATACAATATAGAAAATAAGAGGATGAGCTTAACAAGCATTCTAAGAAAGAAAAGAGTAGAGTAGAAGCCTCATGTTCTAAAGCAATTTAATAGGTAGTATAATTCTGGGAAATGTTTGATTCAGGCACTCAAACTTTAAATGAAAGTGTTTCTATGAATTTCATAGATGGCTGGAAGTAGACTTTTATTCAACAGTAGTGGAGAACAATACTTAGAACAGCCAGCACATGGATAAACCTCTAGAAGCAATTGAATGGTTCATGAAATTCCCTCTGCCACTATACTCCTTGTGTAACCTGGCTATCTCCAATTATCACACTCCTCCCATTCTTAAACCAGTAAAATTCCTAGTGTTACAGAACTTTCCCTATGCTTGTGCAGATAATATTGAAATAGCAGAGTAGTTGGAAATAAATAATCAATTTTTCTTCTTTGAAAACATTGACATTATGGCAAAGAGGGATGATATTACTTTGATCAATATTTTTTTCCTGGTCACTGAAGAAATGGAAATCCAAACAGTTTTTTCAATATTCTGTTTTATTAAAGATGTGCAAAGTAATTCCATCTTTGGAAAACTAGGCACCTGTCCTCCCCAAAACGTGAGAAGTATTTTACCCTCTTGGTCTTTAAACACAGACAGATTATCTAATCACAT
The DNA here is from genome assembly GCF_009829145.1 of Chiroxiphia lanceolata. Classification (NCBI taxonomy): domain Eukaryota; kingdom Metazoa; phylum Chordata; class Aves; order Passeriformes; family Pipridae; genus Chiroxiphia; species Chiroxiphia lanceolata. The sequence goes on from NC_045639.1 coordinate 67,936,724, forward strand.
TTAGGAGGAAAAGCAACATTCAAAGTTTTCCATATTAAATAATTAGCAGTTTTCAACTGTATCTGAGTGTGACACTTGAAATAAATTCTGTTAAATGCTACACTCCAAGGCTATATTTTCTAGTATGTTTGTTTTCTGGGTACATTAAATTTTAGGTGTTGTGAGACGTGTTGGATGTGTGAAAACATCACAGCTTCAAACCAGAGAATGCTGGCTAAGGGGTCAGATATTACTGATGCTGGCCTAGGTGCCAGTATTTAACAGGAGAAAACAGTTCCTTATTTCATTTGAAATTACAGTTAAAGCAGCTTGGAAAATACTAAAAAGAGAGGTTTTGTATTTTAAACTGTTATTGGAGATAGATAGCCTATTATTAGAACATATGCTTACTACTAAACCATTTCAAACTATAAAATGGAATTAAACCAAATCAAACCAAATAAACAAAACCAAACAAACAAACAACAACAACAACAACAAAAAAAGGAAAAAAAACCCAACAGAATCCCGGACCTTGGACTAGTAAAGGCTCAAAGATTCCCAGTATTATAAAGCCTAGAATACCACAGATAGTGTGTTCAGTCTAGTATGCTTCTTGTCAGCTTCTCTTTCCATAGCTTTCCCTTCTGCTGTTTTAGAGAACACCATGCATGTAGTGTTTATAAACAACAACACTAATTACTAATTTCAAGTTAAAGAACAGATCTCCACGGTATATTTAATCTTTGGCCAAAGCTTGGAACTTATCAAAAATGATCTTACAAACCCATGCCCTACCCTAGAGATTATGTAATACGCATCTGTGCAAACCTTTAACAAGGTTTCAGAGTCAGGAGACTATACAGACTGAATCAAATTTCTATGTATTCTCCCTGGGGTCAGTGACAAATCAGCAGCTGTTTGTTTCCATCAATATAGACCGTCTGCTGCTGATGCAAAAAAAAAAAAAAGACAAGTTTAAATTCTTGTGATTCAGCTCAGGCAAGACAGTGGGGTGGGTGGGTGACTGTGTTTACAGATTTTAGACCAGGTGTGGTGCTGTCAGATAAGCAGAATGGATAGTGCTGATGCTTAATTACTGTGTACTTGCATTTAGAGATGGATCACACAGTAAAATGAAGAACAAAAGATTTACAAGGTAAGTAATTCTTTTTTAAATTGTTATATAATACAGCAACATTGTCTTGAGAGAAGAAAGTTTTTAAAATAGGTTAGATTTGTACTTTCTTACGAAAGCTATCTTTTAGCTACGGCAGCACCTAATTTTTATACGATTTTCTGCAATGTGGTTTTATTTCTCAAAATTATTAAGTCACCAGTCCAGGTAAAGACTAGTGCAGTAAAAATTTCCACTGATGATGATAATGACATTCATTGATATCTCCTGTTTCATCTTTGGGAAGTGAAACAGTGTGAGCTTTCAGAAATCAAGTTATACTCTTCCAGTTCTCAAGGGCCACCTCCAGTTTTAATAATTTATATCAAGAGTAGCCTGTTGGAGACAAAGTACTTCCCTTTCCATTCTCCCTGTCCTTTGAGCAGCTGCCTGCTGGGAGTTTCAGGAGGGGTGCTTGTTCCCTGAGACTTCTGTAGCAGTGACCTTTCTGAATGGAGAGCCCAAAGTGATTCTAGTAATACTAAAATATTCCAGCAAAGGTAATAATACTATAGGTAGTCTTCTGCTGATGTTTATCATTGCTCAGATGGCTGGGACACATTAAAAAGATGATGCATACCATCCATTTCTTAAATATGCCATTTCATGTTACAGATATCTCAGTGCAAAGGTTTGGTTTTTTGAAATAACCTCATTTATAAGGCCAATCTAAAGCCTCTAGAACTAGATGGCTTCAAAGATTTGAAATAAGAAGCTCAATGAGCTTCAGATCAGGTTATGAATTTCACGCTGCTGCTTTCCACTATCAGTTAACATTTGGTCTACCTACCAGATCTACACACCAGCCTTTTGTAAACATTTGTGATACCACCAGAGGTATTTTTGACATGACTAGTTCACTTTCATTGTCATTTAGAATTTAATAATGCTTAAAGGTTTATAAAGAAAGATCCCTTTTTAAGTAGTTAAGTGTTGGAAAAATTTAGAAGGCAAGAGAGTAGGTCATCTACACATCAAACAGATTGACTTGTTAAAAAATTTTCTAGGTCTACCATAAATTGTAGGTTTGATCATATTTCTGTGTTTTAAAAAATTACATAATTTTGTGGGGTAAAAAAACCCCCTAAATAGTTGAGTCCAAGACCTGAGCAGTTCTTAATATAAACCCTGTTGAGATATAACTCACTTTAAACTGACTGGAGCTCCAGATCTACTCACAGCTTATAGAGAAAAAGGCAGTTTGCCTGTATCTGAATAATAAGGGCACTAGAAGTTCAAATGCATCTCTTAAATTAACAGCCAGTGTACTTTTTGAACTCTTATATTTGTGTGTTCACAAGAGGATTTTCCCCATAATATTCAGGAAACAGCATTCATAACTTGCTTTATCTTCAAAATTATCTCACAAATATGTGATTTCACACAGAGTGTATTTTGGCAGCTTTGTCTCAAGGTGAAAAAGGCACAGTAAACAGAAACAGCATTTCCATCTGAAAGGAAGGTTTTTATCTCACCATATGAAGGTGGAAGAACTCACTGTTACTTAGATGTTATGTGAACACTTCAGAGCAATGAAAAATCTTTTTGAATCTACTTAGCCTTATATTGTATGTACAGGTGTGGTGTAATCTGTATTTCAAATTTGTTTCTTTATTAATATCAGTGCTCATCCAAGTTCCAAAGTCCGTATGAGTATCCTGCACATATTACAGACAATACATGTCCTTTCTCCTATACCTATGAGAAACCTCATGTCTCATATGATGGATAGGAGAGCAATTTATTGCAGAATTAATAATCTGTGGTTAATTTAAAGTTTAGCCTTCCACATCCTTTAAAATATAACTGTATCTCAAAGGCATTTTAACACGTATCTTTTTTTTCAACATTCACAAAAAAAGCTAAAACCTCAGCTAAGCAAACTCAGTAACAGACATCCTTTCACCCTTCCCTTAAAGCAATAGCCCCTCCACAAGTGGAAAGTGTGACTACAGAGTGAGTTGGAACCTGGGAAGGCATTTTCTCAGCCGTGAGTAAAGAACCTGGAAGGGACAACTTAAACTTCAGTCTCTGACACTTGAAAGATTGGACCTGGGTTATATCTGAGCATGGTCAGCAATGTGTTACTTGATTCAGTTGTGTGCTGTTGCAACGATGAAGTCTAGCTACAGACTAGACTGTATTGTCAAGTTATTTGCAGCCACTCAAGTAAAGTGACTATGTCCCTAATGTTGGTGCTTGTGAGATTTCACCTGGAGAAGGGTGTCCAGTTTTGGTCCCCCAATACAGGAAAGATGTTGACATGGTAGAGGAATTCCAGAGGATGGACACCAAAATGACAAAGGGGATGGAGTACCTGAGGTGTATGGGAAGGCTGATAGCAGGAAAGGTGAAGCCAGGCTCCTCTGAAAGGAGCGAAACAAAAGGGGATGAATTGTAATGATTGATATTACAGTTAAATACTGGGAAAAACTTTATTTGATCCTTTCACAGTAAGGATGGTCAAGTACTGCACAGATTGCCCAGGGAAGCTGAGGGATAATTTTTCTTTGGCGATATTTAAAACTTGACACTATATTACCCTCAGTAACATGATCTAAATTCAGGGTAAGGTCTTACTCTAAAGGTGGCCTTGCTTTGAGCAAGGAGTCAAACCAGGTGACCTTCATAGGTCTTTTTAAATCTGAGTTATTTTATGATTCTAGTATAAAACAGCATGCTTCCCAACTTTATAATAGTTCTCTACCATTACCCTCAAGTCTTTCTTCTCCGTAGATTTACAAAAGAATGTAATCTTTCTTTGTTTCCTACCACAGTAACTCAATATCAAAAGTTTTGAATTTTGTCTCACAAAAAAAATCTCCAAATTACTTTCTTTGTAATTGAAGATTACAAAAAAATACTATTGGATTTACCTATAGATTTACTAAAATATACACAGATTTGAAATTCACAGTCGTCTTGTCAATGAAAATGTCTACAAGTTATATTTAATTTGTTTCCAGATAGTCTCTTTGATTCCAGACAAGTCAGCTATCTAGGCTGCCTTTTTGACCTAATTATATGCTCTAAAATCCAGAGTGCATCTTTTTCTAAAGCACATTGGATGTGATACGGATTTATTATCCACTCCACATACAGAACAGCGCAAAATCAATGTGCCCACAACTTATTCATCTTCTAAGAGCTGATAATAAAAAAAAATAAAAGTCAAAGTACTGACCATACATTCATATTTACTCTCCAAAATGTGATATGTGCAGTGTGGAAGATAAATAGAAGGGGAATGAAAGTTGTTTGTGAATTTTTAAGATAAATCATCTGTTATAAATTATTTAAACATTCTCAAAGTCAATAAAGCTATGAAAATTTACAGCAGCTACAAACTTGTCTCTTACAAGTCCTAATTTTCCACATTTTAGTTAGATTTTGAAAAAAAGACTTTAATAATCTCCTTTAGATCTCAGCCAAAGCTCACCAAGGTCAATGAAAATGTTCCCAGCAAAGGCAATGGGCTTCTGATCACAACTATTATATTTAAGTTACTTGCATTACAATTTTTACCTCAGTTCTGTCAAAATGACTGTATTTATCTGGGGAAAAAAACTCAGGAACTCTGAGATATACAGAGAAAATTTTAATATATACTAATGAAAGAAACTAACGCTAAGATTACTTCAAATGCCTTTGCAAACTAGAGAATGAAATGTCATTAGTCAAGTTTGATGCTCTCTGATTGATAACTCATTTTCCACTTTTGGTTACATTATGCCAATCTCTCTCTCTCTTCTTCTGTGCCCTCACCCCTGGTTTTAAGATTTACACACACACACCTCCTTAAAACTCAGTTTCTACAATGAAGTGCTAATGGACATATCAGAAAAGAAGTATGTTGGTAGCTGAGACACAGTTCAAGTGTCTCACTGCAAACAGTGTCTCAGAGAGGGAGAAAACATTCTGTTATATAAACCAGCATATTTTGTATACAGATAATGGAAGAAACATCTGTATCTTCCTTGTCTTGTTACAGTGGATAGATCTAAAAGCCTATCTTGTTCCTTCCTTTGTTGGATTAGAGTTAAGCTTGAACAGCGTCCCAGGTAGCCATAAGGGAAGGAAGAATTGGATTAGAGAAGAGGGAGTATTTTAGGATTTTGGTGTTTTTTTCAAGACCAATTACCCTTTTCATCATAATATTTTAAAATTTTAAGTAATAGAAGTGCCACATGAAATTTGGGTATGATGCCACATAGAAGGTGCTCAAACAAATTCGTAATTGTTGCTATAATATGAACATTTGACGCTAATTTCATATTAAGTAGCTGAGTCATGAAAGAATTGGAATTTGTGCTCAACTGGTGCTCTGCTGATGTGTAACTGTAAAGAGAATGATAGGCACATAAAACAGCATAAAGGGAAACCTGACACTTATTTTAAAAAATATTTTTGCTCTCCAGTTCTGTATCATTATTTATACTATTAGCAAATTTTACATAAATGAAGGTATTTCTTGAACTTCACAAGACAGCTTTTGAATTCTCTTCTCTGTTAGAATGAATCTTACATGGAAGCAGTAGTTATGTCCTCTACAATGGCTTTAGATATTGGAATGATTTCAAAGTTCTTTTTTCTAAAAAGGCCTTTCTAGGCATAATGTATAAAAAGAATTTGAGTCTTTTTAATTTCAGTGGGACCATTCTCAAGGACTAATGTTTGCAGCATTGGGTGGCAGTTTATTAGCCCCTGATGTAGGACTGTGAAAAAAATCTCATCTGCTACACTTCTTCCTTCTAGTAAAATTTTATAGCAGTAGATAATAGGCATCTTTTTTATTATTAATAATATTTTTGGCTGGTATTTTTGTCCATGTTTCTGTAGTATTGCATCACAGTCTTGAATAATGATACAGTTTGTAATGAACAGCTATTCTCATATATATTAATGGACTCTTTGCTCTAACATTGATATGAATTTAAATTATCAAATTATTTAAATAACTAAATTAATGTTTTTAAGTATTCATTCAGAATATTTGGGACAAAGAAGAAAGTAACAACTTTTGCTTTTATTTTAAATTTTTCTTCATTAAAATTTTTAAGGTAGCACACAATTTCATTGAATATGATTTTGTTTATGGAGAATCTTGTGGAGATTGCCAGTGGAAGAAGAGGTTTAGTTTCACTGACTTGATCTTTTTGTTGGGAGAGTTCAGATATTGTGAGTTGGTAAGGATTGAGCTACAGCTATAATGGTTTGGTTTCTTTCAGCAGATTAATACAGATTAAGATAGATCCCCTTTAAAGGGCTTTAAACTCAGTATTCTCTGCTAGAAGGACAACAAAGATGGGAAGATGATGCTGAGTGACTGGTGTTTCAGTGGATAATATTCTAGGTCTAAAAACGAACAAATAAGATAAAACTCTGGTTTTCCAATTGTGGCACAGTCTGCTTTTTGTGCAGGAGCACAGGAACGAAGTTGCAGGTCTGATTTGTACACATTGATCCAGAGAAAGGTTTGAATCTGACTATTGAAACTAATGCCAGCTGTCTGCAGCACCCGCGGGACAAATATGCCAGATGGAGTTTGCCAGAACAGTATAACCATATCCCTTCCCTGCCAATATGTTCCTTTACACCAGTGGGATTTGGGGAAAGCACTTGAACTAACTATGACACAGGGGAACTCCTTGGCTGGGGCTTTCCGCTTTCTTTGTCCAGAAGATGTAATGGAAAAACAAGAGGAGGAGAAAAAAAAAGCCACTGACTACATCTCATCAATTAATGTAGCTTTTCAGCATGTTTCCTCTATGTTGTTTGTTTTCCCCTTAAATAAAATTCCATTATGGGCTCCATGCCCTAGCCTGTGATTTGACTACTGTTTAAATCTTTTATGTGTGATTTTTCTCAGGACTCAGTTTTTTGAACTCCAAAATGTTTGCCCTTGATTTCCAATTCATCAGGCAGTGGACTGTATAAGTCCACTGCCAAATATGACCATTTTCACTTTCATGTACTTCACTCCTTCCCTTTTAAAGGTAGTGGAGGTCTTGTGCAGGCTGAAGAGCTAGGGACATCCAGGTCTCTTTATCCTTAACCAATGATGGGGTAGGATCGCACTGGTGGTCATTCCATCTGATTTAATAGGAGTCTGCTGTTAACAGAGCCAGGCCTAAATCAGTGGTTAAAAATGCTTCATACGAGTTCTTTTCTACTCTGCTCTTCTTGGACCTTGGGTTTCCACATTTCTGGAAGGGTTTTTCTAAGTGTGCAGATATTTAGGAAGCACAGATGTTGTTTCTTCTCATCCCTGTCACGGGTACTTGCGAAGTGAAAATCTAACAGTGAGTTATTATGCTAAAAAATTCTGCTGTCTGCATCTCAGGTGCACATCATAAAAAGACTAATTTTGTATGGATTTTCCTGTTTGATATCAGAGGCAAAATAAGACTGATATTCAGGTATATAAGTGTTTTTTCTCTTCTTTTCTCTTTCCTTCCTTATGTACATTGAGGAAGAAGGATACCTGCAATTCTTTACAGCTATCAGAAAAGACATGCTATGTCACTCTGATTGTACTTCAATAATTTAAACTCAATAAATTTATTTCTGAATTGGAAAGTTATCTGACTTGCAAGTTAACTGTACCATGGATGATGTGATGCTCTGTATTGTAATGCTTCAAGAGCGAGTTGTCATTTTCACTTAGGATATCCGTGGTCCACAGTCAATACTATGCTTTTAAGTTTTCTTTAAGTTTACTGTGTTGTTTTCTCACTTACTTTTAATTATATACACTTACATATGTTGTGTGTTCTCCATGTTTTTTTCCATTTTCTGGGGCTCTCCATTATCCCAGAAGATCAAGAGCTGACTATAACAAATCTCTGCATCTGTACTGAAAGCTGTAATAGGCTTCTAACAGCTATGTTCTTGCAGAAGGTTAGAACGGTAAACGGCAGTAAATTTTCAGTGAGTCTGTCCAACACAAAAACTATTGCCTGGTGAAGCTGCCTTCACCCCATGTTACTGTGAGAAGGGTTAGAAATCACAAAGAACAGAGGTCTCTACAAAGAGAACACATCATCATTGCTCCACTGATGGTGAAAACAAAACCAGGAGCTACTGCTCAGAGCAGTACACAGAAAGAGCTTCAAAGCTTCCTTGGGATCCAGCTCAGTCACCAACTGACCTCCAAGTAGCAAGGAATGGCCATAGACAGCCGAACAGTTTACCTGTTCCTGTGCATTTTCATATTGGTATGAAAGGCTGAAGTTCTACTGTCTCAAGATAAGCCCAGCTGTTGTTTCAAGGCAAGAGGCTGCACAGCACACTCATTCCCTGCTGCAAATTCCTTTTAGCTGATTAGTCAGTACTGTGAGCAGTATTCAGTTGCACAGCTAGTGTCTCTCACTTCATCACAATGAACTTTCCTTCCTTCTTGTAAAGAAAAATAAGCAACCTCAGTGTCAAATACTACAGTCTATTTTGGTGGCCAGATTTTGTTCACTGTTAGGTTTTTTCCTTCCCTGCTCTCCTAGTTCCTTAATGGTAAGCTAGTTGTGAACAATCTGAACTGTCTAGCTCTCTGCAGGCTATTTCCTATTGCTTCACTTTTCATTTTGAAAAATATGCAAACTTCCATCTGTTTCTTGAATACAATCCTTCTGAGATCTATGTATGCATGAGCTTTTTGTGCTGAAGAGTCAGGTTTCTTAGGACTGTATCATTTTATGTGAATGCATCTTGTCATTAGTTTCTGCTTCCACATACTCATCCTACCTGAATATTGTGGTTTAGGTGCCACTAAGGATAATCACTAAACTTCTGTAGTATTTGCAGTGCAATTTGACACCAATGTTAAGTACAAGCAACGGCAAAGCTGTTCAACAGTAAAATCTCAGGTTTCTGTTTTTAGCCAGGGTGTATGTGCTTGTGCTCTACAGCAGATGTTTCTGCCTTTGAGGCAATTTCAATGCTGAGCTATTTTAAAGACAGATTATTCTACATGAACAAGTAAATTCATAATTAATTCTGCTTTCAATTTTTGAAGACTATTTTTTTTGCCACTGAGAGAAAAAGTGTAACTGCCTAAAATGTAAGCTCTGAGAGTTTATATAATTCTTGCTCCGTCAGATGGTGTTTCAGTGACAAAGGATAATGCGTTCTGACCAGAGATGGCTTTGATTCATACCTAACACTGAGAGGTAGGATGTGAGTCAGATAACTACAGGCTGTCATTACATAACTGAAGAGATACATGTCAACCAGACCCGATTAGAGCACATTGCCTATATGTGCTCTCTAAGACCGGGGATGTTAAAACCACTTTTTTCCCCCTGTCTACCCATATAAACTGTATTTATTAATTAAACCTGGGGCAAGATTCACTAAGTTTGGAGACTCTGACTATACAACCTCTCCTCAGACCTGCCTGGTGACTTTGCTACAGTTTCAGGGCACTTGCTTTAGAGTAGGAGAGGTCATTTTGCTGAGCAGAAATAAACAATGTTAGCAGCTCTCCTGCATGCTTGGTATGTTTTCTGGAGGAATATTTTTATGTCTTCTTGTGGTGAGGTAAATACACATTGCTGTGGTGACTTGTGATAGCACTTTCTTGTTCTGGCTTCCTGGAAGGAAGTTGGGGGAAACCAGATTTGCAAGAGTTGTTTTCAGTGGTGTGTCCTCACTGCAAAATGGGAGAGGTGTTGGTCCAAATAAAGCTCTAGGTTTAAGGCAGTCCTATTTAGTCATCCAAATAGCAAAGACTTAAACACCAGCAGATTTGGATGAAATGTTCCAAATAGACAAAGACAGAAGGAAAATAGCACATGTCAAAGTGCAAACTGAGCTACTCTCCCCATAAAACGTACTGAGATTCATCAACCCCAGGAGAGCTGAGATATCTGTCTCTATAGCTCTCTGCAGGATTATATACCTGAAGTGGTACAGCTGCACCTGAATGGCACAGAAAGACACAGGGCTGGTTGCCCCCTGTATCCTGGCTTACCTACTCAACCACATCTCTCTTCCAGAGGCATAAATCTTAGTTAAGATTTAGTTAAGGTGACTGAGTGGAGGAGCAGAACACTACAAAAATACACCTTTGATGAGAGACAATCTGTTCACATTCTTACAACTCTTGCCACTTTGTCTTTGCTTTTTTCTTTACCTCTCCAGTGGCTGAGGTTTTGTGAATGGTTTTTTGTGCAATTTCAAAATGATGTGACTATATTTATTTTCCTTTCAAGGGTTGTTGGTGTCCAAACTACAGTGTTTTGGAATAATTATTATATTGTAAAAGTTATCAGAAAACATTTAATTTGAAGAATGTGATCTTGTGGATACAAAACATAGCTCTGAGTGGGGTGAAGTAAGTTTTGGGTCTTGGAATAGCTTCTTCTTTCATCACATTGATGGAAACCTCTAGTGGTGTATAGTGTTAGCAATCAGCCCTTAAGGGAGAAAGGAAAAATCACTAATGCTGACAGCAGGAGCAGTTGTTCTGTAAGGCCTTACAGAATTCAATTTCTTTTTCTTGCTCAAGTGTGCCTTTATAATGTATATTCTTGAGAATTTGTGTTTTGGAGTTCATATACAGCTTCAGACAATAAAGCAACATTTTCTAATCATCTCTGTCTTGCTAAAAGCTTCTGTGGTTAATGTCATATTTTATTTTTTTGTAGTCTTCCAAAACTTCTATATTCTATGAGGGGGGGAAAGTGTGGAATTTTTAGACTTTTTGGTTCTAATCCTCTCTATGTAGGTCACATGTTCTTTTTTTCAAATAAATATATCATCTTCCATGAATACTAGAGCAATGTTGGTCCTAATAGTCAAATAAAAATTGTATCAACTAATTTAAGACCCAGCATTAGAGTTTTGCTGATACTGTTTCCCTCTTGAGTGTATTTGTCCTTTAGAACAGAAATTAGCAATTGAGGGGAAGACAGGGGACGGTGGGATAAAGAAGCAGGAGTGGTTTTGGAAAACAAAAACTGTGTGTCACTTGGCTAAAATAGGAACTGGCAATCAACTATATTTTATTAAATGTACATGGAAGAGAATTAACTTGTAAATGCTGTGTTCACATAATCCCAAGTGAATTAATGGCTCAGTGTCAAAGACTTGGTTTTTTGTTTCAGAAACTGGTATTTCAGATGTAGACTAATTCCTGAAGGCACCCAGTCATCCAAAGGAAACTTGTTGATCAAAATGAATGGGCTTTAGTCCTTAGCAGGAGAGAAAGACAAAAAGTGTGGAAATAGCAGGTTCCTTCTCTTTCCCTCCCCCCTTAAGAAAAAGCTTTTGCTATCAGTTGCCTTTATTAATTTTGTACTGAACTAAGTATACTGTCAAACTTCTTGTCCGCATTGCTCAAAACTGTATTTGGCCAAGTTGACGGCGATTACAAAAGCCTTTACTTGAGCCCAAATCATCTTTTCATAGCTGCTCAAGTGTCTCAGAGAATATGAAACAAAACTGAATAGGTTGCGTTTTATAACTATTAATGAGCCCTCTTTCTAGGTATATAAACTGTCAAAATGGTAAAACATTATAAAAAATCTCTTGCCTATTTAATATTTCTTAACCTTGCCAGATCTCATCAGTTTTTGACAATCATTTACGTTATGTCAGTTTTAATACTGTTGAACATGGCACAGATTTCCCTTGGCTTTAACCGACATTTACTATTTATGTGAAGTGAGTTTAATATAAACGAAAGCTACATTTTCCTTATGTACTTTGTAGCTTGTTTTTTATATATTCAGACACATCCTATATTGTAATATTGATTCATTTTATTTCTTGACTTATTCATTAATTACTTTTGAACAATTTGAACAAATTAATATGTTGTCGAGTTGTGTTTTAGATAAATAGAATCTAAATTAGCTTGTATAAAAGACAGACCAAGTCCTAACTCCTGAAAATCCTTTGTTTTCAATTCTGAAGTCCTATTGCATCCTATTCGTTCCAGTTCTCTTCCGTTTTACACCTGATTTCAGCTCAAGTTAACAAAACACATAAGAATGTTCTTAAGCTTTGCTGTTCAAAAATCACAATATAAAAATAAGTCAAAACAAAGCAACAACATTTGCATGTATTTTTATTTGCCTTCTGATTTTATATGTTTTGATCATATTTTCAAAATCTAGCACAACTATTGAGGCCAACAATATGCCTAACAATTATAACTTAACAATTAAGTAAAAATAACTCCTAGAAGCTAACTCCTAGAAGCTAGTTCTTTAATAAAAGCACATCAAGAGACTCACAAAAAATTATGAGTGCTCTAAGCATTGAGTTGTCTCGAACAAACTACTTAATGCTGAATTATGGATTACGTCTAATAGCAAAATGAGTAAGCAAATGTTTTAACAGACTACTTCTGCCAGGCTAGCTTTTTTCCTAGGCTTCTCTTAGGCTGAATGTGAATCAGCTCTGCTCCAGAAACTACATAACTATGTCTGCGGGTTGCTAATTTGCTCTGCTATGTCTCACTTACTGTCTTCCTGGTTTGGGAGGCTGGTGGGTTAGGCCTCTCAAAAATGCTGTAACTGCAGGCTTTTGTGTTTTGCATACTTAATCTGAAACTATTTATATTTTACATTTCTTTCTTATTCTTTTGAAGATGTTATATTTTCCATTAAAATCTGCACTCCGTGCTGAAGTTGGTATTTTTGTAGCAGTGACTGCTTTGAATTGGCTTCATTTTCATTAGACAATGGGTAACAAATCACTATTCTGAGGAGTCTCACTAACAGTTAATATTTTATAAATACATGGCCATTATGTATCACAGTATGCTACTTTAAAAACAGCTCTTTTCTTACCATTCTTATTATACAAAATGGAGAATAAAAGGTAATTATGTGATGCTTCACAAATCTGTATTTAAAGGGATTAAAAATTGGGATGATGTTTCCCATTGTCAGTCTTCTTAGTGACGACAATCAATAATAAAAGTACACAAAGAAATGAAATTAAGTGTTCCACATTCTTTTGCATATCCTGTTTTTTTCAATTGTCTAAGTAATAGCTTAGTTTTTCATTAATTTTTTTGCATTTATTTCTCTTTCGTGTTCCTGTTAATTACTTTTATAGTGATCAAAGCATCCTGTGAATCTTGATTTATAAGTGCTAAACTAGAGAGTTTACTTCTCACAGTTCCAATTTTTCTGTCATTATAGTCTGTTATTGTTACCAAATACTCAAAAGTGCTTGTGAGGCTGAGGCTTACTTTCAAACAGAATGGAAGCTGTGGGAAATATTGGAAAGACTGAGCATAAACAATCAGGTTATTCTACAAGCATAAGCTGTAATCCTATTTTTAGTGTGTATTACTTCCAGTCTTCAGGACTCTGTACATAAGCTAAGTATTTAAAAGCCAGATGTTAGGAAAGGGCTTCTGCCAACTCCCTCTATCTCAGCACTGCCTGAGGATGGGATTTGTTTGACCTAACTCTAGCTGTCAGAAAATTAGGTGTTTGAAAGATATCAGTCACCTGTTGTGGCACAAAGGAGACAGATTCACACGCACAGAGATTTATCAGTGGACTCCATAGCTGGTGGCGTACTGACAGTCAAGTAGCTTTTGGGGAAAGATAAAAACAGAAGAGGAGAGAGGGAAAAGGGAAAATGAAAATCATCCCTGGTGGCCATCAGGGGAGAGAATTGACAAGGTCCACAGCTGAGCACCCTCAGGTCCTGCTCCCGTCAGCAGCAGGTGGTTTACCAACACATGTGCACACAAACTTCAGTGTCTTCAAGACCTGCTCAAACTGTCAGTTGTTTATGGGCATGATGCTGTTGGTGCTGGTGGAAGCACACTTTGGGAGCAGGTGCTGCAGCCAGTAAAGCTGTCTGCATGCATGCTATTTGGTCTGCTGGGTAACCAAAGTAGGGAAAGGATGGAAGAAGGGTGACTCTCATGCTGGCGGTGGTAATTTCCCACAAGAACAAGCCATAACAACAACTTTCAGATGCAAGAATGTGAGAATAAAAATGGGAAAATACTTCATAAGGCTTTGAGAAAACATTTCTGTTGTGACTTCAGGGTGAGACTTGAGCTGTAAGTGAAAGACAGGCTGTAGAGCTAGAAGTAGAAAGCCTTTTATGATAGAAAACACAAAGGTACTGTGCACCACTACCTTGGGAATGGATGGACCATCCCAGGGAGATACCTGTCTCCACTGGCTACAGAGGGATTCCCATTGAAGTTTGTTGCTTAACTTTTTGTTAATACAAGTTGAATCCTACTTCATATACACACATCTGACAGCATGATACTTTTAAGTGAAGTTATTTATCTGCCTTGCAATCGGATATGTCTGTTTGCAATCGGATATGTCTATCACGTATTGGCCTCATAAGCCACCAGCGTGCCTGCAGCAAATGTGGATAGTGCCTTCCCAAATCTTTGTTCGCGAAGCCTAGCCATGATGATTTATCTGCCTTCAGGAATCCTCATAGGCTGTGTTCTTGGTAATATTATATTTTCTTGGTTATACTTAGATCTATCTTTACCTTAGCAGCTTTTAGTAGAATACTTTTATTTATGTCAAAATGACATATTCTGTAAGGAACTGACACTCTTCTAAAATGATCTGAGAAAATGGTCTTGTTCACACTCAGCAGTTGCTGCAGTTCAGTTGTGCTAGGAAACCAAAAAAGGCCAGTATGCAATAACTGAAAATTATGCCTAAATATTTCAGCAGCTCATGTTGTTATGTCATCAGTTATATCTTGCTTATCCAGTCTTATTCCCATAGGGTTTAATGTACTGCTTGTAGTGGTAGTACTTCAGACCCATTAGCAGCTGGAGATGTAAAAAAATTTCAGTAGAAGGAATCCCTTCCATCACAGAAATGGTTACAGAGGCCCAATATGTCATGTAGAGCAGGGCTAAGAAACCATTGTAGGATGATTTACTGACTACAGCACTGGTTTTTTATTCTCTTTTTTGCCTTCTACCACCTACTGTATCCAGTTTTTAAGTTGGATTCTTCCTTTGACAGAGCATCATTCATGCAGATCACTGTCCTGTTAAGGTTATTCTATTTCTTTTGTGTGACTCCCTCTCCGAAGATCAGGCCCTTCAGCCAAGTATACAATGCTGAAGAACTGCCTGATGTTCTAGCTGTGATCTCTAGTTCAGGAGTGAAAGGACTAGCAGGAATAAAACCAGTCCCCAGACTCTTTAACATATAGTACCTCAAGTACAGTGAACTGGCTTACCTGATCCCAGCTCTTGTACTGCTCATCTCTGATTCAATCGAAGTGACTACTTCATCTTTTGATGGGTGTGTTAATCTGTAGTTTGTACCACTCATCACAAACCTAGAAACACACAAATGGCACCACGCAGTTGCACCCAGGAATTAAACTCTGACAGTCAGATTGACATAATCAGTAATCCAAATATCAGTCATGGAATTCAGTGGCAGCTTCTCTTCCCAAGGAGCGTAGATGCTAATTCCATCAACAGTGAGACATGTTTGATGACCAGCAGTGAGCTTGGCTGGTTTGCCTGGAATGTGTAAAGAGTACCTTCATTGGTCATGTAGTAGCAGTTTTTAAAACTTTTTTGTTAAATAGTTATCAGTTTTGCAGGTATAAGCATTTAACAGAATAATATTTTTTGACAGCTTAACTAAGTTTGAAAGCATCAAGCACTGGCACTTAGATAATGACACTGGCAGGAATGCTTTTACTGCATTAGATGCCAATTAAATTACTGATTTCATAATTATAAATCAGCATGTTACAGTGGATAATTACTGTTGTCACACTCAAGCTGAAATACTGTATATAAGCATAAGCCTTTCCTCTGTTGATTTGCTTATTTGGGAACCAGAAAATATTGCATGTAATTTTTTAATATTTGAACACATATCTTTTAGGGTTCCTGCTCCTGCCTGCAGCCATAGCAGCACGCTGTGCAATATAATGGCTCTATTTAATGAATGTGGACAGTGTTCAGAAGGGACATTATGATCTCCAGGAAGAGAATTGTTCACATAAAATTAAGATTAGTTTGGGGGGCAAAAGAAGAAAAGCAAAGCACTTAAAAATAATTGCCATATATAGCATTTTACTAATAAGAAAACCTGTTTGAAGAAAAGTTGTTTGGAAACTCACAATAGCAAGGGCTGATGCAGAAAGTTTGTTTGCTAGTGTGGAGTTCCTCTAAATTATAGAGATGGAGAGGTAGTCCTAGAATAAGGTCTTCAGTTCTATGATAACAAAACGTAATATTCCCTATCTTCTAGAATATTTGAACTTAGTTGTGGTCAAGCTGATTGATTTTTCATTGATAAGTCACATTAATAAACGTAGAAAACCTGACTGTAAAACACAGGACTAATTATAGGTTAAACACTATTTTGCCTCTTTGAGCAGAAAGTAACGTCTGATTATTTTTTTCTCAAAAATAGAGAACCTAATAATTCTACTTGTAACCATAGATCTGTTCTATTGATTTGGGCTGGGAGGTGGGAGGCCAACTCTCCAGGCCATTCCCATCTTCAGGAGTTTAAAATCACAGCTCCCTAGACCAGGAGAGCAGGTCAGAGTCCTGGAGCATCTTCCAGCTCTCTCTTGTAATTGGGCCACACTGAAACCAGGAATACAGAAGTGATGGGGCTAGATGAAGGATAAATATGAAAGAACCATTTCTGGCTTAAAACTGAAAACACTTTCTGTTAACCAGATATGGGATTTCAGCCTCCGCTCTCAGAACTCTTCGTGCTTCTGGTGTATTGAAAATAGACCACAGTTGCTTTCAGCATGTTAATAAAAAAGGATGACCCTTACATGGACCAACCCAAAGCTGCACATTCCAGTTTGTAAGGGGATCATCCATGGGAGACAAATATAATCAAAAGTTTCTTTATGGTTGTTTTCACCATTCAGCTTCTAATGCCATCACGCTGCGGCACACCTATCAATGTTGCTTTACTTTCCAAGATCTTTGATTTCTTTAGTTTTCTTTCTTTACCAAATCACAAAATTCTGGCCATAAAGCAGAACTGCTTTCCTGGCTGCTCTATAGGATCTTGTATTCTCCAAACATTAGTTTTGACTATGGAACCAAGAGATTTCCCAGTGTACACGGCAGTGGAGAGTGTCACCTGCTGGCCTGATCATTCATATTTACACTAAAGAAAATCGAAGAAAATACTTTATGATGTTATAGATCTAAAAAGATATTATTTTTTTTGCATCTTATGGCTTTCTGATAGAAGTATATGAATTTAAAGAAACAAAAATTGAAAAGAAATCTATTTTAATCTAATTTTTCAGGATTAGAGAAAATGTTATATTGTTACAAAATCTCTGGGGTTTTTTTATCATGTAGTAGAAAGATAATTGTGAGTCTTTTATGAGAGTCATTATGGCATTAATACTTTTGTAGTCTGTAACTTCTAAAATTGAAAACTAAACCTATTTCTGATTATTGAGGCAAAACCAACACTCTCTTTATAAATATGTATATACACCCGGAGTTAATCAGTTCACTGTTCTGGAATTAGCTGACTTGTTTGCCTTGGTTTGTCTTCAATTAGCAGAAACCCAGGGACACTGTCAGTTGACAGCTGGAAAGAGATCCCAAGCTCTGCAGCATACGGTTTGCTGTGTTGTACAAAATCCTGAGCTCGTGGTATTAATGCTTTAATATTACTTATTAGAATTTTCATCAGCAATCCGTCTGCTGCTTTCTAATGAGCAAAATATACTGCTAGAACCCTGCAAAGAGCTGCTTTCCTCAACATCATATTTATTTTGGTGTTTGAAAAAACAGCTTTTTGGTTGGTATTCCTAAAAGGAGCTGGTGAAGAGAAAAACTAAACAAGAAAAATCACAACAAATAAACAAAATGGGGGAAGAAGACAGGAGAGTGAAGCCATTTTACTGTTCAGGGAGCTGCATAATTCAGAATGATTTTTTAAATAGAACATCTTTAGAAGATAATTAAAGAAGTTTGTTCATGGGATTGTAGCTTTAAAAGGAAAATACATAATCTAAGAACTAAATGTTTATTATTGCTTAATGGGGTCCAGCAGTTGATTTAAATATTTTTTTCAATAAATGATTGTGAATGGTTGTCTTTTCTTCGAGCATAGAATATACATGCGCAGATACAGTCTACTGATGTAAAAGGTACAATATAGAAACGGAGTTTATTTCTTTAAAAATTTAGAATAAATTATAATTGTTTTCTGAGTCTGTTTATTCATGAAAGGTTAGATAAATAAAAAAAAATCAACCAGTAGGATCAGAAAGTTAAGCCTCACAATAGTGAGCAACAGTGTAGTTTTTTATTATACATCTTTAATTTTTTCATCTATAGAAAAGAATATATTTTAGAGAATATATGCTATATATCCCTACATATATTTACAGAGAAAGAATTCAATTCCCATTATATTTTGCGTATGATATGTAAGAGCAATGCTGACGTTGCATATTCCTGAGGTCCCTGCCACAACTGGGAAGAAGCAGCCAGTCAGAACCTATGGCACAGGATGTGGCTGGAGTCATAAGAGCTCTGTGAGAATTACACATAAACAATTCAAGATTAGTATTGATCTATTTTTGCATTATTTACAGTTACCCTTGAGTCCATGTGCATGGTTTTGATGGAGCTTAGCTGCTTTAGGATTACAGCTAAATATCACATTAGAAGCCCCCCCAGGGAGAAAAGCTCTCTGAGTGTAATATAATGGAAAACGCGTATCTGTGGAGTGCTAAAGATGACTGTATAACCTCCTGTCTTGGCTGCTATAGAAATTAACGCATGATTTTGCAAAGTAATAGATATTTGTTAATAAGGTAGCAGTATTATATGTAGTAAAGGGTCTAAAATGAAAATTGCCCCATTTTCTCCTTTGTCTGGAGAAGTTTCATCACTGAATGAAAACATTAGGAGAATGATAATAGAAATGAAGAAAACTCTTTTTCCCAAAGAAATTGAAAAAAAAAAGTTTAATGGGAGTGAATGACCTTACATGTTTCACAGGCTTAAATAGGCTCTTTCTGGCAGTGTGCTGTTAAAGGACAGATAAAAATCCTGCTACTTATGTCAGGGATTACAATCAGTCTCAGAGCTTGTCCTATACTGTCTATGGGAGCAGCAGCAGAGAAAAGTGCAGACTAGAAATCAGTGTTGTTTATCATGAAAGAGATTCCACGGTATGTTAGAGAATTTTGAAGTGTATGTATCCTTCATTTGAGTTTTGGTAGTTTGAGCAGATCCACAAGTAGAACTGCTGAGTCTACACTATTCCTGATAAAGCTACACAAAGAGAGTTACTCAGTGTGAGGAAAAATGTATCTGTCCTGTGGCAGGAGGAAATGACCCTCTTCATGGGTACCAGCCAGTGCTCCACAGAGAAAGTAGAGTTGTGTATGCAGTACTTTAAGGTGTTAACATTGGTGTCAACCAGTCTTGGTGGGGCAGCTGGAGATGTGGCACCCTGACACTGCACTGTATCACTTTTCTCCAGGAATGGTCTGTTTTTCTGTATGTGAGCTGAAAGGATAGCCACCAGCAGAACAGCCTGACTCTTTGCTATAGGGTGTTCTCCCTTACCTGGGATAATTTTCTTTCTCAAGTCATGTTGGCTTTAGAGGGGAATATGTTTTGCAGTGTAACCAAAAGCAGCTCCAGTTTCCTGGAGATTCTAATACCTTGAGTTATAGATATAGGAAAATGGCAAGTTCCTTACTGCATAAGAGCACAGGACTTGCTAGCATGAGATTCATTAATATTTTTTAACTCTTCATCAGGAATTGTAGCGATAAGACAAGGAGTAATGGATTCAAACTGAAAGAAGGAAAATTTAGGTTAGGTATATGGAAGAAATTCTTTACTGTGAGGGTGGTGAGGCAGTGGAACAGGTTGCTCAGAGAAGTTGTGGATACTCCATTCCTAGTGGTGTTCAATACCAGCTTGGATGGGGCATTAAGCAACCTGGTCAAGTAGGATTTGTCCCTGCCCATGGCAGGGGGCTTGGAACGACATAATTTTAAAGGGCCCTTCCAACCCACACCATTCTATGAGTCTATGACTTTTTAATAACAGATTGTTACTGAACAAATATTCGTAGTATAAAAGAGTAAAATTGCTAGCTGTTGTGGTTTAGAAATGGTATTCTCCAATTTACTGCTCCCAGTAAAACCACACTGCTGCTTGTTCCCTCCTCTCCCTCCAGCTGGAGGCACAAAAGGCAGAGATTACAGGTTTAGATAAAAACAGTTTTCTGGACACAGTAATGAGAAAAAGAACAGCAACAAAATTAATAACAAAAAGTGTAAGACAAAAGAATTATTTACACAGAAAAGCCCGCGACAATAAACAAATACCAGGTGGCTTCCCCCAACCCCATTTTCTCCACCAGAAGGAACCCCTTTTCCTGGGAAGAGAAAGTGAATCCCTTTTCTCCCACCCCAGGCAATTACCTGCGGTTGTATAGAATAACATCTGGGCCTTAGCCATGCCCCTCCTGGGTACTGCAAAAAATTAACCCTGTCCTGGCCTAAACCAGGACACCCAGAAAGTGTACTTCTAGCCCTTCAGAGCTACCTTTCTATACTGTATTTATTGTTTTCTAAATATGCAATAACACTTGCCAAGTATTGCATAACAAGGCATGAAGGATCTTAAAGATGTGTCAAAATCATCTTTCCCTGAGATTTTTTTTTAATTAGTCTTTAGTGATCTAAGCTTAAAGCTTCATAAGGCAGTTCAGTTCAGGGAGGTGCCTTGTTTAGGAAATGGGCTCCCTTGTTTTAGATGATTAACTCTCATTATAGATTTTGAGTTTATTACACTTATCATATTCCAAGATCCACGGAAATTCTTTGAAGAATTCATCTTAATATGTTTTCAGATTACATTGGAAACCTATAATGTTACCTTCTGTCTTTACAAGACATCACATTATGGATCCCTTTATATGATTTTTTGATAAAGTGGTCCAGAGCAGGGGAAAGAACTAACTGCCAACTAATCTCGTTAAGTCTGTATTTGCTCTTTAAACGCTTGCTTTGCAGAGCTAAATGAGATCATGCAAAAGCTCCCAGCAGATCTATGAATAAGAAATACATTTTGTTTTATATAGCATTTACTTCTGCAAAACTTCTACACTTTTCATGAGAAAATAGATCCCAGTTTATTAGAAGAAGAAAAATTAATAACGGAAAAAATTTCATTGCTTAGTTTCATCATTCAGTTCTGTCTCTTATGCAAGTGTCATATTAGACAAATCAGACTTGCAAAGCTGAGTGTTTCTAGCATCTGGTCTTGGAACTGAGGTTTCCCCTGGGACAATGAGGAAGAAATCCTTTGGGTCCTACATGCAATTATAGATGCACCTACTGAATCAGTCGTGCTCCCCTGGTCCAACGACTGTATGTGCGTGCCACCATGCAGTTCTGTTTCATGCCACCCAGCCTCTTTGGAGCATCATCTCCTTTTTAAAATATGTATAAATCAGTTTCGTGTTTGGTGCAGCTTGAGTGGTGGAAAAGCAGAAGACTGCACACACAGCATACAATTTGTCTGATTTATCTATACAAGTTTCGTTTCATGTCACCATGGTAAGGTTGATATGTGTTATTTCCGGAGCCTGCCTATTCCACACAGAAGTGTCCATTTTCATCCTGATGAGAAAAGTTGAAATAACTAGAACATTGTTTCCCTAGTATTTATCTGCCTTCTTGAGATATGAAAGGTAGATAAAATGCAAGTGATACTATGAAACTATCACAAAAAAAGAAAAAAGGAACAATTCAGTGGATGTTAATATTTCAATCAAATCAGTCCAGCAAGAGTATTGAAAGAAATGATGGGGTGTTTTTAGTTTGTACAATAGGGCACAAAAATGTAAAAATTAGTTTTCTGTGTTGTGTAAAATTATTCTGATGGGAAAAAAAACAGTTAAGAAATTGAAATGATTTGGGGTTTAGTTGTTGAGGTTTTAAAATCTATGATTCACTAAAGAATGTCTTATAAAGTCTTGTATTACTTGTTACAGCAGATTTTTATGATGATTCATAGCTGTGACAATTCAGCCTATTGATATCAAAATCGCTTTGTGCAAATGCTCTGTGCTCCTTTGTTCCACTGACAATATGCAAAACCCTTCTTATATCACTGGAGATGTTCCACTATTTGAAATTTCTAACTTCAGTGTACTCTTTAATCAATACATTTTTTAAAACAACAGTGCTTTAGGATTATTTTCTACTGTTCCACGCACCACTAACCTAAGGAATGACAGTGGGTTTGTGGGTTTAAAGTTTTTAATTTTATAACAGTGGTTTTACTAGCTGTTGCAAAAAAACTGCTATTACATTTCTTTTGTGTTTACGTTCTGGATATGTTACAAAATTACTATAATTATGTAGAATAGAAAGTGATGATTATATGGTTGGTTTTTTACATTTCAAAACTATAAAGATATTATAATAACATTACAAGTTTGAGTTACTCTCATATAAAAGTGAAGGGCACAAGTTTCTTTCTGACCTTAAATCAGGCTGCTTGTGGTATATTTCTGGTCAACCTCTGTAGGTTGTAACCACTGCAGTAAGATCTCCAGAATCTACATGATGAGCACAGTTAATGATTTAGGCATCTAAGAGGAATAAAAGAAAAATAGATTTGGAATATGTCATCACTATATAAAAGGTGTTCAATTTTAAAACAATTAGGATGTTTGAAACGCTGATAAGAGGCTGAATTTGTTTGTCTGGCTGGCAACCAAAATCTCATTCAAATCTCATGTCCAGCTAAATTCAAACAAGAATCTTTGTATTATTGATCAAGAAAGAAAAGCATGTGAGCAAAATGGGTATATGTTTTTAACTGTTGCCTGAACAGGCAAATTATTTTTCTTCCATAAATTACACCTATAGGTTACTTTCTTGGATAATAAGAGTTTTGTACCTGTGACCCTGCTTAAGGAATTTTTTTAATGAAAGAAACAGAGATCTGACTGTGGTGTGAATTCCAGTTCTTTCCAGGTGCAAGAATAAAATGTTTTCTTTAAGTAGTCATGGCTGTGACTCTCAGCTATGGTAGATTCCCAGCTTCTAAACCAAACAAAGTGAATACTTCTGACAAGTGGCAGGAAAGTACACCAGGTGCCTGGGGCTTTGCTCTCTTCAGTGGGGAGAATAAGTGTCCTACTTAAAATTGCTACAACCTAAGGAGCCTCACTGTGGATAACTTTTGAGTTCTAGATGAGGACCAGTATCAAATAAGTCACCCAGAGTGCTTTTTTTCTTCGGAAATAGAACCCAAAAGAAAATTTCAGAAATTTGTATCTTTATAAAGGCTTGGTGGTTCTTTTTTAAATGGCAGTCTTGTTTGAAACCCTTCTTCTCTCTTATCAACTTAATGTTCCCTGTAAGCATAGAGTCCAAAATTTAACTGGGAAAAATACAGAAAAGCTTCTTTCCTAATGTCAAGATAATCTTTTAAACATAAACCCCAGAGGATAACAGTGTGAATGCTAACTCTAAAACTGGGTCACTCGTCATTCTTCTTAAGAAAAGTTATACTTCCGTTCTTACAGTATATCAGGGGAAAAAAAGTACTTTGATAGGACTAAAAAAATACTGCTAAAACAGCAGGATATGTTTTAAATTATTTTTATTATTCCAATCTGTCTTGTTTCTCTGAATTTTTTTTCTGGAAATTTTTTTGTGGGATAAGCCAAGTAAACTCTTTTCTAATATTCTTTCTTCCTAAATGCTAATGACTTTATTTCTATTTGGAGTTTCCCAGTTACCACCATGGGTTTTCTAAGCAACAGAAAACTTTTCCAGAACACTTTCTTTGTTGCCCTTTCTTCATCTCTATAACAGTGATTATCTCAATCTATACTTAATTGAGACAAAATGAGAAATTTCTTATGCCCTCCTTGCACTTATAACCTGCTTGGCTCAGGGAGTAGATGCTGAATGTACTTACATGCTAATTCAGCACTTCTGCTCCCCTAGGGAAAAGCTAAATAAAGTTTGAAAGTGGGGGGAATAAAGCATTTCTTTGGTAAATGAATGCGGCATTTTTTAGGTCAGACCCTCATTAGTGGAAATCAATATATCATCAACGAACTCCATGGAGCTATGGAAAATTACACCAGCTCAAAGTCTATATGCAGTGATGATGTTTGCATTTGTTGACTCTTTGAACAAGAGCTGTAAAGCTTTCATATAGAAAGACTTGTTGCACTGGGAGTTCTTAAGACTTTACTTTTGGAGTGTTTGGAATTTGCTAGTTTTCATATTTTTCATAGTGTTATAAGGTATCATATTTCTTTTTCTTCTGGGATTTCCTAATTACCAATGCTGAGCAGGAATTATTTTGAATGTAGTGTAAACTGCTGCATCTCAGTCCCTATTGCCCATTTTAAAATCAATCTATTTCATCAGAAATATGTCTGTAGAAGTTAAATGACCTCACCTGCTACACCTGGGTTCTTGAACCTGAAAGTTTGTCCATGCAAGTTTTCATTTGAGAGGTATAATTCATTTGCATAAACGTATTTGCAAATAAGATTACTCTTTTACCTTTTAACAAAGCCAGTTTGAAAAGTTTAAAAATTTGTTCTCCAAAAATACAGAATAAATTTCTCTTTTTTTTTTTTTTTTTTTACTATGTCTAATTTTAAGCTTATTTGATGTCAAATCATTATTGTCCATATGAGTCACCACAGGTGGGCAAACTGAGCTTCAGAAAAATGGGAGTGGAGGTTATATGTATGCTGTGATAGCAGTAAGCTCAAGGGTGCAGCCTTCTATTCTGGAGAAATGAAGCTTAGGTCCTTTGAACCATCTGTCCTACAGGTCTTTAGAGAAGAGTATGAAGGAGAAAGCATTTACTGAGCACAGATCTTCTTCAATATATTGATTTAAGAATGATTCTTTCTATATACTCTTGAAAGTAGTCTTTCTAAATGGAATAAACTTGTTAGATTAAACCTCTTTCTCAGACGTGCCTCAGTCCCTGTACTGAAACCGTATCTGTTTAGGGAAGGGCATAGAGGACATAGCTGAAAATATGTCGATGTGTTTAATTCAGCTCTGCCTGGTGCCTTTTTCATTGCCTTGGTCTTGATGCTTTAAGAAAACCAGAGGTAGAAGTGGAAGATTTATGAACATCAGTAGTGTTGCTTTAGCCTGAGTGTAAGGAAGCGTAAGAACCAGAGCGGACGTTAGCATTTTGGTAGACCCACACAACTATTTCCATTTTCTGGCATCCAACTGCTTCTGACATCCATTTCAATCTCTGCTGTTTCATGCAGAGAGGGCCTTAGGATCTGGAGAATGGTGACTTGGGTCACACACTGTGCCAGATCAACCCAATCTGCCAGTAAACCATAACTGTAATGTAAAATTAATTTAAGGGGGAATTGTAAGACAAGAAGAGAGCTCCCTCTCCATAAGCACCTGCTTTGAAAAGATGATGTTTTTCTGATTAGTATTTTGTTTGTGTTTTTTCAGTGTTGCCAGTGCTCTTGATTTTCTTGTAAACACAATGATATTTTGTGGGGGTTTTGTAAAGTCCAGAGACAAATGAGCATATAAGAGCCTCAGTTTTAAATGAAATTTGAATTAAAATAGACCTCAAGCTACAGGAAGAGTAAAA
This sequence comes from Chiroxiphia lanceolata, assembly GCF_009829145.1. NCBI lineage: Eukaryota > Metazoa > Chordata > Aves > Passeriformes > Pipridae > Chiroxiphia > Chiroxiphia lanceolata. Next base: position 67,962,502 of record NC_045639.1, read on the forward strand.
CCTAAAAAGCACGCTCTGATTGCATGGAAAATGCTTGGTAACCATAAAAGAAGAGAAAATAATGCCCCTTTATCAGAGGAGGGGGGAAATCCTCTTATTGTATTTTAATTCAAAAGAGGTTTTTCAGCTTCAGATGTTTTTTGTACTACAGCACTGTGAGAACTCCTAAGAAAATTTATATTCTGCATGTCTTTAAAGCTCATAGATTGAGTAGTACACATCCGTAGATAAGTGTTCTTCAGGTTGAGATTGTTATATCAGGATGAGGGGCTAGCAAAGCCTCTGCTTAATTTTTTGTACCCCATCTGCAAGCTCTCTATGCATAGTATTCATATTAATATCAGTGGAAGTCTTTGATGAGAAAGACCTGGGAGGATTGCCTTTAAGGCTTCTTGGCTGCATCACGTAACTTGCAGTTTCGTGGATTAATTAGGAGATATTATGGCTGCAAACTAGCGCTGAAAGAACAGATCTATTGGCCAAGTTATGTTGCTAAACAAACTTTCTATGCATCCATAGAAACTGCCACTCTTCCACACAACCTGCTGAAACATTATCACAAATGGCATTATTTCGATATGTTAAGAGTTTCTACTCATTTCAAGGTCTTGTGCTGTTCTTACCACTCATGCCTGAGCACCCTAAGGATGTACACTTGATTTCCAAACTAACATGCACGAGAAGTAATGTGGTTATTCACTAACGTTAATTGGCTTCTAAAAAGCCAATTAATTTTTCGGATAGTACAGATCTTGAAATGTTAAACAGAAATAGAGAAGATATTCAATAAAGTGAAAAGAAAGTCTTTTAAAGCATTCATCTTCCTTTCTCAGTGAATCAGCTTCTGTCACTCAGTTGCCTATCCTTGACAATCTTCATCTATCACATACTTCTTTTTCAGTTGTTTTCCCCAGTCTTCTTATCAGTTTCAGCTGATGAAACACCACACACCAAAGACAGCAATTCTTGGTGGTGTTTCTAGAGGATCTGCTGTTTTTTACCAAAGCTGGTAAACACGTGGATGTTTACAACACGAAATAACATGAGAAGTGGGAACAACTTAAACTGTTTTCATTTCAGTTGTCTTCTCAATTTTTAATGAAAGCTGCCTCCCTATTTTTGAGGAAAGATTTGTTTTTTCTCAGAACTGTCTATATCTGAAGCATTATTGAATAAGGAACATTGTGTATACATCAGAGATATTTAGCTGGATTGATACTGCTCTCATTCTTCCTGGTAACCACAAAAAGCAGCAGTTCACCTTAGAACAGACTGCAATTATTTTTTCTTTTTTCTTTTTCCATGAGAAAGGATGGTATATTGAGCAATACTTTTTTTTTTTTGTAGTCCTAAGTAAAGTAAATATGACCATGGGGAGGAACAATCTTATCCCAATAGACATGATGCTGACCTCTTTTGTGCCAAAGTAAATCAAGAATAATTTTACCAATGTCAGTATAGCCACATCAGTAAAATTCTAGTGGGAATATGAAATATGGCATGATATCTCTGTAAAGAATAATGAATGATTGCAGTGGGAGTTGTTGTGCCTGTGTATCTCTGCAGGAAATCACTGGAACTTGGTATTTTAGATGGTTGAATAAAAGAAAGTTCTAGTTTTAATTAATCAGGGCTGAGTTAATTAATCTGACATGTGACAGGAGAACACTGTGAAACTTCAACCATGTCATCTGAGACTGGACTGAATACCTCTGCGTTGCACAGGAAAAAGTTTTTTCAAATCTGCAGTTAATACATGGTATTTGTTCATAGACAACTGCAAAAGTGTAGGGAACAGAACAAAGGTCTCTATGTGGTCAACCTTTGTTGACCACACCAAAGCTTTCGATACTGTGAGCAGAAAAGGTCTATGGAAGATTTTGGAACGTTTAGGATGTCCCTCCAAGTTCCTTAAAATGATCATCTCACTCCATGAGGATCAGCACAGCCAAGTCAGATATGGCAATGCACTTTCTGAGCCCTTTCTAATAACCAGTGATGTGTAACAAGGCTGCATTCTCGCACCAACCCTATTCACAATCTTTTTCAGCATGATGCTCCAAAGGGCCACGGCAGACCTCGATGATCAGGATGGTATCTACGTTCGATACCATACTGATGGAAGCCTTTTCAACCTAAGGCGACTGAAGGCCCACACCAAGACCTTAAACCATCTTGTCCAGGAGCTGCTTTATGGTGATGACGCCGCCCTTGTTGCCCACACAGAAGCAGCTCTGCAGCGTTTAACATCCTGCTTTGCAGACGCTGCTGAGCTCTTTGGGCTGGAAGTCAGCTTAAAGAAGACAGAAGTTCTCCATCAACCTGCACCTCAGGAAGTCTTCCATCATCCCCATATCACCATTGGCCAATCAGAACTTAAATCAGTCCAGCAGTTTAATTACCTAGGTAGCCTCATCTCCTCGGATGGTAAGACTGATGAAGAGATAGACAATAGGTTAGCCAAGGCATATAGTGCTTTCGGAAAACTCCACAGGAGACTGTGGCAAAATAAACACTTGAAGAAAAGTACCAAGATCAGTGTTTACAAAGCCATTGTGCTGTCTACTCTTTTATATGGATCCAAATCATGGGTCATCCACTGCCACCACCTGCGACTACTAGAACACTTCCATCAACTCTACCTTCGTACAATCCTAAACATCCACTGGTCAGATTATGTGACCAATACATCTGTTATAGAACAAGCAGCAATCACAAGTATTGAGGCCATGTTACTGAGAACACAGCTGCGTTGGGCAGGACACATCTCAAGGATGAAGTAACACTGCTTCCCTAAGATCCTGCTCTATGGTGAACTTGCCACTGGCTGCTGCATGAGAGGAGCCCCAAAGAGGAGATACAAGGACTCCCTGAAACAACATCTCAGCCTTGGCCATGTTGATCATCATAACTGGTCTACTCTGGCCTCCAGTCGGGAGGCCTGGAGACACACCATCTATAACGCTGCTGATGCTTTTGAAAAAGCACACAGGATCACTCTTGAGGAGAAAAGGCAATGCAGAAGGAATCGTATCTTGCAGAATATACCACCTAAGGAGTCTTTCTGCTGTGCCTTTTGCAACCGGTCACGTCTATCACGTATTGACCTTTTTAGCCATCAGCGCGCTTGTAACAAACGTGGGTAGAGCCCTTCCCAAATCTTCTTTCGCTAAGCCTAGCCATGATGATGAGTTAATATGATAATTATTGACAGCATTTGGACAGGGTGGGGATTGACATGAAAGCAAATTGGAAATAAATATTGCTGCTCTGTCTCAAATGTGGCTGCAGAACAATTCTTTCTGTGTGCCTTTATGAAGGAAATCAAGAAACAGCAAGGTAATTTTTTTAGCACAGGTAATTTTTTGTATTCTTCTTGGCTGACAGTGTCTTTGCTCAAAGTGCAGAACCAATTTCTGAAAAAGTGGCCATTTAGACTGTTTAAACAAGTGACTAGGTAGCAATAGGCTGTTTTTATAACCTTTGCAGATAGATACACAATGCATCCATACCCACAGTGCTGCCTCATGCACCTGGTTGATGTCCCTCTCCATGCCTGTGGAAAACTCCTGTTTTCCCACCAGCTGCAGGTGTTGTATGCAGCTACTGCTGCAGCCAGGAGACAGAAGGAGTCTGAAAGCAAGGTACTGAGATCGAAGGATGCTGCCTTTGAGAGAGGGTGGTTGAATCAAATCTGAGGAGGTTCACTGCAGAATTACATTTTTTTCACTGCCTGCCTGGAAACATCCCAAAACCTTTTACATTGATAAAATGCAAAACTACTGAAAACACAGATTAAATAAATAAGCTGCCCAGGCAGAAAAATTAGAACTGGAAAATAATAATTCACCTAATTTATATGCTCACCAGTGATCAAGGAGACACATAAAACTGATATTGCAATTGGTCTGTACCTTGTTTCCAAATGAGAAAAGAACTTACTTACTGAGCAAAAGTACTGAAAAGATAAGCCATCCTGATGTTTGCATTCAGATTATATTTACTACTCTCTACAATTTATGCATCTTTGTAAGTCAGCTCAGGTCTGTGAAGTTACATTTGTGTGGGACTGCATCCGGAAAGCTGATGGGGCTGAGACTCTTTAGGTCTTGTGCATACAATCTGGTTTGGGATTCAGAGAACTGCTGACTTCACTCAGAAAGATAAGAAACTCTTTCCTCCAAGCAATACCTAACATTTTGTGGGCACTAGGTCTGCAAGCAGTGCTTGATCTATCAGAGAAGCCAAGACTTTTTCTTAGCAGAGTTGCCTGGGGGTAAGGGAACTCAGAGTGCCTCACATCTAAGCTCTTACTGGAAACAGACCAGTCACACTGCAGGTAACTCAACTTTGTCCTGTTGAGTTTTGATTACGTCCAAGGATGGATACTCCACAACCTCTCCAGGAAATCTGCTCCAGCTGACCACCTTCACAGCAAATTCTTTTTATTTTTATTCTGCCATAATTTTCTGTGTTGCATATTGTGACCAATTCTTCTCACCATCCCACTGTGCACCTCCGAGGAGAGTCTGGTTTTATCTTCTCCACATCTTCCTCTTAGGTGACTGTAGACCACAGCAAGGTCTCTCATTAGCCTTCCTTTCTCAAGGCTGGCCAAGCCCAGTTGTCTCATCTTCTCCTTGTGTCTCATATGCTGCAGTAATGGGTCTTCTGGTAGTTTTTCTTGCCTCTTTTTAAAAATCCAGATAACTGAAATATTTGGAAGCTGCAGTTAAGAGGGCAGGAGACAGGACCAAATGTACAGTTACCCCCACAGTGCCTAACACCAAAATAAAGAAGAGCTTGCCTGTGAACTGTGGCTCGTGGATTAGGAAAGATAAAATACCTGTGATATGGAAGTGAAGAATCCCTTATGGTGGTTTTTCAGCTGTTCACTTACAGATTGTATCAGGCACTACATGATTAAATGTAATAAGTAGCCGTGAAGAGATAAAGCAGTTGATATTAATATGTACTGAGATTTTGAAGGGAAAAAATCCATAGCAGTTGTCATAATATACATTGACTTTTTACTCTTCCTTTCTGTCCAAAAATAGTTAGTGTTGTGAATACATGTATTTAAATATATTTGAACATAAATAAATTATATATATATATATATATGTATATATGAGAAATATCATCTTAATAAATTTCTTCTTTTTAGATATAGGTACCTTAATGGCATTCATGAAATCTTCGGACCAGGTTGTCAGTCTGTAATGTGCTGATGAGCATGTGTGAGTCCCACTGGCCCTGCTCGTCTTCTCGCCGTCACACAAAGCTGCCAAGGGTCACTATGCGTTCCCTTCCCAGTGAGCATGGTGTATCCCCACTGCCAGGGCTGTGACATGAATGCTGTCATAGCTCCATCCACTCCTTGTACGCTTTTGCACTGTGTCTCATGTGTGATTAAAGGCACCTCTCTGCACCGAGGCGGGGATGCTGGGCCTGGCTGTTCCTCTCTCTGACTCATAGAAAACACATTTCCTGCTAAGAAAATTCACGTTGGCCCTGTGTCTTCAAAGAGGTCTCCTCCCAAGAGGAAGTTCATTATTTATTTCCTACAAGAACTAGTGATTTCCTCATAAAGCTGACCCATTTCTGTAGATCATGCAACATGAGTTTCAGCTGCTGTAACTGGCTGTACAGTTGTGCTAATGCGCTGAATTTACATCAGTAAAGCAGCTATTCTTTTCCCAGGTAGCAATTTGTACTGAATAGTTGTTACACAATTAGTGCAAAAGAACAGACATAAAGTGTATATTGTATATACTTATATGGCGTACATAGGAAATATGGTGGATTAAAGGTATATATATACTCTTTTGTGGTACTTTGAACAGTACTCAGATATAAATGATATTTTATTTATTGTGCATACCCCTGTTGAAGGGTACTTTGAAAATACTTGTTCATGCTTATTTTATTCTTGCTTTTCTTATTAAATATTTATTGCAACAGAACCTTGTTATTTAAGACTACTGCCTCAAGAGATTTAATGCACATTTCATACCTTTTTTAATGTAATTTTAGCTTGATCATTTTTTTGTTTTGTTATAAATTTCTCAGAGTAGACACACTGCACTGGGTTTACACCACAGTAAAAAATTACTCAATGTGGAATGCTGATCTCACTTTTTGCCTGGCAGCTAAAGAGGAGAAAGAGGAGGTTTGTGCTTATTTTGAAATGTGGACACACTAGCACAGTGTGTTTACCAATCTCTATTACACCTTGATGCAAATAGTCTAAGCCATGTTTTATCACACTGAAATAGTTCAAAAGGAAAAATGTATCTTAAAGTTTTAAGATACAGGTCGCTAGTATTCAGCTTTTGGTGGCAAATCATTGAACTGTTTGAAGTTCATTCTGTCGTGCAGCCAAAGTTTAACTTGGAACTGAAAAGCTGATGATGAACACATGATGTGGTGGCCATTATGACATGTTAAGATTTCACACATCTCTCAAACATCTTGAATACCATCTGAGTAGGTAATATGTGACATGTCAAAATTTGCAACAATGGAGGGTTGTATCCCTGAGGGTAATTGCATTTCATATATATCTGGCAGGTGGAAGAAGCAATCTATAGAAATTCCTCCCAGATTTCATCAGCAGTTTCTGGACTACGTGTAGTCAGCTCTTCAGGACTGTGCTGCAGAGCTTCTCAATGCTGCTACCCCAAGGCAATCTGTCAGAAAGATTTACCCCAGAGATACAAATACTAGAAGCTCTGGCTTCTTAGAAGTTGGGGCAGTCTGATTGTCAGGTTTGGAGAGATGCCATAGGCTGAGAAATTTTAGGTTATTCTGAAAATTATTTTTATGGAGCAGAGAATTTGGATCGACCCATGAGCTAAAGATCATGGCATAATTTAGAAAGAGGGTAAACCTAATTCAAATCAAGAAATCTTGGAGCTGGCAGGGAAGCTGGCAGGGAAATGACATAGTAGGGTGAGAGGGAGTTCAGAGAAATACCAGAAAGGTGAATGTGTACAGGATGGGCCAGCTTTGCAGGTATTTGCAGAGAGAAGCCAGCGAAAGCCTGGAAATGAAAATCTGTGTGAGTGAGACTTGTTTTACTTTTTTTTTTTTTCCTTTGTCCTCAGTCACATAATTGCTTTCTGTATCTCTTTTCTTGGCATTACAGCAAATTCATTATTTTGTAGGGACCAATTCTGACTGTGACTTGAACCTTCCAGAGTATCCTTGACACTTTGAGAGTTAATACCTTCTGTCTCATTCTGTAGAAGTGTTAAGTATGATTCAGCTGTCATGGTTTAATCGAACTCATTTTATTTTTCATTGAAAAGGACAAAGTGTGTGCACATGATCAGACTTTGTGTATTATTTGAGGAAGAGAAACTTTCATCTGTGAATAAAGAGCAGATCAATTCTTAAAATATCCAAGTCTTCAGTTGTTTACTATTTTCTGAGCTAAAAAAAGATAAATTAAAAATTAAAAAAAAAAAAAAGAAGAAAATTTCTTTTTAAATTCTGCCTTTACAGGATGAGGACACTCTTGTCTTTTCACCTGTTTTTATAATATTTTTTTTTTCTTGAACCATACAAAAAAACCCCCCACATTTAACAGATTCAGAGAAGGAAACCGGTAAACCAACTCAGGTTCATTATTAAAAAGACACAAACATAACCTTCAAGACTTACTTTTTGGTGTGCTTTGACTTATGATTTTTAATTGTTCAAGTCCACAATACTGGGCACTGGAGCAGCCAGCTAGCTATGCAGTATTTAGTTGCCTTGCCTTTGGCAGGAGTGGGAACCAGCTCAAACCTTTATGCAGAGCAGGTGACTCGTCTTGAATATTTTCTAATGAGATACAATATCCTTTACTTTGGAATTCTGTGAACTTTGAAATGCTTTTAAGTCACCAAGTAGCTGAGTAAGGAGTTTGCTCTCAATGAAGAGTGACGATACAGCTACATAAATGGGTTATGCTCTTATTGCTTAATCTTCTCCTCCTATCTGTTTACTAAGTGAATGGAAGAAAGGCAGGAGATCCCTGCTCATAAGGGCATGTGGGACTATATAAGGACCACAGCTGTCTAGGGTATGCTCAAACAACTGTATAGAGAAGAAGGTGTCAAACCTGGCAAAGTTTGGTCTCTACTACCTGTGAGGAGTAGGCAGGTCTGTGGGACCTATGGCCAGAGTGATACCTAGGACATGAGAGGAATGAACCAGATCATTTAAAAAGGGAACCTAGGAGCAAAGTGGCCTCAAGTTGCACCGGGGAGGTTTAGGTTGAGTATCAGGAAACATTTCTTCACTGAAAAGGTGAAGTAAACATTAGAACCTTAACAATTCTACCATTATGTGATAACATGAAGCAAGTGGGAACACTGAGAAGACCAGGTAATTCATGGACTGAAACAGTAGCTAAGGCTTTACACGCAGGAACTGCTTAGATCCCTAAAAATTTTGTTTTTCTCTATTATATCTCTCTAATTATGTCTGAGCCTATTTAGCTTATTAGAACAAAAGCATCTAGGAGGGGGTTTTTGTGCAAAAAGAGTTACACAACTTACTACTTAATAGTGTTAATGCTAATACTGGCACTCTTACAGAAAAAGCACTCTGTTGAAAGGATTCCTACTTTAAGAAAGATAAGTGGTCCTTTTGCCCTCTTGTGGGGCATAGAGAACTCTTTGGATCCTGGACATGAAGTCTGAAAGGATACATTAGACAAAGACTCTAGTCTTAGTTAGAGTGGATAAATGCACATTAAAAATGGACAGTCATTAAACAAAAATTCCTAGTGTTCTTATTACCACAAATAGAAATAATTAAATTAGAAATCAAATAAGAAAAAAAATTATGTTACTCCATTTAATTTGATTTTTCACTTCATATGTATTCATTTAAACTGTTTACAATAAATAAATCAATTACATTTGTGATCATTATATATAATTATATGTATTGATATTAGCATATGTTCCATGTTGAATGGCAGCTTTTATTGGTAGATCTGTCATTCCTGAAACTTATTGTTTATGATCAATATGAGACTTCATCAAATAACAGAAGAGAAATTCTATCTAAGTTTGCAAACAGTCTGTTCTTGGCAGAATATATGTGTTCATTTAACCTGAACAGAATCCATTTTGTAAATAAGTCTACTTATTGTCAACACATTATTGACTAGTCTCCTCAAGCCTGATGGTAAACTAGTTCATTCTTCCAGAATGCCTATAAAATTATACAACTTTTAACAACATTATTCTTAGGGAGGTTGAGTATTGCCCTGGAAAATTTTAAGTTGTTTAATTCATGTAATTCACCTGTTGGAAAGAGGGGAAATGTATATATGCAGCTTTTCTCCAAAAGTGTTTTCAAATCTCCCTTCTTTTCTCTAAAACCTCAAAGTTGGTGATCATGCCCATAGCAAAGCCCTTAGAATACATTTTATTTTCCTTGTGAACAACTCAGCTGAAAATCCTGTAACTCAGAGCAGAGCTTATTTGTGACACATCAAGAGTCCCTTGAGAGCTCTCTCTTAAGGGATTTATCACTTTTGCTTCCCTCATAGTCTGTGTCACACATACAAGTGATAACAAACACTGTTTGGATCTAATGCTACAATCTATATCTCTAAGTATCACTGACATCAAAGGAATCAGACCCTTATGATTTTCAAAGTGCCATTCACGCCTGATAGATGAGTTCATTGTCTTCTTCATGTGACTATTAATCTTCCTCCAGGGAGAGCTTGTCGGCTTACAGAGATGTTTTGTAGGGTTGGTTTATTTCTTTACTTTCTATAGCCAACCTATTAGTTCTCAAAGATACTGTTCATGATACTGGCATGATTTCTTAGAGCAGTAATTCCCATGTTTTATTAGTTATTTCAGCTGAACATTTACTCTATGAAACTGAGCTATCAAAAGAGGGCTTTTGGGACACTATCAATTCAGTCTAATGTATGAGCTCGAATTATTGTATCATTATAATATGCTGCTTGGTGTCTTTTGCCATTGATTTGCCTATATTTTTTAAATTGCTCAATCAGAAACCATTTATCTGATAAATTATTAACGAATAAGTGTTTGTGATAGAAAAACACAATACGCAGCATTTTAAATCATGTATCATACAGGCAACAGCAGACAGAAGTAAACTGCTGTTGAGCCAAATAAGTGGTTTATGTAATGTAGAGGGAAGTTATGTGGTGAAATAAACACTTCATTGCAAAGAAAGGGTGACTGCTATTTTCCTAGACTTCTACAAGATTCCTGTACATTTCTACGTTCCTTTATTGGTGCAAAATTTAATTTAACCTGTGCAAAGGCAACTGCACTTTTTAGACTCCAGCCTTAATCTAAGGTGCTCAAACTGGTCATTCTTTGTAATATTTTTGTAGAAACCTTTTGATTTAATTCTGACCCTCTACTCAAAAGTATTTTTTGCCAGCTAAGAGAATAATTGTGGAGATAATGTCTTTTGGCAAGTCACATTGGCATTGATGATTTTGAGGGCTTATCTGTATTGCAAATTCCTTAATGTTTGATTTACTTTGAAAGAAAGTAGATATGTTCATACTTGAAGCTAGAAATTGTAGTATAGAATTTCCAATTAAATACCATATTCACATTTGTATCTGTGTTCCATTTCTTCAATATGGAGGCATAGATAACTGGGAAAAAACAAACAAACAAACAAAAAACCCCAAGAACAAAAAAACCCAACCAACCAACCAAACAAACAAAAACACCAAACAAAATAAACAAAACAAAAAACAAAACCCGAACCAACCAACCAACAAAAAAAACCAGAAAAAAAAAAAAAAAGAAAAAGCAAGATCAGTTAGAAAATCTCACTAAATATTTTTGGCATTTTCTCCAGATGGATCTGGCATTATTCTCAATATAAAAGTAGTTTCTCCAGTGATTTACAAAATGGCTGTAAAATACATTTCTGTCCAGTATCAAGGTAAAATGTAGCAGAGTAGCACTATCATGTGCAATATATTGCCTCTTACCAGTAAAGATCTAACATTCTTTTGTTTCTAACCCACTTAAAATAAGTGTATTTAGCAATTTTCTGTCATCAGGAATGGCTTTTGTCTGGGGCTTCGTATTGTGAAACATTTACTGTAATTTTCCTTTCTCTTCCCCTTCCTCCCTAACCTGTGCTCTAGATTCCAGGCTGCCAATGTTTACAAGATAGTGAGACAGTACTTCGAAAAACATGAGCTGACAAGTACTACCTCTGGGCCCTTACTGAAAAAAAATTATTTTCATTCTTAAACAGGGAAACGGAGTGCTTATTTTTTCAGTTGTTTAGTTTAGCTTGTTGAGTTCTTTTTAAAATACGTAGCAAGTGTCTTCTCTTTTTGTACAGGCTCAGCAAGTTGTACACCATTTCAGCAGAGATGCCTGATTTTTCCATCTGCATACCTGGACATGCTTTATTCCCCGACTGGTCTTTTCAGTAAACACTAAAGAATTCCTGAGACTGAACATCGGAACAGATGAGTTAAATTCTTCTGGAATGTTCTTCATCAAACGTAGATGTGCTGGACTTTCTGGACGTGCATAAGGACACAAAGGTTAGTGTCTTCCTTAAAAGCCTGAAGTTTCATTTAACCTTCAGCACTGCAGAATATGTTTTAATTTTTTGCTTAGACAGAGATATAAGTGAATAAAATGGTGAATTGACATCACATATAGAGTTGAGATCATGCTTTTAACTGCCACATGACAAACATGCGTAGTGAGCTGGTACAACTTAAAGCCCTCTGAATGACTCTCTGGCCAACAAGAGAAAGATCTACTCATGTTCTGAGCTTGATTACCATTAACCGTTTTTGTGGTAGTTCTTCTAAACTTGGATTTAGTGCATTTCAATCACTCTCACCTGGCTTACAACAGGTAAAAGGGGGACAAGAGTATTCTGCTTACCTTTATTCACAAGATGGTTCTTGTTTGGGGATGACAGGGTAGGTGTTTGCTCAGCTGTGTGTTTAGTTGTTCTAGATGGCATGTGGACTTGAGGGGAATGGCAAAAACATACATAGCATGTTAGAAAAAAATTAATTTCTTCCTAATGGCAGCTATTCACTTTCTGGAAGCTGTGAGATTTTAACAAAATTTTTTTCTATCTTTTGATCTCTCTTAAAATCTTATATAATCTATAGATATTATTCTGACACTATTTTGCCACCTCAGGAAATCAGCTTTGATCAGGATAATTCACTGACATAATTTTTCTATGCCATGATCGAAAATGTAGAAGAAATAATTCTGAAAACAGTACATGCTCAGAAAGGTGGTGGAATGTGTGTGGGCATATGTGCACATCAAGTCATGTCTCAGACGCATAACTGACAAGGAAAGTAGCAAGATCATAAGGATACATCAGGATTTTCAGCACTAATCATAACATTATAAAAAAAATCATGTTTATAATGATGTGGATAATGCTATGAGAAGCAGAGAAAGTGAACAATCATGTAACCTTGATTTTATTCTATGATTGCCATCTGTTTTTCGTCTTTTGCAGGATATTCTTCAGGATTAATGCTCCGTTTTGGTTTGGGGAAAGAGGGAGAAAAGTTCTTTTCGGTTTTACTCTGGCAAAGTTGTCTTAATTCATATGGCCATTTTAAAAAAAAAATAATTAGTTTTACAAATACTACTTTTTCTTTTTAAACATCCCCACAACCTATTAAAATAATTTCAAGAAACTTATTGGCTAAAGTAAATGGAGCTCAAACTTGATGTAATTAGAACTACAGGAATTGGGTTCTACTTTCTCATTTTTGTGGAAGGATTCTAGTGATATCATCTGAATAATAGCTTTCTAATCAATCTCCTTCTGTCTGCTACTCTAGCTAGTATTTATGTTTGCATTCTAAATGCCTAGTCCCTGCATAAAATAATTAGAAGACAAAAATATCATCCCTTATCAAAAGACATTGTTTCCCCATTGGCACCAAATGTCTACTCCAGATAGGAGAAGAGGAGAAAAAAAAAATACAGTTTTGGTCTACCCCAGTTCTACTGAAGTTACTGATAATTTTGGTAATAGAGTTCAGTAGGAATATGAATATAAAAATACAGACTTCATTCAAAAGCGGAAGCTTAGAGGAGTTGCAAGATTGTGTGGTTTTTTTGTATGGAGGAGAGCTGTTAGTTCTGTGAGGTGCCCTCACTGTGATGCCTAAATATTTTCCAAGAAAGTAAAATTGATATTGGGCATATGTTGTAGCTTTAATGTGTGGACTTTTTTTATAATATTACCTCTTTTGATGCAGCCTAGGATATGGTTGGCCTTCTGGACTGCAAGTGCACACCACTGTCTCATTTCCAGCTTTTCATCCATAAGAACCCCCAGGGCTTTCTCCACAGGGCTACTTTCAATGAGTTCATCTCCCAGTCTGTACTTATATCCGGGATTGCCCCTACCTAGACACAACTTGCACTTGGAAGTCCAAGTAGAACTTCATGAGGTTAAGGATCCTATATATCTTTCATTTTACTTAAAGTATTGTTACTAAAGCGCACATTCATTAATATCAGTACAAAAATTTGGATGGAAAATTATGCAAAAAAAAAAATTGCTTTACTCTTCAGTTTTGTGGATTTTTTAGTTTGTACTAAAAATGTTATGAACTTTATTTATAGATTGGAGAAAAAACTGTCTTTGACAGGTAATGGATATGTTCATTTAAACAGTGCAAATCAAAAAGAATAAGCTAAATTATCTGACTGACTGCAAAACCAGTGGAGTTTCACCTGTCCAAATTTTCCACGATTAATTTTGTTTCTGGCTGACTTTTATCAAATGCATGCAGCAAGGTTTATCCACAAGGCCTGCAGAAGCTTAGGTAACAAAAGTAAGAAATTTCCCTAATATAAGTGAATAAATGATGGCTATACTGAATTGAGTACCTAGCTTATTAGATCAAAAGAAACATTGTGGATTTGATGAAGAAGAAAAAAATAGTAATATGATGGCTTATGAACTGGGAACATTTGGCATAACCTGAGATTTAAAACTGATCCTGCAGATTTTATGCTAAACCTATGGCATACAGACTACATCCTGGAGGGTATAACTTCTTGCAAGAGGTTGGGAGGAGAGTCCCCTAACATGGGAAAGACTGAATTCTGCCCTTCCGTGTCCTAGGAGGTTTACTTATAATGCAGAAAGAAAAATGTCTTCTGTCAAATATATTTTGTGAGGATGAAAAACAGAAGTGATCTGTCCACCATTTCAGAAGTAGGTCAGAGCTGTGAATCCTAATCTAAAGCAGCAAGACTGAAACTAAACATAAGGTCCCTTAAGATCCAGAAAAACAGGTTGTGTTTAAGATACGTTCATGCCCTTGTCATCACCTTTGCCTGACTTGTTGGTTCTCCTGAGAACCACCTTTCACACAAGAGTAACTACATCTTCCTCTCAACCATTACTTCTTACCAGAAAACCTAGAGCTGCATACATCTACCTATAGCAGCAAAACAAGGCTTAAGCATGAGTTTGATCCCTGTCTCCTGCTCATCCATCCCATCCATTCACATGTTCCCTAGCATGGTTTTGGCCCACAGTCCCACTCAATGCACAGTAGATTTCAGGGAGCAGCATGGGGAAGCGACGGCTTCCAGGAAGCCACTAAGAATACAGCCACCTTGTTTTGGGATGGAGAGACAGGGTCACCCACACTCTGGCCAAGAGAATTAGTCCTGGTCTATTTAACTTAGAAACATTTCCACAGTCGAGTGTTGCAAAGCTGAGGCTTCCACTGACTCTAGTTGTGGAGCGCAGACATCCATGCAAATTGTTTCAACATATCCTTTTGTTGTCAATCTTTTCACTGATCACTACTTAAAGGACAGAGAATTTGAGAAAGATAAGCTAAGACACCTCCTCTTCCATTTTGGACTCTTAGACAGGATGCAATGCAATGTATTTATAGTATTTATTGGTTTTACACAGTAAAACAAAATTTATTTACAGTATTTATTTCTCTTAAACATTAGAACATACTATGATATCTAATCCTAATCTCCAGACCTTTTTCTTTCTTTTTTTTTTTTGGTGTAATTTCTAGCTTTAATGAGATAAAGAATTTACCTGAAAGAAGTTATGTTTACCATGCTACCCTCGTGGCAAAAGTTTGTTCCCTGTGTCTTCTTGGTAGTTCATAGCCTCTTGCTCACATTTGTGTAGTCATTTCTGGAAACTTCACGTAAGAGTTTACCTTACTAGTATGTTGAGCACCACATCTATGCTGATTATGATGAAATATCTGTATTACAGTTTTCTCCTGTACAAAATAAGAAACTTTTAAACATGGAATTTTTTTCAGTAATAAATTGATGAGAGAGATATGACAATAAGTTGTAACACTATAATAATTAAATAATTAAAAGTATAAACCCATGAATTCTAGGCATTTTGTCCCTTCTATGAAAAATATGAATACCAAAAAACTTTTGCAAGAGGTACTAAGGATGTATGACTTTATCGATAATTTAATTCATGTAAGATTTAAAAAATATTTGATTTATGAAAATGTGGGCATTTTTACTCACTTGGAAAAAAAGGCACTTTAAACAGCAGGATGTAATTTCAGACTATTTGCAGTCAAGAGGCCTCTGCTGAGCAAAATACTCATTCAATTTAGAAATGCAGATTATAATAATTTTCCTATCTCCCTCACAGCAGGACTCCTGCCATCGTTTTGCAAACCCACAGGTTGCAGTATTGAATGACTAGCTAACTTCAGTTTCAGGTAACACATGCTTTAAACATATTCTCATGAGCTCAACTTAGTTATAATGCAAAGCTCCTTAGTTTCACCAAGTGAAATGGGTTACACTTAAATTGCCTCATCTAATATAATACTCCTTAATACATGCAAAGTGGTTTATGATGGCAAAGCTTGTAGAGCATGAAAATCAGCAGGGAAAGTAAGGTTGTCTGGCTAAAACTGTCAAAAAGAAGTCCTATTTTATATCATTTCTATTTAAGAAGGTTAAGAATGAGGAAGGAGAGACTGGAATAAGAAATAATCAGTCCAGAAAAATGTAAATTTAGGACATTAACCTTTTAATTTATCAGTTCTACCAAACAAGAAAATTATCAAGTAAAGCTGTTCCTTCAGTAATGTCTCCTGCACCATAAAATTAAATGTAAAATACACAGTGGCCAAAACGTATTGCAGTAAGCAATGATAGTCTTTATTCTATCTGCTTTAGGCAGAGTTTTATATTGTGCACCATGTTTCCATTTGCTAGTATTAATAATCCAGTTTTGTATGGCTGTATTAATTTGCAAGGACTTTTTAATTTCAGACAAGATGAAGGACTTACTTATCTTTCTTCCTCCTTTAAATGCTAGGCGAATATATCACAATTTGTATACCTTGCAAACATAAGACCTGGTTTCAATAGGACCCCAAAACAACTGGTAACATCATTTTTTTTTTCCAATATCCTGCACCTGCAGTCTGACCATAGGGCTGTAAATCCTTTCCCTACATCCTTTTCCAATACTTCCGGAAAACTCTTCAGAGAGGGGCTAAGCTGCTACAGGCTTTGCAGATGACACCCAAGTGTATATCTCATTTTCCACAGATGTAACCAGAGCCATCACAAAGATGTTGCACTGCCTAGAGGAAAGTGGCTCCTGGAGAAGAGCATCTGGCTGCAATTGAATTTGGGTGAGATCCAGACAATATTGGTTGAAAGACAGAAATGATCCAAACAGCCAGTTGAGCAAGATTCCTAGGTGTATGCCTTAAGCATTGATTTGCAATGAGGCTGTTTACATCCTTGGAAAAAGACAGGAATAAGCACGTCACTCAGCTGTGGCCCCACAGAATGAACCAAGAACTCTTTCCAGTCCAATTAAAAGCATCTGCAACACATTTTTTTTTTCAGTCCTTGCTAGCTTTTCACCATGCATAGAAAATGAGGCAGCAAAACCAACAAAATCTAGAAAATTCTTACATGCCTCTGGGAAAAAGGCCTAACCATAAAGATCTCTGCTTACTTTTTAAGGAAATGGTATAACTCACTGTATCCAGGGCTGTTTCACCCTTCACAATAAGAGAACACTGTTCCTGCAGTGCAGCATCTCTTAGACTCTCTTAGGCATTAGGATGGAAAGCACTAATCTTGTTGTCAAAGGTACAGCCTGTTTGAATTTCTTGATATCCGTGATTACTTTTTCATTTTCTAGAAATGGACAGATTCTACAAGAAACAATCTGAAACCTTCCAGGCAAAGAGGGTTCCTGAGAGAGGCATAATGCTTCTCTTCTGGCTATGCAGTGAGTTTTAGGGTCTATAGACACTGAAAAGGTCTTTCAATAAAGAATTTTACTTCCTGAAGTTCTATATGTCTGCTAAAATTAATATTTCTCCTCTTGGTGGGGTAAAAATTAAAGACAAGTGATTTAAACTCTGGGATATCATACTACCATCCTTCATCTGTGAAGTGTCAGCATACAACAGTTCCTATAGGAATAAATAACTGGTGAGTAGAGGTAAAAGCACACTTGAAAGCTGTAAGCAAATAATGTCCCATGAAAGCACACAGTTGGAGAAGCCACACACAATATTCTTGGGGAAGCTGGGAGTCCAATTTCAGGATGGAACAGGTCTTTGAGCCTGATGCCTAACACTAATGAAAAGTTACAAGCATCTTTATGGAGCAGAAATAACTGTAAAACAGTTGGTATTTACTGTCAAAATCTCAAATCTTTTCCCTGGCAGCATTATCTTTGCTTTACTCAGTTTCCCCAACAGGGAGCAAAAAAAAGACTTCCTGGGGCCTCACTCATGAGGATTTTTGTGGATGTAAGCCACCATCTGCAGCTTATTGCCCTGGATTTTCTGAGGTCAACACATGACCCAAGTAAATAAATAGTTCTCTTTTGTTTCCTCCAGATCACATTAAGGAATAAACAAGAGTAAAATGACAATGCAGCTCTTCAGCTTTCTGTTTTTCTTCTGGTGATTGCATGGTTTTGATTTTTGGTAGAAAACTTGTCGGAAATTCCTGTCTCAAAAGCAAGGATCTATTCATACAGTACTCAAGTCACCCTGTTTATTTTCTGTATACATTTTGCGTATGTGAACTGGAGTACTAATCGTAATTGGTTAATCTTTGAGCCTCATAAGGAAAATATATTCCTAGAACATTTTCCTCCTGGTAAATCCTTCCTTGTAGTCTCTTACTGGCTCAACAGCTGTGCTGTTTATCCCAGCTTCATTCACTTTATGAAAACTCTTTAAAATGTTCTCCATTAAAGGTTGTGTAGAAAACTCAGTACCTGCTTGTGAGGCACTTGTAGGAACATGTAGTTATTGGGAGGAATAAAATAAAAAATGCAAAACTACTATTTAATTGGTATATGTACAACCATGCTGTACTTACTACCATCATGAATAAAGGATTTGTTTTTCTAAATTGTGTGTATATTCCTAGAGGGGTACTTAAAATACAGAGCTTGTTAGAGAAGGCCTGGAAACAATGCAGAATTTCTTCTGTTTCAGCACTCGAATTATAAGGTATAATCATAAATCCTAGCTGCAGTCTGACCAGCTAAAAGGGCACAGGGGACTCCTCTAAAAAACTGGGAATTTCTTTTCCTTGACCATTTGTGTAACCCAGCTTCCCTGAGGATTGAACAGTCAACCAATCCACTTCACAGTCTAGCGGTGTTGTCCCTCCCAAAAATACTCTGTCACTTTTGGAAATCCCAGGAGAGATGGGGAAGTGAACACCCCAAAACCCTTTCCTGATCAGCCTCTACCTCCTCGAGCCTTTGCAAATCAGAAGCTGCAGAGCATTTTGCTCTCAAGGGAATGTAATGAGAGCTGACATGCTTTGATCTGCTAGGAGACTCACAGGAAATACTGCCATAAAAATACCGGGTTCCTTGGGGAATTATGGTATTTTTTTCTATATTTTTAATGGTTACTTGGAAGCTTAAATCCTCCTTCCTTCCCTAAAAGAGAATTACAAACCCAGTTGCAAGTCGTGTATACTAAAGTTTACTCTGTCCTTCCTCCTTGTTCTGATAGGGGGTGGCATTTCCCCTCCTTTATTAATATATTAGTATCTTAATGGAGATCAAGAAAGCTATTATCTTAGTGGACTTGACAAAGTGATCCCTGCCTTAACAGCTTTGCTTTCTTTTCCTTACTGTTTTTGATGTACTAACTTTACTATTTTGTAGCACTATTCACTGATTTTTTTCTCCTTGCAGATTAATATGTGTCAACATGAGGTGGTAATAGTATTTTCTTTCCATAATGCACTTTGTTTTACAGCTGTATGTATTTGTGTGATTCCATCACATGGTAATATATACATATTGCTACGTGAATATCTGTTACAGCTTGTTTGAAAGTGTCAGCTGCACTCTCATGCAGTCATAAAGCTTACCATAAACAAAGCTTGAATATTTCCTTTTTTAACATCTTGTGGATATAAGCATTCTAAAACTATGCAAATTCCTACAATGGATAGAACTTTGTTATAATTTTGCTGCTCAATGTTGTGTAACACTAACTTATTCCTAATTTATGTCCTTAAGAACAAAAGTCAATGTCCTTATATATATTTCTGGATTATTGGCATGGTCCTAGAAGGATGTAAATAGCTGAAGTATAGTACAAGAAGAATCTGAATACAAAAACCTACCATTTGAGGATTCACAACCATCTTAGCTTGCAAGAAAGTTTGTCACTTCAAATCCTGTGATCACACAACCCAGAAGCATTGCTGTATTAGCTATGCTGTGTATTCAGCTAACTCTCATTCTGCTGACAGTTCAGATCTCACAAGACAGGTACCTCCAGAAACTTGTGTTCTGCATTGATTGGACACTGAAAACTTCTCAGTAATCTTGAGATTCTCTCCTGAGAACATGAGCAAGATTTTCCTGGTTTGAGTACTTAGGCTTTAATTGGGAAAAAAGGGGAATAGAAAACGAATTCTAAAATTTACATCTCATTTTCAGAAGTTACTGACACCAAGTCTGCTTTCCAACACCAAGCCAACAGAGCCTGTGAAGCCATAGGATAATATATAGAAAGTGTACTCACTAAAATACTTGAGTTTTCAATGACTTCTGCTCATGCATTTGTATTCTTGTGTTATCATGGATAGAAATGATGTTCAATGGTAAATGGAAGAAAACCATGGAAAATAAATGTATCAACTTCTACTTACTGTTCCATATCGCAGATGCTTCTTTAATATTTCAGATCCCTGGACAGCTTAAATATGTGGATGTTTAGAAAAAAAGCCTTTCTACTTTTGTCCTGTTTTGCAAAATTCAAAATGTCACATGAATATCACCCCATTTGTGACTCAGATTAAATGGTTTGGTACTTTTCAGTTTCATATTCTAAAAATGGCATGGATCTGAAGTTTATTTTCTTCATATCTTCTCTTTAAAAAATCCCCAAACAACTGGAAAGATTGCCCCATCTAAGTAGCTATTCCTTTCATCAAATACATCAGAGTTTTTAAGTCGTTTTCAGAAGTTATTATAGCTTCATCCAATCCTCTTATTCTCAGTAACTCTTGGAACCTGGCAGCTCAGTCAGGTGTGAAAAATAATCTAATTTTTATAAGCACTCTGAATATGCTGGAAGTTAGGTTTTTGGTAAATAAATGTCATGAATTTTTTTTTTTTCAATATTCATTCCAAGATAGTTGCACTACCCACAAACGACAGTGAACTAACACAGGAGACTGCAGCATTTCTGTAGTTACAGAAACTGTGCTGGAGACTTGGAGACATGCATTTGGATTCTTTGTCCCCGTTTTTGAATATCATTACTCCTTTATTTAGAATATGACTATATCTCAAAGATAAACTAAACATAAGATAAGGAAACATTTTCCTTTATTTTTTTCCCCTCACAAACTGCGTGGATCTCACAGGCCCAAACTTGAATTGTACAATCTGTTCCTTGGCCTCATTGGAGGGACTGAGAAGTTTTCCTGCCTAGAATCATAAGCATGTAGCAGAACTCTCTAAATTGAGAACTTGCTCATTTTAAGCTGATTCTGTAATAAGAAGCCCAGATCTGAATCACATTCTGGAAACGTTTATCTCTTGGCGCTGCTTATAGGGAGAGTTTAGGGTGACTTCAGCTCCCAGCTTAGTCACTTAACTGAGAAAATCGTCGTGGTGGAGGGTGAATCCAGACCCTAATGTTGCCACAATCTTACTCCAGATTCCGCATGAAATCTGACTCTAGCCGAAGCTGATGGGAGTTTTGTAATTGACCCCAAGCAAATAGAAGCCCTCCTCAGACCTTGATTCAAAACTTACCAGAATGTTTAACCTTGGAAAATAAAGACATATGGAAATATTGACACAGCCTTGAAAGCTGTAACTCAAATGTGTCTGTAGTAAAATGTATCAAGATTGTAGCTTTGACACAGGAATGGGATGATGCATAGCTCAATGAATACAAGAGGTCTTTTCCTTTGAAACTCCAGACAGCAGTGCTCACTCTCAGCAGAGCTTAACAATATATAAATAGCTCTTTGTCACTGTCATGAATGCTTGTTTACAAATCCCTCAATCCCACTGAGTGCAAATAAAAATTGACAGGTAACATTATAATTGAAGGTGCATGCATATATGCTGCAGTGTTTTTTATTTCTGCAATGTTGTGCTGGGCTGTGCCAAGCACACTGAAGAAATGGGACCATTGCAATCATTTTAACAACTTATTTGGCTGCACGCATGATGTGATCTATTTCTGCGTCTCGTGAATGCATTCAGCTTTACTTGTTAACCAGCAGAACATTATTTATTAATGAGTTCTTCATGCTTTATTAAGCCTAATGTCAAAACACCTCTGTGGGACTCTAGGCATGTTCTCTCTTTGTGTTAAAGCCTTCTAAAGAAAATGAAAAATTATGCGCCAAAGCTGCAGATAAAACCCAGTAGATATCAGTTCAATTACTCTTGATCCTGGCAGATGATGTTTCTGAATATTTGTGACAGCACAGCATTTGATTGTGTGCTGGCTTAAATTAAAGCATTCTACAATCTCAGATGTATGTAGTTAGGGTGCCGTAGAAACCTAACAAGGCTACTGTGGTCTCCAAAGCTGAGTGGAGCACTCAGATGGCAAAAACTGACAAGTTCACTGTAGAAGTATTGCTTTTTTCTATGGACTGATGCTCCATATTAGAGGGAAAGACTACTTCATGGGAACCTTAAAATGATGTAAAGTAGTAACAGGGTGAATTATCTGTCTGATTTTCTGTCATTTGAGATGACTATTATAGCTCAGGAAAATAATACTGCAGTTCAACAAACTTTACAGCCTTGATCTAACAGAACATCTTGTTTTCTAGCACTGATATGAGATTCAAATTCAGCAGTTCTGCCTGTAAGAACATCCTAGGAATGTACTTCATGATTTTTCTACATGCATTGGTATTTAGCATCGGTTTAGCAACACCAGCTTTTAGATCATAGAAACATAGACAGAATGGAATAAACTTGTGATTTTACATAGTTGACAAAAATAGTAATTCCAAGAAAGTCAGCATATTCATCACTTTTTACATGAAAGAGATGTAGATTCTTCAGATATAGCTCCTAGATTGGTCTTATCTTATATTTGAAAAGGAACCACTTAATCATGGGGTTTTTTAAAAGATTTTGGTAAACAGACCTAACAATGGCCAGTCAGAATCATCAGTTATCAAAATAAGCAGAAATCATATTAAAAACCTTAATCTATAAGAACTTAATAAATTAGGGGTCAGTTCCTTTTATGAAACCACAAAAGAAGATACTTAATATCTGAAGTGACAGGCACAATGTTTAGCTGTTGAAATATAAAGTTCTGCACAGTAGAGGTGTCATTTTGTACTGAAGAGAGAGGTTCATTATGGGTTTTAGTGGAGATCAAAAATAAGGTGTAGAGACTTACTTTTGCTTTCAACTCACCCTAACCTATGTTTATGCATCGGATAAACAAAGTAGCAAAATCTGACCAGAGACACAGGCCAAAAACACTGGATCACTTTCCAACTCCAGCAGCAGAAATCTATGGAGAAAAATTCCTGGAGGCAGTTGCAGATAGATGATTTGGACCCTGCATAATCACTACTTCTTTATTTCCTATTTTCTATTTGTAATTACTACCAGTTATGAATATTTAATGTGAGCTTGTTTTGCACTTTTCCTTTTTCTTTCATCTTGCTACTTTCATCATCTTTCACAACATCTGAGAGATCAATGTAAGGCAATGGGATGGCTGGGGAATGTACCATATCATTACCGTATCACAGCAAACATAAATAATTGGGAGGACAGATCCTCAGCTGGTGCCTGAGAATGGAGCTGACCTGATTTCAGTAGAAGCTGTCCAGTTACAGGCTGTCTTATGCAGAGACCTCTTGGCACAGAGATTTCGGTGACATAAACTGAAGAGTGCCAGGCCTCCCTGTTGAAGTGCTTTATACCACCTTCTGCCAAGTAGACACTGGAGCCTGGTTTGCCTCTTTCCAAGAGGAATCATCAGAGAAAGAGTCCTGCCTGTCTGGTGCATGTTTTTTGTCTGGCACTATATATAAAGCCGTGAAATAAGACAGGGATGGTAGAGGAAGGCTCTGCTCTTTTTCCGTTGTTTATGTTTTGTGATAAATAATTGATCTTGCTACAGATGTTAGCCTGTAAATCCCAATGGGAAGGAAGCACCCCTACTAGCCCAGAAAAAAATCTGAAATGACACAGAGGCAGGATCAAAATTTAAGTCACATCTTTTCCATTGGTGCTTCCTATTGTTTAGCTTGGTTAACTGCAGACGGTTTCTCTCACAGGGTGTAGGAGTTTTTTCCCCCATGTTGTTCAGCTACCGCAGTTATTACAGATTTTCCTCCTCCCAGCCTTCGTTATGCATTCCCTATGTTACATGCACCACACAGCCTGTAGATGATAGAGGGTTATAAAGTGTGGCGTTACAGGGCTGTACCCAGCTCTTGGTCTGGCTCAAGAAGCCTTGGACTGTACAAAGGCCAAAGAAAACAGGTAACTTGTCTTCTTCGGAAGTGTAAAGCATTGCAGGCTGGTCACCAATCCCATGGCAGTCAGGCATGTTGCAGGTATTGTTTAAATGGGTACTATTTGTTAGTTATACACTGCTGTTTGTGTATGCTCAGAGATTTACGCTAGTATGAAAGTAGAACTAGATGTCACATCGAATCATTTAGGTATTTTTTTCTTTTAGTCTAAAAAAGATGTCAATAAAATTTTATTTGTTTCAGAAACAGCTAAACATAGTTTGCCACTGAGACTTAACTAGAGTCCAGAAACTCAACAGCAACTCATTTTAGACCAAAGGGAAACTGTTGAGAGCTTGTTAGGTCCCTCAAGAGTACAAGGGAGGCAAGCAAGTCTGCCTTGTACAGCTTTCCCAAGAGGACATAATTAAAAATCACCCTGTTCAGGAACTACTTTATATGCTTTTGTTTTTAATAAAGCCCTTTGAGACCAGCAGTGGTATAATATTCATACTGCTTTTTGTCTGTGTATGGTCTTTATGCTGCTCACTGACAGTCTGCCACACTTTCTTCTCAACTGTTTGCTGTCTAATGAGCAAACTTGTGATTAAATGGAAGGTCACTTGCTTCTTTACGTGGATTCAGTACAAGCACAGCATGGAGAAATGCAGTTTCGTATTTCCAAAGATGAAATTTTAGGTGATTACTATGATTTTTGTGGTATGCACATTCCTGTGAACACAACATTTTTTCAAAATGCAAATTGTCTGTTTATAACTGACACTGGTTCTGACTGTAACAGTCACCTCTCACTGAGCACAGCAGAGCCATGGCCAGCTTCACCGGCTTCACCCATGAGCTGATTTTGGTACACACTCTCACTGATATTTACACCTGGCACATTTTCACATCTTCCTTTGCTGTGCATGTGGGAGAACTCATGGGGAATGATAAGGCATGTTTCCACCTCAGTGTTGTTCAGAGGAACCTGCTATGGGTAGAACGATCAGATGAGACAGGGCTCTGGTGAAATTTGGATTCAGCCCACCCCTATGAACTTGTGAAGCTAAGGACAGAAAAATCCTCATATCTTAAATGAGTGCAGTTACTGTCACGTTTCTTTCTGGAAATCTGAAAGATGGCAAATACACTCAAAGAGTCTGGGTTCTGTGCAGTGTCATCATGATAATTTCACTTAGTCATGTGATTTTTACCCTTTGTTGTATACATGTGCAGCCCATTGTTCTGTGTCACACAGTAAAATATAACCTATTACATATACAGTAAGGAGAAGGGAGAAACTGCCCAATCATGTAAAGTTAATGCTTTAATGATTGGATTTTTGTTTTGCTTTGCTTATGTTTGGGGGAAAAGCATATATGGAAAGCTCTTCTCAGTCCTCAATTACTGCTGCTCCAGGCTATATAGGCTGTTGTAGCAGTTCTGATAAACCCACAGAACATAATCCCTTTTCTGTCGATGGCACATTTGCTGGTATTTCTGCAGCAGTTCAGTAATGTCTTTATTGTGTAATACTGTATTTTAATAGTCAATTAAAATTCCCATTGAGTTGAAAAAATAGACTTGGGAACTTCTGAAGACCATTTGGCTAAAAGTACACATGAGACTGTTCTGATAATCACTGCTACAACACTATTCAAACTTACTCAAAAGCCTCACCTTATCATAATAAGAAAAGTGGTGAGGCAAGAGAAAACATATGTACCTTCCTTTATAAAGGAGTCTGTTGTTGAATTGAGTCTCATTGCTCTGTCATGACATTGTCCCTTCTCTTTTTCCTCCAGCACCACTACCATGTCTCTTCTACCTTTTGTTCATTTTCCCAACTCCATTCTGTGTTGTCTCTCTCTCTCTTTTTCTTTTTCTGTGTTGTTGTTTTTGTTGTTTTCCTCTCTTTCTCGTGTTAGCTACTAATAACAAATAGTGGGGTGCCTTTATGTTGAGAATGGGAATGTGATGACTAGTCCAGTAGTCAGATTACAGGGGCTTCACAGAGACTTTTTGTGAATTCTTTTTTTTGTTTATGCCTTTCCTAACAAATTTGTTTACGCCTTTCATAACAAATTTGTTTACAGTCAACAGGTTAAAATGAATGAAGGTAACAGGGAATACATAAAATAAACTCTATATGAATAAGTACACTATTAACAGGGAACAGGGCTTGTGAACACAAGTCATTCCCACTCCTCCATTGCTCACTTCTGCCATCGCCGCAATGTTATCTTCAGTCCCATGATACTTGGTGGGTTTCTTAACACCTCAGCTGCTGGAATCACCTGTTGCATGAAGACCTGTGCTTCCGTTCAGTATTTGTCAGTTCTCTCAGTTCATTAGAGGATCTTTTGTTTCCAGACATCATCAGTAGATATTCTTTTGGCACTTTTAAGATGATTTCCTCAGGACCTCCCACCATACAAGGAGGTGACAAGCTTATATAGTATAGTTCACCGCCATGTAGATCCCCCATGTTGTGGGATTGTGTTCATAATATTTAAAAATTCTTGCAATTTCTCCACAGAGGAAGCATATTGCAGCTTCCACAGTCAGACACTGCAAGCAAAGCAAATGACAAAACTTGGGAAAAGCCATAAATAGGAAGCTCACAAGTCAAGACACAAACAAATCTCCTGTTTGAGAGAAGAATA
The DNA here is from genome assembly GCF_009829145.1 of Chiroxiphia lanceolata. Taxonomy (NCBI): domain Eukaryota; kingdom Metazoa; phylum Chordata; class Aves; order Passeriformes; family Pipridae; genus Chiroxiphia; species Chiroxiphia lanceolata. Next base: position 67,989,191 of record NC_045639.1, read on the forward strand.
ATTTTAGCCTTTTGGAAAGACAAAGACGGAATGAACTGCAAACAACATTTCATTCTTCCTCGTTCTGTTGCCTCTGGTCTTTTGGTTCTCCAGGGTAGTGTGCAAATAAAAGTGAATTGGTACTTTAAATGTACTTCTGTGGCTCTACAGATGTGTTATTAATGTGGATTTTTCAAGACACAAAAGGACTGTGATTAAATTATATGAAAAAATACAATGGGCATCTACTTGCAGGGCATTCCTCCTTCTGTTGTTTACTGCAATTGTGAGGAATCGTGGTGAATGTTGGGGGAGTACACAAACAAGTTTTTGCAGGGAGTAAAATCTGGGTCATGATGGGCTGGGGAGAGTGAAAGGGGTAAATTTTAAAACTTGCAAAAGCAGTAAAGCCCATGAGAATTGTTGCAGAATGAGGCAAGGGCTTGTTGGAGGCAGGTGTAGGGGACAATAGCAGAAGGACAACCAGCAAGAAATAAATCTGGCATTTTTTAGTTCAGCATTTTTCTGTAGTTGATTCATTCATTCTGCTTTCTGAAGCGTTTACTTCTTCCCTGGTGGGACCTTCATAAAGTAGTACAAGTCTGGTTTCAATTACATGCGTAGAGCAAGGAGAAAAGATTAATGCCATGTGGGGAACTAGTCCTTCTCTGCAGTAGCCCGGAGATGATGTTTTGTGCTCCAGTGTACCTCTTGGCACTCCCACGCAGAAGGAAGAATGCACTCCTCTTACCTATAAGCCCAAGTTTTCTGCCATGAAAAGCAAGTGTGGATGGAGAAATGACAGGATTTTGTCCTGAAATGTAGCCAGTATAAGCACCCAGGGACTAGGGTAGCCTAATGCAGCATTAATTTACTTCTCTTGTTTGTGTGTACAGTATTTAGTTCAAGATTACACTCTGTTTTTTCCAGACCTCTGTCTGCTTCGTTCACTGTACAGGAGGGACTGTGCACCGAGGACAAACCAGCAACACAGAGAAAAAATCTGCTAATCTCTGTAGGATGCCTGTCTCATATGTGGTAAAAATGAAAGTCATATGACAGTAAGGCAGAAAAATGCAGAAATAAAAAATTAAAGCACCTGAGTCTTCAAGAGTGGGTATAGCAATTTTAGCAGTTACTACCCACCAGCTGTTCATTACTATTCTTTAGCTGGAGGTTTCTACCTTCACAACTAAGTTGCATTCACTGCTGACAGTTTAAAACTGGCTTTCTGCTGAAGCCAACTCAAACTTGATGAGGGCATTAAAACAGTGTAGCTGTGGATGTTGTAACAGCAGGGGAGGGCAGCTCCTGAAATTACTTTATCCCAAAGAAGACATACCTAGAGAGAAAACTCTACATTGTGTTTCTCCCGGACTCTGCCACAGACTTCCAGGTGATGGTGGGCAGGTGACAAATTTTTTCACAGTTGTTCTCTAACTGCATTTTACTCCCAATTCATTCCATTTGGCTAAGCAAAAGGAAATACTTGGGGCCTATTGACAGAAACAGTGAGCAACTCTCCACTGTAGCTTAAGATCCTGGGTAGCTTCCTCTGAGGATACCAGCAAAAAAGGGGCAGATTGTAGGCTCCTCAGACTGACTTTTCAGGCTAGTTGTTACAGTCGACAATTCGTCTCGAACACCTGTAGTTCAGTTCCCCGTCCTGTGGGGAGACACTAGCAATAATCTCACCTCGCATGGGCATTGCTAAGATATGTATTTTGGATTTTGAAAAGAACTTCATAGCAGAAAGTCTTCATTTAAGGAAGTTGTCATTCCTATTAGAGGTAGAAAGTGAAATTCAGCCCATCTGTTGTGTACCGCTGTCCGATTTCAGCTTTTTCTCTCACACTTGTAAAATTCTTGAATGTGACAAAAAATATGACAATTTTTTTTAAGTTGCTCTTCAGAGCATGTGGCAAATGATGCTTGGATATCCTTTTCACGCTTCCAATGTGTGAGTGAAAGGATGTATGAAAAGACTTGTCTTCCTTTTCTTTCCTTTTCTTTTTTCTTCATTCGAGCATAGAGTGCTTCCTTTCCAATACTGGCAAGCGCCGTTCTGTGTGTGCCCTGTTTTCCATACTGGTTAGTGTTATTCTGTCAGCTCAAAGTAGTGTTGATCAGGAAACTGATATGGTTACTAGCAAGCTGTATCTAATGTGTTGATTTCAGTCCACAAGACAAGTTTTCTTGATATTAGTTAAGCTGATAATGTAGTAAAGTGCATGGTTGATATATTTTCTGGAAATTTGCCTTAAGTTATCATTATATGTAAGAATTGTTTACATTCCTATGATCTGATCATCGTAGAGTGAACCAAGCAAGACCCATCAGTTCGGTTGTCTTCTTGAGTGCAGCTTAATAGTGACACTGCATTTGTGATGAAGAAACAACAGCTTGAAATATCCCCTACTGATACTGCCAGAAGAAACCTGGAAAATTTCCAAAACTCTCTCATTTTAAAAACATTGCTGAATTTCTTTGTGAATATATGAATATACATATCTTGCTTATTTGAGCAATGAGGGTTTTTTTTCTCACTTGACTGTACTTTCTTCTTGTAGTACATACGAGTTTAGAAAGAGATTAAAGCTGACCTCATGTATCAAAGATGGTGAAAGGTGGGAATTTTAGTGTTATGTATATTAAAATTAGGAATTTATATTTTTTAATCTATATTCCGTTTTGCAAATAAGGGGAAAGTTGGAGAAAAGCGTACACTCTATATTAAATATGACTGAATTGTCACTGGAATGGAATTGTTCCAGTATTGAAGGATACTGATCAGAAATATATCAGGATACTGATTAGAAAACAGAGTAACAAGTCAGTAAAATCAAAAGGCCTGATTTCTACAAGAATTGCAACCCCTCTTGTTTGAATAGAAGCAGAAAAATAAATTAGGAAACATAGTTTTGTATGAGGTCACTTGTGGAGAAATGTCTATACTTTTTTTTGGTTAATGCGACATTTTGTATTTTTTCTTCTGATAGTGGTGGGCAAGCCACAGAGGTATCTCAAGCTTTGGGAAGGAAATGTCAGCCTCTCAGATTCTGCTGCCACCTTCCAGCAAGCAGCTGAGGTGGCAGGCACCCCCCTGAGCAGAGTCTGACCTACATTTACCCCTGGCAGTGACATCTCTTCAACCTTTGTCATTGCTCAGAAATTACAATCAAAACCAAAATTACAGAAGGACTTAAAAAGAAAAAAGTCTGCAGGTAATGAAGAATTCCTCATATAGATGGATGGAAGGAAGAATGGAGGGATGTATGGATGAATGGAGAAACGCTTTCTCTTCTCCCTCCACTGCTGATCTGTCAGTCAGCCAAAGGAAATTAGAAAGTGAAAGTTATGGCCCACGTGGAACCAAGAGAAGATAGTACATTAGAAATGTCCCCAGATTGCAAACCCAGGTGAACTGGATGCAAATCTAACAATGTTATTGCTCAGTGAGGAGGATTTCCTGGGGATAAAAGGCAATAAGCACAGAAATATCTTTGGGCAAGTGTTAGTCTCTAGTGTGACCTGAGCAAACTCAATTTCATTGTGAACCATGTTAACAAGGAGCTGAGCCTATAAGCCTTATAACAGTAACAAAAAAAGCAATTTATGCAAAATGGGGGCAATCCTCATCTCATAGTATCTAGAGAATACGCAGTTTTATAGGTGATTAATTGAAAAAAAAAGTACAAAGGAAAAAAGGGTTTGCATAAGTTATTTAAAAGCTTTTTAGTGTGCTGCTACTGAGGAAATATTAAGAAAAATAGAAAGGGTATGGCACTTGAGGAAAAGGCAAGGCATTGTGGGAATATAGTATGAAATAAAGCAGGATTCATTTATGTAATTATTACAGAGACACTGTAGTCATACAGTAGTTAAAAATTATGCCGTAATTCCCCAAAATAAACTTGTCTTCATGAAGTCAAGTCTTTATCTTTTCTACTTGGTGTTTTTATTGAAACAAAATAAATCTACACATACGAAGAAATTAATAACTATTTCTAAAACACTGTAACACTGTTCCAGGTTTGTTTTGCCTTGGTTTTTTTGTCTTTTTTTTCTTCATAAGATCTTCAAAAGTATTTAATCTAGGCATTGCAAGCATAGCCACTCTGAGCAGAATTGCATACTGTTACCTTTATGTATATTAATCAGAAAGTTGAAAGACAAATAGGTTTACACTTTCAAAAGCAGTCAGTAATTCACACTGAGTGGTCCATTTGATATGCATAGGAAAAAACCACAAAATATTAAATCAGTGTTTAATATCAGGTTGCTTTAAGTGTGTAAACTTAGCTACCTGACATCATTTATCAAATTTGGTATATTAGGTTGTAAATTCTTACATTTGTTTTTAAAGTAATAAACAATCACATTCACTGTTACTATACAAAATATTAATTATGGTAGAGACTTTCAAAAGAAATAAAAGCATAATGGACACCCTGGGTTAAATCAGCCTTTTTATGAAAGCTAGAAACAATAAAGGACTTTAAATTATTTTCAGAAAGTAGACATGGAGACTTCCACATCAACCTTTTTTTTTCAAAAAGGATGTTCACACCTGTGTTGCAATTTCTGAGGTGCTGAAAGTCTTTCAGCACTTGTTGTTTATTTCAGTTTTTAAAGTTCTTTATCCATTTTTTATGTTTCTGCAGAGGCATCAAAGGATTTTGGCCTTAGAAAATTTAAATATTTTTCTTTAATCAAGAGGAACCACCAAACTGTACTATTATTTTTCTGTAGCCATGATCCAGTCAGCAGACTGTTTAAAGTACTAAAATTAGAAAAGTCAACCTTTCAGTCTGAAATAAAGCACCACCTTTCAAAGTTATTTGTAAGTTGGTACACACTGGTTTTTGGGATCTCATTAGCCCTAAATCATTTCCTTAGTTTTGTTTTCTCGGTTCCAGGGTCATGGAGGTACCTGTCCATCATGAACCAAATCCCTAATCCAGGGCTGGGGCTGGGATTTTGTACCTATCCCCATGTGCTTGGTGTTTCCTTCTGTTTTGCTCAAGCAACTCACCCCCAGGCACAAAACTCATGTCTCTGTTTCATTACACATTAGATCACACATGGTATTTCTGGCTGTGTTATGGGCCCAGCGCTGAATTTCCTAACCAAAGCAAGTTCTTGCCCATGGCAGTGCTGCTACAGTTGGGGAACCTTCAAGGCACCAAACTCAACTAGTAAAGCAAGAACTTAAACTTCTCTTAGAAGAATTTGCAGCCTGACTCACTCAGAATCTGAAACCTCAAGGTACTGAAGCTCCTGCTTTTGCAAACCCCACGTACACCTAGAATATTTCCAAGTGGATGGCTATACCCTCCTTTGGATTACTTTTGGGATGCAAGGAAGGCATTAACTGGCATATTTGGAGCAAGGGCACAACGTAGCAGAGAGCCAGCAGGAGCACTGGCTTCAGCATGGAGACACACTGGTCAGCACAGAGATGACCAAGCAACACATCCTACTAACAGAAGAGGTTCCCATCACCTAAAAACCATGCAGATACTTGAAAATGTTGTGGTGTGTGGTATGAAAGGGAAAGGAAAAGGGTGTGCAAAAGGCCTGCAGGTATCGCGGTAAAAGTCTGCAGCCCTCAACTCCCTATTGGCATATGGAAGCAGCTTTGGCCCCTGTAGAAATAGTGACTAGAGGATTATCTGCTGTATTTCAGCACTGAGAAAATAACCACCATATTTTAACTAATCCCTCAGATTTATGCCTGATTAGGAAGACATCATTGATGGTATGATTAAATACTTTCAGAATATATATGTAATCAACTTTTCACTCAAATTTTATAGTTTGCAGAGAAAGTGGTAATTGGATAATGTTAGGAATGTTCCTTCAAAACATTGCTGTCATGAATTAAATAGTAGCTGCTTTTTAAAAGCCTGCTCCTGATTTAAAGGCTTTTTTTTTAGTCTAAAATATTATTTCAGACTTCAGTTTTAGAATAAGAGCAAATTATTTCTGCAGCTAAGTAGTTTATAGTTTCCTTTAATTTATTCCATCTCTGTCATTATATTGTCCTTGAAACTATTTTCTGTCACTGTCAAACACGATAGCCTCAGGACAAAAATGAAAGTGAGATAATATATCTCTATGAGCTGTTCTGGTGAAATGTTTTTAAAAGTTTTCAAATGTAGACATTTGGATTTAAGTAGAAGATGAAAGAACAATGAAACTAGAAGATTAAAGGAACAAAAGCAATTATTTTAAATGTTATCATTTTAACATTCCAATTTTAATCCTCGAACACCGTTATAATTGCACCAAATGATTTATATAAGTAACAGAAAAATTATTTTATGTTACTTCTCCTACTCCTTTGTGAAGAATAATGTCTTCTCTCTCAGTCTCTTTTCTCATAATTATGATTCCCAAAAATGTGTTACTGTGACATTTTTCTAAATATGATCTTAATAAGAGGATTAACTTTAATGTTCCATGAGATTATTAAACCAATTCTTAAAAAACTACTATATATTTATTTTTAGAAACCAATGTAAGTTCAATGTGTGCTGTTTTTCCACTTTGGAGATAACCTAAGTAAAACAAGAAAATCCAAAAAAATAAGACTTTCATTGTTGCAATAGTGTGGAAGGAAGAGTGAGGGGCAGAGATTAGAAGATTTATTCTTTCACCATTTTTCTTCAGTGCATGTTACAGAATTTATCGATTGTTATTTCTCATATGCTAGCATTTTAAGAGATTATTTTTTGAATAATTTTTTTACTCTCCTTAACCACTATTACATTTCCTAAACTGGAATGCTTGTCATTTAAGCTTTGAATTTCCACAGACTGACATCTTAGAGGTAGAGTGACTGATTGGCTCAGGGAAGCCATGTCTTATGTTTCAAGAAACGACTCAGATATCTGTCTTTGCATTGCTATGAGTGTTGCAATGCTTTCTTCACATAGAATTACCCTTGCATGTTTGTTTGCCTTTTTACTTTCTCCTTACTTAGAACTAGCTACTTCATCAAGCCCTTGCAAAAAAAACAGTAAGTGTATTCCTCTTTCAAAGAGTTCACAAAACAGACACCAAGGGCTGGTTCAATGAAGAGTCAGTGAGGGTATGGAGAGGTTTTACTGCTTTGACTCACTTCAAGTTGTTGGTTGAACCAAGGCCTGCCTGCATCCCTGTTATTTTGATACCATTTCTGATAAACCAGAAATTAATGTGTGGTAAATTGTTTATATAAGATTGGCACCTTTGTGTAGGAGCTGAGAGCACAAGCCCCCTTCTCCATCCCTGGGACACAGCAGTCGGCTTGTGCAACGAGGACAGGAGACCCCATTTATTTTGTTGATCTTATCATGACACATTTTCTTCATCCAAAAGAAACTTTGCTATGCAGTGCTTCTCTTAAATTAACACTTCAACCATTTAACAACTTCCCTAGCAGTGATTACTATCACTATGGAACGAGAGCATCAAGTGGGTTTCAATCTTTTCCTGAAGAACGGTGGTTAGGGAATGTGAAACAGCAGCAAGCACTTCAACTCCTACAGGACACACAAGGAGGGATATTACATAAGCACGTGTGCATACTTTTGTGTATGTTCATCCCTTTAAATACAAGGAAATTCCAGTACTGCTGAAAATCTTTCAGTCATTGCTGATTTACTTACACAGACACATGGATGCACAAACATGCACATCTATCTTTATATAAATACATGCATTTCCATATTCATTTATAGGCATACATTTTTTAATATATTCCAAAAAAAAGGTTTTTTTAATTGCAAGTGCATACATTTAAAGTTTTAAATAACTTCCATGTTATAAAGTGATTGAAAAGACCTAAAATGTAGCCTTGAAAGAAACTGCTGTCTTCAAATGCAGTTCTAAATTATGTTAACATTCTTTTTTCAACATTTTTTACTGTCACAAGATTTTATAAATCATAGAATGGTTTGGGTAGGAAGAGACCTTAAATATTATCTAGTTCCAGCCACCCCACCATGAGCAGGGACATTGGCATGAATCATACACATTCTATATACCAAAGCCCCACACAGAGGGATGTATGTGTACGACACCGAATCACATGGAAATAAAATACTTTTCGTAAAGGAATACGTAAATGCCAACTAGTACTTCTGAAACACTTTTCCCAGTTACACAAGAAATAGTTATACCAGCATCATTAAAAAACATGTTTTAAAGAGAAAGAAATTCAGGCAAAGAAATCTTTTTGAAAGTGTTTAGTAAATGTGGATAGCTCGGTATCTGGGCATCCCACTGGGGAGATGTTGCCTTTTAAGGATAGTGATTGTGAGCGGTGACTGTGATTGACCTCAGCAGATACTGGAAGTGATTTGTGTCGCTGGGAGGAACACGGGAGAGGTGCCACCAAACAGGAATGTGCTTGTAAGAGGTTTAGGAAGTGCCAGCAGATGGCATGCACGAGTCCACAGCAGTGGGGTTTTCTTGGCGAGGGGAGCAGAGTTTTGAACAACAAAACTTTCTTGAGTACCCCAAATGACTTACTGTGTACAGCTTCTGACTATTACTCTAAAAATCAAGATTTCTGACGATGTTATTCTAGGTAAGGAAAAAGCAGAAGAACCCCAAAGTAAAGAGTACATTTAGGAAAGTTTTTGTCTGAGTCATTAAAAAAGTGTATCCTTTCAATAGTGAGAAAGCTCAGTTCCTATTACAGAAACAGATTAAAGATTCTATTTGTATGCACTTCTTGATCTGCACACTTGTCTTTGTTGCAGTTTTATGAAAACACATTAAAAACATCAACATTGCAAAAAAAAGATGTGAAAGCAACTTCTCTTCTGAAAAATGTTTGTTTCATTGATATTTGAGTTTTCACAGAAGAAGTAATAGAAACTGCATCTCTGATCACTGGAAAATGGGTTCTTGTCAAAGGCACTAACTATCCTAATAGTGCGATGCGATGTCTCTCTGCCAGACCCAGCTAGAGAAACAGGATAATTATATGAGTAACAACAACTCCCCTTATCTAATATGA